>NC_073271.2:7348871-12348871 GCF_029289425.2 Pan paniscus
CATTAGATCAGTTCTTCAGTCAGGTTAAAGAAGTATCCCTCTAATAACTGACTTTTATAATGCTATCAATATCCACTCCCAATCAGTCTGCCATTGTTAATGGTGTACAGCATTACTGAATACAATGGAATTGATGACGCCCATATCCACGGACACACCGTGACTTACGGTGGTTTGATTTATGATTTTTCAACGTTATGGTGGGATTATTGGAATATTAGATGCGTTTCTAAGTTACAGTGGGTTTATGAGTATGCGACCCTATACTGCAGAAACAGCTGTATAAGGAAAAACAGGTGTACCTAATAAGAATATGCTTAGTGACTTGGGATAAACCAATAGATGTTCACAACTGATGGAGAGCCGTGAAAGAGAGATAGCGGTAAATAGTTACAATAACACAATTTTCCTGCACCTGTCGAGGATTTCTCCCAAAAAACGCAGAATGTGGGATGCACCTAAGGCATATGAAAGAGAGAGGGCAGAAGGAGTAAGAGAGAAATAGGAGGAAGGAAGGAAGGAAGGAAAGAAAGAAGGAAGGTAGGAAGGAAGGAAGGAAGGAAGGAAGGAAGGAAGGAAAGAAGGACGAAAGGAAGGAGAAAACACCCGGTGTTACTAAAACCCCCCAAAAAATGGTTTCCCCCTGTGGGTAAGCCTACAATGTGGATGAATCTTGAAAATATTGTGCTACGTGTTGTGTCAGTCATAACAGCTCACCTATTGTGCAATTCCGTTGATAGGAAATGTCCACAATATGGAAATCTATGCATATGGGATTGATCGCACTAGGTAGTTGCTACCTAGGGCTGAGGGTCAGGGAGAGGGTTTGAGACAGAATGAGGAGTGACTAATGTCTACAGGGTTTTTCTCTGGTCGGGGGTGATAAGACGTTCTACAATGGATTGCGAATTAAAATTGAATGTGCACCACCACAGGTATACTAAAAGCCACTCAATTCATGACTTTTAATGGGGGAATCTTCTGTGGCGCACTCTCATGGAGACCACGGCAGACATAGTGAGAGAGAAAAAGGTGAGTAAATATCTGAAACGGAGGCAGAAAGAGAGAGAATGAGAAGCCCTGTGAATGGAAGGGAGAGCGAAAAGGGAAAATGGTCCTATTTACAAATGACAGATGTGAAACCGGGGTTCACATCAACAGTGTCACTGCCAGGAAGGAGGGTCATGCTAGCCATGTCACCGGTAGTGTGGCCCGCAGGGACGCCGACCTGCTGGAGCGTCGTGCCAGCATGGGCTCTGGCAGCCACGTGGGCCAGCAGGAGGGTCCCGCTGCACAGCTGTGGGGTGAGGATAGACTGGGTGGTGATATCGGCCATTACAGGGGCCTCTTCTGCTGGCAAGAGTGTGACAGTAGCAAGTAGATGGACAAGCCTGCGTGTGAGGACGGAATGCAGGAGGGGCTCTTGTGCGGCTGGGTGTGGGGCCCTCACGGGAACCGTGGAGAAATGGCCAGGTAACTGCGTCATGTGGGCTAGTAGATTGGCCAGGGCTTCGAACTGAAGGACAATAACGGGGAGTAGCTGTCAGGCCCTGGGAGTGTCTGAGTGTAAGTGGAGATGGGTTTGGGGTCACTGAGGGATGCGTGGGAGCCATCCCTGTATAGGTACAGGTCATAGGGAGATAGTCTCGTGAGGCCTGTGAGTGTCTAGGGTTGTCCTGGGTGCCTGGGGCTGACTGTGGCAGAAATCTGGGGAAGGCTGGAGAGAAGCTGGGAGACCCAGGAGAGTCCCTGAAGGCAGGGGGTGAAGAGGTGAAAGAAATGGGGGAGGGTTGCAGTAAGGTCCGTGAGTTTGTAGGTGATTCCTGGGTGCGGGAAGCTGACTCCAGGTGAAATCTGGAGACGGTCGGAGTGTAGCTGAGAGAGACAGAAGAGTCCTTGAGGGCTGGGGGTGAGAACATGAGGGAGATTGGGGAGTAAGTCAGTGAAATTCGTGAGTTCGGTGGTGTATCGTGGGTGCCTGGAACTGACTCCAGCTGGAATCTAGCGAAGTTTTGAGAGTAGCTGAAAGAGACACAGGAGTCCCTGTGGGCTGAGGGCAAAGACCTGAGAGAGACCAGGGAGGACCTCAGTGAAGTCTGTGAGTCTGTAGGTGATTCCGGAGTGTGGGAGGCTGAGTGCCGCTGAAATCTGGGCGTGGTGGGAGAGTAGCTGGGACAGACAGGAGAGTCCCAGGGGGCTGGGGGTGAAGACATGACAGAGACTGGGGAGTAACTCAGCGAAACTGCTGAGTTTGGTGGTGATACCTGGGTGCCTGGAACTGACTCCCGCTGAAATCTGGGCATGGTTGGAGAGTAGCTGGGACACACAGGAGAGTCCCTGAGGGCTGGGGGTGAAGACATGAGAGAGACCGGGGAGTACCTCAGTGAAACTGGTGAGTTTGGTGGTGACTCCGGGGTGCCTGGGACTGACTCCAGCTGAAATGTGTGCGTGGTTGGAGAGTAGCTGGGACAGACAGGAGAGTCCCTGAGGGCTGGTGAAGACATGAGAGAGACTGGAGAGTAAGTGAGTGAAATTGGGGAGTTTGGTGGTGCTTCCTGGGTGCTTGGAACTGACTCCGGCTGAAGTGTGGGCGTGGTTGGAGAGTAGCTGGGACACACAGGAGAGTCCCTGAGGGTTGGAGATAAAGACGTGCTAGAGAGTGAGGAGTAACTGAGTGAAATTGGGGAGTTTGGTGGTGATTCCGGGGTGCCTGGAACTGACTGCAGCTGAAATGTGGGCGTGGTTGGAGAGTAGCTGGGACAGACGGGAGAGTCCCTGAGGGATGGTGAAGACATGAGAGAGACTGGGGAGTAACGCAGTGAAATTGGTGAGTTTGGTGGTGATTTCTGGGTGCCTGCAACGGACTCCCGCTGAAGTGTGGGCGTGTTTGGAGAGTAGCTGGGACAGACAGGCGAGTCCCCGAGGGTTGGAGATAAAGACGTGCTAGAGACTGGGGAGTAACTCAGTGAAAGTGGTGGGCTTGGTGGTGATCCCTGGGTTCCTGGAACTGACCCGCGCTGAAATGTGGGCGTGGTTGGAGAGTAGCTGGGACAGACTGGAGGGTCCGTAAGGGCTGGGGGTGAAGACGTGAGAGAGACTGGCGAGGATCTCACTGAGGTCTGTGAGTTTGTAGGTGTTTCTGGGGTGTGGGGTAGAGACTCCCGCTGAAATCTGGGCGTAGTTGGAGAGTAGCTGGGACAGACAGGAGAGTCATGGGTGGCTGGGGGTGAGCTGCTGGATGATGGCAGTAAGAACATATGGTATATTATTGATGAATGAGGTGACTGTGAAGAATCTCCAGAGGAGGACACGGGAGAACACAATGACATGAGTGACTGTCCTGCTTGGTTAGGAAAGGGAAACGTAAAGTTGTGGAATTCTGTTGATGATGGATGTGAGAGTGGTGAAGCCCTGCGGGGTGATGTAGAGTACTTCCACATCCCTGGTGAGGAGCTGCCCCTTGGGTCTGAGTTTCTGGGAGGGGAGAGGGAGAAGCTGGGTGAGGCAGGCATGAATCTTGAGGAGTCAGGGCTGGGGGACCGCTCATATTCTCCCGAGACGTGGGAGTCTCTGGGGGACTCCTGGGTGCATGGGGCTGACTCCCGCAGGAACCTGGGGATGGCTGGAGAGTAACTGGGAGCCACAGGAGAGTCCCTGAGGCCTGGGGGTGAAGAGATGAAAGACACAGGGGTGGAGCACCGTGAGGCTCGTGAGTTTGTAGGTGATTCCCGGGTGTGGGGGGCTGACTCCAGCTGAAATCTGGGGTTGTTTGGAGAGTAGCTGGGAGACACAGGAGATCCCCCGAGAGCTGGGGGTGAGCTGCTGGGTGATGGCAGTAAGAACATGTGGTATATTATTGATGAACGTGGGGACTCTGAGGAATCCTCAGAGGAGGACACGGGAGAGCCCAATGGCTTCATTGATTGCCCATCACGGTGAGGACAGGGAAATGGGAGCTTGTGGGATTCTGGTGATGACAGAGGTGAGTGTGGTGAAGCCCTAGGGGATGGTGAATGGTAGCTCCGGATCCCTGGTGAGGAGCTTCCCCTGAAGCCTGAGTTTCTGAGAGGGGAGAGGGAGAAGCTGGGTGAGGCTCGCATGGACCTTGGGGAGTCCGTGCTGGGGGACCGTTCATAAGAAGAGCCGGACAAGACCCTACTGTTCTTAGGTGCAGACATGATTAGGAAACCTGCAGCTCCCAGGGGCCCCTACTAATTTTCTAACTCGCAGAAGGAAGGAGTGTGTGTGCGTGTGTGTGTGTGTGTGTGCGGTGTGAGGTATGTGCCCCTTAAGAAAATGGAAATCAACCAACCAATGAGACAGACAGACAGACAGACAGACAGACAGACAGAGATTCACTTGCCCAAGTGTTCTGTCCTGTCCTCTGAATCCGCTTCCAAGTCGCAAGACGCTGTGAGCTCCAAGTCAACGCAGAGTCCGCCAACCGCTCCGGCCGCTGATCCGCTCCGCGAAGATCTGAGTACAGGCCAGCCAGGGTGGGTTTAAATAGCCTCGGGCGCAGCCTAGCAGCGGAAAGGGCGGAGCTTCACTCCTCCTTTCCATCAGTCACCCCCAACTTTCCCAGGCTACACCTCGTAGGAAACTGTTCTCCTGCTTTGATTTCATGCGCCACCTTTGGGACAATCTAAGAACTTACAAGTTTTCTTGGCCAGATATATTAGGAATTGTATGCACTGAAACACTGAAAACCAACTAGTGGTTCTGTGGTTCCCACGTTGTGGTTTTGACACCAGCAGCATCCTTGCCACAATCAAACCCCGGAGATCCACAGATCTGCGGTGTAACAATACCTCCCCCTGATCCGGATGCATGGCAGTTTAAGAAGTCTTTCCGTGTAAGGGAAAAGACTTTGAAGAAAAGGTGGAGATATGCGTTGTAGAAACATTCTTTTGCTCTGGAACCACGTAGAGACTTGGGAGCCAGTTGGGTGGAGCATTCGTTGGATGAGGGTGCTCGGGTTAGGAATATCAAGGTGTGGCTCCAGATAATCCAATCATCTAATTAAGATTCCAGTTATGCTCATCTGTTTTAAAATTCCGTTTGGGTAAATTCTTTTAGTCAGACTGAGAATGGCAAAGCCTCAACCCCAATTTCCAGGGAGGGTTGAGAGCCTCAGGTGGAGTTGATCACCAATAGCCTATGGTTTAACCCGTCATGCCTATAGAATGAGGTCTCCATAAAAACCCAAAAGGACTGGGTTCAGAGAGCTTGTGGATAACACTTCCTGGAAGGTAGTGCACCCCTCCCCACACGCCGGGCCCCGCATTTATTTCTGAACTTTTGGCAAAGTCCGCTAAAATACAACGGCAAATGTAAGTGTTTCCCTGCGTGCTGTGAGCTCTTCCAGCCAATGAATGCAACTAAATCTGGGAGTGGTGGCAACCTGATTTATAGCCAGTTGCTGAGAAGCACAGGTAAAACAACGTGGGGCTTCCCATTGTTATTAGTGTGGGAGGCCTGTCTGGCGGGACTCGGCCCTTTGGAATCTAAAGCTATGTCCCGGTAGATAGCGTCACCATTGAATTAGAAGACACACATATGTTGAGAATAATCTTTCTGGTCATTTGCTGCATGTCTTATTTACAATATGTAATCAAATTCTTTATCCTGGCCTTATGGCACCTGGGTTGAGAACCATGATTTGAACCAAACATTGGTCTGTCACGTTCTGAGTTTGAAACTTTATTTTGCCTTTAGCGTTTTGCTATTGCTTTTTCGTTTTCTTTTGTTTCGTTTCGTTTCTAAGTTCTGGGGTATATGTGCAGGATGTGCAGATTTGTTACTAAGGTAAACGTGTGCCATGGTGGTTTGCTGCACCTGTCAACCCATCACCTAGGTATTAAGCCCAGCATGCAGTAGCTGTTTTTCTTAACGCTCTGCCTCCCGAAAGGCCCCAGTGAGTGTTGTTCCCCTTCCTGTGTCCATGTCATCTCATTTTTCAGCTCTCATTATAAGTGAGAATGTGGCGTTTGGTTTTCTTTCCCTGGATTAGTTTGCTGAGCATAATGACCACACATCACCACTGTTTTTGTTTTTTAGTATAAAGAGTAGTATTTTATTGAATAAGATTTGCTCACAGAAAAATAAGCTTAAGTCTACAATGAATGCCAGACTCTACAGCAGAAAGCAATTTTCTCACTTTTCCACACACAATGGTTCCTACTAAGTGAAAAAACTTCATTCACAAATGTACTACTCTGTCTCAAAACATCTCACATAATCATGCACTGTACTAAATCCATTAGATCAGTTCTTCAGTCAGGTTAAAGAAGTATCCCTCTAATAACTGACTTTTATAATGCTATCAATATCCACTCCCAATCAGTCTGCCATTGTTAATGGTGTACAGCATTACTGAATACAATGGAATTGATGACGCCCATATCCACGGACACACCGTGACTTACGGTGGTTTGATTTATGATTTTTCAACGTTATGGTGGGATTATTGGAATATTAGATGCGTTTCTAAGTTACAGTGGGTTTATGAGTATGCGACCCTATACTGCAGAAACAGCTGTATAAGGAAAAACAGGTGTACCTAATAAGAATATGCTTAGTGACTTGGGATAAACCAATAGATGTTCACAACTGATGGAGAGCCGTGAAAGAGAGATAGCGGTAAATAGTTACAATAACACAATTTTCCTGCACCTGTCGAGGATTTCTCCCAAAAAACGCAGAATGTGGGATGCACCTAAGGCATATGAAAGAGAGAGGGCAGAAGGAGTAAGAGAGAAATAGGAGGAAGGAAGGAAGGAAGGAAAGAAAGAAGGAAGGTAGGAAGGAAGGAAGGAAGGAAGGAAGGAAGGAAGGAAAGAAGGACGAAAGGAAGGAGAAAACACCCGGTGTTACTAAAACCCCCCAAAAAATGGTTTCCCCCTGTGGGTAAGCCTACAATGTGGATGAATCTTGAAAATATTGTGCTACGTGTTGTGTCAGTCATAACAGCTCACCTATTGTGCAATTCCGTTGATAGGAAATGTCCACAATATGGAAATCTATGCATATGGGATTGATCGCACTAGGTAGTTGCTACCTAGGGCTGAGGGTCAGGGAGAGGGTTTGAGACAGAATGAGGAGTGACTAATGTCTACAGGGTTTTTCTCTGGTCGGGGGTGATAAGACGTTCTACAATGGATTGCGAATTAAAATTGAATGTGCACCACCACAGGTATACTAAAAGCCACTCAATTCATGACTTTTAATGGGGGAATCTTCTGTGGCGCACTCTCATGGAGACCACGGCAGACATAGTGAGAGAGAAAAAGGTGAGTAAATATCTGAAACGGAGGCAGAAAGAGAGAGAATGAGAAGCCCTGTGAATGGAAGGGAGAGCGAAAAGGGAAAATGGTCCTATTTACAAATGACAGATGTGAAACCGGGGTTCACATCAACAGTGTCACTGCCAGGAAGGAGGGTCATGCTAGCCATGTCACCGGTAGTGTGGCCCGCAGGGACGCCGACCTGCTGGAGCGTCGTGCCAGCATGGGCTCTGGCAGCCACGTGGGCCAGCAGGAGGGTCCCGCTGCACAGCTGTGGGGTGAGGATAGACTGGGTGGTGATATCGGCCATTACAGGGGCCTCTTCTGCTGGCAAGAGTGTGACAGTAGCAAGTAGATGGACAAGCCTGCGTGTGAGGACGGAATGCAGGAGGGGCTCTTGTGCGGCTGGGTGTGGGGCCCTCACGGGAACCGTGGAGAAATGGCCAGGTAACTGCGTCATGTGGGCTAGTAGATTGGCCAGGGCTTCGAACTGAAGGACAATAACGGGGAGTAGCTGTCAGGCCCTGGGAGTGTCTGAGTGTAAGTGGAGATGGGTTTGGGGTCACTGAGGGATGCGTGGGAGCCATCCCTGTATAGGTACAGGTCATAGGGAGATAGTCTCGTGAGGCCTGTGAGTGTCTAGGGTTGTCCTGGGTGCCTGGGGCTGACTGTGGCAGAAATCTGGGGAAGGCTGGAGAGAAGCTGGGAGACCCAGGAGAGTCCCTGAAGGCAGGGGGTGAAGAGGTGAAAGAAATGGGGGAGGGTTGCAGTAAGGTCCGTGAGTTTGTAGGTGATTCCTGGGTGCGGGAAGCTGACTCCAGGTGAAATCTGGAGACGGTCGGAGTGTAGCTGAGAGAGACAGAAGAGTCCTTGAGGGCTGGGGGTGAGAACATGAGGGAGATTGGGGAGTAAGTCAGTGAAATTCGTGAGTTCGGTGGTGTATCGTGGGTGCCTGGAACTGACTCCAGCTGGAATCTAGCGAAGTTTTGAGAGTAGCTGAAAGAGACACAGGAGTCCCTGTGGGCTGAGGGCAAAGACCTGAGAGAGACCAGGGAGGACCTCAGTGAAGTCTGTGAGTCTGTAGGTGATTCCGGAGTGTGGGAGGCTGAGTGCCGCTGAAATCTGGGCGTGGTGGGAGAGTAGCTGGGACAGACAGGAGAGTCCCAGGGGGCTGGGGGTGAAGACATGACAGAGACTGGGGAGTAACTCAGCGAAACTGCTGAGTTTGGTGGTGATACCTGGGTGCCTGGAACTGACTCCCGCTGAAATCTGGGCATGGTTGGAGAGTAGCTGGGACACACAGGAGAGTCCCTGAGGGCTGGGGGTGAAGACATGAGAGAGACCGGGGAGTACCTCAGTGAAACTGGTGAGTTTGGTGGTGACTCCGGGGTGCCTGGGACTGACTCCAGCTGAAATGTGTGCGTGGTTGGAGAGTAGCTGGGACAGACAGGAGAGTCCCTGAGGGCTGGTGAAGACATGAGAGAGACTGGAGAGTAAGTGAGTGAAATTGGGGAGTTTGGTGGTGCTTCCTGGGTGCTTGGAACTGACTCCGGCTGAAGTGTGGGCGTGGTTGGAGAGTAGCTGGGACACACAGGAGAGTCCCTGAGGGTTGGAGATAAAGACGTGCTAGAGAGTGAGGAGTAACTGAGTGAAATTGGGGAGTTTGGTGGTGATTCCGGGGTGCCTGGAACTGACTGCAGCTGAAATGTGGGCGTGGTTGGAGAGTAGCTGGGACAGACGGGAGAGTCCCTGAGGGATGGTGAAGACATGAGAGAGACTGGGGAGTAACGCAGTGAAATTGGTGAGTTTGGTGGTGATTTCTGGGTGCCTGCAACGGACTCCCGCTGAAGTGTGGGCGTGTTTGGAGAGTAGCTGGGACAGACAGGCGAGTCCCCGAGGGTTGGAGATAAAGACGTGCTAGAGACTGGGGAGTAACTCAGTGAAAGTGGTGGGCTTGGTGGTGATCCCTGGGTTCCTGGAACTGACCCGCGCTGAAATGTGGGCGTGGTTGGAGAGTAGCTGGGACAGACTGGAGGGTCCGTAAGGGCTGGGGGTGAAGACGTGAGAGAGACTGGCGAGGATCTCACTGAGGTCTGTGAGTTTGTAGGTGTTTCTGGGGTGTGGGGTAGAGACTCCCGCTGAAATCTGGGCGTAGTTGGAGAGTAGCTGGGACAGACAGGAGAGTCATGGGTGGCTGGGGGTGAGCTGCTGGATGATGGCAGTAAGAACATATGGTATATTATTGATGAATGAGGTGACTGTGAAGAATCTCCAGAGGAGGACACGGGAGAACACAATGACATGAGTGACTGTCCTGCTTGGTTAGGAAAGGGAAACGTAAAGTTGTGGAATTCTGTTGATGATGGATGTGAGAGTGGTGAAGCCCTGCGGGGTGATGTAGAGTACTTCCACATCCCTGGTGAGGAGCTGCCCCTTGGGTCTGAGTTTCTGGGAGGGGAGAGGGAGAAGCTGGGTGAGGCAGGCATGAATCTTGAGGAGTCAGGGCTGGGGGACCGCTCATATTCTCCCGAGACGTGGGAGTCTCTGGGGGACTCCTGGGTGCATGGGGCTGACTCCCGCAGGAACCTGGGGATGGCTGGAGAGTAACTGGGAGCCACAGGAGAGTCCCTGAGGCCTGGGGGTGAAGAGATGAAAGACACAGGGGTGGAGCACCGTGAGGCTCGTGAGTTTGTAGGTGATTCCCGGGTGTGGGGGGCTGACTCCAGCTGAAATCTGGGGTTGTTTGGAGAGTAGCTGGGAGACACAGGAGATCCCCCGAGAGCTGGGGGTGAGCTGCTGGGTGATGGCAGTAAGAACATGTGGTATATTATTGATGAACGTGGGGACTCTGAGGAATCCTCAGAGGAGGACACGGGAGAGCCCAATGGCTTCATTGATTGCCCATCACGGTGAGGACAGGGAAATGGGAGCTTGTGGGATTCTGGTGATGACAGAGGTGAGTGTGGTGAAGCCCTAGGGGATGGTGAATGGTAGCTCCGGATCCCTGGTGAGGAGCTTCCCCTGAAGCCTGAGTTTCTGAGAGGGGAGAGGGAGAAGCTGGGTGAGGCTCGCATGGACCTTGGGGAGTCCGTGCTGGGGGACCGTTCATAAGAAGAGCCGGACAAGACCCTACTGTTCTTAGGTGCAGACATGATTAGGAAACCTGCAGCTCCCAGGGGCCCCTACTAATTTTCTAACTCGCAGAAGGAAGGAGTGTGTGTGCGTGTGTGTGTGTGTGTGTGCGGTGTGAGGTATGTGCCCCTTAAGAAAATGGAAATCAACCAACCAATGAGACAGACAGACAGACAGACAGACAGACAGACAGAGATTCACTTGCCCAAGTGTTCTGTCCTGTCCTCTGAATCCGCTTCCAAGTCGCAAGACGCTGTGAGCTCCAAGTCAACGCAGAGTCCGCCAACCGCTCCGGCCGCTGATCCGCTCCGCGAAGATCTGAGTACAGGCCAGCCAGGGTGGGTTTAAATAGCCTCGGGCGCAGCCTAGCAGCGGAAAGGGCGGAGCTTCACTCCTCCTTTCCATCAGTCACCCCCAACTTTCCCAGGCTACACCTCGTAGGAAACTGTTCTCCTGCTTTGATTTCATGCGCCACCTTTGGGACAATCTAAGAACTTACAAGTTTTCTTGGCCAGATATATTAGGAATTGTATGCACTGAAACACTGAAAACCAACTAGTGGTTCTGTGGTTCCCACGTTGTGGTTTTGACACCAGCAGCATCCTTGCCACAATCAAACCCCGGAGATCCACAGATCTGCGGTGTAACAATACCTCCCCCTGATCCGGATGCATGGCAGTTTAAGAAGTCTTTCCGTGTAAGGGAAAAGACTTTGAAGAAAAGGTGGAGATATGCGTTGTAGAAACATTCTTTTGCTCTGGAACCACGTAGAGACTTGGGAGCCAGTTGGGTGGAGCATTCGTTGGATGAGGGTGCTCGGGTTAGGAATATCAAGGTGTGGCTCCAGATAATCCAATCATCTAATTAAGATTCCAGTTATGCTCATCTGTTTTAAAATTCCGTTTGGGTAAATTCTTTTAGTCAGACTGAGAATGGCAAAGCCTCAACCCCAATTTCCAGGGAGGGTTGAGAGCCTCAGGTGGAGTTGATCACCAATAGCCTATGGTTTAACCCGTCATGCCTATAGAATGAGGTCTCCATAAAAACCCAAAAGGACTGGGTTCAGAGAGCTTGTGGATAACACTTCCTGGAAGGTAGTGCACCCCTCCCCACACGCCGGGCCCCGCATTTATTTCTGAACTTTTGGCAAAGTCCGCTAAAATACAACGGCAAATGTAAGTGTTTCCCTGCGTGCTGTGAGCTCTTCCAGCCAATGAATGCAACTAAATCTGGGAGTGGTGGCAACCTGATTTATAGCCAGTTGCTGAGAAGCACAGGTAAAACAACGTGGGGCTTCCCATTGTTATTAGTGTGGGAGGCCTGTCTGGCGGGACTCGGCCCTTTGGAATCTAAAGCTATGTCCCGGTAGATAGCGTCACCATTGAATTAGAAGACACACATATGTTGAGAATAATCTTTCTGGTCATTTGCTGCATGTCTTATTTACAATATGTAATCAAATTCTTTATCCTGGCCTTATGGCACCTGGGTTGAGAACCATGATTTGAACCAAACATTGGTCTGTCACGTTCTGAGTTTGAAACTTTATTTTGCCTTTAGCGTTTTGCTATTGCTTTTTCGTTTTCTTTTGTTTCGTTTCGTTTCTAAGTTCTGGGGTATATGTGCAGGATGTGCAGATTTGTTACTAAGGTAAACGTGTGCCATGGTGGTTTGCTGCACCTGTCAACCCATCACCTAGGTATTAAGCCCAGCATGCAGTAGCTGTTTTTCTTAACGCTCTGCCTCCCGAAAGGCCCCAGTGAGTGTTGTTCCCCTTCCTGTGTCCATGTCATCTCATTTTTCAGCTCTCATTATAAGTGAGAATGTGGCGTTTGGTTTTCTTTCCCTGGATTAGTTTGCTGAGCATAATGACCACACATCACCACTGTTTTTGTTTTTTAGTATAAAGAGTAGTATTTTATTGAATAAGATTTGCTCACAGAAAAATAAGCTTAAGTCTACAATGAATGCCAGACTCTACAGCAGAAAGCAATTTTCTCACTTTTCCACACACAATGGTTCCTACTAAGTGAAAAAACTTCATTCACAAATGTACTACTCTGTCTCAAAACATCTCACATAATCATGCACTGTACTAAATCCATTAGATCAGTTCTTCAGTCAGGTTAAAGAAGTATCCCTCTAATAACTGACTTTTATAATGCTATCAATATCCACTCCCAATCAGTCTGCCATTGTTAATGGTGTACAGCATTACTGAATACAATGGAATTGATGACGCCCATATCCACGGACACACCGTGACTTACGGTGGTTTGATTTATGATTTTTCAACGTTATGGTGGGATTATTGGAATATTAGATGCGTTTCTAAGTTACAGTGGGTTTATGAGTATGCGACCCTATACTGCAGAAACAGCTGTATAAGGAAAAACAGGTGTACCTAATAAGAATATGCTTAGTGACTTGGGATAAACCAATAGATGTTCACAACTGATGGAGAGCCGTGAAAGAGAGATAGCGGTAAATAGTTACAATAACACAATTTTCCTGCACCTGTCGAGGATTTCTCCCAAAAAACGCAGAATGTGGGATGCACCTAAGGCATATGAAAGAGAGAGGGCAGAAGGAGTAAGAGAGAAATAGGAGGAAGGAAGGAAGGAAGGAAAGAAAGAAGGAAGGTAGGAAGGAAGGAAGGAAGGAAGGAAGGAAGGAAGGAAGGAAGGACGAAAGGAAGGAGAAAACACCCGGTGTTACTAAAAGCCCCCAAAAAATGGTTTCCCCCTGTGGGTAAGCCTACAATGTGGATGAATCTTGAAAATATTGTGCTACGTGTTGTGTCAGTCATAACAGCTCACCTATTGTGCAATTCCGTTGATAGGAAATGTCCACAATATGGAAATCTATGCATATGGGATTGATCGCACTAGGTAGTTGCTACCTAGGGCTGAGGGTCAGGGCGAAGGTTTGAGACAGAATGAGGAGTGACTACTGTCTACAGGGTTTTTCTCTGGTCGGGGGTGATAAGACGTTCTACAATGGATTGCGAATTAAAATTGAATGTGCACCACCACAGGTATACTAAAAGCCACTCAATTCATGACTTTTAATGGGGGAATCTTCTGTGGCGCACTCTCATGGAGACCACGGCAGACATAGTGAGAGAGAAAAAGGTGAGTAAATATCTGAAACGGAGGCAGAAAGAGAGAGAATGAGAAGCCCTGTGAATGGAAGGGAGAGCGAAAAGGGAAAATGGTCCTATTTACAAATGACAGATGTGAAACTGGGGTTCACATCAACAGTGTCACTGCCAGGAAGGAGGGTCATGCTAGCCATGTCACCGGTAGTGTGGCCCGCAGGGACGCCGACCTGCTGGAGCGTCGTGCCAGCATGGGCTCTGGCAGCCACGTGGGCCAGCAGGAGGGTCCCGCTGCACAGCTGTGGGGTGAGGATAGACTGGGTGGTGATATCGGCCATTACAGGGGCCTCTTCTGCTGGCAAGAGTGTGACAGTAGCAAGTAGATGGACAAGCCTGCGTGTGAGGACGGAATGCAGGAGGGGCTCTTGTGCGGCTGGGTGTGGGGCCCTCACGGGAACCGTGGAGAAATGGCCAGGTAACTGCGTCATGTGGGCTAGTAGATTGGCCAGGGCTTCGAACTGAAGGACAATAACGGGGAGTAGCTGTCAGGCCCTGGGAGTGTCTGAGTGTAAGTGGAGATGGGTTTGGGGTCACTGAGGGATGCGTGGGAGCCATCCCTGTATAGGTACAGGTCATAGGGAGATAGTCTCGTGAGGCCTGTGAGTGTCTAGGGTTGTCCTGGGTGCCTGGGGCTGACTGTGGCAGAAATCTGGGGAAGGCTGGAGAGAAGCTGGGAGACCCAGGAGAGTCCCTGAAGGCAGGGGGTGAAGAGGTGAAAGAAATGGGGGAGGGTTGCAGTAAGGTCCGTGAGTTTGTAGGTGATTCCTGGGTGCGGGAAGCTGACTCCAGGTGAAATCTGGAGACGGTCGGAGTGTAGCTGAGAGAGACAGAAGAGTCCTTGAGGGCTGGGGGTGAGAACATGAGGGAGATTGGGGAGTAAGTCAGTGAAATTCGTGAGTTCGGTGGTGTATCGTGGGTGCCTGGAACTGACTCCAGCTGGAATCTAGCGAAGTTTTGAGAGTAGCTGAAAGAGACACAGGAGTCCCTGTGGGCTGAGGGCAAAGACCTGAGAGAGACCAGGGAGGACCTCAGTGAAGTCTGTGAGTCTGTAGGTGATTCCGGAGTGTGGGAGGCTGAGTGCCGCTGAAATCTGGGCGTGGTGGGAGAGTAGCTGGGACAGACAGGAGAGTCCCAGGGGGCTGGGGGTGAAGACATGACAGAGACTGGGGAGTAACTCAGCGAAACTGCTGAGTTTGGTGGTGATACCTGGGTGCCTGGAACTGACTCCCGCTGAAATCTGGGCATGGTTGGAGAGTAGCTGGGACACACAGGAGAGTCCCTGAGGGCTGGGGGTGAAGACATGAGAGAGACCGGGGAGTACCTCAGTGAAACTGGTGAGTTTGGTGGTGACTCCGGGGTGCCTGGGACTGACTCCAGCTGAAATGTGTGCGTGGTTGGAGAGTAGCTGGGACAGACAGGAGAGTCCCTGAGGGCTGGTGAAGACATGAGAGAGACTGGAGAGTAAGTGAGTGAAATTGGGGAGTTTGGTGGTGCTTCCTGGGTGCTTGGAACTGACTCCGGCTGAAGTGTGGGCGTGGTTGGAGAGTAGCTGGGACACACAGGAGAGTCCCTGAGGGTTGGAGATAAAGACGTGCTAGAGAGTGAGGAGTAACTGAGTGAAATTGGGGAGTTTGGTGGTGATTCCGGGGTGCCTGGAACTGACTGCAGCTGAAATGTGGGCGTGGTTGGAGAGTAGCTGGGACAGACGGGAGAGTCCCTGAGGGATGGTGAAGACATGAGAGAGACTGGGGAGTAACGCAGTGAAATTGGTGAGTTTGGTGGTGATTTCTGGGTGCCTGCAACGGACTCCCGCTGAAGTGTGGGCGTGTTTGGAGAGTAGCTGGGACAGACAGGCGAGTCCCCGAGGGTTGGAGATAAAGACGTGCTAGAGACTGGGGAGTAACTCAGTGAAAGTGGTGGGCTTGGTGGTGATCCCTGGGTTCCTGGAACTGACCCGCGCTGAAATGTGGGCGTGGTTGGAGAGTAGCTGGGACAGACTGGAGGGTCCGTAAGGGCTGGGGGTGAAGACGTGAGAGAGACTGGCGAGGATCTCACTGAGGTCTGTGAGTTTGTAGGTGTTTCTGGGGTGTGGGGTAGAGACTCCCGCTGAAATCTGGGCGTAGTTGGAGAGTAGCTGGGACAGACAGGAGAGTCATGGGTGGCTGGGGGTGAGCTGCTGGATGATGGCAGTAAGAACATATGGTATATTATTGATGAATGAGGTGACTGTGAAGAATCTCCAGAGGAGGACACGGGAGAACACAATGACATGCGTGACTGTCCTGCTTGGTTAGGAAAGGGAAACGTAAAGTTGTGGAATTCTGTTGATGATGGATGTGAGAGTGGTGAAGCCCTGCGGGGTGATGTAGAGTACTTCCACATCCCTGGTGAGGAGCTGCCCCTTGGGTCTGAGTTTCTGGGAGGGGAGAGGGAGAAGCTGGGTGAGGCAGGCATGAATCTTGAGGAGTCAGGGCTGGGGGACCGCTCATATTCTCCCGAGACGTGGGAGTCTCTGGGGGACTCCTGGGTGCATGGGGCTGACTCCCGCAGGAACCTGGGGATGGCTGGAGAGTAACTGGGAGCCACAGGAGAGTCCCTGAGGCCTGGGGGTGAAGAGATGAAAGACACAGGGGTGGAGCACCGTGAGGCTCGTGAGTTTGTAGGTGATTCCCGGGTGTGGGGGGCTGACTCCAGCTGAAATCTGGGGTTGTTTGGAGAGTAGCTGGGAGACACAGGAGATCCCCCGAGAGCTGGGGGTGAGCTGCTGGGTGATGGCAGTAAGAACATGTGGTATATTATTGATGAACGTGGGGACTCTGAGGAATCCTCAGAGGAGGACACGGGAGAGCCCAATGGCTTCATTGATTGCCCATCACGGTGAGGACAGGGAAATGGGAGCTTGTGGGATTCTGGTGATGACAGAGGTGAGTGTGGTGAAGCCCTAGGGGATGGTGAATGGTAGCTCCGGATCCCTGGTGAGGAGCTTCCCCTGAAGCCTGAGTTTCTGAGAGGGGAGAGGGAGAAGCTGGGTGAGGCTCGCATGGACCTTGGGGAGTCCGTGCTGGGGGACCGTTCATAAGAAGAGCCGGACAAGACCCTACTGTTCTTAGGTGCAGACATGATTAGGAAACCTGCAGCTCCCAGGGGCCCCTACTAATTTTCTAACTCGCAGAAGGAAGGAGTGTGTGTGCGTGTGTGTGTGTGTGTGTGCGGTGTGAGGTATGTGCCCCTTAAGAAAATGGAAATCAACCAACCAATGAGACAGACAGACAGACAGACAGACAGACAGACAGAGATTCACTTGCCCAAGTGTTCTGTCCTGTCCTCTGAATCCGCTTCCAAGTCGCAAGACGCTGTGAGCTCCAAGTCAACGCAGAGTCCGCCAACCGCTCCGGCCGCTGATCCGCTCCGCGAAGATCTGAGTACAGGCCAGCCAGGGTGGGTTTAAATAGCCTCGGGCGCAGCCTAGCAGCGGAAAGGGCGGAGCTTCACTCCTCCTTTCCATCAGTCACCCCCAACTTTCCCAGGCTACACCTCGTAGGAAACTGTTCTCCTGCTTTGATTTCATGCGCCACCTTTGGGACAATCTAAGAACTTACAAGTTTTCTTGGCCAGATATATTAGGAATTGTATGCACTGAAACACTGAAAACCAACTAGTGGTTCTGTGGTTCCCACGTTGTGGTTTTGACACCAGCAGCATCCTTGCCACAATCAAACCCCGGAGATCCACAGATCTGCGGTGTAACAATACCTCCCCCTGATCCGGATGCATGGCAGTTTAAGAAGTCTTTCCGTGTAAGGGAAAAGACTTTGAAGAAAAGGTGGAGATATGCGTTGTAGAAACATTCTTTTGCTCTGGAACCACGTAGAGACTTGGGAGCCAGTTGGGTGGAGCATTCGTTGGATGAGGGTGCTCGGGTTAGGAATATCAAGGTGTGGCTCCAGATAATCCAATCATCTAATTAAGATTCCAGTTATGCTCATCTGTTTTAAAATTCCGTTTGGGTAAATTCTTTTAGTCAGACTGAGAATGGCAAAGCCTCAACCCCAATTTCCAGGGAGGGTTGAGAGCCTCAGGTGGAGTTGATCACCAATAGCCTATGGTTTAACCCGTCATGCCTATAGAATGAGGTCTCCATAAAAACCCAAAAGGACTGGGTTCAGAGAGCTTGTGGATAACACTTCCTGGAAGGTAGTGCACCCCTCCCCACACGCCGGGCCCCGCATTTATTTCTGAACTTTTGGCAAAGTCCGCTAAAATACAACGGCAAATGTAAGTGTTTCCCTGCGTGCTGTGAGCTCTTCCAGCCAATGAATGCAACTAAATCTGGGAGTGGTGGCAACCTGATTTATAGCCAGTTGCTGAGAAGCACAGGTAAAACAACGTGGGGCTTCCCATTGTTATTAGTGTGGGAGGCCTGTCTGGCGGGACTCGGCCCTTTGGAATCTAAAGCTATGTCCCGGTAGATAGCGTCACCATTGAATTAGAAGACACACATATGTTGAGAATAATCTTTCTGGTCATTTGCTGCATGTCTTATTTACAATATGTAATCAAATTCTTTATCCTGGCCTTATGGCACCTGGGTTGAGAACCATGATTTGAACCAAACATTGGTCTGTCACGTTCTGAGTTTGAAACTTTATTTTGCCTTTAGCGTTTTGCTATTGCTTTTTCGTTTTCTTTTGTTTCGTTTCGTTTCTAAGTTCTGGGGTATATGTGCAGGATGTGCAGATTTGTTACTAAGGTAAACGTGTGCCATGGTGGTTTGCTGCACCTGTCAACCCATCACCTAGGTATTAAGCCCAGCATGCAGTAGCTGTTTTTCTTAACGCTCTGCCTCCCGAAAGGCCCCAGTGAGTGTTGTTCCCCTTCCTGTGTCCATGTCATCTCATTTTTCAGCTCTCATTATAAGTGAGAATGTGGCGTTTGGTTTTCTTTCCCTGGATTAGTTTGCTGAGCATAATGACCACACATCACCACTGTTTTTGTTTTTTAGTATAAAGAGTAGTATTTTATTGAATAAGATTTGCTCACAGAAAAATAAGCTTAAGTCTACAATGAATGCCAGACTCTACAGCAGAAAGCAATTTTCTCACTTTTCCACACACAATGGTTCCTACTAAGTGAAAAAACTTCATTCACAAATGTACTACTCTGTCTCAAAACATCTCACATAATCATGCACTGTACTAAATCCATTAGATCAGTTCTTCAGTCAGGTTAAAGAAGTATCCCTCTAATAACTGACTTTTATAATGCTATCAATATCCACTCCCAATCAGTCTGCCATTGTTAATGGTGTACAGCATTACTGAATACAATGGAATTGATGACGCCCATATCCACGGACACACCGTGACTTACGGTGGTTTGATTTATGATTTTTCAACGTTATGGTGGGATTATTGGAATATTAGATGCGTTTCTAAGTTACAGTGGGTTTATGAGTATGCGACCCTATACTGCAGAAACAGCTGTATAAGGAAAAACAGGTGTACCTAATAAGAATATGCTTAGTGACTTGGGATAAACCAATAGATGTTCACAACTGATGGAGAGCCGTGAAAGAGAGATAGCGGTAAATAGTTACAATAACACAATTTTCCTGCACCTGTCGAGGATTTCTCCCAAAAAACGCAGAATGTGGGATGCACCTAAGGCATATGAAAGAGAGAGGGCAGAAGGAGTAAGAGAGAAATAGGAGGAAGGAAGGAAGGAAGGAAAGAAAGAAGGAAGGTAGGAAGGAAGGAAGGAAGGAAGGAAGGAAGGAAGGAAGGAAAGAAGGACGAAAGGAAGGAGAAAACACCCGGTGTTACTAAAACCCCCCAAAAAATGGTTTCCCCCTGTGGGTAAGCCTACAATGTGGATGAATCTTGAAAATATTGTGCTACGTGTTGTGTCAGTCATAACAGCTCACCTATTGTGCAATTCCGTTGATAGGAAATGTCCACAATATGGAAATCTATGCATATGGGATTGATCGCACTAGGTAGTTGCTACCTAGGGCTGAGGGTCAGGGAGAGGGTTTGAGACAGAATGAGGAGTGACTAATGTCTACAGGGTTTTTCTCTGGTCGGGGGTGATAAGACGTTCTACAATGGATTGCGAATTAAAATTGAATGTGCACCACCACAGGTATACTAAAAGCCACTCAATTCATGACTTTTAATGGGGGAATCTTCTGTGGCGCACTCTCATGGAGACCACGGCAGACATAGTGAGAGAGAAAAAGGTGAGTAAATATCTGAAACGGAGGCAGAAAGAGAGAGAATGAGAAGCCCTGTGAATGGAAGGGAGAGCGAAAAGGGAAAATGGTCCTATTTACAAATGGCAGATGTGAAACCGGGGTTCACATCAACAGTGTCACTGCCAGGAAGGAGGGTCATGCTAGCCATGTCACCGGTAGTGTGGCCCGCAGGGACGCCGACCTGCTGGAGCGTCGTGCCAGCATGGGCTCTGGCAGCCACGTGGGCCAGCAGGAGGGTCCCGCTGCACAGCTGTGGGGTGAGGATAGACTGGGTGGTGATATCGGCCATTACAGGGGCCTCTTCTGCTGGCAAGAGTGTGACAGTAGCAAGTAGATGGACAAGCCTGCGTGTGAGGACGGAATGCAGGAGGGGCTCTTGTGCGGCTGGGTGTGGGGCCCTCACGGGAACCGTGGAGAAATGGCCAGGTAACTGCGTCATGTGGGCTAGTAGATTGGCCAGGGCTTCGAACTGAAGGACAATAACGGGGAGTAGCTGTCAGGCCCTGGGAGTGTCTGAGTGTAAGTGGAGATGGGTTTGGGGTCACTGAGGGATGCGTGGGAGCCATCCCTGTATAGGTACAGGTCATAGGGAGATAGTCTCGTGAGGCCTGTGAGTGTCTAGGGTTGTCCTGGGTGCCTGGGGCTGACTGTGGCAGAAATCTGGGGAAGGCTGGAGAGAAGCTGGGAGACCCAGGAGAGTCCCTGAAGGCAGGGGGTGAAGAGGTGAAAGAAATGGGGGAGGGTTGCAGTAAGGTCCGTGAGTTTGTAGGTGATTCCTGGGTGCGGGAAGCTGACTCCAGGTGAAATCTGGAGACGGTCGGAGTGTAGCTGAGAGAGACAGAAGAGTCCTTGAGGGCTGGGGGTGAGAACATGAGGGAGATTGGGGAGTAAGTCAGTGAAATTCGTGAGTTCGGTGGTGTATCGTGGGTGCCTGGAACTGACTCCAGCTGGAATCTAGCGAAGTTTTGAGAGTAGCTGAAAGAGACACAGGAGTCCCTGTGGGCTGAGGGCAAAGACCTGAGAGAGACCAGGGAGGACCTCAGTGAAGTCTGTGAGTCTGTAGGTGATTCCGGAGTGTGGGAGGCTGAGTGCCGCTGAAATCTGGGCGTGGTGGGAGAGTAGCTGGGACAGACAGGAGAGTCCCAGGGGGCTGGGGGTGAAGACATGACAGAGACTGGGGAGTAACTCAGCGAAACTGCTGAGTTTGGTGGTGATACCTGGGTGCCTGGAACTGACTCCCGCTGAAATCTGGGCATGGTTGGAGAGTAGCTGGGACACACAGGAGAGTCCCTGAGGGCTGGGGGTGAAGACATGAGAGAGACCGGGGAGTACCTCAGTGAAACTGGTGAGTTTGGTGGTGACTCCGGGGTGCCTGGGACTGACTCCAGCTGAAATGTGTGCGTGGTTGGAGAGTAGCTGGGACAGACAGGAGAGTCCCTGAGGGCTGGTGAAGACATGAGAGAGACTGGAGAGTAAGTGAGTGAAATTGGGGAGTTTGGTGGTGCTTCCTGGGTGCTTGGAACTGACTCCGGCTGAAGTGTGGGCGTGGTTGGAGAGTAGCTGGGACACACAGGAGAGTCCCTGAGGGTTGGAGATAAAGACGTGCTAGAGAGTGAGGAGTAACTGAGTGAAATTGGGGAGTTTGGTGGTGATTCCGGGGTGCCTGGAACTGACTGCAGCTGAAATGTGGGCGTGGTTGGAGAGTAGCTGGGACAGACGGGAGAGTCCCTGAGGGATGGTGAAGACATGAGAGAGACTGGGGAGTAACGCAGTGAAATTGGTGAGTTTGGTGGTGATTTCTGGGTGCCTGCAACGGACTCCCGCTGAAGTGTGGGCGTGTTTGGAGAGTAGCTGGGACAGACAGGCGAGTCCCCGAGGGTTGGAGATAAAGACGTGCTAGAGACTGGGGAGTAACTCAGTGAAAGTGGTGGGCTTGGTGGTGATCCCTGGGTTCCTGGAACTGACCCGCGCTGAAATGTGGGCGTGGTTGGAGAGTAGCTGGGACAGACTGGAGGGTCCGTAAGGGCTGGGGGTGAAGACGTGAGAGAGACTGGCGAGGATCTCACTGAGGTCTGTGAGTTTGTAGGTGTTTCTGGGGTGTGGGGTAGAGACTCCCGCTGAAATCTGGGCGTAGTTGGAGAGTAGCTGGGACAGACAGGAGAGTCATGGGTGGCTGGGGGTGAGCTGCTGGATGATGGCAGTAAGAACATATGGTATATTATTGATGAATGAGGTGACTGTGAAGAATCTCCAGAGGAGGACACGGGAGAACACAATGACATGCGTGACTGTCCTGCTTGGTTAGGAAAGGGAAACGTAAAGTTGTGGAATTCTGTTGATGATGGATGTGAGAGTGGTGAAGCCCTGCGGGGTGATGTAGAGTACTTCCACATCCCTGGTGAGGAGCTGCCCCTTGGGTCTGAGTTTCTGGGAGGGGAGAGGGAGAAGCTGGGTGAGGCAGGCATGAATCTTGAGGAGTCAGGGCTGGGGGACCGCTCATATTCTCCCGAGACGTGTGAGTCTCTGGGGGACTCCTGGGTGCATGGGGCTGACTCCCGCAGGAACCTGGGGATGGCTGGAGAGTAACTGGGAGCCACAGGAGAGTCCCTGAGGCCTGGGGGTGAAGAGATGAAAGACACAGGGGTGGAGCACCGTGAGGCTCGTGAGTTTGTAGGTGATTCCCGGGTGTGGGGGGCTGACTCCAGCTGAAATCTGGGGTTGTTTGGAGAGTAGCTGGGAGACACAGGAGATCCCCCGAGAGCTGGGGGTGAGCTGCTGGGTGATGGCAGTAAGAACATGTGGTATATTATTGATGAACGTGGGGACTCTGAGGAATCCTCAGAGGAGGACACGGGAGAGCCCAATGGCTTCATTGATTGCCCATCACGGTGAGGACAGGGAAATGGGAGCTTGTGGGATTCTGGTGATGACAGAGGTGAGTGTGGTGAAGCCCTAGGGGATGGTGAATGGTAGCTCCGGATCCCTGGTGAGGAGCTTCCCCTGAAGCCTGAGTTTCTGAGAGGGGAGAGGGAGAAGCTGGGTGAGGCTCGCATGGACCTTGGGGAGTCCGTGCTGGGGGACCGTTCATAAGAAGAGCCGGACAAGACCCTACTGTTCTTAGGTGCAGACATGATTAGGAAACCTGCAGCTCCCAGGGGCCCCTACTAATTTTCTAACTCGCAGAAGGAAGGAGTGTGTGTGCGTGTGTGTGTGTGTGTGCGCGGTGTGAGGTATGTGCCCCTTAAGAAAATGGAAATCAACCAACCAATGAGACAGACAGACAGACAGACAGACAGACAGAGATTCACTTGCCCAAGTGTTCTGTCCTGTCCTCTGAATCCGCTTCCAAGTCGCAAGACGCTGTGAGCTCCAAGTCAACGCAGAGTCCGCCAACCGCTCCGGCCGCTGATCCGCTCCGCGAAGATCTGAGTACAGGCCAGCCAGGGTGGGTTTAAATAGCCTCGGGCGCAGCCTAGCAGCGGAAAGGGCGGAGCTTCACTCCTCCTTTCCATCAGTCACCCCCAACTTTCCCAGGCTACACCTCGTAGGAAACTGTTCTCCTGCTTTGATTTCATGCGCCACCTTTGGGACAATCTAAGAACTTACAAGTTTTCTTGGCCAGATATATTAGGAATTGTATGCACTGAAACACTGAAAACCAACTAGTGGTTCTGTGGTTCCCACGTTGTGGTTTTGACACCAGCAGCATCCTTGCCACAATCAAACCCCGGAGATCCACAGATCTGCGGTGTAACAATACCTCCCCCTGATCCGGATGCATGGCAGTTTAAGAAGTCTTTCCGTGTAAGGGAAAAGACTTTGAAGAAAAGGTGGAGATATGCGTTGTAGAAACATTCTTTTGCTCTGGAACCACGTAGAGACTTGGGAGCCAGTTGGGTGGAGCATTCGTTGGATGAGGGTGCTCGGGTTAGGAATATCAAGGTGTGGCTCCAGATAATCCAATCATCTAATTAAGATTCCAGTTATGCTCATCTGTTTTAAAATTCCGTTTGGGTAAATTCTTTTAGTCAGACTGAGAATGGCAAAGCCTCAACCCCAATTTCCAGGGAGGGTTGAGAGCCTCAGGTGGAGTTGATCACCAATAGCCTATGGTTTAACCCGTCATGCCTATAGAATGAGGTCTCCATAAAAACCCAAAAGGACTGGGTTCAGAGAGCTTGTGGATAACACTTCCTGGAAGGTAGTGCACCCCTCCCCACACGCCGGGCCCCGCATTTATTTCTGAACTTTTGGCAAAGTCCGCTAAAATACAACGGCAAATGTAAGTGTTTCCCTGCGTGCTGTGAGCTCTTCCAGCCAATGAATGCAACTAAATCTGGGAGTGGTGGCAACCTGATTTATAGCCAGTTGCTGAGAAGCACAGGTAAAACAACGTGGGGCTTCCCATTGTTATTAGTGTGGGAGGCCTGTCTGGCGGGACTCGGCCCTTTGGAATCTAAAGCTATGTCCCGGTAGATAGCGTCACCATTGAATTAGAAGACACACATATGTTGAGAATAATCTTTCTGGTCATTTGCTGCATGTCTTATTTACAATATGTAATCAAATTCTTTATCCTGGCCTTATGGCACCTGGGTTGAGAACCATGATTTGAACCAAACATTGGTCTGTCACGTTCTGAGTTTGAAACTTTATTTTGCCTTTAGCGTTTTGCTATTGCTTTTTCGTTTTCTTTTGTTTCGTTTCGTTTCTAAGTTCTGGGGTATATGTGCAGGATGTGCAGATTTGTTACTAAGGTAAACGTGTGCCATGGTGGTTTGCTGCACCTGTCAACCCATCACCTAGGTATTAAGCCCAGCATGCAGTAGCTGTTTTTCTTAACGCTCTGCCTCCCGAAAGGCCCCAGTGAGTGTTGTTCCCCTTCCTGTGTCCATGTCATCTCATTTTTCAGCTCTCATTATAAGTGAGAATGTGGCGTTTGGTTTTCTTTCCCTGGATTAGTTTGCTGAGCATAATGACCACACATCACCACTGTTTTTGTTTTTTAGTATAAAGAGTAGTATTTTATTGAATAAGATTTGCTCACAGAAAAATAAGCTTAAGTCTACAATGAATGCCAGACTCTACAGCAGAAAGCAATTTTCTCACTTTTCCACACACAATGGTTCCTACTAAGTGAAAAAACTTCATTCACAAATGTACTACTCTGTCTCAAAACATCTCACATAATCATGCACTGTACTAAATCCATTAGATCAGTTCTTCAGTCAGGTTAAAGAAGTATCCCTCTAATAACTGACTTTTATAATGCTATCAATATCCACTCCCAATCAGTCTGCCATTGTTAATGGTGTACAGCATTACTGAATACAATGGAATTGATGACGCCCATATCCACGGACACACCGTGACTTACGGTGGTTTGATTTATGATTTTTCAACGTTATGGTGGGATTATTGGAATATTAGATGCGTTTCTAAGTTACAGTGGGTTTATGAGTATGCGACCCTATACTGCAGAAACAGCTGTATAAGGAAAAACAGGTGTACCTAATAAGAATATGCTTAGTGACTTGGGATAAACCAATAGATGTTCACAACTGATGGAGAGCCGTGAAAGAGAGATAGCGGTAAATAGTTACAATAACACAATTTTCCTGCACCTGTCGAGGATTTCTCCCAAAAAACGCAGAATGTGGGATGCACCTAAGGCATATGAAAGAGAGAGGGCAGAAGGAGTAAGAGAGAAATAGGAGGAAGGAAGGAAGGAAGGAAAGAAAGAAGGAAGGTAGGAAGGAAGGAAGGAAGGAAGGAAGGAAGGAAGGAAGGAAAGAAGGACGAAAGGAAGGAGAAAACACCCGGTGTTACTAAAACCCCCCAAAAAATGGTTTCCCCCTGTGGGTAAGCCTACAATGTGGATGAATCTTGAAAATATTGTGCTACGTGTTGTGTCAGTCATAACAGCTCACCTATTGTGCAATTCCGTTGATAGGAAATGTCCACAATATGGAAATCTATGCATATGGGATTGATCGCACTAGGTAGTTGCTACCTAGGGCTGAGGGTCAGGGAGAGGGTTTGAGACAGAATGAGGAGTGACTAATGTCTACAGGGTTTTTCTCTGGTCGGGGGTGATAAGACGTTCTACAATGGATTGCGAATTAAAATTGAATGTGCACCACCACAGGTATACTAAAAGCCACTCAATTCATGACTTTTAATGGGGGAATCTTCTGTGGCGCACTCTCATGGAGACCACGGCAGACATAGTGAGAGAGAAAAAGGTGAGTAAATATCTGAAACGGAGGCAGAAAGAGAGAGAATGAGAAGCCCTGTGAATGGAAGGGAGAGCGAAAAGGGAAAATGGTCCTATTTACAAATGGCAGATGTGAAACCGGGGTTCACATCAACAGTGTCACTGCCAGGAAGGAGGGTCATGCTAGCCATGTCACCGGTAGTGTGGCCCGCAGGGACGCCGACCTGCTGGAGCGTCGTGCCAGCATGGGCTCTGGCAGCCACGTGGGCCAGCAGGAGGGTCCCGCTGCACAGCTGTGGGGTGAGGATAGACTGGGTGGTGATATCGGCCATTACAGGGGCCTCTTCTGCTGGCAAGAGTGTGACAGTAGCAAGTAGATGGACAAGCCTGCGTGTGAGGACGGAATGCAGGAGGGGCTCTTGTGCGGCTGGGTGTGGGGCCCTCACGGGAACCGTGGAGAAATGGCCAGGTAACTGCGTCATGTGGGCTAGTAGATTGGCCAGGGCTTCGAACTGAAGGACAATAACGGGGAGTAGCTGTCAGGCCCTGGGAGTGTCTGAGTGTAAGTGGAGATGGGTTTGGGGTCACTGAGGGATGCGTGGGAGCCATCCCTGTATAGGTACAGGTCATAGGGAGATAGTCTCGTGAGGCCTGTGAGTGTCTAGGGTTGTCCTGGGTGCCTGGGGCTGACTGTGGCAGAAATCTGGGGAAGGCTGGAGAGAAGCTGGGAGACCCAGGAGAGTCCCTGAAGGCAGGGGGTGAAGAGGTGAAAGAAATGGGGGAGGGTTGCAGTAAGGTCCGTGAGTTTGTAGGTGATTCCTGGGTGCGGGAAGCTGACTCCAGGTGAAATCTGGAGACGGTCGGAGTGTAGCTGAGAGAGACAGAAGAGTCCTTGAGGGCTGGGGGTGAGAACATGAGGGAGATTGGGGAGTAAGTCAGTGAAATTCGTGAGTTCGGTGGTGTATCGTGGGTGCCTGGAACTGACTCCAGCTGGAATCTAGCGAAGTTTTGAGAGTAGCTGAAAGAGACACAGGAGTCCCTGTGGGCTGAGGGCAAAGACCTGAGAGAGACCAGGGAGGACCTCAGTGAAGTCTGTGAGTCTGTAGGTGATTCCGGAGTGTGGGAGGCTGAGTGCCGCTGAAATCTGGGCGTGGTGGGAGAGTAGCTGGGACAGACAGGAGAGTCCCAGGGGGCTGGGGGTGAAGACATGACAGAGACTGGGGAGTAACTCAGCGAAACTGCTGAGTTTGGTGGTGATACCTGGGTGCCTGGAACTGACTCCCGCTGAAATCTGGGCATGGTTGGAGAGTAGCTGGGACACACAGGAGAGTCCCTGAGGGCTGGGGGTGAAGACATGAGAGAGACCGGGGAGTACCTCAGTGAAACTGGTGAGTTTGGTGGTGACTCCGGGGTGCCTGGGACTGACTCCAGCTGAAATGTGTGCGTGGTTGGAGAGTAGCTGGGACAGACAGGAGAGTCCCTGAGGGCTGGTGAAGACATGAGAGAGACTGGAGAGTAAGTGAGTGAAATTGGGGAGTTTGGTGGTGCTTCCTGGGTGCTTGGAACTGACTCCGGCTGAAGTGTGGGCGTGGTTGGAGAGTAGCTGGGACACACAGGAGAGTCCCTGAGGGTTGGAGATAAAGACGTGCTAGAGAGTGAGGAGTAACTGAGTGAAATTGGGGAGTTTGGTGGTGATTCCGGGGTGCCTGGAACTGACTGCAGCTGAAATGTGGGCGTGGTTGGAGAGTAGCTGGGACAGACGGGAGAGTCCCTGAGGGATGGTGAAGACATGAGAGAGACTGGGGAGTAACGCAGTGAAATTGGTGAGTTTGGTGGTGATTTCTGGGTGCCTGCAACGGACTCCCGCTGAAGTGTGGGCGTGTTTGGAGAGTAGCTGGGACAGACAGGCGAGTCCCCGAGGGTTGGAGATAAAGACGTGCTAGAGACTGGGGAGTAACTCAGTGAAAGTGGTGGGCTTGGTGGTGATCCCTGGGTTCCTGGAACTGACCCGCGCTGAAATGTGGGCGTGGTTGGAGAGTAGCTGGGACAGACTGGAGGGTCCGTAAGGGCTGGGGGTGAAGACGTGAGAGAGACTGGCGAGGATCTCACTGAGGTCTGTGAGTTTGTAGGTGTTTCTGGGGTGTGGGGTAGAGACTCCCGCTGAAATCTGGGCGTAGTTGGAGAGTAGCTGGGACAGACAGGAGAGTCATGGGTGGCTGGGGGTGAGCTGCTGGATGATGGCAGTAAGAACATATGGTATATTATTGATGAATGAGGTGACTGTGAAGAATCTCCAGAGGAGGACACGGGAGAACACAATGACATGAGTGACTGTCCTGCTTGGTTAGGAAAGGGAAACGTAAAGTTGTGGAATTCTGTTGATGATGGATGTGAGAGTGGTGAAGCCCTGCGGGGTGATGTAGAGTACTTCCACATCCCTGGTGAGGAGCTGCCCCTTGGGTCTGAGTTTCTGGGAGGGGAGAGGGAGAAGCTGGGTGAGGCAGGCATGAATCTTGAGGAGTCAGGGCTGGGGGACCGCTCATATTCTCCCGAGACGTGTGAGTCTCTGGGGGACTCCTGGGTGCATGGGGCTGACTCCCGCAGGAACCTGGGGATGGCTGGAGAGTAACTGGGAGCCACAGGAGAGTCCCTGAGGCCTGGGGGTGAAGAGATGAAAGACACAGGGGTGGAGCACCGTGAGGCTCGTGAGTTTGTAGGTGATTCCCGGGTGTGGGGGGCTGACTCCAGCTGAAATCTGGGGTTGTTTGGAGAGTAGCTGGGAGACACAGGAGATCCCCCGAGAGCTGGGGGTGAGCTGCTGGGTGATGGCAGTAAGAACATGTGGTATATTATTGATGAACGTGGGGACTCTGAGGAATCCTCAGAGGAGGACACGGGAGAGCCCAATGGCTTCATTGATTGCCCATCACGGTGAGGACAGGGAAATGGGAGCTTGTGGGATTCTGGTGATGACAGAGGTGAGTGTGGTGAAGCCCTAGGGGATGGTGAATGGTAGCTCCGGATCCCTGGTGAGGAGCTTCCCCTGAAGCCTGAGTTTCTGAGAGGGGAGAGGGAGAAGCTGGGTGAGGCTCGCATGGACCTTGGGGAGTCCGTGCTGGGGGACCGTTCATAAGAAGAGCCGGACAAGACCCTACTGTTCTTAGGTGCAGACATGATTAGGAAACCTGCAGCTCCCAGGGGCCCCTACTAATTTTCTAACTCGCAGAAGGAAGGAGTGTGTGTGCGTGTGTGTGTGTGTGTGTGCGGTGTGAGGTATGTGCCCCTTAAGAAAATGGAAATCAACCAACCAATGAGACAGACAGACAGACAGACAGACAGACAGACAGAGATTCACTTGCCCAAGTGTTCTGTCCTGTCCTCTGAATCCGCTTCCAAGTCGCAAGACGCTGTGAGCTCCAAGTCAACGCAGAGTCCGCCAACCGCTCCGGCCGCTGATCCGCTCCGCGAAGATCTGAGTACAGGCCAGCCAGGGTGGGTTTAAATAGCCTCGGGCGCAGCCTAGCAGCGGAAAGGGCGGAGCTTCACTCCTCCTTTCCATCAGTCACCCCCAACTTTCCCAGGCTACACCTCGTAGGAAACTGTTCTCCTGCTTTGATTTCATGCGCCACCTTTGGGACAATCTAAGAACTTACAAGTTTTCTTGGCCAGATATATTAGGAATTGTATGCACTGAAACACTGAAAACCAACTAGTGGTTCTGTGGTTCCCACGTTGTGGTTTTGACACCAGCAGCATCCTTGCCACAATCAAACCCCGGAGATCCACAGATCTGCGGTGTAACAATACCTCCCCCTGATCCGGATGCATGGCAGTTTAAGGAGTCTTTCCGTGTAAGGGAAAAGACTTTGAAGAAAAGGTGGAGATATGCGTTGTATAAACATTCTTTTGCTCTGGAACCACGTAGAGACTTGGGAGCCAGTTGGGAGGAGCATTCGTTGGATGAGGGTGCTCGGGTTAGGAATATCAAGGTGTGGCTCCAGATAATCCAATCATCTAATTAAGATTCCAGTTATGCTCATCTGTTTTAAAATTCCGTTTGGGTAAATTCTTTTAGTCAGACTGAGAATGGCAAAGCCTCAACCCCAATTTCCAGGGAGGGTTGAGAGCCTCAGGTGGAGTTGATCACCAATAGCCTATGGTTTAACCCGTCATGCCTATAGAATGAGGTCTCCATAAAAACCCAAAAGGACTGGGTTCAGAGAGCTTGTGGATAACACTTCCTGGAAGGTAGTGCACCCCTCCCCACACGCCGGGCCCCGCATTTATTTCTGAACTTTTGGCAAAGTCCGCTAAAATACAACGGCAAATGTAAGTGTTTCCCTGCGTGCTGTGAGCTCTTCCAGCCAATGAATGCAACTAAATCTGGGAGTGGTGGCAACCTGATTTATAGCCAGTTGCTGAGAAGCACAGGTAAAACAACGTGGGGCTTCCCATTGTTATTAGTGTGGGAGGCCTGTCTGGCGGGACTCGGCCCTTTGGAATCTAAAGCTATGTCCCGGTAGATAGCGTCACCATTGAATTAGAAGACACACATATGTTGAGAATAATCTTTCTGGTCATTTGCTGCATGTCTTATTTACAATATGTAATCAAATTCTTTATCCTGGCCTTATGGCACCTGGGTTGAGAACCATGATTTGAACCAAACATTGGTCTGTCACGTTCTGAGTTTGAAACTTTATTTTGCCTTTAGCGTTTTGCTATTGCTTTTTCGTTTTCTTTTGTTTCGTTTCGTTTCTAAGTTCTGGGGTATATGTGCAGGATGTGCAGATTTGTTACTAAGGTAAACGTGTGCCATGGTGGTTCGCTGCACCTGTCAACCCATCACCTAGGTATTAAGCCCAGCATGCAGTAGCTGTTTTTCTTAACGCTCTGCCTCCCGAAAGGCCCCAGTGAGTGTTGTTCCCCTTCCTGTGTCCATGTGATCTCATTTTTCAGCTCTCATTATAAGTGAGAATGTGGCGTTTGGTTTTCTTTCCCTGGATTAGTTTGCTGAGCATAATGACCACACATCACCACTGTTTCTGTTTTTTAGTATAAAGAGTAGTATTTTATTGAATAAGATTTGCTCACAGAAAAATAAGCTTAAGTCTACAATGAATGCCAGACTCTACAGCAGAAAGCAATTTTCTCACTTTTCCACACACAATGGTTCCTACTAAGTGAAAAAACTTCATTCACAAATGTACTACTCTGTCTCAAAACATCTCACATAATCATGCACTGTACTAAAGCCATTAGATCAGTTCTTCAGTCAGGTTAAAGAAGTATCCCTCTAATAACTGACTTTTATAATGCTATCAATATCCACTCCCAATCAGTCTGCCATTGTTAATGGTGTACAGCATTACTGAATACAATGGAATTGATGACGCCCATATCCACGGACACACCGTGACTTACGGTGGTTTGATTTATGATTTTTCAACGTTATGATGGGATTATTGGAATATTAGATGCGTTTCTGAGTTACAGTGGGTTTATGAGTATGCGACCCTATACTCCAGAAACAGCTGTATAAGGAAAAACAGGTGTACCTAATAAAAATATGCTTAGTGACTTGGGATAAACCAATAGATGTTCACAACTGATGGAGAGCCGTGAAAGAGAGATAGCGGTAAATAGTTACAATAACACAATTTTCCTGCACCTGTCGAGGATTTCTCCCAAAAAACGCAGAATGTGGGATGCACCTAAGGCATATGAAAGAGAGAGGGCAGAAGGAGTAAGAGAGAAATAGGAGGAAGGAAGGAAGGAAGGAAAGAAAGAAGGAAGGTAGGAAGGAAGGAAGGAAGGAAGGAAGGAAAGAAGGACGAAAGGAAGGAGAAAACACCCGGTGTTACTAAAACCCCCCAAAAAATGGTTTCCCCCTGTGCGTAAGCCTACAATGTGGATGAATCTTGAAAATATTGTGCTACGTGTTGTGTCAGTCATAACAGCTCACCTATTGTGCAATTCCGTTGATAGGAAATGTCCACAATATGGAAATCTATGCATATGGGATTGATCGCACTAGGTAGTTGCTACCTAGGGCTGAGGGTCAGGGAGAGGGTTTGAGACAGAATGAGGAGTGACTAATGTCTACAGGGTTTTTCTCTGGTCGGGGGTGATAAGACGTTCTACAATGGATTGCGAATTAAAATTGAATGTGCACCACCACAGGTATACTAAAAGCCACTCAATTCATGACTTTTAATGGGGGAATCTTCTGTGGCGCACTCTCATGGAGACCACGGCAGACATAGTGAGAGAGAAAAAGGTGAGTAAATATCTGAAACGGAGGCAGAAAGAGAGAGAATGAGAAGCCCTGTGAATGGAAGGGAGAGCGAAAAGGGAAAATGGTCCTATTTACAAATGACAGATGTGAAACCGGGGTTCACATCAACAGTGTCACTGCCAGGAAGGAGGGTCATGCTAGCCATGTCACCGGTAGTGTGGCCCGCAGGGACGCCGACCTGCTGGAGCGTCGTGCCAGCATGGGCTCTGGCAGCCACGTGGGCCAGCAGGAGGGTCCCGCTGCACAGCTGTGGGGTGAGGATAGACTGGGTGGTGATATCGGCCATTACAGGGGCCTCTTCTGCTGGCAAGAGTGTGACAGTAGCAAGTAGATGGACAAGCCTGCGTGTGAGGACGGAATGCAGGAGGGGCTCTTGTGCGGCTGGGTGTGGGGCCCTCACGGGAACCGTGGAGAAATGGCCAGGTAACTGCGTCATGTGGGCTAGTAGATTGGCCAGGGCTTCGAACTGAAGGACAATAACGGGGAGTAGCTGTCAGGCCCTGGGAGTGTCTGAGTGTAAGTGGAGATGGGTTTGGGGTCACTGAGGGATGCGTGGGAGCCATCCCTGTATAGGTACAGGTCATAGGGAGATAGTCTCGTGAGGCCTGTGAGTGTCTAGGGTTGTCCTGGGTGCCTGGGGCTGACTGTGGCAGAAATCTGGGGAAGGCTGGAGAGAAGCTGGGAGACCCAGGAGAGTCCCTGAAGGCAGGGGGTGAAGAGGTGAAAGAAATGGGGGAGGGTTGCAGTAAGGTCCGTGAGTTTGTAGGTGATTCCTGGGTGCGGGAAGCTGACTCCAGGTGAAATCTGGAGATGGTCGGAGTGTAGCTGAGAGAGACAGAAGAGTCCTTGAGGGCTGGGGGTGAGAACATGAGGGAGACTGGGGAGTAAGTCAGTGAAATTCGTGAGTTCGGTGGTGTATCGTGGGTGCCTGGAACTGACTCCAGCTGGAATCTAGCGAAGTTTTGAGAGTAGCTGAAAGAGACACAGGAGTCCCTGTGGGCTGAGGGCAAAGACCTGAGAGAGACCAGGGAGGACCTCAGTGAAGTCTGTGAGTCTGTAGGTGATTCCGGAGTGTGGGAGGCTGAGTGCCGCTGAAATCTGGGCGTGGTGGGAGAGTAGCTGGGACAGACAGGAGAGTCCCAGGGGGCTGGGGGTGAAGACATGACAGAGACTGGGGAGTAACTCAGCGAAACTGCTGAGTTTGGTGGTGATACCTGGGTGCCTGGAACTGACTCCCGCTGAAATCTGGGCATGGTTGGAGAGTAGCTGGGACACACAGGAGAGTCCCTGAGGGCTGGGGGTGAAGACATGAGAGAGACCGGGGAGTACCTCAGTGAAACTGGTGAGTTTGGTGGTGACTCCGGGGTGCCTGGGACTGACTCCAGCTGAAATGTGTGCGTGGTTGGAGAGTAGCTGGGACAGACAGGAGAGTCCCTGAGGGCTGCTGAAGACATGAGAGAGACTGGAGAGTAAGTGAGTGAAATTGGTGAGTTTGGTGGTGCTTCCTGGGTGCCTGGGACTGACTCCCGCTGAAGTGTGGGCGTGGTTGGAGAGTAGCTGGGACACACAGGAGAGTCCCTGAGGGTTGGAGATAAAGACGTGCTAGAGAGTGAGGAGTAACTGAGTGAAATTGGGGAGTTTGGTGGTGATTCCGGGGTGCCTGGAGCTGACTGCAGCTGAAATGTGGGCGTGGTTGGAGAGTAGCTGGGACAGACGGGAGAGTCCCTGAGGGATGGTGAAGACATGAGAGAGACTGGGGAGTAACGCAGTGAAATTGGTGAGTTTGGTGGTGATTTCTGGGTGCCTGCAACGGACTCCCGCTGAAGTGTGGGCGTGTTTGGAGAGTAGCTGGGACAGACAGGCGAGTCCCTGAGGGTTGGAGATAAAGACGTGCTAGAGACTGGGGAGTAACTCAGTGAAAGTGGTGGGCTTGGTGGTGATCCCTGGGTTCCTGGAACTGACCCGCGCTGAAATGTGGGCGTGGTTGGAGAGTAGCTGGGACAGACTGGAGGGTCCGTAAGGGCTGGGGGTGAAGACGTGAGAGAGACTGGTGAGGATCTCACTGAGGTCTGTGAGTTTGTAGGTGTTTCTGGGGTGTGGGGTAGAGACTCCCGCTGAAATCTGGGCGTAGTTGGAGAGTAGCTGGGACAGACAGGAGAGTCATGGGTGGCTGGGGGTGAGCTGCTGGATGATGGCAGTAAGAACATATGGTATATTATTGATGAATGAGGTGACTGTGAAGAATCTCCAGAGGAGGACACGGGAGAACACAATGACATGAGTGACTGTCCTGCTTGGTTAGGAAAGGGAAACGTAAAGTTGTGGAATTCTGTTGATGATGGATGTGAGAGTGGTGAAGCCCTGCGGGGTGATGTAGAGTACTTCCACATCCCTGGTGAGGAGCTGCCCCTTGGGTCTGAGTTTCTGGGAGGGGAGAGGGAGAAGCTGGGTGAGGCAGGCATGAATCTTGAGGAGTCAGGGCTGGGGGACCGCTCATATTCTCCCGAGACGTGGGAGTCTCTGGGGGACTCCTGGGTGCATGGGGCTGACTCCCGCAGGAACCTGGGGATGGCTGGAGAGTAACTGGGAGCCACAGGAGAGTCCCTGAGGCCTGGGGGTGAAGAGATGAAAGACACAGGGGTGGAGCACCGTGAGGCTCGTGAGTTTGTAGGTGATTCCCGGGTGTGGGGGGCTGACTCCAGCTGAAATCTGGGGTTGTTTGGAGAGTAGCTGGGAGACACAGGAGATCCCCCGAGAGCTGGGGGTGAGCTGCTGGGTGATGGCAGTAAGAACATGTGGTATATTATTGATGAACGTGGGGACTCTGAGGAATCCTCAGAGGAGGACACGGGAGAGCCCAATGGCTTCATTGATTGCCCATCACGGTGAGGACAGGGAAATGGGAGCTTGTGGGATTCTGGTGATGACAGAGGTGAGTGTGGTGAGGCCCTAGGGGATGGTGAATGGTAGCTCCGGATCCCTGGTGAGGAGCTTCCCCTGAAGCCTGAGTTTCTGAGAGGGGAGAGGGAGAAGCTGGGTGAGGCTCGCATGGACCTTGGGGAGTCCGTGCTGGGGGACCGTTCATAAGAAGAGCCGGACAAGACCCTACTGTTCTTAGGTGCAGACATGATTAGGAAACCTGCAGCTCCCAGGGGCCCCTACTAATTTTCTAACTCGCAGAAGGAAGGAGTGTGTGTGCGTGTGTGTGTGTGTGTGTGCGGTGTGAGGTATGTGCCCCTTAAGAAAATGGAAATCAACCAACCAATGAGACAGACAGACAGACAGACAGACAGACAGACAGAGATTCACTTGCCCAAGTGTTCTGTCCTGTCCTCTGAATCCGCTTCCAAGTCGCAAGACGCTGTGAGCTCCAAGTCAACGCAGAGTCCGCCAACCGCTCCGGCCGCTGATCCGCTCCGCGAAGATCTGAGTACAGGCCAGCCAGGGTGGGTTTAAATAGCCTCGGGCGCAGCCTAGCAGCGGAAAGGGCGGAGCTTCACTCCTCCTTTCCATCAGTCACCCCCAACTTTCCCAGGCTACACCTCGTAGGAAACTGTTCTCCTGCTTTGATTTCATGCGCCACCTTTGGGACAATCTAAGAACTTACAAGTTTTCTTGGCCAGATATATTAGGAATTGTATGCACTGAAACACTGAAAACCAACTAGTGGTTCTGTGGTTCCCACGTTGTGGTTTTGACACCAGCAGCATCCTTGCCACAATCAAACCCCGGAGATCCACAGATCTGCGGTGTAACAATACCTCCCCCTGATCCGGATGCATGGCAGTTTAAGGAGTCTTTCCGTGTAAGGGAAAAGACTTTGAAGAAAAGGTGGAGATATGCGTTGTATAAACATTCTTTTGCTCTGGAACCACGTAGAGACTTGGGAGCCAGTTGGGAGGAGCATTCGTTGGATGAGGGTGCTCGGGTTAGGAATATCAAGGTGTGGCTCCAGATAATCCAATCATCTAATTAAGATTCCAGTTATGCTCATCTGTTTTAAAATTCCGTTTGGGTAAATTCTTTTAGTCAGACTGAGAATGGCAAAGCCTCAACCCCAATTTCCAGGGAGGGTTGAGAGCCTCAGGTGGAGTTGATCACCAATAGCCTATGGTTTAACCCGTCATGCCTATAGAATGAGGTCTCCATAAAAACCCAAAAGGACTGGGTTCAGAGAGCTTGTGGATAACACTTCCTGGAAGGTAGTGCACCCCTCCCCACACGCCGGGCCCCGCATTTATTTCTGAACTTTTGGCAAAGTCCGCTAAAATACAACGGCAAATGTAAGTGTTTCCCTGCGTGCTGTGAGCTCTTCCAGCCAATGAATGCAACTAAATCTGGGAGTGGTGGCAACCTGATTTATAGCCAGTTGCTGAGAAGCACAGGTAAAACAACGTGGGGCTTCCCATTGTTATTAGTGTGGGAGGCCTGTCTGGCGGGACTCGGCCCTTTGGAATCTAAAGCTATGTCCCGGTAGATAGCGTCACCATTGAATTAGAAGACACACATATGTTGAGAATAATCTTTCTGGTCATTTGCTGCATGTCTTATTTACAATATGTAATCAAATTCTTTATCCTGGCCTTATGGCACCTGGGTTGAGAACCATGATTTGAACCAAACATTGGTCTGTCACGTTCTGAGTTTGAAACTTTATTTTGCCTTTAGCGTTTTGCTATTGCTTTTTCGTTTTCTTTTGTTTCGTTTCGTTTCTAAGTTCTGGGGTATATGTGCAGGATGTGCAGATTTGTTACTAAGGTAAACGTGTGCCATGGTGGTTCGCTGCACCTGTCAACCCATCACCTAGGTATTAAGCCCAGCATGCAGTAGCTGTTTTTCTTAACGCTCTGCCTCCCGAAAGGCCCCAGTGAGTGTTGTTCCCCTTCCTGTGTCCATGTGATCTCATTTTTCAGCTCTCATTATAAGTGAGAATGTGGCGTTTGGTTTTCTTTCCCTGGATTAGTTTGCTGAGCATAATGACCACACATCACCACTGTTTCTGTTTTTTAGTATAAAGAGTAGTATTTTATTGAATAAGATTTGCTCACAGAAAAATAAGCTTAAGTCTACAATGAATGCCAGACTCTACAGCAGAAAGCAATTTTCTCACTTTTCCACACACAATGGTTCCTACTAAGTGAAAAAACTTCATTCACAAATGTACTACTCTGTCTCAAAACATCTCACATAATCATGCACTGTACTAAAGCCATTAGATCAGTTCTTCAGTCAGGTTAAAGAAGTATCCCTCTAATAACTGACTTTTATAATGCTATCAATATCCACTCCCAATCAGTCTGCCATTGTTAATGGTGTACAGCATTACTGAATACAATGGAATTGATGACGCCCATATCCACGGACACACCGTGACTTACGGTGGTTTGATTTATGATTTTTCAACGTTATGATGGGATTATTGGAATATTAGATGCGTTTCTGAGTTACAGTGGGTTTATGAGTATGCGACCCTATACTCCAGAAACAGCTGTATAAGGAAAAACAGGTGTACCTAATAAAAATATGCTTAGTGACTTGGGATAAACCAATAGATGTTCACAACTGATGGAGAGCCGTGAAAGAGAGATAGCGGTAAATAGTTACAATAACACAATTTTCCTGCACCTGTCGAGGATTTCTCCCAAAAAACGCAGAATGTGGGATGCACCTAAGGCATATGAAAGAGAGAGGGCAGAAGGAGTAAGAGAGAAATAGGAGGAAGGAAGGAAGGAAGGAAAGAAAGAAGGAAGGTAGGAAGGAAGGAAGGAAGGAAGGAAGGAAGGAAGGAAGGAAAGAAGGACGAAAGGAAGGAGAAAACACCCGGTGTTACTAAAACCCCCCAAAAAATGGTTTCCCCCTGTGGGTAAGCCTACAATGTGGATGAATCTTGAAAATATTGTGCTACGTGTTGTGTCAGTCATAACAGCTCACCTATTGTGCAATTCCGTTGATAGGAAATGTCCACAATATGGAAATCTATGCATATGGGATTGATCGCACTAGGTAGTTGCTACCTAGGGCTGAGGGTCAGGGAGAGGGTTTGAGACAGAATGAGGAGTGACTAATGTCTACAGGGTTTTTCTCTGGTCGGGGGTGATAAGACGTTCTACAATGGATTGCGAATTAAAATTGAATGTGCACCACCACAGGTATACTAAAAGCCACTCAATTCATGACTTTTAATGGGGGAATCTTCTGTGGCGCACTCTCATGGAGACCACGGCAGACATAGTGAGAGAGAAAAAGGTGAGTAAATATCTGAAACGGAGGCAGAAAGAGAGAGAATGAGAAGCCCTGTGAATGGAAGGGAGAGCGAAAAGGGAAAATGGTCCTATTTACAAATGACAGATGTGAAACCGGGGTTCACATCAACAGTGTCACTGCCAGGAAGGAGGGTCATGCTAGCCATGTCACCGGTAGTGTGGCCCGCAGGGACGCCGACCTGCTGGAGCGTCGTGCCAGCATGGGCTCTGGCAGCCACGTGGGCCAGCAGGAGGGTCCCGCTGCACAGCTGTGGGGTGAGGATAGACTGGGTGGTGATATCGGCCATTACAGGGGCCTCTTCTGCTGGCAAGAGTGTGACAGTAGCAAGTAGATGGACAAGCCTGCGTGTGAGGACGGAATGCAGGAGGGGCTCTTGTGCGGCTGGGTGTGGGGCCCTCACGGGAACCGTGGAGAAATGGCCAGGTAACTGCGTCATGTGGGCTAGTAGATTGGCCAGGGCTTCGAACTGAAGGACAATAACGGGGAGTAGCTGTCAGGCCCTGGGAGTGTCTGAGTGTAAGTGGAGATGGGTTTGGGGTCACTGAGGGATGCGTGGGAGCCATCCCTGTATAGGTACAGGTCATAGGGAGATAGTCTCGTGAGGCCTGTGAGTGTCTAGGGTTGTCCTGGGTGCCTGGGGCTGACTGTGGCAGAAATCTGGGGAAGGCTGGAGAGAAGCTGGGAGACCCAGGAGAGTCCCTGAAGGCAGGGGGTGAAGAGGTGAAAGAAATGGGGGAGGGTTGCAGTAAGGTCCGTGAGTTTGTAGGTGATTCCTGGGTGCGGGAAGCTGACTCCAGGTGAAATCTGGAGATGGTCGGAGTGTAGCTGAGAGAGACAGAAGAGTCCTTGAGGGCTGGGGGTGAGAACATGAGGGAGACTGGGGAGTAAGTCAGTGAAATTCGTGAGTTCGGTGGTGTATCGTGGGTGCCTGGAACTGACTCCAGCTGGAATCTAGCGAAGTTTTGAGAGTAGCTGAAAGAGACACAGGAGTCCCTGTGGGCTGAGGGCAAAGACCTGAGAGAGACCAGGGAGGACCTCAGTGAAGTCTGTGAGTCTGTAGGTGATTCCGGAGTGTGGGAGGCTGAGTGCCGCTGAAATCTGGGCGTGGTGGGAGAGTAGCTGGGACAGACAGGAGAGTCCCAGGGGGCTGGGGGTGAAGACATGACAGAGACTGGGGAGTAACTCAGCGAAACTGCTGAGTTTGGTGGTGATACCTGGGTGCCTGGAACTGACTCCCGCTGAAATCTGGGCATGGTTGGAGAGTAGCTGGGACACACAGGAGAGTCCCTGAGGGCTGGGGGTGAAGACATGAGAGAGACCGGGGAGTACCTCAGTGAAACTGGTGAGTTTGGTGGTGACTCCGGGGTGCCTGGGACTGACTCCAGCTGAAATGTGTGCGTGGTTGGAGAGTAGCTGGGACAGACAGGAGAGTCCCTGAGGGCTGGTGAAGACATGAGAGAGACTGGAGAGTAAGTGAGTGAAATTGGTGAGTTTGGTGGTGCTTCCTGGGTGCCTGGGACTGACTCCCGCTGAAGTGTGGGCGTGGTTGGAGAGTAGCTGGGACACACAGGAGAGTCCCTGAGGGTTGGAGATAAAGACGTGCTAGAGAGTGAGGAGTAACTGAGTGAAATTGGGGAGTTTGGTGGTGATTCCGGGGTGCCTGGAGCTGACTGCAGCTGAAATGTGGGCGTGGTTGGAGAGTAGCTGGGACAGACGGGAGAGTCCCTGAGGGATGGTGAAGACATGAGAGAGACTGGGGAGTAACGCAGTGAAATTGGTGAGTTTGGTGGTGATTTCTGGGTGCCTGCAACGGACTCCCGCTGAAGTGTGGGCGTGTTTGGAGAGTAGCTGGGACAGACAGGCGAGTCCCTGAGGGTTGGAGATAAAGACGTGCTAGAGACTGGGGAGTAACTCAGTGAAAGTGGTGGGCTTGGTGGTGATCCCTGGGTTCCTGGAACTGACCCGCGCTGAAATGTGGGCGTGGTTGGAGAGTAGCTGGGACAGACTGGAGGGTCCGTAAGGGCTGGGGGTGAAGACGTGAGAGAGACTGGCGAGGATCTCACTGAGGTCTGTGAGTTTGTAGGTGTTTCTGGGGTGTGGGGTAGAGACTCCCGCTGAAATCTGGGCGTAGTTGGAGAGTAGCTGGGACAGACAGGAGAGTCATGGGTGGCTGGGGGTGAGCTGCTGGATGATGGCAGTAAGAACATATGGTATATTATTGATGAATGAGGTGACTGTGAAGAATCTCCAGAGGAGGACACGGGAGAACACAATGACATGAGTGACTGTCCTGCTTGGTTAGGAAAGGGAAATGTAAAGTTGTGGAATTCTGTTGATGATGGATGTGAGAGTGGTGAAGCCCTGCGGGGTGATGTAGAGTACTTCCACATCCCTGGTGAGGAGCTGCCCCTTGGGTCTGAGTTTCTGGGAGGGGAGAGGGAGAAGCTGGGTGAGGCAGGCATGAATCTTGAGGAGTCAGGGCTGGGGGACCGCTCATATTCTCCCGAGACGTGTGAGTCTCTGGGGGACTCCTGGGTGCATGGGGCTGACTCCCGCAGGAACCTGGGGATGGCTGGAGAGTAACTGGGAGCCACAGGAGAGTCCCTGAGGCCTGGGGGTGAAGAGATGAAAGACACAGGGGTGGAGCACCGTGAGGCTCGTGAGTTTGTAGGTGATTCCCGGGTGTGGGGGGCTGACTCCAGCTGAAATCTGGGGTTGTTTGGAGAGTAGCTGGGAGACACAGGAGATCCCCCGAGAGCTGGGGGTGAGCTGCTGGGTGATGGCAGTAAGAACATGTGGTATATTATTGATGAACGTGGGGACTCTGAGGAATCCTCAGAGGAGGACACGGGAGAGCCCAATGGCTTCATTGATTGCCCATCACGGTGAGGACAGGGAAATGGGAGCTTGTGGGATTCTGGTGATGACAGAGGTGAGTGTGGTGAGGCCCTAGGGGATGGTGAATGGTAGCTCCGGATCCCTGGTGAGGAGCTTCCCCTGAAGCCTGAGTTTCTGAGAGGGGAGAGGGAGAAGCTGGGTGAGGCTCGCATGGACCTTGGGGAGTCCGTGCTGGGGGACCGTTCATAGGAAGAGCCGGACAACACCCTACTGTTCTTAGGTGCAGACATGATTAGGAAACCTGCAGCTCCCAGGGGCCCCTACTAATTTTCTAACTCGCAGAAGGAAGGAGTGTGTGTGCGTGTGTGTGTGTGTGCGGTGTGAGGTATGTGCCCCTTAAGAAAATGGAAATCAACCAACCAATGAGACAGACAGACAGACAGACAGACAGACAGACAGACAGAGATTCACTTGCCCAAGTGTTCTGTCCTGTCCTCTGAATCCGCTTCCAAGTCGCAAGACGCTGTGAGCTCCAAGTCAACGCAGAGTCCGCCAACCGCTCCGGCCGCTGATCCGCTCCGCGAAGATCTGAGTACAGGCCAGCCAGGGTGGGTTTAAATGGCCTCGGGCGCAGCCTAGCAGCGGAAAGGGTGGAGCTTCACTCCTCCTTTCCATCAGTCACCCCCAACTTTCCCAGGCTACACCTCGTAGGAAACTGTTCTCCTGCTTTGATTTCATGCGCCACCTTTGGGACAATCTAAGAACTTACAAGTTTTCTTGGCCAGATATATTAGGAATTGTATGCACTGAAACACTGAAAACCAACTAGTGGTTCTGTGGTTCCCACGTTGTGGTTTTGACACCAGCAGCATCCTTGCCACAATCAAACCCCGGAGATCCACAGATCTGCGGTGTAACAATACCTCCCCCTGATCCGGATGCATGGCAGTTTAAGGAGTCTTTCCGTGTAAGGGAAAAGACTTTGAAGAAAAGGTGGAGATATGCGTTGTATAAACATTCTTTTGCTCTGGAACCACGTAGAGACTTGGGAGCCAGTTGGGTGGAGCATTCGTTGGATGAGGGTGCTCGGGTTAGGAATATCAAGGTGTGGCTCCAGATAATCCAATCATCTAATTAAGATTCCAGTTATGCTCATCTGTTTTAAAATTCCGTTTGGGTAAATTCTTTTAGTCAGACTGAGAATGGCAAAGCCTCAACCCCAATTTCCAGGGAGGGTTGAGAGCCTCAGGTGGAGTTGATCACCAATAGCCTATGGTTTAACCCGTCATGCCTATAGAATGAGGTCTCCATAAAAACCAAAAGGACTGGGTTCAGAGAGCTTGTGGATAACACTTCCTGGAAGGTAGTGCACCCCTCCCCACACGCCGGGCCCCGCATTTATTTCTGAACTTTTTGCAAAGTCCGCTAAAATACAACGGCAAATGTAAGTGTTTCCCTGCGTGCTGTGAGCTCTTCCAGCCAATGAATGCAACTAAATCTGGGAGTGGTGGCAACCTGATTTATAGCCAGTTGCTGAGAAGCACAGGTAAAACAACGTGGGGCTTCCCATTGTTATTAGTGTGGGAGGCCTGTCTGGCGGGACTCGGCCCTTTGGAATCTAAAGCTATGTCCCGGTAGATAGCGTCACCATTGAATTAGAAGACACACATATGTTGAGAATAATCTTTCTGGTCATTTGCTGCATGTCTTATTTACAATATGTAATCAAATTCTTTATCCTGGCCTTATGGCACCTGGGTTGAGAACCATGATTGGAACCAAACATTGGTCTGTCACGTTCTGAGTTTGAAACTTTATTTTGCCTTTAGCGTTTTGCTATTGCTTTTTCGTTTTCTTTTGTTTCGTTTCGTTTCTAAGTTCTGGGGTATATGTGCAGGATGTGCAGATTTGTTACTAAGGTAAACGTGTGCCATGGTGGTTCGCTGCACCTGTCAACCCATCACCTAGGTATTAAGCCCAGCATGCAGTAGCTGTTTTTCTTAACGCTCTGCCTCCCGAAAGGCCCCAGTGAGTGTTGTTCCCCTTCCTGTGTCCATGTCATCTCATTTTTCAGCTCTCATTATAAGTGAGAATGTGGCGTTTGGTTTTCTTTCCCTGGATTAGTTTGCTGAGCATAATGACCACACATCACCACTGTTTCTGTTTTTTAGTATAAAGAGTAGTATTTTATTGAATAAGATTTGCTCACAGAAAAATAAGCTTAAGTCTACAATGAATGCCAGACTCTACAGCAGAAAGCAATTTTCTCACTTTTCCACACACAATGGTTCCTACTAAGTGAAAAAACTTCATTCACAAATGTACTACTCTGTCTCAAAACATCTCACATAATCATGCACTGTACTAAAGCCATTAGATCAGTTCTTCAGTCAGGTTAAAGAAGTATCCCTCTAATAACTGACTTTTATAATGCTATCAATATCCACTCCCAATCAGTCTGCCATTGTTAATGGTGTACAGCATTACTGAATACAATGGAATTGATGACGCCCATATCCACGGACACACCGTGACTTACGGTGGTTTGATTTATGATTTTTCAACGTTATGATGGGATTATTGGAATATTAGATGCGTTTCTGAGTTACAGTGGGTTTATGAGTATGCGACCCTATACTGCAGAAACAGCTGTATAAGGAAAAACAGGTGTACCTAATAAAAATATGCTTAGTGACTTGGGATAAACCAATAGATGTTCACAACTGATGGAGAGCCGTGAAAGAGAGATAGCGGTAAATAGTTACAATAACACAATTTTCCTGCACCTGTCGAGGATTTCTCCCAAAAAACGCAGAATGTGGGATGCACCTAAGGCATATGAAAGAGAGAGGGCAGAAGGAGTAAGAGAGAAATAGGAGGAAGGAAGGAAGGAAGGAAAGAAAGAAGGAAGGTAGGAAGGAAGGAAGGAAGGAAGGAAGGAAAGAAGGACGAAAGGAAGGAGAAAACACCCGGTGTTACTAAAACCCCCCAAAAAATGGTTTCCCCCTGTGCGTAAGCCTACAATGTGGATGAATCTTGAAAATATTGTGCTACGTGTTGTGTCAGTCATAACAGCTCACCTATTGTGCAATTCCGTTGATAGGAAATGTCCACAATATGGAAATCTATGCATATGGGATTGATCGCACTAGGTAGTTGCTACCTAGGGCTGAGGGTCAGGGAGAGGGTTTGAGACAGAATGAGGAGTGACTAATGTCTACAGGGTTTTTCTCTGGTCGGGGGTGATAAGACGTTCTACAATGGATTGCGAATTAAAATTGAATGTGCACCACCACAGGTATACTAAAAGCCACTCAATTCATGACTTTTAATGGGGGAATCTTCTGTGGCGCACTCTCATGGAGACCACGGCAGACATAGTGAGAGAGAAAAAGGTGAGTAAATATCTGAAACGGAGGCAGAAAGAGAGAGAATGAGAAGCCCTGTGAATGGAAGGGAGAGCGAAAAGGGAAAATGGTCCTATTTACAAATGACAGATGTGAAACCGGGGTTCACATCAACAGTGTCACTGCCAGGAAGGAGGGTCATGCTAGCCATGTCACCGGTAGTGTGGCCCGCAGGGACGCCGACCTGCTGGAGCGTCGTGCCAGCATGGGCTCTGGCAGCCACGTGGGCCAGCAGGAGGGTCCCGCTGCACAGCTGTGGGGTGAGGATAGACTGGGTGGTGATATCGGCCATTACAGGGGCCTCTTCTGCTGGCAAGAGTGTGACAGTAGCAAGTAGATGGACAAGCCTGCGTGTGAGGACGGAATGCAGGAGGGGCTCTTGTGCGGCTGGGTGTGGGGCCCTCACGGGAACCGTGGAGAAATGGCCAGGTAACTGCGTCATGTGGGCTAGTAGATTGGCCAGGGCTTCGAACTGAAGGACAATAACGGGGAGTAGCTGTCAGGCCCTGGGAGTGTCTGAGTGTAAGTGGAGATGGGTTTGGGGTCACTGAGGGATGCGTGGGAGCCATCCCTGTATAGGTACAGGTCATAGGGAGATAGTCTCGTGAGGCCTGTGAGTGTCTAGGGTTGTCCTGGGTGCCTGGGGCTGACTGTGGCAGAAATCTGGGGAAGGCTGGAGAGAAGCTGGGAGACCCAGGAGAGTCCCTGAAGGCAGGGGGTGAAGAGGTGAAAGAAATGGGGGAGGGTTGCAGTAAGGTCCGTGAGTTTGTAGGTGATTCCTGGGTGCGGGAAGCTGACTCCAGGTGAAATCTGGAGATGGTCGGAGTGTAGCTGAGAGAGACAGAAGAGTCCTTGAGGGCTGGGGGTGAGAACATGAGGGAGACTGGGGAGTAAGTCAGTGAAATTCGTGAGTTCGGTGGTGTATCGTGGGTGCCTGGAACTGACTCCAGCTGGAATCTAGCGAAGTTTTGAGAGTAGCTGAAAGAGACACAGGAGTCCCTGTGGGCTGAGGGCAAAGACCTGAGAGAGACCAGGGAGGACCTCAGTGAAGTCTGTGAGTCTGTAGGTGATTCCGGAGTGTGGGAGGCTGAGTGCCGCTGAAATCTGGGCGTGGTGGGAGAGTAGCTGGGACAGACAGGAGAGTCCCAGGGGGCTGGGGGTGAAGACATGACAGAGACTGGGGAGTAACTCAGCGAAACTGCTGAGTTTGGTGGTGATACCTGGGTGCCTGGAACTGACTCCCGCTGAAATCTGGGCATGGTTGGAGAGTAGCTGGGACACACAGGAGAGTCCCTGAGGGCTGGGGGTGAAGACATGAGAGAGACCGGGGAGTACCTCAGTGAAACTGGTGAGTTTGGTGGTGACTCCGGGGTGCCTGGGACTGACTCCAGCTGAAATGTGTGCGTGGTTGGAGAGTAGCTGGGACAGACAGGAGAGTCCCTGAGGGCTGGTGAAGACATGAGAGAGACTGGAGAGTAAGTGAGTGAAATTGGGGAGTTTGGTGGTGCTTCCTGGGTGCCTGGAACTGACTCCCGCTGAAGTGTGGGCGTGGTTGGAGAGTAGCTGGGACACACAGGAGAGTCCCTGAGGGTTGGAGATAAAGACGTGCTAGAGAGTGAGGAGTAACTGAGTGAAATTGGGGAGTTTGGTGGTGATTCCGGGGTGCCTGGAGCTGACTGCAGCTGAAATGTGGGCGTGGTTGGAGAGTAGCTGGGACAGACGGGAGAGTCCCTGAGGGATGGTGAAGACATGAGAGAGACTGGGGAGTAACGCAGTGAAATTGGTGAGTTTGGTGGTGATTTCTGGGTGCCTGCAACGGACTCCCGCTGAAGTGTGGGCGTGTTTGGAGAGTAGCTGGGACAGACAGGCGAGTCCCTGAGGGTTGGAGATAAAGACGTGCTAGAGACTGGGGAGTAACTCAGTGAAAGTGGTGGGCTTGGTGGTGATCCCTGGGTTCCTGGAACTGACCCGCGCTGAAATGTGGGCGTGGTTGGAGAGTAGCTGGGACAGACTGGAGGGTCCGTAAGGGCTGGGGGTGAAGACGTGAGAGAGACTGGCGAGGATCTCACTGAGGTCTGTGAGTTTGTAGGTGTTTCTGGGGTGTGGGGTAGAGACTCCCGCTGAAATCTGGGCGTAGTTGGAGAGTAGCTGGGACAGACAGGAGAGTCATGGGTGGCTGGGGGTGAGCTGCTGGATGATGGCAGTAAGAACATATGGTATATTATTGATGAATGAGGTGACTGTGAAGAATCTCCAGAGGAGGACACGGGAGAACACAATGACATGAGTGACTGTCCTGCTTGGTTAGGAAAGGGAAATGTAAAGTTGTGGAATTCTGTTGATGATGGATGTGAGAGTGGTGAAGCCCTGCGGGGTGATGTAGAGTACTTCCACATCCCTGGTGAGGAGCTGCCCCTTGGGTCTGAGTTTCTGGGAGGGGAGAGGGAGAAGCTGGGTGAGGCAGGCATGAATCTTGAGGAGTCAGGGCTGGGGGACCGCTCATATTCTCCCGAGACGTGTGAGTCTCTGGGGGACTCCTGGGTGCATGGGGCTGACTCCCGCAGGAACCTGGGGATGGCTGGAGAGTAACTGGGAGCCACAGGAGAGTCCCTGAGGCCTGGGGGTGAAGAGATGAAAGACACAAGGGTGGAGCACCGTGAGGCTCGTGAGTTTGTAGGTGATTCCCGGGTGTGGGGGGCTGACTCCAGCTGAAATCTGGGGTTGTTTGGAGAGTAGCTGGGAGACACAGGAGATCCCCCGAGAGCTGGGGGTGAGCTGCTGGGTGATGGCAGTAAGAACATGTGGTATATTATTGATGAACGTGGGGACTCTGAGGAATCCTCAGAGGAGGACACGGGAGAGCCCAATGGCTTCATTGATTGCCCATCACGGTGAGGACAGGGAAATGGGAGCTTGTGGGATTCTGGTGATGACAGAGGTGAGTGTGGTGAGGCCCTAGGGGATGGTGAATGGTAGCTCCGGATCCCTGGTGAGGAGCTTCCCCTGAAGCCTGAGTTTCTGAGAGGGGAGAGGGAGAAGCTGGGTGAGGCTCGCATGGACCTTGGGGAGTCCGTGCTGGGGGACCGTTCATAGGAAGAGCCGGACAACACCCTACTGTTCTTAGGTGCAGACATGATTAGGAAACCTGCAGCTCCCAGGGGCCCCTACTAATTTTCTAACTCGCAGAAGGAAGGAGTGTGTGTGCGTGTGTGTGTGTGTGCGGTGTGAGGTATGTGCCCCTTAAGAAAATGGAAATCAACCAACCAATGAGACAGACAGACAGACAGACAGACAGACAGACAGACAGAGATTCACTTGCCCAAGTGTTCTGTCCTGTCCTCTGAATCCGCTTCCAAGTCGCAAGACGCTGTGAGCTCCAAGTCAACGCAGAGTCCGCCAACCGCTCCGGCCGCTGATCCGCTCCGCGAAGATCTGAGTACAGGCCAGCCAGGGTGGGTTTAAATGGCCTCGGGCGCAGCCTAGCAGCGGAAAGGGCGGAGCTTCACTCCTCCTTTCCATCAGTCACCCCCAACTTTCCCAGGCTACACCTCGTAGGAAACTGTTCTCCTGCTTTGATTTCATGCGCCACCTTTGGGACAATCTAAGAACTTACAAGTTTTCTTGGCCAGATATATTAGGAATTGTATGCACTGAAACACTGAAAACCAACTAGTGGTTCTGTGGTTCCCACGTTGTGGTTTTGACACCAGCAGCATCCTTGCCACAATCAAACCCCGGAGATCCACAGATCTGCGGTGTAACAATACCTCCCCCTGATCCGGATGCATGGCAGTTTAAGGAGTCTTTCCGTGTAAGGGAAAAGACTTTGAAGAAAAGGTGGAGATATGCGTTGTATAAACATTCTTTTGCTCTGGAACCACGTAGAGACTTGGGAGCCAGTTGGGTGGAGCATTCGTTGGATGAGGGTGCTCGGGTTAGGAATATCAAGGTGTGGCTCCAGATAATCCAATCATCTAATTAAGATTCCAGTTATGCTCATCTGTTTTAAAATTCCGTTTGGGTAAATTCTTTTAGTCAGACTGAGAATGGCAAAGCCTCAACCCCAATTTCCAGGGAGGGTTGAGAGCCTCAGGTGGAGTTGATCACCAATAGCCTATGGTTTAACCCGTCATGCCTATAGAATGAGGTCTCCATAAAAACCAAAAGGACTGGGTTCAGAGAGCTTGTGGATAACACTTCCTGGAAGGTAGTGCACCCCTCCCCACACGCCGGGCCCCGCATTTATTTCTGAACTTTTGGCAAAGTCCGCTAAAATACAACGGCAAATGTAAGTGTTTCCCTGCGTGCTGTGAGCTCTTCCAGCCAATGAATGCAACTAAATCTGGGAGTGGTGGCAACCTGATTTATAGCCAGTTGCTGAGAAGCACAGGTAAAACAACGTGGGGCTTCCCATTGTTATTAGTGTGGGAGGCCTGTCTGGCGGGACTCGGCCCTTTGGAATCTAAAGCTATGTCCCGGTAGATAGCGTCACCATTGAATTAGAAGACACACATATGTTGAGAATAATCTTTCTGGTCATTTGCTGCATGTCTTATTTACAATATGTAATCAAATTCTTTATCCTGGCCTTATGGCACCTGGGTTGAGAACCATGATTTGAACCAAACATTGGTCTGTCACGTTCTGAGTTTGAAACTTTATTTTGCCTTTAGCGTTTTGCTATTGCTTTTTCGTTTTCTTTTGTTTCGTTTCGTTTCTAAGTTCTGGGGTATATGTGCAGGATGTGCAGATTTGTTACTAAGGTAAACGTGTGCCATGGTGGTTCGCTGCACCTGTCAACCCATCACCTAGGTATTAAGCCCAGCATGCAGTAGCTGTTTTTCTTAACGCTCTGCCTCCCGAAAGGCCCCAGTGAGTGTTGTTCCCCTTCCTGTGTCCATGTGATCTCATTTTTCAGCTCTCATTATAAGTGAGAATGTGGCGTTTGGTTTTCTTTCCCTGGATTAGTTTGCTGAGCATAATGACCACACATCACCACTGTTTCTGTTTTTTAGTATAAAGAGTAGTATTTTATTGAATAAGATTTGCTCACAGAAAAATAAGCTTAAGTCTACAATGAATGCCAGACTCTACAGCAGAAAGCAATTTTCTCACTTTTCCACACACAATGGTTCCTACTAAGTGAAAAAACTTCATTCACAAATGTACTACTCTGTCTCAAAACATCTCACATAATCATGCACTGTACTAAAGCCATTAGATCAGTTCTTCAGTCAGGTTAAAGAAGTATCCCTCTAATAACTGACTTTTATAATGCTATCAATATCCACTCCCAATCAGTCTGCCATTGTTAATGGTGTACAGCATTACTGAATACAATGGAATTGATGACGCCCATATCCACGGACACACCGTGACTTACGGTGGTTTGATTTATGATTTTTCAACGTTATGATGGGATTATTGGAATATTAGATGCGTTTCTGAGTTACAGTGGGTTTATGAGTATGCGACCCTATACTCCAGAAACAGCTGTATAAGGAAAAACAGGTGTACCTAATAAAAATATGCTTAGTGACTTGGGATAAACCAATAGATGTTCACAACTGATGGAGAGCCGTGAAAGAGAGATAGCGGTAAATAGTTACAATAACACAATTTTCCTGCACCTGTCGAGGATTTCTCCCAAAAAACGCAGAATGTGGGATGCACCTAAGGCATATGAAAGAGAGAGGGCAGAAGGAGTAAGAGAGAAATAGGAGGAAGGAAGGAAGGAAGGAAAGAAAGAAGGAAGGTAGGAAGGAAGGAAGGAAGGAAGGAAGGAAAGAAGGACGAAAGGAAGGAGAAAACACCCGGTGTTACTAAAACCCCCCAAAAAATGGTTTCCCCCTGTGCGTAAGCCTACAATGTGGATGAATCTTGAAAATATTGTGCTACGTGTTGTGTCAGTCATAACAGCTCACCTATTGTGCAATTCCGTTGATAGGAAATGTCCACAATATGGAAATCTATGCATATGGGATTGATCGCACTAGGTAGTTGCTACCTAGGGCTGAGGGTCAGGGAGAGGGTTTGAGACAGAATGAGGAGTGACTAATGTCTACAGGGTTTTTCTCTGGTCGGGGGTGATAAGACGTTCTACAATGGATTGCGAATTAAAATTGAATGTGCACCACCACAGGTATACTAAAAGCCACTCAATTCATGACTTTTAATGGGGGAATCTTCTGTGGCGCACTCTCATGGAGACCACGGCAGACATAGTGAGAGAGAAAAAGGTGAGTAAATATCTGAAACGGAGGCAGAAAGAGAGAGAATGAGAAGCCCTGTGAATGGAAGGGAGAGCGAAAAGGGAAAATGGTCCTATTTACAAATGACAGATGTGAAACCGGGGTTCACATCAACAGTGTCACTGCCAGGAAGGAGGGTCATGCTAGCCATGTCACCGGTAGTGTGGCCCGCAGGGACGCCGACCTGCTGGAGCGTCGTGCCAGCATGGGCTCTGGCAGCCACGTGGGCCAGCAGGAGGGTCCCGCTGCACAGCTGTGGGGTGAGGATAGACTGGGTGGTGATATCGGCCATTACAGGGGCCTCTTCTGCTGGCAAGAGTGTGACAGTAGCAAGTAGATGGACAAGCCTGCGTGTGAGGACGGAATGCAGGAGGGGCTCTTGTGCGGCTGGGTGTGGGGCCCTCACGGGAACCGTGGAGAAATGGCCAGGTAACTGCGTCATGTGGGCTAGTAGATTGGCCAGGGCTTCGAACTGAAGGACAATAACGGGGAGTAGCTGTCAGGCCCTGGGAGTGTCTGAGTGTAAGTGGAGATGGGTTTGGGGTCACTGAGGGATGCGTGGGAGCCATCCCTGTATAGGTACAGGTCATAGGGAGATAGTCTCGTGAGGCCTGTGAGTGTCTAGGGTTGTCCTGGGTGCCTGGGGCTGACTGTGGCAGAAATCTGGGGAAGGCTGGAGAGAAGCTGGGAGACCCAGGAGAGTCCCTGAAGGCAGGGGGTGAAGAGGTGAAAGAAATGGGGGAGGGTTGCAGTAAGGTCCGTGAGTTTGTAGGTGATTCCTGGGTGCGGGAAGCTGACTCCAGGTGAAATCTGGAGACGGTCGGAGTGTAGCTGAGAGAGACAGAAGAGTCCTTGAGGGCTGGGGGTGAGAACATGAGGGAGATTGGGGAGTAAGTCAGTGAAATTCGTGAGTTCGGTGGTGTATCGTGGGTGCCTGGAACTGACTCCAGCTGGAATCTAGCGAAGTTTTGAGAGTAGCTGAAAGAGACACAGGAGTCCCTGTGGGCTGAGGGCAAAGACCTGAGAGAGACCAGGGAGGACCTCAGTGAAGTCTGTGAGTCTGTAGGTGATTCCGGAGTGTGGGAGGCTGAGTGCCGCTGAAATCTGGGCGTGGTGGGAGAGTAGCTGGGACAGACAGGAGAGTCCCAGGGGGCTGGGGGTGAAGACATGACAGAGACTGGGGAGTAACTCAGCGAAACTGCTGAGTTTGGTGGTGATACCTGGGTGCCTGGAACTGACTCCCGCTGAAATCTGGGCATGGTTGGAGAGTAGCTGGGACACACAGGAGAGTCCCTGAGGGCTGGGGGTGAAGACATGAGAGAGACCGGGGAGTACCTCAGTGAAACTGGTGAGTTTGGTGGTGACTCCGGGGTGCCTGGGACTGACTCCAGCTGAAATGTGTGCGTGGTTGGAGAGTAGCTGGGACAGACAGGAGAGTCCCTGAGGGCTGGTGAAGACATGAGAGAGACTGGAGAGTAAGTGAGTGAAATTGGGGAGTTTGGTGGTGCTTCCTGGGTGCCTGGAACTGACTCCGGCTGAAGTGTGGGCGTGGTTGGAGAGTAGCTGGGACACACAGGAGAGTCCCTGAGGGTTGGAGATAAAGACGTGCTAGAGAGTGAGGAGTAACTGAGTGAAATTGGGGAGTTTGGTGGTGATTCCGGGGTGCCTGGAACTGACTGCAGCTGAAATGTGGGCGTGGTTGGAGAGTAGCTGGGACAGACGGGAGAGTCCCTGAGGGATGGTGAAGACATGAGAGAGACTGGGGAGTAACGCAGTGAAATTGGTGAGTTTGGTGGTGATTTCTGGGTGCCTGCAACGGACTCCCGCTGAAGTGTGGGCGTGTTTGGAGAGTAGCTGGGACAGACAGGCGAGTCCCCGAGGGTTGGAGATAAAGACGTGCTAGAGACTGGGGAGTAACTCAGTGAAAGTGGTGGGCTTGGTGGTGATCCCTGGGTTCCTGGAACTGACCCGCGCTGAAATGTGGGCGTGGTTGGAGAGTAGCTGGGACAGACTGGAGGGTCCGTAAGGGCTGGGGGTGAAGACGTGAGAGAGACTGGCGAGGATCTCACTGAGGTCTGTGAGTTTGTAGGTGTTTCTGGGGTGTGGGGTAGAGACTCCCGCTGAAATCTGGGCGTAGTTGGAGAGTAGCTGGGACAGACAGGAGAGTCATGGGTGGCTGGGGGTGAGCTGCTGGATGATGGCAGTAAGAACATATGGTATATTATTGATGAATGAGGTGACTGTGAAGAATCTCCAGAGGAGGACACGGGAGAACACAATGACATGAGTGACTGTCCTGCTTGGTTAGGAAAGGGAAACGTAAAGTTGTGGAATTCTGTTGATGATGGATGTGAGAGTGGTGAAGCCCTGCGGGGTGATGTAGAGTACTTCCACATCCCTGGTGAGGAGCTGCCCCTTGGGTCTGAGTTTCTGGGAGGGGAGAGGGAGAAGCTGGGTGAGGCAGGCATGAATCTTGAGGAGTCAGGGCTGGGGGACCGCTCATATTCTCCCGAGACGTGTGAGTCTCTGGGGGACTCCTGGGTGCATGGGGCTGACTCCCACAGGAACCTGGGGATGGCTGGAGAGTAACTGGGAGCCACAGGAGAGTCCCTGAGGCCTGGGGGTGAAGAGATGAAAGACACAGGGGTGGAGCACCGTGAGGCTCGTGAGTTTGTAGGTGATTCCCGGGTGTGGGGGGCTGACTCCAGCTGAAATCTGGGGTTGTTTGGAGAGTAGCTGGGAGACACAGGAGATCCCCCGAGAGCTGGGGGTGAGCTGCTGGGTGATGGCAGTAAGAACATGTGGTATATTATTGATGAACGTGGGGACTCTGAGGAATCCTCAGAGGAGGACACGGGAGAGCCCAATGGCTTCATTGATTGCCCATCACGGTGAGGACAGGGAAATGGGAGCTTGTGGGATTCTGGTGATGACAGAGGTGAGTGTGGTGAAGCCCTAGGGGATGGTGAATGGTAGCTCCGGATCCCTGGTGAGGAGCTTCCCCTGAAGCCTGAGTTTCTGAGAGGGGAGAGGGAGAAGCTGGGTGAGGCTCGCATGGACCTTGGGGAGTCCGTGCTGGGGGACCGTTCATAGGAAGAGCCGGACAAGACCCTACTGTTCTTAGGTGCAGACATGATTAGGAAACCTGCAGCTCCCAGGGGCCCCTACTAATTTTCTAACTCGCAGAAGGAAGGAGTGTGTGTGCGTGTGTGTGTGTGTGCGGTGTGAGGTATGTGCCCCTTAAGAAAATGGAAATCAACCAACCAATGAGACAGACAGACAGACAGACAGACAGACAGACAGACAGAGATTCACTTGCCCAAGTGTTCTGTCCTGTCCTCTGAATCCGCTTCCAAGTCGCAAGACGCTGTGAGCTCCAAGTCAACGCAGAGTCCGCCAACCGCTCCGGCCGCTGATCCGCTCCGCGAAGAACTGAGTATAGGCCAGCCAGGGTGGGTTTAAATGGCCTCGGGCGCAGCCTAGCAGCGTAAAGGGCGGAGCTTCACTCCTCCTTTCCATCAGTCACCCCCAACTTTCCCAGGCTACACCTCGTAGGAAACTGTTCTCCTGCTTTGATTTCATGCGCCACCTTTGGGACAATCTAAGAACTTACAAGTTTTCTTGGCCAGATATATTAGGAATTGTATGCACTGAAACACTGAAAACCAACTAGTGGTTCTGTGGTTCCCACGTTGTGGTTTTGACAGCAGCAGCATCCTTGCCACAATCAAACCCCGGAGATCCACAGATCTGCGGTGTAACAATACCTCCCCCTGATCCGGATGCATGGCAGTTTAAGGAGTCTTTCCGTGTAAGGGAAAAGACTTTGAAGAAAAGGTGGAGATATGCGTTGTATAAACATTCTTTTGCTCTGGAACCACGTAGAGACTTGGGAGCCAGTTGGGTGGAGCATTCGTTGGATGAGGGTGCTCGGGTTAGGAATATCAAGGTGTGGCTCCAGATAATCCAATCATCTAATTAAGATTCCAGTTATGCTCATCTGTTTTAAAATTCCGTTTGGGTAAATTCTTTTAGTCAGACTGAGAATGGCAAAGCCTCAACCCCAATTTCCAGGGAGGGTTGAGAGCCTCAGGTGGAGTTGATCACCAATAGCCTATGGTTTAACCCGTCATGCCTATAGAATGAGGTCTCCATAAAAACCCAAAAGGACTGGGTTCAGAGAGCTTGTGGATAACACTTCCTGGAAGGTAGTGCACCCCTCCCCACACGCCGGGCCCCGCATTTATTTCTGAACTTTTGGCAAAGTCCGCTAAAATACAACGGCAAATGTAAGTGTTTCCCTGCGTGCTGTGAGCTCTTCCAGCCAATGAATGCAACTAAATCTGGGAGTGGTGGCAACCTGATTTATAGCCAGTTGCTGAGAAGCACAGGTAAAACAACGTGGGGCTTCCCATTGTTATTAGTGTGGGAGGCCTGTCTGGCGGGACTCGGCCCTTTGGAATCTAAAGCTATGTCCCGGTAGATAGCGTCACCATTGAATTAGAAGACACACATATGTTGAGAATAATCTTTCTGGTCATTTGCTGCATGTCTTATTTACAATATGTAATCAAATTCTTTATCCTGGCCTTATGGCACCTGGGTTGAGAACCATGATTTGAACCAAACATTGGTCTGTCACGTTCTGAGTTTGAAACTTTATTTTGCCTTTAGCGTTTTGCTATTGCTCTTTCGTTTTCTTTTGTTTCGTTTCGTTTCTAAGTTCTGGGGTATATGTGCAGGATGTGCAGATTTGTTACTAAGGTAAACGTGTGCCATGGTGGTTCGCTGCACCTGTCAACCCATCACCTAGGTATTAAGCCCAGCATGCAGTAGCTGTTTTTCTTAACGCTCTGCCTCCCGAAAGGCCCCAGTGAGTGTTGTTCCCCTTCCTGTGTCCATGTGATCTCATTTTTCAGCTCTCATTATAAGTGAGAATGTGGCGTTTGGTTTTCTTTCCCTGGATTAGTTTGCTGAGCATAATGACCACACATCACCACTGTTTCTGTTTTTTAGTATAAAGAGTAGTATTTTATTGAATAAGATTTGCTCACAGAAAAATAAGCTTAAGTCTACAATGAATGCCAGACTCTACAGCAGAAAGCAATTTTCTCACTTTTCCACACACAATGGTTCCTACTAAGTGAAAAAACTTCATTCACAAATGTACTACTCTGTCTCAAAACATCTCACATAATCATGCACTGTACTAAAGCCATTAGATCAGTTCTTCAGTCAGGTTAAAGAAGTATCCCTCTAATAACTGACTTTTATAATGCTATCAATATCCACTCCCAATCAGTCTGCCATTGTTAATGGTGTACAGCATTACCGAATACAATGGAATTGATGACGCCCATATCCACGGACACAACGTGACTTACGGTGGTTTGATTTATGATTTTTCAACGTTATGATGGGATTATTGGAATATTAGATGCGTTTCTGAGTTACAGTGGGTTTATGAGTATGCGACCCTATACTTCAGAAACAGCTGTATAAGGAAAAACAGGTGTACCTAATAAAAATATGCTTAGTGACTTGGGATAAACCAATAGATGTTCACAACAGATGGAGAGCCGTGAAACAGAGATAGCGGTAAATAGTTACAATAACACAATTTTCACCAAATATGTGTTATATATACTGTAAATTAACTATCAAAAACTACAGTAATTGTATTTAATATACTGTGCATAAAATATCAAAAATTACACCAAATGTATATTATATACTGTAAATAAAATATCAAAAAGTATAGTAAATATACATTAAATTCTATGTAAAATATCAAAAACTACACCAAATACATATTATATAATTTACATAAAATATCAAAAGGACCCCGAATATATATTGTATACTGTACATAAAATATCAAAAATACAGTAAATATATTTCATATATTGTGCATATAATAGTAACTAAAAGTACACCAAATACATTTTATATACTGTAAATAAAATATCAAAAGTTACAGTAAATATATATTACATACTGTACATAAAATATCAAAAAGTACACCAAATATGTGTTATATATACTGTAAATATCAAAAACTACAGTAATTATATTCAATGTACTGTATATAAAATATCAAAAATTACACAAAATGTAAATTATACACTGCAAATAAAATATCAAAAAGGACAGTAAATATATACTACACACCCTATGTAAAATATCAAAAACTACACAAAATATATATTATATAATTTACATAAAATATCAAAAGGACACCAAATATGTCTTATATACTGTACATAAAATATCAAAAAGTACAGTATATATATTTCATATATTGTATATATATTATTAACTAAAAGTACCCAAATACATTTTATATACTGTAAATAAAATATCAAAAATTACAGTAAATATATATTACATACTGTACATAAAATATCAAAAAGTACACCAAATATGTGTTATATATACTGTAAACAAACTATCAAAAACTACAGTAATTATATTTAATATACTGTACATAAAATATCAAAAATTACACCAAATATATATTATATACTGTAAATAAAATATCAAAAAGGACAGTGAATATATATGACACACACTATGTAAAATATCAAAAACTACAGTAAATATATATTATATAATTTACAAACAATATCAAAAGGACACCAAATATATCTTATATACTGTACATAAAATATCAAAAAGTACAGTAAATATATTTCATATATTGTACATATAATATTAACTAAAAGTACACCAAATACATTTAATATACTGTAAATAAAATATCAAAATACATTAAATATATACTACATACTGTACATAAAATATCGAAAAGTACACCAAATATGTCTCATATATACTCTAAATAAACTATCAAAAACTACAGTAATTATATTTAATATACTGTACTTAAAATATCAAAAATTACACCGAATGTATATTATATACTGTAAATAAAACATCAAAAAGTACAGTTAATATATACTACACACCCTATGTAAAATATCAAAAACTACACCAAATATGTATTATATAATTTACATAAAATATCAAAAGGACACCAAATGTATCTTATATACTGCACATAAATTATCAAAAAGTACAGTAAATATGTTTCATATATTGTATATCTAATATTAACTAAAAGTACAACAAATACATTTTATATACTGTAAATAAAATATCAAAAAGTACAGTAAATATATATTACATACTGTACATAAAATATCAAAAAGTACAACAAATATGTGTCATATATATTCTAAATAAACTATCAAAAACTACAGTAATTAAATTTAATATACTGTACATAAAATATCAAAAATTACACCAAATGTATATTTTATACTCTAAATAATATATCAAAAACACAGTAAATATATATTACAGTCTATGTAAAATATCAAAAACTACACCAAATATGTATTATATAATTTACATAAAATATCAAAAGAACACCAAAAATATATTATATACTGTACATAAAATGTCAAAAAGTTCAGTAAATATATATTACATACTGTCCATAAAATATCAAAAAGTACACATAATATGTGTTATATATACTGTAAATAAAGTATTAAAAACTACAGTAATTATATTAATATTCTGTACATAAAATATCAAAAATTACACCAAATATATATCACATACTGTAAATAAAATATCAAATAGTCAGTAAATATATGCTACACATCCTATGTAAATTATCAAAAACTACACAAAATATATATTATATAATTTACATAAAATATCAAAAGGCCAACAAATATATCTTATATACTGTACATAAAATATCAAAATGTACAGTAAATATATTTCATATATTGTACATATAATATTAAATAAAAGTACACCAAATACATTTCATATACTGTAAATAAAACATCAAATTATACACTAAATATATATTACATACTGTACGTAAAATATCAAAAAGTACACCAAATATGTGTTATATATACTGTAAATAAACTATCAAAGACTACAGTAATTATATTTAATATACTGTACATAAAATATCAAAAATTACACCAAAGGAATGTTATTTACTGTAAATAAAATATCAAAAAGTACAGTAAATATATCTTACACTCCCTATGTAAAATATCACAATCTACACCAAATATATATTATATAATTTACATAAAATATCAAAAGGACACCAAATATATCTTATATAGTGTACATAAAATATCAAAATGTACAGTAAATATATTTCCTATATTGTACATATAATATTAACTGAAAGTACACCAAATACATTTTATATACTGTAAATAAAATATCAAAAATACAGTAAATATATATTACATACTGTACATAAAATATCAAAATGTACACCAAATATGTGTGATATATACTGTAAACAAACTATCAAAAACTACAGTAATTATATTTAATATACTGTACATAAAATATCAAAAATTACACAAAATGTATATTACATACTCTAAATAAAATATCAAAAAGGACAGTAAATATATACTACAAACCCTATGTAAAATATCAAAAACTACACCAAATATATATTATATAATTTATATAAATATCAAAATGCCACCAAATATACCTTATATACTGTACATAAAATATCAAAAACTACAGTAAATATATTTCATATAGTGTACATATAATATTAACTAAAAGTACACCAAACACCTTTTATATACGGTATATAATTTATCAAAAATTACTGTAAATATGTATTACATACTGTTTTTAATATATCAAAAAGTACACCAAATATGTGTTATATATACTGTAAATAAACTATAAAAAACTACAGTAATTATATTTAATATACTGTACATAAAATATCAAAAATTATACCAAATGTATATTACATACTGTAAATAAAATATCAAAAAGGACAGTAAATATATACTACACACCCTATGTAAAATATCAAAAACTACACCAAATATATGTTATATAATTTACATAAAATATCAAAAGGCCACCAAATATATCTTATATACTTTACATAAAATATCAAAAGGTACAGTAAATATATTTCATATATCGTACATATAATATTAACTAAAGTACACCAAATACATTTTATATACTGTAAATAAAATATCAAAATTACAGTAAATATATATTACATACTGTACATAAAATATCAAAATGTACACCAAATATGTGTGATATATAGTGTAAATAAACTATCAAAAACTACAGTAATTATATTTAATATACTGTACATAAAATATCAAAAATTACACCAAATGTATATTATATACTGTAAATAAAATATCAAAAAGTACAGTAAATATATATTGCACACCCTATGTAAAATATCACAAACTTCACCACATATATAATATATAATTTGCATAAAATATCAAAAGGACACCAAATATATCTTCTATACTGTACATAGAATATCAAAAATACAGTAAATATATTTCATATATTGTATATATAATATTAACTAAAAGTACACCAAATACATTTTATATACTGTAAATTAATTATAAAAAATTACAGAAAATATATATTACATACTGTACATAAAATATCAAAATGTACACCAAATATGTGTGATATATACTGTAAATAAACTATCAAAAACTACAACAATTATATTTGATATACAGAACATATAATATCAAAAATTACACCAAATGTATATTATCTACTGTAAATAAAATATCAAAAAGTACAGTAAATCTATATTACACACCCTATGTAAAATATCAAAAACTACACCAAATATATATTATGTAATTTACATAAAATATCAAAAGGCCACCAAATATATCTTATATACTGTACATAGAATATCAAAAATACAGTAAATATATTTCATATATTGTATATATAATATTAACTAAAAGTACACCAAATACATTTTATATACTGTAAATAAAATATCAAAAAGTACAGCAAATATATATTACATACTGTACATAAAATATCAAAAAGTACACCAAATATGTGTTATATATACTGTAAATAAAGTATCAAAAACTACAGAAATTATATTTAATATACTGCGCATAAAATATCAAAAATTACACGAAATGTATATTTTATACTCTAAATAAAATATCAAAAAGGACAGTAAATATATATTACACTCTTTGTAAAATATCAAAAACTACACCACATATATATTATATAATTTACATAAAATATCAAAAGTACACCAAATATATATTATATACTGTACATAAAATGTCAAAAAGTACAGTAAATATATATTACATACTGTACATAAAATATCAAAAAGTACACCAAATATGTGTTATATATTCTGTAAATAAACTATCAAATCTACAGTAATTATATTTAATATACTGTACATAAAATATCAAAAATTAAACCAAATGTATATTATATACTGTAAATAAAATATCAAAAAGTACAGTAAATCTATATTACACACCCTATGTAAAATATGAAAAACTACACCAAATATACATTATATAATTTACAAAAAATATCAAAATGCCACCAAATATATGTTATATACTGTACATTAAATATCAAAAGGTACAATATATATATTTCATATATTGTACATATAACATTAACTTAAAGTACACCAAATACATTTTATATACTGTAAATAAAGTATCAAAAATTACAGTAAATTTATATAACATACTGTACATAAAATATCAAAAAGTACACCAAATATGTGTTATATATACTGTAAATAAACTATCAAAAACTCCAGTAATTATATTTAATGTACTGTACATAAAATATCAAAAATTACACCAAATGTATATTACAAACTGTAAATAAAATATCAAAAAGGACAGTAAATATATACTACACACCCTATGTAAAATATCAAAAACTGCACCAAATATATATTATATATTTTACATTAAATATTAAAAGGCCACCAAATATATCTTATATACTGTACATAAAATATCAAATAGTACAGTAAATATATTTCATATATTGTACATATAATATTAACTAAAAGTACACCAAATACATTTTATATACTGTAAATAAAATATCAAAAATACAGTAAAAATATATTACATACTGTACATAATATATGAAAAAGTACACCAAATATGTGTTATATATATTGTAAATAAACTATCAAAAACTACAGTAATTATATTTAATATACTGTACATAAAATATCAAAAATTACACCAAATGTATATTACATACTCTAAATATAATATCAAAAGGACAGTAAATATATACTACACACCTTATGTAAAATATCAAAACTTACACCAAATATATGTTATATAATTTACATAAAATAAAAAAAGGCCACCAAATATATCTTATATACTGTACATAAAATATCAAAAAGTACAGTAAATATATTTCATATAGTGTACATATAATATTAACTAAAAGTACACCAAATACATTTTATATACTGTAAATAAAATATCAAAAAGTACAGTAAATTTATATTACATACTGTACATATTATATCAAAAAGTACACCAAATATGTGTTATATATACTGTAAATAAACTATCAAAAACTACAGTAATTATATTTAATATACTGTACATAGTATATCAACAATTACACCGAATGTATATTACATACTGTAAATAATATATCAAAAAGGACAGTAAATATATACTACACATCCTATGTAAAATATCAAATACTACACCAAATATATATTATATAATTTACATTAAATATCAAAAGGCCACCAAATATGTCTTATATACCGCACATAAAATATCAAAAATTACAGTAAATATATTTCATATATTGTACATATAATATTAAATAAATTACACCAAATACGTTTATATACTGTAAATAAAATATCAAAAATACAGTAAAAATATATTACATACTGTACATAATATATGAAAAATTACACCAAATATTTGTTATATATAGTAAATAAACTATCAACAACTACAGTAATGATATTTAATATACTGTACATAAATTATCAAAAATTACACCAAATGTATATTACATACTGTAAATAAAATATCAAAAAACAGTAAATATATATTACACACCCTATGGAAAATATCAAAATATACCCCAAATATATGTTATATAATTTACATAAAATATCAAAAGGCCACCAAATATATCCTATATACTGTTCATAAAATATCAAAAGGTACAGTAAATGTATTTCATATATTGTACATATAATATTAAATAAAAGTACACCAAATACATTTTATATACTGAAAATAAAATATCAAAAAGTACAGTAAATATATATTATGTACTGTTCATAAAATATCAAAAAGTACCCCAAATATGTGTTATATATACTCTAAATAAACTATCAAATACTACAGTAATTATATTTAATATACTCAACATAAAATATCAAAAATTACACGAAATGGATATTATATACTCTAAATAAAATATCAAAAAGGACAGTAAATATATATTACACTCTATATAAAATATCAAATCAACACCAAATATATATTATATAATTTACAAAAAATATCAATAGTACACAAAATATATATTATATACTGCACATAAAATATCAAAAAGTACAGTAAATATATTTCATATATTGTACACATAAGATTAACTAAAAGTACACCAAATACATTTTATATACTGTAAATAAATTACCAAAAAGTACGGTAAATATATATTAATGTATATAATATATCAAAAAGTACACCAAATATATGTTATATATACTGTAAATAAACTATCAAAAACTACAGTAATTATATTTAATATACTGCACATTAAATATCAAAAATTACACCAAATGTATATTTGTACTCTAAATAAAATATCAAAAAGGACAGTAAATATATACTACACACACTATGTAAAATATCAAAAACTACACCAAATATATATTATATAATTTACATAAAATATCAAATGGACACCAAATATATCTTATATACTGTACATAAAATATGAAAATGTACAGTAAATATATTTCATATATTGTACTTATAATATTAACTAAAAGTACACCAAATACATTTTATATACTGTAAATAAAATATCAATAAGTACAGCAAATGTATATTACATACTGTACATAAAATATCAAAAAGTACACCAAATATGTGTTATATATAGAGTAAATAAACTATCAAAAACTACAGTAATTATATTTAATATACTGTACATAAAATAACAAAAATTACACCAAATGTATATTTCATACTGTAAATAAAATATCAAAAAGGACAGTAAATATGTACTACACACCCTATGTAAAATATCAAAAACTACACTAAATATATATTATATAATTTACATAAAATATCAAAAGGCCACCAAATATATCTTGTATACTGTACATAAAATATCAAAAAGTACAGTAAATATATTTCCTATATTGTACATATAATATTAACTAAAAGTACACCAAATATATTTTATATACTGTAAATAAAGTATCAAAAGTACAGTAAAAATATATTACATACTGTACATAATATATCAAAAAGTACAAGAAATATGTGTTATATATACTGTAAAAAAACTATCAAAATCTACAGTAATTATATTTAATATACTGTACATAAAGTATCAAAAATTACACCAAATGTATATTACATACTGTAAATAAATATCAAAAAGGACAGTAAATATATATTACACTCTATGTAAAATATCAGAAACTACACCAAATATATATTATATAATTTACATAAAATATCAAAAGTACACCAAATATATATTATATACTGTACATAAAATATCAAAAAGTACAGTAAATATATTTTATATATTGTACATATAAGATTAACTAAAAGTACTCCAAATACATTTTAAATACTGTAAAAAAAAATCAAATGTACACTAAATATATATTACATACTGTACATAAAATATCAAAAAGTACACCAAATATGTGTTATATCTACTGTAAATAAACTATCAAAAATTACAGTAATTATGTTTAATATACTGTACATAAAATATCAAAAATTACACCAAATATATATTATATACTGTAAATAAATTATCAAAAAACAGTAAATATATACTACATACCCTATGTAAAATATCAAAAACTACACCAAATATATATTATATAATTTACATAAAATATCAAAAGGCCACCAAATATATCTTATATACTGTACATAAAATGTCAAAAAGAACAGTAAATATATTTCATATATTGTACATATAATATTAACTAAAAGTACACCAAATACATTTTGTATACTGTAAATAAAGTATCAAAAATACAGTAAATATATATTATATACTGTACATAATATATCAAAAAGTACACCAAATATGTGTTATATATACTGTTAATAAACTATCAAAAAATACAGTAATTATATTTAATATACTGTACATAAAATATCAAAAATTATATCAAATGATTATGTCATAATCTAAACAAAATATCAAAAAGGATAGAAATTATATATTACACTCTATATAAAATATCAAAAACAACACCAAATATATATCGTATAATTTACATAAAATATCAAAAGGCCACCAAATATATCTTATATACTGTACATAAAATATCAAAAAGTACAGTAAATATATTTCATATATTCTACATATAAGATTAACTAAAAGTACACCAAATACATTTTATATACTGTAAATAAAATATCAAAAAGTACAGTAAATATATATTGCATAATGTAAATAATATATGAAAAAGTACACCAAATATGTGTTATATATACTGTAAATAAACTATCAAAAACTACAGAAATTATATTTAATAAACTCTACATACAATCTCAAAAATTACATGAAATGTATATTATATACCCTAAATAAAATATCAAAAGGACAGTAAATATATATTACACTCTATATAAATTATCAAAAACTACACCAAATATATATTATATAATTTACAAAAAATATCAATAGTACACCAAATATATATTATATACTGTACATAAAATATCAAAAAGTAAAGTAAATATATTTCATATATTGTACATATAAGATTAACTAAAAGTACACCAAATACATTTTATATACTGTAAATAAAGTACCACAAAGTACAGTAAATATATATTAATGTATATAATATATCAAAAAGTACACCAATATATGTTAGATATACTGTAAATAAACTATCAAAACTATAGTAATTATATTTAATATACTGCACATTAAATATCAAAAATTACACCAAATGTATATTTATACTCTAAATAAAATATCAAAAAGGACAGTAAATGTATACTACACACCCTATGTAAAATATCAAAAACTACAACAAATATATATTATATAATTTACAAAAAATATCAAAAGGACACCAAATATATCTTATATACTGTACATAAAGTATCAAAATGTACAGTAAATATATTTCATATATTGTACATATAATATTAACTAAAAGTACACCAAATACATTTTATATACTGTAAATAAAATATCAATAAGTACAGCAAATGTATATTACATACAGTACATAAAATATCAAAAATTACACCAAATGTACATTACATACTGTAAATAAAATATCAAAAAGGACAGTAAATATATACTACACACCCTATGTAAAATATCAAAAACGACACCAAATATGTATTATAAAATTTACATAAAATATCAAAAGGCCTCCAAATATACCTTATATACTGTACATAAAATATCAAAAAGTACAGTAAATATATTTCACATATTGTACTTATAATATTAACTAAAAATACACCAAATACATTTTATATACTGTAAATAAAATATCAAAAATACAGTAAATATATATTACATACTGTACATAATATATCAAGAAGTACACCAAATATGTTTTATATATACTGTAAATAAACTATCAAAAACTACAGTAATTATATTTAATATAATGTACAGAAAATATCAAAAATTACACCAAATGTATATTAAATACTGTAAATAAAATATGAAAAAGACAGTAAATATATACTACACACCCTATGTAAAATATCAAAAACTACCCCAAATATATATTATATAATTTACATAAAATATCAAAAGGCCACCAAATATATCTTATATACTGTACATAAAATGTCAAAAAGTACAGTAAATATATTTCATATATTGTACATATAATATTAACTAAAAGTACACCAAATACATTTTATATACTGTATATAAAATATCAGAAAGTACACTAAATATATATTACATACTGTACCTAAAATATCAAAAAGTACACCAAATATGTGTTATATATACCGTAAATAAACTATCAAAAACTACAGTAATTATATTTAATATACTGTACATAAAATATCAAAAATTGCACCAAATGTGTATTACAAACTGTAAATAAAATATCAAAAATTACAGTAAATATATACTACACACCCTATGTAAAATATAAAAAACTACACCAAATATATATTATATAATTTACATAAAATATCAAAAGGCCACCAAATATATCTTATATACTGTACATAAAATATCAAAAAATACAGTAAATATATTTCATGTATTGTACATATCATATTAACTAAAAGTACATCAAATACATTTTATATACTGTAAATTAATTATCAAAATGTACAGTAAATATATATTACATACTGTACATAAAATATCAAAAAGTACAGAAAATATATGTTATATATACTCTAAATAAACTATCAAAAACAACAGTAATTATATTTAACATACTGCACATATAATAACAATAATTACACAAAATGTATATTTTATACTCTAAATAAAGTATCAAAAAGGACAGTAAATATATATTACACTCTATATAAAATATCAAAAACTACACCAAATATATATTATATAATTTACATAAAATATCAAAAGTACACCAAATATATATTATATACTGTACATAAACTGTCAAAAAGTACAGTAAATATATATTACATACTGTACATAAAATATCAAAAAGTACACCAAATATGTGTTATATATACTGTAAATAAAGTATCAAAATCTACAGTAATTATATTTAATATACTGTACATAAAATATCAAAAATTACATCAAATTTATATTACATACTGTAAATAAAATATCAAAAAGGACAGTAAATATATACTACACACCATATGGAAAATATCAAAAACTGCACCAAATATATGTTATATAATTTACTTAAAATATCAAAAGGCCACCAAATATATCTTATATACTGTACATAAAATATCAAAAGGTAGAGTAAATATATTTCATATATTGTACATATAATATTAACTAAAAGTACACCAAATACATTTTATATACTGTAAATAAAATATCAAAATGTACAGTAAGTATGTATTACATACTGTACATAAAATATCAAAAAGTACACCAAATGTATATTACATACTCTAAATAAAATATCAAAAAGGACAGTAAATATATACTTCACACCCTATGTAAAATATCAAAAACTACACCAAATTTATAGTATATAATTTACATAAAGTATCAAAAGGCCACAAAATCTATCTTATATACTGTACATAAAATATCAAAAAGTACAGTAAATATATTTCATATATTGTACTTATAATATTAACTAAAAGTACACCAAATACATTTTATATACTGTAAATAAAATATCAAAAATTACAGTAAATATGTATTACATACTGTACATAAAATATCAAAAAGTACACCAAATATGTGTTATATATACTGTAAATAAACTATCAAAAGCTACAGTAATTATATTTAATAGACTGTAGATAAAATATCAAAAATTACACCAAATGTATATTATTTACTGTAAATAAAATATCAAAAAGTACAGTAAATATATATTACACCCCCTATGTAAAATATCACAATCTACACCAAATATATATTATATAATTTACATAAAACATCAAAAGGACACCAAATATATCTTATATAGTGTACATAAAATATCAAAAAGTACAGTAAATATATTTCATATATTGTACATATAATATTAACTAAAAGAACACCAAATTCATTTTATATATTGTAAATAAAATATCAAAAAGTACACTAAATATATATTACACACAATATGTAAAATATCACAATCTACAACAAATATATATTATATAATTTACATAAAATATCAAAAGGACACCAAATATATCTTATATACTGTACATAAAATATCAAAAAGTACAGTAAATATATTTCATATATTGTACATACAATATTAACTAAAAGTACACCAAATACATTTTATATAGTGTAAAGAAAATTTCAAAAATTACAGTGAATATATATTACATACTGTACATAAAATATCAAAAAGTACACTAAATATGTGTTATATATACTGTAAATAAACTATAAAAACTACACTAATTATGTTTAATATACTGTACATAAAATATCAAAAATTACACCAAATAAATATTATTTACTGTAAAGAAAATACCAAAAAGTACAGTAAATATATATTACACACCCTATGTAAAATATCACAATCTACACCAAATATATATTATATAATTTACATAAAACATCAAAAGGACACCAAATAAATCTTATATAGTGTACATAAAATATCAAAATGTACAGTAAATATATTTCATATATTGTACATATAATATTAACTAAAAGTACACCATATACATTTTATGTACTGTAATTAAATATCAAAAAGTACAGTAAATATATATTACATACTGTACATAAAATATCAAAATGTACAACAAATATGTGTAATATATACTATGAATAAACTATCAAAACTACACTAATTATATATAATATACTGTACATAAAATATCAAAAATTACACCAAATGTATATTATTTACTGTAAATAAAATATCAAAAAGTACAGTAAATGTATATGACACACCCTATGTAAAATATCAAAAACTACACCAAATATATATTATATAATTTACATAAACTATCAAAAGGACACCAAATGTATCTTCTATACTGTACACAAAATATCAAAAAGTACAGTAAATATATTTCATAGATTCTACATATAATATTAACTAAAAGTACACCAAATACTTTTTATATACTGTAAATAAAATATCAAAAACTACAGTAAATATATATTACATACTGTACATAAAATATCAAAAAGTACACCAAATATGTGTTATATATACTGTAAATATCAAAAACTACAGTAATCATATTCAATGTACTGTATATAAAATATCAAAAATTACACCAAATACAAATTTAATACTGTAAATAAAATATCAAAAAGGACAGTAAATATATACTACACACTCTATGTAAAATATCAAAAATTACACCAAATATATATTGTATAATTTACATAGAATATAAAAAGGACACCAAATATATCTTATATATTGTACATAAAATATCAAAAAGTACAGTATATATATTTCATACATTGTACGTATATTATTAACTAAAAGTACACCAAATACATTTTGTATACTGAAAATAAAATATCAAAAATTACAGTAAATATATATTACATACTGTACATAAAATATCAAAAAGTACACCAAATATGTGTTATATATACTGTAAATAAACTATCAAAAACTACAGTAATTATATTTAATATACGGTACATAAAATATCAAAAATTACACCAAATGTATATTATATACTGTTAATAAAATATCATAAAGTACAGAAAATATACATTACACACCCTATGTAAAATATCACAAACTACACCAAATATATATTATATAATTTACATAAAATATCAAAAGGACAGCAAATATATCTTCTATACTGTACATAAAATATCAAAAATTACAGTAAATATATTTCATATATTGTATATATAATATTAACTAAAAGTACACCAAATACATTTTATATACTGTAAATAAATTATCAAAAATTACAGTAAATATATATTACATACTGTACATAAAATATCAAAAAGTACACCAAATATGTGTTATATATACTGTAAATAAACAATCAAAAACTACAGAAATTATATTTAATATACTGTACATAAAATATCAAAAATTACACCAAATGTATATTATTTACTCTAAATAAAATATCAAAAATTACAGTAAATATATATTACACACCCTATGGAAAATATCAAAAACTACATCAAATATGTTATAAAATTCACATAAAATATCAAATGGACACCAAATATATATTATATGCTGTACATAAAATATCAAAAAGTACAGTAAATATATTTCAAATATTGTACATATAAGAATAACTAAAAGGACACCAAATATATTTTATATACTGTAAATAAAATATCGAAAAGTACGGTAAATATATATTACATAGTGTACATAAAATATCAAAAAGTACACCAAATATATATTATATAATTTACATAAAATATCAAAAGGACACCAAATGTAACTTCTATACTGTATAAAAAATATCAAAATGTACAGTAAATATATTTCTTAGATTGTATATATAATATTAACTAAAAGTACACCAAATACATTTTATATACTGTAAATAAATTATAAAAAATTACAGTAAATATATATTACATACTGTACATAAAATATCAAAAGGTACACCAAATATGTGTTATATATACTGTAAATAAACTATCAGAAACTTCAGTAATTATATTTAATATACTGTACATAAAATATCAAAAATTTCACCAAATGTATATTATATACTGTAAATAAACAATCAAAAAGTACAGTAAATATATATGACACACACTATGTAAAATTAAAACTACACCAAGTATATATTATATAATTTACATAAAATATCAAAAGGACACCAAATATATCTTCTATACTGTACAAAAATATCAAAATGTACAGTAAATATATTTCATATATTGTACATATAATATTAACTAAAAGTACACCAAATACATTTTATATACTGTAAATAAAATATCAAAAATTACAGTAAACATATATTACATACTGTACATAAAATATCAAATAGTACACCAAATATGTGTTATATATACTATAAATAAAGTATCAAAACTACAGTAATTATATATAATATACTGTACATAAAATATCAAAAATTACACCAAATGTATATTATATACTTTAAATAAAATATCAAAAAGTACAGTAAATATATATGACACACCCTATGTAAAATATCACAAACTACACCAAATATATATTATATAATTTACATAGAATATCAAAAGGACACCAAATGTATCTTATGTACTGTACATAAAATATCAAAATGTACAGTAAATATATTTCATATATTGTACATATAATATTAACTGAAAGTACACCAAATACATTTTATATACTGTTAATAAAATATCAAAAATTACAGTAAATATGTATTACATACTGCACATAAAATATCAAATAGTACACAAAATATGTGTTATATATGCTGTAAATAAACAATCAAAATCTACAGCAATTATATTTAATATACTCTACATAAAATATCAAAAATTAAACCAAATGTATATTATTTACTGTAAATAAAATATCAAAAAGTACAGTAAATATATATTACACACCCTATGGAAAATATCAAAAACTACATCAAATATATGTTATAAAATTCACATAAAATATCAAAAGGACACCAAATATATATTATATACTCTACATAAAATATCAAAATGTACAGTAAATATATTTCATATATTGTACATGTAATATTAACTAAAAGTACACCAAATACATTTTATATACTGTAAATAAAATATCAAAAAGTACAGTAAATATATATTACATAGTGTACATAAAATATCAAAAAGTACTCCAAATATGTGTTATATATACTGTAAATAAACTATCAAAAACTACAGTAATTATATTTACTATACTGTACATAAAATATCAAAAATTACACCAAATGTATATTATATACTGTAAATAAAATATCAAAAAGTACAGTAAATATATATTACACACCCTATGTAAAATATGACAAACTACACCAAATATATATTATATAATTTACATAAAATATCAAAAGGACACCAAATATATCTTCTATACTGTTCATAAAATATCAAAATGTACAGTAAATATATTTCATATATTGTACATATAATATTAACTAAAAGTACACCAAATACATTTTATATACTGTAAATAAAATATCAAAAAGTACAGTAAATATATATTACATTCTGTACATAAAATATCAAAAAGTCCACCAAATATGTGTTATATATACTGTAAATAAACTATCAAAAACTGCAGTAATTATATTTAATATACTGTACATAAAATATCAAAAATTACACCAAATGTATATTATTTACTGTAAATAAAATATCAAAAAGTACAGTAAATATATATTACACACCGTATGTAAAATATCACAATCTACACCAAATATATATTATATAATTTACATAAAATATCAAAATGACACAAATTTTATCTTATATACTGTACATAAAATATCAAAATGTACAGTAAATATATTTCATATATTGTACATATAATATTAACTAAAAGTACACCAAATACATTATATATAGTGTAAATAAAATATCAAAAAGTACAGTAAATATATATTACACACCATATGTAAAATATCACAATCTACACCAAATATATATAATATAATTTACATAAAATATCAAAAGGACACCAAATATATATTATATACTGTACATAAAATATCAAAAAGTACAGTAAATGTATTTCATATATTGTACATGTAATATTAACTAAAAGTACACCAAATACATTATATAGACTGTAAATAAAATATCAAAAAGTACAGTAAACATATATTACATAGTTTACATAAAATATCAAAAAGTACTCCAAATATGTGTAATGTATACTGTAAATAAACTATCAAAAACTACAGTAAATATATTTACTATACTGTACATAAAATATCAAAAATTACACCAAATGTATATTATATACTGTAAATAAAATATCAAAAAGTACAGTAAATATATATTACACACCCTATGTAAAATATCACAAACTACACCAAATATATATTATATAATTTACATAAAATATCAAAAGGACACCAAATATATCTTCTATACTGTACATGAAATATCAAAAATTACAGTAAATATATTTCATATATTGTACATATAATATTAACTAAAAGTACACCAAATACATTTTTTATACGGTAAATAAAATATCAAAAATTACAGTAAATATATATTACATTCTGTACATAAAATATCAAAAAGTACACCAAATATATGTTATATATACTGTAAATAAACTATCAAAAACTGCAGTAATTATATTTAATATACTGTACATGATATATCAAAAATTACACCAAATGTACGTTATTTACTGTAAATAAAATATCAAAAAGTACAGTAAATATATCTTACACACCCTATGTAAAATATCACAATCTACACCAAATATATATTATATAAATTACATAAAATATCAAAAGGACACCAAATATCTCATATATACTGTACATAAAATATCAAAATGTACAGTAAATATATTTCATATATTGTACATATAATATTAACTAAAAGTACACCAAATACATTTTATATAGTGTAAATAAAATATCAAAAAGTACAGTAAATATATATTACATACTGTACATAAAATACCAAAAAGTACACCAAATATGTGTTATATATACTATAAATAAACTATCAAAACTACACTAATTATATATAATATACTGTACATAAAGTATCAAAAATTACACCAAATGTATATTATATACTGTAAATAAAATATCAAAAAGTACAGTAAATGTATAAGACACACCCTATGTAAAATATCAAAAACTACTCCAAATATATATTATATAATTTACATAAAATATCAAAAGAACACCAAATATATCTTCTATACTTTACAAAAAATATCAAAAATTATAGTAAATATATTTCATATATTGTATATATAATATTAACTAAAAGTACACCAAATATATTTTATATACAGTAAATAAATTATCAAAAATTACAGTGAATATATATTACATACTGTACATAAAATATCAAAAAGTACACCAAATATGTGTTATATATACTGTAAATAAACTATCAAAACCTACAGTAATTATATTTAATATACTGTACATAAAATATCAAAAATTACACCAAATGAATATTATTTACTGTAAATAAAATACCTAAAAGTACAGTAAATATACATTACACACCCTATGTAAAATATCACAAGCTACACCAAATATATATTATATAATTTACATAAAATATTAAAAGGACTCCAAATATACCTTATATACTGAACATAAAATATCAAAATATACAGTAAATATATTTCATATATTGTACATATAATGTTAACTAAAAGTTCACCAAATACATTTTATATACTGTAAATAAAATATCAAAAAGTACAGTAAATATATATTACATTCAGTACATAAAATATCAAAAAGTACACCAAATATGTGTTATATATACTGTAAATAAACAATCAAAAACTACAGTAATTATATTTAATATACTGTACATAAAATATCAAAAATTTCACGAAATGTATATTATATACTGTAAATAAAATATCAAAAATTACAGTAAATATATATTACACACCCTATGTAAAATATCAAAAACTACACCAGATATATATTATAAAATTCACATAAAATATCAAAAGGACACCAAATATATATTATATACTGTACATAAAATATCAAAAAGTACAGTAAATATATTTCATATATTGTACATATCATATTAACTAAAAGTACACCAAATACATTTTATATAGTGTAAATAAAATATCAAAAAGTACAGTAAATATATATTACACACCATATGTAAAATATCACAATCTACACCAAATATATATTATATAATTTACCTAAAATATCAAAAGGACACCAAATATATCTTATATACTGTACATAATATATCAAAAAGTACAGTAAATATATTTCATATATTGTACACATAATATTAACTAAAAGTACACCAAATACATTTTATATAGTGTAAATAAAATATCAAAAATTAGTGAATATATATTACATACTGTACTTAAAATATCAAAAAGTACACCAAATATGTGTTATATATACTGTAAATAAACTATCAAAACTACACTAATTATATTTAATATACTGTACATAAAATATCAAAAATTAAACCAAATATATATTATTTACTGTAAAGAAAATTCCAAAAAGTACAGTAAATATATATTACACACCCTATGTAAAATATCACAAACTACACCAAATATATATTATATAATTTACATAAAATATCAAAAGGACACCAAATATACCTTATATACTGAACATGAAATATCAAAATGTACAGTAAATATATTTCATATATTGTACATATAATATTAACTAAAAGTACACCAAATACATTTTATATACTGTAAATAAAATATCAAAAAGTACAGTAAATATATATTACATTCTGCACATAAAATATCAAAAAGTACACCAAATATGTGTTATATATACTGTAAATAAACTATCAAAAACTGCAGTAATTATATTTAATATACTGTACGTAAAATATCAAAAATTACACCAAATGTATATTATATACTGTTAATAAAATATCATAAAGTACAGAAAATATACATTACACACCCTATGTAAAATATCACAAACTACACCAAATATATATTATATAATTTACATAAAATATCAAAAGGACAGCAAATATATCTTCTATACTGTACATAAAATATCAAAAATTACAGTAAATATATTTCATATATTGTATATATAATATTAACTAAAAGTACACCAAATACATTTTATATACTGTAAATAAATTATCAAAAATTACAGTAAATATATATTACATACTGTACATAAAATATCAAAAAGTACACCAAATATGTGTTATATATACTGTAAATAAACAATCAAAAACTACAGAAATTATATTTAATATACTGTACATAAAATATCAAAAATTACACCAAATGTATATTATTTACTCTAAATAAAATATCAAAAATTACAGTAAATATATATTACACACCCTATGGAAAATATCAAAAACTACATCAAATATGTTATAAAATTCACATAAAATATCAAATGGACACCAAATATATATTATATGCTGTACATAAAATATCAAAAAGTACAGTAAATATATTTCAAATATTGTACATATAAGAATAACTAAAAGGACACCAAATATATTTTATATACTGTAAATAAAATATCGAAAAGTACGGTAAATATATATTACATAGTGTACATAAAATATCAAAAAGTACACCAAATATATATTATATAATTTACATAAAATATCAAAAGGACACCAAATGTAACTTCTATACTGTATAAAAAATATCAAAATGTACAGTAAATATATTTCTTAGATTGTATATATAATATTAACTAAAAGTACACCAAATACATTTTATATACTGTAAATAAATTATAAAAAATTACAGTAAATATATATTACATACTGTACATAAAATATCAAAAGGTACACCAAATATGTGTTATATATACTGTAAATAAACTATCAGAAACTTCAGTAATTATATTTAATATACTGTACATAAAATATCAAAAATTTCACCAAATGTATATTATATACTGTAAATAAACTATCAAAAAGTACAGTAAATATATATGACACACACTATGTAAAATTAAAACTACACCAAGTATATATTATATAATTTACATAAAATATCAAAAGGACACCAAATATATCTTCTATACTGTACAAAAATATCAAAATGTACAGTAAATATATTTCATATATTGTACATATAATATTAACTAAAAGTACACCAAATACATTTTATATACTGTAAATAAAATATCAAAAATTACAGTAAACATATATTACATACTGTACATAAAATATCAAATAGTACACCAAATATGTGTTATATATACTATAAATAAACTATCAAAACTACAGTAATTATATATAATATACTGTACATAAAATATCAAAAATTACACCAAATGTATATTATATACTTTAAATAAAATATCAAAAAGTACAGTAAATATATATGACACACCCTATGTAAAATATCACAAACTACACCAAATATATATTATATAATTTACATAGAATATCAAAAGGACACCAAATGTATCTTATGTACTGTACATAAAATATCAAAATGTACAGTAAATATATTTCATATATTGTACATATAATATTAACTGAAAGTACACCAAATACATTTTATATACTGTAAATAAAATATCAAAAATTACAGTAAATATGTATTACATACTGCACATAAAATATCAAATAGTACACAAAATATGTGTTATATATGCTGTAAATAAACAATCAAAATCTACAGCAATTATATTTAATATACTCTACATAAAATATCAAAAATTAAACCAAATGTATATTATTTACTGTAAATAAAATATCAAAAAGTACAGTAAATATATATTACACACCCTATGGAAAATATCAAAAACTACATCAAATATATGTTATAAAATTCACATAAAATATCAAAAGGACACCAAATATATATTATATACTCTACATAAAATATCAAAATGTACAGTAAATATATTTCATATATTGTACATGTAATATTAACTAAAAGTACACCAAATACATTTTATATACTGTAAATAAAATATCAAAAAGTACAGTAAATATATATTACATAGTGTACATAAAATATCAAAAAGTACTCCAAATATGTGTTATATATACTGTAAATAAACTATCAAAAACTACAGTAATTATATTTACTATACTGTACATAAAATATCAAAAATTACACCAAATGTATATTATATACTGTAAATAAAATATCAAAAAGTACAGTAAATATATATTACACACCCTATGTAAAATATGACAAACTACACCAAATATATATTATATAATTTACATAAAATATCAAAAGGACACCAAATATATCTTCTATACTGTTCATAAAATATCAAAATGTACAGTAAATATATTTCATATATTGTACATATAATATTAACTAAAAGTACACCAAATACATTTTATATACTGTAAATAAAATATCAAAAAGTACAGTAAATATATATTACATTCTGTACATAAAATATCAAAAAGTCCACCAAATATGTGTTATATATACTGTAAATAAACTATCAAAAACTGCAGTAATTATATTTAATATACTGTACATAAAATATCAAAAATTACACCAAATGTATATTATTTACTGTAAATAAAATATCAAAAAGTACAGTAAATATATATTACACACCGTATGTAAAATATCACAATCTACACCAAATATATATTATATAATTTACATAAAATATCAAAATGACACAAATTTTATCTTGTATACTGTACATAAAATATCAAAATGTACAGTAAATATATTTCATATATTGTACATATAATATTAACTAAAAGTACACCAAATACATTATATATAGTGTAAATAAAATATCAAAAAGTACAGTAAATATATATTACACACCATATGTAAAATATCACAATCTACACCAAATATATATAATATAATTTACATAAAATATCAAAAGGACACCAAATATATATTATATACTGTACATAAAATATCAAAAAGTACAGTAAATGTATTTCATATATTGTACATGTAATATTAACTAAAAGTACACCAAATACATTATATAGACTGTAAATAAAATATCAAAAAGTACAGTAAACATATATTACATAGTTTACATAAAATATCAAAAAGTACTCCAAATATGTGTAATGTATACTGTAAATAAACTATCAAAAACTACAGTAAATATATTTACTATACTGTACATAAAATATCAAAAATTACTCCAAATGTATATTATATACTGTAAATAAAATATCAAAAAGTACAGTAAATATATATTACACACCCTATGTAAAATATCACAAACTACACCAAATATATATTATATAATTTACATAAAATATCAAAAGGACACCAAATATATCTTCTATACTGTACATGAAATATCAAAAATTACAGTAAATATATTTCATATATTGTACATATAATATTAACTAAAAGTACACCAAATACATTTTTTATACGGTAAATAAAATATCAAAAATTACAGTAAATATATATTACATTCTGTACATAAAATATCAAAAAGTACACCAAATATGTGTTATATATACTGTAAATAAACTATCAAAAACTGCAGTAATTATATTTAATATACTGTACATGATATATCAAAAATTACACCAAATGTACGTTATTTACTGTAAATAAAATATCAAAAAGTACAGTAAATATATCTTACACACCCTATGTAAAATATCACAATCTACACCAAATATATATTATATAAATTACATAAAATATCAAAAGGACACCAAATATCTCATATATACTGTACATAAAATATCAAAATGTACAGTAAATATATTTCATATATTGTACATATAATATTAACTAAAAGTACACCAAATACATTTTATATAGTGTAAATAAAATATCAAAAAGTACAGTAAATATATATTACATACTGTACATAAAATACCAAAAAGTACACCAAATATGTGTTATATATACTATAAATAAACTATCAAAACTACACTAATTATATATAATATACTGTACATAAAGTATCAAAAATTACACCAAATGTATATTATATACTGTAAATAAAATATCAAAAAGTACAGTAAATGTATAAGACACACCCTATGTAAAATATCAAAAACTACTCCAAATATATATTATATAATTTACATAAAATATCAAAAGAACACCAAATATATCTTCTATACTTTACAAAAAATATCAAAAATTATAGTAAATATATTTCATATATTGTATATATAATATTAACTAAAAGTACACCAAATACATTTTATATACTGTAAATAAATTATCAAAAATTACAGTGAATATATATTACATACTGTACATAAAATATCAAAAAGTACACCAAATATGTGTTATATATACTGTAAATAAACTATCAAAACCTACAGTAATTATATTTAATATACTGTACATAAAATATCAAAAATTACACCAAATGAATATTATTTACTGTAAATAAAATACCTAAAAGTACAGTAAATATACATTACACACCCTATGTAAAATATCACAAGCTACACCAAATATATATTATATAATTTACATAAAATATTAAAAGGACTCCAAATATACCTTATATACTGAACATAAAATATCAAAATATACAGTAAATATATTTCATATATTGTACATATAATGTTAACTAAAAGTTCACCAAATACATTTTATATACTGTAAATAAAATATCAAAAAGTACAGTAAATATATATTACATTCAGTACATAAAATATCAAAAAGTACACCAAATATGTGTTATATATACTGTAAATAAACAATCAAAAACTACAGTAATTATATTTAATATACTGTACATAAAATATCAAAAATTTCACGAAATGTATATTATATACTGTAAATAAAATATCAAAAATTACAGTAAATATATATTACACACCCTATGTAAAATATCAAAAACTACACCAGATATATATTATAAAATTCACATAAAATATCAAAAGGACACCAAATATATATTATATACTGTACATAAAATATCAAAAAGTACAGTAAATATATTTCATATATTGTACATATCATATTAACTAAAAGTACACCAAATACATTTTATATAGTGTAAATAAAATATCAAAAAGTACAGTAAATATATATTACACACCATATGTAAAATATCACAATCTACACCAAATATATATTATATAATTTACCTAAAATATCAAAAGGACACCAAATATATCTTATATACTGTACATAAAATATCAAAAAGTACAGTAAATATATTTCATATATTGTACACATAATATTAACTAAAAGTAAACCAAATACATTTTATATAGTGTAAATAAAATATCAAAAATTAGTGAATATAGATTACATACTGTACTTAAAATATCAAAAAGTACACCAAATATGTGTTATATATACTGTAAATAAACTATCAAAACTACACTAATTATATTTAATATACTGTACATAAAATATCAAAAATTAAACCAAATATATATTATTTACTGTAAAGAAAATTCCAAAAAGTACAGTAAATATATATTACACACCCTATGTAAAATATCACAAACTACACCAAATATATATTATATAATTTACATAAAATATCAAAAGGACACCAAATATACCTTATATACTGAACATGAAATATCAAAATGTACAGTAAATATATTTCATATATTGTACATATAATATTAACTAAAAGTACACCAAATACATTTTATATACTGTAAATAAAATATCAAAAAGTACAGTAAATATATATTACATTCTGCACATAAAATATCAAAAAGTACACCAAATATGTGTTATATATACTGTAAATAAACTATCAAAAACTGCAGTAATTATATTTAATATACTGTACGTAAAATATCAAAAATTACACCAAATGTATATTATTTACTGTAAATAAAATATTAAAAAGTACAGTAAATATATCTTACACACCCTATGTAAAATATCACAATCTACACCAAATATATATTATATAATTTACATAAAATATCAAAAGGACACCAAATATATCTTATATAGTGAACATAAAATATCAAAATGTACAGTAAATATATTTCATATATTGTACATATAATATTAACTAAAAGTACACCATATACATTTTATGTACTGTAATTAAATATCACAAAGTACAGTAAATATCTATTACATACTGTACATAAAATATCAAAATGTACAACAAATATGTGTAATATATACTATAAATAAACTATCAAAACTACACTAATTATATATAATATACTGTACATAAAATATCAAAAATTACACCAAATGTATATTATTTACTGTAAATAAAATATCAAAAAGTACAGTAAATGTATATGACACACCCTATGTAAATATCAAAAACTACACCAAATATATATTATATAATTTACATAAAATATCAAAAGGACACCAAATATATCTTCTATACTGTACACAAAATATCAAAAAGTACAGTAAATACATTTCATATATTGTACATATAATATTAACTAAAAGTACACCAAATACATTTTATATACTGTAAATAAAATATCAAAAACTACAGTAAATATATATTACATACTGTACATAAAATATTAAAATGTACACCAAATATGTGTTATATATACTGTAAATATCAAAAACTACAGTAATCATATTCAATGTACTGTATATAAAATATCAAAAATTACACCAAATATAAATTTAATACTGTAAATAAAATATCAAAAAGGACAGTAAATATATACTACACACCCTATGTAAAATATCAAAAATTACACCAAATATATATTATATAGTTTACATAGAATATAAAAAGGACACCAAATATATCTTATATATTGTACATAAAATATCAAATAGTACAGTATATGTATTTCATACATTGTATGTATATTATTAACTAAAAGTACACCAAATACATTTTGTATACTGAAAATAAAATATCAAAAAGTACAGTAAATATATATTACATACTGTACATAAAATATCAAAAAGTACACCAAATATGTGTTATATATACTGTAAATAAAACTATCAAAAACTACAGTAATTATATTTAATATACTGTACATAAAATATCAAAAATTACACCAAATGTATATTATTTACTCTAAGTAAAATATCAAAAGGTACAGTAAATATAGATTACACACCCTATGGAAAATATCAAAAACTACATCAAATATATGTTATAAAATTCACATAAAATATCAAAAGGACTCCAAATATATATTATATACTGTACATAAAATATCAAAAAGTACAGTAAATATATTTCATATATTGTACATGTAATATTAACTAAAAGTACACCAAATACATTTTATATACTGTAAATAAAATATCAAAAATACAGTAAATATATATTACATAGTGTACATAAAATAGCAAAAAGTACTCCAAATATGTGTAATATATACTGTAAATAAACTATCAAAAACTACAGTAATTATATTTACTATACTGTACATAAAATATCAAAAATTACACCAAATGTATATTATATACTGTAAATAAAATATCAAAAAGTACAGTAAATATATCTTACACACCCTATGTAAAATATCACAATCTACACCAAATTTATATTATATAATTTACATAAAATATCAAAAGGACACCAAATATACCTTATATACTGAACATAAAATATCAAAATGTACAGTAAATATATTTCCTATATTGTACATATAATATTAACTAAAAGTACACCAAATATATTTTATATACTATAAATAAAATATCAAAAATACAGTAAATATATATTACATAGTGTACATAAAATATCAAAAAGTACAACAAATATGTGTAATATATACTGTAAATAAACTATCAAAAACTACAGTAATTATATTTAATATACTGTACATAAAATATCAAAAATTACACCAAATGTATATTATATACTGTAAATAAAATATCAAAAATTACAGTAAATATATATTACACACCCTATGTAAAATATCACAAACTTCACCAAATATATATTATATAATTTACATAAAGTATCAAAAGGACACCAAATATATCTTCTATACTGTACATAAAATATCAAAATATACAGTAAATATATTTCAAATATTGTATGTATAATATTAACTAAAAGTACACCAAATACATTTTATATACTGTAAATAAACTATGAAAAATTACAGTAAATATATATTACATACTGTACATAAAATATCCAAAAGTACACCAAATATGTGTTATATATACTGTAAATAAACTATCAAAACTACACTAATTATATATAATATACTGTACATAAAATATCAAAAATTTCACCAAATATATATTATTTACTGTAAAGAAAATACCAAAAAGTACAGTAAATATATATTACACACCCTATGTAAAATATCACAAACTACACCAAATATATATTATATGATTTACATAAAATATCAAAAGTACACCAAATATATCTTATATACTGAACATGAAATATCAAAATGTACAGTAAATATATTTCATATATTGTACATATAATATTAACTAAAAGTACACCAAATACATTTTATATACTGTAAATAAAATATCAAAATGTACAGTAAATATATATTACATTCTGTACATAAAATATCAAAAAGTACACCAAATTTGTGTTTTATATACTGTAAATAAACTATCAAAAACTGCAGTAATTATATTTATTATACTGTACATAAAATATCAAAAACTGCACCAAATGTATATTATTTACTGTAAATAAAATATCAAAAAGTACAGTAAATATATCTTACACACCCTATGTAAAATATCACAATCTACACCAAATATATATTATATAATTTACATAAAATATCAAAAGGACACCAAATATATCTTATATACTGTACATAAAATATCAAAATTACAGTAAATATATTTCATATATTGTACATATAATGTTAACTAAAAGTACACCAAATATATTTTATATAGTGTAAATAAAATATCAAAATGTACAGTAAATATATATTACACACCCTATGTAAAATATCACAATCTACACCAAATTAATATTATGTAATTTACATAAAATATCAAAAGGACACCAAATATACCTTATATGCTGAACATAAAATATCAAAATATACCGTAAATATATTTCATATATTGTACATATAATATTAACTAAAAGTACACCAAATATATTTTATATACTGTAAATAAAACATCAAATAATAGAGTAAATATATATTACATACTGTACATAAAATATAAAAAAGTACACCAAATATGTGTAATATATACTGTAAATAAACTATCAAATCCACAGTAATTATATATAATATACTGTACATAAAATATCAAAAATTACACCAAATGTATATTATTTACTGTAAATAAAATATCAAAAAGTACAGTAAATATATCTTACACTCCCTATGTAAAATATCAAAATCTACACCAAATATATATTATATAATTTACATAAAATATCAAAAGGACACCAAATATATCTTATATAGTGTACATAAAATATCAAAACATACAGTAAATATATTTCCTATATTGTACATATAATATTAACTAAAAGTACACCAAATACATTTTATATACTCTTAATAAAATATCAAAAATACAGTAAATATATATTACATACTGTACATAAAATATCAAAAAGTACACCAAATATGTGTAATATATACTGTAAATAAACTATCAAAACTACACTAATTATATTTAATATACTGTACATAAAATATCAAAAATTACACCAAATATATATTATTTACTGTAAAGAAAATACCAAAAAGTACAGTAAATATATATTACACACCCTATGTAAAATATCACAAACTACACCAAATATATATTATATAATTTACATAAAATATCAAAAGGACACGAAATATACCTTATATACTGAACATGAAATATCAAAAAGTACAGTAAATATATTTCATATATTGTACATATAATATTAATTAAAAGTACACCAAATACATTTTATATACTGTAAATAAAATATCAAAAGTACAGTAAATATATATTACATTCTGTACATAAAATATCAAAAAGTACACCAAATATGTGTTATATATACTGTAAATAAACTATCAAAAACTGCAGTAATTATATTTAATATACTGTACATAAAATATCAAAAATTACACCAAATGTATATTATTTACTGTAAATAAAATATCAAAAAGTACAGTAAATATATCTTACACACCCTATGTAAAATATCACAATCTACACCAAATATATATTATATAATTTACATAAAATATCAAAAGGACACCAAATATATCTTATATACTGTACAAAAAATATCAAAATTACAGTAAATATATTTCATATATTGTACATATAATGTTAATTAAAGTACACCAAATACATTTTATATACTGTAAATAAAATATCAAAAAGTACAGTAAATATATATTACACACCCTATGTAAAATATCACAAACTTCACCAAATATATATTATATAATTTACATAAAATATCAAAAGGACACCAAATATATCTTCTATACTGTAGATAAAATATCAAAATGTACAGTAAATATATTTCATATATTGTATATATAATATTAACTAAAAGTACACCAAATACATTTTATATACTGTAAATAAAATATCAAAAAGTACAGTAAATATATATTACATGCTGTACATAAAATATCAAAAAGTACACCAAATATGTGTTATATATACTGTAAATAAACTATCAAAACTACACTAATTATATTTAATATACTGTACATAAAATATCAAAAATTACACCAAATATATATTATCTACTGTAAAGAAAATACCAAAAAGTACAGTAAATATATATTACACACCCTATGTAAAATATCACAAACTACACCAAATATATATTATATAATTTACATAAAATATCAAAAGGACATCAAATATATCTTATATACTGAACATGAAATATCAAAATGTACAGTAAATATATTTCATATATTGTACATATAATATTAACTAAAAGTACACCAAATACATTTTATATACTGTAAATAAAATATCAAAATGTACAGTAAATATATATTATATTCTATACATAAAATATCAAAAAGTACACTAAATTTGTGTTTTATATACTGTAAATAAACTATCAAAAACTGCAGTAATTATATTTAATATACTGTACATAAAATATCAAAAATTAAACCAAATGTATATTATTTACTGTAAATAAAATATCAAAAAGTACAGTAAATATATCTTAAACTCACTATGTAAAATATCACAATCTACACCAAATATATATTATATAATTTACATAAAATATCAAAAGGACACCAAATATATCTTATATAGTGTATATAAAATATCAAAATGTACAGTAAATATATTTCCTATATTGTACATATAATATTAACTAAAAGTACACCAAATATATTTTATATACTATAAATAAAATATCAAAAATACAGTATATATATATTACATAGTGTACATAGAATATCAAAAAGTACACCAAATATGTGTAATATATACTGTAAATAAACTATCAAAAACTACAGTAATTATATTTAATATACTGTACATAAAATATCAAAAATTACACCAAATGTATATTATATACTGTAAATAAAATATCAAAAAGTACAGTAAATATATATTGCACACACTATGTAAAATATCACAAACTTCACCAAATATATATTATATAATTTACATAAAATATCAAAAGGACACCAAATATATCTTCTATACTGTACATAAAATATCAAAATATACAGTAAATATATTTCATATATTGTATATATAATATTAACTAAAAGTACACCAAATACATTTTATATACTGTAAATAAATTATCAAAAATTACAGTAAATATATATTACATACTGTACATAAAATATCAAAAAGTACACCAAATATGTGTTATATATACTGTAAATAAACTATCAAAACTACACTAATTATATTTAATATACTGTACATAAAATATCAAAAATTACACCAAATATATATTATTTACTGTAAAGAAAATACCAAAAAGTACAGTAAATATATATTACACACCCTATGTAAAATATCACAAACTACACCAAATATATATTATATGATTTACATAAAATATCAAAAGGACACCAAATATATCTTATATACTGAACATGAAATATCAAAATGTACAGTAAATATATTTCATATATTGTACATATAATATTAACTAAAAGTACACCAAATACATTTTATATACTGTAAATAAAATATCAAAATGTACAGTAAATATATATATCATTCTGTACATAATATATCAAAAAGTACACCAAATTTGTGTTTTATATACTGTAAAGAAACTATCAAAAACTGCAGTAATTATATTTAATATACTGTACATAAAATATCAAAAATTAAACCAAATGTATATTATTTACTGTAAATAAAATATCAAGAAGTACAGTAAATATATCTTACACACCCTATGTAAAATATCACAATCTACACCAAATATATATTATATAATTTACATAAAATATCAAAAGGACACCAAATATATCTTATATACTGTACATAAAATATCAAAATTACAGTAAATATATTTCATATATTGTACATATAATGTTAACTAAAAGTACACCAAATATATTTTATATAGTGTAAATAAAATATCAAAATGTACAGTAAATATATATTACACACCCTATGTAAAATATTACAATCTACACCGAATTTATGTTATGTAATTTACATAAAATATCAAAAGGACACCAAATATACCTTATATGCTGAACATAAAATATCAAAATGTACCGTAAATATATTTCATATATTGCACATATAATATTAACTAAAAGTACACCAAATACATTTTATATACTGTAAATAAAATATCAAATAGTAGAGTAAATATATATTACATACTGTACATAAAATATCAAAAAGTACACCAAATATGTGTAATATATACTGTAAATAAACTATCAAATCCACAGTAATTATATATAATATACTGTACATAAAATATCAAAAATTACACCAAATGTGTATTATTTACTGTAAATAAAATATCAAAAAGTACAGTAAATATATGTTACACTCCCTATGTAAAATATCACAATCTACACCAAATATATATTATATAATTTACATAAAATATCAAACGGACACCAAATATATCTTATATAGTGTACATAAAATATCAAAATATACAGTAAATATATTTCCTATATTGTACATATAATATTAACTAAAAGTACACCAAATACATTTTATATACTGTAAATAAAATATCAAAAATACAGTAAATATATATTACATACTGTACATAAAATATCAAAAAGTACACCAAATATGTGTAATATATACTGTAAATAAACTATCAAAACTACACTAATTATATTTAATATACTGTACATAAAATATCAAAAATTACACCAAATATATATTATTTACTGTACAGAAAATACCAAAAAGTACAGTAAATATATATTACACACCCTATGTAAAATATCACAAAGTACACCAAATATATATTATATAATTTACATAAAATATCAAAAGGACACCAAATATATCTTATATACTGAACATGAAATATCAAAAAGTACAGTAAATATATTTCATATATTGTACATATAATATTAACTAGAAGTACAGCAAATACATTTTATATACTGTAAATAATATATCAAAAGTACAGTAAACATATATTACATTCTGTACATAAAATATCAAAATGTACACCAAATATGTGTTATATATACTGTAAATAAACTATCAAAAACTGCAGTAATTATATTTAATATACTGTACATAAAATATCAAAAATTACACCAAATGTATATTATTTACTGTAAATAAAATATCAACAAGTACAGTAAATATATCTTACACACCCTATGTAAAATATCACAAACTACACCAAATTTATATTATATAATTTACATAAAATATCAAAAGGACACCAAATATACCTTATATACTGAACATGAAATATCAAAATGTACAGTAAATATATTTCATATATTGTACATATAATATTAACTAAAAGTACACCAAATACATTTTATATACTGTAAATAAAATATCAAAAGTACAGTAAATATATATTACATTCTGTACGTAAAATATCAAAAAGTACACCAAATATGTGTTATATATACTGTAAATAAACTATCAAAAACTGCAGTAATTATATTTAATATACTGTACATAAAATATCAAAAATTACACCAAATGTATATTATTTACTGTAAATAAAATATCAAAAAGTACAGTAAATATATCTTACACACCCTATGTAAAATATCACAATCTACAACAAATGTATATTATATAATTTACATAAAATATCAAAAGGACACCAAATATATCTTATATACTGTACATAAAATATCAAAATTACAGTAAATATATTTCATATATTGTGCATATAATGTTAACTAAAAGTACACCAAATACATTTTATATACTGTAAATAAAATATCAAAAAGTACAGTAAATATATATTACACACCCTATGTAAAATATCACAAACTTCACCAAATATATATTATATAATTTACATAAAATATCAAAAGGACACCAAATATATCTTCTATACTGTACATAAAATATCAAAATGTACAGTAAATATATTTCATATATTGTATATATAATATTAACTAAAAGTACACCAAATACATTTTATATACTGTAAATAAATTATCAAAAATTACAGTAAATATATATTACATACTGTACATAAAATATCAAAAAGTACACCAAATATGTGTTATATATACTGTAAATAAACTATCAAAACTACACTAATTATATTTAATATACTGTACATAAAATATCAAAAATTACACCAAATATATAATATTTACTGTTAAGAAAATACCAAAAAGTACAGTAAATATATATTTCACACCCTATGTAAAATATCACAAACTACACCAAATATATATTATATAATTTACATAAAATATCAAAAGGACACCAAATATATCTTCTATACTGTACATAAATTATCAAATTGTACAGTAAATATATTTCATATATTGTATATATAATATTAACTAAAAGTACACCAAATACATTTTATATACTGTAAATAAATTATCAAAAATTACAGTAAATATATATTACATACTGTACATAAAATATCAAAAAGTACACCAAATATGTGTTATATATACTGTAAATAAGCTATCAAAACTACACTAATTATATTTAATATACTGTACATAAAATATCAAATATTACACCAAATATATATTATTTACTGTAAAGAAAATACCAAAAAGTACAGTAAATATATATTACACACCCTATGTAAAATATCACAAACTACACCAAATATATATTATATAATTTACATAAAATATCAAAAGGACACCAAATATACCTTAAATACTGTACATAAAATATCAAAATTACAGTAAATATATTTCATATATTGTACGTATAATGTTAACTAAAAGTACACCAAATACATTTTATATAGTGCAAATAAAATATCCAAATGTACAGTAAATATATATTACACACCCTATGTAAAATATCACAATCTACACCAAATTTATATTATGTAATTTACATAAAATTTCAAAAGGACACCAAATACACCTTATATGCTGAACATAAAATATCAAAACGTACCGTAAATATATTTCATATATTGTACATATAATATTAACTAAAAGTACACAAAATACATTTTATATACTGTAAATAAAATATCAAATAATAGAGTAAATATATATTACATACTGTACATAAAATATCAAAAAGTACACCAAATATGTGTAATATATACTGTAAATAAACTATCAAAAACCACAGTAATTATATTTAATATGCTGTACATAAAATATCAAAAATTACACCAAATATATATTATATACTGTAAATAAAATATCAAAAGGTACACTAAATATATATGACACACCCTATGTAAAATATCAAAAACTACACCAAATATATATTATATAATTTACATAAAATATCAAAAGGACACCAAATATATCTTCTATACTGTACAAAAAATATCAAAATGTACAGTAAATATATTTCTTATATTGTATATATAATATTAACTAAAAGTACACCAAATACATTTTATATACTGTAAATAAATTATAAAAAATTACAGTAAATATATATTAGATACTGTACATAAAATATCAAAAAGTACACCAAATATGTGTAATATATACTGTAAATAAACTATCAAAACTACACTAATAATATTTAATATACTGTACATAAAATATAAAAATTACACCAAATATATAGTATTTACTGTAAAGAAAATACCAAAAAGTACAGTAAATATATATTACACACCCTATGTAAAATATCACAAACTACACCAAATATATATTATATAATTTACATGAAATATCAAAAGGACACCAAATATACCTTATATACTGAACATGAAATATCAAAAAGTACAGTAAATATATTTCATATATTGTACATATAATATTAACTAAAAGTACACCAAATACATTTTATATACTGTAAATAAAATATCAAAAGTACAGTAAATATATATTACAGTCTGTACATATAATATCAAAAAGTACACCAAATATGTGTTATATATACTGTAAATAAACTATCAAAAACTGCAGTAATTATATTTAATATACTGTACATAAAATATCAAAAATTACACCAAATGTATATTATTTACTGTAAATAAAATATCAAAAAGTACAGTAAATATATCTTACACACCCTATGTAAAATATCACAATCTACACCAAATATATATTATATAATTTACATAAAATATCAAAAGGACACCAAATATATCTTATATACTGTACAAAAAATATCAAAGTTACAGTAAATATATTTCATATATTGTACATATAATGTTAACTAAAGTACACCAAATACATTTTATATACTGTAAATAAAATATCAAAAAGTACAGTAAATATATATTACACACCCTATGTAAAATATCACAAACTTCACCAAATATATATTATATAATTTACATAAAATATCAAAAGGACACCAAATATATCTTCTATACTGTGCATAAAATATCAAAATGTACGGTAAATATATTTCATATATTGTATATATAATATTAACTAAAAGTACACCAAATACATTTTATATACTGTAAATAAATTATCAAAAATTACAGTAAATATATATTACATACTGTACATAAAATATCAAAAAGTACACCAAATATGTGTTATATATACTGTAAATAAACTATCAAAACTACACTAATTATATTTAAGATACTGTACATAAAATATCAAAAATTACACCAAATATATATTATTTACTGTAAAGAAAATACCAAAAAGTACAGTAAATATATATTACACACCCTATGTAAAATATCAAAAACTGCACCAAATATATATTATATATTTTACATTAAATATTAAAAGGCCACCAAATATATCTTATATACTGTACATAAAATATCAAATAGTACAGTAAATATATTTCATATATTGTACATATAATATTAACTAAAAGTACACCAAATACATTTTATATACTGTAAATAAAATATCAAAAATACAGTAAAAATATATTACATACTGTACATAATATATGAAAAAGTACACCAAATATGTGTTATATATATTGTAAATAAACTATCAAAAACTACAGTAATTATATTTAATATACTGTACATAAAATATCAAAAATTACACCAAATGTATATTACATACTCTAAATATAATATCAAAAGGACAGTAAATATATACTACACACCTTATGTAAAATATCAAAACTTACACCAAATATATGTTATATAATTTACATAAAATAAAAAAAGGCCACCAAATATATCTTATATACTGTACATAAAATATCAAAAAGTACAGTAAATATATTTCATATAGTGTACATATAATATTAACTAAAAGTACACCAAATACATTTTATATACTGTAAATAAAATATCAAAAAGTACAGTAAATTTATATTACATACTGTACATATTATATCAAAAAGTACACCAAATATGTGTTATATATACTGTAAATAAACTATCAAAAACTACAGTAATTATATTTAATATACTGTACATAGTATATCAACAATTACACCGAATGTATATTACATACTGTAAATAATATATCAAAAAGGACAGTAAATATATACTACACATCCTATGTAAAATATCAAATACTACACCAAATATATATTATATAATTTACATTAAATATCAAAAGGCCACCAAATATGTCTTATATACCGCACATAAAATATCAAAAATTACAGTAAATATATTTCATATATTGTACATATAATATTAAATAAATTACACCAAATACGTTTATATACTGTAAATAAAATATCAAAAATACAGTAAAAATATATTACATACTGTACATAATATATGAAAAATTACACCAAATATTTGTTATATATAGTAAATAAACTATCAACAACTACAGTAATGATATTTAATATACTGTACATAAATTATCAAAAATTACACCAAATGTATATTACATACTGTAAATAAAATATCAAAAAACAGTAAATATATATTACACACCCTATGGAAAATATCAAAATATACCCCAAATATATGTTATATAATTTACATAAAATATCAAAAGGCCACCAAATATATCCTATATACTGTTCATAAAATATCAAAAGGTACAGTAAATGTATTTCATATATTGTACATATAATATTAAATAAAAGTACACCAAATACATTTTATATACTGAAAATAAAATATCAAAAAGTACAGTAAATATATATTATGTACTGTTCATAAAATATCAAAAAGTACCCCAAATATGTGTTATATATACTCTAAATAAACTATCAAATACTACAGTAATTATATTTAATATACTCAACATAAAATATCAAAAATTACACGAAATGGATATTATATACTCTAAATAAAATATCAAAAAGGACAGTAAATATATATTACACTCTATATAAAATATCAAATCAACACCAAATATATATTATATAATTTACAAAAAATATCAATAGTACACAAAATATATATTATATACTGCACATAAAATATCAAAAAGTACAGTAAATATATTTCATATATTGTACACATAAGATTAACTAAAAGTACACCAAATACATTTTATATACTGTAAATAAATTACCAAAAAGTACGGTAAATATATATTAATGTATATAATATATCAAAAAGTACACCAAATATATGTTATATATACTGTAAATAAACTATCAAAAACTACAGTAATTATATTTAATATACTGCACATTAAATATCAAAAATTACACCAAATGTATATTTGTACTCTAAATAAAATATCAAAAAGGACAGTAAATATATACTACACACACTATGTAAAATATCAAAAACTACACCAAATATATATTATATAATTTACATAAAATATCAAATGGACACCAAATATATCTTATATACTGTACATAAAATATGAAAATGTACAGTAAATATATTTCATATATTGTACTTATAATATTAACTAAAAGTACACCAAATACATTTTATATACTGTAAATAAAATATCAATAAGTACAGCAAATGTATATTACATACTGTACATAAAATATCAAAAAGTACACCAAATATGTGTTATATATAGAGTAAATAAACTATCAAAAACTACAGTAATTATATTTAATATACTGTACATAAAATAACAAAAATTACACCAAATGTATATTTCATACTGTAAATAAAATATCAAAAAGGACAGTAAATATGTACTACACACCCTATGTAAAATATCAAAAACTACACTAAATATATATTATATAATTTACATAAAATATCAAAAGGCCACCAAATATATCTTGTATACTGTACATAAAATATCAAAAAGTACAGTAAATATATTTCCTATATTGTACATATAATATTAACTAAAAGTACACCAAATATATTTTATATACTGTAAATAAAGTATCAAAAGTACAGTAAAAATATATTACATACTGTACATAATATATCAAAAAGTACAAGAAATATGTGTTATATATACTGTAAAAAAACTATCAAAATCTACAGTAATTATATTTAATATACTGTACATAAAGTATCAAAAATTACACCAAATGTATATTACATACTGTAAATAAATATCAAAAAGGACAGTAAATATATATTACACTCTATGTAAAATATCAGAAACTACACCAAATATATATTATATAATTTACATAAAATATCAAAAGTACACCAAATATATATTATATACTGTACATAAAATATCAAAAAGTACAGTAAATATATTTTATATATTGTACATATAAGATTAACTAAAAGTACTCCAAATACATTTTAAATACTGTAAAAAAAAATCAAATGTACACTAAATATATATTACATACTGTACATAAAATATCAAAAAGTACACCAAATATGTGTTATATCTACTGTAAATAAACTATCAAAAATTACAGTAATTATGTTTAATATACTGTACATAAAATATCAAAAATTACACCAAATATATATTATATACTGTAAATAAATTATCAAAAAACAGTAAATATATACTACATACCCTATGTAAAATATCAAAAACTACACCAAATATATATTATATAATTTACATAAAATATCAAAAGGCCACCAAATATATCTTATATACTGTACATAAAATGTCAAAAAGAACAGTAAATATATTTCATATATTGTACATATAATATTAACTAAAAGTACACCAAATACATTTTGTATACTGTAAATAAAGTATCAAAAATACAGTAAATATATATTATATACTGTACATAATATATCAAAAAGTACACCAAATATGTGTTATATATACTGTTAATAAACTATCAAAAAATACAGTAATTATATTTAATATACTGTACATAAAATATCAAAAATTATATCAAATGATTATGTCATAATCTAAACAAAATATCAAAAAGGATAGAAATTATATATTACACTCTATATAAAATATCAAAAACAACACCAAATATATATCGTATAATTTACATAAAATATCAAAAGGCCACCAAATATATCTTATATACTGTACATAAAATATCAAAAAGTACAGTAAATATATTTCATATATTCTACATATAAGATTAACTAAAAGTACACCAAATACATTTTATATACTGTAAATAAAATATCAAAAAGTACAGTAAATATATATTGCATAATGTAAATAATATATGAAAAAGTACACCAAATATGTGTTATATATACTGTAAATAAACTATCAAAAACTACAGAAATTATATTTAATAAACTCTACATACAATCTCAAAAATTACATGAAATGTATATTATATACCCTAAATAAAATATCAAAAGGACAGTAAATATATATTACACTCTATATAAATTATCAAAAACTACACCAAATATATATTATATAATTTACAAAAAATATCAATAGTACACCAAATATATATTATATACTGTACATAAAATATCAAAAAGTAAAGTAAATATATTTCATATATTGTACATATAAGATTAACTAAAAGTACACCAAATACATTTTATATACTGTAAATAAAGTACCACAAAGTACAGTAAATATATATTAATGTATATAATATATCAAAAAGTACACCAATATATGTTAGATATACTGTAAATAAACTATCAAAACTATAGTAATTATATTTAATATACTGCACATTAAATATCAAAAATTACACCAAATGTATATTTATACTCTAAATAAAATATCAAAAAGGACAGTAAATGTATACTACACACCCTATGTAAAATATCAAAAACTACAACAAATATATATTATATAATTTACAAAAAATATCAAAAGGACACCAAATATATCTTATATACTGTACATAAAGTATCAAAATGTACAGTAAATATATTTCATATATTGTACATATAATATTAACTAAAAGTACACCAAATACATTTTATATACTGTAAATAAAATATCAATAAGTACAGCAAATGTATATTACATACAGTACATAAAATATCAAAAATTACACCAAATGTACATTACATACTGTAAATAAAATATCAAAAAGGACAGTAAATATATACTACACACCCTATGTAAAATATCAAAAACGACACCAAATATGTATTATAAAATTTACATAAAATATCAAAAGGCCTCCAAATATACCTTATATACTGTACATAAAATATCAAAAAGTACAGTAAATATATTTCACATATTGTACTTATAATATTAACTAAAAATACACCAAATACATTTTATATACTGTAAATAAAATATCAAAAATACAGTAAATATATATTACATACTGTACATAATATATCAAGAAGTACACCAAATATGTTTTATATATACTGTAAATAAACTATCAAAAACTACAGTAATTATATTTAATATAATGTACAGAAAATATCAAAAATTACACCAAATGTATATTAAATACTGTAAATAAAATATGAAAAAGACAGTAAATATATACTACACACCCTATGTAAAATATCAAAAACTACCCCAAATATATATTATATAATTTACATAAAATATCAAAAGGCCACCAAATATATCTTATATACTGTACATAAAATGTCAAAAAGTACAGTAAATATATTTCATATATTGTACATATAATATTAACTAAAAGTACACCAAATACATTTTATATACTGTATATAAAATATCAGAAAGTACACTAAATATATATTACATACTGTACCTAAAATATCAAAAAGTACACCAAATATGTGTTATATATACCGTAAATAAACTATCAAAAACTACAGTAATTATATTTAATATACTGTACATAAAATATCAAAAATTGCACCAAATGTGTATTACAAACTGTAAATAAAATATCAAAAATTACAGTAAATATATACTACACACCCTATGTAAAATATAAAAAACTACACCAAATATATATTATATAATTTACATAAAATATCAAAAGGCCACCAAATATATCTTATATACTGTACATAAAATATCAAAAAATACAGTAAATATATTTCATGTATTGTACATATCATATTAACTAAAAGTACATCAAATACATTTTATATACTGTAAATTAATTATCAAAATGTACAGTAAATATATATTACATACTGTACATAAAATATCAAAAAGTACAGAAAATATATGTTATATATACTCTAAATAAACTATCAAAAACAACAGTAATTATATTTAACATACTGCACATATAATAACAATAATTACACAAAATGTATATTTTATACTCTAAATAAAGTATCAAAAAGGACAGTAAATATATATTACACTCTATATAAAATATCAAAAACTACACCAAATATATATTATATAATTTACATAAAATATCAAAAGTACACCAAATATATATTATATACTGTACATAAACTGTCAAAAAGTACAGTAAATATATATTACATACTGTACATAAAATATCAAAAAGTACACCAAATATGTGTTATATATACTGTAAATAAAGTATCAAAATCTACAGTAATTATATTTAATATACTGTACATAAAATATCAAAAATTACATCAAATTTATATTACATACTGTAAATAAAATATCAAAAAGGACAGTAAATATATACTACACACCATATGGAAAATATCAAAAACTGCACCAAATATATGTTATATAATTTACTTAAAATATCAAAAGGCCACCAAATATATCTTATATACTGTACATAAAATATCAAAAGGTAGAGTAAATATATTTCATATATTGTACATATAATATTAACTAAAAGTACACCAAATACATTTTATATACTGTAAATAAAATATCAAAATGTACAGTAAGTATGTATTACATACTGTACATAAAATATCAAAAAGTACACCAAATGTATATTACATACTCTAAATAAAATATCAAAAAGGACAGTAAATATATACTTCACACCCTATGTAAAATATCAAAAACTACACCAAATTTATAGTATATAATTTACATAAAGTATCAAAAGGCCACAAAATCTATCTTATATACTGTACATAAAATATCAAAAAGTACAGTAAATATATTTCATATATTGTACTTATAATATTAACTAAAAGTACACCAAATACATTTTATATACTGTAAATAAAATATCAAAAATTACAGTAAATATGTATTACATACTGTACATAAAATATCAAAAAGTACACCAAATATGTGTTATATATACTGTAAATAAACTATCAAAAGCTACAGTAATTATATTTAATAGACTGTAGATAAAATATCAAAAATTACACCAAATGTATATTATTTACTGTAAATAAAATATCAAAAAGTACAGTAAATATATATTACACCCCCTATGTAAAATATCACAATCTACACCAAATATATATTATATAATTTACATAAAACATCAAAAGGACACCAAATATATCTTATATAGTGTACATAAAATATCAAAAAGTACAGTAAATATATTTCATATATTGTACATATAATATTAACTAAAAGAACACCAAATTCATTTTATATATTGTAAATAAAATATCAAAAAGTACACTAAATATATATTACACACAATATGTAAAATATCACAATCTACAACAAATATATATTATATAATTTACATAAAATATCAAAAGGACACCAAATATATCTTATATACTGTACATAAAATATCAAAAAGTACAGTAAATATATTTCATATATTGTACATACAATATTAACTAAAAGTACACCAAATACATTTTATATAGTGTAAAGAAAATTTCAAAAATTACAGTGAATATATATTACATACTGTACATAAAATATCAAAAAGTACACTAAATATGTGTTATATATACTGTAAATAAACTATAAAAACTACACTAATTATGTTTAATATACTGTACATAAAATATCAAAAATTACACCAAATAAATATTATTTACTGTAAAGAAAATACCAAAAAGTACAGTAAATATATATTACACACCCTATGTAAAATATCACAATCTACACCAAATATATATTATATAATTTACATAAAACATCAAAAGGACACCAAATAAATCTTATATAGTGTACATAAAATATCAAAATGTACAGTAAATATATTTCATATATTGTACATATAATATTAACTAAAAGTACACCATATACATTTTATGTACTGTAATTAAATATCAAAAAGTACAGTAAATATATATTACATACTGTACATAAAATATCAAAATGTACAACAAATATGTGTAATATATACTATGAATAAACTATCAAAACTACACTAATTATATATAATATACTGTACATAAAATATCAAAAATTACACCAAATGTATATTATTTACTGTAAATAAAATATCAAAAAGTACAGTAAATGTATATGACACACCCTATGTAAAATATCAAAAACTACACCAAATATATATTATATAATTTACATAAACTATCAAAAGGACACCAAATGTATCTTCTATACTGTACACAAAATATCAAAAAGTACAGTAAATATATTTCATAGATTCTACATATAATATTAACTAAAAGTACACCAAATACTTTTTATATACTGTAAATAAAATATCAAAAACTACAGTAAATATATATTACATACTGTACATAAAATATCAAAAAGTACACCAAATATGTGTTATATATACTGTAAATATCAAAAACTACAGTAATCATATTCAATGTACTGTATATAAAATATCAAAAATTACACCAAATACAAATTTAATACTGTAAATAAAATATCAAAAAGGACAGTAAATATATACTACACACTCTATGTAAAATATCAAAAATTACACCAAATATATATTGTATAATTTACATAGAATATAAAAAGGACACCAAATATATCTTATATATTGTACATAAAATATCAAAAAGTACAGTATATATATTTCATACATTGTACGTATATTATTAACTAAAAGTACACCAAATACATTTTGTATACTGAAAATAAAATATCAAAAATTACAGTAAATATATATTACATACTGTACATAAAATATCAAAAAGTACACCAAATATGTGTTATATATACTGTAAATAAACTATCAAAAACTACAGTAATTATATTTAATATACGGTACATAAAATATCAAAAATTACACCAAATGTATATTATATACTGTTAATAAAATATCATAAAGTACAGAAAATATACATTACACACCCTATGTAAAATATCACAAACTACACCAAATATATATTATATAATTTACATAAAATATCAAAAGGACAGCAAATATATCTTCTATACTGTACATAAAATATCAAAAATTACAGTAAATATATTTCATATATTGTATATATAATATTAACTAAAAGTACACCAAATACATTTTATATACTGTAAATAAATTATCAAAAATTACAGTAAATATATATTACATACTGTACATAAAATATCAAAAAGTACACCAAATATGTGTTATATATACTGTAAATAAACAATCAAAAACTACAGAAATTATATTTAATATACTGTACATAAAATATCAAAAATTACACCAAATGTATATTATTTACTCTAAATAAAATATCAAAAATTACAGTAAATATATATTACACACCCTATGGAAAATATCAAAAACTACATCAAATATGTTATAAAATTCACATAAAATATCAAATGGACACCAAATATATATTATATGCTGTACATAAAATATCAAAAAGTACAGTAAATATATTTCAAATATTGTACATATAAGAATAACTAAAAGGACACCAAATATATTTTATATACTGTAAATAAAATATCGAAAAGTACGGTAAATATATATTACATAGTGTACATAAAATATCAAAAAGTACACCAAATATATATTATATAATTTACATAAAATATCAAAAGGACACCAAATGTAACTTCTATACTGTATAAAAAATATCAAAATGTACAGTAAATATATTTCTTAGATTGTATATATAATATTAACTAAAAGTACACCAAATACATTTTATATACTGTAAATAAATTATAAAAAATTACAGTAAATATATATTACATACTGTACATAAAATATCAAAAGGTACACCAAATATGTGTTATATATACTGTAAATAAACTATCAGAAACTTCAGTAATTATATTTAATATACTGTACATAAAATATCAAAAATTTCACCAAATGTATATTATATACTGTAAATAAACAATCAAAAAGTACAGTAAATATATATGACACACACTATGTAAAATTAAAACTACACCAAGTATATATTATATAATTTACATAAAATATCAAAAGGACACCAAATATATCTTCTATACTGTACAAAAATATCAAAATGTACAGTAAATATATTTCATATATTGTACATATAATATTAACTAAAAGTACACCAAATACATTTTATATACTGTAAATAAAATATCAAAAATTACAGTAAACATATATTACATACTGTACATAAAATATCAAATAGTACACCAAATATGTGTTATATATACTATAAATAAAGTATCAAAACTACAGTAATTATATATAATATACTGTACATAAAATATCAAAAATTACACCAAATGTATATTATATACTTTAAATAAAATATCAAAAAGTACAGTAAATATATATGACACACCCTATGTAAAATATCACAAACTACACCAAATATATATTATATAATTTACATAGAATATCAAAAGGACACCAAATGTATCTTATGTACTGTACATAAAATATCAAAATGTACAGTAAATATATTTCATATATTGTACATATAATATTAACTGAAAGTACACCAAATACATTTTATATACTGTTAATAAAATATCAAAAATTACAGTAAATATGTATTACATACTGCACATAAAATATCAAATAGTACACAAAATATGTGTTATATATGCTGTAAATAAACAATCAAAATCTACAGCAATTATATTTAATATACTCTACATAAAATATCAAAAATTAAACCAAATGTATATTATTTACTGTAAATAAAATATCAAAAAGTACAGTAAATATATATTACACACCCTATGGAAAATATCAAAAACTACATCAAATATATGTTATAAAATTCACATAAAATATCAAAAGGACACCAAATATATATTATATACTCTACATAAAATATCAAAATGTACAGTAAATATATTTCATATATTGTACATGTAATATTAACTAAAAGTACACCAAATACATTTTATATACTGTAAATAAAATATCAAAAAGTACAGTAAATATATATTACATAGTGTACATAAAATATCAAAAAGTACTCCAAATATGTGTTATATATACTGTAAATAAACTATCAAAAACTACAGTAATTATATTTACTATACTGTACATAAAATATCAAAAATTACACCAAATGTATATTATATACTGTAAATAAAATATCAAAAAGTACAGTAAATATATATTACACACCCTATGTAAAATATGACAAACTACACCAAATATATATTATATAATTTACATAAAATATCAAAAGGACACCAAATATATCTTCTATACTGTTCATAAAATATCAAAATGTACAGTAAATATATTTCATATATTGTACATATAATATTAACTAAAAGTACACCAAATACATTTTATATACTGTAAATAAAATATCAAAAAGTACAGTAAATATATATTACATTCTGTACATAAAATATCAAAAAGTCCACCAAATATGTGTTATATATACTGTAAATAAACTATCAAAAACTGCAGTAATTATATTTAATATACTGTACATAAAATATCAAAAATTACACCAAATGTATATTATTTACTGTAAATAAAATATCAAAAAGTACAGTAAATATATATTACACACCGTATGTAAAATATCACAATCTACACCAAATATATATTATATAATTTACATAAAATATCAAAATGACACAAATTTTATCTTATATACTGTACATAAAATATCAAAATGTACAGTAAATATATTTCATATATTGTACATATAATATTAACTAAAAGTACACCAAATACATTATATATAGTGTAAATAAAATATCAAAAAGCACAGTAAATATATATTACACACCATATGTAAAATATCACAATCTACACCAAATATATATAATATAATTTACATAAAATATCAAAAGGACACCAAATATATATTATATACTGTACATAAAATATCAAAAAGTACAGTAAATGTATTTCATATATTGTACATGTAATATTAACTAAAAGTACACCAAATACATTATATAGACTGTAAATAAAATATCAAAAAGTACAGTAAACATATATTACATAGTTTACATAAAATATCAAAAAGTACTCCAAATATGTGTAATGTATACTGTAAATAAACTATCAAAAACTACAGTAAATATATTTACTATACTGTACATAAAATATCAAAAATTACACCAAATGTATATTATATACTGTAAATAAAATATCAAAAAGTACAGTAAATATATATTACACACCCTATGTAAAATATCACAAACTACACCAAATATATATTATATAATTTACATAAAATATCAAAAGGACACCAAATATATCTTCTATACTGTACATGAAATATCAAAAATTACAGTAAATATATTTCATATATTGTACATATAATATTAACTAAAAGTACACCAAATACATTTTTTATACGGTAAATAAAATATCAAAAATTACAGTAAATATATATTACATTCTGTACATAAAATATCAAAAAGTACACCAAATATATGTTATATATACTGTAAATAAACTATCAAAAACTGCAGTAATTATATTTAATATACTGTACATGATATATCAAAAATTACACCAAATGTACGTTATTTACTGTAAATAAAATATCAAAAAGTACAGTAAATATATCTTACACACCCTATGTAAAATATCACAATCTACACCAAATATATATTATATAAATTACATAAAATATCAAAAGGACACCAAATATCTCATATATACTGTACATAAAATATCAAAATGTACAGTAAATATATTTCATATATTGTACATATAATATTAACTAAAAGTACACCAAATACATTTTATATAGTGTAAATAAAATATCAAAAAGTACAGTAAATATATATTACATACTGTACATAAAATACCAAAAAGTACACCAAATATGTGTTATATATACTATAAATAAACTATCAAAACTACACTAATTATATATAATATACTGTACATAAAGTATCAAAAATTACACCAAATGTATATTATATACTGTAAATAAAATATCAAAAAGTACAGTAAATGTATAAGACACACCCTATGTAAAATATCAAAAACTACTCCAAATATATATTATATAATTTACATAAAATATCAAAAGAACACCAAATATATCATCTATACTTTACAAAAAATATCAAAAATTATAGTAAATATATTTCATATATTGTATATATAATATTAACTAAAAGTACACCAAATATATTTTATATACAGTAAATAAATTATCAAAAATTACAGTGAATATATATTACATACTGTACATAAAATATCAAAAAGTACACCAAATATGTGTTATATATACTGTAAATAAACTATCAAAACCTACAGTAATTATATTTAATATACTGTACATAAAATATCAAAAATTACACCAAATGAATATTATTTACTGTAAATAAAATACCTAAAAGTACAGTAAATATACATTACACACCCTATGTAAAATATCACAAGCTACACCAAATATATATTATATAATTTACATAAAATATTAAAAGGACTCCAAATATACCTTATATACTGAACATAAAATATCAAAATATACAGTAAATATATTTCATATATTGTACATATAATGTTAACTAAAAGTTCACCAAATACATTTTATATACTGTAAATAAAATATCAAAAAGTACAGTAAATATATATTACATTCAGTACATAAAATATCAAAAAGTACACCAAATATGTGTTATATATACTGTAAATAAACAATCAAAAACTACAGTAATTATATTTAATATACTGTACATAAAATATCAAAAATTTCACGAAATGTATATTATATACTGTAAATAAAATATCAAAAATTACAGTAAATATATATTACACACCCTATGTAAAATATCAAAAACTACACCAGATATATATTATAAAATTCACATAAAATATCAAAAGGACACCAAATATATATTATATACTGTACATAAAATATCAAAAAGTACAGTAAATATATTTCATATATTGTACATATCATATTAACTAAAAGTACACCAAATACATTTTATATAGTGTAAATAAAATATCAAAAAGTACAGTAAATATATATTACACACCATATGTAAAATATCACAATCTACACCAAATATATATTATATAATTTACCTAAAATATCAAAAGGACACCAAATATATCTTATATACTGTACATAATATATCAAAAAGTACAGTAAATATATTTCATATATTGTACACATAATATTAACTAAAAGTACACCAAATACATTTTATATAGTGTAAATAAAATATCAAAAATTAGTGAATATATATTACATACTGTACTTAAAATATCAAAAAGTACACCAAATATGTGTTATATATACTGTAAATAAACTATCAAAACTACACTAATTATATTTAATATACTGTACATAAAATATCAAAAATTAAACCAAATATATATTATTTACTGTAAAGAAAATTCCAAAAAGTACAGTAAATATATATTACACACCCTATGTAAAATATCACAAACTACACCAAATATATATTATATAATTTACATAAAATATCAAAAGGACACCAAATATACCTTATATACTGAACATGAAATATCAAAATGTACAGTAAATATATTTCATATATTGTACATATAATATTAACTAAAAGTACACCAAATACATTTTATATACTGTAAATAAAATATCAAAAAGTACAGTAAATATATATTACATTCTGCACATAAAATATCAAAAAGTACACCAAATATGTGTTATATATACTGTAAATAAACTATCAAAAACTGCAGTAATTATATTTAATATACTGTACGTAAAATATCAAAAATTACACCAAATGTATATTATATACTGTTAATAAAATATCATAAAGTACAGAAAATATACATTACACACCCTATGTAAAATATCACAAACTACACCAAATATATATTATATAATTTACATAAAATATCAAAAGGACAGCAAATATATCTTCTATACTGTACATAAAATATCAAAAATTACAGTAAATATATTTCATATATTGTATATATAATATTAACTAAAAGTACACCAAATACATTTTATATACTGTAAATAAATTATCAAAAATTACAGTAAATATATATTACATACTGTACATAAAATATCAAAAAGTACACCAAATATGTGTTATATATACTGTAAATAAACAATCAAAAACTACAGAAATTATATTTAATATACTGTACATAAAATATCAAAAATTACACCAAATGTATATTATTTACTCTAAATAAAATATCAAAAATTACAGTAAATATATATTACACACCCTATGGAAAATATCAAAAACTACATCAAATATGTTATAAAATTCACATAAAATATCAAATGGACACCAAATATATATTATATGCTGTACATAAAATATCAAAAAGTACAGTAAATATATTTCAAATATTGTACATATAAGAATAACTAAAAGGACACCAAATATATTTTATATACTGTAAATAAAATATCGAAAAGTACGGTAAATATATATTACATAGTGTACATAAAATATCAAAAAGTACACCAAATATATATTATATAATTTACATAAAATATCAAAAGGACACCAAATGTAACTTCTATACTGTATAAAAAATATCAAAATGTACAGTAAATATATTTCTTAGATTGTATATATAATATTAACTAAAAGTACACCAAATACATTTTATATACTGTAAATAAATTATAAAAAATTACAGTAAATATATATTACATACTGTACATAAAATATCAAAAGGTACACCAAATATGTGTTATATATACTGTAAATAAACTATCAGAAACTTCAGTAATTATATTTAATATACTGTACATAAAATATCAAAAATTTCACCAAATGTATATTATATACTGTAAATAAACTATCAAAAAGTACAGTAAATATATATGACACACACTATGTAAAATTAAAACTACACCAAGTATATATTATATAATTTACATAAAATATCAAAAGGACACCAAATATATCTTCTATACTGTACAAAAATATCAAAATATACAGTAAATATATTTCATATATTGTACATATAATATTAACTAAAAGTACACCAAATACATTTTATATACTGTAAATAAAATATCAAAAATTACAGTAAACATATATTACATACTGTACATAAAATATCAAATAGTACACCAAATATGTGTTATATATACTATAAATAAACTATCAAAACTACAGTAATTATATATAATATACTGTACATAAAATATCAAAAATTACACCAAATGTATATTATATACTTTAAATAAAATATCAAAAAGTACAGTAAATATATATGACACACCCTATGTAAAATATCACAAACTACACCAAATATATATTATATAATTTACATAGAATATCAAAAGGACACCAAATGTATCTTATGTACTGTACATAAAATATCAAAATGTACAGTAAATATATTTCATATATTGTACATATAATATTAACTGAAAGTACACCAAATACATTTTATATACTGTAAATAAAATATCAAAAATTACAGTAAATATGTATTACATACTGCACATAAAATATCAAATAGTACACAAAATATGTGTTATATATGCTGTAAATAAACAATCAAAATCTACAGCAATTATATTTAATATACTCTACATAAAATATCAAAAATTAAACCAAATGTATATTATTTACTGTAAATAAAATATCAAAAAGTACAGTAAATATATATTACACACCCTATGGAAAATATCAAAAACTACATCAAATATATGTTATAAAATTCACATAAAATATCAAAAGGACACCAAATATATATTATATACTCTACATAAAATATCAAAATGTACAGTAAATATATTTCATATATTGTACATGTAATATTAACTAAAAGTACACCAAATACATTTTATATACTGTAAATAAAATATCAAAAAGTACAGTAAATATATATTACATAGTGTACATAAAATATCAAAAAGTACTCCAAATATGTGTTATATATACTGTAAATAAACTATCAAAAACTACAGTAATTATATTTACTATACTGTACATAAAATATCAAAAATTACACCAAATGTATATTATATACTGTAAATAAAATATCAAAAAGTACAGTAAATATATATTACACACCCTATGTAAAATATGACAAACTACACCAAATATATATTATATAATTTACATAAAATATCAAAAGGACACCAAATATATCTTCTATACTGTTCATAAAATATCAAAATGTACAGTAAATATATTTCATATATTGTACATATAATATTAACTAAAAGTACACCAAATACATTTTATATACTGTAAATAAAATATCAAAAAGTACAGTAAATATATATTACATTCTGTACATAAAATATCAAAAAGTCCACCAAATATGTGTTATATATACTGTAAATAAACTATCAAAAACTGCAGTAATTATATTTAATATACTGTACATAAAATATCAAAAATTACACCAAATGTATATTATTTACTGTAAATAAAATATCAAAAAGTACAGTAAATATATATTACACACCGTATGTAAAATATCACAATCTACACCAAATATATATTATATAATTTACATAAAATATCAAAATGACACAAATTTTATCTTGTATACTGTACATAAAATATCAAAATGTACAGTAAATATATTTCATATATTGTACATATAATATTAACTAAAAGTACACCAAATACATTATATATAGTGTAAATAAAATATCAAAAAGTACAGTAAATATATATTACACACCATATGTAAAATATCACAATCTACACCAAATATATATAATATAATTTACATAAAATATCAAAAGGACACCAAATATATATTATATACTGTACATAAAATATCAAAAAGTACAGTAAATGTATTTCATATATTGTACATGTAATATTAACTAAAAGTACACCAAATACATTATATAGACTGTAAATAAAATATCAAAAAGTACAGTAAACATATATTACATAGTTTACATAAAATATCAAAAAGTACTCCAAATATGTGTAATGTATACTGTAAATAAACTATCAAAAACTACAGTAAATATATTTACTATACTGTACATAAAATATCAAAAATTACACCAAATGTATATTATATACTGTAAATAAAATATCAAAAAGTACAGTAAATATATATTACACACCCTATGTAAAATATCACAAACTACACCAAATATATATTATATAATTTACATAAAATATCAAAAGGACACCAAATATATCTTCTATACTGTACATGAAATATCAAAAATTACAGTAAATATATTTCATATATTGTACATATAATATTAACTAAAAGTACACCAAATACATTTTTTATACGGTAAATAAAATATCAAAAATTACAGTAAATATATATTACATTCTGTACATAAAATATCAAAAAGTACACCAAATATGTGTTATATATACTGTAAATAAACTATCAAAAACTGCAGTAATTATATTTAATATACTGTACATGATATATCAAAAATTACACCAAATGTACGTTATTTACTGTAAATAAAATATCAAAAAGTACAGTAAATATATCTTACACACCCTATGTAAAATATCACAATCTACACCAAATATATATTATATAAATTACATAAAATATCAAAAGGACACCAAATATCTCATATATACTGTACATAAAATATCAAAATGTACAGTAAATATATTTCATATATTGTACATATAATATTAACTAAAAGTACACCAAATACATTTTATATAGTGTAAATAAAATATCAAAAAGTACAGTAAATATATATTACATACTGTACATAAAATACCAAAAAGTACACCAAATATGTGTTATATATACTATAAATAAACTATCAAAACTACACTAATTATATATAATATACTGTACATAAAGTATCAAAAATTACACCAAATGTATATTATATACTGTAAATAAAATATCAAAAAGTACAGTAAATGTATAAGACACACCCTATGTAAAATATCAAAAACTACTCCAAATATATATTATATAATTTACATAAAATATCAAAAGAACACCAAATATATCTTCTATACTTTACAAAAAATATCAAAAATTATAGTAAATATATTTCATATATTGTATATATAATATTAACTAAAAGTACACCAAATACATTTTATATACTGTAAATAAATTATCAAAAATTACAGTGAATATATATTACATACTGTACATAAAATATCAAAAAGTACACCAAATATGTGTTATATATACTGTAAATAAACTATCAAAACCTACAGTAATTATATTTAATATACTGTACATAAAATATCAAAAATTACACCAAATGAATATTATTTACTGTAAATAAAATACCTAAAAGTACAGTAAATATACATTACACACCCTATGTAAAATATCACAAGCTACACCAAATATATATTATATAATTTACATAAAATATTAAAAGGACTCCAAATATACCTTATATACTGAACATAAAATATCAAAATATACAGTAAATATATTTCATATATTGTACATATAATGTTAACTAAAAGTTCACCAAATACATTTTATATACTGTAAATAAAATATCAAAAAGTACAGTAAATATATATTACATTCAGTACATAAAATATCAAAAAGTACACCAAATATGTGTTATATATACTGTAAATAAACAATCAAAAACTACAGTAATTATATTTAATATACTGTACATAAAATATCAAAAATTTCACGAAATGTATATTATATACTGTAAATAAAATATCAAAAATTACAGTAAATATATATTACACACCCTATGTAAAATATCAAAAACTACACCAGATATATATTATAAAATTCACATAAAATATCAAAAGGACACCAAATATATATTATATACTGTACATAAAATATCAAAAAGTACAGTAAATATATTTCATATATTGTACATATCATATTAACTAAAAGTACACCAAATACATTTTATATAGTGTAAATAAAATATCAAAAAGTACAGTAAATATATATTACACACCATATGTAAAATATCACAATCTACACCAAATATATATTATATAATTTACCTAAAATATCAAAAGGACACCAAATATATCTTATATACTGTACATAAAATATCAAAAAGTACAGTAAATATATTTCATATATTGTACACATAATATTAACTAAAAGTAAACCAAATACATTTTATATAGTGTAAATAAAATATCAAAAATTAGTGAATATAGATTACATACTGTACTTAAAATATCAAAAAGTACACCAAATATGTGTTATATATACTGTAAATAAACTATCAAAACTACACTAATTATATTTAATATACTGTACATAAAATATCAAAAATTAAACCAAATATATATTATTTACTGTAAAGAAAATTCCAAAAAGTACAGTAAATATATATTACACACCCTATGTAAAATATCACAAACTACACCAAATATATATTATATAATTTACATAAAATATCAAAAGGACTCCAAATATACCTTATATACTGAACATGAAATATCAAAATGTACAGTAAATATATTTCATATATTGTACATATAATATTAACTAAAAGTACACCAAATACATTTTATATACTGTAAATAAAATATCAAAAAGTACAGTAAATATATATTACATTCTGCACATAAAATATCAAAAAGTACACCAAATATGTGTTATATATACTGTAAATAAACTATCAAAAACTGCAGTAATTATATTTAATATACTGTACGTAAAATATCAAAAATTACACCAAATGTATATTATTTACTGTAAATAAAATATTAAAAAGTACAGTAAATATATCTTACACACCCTATGTAAAATATCACAATCTACACCAAATATATATTATATAATTTACATAAAATATCAAAAGGACACCAAATATATCTTATATAGTGAACATAAAATATCAAAATGTACAGTAAATATATTTCATATATTGTACATATAATATTAACTAAAAGTACACCATATACATTTTATGTACTGTAATTAAATATCACAAAGTACAGTAAATATCTATTACATACTGTACATAAAATATCAAAATGTACAACAAATATGTGTAATATATACTATAAATAAACTATCAAAACTACACTAATTATATATAATATACTGTACATAAAATATCAAAAATTACACCAAATGTATATTATTTACTGTAAATAAAATATCAAAAAGTACAGTAAATGTATATGACACACCCTATGTAAATATCAAAAACTACACCAAATATATATTATATAATTTACATAAAATATCAAAAGGACACCAAATATATCTTCTATACTGTACACAAAATATCAAAAAGTACAGTAAATACATTTCATATATTGTACATATAATATTAACTAAAAGTACACCAAATACATTTTATATAGTGTAAATAAAATACCAAAAATTACAGTGAATATATATTACATACTGTACATAAAATATCAAAAAGTACACCAAATATGTGTTATATATACTGTAAATAAACTATCAAAACTACAGTAATTATGTTGAATATACTGTACATAAAATATCAAAAATTACACCAAATATATAATTTAGTGTAAAGAAAATACCAAAAAGTACAGTAAATATATATTACACACCCGATGTAAAATATGACAAACTACACCAAATATATATTATATAGTTTACATAAAATATCAAAAGGACACCAAATATACCTTATATACTGAACAAGAAATATCAAAATGTACAGTAAATATATTTCATATATTGCACATATAATATTAACTAAAAGTACACCAAATACATTTCATATACTGTAAATAAAATATCAAAAGTTGCAGTAAATATATATTACATTCTGTACATAAAATATCAAAAAGTACACCAAATATGTGTTATATATACTGTAAATAAACTATCAAAAACTGCAGTAATTATATTTAATATACTGTACATAAAATATCAAAAATTACACCAAATGTATATTATTTACTGTAAATAAAATATCAAAAAGTACAGTAAATATATCTTACACACCCTATGTAAAATATCACAATCTACAGCAAATATATATTATATAATTTACATAAAATATCAAAAGGACACCAAATATGTGTTATATATACTGTAAATATCAAAAATTACAGTAATCATATTCAATGTACTGTGTATAAAATATCAAAAATTACACCAAATATAAATTAAATACTGTAAATAAAATATCAAAAAGGACAGTAAATATATACTACACACCCTATGTAAAATACCAAAAATTACACCAAATATATATTATATAATTTACATACAATATAAAAAGGACACCAAATATATATTATATACTGTACATAAAATATCAAAAAGTACAGTAAATATATTTCATATATTGTACATGAAATATAAACTAAAAGTACACCAAATACATTTTATATACTGTAAATAAAATATCAAAAATACAGTAAATATATATTACATACTGTACATAAAATATCAAAAAGTACACCAAATATGTGTTATATATACTGTAAATAAACTATCAAAAACTACAGTAATTATATTTAATATACTGTACATAAAATATCAAAAATTACACCAAATGTATAGTATATACTGTAAATAAAATATCAAAATATACAGTAAATATACATTACACACCCTATGTAAAATATCACAAACTACACCAAATATATATTTTATAATTTACATAATATATCAAAAGGACACCAAGTATATCTTCTATACTGTACATAAAATATCAAAAAGTACAGTAAATATATTTCATATATTGTATATATAATATTAACTAAAAGTACACCAAATACATTTTATATACTGTAAATAAACTATCAAAAATTACAGTAAATATATATTACATACTGTACATAAAATATCAAAAAGTACACCAAATATGTGTTATATATACTGTAAATAAACAATCAAAAACTACAGTAATTATATTTAATATACTGTACATAAAATATCAAAAATTACACCAACTGTATATTATTTACTGTAAATAAAATATCAAAAATTACAGTAAATATATATTATACACCCTATGGAAATTATCAAAAACTACACCAAATATATATTATATAATTTACATAAAATATCAAAAGGACACCAAATATATATTATATACTGTACATAAAATATCAAAAAGTACAGTAAATATATTTCATATATTGTACATGTAATATTAACTAAAAGTACACCAAATACATATTATATACTGTAAATAAAATATCAAAACGTACAGTAAATATATATTACATAGTGTACATAAAATATCAAAAAGTACTCCAAATATGTGTAATATATACTGTAAATAAACTATCAAAAACTACAGTAATTATATTTACTATACTGTACATAAAATATCAAAAATTACACCAAATGTATATTATATACTGTAAATAAAATATCAAAAAGTACAGTAAATATATATTACACACCCTATGTAAAATATCACAAACTACACCAAATATATATTATGTAATTTACATAAAATATCAAAAGGACACCAAATATATCTTCTATACTGTACATAAAATATCAAAACTTTCAGTAAATATATTTCATATATTGTACATATAATATTAACTAAAAGTACACCAAATACATTTTATATACTGTAAATAAAATATCGAAAAGTACAGTAAATATATATTACATTCTGTACGTAAAATATCAAAAAGTACACCAAATATGTGTTATATATACTGTAAATAAACTATCAAAAACTGCAGTAATTATATTTAATATACTGTACATAAAATATCAAAAAATACACCAAATGTATATTATTTACTGTAAATAAAATATCAAAAAGTACAGTAAATATATCTTACACACCATATGTAAAATATCACAATCTACACCAAATATATATTATATAATTTACATAAAATATCAAAAGGACACCAAATATATCTTCTATACTGTACATAAAATATCAAAATGTACAGTAAATATATTTCATATATTGTACATATAATATTAACTAAAAGTACACCAAATACATTTTATATACTGTAAATAAAATATCAAAAAGTACAGTAAATATATATTACATACTCTACATAAACTATCAAAAAGTACACCAAATATGTGTTATATATACTGTAAATAAACTATAAAATACTACAGTAATTATATTTAATATACTGTACATAAAATATCAAAAATTACACCAAATGTATATTGTTTACTGTAAATAAAATATCAAAATACAGTAAATATATATTGCACACCATATGTAAAATATCACAATCTACACCAAATATATATTATATAATTTACATAAAATATCAAAAGGACACCAAATATATCTTCTATACTGTACATAAAATATCAAAAAGTACAGTAAATATATTTCATATATTGTACATATAATATTAACTAAAAGTACACCAAATACATTTTGTATACTGTAAATAAGTTATCAAAAATTACAGTAAATATATATTACATACTGTACATAAAATATCAAAAAGTACTCCAAATATGTGTAATATATACTGTAAATAAACTATCAAAAACTACAGTAATTATATTTACTATACTGTACATAAAATATCAAAAATTACACCAAATGTATAATATATACTGTAAATAAAATATCAAAAATACAGTAAATATATATTACACACCCTATGTAAAATATCACAAACTACACCAAATATATATTATGTAATTTACATAAAATATCAAAAGGACACCAAATATATCTTCTATACTGTACATAAAATATCAAAACTTTCAGTAAATATATTTCATATATTGTACATATAATATTAACTAAAAGTACACCAAATACATTTTATATACTGTAAATAAAATATCAAAAAGTACAGTAAATATATATTACATACTGTACATAAAATATCAAAAAGTACACCAAATATGTGTTATATATACTGTAAATAAACTATAAAATACTACAGTAATTATATTTAATATACTGTACATAAAATATCAAAAATTACACCAAATGTATATTGTTTACTGTAAATAAAATATCAAAAAGTACAGTAAATATATATTGCACACCATATGTAAAATATCACAATCTACACCAAATATATATTATATAATTTACATAAAATATCAAAAGGACACCAAATATATCTTCTATACTGTACATAAAATATCAAAAAGTACAGTAAATATATTTCATATATTGTACATATAATATTAACTAAAAGTACACCAAATACATTTTGTATACTGTAAATAAGTTATCAAAAATTACAGTAAATATATATTACATACTGTACATAAAATATCAAAAAGTACTCCAAATATGTGTAATATATACTGTAAATAAACTATCAAAAACTACAGTAATTATATTTACTATACTGTACATAAAATATCAAAAATTACACCAAATGTATAATATATACTGTAAATAAAATATCAAAAATACAGTAAATATATATTACACACCCTATGTAAAATATCACAAACTACACCAAATATATATTATGTAATTTACATAAAATATCAAAAGGACACCAAATATATCTTCTATACTGTACATAAAATATCAAAATTTTCAGTAAATATATTTCATATATTGTACATATAATATTAACTAAAAGTACACCAAATACATTTTATATACTGTAAATAAAATATCAAAAAGTACAGTAAATATATTACATACTGTACATAAAATATCAAAAAGTACACCAAATATGTGTTATATATACTGTAAATAAACTATCAAATCTGCAGTAATTATATTTAATATACTGTACATAAAATATCAAAAATTACACCAAATGTATATTATTTACTGTAAATAAAATATCAAAAAGTACAGTAAATATATCTTACACACCATATGTAAAATATCACAATCTACACCAAATATATATTATATAATTTACATAAAATATCAAAAGGACACCAAATATATCTTCTATACTGTACATAAAATATCAAAAAGTACAGTAAATATATTGCATATATTGTACATATAACATTAACTAAAAGTACACCAAATACAGTTTACATAGTGTAAATATTGTATAAAAAATTACAGTAAGTATATATCTACTGTACATAAAATATCGAAAAGTACACCAAATATGTGTTATATATACTGTAAATAAACTATCAAAATCTTCAGTAATTATATTTAATATACTGTACATAAAATATCAAAAATTACACCAAATGTATATTATCTACTGTAAATAAAATATCTAAAACTACAGTAAATATATATTGCACACCATATGTAAAATATCACAATCTACACCAAATATATATTATATAATTTACATAAAATATCAAAAGGACCCCAAATATATCTTCTATACTGTACATAAAATATCAAAAAGTACAGTAAATATATTTCATATATTGTACATATAATATTAACTAAAAGTACACCAAATACATTTTGTATACTGTAAATAAATTATCAAAAATTACAGTAAATATATATTACATACTGTACATAAAATATCAAAAAGTACACCAAATATGTGTTATATATACTGGAAATGAACTATCAAAAACTACAGTAATTATATTTAATATACTGTACATAAAATATCAAATATTACACCAAATGTATATTATATACTGTAAATAAAATATCAAAAACTACAGTAAATATAAATTACACACCCTATGTAAAATATCACAAACTACACCAAATATATATTATATAATTTACATAAAATATCAAAAGGACACCAAATATATCTTCTATACTGTACATAAAATATCAAAAAGTACAGTAAATATATTTCATATATTGTATATATAATATTAACTAAAAGTACACCAAATATATTTTATATACTGTAAATCAATTATCAAAAATTACAGTAAATATATATTACATACTGTACATAAAATATCAAAATGTACACCAAATATGTGTTATATATACTGTAAATAAACAATCAAAAACTACAGTAATTATATCTAATATACTGTACATAAAATATCAAAAATTACACCAAATGTATATTATTAACTGTAAATAAAATAGCAAATAGTACAGTAAATATATATTACACACCCTATGTAAAATATCACAAACTACACCAAATATATATTATATAGTTTACATAAAGTATCAAAAGGACACCAAATATACCTTATATACTGAACAGAAAATATCAAAATGTACAGTAAATATATTTCATATATTGTACATATAATATTAACTAAAAGTACACCAAATACATTTTATATACTGTAAATAAAATATCAAAAATTACAGTAATTATATATCACATTCTGTACATAAAATATCAAAAAGTACACCAAATATGTGTTATATATACTGTAAATAAACTATCAAAAACTGCAGTAATTATATTAAATATACTGCACATGAAATATCAAAAATTAAACCAAATGTACGTTATTTACTGTAAATAAAATATCAAAAAGAACAGTAAATATATCTTACACACCCTATGTAAAATATCACAATCTACACCAAATATGTAATATATAATTTACATAAAATATCAAAAGGACACCAAATATATCATATATACTGTACATAAAATATCAAAATGTACAGTAAATATATTTCATATATTGTACATATAATATTAACTAAAAGTACACCAAATACATTTTATATACTGTAAATAAAATATCAATTAGTACAGTAAATATATATTACATACTGTACATAAAATATGAAAAAGTACACCAAATATGTGTTATATATACTGTAAATAAACTATCAAAACTACACTAATTATGTTTAATATACTGTACGTAAAATATCAAAAATTACACCAAATATATATTATTTACTGTAAATAAAATATCAAAAAGTACAGTAAATATATATTACACATCCTATGTAAAATATCAGAAACTACACCATATATATATTATATAATTTAAATAATATATCAAAAGGACACCAAATATACCTTATATACTTAACATGAAATATCAAATGTACAGTAAATATACTTCATATATTGTACATATAATATTAACTAAAAGTACACCAAATATATTTTATATACTGTAAATAAAATATCGAAAAGTACAGTAAATATCTATTACATAGTGTACATAAAATATCAACAAGTACACCAAATATGTGTTATATATACTGTAAATAAACAATCAAAAACTACAGGAATTATATTTAATATACTGTACATAAAATATCAAAAATTAAAACAAATGTATGTTATATACTGTAAATAAAATATCAAAAAGTACACTAAATATATATTACACACCCCATGTAAAATATCACAAACTACACCAAATATATATTTTATAATTTACATAAAATATCAAAAGAACACCAAATATATCTTCTATACTGTTCATAAAATATCAAAAATTACAGTAAATATATTTCGTATATTGTACATGTAATATTAACTAAAAGTACACCAAATACATTTTATATACTGTAAATAAATTATCAAAAATTACACTAAATATATATTACATACTGTACATAGAATATCAAAAAGTACACCAAATATGTGTTATATATACTGTAAATAAACAATCAAAAACTACAGTAATTATATATAATATACTGTACATAAAATATCAAAAATTACACCAAATGTCTATTATTTACTGTAAATAAAATATGAAAAATTACAGTAAATATATATTACACACCCTATGTAAAATATCAAAAACTACACCAAATATATATTAGAAAATTCACATAAAATATCAAAAGGACACCAAATATATATTATACACTGTACATAAATTATCAAAAAGTACAGTAAATATATTTCATATAGTGTACATTTAATATTAACTAAAAGTACACCAAATACATTTTATATACTGTAAATAAAATATCAAAAAGTACAGTAAATATATTACATACTCTACATAAAATATCAAAAAGTACACCAAATATGTGTTATATATACTGTAAATATCAAAAACTACAGTAATCATATTCAATGTGCTGTATATAAAATATCAAAAATTACACCAAATATAAATTAAATACTGTAAATAAAATATCAAAAAGGACAGTAAATATATACTACACACACTATGTAAAATATCAAAAATTACACCAAATATATATTATATAATTTACATAGAATATAAAAAGGACACCAAATATATCTTATATATTGTACATAAAATATCAAAAAGTACACTATATATATTTCATACATTGTACATATATTATTAACTAAAAGTACACCAAATACATTTTGTATACTGAAAATAAAATATCAAAAATACAGTAAATATATATTACACACTGTACATAAAATATCAAAAAGTACACCAAATATGTGTTATATATACTGTAAATAAACTATCAGAACTACAGTAATTATATTTAATAAACTGTACATAAAATATCAAAAATTACACCAAATGTATATTATTTACTGTAAATAAAATACCAAATAGTACAGTAAATATATATTACACACCCTATGTAAAATATCACAAACTACACCAAATGTATATTATATAATTTACATAAAGAATCAAAAGGACACCAAATATACCTTATATACTGAACAGAAAATATCAAAATGTACAGTAAATATATTTCATATATTGTACATATAATATTAACTAAAAGTACACCAAATACATTTTATATACTGTAAATAAAATATCAAAAATTACAGTAAATATATATCACATTCTGTACATAAAATATCAAAAAGTACACCAAATATGTGTTATATATACTGTAAATATACTATCAAAAACTGCAGTAATTATATTAAATATACTGTACATGAAATATCAAAAATTAAACCAAATGTACGTTATTTACTGTAAATAAAATATCAAAAAGAACAGTAAATATATCTTACACTCCCTATGTAAAATATCACAATCTACACCAAATATATATTATATAATTTACATAAAATATCAAAAGGACACCAAATATATCATATATACTGTACATAAAATATCAAAATGTACAGTAAATATATTTCATATATTGTACATATAATATTAACTAAAAGTACACCAAATACATTTTATATACTGTAAATAAAATATCAATTAGTACAGTAAATATATATTACATACTGTACATAAAATATGAAAAAGTACACCAAGTATGTGTTATATATACTGTAAATAAACCATCAAAACTACACTAATTATATTTAATATACTGTACATAAAATATCAAAAATTACACCAAATATATATTATTTACTGTAAATAAAATATCAAAAAGTACACTAAATATATATTACACACCCTATGTAAAATATCAGAAACTACACCATATATATATTATATAATTTACATAATATATCAAAAGGACGCCAAATATACCTTATATACTGAACATGAAATATCTAAAAGTACAGTAAATATATTTCATATATTGTATATATAACATTAACTAAAAGTACACCAAATACATTTTATATACTGTAAATAAAATATCAAAAAGTACAGTAAATATACATTACATAGTGTACATAAAATATCAAAAAGTACTCCAAATATGTGTAATATATACTGTAAATAAACTATTAAAAACTACAGTAATTATATTTATTATACTGTACATAAAATATCAAAAATTACACCAAATGTATATTATATACTGTAAATAAAATATCAAAAAGTACAGTAAATATATATTACACACCCTATGTAAAATATCACAAACTACACCAAATATATATTATGTAATTTACATAAAATATCAAAAGGACACCAAATATATCTTCTATACTGTACATAAAATATCAAAATTTACAGTAAATATATTTCATATATTCTACATATAATATTAACTAAAAGTACACCAAATACATTTTATATACTGTAAATAAAATATCCAAAAGTACAGTAAATATATATTACATTCTGTACATAAAATATCAAAAAGTACACCAAATATGTGTTATATATACTGTAAATAAACTATCAAAAATCTGCAGTAATTATATTTAATATACTGTACATAAAATATCAAAAATTACACCAAATGTATATTATTTACTGTAAATAAAATATCAAAAAGTACAGTAAATATATCTTACACACCATATGTAAAATATCACAATCTACACCAAATATATATTATATAATTTACATAAAATATCAAAAGGACACCAAATATATCTTCTATACTGTACATAAAATATCAAAATGTACAGTAAATATATTTCATATATCGTACATATAATATTAACTAAAAGTACACCAAATACATTTTGTATACTGTAAATAAAATATCAAAAAGTACAGTAAATATATATTACATACTGTACATAAAATATCAAAAAGTACACCAAATATGTGTTATATAGACTGTAAATAAACTATAAAATACTACAGTAATTATATTTAACATACTGTACATAAAATATCAAAAATTACACCAAATGTATATTATTTACTGAAAATAAAATACCAAAAAGTACAGTAAATATATATTGCACACCATATGTAAAATATCACAATCTACACCAAATATATATTATATAATTTACATAAAATATCAAAAGGACACCAAATATATCTTCTATACTGTACATAAAATATCAAAAAGTACAGTAAATATATTTCATATATTGTACATATAATATTAACTAAAAGTACACCAAATACATTTTGTATACTGTAAATAAATTATCAAAAATTACAGTAAATATATATTACATACTGTACATAAAATATAAAAAGTACACCAAATATGTGTTATATATACTGTAAATAAACTATCAAAAACAACAGTAATTATATTTAATATACTGTACATAAAATATCAAAAATTACACCAAATGTATATTATTTACTGTAAATAAAATATCAAAATTACAGTAAATATATATTACACACCCTATGTAAAATATCAAAAACTACACCAAATATCTATTATAAAATTCACATAAAATATCAAAAGGACACCAAATATTTATTATATACTGTACATAAAATATCAAAATGTACAGTAAAGATATATTACACACCCTATGTAAAATATCACAAACTACACCAAATATATATTATATAATTTACATAAAATATCAAAAGGACACCAAATATATCTTCTATACTGTTCATAAAATATCAAAAATTACAGTAAATATATTTCATATATTGTACATATAATATTAACTAAAAGTACACCAAATACATTTTATATACTGTAAATAAATTATCAAAAATTACAGTAAATATATATTACATACTGTACATAAAATATCAAAAAGTACACCAAATATGTGTTGTATATACTGTAAATAAACAATCAAAAACTACAGTAATTATATTTAATATACTGTACATAAAATATCAAAAATTACACCAAATGTATATTATTTACTGTAAATAAAATATCATAAAGTACAGTAAATATATATTACACACCCTATGTAAAATATCACAAACTTCACCAAATATATATTATATAATTTACATAAAGTATCAAAAGGACACCAATTATATCTTCTATACTGTACATAAAATATCAAAATGTACAGCAAAAATATTTCATATATTGTATATATAATATTAACTAAAAGTACACCAAATACATTTTATATACTGTAAATAAAATATCAAAAATTACAGTAAATATATATTATATACTGTATACAAAATATCAAAATGTACACCAAATATGTGTTATATATACTGTAAATAAACTATCAAAAACTACAGTAATTATATTTAATATACTGTACATAAAATGTCAAAAATTACACCAAATGTATATTATTTACTGTAAATAAAATATCAAAAATTACAGTAAATATATATTACACACCCTATGTAAAATATCAAAAACTACACCAAATATCTATTATAAAATTCACATAAAATATCAAAAGTACACCAAATATTTACTATATACTGTACATAAAATATCAAAAAGTACAGTAAATATATATTACACACCCTATGTAAAATATCACAAACTACACCAAATATATATTATATAATTGACATAAAATATCAAAAGGAAACCTAATATATCTTCTATACTGTTCATAAAATATCAAAAATTACAGTAAATATATTTCATATATTGTATATATAATATTAACTAAAAGTACACCAAATACATTTTATATACTGTAAATAAATTATCAAAAATTTCATTAAACATATATTACATACTGTACATAAAATATCAAAAAGTACACCAAATATGTGTTATATATACTGTAAATAAACAATCAAAAACTACAGTAATTATATTTAATGTACTGTACATAAAATATCAAAAATTACACCAAATGTATATTATTTACTGTAAATAAAATATCAAAAATTACAGTAAATATATATTACACACCCTATGTAAAATATCAAAAACTACACCAAACATATATTTTAAAATTCACATAAAATATCAAAAGGACATCAAATATATCTTATATACTGTACATAAATTATCAAAGGTACAGTAAATATATTTCATATATTGTACATATAATATTAACTAAAAGTACACCAAATACATTTTATATAGTGTAAATAAAATATCAAAATGTACAGTAAATATATATTACACACCCTATGTAAAATATCACAATCTACACCAAATATATATTATATAATTTACATAAAATATCAAAAGGACACCAAATATATCTTATATAGTGTACATAAAATATCAAAATGTACAGTAAATATATTTCATATATTGTACATATAACATTAACTAAAAGTACACCAAATACATTTTATATACAGTAAATAAAATATCAAAAAGTACAGTAAATATATATTACATACTGTACATAAAATATCAAAAATACACCAAATATGTGTTATATATACTGTAAATATCAAAAACTACAGTAATCATATTCAATGTACTGTATATAAAATATCAAAAATTACACCAAATATAAATTAAATACTGTAAATGAAATATCAAAAAGGACAGTAAATATATACTACACACCCTATGTAAAATATCAAAAATTACACCAAATATATATTATATAATTTACATAGAATATAAAAAGGACACCAAATATATCTTATATATTGTACATAAAATATCAAAAAGTACAGTATATATATTTCATACATTGTACATATATTATTAACTAAAAGTACACCAAATACATTTTGTATACTGAAAATAAAATATCAAAAAGTACAGTAAATCTATATTACATACTGTACATAAAATATCAAAAAGTACACCAAATATGTGTTATATATACTGTAAATAAACTATCAAATATACAGTAATTATATATAATATACTGTACAAAAAATATCAAAAATTACACCAAAGGAATGTTATTTACTGTAAATAAAATATCAAAAAGTACAGTAAATATATCTTACACTCCCTATGTAAAATATCACAATCTACACCAAATATATATTATATAATTTACATAAAATATCAAAAGGACACCAAATATATCTTATATAGTGTACATAAAATATCAAAATGTACAGTAAATATATTTCCTATATTGTACATATAATATTAACTGAAAGTACACCAAATACATTTTATATACTGTAAATAAAATATCAAAAATACAGTAAATATATATTACATACTGTACATAAAATATCAAAAAGTACACCAAATATGTGTAATATATACTGTAAATAAACTATCAAAACTACACTAATTATATTTAATATACTGTACATAAAATATGAAAAATTACACCAAATATATATTATTTACTGTAAAGAAAATACCAAAAAGTACAGTAAATATATATTACACACCCTATGTAAAATATCACAAACTACACCAAATATATATTATATAATTTACATAAAATATCAAAAGGACACCAAATATACCTTATATACTGAACATGAAATATCAAAAAGTACAGTAAATATATTTCATATATTGTACATATAATATTAACTAAATGTACACCAAATACATTTTATATACTGTAAATAAAATATCAAAATTACAGTAAATATATATTACATTCAGTACATAAAATATGAAAAAGCACACCAAATATGTGTTATATATACTGTCAATAAACTATCAAAAACTGCAGTAATTATGTTTAATATACTGTACATAAAATATCAAAAATTACACCAAATGTATATTATTTACTGTAAATAAAATATCAAAAAGTACAGTAAATATATCTTGCACACCCTATGTAAAATATTACAATCTACACCAAATATATATTATATAATTTACATAAAATATCAAAAGGACACCAAATATATCTTATATAGTGTACATAAAATATCAAAATGTACAGTAAATATATTTCATATACTGTACATATAATATTAACTAAAAGCACACCAAATACATTTTATATACAGTAAATAAAATATCAAAAAGTACAGTAAATATGTATTACATACTGTACATAAAATATCAAAAAGTACACCATATATGTGTAATATATACTGTAAATAAACTATCAAAACTACTGTAATTATATTTAATATACTGTACATAATATATCAAAAATTAAACCAAATGTATATTATATACTGTAAATAAAATATCATCAAGTACAGTAAATATATATTACACACCCTATGTAAAATATCACAAACTTCACCAAATATATATTATAAAATTTACAAAAAATATCAAAAGGACACCACTTATATCTTCTATACTGTCCATAAAATATCAAAATGTACAGTAAATATATTTCATATATTGTATATATAATATTAAATAAAGTACACCAAATACATTTTATATACTGTAAATAAATTATCAAAAATTACAGTAAATATATATTACATACTGTATATAAAATATCAAAAAGTACACCATATATGTCTTATATATACTGTAAATAAACTATCAAAGTCTACAGTAATTATATTTAATATACTGTACATAAAATATCAAAAATTACACCAAATGTATATTATTTACTGTAAATAAAATATCAAAAATTACAGTAAATATATATTACACACCCTATGTAAAATATCAAAAACTACACCAAATATCTATTATAAAATTCACATAAAATATCAAAAGGACACCAAATATTTATTATATACTGTACATAAAATATCAAAAAGTACAGTAAATATATTTCATATAGTGTACATATAATATTAACTAAAAGTACACCAAATACATTTCATATACTCTAAATAAAATATCAAAAAGTACAGTAAATATATATTACATACTGTACATAAAATATCAAAAAGTACACCAAATATGTGTTATATATACTGTGAATAAACTATCAAATATACAGTAATTATATATAATATACTGTACAAAAAATATCAAAAATTACACCAAATGTATATTATATACTGTAAATAAAATATCAAAAAGTACAGTAAATATATATGGCATACCCTATGTAAAATATCAAAAACTACACCAAATATATATTATATAATTTACAGAAAATATCAAAAGGACACCAAATATATATTCTATACTGTACACAAAATATCAAAAAGTACAGTAAATATATTTCATATATCTTACATATAATATTAACTAAAAGTACACCAAATGCATTTTATATACTGTAAATAAAATATCAAAAAGTACAGTAAACATATATTACATACTGTACATAAAATATCAAAAAGTACACCAAATATGTGTTATATATACTGTAAATATCAAAAACTACAGTAATCATATTCAATGTACTGTATATAAAATATCAAAAATTACACCAAATATAAATTAAATACTGTAAATAAAATATCAAAAAGGACAGTAAATATATACTACACACCCTATGTAAAATATCAAAAATTACACCAAATATATATTATATAATTTACATAGAATATAAAAAGGACACCAAATATATCTTATATATTGTACATAAAATATCAAAAAGTACAGTATATATATTTCATACATTGTACATATATTATTAACTAAAAGTACACCAAATACATTTTGTATACTGAAAATAAAATATCAAAAAGTACAGTAAATCTATATTACATACTGTCCATAAAATATCAAAAAGTACACCAAATATGTGTTATATATACTGTAAATAAACTATCAAAAACTACAGTAATTATATTTAATATACTGTACATAAAATATCAAAAATTACACCAAAGGAATGTTATTTACTGTAAATAAAATATCAAAAAGTACAGTAAATATATCTTACACTCCCTATGTAAAATATCACAATCTACACCAAATATATATTATATAATTTACATAAAATATCAAAAGGACACCAAATATATCTTATATAGTGTACATAAAATATCAAAATGTACAGTAAATATATTTCCTATATTGTACATATAATATTAACTGAAAGTACACCAAATACATTTTATATACTGTAAATAAAATATCAAAAATACAGTAAATATATATTACATACTGTACATAAAATATCAAAAAGTACACCAAATATGTGTAATATATACTGTAAATAAACTATCAAAACTACACTAATTATATTTAATATACTGTACATAAAATATCAAAAATTACACCAAATATATATTATTTACTGTAAAGAAAATACCAAAAAGTACAGTAAATATATATTACACACCCTATGTAAAATATCACAAACTACACCAAATATATATTATATAATTTACATAAAATATCAAAAGGACACCAAATATACCTTATATACTGAACATGAAATATCAAAAAGTACAGTAAATATATTTCATATATTGTACATATAATATTAACTAAAAGTACACCAAATACATTTTATATACTGTAAATAAAATATCAAAAGTACAGTAAATATATATTACATTCAGTACATAAAATATCAAAAAGCACACCAAATATGTGTTATATATACTGTAAATAAACTATCAAAAACTGCAGTAATTATGTTTAATATACTGTACATAAAATATCAAAAATTACACCAAATGTATATTATTTACTGTAAATAAAATATCAAAAAGTACAGTAAATATATCTTACACACCCTATGTAAAATATTACAATCTACACCAAATATATATTATATAATTTACATAAAATATCAAAAGGACACCAAATATATCTTATATAGTGTACATAAAATATCAAAATGTACGGTAAATATATTTCATATACTGTACATATAATATTAACTAAAAGTACACCAAATACATATTATATACAGTAAATAAAATATCAAAAAGTACAGTAAATATGTATTACATACTGTACATAAAATATCAAAAAGTACACCATATATGTGTAATATATACTGTAAATAAACTATCAAAAACTACTGTAATTATATTTAATATACTGTACATAAAATATCAAAAATTAAACCAAATGTATATTATATACTGTAAATAAAATATCATCAAGTACAGTAAATATATATTACACACCCTATGTAAAATATCACAAACTTCACCAAATATATATTATAAAATTTACAAAAAATATCAAAAGGACACCACTTATATCTTCTATACTGTACATAAAATATCAAAATGTACAGTAAATATATTTCATATATTGTATATATAATATTAAATAAAGTACACCAAATACATTTTATATACTGTAAATAAATTATAAAAAATTACAGTAAATATATATTACATACTGTATATAAAATATCAAAAAGTACACCATATATGTCTTATATATACTGTAAATAAACTATCAAAGACTACAGTAATTATATTTAATATACTGTACATAAAATATCAAAAATTACACCAAATGTATATTATTTACTGTAAATAAAATATCAAAAATTACAGTAAATATATATTACACACCCTATGTAAAATATCAAAAACTACACCAAATATCTATTATAAAATTCACATAAAATATCAAAAGGACACCAAATATTTATTATATACTGTACATAAAATATCAAAAAATACAGTAAATATATTTCATATAGTGTACATATAATATTAACTAAAAGTACACCAAATACATTTCATATACTGTAAATAAAATATCAAAAAGTACAGTAAATATATATTACATACTGTACATAAAATATCAAAAAGTACACCAAATATGTGTTATATATACTGTGAATAAACTATCAAATATACAGTAATTATATATAATATACTGTACAAAAAATATCAAAAATTACACCAAATGTATATTATATACTGTAAATAAAATATCAAAAAGTACAGTAAATATATATGGCATACCCTATGTAAAATATCAAAAACTACACCAAATATATATTATATAATTTACAGAAAATATCAAAAGGACACCAAATATATATTCTATACTGTACACAAAATATCAAAAAGTACAGTAAATATATTTCATATATCTTACATATAATATTAACTAAAAGTACACCAAATGCATTTTATATACTGTAAATAATATATCAAAAAGTACAGTAAACATATATTACATACTGTACATAAAATATCAAAAAGTACACCAAATATGTGTTATATATACTGTAAATATCGAAAACTACAGTAATCATATTCAATGTACTGTATATAAAATATCAAAAATTACACCAAATATAAATTAAATACTGTAAATAAAATATCAAAAAGGACAGTAAATATATACTACACACCCTATGTAAAATATCAAAAATTACACCAAATATATATTATATAATTTACATAGAATATAAAAAGGACACCAAATATATCTTATATATTGTACATAAAATATCAAAAAGTACAGTATATATATTTCATACATTGTACATATATTATTAACTAAAAGTACACCAAATACATTTTGTATACTGAAAATAAAATATCAAAAAGTACAGTAAATCTATATTACATACTGTACATAAAATATCAAAAAGTACACCAAATATGTGTTATATATACTGTAAATAAACTATCAAAAACTACAGTAATTATATTTAATATACTGTACATAAAATATCAAAAATTACACCAAAGGAATGTTATTTACTGTAAATAAAATATCAAAAAGTACAGTAAATATATCTTACACTCCCTATGTAAAATATCACAATCTGCACCAAATATATATTATATAATTTACATAAAATATCAAAAGGACACCAAATATATCTTATATAGTGTACATAAAATATCAAAATGTACAGTAAATATATTTCCTATATTGTACATATAATATTAACTGAAAGTACACCAAATACATTTTATATACTGTAAATAAAATATCAAAAATACAGTAAATATATATTACATACTGTACATAAAATATCAAAAAGTACACCAAATATGTGTAATATATACTGTAAATAAACTATCAAAACTACACTAATTATATTTAATATACTGTACATAAAATATCAAAAATTACACCAAATATATATTATTTACTGTAAAGAAAATACCAAAAAGTACAGTAAATATATATTACACACCCTATGTAAAATATCACAAACTACACCAAATATATATTATATAATTTACATAAAATATCAAAAGGACACCAAATATACCTTATATACTGAACATGAAATATCAAAAAGTACAGTAAATATATTTCATATATTGTACATATAATATTAACTAAAAGTACACCAAATACATTTTATATACTGTAAATAAAATATCAAAAGTACAGTAAATATATATTACATTCAGTACATAAAATATCAAAAAGTACACCAAATATGTGTTATATATACTGTAAAAAAACTATCAAAAACTGCAGTAATTATATTTAATATACTGCACATAAAATATCAAAAATTACACCAAATGTATATTATTTACTGTAAATAAAATATCAAAAAGTACAGTAAATATATCTTACACACCCTATGTAAAATATCACAAAGTACACCAAATATATATTATATAATTTACATAAAATATCAAAAGGACACCAAATATATATTATATACTGTACATAAAATATCAAAATTACAGTAAATAGATTTCATATATTGTACATATAATGTTAACTAAAAGTACACCAAATACATTTTATATACTGTAAATAAAATATCAGAAAGTACAGTAAATATATATTACACACCCTATGTAAAATATCACAAACTTCACCAAATATATATTATATAATTTACATAAAATATCAAAAGGACACCAAATATATCTTCTATACTGTACATAAAATATCAAAATGTACAGTAAATATATTTCATATATTGTATATATAATATTAACTAAAAGTACACCAAATACATTTTATATACTGTAAATAAATTATCAAAAATTACAGTAAATATATATTACATACTGTACATAAAATATCAAAAAGTACACCAAATATGTGTTATATATACTGTAAATAAACTATCAAAACTACACTAATTATATTTAATATACTGTACATAAAATATCAATAATTACACCAAATATATATTATTTACTGTAAAGAAAATACCAAAAAGTACAGTAAATATATATTACACACCCTATGTAAAATATCACAAACTACACCAAATATATATTATATAATTTACATAAAATATCAAAAGGACACCAAATATATCTTATATACTGAACATGAAATATCAAAATGTACAGTAAATATATTTCATATATTGTACATATAATATTAACTAAAAGTACACCAAATACATTTTATATACTGTAAATTAAATATCAAAATGTACAGTAAATATATATTACATTCTGTTCATAAAATGTCAAAAAGTACACCAAATTTGTGTTTTATATACTGTAAATAAACTATCAAAAACTGCAGTAATTATATTTAATATACTGTACATAAAATATCAAAAATTAAACCAAATGTATATTATTTACTGTAAATAAAATATCAAAAAGTACAGTAAATATATCTTACACACCCTATGTAAAATATCACAAAGTACACCAAATATATATTATATAATTTACATAAAATATCAAAAGGACACCAAATATACCTTATATACTGAACATGAAATATCAAAATGTACAGTAAATATATTTCATATATTGTACATATAATATTAACTAAAAGTACACCAAATACATTTTATATACTGTAAATAAAATATCAAAAGTACAGTAAATATATCATACATTCTGTACATAAAATATCAAAAAGTACACCAAATATGTGTTATATATACTGTAAATAAACTATCAAAAACTGCAGTAATTATGTTTAATATACTGTACATAAAATATCAAAAATTACACCAAATGTATATTATTTACTGTAAATAAAATATCAAAAAGTACAGTAAATATATCTTACACACCCTATGTAAAATATCACAATCTTCACCAAATATATATTATATAATTTACATAAAATATCAAAAGGACACCAAATATATCTTATATAATGTACATAAAATATCAAAATTACAGTAAATAGATTTCATATATTGTACATATAATGTTAACTAAAAGTACACCAAATACATTTTATATACTGTAAATAAAATATCAAAAAGTACAGTAAATATATATTACACACCCTATGTAAAATATCACAAACTTCACCAAATATATATTATATAATTTACATAAAATATCAAAAGGACACCAAATATATCTTCTATACTGTACATAAAATATCAAAATGTACAGTAAATATATTTCATATATTGAATATATAATATTAACTAAAAGTACACCAAATACATTTTATATACTGTAAATAAATTATCAAAAATTACAGTAAATATATATTACATACTGTACATAAAATATCAAAAAGTACACCAAATATGTGTTATATATACTGTAAATAAACTATCAAAACTACACTAATTATATTTAATATACTGTACACAAAATATCAAAAATTACACCAAATATATATTATTTACTGTAAAGAAAATACCAAAGAGTACAGTAAATATATATTACACACCCTATGTAAAATATCACAAACTACACCAAATATATATTTTATAATTTACATAAAATATCAAAGGGACACCAAATATATCTTATATACTGAACATGAAATATCAAAATGTACAGTAAATATATTTCATATATTGTACATATAATATTAACTAAAAGTACACCAAATACATTTTATATACTGTAAATTAAATATCAAAATGTACAGTAAATATATATTACATTCTGTTCATAAAATATCAAAAAGTACACCAAATTTGTGTTTTATATACTGTAAATAAACTATCAAAAACTGCAGTAATTATATTTAATATACTGTACATAAAATATCAAAAATTAAACCAAATGTATATTATTTACTGTAAATAAAATATCAAAAAGTACAGTAAATATATCTTACACACCCTATGTAAAATATCACAATCTACACCAAATATATATTATATAATTTACATAAAATATCAAAAGGACACCAAATATATCTTATATACTGTACATAAAATATCAAAATTACAGTAAATATATTTCATATATTGTACATATAATGTTAACTAAAAGTACACCAAATATATTTTATATAGTGTAAATAAAATATCAAAATGTACAGTAAATATATATTACACACCCTATGTAAAATATCACAATCTACACCAAATTTATATTATGTAATTTACATAAAATATCAAAAGGACACCATATATACCTTATATGCTGAACATAAAATATCAAAATGTACCGTATATATATTTCATATATTGTACATATAATATTAACTAAAAGTACACCAAATACATTTTATATACTGTAAATAAAATATCAAATAGTAGAGTAAATATATATTACATACTGTACATAAAATATCAAAAAGTACACCAAATATGTGTAATATATACTGTAAATAAACTATCAAATCCACAGTAATTATATATAATATACTGTACATAAAATATCAAAAATTACACCAAATGTATATTATTTACTGTAAATAAAATATCAAAAAGTACAGTATATATATCTTACACACCCTATGTAAAATATCACAATCTACACCAAATATATATTATATAATTTACATAAATATCAAAAGGACACCAAATATACCTTATATACTGAACATGAAATATCAAAATGTACAGTAAATATATTTCCTATATTGTACATATAATATTAACTAAAAGTACACCAAATACATTTTATATACTGTAAATAAAATATCAAAATTTCAGTAAATATATATTACATTCTGTACATAAAATATCAAAATGTACACCAAATATGTGTTATATATACTGTAAATAAACTATCAAAAACTGCAGTAATTATGTTTAATATACTGTACATAAAATATCAAAAATTACACCAAATGTATATTATTTACTGTAAATAAAATATCAAAAAGTACAGTAAATATATCTTACACACCCTATGTAAAATATGACAATCTACACCAAATATATATTATATAATTTACATAAAATATCAAAAGGACACCAAATATATCTGATATACTGTACATAAAATATCAAAATTACAGTAAATATATTTCATATATTGTACATATAATGTTAACTAAAAGTACACCAAATACATTTTATATACTGTAAATAAAATATCAAAAAGTACAGTAAATATGTATTACACACCCTATGTAAAATATCACAAACTTCACCAAATATATATTATATAATTTACATAAAATATCAAAAGGACACCAAATATATCTTCTATACTGTACATAAAATATCAAAATGTACAGTAAATATATTTCATATATTGTATATATAATATTAACTAAAAGTACACCAAATAAATTTTATATACTGTAAATAAATTATCAAAAATTACAGTAAATATATATTACATACTGTACATAAAATATCAAAAAGTACACCAAATATGTGTTATATATACTGTAAATAAACTATCAAAACTACACTAATTATATTTAATATACTGTACATAAAATATCAAAAATTACACCAAATATATATTATTTACTGTAAAGAAAATACCAAAAAGTACAGTAAATATATATTACACACCCTATGTAAAATATCACAAACTACACCAAATATATATTATATGATTTACATAAAATAACAAAAGGACACCAAATATATCTTATATACTGAACATGAAATATCAAAATGTACAGTAAATATATTTCATATATTGTACATATAATATTAACTAAAAGTACACCAAATACATTTTATATACTGTAAATAAAATATCAAAATATACAGTAAATATATATTACATTCTCTACATAAAATATCAAAAAGTACACCAAATTTGTGTTTTATATACTGGAAATAAACTATCAAAGACTATAGTAATTATATTTAATATACTGTACATAAAATATCAAAAATTACACCAAATGTATATTATTTACTGTAAATAAAATATCAAAAATTACAGTAAATATATATTACACACCCTATGTAAAATATCAAAAACTACACCAAATATCTATTATAAAATTCACATAAAATATGAAAAGGACACCAAATATTTATTATATACTGTACATAAAATATCAAATAGTACAGTAAATATATTTCATATAGTGTACATATAATATTAACTAAAAGTACACCAAATACATTTCATATACTGTAAATAAAATATCAAAAAGTACAGTAAATATATATTACATACTGTACATAAAATATCAAAAAGTACACCAAATATGTGTTATATATACTGTGAATAAACTATCAAATATACAGTAATTATATATAATATACTGTACAAAAAATATCAAAAATTACACCAAATGAATATTATATACTGTAAATAAAATATCAAAAAGTACAGTAAATATATAAGGCATACCCTATGTAAAATATCAAAAACTACACCAAATATATGTTATATAATTTACATAAAATATCAAAAGGACACCAAATATATATTCTATACTGTACACAAAATATCAAAAAGTACAGTAAATATATTTCATATATCTTACATATAATATTAACTAAAAGTACACCAAATGCATTTTATATACTGTAAATAAAATATCAAAAAGTACAGTAAAAATATATTACATACTGTACATAAAATATCAAAAAGTACACCAAATATGTGTTATATATACTGTAAATATCAAAAACTACAGTAATCATATTCAATGTACTGTATATAAAATATCAAAAATTACACCAAATATAAATTAAATACTGTAAATAAAATATCAAAAAGGACAGTAAATATATACTACACACCCTATGTAAAATATCAAAAATTACACCAAATATATATTATATAATTTACATAGAATATAAAAAGGACACCAAATATATCTTATATATTGTACATAAAATATCAAAAAGTACAGTATATATATTTCATACATTGTACATATATTATTAACTAAAAGTACACCAAATACATTTTGTATACTGAAAATAAAATATCAAAAAGTACAGTAAATCTATATTACCTACTGTACATAAAATATCAAAAAGTACACCAAATATGTGTTATATATTCTGTAAATAAACTATCAAAAACCACAGTAATTATATTTAATATACTGTACATAAAATATCAAAAATTACACCAAAGGAATGTTATTTACTGTAAATAAAATATCAAAAAGTACAGTAAATATATCTTACACTCCCTATGTAAAATATCACAATCTACACCAAATATATATTATATAATTTACATAAAATATCAAAAGGACACCAAATATATCTTATATAGTGTACATAAAATATCAAAATGTACAGTAAATATATTTCCTATATTGTACATATAATATTAACTGAAAGTACACCAAATACATTTAATATACTGTAAATAAAATATCAAAAATACAGTAAATATATATTACATACTGTACATAAAATATCAAAAAGTACACCAAATATGTGTAATATATACTGTAAATAAACTATCAAAACTACACTAATTATATTTAATATACTGTACATAAAATATCAAAAATTACACCAAATATATATTATTTACTGTAAAGAAAATACCAAAAAGTACAGTAAATATATATTACACACCCTATGTAAAATATCACAAACTACACCAAATATATATTATATAATTTACATAAAATATCAAAAGGACACCAAATATACCTTATATACTGAACATGAAATATCAAAATGTACAGTAAATATATTTCATATATTGTACATATAATATTAACTAAAAGTACACCAAATACATTTTATATACTGTAAATAAAATATCAAAAGTACAGTAAATATATATTACATTCAGTACATAAAATATCAAAAAGTACACCAAATATGTGTTATATATACTGTAAAAAAACTATCAAAAACTGCAGTAATTATATTTAATGTACTGTACATAAAATATCAAAAATTACACCAAATGTATATTATTTACTGTAAATAAAATATCAAAAAGTTCAGTAAATATATCTTACACACCCTATGTAAAATATCACAAAGTACACCAAATATATATTATATAAATTACATAAAATATCAAAAGGACACCAAATATACCTTATATACTGAACATGAAATATCAAAATGTACAGTAAATATATTTCATATATTGTACATATAATATTAACTAAAAGTACACCAAATACATTTTATATACTGTAAATAAAATATCAAAAGTACAGTAAGTATATCATACATTCTGTACATAAAATATCAAAAAGTACACCAAATATGTGTTATATATACTGTAAATAAACTATCAAAAACTGCAGTAATTATGTTTAATATACTGTACATAAAATATCAAAAATTACACCAAATGTATATTATTTACTGTAAATAAAATATCAAAAAGTACAGTAAATATATCTTACACACCCTATGTAAAATATCACAATCTACACCAAATATATATAATATAATTTACATAAAATATCAAAAGGACACCAAATATATCTTATATACTGTACATAAAATATCAAAACTACAGTAAATAGATTTCATATATTGTACATATAATGTTAACTAAAAGTACACCAAATACATTTTATATACTGTAAATAAAATATCAAAAAGTACAGTAAATATATATTACACACCCTATGTAAAATATCACAAACTTCACCAAATATATATTATATAATTTACATAAAATATCAAAAGGACACCAAATATATCTTCTATACTGTACATAAAATATCAAAATGTACAGTAAATATATTTCATATATTGTATATATAATATTAACTAAAAGTACACCAAATACATTTTATACACTGTAAATAAATTATCAAAAATTACAGTAAATATATATTACATACTGTACATAAAATATCAAAAAGTACACCAAATATGTGTTATATATACTGTAAATAAACTATCAAAACTACACTAATTATATTTAATATACTGTACATAAAATATCAAAAATTACACCAAATATATATTATTTACTGTAAAGAAAATACCAAAAATACAGTAAATATATATTACACACCCTATGTAAAATATCACAAACTACACCAAATATATATTATATAATTTACATAAAATATCAAAAGGACACCAAATATATCTTATATACTGAACATGAAATATCAAAATGTACAGTAAATATATTTCATATATTGTACATATAATATTAACTAAAAGGACACCAAATACATTTTATATACTGTAAATTAAATACCAAAATGTACAGTAAATATATATTACATTCTGTTCATAAAATATCAAAAAGTACAACAAATTTGTGTTTTACATACTGTAAATAAACTATCAAAAACTGCAGTAATTATATTTAATATACTGTACATAAAATATCAAAAATTAAACCAAATGTATATTATTTACTGTAAATAAAATATCAAAAAGTACAGTAAATATATCTTACACACCCTATGTAAAATATCACAAAGTACACCAAATATATATTATATAATTTACAAAAAATGTCAAAAGGACACCAAATATACCTTATATATTGAACATGAAATATCAAAATGTACAGTAAATATATTTCATATATTGTACATATAATATTAACTAAAAGTACACCAAATACATTTTATATACTGTAAATAAAATATCAGAATGTACAGTAAATATACATTCTGTACATAAAATATCAAAAAGTACACCAAATATGTGTTATATATACTGTAAATAAACTATCAAAAACTGCAGTAATTATGTTTAATATACTGTACATAAAATATCAAAAATTACACCAAATGTATATTATTTACTGTAAATAAAATATCAAAAAGTACAGTAAATATATCTTACACACCCTATGTAAAATATCACAATCTACACCAAATATATATTATATAATTTACATAAAATATCAAAAGGACACCAAATATATATTATATACTGTACATAAAATATCAAAATTACAGTAAATAGATTTCATGTATTGTACATATAATGTTAACTAAAAGTACACCAAATACATTTTATATACTGTAAATAAAATATCAAAAAGTACAGTAAATATATATTACACACCCTATGTAAAATATCACAAACTTCACCAAATATATATTATATAATTTACATAAAATATCAAAAGGACACCAAATATATCTTCTATACTGTACATAAAATATCAAAATATACAGTAAATATATTTCATATATTGTATATATAATATTAACTAAAAGTACTCCAAATACATTTTATATACTGTAAATAAATTATCAAAAATTACAGTAAATATATATTACATACTGTACATAAAATATCAAAAAGTACACCAAATATGTGTTATATATACTGTAAATAAACTATCAAAACTACACTAATTATATTTAATATACTGTACATAAAATATCAAAAATTACACCAAATATATATTATTTACTGTAAAGAAAATACCAAAAAGTACAGTAAATATATATTACACACCCTATGTAAAATATCACAAACTACACCAAATATATATTATATAATTTACATAAAATATCAAAAGGACACCAAATATATCTTATATACTGAACATGAAATATCAAAATGTACAGTAAATATATTTCATATATTGTACATATAATATTAACTAAAAGTACACCAAATACATTTTATATACTGTAAATTAAATATCAAAATGTACAGTAAATATATATTACATTCTGTTCATAAAATATCAAATAGTACAACAAATTTGTGTTTTATATACTGTAAATAAACTATCAAAAACTGCAGTAATTATATTTAATATACTGTACATAAAATATCAAAAATTAAACCAAATGTATATTATTTACTGTAAATAAAATATCAAAAAGTACAGTAAATATATCTTACACACCCTATGTAAAATATCACAATCTACACCAAATATATATTATATAATTTACATTAAATATCAAAAGGACACCAAATATATCTTATATACTGTACATAAAATATCAAAATTACAGTAAATATATTTCATATATTGTACATATAATGTTAACTAAAAGTACACCAAATATATTTTATATAGTGTAAATAAAATGCCAAAATGTACAGTAAATATATATTACACACCCTATGTAAAATATCACAATCTACACCAAATTTATATTATGCAATTTACATAAAATATCAAAAGGACACCATATATACCTTATATGCTGAACATAAAATATCAAAATGTACCGTATATATATTTCATATATTGTACATATAATATTAACTAAAAGTACACCAAATACATTTTATATACTGTAAATAAAATATCAAATAGTAGAGTAAATATATATTACATACTGTACATAAAATATCAAAAAGTACACCAAATATGTGTAATATATACTGTAAATAAACTATCAAATCCACAGTAATTATATATAATATACTGTACATAAAATATCAAAAATTACACCAAATGTATATTATTTACTGTAAATAAAATATCAAAAAGTACAGTAAATATATCTTACACACCCTATGTAAAGTATCACAATCTACACCAAATATATATTATATAATTTACATAAAATATCAAAAGGACACCAAATATACCTTATATACTGAACATGAAATATCAAAATGTACAGTAAATATATTTCCTATATTGTACATATAATATTAACTAAAAGTACACCAAATACATTTTATATACTGTAAATAAAATATTTAAAAAAGTTCAGTAAATATATATTACATTCTGTACATAAAATATCAAAAAGTACACCAAATATGTGTTATATATACTGTAAATAAACTATCAAAAACTGCAGTAATTATGTTTAATATACTGTACATAAAATATCAAAAATTACACCAAATGTATATTATTTACTGTAAATAAAATATCAAAAAGTACAGTAAATATATCTTACACACCCTATGTAAAATATCACAATCTACACCAAATATATATTATATAATTTACATAAAATATCAAAAGGACACCAAATATATCTTATATACTGTACATAAAATATCAAAATTACAGTAAATATATTTCATATATTGTACATATAATGTTAACTAAAAGTAGACCAAATAGATTTTATATACTGTAAATAAAATATCAAAAAGTACAGTAAATATATATTACACACCCTATGTAAAATATCACAAACTTCACCAAATATATATTATATAATTTACATAAAATATCAAAAGGACATCAAATATATCTTCTATACTGTACATAAAATATCAAAAGGTACAGTAAATATATTTCATATATTGTATATATAATATTAACTAAAAGTACACCAAATAAATTTTATATACTGTAAATAAATTATCAAAAATTACAGTAAATATATATTACATACTGTACATAAAATATCAAAAAGTACACCAAATATGTGTTATATATACTGTAAATAAACTATCAAAACTACACTAATTATATTTAATATACTGTACATAAAATATCAAAAATTACACCAAATATATATTATTTACTGTAAAGAAAATACCAAAAAGTACAGTAAATATATATTACACACCCTATGTAAAATATCACAAACTACACCAAATATATATTATATGATTTACATAAAATATCAAAAGGACACCAAATATATCTTATATACTGAACATGAAATATCAAAATGTACAGTAAATATATTTCATATATTGTACATATAATATTAACTAAAAGTACACCAAATACATTTTATATACTGTAAATAAAATATCAAAATGTACAGTAAATATATATTACATTCTGTACATAAAATATCAAAAAGTACACCAAATATGTGTTATATATACTGTAAATAAACTATCAAAAACTGCAGTAATTATGTTTAATATACTGTACATAAAATATCAAAAATTACACCAAATGTATATTATTTACTGTAAATAAAATATCAAAAAGTACAGTAAATATATCTTACACACCCTATGTAAAATATCACAATCTACACCAAATATATATTATATAATTTACATAAAATATCAAAAGGACACCAAATATATCTTATATACTGTACATAAAATATCAAAATTACAGTAAACAGATTTCATATATTGTACATATAATGTTAACTAAAAGTACACCAAATACATTTTATATACTGTAAATAAAATATCAAAAAGTACAGTAAATATATATTACACACCCTATGTAAAATATCACAAACTTCACCAAATATATATTATATAATTTACATAAAATACCAAAGGGCACCAAATATATCTTCTATACTGTACATAAAATATCAAAATATACAGTAAATATATTTCATATATTGTATATATAATATTAACTAAAAGTACTCCAAATACATTTTATATACTGTAAATAAATTATCAAAAATTACAGTAAATATATATTACATACTGTACATAAAATATCAAAAAGTACACCAAATATGTGTTATATATACTGTAAATAAACTATCAAAACTACACTAATTATATTTAATATACTGTACATAAAATATCAAAAATTACACCAAATATATAATATTTACTGTAAAGAAAATACCAAAAAGTACAGTAAATATATATTACACACCCTATGTAAAATATCACAAACTACACCAAATATATATTATATAATTTACATAATATATCAAAAGGACACCAAATATATCTTATATACTGAACATGAAATATCAAAATGTACAGTAAATATATTTCATATATTGTACATATAATATTAACAAAAAGTACACCAAATACATTTTATATACTGTAAATTAAATATCAAAATGTACAGTAAATATATATTACATTCTGTTCATAAAATATCAAATAGTACAACAAATTTGTGTTTTATATACTGTAAATAAACTATCAAAAACTGCAGTAATTATATTTAATATACTGTACATAAAATATCAAAAATTAAACAAAATGTATATTATTTACTGTAAATAAAATATCAAAAAGTACAGTAAATATATCTTACACACCCTATGTAAAATATCACAATCTACACCAAATATATATTATATAATTTACATTAAATATCAAAAGGACACCAAATATATCTTATATACTGTACATAAAATATCAAAATTACAGTAAATATATTTCATATATTGTACATATAATGTTAACTAAAAGTACACCAAATATATTTTATATAGTGTAAATAAAATGCCAAAATGTACAGTAAATATATATTACACACCCTATGTAAAATATCACAATCTACACCAAATTTATATTATGCAATTTACATAAAATATCAAAAGGACACCATATATACCTTATATGCTGAACATAAAATATCAAAATGTACCGTATATATATTTCATATATTGTACATATAATATTAACTAAAAGTACACCAAATACATTTTATATACTGTAAATAAAATATCAAATAGTAGAGTAAATATATATTACATACTGTACATAAAATATCAAAAAGTACACCAAATATGTGTAATATATACTGTAAATAAACTATCAAATCCACAGTAATTATATATAATATACTGTACATAAAATATCAAAAATTACACCAAATATATATTATTTACTGTAAATAAAATATCAAAAAGTACAGTAAATATATCTTACACACCCTATGTAAAGTATCACAATCTACACCAAATATATATTATATAATTTACATAAAATATCAAAAGGACACCAAATATACCTTATATACTGAACATGAAATATCAAAATGTACAGTAAATATATTTCCTATATTGTACATATAATATTAACTAAAAGTACACCAAATACATTTTATATACTGTAAATAAAATATTAAAAAAAGTTCAGTAAATATATATTACATTCTGTACATAAAATATCAAAAAGTACACCAAATATGTGTTATATATACTGTAAATAAACTATCAAAAACTGCAGTAATTATGTTTAATATACTGTACATAAAATATCAAAAATTACACCAAATGTATATTATTTACTGTAAATAAAATATCAAAAAGTACAGTAAATATATCTTACACACCCTATGTAAAATATCACAATCTACACCAAATATATATTATATAATTTACATAAAATATCAAAAGGACACCAAATATATCTTATATACTGTACATAAAATATCAAAATTACAGTAAATAGATTTCATATATTGTACATATAATGTTAACTAAAAGTAGACCAAATAGATTTTATATACTGTAAATAAAATATTAAAAAGTACAGTAAATATATATTACACACCCTATGTAAAATATCACAAACTTCACCAAATATATATTATATAATTTACATAAAATATCAAAAGGACATCAAATATATCTTCTATACTGTACATAAAATATCAAAATGTACAGTAAATATATTTCATATATTGTATATATAATATTAACTAAAAGTACACCAAATACATTTTATATACTGTAAATAAATTATCAAAAATTACAGTAAATATATATTACATACTGTACATAAAATATCAAAAAGTACACCAAATATGTGTTATATATACTGTAAATAAACTATCAAAACTACACTAATTATATTTAATATACTGTACATAAAATATCAAAAATTACACCAAATATATATTATTTACTGTAAAGAAAATACCAAAAAGTACAGTAAATATATATTACACACCCTATGTAAAATATCACAAACTACACCAAATATATATTATATGATTTACATAAGATATCAAAAGGACACCAAATATATCTTATATACTGAACATGAAATATCAAAATGTACAGTAAATATATTTCATATATTGTACATATAATATTAACTAAAAGTACACCAAATACATTTTATATACTGTAAATAAAATATCAAAATGTACAGTAAATATATATTACATTCTGTACATAAAATATCAAAAAGTACACCAAATTTGTGTTTTATATACTGTAAATAAACTATCAAAAACTGCAGTAATTATATTTAATATACTGTACATAAAATATCAAAAATTAAACCAAATGTATATTATTTACTGTAAATAAAATATCAAAAAGTACAGTAAATATATCTTACACACCCTATGTAAAATATCACAAAGTACACCAAATATATATTATATAATTTACATAAAATGTCAAAAGGACACCAAATATACCTTATATACTGAACATGAAATATCAAAATGTACAGTAAATATATTTCATATATTGTACATATAATATTAACTAAAAGTACACCAAATACATTTTATATACTGTAAATAAAATATCAAAAGTACAGTAAATATATCATACATTCTGTACATAAAATATCAAAAAGTACACCAAATATGTGTTATATATACTGTAAATAAACTATCAAAAACTGCAGTAATTATGTTTAATATACTGTACATAAAATATCAAAAATTACACCAAATGTATATTATTTACTGTAAATAAAATATCAAAAAGTACAGTAAATATATCTTACACACCCTATGTAAAATATCACAATCTACACCAAATATATATTATATAATTTACATAAAATATCAAAAGGACACCAAATATATCTTATATACTGTACATAAAATATCAAAATTACAGTAAACAGATTTCATATATTGTACATATAATGTTAACTAAAAGTACACCAAATACATTTTATATACTGTAAATAAAATATCAAAAAGTACAGTAAATATATATTACACACCCTATGTAAAATATCACAAACTTCACCAAATATATATTATATAATTTACATAAAATATCAAAAGGACACCAAATATATCTTCTATACTGTACATAAAATATCAAAATATACAGTAAATATATTTCATATATTGTATATATAATATTAACTAAAAGTACTCCAAATACATTTTATATACTGTAAATAAATTATCAAAAATTACAGTAAATATATATTACATACTGTACATAAAATATCAAAAAGTACACCAAATATGTGTTATATATACTGTAAATAAACTATCAAAACTACACTAATTATATTTAATATACTGTACATAAAATATCAAAAATTACACCAAATATATAATATTTACTGTAAAGAAATTACCAAAAAGTACAGTAAATATATATTACACACCCTATGTAAAATATCACAAACTACACCAAATATATATTATATAATTTACATAATATATCAAAAGGACACCAAATATATCTTATATACTGAACATGAAATATCAAAATGTACAGTAAATATATTTCATATATTGTACATATAATATTAACAAAAAGTACACCAAATACATTTTATATACTGTAAATTAAATATCAAAATGTACAGTAAATATATATTACATTCTGTTCATAAAATATCAAATAGTACAACAAATTTGTGTTTTATATACTGTAAATAAACTATCAAAAACTGCAGTAATTATATTTAATATACTGTACATAAAATATCAAAAATTAAACCAAATGTATATTATTTACTGTAAATAAAATATCAAAAAGTACAGTAAATATATCTTACACACCCTATGTAAAATATCACAATCTACACCAAATATATATTATATAATTTACATTAAATATCAAAAGGACACCAAATATATCTTATATACTGTACATAAAATATCAAAATTACAGTAAATATATTTCATATATTGTATATATAATGTTAACTAAAAGTACACCAAATATATTTTATATAGTGTAAATAAAATGCCAAAATGTACAGTAAATATATATTACACACCCTATGTAAAATATCACAATCTACACCAAATTTATATTATGCAATTTACATAAAATATCAAAAGGACACCATATATACCTTATATGCTGAACATAAAATATCAAAATGTACCGTATATATATTTCATATATTGTACATATAATATTAACTAAAAGTACACCAAATACATTTTATATACTGTAAATAAAATATCAAATAGTAGAGTAAATATATATTACATACTGTACATAAAATATCAAAAAGTACACCAAATATGTGTAATATATACTGTAAATAAACTATCAAATCCACAGTAATTATATATAATATACTGTACATAAAATATCAAAAATTACACCAAATGTATATTATTTACTGTAAATAAAATATCAAAAAGTACAGTAAATATATCTTACACACCCTATGTAAAGTATCACAATCTACACCATATATATATTATATAATTTACATAAAATATCAAAAGGACACCAAATATACCTTATATACTGAACATGAAATATCAAAATGTACAGTAAATATATTTCCTATATTGTACATATAATATTAACTAAAAGTACACCAAATACATTTTATATACTGTAAATAAAATATTAAAAAAAGTTCAGTAAATATATATTACATTCTGTACATAAAATATCAAAAAGTACACCAAATATGTGTTATATATACTGTAAATAAACTATCAAAAACTGCAGTAATTATGTTTAATATACTGTACATAAAATATCAAAAATTACACCAAATGTATATTATTTACTGTAAATAAAATATCAAAAAGTACAGTAAATATATCTTACACACCCTATGTAAAATATCACAATCTACACCAAATATATATTATATAATTTACATAAAATATCAAAAGGACACCAAATATATCTTATATACTGTACATAAAATATCAAAATTACAGTAAATAGATTTCATATATTGTACATATAATGTTAACTAAAAGTACACCAAATACATTTTATATACTGTAAATAAAATATCAAAAAGTACAGTAAATATATATTACACACCCTATGTAAAATATCACAAACTTCACCAAATATATATTATATAATTTACATAAAATATCCAAAGGACATCAAATATATCTTCTATACTGTACATAAAATATCAAAAGGTACAGTAAATATATTTCATATATTGTATATATAATATTAACTAAAAGTACACCAAATAAATTTTATATACTGTAAATAAAATATCAAAAATTACAGTAAATATATATTACATACTGTACATAAAATATCAAAAAGTACACCAAATATGTGTTATATATACTGTAAATAAACTATCAAAACTACACTAATTATATTTAATATACTGTACATAAAATATCAAAAATTACACCAAATATATATTATTTACTGTAAAGAAAATACCAAAAAGTACAGTAAATATATATTACACACCCTATGTAAAATATCACAAACTACACCAAATATATATTATATGATTTACATAAAATATCAAAAGGACACCAAATATATCTTATATACTGAACATGAAATATCAAAATGTACAGTAAATATATTTCATATATTGTACATATAATATTAACTAAAAGTACACCAAATACATTTTATATACTGTAAATAAAATATCAAAATGTACAGTAAATATATATTACATTCTGTACATAAAATATCAAAAAGTACACCAAATTTGTGTTTTATATACTAGAAATAAACTATCAAAAACTGCAGTAATTATATTTAATATACTGTACATAAAATATCAAAAATTACACCAAATGTATATTATTTACTGAAAATAAAGTACCAAAAAGTACAGTAAATATATATTGCACACCATATGTAAAATATCACAATCTACACCAAATATATATTATATAATTTACATAAAATATCAAAAGGACACAAAATATATCTTCTATACTGTACATAAAATATCAAAAAGTACAGTAAATATATTTCATATATTGTACATATAATATTAACTAAAAGTACACCAAATACATTTTGTATACTGTAAATAAATTATCAAAAATTACAGTAAATATATATTACATACTGTACATAAAATATCAAAAAGTACACCAAATATGTGTTATATATACTGTAAATAAACTATCAAAAACTACAGTAATTATATTTAATATACTGTACATAAAATATCAAAAATTAAACCAAATGTATATTATTTACTGTAAATAAAATATCAAAATTACAGTAAATATATATAACACAGCCTATGTAAAATATCAAAAACTACACCAAATATCTATTATAAAATTCACATAAAATATCAAAAGGACACCAAATATTTATTATATACTGTACATAAAATATCAAAAAGTACAGTAAATATATATTACACACCCTATGTAAAATATCACAAACTACACCAAATATATATTATATAATTTACATAAAATACCAAAAGGACACCAAATATATCTTCTATACTGTTCATAAAATATCAAAAATTACAGTAAATATATTTCATATATTGTACATATAATATTAACTAAAAGTACACCAAATACATTTTATATACTGTAAATAAATTATCAAAAATTACAGTAAATATATATTACATTCTGTACATAAAATATCAAAAAGTACACCAAATATGTGTTGTATATACTGTAAATAAACAATCAAAAACTACAGTAATTATATTTAATATACTGTACATAAAATATCAAAAATTACACCAAATGTATATTATTTACTGTAAATAATATATCATAAAGTACAGTAAATATATATTACACACCCTATGTAAAATATCACAAACTTAACCAAATATATATTATATAATTTACATAAAATATCAAAAGGACACCAATTATATCTTCTATAATGTACATAAAATATCAAAATGTACAGTAAAAATATTTCATATATTGTATATATAATATTAACTAAAAGTACACCAAATACATTTTATATACTGTAAATAAATTATCAAAAATTACAGTAAATATATATTATATACTGTATATAAAATATCAAAATGTACACCAAATATGTGTTATATATACTGTAAATAAACTATCAAAAACTACAGTAATTATATTTAATATACTGTACATAAAATATCAAAAATTACACAAAATGTATATTATTTACTGTAAATAAAATATCAAAAATTACAGTAAATATATATTACACACCCTATGTAAAATATCAAAAACTACACCAAATATCTATTATAAAATTCACATAAAATATCAAAAGTACACCAAATATTTATTATATACTGTACATAAAATATCAAAAAGTACAGTAAATATATATTACACACACTATGTAAAATATCACAAACTACACCAAATATATATTATATAATTGACATAAAATATCAAAAGGAAACCTAATATATCTTCTATACTGTTCATAAAATATCAAAAATTACAGTAAATATATTTCATATATTGTACATATAATATTAACTAAAAGTACACCAAATACATTTTATATACTGTAAATAAATTATCAAAAATTACATTAAACATATATTACATACTGTACATAAAATATCAAAAGTACACCAAATATGTGTTATATATACTGTAAATAAACAATCAAAAACTACAGTAATTATATTTAATGTACTGTACATAAAATATCAAAAATTACACCAAATGTATATTATTTACTGTAAATAAAATATCAAAAATTACAGTAAATATATATTACACACCCTATGTAAAATATCAAAAACTACACCAAATATATATTATAAAATTCACATAAAATATCAAAAGGACACCAAATATATCTTATATACTGTACATAAATTATCAAAGGTACAGTAAATATATTTCATATATTGTACATATAATATTAACTAAAAGTACACCAAATACATTTTATATAGTGTAAATAAAATATCAAAATGTACAGTAAATATATATTACACACCCTATGTTAAATATCACAATCTACACCAAATATATATTATATAATTTACATAAAATATCCAAAGGGCACCAAATATATCTTATATAGTGTACATAAAATATCAAAATGTACAGTAAATATATTTCATATATTGTACATATAACATTAACTAAAAGTACACCAAATACATTTTATATACAGTAAATAAAATATCAAAAAGTACAGTAAATATATATTACATGCTGTACATAAAATATCAAAAATACACCAAATATGTGTTATATATACTGTAAATATCAAAACTACAGTAATCATATTCTATGTACTGTATATAAAATATCAAAAATTACACCAAATATAAATTAAATACTGTAAATGAAATATCAAAAAGGACAGTAAATATATACTACACACCCTATGTAAAATATCAAAAATTACACCAAATATATATTATATAATTTACATAGAATATAAAAAGGACACCAAATATATCTTATATATTGTACATAAAATATCAAAAATACAGTATATATATTTCATACATTGTACATATATTATTAACTAAAAGTACACCAAATACATTTTGTATACTGAAAATAAAATATCAAAAAGTACAGTAAATCTATATTACATACTGTACATAAAATATCAAAAAGTACACCAAATATGTGTTATATATACTGTAAATAAACTATCAAAAACTACAGTAATTATATTTAATATACTGTACATAAAATATCAAAAATTACACCAAAGGAATGTTATTTACTGTAAATAAAATATCAAAAAGTACAGTAAATATATCTTACACTCCCTATGTAAAATATCACAATCTACACCAAATATATATTATATAATTTACATAAAATATCAAAAGGACACCAAATATATCTTATATAGTGTACATAAAATATCAAAATGTACAGTAAATATATTTCCTATATTGTACATATAATATTAACTGAAAGTACACCAAATACATTTTATATACTGTAAATAAAATATCAAAAATACAATAAATATATATTACATACTGTACATAAAATATCAAAAAGTACACCAAATATGTGTAATATATACTGTAAATAAACTATCAAAACTACACTAATTATATTTAATATACTGTACATAAAATATCAAAAATTACACAAAATATATATTATTTACTGTAAAGAAAATACCAAAAAGTACAGTAAATATATATTACACACCCTATGTAAAATATCACTAACTACACCAAATATATATTATATAATTTACATAAAATATCAAAAGGACACCAAATATACCTTATATACTGAACATGAAATATCAAAAAGTACAGTAAATATATTTCATATATTGTACATATAATATTAACTAAATGTACACCAAATACATTTTATATACTGTAAATAAAATATCAAAATTACAGTAAATATATATTACATTCAGTACATAAAATATCAAAAAGTACACCAAATATGTGTTATATATACTGTAAATAAACTATCAAAAACTGCAGTAATTATGTTTAATATACTGTACATAAAATATCAAAAATTACACCAAATGTATATTATTTACTGTAAATAAAATATCAAAAAGTACAGTAAATATATCTTACACACCCTATGTAAAATATCACAATCTACACCAAATATATATTATATAATTTACATAAAATATCAAAAGGACACCAAATATATCTTATATAGTGTACATAAAATATCAAAATGTACAGTAAATATATTTCATATATTGTACATATAATATTAACTAAAAGTACACCAAATACATTTTATATACAGTAAATAAAATATCAAAAAGTACAGTAAATATGTATTACATACTGTACATAAAATATCAAAAAGTACACCATATATGTGTAATATATACTGTAAATAAACTATCAAAAACTACTGTAATTATATTTAATATACTGTACATAAAATATCAAAAATTAAACCAAATGTATATTATATACTGTAAATAAAATATCATCAAGTACAGTAAATATATATTACACACCCTATGTAAAATATCACAAACTTCACCAAATATATATTATAAAATTTACATAAAATATCAAAAGGACACCACTTATATCTTCTATACTGTACATAAAATATCAAAATGTACAGTAAATATATTTCATATATTGTATATATAATATTAACTAAAAGTACACCAAATACATTTTATATACTGTAAATAAATTATCAAAAATTACAGTAAATATATATTACATACTGTATATAAAATATCAAAAAGTACACCATATATGTGTTATATATACTGTAAATAAACTATCAAAGACTACAGTAATTATATTTAATATACTGTACATAAAATATCAAAAATTACACCAAATGTATATTATTTACTGTAAATAAAATATCAAAAATTACAGTAAATATATATTACACACCCTATGTAAAATATCAAATACTACACCAAATATCTATTATAAAATTCACATAAAATATCAAAAGGACACCAAATATTTATTATATACTGTCCATAAAATATCAAAAAGTACAGTAAATATATTTCATATAGTGTACATATAATATTAACTAAAAGTACACCAAATACATTTCATATACTGTAAATAAAATATCAAAAAGTACAGTAAATATATATTACATACTGTACATAAAATATCAAAAATTACACCAAATATGTGTTATATATACTGTGAATAAACTATCAAATATACAGTAATTATATATAATATACTGTACAAAAAATATCAAAAATTACACCAAATGTATATTATATACTGTAAATAAAATATCAAAAAGTACAGTAAATATATATGGCATACCCTATGTAAAATATCAAAAACTACACCAAATATATATTATATAATTTAGAGAAAATATCAAAAGGACACCAAATATATATTCTATACTGTACACAAAATATCAAAAAGTACAGTAAATATATTTCATATATCTTACATATAATATTAACTAAAAGTACACCAAATGCATTTTATATACTGTAAATAAAATATCAAAAAGTACAGTAAACATATATTACATACTGTACATAAAATATCAAAAAGTACACCAAATATGTGTTATATATACTGTAAATATCAAAAACTACAGTAATCATATTCAATGTACTGTATATAAAATATCAAAAATTACACCAAATATAAATTAAATACTGTAAATAAAATATCAAAAAGGACAGTAAATATATACTACACACCCTATGTAAAATATCAAAAATTACACCAAATATATATTATATAATTTACATAGAATATAAAAAGGACACCAAATATATCTTATTGTACATAAAATATCAAAAAGTTCAGTATATATATTTCATACATTGTACATATATTATTAACTAAAAGTACACCAAATACATTCTGTATACTGAAAATAAAATATCAAAAAGTACAGTAAATCTATATTACATACTGTACATAAAATATCAAAAAGTACACCAAATATGTGTTATATATACTGTAAATAAACTATCAAAAACTACAGTAATTATATTTAATATACTGTACATAAAATATCAAAAATTACACCAAAGGAATGTTATTTACAGTAAATAAAATATCAAAAAGTACAGTAAATATATCTTACACTCCCTATGTAAAATATCACAATCTACACCAAATATATATTATATAATTTACATAAAATATCAAAAGGACACCAAATATATCTTATATAGTGTACATAAAATATCAAAATGTACAGTAAATATATTTCCTATATTGTACATATAATATTAACTGAAAGTACACCAAATACATTTTATATACTGTAAATAAAATATCAAAAATACAGTAAATATATATTACATACTGTACATAAAATATCAAAAAGTACACCAAATATGTGTAATATATACTGTAAATCAACTATCAAAACTACACTAATTATATTTAATATACTGTACATAAAATATCAAAAATTACACCAAATATATATTATTTACTGTAAAGAAAATACCAAAAAGTACAGTAAATATATATTACACACCCTATGTAAAATATCACAAACTACACCAAATATATATTATATAATTTACATAAAATATCAAAAGGACACCAAATATATCTTCTATACTGTTCATGAAATATCAAAAATTACAGTAAATATATTTCATATATTGTACATATAATATTAACTAAAAGTACACCAAATACATTTTATATACTGTAAATAAATTATCAAAAATTACAGTAAATATATATTACATACTGTACATAAAATATCAAAAAGTACACCAAATATGTGTTGTATATACTGTAAATAAACAATCAAAAACTACAGTAGTTATATTTAATATACTGTACATAAAATATCAAAAATTACACCAAATGTATATTATTTACTGTAAATAAAATATCATAAAGTACAGTAAATATATATTACACACCCTATGTAAAATATCACAAACTTCAACAAATATATATTATATAATTTACATAAAATATCAAAAGGACACCAATTATATCTTCTATACTGTACATAAAATATCAAAATGTACAGTAAAAATATTTCATATATTGTATATATTATATTAACTAAAAGTACACCAAATACATTTTATATACTGTAAAAATTACAGTAAATATATATTATATACTGTATATAAAATATCAAAAAGTACACCAAATATGTGTTATATATACTGTAAATAAACTATCAAAAACTACAGTAATTATATTTAATATACTGTACATAAAATATCAAAAATTACACAAAATGTATATTATTTACTGTAAATAAAATATCAAAAATTACAGTAAATATATATTACACACCCTATGTAAAATATCAAAAACTACACCAAATATCTATTATAAAATTCACATAAAATATCAAAAGTACACCAAATATTTATTATATACTGTACATAAAATATCAAAAAGTACAGTAAATATATATTACACACCCTATGTAAAATATCACAAACTACACCAAATATATATTATATAATTGACATAAAATATCAAAAGGAAACCTAATATATCTTCTATACTGTTCATAAAATATCAAAAATTACAGTAAATATATTTCATATATTGTACATATAATATTAACTAAAAGTACACCAAATACATTTTATATACTGTAAATAAATTATCAAAAATTACATTAAACATATATTACATACTGTACATAAAATATCAAAAAGTACACCAAATATGTGTTATATATACTGTAAATAAACAATCAAAAACTACAGTAATTATATTTAATGTACTGTACATAAAATATCAAAAATTACACCAAATGTATATTATTTACTGTAAATAAAATATCAAAAATTACAGTAAATATATATTACACACCCTATGTAAAATATCAAAAACTACACCAAATATATATTATAAAATTCACATAAAATATCAAAAGGACACCAAATATATCTTATATACTGTACATAAATTATCAAAGGTACAGTAAATATATTTCATATATTGTACATATAATATTAACTAAAAGTACACCAAATACATTTTATATAGTGTAAATAAAATATCAAAATGTACAGTAATTATATATTACACACCCTACGTAAAATATCACAATCTACACCAAATATATATTATATAATTTACATAAAATATCAAAAGGACACCAAATATATCTTATATAGTGTACATAAAATATCAAAATGTACAGTAAATATATTTCATATATTGTACATATAACATTAACTAAAAGTACACCAAATACATTTTATATACTGTAAATAAAATATAAAATAGTAGAGTAAATATATATTACATACTGTACATAAAATATCAAAAAGTACACCAAATATGTGTAATATATACTGTAAATAAACTATCAAATCCACAGTAATCATATTCAATGTACTGTATATAAAATATCAAAAATTACACCAAATATAAATTAAATACTGTAAATAAAATATCAAAAAGTACAGTAAATATATACTACACACCCTATGTAAAATATCAAAAATTACACCAAATATATATTATATAATTTACATAGAATATAAAAAGGACACCAAATATATCTTATATATTGTACATAAAATATCAAAAAGTACAGTATATATATTTCATATATTGTACATATATTATTAACTAAAAGTACACCAAATACATTTTGTATACTGAAAATAAAATATCAAAAAGTACAGTAAATCTATATTACGTACTGTACATAAAATATCAAAAAGTACACCAAATATGTGTTATATATACTGTAAATAAACTATCAAAAACTACAGTAATTATATTTAATATACTGTACATAAAATATCAAAAATTACACCAAAGGAATGTTATTTACTGTAAATAAAATATCAAAAAGTACAGTAAATATATCTTACACTCCCTATGTAAAATATCACAATCTACACCAAATATATATTATATAATTTACATAAAATATCAAAAGGACACCAAATATATCTTATATAGTGTACATAAAATATCAAAATGTACAGTAAATATATTTCCTATATTGTACATATAATATTAACTGAAAGTACACCAAATACATTTTATATACTGTAAATAAAATATCAAAAATACAGTAAATATATATTACATACTGTACATAAAATATCAAAAAGTACACCAAATATGTGTAATATATACTGTAAATAAACTATCAAAACTACACTAATTATATTTAATATACTGTACATAAAATATCAAAAATTACACCAAATATATATTATTTACTGTAAAGAAAATACCAAAAAGTACAGTAAATATATATTACACACCCTATGTAAAATATCACAAACTACACCAAATATATATTATATAATTTACATAAAATATCAAAAGGACACCAAATATACCTTATATACTGAACATGAAATATCAAAAAGTACAGTAAATATATTTCATATATTGTACATATAATATTAACTAAAAGTACACCAAATACATTTTATATACTGTAAATAAAATATCAAAATTACAGTAAATATATTTTACTTTCAGTACATAAAATATCAAAAAGTACACCAAATATGTGTTATATATACTGTAAATAAACTATCAAAAACTGCAGTAATTATGTTTAATATACTGTACATAAAATATTAAAAATTACACCAAATGTATATTATTTACTGTAAATAAAATATCAAAAAGTACAGTAAATATATCTTACACACCCTATGTAAAATATCACAATCTACACCAAATATATATTATATAATTTACATAAAATATCAAAAGGACACCATATATATCTTATATAGTGTACATAAAATATCAAAATGTACAGTAAATATATTTCATATATTGTACATATAATATTAACTAAAAGTACACCAAATACATTTTATATACAGTAAATAAAATATCAAAAAGTACAGTAAATATGTATTACATACTGTACATAAAATATCAAAAAGTACACCATATATGTGTAATATATACTGTAAATAAACTATCAAAAACTACTGTAATTATATTTAATATACTGTACATAAACTATCAAAAATTAAACCAAATGTATATTATATACTGTAAATAAAATATCATCAAGTACAGTAAATATATATTACACACCCTATGTAAAATATCACAAACTTCACCAAATATATATTATAAAATTTACATAAAATATCAAAAGGACACCACTTATATCTTCTATACTGTACATAAAATACCAAAATGTACAGTAAATATATTTCATATATTGTATATATAATATTAACTAAAAGTACACCAAATACATTTTATATACTGTAAATAAATTATCAAAAATTACAGTAAATATATATTACATAATGTATATAAAATATCAAAAAGTACACCATATATGTGTTATATATACTGTAAATAAACTATCAAAGACTACAGTAATTATATTTAATATACTGTACATAAAATATCAAAAATTACACCAAATGTATATTATTTACTGTAAATAAAATATCAAAAATTACAGTAAATATATATTACACACCCTATGTAAAATATCAAAAACTACACCAAATATCTATTATAAAATTCACATAAAATATCAAAAGGACACCAAATATTTATTATATACTGTACATAAAATATCAAAAAGTACAGTAAATATATTTCATATAGTGTACATATAATATTAACTAAAAGTACACCAAATACATTTCATATACTGTAAATAAAATATCAAAAAGTTCAGTAAATATATATTACATACTGTACATAAAATATCAAAAAGTACACCAAATATGTGTTATATATACTGTGAATAAACTATCAAATATACAGTAATTATATATAATATACTGTACAAAAAATATCAAAAATTACACCAAATGTATATTATATACTGTAAATAAAATATCAAAAAGTACAGTAAATATATATGGCATACCCTATGTAAAATATCAAAAACTACACCAAATATATATTATATAATTTACAGAAAATATCAAAAGGACACCAAATATATATTCTATACTGTACACAAAATATCAAAAAGTACAGTAAATATATTTCATATATCTTACATATAATATTAACTAAAAGTACACCAAATGCATTTTATATACTGTAAATAAAATATCAAAAAGTACAGTAAACATATATTACATACTGTACATAAAATATCAAAAAGTACACCAAATATGTGTTATATATACTGTAAATATCAAAAACTACAGTAATCATATTCAATGTACTGTATATAAAATATCAAAAATTACACCAAATATAAATTAAATACTGTAAATAAAATATCAAAAAGGACAGTAAATATATACTACACACCCTATGTAAAATATCAAAAATTACACCAAATATATATTATATAATTTACATAGAATATAAAAAGGACACCAAATATATCTTATATATTGTACATAAAATATCAAAAAGTACAGTATATATATTTCATACATTGTACATATATTATTAACTAAAAGTACACCAAATACATTTTGTATACTGAAAATAAAATATCAAAAAGTACAGTAAATCTATATTACCTAATGTACATAAAATATCAAAAAGTACACCAAATATGTGTTATATATACTGTAAATAAACTATCAAAAACTACAGTAATTATATTTAATATACTGTACATAAAATATCAAAAATTACACCAAAGGAATGTTATTTACTGTAAATAAAATATCAAAAAGTACAGTAAATATATCTTACACTCCCTATGTAAAATATCACAATCTACACCAAATATATATTTTATAATTTACATAAAATATCAAAAGGACACCAAATATATCTTATATAGTGTACATAAAATATCAAAATGTACAGTAAACATATTTCCTATATTTTACATATAATATTAACTGAAAGTACACCAAATACATTTTATATACTGTAAATAAAATATCAAAAATACAGTAAATATATATTACATACTGTACATAAAATATCAAAAAGTACACCAAATATGTGTAATATATACTGTAAATAAACTATCAAAACTACACTAATTATATTTAATATACTGTACATAAAATATCAAAAATTACACCAAATATATATTATTTACTGTAAAGAAAATACCAAAAAGTACAGTAAATATATATTACACACCCTATGTAAAATATCACAAACTACACCAAATATATATTATATAATTTACATAAAATATCAAAAGGACACCAAATATACCTTATATACTGAACATGAAATATCAAAAAGTACAGTAAATATATTTCATATATTGTACATATAATATTAACTAAAAGTACACCAAATACATTTTATATACTGTAAATAAAATATCAAAAGTACAGTAAATATATATTACATTCAGTACATAAAATATCAAAAAGTACACCAAATATGTGTTATATATACTGTAAAAAAACTATCAAAAACTGCAGTAATTATATTTAATGTACTGTACATAAAATATCAAAAATTACACCAAATGTATATTATTTACTGTAAATAAAATATCAAAAAGTACAGTAAATATATCTTACACACCCTATGTAAAATATCACAAAGTACACCAAATATATATTATATAATTTACATAAAATATCAAAAGGACACCAAATATACCTTATATACTGAACATGAAATATCAAAATGTACAGTAAATATATTTCATATATTGTACATATAATATTAACTAAAAGTACACCAAATACATTTTATATACTGTAAATAAAATATCAAAAGTACAGTAAGTATATCATACATTCTGTACATAAAATAACAAAAAGTACACCAAATATGTGTTATATATACTGTAAATAAACTATCAAAAACTGCAGTAATTATGTTTAATATACTGTACATAAAATATCAAAAATTACACCAAATGTATATTATTTACTGTAAATAAAATATCAAAAAGTACAGTAAATATATCTTACACACCGTATGTAAAATATCACAATCTACACCAAATATATATTATATAATTTACATAAAATATCAAAAGGACACCAAATATATCTTATATACTGTACATAAAATATCAAAATTACAGTAAATAGATTTCATATGTTGTACATATAATGTTAACTAAAAGTACACCAAATACATTTTATACTGTAAATAAAATATCAAAAAGTACAGTAAATATATATTACACACCCTATGTAAAATATCACAAACTTCACCAAATATATATTATATAATTTGCATAAAATATCAAAAGGACACCAAATATATCTTCTATACTGTACATAAAATATCAAAATGTACAGTAAATTTATTTCATATATTGTATATATAATATTAACTAAAAGTACACCAAATACATTTTATATACTGTAAATAAATTATCAAAAATTACAGTAAATTTATATTACATACTGTACATAAAATATCAAAAAGTACACCAAATATGTGTTATATATACTGTAAATAAACTATCAAAACTACACTAATTATATTTAATATACTGTACATAAAATATCAAAAATTACACCAAATATATATTATTTACTGTAAAGAAAATACGAAAAAGTACAGTAAATATATATTACACACCCTATGTAAAATATCACAAACTACACCAAATATATATTATATAATTTACATAAAATATCAAAAGGACACCAAATATATCTTATATACTGAACATGAAATATCAAAATGTACAGTAAATATATTTCATATATTGTACATATAATATTAACTAAAAGTACACCAAATACATTTTATATACTGTAAATTAAATATCAAAATGTACAGTAAATATATATTACATTCTGTTCATAAAATATCAAAAAGTACACCAAATTTGTGTTTTATATACTGTAAATAAACTATCAAAAACTGCAGTAATTATATTTAATATACTGTGCATAAAATATCAAAAATTAAACCAAATGTATATTATTTACTGTAAATAAAATATCAAGAAGTACAGTAAATATATCTTACACACCCTATGTAAAATATCACAATCTACACCAAATATATATTATATAATTTACATTAAATATCAAAAGGACACCAAATATATCTTATATACTGTACATAAAATATCAAAATTACAGTAAATATATTTCATATATTGTACATATAATGTTAACTAAAAGTACACCAAATATATTTTATATAGTGTAAATAAAATATCAAAATGTACAGTAAATATATATTACACACCCTATGTAAAATATCACAATCTACACCAAATTTATATTATGTAATTTACATAAAATATCAAAAGGACACCATATATACCTTATATGCTGAACATAAAATATCAAAATGTACCGTATATATATTTCATATATTGTACATATAATATTAACTAAAAGTACACCAAGTACATTTTATATACTGTAAATAAAATATCAAATAGTAGAGTAAATATATATTACATACTGTACATAAAATATCAAAAAGTACACCAAATATGTGTAATATATACTGTAAATAAACTATCAAATCCACAGTAATCATATTCAATGTACTGTATATAAAATATCAAAAATTACACCAAATATAAATTAAATACTGTAAATAAAATATCAAAAAGTACAGTAAATATATACTACACACCCTATGTAAAATATCAAAAATTACACCAAATATATATTATATAATTTACATAGAATATAAAAAGGACACCAAATATATCTTATATATTGTACATAAAATATCAAAAAGTACAGTATATATATTTCATACATTGTACATATATTATTAACTAAAAGTACACCAAATACATTTTGTATACTGAAAATAAAATATCAAAAAGTACAGTAAATCTATATTACATACTGTACATAAAATATCAAAAAGTACACCAAATATGTGTTATATATACTGTAAATAAACTATCAAAAACTACAGTAATTATATTTAATATACTGTACATAAAATATCAAAAATTACACCAAAGGAATGTTATTTACTGTAAATAAAATATCAAAAAGTACAGTAAATATATCTTACACTCCCTATGTAAAATATCACAATCTACACCAAATATATATTATATAATTTACATAAAATATCAAAAGGACACCAAATATATCTTATATAGTGTACATAAAATATCAAAATGTACAGTAAATATATTTCCTATATTGTACATATAATATTAACTGAAAGTACACCAAATACATTTTATATACTGTAAATAAAATATCAAAAATACAGTAAATATATATTACATACTGTACATAAAATATCAAAAAGTACACCAAATATGTGTAATATATACTGTAAATAAACTATCAAAACTACACTAATTATATTTAATATACTGTACATAAAATATCAAAAATTACACCAAATATATATTATTTACTGTAAAGAAAATACAAAAAGTACAGTAAATATATATTACACACCCTATGTAAAATATCACAAACTACACCAAATATATATTATATAATTTACATAAAATATCAAAAGGACACCAAATATACCTTATATACTGAACATGAAATATCAAAAAGTACAGTAAATATATTTCATATATTGTACATATAATATTAACTAAAATTACACCAAATACATTTTATATACTGTAAATAAAATATCAAAATTACAGTAAATATATTTTACTTTCAGTACATAAAATATCAAAAAGTACACCAAATATGTGTTATATATACTGTAAATAAACTATCAAAAACTGCAGTAATTATGTTTAATATACTGTACATAAAATATTAAAAATTACACCAAATGTATATTATTTACTGTAAATAAAATATCAAAAAGTACAGTAAATATATCTTACACACCCTATGTAAAATATCACAATCTACACCAAATATATATTATATAATTTACATAAAATATCAAAAGGACACCAAATATATCTTATATAGTGTACATAAAATATCAAAATGTACAGTAAATATATTTCATATATTGTACATATAATATTAACTAAAAGTACACCAAATACATTTTATATACAGTAAATAAAATATCAAAAAGTACAGTAAATATGTATTACATACTGTACATAAAATATCAAAAAGTACACCATATATGTGTTATATATACTGTAAATAAACTATCAAAAACTACTGTAATTATATTTAATATACTGTACATAAAATATCAAAAATTAAACCAAATGTATATTATATACTGTAAATAAAATATCATCAAGTACAGTAAATATATATTACACACCCTATGTAAAATATCACAAACTTCACCAAATATATATTATAAAATTTACATAAAATATCAAAAGGACACCACTTATATCTTCTATACTGTACATAAAATATCAAAATGTACAGTAAATATATTTCATATATTGTATATATAATATTAACTAAAAGTACACCAAATACATTTTATATACTGTAAATAAATTATCAAGAATTACAGTAAATATATATTACATACTGTATATAAAATATCAAAAAGTACACCATATATGTGTTATATATACTGTAAATAAACTATCAAAGACTACAGTAATTATATTTAATATACTGTACATAAAATATCAAAAATTACACCAAATGTATATTATTTACTGTAAATAAAATATCAAAAATTACAGTAAATATATATTACACACCCTATGTAAAATATCAAAAACTACACCAAATATCTATTATAAAATTCACATAAAATATCAAAAGGACACCAAATATTTATTATATACTGTACATAAAATATCAAAAAGTACAGTAAATATATTTCATATAGTGTACATATAATATTAACTAAAAGTACACCAAATACATTTCATATACTGTAAATAAATTATCAAAAAGTACAGTAAATATATATTACATACTGTACATAAAATATCAAAAAGTACACCAAATATGTGTTATATATACTGTGAATAAACTATCAAATATACAGTAATTATATATAATATACTGTACAAAAAATATCAAAAATTACACCAAATGTATATTATATACTGTAAATAAAATATCAAAAAGTACAGTAAATATATATGGCATACCCTATGTAAAATATCAAAAACTACACCAAATATATATTATATAATTTACAGAAAATATCAAAAGGACACCAAATATATATTCTATACTGTACACAAAATATCAAAAAGTACAGTAAATATATTTCATATATCTTACATATAATATTAACTAAAAGTACACCAAATGCATTTTATATACTGTAAATAAAATATCAAAAATACAGTAAACATATATTACATACTGTACATAAAATATCAAAAAGTACACCAAATATGTGTTATATATACTGTAAATATCAAAAACTACAGTAATCATATTCAATGTACTGTATATAAAATATCAAAAATTACACAAAATATAAATAAAATACTGTAAATAAAATATCAAAAAGGACAGTAAATATATACTACACACCCTATGTAAAATATCAAAAATTACACCAAATATATATTATATAATTTACATAGAATATAAAAAGGACACCAAATATATCTTATATATTGTACATAAAATATCAAAAAGTACAGTATATATATTTAATACATTGTACATATATTATTAACTAAAAGTACACCAAATACATTTTGTATACTGAAAATAAAATATCAAAAAGTACAGTAAATCTATATTACATACTGTACATAAAATATCAAAAAGTACACCAAATATGTGTTATATATACTGTAAATAAACTATCAAAAACTAGAGTAATTATATTTAATGTACTGTACATAAAATATCAAAAATTACACCAAAGGAATGTTATTTACTGTAAATAAAATATCAAAAAGTACAGTAAATATATCTTACACTCCCTATGTAAAATATCACAATCTACACCAAATATATATTATATAATTTACATAAAATATCAAAAGGACACCAAATATTTATTATATACTGTACATAAAATATCAAAATGTACAGTAAATATATTTCCTATATTGTACATATAATATTAACTGAAAGTACACCAAATACATTTTATATACTGTAAATAAAATATCAAAAATACAGTAAATATATATTACATACTGTACATAAAATATCAAAAAGTACACCAAATATGTGTTATATATACTGTGAATAAACTATCAAATATACAGTAATTATATATAATATACTGTACAAAAAATATCAAAAATTACACCAAATGTATATTATATACTGTAAATAAAATATCAAAAAGTACAGTAAATATATATGGCATACACTATGTAAAATATCAAAAACTACACCAAATATATATTATATAATTTACAGAAAATATCAAAAGGACACCAAATATATATTCTATACTGTACACAAAATATCAAAAAGTACAGTAAATATATTTCATATATCTTACATATAATATTAACTAAAAGTACACCAAATGCATTTTATATACTGTAAATAAAATATCAAAAAGTACAGTAAACATATATTACATACTGTACATAAAATATCAAGAAGTACACCAAATATGTGTTATATATACTGTAAATATCAAAAACTACAGTAATCATATTCAATGTACTGTATATAAAATATCAAAAATTACACCAAATATAAATTAAATACTGTAAATAAAATATCAAAAAGGACAGTAAATATATACTACACACCCTATGTAAAATATCAAAAATTACACCAAATATATATTATATAATTTACATAGAATATAAAAAGGACACCAAATATATCTTATATATTGTACATAAAATATCAAAAAGTACAGTATATATATTTCATACATTGTACATATATTATTAACTAAAAGTACACCAAATACATTTTGTATACTGAAAATAAAATATCAAAAAGTACAGTAAATCTATATTACATACTGTACATAAAATATCAAAAAGTACACCAAATATGTGTTATATATACTGTAAATAAACTATCAAAAACTACAGTAATTATATTTAATATACTGTACATAAAATATCAAAAATTACACCAAAGGAATGTTATTTACTGTAAATAAAATATCAAAAAGTACAGTAAATATATCTTACACTCCCTATGTAAAATATCACAATCTACACCAAATATATATTATATAATTTACATAAAATATCAAAAGGACACCAAATATATCTTATATAGTGTACATAAAATATCAAAATGTACAGTAAATATATTTCCTATATTGTACATATAATATTAACTGAAAGTACACCAAATACATTTTATATACTGTAAATAAAATATCAAAAATACAGTAAATATATATTACATACTGTACATAAAATATCAAAATGTACACCAAATATGTGTAATATATACTGTAAATAAACTATCAAAACTACACTAATTATATTTAATATACTGTACATAAAATATCAAAAATTACACCAAATATATATTATTTACTGTAAAGAAAATACCAAAAAGTACAGTAAATATATATTACACACCCTATGTAAAATATCACAAACTACACCAAATATATATTATATAATTTACATAAAATATCAAAAGGACACCAAATATACCTTATATACTGAACATGAAATATCAAAAAGTACAGTAAATATATTTCATATATTGTACATATAATATTAACTAAAAGTACACCAAATACATTTTATGTACTGTAAATAAAATATCAAAATACAGTAAATATATATTACATTCAGTACATAAAATATCAAAAAGTACACCAAATATGTGTTATATATACTGTAAAAAAACTATCAAAAACTGCAGTAATTATATTTAATATACTGCACATAAAATATCAAAAATTACACCAAATGTATATTATTTACTGTAAATAAAATATCAAAAAGTACAGTAAATATATCTTACACACCCTATGTAAAATATCACAAAGTACACCAAATATATATTATATAATTTACATAAAATATCAAAAGGACACCAAATATACCTTATATACTGAACATGAAATATCAAAATGTACAGTAAATATATTTCATATATTGTACATATAATATTAACTAAAAGTACACCAAATACATTTTATATACTGTAAATAAAATATCAAAAGTACAGTAAATATATCATACATTCTGTACATAAAATATCAAAAAGTACACCAAATATGTGTTATATATACTGTAAATAAACTATCAAAAACTGCAGTAATTATGTTTAATATACTGTACATAAAATATCAAAAATTACACCAAATGTATATTATTTACTGTAAATAAAATATCAAAAAGTACAGTAAATATATCTTACACACCCTATGTAAAATATCACAATCTACACCAAATATATATTATATAATTAACATAAAATATCAAAAGGACACCAAATATATCTTATATACTGTACATAAAATATCAAAATTACAGTAAATAGATTTCATATATTGTACATATAATGTTAACTAAAAGTACACCAAATACATTTTATATACTGTAAATAAATTATGAAAAATTACAGTAAATATATATTACATACTGTACATAAAATATCAAAAAGTACACAAAATATGTGTTATATATACTGTAAATAAACTATCAAAACTACACTAATTATATTTAATATACTGTACATAAAATATCAAAAATTACACCAAATATATATTATTTACTGTAAAGAAAATACCAAAAAGTACAGTAAATATATATTACACACCCTATGTAAAATATCACAAACTACACCAAATATATATTATATAATTTACATAAAATATCAAAAGGACACCAAATATATCTTATATACTGAACATGAAATATCAAAATGTACAGTAAATATATTTCATATATTGTACATATAATATTAACTAAAAGTACACCAAATACATTTTATATACTGTAAATTAAATATCAAAATGTACAGTAAATATATATTACATTCTGTTCATAAAATATCAAAAAGTACACCAAATTTGTGTTTTATATACTGTAAATAAACTATCAAAAACTGCAGTAATTATATTTAATATACTGTGCATAAAATATCAAAAATTAAACCAAATGTATATTATTTACTGTAAATAAAATATCAAAAAGTACAGTAAATATATCTTACACACCCTATGTAAAATATCACAATCTACACCAAATATATATTATATAATTTACATTAAATATCAAAAGGACACCAAATATATCTTATATACTGTACATAAAATATCAAAATTACAGTAAATATATTTCATATATTGTACATATAATGTTAACTAAAAGTACACCAAATATATTTTATATAGTGTAAATAAAATATCAAAATGTACAGTAAATATATATTACACACCCTATGTAAAATATCACAATCTACACCAAATTTATATTATGTAATTTACATAAAATATCAAAAGGACACCATATATACCTTATATGCTGAACATAAAATATCAAAATGTACCGTATATATATTTCATATATTGTACATATAATATTAACTAAAAGTACACCAAGTACATTTTATATACTGTAAATAAAATATCAAATAGTAGAGTAAATATATATTACATACTGTACATAAAATATCAAAAAGTACACCAAATATGTGTAATATATACTGTAAATAAACTATCAAATCCACAGTAATCATATTCAATGTACTGTATATAAAATATCAAAAATTACACCAAATATAAATTAAATACTGTAAATAAAATATCAAAAAGTACAGTAAATATATACTACACACCCTATGTAAAATATCAAAAATTACACCAAATATATATTATATAATTTACATAGAATATAAAAAGGACACCAAATATATCTTATATATTGTACATAAAATATCAAAAAGTACAGTATATATATTTCATACATTGTACATATATTATTAACTAAAAGTACACCAAATACATTTTGTATACTGAAAATAAAATATCAAAAAGTACAGTAAATCTATATTACATACTGTACATAAAATATCAAAAAGTACACCAAATATGTGTTATATATACTGTAAATAAACTATCAAAAACTACAGTAATTATATTTAATATACTGTACATAAAATATCAAAAATTACACCAAAGGAATGTTATTTACTGTAAATAAAATATCAAAAAGTACAGTAAATATATCTTACACTCCCTATGTAAAATATCACAATCTACACCAAATATATATTATATAATTTACATAAAATATCAAAAGGACACCAAATATATCTTATATAGTGTACATAAAATATCAAAATGTACAGTAAATATATTTCCTATATTGTACATATAATATTAACTGAAAGTACACCAAATACATTTTATATACTGTAAATAAAATATCAAAAATACAGTAAATATATATTACATACTGTACATAAAATATCAAAAAGTACACCAAATATGTGTAATATATACTGTAAATAAACTATCAAAACTACACTAATTATATTTAATATACTGTACATAAAATATCAAAAATTACACCAAATATATATTATTTACTGTAAAGAAAATACAAAAAGTACAGTAAATATATATTACACACCCTATGTAAAATATCACAAACTACACCAAATATATATTATATAATTTACATAAAATATCAAAAGGACACCAAATATACCTTATATACTGAACATGAAATATCAAAAAGTACAGTAAATATATTTCATATATTGTACATATAATATTAACTAAAATTACACCAAATACATTTTATATACTGTAAATAAAATATCAAAATTACAGTAAATATATTTTACTTTCAGTACATAAAATATCAAAAAGTACACCAAATATGTGTTATATATACTGTAAATAAACTATCAAAAACTGCAGTAATTATGTTTAATATACTGTACATAAAATATTAAAAATTACACCAAATGTATATTATTTACTGTAAATAAAATATCAAAAAGTACAGTAAATATATCTTACACACCCTATGTAAAATATCACAATCTACACCAAATATATATTATATAATTTACATAAAATATCAAAAGGACACCAAATATATCTTATATAGTGTACATAAAATATCAAAATGTACAGTAAATATATTTCATATATTGTACATATAATATTAACTAAAAGTACACCAAATACATTTTATATACAGTAAATAAAATATCAAAAAGTACAGTAAATATGTATTACATACTGTACATAAAATATCAAAAAGTACACCATATATGTGTAATATATACTGTAAATAAACTATCAAAAACTACTGTAATTATATTTAATATACTGTACATAAAATATCAAAAATTAAACCAAATGTATATTATATACTGTAAATAAAATATCATCAAGTACAGTAAATATATATTACACACCCTATGTAAAATATCACAAACTTCACCAAATATATATTATAAAATTTACATAAAATATCAAAAGGACACCACTTATATCTTCTATACTGTACATAAAATATCAAAATGTACAGTAAATATATTTCATATATTGTATATATAATATTAACTAAAAGTACACCAAATACATTTTATATACTGTAAATAAATTATCAAGAATTACAGTAAATATATATTACATACTGTATATAAAATATCAAAAAGTACACCATATATGTGTTATATATACTGTAAATAAACTATCAAAGACTACAGTAATTATATTTAATATACTGTACATAAAATATCAAAAATTACACCAAATGTATATTATTTACTGTAAATAAAATATCAAAAATTACAGTAAATATATATTACACACCCTATGTAAAATATCAAAAACTACACCAAATATCTATTATAAAATTCACATAAAATATCAAAAGGACACCAAATATTTATTATATACTGTACATAAAATATCAAAAAGTACAGTAAATATATTTCATATAGTGTACATATAATATTAACTAAAAGTACACCAAATACATTTCATATACTGTAAATAAATTATCAAAAAGTACAGTAAATATATATTACATACTGTACATAAAATATCAAAAAGTACACCAAATATGTGTTATATATACTGTGAATAAACTATCAAATATACAGTAATTATATATAATATACTGTACAAAAAATATCAAAAATTACACCAAATGTATATTATATACTGTAAATAAAATATCAAAAAGTACAGTAAATATATATGGCATACCCTATGTAAAATATCAAAAACTACACCAAATATATATTATATAATTTACAGAAAATATCAAAAGGACACCAAATATATATTCTATACTGTACACAAAATATCAAAAAGTACAGTAAATATATTTCATATATCTTACATATAATATTAACTAAAAGTACACCAAATGCATTTTATATACTGTAAATAAAATATCAAAAATACAGTAAACATATATTACATACTGTACATAAAATATCAAAAAGTACACCAAATATGTGTTATATATACTGTAAATATCAAAAACTACAGTAATCATATTCAATGTACTGTATATAAAATATCAAAAATTACACAAAATATAAATAAAATACTGTAAATAAAATATCAAAAAGGACAGTAAATATATACTACACACCCTATGTAAAATATCAAAAATTACACCAAATATATATTATATAATTTACATAGAATATAAAAAGGACACCAAATATATCTTATATATTGTACATAAAATATCAAAAAGTACAGTATATATATTTAATACATTGTACATATATTATTAACTAAAAGTACACCAAATACATTTTGTATACTGAAAATAAAATATCAAAAAGTACAGTAAATCTATATTACATACTGTACATAAAATATCAAAAAGTACACCAAATATGTGTTATATATACTGTAAATAAACTATCAAAAACTAGAGTAATTATATTTAATGTACTGTACATAAAATATCAAAAATTACACCAAAGGAATGTTATTTACTGTAAATAAAATATCAAAAAGTACAGTAAATATATCTTACACTCCCTATGTAAAATATCACAATCTACACCAAATATATATTATATAATTTACATAAAATATCAAAAGGACACCAAATATTTATTATATACTGTACATAAAATATCAAAATGTACAGTAAATATATTTCCTATATTGTACATATAATATTAACTGAAAGTACACCAAATACATTTTATATACTGTAAATAAAATATCAAAAATACAGTAAATATATATTACATACTGTACATAAAATATCAAAAAGTACACCAAATATGTGTTATATATACTGTGAATAAACTATCAAATATACAGTAATTATATATAATATACTGTACAAAAAATATCAAAAATTACACCAAATGTATATTATATACTGTAAATAAAATATCAAAAAGTACAGTAAATATATATGGCATACACTATGTAAAATATCAAAAACTACACCAAATATATATTATATAATTTACAGAAAATATCAAAAGGACACCAAATATATATTCTATACTGTACACAAAATATCAAAAAGTACAGTAAATATATTTCATATATCTTACATATAATATTAACTAAAAGTACACCAAATGCATTTTATATACTGTAAATAAAATATCAAAAAGTACAGTAAACATAAATTACATACTGTACATAAAATATCAAAAAGTACACCAAATATGTGTTATATATACTGTAAATATCAAAAACTACAGTAATCATATTCAATGTACTGTATATAAAATATCAAAAATTACACCAAATATAAATTAAATACTGTAAATAAAATATCAAAAAGGACAGTAAATATATACTACACACCCTATGTAAAATATCAAAAATTACACCAAATATATATTATATAATTTACATAGAATATAAAAAGGACACCAAATATATCTTATATATTGTACATAAAATATCAAAAAGTACAGTATATATATTTCATACATTGTACATATATTATTAACTAAAAGTACACCAAATACATTTTGTATACTGAAAATAAAATATCAAAAAGTACAGTAAATCTATATTACATAATGTACATAAAATATCAAAAAGCACACCAAATATGTGTTATATATACTGTAAATAAACTATCAAAAACTACAGTAATTATATTTAATATACTGTACATAAAATATCAAAAATTACACCAAAGGAATGTTATTTACTGTAAATAAAATATCAAAAATTACAGTAAATATATATTACACACACTATGTAAAATATCAAAAACTACACCAAATATCTATTATAAAATTCACATAAAATATCAAAAGTACACCAAATATTTATTATATACTGTACATAAAATATCAAAAAGTACAGTAAATATATATTACACACCCTATGTAAAATATCACAAACTACACCAAATATATATTATATAATTTACATAAAATATCAAAAGGAAACCTAATATATCTTCTATACTGTTCATAAAATATCAAAAATTACAGTAAATATATTTAATATATTGTACATATAATATTAACTAAAAGTACACCAAATACATTTTATATACTGTAAATAAATTATCAAAAATTACAGTAAACATATATTACATACTGTACATAAAATATCAAAAAGTACACCAAATATGTGTTATATATACTGTAAATAAACAATCAAAAACTACAGTAATTATATTTAATGTACTGTACATAAAATATCAAAAATTACACCAAATGTATATTATTTACTGTAAATAAAATATCAAAAATTACAGTAAATATATATTACACACCCTATGTAAAATATCAAAAACTACACCAAATATATATTACAAAATTCACATAAAATATCAAAAGGACACCAAATATATCTTATATACTGTACTTAAATTATCAAAAGTACAGTAAATATATTTCATATATTGTACATATAATATTAACTAAAAGTACACCAAATACATTTTATATAGTGTAACTAAAATATCAAAATGTACAGTAAATATATATTACACACGATATGTAAAATATCACAATCTACACCAAATATATATTATATAATTTACATAAAATATCAAAAGGACACCAAATATATCTTATATAGTGTACATAAAATATCAAAATGTACAGTAAATATGTTTCATATATTGTACATATAACATTAACTAAAAGTACACCAAATACATTTTATATACAGTAAATAAAATATCAAAAAGTACAGTAAATATATATTACATACTGTACATAAAATATCAAAAATACACCAAATATGTGTTATATATACTGTAAATATCAAAAACTACAGTAATCATATTCAATGTACTGTATATAAAATATCAAAAATTACACCAAATATAAATTAAATACTGTAAATGAAATATCAAAAAGGACAGTAAATATATACTACACACCCTATGTAAAATATCAAAAATTACACCAAATATATATTATATAATTTACATAGAATATAAAAAGGACACCAAATATATCTTATATATTGTACATAAAATATCAAAAAGTACAGTATATATATTTCATACATTGTACATATATTATTAACTAAAAGTACACCAAATACATTTTGTATACTGAAAATAAAATATCAAAAAGTACAGTAAATCTATATTACATACTGTACATAAAATATCAAAAAGTACACCAAATATGTGTTATATATACTGTAAATAAACTATCAAAAACTACAGTAATTATATTTAATATACTGTACATAAAATATCAAAAATTACACCAAAGGAATGTTATTTACTGTAAATAAAATATCAAAAAGTACAGTAAATATATCTTACACTCCCTATGTAAAATATCACAATCTACACCAAATATATATTATATAATTTACATAAAATATCAAAAGGACACCAAATATATCTTATATAGTGTACATAAAATATCAAAATGTACAGTAAATATATTTCCTATATTGTACATATAATATTAACTGAAAGTACACCAAATACATTTTATATACTGTAAATAAAATATCAAAAATACAATAAATATATATTACATACTGTACATAAAATATCAAAAAGTACACCAAATATGTGTAATATGTACTGTAAATAAACTATCAAAACTACACTAATTATATTTAATATACTGTACATAAAATATCAAAAATTAAACCAAATATATATTATTTACTGTAAAGAAAATACCAAAAAGTACAGTAAATATATATTACACACCCTATGTAAAATATCACAAATTACACCAAATATATATTATATAATTTACATAAAATATCAAAAGGACACCAAATATACCTTATATAGTGAACATGAAATATCAAAAAGTACAGTAAATATATTTCATATATTGTACATATAATATTAACTAAAAGTACACCAAATACATTTTATATACTGTAAATACAATATCAAAATTACAGTAAATATATATTACTTTCAGTACATAAAATATCAAAAAGTACATCAAATATGTGTTATATATACTGTAAATAAACTATCAAAAACTGCAGTAATTATGTTTAATATACTGTACATAAAATATTAAAAATTACACCAAATGTATATTATTTACTGTAAATAAAATATCAAAAAGTACAGTAAATATATCTTACACACCCTATGTAAAATATCACAATCTACACCAAATACATATTATATAATTTACATAAAATATCAAAAGGACACCAAATATATCTTATATAGTGTACATAAAATATCAAAATGTACAGTAAATATATTTCATATATTGTACATATAATATTAACTAAAAGTACACCAAATACATTTTATATACAGTAAATAAAATATCAAAAAGTACAGTAAATATGTATTACATACTGTACATAAAATATCAAAAAGTACACCATATATGTGTAATATATACTGTAAATAAACTATCAAAAACTACTGTAATTATATTTAATATACTGTACATAAAATATCAAAAATTAAACCAAATGTATATTATATACTGTAAATAAAATATCATCAAGTACAGTAAATATATATTACACACCCTATGTAAAATATCACAAACTTCACCAAATATATATTATAAAATTTACATAAAATATCAAAAGGACACCACTTATATCTTCTATACTGTACATAAAATATCAAAATGTACAGTAAATATATTTCATATATTGTATATATAATATTAACTAAAAGTACACCAAATACATTTTATATACTGTAAATAAATTATCAAAAATTACAGTAAATATATATTACATACTGTATATAAAATATCAAAAAGTACACCATATATGTGTTATATATACTGTAAATAAACTGTCAAAGACTACAGAAATTATATTTAATATACTGTACATAAAATATCAAAAATTACACCAAATGTATATTATTTACTGTAAATAAAATATCAAAAATTACAGTAAATATATATTACACACCCTATGTAAAATATCAAAAACTACACCAAATATCTATTATAAAATTCACATAAAATATCAAAAGGACACCAAATATTTATTATATACTGTACATAAAATATCAAAAAGTACAGTAAATATATTTCATATAGTGTACATATAATATTAACTAAAAGTACACCAAATACATTTCATATACTGTAAATAAAATATCAAAAAGTACAGTAAATATATATTACATACTGTACATAAAATATCAAAAAGTACACCAAATATGTGTTATATATACTGTGAATAAACTATCAAATATACAGTAATTATATATAATATACTGTACAAAAATATCAAAAATTACACCAAATGTATATTATATACTGTAAATAAAATATCAAAAAGTACAGTAAATATATATGGCATACACTATGTAAAATATCAAAAACTACACCAAATATATATTATATAATTTACAGAAAATATCAAAAGGACACCAAATATATATTCTATACTGTACACAAAATATCAAAAAGTACAGTAAATATATTTCATATATCTTACATATAATATTAACTAAAAGTACACCAAATGCATTTTATATACTGTAAATAAAATATCAAAAAGTACAGTAAACATAAATTACATACTGTACATAAAATATCAAAAAGTACACCAAATATGTGTTATATATACTGTAAATATCAAAAACTACAGTAATCATATTCAATGTACTGTATATAAAATATCAAAAATTACACCAAATATAAATTAAATACTGTAAATAAAATATCAAAAAGGACAGTAAATATATACTACACACCCTATGTAAAATATCAAAAATTACACCAAATATATATTATATAATTTACATAGAATATAAAAAGGACACCAAATATATCTTATATATTGTACATAAAATATCAAAAAGTACAGTATATATATTTCATACATTGTACATATATTATTAACTAAAAGTACACCAAATACATTTTGTATACTGAAAATAAAATATCAAAAAGTACAGTAAATCTATATTACATACTGTACATAAAATTTCAAAAAGTACACCAAATATGTGTTATATATACTGTAAATAAACTATCAAAAACTACAGTAATTATATTTAATATACTGTACATAAAATATCAAAAATTACACCAAAGGAATGTTATTTACTGTAAATAAAATATCAAAAAGTACAGTAAATATATCTTACACACCCTATGTAAAATATCACAATCTACACCAAATATCTATTATAAAATTCACATAAAATATCAAAAGGACACCAAATATTTATTATATACTGTACATAAAATATCAAAAAGTACAGTAAATATATTTCCTATATTGTACATATAATATTAACTGAAATTACACCAAATACATTTTATATACTGTAAATAAAATATCAAAAATACAGTAAATATATATTACATACTGTACATAAAATATCAAAAAGTACACCAAATATGTGTAATATATACTGTAAATAAACTGTCAAAACTACACTAATTATATTTAATATACTGTACATAAAATATCAAAAATTACACCAAATATATATTATTTACTGTAAAGAAAATACCAAAAAGTACAGTAAATATATCTTACACACCCTATGTAAAATATCACAAACTACACCAAATATATATTATATAATTTACATAAAATATCAAAAGGACACCAAATATACCTTATATACTGAACATGAAATATCAAAAAGTACAGTAAATATATTTCATATATTGTACATATAATATTAACTAAAAGTACACCAAATACATTTTATATACTGTAAATAAAATATCAAAAGTACAGTAAATATATATTACATTCAGTACATAAAATATCAAAAAGTACACCAAATATGTGTTATATATACTGTAAAAAAACTATCAAAAACTGCAGTAATTATATTTAATATACTGCACATAAAATATCAAAAATTACACCAAATGTATATTATTTACTGTAAATAAAATATCAAAAAGTACAGTAAATATATCTTACACACCCTATGTAAAATATCACAAAGTACACCAAATATATATTATATAATTTACATAAAATATCAAAAGGACACCAAATATACCTTATATACTGAACATGAAATATCAAAATGTACAGTAAATATATTTCATATATTGTACATATAATATTAACTAAAAGTACACCAAATACATTTTATATACTGTAAATAAAATATCAAAAATACAGTAAATATATCATACATTCTGTACATAAAATATCAAAAAGTACACCAAATATGTGTTATATATACTGTAAATAAACTATCAAAAACTGCAGTAATTATGTTTAATATACTGTACATAAAATATCAAAAATTACACCAAATGTATATTATTTACTGTAAATAAAATATCAAAAAGTACAGTAAATATATCTTACACACCCTATGTAAAATATCACAATCTACACCAAATATATATTATATAATTAACATAAAATATCAAAAGGACACCAAATATATCTTATATACTGTACATAAAATATCAAAATTACAGTAAATAGATTTCATATATTGTACATATAATGTTAACTAAAAGTACACCAAATACATTTTATATACTGTAAATAAAATATCAAAAAGTACAGTAAATATATATTACACAACCTATGTAAAATATCACAAACTTCACCAAATATATATTATATAATTTACATAAAATATCAAAAGGACACCAAATATATCTTCTATACTGTACATAAAATATCAAAAGGTACAGTAAATATATTTCATATATTGTATATATAATATTAACTAAAAGTACACCAAATACATTTTATATACTGTAAATAAATTATCAAAAATTACAGTAAATATATATTACATACTGTACATAAAATATCAAAAAGTACACAAAATATGTGTTATATATACTGTAAATAAACTATCAAAACTACACTAATTATATTTAATATACTGTACATAAAATATCAAAAATTACACCAAATATATATTATTTACTGTAAAGAAAATACCAAAAAGTACAGTAAATATATATTACACACCCTATGTAAAATATCACAAACTACACAAAATATATATTATATAATTTACATAAAATATCAAAAGGACACCAAATATATCTTATATACTGAACATGAAATATCAAAATGTACAGTAAATATATTTCATATATTGTACATATAATATTAACTAAAAGTACACCAAATACATTTTATATACTGTAAATTAAATATCAAAATGTACAGTAAATATATATTACATTCTGTTCATAAAATATCAAAAAGTACACCAAATTTGTGTTTTATATACTGTAAATAAACTATCAAAAACTGCAGTAATTATATTTAATATACTGTGCATAAAATATCAAAAATTAAACCAAATGTATATTATTTACTGTAAATAAACTATCAAAAAGTACAGTAAATATATCTTACACACCCTATGTAAAATATCACAATCTACACCAAATATATATTATATAATTTACATTAAATATCAAAAGGACACCAAATATATCTTATATACTGTACATAAAATATCAAAATTACAGTAAATATATTTCATATATTGTACATATAATGTTAACTAAAAGTACACCAAATATATTTTATATAGTGTAAATAAAATATCAAAATGTACAGTAAATATATATTACACACCCTATGTAAAATATCACAATCTACACCAAATTTATATTATGTAATTTACATAAAATATCAAAAGGACACCATATATACCTTATATGCTGAACATAAAATATCAAAATGTACCGTATATATATTTCATATATTGTACATATAATATTAACTAAAAGTACACCAAATACATTTTATATACTGTAAATAAAATATCAAATAGTAGAGTAAATATATATTACATACTGTACATAAAATATCAAAAAGTACACCAAATATGTGTAATATATACTGTAAATAAACTATCAAATCCACAGTAATCATATTCAATGTACTGTATATAAAATATCAAAAATTACACCAAATATAAATTAAATACTGTAAATAAAATATCAAAAAGTACAGTAAATATATACTACACACCCTATGTTAAATATCAAAAATTACACCAAATATATATTATATAATTTACATAGAATATAAAAAGGACACCAAATATATCTTATATATTGTACATAAAATATCAAAAAGTACAGTATATATATTTCATACATTGTACATATATTATTAACTAAAAGTACACCAAATACATTTTGTATACTGAAAATAAAATATCAAAAAGTACAGTAAATCTATATTACATACTGTACATAAAATATCAAAAAGTACACCAAATATGTGTTATATATACTGTAAATAAACTATCAAAAACTACAGTAATTATATTTAATATACTGTACATAAAATATCAAAAATTACACCAAAGGAATGTTATTTACTGTAAATAAAATATCAAAAAGTACAGTAAATATATCTTACACTCCCTATGTAAAATATCACAATCTACACCAAATATATATTATATAATTTACATAAAATATCAAAAGGACACCAAATATATCTTATATAGTGTACATAAAATATCAAAATGTACAGTAAATATATTTCCTATATTGTACATATAATATTAACTGAAAGTACACCAAATACATTTTATATACTGTAAATAAAATATCAAAAATACAGTAAATATATATTACATACTGTACATAAAATATCAAAAAGTACACCAAATATGTGTAATATATACTGTAAATTAACTATCAAAACTACATTAATTTTATTTAATATACTGTACATAAAATATCAAAAATTACACCAAATATATATTATTTACTGTAAAGAAAATACCAAAAAGTACAGTAAATATATATTACACACCCTATGTAAAATATCACAAACTACACCAAATATATATTATATAATTTACATAAAATATCAAAAGGACACCAAATATACCTTATATACTGAACATGAAATATCAAAAAGTACAGTAAATATATTTCATATATTGTACATATAATATTAACTAAAAGTACACCAAATACATTTTATATACTGTAAATAAAATATCAAAATTACAGTAAATATATTTTACTTTCAGTACATAAAATATCAAATGTACACCAAATATGTGTTATATATACTGTAAATAAACTATCAAAAACTGCAGTAATTATGTTTAATATACTGTACATAAAATATTAAAAATTACACCAAATGTATATTATTTACTGTAAATAAAATATCAAAAAGTACAGTAAATATATCTTACACACCCTATGTAAAATATCACAATCTACACCAAATATATATTATATAATTTACATAAAATATCAAAAGGACACCAAATATATCTTATATAGTGTACATAAAATATCAAAATGTACAGTAAATATATTTCATATATTGTACATATAATATTAACTAAAAGTACACCAAATACATTTTATATACAGTAAATAAAATATCAAAAAGTACAGTAAATATGTATTACATACTGTACATAAAATATCAAAAAGTACACCATATATGTGTAATATATACTGTAAATAAACTATCAAAAACTACTGTAATTATATTTAATATACTGTACATAAAATATCAAAAATTAAACCAAATGTATATTATATACTGTAAATAAAATATCATCAAGTACAGTAAATATATATTACACACCCTATGTAAAATATCACAAACTTCACCAAATATATATTATAAAATTTACATAAAATATCAAAAGGACACCACTTATATCTTCTATACTGTACATAAAATATCAAAACGTACAGTAAATATATTTCATATATTGTATATATAATATTAACTAAAAGTACACCAAATACATTTTATATACTGTAAATAAATTATCAAGAATTACAGTAAATATATATTACATACTGTATATAAAATATCAAAAAGTACACCATATATGTGTTATATATACTGTAAATAAACTATCAAAGACTACAGTAATTATATTTAATATACTGTACATAAAATATCAAAAATTACACCAAATGTATATTATTTTCTGTAAATAAAATATCAAAAATTACAGTAAATATATATTACACACCCTATGTAAAATATCAAAAACTACACCAAATATCTATTATAAAATTCACATAAAATATCAAAAGGACACCAAATATTTATTATATACTGTACATAAAATATCAAAAAGTACAGTAAATATATTTCATATAGTTTACATATAATATTAACTAAAAGTACACCAAATACATTTCATATACTGTAAATAAAATATCAAAAAGTACAGTAAATATATATTACATACTGTACATAAAATATCAAAAAGTACACCAAATATATGTTATATATACTGTGAATAAACTATCAAATATACAGTAATTATATATAATATACTGTACAAAAAATATCAAAAATTACACCAAATGTATATTATATACTGTAAATAAAATATCAAAAAGTACAGTAAATATATATGGCATACCCTATGTAAAATATCAAAAACTACACCAAATATATATTATATAATTTACAGAAAATATCAAAAGGACACCAAATATATATTCTATACTGTACACAAAATATCAAAAAGTACAGTAAATATATTTCATATATCTTACATATAATATTAACTAAAAGTACACCAAATGCATTTTATATACTGTAAATAAAATATCAAAAATACAGTAAACATATATTACATACTGTACATAAAATATCAAAAAGTACACCAAATATGTGTTATATATACTGTAAATATCAAAAACAACAGTAATCATATTCAATGTACTGTATATAAAATATCAAAAATTACACAAAATATAAATTAAATACTGTAAATAAAATATCAAAAAGGACAGTAAATATATACTACACACCCTATGTAAAATATCAAAAATTACACCAAATATATATTATATAATTTACATAGAATATAAAAAGGACACCAAATATATCTTATATATTGTACATAAAATATCAAAAAGTACAGTATATATATTTCATACATTGTACATATATTATTAACTAAAAGTACACCAAATACATTTTGTATACTGAAAATAAAATATCAAAAAGTACAGTAAATCTATATTACATACTGTACATAAAATATCAAAAAGTACACCAAATATGTGTTATATATACTGTAAATAAACTATCAAAAACTAGAGTAATTATATTTAATGTACTGTACATAAAATATCAAAAATTACACCAAAGGAATGTTATTTACTGTAAATAAAATATCAAAAAGTACAGTAAATATATCTTACACTCCCTATGTAAAATATCACAATCTACACCAAATATATATTATATAATTTACATAAAATATCAAAAGGACACCAAATATTTATTATATACTGTACATAAAATATCAAAATGTACAGTAAATATATTTCCTATATTGTACATATAATATTAACTGAAAGTACACCAAATACATTTTATATACTGTAAATAAAATATCAAAAATACAGTAAATATATATTACATACTGTACATAAAATATCAAAAAGTACACCAAATATGTGTTATATATACTGTGAATAAACTATCAAATATACAGTAATTATATATAATATACTGTACAAAAAATATCAAAAATTACACCAAATGTATATTATATACTGTAAATAAAATATCAAAAAGTACAGTAAATATATATGGCATACACTATGTAAAATATCAAAAACTACACCAAATATATATTATATAATTTACAGAAAATATCAAAAGGACACCAAATATATATTCTATACTGTACACAAAATATCAAAAAGTACAGTAAATATATTTCATATATCTTACATATAATATTAACTAAAAGTACACCAAATGCATTTTATATACTGTAAATAAAATATCAAAAAGTACAGTAAACATAAATTACATACTGTACATAAAATATCAAAAAGTACACCAAATATGTGTTATATATACTGTAAATATCAAAAACTACAGTAATCATATTCAATGTACTGTATATAAAATATCAAAAATTACACCAAATATAAATTAAATACTGTAAATAAAATATCAAAAAGGACAGTAAATATATACTACACACCCTATGTAAAATATCAAAAATTACACCAAATATATATTATATAATTTACATAGAATATAAAAAGGACACCAAATATATCTTATATATTGTACATAAAATATCAAAAAGTACAGTATATATATTTCATACATTGTACATATATTATTAACTAAAAGTACACCAAATACATTTTGTATACTGAAAATAAAATATCAAAAAGTACAGTAAATCTATATTACATACTGTACATAAAATATCAAAAAGTACACCAAATATGTGTTATATATACTGTAAATAAACTATCAAAAACTACAGTAATTATATTTAATATACTGTACATAAAATATCAAAAATTACACCAAAGGAATGTTATTTACTGTAAATAAAATATCAAAAATTACAGTAAATATATATTACACACACTATGTAAAATATCAAAAACTACACCAAATATCTATTATAAAATTCACATAAAATATCAAAAGTACACCAAATATTTATTATATACTGTACATAAAATATCAAAAAGTACAGTAAATATATATTACACACCCTATGTAAAATATCACAAACTACACCAAATATATATTATATAATTGACATAAAATATCAAAAGGAAACCTAATATATCTTCTATACTGTTCATAAAATATCAAAAATTACAGTAAATATATTTAATATATTGTACATATAATATTAACTAAAAGTACACCAAATACATTTTATATACTGTAAATAAATTATCAAAAATTACAGGAAACATATATTACATACTGTACATAAAATATCAAAAAGTACACCAAATATGTGTTATATATACTGTAAATAAACAATCAAAAACTACAGTAATTATATTTAATGTACTGTACATAAAATATCAAAAATTACACCAAATGTATATTATTTACTGTAAATAAAATATCAAAAATTACAGTAAATATATATTACACACCCTATGTAAAATATCAAAAACTACACCAAATATATATTACAAAATTCACATAAAATATCAAAAGGACACCAAATATATCTTATATACTGTACATAAATTATCAAAAGTACAGTAAATATATTTCATATATTGTACATATAATATTAACTAAAAGTACACCAAATACATTTTATATAGTGTAACTAAAATATCAAAATGTACAGTAAATATATATTACACACCATATGTAAAATATCACAATCTACACCAAATATATATTATATAATTTACATAAAATATCAAAAGGACACCAAATATATCTTATATAGTGTACATAAAATATCAAAATGTACAGTAAATATGTTTCATATATTGTACATATAACATTAACTAAAAGTACACCAAATACATTTTATATACAGTAAATAAAATATCAAAAAGTACAGTAAATATATATTACATACTGTACATAAAATATCAAAAATACACCAAATATGTGTTATATATACTGTAAATATCAAAAACTACAGTAATCATATTCAATGTACTGTATATAAAATATCAAAAATTACACCAAATATAAATTAAATACTGTAAATGAAATATCAAAAAGGACAGTAAATATATACTACACACCCTATGTAAAATATCAAAAATTACACCAAATATATATTATATAATTTACATAGAATATAAAAAGGACACCAAATATATCTTATATATTGTACATAAAATATCAAAAAGTACAGTATATATATTTCATACATTGTACATATATTATTAACTAAAAGTACACCAAATACATTTTGTATACTGAAAATAAAATATCAAAAAGTACAGTAAATCTATATTACATACTGTACATAAAATATCAAAAAGTACACCAAATATGTGTTATATATACTGTAAATAAACTATCAAAAACTACAGTAATTATATTTAATATACTGTACATAAAATATCAAAAATTACACCAAAGGAATGTTATTTACTGTAAATAAAATATCAAAAAGTACAGTAAATATATCTTACACTCCCTATGTAAAATATCACAATCTACACCAAATATATATTATATAATTTACATAAAATATCAAAAGGACACCAAATATATCTTATATAGTGTACATAAAATATCAAAATGTACAGTAAATATATTTCCTATATTGTACATATAATATTAACTGAAAGTACACCAAATACATTTTATATACTGTAAATAAAATATCAAAAATACAATAAATATATATTACATACTGTACATAAAATATCAAAAAGTACACCAAATATGTGTAATATATACTGTAAATAAACTATCAATACTACACTAATTATATTTAATATACTGTACATAAAATATCAAAAATTACACCAAATATATATTATTTACTCTAAAGAAAATACCAAAAAGTACAGTAAATATATATTACACACCCTATGTAAAATATCACAAACTACACCAAATATATATTATATAATTTACATAAAATATCAAAAGGACACCAAATATACCTTATATACTGAACATGAAATATCAAAAAGTACAGTAAATATATTTCATATATTGTACATATAATATTAACTAAAAGTACACCAAATACATTTTATATACTGTAAATAAAATATCAAAATTACAGTAAATATATATTACTTTCAGTACATAAAATATCAAAAAGTACACCAAATATGTGTTATATATACTGTAAATAAACTATCAAAAACTGCAGTAATTATGTTTAATATACTGTACATAAAATATTAAAAATTACACGAAATGTATATTATTTACTGTAAATAAAATATCAAAAAGTACAGTAAATATATCTTACACACCCTATGTAAAATATCACAATCTACACCAAATACATATTATATAATTTACATAAAATATCAAAAGGACACCAAATATATCTTATATAGTGTACATAAAATATCAAAATGTACAGTAAATATATTTCATATATTGTACATATAATATTAACTAAAAGTACACCAAATACATTTTATATACAGTAAATAAAATATCAAAAAGTACAGTAAATATGTATTACATACTGTACATAAAATATCAAAAAGTACACCATATATGTGTAATATATACTGTAAATAAACTATCAAAAACTACTGTAATTATATTTAATATACTGTACATAAAATATCAAAAATTAAACCAAATGTATATTATATACTGTAAATAAAATATCATCAAGTACAGTAAATATATATTACACACCCTATGTAAAATATCACAAACTTCACCTAATATATATTATAAAATTTACATAAAATATCAAAAGGACACCACTTATATCTTCTATACTGTACATAAAATATCAAAAAGTACAGTAAATATATTTCATATATTGTACATATAATATTAACTAAAAGTACACCAAATACATTTCATATACTGTAAATAAAATATCAAAAAGTACAGTAAATATATATTACATACTGTACATAAAATATCAAAAAGTACACCAAATATGTGTTATATATACTGTGAATAAACTATCAAATATACAGTAATTATATATAATATACTGTACAAAAAATATCAAAAATTACACCAAATGTATATTATATACTGTAAATAAAATATCAAAAAGTACAGTAAATATATATGGCATACACTATGTAAAATATCAAAAACTACACCAAATATATATTATATAATTTACAGAAAATATCAAAAGGACACCAAATATATATTCTATACTGTACACAAAATATCAAAAAGTACAGTAAATATATTTCATATATCTTACATATAATATTAACTAAAAGTACACCAAATGCATTTTATATACTGTAAATAAAATATCAAAAAGTACAGTAAACATAAATTACATACTGTACATAAAATATCAAAAAGTACACCAAATATGTGTTATATATACTGTAAATATCAAAAACTACAGTAATCATATTCAATGTACTGTATATAAAATATCAAAAATTACACCAAATATAAATTAAATACTGTAAATAAAATATCAAAAAGGACAGTAAATATATACTACACACCCTATGTAAAATATCAAAAATTACACCAAATATATATTATATAATTTACATAGAATATAAAAAGGACACCAAATATATCTTATATATTGTACATAAAATATCAAAAAGTACAGTATATATATTTCATACATTGTACATATATTATTAACTAAAAGTACACCAAATACATTTTGTATACTGAAAATAAAATATCAAAAAGTACAGTAAATCTATATTACATACTGTACATAAAATTTCAAAAAGTACACCAAATATGTGTTATATATACTGTAAATAAACTATCAAAAACTACAGTAATTATATTTAATATACTGTACATAAAATATCAAAAATTACACCAAAGGAATGTTATTTACTGTAAATAAAATATCAAAAAGTACAGTAAATATATCTTACACACCCTATGTAAAATATCACAATCTACACCAAATATCTATTATAAAATTCACATAAAATATCAAAAGGACACCAAATATTTATTATATACTGTACATAAAATATCAAAAAGTACAGTAAATATATTTCCTATATTGTACATATAATATTAACTGAAAGTACACCAAATACATTTTATATACTGTAAATAAAATATCAAAAATACAGTAAATATATATTACATACTGTACATAAAATATCAAAAAGTACACCAAATATGTGTAATATATACTGTAAATAAACTATCAAAACTACACTAATTATATTTAATATACTGTACATAAAATATCAAAAATTACACCAAATATATATTATTTACTGTAAAGAAAATACCAAAAAGTACAGTAAATATATATTACACACCCTATGTAAAATATCACAAACTACACCAAATATATATTATATAATTTACATAAAATATCAAAAGGACACCAAATATACCTTATATACTGAACATGAAATATCAAAAAGTACAGTAAATATATTTCATATATTGTACATATAATATTAACTAAAAGTACACCAAATACATTTTATATACTGTAAATAAAATATCAAAATTACAGTAAATATATATTACTTTCAGTACATAAAATATCAAAAAGTACACCAAATATGTGTTATATATACTGTAAATAAACTATCAAAAACTGCAGTAATTATGTTTAATATACTGTACATAAAATATTAAAAATTACACCAAATGTATATTATTTACTGTAAATAAAATATCAAAAAGTACAGTAAATATATCTTACACACCCTATGTAAAATATCACAATCTACACCAAATACATATTATATAATTTACATAAAATATCAAAAGGACACCAAATATATCTTATATAGTGTACATAAAATATCAAAATGTACAGTAAATATATTTCATATATTGTACATATAATATTAACTAAAAGTACACCAAATACATTTTATATACAGTAAATAAAATATCAAAAAGTACAGTAAATATGTATTACATACTGTACATAAAATATCAAAAAGTACACCATATATGTGTAATATATACTGTAAATAAACTATCAAAAACTACTGTAATTATATTTAATATACTGTACATAAAATATCAAAAATTAAACCAAATGTATATTATATACTGTAAATAAAATATCATCAAGTACAGTAAATATATATTACACACCCTATGTAAAATATCACAAACTTCACCAAATATATATTATAAAATTTACATAAAATATCAAAAGGACACCACTTATATCTTCTATACTGTACATAAAATATCAAAATGTACAGTAAATATATTTCATATATTGTATATATAATATTAACTAAAAGTACACCAAATACATTTTATATACTGTAAATAAATTATCAAAAATTACAGTAAATATATATTACATACTGTATATAAAATATCAAAAAGTACACCATATATGTGTTATATATACTGTAAATAAACTATCAAAGACTACATTAATTATATTTAATATACTGTACATAAAATATCAAAAATTACACCAAATGTATATTATTTACTGTAAATAAAATATCAAAAATTACAGTAAATATATATTACACACCCTATGTAAAATATCAAAAACTACACCAAATATCTATTATAAAATTCACATAAAATATGAAAAGGACACCAAATATTTATTATATACTGTACATAAAATATCAAAATGTACAGTAAATATATTTCATATAGTGTACATATAATATTAACTAAAAGTACACCAAATGCATTTTATATACTGTAAATAAAATATCAAAAAGTACAGTAAACATATATTACATACTGTACATAAAATATCAAAAAGTACACCAAATATGTGTTATATATACTGTAAATATCAAAAACTACAGTAATCATATTCAATGTACTGTATATAAAATATCAAAAATTACACCAAATATAAATTAAATACTGTAAATAAAATATCAAAAAGGACAGTAAATATATACTACACACCCTATGTAAAATATCAAAAATTACACCAAATATATATTATATAATTTACATAGAATATAAAAAGGACACCAAATATATCTTATATATTGTACATAAAATATCAAAAAGTACAGTATATATATTTCATACATTGTACATATATTATTAACTAAAAGTACACCAAATACATTTTGTATACTGAAAATAAAATATCAAAAAGTACAGTAAATCTATATTACATACTGTACATAAAATATCAAAAAGTACACCAAATATGTGTTATATATACTGTAAATAAACTATCAAAAACTACAGTAATTATATTTAATATACTGTACATAAAATATCAAAAATTACACCAAAGGAATGTTATTTACTGTAAATAAAATATCAAAAAGTACAGTAAATATATCTTACACTCCCTATGTAAAATATCACAATCTACACCAAATATATATTATATAATTTACATAAAATATCAAAAGGACACCAAATATATCTTATATAGTGTACATAAAATATCAAAATGTACAGTAAATATATTTCCTATATTGTACATATAATATTAACTGAAAGTACACCAAATACATTTTATATACTGTAAATAAAATATCAAAAATACAATAAATATATATTACATACTGTACATAAAATATCAAAAAGTACACCAAATATGTGTAATATATACTGTAAATAAACTATCAAAACTACACTAATTATATTTAATATACTGTACATAAAATATCAAAAATTACACCAAATATATATTATTTACTGTAAAGAAAATACCAAAAAGTACAGTAAATATATATTACACACCCTATGTAAAATATCACAAACTACACCAAATATATATTATATAATTTACATAAAATATCAAAAGGACACCAAATATACCTTATATACTGAACATGAAATATCAAAAAGTACAGTAAATATATTTCATATATTGTACATATAATATTAACTAAATGTACACCAAATACATTTTATATACTGTAAATAAAATATCAAAATTACAGTAAATATATATTACATTCAGTACATAAAATATCAAAAATTACACCAAATATGTGTTATATATACTGTAAATAAACTATCAAAAACTGCAGTAATTATGTTTAATATACTGTACATAAAATATCAAAAATTACACCAAATGTATATTATTTACTGTAAATAAAATATCAAAAAGTACAGTAAATATATCTTACACACCCTATGTAAAATATCACAATCTACACCAAATATATATTATATAATTTACATAAAATATCAAAAGGACACCAAATATATCTTATATAGTGTATATAAAATATCAAAATGTACAGTAAATATATTTCATATATTGTACATATAATATTAACTAAAAGTACACCAAATACATTTTATATACAGTAAATAAAATATCAAAAAGTACAGTAAATATGTATTACATACTGTACATAAAATATCAAAAAGTACACCATATATGTGTAATATATACTGTAAATAAACTATCAAAAACTACTGTAATTATATTTAATATACTGTACATAAAATATCAAAAATTAAACCAAATGTATATTATATACTGTAAATAAAATATCATCAAGTACAGTAAATATATATTACACACCCTATGTAAAATATCACAAACTTCACCAAATATATATTATAAAATTTACATAAAATATCAAAAGGACACCACTTATATCTTCTATACTGTACATAAAATATCAAAATGTACAGTAAATATATTTCATATATTGTATATATAATATTAACTAAAAGTACACCAAATACATTTTATATACTGTAAATAAATTATCAAAAATTACAGTAAATATATATTACATACTGTATATAAAATATCAAAAAGTACACCATATATGTGTTATATATACTGTAAATAAACTGTCAAAGACTACAGTAATTATATTTAATATACTGTACATAAAATATCAAAAATTACACCAAATGTATATTATTTACTGTAAATAAAATATCAAAAATTACAGTAAATATATATTACACACCCTATGTAAAATATCAAAAACTACACCAAATACCTATTATAAAATTCACATAAAATATCAAAAGGACACCAAATATTTATTATATACTGTACATAAAATATCAAAATGTACAGTAAATATATTTCATATAGTGTATATATAATATTAACTAAAAGTACACCAAATACATTTCATATACTGGAAATAAAATATCAAAAAGTACAGTAAATATATATTACATACTGTACATAAAATATCAAAAAGTACACCAAATATGTGTTATATATACTGTGAATAAACTATCAAATATACAGTAATTATATATAATATACTGTACAAAAAATATCAAAAATTACACCAAATGTATATTATATACTGTAAATAAAATATCAAAAAGTACAGTAAATATATATGGCATACCCTATGTAAAATATCAAAAACTACACCAAATATATATTATATAATTTACAGAAAATATCAAAAGGACACCAAATATATATTCTATACTGTACACAAAATATCAAAAAGTACAGTAAATATATTTCATATAGTGTACATATAATATTAACCAAAAGTACACCAAATGCATTTTATATACTGTAAATAAAATATCAAAAAGTACAGTAAACATATATTACATACTGTACATAAAATATCAAAAAGTACACCAAATATGTGTTATATATACTGTAAATATCAAAAACTACAGTAATCATATTCAATGTACTGTATATAAAATATCAAAAATTACACCAAATATAAATTAAATACTGTAAATAAAATATCAAAAAGGACAGTAAATATATACTACACACCCTATGTAAAATATCAAAAATTACACCAAATATATATTATATAATTTACATAGAATATAAAAAGGACACCAAATATATCTTATTGTACATAAAATATCAAAAAGTACAGTATATATATTTCATACATTGTACATATATTATTAACTAAAAGTACACCAAATACATTTTGTATACTGAAAATAAAATATCAAAAAGTACAGTAAATCTATATTACATACTGTACATAAAATTTCAAAAAGTACACCAAATATGTGTTATATATACTGTAAATAAACTATCAAAAACTACAGTAATTATATTTAATATACTGTACATAAAATATCAAAAATTACACCAAAGGAATGTTATTTACTGTAAATAAAATATCAAAAAGTACAGTAAATATATCTTACACTCCCTATGTAAAATATCACAATCTACACCAAATATATATTATATAATTTACATAAAATATCTAAAGGACACCAAATATATCTTATATAGTGTACATAAAATATCAAAATGTACAGTAAATATATTTCCTATATTGTACATATAATATTAACTGAAAGTACACCAAATACATTTTATATACTGTAAATAAAATATCAAAAATACAGTAAATATATATTACATACTGTACATAAAATATCAAAAAGTACACCAAATATGTGTAATATATACTGTAAATAAACTATCAAAACTACACTAACTATATTTAATATACTGTACATAAAATATCAAAAATTACACCAAATATATATTATTTACTGTAAAGAAAATACCAAAAAGTACAGTAAATATATATTACACACCCTATGTAAAATATCACAAACTACACCAAATATATATTATATAATTTACATAAAATATCAAAAGGACACCAAATATACCTTATATACTGAACATGAAATATCAAAAAGTACAGTAAATATATTTCATATATTGTACATATAATATTAACTAAAAGTACACCAAATACATTTTATATACTGTAAATAAAATATCAAAAGTACAGTAAATATATATTACATTCAGTACATAAAATATCAAAAAGTACACCAAATATGTGTTATATATACTGTAAAAAAACTATCAAAAACTGCAGTAATTATATTTAATATACTGCACATAAAATATCAAAAATTACACCAAATGTATATTATTTACTGTAAATAAAATATCAAAAACTACAGTAAATATATCTTACACACCCTATGTAAAATAACACAAAGTACACCAAATATATATTATATAATTTACATAAAATATCAAAAGGACACCAAATATACCTTATATACTGAACATGAAATATCAAAATGTACAGTAAATATATTTCATATATTGTACATATAATATTAACTAAAAGTACACCAAATACATTTTATATACTGTAAATAAAATATCAAAAGTACAGTAAATATATCATACATTCTGTACATAAAATATCAAAAAGTACACCAAATATGTGTTATATATACTGTAAATAAACTATCAAAAACTGCAGTAATTATGTTTAATATACTGTACATAAAATATCAAAAATTACACCAAATGTATATTATTTACTGTAAATAAAATATCAAAAAGTACAGTAAATATATCTTACACACCCTATGTAAAATATCACAATCTACACCAAATATATATTATATAATTAACATAAAATATCAAAAGGACACCAAATATATCTTATATACTGTACATAAAATATCAAAATTACAGTAAATAGATTTCATATATTGTACATATAATGTTAACTAAAAGTACACCAAATACATTTTATATACTGTAAATAAAATATCAAAAAGTACAGTAAATATATATTACACACCCTATGTAAAATATCACAAACTTCACCAAATATATATTATATAATTTACATAAAATATCAAAAGGACACCAAATATATCTTCTATACTGTACATAAAATATCAAAAGTTACAGTAAATATATTTCATATATTGTATATATAATATTAACTAAAAGTACACCAAATACATTTTATATACTGTAAATAAATTATCAAAAATTACAGTAAATATATATTACATACTGTACATAAAATATCAAAAAGTACACCAAATATGTGTTATATATACTGTAAATAAACTATCAAAACTACACTAATTATATTTAATATACTGTACATAAAATATCAAAAATTACACCAAATATATATTATTTACTGTAAAGAAAATACCAAAAAGTACAGTAAATATATATTACACACCCTATGTAAAATATCACAAACTACACCAAATATATATTATATAATTTACATAAAATATCAAAAGGACACCAAATATATCTTATATACTGAACATGAAATATCAAAATGTACAGTAAATATATTTCATATATTGTACATATAATATTAACTAAAAGGACACCAAATACATTTTATATACTGTAAATTAAATATCAAAATGTACAGTAAATATATATTACATTCTGTTCATAAAATATCAAAAAGTACACCAAATTTGTGTTTTATATACTGTAAATAAACTATCAAAAACTGCAGTAATTATATTTAATATACTGTACATAAAATATCAAAAATTAAACCAAATGTATATTATTTACTGTAAATAAAATATCAAAAAGTACAGTAAATATATCTTACACACCCTATGTAAAATATCACAAAGTACACCAAATATATATTATATAATTTACATAAAATATCAAAAGGACACCAAATATACCTTATATACTGAACATGAAATATCAAAATGTACAGTAAATATATTTCATATATTGTACATATAATATTAACTAAAAGTACAACAAATACATTTTATATACTGTAAATAAAATATCAAAAGTACAGTAAATATATCATACATTCTGTACATAAAATATCAAAAAGTACACCAAATATGTGTTATATATACTGTAAATAAACTATCAAAAACTGCAGTAATTATGTTTAATATACTGTACATAAAATATCAAAAATTACACCAAATGTATATTATTTATTGTAAATAAAATATCAAAAAGTACAGTAAATATATCTTACACACCCTATGTAAAATATCACAATCTACACCAAATATATATTATATAATTTACATAAAATATCAAAAGGACACCAAATATATCTTATATACTGTACATAAAATATCAAAATTACAGTAAATAGATTTCATATATTGTACATATAATGTTAACTAAAAGTACACCAAATACATTTTATATACTGTAAATAAAATATCAAAAAGTACAGTAAATATATATTACACACCCTATGTAAAATATCACAAACTTCACCAAATATATATTATATAATTTACATAAAATATCAAAAGGACACCAAATATATCTTCTATACTGTACATAAAATATCAAAATGTACAGTAAATATATTTCATATATTGTATATATAATATTAACTAAAAGTACACCAAATACATTTTATATACTGTAAATAAATTATCAAAAATTACAGTAAATATATATTACATACTGTACATAAAATATCAAAAAGTACACCAAATATGTGTTATATATACTGTAAATAAACTATCAAAACTACACTAATTATATTTAATATACTGTACATAAAATATCAAAAATTACACCAAATATATATTATTTACTGTAAAGAAAATACCAAAAAGTACAGTAAATATATATTACACATCCTATGTAAAATATCACAAACTACACCAAATATATATTATATAATTTACATAAAATATCAAAAGGACACCAAATATATCTTATATACTGAACATGAAATATCAAAATGTACAGTAAATATATTTCATATATTGTACATATAATATTAACTAAAAGTACACCAAATACATTTTATATACTGTAAATTAAATATCAAAATGTACAGTAAATATATATTACATTCTGTTCATAAAATATCAAAAAGTACACCAAATTTGTGTTTTATATACTGTAAATAAACTATCAAAAACTGCAGTAATTATATTTAATATACTGTACATAAAATATCAAAAATTAAATCAAATGTATATTATTTACTGTAAATAAAATATCAAAAAGTACAGTAAATATATCTTACACACCCTATGTAAAATATCACAATCTACACCAAATATATATTATATAATTTACATTAAATATCAAAAGGACACCAAATATATCTTATATACTGTACATAAAATATCAAAATTACAGTAAATATATTTCATATATTGTACATATAATGTTAACTAAAAGTACACCAAATATATTTTATATAGTGTAAATAAAATATCAAAATGTACAGTAAATATATATTACACACCCTATGTAAAATATCACAATCTACACCAAATTTATATTATGTAATTTCCATAAAATATCAAAAGGACACCATATATACCTTATATGCTGAACATAAAATATCAAAATGTACCGTATATATATTTCATATATTGTACATATAATATTAACTAAAAGTACACCAAATACATTTTATATACAGTAAATAAAATATCAAAAAGTACAGTAAATATGTATTACATACTGTACATAAAATATCAAAAAGTACACCATATATGTGTAATATATACTGTAAATAAACTATCAAAAACTACTGTAATTATATTTAATATACTGTACATAAACTATCAAAAATTAAACCAAATGTATATTATATACTGTAAATAAAATATCATCAAGTACAGTAAATATATATTACACACCCTATGTAAAATATCACAAACTTCACCAAATATATATTATAAAATTTACATAAAATATCAAAAGGACACCACTTATATCTTCTATACTGTACATAAAATACCAAAATGTACAGTAAATATATTTCATATATTGTATATATAATATTAACTAAAAGTACACCAAATACATTTTATATACTGTAAATAAATTATCAAAAATTACAGTAAATATATATTACATAATGTATATAAAATATCAAAAAGTACACCATATATGTGTTATATATACTGTAAATAAACTATCAAAGACTACAGTAAATATATTTAATATACTGTACATAAAATATCAAAAATTACACCAAATGTATATTATTTACTGTAAATAAAATATCAAAAATTACAGTAAATATATATTACACACCCTATGTAAAATATCAAAAACTACACCAAATATCTATTATAAAATTCACATAAAATATCAAAAGGACACCAAATATTTATTATATACTGTACATAAATATCAAAAAGTACAGTAAATATATTTCATATAGTGTACATATAATATTAACTAAAAGTACACCAAATACATTTCATATACTGTAAATAAAATATCAAAAAGTTCAGTAAATATATATTACATACTGTACATAAAATATCAAAAAGTACACCAAATATGTGTTATATATACTGTGAATAAACTATCAAATATACAGTAATTATATATAATATACTGTACAAAAAATATCAAAAATTACACCAAATGTATATTATATACTGTAAATAAAATATCAAAAAGTACAGTAAATATATATGGCATACCCTATGTAAAATATCAAAAACTACACCAAATATATATTATATAATTTACAGAAAATATCAAAAGGACACCAAATATATATTCTATACTGTACACAAAATATCAAAAAGTACAGTAAATATATTTCATATATCTTACATATAATATTAACTAAAAGTACACCAAATGCATTTTATATACTGTAAATAAAATATCAAAAAGTACAGTAAACATATATTACATACTGTACATAAAATATCAAAAAGTACACCAAATATGTGTTATATATACTGTAAATATCAAAAACTACAGTAATCATATTCAATGTACTGTATATAAAATATCAAAAATTACTCCAAATATAAATTAAATACTGTAAATAAAATATCAAAAAGGACAGTAAATATATACTACACACCCTATGTAAAATATCAAAAATTACACCAAATATATATTATATAATTTACATAGAATATAAAAAGGACACCAAATATATCTTATATATTGTACATAAAATATCAAAAAGTACAGTATATATATTTCATACATTGTACATATATTATTAATTAAAGTACACCAAATACATTTTGTATACTGAAAATAAAATATCAAAAAGTACAGTAAATCTATATTACCTACTGTACATAAAATATCAAAAAGTACACCAAATATGTGTTATATATACTGTAAATAAACTATCAAAAACTACAGTAATTATATTTAATATACTGTACATAAAATATCAAAAATTACACCAAAGGAATGTTATTTACTGTAAATAAAATATCAAAAAGTACAGTAAATATATCTTACACTCCCTATGTAAAATATCACAATCTACACCAAATATATATTATATAATTTACATAAAATATCAAAAGGACACCAAATATATCTTATATAGTGTACATAAAATATCAAAATGTACAGTAAACATATTTCCTATATTTTACATATAATATTAACTGAAAGTACACCAAATACATTTTATATACTGTAAATAAAATATCAAAAATACAGTAAATATATATTACATACTGTACATAAAATATCAAAAAGTACACCAAATATGTGTAATATATACTGTAAATAAACTATCAAAACTACACTAATTATATTTAATATACTGTACATAAAATATCAAAAATTACACCAAATATATATTATTTACTGTAAAGAAAATACCAAAAAGTACAGTAAATATATATTACACACCCTATGTAAAATATCACAAACTACACCAAATATATATTATATAATTTACATAAAATATCAAAAGGACACCAAATATACCTTATATACTGAACATGAAATATCAAAAAGTACAGTAAATATATTTCATATATTGTACATATAATATTAACTAAAAGTACACCAAATACATTTTATATACTGTAAATAAAATATCAAAAGTACAGTAAATATATATTACATTCAGTACATAAAATATCAAAAAGTACACCAAATATGTGTTATATATACTGTAAAAAAACTATCAAAAACTGCAGTAATTATATTTAATGTACTGTACATAAAATATCAAAAATTACACCAAATGTATATTATTTACTGTAAATAAAATATCAAAAAGTACAGTAAATATATCTTACACACCCTATGTAAAATATCACAAAGTACACCAAATATATATTATATAATTTACATAAAATATCAAAAGGACACCAAATATACCTTATATACTGAACATGAAATATCAAAATGTACAGTAAATATATTTCATATATTGTACATATAATATTAACTAAAAGTACACCAAATACATTTTATATACTGTAAATAAAATATCAAAAGTACAGTAAGTATATCATACATTCTGTACATAAAATAACAAAAAGTACACCAAATATGTGTTATATATACTGTAAATAAACTATCAAAAACTGCAGTAATTATGTTTAATATACTGTACATAAAATATCAAAAATTACACCAAATGTATATTATTTACTGTAAATAAAATATCAAAAAGTACAGTAAATATATCTTACACACCGTATGTAAAATATCACAATCTACACCAAATATATATTATATAATTTACATAAAATATCAAAAGGACACCAAATATATCTTATATACTGTACATAAAATATCAAAATTACAGTAAATAGATTTCATATATTGTACATATAATGTTAACTAAAAGTACACCAAATACATTTTATACTGTAAATAAAATATCAAAAAGTACAGTAAATATATATTACACACCCTATGTAAAATATCACAAACTTCACCAAATATATATTATATAATTTGCATAAAATATCAAAAGGACACCAAATATATCTTCTATACTGTACATAAAATATCAAAATGTACAGTAAATATATTTCATATATTGTATATATAATATTAACTAAAAGTACACCAAATACATTTTATATACTGTAAATAAATTATCAAAAATTACAGTAAATATATATTACATACTGTACATAAAATATCAAAAAGTACACCAAATATGTGTTATATATACTGTAAATAAACTATCAAAACTACACTAATTATATTTAATATACTGTACATAAAATATCAAAAATTACACCAAATATATATTATTTACTGTAAAGAAAATACGAAAAAGTACAGTAAATATATATTACACACCCTATGTAAAATATCACAAACTACACCAAATATATATTATATAATTTACATAAAATATCAAAAGGACACCAAATATATCTTATATACTGAACATGAAATATCAAAATGTACAGTAAATATATTTCATATATTGTACATATAATATTAACTAAAAGTACACCAAATACATTTTATATACTGTAAATTAAATATCAAAATGTACAGTAAATATATATTACATTCTGTTCATAAAATATCAAAAAGTACACCAAATTTGTGTTTTATATACTGTAAATAAACTATCAAAAACTGCAGTAATTATATTTAATATACTGTACATAAAATATCAAAAATTAAACCAAATGTATATTATTTACTGTAAATAAAATATCAAGAAGTACAGTAAATATATCTTACACACCCTATGTAAAATATCACAATCTACACCAAATATATATTATATAATTTACATTAAATATCAAAAGGACACCAAATATATCTTATATACTGTACATAAAATATCAAAATTACAGTAAATATATTTCATATATTGTACATATAATGTTAACTAAAAGTACACCAAATATATTTTATATAGTGTAAATAAAATATCAAAATGTACAGTAAATATATATTACACACCCTATGTAAAATATCACAATCTACACCAAATTTATATTATGTAATTTCCATAAAATATCAAAAGGACACCATATATACCTTATATGCTGAACATAAAATATCAAAATGTACCGTATATATATTTCATATATTGTACATATAATATTAACTAAAAGTACACCAAATACATTTTATATACTGTAAATAAAATATCAAATAGTAGAGTAAATATATATTACATACTGCACATAAAATATCAAAAAGTACACCAAATATGTGTAATATATACTGTAAATAAACTATCAAATCCACAGTAATTATATATAATATACTGTACATAAAATATCAAAAATTACACCAAATGTATATTATTTACTGTAAATAAAATATCAAAAAGTACAGTAAATATATCTTACACACCCTATGTAAAATATCACAATCTACACCAAATATATATTATATAATTTACATAAAATATCAAAAGGACACCAAATATACCTTATATACTGAACATGAAATATCAAAATGTACAGTAAATATATTTCCTATATTGTACATATAATATTAACTAAAAGTACACCAAATACATTTTATATACTGTAAATAAAATATCAAAAGTTCAGTAAATATATATTACATTCTGTACATAAAATATCAAAAAGTACACCAAATATGTGTTATATATACTGTAAATAAACTATCAAAAACTGCGGTAATTATGTTTAATATACTGTACATAAAATATCAAAAATTACACCAAATGTATACTATTTACTGTAAATAAAATATCAAAAAGTACAGTAAATATATCTTACACACCCTATGTAAAATATCACAATCTACACCAAATATATATTATATAATTTACATAAAATATCAAAAGGACACCAAATATATCTTATATACTGTACATAAAATATCAAAATTACAGTAAATATATTTCATATATTGTACATATAATGTTAACTAAAAGTACACCAAATACATTTTATATACTGTAAATAAAATATCAAAAAGTACAGTAAATATGTATTACACACCCTATGTAAAATATCACAATCTTCACCAAATATATATTATATAATTTACATAAAATATCAAAAGGACACCAAATATATCTTCTATACTGTACATAAAATATCAAAAGGTACAGTAAATATATTTCATATATTGTATATATAATATTAACTAAAAGTACACCAAATAAATTTTCTATACTGTAAATAAATTATCAAAAATTACAGTAAATATATATTACATACTGTACATAAAATATCAAAAAGTACACCAAATATGTGTTATATATACTGTAAATAAACTATCAAAACTACACTAATTATATTTAATATACTGTACATAAAATATCAAAAATTACACCAAATATATATTATTTACTGTAAAGAAAATACCAAAAAGTACAGTAAATATATATTACACACCCTATGTAAAATATCACAAACTACACCAAATATATATTATATGATTTACATAAAATATCAAAAGGACACCAAATATATCTTATATACTGAACATGAAATATCAAAATGTACAGTAAATATATTTCATATATTGTACATATAATATTAACTAAAAGTACACCAAAAACATTTTATATACTGTAAATAAAATATCAAAATGTACAGTAAATATATATTACATTCTGTACATAAAATATCAAAAAGTACACCAAATTTGTGTTTTATATACTGGAAATAAACTATCAAAAACTGCAGTAATTATATTTAATATACTGTACATAAAATATCAAAAATTACACCAAATGTATATTATTTACTGTAAATAAAATATCAAAAAGTACAGTAAATATATCTTACACACCCTATGTAAAATATCACAATCTACACCAAATATATATTATATAATTTACATAAAATATCAAAAGGACACCAAATATATCTTATATAGTGTACATAAAATATCAAAATGTACAGTAAATATATTTCATATATTGTACATATAATATTAACTAAAAGTACACCAAATACATTTTATATACAGTAAATAAAATATCAAAAAGTACAGTAAATATGTATTACATACTGTACATAAAATATCAAAAAGTACACCATATATGTGTAATATATACTGTAAATAAACTATCAAAAACTACTGTAATTATATTTAATATACTGTACATAAAATATCAAAAATTAAACCAAATGTATATTATATACTGTAAATAAAATATCATCAAGTACAGTAAATATATATTACACACCCTATGTAAAATATCACAAACTTCACCAAATATATATTATAAAATTTACATAAAATATCAAAAGGACACCACTTATATCTTCTATACTGTACATAAAATATCAAAATGTACAGTAAATATATTTCATATATTGTATATATAATATTAACTAAAAGTACACCAAATACATTTTATATACTGTAAATAAATTATCAAAAATTACAGTAAATATATATTACATACTGTATATAAAATATCAAAAAGTACACCATATATGTGTTATATATACTGTAAATAAACTATCAAAGACTATAGTAATTATATTTAATATACTGTACATAAAATATCAAAAATTACACCAAATGTATATTATTTACTGTAAATAAAATATCAAAAATTACAGTAAATATATATTACACACCCTATGTAAAATATCAAAAACTACACCAAATATCTATTATAAAATTCACATAAAATATCAAAAGGACACCAAATATTTATTATATACTGTACATAAAATATCAAAAAGTACAGTAAATATATTTCATATAGTGTATATATAATATTAACTAAAAGTACACCAAATACATTTCATATACTGGAAATAAAATATCAAAAAGTACAGTAAATATATATTACATACTGTACATAAAATATCAAAAAGTACACCAAATATGTGTTATATATACTGTGAATAAACTATCAAATATACAGTAATTATATATAATATACTGTACAAAAAATATCAAAAATTACACCAAATGTATATTATATACTGTAAATAAAATATCAAAAAGTACAGTAAATATATATGGCATACCCTATGTAAAATATCAAAAACTACACCAAATATATATTATATAATTTACAGAAAATATCAAAAGGACACCAAATATATATTCTATACTGTATCACAAAATATCAAAAAGTACAGTAAATATATTTCATATATCTTACATATAATATTAACTAAAAGTACACCAAATGCATTTTATATACTGTAAATAAAATATCAAAAAGTACAGTAAACATATATTACATACTGTACATAAAATATCAAGAAGTACACCAAATATGTGTTATATATACTGTAAATATCAAAAACTACAGTAATCATATTCAATGTACTGTATATAAAATATCAAAAATTACACCAAATATAAATTAAATACTGTAAATAAAATATCAAAAAGGACAGTAAATATATACTACACACCCTATGTAAAATATCAAAAATTACACCAAATATATATTATATAATTTACATAGAATATAAAAAGGACACCAAATATATCTTATATATTGTACATAAAATATCAAAAAGTACAGTATATATATTTCATACATTGTACATATATTATTAACTAAAAGTACACCAAATACATTTTGTATACTGAAAATAAAATATCAAAAATTACAGTAAATATATATTACATACTGTACATAAAATATCAAAAAGTACACCAAATATGTGTTATATATACTGTAAATAAACTATCAAAAACTACAGTAATTATATTTAATATACTGTACATAAAATATCAAAAATTACACCAAAGGAATGTTATTTACTGTAAATAAAATATCAAAAAGTACAGTAAATATATCTTACACTCCCTATGTAAAATATCACAATCTACACCAAATATATATTATATAATTTACATAAAATATCAAAAGGACACCAAATATATCTTATATAGTGTACATAAAATATCAAAATGTACAGTAAATATATTTCCTATATTGTACATATAATATTAACTGAAAGTACACCAAATACATTTTATATACTGTAAATAAAATATCAAAAATACAGTAAATATATATTACATACTGTACATAAAATATCAAAATGTACACCAAATATGTGTAATATATACTGTAAATAAACTATCAAAACTACACTAATTATATTTAATATACTGTACATAAAATATCAAAAATTACACCAAATATATATTATTTACTGTAAAGAAAATACCAAAAAGTACAGTAAATATATATTACACACCCTATGTAAAATATCACAAACTACACCAAATATATATTATATAATTTACATAAAATATCAAAAGGACACCAAATATACCTTATATACTGAACATGAAATATCAAAAAGTACAGTAAATATATTTCATATATTGTACATATAATATTAACTAAAAGTACACCAAATACATTTTATGTACTGTAAATAAAATATCAAATGTACAGTAAAAATATATTACATTCAGTACATAAAATATCAAAAAGTACACCAAATATGTGTTATATATACTGTAAATAAACTATCAAAAACTGCAGTAATTATGTTTAATATACTGTACATAAAATATCAAAAATTACACCAAATGTATATTATTTACTGTAAAAAAATATCAAAAAGTACAGTAAATATATCTTACACACCCTATGTAAAATATCACAATCTACACCAAATATATATTATATAATTTAGATAAAATATCAAAAGGACACCAAATATATCTTATATACTGTACATAAAATATCAAAATTACAGTAAATAGATTTCATACATTGTACATATAATGTTAACTAAAAGTACACCAAATACATTTTATATACTGTAAATAAAATATCAAAAAGTACAGTAAATATATATTTCACACCCTATGTAAAATATCACAACCTTCACCAAATATATATTATATAATTTACATAAAATATCAAAAGGACACCAAATATATCTTCTATACTGTACATAAAATATCAAAAGGTACAGTAAATATATTTCATATATTGTATATATAATATTAACTACAAGTACACCAAATACATTTTATATACTGTAAATAAATTATCAAAAATTACAGTAAATATATATTACATACTGTACATAAAATATCAAAAAGTACACCAAATATGTGTTATATATACTGTAAATAAACTATCAAAACTACACTAATTATATTTAATATACTGTACATAAAATATCAAAAATTACACCAAATGTATATTATTTACTGTAAAGAAAATACCAAAAAGTACAGTAAATATATATTACACACCCTATGTAAAATATCACAAACTACACCAAATATATATTATGTAATTTACATAAAATATCCAAAGGACACCAAATATATCTTATATACTGAACATGAAATATCAAAATGTACAGTAAATATATTTCATATATTGTACATATAATATTAACTAAAAGTACACCAAATACATTTTATATACTGTAAATTAAATATCAAAATGTACAGTAAATATATATTACATTCTGTTCATAAAATATCAAATAGTACAACAAATTTGTGTTTTATATAGTGTAAATAAACTATCAAAAACTGCAGTAATTATATTTAATATACTGTACATAAAATATCAAAAATTAAACCAAATGTATATTATTTACTGTAAATAAAATATCAAAAAGTACAGTAAATATATCTTACACACCCTATGTAAAATATCACAATCTACACCAAATATATATTATATAATTTACATTAAATATCAAAAGGACACCAAATATATCTTATATACTGTACATAAAATATCAAAATTACAGTAAATATATTTCATATATTGTACATATAATGTTAACTAAAAGTACACCAAATATATTTTATATAGTGTAAATAAAATGTCAAAATGTACAGTAAATATATATTACACACCCTATGTAAAATATCACAATCTACACCAAATTTATATTATGCAAATTACATAAAATATCAAAAGGACACCATATATACATTATATGCTGAACATAAAATACCAAAATGTACCGTATATATATTTCATATATTGTACATATAATATTAACTAAAAGTACACCAAATACATTTTATATACTGTAAATAAAATATCAAATTGTAGAGTAAATATATATTACATACTGTACATAAAATATCAAAAAGTACACCAAATATGTGTAATATATACTGTAAATAAACTATCAAATCCACAGTAATTATATATAATATACTGTACATAAAATATCAAAAATTACACCAAATGTATATTATTTACTGTAAATAAAATATCAAAAAGTACAGTAAATATATCTTACACACCCTATGTAAAGTATCACAATCTACACCAAATATATATTATATAATTTACATAAAATATGAAAAGGACACCAAATATACCTTATATACTGAACATGAAATATCAAAATGTACAGTAAATAGATTTCATATATTGTACATATAATGTTAACTAAAAGTACACCAAATACATTTTATATACTGTAAATAAAATATCAAAAAGTACAGTAAATATATATTACACACCCTATGTAAAATATCACAAACTTCACCAAATATATATTATATAATTTACAAAAAATATCAAAAGGACACCAAATATATCTTCTATACTGTACATAAAATATCAAAAGGTACAGTAAATATATTTCATATATTGTATATATAATATTAACTAAAAGTACACCAAATACATTTTATATACTGTAAATAAATTATCAAAAATTACAGTAAATATATATTACATACTGTACATAAAATATCAAAAAGTACACCAAATATGTGTTATATATACTGTAAATAAACTATCAAAACTACACTAATTATATTTAATATACTGTACATAAAATATCAAAAATTACACCAAATATATATTATTTACTGTCAGGAAAATACCAAAAAGTACAGTAAATATATATTACACACCCTATGTAAAATATCACAAACTACACCAAATATATATCATAAAATTTACTTAAAATATCAAAAGGACACCAAATATATCTTATATACTGAACATGAAATATCAAAATGTACAGTAAATATATTTCCTATATTGTACATATAATATTAACTAAAAGTACACCAAATACATTTTATATACTGTAAATAAAATATCAAAATGTACAGTAAATATATATTACATTCTGTACATAAAATATCAAAAAGTACACCAAATTTGTGTTTTATATACAGTAAATGAACTATCAAAAACTGCAGTAATTATATTTTATATACTGTATATAAAATATCAAAAATTAAACCAAATGTATATTATTTACTGTGAATAAAATATCAAAAAGTACAGTAAATATATCTTACACACCCTATGTAAAATATCACAATCTACACCAAATATATATTATATAATTTACATAAAATATCAAAAGGACACCAAATATATCTTATATAGTGTACATAAAATATCAAAATGTACAGTAAATATATTTCCTATATTGTACATATAACATTAACTAAAAGTACACCAAATACATTTTATATACTGTAAAAAAAATATCAAAAATACAGTAAATATAAATTACATACTGTACATAAAATATCAATAAGGACACCAAATATGTGTAATATATACTGTAAATAAACTATCAAAAACTACACTAATTATATTTAATATACTGTACATAAAATATCAAAAATTACAACAAATGTATATTATATACTGTAAATAAAATATCAAAAAGTACAGTAGATATATATTACACACCCTATGTAAAATATCACAAACTTCACCAAATATATATTATATAATTTACATAAAATATCAAAAGGACACCAAATATGTCTTCTATACTGTACATAAAATATCAAAATGTACAGTAAATATATTTCATATATTGTATATATAATATTAATTAAAGTACACCAAATACATTTTATATACTGTAAATAAATTATCAAAAATTACAGTAAATATATATTACATATTGTACATAAAATATCAAAAAGTACACCAAGTATGTGTTATATATACTGTAAATAAACAATCAAAACTACACTAATTATATTTAATATACTGTACATAAAATATCAAAAATTACACCAAATATATATTATTTACTGTACAGAAAATACCAAAAAGTACAGTAAATATATATTACACACCCTATGTAAAATATCACAAACTACACCAAATATATGTTATATAATTTACATAAAATATCAAAAGGACAACAAATATATCTTATATACTGAACATGAAATATCAAAATGTACAGTAAATATATTTCATATATTGTACATATAATATTGACTAAAAGTACACCAAATACATTTTATATACTGTAAATAAAATATCAAAAGTACAGTAAATATATATTACATTCTGTACATAAAATATCAAAAAGTACACCAAATTTGTGTTTTATATACTGTAAATAAACTATCAAAAACTGCAGTAATTATATTTAATATACTGTACATAAAATATCAAAAATTAAACCAAATGTATATTATTTACTGTGAATAAAATATCAAAAAGTACAGTAAATATATATTACACACCCTATGTAAAATATCACAATCTACAAGAAATATATATTATATAATTTACATAAAATATCAAAAGGACACCAAATATATATTATATACTGTACATAAAATATCAAAAGTACAGTAAATATATTTCATATATTGTACATATAATATTAACTAAAAGTACACCAAATACATTTTATATACAGTAAATAAGTTATCAAAAATTACAGTAAATATATATTGCATACTGTACATAAAATATCAAAAAGTACACCAAATATGTGTTATATATACTGTAAATAAACTATCAAAACTACACTAATTATATTTAATATACTGTACATAAAATATCAAAAATTACACCAAATATATATTATTTACTGTAAAGAAAATACCAAAAAGTACAGTAAATATATATTACACACGCTATGTAAAATATCACAAACTACACCAAATATATACTATATAATTTACATAAAATATCAAAAGGACACCAAATATATCTTATATACTGAACATGAAATATCAAAATGTACAGTAAATGTATTTCATATATTGTACATATAATATTAACTAAAAGTACACCAAATACATTTTATATACTGTAAATAAATTATCAAAATGTACAGTAAATATATATTACATTCTGTACATAAAATATCAAAAAGTACACCAAATTTGTGTTTTATATACAGTAAATAAACTATCAAAAACTGCAGTAATTATATTTAATATACTGTACATAAAATATCAAAAATTAAACCAAATGTATATTATTTACTGTAAATAAAATATCAAAAAGTACAGTAAATATATATTACACACCCTATGTAACATATCACAATCTACACCAAATATATATTATATAATTTACATAAAATATCAAAAGGACACCAAATATATCTTATATACTGTACATAAAATATCAAAAAGTACAGTAAATATATTTCATATATTGTACATATAATATTAACTAAAAGTACACCAAATACATTTTATATACTGTAAATAAATTATCAAAAATTACAGTAAATCTATATTACATACTGTACAAAAAATATCAAAAAGTACACCAAATATGTGTTATATATACTGTAAATAAACTATTAAAACTACACTAATTATATTAAATATACTGTACATAAAATATAAAAAATTACACCGAATGTATATTATATACTGTAAATAAAATATCAAAAAGTACAATAAATATATATTACACACCCTATGTGAAATATCACAAACTTCACCAAATATATGTTATATAATTTACATAAAATATCAAAAGGACACCAAATATATCTTCTATACTGTACATAAAATATCAAAATGTACAGTAAATATATTTCATATATTGTATATATAATATTAAGTAAAATTACACCAAATTCATTTTATATACTGTAAATAAATTATCAAAAATTACAGTAAATATATATTACATACTGTACATAAAATATCAAAAAGTACACCAAATATGTGTTATATATACTGTAAATAAACTATCAAAACTACACTAATTATATTTAATATACTGTACATTAAATATCAAAAATTACACCAAATATATATTATTTACTGTAAAGAAAATACCAAAAAGTACAGTAAATATATATTACACACCCTATGTAAAATATCACAAACTACACCCAATATATATTATATAATTTACATATAATATAAAAAGGACACCAAATATATCTTATATACTGAACATGAAATATCAAAATGTACAGTAAATATATTTCATATATTGTACATATACTATTAACTAAAAGTACACCAAATACATTTTATATACTGTAAATAAAATATCAAAATGTACAGTAAATATATATTACATTCTGTACATAAAATATCAAAAAGTACACCAAATTTGTGTTTTATATACTGTAAATAAATTATCAAAAACTGCAGTAATTATATTTAATATACTGTACATAAAATATCAAAAAATAAACCAAATGTATATTATTTACTGTAAATCAAATATCAAAAATTACAGTAAATATATCTTACACACCCTATGTAAAATATTACAATCTACACCAAATATATATTATATAATATACATAAAATATCAAAAGGACACCAAATATATCTTCTATACTGTACATAAAATATCAAAATGTACAGTAAATATATTTCATATATTGTACATATAATATTAACTAAAAGTACACCAAATACATTTTATATACTGTAAATAAAATATCAAAAATACAGTAAATGTATATTACATACTGTACATAAAATATCAAAAAGTACACAAAATATGTGTAATATATACTCTAAATAAACTATCAAAAACTACAGTAATTATATTTAATATACTGTACATAAAATATCAAAAATTACACCAAATGTATATTATATACTGTAAATAAAATATCAAAAAGTACAGTAAATATATATTACACACCCTATGTAAAATATCACAAACTTCACCAAATATATATTATATAATTTACATAAAATATCAAAAGGACACCAAATATATCTTCTATACTGTACATAAAATATCCAAATGTACAGTAAATATATTTCATATATTGTATATATAATATTAACTAAAAGTACACCAAATACATTTTATATACTGTATATGAATTATCAAAAATTACAGTAAATATATATTACATACTGTACATAAAATATCAAAAAGTACACCAAATATGTGTTATATATACTGTAAATAAACTATCAAAACTACACTAATTATATTTAATATACTGTACATAAAATATCAAAAATTACACCAAATATATATTATTTACTGTAAAGAAAATACCAAAAAGTACAGTAAATATATATGACACACCCTATGTAAAATATCACAAACTACACCAAATATATATTATATAATTTACGTAAAATATCAAAAGGACACCAAATATATCTTATGTACTGTACATAAAATATCAAAATGTACAGTAAATATATTTCGTATATTGTACATATAATATTAACTGAAAGTACACCAAATACATTTTATCTACTGTAAATAAAATATCAAAAATTACAGTAAATATGTATTACATACTGTACATAAATTATCAAAAAGTACACCAAATATGTGTTATATATACTGTAAATAAACAATCAAAAACTACAATAATTATATTTAATATACTGTACATAAAATATCAAAAATTACACCAAATGTATATTATTTACTGTAAATGAAATATCAAAAATTACAGTAAATATATATTACACACCCTATGGAAAATATCAAAAACTACATCAAATATATATTATAAAATTTACATAAAATATCAAAAGGACTCCAAATATATCTTATATACTGTACATAAAATAGCAAAAAGTACAGTAACTATATTTCATATATTGTACATATAATATTAACTAAAAGTACACCAAATACATTTTATATAGTGTAAATAAAATACCAAAAATTACAGTGAACATATATTACATACTGTACATAAAATATCAAAAAGTACACCAAATATGTGTTATATATACTGTAAGTAAACTATCAAACCTACAGTAATTATGTTTAATATACTGTACATAAAATATCAAAAATTACACCAAATATATAATTTACTGTAAAGAAAATACCAAAAAGTACAGTAAATATATATTACACACCCGATGTAAAATATGACAAACTACACCAAATATATATTATATAATTTACATAAAATATCAAAAGGACACCAAATATACCTTATATACTGAACAAGAAATATCAAAATGTACAGTAAATATATTTCATATATTGTACATATAATATTAACTAAAAGTACACCAAATACATTTCATATACTGTAAATAAAATATCAAAAAGTACAGTAAATATATATTATATTCTGTACATAAAATATCAAAAAATACACCAAATATGTGTTATATATACTGTAAATAAACTATCAAAAACTGCAGTAATTATATTTAATATACTGTACATAAAATATCAAAAATTACACCAAATGTATATTATTTACTGTAAATAAAATATCAAAAAGTACAGTAAATATATCTTACACACCCTATGTAAAATATCACAATCTACAGCAAATATATATCATATAATTTACATAAAATATCAAAAGGACACCAAATATGTGTTATATATACTGTAAATATCAAAAACTACAGTAATCATATTCAATGTACTGTATATAAAATATCAAAAATTACACCAAACATAAATTAAATACTGTAAATAAAATATCAAAAAGGACAGTAAATATATGCTACACACCCTATGTAAAATATCAAATATTACACCAAATATATATTATTTAATTTACATAGAATATAAAAAGACACCAAATATATCTTATATATTGTACATAAAATATCAAAAAGTACAGTAAATATACATTACATAGTTTACATAAAATATCAAAAAGTACACCAAATATGTGTTATATATACTGTAAATAAACTATCAAAAACTACAGTAATTATATTTACTTTACAGTACATAAAATATCAAAAATTACACCAAATGTATATTATATACTGTAAATAAAATATCAAAAAGTACAGTAAATATATATTACACACCCTATGTAAAATATCACAAACTACACCAAATATATATTATATAATTTACATAAAATATCAAAAGGACACCAAATATATCTTCTATACTGTACATAAAATATCAAAAAGTACAGTAAATATATTTCATATATTGTACATATAATATTAACTAAAAGTACACCAAATACATTTTATATACTGTAAATAAAATATCAAAAAGTACAGTAAATATATATTACATTCTGTACATAAAACATCAAAAAGTACACCCAATATGTGTTATATGTACTGTAAATAAACTATCAAAAACTGCAGTAATTATATTTAATATACTGTACATAAAATATCAAAAATTACACCAAATATATATTATTTACTGTCAGGAAAATACCAAAAAGTACAGTAAATATATATTACACACCCTATGTAAAATATCACAATCTACGCCAAATATATATCATATAATTTACAGAAAATATCAAAAGGACAACAAATATATCTTATATACTGTACATAAAATATTAAAATGTACAGTAAATATATTTCATATATTGTACATATAATATTAACTAAAAGTACACCAAATACATTTTATATACTGTAAATAAAATATCAAAAAGTACAGTAAATATATATTACATACTGCACAGAAAATATCAAAAAGTACACCAAATATGTGTTATATATACTGTAAATAAACTATCAAGAACTATAGTAATTATATTTAATATACTGTACATAAAATATCAAAAATTACACCAAATGTATATTATATACTGTAAATAAAATATCAAAAAGTACAGTAAATATACATTACACACCCTATGAAATATCACAAACTACACCAAATATATATTATCTAATTTACATAAAATATCAAGAGGACACCAAATATAACTTCTATACTGTACATAAAATATCAAAAAGTACAGTAAATATATTTCATATATTGTATATATAATATTAACTAAAAGTACACCAAATACATTTTATATACTGTAAATAAATTATCAAAAATTACAGTAAATATATATTACATACTGTACATAAAATATCAAAAAGTAGACCAAATATGTGTTATATATACTGTAAATAAACAATCAAAAACTTCAGTAATTATATTTAATATGCAGTACATAAAATATCAAAAATTACACCAAATGTATAATATTTACTGTAAATAAAATATCAAAAATTACAGTAAATATATATTACACACCCTATGGAAAATATCAAAAACTACACTAAATATATATTATAAAATTCACATAAAATATCAAAAGGACACCAAATATATATTATATACTGTACATAAAATATCAAAAAGAACAGTAAATATATTTCATATATTGTACATATAATATTAACTAAAAGTACACCAAATACATTTCATGTACTGTAAATAAAATATCAAAAAGTTCAGTAAATATATATTACATACTGTACATAAAATATCAAAAAGTACACCAAATATGTGTTATAAATACTGTAAATAAACTATAAAAAACTACAGTAATTATATTTAATATACTGTACATGAAATATCAAAAACTACACCAAATGTAAATTATTTACTGTAAATAAAATATCAAAAAGTACAGTAAATACATATGACATACCCTATGTAAAATATCAAAAGCTACACCAAATATATATTATATAATTTACGTAAAATATCAAAAGGACACAAATTCTATCTTCTATACTGTACAAAAAGTATGAAAAAGTACCGTACATATATTTCATATATTGTATATATAATATTAACGAAAAGAACACCAAATACATTTTATATACTGTAAGTAAATTATCAAAAATTACAGTAAATATATATTACATACTGTACATAAAATATCAAAAACTACACCAAATATGTGTTATATATACTGTAAATAAACTATCAAAAACTACAGTAATTATATTTACTATACTGTTCATAAAATATCAAAAATTACACCAAATGTATATTATATACTGTAAATAAAATATCAAAAAGTACAGTAAATATATATGACACACCCTATGTAAAATATCAAAAACTACACCAAATATATATTATATAATTTACATAAAATAACAAAAGGACACCAAATATATCTTCTATACTGTACACAAAATATCAAAAAGTACAGTAAATATATTTCATATATTGTACATATAATATTAACTAAAAGAACACCTAATACATTTTATATACTCTAAATAAAATATCAAAATTACAGTAAATTTATATTACATACTGTACATAAAACATCAAAAAGTACACCAAATATGTGTTATATATACTTTAAATATCAAAAACTACAGTAATCATATCCAATGTACTGTATATAAAATATCAAAAATTACACCAAATATACATTAAATACTGTAAATAAAATATCAAAAAGGACAGTAAATATATGCTACACACCCTATGTAAAATATCTAAAATTACACCAAATATATATTATATAATTTACATAGAATATAAAAAGGACACCAAATATATCTTATATATTGTACATAAAATATCAAAAAGTACAGTATATATATTTCATACATTGTATATATATTATTAACTAAAAGTACACCAAATACATTTTGTATACTGAAAATAAAATATCAAAAGTACAGTAAATATATATTACATACTGTACAGAAAATATCAAAAAGTACACTATATATGTGTTATATATACTGTAAATAAACTATCAAACACTACAGTAATTATATTTAATATACTGTACATTAAATATCAAAAATTACACCAAATATATATTATATACTGTAAATAAATTATCAAAAAGTACAGTAAGTACACATTACACACCCTATGAAATATCACAAACTACACCAAATATATATTATATAATTTACATAAAATATCAAAAGGACACCAAATATATCTTCTATACTGTACATAAAATATCAAAAAGTACAGTAAATATATTTCATATATTGTATATATAATATTAATTAAAAGTACACCAAACACATTTTATATACTGTAAATAAATTATCAAAAATTACAGTAAATATATATTACATACTGTACATAAAATATCAAAATGTACACCTAATATGTGTTATAAATACTGTAAATAAACAATCAAAAACTACAGTAATTATATTTAATATACTGTACATAAAATATCAAAAATTACACCAAATGTATATTATTTACTGTAAATGAAATATCAAAAATTACAGTAAATATATATTACACACCCTATGGAAAATATCAAAAACTACATCAAATATATATTATAAAATTCACAAAAATATCAAAAGGACACCAAATATATATTATATACTGTACATAAAATATCAAAAAGTACAGTAAATATATTTCATATATTGTACATGTAATATTAACTAAAAGTACACCAAATACATTTTATATACTGTAAATAAAATATCAAAAAGTACAGTAAATATATATTACATAGTGTACATAAAATATCAAAAAGTACTCCAAATATGTGTAATATATACTGTAAATAAACTATCAAAAACTACAGTAATTATATTTACTTTACTGTACATAAAATATCAAAAATTACACCAAATGTATATTATATACTGTAAATAAAATATCAAAAAGTACAGTAAATATATATTACACACCCTATGTAAAATATCACAAACTACACCAAATATATATTATATAATTTACATAAAATATCAAAAGGACACCAAATATATCTTCTATACTGTACAAAAAATATCAAAAAGTACAGTAAATATATTTCATATATTGTACATATAATATTAACTAAAAGTACACCAAATACATTTTATATACTGTAAATAAAATATCAAAAAGTACAGTAAATATATATTACATTCTGTACATAAATCATCAAAAAGTACACCCAATATGTGTTATATGTACTGTAAATAAACTATCAAAAACTGCAGTAATTATATTTAATATACTGTACATAAAATATCAAAAATTACACCAAATGTATACTATTTACTGTAAATAAAATATCAAAAAGTACAGTAAATATATCTTACACACCCTATGTAAAATATCACAATCTACGCCAAATATATATCATATAATTTACAGAAAATATCAAAAGGACAACAAATATATCTTATATACTGTACATAAAATATTAAAATGTACAGTAAATATATTTCATATATTGTACATATAATATTAATTAAAAGTGCACCAAATACATTTTATATACTGTAAATAAAATATCAAAAAGTACAGTAAATATATATTACATACTGTACAAAAATATCAAAAAGTACACCAAATATGTGTTATATATACTGTAAATAAACTATCAAAAACTACAGTAATGATATTTAATATACTGTACATAAAATATCAAAAATTACACCAAATGTATATTATTTACAGTAAATAAAATATCAAAAATTACAGTAAATATATATTACACACCCTATGTAAAATATCAAAAACTACACCAAATATATATTATAAAATTCACCTAAAATATCAAAAGGACACCAAATATATCTTATATACTGTACATAAATTATCAAAAGTACAGTAAATATATTTCATATATTGTACATATAATATTAACTAAAAGTACACCAAATACATTTTATATAGTGTAAATAAAATATCAAAATGTACAGTAAATATATATTACACACCATATGTAAAATATCACAATCTACACCAAATATATATTATATAATTTACATAAAATATCAAAAGGACACCAAATATATCTTATATAGTGTACATAAAATATCAAAATGTACAGTAAATATATTTCATATATTGTACATATAACATTAACTAAAAGTACACCAAATACATTTTATATACAGTAAATAAAATATCAAAAAGTACAGTAAATATATATTACATACTGTACATAAAATATCAAAAATACACCAAATATGTGTTATATATACTGTAAATATCAAAAACTACAGTAATCATATTCAATGTACTGTATATAAAATATCAAAAATTACACCAAATATAAATTAAATACTGTAAATGAAATATCAAAAAGGACAGTAAATATATACTACACACCCTATGTAAAATATCAAAAATTACACCAAATATATATTATATAATTTACATAGAATATAAAAAGGACACCAAATATATCTTATATATTGTACATAAAATATCAAAAAGTACAGTATATATATTTCATACATTGTACATATATTATTAACTAAAAGTACACCAAATACATTTTGTATACTGAAAATAAAATATCAAAAAGTACAGTAAATCTATATTACATACTGTACATAAAATATCAAAAAGTACACCAAATATGTGTTATATATACTGTAAATAAACTATCAAAAACTACAGTAATTATATTTAATATACTGTACATAAAATATCAAAAATTACACCAAAGGAATGTTATTTACTGTAAATAAAATATCAAAAAGTACAGTAAATATATCTTACACTCCCTATGTAAAATATCACAATCTACACCAAATATATATTATATAATTTACATAAAATATCAAAAGGACACCAAATATATCTTATATAGTGTACATAAAATATCAAAATGTACAGTAAATATATTTCCTATATTGTACATATAATATTAACTGAAAGTACACCAAATACATTTTATATACTGTAAATAAAATATCAAAAATACAGTAAATATATATTACATACTGTACATAAAATATCAAAATGTACACCAAATATGTGTAATATATACTGTAAATAAACTATCAAAACTACACTAATTATATTTAATATACTGTACATAAAATATCAAAAATTACACCAAATATATATTATTTACTGTAAAGAAAATACCAAAAAGTACAGTAAATATATATTACACACCCTATGTAAAATATCACAAACTACACCAAATATATATTATATAATTTACATAAAATATCAAAAGGACACCAAATATACCTTACATACTGAACATGAAATATCAAAAAGTACAGTAAATATATTTCATATATTGTACATATAATATTAACTAAAAGTACACCAAATACATTTTATATACTGTAAATAAAATATCAAAATTACAGTAAATATATATTACTTTCAGTACATAAAATATCAAAAAGTACACCAAATATGTGTTATATATACTGTAAATAAACTATCAAAAACTGCAGTAATTATGTTTAATATACTGTACATAAAATATCAAAAATTACACCAAATGTATATTATTTACTGTAAATAAAATATCAAAAAGTACTGTAAATATATCTTACACACCCTATGTAAAATATCACAATCTACACCAAATATATATTATATAATTTACATAAAATATCAAAAGGACACCAAATATATCTTATATAGTGTACATAAAATATCAAAATGTACAGTAAATATATTTCATATATTGTACATATAATATTAACTAAAAGTACACCAAATACATTTTATATACAGTAAATAAAATATCAAAAAGTACAGTAAATATGTATTACATACTGTACATAAAATATCAAGAAGTACACCATATATGTGTAATATATACTGTAAATAAACTATCAAAAACTACTGTAATTATATTTAATATACTGTACATAAAATATCAAAAATTAAACCAAATGTATATTATATACTGTAAATAAAATATCATCAAGTACAGTAAATATATATTACACACCCTATGTAAAATATCACAAACTTCACCAAATATATATTATAAAATTTACATAAAATATCAAAAGGACACCACTTATATCTTCTATACTGTACATAAAATATCAAAATGTACAGTAAATATATTTCATATATTGTATATATAATATTAACTAAAAGTACACCAAATACATTTTATATACTGTAAATAAATTATCAAAAATTACAGTAAATATATATTACATACTGTATATAAAATATCAAAAAGTACACCATATATGTGTTATATATACTGTAAATAAACTATCAAAGACTACAGTAATTATATTTAATATACTGTACATAAAATATCAAAAATTACACCAAATGTATATTATTTACTGTAAATAAAATATCAAAAATTACAGTAAATATATATTACACACCCTATGTAAAATATCAAAAACTACACCAAATATCTATTATAAAATTCACATAAAATATCAAAAGGACACCAAATATTTATTATATACTGTACATAAAATATCAAAAAGTACAGTAAATATATTTCATATAGTGTACATATAATATTAACTAAAAGTACACCAAATACATTTCATATACTGTAAATAAAATATCAAAAATACAGTAAATATATATTACATACTGTACATAAAATATCAAAAAGTACACCAAATATGTGTTATATATACTGTGAATAAACTATCAAATATACAGTAATTATATATAATATACTGTACAAAAAATATCAAAAATTACACCAAAATGTATATTATATACTGTAAATAAAATATCAAAAAGTACAGTAAATATATATGGCATACCCTATGTAAAATATCAAAAAATACACCAAATATATATTATATAATTTACAGAAAATATCAAAAGGACACCAAATATATATTCTATACTGTACACAAAATATCAAAAAGTACAGTAAATATATTTCATATATCTTAAATATAATATTAACTAAAAGTACACCAAATGCATTTTATATACTGTAAATAAAATATCAAAAAGTACAGTAAACATATATTACATACTGTACATAAAATATCAAAAAGTACACCAAATATGTGTTATATATACTGTAAATATCAAAAACTACAGTAATCATATTCAATGTACTGTATATAAAATATCAAAAATTACACCAAATATAAATTAAATACTGTAAATAAAATATCAAAAAGGACAGTAAATATATACTACACACCCTATGTAAAATATCAAAAATTACACCAAATATATATTATATAATTTACATAGAATATAAAAAGGACACCAAATATATCTTATATATTGTACATAAAATATCAAAAAGTACAGTATATATATTTCATACATTGTACATATATTATTAACTAAAAGTACACCAAATACATTTTGTATACTGAAAATAAAATATCAAAAAGTACAGTAAATCTATATTACATACTGTACATAAAATATCAAAAAGTACACCAAATATGTGTTATATATACTGTAAATAAACTATCAAAAACTACAGTAATTATATTTAATATACTGTACATAAAATATCAAAAATTACACCAAAGGAATATTATTTACTGTAAATAAAATATCAAAAAGTACAGTAAATATATCTTACACTCCCTATGTAAAATATCACAATCTACACCAAATATATATTATATAATTTACATAAAATATCAAAAGGACACCAAATATATCTTATATAGTGTACATAAAATATCAAAATGTACAGTAAATATATTTCCTATATTGTACATATAATATTAACTGAAAGTACACCAAATACATTTTATATACTGTAAATAAAATATCAAAAATACAGTAAATATATATTACATACTGTACATAAAATATCAAAATGTACACCAAATATGTGTAATATATACTGTAAATAAACTATCAAAACTACACTAATTATATTTAATATACTGTACATAAAATATCAAAAATTACACCAAATATATATTATTTACTGTAAAGAAAATACCAAAAAGTACAGTAAATATATATTACACACCCTATGTAAAATATCACAAACAACACCAAATATATATTATATAATTTACATAAAATATCAAAAGGACACCAAATATACCTTATATACTGAACATGAAATATCAAAAAGTACAGTAAATATATTTCATATATTGTACATATAATATTAACTAAAAGTACACCAAATACATTTTATATACTGTAAATAAAATATCAAAAGTACAGTAAATATATATTACATTCAGTACATAAAATATCAAAAAGTACACCAAATATGTGTTATATATACTGTAAAAAAACTATCAAAAACTGCAGTAATTATATTTAATATACTGCACATAAAATATCAAAAATTACACCAAATGTATATTATTTACTGTAAATAAAATATCAAAAAGTACACTAAATATATCTTACACACCCTATGTAAAATATCACAAAGTACACCAAATATATATTATATAATTTACATAAAATATCAATAGGACACCAAATATACCTTATATACTGAACATGAAATATCAAAATGTACAGTAAATATATTTCATATATTGTACATATAATATTAACTAAAAGTACACCAAATACATTTTATATACTGTAAATAAAATATCAAAAGTACAGTAAATATATCATACATTCTGTACATAAAATATCAAAAAGTACACCAAATATGTGTTATATATACTATAAATAAACTATCAAAAACTGCAGTAATTATGTTTAATATACTGTACATAAAATATCAAAAATTACACCAAATGTATATTATTTACTGTAAATAAAATATCAAAAAGTACAGTAAATATATCTTACACACCCTATGTAAAATATCACAATCTACACCAAATATATATTATATAATTTACATAAAATATCAAAAGGACACCAAATATATCTTATATACTGTACATAAAATATCAAAATTACAGTAAATAGATTTCATATATTGTACATATAATGTTAACGAAAAGTACACCAAATACATTTTATATACTGTAAATAAAATATCAAAAAGTACAGTAAATATATATTACACACCCTATGTAAAATATCACAAACTTCACCAAATATATATTATATAATTTACATAAAATATCAAAAGGACACCAAATATATCTTCTATACTGTACATAAAATATCAAAATGTACAGTAAATATATTTCATATATTGTATATATAATATTAACTAAAAGTACACCAAATACATTTTATATACTGTAAATAAATTATCAAAAATTACAGTAAATATATATTACATACTGTACATAAAATATCAAAAAGTACACCAAATATGTGTTATATATACTGTAAATAAACTATCAAAACTACACTAATTATATTTAATATACTGTACATAAAATATCAAAAATTACACCAAATATATATTATTTACTGTAAAGAAAATACCAAAAAGTACAGTAAATATATATTACACACCCTATGTAAAATATCACAAACTACACCAAATATATATCATATAATTTACATAAAATACCAAAAGGACACCAAATATATCTTATATACTGAACATGAAATATCAAAATGTACAGTAAATATATTTCATATATTGTACATATAATATTAACTAAAAGTACACCAAATACATTTTATATACTGTAAATTAAATATCAAAATGTACAGTAAATATATATTACATTCTGTTCATAAAATATCAAATAGTACACCAAATTTGTGTTTTATATACTGTAAATAAACTATCAAAAACTGCAGTAATTATATTTAATATACTGTACATAAAATATCAAAAATTAAACCAAATGTATATTATTTACTGTAAATAAAATATCAAAAAGTACAGTAAATATATCTTACACACCCTATGTAAAATATCACAATCTACACCAAATATATATTATATAATTTACATTAAATATCAAAAGGACACCAAATATATCTTATATACAGTACATAAAATATCAAAATTACAGTAAATATATTTCATATATTGTTCATATAATGTTAACTAAAAGTACACCAAATATATTTTATATAGTGTAAATAAAATATCAAAATGTACAGTAAATATATATTACACACCCTATGTAAAATATCACAATCTACACCAAATTTATATTATGTAATTTCCATAAAATATCAAAAGGACACCATATATACCTTATATGCTGAACATAAAATATCAAAATGTACCGTATATATATTTCATATATTGTACATATAATATTAACTAAAAGTACACCAAATACATTTTATATACTGTAAATAAAATATCAAATAGTAGACTAAATATATATTACATACTGTACATAAAATATCAAAAAGTACACCAAATATGTGTAATATATACTGTAAATAAACTATCAAATCCACAGTAATTATATATAATATACTGTACATAAAATATCAAAAATTACACCAAATGTATATTATTTACTGTAAATAAAATATCAAAAAGTACAGTAAATATATCTTACACACCCTATGTAAAATATCACAAAGTACACCAAATATATATTATATAATTTACATAAAATATCAAAAGGACACCAAATATACCTTATATACTGAACATGAAATATCAAAATGTACAGTAAATATATTTCCTATATTGTACATATAATATTAACTAAAAGTACACCAAATACATTTTATATACTGTAAATAAAATATCAAAATTTCAGTAAATATATATTACATTCTGTACATAAAATATCAAAAAGTACACCAAATATGTGTTATATATACTCTAAATAAACTATCAAAAACTGCAGTAATTATGTTTAATATACTGTACATAAAATATCAAAAATTACACCAAATGTATATTATTTACTGTAAATAAAATATCAAAAAGTACAGTAAATATATCTTACACACCCTATGTAAAATATCACAATCTACACCAAATATATATTATATAATTTACATAAAATATCAAAAGGACACCAAATATATCTTATATACTGTACATAAAATATCAAAATTACAGTAAATAGATTTCATATATTGTACATATAATGTTAACTAAAACTACACCAAATACATTTTATATACTGTAAATAAAATATCAAAAAGTACAGTAAATATGTATTACACACCCTATGTAAAATATCACAAACTTCACCAAATATATATTATATAATTTACATAAAATATCAAAAGGACACCAAATATATCTTCTATACTGTACATAAAATATCAAAATGTACAGTAAATATATTTCATATATTGTATGTATAATATTAACTAAAAGTACACCAAATAAATTTTATATACTGTAAAGAAATTATCAAAAATTACAGTAAATATATATTACATACTGTACATAAAATATCAAAAAGTACACCAAATATGTGTTATATATAATGTAAATAAACTATCAAAACTACACTAATTATATTTAATATACTGTACATAAAATATCAAAAATTACACCAAATATATATTATTTACTGTAAAGAAAATACCAAAAAGTACAGTAAATATATATTACACACCCTATGTAAAATATCACAAACTACACCAAATATATATTATATGATTTACATAAAATATCAAAAGGACACCAAATATATCTTATATACTGAACATGAAATATCAAAATGTACAGTAAATATATTTCATATATTGTACATATAATATTAACTAAAAGTACACCAAATACATTTTATATACTGTAAATAAAATATCAAAATGTACAGTAAATATATATTACATTCTGTACATAAAATATCAAAAAGTACACCAAATTTGTGTTTTATATACTGGAAATAAACTATCAAAAACTGCAGTAATTATATTTAATATACTGTACATAAAATATCAAAAATTACACCAAATGTATATTATTTACTGTAAATAAAATATCAAAAAGTACAGTAAATATATCTTACACACCCTATGTAAAATATCACAATCTACACCAAATATATATTATATAATTTACATAAAATATCAAAAGGACACCAAATATATCTTATATAGTGTACATAAAATATCAAAATGTACAGTAAATATATTTCATATATTGTACATATAATATTAACTAAAAGTACACCAAATACATTTTATATACAGTAAATAAAATATCAAAAAGTACAGTAAATATGTATTACATACTGTACATAAAATATCAAAAAGTACACCATATATGTGTAATATATACTGTAAATAAACTATCAAAAACTACTATAATTATATTTAATATACTGTACATAAAATATCAAAAATTAAACCAAATGTATATTATATACTGTAAATAAAATATCATCAAGTACAGTAAATATATATTACACACCCTATGTAAAATATCACAAACTTCACCAAATATATATTATAAAATTTACATAAAATATCAAAAGGACACCACTTATATCTTCTATACTGTACATAAAATATCAAAATGTACAGTAAATATATTTCATATATTGTATATATAATGTTAACTAAAAGTACACCAAATGCATTTTATATACTGTAAATAAATTATCAAAAATTACAGTAAATATATATTACATACTGTATATAAAATATCAAAAAGTACACCATATATGTGTTATATATACTGTAAATAAACTATCAAAGACTATAGTAATTATATTTAATATACTGTACATAAAATATCAAAAATTACACCAAATGTATATTATTTACTGTAAATAAAATATCAAAAATTACAGTAAATATATATTACACACCCTATGTAAAATATCAAAAACTACACCAAATATCTATTATAAAATTCACATAAAATATCAAAAGGACACCAAATATTTATTATATACTGTACATAAAATATCAAAAAGTACAGTAAATATATTTCATATAGTGTACATATAATATTAACTAAAAGTACACCAAATACATTTCATATACTGTAAATAAAATATCAAAAAGTACAGTAAATATATATTACATACTGTACATAAAATATCAAAAAGTACACCAAATATGTGTTATATATACTGTGAATAAACTATCAAATATACAGTAATTATATATAATATACTGTACAAAAAATATCAAAAATTACACCAAATGTATATTATATACTGTAAATAAAATATCAAAAAGTACAGTAAATATATATGGCATACCCTATGTAAAATATCAAAAACTACACCAAATATATATTATATAATTTACAGAAAATATCAAAAGGACACCAAATATATATTCTATACTGTACACAAAATATCAAAAAGTACAGTAAATATATTTCATATATCTTAAATATAATATTAACTAAAAGTACACCAAATGCATTTTATATACTGTAAATAAAATATCAAAAAGTACAGTAGACATATATTACATACTGTACATAAAATATCAAAAAGTACACCAAATATGTGTTATATATACTGTAAATATCAAAAACTACAGTAATCATATTCAATGTACTGTATATAAAATATCAAAAATTACACCAAATATAAATTAAATACTGTAAATAAAATATCAAAAAGGACAGTAAATATATACTACACACCCTATGTAAAATATCAAAAATTACACCAAATATATATTATATAATTTACATAGAATATAAAAAGGACACCAAATATATCTTATATATTGTACATAAAATATCAAAAAGTACAGTATATATATTTCATACATTGTACATATATTATTAACTAAAAGTACACCAAATACATTTTGTATACTGAAAATAAAATATCAAAAAGTACAGTAAATCTATATTACATACTGTACATAAAATATCAAAAAGTACACCAAATATGTGTTATATATACTGTAAATAAACTATCAAAAACTACAGTAATTATATTTAATATACTGTACATAAAATATCAAAAATTACACCAAAGGAATGTTATTTACTGTAAATAAAATATCAAAAAGTACAGTAAATATATCTTACACTCCCTATGTAAAATATCACAATCTACACCAAATATATATTATATAATTTACATAAAATATCAAAAGGACACCAAATATATCTTATATAGTGTACATAAAATATCAAAATGTACAGTAAATATATTTCCTATATTGTACATATAATATTAACTGAAAGTACACCAAATACATTTTATATACTGTAAATAAAATATCAAAAATACAGTAAATATATATTACATACTGTACATAAAATATCAAAAAGTACACCAAATATGTGTAATATATACTGTAAATAAACTATCAAAACTACACTAATTATATTTAATATACTGTACATAAAATATCAAAAATTACACCAAATATATATTATTTACTGTAAAGAAAATACCAAAAAGTACAGTAAATATATATTACACACCCTATGTAAAATATCACAAACAACACCAAATATATATTATATAATTTACATAAAATATCAAAAGGACACCAAATATACCTTATATACTGAACATGAAATATCAAAAAGTACAGTAAATATATTTCATATATTGTACATATAATATTAACTAAAAGTACACCAAATACATTTTATATACTGTAAATAAAATATCAAAAGTACAGTAATTATATATTACATTCAGTACATAAAATATCAAAAAGTACACCAAATATGTGTTATATATACTGTAAAAAAACTATCAAAAACTGCAGTAATTATATTTAATGTAGTGTACATAAAATATCAAAAATTACACCAAATGTATATTATTTACTGTAAATAAAATATCAAAAAGTACAGTAAATATATCTTACACACCCTATGTAAAATATCACAAAGTACACCAAATATATATTATATAATTTACATAAAATATCAAAAGGACACCAAATATACCTTATATACTGAACATGAAATATCAAAATGTACAGTAAATATATTTCATATATTGTACATATAATATTAACTAAAAGTACACCAAATACATTTTATATACTGTAAATAAAATATCAAAAGTACAGTAAGTATATCATACATTCTGTACATAAAATATCAAAAAGTACACCAAATATGTGTTATATATACTGTAAATAAACTATCAAAAACTGCAGTAATTATGTTTAATATACTGTACATAAAATATCAAAAATTACACCAAATGTATATTATTTACTGTAAATAAAATATCAAAAAGTACAGTAAATATATCTTACACACCCTATGTAAAATATCACAATCTACACCAAATATATATTATATAATTTACCTAAAATATCAAAAGGACACCAAATATATCTTATATACTGTACATAAAATATCAAAATTACAGTAAATAGATTTCATATATTGTACATATAATGTTAACGAAAAGTACACCAAATACATTTTATATACTGTAAATAAAATATCAAAAAGTACAGTAAATATATATTACACACCCTATGTAAAATATCACAAACTTCACCAAATATATATTATATAATTTACATAAAATATCAAAAGGACACCAAATATATCTTCTATACTGTACATAAAATATCAAAATGTACAGTAAATATATTTCATATATTGTATATATAATATTAACTAAAAGTACACCAAATACATTTTATATACTGTAAATAAATTATCAAAAATTACAGTAAATATATATTACATACTGTACATAAAATATCAAAAAGTACACCAAATATGTGTTATATATACTGTAAATAAACTATCAAAACTACACTAATTATATTTAATATACTGTACATAAAATATCAAAAATTACACCAAATATATATTATTTACTGTAAAGAAAATACCAAAAAGTACAGTAAATATATATTACACACCCTATGTAAAATATCACAAACTACACCAAATATATATTATATAATTTACATAAAATATCAAAAGGACACCAAATATATCTTATATACTGAACATGAAATATCAAAATGTACAGTAAATATATTTCATATATTGTACATATAATATTAACTAAAAGTACACCAAATACATTTTATATACTGTAAATTAAATATCAAAATGTACAGTAAATATATATTACATTCTGTTCATAAAATATCAAAAAGTACACCAAATTTGTGTTTCATATACTGTAAATAAACTATCAAAAACTGCAGTAATTATATTTAATATACTGTACATAAAATATCAAAAATTAAACCAAATGTATATTATTTACTGTAAATAAAATATCAAAAAGTACAGTAAATATATCTTACACACCCTATGTAAAATATCACAATCTACACCAAATATATGTTATATAATTTACATTAAATATCAAAAGGACACCAAATATATCTTATATACTGTACATAAAATATCAAAATTACAGTAAATATATTTCATATATTGTACATATAATGTTAACTAAAAGTACACCAAATATATTTTATATAGTGTAAATAAAATATCAAAATGTACAGTAAATATATATTACACACCCTATGTAAAATATCACAATCTACACCAAATTTATATTATGTAATTTCCATAAAATATCAAAAGGACACCATATATACCTTATATGCTGAACATAAAATATCAAAATGTACCGTATATATATTTCATATATTGTACATATAATATTAACTAAAAGTACACCAAATACATTTTATATACTGTAAATAAAATATCAAATAGTAGACTAAATATATATTACATACTGTACATAAAATATCAAAAAGTACACCAAATATGTGTAATATATACTGTAAATAAACTATCAAATCCACAGTAATTATATATAATATACTGTACATAAAATATCAAAAATTACACCAAATGTATATTATTTACTGTAAATAAAATATCAAAAAGTACAGTAAATATATCTTACACACCCTATGTAAAATATCACAAAGTACACCAAATATATATTATATAATTTACATAAAATATCAAAAGGACACCAAATATACCTTATATACTGAACATGAAATATCAAAATGTACAGTAAATATATTTCCTATATTGTACATATAATATTAACTAAAAGTACACCAAATACATTTTATATACTGTAAATAAAATATCAAAAGTTCAGTAAATATATATTACATTCTGTACATAAAATATCAAAAAGTACACCAAATATGTGTTATATATACTCTAAATAAACTATCAAAAACTGCAGTAATTATGTTTAATATACTGTACATAAAATATCAAAAATTACACCAAATGTATATTATTTACTGTAAATAAAATATCAAAAAGTACAGTAAATATATCTTACACACCCTATGTAAAATATCACAATCTACACCAAATATATATTATATAATTTACATAAAATATCAAAAGGACACCAAATATATCTTATATACTGTACATAAAATATCAAAATTACAGTAAATAGATTTCATATATTGTACATATAATGTTAACTAAAAGTACACCAAATACATTTTATATACTGTAAATAAAATATCAAAAAGTACAGTAAATATGTATTACACACCCTATGTAAAATATCACAAACTTCACCAAATATATATTATATAATTTACATAAAATATCAAAAGGACACCAAATATATCTTCTATACTGTACATAAAATATCAAAATGTACAGTAAATATATTTCATATATTGTATATATAATATTAACTAAAAGTACACCAAATAAATTTTATATACTGTAAATAAATTATCAAAAATTACAGTAAATATATATTACATACTGTACATAAAATATCAAAAAGTACACCAAATATGTGTTATATATACTGTAAATAAACTATCAAAACTACACTAATTATATTTAATATACTGTACATAAAATATCAAAAATTACACCAAATATATATTATTTACTGTAAAGAAAATACCAAAAAGTACAGTAAATATATATTACACACCCTATGTAAAATATCACAAACTACACCAAATATATATTATATGATTTACATAAAATATCAAAAGGACACCAAATATATCTTATATACTGAACATGAAATATCAAAATGTACAGTAAATATATTTCATATATTGTACATATAATATTAACTAAAAGTACACCAAATACATTTTATATACTGTAAATAAATTATCAAAATGTACAGTAAATATATATTACATTCTGTACATAAAATATCAAAAAGTACACCAAATTTGTGTTTTATATACTGGAAATAAACTATCAAAAACTGCAGTAATTATATTTAATATACTGTACATAAAATATCAAAAATTACACCAAATGTATATTATTTACTGTAAATAAAATATCAAAAAGTACAGTAAATATATCTTACACACCCTATGTAAAATATCACAATCTACACCAAATATATATTATATAATTTACATAAAATATCAAAAGGACACCAAATATATCTTATATAGTGTACATAAAATATCAAAATGTACAGTAAATATATTTCATATATTGTACATATAATATTAACTAAAAGTACACCAAATACATTTTATATACAGTAAATAAAATATCAAAAAGTACAGTAAATATGTATTACATACTGTACATAAAATATCAAAAAGTACACCATATATGTGTAATATATACTGTAAATAAACTATCAAAAACTACTATAATTATATTTAATATACTGTACATAAAATATCAAAAATTAAACCAAATGTATATTATATACTGTAAATAAAATATCATCAAGTACAGTAAATATATATTACACACCCTATGTAAAATATCACAAACTTCACCAAATATATATTATAAAATTTACATAAAATATCAAAAGGACACCACTTATATCTTCTATACTGTACATAAAATATCAAAATGTACAGTAAATATATTTCATATATTGTATATATAATGTTAACTAAAAGTACACCAAATGCATTTTATATACTGTAAATAAATTATCAAAAATTACAGTAAATATATATTACATACTGTATATAAAATATCAAAAAGTACACCATATATGTGTTATATATACTGTAAATAAACTATCAAAGACTATAGTAATTATATTTAATATACTGTACATAAAATATCAAAAATTACACCAAATGTATATTATTTACTGTAAATAAAATATCAAAAATTACAGTAAATATATATTACACACCCTATGTAAAATATCAAAAACTACACCAAATATCTATTATAAAATTCACATAAAATATCAAAAGGACACCAAATATTTATTATATACTGTACATAAAATATCAAAAAGTACAGTAAATATATTTCATATAGTGTACATATAATATTAACTAAAAGTACACCAAATACATTTCATATACTGTAAATAAAATATCAAAAAGTACAGTAAATATATATTACATACTGTACATAAAATATCAAAAAGTACACCAAATATGTGTTATATATACTGTGAATAAACTATCAAATATACAGTAATTATATATAATATACTGTACAAAAAATATCAAAAATTACACCAAATGTATATTATATACTGTAAATAAAATATCAAAAAGTACAGTAAATATATATGGCATACCCTATGTAAAATATCAAAAACTACACCAAATATATATTATATAATTTACAGAAAATATCAAAAGGACACCAAATATATATTCTATACTGTACACAAAATATCAAAAAGTACAGTAAATATATTTCATATATCTTAAATATAATATTAACTAAAAGTACACCAAATGCATTTTATATACTGTAAATAAAATATCAAAAAGTACAGTAGACATATATTACATACTGTACATAAAATATCAAAAAGTACACCAAATATGTGTTATATATACTGTAAATATCAAAAACTACAGTAATCATATTCAATGTACTGTATATAAAATATCAAAAATTACACCAAATATAAATTAAATACTGTAAATAAAATATCAAAAAGGACAGTAAATATATACTACACACCCTATGTAAAATATCAAAAATTACACCAAATATATATTATATAATTTACATAGAATATAAAAAGGACACCAAATATATCTTATATATTGTACATAAAATATCAAAAAGTACAGTATATATATTTAATACATTGTACATATATTATTAACTAAAAGTACACCAAATACATTTTGTATACTGAAAATAAAATATCAAAAAGTACAGTAAATCTATATTACATACTGTACATAAAATATCAAAAAGTACACCAAATATGTGTTATATATACTGTAAATAAACTATCAAAAACTACAGTAATTATATTTAATATACTGTACATAAAATATCAAAAATTACACCAAAGGAATGTTATTTACTGTAAATAAAATATCAAAAAGTACAGTAAATATATCTTACACTCCCTATGTAAAATATCACAATCTACACCAAATATATATTATATAATTTACATAAAATATCAAAAGGACACCAAATATATCTTATATAGTGTACATAAAATATCAAAATGTACAGTAAATATATTTCCTATATTGTACATATAATATTAACTGAAAGTACACCAAATACATTTTATATACTGTAAATAAAATATCAAAAATACAGTAAATATATATTACATACTGTACATAAAATATCAAAAAGTACACCAAATATGTGTAATATATACTGTAAATAAACTATCAAAACTACACTAATTATATTTAATATACTGTACATAAAATATCAAAAATTACACCAAATATATATTATTTACTGTAAAGAAAATACCAAAAAGTACAGTAAATATATATTACACACCCTATGTAAAATATCACAAACTACACCAAATATATATTATATAATTTACATAAAATATCAAAAGGACACCAAATATACCTTATATACTGAACATGAAATATCAAAAAGTACAGTAAATATATTTCATATATTGTACATATAATATTAACTAAAAGTACACCAAATACATTTTATATACTGTAAATAAAATATCAAAAGTGCAGTAAATATATATTACATTCAGTACATAAAATATCAAAAAGTACACCAAATATGTGTTATATATACTGTAAAAAAACTATCAAAAACTGCAGTAATTATATTTAATGTAGTGTACATAAAATATCAAAAATTACACCAAATGTATATTATTTACTGTAAATAAAATATCAAAAAGTACAGTAAATATATCTTACACACCCTATGTAAAATATCACAAAGTACACCAAATATATATTATATAATTTACATAAAATATCAAAAGGACACCAAATATACCTTATATACTGAACATGAAATATCAAAATGTACAGTAAATATATTTCATATATTGTACATATAATATTAACTAAAAGTACACCAAATACATTTTATATACTGTAAATAAAATATCAAAACTACAGTAAGTATATCATACATTCTGTACATAAAATATCAAAAAGTACACCAAATATGTGTTATATATACTGTAAATAAACTATCAAAAACTGCAGTAATTATGTTTAATATACTGTACATAAAATATCAAAAATTACACCAAATGTATATTATTTACTGTAAATAAAATATCAAAAAGTACAGTAAATATATCTTACACACCCTATGTAAAATATCACAATCTACACCAAATATATATTATATAATTTACCTAAAATATCAAAAGGACACCAAATATATCTTATATACTGTACATAAAATATCAAAATTACAGTAAATAGATTTCATATATTGTACATATAATGTTAACTAAAAGTACACCAAATACATTTTATATACTGTAAATAAAATATCAAAAAGTACAGTAAATATATATTACACACCCTATGTAAAATATCACAAACTTCACCAAATATATATTATATAATTTACATAAAATATCAAAAGGACACCAAATATATCTTCTATACTGTACATAAAATATCAAAATGTACAGTAAATATATTTCATATATTGTATATATAATATTAACTAAAAGTACACCAAATACATTTTATATACTGTAAATAAATTATCAAAAATTACAGTAAATATATATTACATACTGTACATAAAATATCAAAAAGTACACCAAATATGTGTTATATATACTGTAAATAAACTATCAAAACTACACTAATTATATTTAATATACTGTACATAAAATATCAAAAATTACACCAAATATATATTATTTACTGTAAAGAAAATACCAAAAAGTACAGTAAATATATATTACACACCCTATGTAAAATATCACAAACTACACCAAATATATATTATATAATTTACATAAAATATCAAAAGGACACCAAATATATCTTATATACTGAACATGAAATATCAAAATGTACAGTAAATATATTTCATATATTGTACATATAATATTAACTAAAAGTACACCAAATACATTTTATATACTGTAAATTAAATATCAAAATGTACAGTAAATATATATTACATTCTGTTCATAAAATATCAAAAAGTACACCAAATTTGTGTTTTATATACTGTAAATAAACTATCAAAAACTGCAGTAATTATATTTAATATACTGTACATAAAATATCAAAAATTAAACCAAATGTATATTATTTACTGTAAATAAAATATCAAAAAGTACAGTAAATATATCTTACACACCCTATGTAAAATATCACAATCTACACCAAATATATGTTATATAATTTACATTAAATATCAAAAGGACACCAAATATATCTTATGTACTGTACATAAAATATCAAAATTACAGTAAATATATTTCATATATTGTACATATAATGTTAACTAAAAGTACACCAAATATATTTTATATAGTGTAAATAAAATATCAAAATGTACAGTAAATATATATTACACACCCTATGTAAAATATCACAATCTACACCAAATTTATATTATGTAATTTACATAAAATATCAAAAGGACACCATATATACATTATATGCTGAACATAAAATATCAAAATGTACCGTATATATATTTCATATATTGTACATATAATATTAACTAAAAGTACACCAAATACATTTTATATACTGTAAATAAAATATCAAATAGTAGAGTAAATATATATTACATACTGTACATAAAATATCAAAAAGTACACCAAATATGTGTAATATATACTGTAAATAAACTATCAAATCCACAGTAATTATATATAATATACTGTACATAAAATATCAAAAATTACACCAAATGTATATTATTTACTGTAAATAAAATATCAAAAAGTACAGTAAATATATCTTACACACCCTATGTAAAATATCACAATCTACACCAAATATATATTATATAATTTACATAAAATATCAAAAGGACACCAAATATACCTTATATACTGAACATGAAATATCAAAATGTACAGTAAATATATTTCCTATATTGTACATATAATATTAACTAAAAGTACACCAAATACATTTTATATACTGTAAATAAAATATCAAAAGTTCAGTAAATATATATTACATTCTGTACATAAAATATCAAAAAGTACACCAAATATGTGTTATATATACTGTAAATAAACTATCAAAAACTGCAGTAATTATGTTTAATATACTGTACATAAAATATCAAAAATTACACCAAATGTATATTATTTACTGTAAATAAAATATCAAAAAGTACAGTAAATATATCTTACACACCCTATGTAAAATATCACAATCTACACCAAATATATATTATATAATTTACATAAAATATCACAAGGACACCAAATATATCTTATATACTGTACATAAAATATCAAAATTACAGTAAATATATTTCATATATTGTACATATAATGTTAACTAAAAGTACACCAAATACATTTTATATACTGTAAATAAAATATCAAAAAGTACAGTAAATATGTATTACACACCCTATGTAAAATATCACAAACTTCACCAAATATATATTATATAATTTACCTAAAATATCAAAAGGACACCAACTATATCTTCTATACTGTACATAAAATATCAAAATGTACAGTAAATATATTTCATATATTGTATATATAATATTAACTAAAAGTACACCAAATAAATTTTATATACTGTAAATAAATTATCAAAAATTACAGTAAATATATATTACATACTGTACATAAAATATCAAAATGTACACCAAATATGTGTTATATATACTGTAAATAAACAATCAAAACTACACTAATTATATTTAATATACTGTACATAAAATATCAAAAATTACACCAAATATATATTATTTACTGTAAAGAAAATACCAAAAAGTACAGTAAATATATATTACACACCCTATGTAAAATATCACAAACTACACCAAATATATATTATATGATTTACATAAAATATCAAAAGGACACCAAATATATCTTATATAATGAACATGAAATATCAAAATGTACAGTAAATATATTTCATATATTGTACATATAATATTAACTAAAAGTACACCAACTACATTTTATATACTGTAAATAAAATATCAAAATTACAGTAAATATCTATTACTTTCAGTACATAAAATATCAAAAATTACACCAAATATGTGTTATATATACTGTAAATAAACTATCAAAAACTGCAGTAATTATGTTTAATATACTGTACATAAAATATCAAAAATTACACCAAATGTATATTATTTACTGTAAATAAAATATCAAAAAGTACTGTAAATATATCTTACACACCCTATGTAAAATATCACAATCTACACCAAATATATATTATATAATTTACATAAAATATCAAAAGGACACCAAATATATCTTATATAGTGTACATAAAATATCAAAATGTACAGTAAATATATTTCATATATTGTACATATAATATTAACTAAAAGTACACCAAATACATTTTATATACAGTAAATAAAATATCAAAAAGTACAGTAAATATGTATTACATACTGTACATAAAATATCAAAAAGTACAACAAATATGTGTTATATATACTGTAAATAAACCATCAAAAACTACAGTAATTATATTTAATATACTGTACATAAAATATCAAAAATTACACCAAAGGAATGTTATTTACTGTAAATAAAATATCAAAAAGTACAGTAAATATATCTTACACTCCCTATGTAAAATATCACAATCTACACCAAATATATATTATATAATTTACATAAAATATCAAAAGGACACCAAATATATCTTATATAGTGTACATAAAATATCAAAATGTACAGTAAATATATTTCCTATATTGTACATATAATATTAACTGAAAGTACACCAAATACATTTTATATACTGTAAATAAAATATCAAAAATACAGTAAATATATATTACATACTGTACATAAAATATCAAAAAGTACACCAAATATGTGTAATATATACTGTAAATAAACTATCAAAACTACACTAATTATATTTAATATACTGTACATAAAATATCAAAAATTACACCAAATATATATTATTTACTGTAAAGAAAATACCAAAAAGTACAGTAAATATATATTACACACCCTATGTAAAATATCACAAACTACACCAAATATATATTATATAATTTACATAAAATATCAAAAGGACACCAAATATACCTTATATACGGAACATGAAATATCAAAAAGTACAGTAAATATATTTCATATATTGTACATATAATATTAACTAAAAGTACACCAAATACATTTTATGTACTGTAAATAAAATATCAAAAGTACAGTAAATATATATTACATTCAGTACATAAAATATCAGAAAGTACACCAAATATGTGTTATATATACTGTAAAAAAACTATCAAAAACTGCAGTAATTATATTTAATGTACTGTACATAAAATATCAAAAATTAAACCAAATGTATATTATTTACTGTAAATAAAATATCAAAAAGTACAGTAAATATATCTTACACACCCTATGTAAAATATCACAAAGTACACCAAATATATATTATATAATTTACATAAAATATCAAAAGGACACCAAATATACCTTATATACTGAACATGAAATATCAAAATGTACAGTAAATATATTTCATATATTGTACATATAATATTAACTAAAAGTACACCAAATACATTTTATATACTGTAAATAAAATATCAAAAGTACAGTAAGTATATCATACATTCTGTACATAAAATATCAAAAGTACACCAAATATGTGTTATATATACTGTAAATAAACTATCAAAAACTGCAGTAATTATGTTTAATATACTGTACATAAAATATCAAAAATTACACCAAATGTATATTATTTACTGTAAATAAAATATCAAAAAGTACAGTAAATATATCTTACACACCCTATGTAAAATATCACAATCTACACCAAATATATATTATATAATTTACATAAAATATCAAAAGGACACCAAATATATCTTATATACTGTACATAAAATATCAAAATTACAGTAAATAGATTTCATATATTGTACATATAATGTTAACTAAAAGTACACCAAATACATTTTATATACTGTAAATAAAATATCAAAAAGTACAGTAAATATATATTACATACTGTACATAAAATATCAAAAAGTACACCAAATATGTGTTATATATACTGTAAATAAACTATCAAAAACTACAGTAATGATATTTAATATACTGTACATAAAATATCAAAAATTACACCAAATGTATATTATTTACTGTAAATAATATATCAAAAATTACAGTAAATATATATTACACACCCTATGTAAAATATCAAAAACTACACCAAATATATATTATAAAATTCACATAAAATATCAAAAGGACACCAAATATATCTTATATACTGTACATAAATTATCAAAAGGACAGTAAATATATTTCATATATTGTACATATAATATTAACTAAAAGTACACCAAATACATTTTATATAGTGTAAATAAAATATCAAAATGTACAGTAAATATATATTACACACCATATGTAAAATATCACAATCTACACCAAATATATATTATATAATTTACATAAAATATCAAAAGGACACCAAATATATCTTATATAGTGTACATAAAATATCAAAATGTACAGTAAATATATTTCATATATTGTACATATAACATTAACTAAAAGTACACCAAATACATTTTATATACAGTAAATAAAATATCAAAAAGTACAGTAAATATATATTACATACTGTACATAAAATATCAAAAATACACCAAATATGTGTTATATATACTGTAAATATCAAAAACTACAGTAATCATATTCAATGTACTGTATATAAAATATCAAAAATTACACCAAATATAAATTAAATACTGTAAATGAAATATCAAAAAGGACAGTAAATATATACTACACACCCTATGTAAAATATGAAAAATTACACCAAATATATATTATATAATTTACATAGAATATAAAAAGGACACCAAATATATCTTATATATTGTACATAAAATATCAAAAAGTACAGTATATATATTTCATACATTGTACATATATTATTAACTAAAAGTACACCAAATACATTTTGTATACTGAAAATAAAATATCAAAAAGTACAGTAAATCTATATTACATACTGTACATAAAATATCAAAAAGTACACCAAATATGTGTTATATATACTGTAAATAAACTATCAAAAACTACAGTAATTATATTTAATATACTGTACATAAAATATCAAAAATTACACCAAAGGAATGTTATTTACTGTAAATAAAATATCAAAAAGTACAGTAAATATATCTTACACTCCCTATGTAAAATATCACAATCTACACCAAATATATATTATATAATTTACATAAAATATCAAAAGGACACCAAATATATCTTATATAGTGTACATAAAATATCAAAATGTACAGTAAATATATTTCCTATATTGTACATATAATATTAACTGAAAGTACACCAAATACATTTTATATACTGTAAATAAAATATCAAAAATACAGTAAATATATATTACATACTGTACATAAAATATCAAAAAGTACACCAAATATGTGTAATATATACTGTAAATAAACTATCAAAACTACACTAATTATATTTAATATACTGTACATAAAATATCAAAAATTACACCAAATATATATTATTTACTGTAAAGAAAACACCAAAAAGTACAGTAAATATATATTACACACCCTATGTAAAATATCACAAACTACACCAAATATATATTATATAATTTATATAAAATATCAAAAGGACACCAAATATACCTTATATACTGAACATGAAATATCAAAAAGTACAGTAAATATATTTCATATATTGTACATATAATATTAACTAAAAGTACACCAACTACATTTTATATACTGTAAATAAAATATCAAAATTACAGTAAATATATATTACTTTCAGTACATAAAATATCAAAAAGTACACCAAATATGTGTTATATATACTGTAAATAAACTATCAAAAACTGCAGTAATTATGTTTAATATACTGTACATAAAATATCAAAAATTACACCAAATGTATATTATTTACTGTAAATAAAATATCAAAAAGTACTGTAAATATATCTTACACACCCTAAGTAAAATATCACAATCTACACCAAATATATATTATATAATTTACATAAAATATCAAAAGGACACCAAATATATCTTATATAGTGTACATAAAATATCAAAATGTACAGTAAATATATTTCATATATTGTACATATAATATTAACTAAAAGTACACCAAATACATTTTATATACAGTAAATAAAATATCAAAAAGTACAGTAAATATGTATTACATACTGTACATAAAATATCAAGAAGTACACCATATATGTGTAATATATACTGTAAATAAACTATCAAAAACTACTGTAATTATATTTAATATACTGTACATAAAATATCAAAAATTAAACCAAATCTATATTATATACTGTAAATAAAATATCATCAAGTACAGTAAATATATATTACACACCCTATGTAAAATATCACAAACTTCACCAAATATATATTATAAAATTTACATAAAATATCAAAAGGACACCACTTATATCTTCTATACTGTACATAAAATATCAAAATGTACAGTAAATATATTTCATATATTGTATATATAATATTAACTAAAAGTACACCAAATACATTTTATATACTGTAAATAAATTATCAAAAATTACAGTAAATATATATTACATACTGTATATAAAATATCAAAAAGTACACCATATATGTGTTATATATTCTGTAAATAAACTATCAAAGACTACAGTAATTATATTTAATATACTGTACATAAAATATCAAAAATTACACCAAATGTATATTATTTACTGTAAATAAAATATCAAAAATTACAGTAAATATATATTACACACCCTATGTAAAATATCAAAAACTACACCAAATATCTATTATAAAATTCACATAAAATATCAAAAGGACACCAAATATTTATTATATACTGTACATAAAATATCAAAAAGTACAGTAAATATATTTCATATAGTGTACATATAATATTAACTAAAAGTACACCAAATACATTTCATATACTGTAAATAAAATATCAAAAATACAGTAAATATATATTACATACTGTACATAAAATATCAAAAAGTACACCAAATATGTGTTATATATACTGTGAATAAACTATCAAATATACAGTAATTATATATAATATACTGTACAAAAAATATCAAAAATTACACCAAAATGTATATTATATACTGTAAATAAAATATCAAAAAGTACAGTAAATATATATGGCATACCCTATGTAAAATATCAAAAAATACACCAAATATATATTATATAATTTACAGAAAATATCAAAAGGACACCAAATATATATTCTATACTGTACACAAAATATCAAAAAGTACAGTAAATATATTTCATATATCTTAAATATAATATTAACTAAAAGTACACCAAATGCATTTTATATACTGTAAATAAAATATCAAAAAGTACAGTAAACATATATTACATACTGTACATAAAATATCAAAAAGTACACCAAATATGTGTTATATATACTGTAAATATCAAAAACTACAGTAATCATATTCAATGTACTGTATATAAAATATCAAAAATTACACCAAATATAAATTAAATACTGTAAATAAAATATCAAAAAGGACAGTAAATATATACTACACACCCTATGTAAAATATCAAAAATTACACCAAATATATATTATATAATTTACATAGAATATAAAAAGGACACCAAATATATCTTATATATTGTACATAAAATATCAAAAAGTACAGTATATATATTTCATACATTGTACATATATTATTAACTAAAAGTACACCAAATACATTTTGTATACTGAAAATAAAATATCAAAAAGTACAGTAAATCTATATTACATACTGTACATAAAATATCAAAAAGTACACCAAATATGTGTTATATATACTGTAAATAAACTATCAAAAACTACAGTAATTATATTTAATATACTGTACATAAAATATCAAAAATTACACCAAAGGAATATTATTTACTGTAAATAAAATATCAAAAAGTACAGTAAATATATCTTACACTCCCTATGTAAAATATCACAATCTACACCAAATATATATTATATAATTTACATAAAATATCAAAAGGACACCAAATATATCTTATATAGTGTACATAAAATATCAAAATGTACAGTAAATATATTTCCTATATTGTACATATAATATTAACTGAAAGTACACCAAATACATTTTATATACTGTAAATAAAATATCAAAAATACAGTAAATATATATTACATACTGTACATAAAATATCAAAAAGTACACCAAATATGTGTAATATATACTGTAAATAAACTATCAAAACTACACTAATTATATTTAATATACTGTACATAAAATATCAAAAATTACACCAAATATATATTATTTACTGTAAAGAAAATACCAAAAAGTACAGTAAATATATATTACACACCCTATGTAAAATATCACAAACAACACCAAATATATATTATATAATTTACATAAAATATCAAAAGGACACCAAATATACCTTATATACTGAACATGAAATATCAAAAAGTACAGTAAATATATTTCATATATTGTACATATAATATTAACTAAAAGTACACCAAATACATTTTATATACTGTAAATAAAATATCAAAAGTACAGTAAATATATATTACATTCAGTACATAAAATATCAAAAAGTACACCAAATATGTGTTATATATACTGTAAAAAAACTATCAAAAACTGCAGTAATTATATTTAATATACTGCACATAAAATATCAAAAATTACACCAAATGTATATTATTTACTGTAAATAAAATATCAAAAAGTACACTAAATATATCTTACACACCCTATGTAAAATATCACAAAGTACACCAAATATATATTATATAATTTACATAAAATATCAATAGGACACCAAATATACCTTATATACTGAACATGAAATATCAAAATGTACAGTAAATATATTTCATATATTGTACATATAATATTAACTAAAAGTACACCAAATACATTTTATATACTGTAAATAAAATATCAAAAGTACAGTAAATATATCATACATTCTGTACATAAAATATCCAAAAATACACCAAATATGTGTTATATATACTATAAATAAACTATCAAAAACTGCAGTAATTATGTTTAATATACTGTACATAAAATATCAAAAATTACACCAAATGTATATTATTTACTGTAAATAAAATATCAAAAAGTACAGTAAATATATCTTACACACCCTATGTAAAATATCACAATCTACACCAAATATATATTATATAATTTACATAAAATATCAAAAGGACACCAAATATATCTTATATACTGTACATAAAATATCAAAATTACAGTAAATAGATTTCATATATTGTACATATAATGTTAACGAAAAGTACACCAAATACATTTTATATACTGTAAATAAAATATCAAAAAGTACAGTAAATATATATTACACACCCTATGTAAAATATCACAAACTTCACCAAATATATATTATATAATTTACATAAAATATCAAAAGGACACCAAATATATCTTCTATACTGTACATAAAATATCAAAATGTACAGTAAATATATTTCATATATTGTATATATAATATTAACTAAAAGTACACCAAATACATTTTATATACTGTAAATAAATTATCAAAAATTACAGTAAATATATATTACATACTGTACATAAAATATCAAAAAGTACACCAAATATGTGTTATATATACTGTAAATAAACTATCAAAACTACACTAATTATATTTAATATACTGCACATAAAATATCAAAAATTACACCAAATATATATTATTTACTGTAAAGAAAATACCAAAAAGTACAGTAAATATATATTACACACCCTATGTAAAATATCACAAACTACACCAAATATATATTATATAATTTACATAAAATACCAAAAGGACACCAAATATATCTTATATACTGAACATGAAATATCAAAATGTACAGTAAATATATTTCATATATTGTACATATAATATTAACTAAAAGTACACCAAATACATTTTATATACTGTAAATTAAATATCAAAATGTACAGTAAATATATATTACATTCTGTTCATAAAATATCAAAAAGTACACCAAATTTGTGTTTTATATACTGTAAATAAACTATCAAAAACTGCAGTAATTATATTTAATATACTGTACATAAAATATCAAAAATTAAACCAAATGTATATTATTTACTGTAAATAAAATATCAAAAAGTATAGTAAATATATCTTACACACCCTATGTAAAATATCACAATCTACACCAAATATATATTATATAATTTACATTAAATATCAAAAGGACACCAAATATATCTTATATACAGTACATAAAATATCAAAATTACAGTAAATATATTTCATATATTGTACATATAATGTTAACTAAAAGTACACCAAATATATTTTATATAGTGTAAATAAAATATCAAAATGTACAGTAAATATATATTACACACCCTATGTAAAATATCACAATCTACACCAAATTTATATTATGTAATTTCCATAAAATATCAAAAGGACACCATATATACCTTATATGCTGAACATAAAATATCAAAATGTACCGTATATATATTTCATATATTGTACATATAATATTAACTAAAAGTACACCAAATACATTTTATATACTGTAAATAAAATATCAAATAGTAGACTAAATATATATTACATACTGTACATAAAATATCAAAAAGTACACCAAATATGTGTAATATATACTGTAAATAAACTATCAAATCCACAGTAATTATATATAATATACTGTACATAAAATATCAAAAATTACACCAAATGTATATTATTTACTGTAAATAAAATATCAAAAAGTACAGTAAATATATCTTACACACCCTATGTAAAATATCACAAAGTACACCAAATATATATTATATAATTTACATAAAATATCAAAAGGACACCAAATATACCTTATATACTGAACATGAAATATCAAAATGTACAGTAAATATATTTCCTATATTGTACATATAATATTAACTAAAAGTACACCAAATACATTTTATATACTGTAAATAAAATATCAAAAGTTCAGTAAATATATATTACATTCTGTACATAAAATATCAAAAAGTACACCAAATATGTGTTATATATACTCTAAATAAACTATCAAAAACTGCAGTAATTATGTTTAATATACTGTACATAAAATATCAAAAATTACACCAAATGTATATTATTTACTGTAAATAAAATATCAAAAAGTACAGTAAATATATCTTACACACCCTATGTAAAATATCACAATCTACACCAAATATATATTATATAATTTACATAAAATATCAAAAGGACACCAAATATATCTTATATACTGTACATAAAATATCAAAATTACAGTAAATAGATTTCATATATTGTACATATAATGTTAACTAAAAGTACACCAAATACATTTTATATACTGTAAATAAAATATCAAAAAGTACAGTAAATATGTATTACACACCCTATGTAAAATATCACAAACTTCACCAAATATATATTATATAATTTACATAAAATATCAAAAGGACACCAAATATATCTTCTATACTGTACATAAAATATCAAAATGTACAGTAAATATATTTCATATATTGTATATATAATATTAACTAAAAGTACACCAAATAAATTTTATATACTGTAAATAAATTATCAAAAATTACAGTAAATATATATTACATACTGTACATAAAATATCAAAAAGTACACCAAATATGTGTTATATATACTGTAAATAAACTATCAAAACTACACTAATTATATTTAATATACTGTACATAAAATATCAAAAATTACACCAAATATATATTATTTACTGTAAAGAAAATACCAAAAAGTACAGTAAATATATATTACACACCCTATGTAAAATATCACAAACTACACCAAATATATATTATATGATTTACATAAAATATCAAAAGGACACCAAATATATCTTATATACTGAACATGAAATATCAAAATGTACAGTAAATATATTTCATATATTGTACATATAATATTAACTAAAAGTACACCAAATACATTTTATATACTGTAAATAAAATATCAAAATGTACAGTAAATATATATTACATTCTGTACATAAAATATCAAAAAGTACACCAAATTTGTGTTTTATATACTGGAAATAAACTATCAAAAACTGCAGTAATTATATTTAATATACTGTACATAAAATATCAAAAATTACACCAAATGTATATTATTTACTGTAAATAAAATATCAAAAAGTACAGTAAATATATCTTACACACCCTATGTAAAATATCACAATCTACACCAAATATATATTATATAATTTACATAAAATATCAAAAGGACACCAAATATATCTTATATAGTGTACATAAAATATCAAAATGTACAGTAAATATATTTCATATATTGTACATATAATATTAACTAAAAGTACACCAAATACATTTTATATACAGTAAATAAAATATCAAAAAGTACAGTAAATATGTATTACATACTGTACATAAAATATCAAAAAGTACACCATATATGTGTAATATATACTGTAAATAAACTATCAAAAACTACTATAATTATATTTAATATACTGTACATAAAATATCAAAAATTAAACCAAATGTATATTATATACTGTAAATAAAATATCATCAAGTACAGTAAATATATATTACACACCCTATGTAAAATATCACAAACTTCACCAAATATATATTATAAAATTTACATAAAATATCAAAAGGACACCACTTATATCTTCTATACTGTACATAAAATATCAAAATGTACAGTAAATATATTTCATATATTGTATATATAATGTTAACTAAAAGTACACCAAATGCATTTTATATACTGTAAATAAATTATCAAAAATTACAGTAAATATATATTACATACTGTATATAAAATATCAAAAAGTACACCATATATGTGTTATATATACTGTAAATAAACTATCAAAGACTATAGTAATTATATTTAATATACTGTACATAAAATATCAAAAATTACACCAAATGTATATTATTTACTGTAAATAAAATATCAAAAATTACAGTAAATATATATTACACACCCTATGTAAAATATCAAAAACTACACCAAATATCTATTATAAAATTCACATAAAATATCAAAAGGACACCAAATATTTATTATATACTGTACATAAAATATCAAAAAGTACAGTAAATATATTTCATATAGTGTACATATAATATTAACTAAAAGTACACCAAATACATTTCATATACTGTAAATAAAATATCAAAAAGTACAGTAAATATATATTACATACTGTACATAAAATATCAAAAAGTACACCAAATATGTGTTATATATACTGTGAATAAACTATCAAATATACAGTAATTATATATAATATACTGTACAAAAAATATCAAAAATTACACCAAATGTATATTATATACTGTAAATAAAATATCAAAAAGTACAGTAAATATATATGGCATACCCTATGTAAAATATCAAAAACTACACCAAATATATATTATATAATTTACAGAAAATATCAAAAGGACACCAAATATATATTCTATACTGTACACAAAATATCAAAAAGTACAGTAAATATATTTCATATATCTTAAATATAATATTAACTAAAAGTACACCAAATGCATTTTATATACTGTAAATAAAATATCAAAAAGTACAGTAGACATATATTACATACTGTACATAAAATATCAAAAAGTACACCAAATATGTGTTATATATACTGTAAATATCAAAAACTACAGTAATCATATTCAATGTACTGTATATAAAATATCAAAAATTACACCAAATATAAACTAAATACTGTAAATAAAATATCAAAAAGGACAGTAAATATATACTACACACCCTATGTAAAATATCAAAAATTACACCAAATATATATTATATAATTTACATAGAATATAAAAAGGACACCAAATATATCTTATATATTGTACATAAAATATCAAAAAGTACAGTATATATATTTCATACATTGTACATATATTATTAACTAAAAGTACACCAAATACATTTTGTATACTGAAAATAAAATATCAAAAAGTACAGTAAATCTATATTACATACTGTACATAAAATATCAAAAAGTACACCAAATATGTGTTATATATACTGTAAATAAACTATCAAAAACTACAGTAATTATATTTAATATACTGTACATAAAATATCAAAAATTACACCAAAGGAATGTTATTTACTGTAAATAAAATATCAAAAAGTACAGTAAATATATCTTACACTCCCTATGTAAAATATCACAATCTACACCAAATATATATTATATAATTTACATAAAATATCAAAAGGACACCAAATATATCTTATATAGTGTACATAAAATATCAAAATGTACAGTAAATATATTTCCTATATTGTACATATAATATTAACTGAAAGTACACCAAATACATTTTATATACTGTAAATAAAATATCAAAAATACAGTAAATATATATTACATACTGTACATAAAATATCAAAAAGTACACCAAATATGTGTAATATATACTGTAAATAAACTATCAAAACTACACTAATTATATTTAATATACTGTACATAAAATATCAAAAATTACACCAAATATATATTATTTACTGTAAAGAAAATACCAAAAAGTACAGTAAATATATATTACACACCCTATGTAAAATATCACAAACAACACCAAATATATATTATATAATTTACATAAAATATCAAAAGGACACCAAATATACCTTATATACTGAACATGAAATATCAAAATGTACAGTAAATATATTTCATATATTGTACATATAATATTAACTAAAAGTACACCAAATACATTTTATATACTGTAAATAAAATATCAAAAGTACAGTAAATATATATTACATTCAGTACATAAAATATCAAAAAGTACACCAAATATGTGTTATATATACTGTAAAAAAACTATCAAAAACTGCAGTAATTATATTTAATGTAGTGTACATAAAATATCAAAAATTACACCAAATGTATATTATTTACTGTAAATAAAATATCAAAAAGTACAGTAAATATATCTTACACACCCTATGTAAAATATCACAAAGTACACCAAATATATATTATATAATTTACATAAAATATCAAAAGGACACCAAATATACCTTATATACTGAACATGAAATATCAAAATGTACAGTAAATATATTTCATATATTGTACATATAATATTAACTAAAAGTACACCAAATACATTTTATATACTGTAAATAAAATATCAAAAGTACAGTAAGTATATCATACATTCTGTACATAAAATATCAAAAAGTACACCAAATATGTGTTATATATACTGTAAATAAACTATCAAAAACTGCAGTAATTATGTTTAATATACTGTACATAAAATATCAAAAATTACACCAAATGTATATTATTTACTGTAAATAAAATATCAAAAAGTACAGTAAATATATCTTACACACCCTATGTAAAATATCACAATCTACACCAAATATATATTTTATAATTTACCTAAAATATCAAAAGGACACCAAATATATCTTATATACTGTACATAAAATATCAAAATTACAGTAAATAGATTTCATATATTGTACATATAATGTTAACGAAAAGTACACCAAATACATTTTATATACTGTAAATAAAATATCAAAAAGTACAGTAAATATATATTACACACCCTATGTAAAATATCACAAACTTCACCAAATATATATTATATAATTTACATAAAATATCAAAAGGACACCAAATATATCTTCTATACTGTACATAAAATATCAAAATGTACAGTAAATATATTTCATATATTGTATATATAATATTAACTAAAAGTACACCAAATACATTTTATATACTGTAAATAAATTATCAAAAATTACAGTAAATATATATTACATACTGTACATAAAATATCAAAAAGTACACCAAATATGTGTTATATATACTGTAAATAAACTATCAAAACTACACTAATTTTATTTAATATACTGTACATAAAATATCAAAAATTACACCAAATATATATTATTTACTGTAAAGAAAATACCAAAAAGTACAGTAAATATATATTACACACCCTATGTAAAATATCACAAACTACACCAAATATATATTATATAATTTACATAAAATATCAAAAGGACACCAAATATATCTTATATACTGAACATGAAATATCAAAATGTACAGTAAATATATTTCATATATTGTACATATAATATTAACTAAAAGTACACCAAATACATTTTATTTACTGTAAATTAAATATCAAAATGTACAGTAAATATATATTACATTCTGTTCATAAAATATCAAAAAGTACACCAAATTTGTGTTTTATATACTGTAAATAAACTATCAAAAACTGCAGTAATTATATTTAATATACTGTACATAAAATATCAAAAATTAAACCAAATGTATATTATTTACTGTAAATAAAATATCAAAAAGTACAGTAAATATATCTTACACACCCTATGTAAAATATCACAATCTACACCAAATATATGTTATATAATTTACATTAAATATCAAAAGGACACCAAATATATCTTATATACTGTACATAAAATATCAAAATTACAGTAAATATATTTCATATATTGTACATATAATGTTAACTAAAAGTACACCAAATATATTTTATATAGTGTAAATAAAATATCAAAATGTACAGTAAATATATATTACACACCCTATGTAAAATATCACAATCTACACCAAATTTATATTATGTAATTTCCATAAAATATCAAAAGGACACCATATATACCTTATATGCTGAACATAAAATATCAAAATGTACCGTATATATATTTCATATATTGTACATATAATATTAACTAAAAGTACACCAAATACATTTTATATACTGTAAATAAAATATCAAATAGTAGACTAAATATATATTACATACTGTACATAAAATATCAAAAAGTACACCAAATATGTGTAATATATACTGTAAATAAACTATCAAATCCACAGTAATTATATATAATATACTGTACATAAAATATCAAAAATTACACCAAATGTATATTATTCACTGTAAATAAAATATCAAAAAGTACAGTAAATATATCTTACACACCCTATGTAACATATCACAAAGTACACCAAATATATATTATATAATTTACATAAAATATCAAAAGGACACCAAATATACCTTATATACTGAACATGAAATATCAAAATGTACAGTAAATATATTTCCTATATTGTACATATAATATTAACTAAAAGTACACCAAATACATTTTATATACTGTAAATAAAATATCAAAAGTTCAGTAAATATATATTACATTCTGTACATAAAATATCAAAAAGTACACCAAATATGTGTTATATATACTCTAAATAAACTATCAAAAACTGCAGTAATTATGTTTAATATACTGTACATAAAATATCAAAAATTACACCAAATGTATATTATTTACTGTAAATAAAATATCAAAAAGTACAGTAAATATATCTTACACACCCTATGTAAAATATCACAATCTACACCAAATATATATTATATAATTTACATAAAATATCAAAAGGACACCAAATATATCTTATATACTGTACATAAAATATCAAAATTACAGTAAATAGATTTCATATATTGTACATATAATGTTAACTAAAAGTACACCAAATACATTTTATATACTGTAAATAAAATATCAAAAAGTACAGTAAATATGTATTACACACCCTATGTAAAATATCACAAACTTCACCAAATATATATTATATAATTTACCTAAAATATCAAAAGGACACCAACTATATCTTCTATACTGTACATAAAATATCAAAATGTACAGTAAATATATTTCATATATTGTATATATAATATTAACTAAAAGTACACCAAATAAATTTTATATACTGTAAATAAATTATCAAAAATTACAGTAAATATATATTACATACTGTACATAAAATATCAAAAAGTACACCAAATATGTGTTATATATACTGTAAATAAACAATCAAAACTACACTAATTATATTTAATATACTGTACATAAAATATCAAAAATTACACCAAATATATATTATTTACTGTAAAGAAAATACCAAAAAGTACAGTAAATATATATTACACACCCTATGTAAAATATCACAAACTACACCAAATATATATTATATGATTTACATAAAATATCAAAAGGACACCAAATATATCTTATATACTGAACATGAAATATCAAAAAGTACAGTAAATATATTTCATATATTGTACATATAATATTAACTAAAAGTACACCAAATACATTTTATGTACTGTAAATAAAATATCAAAAGTACAGTAAATATATATTACATTCAGTACATAAAATATCAAAAAGTACACCAAATATGTGTTATATATACTGTAAAAAAACTATCAAAAACTGCAGTAATTATATTTAATGTACTGTACATAAAATATCAAAAATTAAACCAAATGTATATTATTTACTGTAAATAAAATATCAAAAAGTACAGTAAATATATCTTACACACCCTATGTAAAATATCACAAAGTACACCAAATATATATTATATAATTTACATAAAATATCAAAAGGACACCAAATATACCTTATATACTGAACATGAAATATCAAAATGTACAGTAAATATATTTCATATATTGTACATATAATATTAACTAAAAGTACACCAAATACATTTTATATACTGTAAATAAAATATCAAAAGTACAGTAAGTATATCATACATTCTCTACATAAAATATCAAAAAGTACACCAAATATGTGTTATATATACTGTAAATAAACTATCAAAAACTGCAGTAATTATGTTTAATATACTGTACATAAAATATCAAAAATTACACCAAATGTATATTATTTACTGTAAATAAAATATCAAAAAGTACAGTAAATATATCTTACACACCCTATGTAAAATATCACAATCTACACCAAATATATATTATATAATTTACATAAAATATCAAAAGGACACCAAATATATCTTATATACTGTACATAAAATATCAAAATTACAGTAAATAGATTTCATATATTGTACATATAATGTTAACTAAAAGTACACCAAATACATTTTATATACTGTAAATAAAATATCAAAAAGTACAGTAAATATATATTACACGCCCTATGTAAAATATCACAAACTTCACCAAATATATATTATATAATTTACATAAAATATCAAAAGGACACCAAATATATCTTCTATACTGTACATAAAATATCAAAATGTACAGTAAATATATTTCATATATTGTATATATAATATTAACTAAAAGTACACCAAATACATTTTATATACTGTAAATAAATTATCAAAAATTACAGTAAATATATATTACATACTGTACATAAAATATCAAAAATTACACCAAAGGAATGTTATTTACTGTAAATAAAATATCAAAAAGTACAGTAAATATATCTTACACTCCCTATGTAAAATATCACAATCTACACCAAATATATATTATATAATTTACATAAAATATCAAAAGGACACCAAATATATCTTATATAGTGTACATAAAATATCAAAATGTACAGTAAATATATTTCCTATATTGTACATATAATATTAACTGAAAGTACACCAAATACATTTTATATACTGTAAATAAAATATCAAAAATACAGTAAATATATATTACATACTGTACATAAAATATCAAAAAGTACACCAAATATGTGTAATATATACTGTAAATAAACTATCAAAACTACACTAATTATATTTAATATACTGTACATAAAATATCAAAAATTACACCAAATATATATTATTTACTGTAAAGAAAATACCAAAAAGTACAGTAAATATATATTACACACCCTATGTAAAATATCACAAACTACACCAAATATATATTATATAATTTACATAAAATATCAAAAGGACACCAAATATACCTTATATACTGAACATGAAATATCAAAAAGTACAGTAAATATATTTCATATATTGTACATATAATATTAACTAAAAGTACACCAAATACATTTTATGTACTGTAAATAAAATATCAAAAGTACAGTAAATATATATTACATTCAGTACATAAAATATCAAAAAGTACACCAAATATGTGTTATATATACTGTAAAAAAACTATCAAAAACTGCAGTAATTATATTTAATGTACTGTACATAAAATATCAAAAATTAAACCAAATGTATATTATTTACTGTAAATAAAATATCAAAAAGTACAGTAAATATATCTTACACACCCTATGTAAAATATCACAAAGTACACCAAATATATATTATATAATTTACATAAAATATCAAAAGGACACCAAATATACCTTATATACTGAACATGAAATATCAAAATGTACAGTAAATATATTTCATATATTGTACATATAATATTAACTAAAAGTACACCAAATACATTTTATATACTGTAAATAAAATATCAAAAGTACAGTAAGTATATCATACATTCTCTACATAAAATATCAAAAAGTACACCAAATATGTGTTATATATACTGTAAATAAACTATCAAAAACTGCAGTAATTATGTTTAATATACTGTAGATAAAATATCAAAAATTACACCAAATGTATATTATTTACTGTAAATAAAATATCAAAAAGTACAGTAAATATATCTTACACACCCTATGTAAAATATCACAATCTACACCAAATATATATTATATAATTTACATAAAATATCAAAAGGACACCAAATATATCTTATATACTGTACATAAAATATCAAAATTACAGTAAATAGATTTCATATATTGTACATATAATGTTAACTAAAAGTACACCAAATACATTTTATATACTGTAAATAAAATATCAAAAAGTACAGTAAATATATATTACACACCCTATGTAAAATATCACAAACTTCACCAAATATATATTATATAATTTACATAAAATATCAAAAGGACACCAAATATATCTTCTATACTGTACATAAAATATCAAAATGTACAGTAAATATATTTCATATATTGTATATATAATATTAACTAAAAGTACACCAAATACATTTTATATACTGTAAATAAATTATCAAAAATTACAGTAAATATATATTACATACTGTACATAAAATATCAAAAAGTACACCAAATATGTGTTATATATACTGTAAATAAACTATCAAAACTACACTAATTATATTTAATATACTGTACATAAAATATCAAAAATTACACCAAATATATATTATTTACTGTAAAGAAAATACCAAAAAGTACAGTAAATATATATTACACACCCTATGTAAAATATCACAAACTACACCAAATATATATTATATAATTTACATAAAATATCAAAAGGACACCAAATATATCTTATATAGTGAACATGAAATATCAAAATGTACAGTAAATATATTTCATATATTGTACATATAATATTAACTAAAAGGACACCAAATACATTTTATATACTGTAAATTAAATATCAAAATGTACAGTAAATATATATTACATTCTGTTCATAAAATATCAAAAAGTACACCAAATTTGTGTTTTATATACTGTAAATAAACTATCAAAAACTGCAGTAATTATATTTAATATACTGTACATAAAATATCAAAAATTAAACCAAATGTATATTATTTACTGTAAATAAAATATCAAAAAGTACAGTAAATATATCTTACACACCCTATGTAAAATATCACAAAGTACACCAAATATATATTATATAATTTACATAAAATGTCAAAAGGACACCAAATATACGTTATATACTGAACATGAAATATCAAAATGTACAGTAAATATATTTCATATATTGTACATATAATATTAACTAAAAGTACACCAAATACATTTTATATACTGTAAATAAAATATCAAAAGTACAGTAAATATATCATACATTCTGTACATAAAATATCAAAAAGTACACCAAATATGTGTTATATATACTGTAAATAAACTATCAAAAACTGCAGTAATTATGTTTAATATACTGTACATAAAATATCAAAAATTACACCAAATGTATATTATTTACTGTAAATAAAATATCAAAAAGTACAGTAAATATATCTTACACACCCTATGTATAAATATCACAATCTACACCAAATATATATTATATAAATTACATAAAATATCAAAAGGACACCAAATATATCTTATATACTGTACATAAAATATCAAAATTACAGTAAATAGATTTCATATATTGTACATATAATGTTAACTAAAAGTACACCAAATACATTTTATATACTGTAAATGAAATATCAAAAAGTACAGTAAATATATATTACACACCCTATGTAAAATATCTCAAACTTCACCAAATATATATTATATAATTTACATAAAATATCAAAAGGACACCAAATATATCTTCTATACTGTACATAAAATATCAAAATATACAGTAAATATATTTCATATATTGTATATATAATATTAACTAAAAGTACACCAAATACATTTTATATACTGTAAATAAATTATCAAAAATTATAGTAAATATATATTACATACTGTACATAAAATATCAAAAAGTACACCAAATATGTGTTATATATACTGTAAATAAACTATCAAAACTACACTAATTATATTTAATATACTGTACATAATATATCAAAAATTACACCAAATGTATATTATTTACTGTAAAGAAAATACCAAAAAGTATAGTAAATATATATTACACACCCTATGTAAAATATCACAAACTACACCAAATATATATTATATGATTTACATAAAATATCAAAAGGACACCAAATATATCTTATATACTGAACATGAAATATCAAAATGTACAGTAAATATATTTCATATATTGTACATATAATATTAACTAAAAGTACACCAAATACATTTTATATACTGTAAATTAAATATCAAAATGTACAGTAAATATATATTACATTCTGTTCATAAAATATCAAATAGTACAACAAATTTGTGTTTTATATACTGTAAATAAACTATCAAAAACTGCAGTAATTATATTTAATATACTGTACATAAAATATCAAAAATTAAACCAAATGTATATTATTTACTGTAAATAAAATATCAAAAAGTACAGTAAATATATCTTACACACCCTATGTAAAATATCACAATCTACACCAAATATATATTATATAATTTACATTAAATATCAAAAGGACACCAAATATATCTTATATACTGTACATAAAATATCAAAATTACAGTAAATATATTTCATATATTGTACATATAATGTTAACTAAAAGTACACCAAATATATTTTATATAGTGTAAATAAAATGTCAAAATGTACAGTAAATATATATTACACACCCTATGTAAAATATCACAATCTACACCAAATTTATATTATGCAATTTACATAAAATATCAAAAGGACACCATATATACCTTATATGCTGAACATAAAATATCAAAATGTACCGTATATATATTTCATATATTGTACATATAATATTAACTAAAAGTACACCAAATACATTTTATATACTGTAAATAAAATATCAAATAGTAGAGTAAATATATATTACATACTGTACATAAAATATCAAAAAGTACACCAAATATGTGTAATATATACTGTAAATAAACTATCAAATCCACAGTAATTATATATAATATACTGTACATAAAATATCAAAAATTACACCAAATGTATATTATTTACTGTAAATAAAATATCAAAAAGTACAGTAAATATATCTTACACACCCTATGTAAAGTATCACAATCTATACCAAATATATATTATATAATTTACATAAAATATCAAAAGGACACCAAATATACCTTATATACTAAACATGAAATATCAAAATGTACAGTAAATATATTTCCTATATTGTACATATAATATTAACTAAAAGTACACCAAATACATTTTATATACTGTAAATAAAATATCAAAATTTCAGTAAATATATATTACATTCTGTACATAAAATATCAAAAAGTACACCAAATATGTGTTATATATACTGTAAATAAACTATCAAAAACTGCAGTAATTATGTTTAATATACTGTACATAAAATATCAAAAATTACACCAAATGTATATTATTTACTGTAAATAAAATATCAAAAAGTACAGTAAATATATCTTACACACCCTATGTAAAATATCACAATCTACACCAAATATATATTATATAATTTACATAAAATATCAAAAGGACACCAAATATATCTTATATACTGTACATAAAATATCAAAATTACAGTAAATAGATTTCATATATTGTACATATAATGTTAACTAAAAGTACACCAAATACATTTTATATACTGTAAATAAAATATCAAAAAGTACAGTAAATATATATTACACACCCTATGTAAAATATCACAAACTTCACCAAATATATATTATATAATTTACATAAAATATCAAAAGGACACCAAATATATCTTCTATACTGTACATAAAATATCAAAAGGTACAGTAAATATATTTCATATATTGTATATATAATATTAACTAAAAGTACACCAAATAAATTTTATATACTGTAAATAAATTATCAAAAATTACAGTAAATATATATTACATACTGTACATAAAATATCAAAAAGTACACCAAATATGTGTTATATATACTGTAAATAAACTATCAAAACTACACTAATTATATTTAATATACTGTACATAAAATATCAAAAATTAAACCAAATATATATTATTTACTGTAAAGAAAATACCAAAAAGTACAGTAAATATATATTACACACCCTATGTAAAATATCACAAACTACACCAAATATATATTATATGATTTACATAAAATATCAAAAGGACACCAAATATATCTTATATACTGAACATGAAATATCAAAATGTACAGTAAATATATTTCATATATTGTACATATAATATTAACTAAAAGTACACCAAATACATTTTATATACTGTAAATAAAATATCAAAATGTACAGTAAATATATATTACATTCTGTACATAAAATATCAAAAAGTACACCAAATTTGTGTTTTATATACTAGAAATAAACTATCAAAACTGCAGTAATTATATTTAATATACTGTACATAAAATATCAAAAATTACACCAAATGTATACTATTTACCGTAAATAAAATATCAAAAAGTACAGTAAATATATTTTACACACCCTATGTAAAATATCACAATCTACACCAAATATATATTATATAATTTACATAAAATATCAAAAGGACACCAAATATATCTTATATACTGTACATAAAATATCAAAATTACAGTAAATGTATTTCATATATTGTACATATAATGTTAACTAAAAGTACACCAAATACATTTTATATACTGTAAATAAAATATCAAAAAGTACAGTAAATATATATTACACACCCTATGTAAAATATCACAAACTTCACCAAATATATATTATATAATTTACATAAAACATCAAAAGGACACCAAATATATCTTCTATACTGTGCATAAAGTATCAAAATGTACAGTAAATATATTTCATATATTGTATATATAATATTAACTAAAAGTACACCAAATACATTTTATATAGTGTAAATAAATTATCAAAAATTACAGTAAATATATATTACATACTGTACATAAAATATCAAAAAGTACACCAAATATGTGTTATATATACTGTAAATAAACTATCAAAACTACACTAATTATATTTAATATACTGTACATAAAATATCAAAAATTACACCAAATATATATTATTTACTGTAAAGAAAATACCAAAAAGTACAGCAAATATATATTACACACCCTATGTAAAATATCACAAACTACACCAAATATATATTATATAATTTACATAAAATATCAAAAGGACACCAAATATATCTTATATACTGAACATGAAATATCAAAATGTACAGTAAATATATTTCATAGATTGTACATATAATATTAACTAAAAGTACACCAAATACATTTTATATAGTGTAAATAAAATATCAAAATGTACAGTAAATATATATTACATTCTGTACATAAAATATAAAAAAGTACTCCAAATTTGTGTTTTATATACTGTAAATAAACTATCAAAAACTGCAGTAATTATATTTAATATACTGTACAGTAAATATCAAAAATTACACCAAATGTATATTATTTACTGTAAATAAAATATCAAAAAGTACAGTAAATATATCTTACACACCCTATGTAAAATATCACAATCTACACCAAATATATATTATATAATTTACATAAAATATCAAAAGGACACCAAGTATATCTTATATAGTGTAGGTAAAATATCAAAATGTACAGTAAATATATTAGCTATATTGTACATATAATATTAACTAAAAGTACACCAAATACATTTTATATACTGTAAATAAAATATCAAAAATACAGTAAATATATATTACATACTGTACATAAAATATCAAAATGTACACCAAATATGTGTAATATATAATGTAAATAAACTATCAAAAACTACAGTAAATATATTGAATTTACTGTATATAAAATATCAAAAATTACACCAAATGTATATTATATACTGTAAATAAAATATCAAAAAGTACAGTAAATATATATTACACACCCTATGTAAAATATCACAAACTTCACCAAATATATATTATATAATTTACAAAAAATATCAAAAAGACACCAAATATATCTTCTATACTGTACATAAAATATCAAAATGTACAGTAAATATATTTCATATATTGTATATATAATATTAACTAAAAGTACACCAAATACATTTTATATACTGTAAATAAATTATCAAAAATTACAGTAAATATATATTACATACTGTACATAAAATATCAAAAAGTACACCAAATATGTGTTATATATACTGTAAATAAACTATCAAAACTACACTAATTATATTTAATATACTGTACATAAAATATCAAAAATTACACCAAATATATATTATTTACTGTCAGGAAAATACCAAAAAGAACAGTAAATATATATTACACACCCTATGTAAAATATCACAAACTACACCAAATATATATCATATAATTTACTTAAAATATCAAAAGGACACCAAATATATCTTATATACTGAACATGAAATATCAAAATGTACAGTAAATATATTTCCTATATTGTACATATAATATTAACTAAAAGTACACCAAATACATTTTATATACTGTAAATAAAATATCAAAATGTACAGTAAATATATATTACATTCTGTACATAAAATATCAAAAAGTACACCAAATTTGTGTTTTATATACTGTAAATGAACTATCAAAAACTGCAGTAATTATATTTTATATACTGTATATAAAATATCAAAAATTAAACCAAATGTATATTATTTACTGTGAATAAAATATCAAAAAGTACAGTAAATATATCTTACACACCCTATGTAAAATATCACAATCTACACCAAATATATATTATATAATTTACATAAAATATCAAAAGGACACCAAATATATCTTATATAGTGTACATAAAATATCAAAATGTACAGTAAATATATTTCCTATATTGTACATATAACATTAACTAAAAGTACACCAAATACATTTTATATACTGTAAATAAAATATCAAAAATACAGTAAATATAAATTACATACTGTACATAAAATATCAATAAGTACACCAAATATGTGTAATATATACTGTAAATAAACTATCAAAAACTACAGTAATTATATTTAATATACTGTACATAAAATATCAAAAATTACACCAAATGTATATTATATACAGTAAATAAAATATCAAAAAGTACAGTAAATATATATTACACACCCTATGTAAAATATCACAAACTTCACCAAATATATATTATATAATTTACATAAAATATCAAAAGGACACCAAATATGTCTTCTATACTGTACATAAAATATCAAAATGTACAGTAAATATATTTCATATATTGTATATATAATATTAACTAAAAGTACACCAAATACATTTTATATACTGTAAATAAATTATCAAAAATTACAGTAAATATATATTACTTATTGTACATAAAATATCAAAAAGTACACCAAGTATGTGTTATATATAGTGTAAATAAACAATCAAAACTACACTAATTATATTTAATATACTGTACATAAAATATCAAAAATTACACCAAATATATATTATTTACTGTACAGAAAATACCAAAAAGTACAGTAAATATATATTACACACCCTATGTAAAATATCACAAACTACACCAAATATATGTTATATAATTTACATAAAATATCAAAAGGACAACAAATATATCTTATATACTGAACATGAAATATCAAAATGTACAGTAAATATATTTCATATATTGTATATATAATATTAACTAAAAGTACACCAAATACATTTTATATACTGTAAATAAAATATCAAAAGGACAGTAAATATATATTACATTCTGTACATAAAATATCAAAAGGTACACCAAATTTGTGTTTTATATAATGTAAATAAACTATCAAAAACTGCAGTAATTATATTTAATATACTGTACATAAAATATCAAAAATTAAACCAAATGTATATTATTTACTGTGAATAAAATATCAAAAAGTACAGTAAATATATATTACACACCCTATGTAAAATATCACAATCTACAAGAAATATATATTATATAATTTACATAAAATATCAAAAGGACACCAAATATATATTATATACTGTACATAAAATATCAAAAGTACAGTAAATATATTTCATATATTGTACATATAATATTAACTAAAAGTACACCAAATACATTTTATATACAGTAAATAAATTATCAAAAATTACAGTAAATATATATTGCATACTGTACATAAAATATCAAAAAGTACACCAAATATGTGTTATATATACTGTAAATAAACTATCAAAACTACACTAATTATATTTAATATACTGTACATAAAATATCAAAAATTACACCAAATATATATTATTTACTGTAAAGAAAATACCAAAAAGTACAGTAAATATATATTACACACCCTATGTAAAATATCACAAACTTCACCAAATATATATTATATAATTTACATAAAATATCAAAAGGACACCAAATATATCTTCTATACTGTACATAAAATATCAAAATGTACAGTAAATATATTTCATATATTGTATATATAATATTAACTAAAAGTACAACAAATACATTTTATATACTGTAAATAAATTATCAAAAATTACAGTAAATATATATTACATACTGTACATAAAATATCAAAAAGTACACCATATATGTGTAATATATACTGTAAATAAACTATCAAAAACTACTGTAATTATATTTAATATACTGTACATAAAATATCAAAAATTAAACCAAATGTATATTATATACTGTAAATAAAATATCATCAAGTACAGTAAATATATATTACACACCCTATGTAAAATATCACAAACTTCACCAAATATATATTATAAAATTTACATAAAATATCAAAAGGACACCACTTATATCTTCTATACTGTACATAAACTATCAAAATGTACAGTAAATATATTTCATATATTGTATATATAATATTAACTAAAAGTACACCAAATACATTTTATATACTGTAAATAAATTATCAAAAATTACAGTAAATATATATTACATACTGTATATAAAATATCAAAAAGTACACCATATATGTGTTATATATACTGTAAATAAACTATCAAAGACTACAGTAATTATATTTAATATACTGTACATAAAATATCAAAAATTACACCAAATGTATATTATTTACTGTAAATAAAATATCAAAAATTACAGTAAATATATATTACACACCCTATGTAAAATATCAAAAACTACACCAAATATCTATTATAAAATTCACATAAAATATCAAAAGGACACCAAATATATCTTATATACTGAACATGAAATATCAAAATGTACAGTAAATATATTTCATATATTGTACATATAATATTAACTAAAAGTACACCAAATACATTTTATATACTGTAAATTAAATATCAAAATGTACAGTAAATATATATTACATTCTGTTCATAAAATATCAAAAAGTACACCAAATTTGTGTTTTATATACTGTAAATAAACTATCAAAAACTGCAGTAATTATATTTAATATACTGTACATAAAATATCAAAAATTAAACCAAATGTATATTATTTACTGTAAATAAAATATCAAAAAGTACAGTAAATATATCTTACACACCCTATGTAAAATATCACAATCTACACCAAATATATATTATATAATTTACATAAAATATCAAAAGGACACCAAATATATCTTATATACTGTACATAAAATATCAAAATTACAGTAAATAGATTTCATATATTGTACATATAATGTTAACTAAAAGTACACCAAATACATTTTATATACTGTAAATAAAATATCAAAAAGTACAGTAAATATATATTACACACCCTATGAAAAATATCACAAACTTCACCAAATATATATTATATAATTTACATAAAATATCAAAAGGACACCAAATATATCTTCTATACTGTACATAAAATATCAAAATGTACAGTAAATATATTTCATATATTGTATATATAATATTAACTAAAAGTACACCAAATACATTTTATATACTGTAAATAAATTATCAAAAATTACAGTAAATATATATTACATACTGTACATAAAATATCAAAAAGTACACCAAATATGTGTTATATATACTGTAAATAAACTATCAAAAACTGCAGTAATTATATTTAATATACTGTACATAAAATATCAAAAATTAAACCAAATGTATGTTATTTACTGTAAATAAAATATCAAAAAGTACAGTAAATATATCTTACACACCCTATGTAAAATATCACAATCTACACCAAATATATATTATATAATTTACATTAAATATCAAAAGGACACCAAATATATCTTATATACAGTACATAAAATATCAAAATTACAGTAAATATATTTCATATATTGTACATATAATGTTAACTAAAAGTACACCAAATATATTTTATATAGTGTAAATAAAATATCAAAATGTACAGTAAATATATATTACACACCCTATGTAAAATATCACAATCTACACCAAATTTATATTATGTAATTTCAATAAAATATCAAAAGGACACCATATATACCTTATATGCTGAACATAAAATATCAAAATGTACCGTATATATATTTCATATATTGTACATATAATATTAACTAAAAGTACACCAAATACATTTTATATACTGTAAATAAAATATCAAATAGTAGAGTAAATATATATTACATACTGTACATAAAATATCAAAAAGTACACCAAATATGTGTAATATATACTGTAAATAAACTATCAAATCCACAGTAATTATATATAATATACTGTACATAAAATATCAAAAATTACACCAAATGTATATTATTTACTGTAAATAAAATATCAAAAAGTACAGTAAATATATCTTACACACCCTATGTAAAATATCACAATCTACACCAAATATATATTATATAATTTACATAAAATATCAAAAGGACACCAAATATATCTTATATACTGTACATAAATATCAAAATTACAGTAAATATATTTCATATATTGTACATATAATGTTAACTAAAAGTACACCAAATACATTTTATATACTGTAAATAAAATATCAAAAAGTACAGTAAATATGTATTACACACCATATGTAAAATATCACAAACTTCACCAAATATATATTATATAATTTACATAAAATATCAAAAGGACACCAAATATATCTTCTATACTGTACATAAAATATCAAAATGTACAGTAAATATATTTCATATGTTGTATATATAATATTAACTAAAAGTACACCAAATAAATTTTATATACTGTAAATAAATTATCAAAAATTACAGTAAATATATATTACATACTGTACATAAAATATCAAAAAGTACACCAAATATGTGTTATATATACTGTAAATAAACTATCAAAACTACACTAATTATATTTAATATACTGTACATAAAATATCAAAAATTACACCAAATATATATTATTTACTGTAAAGAAAATACCAAAAAGTACAGTAAATATATATTACACACCCTATGTAAAATATCACAAACTACACCAAATATATATTATATGATTTACATAAAATATCAAAAGGACACCAAATATATCTTATATACTGAACATGAAATATCAAAATGTACAGTAAATATATTTCATATATTGTACATATAATATTAACTAAAAGTACACCAAATACATTTTATATACTGTAAATAAAATATCAAAATGTACAGTAAATATATATTACATTCTGTACATAAAATATCAAAAAGTACACCAAATTTGTGTTTTATATACTGGAAATAAACTATCAAAAACTGCAGTAATTACATTTAATATACTGTACATAAAATATCAAAAATTACACCAAATGTATATTATTTACTGTAAATAAAATATCAAAAAGTACAGTAAATATATCTTACACACCCTATGTAAAATATCACAATCTACACCAAATATATATTATATAATTTACATAAAATATCAAAAGGACACCAAATATATCTTATATAGTGTACATAAAATATCAAAATGTACAGTAAATATATTTCATATATTGTACATATAATATTAACTAAAAGTACACCAAATACATTTTATATACAGTAAATAAAATACCAAAAAGTACAGTAAATATGTATTACATACTGTACATAAAATATCAAAAAGTACACCATATATGTGTAATATATACTGTAAATAAACTATCAAAAACTACTGTAATTATATTTAATATACTGTACATAAAATATCAAAAATTAAACCAAATGTATACTATATACTGTAAATAAAATATCATCAAGTACAGTAAATATATATTACACACCCTATGTAAAATATCACAAACTTCACCAAATATATATTATAAAATTTACATAAAATATCAAAAGGACACCACTTATATCTTCTATACTGTACATAAAATATCAAAATGTACAGTAAATATATTTCATATATTGTATATATAATGTTAACTAAAAGTACACCAAATACATTTTATATACTGTAAATAAATTATCAAAAATTACAGTAAATATATATTACATACTGTGTATAAAATATCAAAAAGTACACCATATATGTGTTATATATACTGTAAATAAACTATCAAAGACTATAGTAATTATATTTAATATACTGTACATAAAATATCAAAAATTACAGCAAATGTATATTATTTACTGTAAATAAAATATCAAAAATTACAGTAAATATATATTACACACCCTATGTAAAATATCAAAAACTACACCAAATATCTATTATAAAATTCACATAAAATATCAAAAGGACACCAAATATTTATTATATACTGTACATAAAATATCAAAATGTACAGTAAATATATTTCATATAGTGTACATATAATATTAACTAAAAGTACACCAAATACATTTCATATACTGTAAATAAAATATCAAAAAGTACAGTAAATATATATTACATACTGTACATAAAATATCAAAAAGTACACCAAATATGTGTTATATATACTGTGAATAAACTATCAAATATACAGTAATTATATATAATATACTGTACAAAAAATATCAAAAATTACACCAAATGTATATTATATACTGTAAATAAAATATCAAAAAGTACAGTAAATATATATGGCATACCCTATGTAAAATATCAAAAACTACACCAAATATATATTATATAATTTACAGAAAATATCAAAAGGACACCAAATATATATTCTATACTGTACACAAAATATCAAAAAGTACAGTAAATATATTTCATATATCTTACATATAATATTAACTAAAAGTACACCAAATGCATTTTATATACTGTAAATAAAATATCAAAAAGTACAGTAAACATATATTACATACTGTACATAAAATATCAAAAAGTACACCAAATATGTGTTATATATACTGTAAATATCAAAAACTACAGTAATCATATTCAATGTACTGTATATAAAATATCAAAAATTACACCAAATATAAATTAAATACTGTAAATAAAATATCAAAAAGGACAGTAAATATATACTACACACCCTATGTAAAATATCAAAAATTACACCAAATATATATTATATAATTTACATAGAATATAAAAAGGACACCAAATATATCTTATATATTGTACATAAAATATCAAAAAGTACAGTATATATATTTCATACATTGTACATATATTATTAACTAAAAGTACACCAAATACATTTTGTATACTGAAAATAAAATATCAAAAATACAGTAAATCTATATTACATACTGTACATAAAATATCAAAAAGTACACCAAATATGTGTTATATATACTGTAAATAAACTATCAAAAACTACAGTAATTATATTTAATATACTGTACATAAAATATCAAAAATTACACCAAAGGAATGTTATTTACTGTAAATAAAATATCAAAAAGTACAGTAAATATATCTTACACTCCCTATGTAAAATATCACAATCTACACCAAATACATATTATATAATTTACATAAAATATCAAAAGGACACCAAATATATCTTATATAGTGTACATAAAATATCAAAATGTACAGTAAATATATTTCCTATATTGTACATATAATATTAACTGAAAGTACACCAAATACATTTTATATACTGTAAATAAAATATCAAAAATACAGTAAATATATATTACATACTGTACATAAAATATCAAAAAGTAGACCAAATATGTGTAATATATACTGTAAATAAACTATCAAAACTACACTAATTATATTTAATATACTGTACATAAAATATCAAAAATTACACCAAATATATATTATTTACTGTAAAGAAAATACCAAAAAGTACAGTAAATATATATTACACACCCTATGTAAAATATCACAAACTACACCAAATATATATTATATAATTTACATAAAATATCAAAAGGACACCAAATATACCTTATATACTGAACATGAAATATCAAAAAGTACAGTAAATATATTTCATATATTGTACATATAATATTAACTAAAAGTACACCAAATACATTTTATGTACGGTAAATAAAATATCAAAAGTACAGTAAATATATATTACATTCAGTACATAAAATATCAAAAAGTACACCAAATATGTGTTATATATACTGTAAAAAAACTATCAAAAACTGCAGTAATTATATTTAATGTACTGTACATAAAATATCAAAAATTACACCAAATGTATATTATTTACTGTAAATAAAATATCAAAAAGTACAGTAAATATATCTTACACACCCTATGTAAAATATCACAAAGTACACCAAATATATATTATATAATTTACATAAAATATCAAAAGGACACCAAATATACCTTATATACTGAACATGAAATATCAAAATGTACAGTAAATATATTTCATATATTGTACATATAATATTAACTAAAAGTACACCAAATACATTTTATATACTGTAAATAAAATATCAAAAGTACAGTAAGTATATCATACATTCTGTACATAAAATATCAAAAAGTACACCAAATATGTGTTATATATACTGTAAATAAACTATCAAAAACTGCAGTAATTATGTTTAATATACTGTACATAAAATATCAAAAATTACACCAAATGTATATTATTTACTGTAAATAAAATATCAAAAAGTACAGTAAATATATCTTACACACCCTATGTAAAATATCACAATCTACACCAAATATATATTATATAATTTACATAAAATATCAAAAGGACACCAAATATATCTTATATACTGTACATAAAATATCAAAATTACAGTAAATAGATTTCATATATTGTACATATAATGTTAACTAAAAGTACACCAAATACATTTTATATACTGGAAATAAAATATCAAAAAGTACAGTAAATATATATTACACACCCTATGTAAAATATCACAAACTTCACCAAATATATATTATATAATTTACATAAAATATCAAAAGGACACCAAATATATCTTCTATACTGTACATAAAATATCAAAATGTACAGTAAATATATTTCATATATTGTATATATAATATTAACTAAAAGTACACCAAATACATTTTATATACTGTAAATAAAATATCAAAAATTACAGTAAATATATATTACATACTGTACATAAAATATCAAAAAGTACACCAAATATGTGTTATATATACTGTAAATAAACTATCAAAACTACACTAATTATATTTAATATACTGTACATAAAATATCAAAAATTACACCAAATATATATTATTTACTGTAAAGAAAATAGCAAAAAGTACAGTAAATATATATTACACACCCTATGTAAAATATCACAAACTACACCAAATATATATTATATAATTTACATAAAATATCAAAAGGACACCAAATATATCTTATATACTGAACATGAAATATCAAAATGTACAGTAAATATATTTCATATATTGTACATATAATATTAACTAAAAGTACACCAAATACATTTTATATACTGTAAATAAAATATCAAAATGTATAGTAAATATATATTACATTCTGTACATAAAATATCAAAAAGTACACCAAATTTGTGTTTTATATACTGGAAATAAACTATCAAAAACTGCAGTAATTATATTTAATATACTGTACATAAAATATCAAAAATTACACCAAATGTATATTATTTACTGTAAATAAAATATCAAAAAGTACAGTAAATATATCTTACACACCCTATGTAAAATATCACAATCTACACCAAATATATATTATATAATTTACATAAAATATCAAAAGGACACCAAATATATCTTATATAGTGTACATAAAATATCAAAATGTACAGTAAATATATTTCATATATTGTACATATAATATTAACTAAAAGTACACCAAATACATTTTATATACAGTAAATAAAATACCAAAAAGTACAGTAAATATGTATTACATACTGTACATAAAATATCAAAAAGTACACCATATATCTGTAATATATACTGTAAATAAACTATCAAAAACTACTGTAATTATATTTAATATACTGTACATAAAATATCAAAAATTAAACCAAATGTATATTATATACTGTAAATAAAATATCATCAAGTACAGTAAATATATATTACACACCCTATGTAAAATATCACAAACTTCACCAAATATATATTATAAAATTTACATAAAATATCAAAAGGACACCACTTATATCTTCTATACTGTACATAAAATATCAAAATGTACAGTAAATATATTTCATATATTGTATATATAATGTTAACTAAAAGTACACCAAATACATTTTATATACTGTAAATAAATTATTAAAAATTACAGTAAATATATATTACATACTGTGTATAAAATATCAAAAAGTACACCATATATGTGTTATATATACTGTAAATAAACTATCAAAGACTATAGTAATTATATTTAATATACTGTACATAAAATATCAAAAATTACACCAAATGTATATTATTTACTGTAAATAAAATATCAAAAATTACAGTAAATATATATTACACACCCTATGTAAAATATCAAAAACTACACCAAATATCTATTATAAAATTCACATAAAATATCAAAAGGACACCAAATATTTATTATATACTGTACATAAAATATCAAAAAGTACAGTAAATATATTTCATATAGTGTACATATAATATTAACTAAAAGTACACCAAATACATTTCATATACTGTAAATAAAATATCAAAAATTACAGTAAATATATATTACATACTGTACATAAAATATCAAAAAGTACACCAAATATGTGTTATATATACTGTGAATAAACTATCAAATATACAGTAATTATATATAATATACTGTACAAAAAATATCAAAAATTACACCAAATGTATATTATATACTGTAAATAAAATATCAAAAAGTACAGTAAATATATATGGCATACCCTATGTAAAATATCAAAAACTACACCAAATATATATTATATAATTTACAGAAAATATCAAAAGGACACCAAATATATATTCTATACTGTACACAAAATATCAAAAAGTACAGTAAATATATTTCATATATCTTACATATAATATTAACTAAAAGTACACCAAATGCATTTTATATACTGTAAATAAAATATCAAAAAGTACAGTAAACATATATTACATACTGTACATAAAATATCAAAAAGTACACCAAATATGTGTTATATATACTGTAAATATCAAAAACTACAGTAATCATATTCAATGTACTGTATATAAAATATCAAAAATTACACCAAATATAAATTAAATACTGTAAATAAAATATCAAAAAGGACAGTAAATATATACTACACACCCTATGTAAAATATCAAAAATTACACCAAATATATATTATATAATTTACATAGAATATAAAAAGGACACCAAATATATCTTATATATTGTACATAAAATATCAAAAAGTACAGTATATATATTTCATACATTGTACATATATTATTAACTAAAAGTACACCAAATACATTTTGTATACTGAAAATAAAATATCAAAAAGTACAGTAAATCTATATCACATACTGTACATAAAATATCAAAAAGTACACCAAATATGTGTTATATATACTGTAAATAAACTATCAAAAACTACAGTAATTATATTTAATATACTGTACATAAAATATCAAAAATTACACGAAAGGAATGTTATTTACTGTAAATAAAATATCAAAAAGTACAGTAAATATATCTTACACTCCCTATGTAAAATATCACAATCTACACCAAATATATATTATATAATTTACATAAAATATCAAAAGGACACCAAATATATCTTATATAATGTACATAAAATATCAAAATGTACAGTAAATATATTTCCTATATTGTACATATAATATTAACTGAAAGTACACCAAATACATTTTATATACTGTAAATAAAATATCAAAAATACAGTAAATATATATTACATACTGTACATAAAATATCAAAAAGTACACCAAATATGTGTAATATATACTGTAAATAAACTATCAAAACTACACTAATTATATTTAATATACTGTACATAAAATATCAAAAATTACACCAAATATATATTATTTACTGTAAAGAAAATACCAAAAAGTACAGTAAATATATATTACACACCCTATGTAAAATATCACAAACTACACCAAATATATATTATATAATTTACATAAAATATCAAAAGGACACCAAATATACCTTATATACTGAACATGAAATATCAAAAAGTACAGTAAATATATTTCATATATTGTACATATAATATTAACTAAAAGTACACCAAATACATTTTATATACTGTAAATAAAATATCAAAAGTGCAGTAAATATATATTACATTCAGTACATAAAATATCAAAAAGTACACCAAATATGTGTTATATATACTGTAAAAAAACTATCAAAAACTGCAGTAATTATATTTAATGTAGTGTACATAAAATATCAAAAATTACACCAAATGTATATTATTTACTGTAAATAAAATATCAAAAAGTACAGTAAATATATCTTACACACCCTATGTAAAATATCACAAAGTACACCAAATATATATTATATAATTTACATAAAATATCAAAAGGACACCAAATATACCTTATATACTGAACATGAAATATCAAAATGTACAGTAAATATATTTCATATATTGTACATATAATATTAACTAAAAGTACACCAAATACATTTTATATACTGTAAATAAAATATCAAAAGTACAGTAAGTATATCATACATTCTGTACATAAAATATCAAAAAGTACACCAAATATGTGTTATATATACTGTAAATAAACTATCAAAAACTGCAGTAATTATGTTTAATATACTGTACATAAAATATCAAAAATTACACCAAATGTATATTATTTACTGTAAATAAAATATCAAAAAGTACAGTAAATATATCTTACACACCCTATGTAAAATATCACAATCTACACCAAATATATATTATATAATTTACATAAAATATCAAAAGGACACCAAATATATCTTATATACTGTACATAAAATATCAAAATTACAGTAAATAGATTTCATATATTGTACATATAATGTTAACTAAAAGTACACCAAATACATTTTATATACTGTAAATAAAATATCAAAAAGTACAGTAAATATATATTACACACCCTATGTAAAATATCACAAACTTCACCAAATATATATTATATAATTTACATAAAATATCAAAAGGACACCAAATATATCTTCTATACTGTACATAAAATATCAAAATGTACAGTAAATATATTTCATATATTGTATATATAATATTAACTAAAAGTACACCAAATACATTTTATATACTGTAAATAAAATATCAAAAATTACAGTAAATATATATTACATACTGTACATAAAATATCAAAAAGTACACCAAATATGTGTTATATATACTGTAAATAAACTATCAAAACTACACTAATTATATTTAATATACTGTACATAAAATATCAAAAATTACACCAAATATATACTATTTACTGTAAAGAAAATACCAAAAAGTACAGTAAATATATATTACACACCCTATGTAAAATATCACAAACTACACCAAATATATATTATATAATTTACATAAAATATCAAAAGGACACCAAATATATCTTATATACTGAACATGAAATATCAAAATGTACAGTAAATATATTTCATATATTGTACATATAATATTAACTAAAAGTACACCAAATACATTTTATATACTGTAAATTAAATATCAAAATGTACATTAAATATATATTACATTCTGTTCATAAAATATCAAAAAGTACACCAAATTTGTGTTTTATATGCTGTAAATAAACTATCAAAAACTGCAGTAATTATATTTAATATACTGTACATAAAATATCAAAAATTAAACCAAATGTATATTATTTACTGTAAATAAAATATCAAAAATACAGTAAATATATCTTACACACCCTATGTAATATATCACAATCTACACCAAATATATATTATATAATTTACATTAAATATCAAAAGGACACCAAATATATCTTATATACTGTACATAAAATATCAAAATTACAGTAAATATATTTCATATATTGTACATATAATGTTAACTAAAAGTACACCAAATATATTTTATATAGTGTAAATAAAATATCAAAATGTACAGTAAATATATATTACACACCCTATGTAAAATATCACAATCTACACCAAATTTATATTATGTAATTTACATAAAATATCAAAAGGACACCATATATACATTATATGCTGAACATAAAATATCAAAATGTACCGTATATATATTTCATATATTGTACATATAATATTAACTAAAAGTACACCAAATACATTTTATATACTGTAAATAAAATATCAAATAGTAGAGTAAATATATATTACATACTGTACATAAAATATCAAAAAGTACACCAAATATGTGTAATATATACTGTAAATAAACTATCAAATCCACAGTAATTATATATAATATACTGTACATAAAATATCAAAAATTACACCAAATGTATATTATTTACTGTAAATAAAATACCAAAAAGTACAGTAAATATATCTTACACACCCTATGTAAAATATCACAATCTACACCAAATATATATTATATAATTTACATAAAATATCAAAAGGACACCAAATATACCTTATATACTGAACATGAAATATCAAAATGTACAGTAAATATATTTCCTATATTGTACATATAATATTAACTAAAAGTACACCAAATACATTTTATATACTGTAAATAAAATATCAAAAGTTCAGTAAATATATATTACATTCTGTACATAAAATATCAAAAAGTACACCAAATATGTGTTATATATACTGTAAATAAACTATCAAAAACTGCAGTAATTATGTTTAATATACTGTACATAAAATATCAAAAATTACACCAAATGTATATTATTTACTGTAAATAAAATATCAAAAAGTACAGTAAATATATCTTACACACCCTATGTAAAATATCACAATCTACACCAAATATATATTATATAATTTACATAAAATATCACAAGGACACCAAATATATCTTATATACTGTACATAAATTATCAAAATTACAGTAAATATATTTCATATATTGTACATATAATGTTAACTAAAAGTACACCAAATACATTTTATATACTGTAAATAAAATATCAAAAAGTACAGTAAATATGTATTACACACCCTATGTAAAATATCACAAACTTCACCAAATATATATTATATAATTTACATAAAATATCAAAAGGACACCAAATATATCTTCTATACTGTACATAAAATATCAAAATGTACAGTAAATATATTTCATATATTGTATATATAATATTAACTAAAAGTACACCAAATAAATTTTATATACCGTAAATAAATTATCAAAAATTACAGTAAATATATATTACATACTGTACATAAAATATCAAAAAGTACACCAAATATGTGTTATATATACTGTAAATAAACTATCAAAACTACACTAATTATATTTAATATACTGTACATAAAATATCAAAAATTACACCAAATATATATTATTTACTGTAAAGAAAATACCAAAAAGTACAGTAAATATATATTACACACCCTATGTAAAATATCACAAACTACACCAAATATATATTATATGATTTACATAAAATATCAAAAGGACACCAAATATATCTTATATACTGAACATGAAATATCAAAATGTACAGTAAATATATTTCATATATTGTACATATAATATTAACTAAAAGTACACCAAATACATTTTATATACTGTAAATAAAATATCAAAATGTACAGTAAATATATATTACATTCTGTACATAAAATATCAAAAAGTACACCAAATTTGTGTTTTATATACTGGAAATAAACTATCAAAAACTGCAGTAACTATATTTAATATACTGTACATAAAATATCAAAAATTACACCAAATATATATTATTTACTGTAAATAAAATATCAAAAAGTACAGTAAATATATCTTACACACCCTATGTAAAATATCACAATCTACACCAAATATATATTATATAATTTACATAAAATATCAAAAGGACACCAAATATATCTTATATAATGTACATAAAATATCAAAATGTACAGTAAATATATTTCATATATTGTACATATAATATTAACTAAAAGTACACCAAATACATTTTATATACAGTAAATAAAATATCAAAAAGTGCAGTAAATATGTATTACATACTGTACACAAAATATCAAAAAGTACACCATATATGTGTAATATATACTGTAAATAAAGTATCAAAAACTACTGTAATTATATTTAATATACTGTACATAAAATATCAAAAATTAAACCAAATGTATATTATATACTGTAAATAAAATATCATCAAGTACAGTAAATATATATTACACACCCTATGTAAAATATCACAAACTTCACCAAATATATATTATAAAATTTACATAAAATATCAAAAGGACACAACTTATATCTTCTATACTGTACATAAAATATCAAAATGTACAGTAAATATATTTCATATATTGTATATATAATATTAACTAAAAGTACACCAAATACATTTTATATACTGTAAATAAATTATCAAAAATTACAGTAAATATATATTACATACTGTGTATAAAATATCAAAAAGTACACCATATATGTGTTATATATACTGTAAATAAACTATCAAAGACTATAGTAATTATATTTAATATACTGTACATAAAATATCAAAAATTACACCAAATGTATACTATTTACTGTAAATAAAATATCAAAAATTACAGTAAATATATATTACACACCCTATGTAAAATATCAAAAACTACACCAAATATCTATTATAAAATTCACATAAAATATCAAAAGGACACCAAATATTTATTATATAGTGTACATAAAATATCAAAAAGTACAGTAAATATATTTCATATAGTGTACATATAATATTAACTAAAAGTACACCAAATACACTTCATATACTGTAAATAAAATATCAAAAAGTACAGTAAATATATATTACATACTGTACATAAAATATCAAAAAGTACACCAAATATGTGTTATATATACTGTGAATAAACTATCAAATATACAGTAATTATATATAATATACTGTACAAAAAATATCAAAAATTACACCAAATGTATATTATATACTGTAAATAAAATATCAAAAAGTACAGTAAATATATATGGCATACCCTATGTAAAATATCAAAAACTACACCAAATATATATTATATAATTTACAGAAAATATCAAAAGGACACCAAATATATATTCTATACTGTACAAAAAATATCAAAAAGTACAGTAAATATATTTCATACATCTTACATATAATATTAACTAAAAGTACACCAAATGCATTTTATATACTGTAAATAAAATATCAAAAAGTACAGTAAACATATATTACATACTGTACATAAAATATCAAAAAGTACACCAAATACGTGTTATATATACTGTAAATATCAAAAACTACAGTAATCATATTCAATGTACTGTATATAAAATATCAAAAATTACACCAAATATAAATTAAATACTGTAAATAAAATATCAAAAAGGACAGTAAATATATACTACACACCCTATGTAAAATATCAAAAATTACACCAAATATATATTATATAATTTACATAGAATATAAAAAGGACACCAAATATATCTTATATATTGTACATAAAATATCAAAAAGTACAGTATATATATTTCATACATTGTACATATATTATTAACTAAAAGTACACCAAATACATTTTGTATACTGAAAATAAAATATCAAAAAGTACAGTAAATCTATATTACATACTGTACATAAAATATCAAAAAGTACACCAAATATGTGTTATATATACTGTAAATAAACTATCAAAAACTACAGTAATTATATTTAATATACTGTACATAAAATATCAAAAATTACACCAAAGGAATGTTATTTACTGTAAATAAAATATCAAAAAGTACAGTAAATATATCTTACACTCCCTATGTAAAATATCACAATCTACACCAAATATATATTATATAATTTACATAAAATATCAAAAGGACACCAAATATATCTTATATAGTGTACATAAAATATCAAAATGTACAGTAAATATATTTCCTATATAGTACATATAATATTAACTGAAAGTACACCAAATACATTTTATATACTGTAAATAAAATATCAAAAATACAGTAAATATATATTACATACTGTACATAAAATATCAAAAAGTACACCAAATATGTGTAATATATACTGTAAATAAACTATCAAAACTACACTAATTATATTTAATATACTGTACATAAAATATCAAAAATTACACCAAATATATATTATTTACTGTAAAGAAAATACCAAAAAGTACAGTAAATATATATTACACACCCTATGTAAAACATCACAAACTACACCAAATATATATTATATAATTTACATAAAATATCAAAAGGACACCAAATATACCTTATATACTGAACATGAAATATCAAAAAGTACAGTAAATATATTTCATATATTGTACATATAATATTAACTAAAAGTACACCAAATACATTTTATATACTGTAAATAAAATATCAAAAGTACAGTAAGTATATCATACATTCTGTACATAAAATATCAAAAAGTACACCAAATATGTGTTATATATACTGTAAATAAACTATCAAAAACTGCAGTAATTATGTTTAATATACTGTACATAAAATATCAAAAATTACACCAAATGTATATTATTTACTGTAAATAAAATATCAAAAAGTACAGTAAATATATCTTACACACCCTATGTAAAATATCACAATCTACACCAAATATATATTATATAATTTACATAAAATATCAAAAGGACACCAAATATATCTTATATACTGTACATAAAATATCAAAATTACAGTAAATAGATTTCATATATTGTACATATAATGTTAACTAAAAGTACACCAAATACATTTTATATACTGTAAATAAAATATCAAAAAGTACAGTAAATATATATTACACACCCTATGTAAAATATCACAAACTTCACCAAATATATATTATATAATTTACATAAAATATCAAAAGGACACCAAATATATCTTCTATACTGTACATAAAATATCAAAATGTACAGTAAATATATTTCCTATATTGTACATATAATATTAACTAAAAGTACACCAAATACATTTTATATACTGTAAATAAAATATCAAAAGTTCAGTAAATATATATTACATTCTGTACATAAAATATCAAAAAGTACACCAAATATGTGTTATATATACTGTAAATAAACTATCAAAAACTGCAGTAATTATGTTTAATATACTGTACATAAAATATCAAAAATTACACCAAATGTATATTATTTACTGTAAATAAAATATCAAAAAGTACAGTAAATATATCTTACACACCCTATGTAAAATATCACAATCTACACCAAATATATATTATATAATTTACATAAAATATCAAAAGGACACCAAATATATCTTATATAGTGTACATAAAATATCAAAATGTACAGTAAATATATTTCATATATTGTACATATAATATTAACTAAAAGTACACCAAATACATTTTATATACAGTAAATAAAATATCAAAAAGTGCAGTAAATATGTATTACATACTGTACACAAAATATCAAAAAGTACACCATATATGTGTAATATATACTGTAAATAAACTATCAAAAACTACTGTAATTATATTTAATATACTGTACATAAAATATCAAAAATTAAACCAAATGTATATTATATACTGTAAATAAAATATCATCAAGTACAGTAAATATATATTACACACCCTATGTAAAATATCACAAACTTCACCAAATATATATTATAAAATTTACATAAAATATCAAAAGGACACAACTTATATCTTCTATACTGTACATAAAATATCAAAATGTACAGTAAATATATTTCATATATTGTATATATAATATTAACTAAAAGTACACCAAATACATTTTATATACTGTAAATAAATTATCAAAAATTACAGTAAATATATATTACATACTGTGTATAAAATATCAAAAAGTACACCATATATGTGTTATATATACTGTAAATAAACTATCAAAGACTATAGTAATTATATTTAATATACTGTACATAAAATATCAAAAATTACACCAAATGTATACTATTTACTGTAAATAAAATATCAAAAATTACAGTAAATATATATTACACACCCTATGTAAAATATCAAAAACTACACCAAATATCTATTATAAAATTCACATAAAATATCAAAAGGACACCAAATATTTATTATATAGTGTACATAAAATATCAAAAAGTACAGTAAATATATTTCATATAGTGTACATATAATATTAACTAAAAGTACACCAAATACACTTCATATACTGTAAATAAAATATCAAAAATTACAGTAAATATATATTACATACTGTACATAAAATATCAAAAAGTACACCAAATATGTGTTATATATACTGTGAATAAACTATCAAATATACAGTAATTATATATAATATACTGTACAAAAAATATCAAAAATTACACCAAATGTATATTATATACTCTAAATAAAATATCAAAAAGTACAGTAAATATATATGGCATACCCTATGTAAAATATCAAAAACTACACCAAATATATATTATATAATTTACAGAAAATATCAAAAGGACACCAAATATATATTCTATACTGTACAAAAAATATCAAAAAGTACAGTAAATATATTTCATACATCTTACATATAATATTAACTAAAAGTACACCAAATGCATTTTATATACTGTAAATAAAATATCAAAAAGTACAGTAAACATATATTACATACTGTACATAAAATATCAAAAAGTACACCAAATATGTGTTATATATACTGTAAATATCAAAAACTACAGTAATCATATTCAATGTACTGTATATAAAATATCAAAAATTACACCAAATATAAATTAAATACTGTAAATAAAATATCAAAAAGGACAGTAAATATATACTACACACCCTATGTAAAATATCAAAAATTACACCAAATATATATTATATAATTTACATAGAATATAAAAAGGACACCAAATATATCTTATATATTGTACATAAAATATCAAAAAGTACAGTATATATATTTCATACATTGTACATATATTATTAACTAAAAGTACACCAAATACATTTTGTATACTGAAAATAAAATATCAAAAAGTACAGTAAATCTATATTACATACTGTACATAAAATATCAAAAAGTACACCAAATATGTGTTATATATACTGTAAATAAACTATCAAAAACTACAGTAATTATATTTAATATACTGTACATAAAATATCAAAAATTACACCAAAGGAATGTTATTTACTGTAAATAAAATATCAAAAAGTACAGTAAATATATCTTACACTCCCTATGTAAAATATCACAATCTACACCAAATATATATTATATAATTTACATAAAATATCAAAAGGACACCAAATATATCTTATATAGTGTACATAAAATATCAAAATGTACAGTAAATATATTTCCTATATAGTACATATAATATTAACTGAAAGTACACCAAATACATTTTATATACTGTAAATAAAATAACAAAAATACAGTAAATATATATTACATACTGTACATAAAATATCAAAAAGTACACCAAATATGTGTAATATATACTGTAAATAAACTATCAAAACTACACTAATTATATTTAATATACTGTACATAAAATATCAAAAATTACACCAAATATATATTATTTACTGTAAAGAAAATACCAAAAAGTACAGTAAATATATATTACACACCCTATGTAAAACATCACAAACTACACCAAATATATATTATATAATTTACATAAAATATCAAAAGGACACCAAATATACCTTATATACTGAACATGAAATATCAAAAAGTACAGTAAATATATTTCATATATTGTACATATAATATTAACTAAAAGTACACCAAATACATTTTATATACTGTAAATAAAATATCAAAAGTACAGTAAGTATATCATACATTCTGTACATAAAATATCAAAAAGTACACCAAATATGTGTTATATATACTGTAAATAAACTATCAAAAACTGCAGTAATTATGTTTAATATACTGTACATAAAATATCAAAAATTACACCAAATGTATATTATTTACTGTAAATAAAATATCAAAAAGTACAGTAAATATATCTTACACACCCTATGTAAAATATCACAATCTACACCAAATATATATTATATAATTTACATAAAATATCAAAAGGACACCAAATATATCTTATATACTGTACATAAAATATCAAAATTACAGTAAATAGATTTCATATATTGTACATATAATGTTAACTAAAAGTACACCAAATACATTTTATATACTGTAAATAAAATATCAAAAAGTACAGTAAATATATATTACACACCCTATGTAAAATATCACAAACTTCACCAAATATATATTATATAATTTACATAAAATATCAAAAGGACACCAAATATATCTTCTATACTGTACATAAAATATCAAAATGTACAGTAAATATATTTCCTATATTGTACATATAATATTAACTAAAAGTACACCAAATACATTTTATATACTGTAAATAAAATATCAAAAGTTCAGTAAATATATATTACATTCTGTACATAAAATATCAAAAAGTACACTAAATATGTGTTATATATACTGTAAATAAACTATCAAAAACTGCAGTAATTATGTTTAATATACTGTACATAAAATATCAAAAATTACACCAAATGTATATTATTTACTGTAAATAAAATATCAAAAAGTACAGTAAATATATCTTACACACCCTATGTAAAATATCACAATCTACACCAAATATATATTATATAATTTACATAAAATATCAAAAGGACACCAAATATATCTTATATAGTGTACATAAAATATCAAAATGTACAGTAAATATATTTCATATATTGTACATATAATATTAACTAAAAGTACACCAAATACATTTTATATACAGTAAATAAAATATCAAAAAGTGCAGTAAATATGTATTACATACTGTACACAAAATATCAAAAAGTACACCATATATGTGTAATATATACTGTAAATAAACTATCAAAAACTACTGTAATTATATTTAATATACTGTACATAAAATATCAAAAATTAAACCAAATGTATATTATATACTGTAAATAAAATATCATCAAGTACAGTAAATATATATTACACACCCTATGTAAAATATCACAAACTTCACCAAATATATATTATAAAATTTACATAAAATATCAAAAGGACACAACTTATATCTTCTATACTGTACATAAAATATCAAAATGTACAGTAAATATATTTCATATATTGTATATATAATATTAACTAAAAGTACACCAAATACATTTTATATACTGTAAATAAATTATCAAAAATTACAGTAAATATATATTACATACTGTGTATAAAATATCAAAAAGTACACCATATATGTGTTATATATACTGTAAATAAACTATCAAAGACTATAGTAATTATATTTAATATACTGTACATAAAATATCAAAAATTACACCAAATGTATACTATTTACTGTAAATAAAATATCAAAAATTACAGTAAATATATATTACACACCCTATGTAAAATATCAAAAACTACACCAAATATCTATTATAAAATTCACATAAAATATCAAAAGGACACCAAATATTTATTATATAGTGTACATAAAATATCAAAAAGTACAGTAAATATATTTCATATAGTGTACATATAATATTAACTAAAAGTACACCAAATACACTTCATATACTGTAAATAAAATATCAAAAAGTACAGTAAATATATATTACATACTGTACATAAAATATCAAAAAGTACACCAAATATGTGTTATATATACTGTGAATAAACTATCAAATATACAGTAATTATATATAATATACTGTACAAAAAATATCAAAAATTACACCAAATGTATATTATATACTGTAAATAAAATATCAAAAAGTACAGTAAATATATATGGCATACCCTATGTAAAATATCAAAAACTACACCAAATATATATTATATAATTTACAGAAAATATCAAAAGGACACCAAATATATATTCTATACTGTACAAAAAATATCAAAAAGTACAGTAAATATATTTCATACATCTTACATATAATATTAACTAAAAGTACACCAAATGCATTTTATATACTGTAAATAAAATATCAAAAAGTACAGTAAACATATATTACATACTGTACATAAAATATCAAAAAGTACACCAAATATGTGTTATATATACTGTAAATATCAAAAACTACAGTAATCATATTCAATGTACTGTATATAAAATATCAAAAATTACACCAAATATAAATTAAATACTGTAAATAAAATATCAAAAAGGACAGTAAATATATACTACACACCCTATGTAAAATATCAAAAATTACACCAAATATATATTATATAATTTACATAGAATATAAAAAGGACACCAAATATATCTTATATATTGTACATAAAATATCAAAAAGTACAGTATATATATTTCATACATTGTACATATATTATTAACTAAAAGTACACCAAATACATTTTGTATACTGAAAATAAAATATCAAAAAGTACAGTAAATCTATATTACATACTGTACATAAAATATCAAAAAGTACACCAAATATGTGTTATATATACTGTAAATAAACTATCAAAAACTACAGTAATTATATTTAATATACTGTACATAAAATATCAAAAATTACACCAAAGGAATGTTATTTACTGTAAATAAAATATCAAAAAGTACAGTAAATATATCTTACACTCCCTATGTAAAATATCACAATCTACACCAAATATATATTATATAATTTACATAAAATATCAAAAGGACACCAAATATATCTTATATAGTGTACATAAAATATCAAAATGTACAGTAAATATATTTCCTATATAGTACATATAATATTAACTGAAAGTACACCAAATACATTTTATATACTGTAAATAAAATATCAAAAATACAGTAAATATGTATTACATACTGTACATAAAATATCAAAAAGTACACCAAATATGTGTAATATATACTGTAAATAAACTATCAAAACTACACTAATTATATTTAATATACTGTACATAAAATATCAAAAATTACACCAAATATATATTATTTACTGTAAAGAAAATACCAAAAAGTACAGTAAATATATATTACACACCCTATGTAAAACATCACAAACTACACCAAATATATATTATATAATTTACATAAAATATCAAAAGGACACCAAATATACCTTATATACTGAACATGAAATATCAAAAAGTACAGTAAATATATTTCATATATTGTACATATAATATTAACTAAAAGTACACCAAATACATTTTATGTACGGTAAATAAAATATCAAAAGTACAGTAAATATATATTACATTCAGTACATAAAATATCAAAAAGTACACCAAATATGTGTTATATATACTGTAAAAAAACTATCAAAAACTGCAGTAATTATATTTAATGTACTGTACATAAAATATCAAAAATTACACCAAATGTATATTATTTACTGTAAATAAAATATCAAAAAGTACAGTAAATATATCTTACACACCCTATGTAAAATATCACAAAGTACACCAAATATATATTATATAATTTACATAAAATATCAAAAGGACACCAAATATACCTTATATACTGAACATGAAATATCAAAATGTACAGTAAATATATTTCATATATTGTACATATAATATTAACTAAAAGTACACCAAATACATTTTATATACTGTAAATAAAATATCAAAAGTACAGTAAGTATATCATACATTCTGTACATAAAATATCAAAAAGTACACCAAATATGTGTTATATATACTGTAAATAAACTATCAAAAACTGCAGTAATTATGTTTAATATACTGTACATAAAATATCAAAAATTACACCAAATGTATATTATTTACTGTAAATAAAATATCAAAAAGTACAGTAAATATATCTTACACACCCTATGTAAAATATCACAATCTACACCAAATATATATTATATAATTTACATAAAATATCAAAAGGACACCAAATATATCTTATATACTGTACATAAAATATCAAAATTACAGTAAATAGATTTCATATATTGTACATATAATGTTAACTAAAAGTACACCAAATACATTTTATATACTGTAAATAAAATATCAAAAAGTACAGTAAATATATATTACACACCCTATGTAAAATATCACAAACTTCACCAAATATATATTATATAATTTACATAAAATATCAAAAGGACACCAAATATATCTTCTATACTGTACATAAAATATCAAAAGGTACAGTAAATATATTTCATATATTGTATGTATAATATTAACTAAAAGTACACCAAATACATTTTATATACTGTAAATAAATTATCAAAAATTACAGTAAATATATATTACATACTGTACATAAAATATCAAAAAGTACACCAAATATGTGTTATATATACTGTAAATAAACTATCAAAACTACACTAATTATATTTAATATACTGTACATAAAATATCAAAAATTACACCAAATATATATTATTTACTGTAAAGAAAATACCAAAAAGTACAGTAAATATATATTACACACCCTATGTAAAATATCACAAACTACACCAAATATATATTATATAATTTACATAAAATATCAAAAGGACACCAAGTATATCTTATATACTGAACATGAAATATCAAAATGTACAGTAAATATATTTCATATATTGTACATATAATATTAACTAAAAGGACACCAAATACATTTTATATACTGTAAATTAAATATCAAAATGTACAGTAAATATATATTACATTCTGTTCATAAAATATCAAAAAGTACACCAAATTTGTGTTTTATATACTGTAAATAAACTATCAAAAACTGCAGTAATTATATTTAATATACTGTACATAAAATATCAAAAATTAAACCAAATGTATATTATTTACTGTAAATAAAATATCAAAAAGTACAGTAAATATATCTTACACACCCTATGTAAAATATCACAATCTACACCAAATATATATTATATAATTTACATAAAATGTCAAAAGGACACCAAATATACCTTATATACTGAACATGAAATATCAAAATGTACAGTAAATATATTTCATATATTGTACTTATAATATTAACTAAAAGTACACCAAATACATTTTATATACTGTAAATAAAATATCAAAAGTACAGTAAATATATCATACATTCTGTACATAAAATATCAAAAAGTACACCAAATATGTGTTATATATACTGTAAATAAACTATCAAAAACTGCAGTAATTATGTTTAATATACTGTACATAAAATATCAAAAATTACACCAAATGTATATTATTTACTGTAAATAAAATATCAAAAAGTACAGTAAATATATCTTACACACCCTATGTAAAATATCACAATCTACACCAAATATATATTATATAAATTACATAAAATATCAAAAGGACACCAAATATATCTTATATACTGTACATAAAATATCTAAATTACAGTAAATAGATTTCATATATTGTACATATAATGTTAACTAAAAGTACACCAAATACATTTTATATACTGTAAATAAAATATCAAAAAGTACAGTAAATATATATTACACACCCTATGTAAAATATCACAAACTTCACCAAATATATATTATATAATTTACATAAAATATCAAAAGGACACCAAATATATCTTCTATACTGTACATAAAATATCAAAATATACAGTAAATATATTTCATATATTGTATATATAATATTAACTATAAGTACACCAAATACATTTTATATACTGTAAATAAATTATCAAAAATTACAGTAAATATATATTACATACTGTACATAAAATATCAAAAAGTACACCAAATATGTGTTATATATACTGTAAATAAACTATCAAAACTACACTAATTATATTTAATATACTGTACATAAAATATCAAAAATTACACCAAATGTATATTATTTACTGTAAAGAAAATACCAAAAAGTATAGTAAATATATATTACACACCCTATGTAAAATATCACAAACTACACCAAATATATATTATATAATTTACATAAAATATCAAAAGGACACCAAATATATCTTATATACTGAACATGAAATATCAAAATGTACAGTAAATATATTTCATATATTGTACATATAATATTAACTAAAAGTACACCAAATACATTTTATATACTGTAAATTAAATATCAAAATGTACAGTAAATATATATTACATTCTGTTCATAAAATATCAAATAGTACAACAAATTTGTGTTTTATATACTGTAAATAAACTATCAAAAACTGCAGTAATTATATTTAATATACTGTACATAAAATATCAAAAATTAAACCAAATGTATATTATTTACTGTAAATAAAATATCAAAAAGTACAGTAAATATATCTTACACACCCTATGTAAAATATCACAATCTACACCAAATATATATTATATAATTTACATTAAATATCAAAAGGACACCAAATATATCTTATATACTGTACATAAAATATCAAAATTACAGTAAATATATTTCATACATTGTACATATAATGTTAACTAAAAGTACACCAAATATATTTTATAAAGTGTAAATAAAATGTCAAAATGTACAGTAAATATATATTACACACCCTATGTAAAATATCACAATCTACACCAAATTCATATTATGCAATTTACATAAAATATCAAAAGGGCACCATATATACCTTATATGCTGAACATAAAATATCAAAATGTACCGTATATATATTTCATATATTGTACATATAATATTAACTAAAAGTACACCAAATACATTTTATATACTGTAAATAAAATATCAAATTGTAGAGTAAATATATATTACATACTGTACATAAAATATCAAAAAGTACACCAAATATGTGTAATATATACTGTAAATAAACTATCAAATCCACAGTAATTATATATAATATACTGTACATAAAATATCAAAAATTACACCAAATGTATATTATTTACTGTAAATAAAATATCAAAAAGTACAGTAAATATATCTTACACACCCTATGTAAAGTATCACAATCTACACCAAATATATATTATATAATTTACATAAAATATCAAAAGGACACCAAATATACCTTATATACTGAACATGAAATATCAAAATGTACAGTAAATATATTTCCTATATTGTACATATAATATTAACTAAAAGTACACCAAATACATTTTATATACTGTAAATAAAATATCAAAAGTTCAGTAAATATATATTACATTCTGTACATAAAATATCAAAAAGTACACCAAATATGTGTTATATATACTGTAAATAAACTATCAAAAACTGCAGTAATTATGTTTAATATACTGTACATAAAATATCAAAAATTACACCAAATGTATATTATTTACTGTAAATAAAATATCAAAAAGTACAGTAAATATATCTTACACACCCTATGTAAAATATCACAATCTACACCAAATATATATTATATAATTTACATAAAATATCAAAAGGACACCAAATATATCTTATATACTGTACATAAAATATCAAAATTACAGTAAATATATTTCATATATTGTACATATAATGTTAACTAAAAGTACACCAAATACATTTTATATACTGTAAATAAAATATCAAAAAGCACAGTAAATATATATTACACACCCTATGTAAAATATCACAAACTTCACCAAATATATATTATATAATTTACATAAAATATCAAAAGGACACCAAATATATCTTCTATACTGTACATAAAATATCAAAATGTACAGTAAATATATTTCATATATTGTATGTATAATATTAACTAAAAGTACACCAAATACATTTTATATACTGTAAATAAATTATCAAAAATTACAGTAAATATATATTACATACTGTACATAAAATATCAAAAAGTACACCAAATATGTGTTATATATACTGTAAATAAACTATCAAAACTACACTAATTATATTTAATATACTGTACATAAAATATCAAAAATTACACCAAATATATATTTTTTACTGTAAAGAAAATACCAAAAAGTACAGTAAATATATATTACACACCCTATGTAAAATATCACAAACTACACCAAATATATATTATATGATTTACATAAAATATCAAAAGGACACCAAATATATCTTATATACTGAACATGAAATATCAAAATGTACAGTAAATATATTTCATATATTGTACATATAATATTAACTAAAAGTACACCAAATACATTTTATATACTGTAAATAAAATATCAAAATGTACAGTAAATATATATTACATTCTGTACATAAAATATAAAAAAGTACACCAAATTTGTGTTTTATATACTAGAAATAAACTATCAAAACTGCAGTAATTATCTTTAATATACTGTACATAAAATATCAAAAATTACACCAAATGTATATTATTTACCGTAAATAAAATATCAAAATGTACAGTAAATATATTTTACACACCCTATGTAAAATATCACAATCTACACCAAATATATATTATATAATTTACATAAAATATCAAAAGGACACCAAATATATCTTATATACTGTACATAAAATATCAAAATTACAGTAAATGTATTTCATATATTGTACATATAATGTTAACTAAAAGTACACCAAATACATTTTATATACTGTAAATAAAATATCAAAATGTACAGTAAATATATATTACACACCCTATGTAAAATATCACAAACTTCACCAAATATATATTATATAATTTACATAAAATATCAAAAGGACACCAAATATATCTTCTATACTGTGCATAAAGTATCAAAATGTACAGTAAATATATTTCATATATTGTATATATAATATTAACTAAAAGTACACCAAATACATTTTATATACTGTAAATAAATTATCAAAAATTACAGTAAATATATATTACATACTGTACATAAAATATCAAAAAGTACACCAAATATGTGTTATATATACTGTAAATAAACTATCAAAACTACACTAATTATATTTAATATACTGTACATAAAATATCAAAAATTACACCAAATATATATTATTTACTGTAAAGAAAATACCAAAAAGTACAGCAAATATATATTACACACCCTATGTAAAATATCACAAACTACACCAAATATATATTATATAATTTACATAAAATATCAAAAGGACACCAAATATATCTTATATACTGAACATGAAATATCAAAATGTACAGTAAATATATTTCATAGATTGTACATATAATATTAACTAAAAGTACACCAAATACATTTTATATAGTGTAAATAAAATATCAAAATGTACAGTAAATATATATTACATTCTGTACATAAAATATCAAAAAGTACTCCAAATTTGTGTTTTATATACTGTAAATAAACTATCAAAAACTGCAGTAATTATATTTAATATACTGTACATTAAATATCAAAAATTAAACCAAATGTATATTATTTACTGTAAATAAAATATCAAAAAGTACAGTAAATATATCTTACACACCCTATGTAAAATATCACAATCTACACCAAATATATATTATATAATTTACATAAAATATCAAAAGGACACCAAGTATATCTTATATAGTGTAGATAAAATATCAAAATGTACAGTAAATATATTTCCTATATTGTACATATAACATTAACTAAAAGTATACCAAATACATTTTATATACTGTAAATAAAATATCAAAAAGTACAGTAAATATAAATTACATTCTGTACATAAAATATAAATAAGTACACCAAATATGTGTAATATATACTGTAAATAAACTATCAAAAACTACAGTAATTATATTTAATATACTGTACATAAAATATCAAAAATTACACCAAATGTATATTATATACTGTAAATAAAATATCAAAAAGTACAGTAAATATATATTACACACCCTATGTAAAATATCACAAACTTCACCAAATATATATTATATAATTTACATAAAATATCAAAAGGACACCAAATATGTCTTCTATACTGTACATAAAATATCAAAATGTACAGTAAATATATTTCATATATTGTATATATAATATTAACTAAAAGTACACCAAATACATTTTATATACTGTAAATAAATTATCAAAAATTACAGTAAATATATATTACATATTGTACATAAAATATCAAAAAGTACACCAAGTATGTGTTATATATACTGTAAATAAACAATCAAAACTACACTAATTATATTTAATATACTGTACATAAAATATCAAAAATTACACCAAATATATATTATTTACTGTACAGAAAATACCAAAAAGTACAGTAAATATATATTACACACCCTATGTAAAATATCACAAACTACACCAAATATATGTTATATAATTTACATAAAATATCAAAAGGACAACAAATATATCTTATATACTGAACATGAAATATCAAAATGTACAGTAAATATATTTCATATATTGTACATATAATATTAACTAAAAGTACACCAAATACATTTTATATACTGTAAATAAAATATCGAAAGTACAGTAAATATATATTACATTCTGTACATAAAATATCAAAAAGTACACCAAATTTGTGTTTTATATACTGTAAATAAACTATCAAAAACTGCAGTAATTATATTTAATATACTGTACATAAAATATCAAAAATTAAACCAAATGTATATTATTTACTGTGAATAAAATATCAAAAAGTACAGTAAATATATATTACACACCCTATGTAAAATATCACAATCTACAAGAAATATATATTATATAATTTACATAAAATATCAAAAGGACACCAAATATATATTATATACTGTACATAAAATATCAAAAGTACAGTAAATATATTTCATATATTGTACATATAATATTAACTAAAAGTACACCAAATACATTTTATATACAGTAAATAAATTATCAAAAATTACAGTAAATATATATTGCATACTGTACATAAAATATCAAAAAGTACACCAAATATGTGTTATATATACTGTAAATAAACTATCAAAACTACACTAATTATATTTAATATACTGTACATAAAATATCAAAAACTGCACCAAATGTATATTATTTACTGTAAATAAAATATCAAAAAGTACAGTAAATATATATTACACACGCTATGTAAAATATCACAAACTACACCAAATATATACTATATAATTTACATAAAATATCAAAAGGACACCAAATATATCTTATATACTGAACATGAAATATCAAAATGTACAGTAAATGTATTTCATATATTGTACATATAATATTAATTAAAAGTACACCAAATACATTTTATATACTGTAAATAAATTATCAAAATGTACAGTAAATATATATTACATTCTATACATAAAATATCAAAAAGTACACCAAATTTGTGTTTTATATACTGTAAATAAACTATCAAAAACTGCAGTAATTATATTTAATATACTGTACATAAAATATCAAAAATTAAACCAAATGTATATTATTTACTGTAAATAAAATATCAAAAAGTACAGTAAATATATATTACACACCCTATGTAAAATATCACAATCTACACCAAATATATATTATATAATTTACATAAAATATCAAAAGGACACCAAATATATCTTATATACTGTACATAAAATATCAAAAAGTACAGTAAATATATTTCATATATTGTACATATAATATTAACTAAAAGTACACCAAATACATTTTATATACTGTAAATAAATTATCAAAAATTACAGTAAGTATATATTACGTACTGTACATAAAATATCAAAAAGCACACCAAATATGTGTTATATATACTGTAAATAAACTATCAAAACTACACTAATTATATTTAATATACTGTACATAAAATATCAAAAATTAAACCAAATGTATATTATTTACTGTAAATAAAATACCAAAAAGTACAGTAAATATATATTACACATCCTATGTAAAATATCACAAACTACACCAAATATATATTATATAATTTACATAAAATATAAAAAGGACACCAAATATATCTTATATACTGAACATGAAATATCAAAATGTACAGTAAATATATTTCATATATTGTACATATACTATTAACTAAAAGTACACCAAATACATTTTATATACTGTAAATAAAATATCAAAATGTACAGTAAATATATATTACATTCTGTACATAAAATATCAAAAAGTACACCAAATTTGTGTTTTATATACTGTAAATAAACTATCAAAAACTGCAGTAATTATATTTAATATACTGTACATAAAATATCAAAAATTAAACCAAATGTATATTATTTACTGTAAATCAAATATCAAATTTACAGTAAATATATCTTACACACCCTATGTAAAATATCACAATCTACACCAAATATATATTATATAATATACATAAAATATCAAAAGGACACCAAATATATCTTCTATACTGTACATAAAATATCAAAATGTACAGTAAATATATTTCATATATTGTACATATAATATTAACTAAAAGTACACCAAATACATTTTATATACTGTAAATAAAATATCAAAAATACAGTAAATATATATTACATACTGTACATAAAATATCAAAAAGTACACCAAATATGTGTTATATATACTGTAAATAAACTATCAAAAACTACAGTAATTATATTTAACATACTGTACATAAAATATCAAAAATTACACCAAATGTATATTATTTACTGTAAATAAAATATCAAAAAGTACAGTAAATATATATTACACACCGTATGTAAAATATCACAATCTACACCAAATATATATTATATAATTTACATAAAATATCAAAAGGACACCAAATATATCTTATATACTGTACATAAAATATCAAAAAGTACAGTAAATATATTTCATATATTGTACATATAATATTAACTAAAAGTACACCAAATACATTTTATATACTGTAAATAAATTATCAAAAATTACAGTAAGTATATATTACGTACTGTACATAAAATATCAAAAAGTACACCAAATATGTGTTATATATACTGTAAATAAACTATCAAAACTACACTAATTATATTTAATATACTGTACATAAAATATCAAAAATTAAACCAAATGTATATTATTTACTGTAAATAAAATACCAAAAAGTACAGTAAATATATATTACACATCCTATGTAAAATATCACAAACTACACCAAATATATATTATATAATTTACATAAAATATAAAAAGGACACCAAATATATCTTATATACTGAACATGAAATATCAAAATGTACAGTAAATATATTTCATATATTGTACATATACTATTAACTAAAAGTACACCAAATACATTTTATATACTGTAAATAAAATATCAAAATGTACAGTAAATATATATTACATTCTGTACATAAAATATCAAAAAGTACACCAAATTTGTGTTTTATATACTGTAAATAAACTATCAAAAACTGCAGTAATTATATTTAATATACTGTATATAAAATATCAAAAATTAAACCAAATGTATATTATTTACTGTAAATCAAATATCAAATTTACAGTAAATATATCTTACACACCCTATGTAAAATATCACAATCTACACCAAATATATATTATATAATATACATAAAATATCAAAAGGACACCAAATATATCTTCTATACTGTACATAAAATATCAAAATGTACAGTAAATATATTTCATATATTGTACATATAATATTAACTAAAAGTACACCAAATACATTTTAAATACTGTAAATAAAATATCAAAAATACAGTAAATATATATTACATACTGTACATAAAATATCAAAAAGTACACCAAATATGTGTTATATATACTGTAAATAAACTATCAAAAACTACAGTAATTATATTTAACATACTGTACATAAAATATCAAAAATTACACCAAATGTATATTATTTACTGTAAATAAAATATCAAAAAGTACAGTAAATATATATTACACACCGTATGTAAAATATCACAATCTACACCAAATATATATTATATAATTTACATAAAATATCAAAAGGACACCAAATATATCTTATATACTGTACATAAAATATCAAAAAGTACAGTAAATATATTTCATATATTGTACATATAATATTAACTAAAAGTACACCAAATACATTTTATATACTGTAAATAAATTATCAAAAATTACAGTAAGTATATATTACGTACTGTACATAAAATATCAAAAAGTACACCAAATATGTGTTATATATACTGTAAATAAACTATCAAAACTACACTAATTATATTTAATATACTGTACATAAAATATCAAAAATTAAACCAAATGTATATTATTTACTGTAAATAAAATACCAAAAAGTACAGTAAATATATATTACACATCCTATGTAAAATATCACAAACTACACCAAATATATATTATATAATTTACATAAAATATAAAAAGGACACCAAATATATCTTATATACTGAACATGAAATATCAAAATGTACAGTAAATATATTTCATATATTGTACATATACTATTAACTAAAAGTACACCAAATACATTTTATATACTGTAAATAAAATATCAAAATGTACAGTAAATATATATTACATTCTGTACATAAAATATCAAAAAGTACACCAAATTTGTGTTTTATATACTGTAAATAAACTATCAAAAACTGCAGTAATTATATTTAATATACTGTACATAAAATATCAAAAATTAAACCAAATGTATATTATTTACTGTAAATCAAATATCAAATTTACAGTAAATATATCTTACACACCCTATGTAAAATATCACAATCTACACCAAATATATATTATATAATATACATAAAATATCAAAAGGACACCAAATATATCTTCTATACTGTACATAAAATATCAAAATGTACAGTAAATATATTTCATATATTGTACATATAATATTAACTAAAAGTACACCAAATACATTTTATATACTGTAAATAAAATATCAAAAATACAGTAAATATATATTACATACTGTACATAAAATATCAAAAAGTACACCAAATATGTGTTATATATACTGTAAATAAACTATCAAAAACTACAGTAATTATATTTAACATACTGTACATAAAATATCAAAAATTACACCAAATGTATATTATTTACTGTAAATAAAATATCAAAAAGTACAGTAAATATATATTACACACCGTATGTAAAATATCACAATCTACACCAAATATATATTATATAATTTACATAAAATATCAAAAGGACACCAAATATATCTTATATACTGTACATAAAATATCAAAAAGTACAGTAAATATATTTCATATATTGTACATATAATATTAACTAAAAGTACACCAAATACATTTTATATACTGTAAATAAATTATCAAAAATTACAGTAAGTATATATTACGTACTGTACATAAAATATCAAAAAGTACACCAAATATGTGTTATATATACTGTAAATAAACTATCAAAACTACACTAATTATATTTAATATACTGTACATAAAATATCAAAAATTAAACCAAATGTATATTATTTACTGTAAATAAAATACCAAAAAGTACAGTAAATATATATTACACATCCTATGTAAAATATCACAAACTACACCAAATATATATTATATAATTTACATAAAATATAAAAAGGACACCAAATATATCTTATATACTGAACATGAAATATCAAAATGTACAGTAAATATATTTCATATATTGTACATATACTATTAACTAAAAGTACACCAAATACATTTTATATACTGTAAATAAAATATCAAAATGTACAGTAAATATATATTACATTCTGTACATAAAATATCAAAAAGTACACCAAATTTGTGTTTTATATACTGTAAATAAACTATCAAAAACTGCAGTAATTATATTTAATATACTGTACATAAAATATCAAAAATTAAACCAAATGTATATTATTTACTGTAAATCAAATATCAAATTTACAGTAAATATATCTTACACACCCTATGTAAAATATCACAATCTACACCAAATATATATTATATAATATACATAAAATATCAAAAGGACACCAAATATATCTTCTATACTGTACATAAAATATCAAAATGTACAGTAAATATATTTCATATATTGTACATATAATATTAACTAAAAGTACACCAAATACATTTTATATACTGTAAATAAAATATCAAAAATACAGTAAATATATATTACATACTGTACATAAAATATCAAAAAGTACACCAAATATGTGTTATATATACTGTAAATAAACTATCAAAAACTACAGTAATTATATTTAACATACTGTACATAAAATATCAAAAATTACACCAAATGTATATTATTTACTGTAAATAAAATATCAAAAAGTACAGTAAATATATATTACACACCGTATGTAAAATATCACAATCTACACCAAATATATATTATATAATTTACATAAAATATCAAAATGACACAAAATATATCTTATATACTGTACATAAAATATCAAAAAGTACAGTAAATATATTTCATATATTGTACATATAATATTAACTAAAAGTACACCAAATACATTTTATATACTGTAAATAAATTATCAAAAATTACAGTAAGTATATATTACGTACTGTACATAAAATATCAAAAAGTACACCAAATATGTGTTATATATACTGTAAATAAACTATCAAAACTACACTAATTATATTTAATATACTGTACATAAAATATCAAAAATTAAACCAAATGTATATTATTTACTGTAAATAAAATACCAAAAAGTACAGTAAATATATATTACACATCCTATGTAAAATATCACAAACTACACCAAATATATATTATATAATTTACATAAAATATAAAAAGGACACCAAATATATCTTATATACTGAACATGAAATATCAAAATGTACAGTAAATATATTTCATATATTGTACATATACTATTAACTAAAAGTACACCAAATACATTTTATATACTGTAAATAAAATATCAAAATGTACAGTAAATATATATTACATTCTGTACATAAAATATCAAAAAGTACACCAAATTTGTGTTTTATATACTGTAAATAAACTATCAAAAACTGCAGTAATTATATTTAATATACTGTACATAAAATATCAAAAATTAAACCAAATGTATATTATTTACTGTAAATCAAATATCAAATTTACAGTAAATATATCTTACACACCCTATGTAAAATATCACAATCTACACCAAATATATATTATATAATATACATAAAATATCAAAAGGACACCAAATATATCTTCTATACTGTACATAAAATATCAAAATGTACAGTAAATATATTTCATATATTGTACATATAATATTAACTAAAAGTACACCAAATACATTTTATATACTGTAAATAAAATATCAAAAATACAGTAAATATATATTACATACTGTACATAAAATATCAAAAAGTACACCAAATATGTGTTATATATACTGTAAATAAACTATCAAAAACTACAGTAATTATATTTAACATACTGTACATAAAATATCAAAAATTACACCAAATGTATATTATTTACTGTAAATAAAATATCAAAAAGTACAGTAAATATATATTACACACCGTATGTAAAATATCACAATCTACACCAAATATATATTATATAATTTACATAAAATATCAAAAGGACACCAAATATATCTTATATACTGTACATAAAATATCAAAAAGTACAGTAAATATATTTCATATATTGTACATATAATATTAACTAAAAGTACACCAAATACATTTTATATACTGTAAATAAATTATCAAAAATTACAGTAAGTATATATTACGTACTGTACATAAAATATCAAAAAGTACACCAAATATGTGTTATATATACTGTAAATAAACTATCAAAACTACACTAATTATATTTAATATACTGTACATAAAATATCAAAAATTAAACCAAATGTATATTATTTACTGTAAATAAAATACCAAAAAGTACAGTAAATATATATTACACATCCTATGTAAAATATCACAAACTACACCAAATATATATTATATAATTTACATAAAATATAAAAAGGACACCAAATATATCTTATATACTGAACATGAAATATCAAAATGTACAGTAAATATATTTCATATATTGTACATATACTATTAACTAAAAGTACACCAAATACATTTTATATACTGTAAATAAAATATCAAAATGTACAGTAAATATATATTACATTCTGTACATAAAATATCAAAAAGTACACCAAATTTGTGTTTTATATACTGTAAATAAACTATCAAAAACTGCAGTAATTATATTTAATATACTGTACATAAAATATCAAAAATTAAACCAAATGTATATTATTTACTGTAAATCAAATATCAAATTTACAGTAAATATATCTTACACACCCTATGTAAAATATCACAATCTACACCAAATATATATTATATAATATACATAAAATATCAAAAGGACACCAAATATATCTTCTATACTGTACATAAAATATCAAAATGTACAGTAAATATATTTCATATATTGTACATATAATATTAACTAAAAGTACACCAAATACATTTTATATACTGTAAATAAAATATCAAAAATACAGTAAATATATATTACATACTGTACATAAAATATCAAAAAGTACACCAAATATGTGTTATATATACTGTAAATAAACTATCAAAAACTACAGTAATTATATTTAACATACTGTACATAAAATATCAAAAATTACACCAAATGTATATTATTTACTGTAAATAAAATATCAAAAAGTACAGTAAATATATATTACACACCGTATGTAAAATATCACAATCTACACCAAATATATATTATATAATTTACATAAAATATCAAAAGGACACCAAATATATCTTATATACTGTACATAAAATATCAAAAAGTACAGTAAATATATTTCATATATTGTACATATAATATTAACTAAAAGTACACCAAATACATTTTATATACTGTAAATAAATTATCAAAAATTACAGTAAGTATATATTACGTACTGTACATAAAATATCAAAAAGTACACCAAATATGTGTTATATATACTGTAAATAAACTATCAAAACTACACTAATTATATTTAATATACTGTACATAAAATATCAAAAATTAAACCAAATGTATATTATTTACTGTAAATAAAATACCAAAAAGTACAGTAAATATATATTACACATCCTATGTAAAATATCACAAACTACACCAAATATATATTATATAATTTACATAAAATATAAAAAGGACACCAAATATATCTTATATACTGAACATGAAATATCAAAATGTACAGTAAATATATTTCATATATTGTACATATACTATTAACTAAAAGTACACCAAATACATTTTATATACTGTAAATAAAATATCAAAATGTACAGTAAATATATATTACATTCTGTACATAAAATATCAAAAAGTACACCAAATTTGTGTTTTATATACTGTAAATAAACTATCAAAAACTGCAGTAATTATATTTAATATACTGTACATAAAATATCAAAAATTAAACCAAATGTATATTATTTACTGTAAATCAAATATCAAATTTACAGTAAATATATCTTACACACCCTATGTAAAATATCACAATCTACACCAAATATATATTATATAATATACATAAAATATCAAAAGGACACCAAATATATCTTCTATACTGTACATAAAATATCAAAATGTACAGTAAATATATTTCATATATTGTACATATAATATTAACTAAAAGTACACCAAATACATTTTATATACTGTAAATAAAATATCAAAAATACAGTAAATATATATTACATACTGTACATAAAATATCAAAAAGTACACCAAATATGTGTTATATATACTGTAAATAAACTATCAAAAACTACAGTAATTATATTTAACATACTGTACATAAAATATCAAAAATTACACCAAATGTATATTATTTACTGTAAATAAAATATCAAAAAGTACAGTAAATATATATTACACACCGTATGTAAAATATCACAATCTACACCAAATATATATTATATAATTTACATAAAATATCAAAAGGACACCAAATATATCTTATATACTGTACATAAAATATCAAAAAGTACAGTAAATATATTTCATATATTGTACATATAATATTAACTAAAAGTACACCAAATACATTTTATATACTGTAAATAAATTATCAAAAATTACAGTAAGTATATATTACGTACTGTACATAAAATATCAAAAAGTACACCAAATATGTGTTATATATACTGTAAATAAACTATCAAAACTACACTAATTATATTTAATATACTGTACATAAAATATCAAAAATTAAACCAAATGTATATTATTTACTGTAAATAAAATACCAAAAAGTACAGTAAATATATATTACACATCCTATGTAAAATATCACAAACTACACCAAATATATATTATATAATTTACATAAAATATAAAAAGGACACCAAATATATCTTATATACTGAACATGAAATATCAAAATGTAGAGTAAATATATTTCATATATTGTACATATACTATTAACTAAAAGTACACCAAATACATTTTATATACTGTAAATAAAATATCAAAATGTACAGTAAATATATATTACATTCTGTACATAAAATATCAAAAAGTACACCAAATTTGTGTTTTATATACTGTAAATAAACTATCAAAAACTGCAGTAATTATATTTAATATACTGTACATAAAATATCAAAAATTAAACCAAATGTATATTATTTACTGTAAATCAAATATCAAATTTACAGTAAATATATCTTACACACCCTATGTAAAATATCACAATCTACACCAAATATATATTATATAATATACATAAAATATCAAAAGGACACCAAATATATCTTCTATACTGTACATAAAATATCAAAATATACAGTAAATATATTTCATATATTGTACATATAATATTAACTAAAAGTACACCAAATACATTTTATATACTGTAAATAAAATATCAAAAATACAGTAAATATATATTACATACTGTACATAAAATATCAAAAAGTACACCAAATATGTGTTATATATACTGTAAATAAACTATCAAAAACTACAGTAATTATATTTAACATACTGTACATAAAATATCAAAAATTACACCAAATGTATATTATTTACTGTAAATAAAATATCAAAAAGAACAGTAAATATATATTACACACCGTATGTAAAATATCACAATCTACACCAAATATATATTATATAATTTACATAAAATATCAAAAGGACACCAAATATATCTTATATACTGTACATAAAATATCAAAAAGTACAGTAAATATATTTCATATATTGTACATATAATATTAACTAAAAGTACACCAAATACATTTTATATACTGTAAATAAATTATCAAAAATTACAGTAAGTATATATTACGTACTGTACATAAAATATCAAAAAGTACACCATATATGTGTTATATATACTGTAAATAAACTATCAAACCTACAGTAATTATGTTTAATATACTGTACATAAAATATCAAAAATTACACCAAATATATAATTTACTGTAAATAAAATACCAAAAAGTACAGTAAATATATATTACACATCCTATGTAAAATATCACAAACTACACCAAATATATATTATATAATTTACATAAAATATAAAAAGGACACCAAATATATCTTATATACTGAACAAGAAATATCAAAATGTACAGTAAATATATTTCATATATTGTACATATAATATTAACTAAAAGTACACCAAATACATTTCATATACTGTAAATAAAGTATCAAAAAATACAGTAAATATATATTACATTCTGTACATAAAATATCAAAAAATACACCAAATATGTGTTATATATACTGTAAATAAACTATCAAAAACTGCAGTAATTATATTTAATATACTGTACATAAAATATCAAAAATTACACCAAATGTATATTATTTACTGTAAATAAAATATCAAAAAGTACAGTAAATATATCTTACACACCCTATGTAAAATATCACAATCTACAGCAAATATATATTATATACTTTACATAAAATATCAAAAGGACACCAAATATGTGTTATATATACTGTAAATATCAAAAACTACAGTAATCATATTCAATGTACTGTATATAAAATATCAAAAATTACACCAAACATAAATTAAATACTGTAAATAAAATATCAAAAAGGACAGTAAATATATACTACACACCCTATGTAAAATATCAAATATTACACCAAATATATATTATTTAATTTACATAGAATATAAAAAGGACACCAAATATATCTTATATATTGTACATAAAATATCAAAAAGTTCAATATATATATTTCATTCATTGTACATATATTATTAACTAAAAGTACACCAAATACATTTTTTATACTGAAAATAAAATATCAAAATGTACAGTAAATATATATTACATACTGTACAGAAAATATCAAAAAGTACACCAAATATGTGTTATATATACTGTAAATAAACTATCAATAACTATAGTAATTATATTTAATATACTGTACATAAAATATCAAAAATTACACCAAATGTATATTATATACTGTAAATAAATTATCAAAAAGTACAGTAAATATACATTACACACCCTATGAAATATCACAAACTACACCAAATATATATTATCTAATTTACATAAAATATCAAGAGGACACCAAATATAACTTCTATACTGTACATAAAATATCAAAAAGTACAGTAAATATATTTCATATATTGTATATATAATATTAACTAAAAGTACACCAAATACATTTTATATACTGTAAATAAATTATCAAAAATTACAGTAAATATATATTACATACTGTACATAAAATATCAAAAAGTAGACCAAATATGTGTTATATATACTGTAAATAAACAATCAAAAACTTCAGTAATTATATTTAATATACTGTACATAAAATATCAAAAATTACACCAAATGTATAATATTTACTGTAAATAAAATATCAAAAATTACAGTAAATATATATTACACACCCTATGGAAAATATCAAAAACTACACTAAATATATATTATAAAATTCACATAAAATATCAAAAGGACACCAAATATATATTATATACTGTACATAAAATATCAAAAAGAACAGTAAATATCTTTCATATATTGTACATATAATATTAACTAAAAGTACACCAAATACATTTCATGTACTGTAAATAAAATATCAAAAAGTACAGTAAATATATATTACATACTGTACATAAAATATCAAAAAGTACACCAAATATGTGTTATAAATACTGTAAATAAACTATAAAAAACTACAGTAATTATATTTAATATACTGTACATGAAATATCAAAAACTACACCAAATGTAAATTATTTACTGTAAATAAAATATCAAAAAGTTCAGTAAATACATATGACATACCCTATGTAAAATATCAAAAGCTACACCAAATATATATTATATAATTTACGTAAAATATCAAAAGGACACAAATTCTATCTTCTATACTGTACAAAAAATATGAAAAAGTACAGTAAATATATTTCATATATTGTATATATAATATTAACGAAAAGAACACCAAATACATTTTATATACTGTAAGTAAATTATCAAAAATTACAGTAAATATATATTACATACTGTACATAAAATATCAAAAACTACACCAAATATGTGTTATATATACTGTAAATAAACTATCAAAAACTACAGTAATTATATTTACTATACTGTTCATAAAATATCAAAAATTACACCAAATGTATATTATATACTGTAAATAAAATATCAAAAAGTACAGTAAATATATATGACACACCCTATGTAAAATATCAAAAACTACACCAAATATATATTATATAATTTACATAAAATAACAAAAGGACACCAAATATATCTTCTATACTGTACACAAAATATCAAAAAGTACAGTAAATATATTTCATATATTGTACATATAATATTAACTAAAAGTACACCTAATACATTTTATATACTCTAAATAAAATATCAAAATTACAGTAAATTTATATTACATACTGTACATAAAACATCAAAAAGTACACCAAATATGTGTTATATATACTGTAAATATCAAAAACTACAGTAATCATATCCAATGTACTGTATATAAAATATCAAAAATTACACCAAATATACATTAAATACTGTAAATAAAATATCAAAAAGGACAGTAAATATATGCTACACACCCTATGTAAAATATCAAAAATTACACCAAATATATATTATATAATTTACATAGAATATAAAAAGGACACCAAATATATCTTATATATTGTACATAAAATATCAAAAAGTACAGTATATATATTTCATACATTGTATATATATTATTAACTAAAAGTACACCAAATACATTTTGTATACTGAAAATAAAATATCAAAAGTACAGTAAATATATATTACATACTGTACAGAAAATATCAAAAAGTACACTAAATATGTGTTATATATACTGTAAGTAAACTATCAAACACTACAGTAATTATATTTAATATACTGTACATTAAATATCAAAAATTACACCAAATATATATTATATACTGTAAATAAATTATCAAAAAGTACAGTAAGTACACATTACACACCCTATGAAATATCACAAACTACACCAAATATATATTATATAATTTACATAAAATATCAAAAGGACACCAAATATATCTTCTATACTGTGCATAAAATATCAAAAAGTACAGTAAATATATTTCATATATTGTATATATAATATTAATTAAAAGTACACCAAACACATTTTATATAATGTAAATAAATTATCAAAAATTACAGTAAATATATATTACATACTGTACATAAAATATCAAAAAGTACACCAAATATGTGTTATATATACTGTAAATAAACAATCAAAAACTACAATAATTATATTTAATATACTGTACATAAAATATCAAAAATTACACCAAATGTATATTATTTACTGTAAATGAAATATCAAAAATTACAGTAAATATATCTTACACACCCTATGGAAAATATCAAAAACTACATCAAATATATATTATAAAATTCACAAAAAATATCAAAAGGACACCAAATATAACTTCTATACTGTACATAAAATATCAAAAAGTACAGTAAATATATTTCATATATTGTACATATAATATTAACTAAAAGTACACCAAATACATTTTATATACTGTAAATAAAATATCAAAAAGTACAGTAAATATATATTACATAGTGTACATAAAATATCAAAAAGTACTCCAAATATGTGTAATATATACTGTAAATAAACTATCAAAAACTACAGTAATTATATTTACTTTACTGTACATAAAATATCAAAAATTACACCAAATGTATATTACATACTGTAAATAAAATATCAAAAATTACAGTAAATATATATTACACACCCTATGTAAAATATCACAAACTACACCAAATATATATTATATAATTTACATAAAATATCAAAAGGACACCAAATATATCTTCTATACTGTACATAAAATATCAAAAAGTACAGTAAATATATTTCATATATTGTACATATAATATTAACTAAAAGTACACCAAATACATTTTATATACTGTAAATAAAATATCAAAAAGTACAGTAAATATATATTACATTCTGTACATAAAACATCAAAAAGTACACCCAATATGTGTTATATGTACTGTAAATAAACTATCAAAAACTGCAGTAATTATATTTAATATACTGTACATAAAATATCAAAAATTACACCAAATATATATTATTTACTGTCAGGAAAATACCAAAAAGTACAGTAAATATATATTACACACCCTATGTAAAATATCACAATCTACGCCATTTATATATCATATAATTTACAGAAAATATCAAAAGGACAACAAATATATCTTATATACTGTACATAAAATATTAAAATGTACAGTAAATATATTTCATATATTGTACATATAATATTAACTAAAAGTACACCAAATACATTTTATATACTGTAAATAAAATATCAAAAAGTACAGTAAATATATATTACATACTGTACAGAAAATATCAAAAAGTACACCAAATATGTGTTATATATACTGTAAATAAACTATCAAGAACTATAGTAATTATATTTAATATACTGTACATAAAATATCAAAAATTACACCAAATGCATATTATATACTGTAAAAAAAATATCAAAAAGTACAGTAAATATACATTACACACCCTATGAAATATCACAAACTACACCAAATATATATTATCTAATTTAAATAAAATATCAAGAGGACACCAAATATAACTTCTATACTGTACATAAAATATCAAAAAGTACAGTAAATATATTTCATATATTGTATATATATTAACTAAAAGTACACCAAATACATTTTATATACTGTAAATAAATTATCAAAAATTACAGTAAATATATATTACATACTGTACATAAAATATCAAAAAGTAGACCAAATATGTGTTATATATACTGTAAATAAACAATCAAAAACTTCAGTAATTATATTTAATATACTGTACATAAAATATCAAAAATTACACCAAATGTATAATATTTACTGTAAATAAAATATCAAAAATTACAGTAAATATATATTACACACCCTATGGAAAATATCAAAAACTACACTAAATATATATTATAAAATTCACATAAAATATCAAAAGGACACCAAATATATATTATATACTCTACATAAAATATCAAAAAGAACAGTAAATATATTTCATATATTGTACATATAATATTAACTAAAAGTACACCAAATACATTTCATGTACTGTAAATAAAATATCAAAAAGTACAGTAAATATATATTACATACTGTACATAAAATATCAAAAAGTACACCAAATATGTGTTATAAATACTGTAAATAAACTATAAAAAACTACAGTAATTATATTTAATATACTGTACATGAAATATCAAAAACTACACCAAATGTAAATTATTTACTGTAAATAAAATATCAAAAAGTACAGTAAATACATATGACATACCCTATGTAAAATATCAAAAGCTACACCAAATATATATTATATAATTTACGTAAAATATCAAAAGGACACAAATTCTATCTTCTATACTGTACAAAAAATATGAAAAAGTACAGTAAATATATTTCATATATTGTATATATAATATTAACGAAAAGAACACCAAATACATTTTATATACTGTAAGTAAATTATCAAAAATTACAGTAAATATATATTACATACTGTACATAAAATATCAAAAACTACACCAAATATGTGTTATATATACTGTAAATAAACTATCAAAAACTACAGTAATTATATTTACTATACTGTTCATAAAATATCAAAAATTACACCAAATGTATATTATATACTGTAAATAAAATATCAAAAAGTACAGTAAATATATCTGACACACCCTATGTAAAATATCAAAAACTACACCAAATATATATTATATAATTTACATAAAATAACAAAAGGACACCAAATATATCTTCTATACTGTACACAAAATATCAAAAAGTACAGTAAATATATTTCATATATTGTACATATAATATTAACTAAAAGTACACCTAATACATTTTAAATACTCTAAATAAAATATCAAAATTACAGTAAATTTATATTACATACTGTACATAAAACATCAAAAAGTACACCAAATATGTGTTATATATACTGTAAATATCAAAAACTACAGTAATCATATCCAATGTACTGTATATAAAATACCAAAAATTACACCAAATATACATTAAATACTGTAAATAAAATATCAAAAAGGACAGTAAATATATGCTACACACCCTATGTAAAATATCAAAAATTACACCAAATATATATTATATAATTTACATAGAATATAAAAAGGACACTAAATATATCTTATATATTGTACATAAAATATCAAAAAGTACAGTATATATATTTCATACATTGTATATATATTATTAACTAAAAGTACACCAAATACATTTTGTATACTGAAAATAAAATATCAAAAGTACAGTAAATATATATTACATACTGTACAGAAAATATCAAAAAGTACACTAAATATGTGTTATATATACTGTAAATAAACTATCAAACACTACAGTAATTATATTTAATATACTGTACATTAAATATCAAAAATTACACCAAATATATATTATATACTGTAAATAAATTATCAAAAAGTACAGTAAGTACACATTACACACCCTATGAAATATCACAAACTACACCAAATATATATTATATAATTTACATAAAATATCAAAAGGACACCAAATATATCTTCTATACTGTACATAAAATATCAAAAAGTACAGTAAATATATTTCATATATTGTATATATAATATTAATTAAAAGTACACCAAACACATTTTATATACTGTAAATAAATTATCAAAAATTACAGTAAATATATATTACATACTGTACATAAAATATCAAAAAGTACACCAAATATGTGTCATATATACTGTAAATAAACAATCAAAAACTACAGTAATTATATTTAATATACTGTACATAAAATATCAAAAATTACACCAAATGTATATTATTTACTGTAAATGAACTATCAAAAATTACAGTAAATATATATTACACACCCTATGGAAAATATCAAAAACTACATCAAATATATATTATAAAATTCACAAAAAATATCAAAAGGACACCAAATATATATTATATACTGTACATAAAATATCAAAAAGTACAGTAAATATATTTCATATATTGTACATGTAATATTAACTAAAAGTACACCAAATACATTTTATATACTGTAAATAAAATATCAAAAAGTACAGTAAATATATATTACATAGTGTATATAAAATAGCAAAAAGTACTCCAAATATGTGTAATATATACTGTAAATAAACTATCAAAAACTACAGTAATTATATTTACTTTACTGTACATAAAATATCAAAAATTACACCAAATGTATATTATATACTGTAAATAAAATATCAAAAAGTACAGTAAATATATATTACACACCCTATGTAAAATATCACAAACTACACCAAATATATATTATATAATTTACATAAAATATCAAAAGGACACCAAATATATCTTCTATACTGTACATAAAATATCAAAAAGTACAGTAAATATATTTCATATATTGTACATATAATATTAACTAAAAGTACACCAAATACATTTTATATACTGTAAATAAAATATCAAAAAGTACAGTAAATATATATTACATTCTGTACATAAAACATCAAAAAGTACACCCAATATGTGTTATATGTACTGTAAATAAACTATCAAAAACTGCAGTAATTATATTTAATATACTGTACATAAAATATCAAAAATTACACCAAATGTATACTATTTACTGTAAATAAATTATCAAAAAGTACAGTAAATATATCTTACACACCCTATGTAAAGTATCACAATCTACGCCAAATATATATCATATAATTTACAGAAAATATCAAAAGGACAACAAATATATCTTATATACTGTACATAAAATATTAAAATGTACAGTAAATATATTTCATATATTGTACATATAATATTAACTAAAAGTACACCAAATACATTTTATATACTGTAAATAAAATATCAAAAAGTACAGTAAATATATATTACATACTGTACATAAAATATCAAAAAGTACACCAAATATGTGTTATGTATACTGTAAATAAACTATAAAATACTACAGTAATTATATTTAATATACTGTACATAAAATATCAAATATTACACCAAATGTATATTATATACTGTAAATAAAATATCAAAAAGTACAGTAAATATACATTACACACCCTATGTAAAATATCACAAACTACACCAAATATATACTATATAATTTACATAACATATCAAAAGGACACCAAATATATCTTCTATACTGTACATAAAATATCAAAAAGTACAGTAAATATATTTCATATATTGTATATATAATATTAACTAAAAGTACACCAAATACATTTTATATACTGCAAATAAATTATCAAAAATTACAGTAAATATATATTACATACTGTACATAAAATATCAAAAAGTACACCAAATATGTGTAGTATATACTGTAAATAAACAATCAAAAACTACAGTAAATATAGTTAATATACTGTACATAAAATATCAAAAATTACACCAAATGTACATTATTTACTGTAAATAAAATATCAAAAATTACAGTAAATATATATTACACACCCTGTGGAAAATATCAAAAACTACACTAAATATATATTATAAAATTCACATAAAATATCAAAAGGACACCAAATATATATTATATACTGTACATAAAATATCAAAAAGTACAGTAAATATATTTCATATATTGTACATATAAGATTAATTAAAAGTACCCCAAATACATTTTATATACTGTAAATAAATTATCAAAAATTACAGTAAATATATATTACATACTGTACATAAAATATCAAAAAGTACAACAAATATGTGTTATACATACTGTAAATAAACTATCAAAATCTACAGTAATTATATTTAATATACTGTACATAAAATATCAAAAATTACACCAAATGTATATTATATACTGTAAATAAAATATCAAAAAGTACAGTAAATATATATTACACACCCTATGTAAAATATCAAAAACTACACCAAATATATATTATATAATTTACATAAAATACCAAAAGGACACCAAATATATATTCTATACTGTACAAAAAATATCAAAAAGTACAGTAAATATATTTCATATATTGCACATATAATATTAACTAAAAGTACACCAAATATATTTTATGTACTGTAAATAAAATATCAAAATGTACAGTAAATATATATTACATACTGTGCATAAAATATCAAAAAGTACACCAAATATGTTATATATACTGTAAATATCAAAAACTACAGTAATCATATTCAATGTACTGTATATAAAATATCAAAAATTACACCAAATATAAATTAAATACTCTAAATAAAATATCAAAAAGGACAGTAAATATATACTACACACCCCATGTAAAATATCAAAAATTACACCAAATATATATTATATAATTTACATAGAATATAAAAAGGACACCAAATATATCTTCTATACTGTACATAAAATATGAAAAATTCAGTAAATATATTTCATATATTGTATATATAATATTAACTAAAAGTACACCAAATACATTTTACATACTGTAAATAAATTATCAAAAATTACAGTAAATATATATTACATACTGTACATAAAATATCAAAAAGTACACCAAATATGTGTTATATAAACTGTAAATACACAATCAAAAACTACAGTAATTATATTTAATATACTGTACCTAAAATATCAAAAACTACACCAAATGTATATTATTTACTGAAAATAATATATCAAAAATTACAGTAAATATACATTACACACCCTATGGAAAATATCAAAAATTACACTAAATATATATTATAAAATTCACATAAAATATCAAAAGAACACCAAATATATATTATATACTGTACATAAAATATCAAAAAGTACAGTAAATATGTTTCATATATTGTACATATAATATTAACTAAAAGTACACCAAATACATTTCATGTACTGTAAATAAAATATCAAAAAGTACAGTAAATATATATTACATACAGTACATAAAGCATCAAAAAGTACACCAAATATGTGTTATATATACTGTAAATATACTATAAAAATCTACAGTAATTATATTTAATATACTGTACATAAAATATCAAAAATTACACCAAATGTATATTATTTACTGTAAATAAAATATCAAAAAGTACAGTAAACATATATTACACACCCTATGTAAAATATCAAAAACTACACCAAATATATATTATATAATTTACATAAAATACCAAAAGCACACCAAATATATCTTCTATACTGTACAAAAAATATCAAAAATTCAGTAAATATATTCCATATATTGCACATATAATATTAACTAAACGTACACCAAATACATTTTACATACTGTAAATAAATTATCAAAAATTACAGTAAATATATATTACATACTGTACATAAAATATCAAAAAGTACACCAAATATGTGTTATATATACTGTAAATAATCTATCAAAAACTACAGTATTTATATTTACTATACTGTTCATAAAATATCAAAAATTACACCAAATGTATATTATATACTGTAAATAAAATATCAAAAAGTACAGTAAATATATATGACACACCCTATGTAAAATATCAAAAACGACACCAAATATATATTATATAATTTACATAAAATATCAAAAGGACACCAAATATATCTTCTATACTGTACACAAAATATCAAAAGTACGGTAAATATATTTCATATATTGTACATATAATATTAACTAAAAGTTCACCAAATACATTTTATATACTGTAAATAAAATATCAAAAAGTACAGTAAATATATATTACATACTGTACATAAAATATCAAAGAGTACACCAAATATTTGTTATATATACTGTAAATATCAAAAACTACAGAAATCATATTCAATGTACTGTATATAAAATATCAAAAATTACACCAAATATAAATTAAATACAGTAAATAAAGTATCAAAAAGGACAGTAAATATATACTACACACCCTATGTAAAATATCAAAGATTACACCAAATATATATTATATAATTTACATAGAATATAAAAAGGACACCAAATATATCTTATGTATTGTACATAAAATATCAAAAAGTACAGTATATATATTTCATACATTGTACATATATTATTAACTAAAAGTACACCAAATACATTTTGTATACTGAAAATAAAATATCAAAAATTACAGTAAATATATATTAGATACTGTACATAAAATATCAAAAAGTACACCAAATATGTGTTATATATACTGTAAATAAACTATTAAAAACTACAGTAATTATATTTAATATACTGTACATAAAATATCAAATATTACACCAAATGTATATGATATACTGTAAATAGAATATCAAAAAGTACAGTAAATATACATTACACACCCTACGTAAAATATCACAAACTACACCAAATATATATTATATAATTTACATAAAATAACAAAAGGACACCAAATATATCTTCTATACTGTACATAAAATATCAAAATGTACAGTAAATATATTTCATATATTGTATATGTAATATTAACTAAAAGTACACCAAATACATTTTATATACTGTAAATAAAATATCCAAAATTACAGTAAATATATATTACATAGTGTACATAAAATATCAAAAGGTACACCAAATATGTGTTATATATACTGTAAATAAACTATCAAAAACTGCAGTAATTATATTTAATATACTGTACATAAAATATCAAAAATTACACCAAATGTATATTATTTACTGTAAATAAAATATCAAAAAGTACAGTTAATATATCTTACACACCCTATGTAAAATATCACAATCTACACCAAATATATATTATATAACTTACATAAAATATCAAAAGGACACGAATTATATCTTATATACTGTACATAAAATATCAAAATGTACAGTAAATATATTTCATATATGGTACATATAATATTAAATAAAAATACACCAAATATATTTTATATACTGTAAATAAAATATCAAAATGTACAGTAAATATATATTACATACTGTACATAAAATATCAAAAAGTACACCAAATATGTGTTATATATACTGTAAATAAACTATGAAATACTACAGTAATTATATTTAATATACTGTACATAAAATATCAAAAATTACACCAAATGTATATTATTTACTGTAAATAAAATATCAAAAAGTACAGTAAATATATATTGCACACCATATGTAAAATATCACAATCTACACCAAATAAATATTATATAATTTATATAAAATATCAAAAGGACACCAAATATATCTTCTATACTGTACATAAAATATCAAAAAGTACAGTAAATATATTTCATATATTGTACATATAATACTAACTAAAAGTACACCAAATATATTTTATATACTGTAAATAAAATATCAAAAAGTACAGTAAATATATATTACACACCATATGTAAAATATCACAATATACACCAAATATATATTATATAATTTACATAAAATATCAAAAGGACACCAAATATATCTTATATGCTGTACATAAAATATCAAAATGTACAGTAAATATATTTCATATATTGTACATATAATATTAACTAAAAGTACACTAAATACATTTTATATACTGTAAATAAAATATCAAAAAGTACAGTAAATATATATTACATACTGTATATAAAATATCAAAAAGTCCACCAAATATGTGTTATATATACTGTAAATAAACTATCAAAAACTGCAGTAATTATATTTAATATACTGTACATAAAATATCAAAAATTACACCAAATGTATATTATTTACTGTAAATAAAATATCAAAAAGTACAGTAAATATATCTTACACACCATATGTAAAATATCACAATCTACACCAAATATATATTATATAATTTACATAAAATATCAAAAGGACTCCAAATATAACTTCTATACTCTACATAAAATATCAAAATGTACAGTAAATATATTTCATATATTGTACATATAATATTAACTAAAAGTACACCAAATACATTTTATATACTGTAAATAAAATATCAAAGTACAGTAAATATATATTACATACTCTACATAAACTATCAAAAAGTACACCAAATATGTGTTATATATACTGTAAATAAACTATAAAATACTACAGTAATTATATTTAATATACTGTACATAAAATATCAAAAATTACACCAAATGTATATTATTTACTGTAAATAAAATATCAAAAAGTACAGTAAATATATATTGCACACCATATGTAAAATATCACAATCTACACCAAATATATATTATATAATTTACATAAAATATCAAAGGGACACCAAATATATCTTCTATACTGTACATAAAATATCAAAAATTACAGTAAATATAATTCATATATTGTACATATAATATTAACTAAAAGTACAGCAAATACATTTTGTATACTGTAAATAAATTATCAAAAATTACAGTAAATATATATTACATACTGTACATAAAATATCAAAAAGTACACCAAATATGTGTTATATATACTGTAAATAAACTATCAAAAACTACAGTAATTATATATAATATACTGTACATAAAATATCAAATATTACACCAAATGTATATTATATACTGTAAATAATATATCAAAAACTACAGTAAATATAAATTACACACCCTATGTAAAATATCACAAACTACACCAAATATATATTATATAATTTACATAAAATATCAAAAGGACACCAAATATATCTTCTATACTGTACATAAAATATCAAAAAGTACAGTAAATATATTCCTCATATTGTATATATAATATTAACTAAAAGTACACCAAATATATTTTATATACTGTAAATAAATTATCAAAAATTACAGTAAATATATATTACATACTGTACATAAAATACCAAAATGTACACCAAATATGTGTTATATATACTGTAAATAAACTATCAAAAACTACAGTAATTATATTTAATATACTGTACATAAAATATCAAAAATTACACCAAATATATATTATTAACTGTAAATAAAATAGCAAATAGTACAGTAAATATATATTACACACCCTATGTAAAATATCACAAACTACACCAAATATATATTATATAATTTACATAAGGTATCAAAAGGACACCAAATATACCTTATGTACTGAACAGAAAATATCAAAATGTACAGTAAATATATTTCATATATTGTACATATAATATTAACTAAAAGTACACCAAATACATTTTATATACTGTAAATAAAATATCAAAAATTACAGTAAATATATATCACATTCTGTACATAAAATATCAAAAAGTACACCAAATATGTGTTATATATACTGTAAATAAACTAGCAAAAACTGCAGTAATTATATTAAATATACTGTACATGAAATATCAAAAATTAAACCAAATGTACGTTATTTACTGTAAATAAAATATCAAAAAGAACAGTAAATATATCTTACACACCCTATGTAAAATATCACAATCTACACCAAATATATATTATATAATTTACATAAAATATCAAAAGAACACCAAATATATCATATATACTGTACATAAAATATCAAAATGTACAGTAAATATATTTCATATATTGTTCATATAATATTAACTAAAAGTACACCAAATACATTTTATATACTGTAAATAAAATATCAATTAGTACAGTAAATATATATTACATACTGTACATAAAATATGAAAAAGTACACCAAATATGTGTTATATATACTGTAAATAAACTATCAAAACTACACTAATTATATTTAATATACTGTACATAAAATATCAAAAATTACACCAAATATATATTATTTACTGTAAATAAAATATCAAAAAGTACAGTAAATATATATTACACACCCTATGTAAAATATCAGAAACTACACCATATATATATTATATAATTTACATAATATATCAAAAGGACACCAAATATACCTTATATACTGAACATGAAATATCAAAAAGTACAGTAAATATATTTCATATATTGTACATATAATATTAACTAAAAGTACACCAAATATGTTTTATATACTGTAAATAAAATATCGAAAAGTAGAGTAAATATATATTACATAGTGTACATAAAATATCAAAAAGTACACCAAATATGTGTTATATATACTGTAAATAAACTATCAAAAACTACAGTAATTATATTTAATATACTGTACATAAAATATCAAAAATTAAACCAAATGTATATTATATACTGTAAATAAAATATCAAAAAGTACACTAAATATATATTAAACACCCCATGTAAAATATCACAATCTACACCAAATATATATTTTATAATTTACATAAAATATCAAAAGGACACCAAATATATCTTCTATACTGTTCATAAAATATCAAAAATTACAGTAAATATATTTCATATATTGTACATATAATATTAACTAAAAGTACACCAAATACATTTTATATACTGTAAATAAATTATCAAAAATTACAGTAAATATATGTTACATACTGTACATAAAATATCAAAAAGTACACCAAATATGTGTTATATATACTGTAAATAAACTATCAATAACTACAGTAATTATATTTAATATACTGTACATAAAATATCAAAAATTACACCAAAGGAATATTATTTACTGTAAATAAAATATCAAAAATTACAGTAAATATATATTACACACCCTATGTAAAATATCAAAAACTACACCAAATATATATTATAAAATTGACATAAAATATCAAAAGGACACCAAATATATCTTATATACTGTACATAAATTATCAAATGTACAGTAAATATATTTCATATATTGTACATATAATATTAACTAAAAGTACACCAAATACATTTTATATACTGTAAATAAAATATCAAAGTACAGTAAATATATATTACATACTCTACATAAACTATCAAAAAGTACACCAAATATGTGTTATATATACTGTAAATAAACTATAAAATACTACAGTAATTATATTTAATATACTGTACATAAAATATCAAAAATTACACCAAATGTATATTATTTACTCTAAATAAAATACCAAATAGTACAGTAAATATATGTTACACACCATATGTAAAATATAACAATCTACACCAAATATAAATTATATAATTTACATAAAATATAAAAAGGACACCAAATATATCTTATATACTGTAAATAAAATATCAAAAAGTACAGTAAATGTATTTCATATATTGTACATATAATATTAACTAAAAGTACAGCAAATACATTTTATATAGTGTAAATAAAATATCAAAAATTACAGTAAATATATATTACATACTGTACATAAAATATAAAAAGGTACACCAAATATGTGTTATATATACTGTAAATAAACTATAAAAAACTACAGTAATTATATTTAATATACTGTACATAAAATATCAAAAATTACACCAAATGTATATTATTTACTCTAAATAAAATACCAAATAGTACAGTAAATATATATTACACACCCTATGTAAAATATCAAAAACTACACCAAATATATATTATATAATTTACATAAAATATCAAAAGGACACCAAATATACCTTATATACTGAACATAAAATATCAAAATTTACAGTAAATATATTTCATATATTGTACATATAATATTACCTAAAAGTACACCAAATACATTTTATATACTGTAAATAAAATATCAAAAAGTACAGTAAATATATATTACATTCTGTACATAAAATATCAAAAAGTACACCAAATATGTGTTATATATACTGTAAATAAACTATCAAAAACTGCAGTAATTATATTAAATATACTGTACATGAAATATCAAAAATTACACCAAATGTACGTTATTTACTGTAAATAAAATATCAAAAAGAACAGTAAATATATCTTACACACCCTATGTAAAATATCACATTCTACACCAAATATATATTATATAATTTACATAAAATATAAAAAGGACACCAAATATCTCATATATACTGTACATAAAATATCAAAATGTACAGTAAATATATTTCATATATTGTACATATAATATTAACTAAAAGTACATCAAATACATTTCATATAATGTAAATAAAATATCAAATAATACAGTAAATATATATTACATACTGTACATAAAATATGAAAAAGTACACCAAATATGTGTTATATATACTGTAAATAAACTATCAAAACTACACTAATTATATTTAATATACTGTACATAAAATATCAAAAATTACACCATATATTTATTATTTACTGTAAATAAAATATCAAAAATTACAGTAAATATATATTACGCACCCTATGTAAGATATCAGAAACTACACCATATATATTATATAATTTACATAATATATCAAAAGGACACCAAATATACCTTATATACCGAACATGAAACATCAAAAAGTTCAGTAAATATATTTCATATATTGTATATATAATATTAACTAAAAGTACACCAAATACATTTTATATACTGTAAATAAATTATCAAAAATTACAGTAAATATATATTACATACTGTACATAAAATATCAAAAAGTATACCAAATATGTGTTATATATACTGTAAATAAACAATGAAAAACTACAGTAATTATATATAATATACTGTACATAAAATATCAAAAATTACACCAAATGTATATTATTTATTGTAAATAAAATATCAAAAATTACAGTAAATATATATTACACACCCTATGTAAAATATCAAAAACTACACCAAATATATATTATAAAATTCACATAAAATATCAAAAGGACACCAAATATATATTATACACTGTACATAAATTATCAAAATGTACAGTAAATATATTTCATATAGTGTACATTTAATATTAACTAAAAGTACACCAAATACATTTTATATACTGTAAATAAAATATGAAAAAGTACGGTAAATATATTACATACTGTACATAAAATATCAAAAAGTACACCAAATATGTGTTATATATACTGTAAATATCAAAAACTACAGTAATAATATTCAATGTACTGTATATAAAATATCAAAAATTACACCAAATATAAATAAAATACTGTAAATAAAATATCAAATAGGACAGTAAATATATAATACACAACCTATGTAAAATATCAAAAATTACACCAAATATATAATACAATTTACATAGAATATAAAAAGGACACCAAATATATCTTATATATTGTACATAAAATATCAAAAAGTACAGTATATATATTTCATACATTGTACATATATTATTAACTAAAAGTACACCAAATACATTTTGTATACTGAAAATAAAATATCAAAAAGTACAGTAAATATATATTACATACTGTACATAAAATATCAAAAAGTACACCAAATATGTGTTATATATACTGTAAATATACTATCAAAAACTACAGTAATTATATTTAATATACTGTATATAAAATATCAAAAATTACACCAAATGTATATTATATACTGTAAATAATATATCAAAAAGTACAGTAAATATACATTACACACCCTATGTAAAATATCACAAACTACACCAAATATATATTATATAATTTACATAAAATATCAAAAGGACACCAAATATATCTTCTGTACTGTACATAAAATATCAAAAAGTACAGTAAATATATTTCATATATTGTATATATAATATTAACTAAAAGTACACCAAATACATTTTATATACTGTAAATAAATTATCAACAATTACAGTAAATATATATTACATACTGTACATAAAATATCAAAAAGTACACCAAATATGTGTTATATATACTGTAAATTAACAATCAAAAACTACAGTAATTATATTTAATATACTGTACATAAAATATCAAAAATTACACAAATGTATATTATTTACTGTAAATAAAATATAAAAATTACAGTAAATATATATTACACACCCTATGGAAAATATCAAAATCTACATCAAATATATATTATAAAATTCACATAAAATATCAAAAGGAAACCAAATATATGTTATATACTGTACATAAAATATCAAAAATACAGTAAATATATTTCATATATTGTACATGTAATATTAACTAAAAGTACACCAAATACATTTTGTATACTGTAAATAAAATATCAAAAAATACAGTAAATATATATTACATACTGTACATAAAATATCAAAAAGTACACCAAATATGTGTTATATATACTGTAAATAAACTATAAAATACTACAGTAATTATATTTAACATACTGTACATAAAATATCAAAAATTATACCAAATGTATATTATTTACTGTAAATAAAATATCAAAAAGTACAGTAAATATATATTGCACACCATATGTAAAATATCACAATCTACACCAAATATATATTATATAATTTACATAAAATATCAAAAGGACACCAAATATATCTTCTATACTGTATATAAAATATCAAAATGTACAGTAAATATATTTCATATATTGTACATATAATATTAACTAAAAGTACACAAAATACATTTTGTATACTGTAAATAAATTATCAAAAATTACAGTAAATATATATTACATACTGTACATAAAATATCAAAAAGTACACCAAATATGTGTTATTTATACTGTAAATAAACTATCAAAAACTACAGTAATTATATTTAATATACTGTACATAAAATATTAAATATTACAACAAATGTATATTATATACTGTAAATAAAATATCAAAAAGTACAGTAAATATAAATTACACAACCTATGTAAAATATCACAAACTACACCAAATGTATATTATATAATTTACATAAAATATCAAAAGGACACAAAATATATCTTCTATACTGTACATAAAATATCAAAAAGTACAGTAAATATATTTCATATATTGTATATATAATATTAACTAAAAGTACATCAAATACATTTTATATACGGTAAATAAATTATCAAAAATTACAGTAAATATATATTACATACTGTACATAAAATATCAAAATCTACACCAAATATGTGTTATATATAGTGTAAATAAACTATCAAAAACTACAGTAATTATATTTAATATACTGTACATAAAATATCAAAAATTACACCAAATGTATATTATTTACTGTAAATAAATTACCAAATAGTACAGTAAATATATATTACACACCCTATGTATAATATCACAAACTACACCAAATATATATTATATAATTTACATAAAATATCAAAAGGACACCAAATATACCTTATATACTGAACAGAAAATATCAAAATGTACAGTAAATATATTTCATATATTGTACATATAATATTAACTAAAAGTACACCAAATACATTTTATGTACTCTAAATAAAATATCAAAAAGTACAGTAAATATATATCACATTCTGTACATAAAATATCAAAAAGTACACCAAATATGTGTTATATATACTGTAAATAAACTATCAAAAACTGCAGTAATTATATTAAATATACTGTACATGAAATATCAAAAATTAAACCAAATGTACGTTATTTACTGTAAATAAAATATCAAAAAGAACAGTAAATATATCTTACACACCCTATGTAAAATATCACAATCTACACCAAATATATATTATATAATTTACATAAAATATCAAAAGGACACCAAATATATCATATATACTGTACATAAAATATCAAAATGTACAGTAAATATATTTCATATATTGTACATATAATATTAACTAAAAGTACACCAAATACATTTTATATACTGTAAATAAAATATCAATTAGTACAGTAAATATATATTACATTCTGTACATAAAATATGAAAAAGTACACCAAATATGTGTTATATATACTGTAAATAAATTATCAAAACTACACTAATTATATTTAATACACTGTACATAAAATATCAAAAATTACACCAAATATATATTATTTACTGTAAATAAAATATCAAAAAGTACAGTAAATATATATTACACACCCTATGTAAAATATCAGAAACTACACCATATATATATTATATAATTTACATAATATATCAAAAGGACACCAAATATACCTTATATACTGAACATGAAATATCAAAAAGTACAGTAAATATATTTCATATATTGCATATATAACATTAACTAAAAGTACACCAAATACATTTTATATACTTTACATAAATTATCCAAAATTACAGTAAATATATATTACATACTGTACATAAAATATCAAAAAGTACACCAAATATGTGTTATATATACTGTAAATAAACAATCAAAAACTACAGTAATTATATTTAATATACTGTACATAAAATATCAAAAATTACACCAAATGTTTATTATTTACTGTAAATAAAATATCAAAAATTACAGTAAATATATATTACACACCCTATGTGAAATATCAAAAACTACAACAAATATATATTATAAAATTCACATAAAATATCAAAAGGACACCAAATATATATTATATACTGTACATAAAATATCAAAAAGTACAGTAAATATATTTCATATATTGTACATGTAATATTAACTAAAAGTACACCAAATACATTTTATATACTGTAAATAAAATATCAAAAAGTACAGTAAATATATATTACATAGTGTACATATAATATCAAAAAGTACTCCAAATATGTGTAATATATACTGTAAATAAATTATCAAAAACTGCAGTAATTATATTAAATATACTGTACATGAAATATCAAAAATTAAACCAAATGTACGTTATTTACTGTAAATAAAATATCAAAAAGAACAGTAAATATATCTTACACACCCTATGTAAAATATCACAATCTACACCAAATATATATTATATAATTTACATAAAATATCAAAAGGACACCAAATATATCATATATACTGTACATAAAATATCAAAATGTACAGTAAATATATTTCATATATTGTACATATAATATTAACTAAAAGTACACCAAATACATTTTATATACTGTAAATAAAATATCAATTAGTACAGTAAATATATATTACATACTGTACATAAAATATGAAAAAGTACACCAAATATGTGTTATATATACTGTAAAAAAATTATCAAAACTACACTAATTATTTTTAATATACTGTACATAAAATATCAAAAATTACACCAAATATATATTATTTACTGTAAATAAAATATCAAAAAGTACAGTAAATATATATTACACACCCTATGTAAAATATCAGAAACTACACCATATATATATTATATAATTTACATAATATATCAAAAGGACGCCAAATATACCTTATATACTGAACATGAAATATCAAAAAGTACAGTAAATATATTTCATATATTGTATATATAACATTAACTAAAAGTACACCAAATACATTTTATATACTTTAAATAAATTATCAAAAATTACAGTAAATATATATTACATACTGTACATAAAATATCAAAAAGTACACCAAATATGTGTTATATATACTGTAAATAAACAATCAAAAACTACAGTAATTATATTTAATATACTGTACATAAAATATCAAAAATTACACCAAATGTATATTATTTACTGTAAATAAAATACCAAATAGTACAGTAAATATATATTACACACCCTATGTAAAATATCACAAACTACACCAAATATATATTATATAATTTACATAAAGTATAAAAAGGACACCAAATATACCTTATATACTGAACAGAAAATATCAAAATGTACAGTAAATATATTTCATATATTGTACATATAATATTAACTAAAAGTACACCAAATACATTTTATATACTGTAAATAAAATATCAATTAGTACAGTAAATATATATTACATACTGTACATAAAATATGAAAAAGTACACCAAATATGTGTTATATATACTGTAAATAAATTATCAAAACTACACTAATTATATTTAATATACTGTACATAAAATATCAAAAATTACACCAAATATATATTATTTACTGTAAATAAAATATCAAAAAGTACAGTAAATATATATTACACACCCTATGTAAAATATCAGAAACTACACCATATATATATTATATAATTTACATAATATATCAAAAGGACGCCAAATATACCTTATATACTGAACATGAAATATCAAAAAGTACAGTAAATATATTTCATATATTGTATATATAACATTAACTAAAAGTACACCAAATACATTTTATATACTTTAAATAAATTATCAAAAATTACAGTAAATATATATTACATACTGTACATAAAATATCAAAAAGTACACCAAATATGTGTTATATATACTGTAAATAAACAATCAAAAACTACAGTAATTATATTTAATATACTGTACATAAAATATCAAAAATTACACCAAATGTTTATTATTTACTGTAAATAAAATATCAAAAATTACAGTAAATATATATTACACACCCTATGTGAAATATCAAAAACTACACCAAATATATATTATAAAATTCACATAAAATAACAAAAGGACACCAAATATATATTATATACTGTACATAAAATATCAAAAAGTACAGTAAATATATTTCATATATTGTACATGTAATATTAACTAAAAGTACACCAAATACATTTTATATACTGTAAATAAAATATCAAAAATACAGTAAATATATATTACATAGTGTACATATAATATCAAAAAGTACTCCAAATATGTGTAATATATACTGTAAATAAACTATTAAAAACTACAGTAATTATATTTATTATACTGTAAATAAAATATCAAATATTACACCAAATGTATATTATATACTGTAAATAAAATATCAAAAAGTACAGTAAATATATATTACACACCCTATGTAAAATATCACAAACTACACCAAATATATATTATGTAATTTACATAAAATATAAAAAGGACACCAAATATATCTTCTATACTGTACATAAAATATCAAAAAGTACAGTAAATATATTTCATATATTGTATATATAATATTAACTAAAAGTACACCAAATACATTTTATATACTGTAAATAAAATATCAAAAAGTACAGTAAATATATATTACATTCTGTACATAAAATATCAAAAAGTACACCAAATATGTGTTATATATACTGTAAATAAACTATCAAAAGCTGCAGTAATTATATTTAATATACTGTACATAAAATATCAAAAATTACACCAAATGTATATTATTTACTGTAAATAAAATATCAAAAAGTACAGTAAATATATCTTACACACCATATGTAAAATATCACAATCTACACCAAATATATATTATATAATTTACATAAAATATCAAAAGGACACCAAATATATCTTCTATACTGTACATAAAATATCAAAATGTACAGTAAATATGTTTCATATATTGTACATATAATATTAACTAAAAGTACACCAAATACATTTTGTATACTGTAAATAAAATATCAAAAAGTACAGTAAATATATATTACATACTGTACATAAAATATCAAAAAGTACACCAAATATGTGTTATATATACTGTAAATAAACTATAAAATACTACAGTAATTATATTTAACATACTGTACATAAAATATCAAAAATTACACCAAATGTATATTATTTACTGTAAATAAAATATCAAAAAGTACAGTAAATATATATTGCCCACCATATGTAAAATATCACAATCTACACCAAATATATATTATATAATTTACATAAAATATCAAAAGGACACCAAATATATCTTCTATACTGTACATAAAATATCAAAAAGTACAGTAAATATATTTAATATATAGTACATATAATATTAACTAAAAGTACACCAAATACATTTTGTATACAGTAAATAAATTATCAAAAATTACAGTATATATTACATACTGTACATAAAATATCAAAAAGTACACCAAATATGTGATATATATACTGTAAATAAACTATCAAAAACTACAGTAATTATATTTAATATACTGTACATAAAATATCAAATATTACACCAAATGTATATTATATACTGTAAATAAAATATCAAAAAGTACAGTAAATATAAATTACACACCCTATGTAAAATATCACAAACTACACCAAATATATATTATATAATTTACATAAAATATCAAAAGGACACCAAATATATCTTCTATACTGTACATAAAATATCAAAAAGTACAGTAAATATATTTCATATATTGTATATATAATATTAACTAAAAGTACACCAAATATATTTTATATACTGTAAATAAATTATCAAAAATTACAGTAAATATATGTAACATACTGTACATAAAATATCAAAATGTACACCAAATATGTGTTATATATACTGTAAATAAACTATCAAAAACTACAGTAATTATATTTAATATACTGTACATAAAATATCAAAAATTACACCAAATGTATATTATTTACTGTAAATAAAATACCAAATAGTACAGTAAATATATATTACACACCCTATGTAAAATATCACAAACTACACCAAATATATATTATATAATTTACATAAAGTATCAAAAGGACACCAAATATACCTTATATACTGAACAGAAAATATCAAAATGTACAGTAAATATATTTCATATATTGTACATATAATATTAACTAAAAGTACACAAAATACATTTTATATACTGTAAATAAAATATCAAAAAGTACAGTAAATATATATCACATTCTGTACATAAAATATCAAAAAGTACACCAAATATGTGTTATATATACTGTAAATAAACTATCAAAAACTGCAGTAATTATATTAAATATACTGTACATGAAATATCAAAAATTAAACCAAATGTACGTTATTTACTGTAAATAAAATATCAAAAAGAACAGTAAATATATCTTACACACCCTATGTAAAATATCACAATCTACACCAAATATATATTATATAATTTACATAAAATATCAAAAGGACACCAAATATATCATATATACTGTACATAAAATATCAAAATGTACAGTAAATATATTTCATATATTGTACATATAATATTAACTAAAAGTACACCAAATACATTTTATATACTGTAAATAAAATATCAAAAAGTACAGTAAATATATATCACATTCTGTACATAAAATATCAAAAAGTACACCAAATATGTGTTATATATACTGTAAATAAACTATCAAAAACTGCAGTAATTATATTAAATATACTGTACATGAAATATCGAAAATTAAACCAAATGTACGTTATTTACTGTAAATAAAATATCAAAAAGAACAGTAAATATATCTTACACACCCTATGTAAAATATCACAATCTACACCAAATATATATTATATAATTTACATAAAATATCAAAAGGACACCAAATATATCATATATAATGTAGATAAAATATCAAAATGTACAGTAAATATATTTCATATATTGTACATATAATATTAACTAAAAGTACACCAAATACATTTTATATACTGTAAATAAAATATCAATTAGTACAGTAAATATATATTACATACTGTACATAAAATATGAAAAAGTACACCAAATATGTGTTATATATACTGTAAATAAACTATCAAAACTACACTAATTATATTTAATATACTGTACATAAAATATCAAAAATTACACCAAATATATATTATTTACTGTAAATAAAATATCAAAAAGTACAGTAAATATATATTACACACCCTATGTAAAATATCAGAAACTACACCATATATATATTATATAGTTTACATAATATATCAAAAGGACACCAAATATACCTTATATACTGAACATGAAATATCAAAATGTACAGTATATATATTTCATACATTGTACATATATTATTAACTAAAAGTACACCAAATACATTTTGTATACTGAAAATAAAATATCAAAAAGTACAGTAAATATATATTACATACTGTACATAAAATATCAAAAAGTACACCAAATATGTGTTATATATACTGTAAATAAACTATCAAAAACTACAGTAATTATATTTAATATACTGTACATATAATATCAAAAATTACACCAAATGTATATTATATACTGTAAATATAATATCAAAAAGTACAGTAAATATACATTACACACCCTATGTAAAGTATCACAAACTACACCAAATATATATTTTATAATTTACATAATATATCAAAAGGACACCAAATATAACTTCTATACTGTACATAAAATATCAAAAAGTACAGTAAATATATTTCATATATTGCATATATAATATTAACTAAAAGTACACCAAATACATTTTATATACTGTAAGTAAATTATCAACAATTACAGTAAATATATATTACATACTGTACATAAAATATCAAAAAGTACACCAAATATGTGTTATATATACTGTAAACAAACAATCAAAAACTACAGTAATTATATTTAATATACTGTACATAAAATATCAAAAATTACACCAAATGTATATTATTTAGTGTAAATAAAATATCAAAAATTACAGTAGATATATATTACACACCCTATGGAAATTATCAAAAACTACACCAAATATATATTACAAAATTCACATAAAATATCAAAAGGACACCAAATATTTATTATATACTTTACATAAAATATCAAAAAGAACAGTAAATATATTTCATATATTGTACATGTAATATTAACTAAAAGTACACCAAATACATTTTATATACTGTAAATAAAATATCAAAACGTACAGTAAATATATATTACATAGTGTACATAAAATATCAAAATTACTCCAAATATGTGTAATATATACTGTAAATAAACTATCAAAAACTACAGTAATTATATATAATATACTGTACATAAAATATCAAATATTACACCAAATGTATATTATATACTGTAAATAAAATATCAAATACTACAGTAAATATAAATTACACACCCTATGTAAAATATCACAAACTACACCAAATATATATTATATGATTTACATAAAATATCAAAAGGACACCAAATATATCTTCTATACTGTACATAAAATATCAAAAAGTACAGTAAATATATTCCATATATTGTATATATAATATTAACTAAAAGTACACCAAATATATTTTATATACTGTAAATAAATTATCAAAAATTACAGTAAATATATATTACATACTGTACATAAAATATCAAAATGTACACCAAATATGTGTTATATATACTGTAAATAAACTATCAAAAACTACAGTAATTATATTTAATATACTGTACATAAAATATCAAAAATTACACCAAATATATATTATTAACTGTAAATAAAATAGCAAATAGTACAGTAAATATATATTACACACCCTATGTAAAATATCACAAACTACACCAAATATATATTATATAATTTACATAAGGTATCAAAAGGACACCAAATATACCTTATGTACTGAACAGAAAATATCAAAATGTACAGTAAATATATTTCATATATTGTACATATAATATTAACTAAAAGTACACCAAATACATTTTATATACTGTAAATAAAATATCAAAAATTACAGTAAATATATATCACATTCTGTACATAAAATATCAAAAAGTACACCAAATATGTGTTATATATACTGTAAATAAACTAGCAAAAACTGCAGTAATTATATTAAATATACTGTACATGAAATATCAAAAATTAAACCAAATGTACGTTATTTACTGTAAATAAAATATCAAAAAGAACAGTAAATATATCTTACACACCCTATGTAAAATATCACAATCTACACCAAATATATATTATATAATTTACATAAAATATCAAAAGAACACCAAATATATCATATATACTGTACATAAAATATCAAAATGTACAGTAAATATATTTCATATATTGTTCATATAATATTAACTAAAAGTACACCAAATACATTTTATATACTGTAAATAAAATATCAATTAGTACAGTAAATATATATTACATACTGTACATAAAATATGAAAAAGTACACCAAATATGTGTTATATATACTGTAAATAAACTATCAAAACTACACTAATTATATTTAATATACTGTACATAAAATATCAAAAATTACACCAAATATATATTATTTACTGTAAATAAAATATCAAAAAGTACAGTAAATATATATTACACACCCTATGTAAAATATCAGAAACTACACCATATATATATTATATAATTTACATAATATATCAAAAGGACACCAAATATACCTTATATACTGAACATGAAATATCAAAAAGTACAGTAAATATATTTCATATATTCTACATATAATATTAACTAAAAGTACACCAAATATGTTTTATATACTGTAAATAAAATATCGAATAGTACAGTAAACATATATTACATAGTGTACATAAAATATCAAAAAGTACACCAAATATGTGTTATATATACTGTAAATGAACTATCAAAAACTACAGTAATTATATTTAGTATACTGTACATAAAATATCAAAAATTAAACCAAATGTATATTATATACTGTAAATAAAATATCAAAAAGTACACTAAATATATATTAAACACCCCATGTAAAATATCACAAACTACACCAAATATATATTTTATAATTTACATAAAATATCAAAAGGACATCAAATATATCTTCTATACTGTTCATAAAATATCAAAAATTACAGTAAATATATTTCATATATTGTACATATAATATTAACTAAAAGTACACCATATACATTTTATATACTGTAAATAAATTATCAAAAATTACAGTAAATATATGTTACATACTGTACATAAAATATCAAAAAGTACACCAAATATGTGTTATATATACTCTAAATAAACTATCAATAACTACAGTAATTATATTTAATATACTGTACATAAAATATCAAAAATTACACCAAAGGAATATTATTTACTGTAAATAAAATATCAAAAATTACAGTAAATATATATTACACACCCTATGTAAAATATCAAAAACTACACCAAATATATATTATAAAATTCACATAAAATATCAAAAGGACACCAAATATATCTTATATACTGTACATAAATTATCAAATGTACAGTAAATATATTTCATATATTGTACATATAATATTAACTAAAAGTACACCAAATACATTTTATATAGTGTAAATAAAATATCAAAGTGTACAGTAAATATATGTTACACACCATATGTAAAATATAACAATCTACAACAAATATATATTATATAATTTACATAAAATATAAAAAGGACACCAAATATATCTTATATACTGTACATAAAATATCAAAAAGTACAGTAAATATATTTCATATATTGTACATATAATATTAACTAAAAGTACAGCAAATACATTTTATATAGTGTAAATAAAATATCAAAAATTACAGTAAATATATATTACATACTGTACATAAAATATAAAAAGGTACACCAAATATGTGTTATATATACTGTAAATAAACTATAAAAAACTACAGTAATTATATTTAATATACTGTACATAAAATATCAAAAATTACACCAAATGTATATTATTTACTCTAAATAAAATACCAAATAGTACAGTAAATATATATTACACACCCTATGTAAAATATCACAAACTACACCAAATATATATTATATAATTTACATAAAATATCAAAAGGAAACATAAAATATCAAAATTTACAGTAAATATATTTCATATATTGTACATATAATATTAACTAAAAGTACACCAAATACATTTTATATACTGTAAATAAAATATCAAAAACTACAGTAAATATATATTACATTCTGTACATAAAATATCAAAAAGTACACCAAATATGTGTTATATATACTGTAAATAAACTATCAAAAACTGCAGTAATTATATTAAATATACTGTACATGAAATATCAAAAATTACATCAAATGTATGTTATTTACTGTAAATAAAATATCAAAAAGAACAGTAAATATATCTTACACACCCTATGTAAAATATCACATTCTACACCAAATATATATTGTACAATTTACATAAAATATAAAAAGGACACCAAATATCTCATATATACTGTACATAAAATATCAAAATGTACAGTAAATATATTTCATATATTGTACATATAATATTAACTGAAAGTACATCAAATAAATTTCATATAATGTAAATAAAATATCAAACAGTACAGTAAATATATATTACATACTGTACATAAAATATGAAAAAGTACACCAAATATGTGTTATATATACTGTAAATAAACTATCAAAACTACACTAATTATATTTAATATAATGTACATAAAATATCAAAAACTACACCATATATATATTATTTACTGTAAATAAAATATCAAAAATTACAGTAAATATATATTACGCACCCTATGTAAGATATCAGAAACTACACCATATATATTATATAATTTACATAATATATCAAAAGGACACCAAATATACCTTATATACTGAACATGAAACATCAAAAAGTACAGTAAATATATTTCATATATTGTATATATAATATTAACTAAAAGTACACCAAATACATTTTATATACTGTAAATAAATTATCAAAAATTACAGTAAATATATATTACATACTGTACATAAAATATCAAAAAGTACACCAAATATGTGTTATATATACTGTAAATAAACAATGAAAATCTACAGTAATTATATATAATGTACTGTACATAAAATATCAAAAATTACACCAAATGTATATTATTTATTGTAAATAAAATATCAAAAATTACAGTAAATATATATTACACACCCTATGTAAAATATCAAAAACTACACCAAATATATATTATAAAATTCACATAAAATATCAAAAGGACACCAAATATATATTATACACTGTACATAAATTATCAAAATGTACAGTAAATATATTTCATATAGTGTACATTTAATATTAACTAAAAGTACACCAAATACATTTTATATACTGTAAATAAAATATCAAAAAGTACAGTAAATATATTACATACTGTACATAAAATATCAAAAAGTACACCAAATATGTGTTATATATACTGTAAATATCAAAAACTACAGTAATCATATTCAATGTACTGTATATAAAATATCAAAAATTACACCAAATATAAATAAAATACTGTAAATAAAATATCAAATAGGACAGTAAATATATACTACACACCCTATGTAAAATATCAAAAATTACACCAAATATATAATATAATTTACATAGAATATAAAAAGGACACCAAATATATCTTATATATTGTACATAAAATATCAAAAAGTACAGTATATATATTGCATACATTGTACATATATTATTAACTAAAAGTACACCAAATACATTTTGTATACTGAAAATAAAATATCAAAAAGTACAGTAAATATATATTACATACTGTACATAAAATATCAAAAAGTACACCAAATATGTGTTATATATACTGTAAATAAACTATCAAAAACTACAGTAATTATATTTAATATACTGTACATAAAATATCAAAAATTACACCAAATGTATATTATATACTGTAAATAATATATCAAAAAGTACAGTAAATATACATTACACACCCTATGTAAAATATCACAAACTACACCAAATATATATTATATAATTTACATAAAATATCAAAAGGACACCAAATATATCTTCTGTACTGTACATAAAATATCAAAAAGTACAGTAAATATATTTCATATATTGTATATATAATATTAACTAAAAGTACACCAAATACATTTTATATACTGTAAATAAATTATCAACAATTACAGTAAATATATATTACATACTGTACATAAAATATCAAAAAGTACACCAAATATGTGTTATATATAGTGTAAATAAACAATCAAAAACTACAGTAATTATATTTAATATACTGTACATAAAATATCAAAAATTACAACAAATGTATATTATTTACTGTAAATAAAATATCAAAAATTACAGTAAATATATATTACACACCCTATGGAAAATATCAAAAACTACATCAAATATATATTATAAAATTCACATAAAATATCAAAAGGAAACCAAATATATGTTATATACTGTACATAAAATATCAAAAATACAGTAAATATATTTCATATATTGTACATGTAATATTAACTAAAAGTACACCAAATACATTTTATATACTGTAAATAAAATATCAAAAAGTACAGTAAATATATATTACATAGTGTACATAAAATATCAAAAAGTACTCCAAATATGTGTAATATATATTGTAAATAAACTGTCAAAAACTACAGTAATTATATTTACTATACTGTACATAAAATATCAAAAATTACACCAAATGTATATTATATACTGTAAATAAAATATCAAAAAGTACAGTAAACATATATTACACACCCTATGTAAAATATCACAAACTACACCAAATATATATTATGTAATTTACATAAAATATCAAAAGGACACCAAATATATCTTCTATACTGTACATAAAATATCAAAAATTACAGTAAATATATTTCATATATTGTACATATAATATTAACTAAAAGTACACCAAATACATTTTATATACTGTAAATAAAATATCAAAAAGTACAGTAAATATATATTACATTCTGTATATAAAATATCAAAAAGTACACCAAATATGTGTTATATATACTGTAAATAAACTATCAAAAACTGCAGTAATTATATTTAATATACTGTACATAAAATATCAAAAATTACACCAAATGTATATTATTTACTGTAAATAAAATATCAAAAAGTACAGTAAATATATCTTACACACCATATGTAAAATATCACAATCTACACCAAATATATATTATATAATTTACATAAAATATCAAAAGGACACCAAATATATCTTCTATACTGTACATAAAATATCAAAATGTACAGTAAATATATTTCATATATTGTACATATAATATTAACTAAAAGTACACCAAATACATTTTGTATACTGTAAATAAAATATCAAAAGGTACAGTAAATATATATTACATACTGTACATAAAATATCAAAAAGTACACCAAATATGTGTTATATATACTGTAAATAAACTATAAAATACTACAGTAATTATAATTAACATACTGTTCATAAAATATCAAAAATTACACCAAATGTATATTATTTACTGTAAATAAAATATCAAAAAGTACAGTAAATATATATTGCACACCATATGTAAAATATCACAATCTACACCAAATATATATTATATAATTTACATAAAATATCAAAAGGACACCAAATATATCTTCTATACTGTACATAAAATATCAAAATGTACAGTAAATATATTTCATATATTGTACATATAATATTAACTAAAAGTACACAAAATACATTTTGTATACTGTAAATAAATTATCAAAAATTACAGTAAATATATATTACATACTGTACATAAAATATCAAAAAGTACACTAAATATGTGTTATATATACTGTAAATAAACTATCAAAAACTACAGTAATTATATTTAATATACTGTACATAAAATATTAAATATTACAACAAATGTATATTATATACTGTAAATAAAATATCAAAAAGTACAGTATATATAAATTACACACCCTATGTAAAATATCACAAACTACACCAAATGTATATTATATAATTTACATAAAATATCAAAAGGACACAAAATATATCTTCTATACTGTACATAAAATATCAAAAAGTACAGTAAATATATTTCATATATTGTATATATAATATTAACTAAAAGTACATCAAATACATTTTATATACGGTAAATAAATTATCAAAAATTACAGTAAATATATATTACATACTGTACATAAAATATCAAAATCTACACCAAATATGTGTTATATATACTGTAAATAAACTATCAAAAACTACAGTAATTATATTTAATATACTGTACATAAAATATCAAAAATTACACCAAATGTATATTATTTACTGTAAATAAATTACCAAATAGTACAGTAAATATATATTACACACCCTATGTATAATATCACAAACTACACCAAATATATATTATATAATTTACATAAAATATCAAAAGGACTCCAAATATACCTTATATACTGAACAGAAAATATCAAAATGTACAGTAAATATATTTCATATATTGTACATATAATATTAACTAAAAGTACACCAAATACATTTTATGTACTGTAAATAAAATATCAAAAAGTACAGTAAATATATATCACATTCTGTACATAAAATATCAAAAAGTACACCAAATATGTGTTATATATACTGTAAATAAACTATCAAAAACTGCAGTAATTATATTAAATATACTGTACATGAAATATCAAAAATTAAACCAAATGTACGTTATTTACTGTAAATAAAATATCAAAAAGAACAGTAAATATATCTTACACACCCTATGTAAAATATCACAATCTACACCAAATATATATTATATAATTTACATAAAATATCAAAAGGACACCAAATATATCATATATACTGTATATAAAATATCAAAATGTACAGTAAATATATTTCATATATTGTACATATAATATTAACTAATAGTACACCAAATACATTTTATATACTGTAAATAAAATATCAATTAGTACAGTAAATATATATTACATACTGTACATAAAATATGAAAAAGTACACCAAATATGTGTTATATATACTGTAAATAAATTATCAAAACTACACTAATTATATTTAATATACTGTACATAAAATATCAAAAATTACACCAAATATATATTATTTACTGTAAATAAAATATCAAAAAGTACAGTAAATATATATTACACACCCTATGTAAAATATCAGAAACTACACCATATATATATTATATAATTTACATAATATATCAAAAGGACGCCAAATATACCTTATATACTGAACATGAAATATCAAAAAGTACAGTAAATATATTTCATATATTGTATATATAACATTAACTAAAAGTACACCAAATACATTTTATATACTTTAAATAAATTATCAAAAATTACAGTAAATATATATTACATACTGTACATAAAATATCAAAAAGTACACCAAATATGTGTTATATATACTGTAAATAAACAATCAAAAACTACAGTAATTATATTTAATATACTGTACATAAAATATCAACAATTACACCAAATGTTTATTATTTACTGTAAATAAAATATCAAAAATTACAGTAAATATATTTTACACACCCTATGTAAAATATCAAAAACAACACCAAATATATATTATAAAATTCACATAAAATATCAAAAGGACACCAAATATATATTATATACTGTACATAAAATATCAAAAAGTACAGTAAATATATTTCATATATTGTACATGTAATATTAACTAAAAGTACACCAAATACATTTTATATACTGTAAATAAAATATCAAAAAGTACAGTAAATATATATTACATAGTGTACATATAATATCAAAAAGTACTCCAAATATGTGTAATATATACTGTAAATAAACTACTAAAAACTACAGTAATTATATTTATTATACTGTAAATAAAATATCAAAAATTACACCAAATGTATATTATATACTGTAAATAAAATATCAAAAAGTACAGTAAATATATATTACACACCCTATGTAAAATATCACAAACTACACCAAATATATATTATGTAATTTACATAAAATATAAAAAGGACACCAAATATATCTTCTATACTGTACATAAAATATCAAAAATTACAGTAAATATATTTCATATATTGTATATATAATATTAACTAAAAGTACACCAAATACATTTTATATACTGTAAATAAAATATCAAAAAGTACAGTAAATATATATTACATTCTGTACATAAAATATCAAAAAGTACACCAAATATGTGTTATATATACTGTAAATAAACTATCAAAACCTGCAGTAATTCTATTTAATATACTGTACATAAAATATCAAAAATTACACCAAATGTATATTATTTACTGTAAATAAAATATCAAAAAGTACAGTAAATATATCTTACACACCATATGTAAAATATCACAATCTACACCAAATATATATTATATAATTTACATAAAATATCAAAAGGACACCAAATATATCTTCTATACTGTACATAAAATATCAAAATGTACAGTAAATATGTTTCATATATTGTACATATAATATTAACTAAAAGTACACCAAATACATTTTGTATACTGTAAATAAAATATCAAAAAGTACAGTAAATATATATTACATACTGTACATAAAATATCAAAAAGTACACCAAATATGTGTTATATATACTGTAAATAAACTATAAAATACTACAGTAATTATATTTAACATACTGTACATAAAATATCAAAAATTACACCAAATGTATATTATTTACTGTAAATAACATATCAAAAAGTACAGTAAATATATATTGCCCACCATATGTAAAATATCACAATCTACACCAAATATATATTATATAATTTACATAAAATATCAAAAGGACACCAAATATATCTTCTATACTGTACATAAAATATCAAAAAGTACAGTAAATATATTTCATATATTGTACATATAATATTAACTAAAAGTACACCAAATACATTTTGTATACAGTAAATAAATTATCAAAAATTACAGTAAATATATATTACATACTGTACATAAAATATCAAAAAGTACACCAAATATGTGTTATATATACTGAAAAAAAACTATCAAAAACTACAGTAATTATATTTAATATACTGTACATAAAATATCAAATATTACACCAAATGTATATTATATACTGTAAATAAAATATCAAAAAGTACAGTAAATATAAATTACACACCCTATGTAAAATATCACACACTACACCAAATATATATTATATAATTTACATGAAATATCAAAAGGACACCAAATATATCTTCTATACTGTACATAAAATATCAAAAAGTACAGTAAATATATTTCATATATTGTATATATAATATTAACTAAAAGTACACCAAATATATTTTATATACTGTAAATAAATTATCAAAAATTACAGTAAATATATATTACATACTGTACATAAAATATCAAAATGTACACCAAATATGTGTTATATATACTGTAAATAAACTATCAAAACTACAGTAATTATATTTAATATACTGTACATAAAATATCAAAAATTACACCAAATGTATATTATTTACTGTAAATAAAATACCAAATAGTACAGTAAATATATATTACACACCCTATGTAAAATATCACAAACTACACCAAATATATATTATATAATTTACATAAAGTATCAAAAGGACACCAAATATACCTTATATACTGAACAGAAAATATCAAAATGTACAGTAAATATATTTCATATATTGTACATATAATATTAACTAAAAGTACACCAAATACATTTTATATACTGTAAATAAAATATCAAAAAGTACAGTAAATATATATCACATTCTGTACATAAAATATCAAAAAGTACACCAAATATGTGTTATATATACTGTAAATAAACTATCAAAAACTGCAGTAATTATATTAAATATACTGTACATGAAATATCAAAAATTAAACCAAATGTACGTTATTTACTGTAAATAAAATATCAAAAAGAACAGTAAATATATCTTACACACCCTATGTAAAATATCACAATCTACACCAAGTATATATTATATAATTTACATAAAATATCAAAAGGACACCAAATATATCATATATACTGTACATAAAATATCAAAATATACAGTAAATATATTTCATATATTGTACATAGAATATTAACTAAAAGTACACCAAATACATTTTATATACTGTAAATAAAATATCAATTAGTACAGTAAATATATATTACATACTGTACATAAAATATGAAAAAGTACACCAAATATGTGTTATATATACTGTAAATATACTATCAAAACTACACTAATTATATTTAATATACCGTACATAAAATATCAAAAATTACACCAAATATATATTATTTACTGTAAATAAAATATCAAAAAGTACGGTAAATATATATTACAAACCCTATGTAAAATATCAGAAACTACACCATATATATATTATATAATTTACATAATATACCAAAAGGACACCAAATATACATTATATACTGAACATGAAATATAAAAAGTACAGTAAATATATTTCATATATTGTATATATAACATTAACTAAAAGTACACCAAATACATTTTATATACTGTAAATAAATGATCAAAAATTACAGTAAATATATATTACATACTGTACATAAAATATCAAAAAGTACACCAAATATGTGTTATATATACTGTAAATAAACAATCAAAAACTACAGTAATTATATTTAATATACTGTACATAAAATATCAAAAATTACACCGAATGTTTATTATTTACTGTAAATAAAATATCAAAAATTACAGTAAATATATATTACACACCCTATGTAAAATATCAAAAACTACACAAAATATATATTATGTAATTTACATAAAATATCAAAAGGACACCAAATATATCTTCTATACTGTACAAAAAATATCAAAAATTACAGTAAATATATTTCATATATTGTACATATAATATTAACTAAAAGTACACCAAATACATTTTATATACTGTAAATAAAATATCAAAAAGTACAGTAAATATATATTACATACTGTACATAAAATATCAAAAAGTACACCAAATATGTGTTATATATACTGTAAATAAACTATCAAAAACTACAGTAATTATATTTAATATACTGTACATAAAATATCAAATATTACACCAAATGTATATTATATACTGTAAAAGAAATATCAAAAAGTACAGTAAATATAAATTACACACCCTAAGTAAAATATCACAAACTGCACCAAATATATATTATATAATTTACATAAAATATCAAAAGGAAACCAAATATATCTTCTATACTGTACATAAAATATCAAAAAGTACAGTAAATATATTTCATACATTGTATATATAATATTAACTAAAAGTACATCAAATACTTTTTATATACTGTAAATAAATTATCAAAAATTACAGTAAATATATATTACATACTGTACATAAAATATCAAAATGTACACCTAATATGTGTTATAAATACTGTAAATAAACTATCAAAAACTACAGTAATTATATTAAATATACTGTACGTAAAATATCAATAATTACACCAAATGTATATTATTTACTGTAAATAAATTACCAAATAGTACAGTAAATATATATTACACACCCTATGTAAAATATCACATACTACATCAAATATATATTATATAATTTACATAAAATATCAAAAGGACACCAAATATACTTTATATACTGAACAGAAAATATCCAAATGTACAGTAAATATATTTCATATATTGTACATATAATATTAACTAAAAGTACACCAAATACATTTTGTATACTGCAAATAATATATCAAAAAGTACAGTAAATATATATCACATTCTGTACATAAAATATCAAAAAGTACACCAAATATGTGTTATATATACTGTAAATAAACTATCAAAAACTGCAGTAATTATATTAAATATACTGTACATGAAATATCAAAAATTAAACCAAATGTACGTTATTTACTGTAAATAAAATATCAAAAAGAACAGTAAATATATCTTACACACCCTATGTAAAATATCACAATCTACACCAAATATATATTATATAATTTACATAAAATATCAAAAGGACACCAAATATATCATATATACTGTACATAAAATATCAAAATGTACAGTAAATATATTTCATATATTGTACATATAATATTAACTAAAAGTACACCAAATACATTTTATATACTGTAAATAAAATATCAAAAAGTACAGTAAATATATATTACATACTGTACATAAAATATCAAAGAGTACACCAAATATTTGTTATATATACTGTAAATATCAAAAACTACAGAAATCATATTCAATGTACTGTATGTAAAATATCAAAAATTACACCAAATATATATTATATAATTTACATAGAATATAAAAAGGACCCCAAATATATCTTATGTATTGTACATAAAATATCAAAAAGTACAGTATATATATTTCATACATTGTACATATATTATTAACTAAAAGTACACCAAATACATTTTGTATAATGAAAATAAAATATCAAAAAGTACAGTAAATATATATCAGATACTGTACATAAAATATCAAAAAGTACACCAAATATGTGTTATATATACTGTAAATAAACTATCAAAAACTACAGTAATTATATTTAATATACTGTACATAAAATATCAAATATTACACCAAATGTATATTATATACTGTAAATAGAATATCAAAAATTACAGTAAATATACATTACACACCCTACGTAAAATATCACAAACTACACCAAATATATATTATATAATTTACATAAAATAACAAAAGGACACCAAATATATCTTCTATACTGTACATAAAATATCAAAATGTACAGTAAATATATTTCATATATTGTATATGTAATATTAACTAAAAGTACACCAAATACATTTTATATACTGTAAATAAAATATCAAAAATTACAGTAAATATATATTACATAGTGTACATAAAATATCAAAAGGTACACCAAATATGTGTTATATATACTGTAAATAAACTATCAAAAACTGCAGTAATTATATTTAATATACTGTACATAAAATATCAAAAATTACACCAAATGTATATTATTTACTGTAAATAAAATATCAAAAAGTACAGTTAATATATCTTACACACCCTATGTAAAATATCACAATCTACACCAAATATATATTATATAACTTACATAAAATATCAAAAGGACACGAATTATATCTTATATACTGTACATAAAATATCAAAATGTACAGTAAATATATTTCATATATGGTACATATAATATTAAATAAAAATACACCAAATATATTTTATATACTGTAAATAAAATATCAAAATGTACAGTAAATATATATTACATACTGTACATAAAATATCAAAAAGTACACCAAATATGTGTTATATATACTGTAAATAAACTATGAAATACTACAGTAATTATATTTAATATACTGTACATAAAATATCAAAAATTACACCAAATGTATATTATTTACTGTAAATAAAATATCAAAAAGTACAGTAAATATATATTGCACACCATATGTAAAATATCACAATCTACACCAAATAAATATTATATAATTTATATAAAATATCAAAAGGACACCAAATATATCTTCTATACTGTACATAAAATATCAAAAAGTACAGTAAATATATTTCATATATTGTACATATAATACTAACTAAAAGTACACCAAATACATTTTATATACTGTAAATAAAATATCAAAAAGTACAGTAAATATATATTACACAACATATGTAAAATATCACAATATACACCAAATATATATTATATAATTTACATAAAATATCAAAAGGACACCAAATATATCTTATATACTGTACATAAAATATCAAAATGTACAGTAAATATATTTCATATATTGTACATATAATATTAACTAAAAGTACACCAAATACATTTTATATACTGAAAATAAAATATCAAAAAGTACAGTAAATATATATTACATACTGTATATAAAATATCAAAAAGTACACCAAATATGTGTTATATATACTGTAAATAAACTATAAAAAACTACAGTAATTATATTTAATATACTGTACATAAAATATCAAAAATTACACCAAATGTATATCACATACTGTAAATAAAATATCAAAAAGCACAGTAAACATATACTACACACCCTATGTAAAATATCAAAATCTACACCAAATATATAGTATATAATTTACATAAAATATCAAAAGGCCACCAAATATATCTTATATACTGTACATAAAATATCAAAAAGTACAGTAAATATATTTCATATATTGTACATGTAATATTAACTAAAAGTACACCAAATACATTTTATATACTGTAAATAAAATATCAAAAATTGCAGTAAATATATATTACATACTGTACATAATATATCAAATAGTACACCAAATATGTGTTATATATACTGTAAATAAACTATCAAAAACTACAGTAATTATATTTAATATACGGTACATAAAATATCAAAAATTACACCAAATGTATATCTCATACAGTAAATAAAATATCAAAAAGTACAGTAAATATATACTACACATCCTATGTAAAATATCAAAAACTACACCAAATATATATTATATAATTTACATAATATATCAAAAGGCCACCAAATATATCTTATATCGTGTACATAAAATGTCAAAATGTACAGTAAATATATATTACATACTGTACATAAAATATGAAAAAGTACACCAAATATGTGTTATATATACTCTAAATAAATTATCAAATATTTCAGTAATTATATTTAATGTACTGTACATAAAATATCAGAAATTACACCAAATGTATATTATATAGTGTAAATAAAATATCTAAAAGAACAGTAAATATATATTACACACCCTATGTAAAATATCAAAAACTACACTTAATATATATTATATAAATTACATAAATATCAAAAGGCCACCACATATATCTTATATACTGTATATAAAATATCAAAAAGTACAGTAAATATATTTCATATATTGTACATATCATATTAACTAAAAGTACACCAAATACATTTTATATACTGTAAACAAATTATCAAAAATTCAGTAAAGATATGTTACATACTGTACATAAAATATCAAAATGTACACCAAATATATGTTATATAAACTGTAAATAAACTATGAAAAACTACATTAATTATATTTAATATACTGCACATATAATATCAAAAATTACACCAAATGTATATTTTTTACACTAAAGAAAATATCAAAAAGGACAGTAAATATATATTACACTCTATGTAAAATATGAAAAACTACAACAAATATATATTATATAATTTACATAAAATATCAAAAGTACACCAAATATATATTATATACTGTACATAAAATGTCAAAAAGTTCAGTAAATATATTTCATATAATGTACATATAATATTAACTAAAAGTAAACCAAATACATTTTATATACTGTAAATAAAATATCCAATTGTACAGTAAATATATATTACATACTGTACATAAAATATCAAAAAGTACACAAAATATGTGTTATATATACTGTAAATAAGCTATCAAAAACTACAGTAATTATATTTAATATACTGTACATAAAATATCAAAAATTACACTAAATGCATATTATATACTGTAAATAAAATATAAAGTAGTACAGTAAATATTTATTACACACTCTATGTAAAATATCAAAAACTACACCAAATATATGTTATATAATTTACATAAAATATCAAAAGTACACCAAATAAATATTATATACTGTACATAAAATATCAAAATGCACAGTAAATCTATTTCATATATTGTACATATAATATTAACTGAAAGTACACCAAATACATTTTATATACTGTAAATAAAATATCCAACAGCACAGTAAATATATATTACATACTGTACATAAAATATCAAAAACTACACCAAATATGTGTTGTATATACTGTAAATAAACAATCAAAAAACACAGAATTTACATTTAATATACTGTACATAAAATATCAAAAATTACACGAAATGTATACTATATAGTGTAAAAAAAATCTAAAATTACAGTAAATATATATTACACCCTCTATGTAAAATATCAAAAACTACGCCAAATATATATTATATAATTTACATAAAATATCAAAAGTACACCAAATATATATTATATACTGTACATAAAATATCAAAAATTACAGTAAATATATTGCAAACATTGTACATATAATATTTTCTAAAAGTACACCAAATACATTTTATATACTGTAAATAAAATATCCAAAACACAGTAAATATATATTACATACTGTACATTAAATATCAAAAAGTACACCAAATATGTGTTATATATACTGTAAATAAACAATCAAAAACTACAGTAATTATGTTTAATATACAGTACATAAAATATCAAATATTACACGAAATGTATACTATATACTGTACAAAAAATATCTAAAATTACATTAAATATATATTACACAATGTATGTAAAATATCAAAAACTACGCCAAATATATATTATATAATTTACATAAAATATCAAAAGTAAACCAAATATATATTATACACTGTACATAAAATATCATAAGTACACGAAATATATATTATATACTGTACATGAAATATCAAAAAGTACAGTAAATACATTTCATATATTGTTCATATAATATTAGCTGAAAGAACACCAAATACATTTTATATACTGTTAATTAAATATCCAAATTTCAGTAAATATATATTACATACTGTAGATAAAATATCAAAAAGTACACCAAATATGTGTTATTTATAGTGTAGATAAACTATCAAAAACTACAGTAATTATATTTAACATAGTGTACATAAAATATCAAAAATTACAACAAATGTATATTATATACTGTAAATAAAATATCAATAAGTACAATAAATATATATTACAGAATCTATGTAAAATATCAGAAACTACACCAAATATATATTATAAAATTTACATAAAATATCAAATGTACAACACAAATATATTATATACTGTACATAAAATATCAAAAAGTACAGTAAATATATTTCATATATTGTACATATAATATTAACTAAAAGTACAACAAATAGCTTTTATATACTGTAAATAAACTATACAAAGGTACAGTAAATATATATTACATACTGTACATAAAATATCAAATAGTACACCAAATATGTGTTTTATATACTGTAAATAGACTATCAAAAACTACAGTAATTATATTTAACATACTGTACATAAAATATCAAAAATTACACGAAATATATATTATATACACAAAATAAAATATAAAAAAGTACAGTAAATATTTATTACACACTCTATGTAAAATATCAAAAACTACACCAAATATATATTATATAATTTACATAAAATATCAAAAGGACACCAAATATATATTATATACTGTACATAAAATATCAAAAGTACACCAAATATGTGTTATATATACTGTAAATAAACAATCAAAAAATACAGTAATTATATTTAATATACCGTACATAAAATATCAAAAATTACACCAAATGTTTGATATATACTGTAAATAAAATATCAAAAAGGACAGTAAATATATACTACACACCCTATCTAAAATATCAAAAACTACACAAAATATATATTATATAATTTACATGAAATATCAAAAGGACACCAAATATATATTATATACTGTACATAAAATATCAAAAAGTACAGTAAATATATTTCATATATTGTACATATAATATTAACTAAAAGTACACCAAATACATTTTATATACTGTAAATTATATATCAAAAAGTACAGTAAATATATATTACGTACTGTACATAAAATATCAAAAAGTACACCAAATATGTGTTGTATAAACTGTAATTATCAAAAACTACAGTAATTATATTCAATGTACTGTATATAAATTATCAAAAATTACACCAAATGTAAATTATATACTGTAAATAAAATATCAAAAGGACAGTAAATATATACTACACACCCTATATAAAATATCAAAAACTACACCAAATATATATTATATAATTTACATAAAATATAAATAGGACACCAAGTATATCTTATATACTGTACATAAAATATCAAAAAGTACAGTATATTTCATACATTGTACATATATTATTAAACAAAAGTACACCAAATACATTTGATATACTGTAAATAAAATATCAACAATTACAGTAAACATATATTACATACTGTACATAAAATACCAAAAAGTACACCAAATATCTGTTATATATATGTAAAAAAACTATCAAAATCTACAGTAAATATATTTAATATACTGTACATAAAATCTCAAAAATTACACCAAATGTATATTATATACTGTAAATATGATATCAAAAATACCGTAAATATATATTACACACCCTATGTACACTATCACAAACTACACCAAATATATATTATATAATTTACATAAAATATCAAAAGGACACCAAATATATCTTATATACTGTACATAAAATATCAAAAAGTACAGTAAATGTATTTCATATATTGTATAAATAATATTAATTAAAAGTACACCAAATACATTTTATATACTGTAAATAAAATATCAAAAATTACAGTAAATATATATTACATACTGTACATAAAATATCAAAAAGTACACCAAATATGTGTTATATATACTGTAAACTATCAAAAATTTCAGTAATTATGTATAATATGCTGTACATAAAATATCAAAAATCACACCAAATGTATGTTATATACTGTAAATAAAATATCAAAAAGGACAGTGAATATACATGACACACACTATGTAAATTATCAAAAACTACACCAAATATATATTATATAATTTACAATAAATATCAAAGGGACACCAAATATATCCTATATACTGTACGTAAAATATCAAAAACTACAGTAAATATATTTCATATATTGTACATATAATTTTAACTAAAAGTACACCAAATACATTTTATATACTGTAAATAAAATATCAAAAAGTACAGTAAATATATATTACATACTGTACATAAAATATCAAAAAGTACACCAAATATGTGTTATATATACTGTAAACTATCAAAAACTTCAGTAATTATATATAATATGCTGTACATAAAATATCAAAAATCACACCAAATGTATATTATATACTGTAAATAAAATATCAAAAAGGACAGTGAATATATATGACACACACTATGTAAAATATCAAAAACTACACCAAATATATATTATATAATTTACATAAAATATCAGAAGTACACCAAATATATCCTATATACTGTACGTAAAATATCCAAAACTACAGTAAATATATTTCATATATTGTACATATAATATTAACTAAAAGTACACCAAATACATTTTATACACTGTAAATAAAATATCAAAAATTACAGTAAATATATATTACATACTGTACATAAAATATCAAAAAGTACACCAAATATGTGTTATATATACTGTAAACTATCAAAAACTTCAGTAATTATGTGTAATATGCTGTACATAAAATATCAAAAATCACACCAAATGTATATTATATACTGTAAATAAAATATCAAAAAGGACAGTGAATATACATGACACAAACTATGTAAATTATCAAAAACTACACCAAATATATATTATATAATTTACAATAAATATCAAAGGGACACCAAATATATCCTATATACTGTACGTAAAATATCAAAAACTACAGTAAATATATTTCATATATTGTACATATAATTTTAACTAAAAGTACACCAAATACATTTTATATACTGTAAATAAAATATCAAAAAGTACAGTAAATATATATTACATACTGTACATAAAATATCAAAAAGTACACCAAATATGTGTTATATATACTGTAAACTATCAAAAACTTCAGTAATTATATATAATATGCTGTACATAAAATATGAAAAATCACACCAAATATATATTATATACTGTAAATAAAATATCAAAAAGGACAGTGAATATATATGACACACACTATGTAAAATATCAAAAACTACACCAAATATATATTATATAATTTACATAAAATATCAGAAGTACACCAAATATATCCTATATACTGTACGTGAAATATCGAAAACTACAGTAAATATATTTCATATATTGTACATATAATATTAACTAAAAGTACACCAAATACATTTTATATACTGTAAATAAAATATCAAATATTACAGTAAATATATATTACATACTGTACATAAAATATCAAAAAGTACACCAAATATGTGTTATATATACTGTAAATGAACCATCAAAAACTACAGTAATTATATTCAATATACTGTTCATAAAATATCAAAAATTACTCCAAATGTACATTATATAGTGTAAATAAAATATCCAAAATACAGTAAATATATATTACACACCCTATGTAAAATATCCAAATTTACACCAAATATATATTATATAATTTACAAAAAATATCGGAAGGACACCAAATATATCTTATATACTGTACGTAAAATATCAAAAAGTACAGTAAATATATTTCATATATTGTACATATAATATTAACTAAAAGTACAACAAATACATTTTATATACTTTTAATAAAATATCAAAAATTACAGTAAATATATATTACATACTGTACATAAAATATCAAATAGTACACCAAATATGTGTTGTATATACTGTAATTATCAAAAACTGCAGTAATTATATTCAATGTACTGTATATAAATTATCAAAAATTACACCAAATATAAATTATATACTGTAAATAAAATATCAAAAAGGACAGTAAATATATACTACACACCCTATGTAAAATATCAAAGACTACACCAAATATATATTATATAATTTACATAAAATATCAAAAGGACACCAAATCTATCTTATATAGTGTACGTAAAACATAAAAAAGTTCAGTATATATATTTCATATATTGTACATATATTATTAACTAAAAGTACACCAAATACATTTGATATAGTGTAAATAAAATATCAAAAATTACAGTAAATATATATTACATACTGTACATAAAATATCAAAAAGTACACCAAATATGTGTTATATATACTGTAAACTATCAAAAACTACAGTAATTATATTTAATATACTGTACATAAAATATCAAAGTCACACAAATGTATATTATATACTGTAAATAAAATATCAAAAATGACAGAAAATATATATGACACACACTATGTAAAATATCAAAAACTACACCAAATATATATTATATAATTTACAATAAATATCAAAAGGACACCAAATATATCTTATATACTGTACATAAAATATCAAAAACTACAGTAAATATATTTCATATATTGTACATATAATATTAACTAAAAGTACACCAAGTACATTTTATATACTGTAAATAAAATATCAAAAATTACAGTAAATATATATTACATACTATACATAAAATATCAAAAAGTACACCAAATACATTTTATATACTGTAAATAAAATATCAAAATTAAAGGAAATATATATTACATACTATACATAAAATATCAAAAAGTACACCAAATACATTTTATAGACTGTAAATAAAATATCAAAAAGTACAGTAAACATATATTACATACTGTACATAAAATATCAAAAAGTACACCAAATATGTGTTATATATACTGTAAATAAACTATCAAAAACTACAGTAATTATATTTAATATACTTTTCATAAAATATCAAAAATTACAGCAAATGTATATCATATACTGTAAATAAAATATCAAAAAGTACAGTAAGTATTTACTACACACCCTATGTAAAATATCAAAAACTACAGCAAATATATATTATATAATTTTCATAAAATATCAAAAGAACACCAAATATATATTATATACTCTACATAAAATATCAAAAATACAGTAAATATATTTCATATATTGTGCATATAATATTAACTAAAAGTACACCAAATACATTTTATATACTGTAAATAAATTATCAAAAATTACAGTAAATATATATTACATACTCTATATAAAATATCAAAAAGTACACCAAATATGTGTTGTATATACTGTAATTATCAAAAACTTCAGTAATTATATTCAATGTAATGTATATAAATTTTGAAAAATTACACCAAATGTATATTATATACTGTAAATAAAATATCAAAAAGTACAGTAAATACATATTACACACCCTATGTAAAATATCCCAAACTACACCAGATATATATTATATAATTTACATAAAATATCAAAAGGACACCAAGTATATATTATATACCGCACATAAAATATCAAAAAGCACAGTAAATATATTTCATATATTGTATATATAATATTAACTAAAAGTACACCAAATACATTTTATATAGTGTAAATAAAATATCAAAAAGTACAGTAAATCTATATTACATACTGTACATAAAATATCAAAAAGTACACCAAATATGTGTTATATATACTGTAAAAAAACTATCAAAAACTACAGTAATTATATTTAATATACTGTACATAAAATATCAATAATTACACCAAATGTATATTATATACTCTAAATAAAATATGAAAAATGACAGTAAATATATACTACACACCCTATGTAAAATATCAAAAACTACACCAAATATATATTATATAATTTACATAAAATATCAAAAGGACACCAAATATATCTTTCATACTGTACATAAAATATCAAAGGTACAGTAAGTATATTTCATATATTGTACATATGATATTAACTAAAAGTACACCAAATACATTTTAAATACTGTAAATAAAATATCAAAATGTACGGTAAATATATATTACATACTGTACATAAAATATCAAAAAGTACACCAAATATGTGTTATATATACTGTAAATAAACTATCAAAAACTACAGTAATTATATTTAATATACTGTACATAAAATATCAGAAATTACACCAAATGTATATTATATATTGTAAATAAAATATCCAAAAGACAGTAAATATATATTACACACCCTATGTAAAATATCAAAAACTACACCAAATATATATTACATAATTTACATAAAATATCAAAAGGCCAAGAAGTATATCTTATATACTGTACATTAAATATCAAAAAGTACAGTAAATATGTTTCATACATTGTACATATAATATTAACTAAAAGTACACCAAATACATTTTATATACTGTAAATAAAATATCAAAATGTACGGTAAATATATATTACATACTGTACATAAAATATCAAAAAGTACACCAAATATGTGTTATATATACTGTAAATAAACTATCAAAAACTACTGTAATTATATTTAATATACTGTACATAAAATATCAGAAATTACACCAAATGTATATTATATACTGTAAATAATATATCCAAAAGGACTGTAAATATATATTACACACCCTATGTAAAATATCACAATCTACACCAAATGTATATTATATAATTTACATAAAATATCAAAAGTACACCAAATATGTCTTATATACTGTACATAAAATACCAAAAAGTACAGTAAATATATTTCATATATTGTACATATAATATTAACTAACAGTACACCAAATACATTTTATATACTGTAAATAAAATATCAAAAACTACAGTAAATATATATTACACACCATATGTAAAGTATCACAATCTACACCAAATATATATTATATAATTTACAGAAACTATCAAAAGGACACCAAATATATCTTATATACTGTACATAAAATATCAAAAAGTACAGTAAATATATTTCATATATTGTACATATAATATTAACTAAAAGTACACCAAATACATTTTATATAGCGTAAATAAAATATCAAAAATTACAGTGAATATATATTACATACTGTAGATAAAATATCAAAAAGTACACCAAATATGTGTTATATATACTGTAAATAAACTATCAAAAACTACAGTAATTATATTTAATTTACTGTACATAAAATATCAAAAATTACACCAAATGTATATTATTTACTGTAAATAAAGCACCAAAAATTACAGTAAATATATATTACACACACTATGTAAAATATCAAAAACTACACCAAATATATATTATATAATTTACATAAAATATCAAAAGGACACAAAATATACCTTATATACTGTACATAAAATATCAAAATGTACAGTAAATATATTTCATATATTGTATATATAATATTAACTAAAAGTACACCGAATACATTTTATATACTGTAAATAAAATATCAAAAATTTCAGTAACTATATATTACATACTGTACATATCTTATCAAAAATTACACCAAATATGTGTTATATATACTCTAAATAAACTATCAAAAACTACAGTAATTATATTTAATATACTGTACATAAAATATAAAAAATTACACCAAATGTATGTTATTTACAGTAAATAAAATATCAAAAAGTGCAGTAAATATATATTACACACCATATGTAAAATATCACAATCTACACCAAATATATATTATATAATTTTCATAAGATATCAAAAGTACACCAAATATATCTTATATACTGTACATAAAATACCAAAAAGTACAGTAAATTTATTTCGTATATTGTACATGTAATATTAACTAAAAGTACACCAAATACATTTTATATACGGTAAATAAAATATCAAAAAGTACTGTAAATTTATATTACATACTGTACATAAAATATCAAATAGTACAACAAATATGTGTTATATACACTGTAAATAAACTATCAAAAACTACAGTAATTAAATTTAATATACTGTACATAAAATATCAAATTTACACCAAATGTATATTATTTACTGTAAATAAAATATCAAAATGTACAGTAAATATATATTACACACCATATGAAAAATATCACAATCTACACCAAATATATATTATACAATTTACATAAAATATCAAAAGGACACCAAATATATCTTATATAATGTATATAAAATATGAAAAATTACAGTAAATATATTTCATATATTGTACATATAATATTAACTAAAAGTACACCAAATACATTTTATATAGTGTAAATAATATTTCAAAAAGTACAGTAAATATATATTACACACCATATGTAAAATATAACAATCTACACCAAATATATATTATATAATTTACATATAATATCAAAAGGACACCAAATATATCCTATATACTGTACATAAAATATCAAAAAGTACAGTAAATATATTTCATATATTGTACATATAATATTAACTAAATGTACACCAAATACATTTTATATAGTGTAAATAAAAGATCAAAAATTTCCGTAAATATATATTACATACTGTACATAAATTACCAAAAATTACACCAAATATGTGTTATATATAGTTTAAATAAACTATCAAAAACTACAGTAATTATATTTAATATACTGTACATAAAATATCAAAAATTACACCAAATGTATGTTATTTACCGTAAATAAAATATCAAAAAGTACAGTAAATATATATTACACACCATATGTAAAATATCACAATCTACACAAAATATATATTATATAATTTACATAAAATATCAAAAGGACACCAAATATATCTTATATACTGTTCATAAAATATGAAAAAGTACGGTAAATATATTTCATATATTGTACATATAATATTAACTAAAAGTACACCAAATACATTTTATATAGTGTAAATAAAATATCAAAAATTACAGTAAATATATATTACATACTGTACATAAAATATCAAAAAGTACACCAAATATGTGTTATATATACTGTAAATAAACTATCAAAAACTACAGTAATTATATTTAATATACTGTACATAAAATATCAAAAATTACACCAAATGTATATTATTTACCGTAAATAAAATACCAAAAAGTACAGTAAATATATATTACACACCCTGTGTAAAATATCACAAACTACACCATATATATTATATAATTTACATAAAATATCAAAAGGACACCAAATATACCTTATATACTGTACATAAAATATCAAATTGTACACTAAATATATTTCATATATTTTACATATAATATTAACTAAAAGTACACCAAATAGATTTTATATACCGTAAATAAAACATCCAAAATTACAGTAAATATATATTACATACTGTACCTAAAATATCAAAAAGTGCACGAAATATGTGTTATATATACTGTAAATTAACTATCAAAAACTTCAGTAATTATATTTAATATAGTGTACATAAAATATCAAAAATTACACCAAATGTATATTATTTACTGTAAATAAAATATCAAAAATACATTACATATATATTACACACCGTATGTAAAATATCACAATCTACACCAAATATATATTATATAATTTACATAAAATATCAAAAGGACACCAAATATATCTTATATACTGTATATAAAATATCAAAAAGTACAGTAAATATATTTCATATATTGTACATATAATATTAACTAAAAGTACACCAAATACATTTTATATAGTGCAAATAAAATATCAAAAAGTACAGTAAATATATATTACACTCCATATGTAAAATATCACAATCTACGCCAAATATATATTATATCATTTACATAAAATATCAAAAGGACACAAATATATCTTATATACTGTACATAAAACATCAAAAAGTACAGTAAATATATTTCATATATTGTACATATAATATTAACTAAAAGTACACCAAATAAATTTTATATAGTGTAAATAAAATATCAAAAATTTCAGTGAATATATATTACATACTGTACATAAAATATCAAAAAGTACACCAAATATGTGTTATATATACTGTAAATAAACTATCAAAAACTACAGTAATTATACTTAATATACTGTATATAAAATATCAAAAATTACACCAAATGTATACTATTTACTGTAAATAAAATATCAAAAAGTATAGTGCATATATATTACACACCATATGTAAAATATCAGAATCTAAACCAAATATATATTATATAATTTACATAAAATATCAGCAGGACACCAAATATATCTTATATACTGTACATAAAGTATCAAAATGTACAGTAAATATATTTCATATATTGTACATATAATATTAACTAAAATTACACCAAATACATTTTATATACTGTAAATAAAATATCAAAATCTACAGTAAATATATATTACATAGTCTACATAAAATATCAAAAAATACACCAAATATGTGTTATACATACTGTAAATAAACTATCAAAAACTACAGTAATTATATTGAATATACTGTACATAAAATATCAAAAATTACACCAAATGTATACTATATATTGTAAATAAAATTTCAAAAAGGACAGTAAATATGTATCAAATACTGTAAATAAAATATCAAAAAGTACACCAAATATGTGTTATATATACTGTAAATAAACTATCAAAAACTACAGTAATTATACTTAATATACTTTACATAAAATATCAAAAATTACACCAAATGTATATTATTTACTGTAAATAAAATATCAAAAAGTACAGTAAATATATATTACACACCATATGTAAAATATCACAATCTACACAAAATATGTATTATATAATTTACATAAAATATCAAAAGGACACCAAATATATCTTATATACTGTTCATAACATATAAAAAAGTACAGTAAATATATTTCATATATTGTACATATAATATTAACTAAAAGCACACCAAATACATTTTATATAGTGTAAATAAAATAACAAAAATTAGAGTAAATATATATTACATAGTGTACATAAAATATCAAAAAGTACACCAAATATGTGTTAAATATAGTTTAAATAAACTATCACAAACTACAGTAATTATATTTAATATACTGTACATAAAATATCAAAAATTACACTAAATGTATATTATTTACCATAAATCAAATACCAAAAAGTACAGTAAATATATATTACACACCCTATGTAAAATATCACAAACTACACCATATATATTATATAATTTACATAAAATATCAAAAGGACACAAAATATACCTTATATACTGTACATAAAATATCAAAATGTACAGTAAATATATTTCATATATTGTACATATAATATTAACTAAAAGTACACCGAATACATTTTATATACTGTAAATAAAATATCAAAAATTACAGTAAATATATATTACATACTGTATATAAAACATCAAAAAGTACACCAAATATGTGTTATATATACTCTAAATAAACTATCAAAAACTACAGTAATTATATTTAATATACTGTACATAAAATATCAAAAATTACACCAAATGTACGTTATTTACTGTAAATAAAATATCAAAAAGTACAGTAAATATATATATCACACCATATGTAAAATATCACTATCTACAACAAATATATATTATATAATTTACATGAAATATCAAAAGGACACCAAATATATCTTATATACTGTACATAAAATATCAAAAAGTACAATAAATATATTTCATATATTGTACATATAATATTAACTAAAAGTACACCAAACACATTGTATATACTGTAAATTAAATATCAAAAGTACAGTAAATATATATTACATACTGTACATAAAATATCAAAAAGTACAACAAATATGTGTTATATATACTGTAAATAAACTATGAAAAGCTACAGTAATTTTATTTAATATAATGTAAATAAAATATCAAAGATTACACCAAATGTAAATTATTTACTGTAAATAAAATATCAAAAAGTACAGTAAATATATATTACTCACCCTATGTAAAATATCACAAACTACACCAAATATATGTTATATAATTTATATAAAATATCAAAAGGACACCAAATATACCTTATATACTGTACATAAAATATCAAAATGTACAGTAAATATATTTCATATATTGTACATATAATATTAACTAAATGTACACCAAATACATTTTATATAGTGTAAATAAAAGATCAAAAATTTCAGTAAATATATATTACATACTGTACATAAATTACCAAAAATTACAGCAAATATGTGTTATATATATTCTAAATAAACTATCAAAAACTACAGTAATTATATTTAATATACTGTACATAAAATATCAAAAATTACACCAAATGTATGTTATTTACTGTAAATAAAATATCAAAAAGTACAGTAAATATATATTACACACCATATGTAAAATATCACAATCTACACAAAATATATATTATATAATTTACATAAAATATCAAAAGGACACCAAATATATCTTATATACTGTTCATAAAATATGAAAAAGTACGGTAAATATATTTCATATATTGTACATATAATATTAACTAAAAGTACACCAAATACATTTTATATAGTGTAAATAAAATATCAAAAATTACAGTAAATATATATTACATACTGTACATAAAATATCAAAAAGTACACCAAATATGTGTTATATATACTGTAAATAAACTATCAAAAACTACAGTAATTATATTTAATATACTGTACATAAAATATCAAAAATTACACCAAATGTATATTATTTACCGTAAATAAAATACCAAAAAGTACAGTAAATATATATTACGCACCCTGTGTAAAATATCACAAACTACACCATGTATATTATATAATTTACATAAAATATCAAAAGGACACCAAATATACCTTATATACTGTACATAAAATATCAAATTGTACAGTAAATATATTTCATATATTTTACATATAATATTAACTAAAAGTACACCAAATAGATTTTATATACCGTAAATAAAACATCAAAAATTACAGTTAATATATATTACATACTGTACCTAAAATATCAAAAAGTGCACGAAATATGTGTTATATATACTGTAAATTAACTATCAAAAACTTCAGTAATTATATTTAATATAGTGTACATAAAATATCAAAAATTACACCAAATGTATATTATTTACTGTAAATGAAATATCAAAAATACAGTACATATATATTACACACCGTATGTAAAATATCACAATCTACACCAAATATATATTATATAATTTACATGAAATATCAAAAGGACACCAAATATATCTTATATACTGTATATAAAATATCAAAAATACAGTAAATATATTTCATATATTGTACATATAATATTAACTAAAAGTACACCAAATACAATTTATATAGTGTAAATAAAATATCAAAAAGTACAGTAAATATATATTACACACCATATGTAAAATATCACAATCTACGCCAAATATATATTATATCATTTACATAAAATATCAAAAGGACACAAATATATCTTATATACTGTACATAAAACATCAAAAAGTACAGTAAATATATTTCATATATTGTACATATAATATTAACTAAAAGTACACCAAATAAATTTTATATAGTGTAAATAAAATATCAAAAATTACAGTGAATATATATTACATACTGTACATAAAATATCAAAAAGTACACCAAATATGTGTTATATATACTGTAAATAAACTATCAAAAACTACAGAAATTATACTTAATATACTGTATATAAAATATCAAAAATTACACCAAATGTATACTATTTACTGTAAATAAAATATCAAAAATTACAGTGCATATATATTACACACCATATGTAAAATATCAGAATCTACACCAAATATATATTATATAATTTACATAAAATATCAGCAGGACACCAAATATATCTTATATACTGTACATAAAGTATCAAAATGTACAGTAAATATATTTCATATATTGTACATATAATATTAACTAAAAGTACACCAAACACGTTGTATATACTGTAAATTAAATATCAAAAGTACAGTAAATATATATTACATACTGTACATAAAATATCAAAAAGTACACCAAATATGTGTTATATATACTGTAAATAAACTATCAAAAACTACAGTAATTATATTTAATATACTGTACATAAAATATCAAAAATTACACCATATGTATATTATATAATGTAAATAAAATATCAAAAAATACAGTAAATATATATTACATACTGTACATAAAATATCAAAAAGTAAACCAAATATGTGTTATATATACTGTAAATAAAGTATCAAAAACTACAGTAATTATATTTAATATACTGTACATAATATATAATAATTACACCAAATGTATATTATATACTGTAAATAAAATGTCAAAAAGGACAGTAAATATATATTACACTCTATGTAAAATATCAAAAACTAAAAATATACATTATATAATTTACATAAAATATCAAAAGGACACCAAATATATCTTATATACTGTACATAAAGTATCAAAATGTACAGTAAATATATTTCATATATTGTACATATAATATTAACTAAAATTACACCAAATACATTTTATATACTGTAAATAAAATATCAAAATCTACAGTAAATATATATTACATAGTCTACATAAAATATCAAAAAATACACCAAATATGTGTTATACATACTGTAAATAAACTATCAAAAACTACAGTAATTATATTGAATATACTGTACATAAAATATCAAAAATTACACCAAATGTATACTATATATTGTAAATAAAATTTCAAAAAGGACAGTAAATATGTATCAAATACTGTACACAAAATATCAAAAAGTACACCAAATATGTGTTATATATACTGTAAATAAACTATCAAAAACTACAGTAATTATATTTAATATACAGTAAATATAATATCAAAAATTACACCAAATATATATTTACTGTAAATAATATATCAAAAAGTACAGTAAATATATATTACACACCCTGTGTAAAATATCACAAACTTCACCAAATATATTATACAATTTACATAAAATATCAAAAGGACACCAAATATACCTTATATACTGTACATAAAATATCAAATATTACAGTAAATATATTTCATATATTGTAAATATAATATTAACTAAAAGTACACCAAATACATTTTATATAGTGTAAATAAAATATCAAAAAGTACAGTAAATATGTATTACATAGTGTACATAAAATATCAAAAAGTACACCAAATATGTGTTATATATATGTAAATAAACTATCAAAAACTACAGTAATTATATTTAATACACTGTACATATAATATAAAAATTACACCATATGTATATTATATACTGTAAATAAAATGTCAAAAAGGACAGTAAATATATATTACACTCTATGTAAAATATCAAAAACTAAAAATATATATTATATAATTTACATAAAATATCAAAAGGACACCAAGTATATCTTATATACTGTACATGAAATATCAAAAACTACAGTAAATATATTTCATGTATTGTACATATAATATTAACTAAAAGTACACCAAATACATTTTATATACTGTAAATAAAATATCAAAAAGTACAGTAAATATATATTACATAGTTTACATAAAATATAAAATGTACACCAAATATGTGTTATATATACTATAAATAAACTGTCAAAAACTACAGTAATTATATTTAATATACAGTAAATATAATAACAAAAATTACACCAAATGTATATTATTTACTGTAAATAAATTATCAAATATTACAGTAAATATACATTACACACCCTGTGTAAAATATCACAAACTTCACCAAATATATATTATTTAATTTACATAAAATATCAAAAGGACACCAAATATACCTCATATACTATACATAAAATATCAAAAATTACAGTAATTATATTTCATATATTGTACATGTAATATTAACAAAAAGTACACCGAATACATTTTATATACTGTAAATAAAATATCAAAAATTACAGTAAACATATATTACATACTGTACATAAATTATCAAAAAGTACACCAAATATGTGTTATATATACTCTAAATAATCTATCAAAAACTACAGTAATTATATTTAATATACTGTACATAAAATATCAAAAATTACACCAAATATATCTTATTTACTGCAAATAAAATATCAAAAACTACAGTAAATATATATTATAAATCCATATGTAAAATATCACCGTCTATACCAAATATATATTATATAATTTACATAAAATGTCAAAATGACACCAAATATATCTTATATACTGTACATAAAATATCAAAAAGTACAGTGAATATATTTCATATATTGTACATATAATGTTAACTAAAAGTACACCAAATACATTTTACATAGTGTAAATAAAATATCAAAAATTACAGTAAATATATATTACGTACTGTACATAAAATATCAAAAAGTACACCAAATATGTGTTATATATACTGTAAATAAACCATCAAAACTACAGTGATTATATTTAATATACTGTACATAAAATATCAAAAATTACACCGAATGTATATTATTTACTGTAAAAAAAATACCAAAAAGTGCAGTAAATATATATTACACACCCTATGTAAAATACCACAAACTACACCATATATATATTATATAATTTACATAAAATATCAAAAGGACAACAAATATACCTTATATGCTGTAGATAAAATATCAAAATGTACAGTAAATATATTTCATATATTGTACATATAATATTAACTAAAAGTACACCAAATACATTTTATATACTGTAAATAAAATATTAAAAATTACCGTAAATATATATTACATACTGTACATAAAATATCAAAAAGTACACCAAATATGTGTTATATATACTGTAAATAAACTATCAACAACTACAGTAATTATATGTAATATACTGTACATAAAGTATCAAAAATTACACCAAATGTATATTATTTACTGTAAATAAAATATCAAAAAGTGCAGTAAATATATATTACACACCCTATGTAAAATACCACAATCTACACCAAATGTATATTATATAATTTACATAAAATATCAAAGGGACACAAAATATATCTTATATAATGTACATAAAATATCAAAAATACAGTAAATATATTTCATATATTGTACATAAAATATTAACTAAAAGTACACCAAATACATTTTATATAGTGTAAATAAAATATCAAAAATTACAGTAAATATATATTACATACTGTACATAAAATATCAAAAAGTACACCAAATATGTGTTATATATACTGTAAATAAACTATCAAAACTTCAGTGAATATATTTAATATACTGTACATAAAATATCAAAAATTACACCAAATGTACATTATTTACTGTAAATAAAATACCAAAAAGTGCAGTAAATATATATTACACACCCTATGTAAAATACCACAAACTACACCATATATATATTATATAATTTACATAAAATATCAAAAGGACAACAAATATACCTTATATACTGTACATAAAATATCAAAATGTACAGTAAATATATTTCATATATTGTGAATATAATATTAACTAAAAGTACACCGAATACATTTTATATACTGTAAATAAAATATCAAAAATTACAGTAAATATATATTACATACTGTACATAAATTATCAAAAAGTACACCAAATATGTGTTATATATACTCTAAATAAACTATCAAAAACTACAGTAATTATATTTAATATACTGTACATAAAATGTCAAAAATTACACCAAATATATGTTATTTCCTGCAAATAAAATATCAAAAAGTACAGTAAATATATATTACACACCATATGTAAAATATCACCATCTATACCAAATATATATTATATAATTTATAGAAAATGTCAAAATGACACCAAATATATCTTATATACTGTACATAAAATATCAAAATGTACAGTAAATATATTTCGTATATTGTACATGTAACATTAACTAAAAGTACACCAAATACAATTTATATAGTGTAAATAAAATATCAAAAATTACAGTAAATATATATTACGTACTGTACATAAAATATCAAAAAGTACACCAAATATGTGTTATATATACTGTATATAAACTATCAAAAACTACAGTGATTATATTTAATATACTGTACATAAAGTATCAAAAATTATACCAAATGTATATTATTTACTGTAAATAAAATATCAAAAAGTACAGTACATATATAATACACACCATATGCAAACTATCATAATCTACAACAAATATATATTATGTAATTTACATAAAATATCAAAGGGACACCAAATATATCTTATATGCTGTACATAAAATATCAAAAAATACAGTAAATATATTTCATATATTGTACATATAATATTAACTAAAAGTACACCAAATACATTTTATATAGTGTAAATAAAATATCAAAAAGTACAGTAAATATATATTACACACCATATGTAAAATATCACCATCTATACCAAATATATATTATATAATTTACATAAAATGTCGAAATGACACCAAATATATCTTATATACTGTACATAAAATATCAAAAAGTACAGTAAATATATTTCATATATTGTACATATAATATTAACTAAAAGTACACCAACTACATTTTATATAGTGTAAATAAAATATCAAAAATTACAGTAAATATATATTACGTACTGTACATAAAATATCAAAAAGTGTACCAAATATGTGTTATATATACTGTAAATAAACTATCAAAAACTACAGTGATTATATTTAATATACTGTACATTAAATATCAAAAATTACACCAAATGTACATTATTTACTGTAAATAAAATACCAAAAAGTGCAGTAAATATATATTAAACACCCTATGTAAATTATCACAAGCTACACCATATATATGTTATATAATTTACATAAAATATCAAAAGGACACAAAATATACATTATATACTGTACATAAAATATCAAAATGTACAGTAAATATATTTCATATGTTGTACATATAATTTTAACTAAAAGTACACCAAATACATTTTATATACTGTAAATAAAATATCAAAAATTACAGTAAATATATATTACATACTGTACATAAAATATCAAAAAGTACACCAAATACGTGTTATATATACTGTAAATAAACTATCAAAAACTACAGTAATTATATTTAATATACTGTACATAAAGTTTCAAAAATTACACCAAATGTATATTATTTACTGTAAATAAAATATCAAAAAGTACAGTACATATATATTACACACCATATGAAAAATATCACAATCTACACCAAATATATATTATATAATTTACATAAAATATCAAAAGGACACCAAATATATCTTATATACTGTACATGAAATATCAAAAAGTACAGTAAATATATTTCATATATTTTACATATAATATTAACTAAAAGTACACCAGATACATTTTATATAGTGTAAATCAAATATCAAAAAGTACAGTAAATATGTATTACATACTGTGTATAAAATATTCAAAAAGTACACCAAATATGTGTTATATATACTGTAAAAAAACTATAAAAAACTACAGTAATTGTTTTTAATATACTGTACATAAAATATCAAAAATTACACCAAATGTATATTATATACTGTAAATAAAATATCAAAAAGGACAGTAAATATATATTACACTCTATGTAAAATATCAAAAACTACAAATCTATATTATATAATTTACATAAAATATCAAAAGGACAAAAATTATATCTTATATACTGTACATAAGATATCAAAAAGTAGAGTAAATATATTTCATATATTGTACATATAATATTAACTAAAAGTCCACCAAATACATTTTATATACTGTAAATAAAATATCAAAAAGTACAGTAAATATATACTGTATACTGTACATAAAATATCAAAAAGTACACAAAAGATGTGTTATATATACTGTAAATAAACCATCAAAAACTACAGTAATTACATTTAGTGTACTGAACATAAAATATCAAAATTTACACCAAATGTGTATTATATACTGTAAATAAAATATGAAAAAGGACAGTAAATATATATTACGCACCCTATGTAAAATATCAAAAACTACACCAAATATATATTATATAATTTACATAAAATATCAAAAGTAAAACAAATATATATTATATACTGTACATAACATATCAGAAAGTAAAGTTAATACATTTCATATATTTTACATATAATATTAACTAAAAGTACACCAAATACATTTTATATAGTATAAATAAATTATCTAAAAGTACAGTAAATATATATTACATACAGTACATAAAATATAAAAAGTACACCAAATATGTGTTATATATAATATAAATATACTATCAAAAACTACAGTAATTATATTTAATATACTGTATATAAAATATCGAAAATTACACCAAATGTATGTTATATACAGTATATAAAATATCAAAAAGGACAGTAAATATATATTACACACCCTATGTATAATATCAAAAACTACACCAAATATATATAATATAATTTACATAAAATATCTAAAGGACACCAAATATATCTTTTATACTGTACATAAAATATCAAAAATTACAGTAAATATATTTCATATATTGTGCATATAATATTAACTAAAAGTACAACAAATACATTTTATGTACTGTAAATAAAATATCAAAAAGTACAATAAATATATATTACATACTGCACATAAAATATCAAAATGTACACCAAATATGTGTTATATATACTGTGAATAAACTATCAAAAACTACAGTAATTATATTCAATATACTGTACATAGAGTATCAAAAATTACACCAAATGTATATTATTTACTGTAAATAATATATCAAAAAGTACAGTACATACATATTACACACCATATGTAAAATATCACAATCTACACCAAATATATATTATATAATTTACATAAAATATCAAAGCGACAACAAATATATCTTATATACTGTACATAAAATATCAAAAATTACAGTAAATATATTTCATATATTGTACATATAATATTAACTAAAAGTACACCAAATACATATTATGGAGTGTAAATAAAATATCAAAAATACAGTAAATATGTATTACACACCATATATAATATATCACAATCTACGCCAAGTATATATTATATAATTTACATAAAATATCAAAAGGACACCAAATATATCTTATATACTGTACATAAAATATCAAAAATTACAGTAAGTATATTTCATATATTGTACATATAATATTAACTAAAAGTACACCAAATACATTTTATATAGTGTAAATAAAATATCAAAAAGTACAGTAAATATGTATTACATAGTGTACATAAAATATCAAAAAGTACACCAAATATGTGTTATATATACTGTAAATAAACTATCAAAAACTACAGTAATTATATTTAATATACTGTACATATAATATAAAAATTACACCAAATGTATATTATATACTGTAAATAAAATGTCAAAAAGGACAGTAAATATATATTACACTCTATGTAAAATATCAAAAACTAAAAATATATATTATATAATTTACATAAAATATCAAAAGGACACCAAATATATCTTATATACTGTACATTAAATATCAAAAACTACAGTAAATATATTTCATGTATTGTACATATAATATTAACTAAAAGTACACCAAATAGATTTTATATACTGTAAATAATATATCAAAAAGTACAGTAAATATACATTACATAGTTTACATAAAATATCAAAAAGTACACCAAATATGTGTTATATATACTGTAAATAAACTATCAAAAACTACAGTAATTATATTTAATATACAGTAAATATAATATCAAAAATTACACCAAATGTATATTATTTACTGTAAATAAATTATCAAATATTACAGTAAATATACATTACACACCCTGTGTAAAATATCACAAACTTCACCAAATATATATTATATAATTTACATAAAATATCAAAAGGACACCAAATATACCTTATATACTGTACATAAAATGTCAAAAATTACAGTAATTATATTTCATATATTGTACATATAATATTAACAAAAAGTACACAGAATACATTTTATATACTGTAAATAAAATATCAAAAATTACAGTAAATATATATTACATACTGTACATAAATTATCAAAAAGTACACCAAATATGTGTTATATATACTCTAAATAATCTATCAAAAACTACAGTAATTATATTTAATATACTGTACATAAAATATCAAAAATTACACCAAATATATCTTATTTACTGCAAATAAAATATCAAAAACTACAGTAAATATATATTATAAATCCATATGTAAAATATCACCGTCTATACCAAATATATATTATATAATTTACATAAAATGTCAAAATGACACCAAATATATCTTATATACTGTACATAAAATATCAAAAAGTACAGTGAATATATTTCATATATTGTACATATAATATTAACTAAAAGTACACCAAATACATTTTACATACTGTAAATAATATATCAAAAATTACAGTAAATATATATTACGTACTGTACATAAAATATCAAAAAGTACACCAAATATGTGTTATATATACTGTAAATAAACCATCAAAAACTACAGTGATTATATTTAATATACTGTACATAAAATATCAAAAATTACACCGAATGTACATTATTTACTGTAAAAAAAATACCAAAAAGTGCAGTAAATATATATTACACACCCTATGTAAAATACCACAAACTACACCATATATATATTATATAATTTACATAAAATATCAAAAGGACAACAAATATACCTTATATGCTGTACATAAAATATTAAAATGTACAGTAAATATATTTCATATATTGTACATATAATATTAACTAAAAGTACACCAAATACATTTTATATACTGTAAATAAAATATTAAAAATTACCGTAAATATATATTACATACTGTACATAAAATATCAAAAAGTACACCAAATATGTGTTATATATACTGTAAATAAACTATCAAAAACTACAGTAATTATATGTAATATACTGTATATAAAGTATCAAAAATTACACCAAATGTATATTATTTACTGTAAATAAAATATCAAAAAGTGCAGTAAATACATATTACACACCCTATGTAAAATACCACAATCTACACCAAATATATATTATATAATTTACATAAAATATCAAAGGGACACAAAATATATCTTATATAATGTACATAAAATATCAAAAATACAGTAAATATATTTCATATATTGTACATAAAATATTAACTAAAAGTACACCAAATACATTTTATATAGTGTAAATAAAATATCAAAAATTACAGTAAATATATATTACATACTGTACATAAAATATCAAAAAGTACACCAAATATGTGTTATATATACTGTAAATAAACTATCAAAACTTCAGTGAATATATTTAATATACTGTACATAAAATATCAAAAATTACACCAAATCTACATTATTTACTGTAAATAAAATACCAAAAAGTGCAGTAAATATATATTACACACCCTATGTAAAATACCACAAACTACACCATATATATATTATATAATTTACATAAAATATCAAAAGGACAACAAATATACCTTATATACTGTACATAAAATATCAAAATGTACAGTAAATATATTTCATATATTGTGAATATAATATTAACTAAAAGTACACCGAATACATTTTATATACTGTAAATAAAATATCAAAAATTACAGTAAATATATATTACATACTGTACATAAATTATCAAAAAGTACACCAAATATGTGTTATATATACTCTAAATAAACTATCAAAAACTACAGTAATTATATTTAATATACTGTACATAAAATGTCAAAAATTACACCAAATATATATTATTTCCTGCAAATAAAATATCAAAAAGTACAGTAAATATATATTACACACCATATGTAAAATATCACCATCTATACCAAATATATATTATATAATTTATAGAAAATGTCAAAATGACACCAAATATATCTTATATACTGTACATAAAATATCAAAATGTACAGTAAATATATTTCATATATTGTACATGTAACATTAACTAAAAGTACACCAAATACAATTTATATAGTGTAAATAAAATATCAAAAATTACAGTAAATATATATTACGTACTGTACATAAAATATCAAAAAGTACACCAAATATGTGTTATATATACTGTATATAAACTATCAAAAACTACAGTGATTATATTTAATATACTGTATATAAAGCATCAAAAATTACACCAAATGTATATTATTTACTGTAAATAAAATATCAAAAAGTACAGTACATATATAATACACACCATATGTAAACTATCATAATCTACAACAAATATATATTATGTAATTTACATAAAATATCAAAGGGACACCAAATATATCTTATATGCTGTACATAAAATATCAAAAAATACAGTAAATATATTTCATATATTGTACATATAATATTAACTAAAAGTACACCAAATACATTTTATATAGTGTAAATAAAATATCAAAAAGTACAGTAAATATATATTACACACCATATGTAAAATATCACCATCTATACCAAATATATATTATATAATTTACATAAAATGTCGAAATGACACCAAATATATCTTATATACTGTACATAAAATATCAAAAAGTACAGTAAATATATTTCATATATTGTACATATAATATTAACTAAAAGTACACCAACTACATTTTATATAGTGTAAATAAAATATCAAAAATTACAGTAAATATATATTACGTACTGTACATAAAATATCAAAAAGTGTACCAAATATGTGTTATATATACTGTAAATAAACTATCAAAAACTACAGTGATTATATTTAATATACTGTACATTAAATATCAAAAATTACACCAAATGTACATTATTTACTGTAAATAAAATACCAAAAAGTGCAGTAAATATATATTAAACACCCTATGTAAATTATCACAAGCTACACCATATATATGTTATATAATTTACATAAAATATCAAAAGGACACAAAATATACATTATATACTGTACATAAAATATCAAAATGTACAGTAAATATATTTCATATGTTGTACATATAATTTTAACTAAAAGTACACGAAATACATTTTATATACTGTAAATAAAATATCAAAAATTACAGTAAATATATATTACATACTGTACATAAAATATCAAAAAGTACACCAAATACGTGTTATATATACTGTAAATAAACTATCAAAAACTACAGTAATTATATTTAATATACTGTACATAAAGTTTCAAAAATTACACCAAATGTATATTATTTACTGTAAATAAAATATCAAAAAGTACAGTACATATATATTACACACCATATGAAAAATATCACAATCTACACCAAATATATATTATATAATTTACATAAAATATCAAAAGGACACCAAATATATCTTATATACTGTACATGAAATATCAAAAAGTACAGTAAATATATTTCATATATTTTACATATAATATTAACTAAAAGTACACCAGATACATTTTATATAGTGTAAATCAAATATCAAAAAGTACAGTAAATATGTATTACATACTGTGTATAAAATATCAAAAAGTACACCAAATATGTGTTATATATACTGTAAAAAAACTATAAAAAACTACAGTAATTGTATTTAATATACTGTACATAAAATATCAAAAATTACACCAAATGTATATTATATACTGTAAATAAAATATCAAAAAGGACAGTAAATATATATTACACTCTATGTAAAATATCAAAAACTACAAATATATATTATATAATTTACATAAAATATCAAAAGGACAAAAATTATATCTTATATACTGTACATAAGATATCAAAAAGTACAGTAAATATATTTCATATATTGTACATATAATATTAACTAAAAGTACACCAAATACATTTTATATACTGTAAATAAAATATCAAAAAGTACAGTAAATATATACTGTATACTGTACATAAAATATCAAAAAGTACACAAAAGATGTGTTATATATACTGTAAATAAACCATCAAAAACTACAGTAATTACATTTAGTGTACTGAACATAAAATATCAAAATTTACACCAAATGTGTATTATATACTGTAAATAAAATATGAAAAAGGACAGTAAATATATATTACGCACCCTATGTAAAATATCAAAAACTACACCAAATATATATTATATAATTTACATAAAATATCAAAAGTAAAACAAATATATATTATATACTGTACATAACCTATCAGAAAGTAAAGTTAATACATTTCATATATTGTACATATAATATTAACTAAAAGTACACCAAATACATTTTATATACTATAAATAAATTATCAAAAAGTACAGTAAATATATATTACATACAGTACATAAAATATAAAAAGTACACCAAATATGTGTTATATATAATGTAAATATACTATAAAAAACTACAGTAATTATATTTAATATACTGTATATAAAATATCGAAAATTACACCAAATGTATGTTATATACCGTATATAAAATATCAAAAAGGACAGTAAATATATATTACACACCCTATGTATAATATCAAAAACTACACCAAATATATATTATATAATTTACATAAAATATCTAAAGGACACCAAATATATCTTTTATACTGTACATAAAATATCAAAAATTACAGTAAATATATTTCATATATTGTGCATATAATATTAACTAAAAGTACAACAAATACATTTTATGTACTGTAAATAAAATATCAAAAAGTACAGTAAATATATATTACATACTGCACATAAAATATCAAAATGTACACCAAATATGTGTTATATATACTGTAAATAAACTATCAAAACTACAGTAATTATATTTATTATACAGTAAGTAATATATCAAAAATTACACCAAATGTATATTATATACTGTAAATAAAATATCAAAAATTACAGTAAATATATATTACACACCCTGTGTAAAATATCACCAACTACACAGAATATATATTATAAAATTTACATAAAATATCAAAAGGACACCAATTATACCTTATATACTCTACATAAAATATCAAAAAGTACAGTAAATATATTTCATATATTGTACATATAATGTTAACTAAAAGTACACCAAATACATTTTATATACTGTAAATAAAGTATCAAAACGTACAGTAAATATATATTACATACAGTACATAAAATATAAAAAACTACACCAAATATGTGTTATAAACACTGTAAATAAACTGTCAAAAACTACAGCAATTATATTTAATATACTGTATATAAAATATCAAAAACTACACCAAATATATATTATATAATTTACATAAAATATCTAAAGGACACCAAATATATCTTATATACTGTACAAAAAATATCAAAAAGTACAGTAAATATATTTCATATATTGTGCATATAATATTAACTAAAAGTACAACAAATACATTTTATGTACTGTAAATAATATATCAAAAAGAACAGTAAATACATATTACATACTGCACATAAAATATCAAAATGTACACCAAATATGTGTTATATATACTGTAAATAAACTATCAAAAACTACAGTAATTATATTAAATATACAGTACATAAAATATCAACAATTACACCAAATATATGTTATTTACTGCAAATAAAATATGAAAAAGTACAGTAAATATATATTACACACCATATGTAAAATATCACCATCTATACCAAATATATATTATATAATTTATATAAAATGTCAAAATGACACCAAATATATCTTATATACTGTACATAAAATATCAAAAAGTACAGTAAATATATTTCATATATTGTACATATAATATTAACTAAAAGTACACCAAATACATTTTATATAGTGTAAATAAAATATCAAAAATTACAGTAAATATGTATTATATACTGTACATAAAATAGCAAACCATACACAAAATATGTGTTATATATACTATAAATAAAAGATAAAATCTACAGTAATTATATTTAATATATTGTACATAAAATATCAAAAATTACACCAAATGAATATTATACACTGTAAATAAAATATCAAAATTTACACCAAATATATATTATTTACTGTAAATAAAATATCAAAAAGTACAGTAAACATATATTACACACCCTATGTAAAATATCACAATCTACACCAAATGTATATTATATAATTTACATAAAATATCAAAAGGACACCAAATATACCTTATATACTGTACATAAAATATCAAAATGTACAGTAAATATATTTTATATATTGTATATATAATATTAACTAAAAGTACACCAAATATATTTTATGTACTGTAAATAAAATAACAAAAAGTACAGTAAATATATATTACATACTGTACATAAAATATCAAAAAGTACACCAAATATGTGTTATATATACTGTAAATATACTATAAAAAACTACAGTAATTATATTTAATTTACTGTAAATAAAATATCAAAAATTACACCAAATGTATATTATATACTGTAAAAAAATATCAAAAAGTACAGTGAGTATATGTTACACTCTATGTAAAATATCAAAAACTGAAAATATATATTATATAATATACATAAAATATCAAAAGTACACCAAATATATCTTATATACTGTACATAAAATATCAAAAAGTTCAGTAAGTATATATCATATATTGTACATATAATATTAACTAAAAGTACACCAAATATATTTTATATACTGTAAATAAAATATCAAAAATTACAGTAAGTATATATTACATACTGTACAGAAAATATCAAAAAGTACACCAAATATGTGTTATATGTACTGTAAATAAAGTATCAAAAACTACAGTAATTACATTTAATATACTGTATGTAAAATATCAAAAATTACACCAAATGTTTATCATATACTCTAAATAAAATATGAAAAAGGACAGTAAATCTATATTACGCACCCTATGTAAAATATCAAAAACTACACCAAATATATATTATATAATTTACATAACATATCAAAAGTACACCAAATATATATTATATACTGTAAATAAAATATCAAAATGTACAGTAAGTATATTTCATATATTGTATATATAATATTAACTAAAAGTACACCAAATACATTTTCTATACTGTAAATAAAATATCAAAAAGTACAGTAAATATATATTACATACAGTACATAAAATATAAATAATTACACCAAATATGTGTTATATATACTGTAAATATACTATCAAAAAGTACAGTAATTATATTTAATATACTGTATATAAAATATCAAAAATTACACCAAATGTAAATTATACTGTAAATAAAATATCAAGAAGTACAGTTAATTTATATGACACACCCTATGTAAAATATCAAAAACTACACCAAATATATTATATAATTTACATAAAATATCAAAAGTACCCCAAATATATAATATATACAGTACATAAAATATCAAAAAGTACAGTAAATACATTTCATATATTGTACATATAATATTAACTAAAAGTACACCAAATACATTTTATGTACTGTAAATAGAATATCAAAAGTACAGTAAATATATATTAGATACTTTACATAACATATCAAAAAGTACACCAAATATGTGTTATACATACTGTAAATAAACTATGAAAACCTACAGTAATTATATTTAACATACTGTACATAAAATATCAAAAATTACACCAAATGTATATTATATACTGTAAATAAAATGTCAAAAAGACAGTAAATATATATTACACTCTATGTAAAATATCAAAAACTAAAAATATATATTATATAATTTACATAAAATATCAAAAGGACAACAAATATACCTTATATACTGTACATAAAATATCAAAAAGTACAGTAAATATATTTCATATATTGTACATATAATATTAACTAAAAGTACACCAAATACATTTTATATACTGTAAATAAAATATTAAAAATTACAGTAAATATATATTACATACTGTACATAAAATATCAAAAAGTACACCAAATATGTGTTATATATACTGTAAATAAACTATCAAAAACTACAGTAATTATATTTAATATACTGTACATAAAGTATCAAAAATTACACCAAATGTATATTATTTACTGTAAATAAAATATCAAAAAGGACAGTACATATATATTACACACCATATGTAAAATATCACAATCTACACCAAATATATATTATATAATTTACATAAAATATCAAAGGGACACCAAATATATCTTATATACTGTACATATAATGTCAAAAAGTACAGTAAATATATTTCATGTATTGTACATATAATATTAACTAAAAGTACACCAAATACATTTTATATAGTGTAAATAAAATATCAAAGATACAGTAAATATATATTACACACCATATGTAAAATATCACAATCTACGCCAAATATACATTATATAATTTACATAAAATATCAAAAGGACACCAAATATATCTTATATACTGTACATAAAATATCAAAAAGTACAGTAAATATATTTCATATATTGTACATATAATATTAACTAAAAGTACAACAAATACATTTTATATACTGTGAATAAAATATCAAAAAGTACAGTAAATATATATTACATACTGTACATAAAATATCAAAAAGTACACCAAATATGTGTTATATATACTGTAAATAAACTATCAAAAACTACAGTAATTATATTTAATATACTGTACATAAAATATAAAAATTACACCAAATGTATATTATATACTGTAAATAAAATGTCAAAAAGGACAGCAAATATATATTACACTCTATGTGAAATATCAAAAACTAAAAATATATGTTATATAAATTACATAAAATATCAAAAGGACACCAAATATATCTTATATACTGTACATAAAATATCAATATGTACAGTAAATATATTTCATATATTGTATATATAATATTAACTAAAATTACACAAAATGCATTTTATATACTGTAAATAAAATATGAAGAAGTACAGTAAATATATATTACATAGTCTACACAAAATATCAAAAAATACACCAAATATGTGTTATATATACTGTAAATAAACTATCAAAAACTACAGTAATTATATTGAATATACTGTACATAAAATATAAAAAATTACACCAAATGTATATTATATACTGTAAATAAAATATCAAAAAGAACAGTAAATATGTATTACATACAGTACATAAAATATCAAAAAGTACACCAAATATGTGTTATATATACTGTAAATAAACTATAAAATCTACAGTAATTATATCTAATATACTGTACATAAAATATCAAAAATTACACCAAATGTATATTATTTACTGTAAATAAAATACCAAAAAGAACAGTAAATATATATTACACACCCTATGTAAAATATCACAAACTACACCAAATATATATTATATAATTCACATAAAATATCAAAAGGACACAAAATATACCTTATATACTCTGCATAAAATATCAAAATGTACAGTAAATATATTTCATATATTGTACATATAATATTAACTAAAAGTACACCAAATACATTTTATATACAGTAAATAAAATATCAAAAATTACAGTAAATATATATTACATACTGTACATAAAATATCAAAAAGTACACCAAATATGTGTTATATATACTGTAAATAAACTATCAAAAACTACAGTAATTATATTTAAAATACTGTACATAAAATATCAAGAATTACACCAAATGTATATTATTTACTGTAAATAAAATATCAGAAAGTACAGTAAATATATATTGCACACCGTATGTAAAATATCACAATCTACACCAAATATATATTATATAATTTACATAAAATATCAAAAGGACACCAAATATATCTTATATAATGTACATAAAATATCAAAATGTACAGTAAATATATTTCATATATTGTACATATAATATTAACTAAAAGTACACCAAATACATTTTTATAGTGTAAAGAAAATATCAAATATATAGTAAATATATATTACGCACCATATGTAAAATATCACAATCTACACCAAATATATATTATATAATTTACATAAAATATCAAAAGGACCCCAAATATATCTTATATACTGTACATAAAATATCAAAAATACAGTAAATATATTTCATATATTGTACTTATAATATTAACTAAAAGTACACCAAATATGTGTTATATATACTGTAAATAAACCATCAAAAACTACAGTGATTATATTGAATATACTGTACATAAAATATCAAAAATTACACCAAATGTATATTATGTATTGTAAATAAAATTTCAAAAAGGACAGTAAATATGTATTAAATACTGTACATAAAATATCAAAAAGTACACCAAATATGTGTTATATATACTGTAAATAAACTATAAAAACTACAGTAATTATACTTAATATACTGTACATAAAATATCAAAAATTACACCAAATGTATATTATATACTGTAAATAAAATATCAAAAAGTACAGTAAATATATATTACACACCATATGTAAAATATCACAATCTACACCAAATATATATGATATAATTTACATAAAATATCAAAAGGACACCAAATATACCTTATATACTGTACATAAAATATCAAAATGTACAGTAAATATATTTCATATATTGTGCATATAATATTAACTAAAAGTACACCAAATGCATTTTATATATTGTAAATAAAATATCAAAAAGTACAGTAAATTTATATTACATACTGTACACAAAATATCAAAAAGTACACCAAATATGTGTTATATATACTGTAAATAAACTATCAAAAACTACAGTAATTATATTTAATATACTGTACATAAAATATCAAAAATTACACCAAATGTATATTATTTACTGTAAATAAAATATCAAAAAGTACAGTACATATATATTACACACCATATGTAAAATATCACAATCTACACAAAATATATATTATATAATTTACATAAAATATCAAAAGGACACCAAATATATCTTATATACTGCACATAAAATATCAAAAATTTCAGTAAATATATTTCATATATTGTACATATAATATTAACTAAAACTACACCAAATACATTTTATATAGTGTAAATAAAATATCAAAAATTACAGTTAATATGTATTATATACTGTAAATAAAATATCAAAACGTACACCAAATATGTGTTATATACACTGTAAATAAACTGTAAAATCTACAGTAATTATATTTAATATACTGTACATAATATATCAAAAATTACACAAAATGTATATTATACACTGTAAATAAAATATCAAATAGGACACTAAATATATATTACACTCTATGTAAAATATCAAAAACTACAAATATATATTATATAATTTACATAAAATATCAAAATTACACAAAATATATCTTATATACTTTACATAAAATATCAACAAGTACAGTATATATATTTCATATATTGTACATATAATATTAACTAAAAGTACACCAAATACATTTTATATACTGTAAACAATATATCAAAAAGTACAGTAAATATATTACATACTGTACATAAAATATCAAAAAGTACACCAAATATGTGTTATATATACTGTAAATAAACTATCAAAAACTACAGTAATTATATTTAATATACTGTACATAAAATATCAAAAATTACAACAAATGTATATTATATACTGTAAATAAAATGTCAAAAAGGACAGTAAATATATATTACACTCTATGTAAAATATCAAAAAATAAAAATATATATTATATAATTTACATAAAATATCAAAAGGACACCAAATATATCTTATATACTGTACATAAAATATCAATATATACAGTAAATATATTTCATATATTGTACATATAATATTAACTAAAATTACACCAAATACATTTTATATACTGTAAATAAAATATCAAAAACTACAGTAAATATATATTACATAGTCTACATAAAATATCAAAAAATACACCAAATATGTGTTATACATACTGTAAATATACTATCAAAAACTACAGTAATTATATTGAATATACTGTACATAAAATATCAAAAATTACACCAAATGTGTACTATATATTGTAAATAAAATTTCAAAAAGTACAGTAAATATGTATCAAATACTGTACATTAAATATCAAAAAGTACACCAAATATGTGTTATATATACTGTAAATAAACTATAAAACCTACAGTAATTATATTTAATATACTGTACATAAAATATCAAAAATTACACCAAATGTATATTATATACTGTAAATAAAACATCAAAAAGTACAGTACATATATATTACACACCATATGTAAAATATCACAATCTACACCATATATATATTATATAATTTACATAAAATATCAAAAGGACACCAAATATATCTTATATACTGTACATAAAATATCAAAGAGTACACCAAATATGTGTTATATATACTGTAAATAAACTCTCAAAAACTACAGTAATTATATTTAATATACTGTACATAAAATATCAAAAATTACACCAAATGTATATTATTTACTGTAAATAAAATATCAAAAAGTACAGTAAATATATATTACACACCCTGTGTAAAATATCACAAAGTACACCAAATATATATTATATAATTTGCATGAAATATCAAAAGGACCCCAAATGTACCTTATATACTGTACATAAAATATCAAAATGTACAGTAAATATATTTCATATATTGTATATATAATATTAACTAAAAGTACACCGATTACATTTTATATACTTTAAATAACATATCAAAAATTACAGTAAATATATTTTACATACTGTACATAAATCAGCCAAAAGTACACCAAATATGTGTTATATATACTCTAAATAAACTATCAAAAACTACAGTAATTATATTTAATATACTGTACATAAAATATCAAAAATTACACCAAATGCATGTTATTTACTGTAAATAAAATATCAAAAAGTACAGTAAATATATATTACACACCATATGTAAAATATCACAATCTACACCAAATATATAATATATAATTTACATAAAATATCAAAAGGACACCAAATATATCTTATATACTGTACATAAAATATCAAAAAGTACAGTAAATATTTTTCATATATTGTACATATAATATTAACTAAAAGTACACCAAATACATTTTATATAGTGTAAATGAAATTTCAAAAATTACAGTAAATATATATTACACACCATATGTAAAATATCACAATCTACGCCAAATATATATTTTATAATTTACATAAATTATCAAAAGGACACCAAATATATCTTATATACTGTACATAAAATATCAAAAAGTACAGTAAATATATTTCATATATTGTACATATAATATTAACTAAGAGTACACCAAATACATTTTATATAGTGTAAATAATATATCAAAAATTACAGTGAATATATATTACATACTGTACATAAAATATCAAAAAGTACACCAAATATGTGTTATATATACTGTAAATAAACTATCAAAAACTACAGTAATTATATTTAATATAGTGTACATAAAATATCAAAAATTACACCAAATGTATATTATATACTGTAAAAAAGTTACAAAAAGGCCAGTGAATATGTGTTACACTCTATGTAAAATATCGAAAACTGCATATATATATTATATAATATACATAAAATATCAAAAGTACACCAAATATATCTTATATACAGTACATAAAATATCAAAAATTACAGTAAATATATTTCATATATTGTACATATAATATTAACTAAAAGTACACCGAATACATTTTATATAGTGTAAATCAAATATCAAAAATTACACTAAATATATATTACACACCATATGTATAATATCACAATCTACACAAAATATATATTATGTAATTTACATAAATTATCAAAAGGACACCAAATATATCTTATATACTGTACATAAAATATCAAAATGTACAGAAAATATATTTCATATATTGTACATATATTAACTAAAAGTACACCAAATACATTTTATATAGTGTGAATAAAATATCAAAAATTACAGTAAATATATATTACATACTGTACATAAAATATCAAAAAGTACACAAAATATGTGTTATATATACTGTAAATAAACTATCAAAAACTACAGTAATTATATTTAATACACTGTGCATAAAATATCAAAAATTACACCAAATGTATATTGTTTACTGTAAATAAAATTCCAAAAAGTACAGTAAATATATATTACACACCCTATGTAAAATATCACAAACTACACCAAATATATATTATATAATTTACATAAAATAATAAAAGGACACCAAATATACCTTATATACTGTATATAAAATATCAAAATGTCCAGTAAATATATTTCATATATTGTACATATAATATTAACTAAAAGTACACCAAATACATTTTATATACTGTAAATAATATATCAAAAATTACAGTAAATACATATTACATACTGTACATAAAATATCAAAAAGTACACCAAATATGTGTTATATATACTGTAAATAAACTATCAAAAACTACAGTAATTATATTTAATATACTGTACATAAAATATCAAAAATTACACCAAATGTATATTATTTACTGTAAATAAAATATCAAAAAGTACAGTACATATATATTACACACCATATGTAAAATATCACAATCTACACCAAATATATATTATATAATTTACATAAAATATCAAAAGGACACCAAATATATCTTATATACTGTACATAAAATATCAAAAAGTTCAGTAAATATATTTCATATATTGTACATATAATATTAACTAAAAGTACACCAAATACATTTTATATAGTGTAAATAAAATATCAAAAAGTACAGTAAATATATATTACATACTATACATAAAATATCAAAAAGTACACCAAATATGTGTTATATATACTGTAAATAAACTATCAAAAACTACAGTAATTATATTTAATATACTGTACATAAAATATCAAAAATTACACCAAATGTATATTATTTACTGTAAATAAATTACCAAAAAGTACAGTAAATATATATTACACACCCTATGTAAAATATCACAAACTACACCAAATATATATTATATAATTTACATAAAATATCAAAAGGACACCAAATATACCTTATATACTGTACATAAAATATCAAAAAGTACAGTAAATATATTTCGTATATTGTACATATAATATTAACTAAAAGTACACCAAATACATTTTATATACTGTAAATAAAATATCAAAAATTACAGTAAATATATATTACATACAGTACATAAAATATCAAAAAGTAAACCAAATATGTGTTATATATACTGTAAATAAACTATCAAAACTACAGTAATTATATTTAATATGCTGTCATTGAAATATCAAAAATTACACCAAATATATATTATTTACTGTAAAAACTATCAAAAAGTACAGTAAATATATATTACACACCATATGTAAAATATCACAATCTACACCAAATATATATTATATAATTTACATAAAATATCGAAAGGACACCAAATATATCTTATATACTCTACATAAAATATCAAAAATTACAGTAAATATATTTCAAATATTGTACATATAATATTAACTAAAAGTACACCGAATACATTTTATATAGTGTAAAGAAAACATCAAAATGTACAGTAAATATATATTACACATCATATGTAAAATATCACAATCTACACCAAATATATATTATATAATTTACATAAACTATCAAAAGGACACCAAATATATCTTATATACTGTACATAAAATATCAAAAAGTACAGTAAATATATTTCATATATTGTACATATAATATTAACTGAAAGTACACCAAATAAATTTTATATAGTGTAAATAAAATATCAAAAATTACAGTGAATATATATTACATACTGAACATAAAATATCAAAAAGTACACCAAATATGTGTTATATATACTGTTAATAAACTGCCAAAAACTACATTAATTATATTTAATATACTGTACATAAAATATCAAAAATTACACCAAATGTATATTATTTACTGTAAATAAAATACCAAAAAGTACAGTAAATATATATTACACACCCTATGTAAAATATCACAAACTACACCAAATATATATTATGTAGTTTACATAAAATATCAAAAGGACACCAATTATACCTTATATACTGTACATAAAATATCAAAATGTGCAGTAAATATATTTCATATATTGTACATATAATATTAACTAAAAGTACACCAAATACATTTTATATACTGTAAGTAAAATATCAAAAATTACAGTAAATATATATTACATACTGTACATAAAATCTCAAAAAGTACACCAAATATGTGTTATATATACTGTAAACAAACTATCAAAAACTACAGTAATCATATTTAATATACTGTACATAAAATATCAAAAATGACACCAAATGTATATTATTTACTGTAAATAAAATATCAAAAATACAGTAAATATATATTACACACCATATGTAAAATATCACAATCTACACCAAATATATATTATATAATTTACATAAAACATCAAAAGGACACCAAATATATCTTATATACTGTACATCAAATATCAAAAGTATAGTAAATATATTTCATATATTGTACATATAATATTAACTAAAAGTACACCAAATATATTTTATATAGTGTAAATAAAATATCAAAAAGTACAGTAAACATGTATTATATACTGTACATAAAATATCAAAACGTACACCAAATATGTGTTATATATACTGTAAATAAACAATCAAAAACTACAGTAATTATATTTAATCTACTGTACATAAAATATCAAAAATTACACGAAATGTATACTATATACTGTAAAAAAAATCTAAAATTACAGTAAATATATGTTACAAATTCTATGTAAAATATCAAAAACTACGCCAAATATATATTATATAATTTACATAAAATATCAAAAGTACACCAAATAGATATTATATACTGTACATAAAATATCAAAAAGTACAGTAAATATATTTCATATATTGTACATATAATATTAACTAAAAGTACACCAAATACATTTTATATACTGTAAATAAAATATCCAGTAGTTCAGTAAATATATATTACATACTGTACATAAAATATCAAAAAGTACACCAAATATGTGTTATATACACTCTAAATAAACTATAAAAACTACAGAAATTATATTTAATATACTGTACATAAAATATCAAAAATTACACTAAATGCATATTATATACTGTAAATAAAATATCAAATAGTACACTAAATATTTATTACACACTCTATGTAAAATATCAAAAACTACACCAAATATGTGTTATAAATACTGTAAATAAACAATCAAAAAATACAGTAATTATATTAAATATACTGTACATAAAATATCAAAAATTACAAGAAATGTATACTATATACTGTAAAAAAATATCTAAAATTACAGTAAATATATATTACACACTCTATGTAAAATATCAAAAACTACACCAAATATGTACTGACTTCTATAATGCTATCAATATCCACTCCCAATCAGTCTGCCATTCTTAATGGTGTACAGCATTACTGAATACAATGGAATTGATGACGCCCATATCCACGGACACACCGTGACTTACAGTGGTTTGATTTATGATTTTTCAACGTTATGATGGGATTATTGGAATATTAGATGCGTTTCTGAGTTACAGTGGGTTTATGAGTATGCGACCCTATACTCCAGAAACAGCTGTATAAGGAAAAACAGGTGTACCTAATAAAAATATGCTTAGTGACTTGGGATAAACCAATAGATGTTCACAACTGATGGAGAGCCGTGAAAGAGAGATAGCGGTAAATAGTTACAATAACACAATTTTCCTGCGCCTGTCGAGGATTTCTCCCAAAAAACGCAGAATGTGGGATGCACCTAAGGCATATGAAAGAGAGAGGGCAGAAGGAGTAAGAGAGAAATAGGAGGAAGGAAGGAAGGAAGGAAAGAAAGAAGGAAGGTAGGAAGGAAGGAAGGAAGGAAGGAAGGAAAGAAGGACGAAAGGAAGGAGAAAACACCCGGTGTTACTAAAACCCCCCAAAAAATGGTTTCCCCCTGTGGGTAAGACTACAATGTGGATGAATCTTGAAAATATTGTGCTACGTGTTGTGTCAGTCATAACAGCTCACCTATTGTGCAATTCCGTTGATAGGAAATGTCCACAATATGGAAATCTATGCATATGGGATTGATCGCACTAGGTAGTTGCTACCTAGGGCTGAGGGTCAGGGAGAGGGTTTGAGACAGAATGAGGAGTGACTAATGTCTACAGGGTTTTTCTCTGGTCGGGGGTGATAAGACGTTCTACAATGGATTGCGAATTAAAATTGAATGTGCACCACCACAGGTATACTAAAAGCCACTCAATTCATGACTTTTAATGGGGGAATCTTCTGTGGCACACTCTCATGGAGACCACGGCAGACATAGTGAGAGAGAAAAAGGTGAGTAAATATCTGAAACGGAGGCAGAAAGAGAGAGAATGAGAAGCCCTGTGAATGGAAGGGAGAGCGAAAAGGGAAAATGGTCCTATTTACAAATGAGAGATGTGAAACTGGGGTTCACATCAACAGTGTCACTGCCAGGAAGGAGGGTCATGCTAGCCATGTCACCGGTAGTGTGGCCCGCAGGGACGCCGACCTGCTGGAGCGTCGTGCCAGCATGGGCTCTGGCAGCCACGTGGGCCAGCAGGAGGGTCCCGCTGCACAGCTGTGGGGTGAGGATAGACTGGGTGGTGATATCGGCCATTACAGGGGCCTCTTCTGCTGGCAAGAGTGTGACAGTAGCAAGTAGATGGACAAGCCTGCGTGTGAGGACGGAATGCAGGAGGGGCTCTTGTGCGGCTGGGTGTGGGGCCCTCACGGGAACCGTGGAGAAATGGCCAGGTAACTGCGTCATGTGGGCTAGTAGATTGGCCAGGGCTTCGAACTGAAGGACAATAACGGGGAGTAGCTGTCAGGCCCTGGGAGTGTCTGAGTGTAAGTGGAGATGGGTTTGGGGTCACTGAGGGATGCGTGGGAGCCATCCCTGTATAGGTACAGGTCATAGGGAGATAGTCTCGTGAGGCCTGTGAGTGTCTAGGGTTGTCCTGGGTGCCTGGGGCTGACTGTGGCAGAAATCTGGGGAAGGCTGGAGAGAAGCTGGGAGACCCAGGAGAGTCCCTGAAGGCAGGGGGTGAAGAGGTGAAAGAAATGGGGGAGGGTTGCAGTAAGGTCCGTGAGTTTGTAGGTGATTCCTGGGTGCGGGAAGCTGACTCCAGGTGAAATCTGGAGACGGTCGGAGTGTAGCTGAGAGAGACAGAAGAGCCCTTGAGGGCTGGGGGTGAGAACATGAGGGAGACTGGGGAGTAAGTCAGTGAAATTCGTGAGTTCGGTGGTGTATCGTGGGTGCCTGGAACTGACTCCAGCTGGAATCTAGCGAAGTTTTGAGAGTAGCTGAAAGAGACACAGGAGTCCCTGTGGGCTGAGGGCAAAGACCTGAGAGAGACCAGGGAGGACCTCAGTGAAGTCTGTGAGTCTGTAGGTGATTCCGGAGTGTGGGAGGCTGACTCCCGCTGAAATCTGGGCATGGTGGGAGAGTAGCTGGGACAGACAGGAGAGTCCCAAGGGGCTGGGGGTGAAGACATGACAGAGACTGGGGAGTAACTCAGCGAAACTGCTGAGTTTGGTGGTGATACCTGGGTGCCTGGAACTGACTCCCGCTGAAATCTGGGCATGGTTGGAGAGTAGCTGGGACACACAGGAGAGTCCCTGAGGGCTGGGGGTGAAGACATGAGAGAGACCGGGGAGTACCTCAGTGAAACTGGTGAGTTTGGTGGTGACTCCGGGGTGCCTGGGACTGACTCCAGCTGAAATGTGTGCGTGGTTGGAGAGTAGCTGGGACAGACAGGAGAGTCCCTGAGGGCTGGTGAAGACATGAGAGAGACTGGAGAGTAAGTGAGTGAAATTGGGGAGTTTGGTGGTGCTTCCTGGGTGCTTGGAACTGACTCCCGCTGAAGTGTGGGCGTGGTTGGAGAGTAGCTGGGACACACAGGAGAGTCCCTGAGGGTTGGAGATAAAGACGTGCTAGAGAGTGAGGAGTAACTGAGTGAAATTGGGGAGTTTGGTGGTGATTCCGGGGTGCCTGGAACTGACTGCAGCTGAAATGTGGGCGTGGTTGGAGAGTAGCTGGGACAGACGGGAGAGTCCCTGAGGGATGGTGAAGACATGAGAGAGACTGGGGAGTAACGCAGTGAAATTGGTGAGTTTGGTGGTGATTTCTGGGTGCCTGCAACGGACTCCCGCTGAAGTGTGGGCGTGTTTGGAGAGTAGCTGGGACAGACAGGCGAGTCCCTGAGGGTTGGAGATAAAGACGTGCTAGAGACTGGGGAGTAACTCAGTGAAAGTGGTGGGCTTGGTGGTGATCCCTGGGTTCCTGGAACTGACCCGCGCTGAAATGTGGGCGTGGTTGGAGAGTAGCTGGGACAGACTGGAGGGTCCGTAAGGGCTGGGGGTGAAGACGTGAGAGAGACTGGCGAGGATCTCCCTGAGGTCTGTGAGTTTGTAGGTGTTTCTGGGGTGTGGGGTAGAGACTCCCGCTGAAATCTGGGCGTAGTTGGAGAGTAGCTGGGACAGACAGGAGAGTCATGGGTGGCTGGGGGTGAGCTGCTGGATGATGGCAGTAAGAACATATGGTATATTATTGATGAATGAGGTGACTGTGAAGAATCTCCAGAGGAGGACACGGGAGAACACAATGACATGAGTGACTGTCCTGCTTGGTTAGGAAAGGGAAACGTAAAGTTGTGGAATTCTGTCGATGATGGATGTGAGAGTGGTGAAGCCCTGCGGGGTGATGTAGAGTACTTCCACATCCCTGGTGAGGAGCTGCCCCTTGGGTCTGAGTTTCTGGGAAGGGAGAGGGAGAAGCTGGGTGAGGCAGGCATGAATCTTGAGGAGTCAGGGCTGGGGGACCGCTCATATTCTCCCGAGACGTGTGAGTCTCTGGGGGACTCCTGGGTGCATGGGGCTGACTCCCGCAGGAACCTGGGGATGGCTGGAGAGTAACTGGGAGCCACAGGAGAGTCCCTGAGGCCTGGGGGTGAAGAGATGAAAGACACAGGGGTGGAGCACCGTGAGGCTCGTGAGTTTGTAGGTGATTCCCGGGTGTGGGGGGCTGACTCCAGCTGAAATCTGGGGTTGTTTGGAGAGTAGCTGGGAGACACAGGAGATCCCCCGAGAGCTGGGGGTGAGCTGCTGGGTGATGGCAGTAAGAACATGTGGTATATTATTGATGAACGTGGGGACTCTGAGGAATCCTCAGAGGAGGACACGGGAGAGCCCAATGGCTTCATTGATTGCCCATCACGGTGAGGACAGGGAAATGGGAGCTTGTGGGATTCTGGTGATGACAGAGGTGAGTGTGGTGAAGCCCTAGGGGATGGTGAATGGTAGCTCCGGATCCCTGGTGAGGAGCTTCCCCTGAAGCCTGAGTTTCTGAGAGGGGAGAGGGAGAAGCTGGGTGAGGCTCGCATGGACCTTGGGGAGTCCGTGCTGGGGGACCGTTCATAAGAAGAGCCGGACAAGACCCTACTGTTCTTAGGTGCAGACATGATTAGGAAACCTGCAGCTCCCAGGGGCCCCTACTAATTTTCTAACTCGCAGAAGGAAGGAGTGTGTGTGCGTGTGTGTGTGTGTGTGCGCGGTGTGAGGTATGTGCCCCTTAAGAAAATGGAAATCAACCAACCAATGAGACAGACAGACAGACAGACAGAGATTCACTTGCCCAAGTGTTCTGTCCTGTCCTCTGAATCCGCTTCCAAGTCGCAAGACGCTGTGAGCTCCAAGTCAACGCAGAGTCCGCCAACCGCTCCGGCCGCTGATCCGCTCCGCGAAGATCTGAGTACAGGCCAGCCAGGGTGGGTTTAAATGGCCTCGGGCGCAGCCTAGCAGCGGAAAGGGCGGAGCTTCACTCCTCCTTTCCATCAGTCACCCCCAACTTTCCCAGGCTACACCTCGTAGGAAACTGTTCTCCTGCTTTGATTTCATGCGCCACCTTTGGGACAATCTAAGAACTTACAAGTTTTCTTGGCCAGATATATTAGGAATTGTATGCACTGAAACACTGAAAACCAACTAGTGGTTCTGTGGTTCCCACGTTGTGGTTTTGACACCAGCAGCATCCTTGCCACAATCAAACCCCGGAGATCCACAGATCTGCGGTGTAACCATACCTCCCCCTGATCCGGATGCATGGCAGTTTAAGGAGTCTTTCCGTGTAAGGGAAAAGACTTTGAAGAAAAGGTGGAGATATGCGTTGTAGAAACATTCTTTTGCTCTGGAACCACGTAGAGACTTGGGAGCCAGTTGGGTGGAGCATTCGTTGGATGAGGGTGCTCGGGTTAGGAATATCAAGGTGTGGCTCCAGATAATCCAATCATCTAATTAAGATTCCAGTTATGCTCATCTGTTTTAAAATTCCGTTTGGGTAAATTCTTTTAGTCAGACTGAGAATGGCAAAGCCTCAACCCCAATTTCCAGGGAGGGTTGAGAGCCTCAGGTGGAGTTGATCACCAATAGCCTATGGTTTAACCCGTCATGCCTATAGAATGAGGTCTCCATAAAAACCCAAAAGGACTGGGTTCAGAGAGCTTGTGGATAACACTTCCTGGAAGGTAGTGCACCCCTCCCCACACGCCGGGCCCCGCATTTATTTCTGAACTTTTGGCAAAGTCCGCTAAAATACAACGGCAAATGTAAGTGTTTCCCTGCGTGCTGTGAGCTCTTCCAGCCAATGAATGCAACTAAATCTGGGAGTGGTGGCAACCTGATTTATAGCCAGTTGCTGAGAAGCACAGGTAAAACAACGTGGGGCTTCCCATTGTTATTAGTGTGGGAGGCCTGTCTGTCGGGACTCGGCCCTTTGGAATCTAAAGCTATGTCCCGGTAGATAGCGTCACCATTGAATTAGAAGACACACATATGTTGAGAATAATCTTTCTGGTCATTTGCTGCATGTCTTATTTACAATATGTAATCAAATTCTTTATCCTGGCCTTATGGCACCTGGGTTGAGAACCATGATTTGAACCAAACATTGGTCTGTCACGTTCTGAGTTTGAAACTTTATTTTGCCTTTAGCGTTTTGCTATTGCTTTTTCGTTTTCTTTTGTTTCGTTTCGTTTCTAAGTTCTGGGGTATATGTGCAGGATGTGCAGATTTGTTACTAAGGTAAACGTGTGCCATGGTGGTTTGCTGCACCTGTCAACCCATCACCTAGGTATTAAGCCCAGCATGCAGTAGCTGTTTTTCTTAACGCTCTGCCTCCCGAAAGGCCCCAGTGAGTGTTGTTCCCCTTCCTGTGTCCATGTCATCTCATTTTTCAGCTCTCATTATAAGTGAGAATGTGGCGTTTGGTTTTCTTTCCCTGGATTAGTTTGCTGAGCATAATGACCACACATCACCACTGTTTTTGTTTTTTAGTATAAAGAGTAGTATTTTATTGAATAAGATTTGCTCACAGAAAAATAAGCTTAAGTCTACAATGAATGCCAGACTCTACAGCAGAAAGCAATTTTCTCACTTTTCCACACACAATGGTTCCTACTAAGTGAAAAAACTTCATTCACAAATGTACTACTCTGTCTCAAAACATCTCACATAATCATGCACTGTACTAAAGCCATTAGATCAGTTCTTCAGTCAGGTTAAAGAAGTATCCCTCTAATAACTGACTTTTATAATGCTATCAATATCCACTCCCAATCAGTCTGCCATTGTTAATGGTGTACAGCATTACTGAATACAATGGAATTGATGACGCCCATATCCACGGACACACCGTGACTTACGGTGGTTTGATTTATGATTTTTCAACGTTATGATGGGATTATTGGAATATTAGGTGCGTTTCTGAGTTACAGTGGGTTTATGAGTATGCGACCCTATACTCCAGAAACAGCTGTATAAGGAAAAACAGGTGTACCTAATAAGAATATGCTTAGTGACTTGGGATAAACCAATAGATGTTCACAACTGATGGAGAGCCGTGAAAGAGAGATAGCGGTAAATAGTTACAATAACACAATTTTCCTGCACCTGTCGAGGATTTCTCCCAAAAAACGCAGAATGTGGGATGCACCTAAGGCATATGAAAGAGAGAGGGCAGAAGGAGTAAGAGAGAAATAGGAGGAAGGAAGGAAGGAAGGAAAGAAAGAAGGAAGGTAGGAAGGAATGAAGGAAGGAAGGAAGGAAGGAAGGACGAAAGGAAGGAGAAAACACCCGGTGTTACTAAAACCCCCCAAAAAATGGTTTCCCCCTGTGGGTAAGCCTACAATGTGGATGAATCTTGAAAATATTGTGCTACGTGTTGTGTCAGTCATAACAGCTCACCTATTGTGCAATTCCGTTGATAGGAAATGTCCACAATATGGAAATCTATGCATATGGGATTGATCGCACTAGGTAGTTGCTACCTAGGGCTGAGGGTCAGGGCGAAGGTTTGAGACAGAATGAGGAGTGACTAATGTCTACAGGGTTTTTCTCTGGTCGGGGGTGATAAGACGTTCTACAATGGATTGCGAATTAAAATTGAATGTGCACCACCACAGGTATACTAAAAGTCACTCAATTCATGACTTTTAATGGGGGAATCTTCTGTGGCGCACTCTCATGGAGACCACGGCAGACATAGTGAGAGAGAAAAAGGTGAGTAAATATCTGAAACGGAGGCAGAAAGAGAGAGAATGAGAAGCCCTGTGAATGGAAGGGAGAGCGAAAAGGGAAAATGGTCCTATTTACAAATGACAGATGTGAAACTGGGGTTCACATCAACAGTGTCACTGCCAGGAAGGAGGGTCATGCTAGCCATGTCACCGGTAGTGTGGCCCGCAGGGACGCCGACCTGCTGGAGCGTCGTGCCAGCATGGGCTCTGGCAGCCACGTGGGCCAGCAGGAGGGTCCCGCTGCACAGCTGTGGGGTGAGGATAGACTGGGTGGTGATATCGGCCATTACAGGGGCCTCTTCTGCTGGCAAGAGTGTGACAGTAGCAAGTAGATGGACAAGCCTGCGTGTGAGGACGGAATGCAGGAGGGGCTCTTGTGCGGCTGGGTGTGGGGCCCTCACGGGAACCGTGGAGAAATGGCCAGGTAACTGCGTCATGTGGGCTAGTAGATTGGCCAGGGCTTCGAACTGAAGGACAATAACGGGGAGTAGCTGTCAGGCCCTGGGAGTGTCTGAGTGTAAGTGGAGATGGGTTTGGGGTCACTGAGGGATGCGTGGGAGCCATCCCTGTATAGGTACAGGTCATAGGGAGATAGTCTCGTGAGGCCTGTGAGTGTCTAGGGTTGTCCTGGGTGCCTGGGGCTGACTGTGGCAGAAATCTGGGGAAGGCTGGAGAGAAGCTGGGAGACCCAGGAGAGTCCCTGAAGGCAGGGGGTGAAGAGGTGAAAGAAATGGGGGAGGGTTGCAGTAAGGTCCGTGAGTTTGTAGGTGATTCCTGGGTGCGGGAAGCTGACTCCAGGTGAAATCTGGAGACGGTCGGAGTGTAGCTGAGAGAGACAGAAGAGTCCTTGAGGGCTGGGGGTGAGAACATGAGGGAGACTGGGGAGTAAGTCAGTGAAATTCGTGAGTTCGGTGGTGTATCGTGGGTGCCTGGAACTGACTCCAGCTGGAATCTAGCGAAGTTTTGAGAGTAGCTGAAAGAGACACAGGAGTCCCTGTGGGCTGAGGGCAAAGACCTGAGAGAGACCAGGGAGGACCTCAGTGAAGTCTGTGAGTCTGTAGGTGATTCCGGAGTGTGGGAGGCTGACTCCCGCTGAAATCTGGGCGTGGTGGGAGAGTAGCTGGGACAGACAGGAGAGTCCCAGGGGGCTGGGGGTGAAGACATGACAGAGACTGGGGAGTAACTCAGCGAAACTGCTGAGTTTGGTGGTGATACCTGGGTGCCTGGAACTGACTCCCGCTGAAATCTGGGCATGGTTGGAGAGTAGCTGGGACACACAGGAGAGTCCCTGAGGGCTGGGGGTGAAGACATGAGAGAGACCGGGGAGTACCTCAGTGAAACTGGTGAGTTTGGTGGTGACTCCGGGGTGCCTGGAACTGACTCCAGCTGAAATGTGTGCGTGGTTGGAGAGTAGCTGGGACAGACAGGAGAGTCCCTGAGGGCTGGTGAAGACATGAGAGAGACTGGAGAGTAAGTGAGTGAAATTGGGGAGTTTGGTGGTGCTTCCTGGGTGCTTGGAACTGACTCCCGCTGAAGTGTGGGCGTGGTTGGAGAGTAGCTGGGACACACAGGAGAGTCCCTGAGGGTTGGAGATAAAGACGTGCTAGAGAGTGAGGAGTAACTGAGTGAAATTGGGGAGTTTGGTGGTGATTCCGGGGTGCCTGGAGCTGACTGCAGCTGAAATGTGGGCGTGGTTGGAGAGTAGCTGGGACAGACGGGAGAGTCCCTGAGGGATGGTGAAGACATGAGAGAGACTGGGGAGTAACGCAGTGAAATTGGTGAGTTTGGTGGTGATTTCTGGGTGCCTGCAACGGACTCCCGCTGAAGTGTGGGCGTGTTTGGAGAGTAGCTGGGACAGACAGGCGAGTCCCTGAGGGTTGGAGATAAAGACGTGCTAGAGACTGGGGAGTAACTCAGTGAAAGTGGTGGGCTTGGTGGTGATCCCTGGGTTCCTGGAACTGACCCGCGCTGAAATGTGGGCGTGGTTGGAGAGTAGCTGGGACAGACTGGAGGGTCCGTAAGGGCTGGGGGTGAAGACGTGAGAGAGACTGGCGAGGATCTCCCTGAGGTCTGTGAGTTTGTAGGTGTTTCTGGGGTGTGGGGTAGAGACTCCCGCTGAAATCTGGGCGTAGTTGGAGAGTAGCTGGGACAGACAGGAGAGTCATGGGTGGCTGGGGGTGAGCTGCTGGATGATGGCAGTAAGAACATATGGTATATTATTGATGAATGAGGTGACTGTGAAGAATCTCCAGAGGAGGACACGGGAGAACACAATGACATGAGTGACTGTCCTGCTTGGTTAGGAAAGGGAAACGTAAAGTTGTGGAATTCTGTTGATGATGGATGTGAGAGTGGTGAAGCCCTGCGGGGTGATGTAGAGTACTTCCACATCCCTGGTGAGGAGCTGCCCCTTGGGTCTGAGTTTCTGGGAGGGGAGAGGGAGAAGCTGGGTGAGGCAGGCATGAATCTTGAGGAGTCAGGGCTGGGGGACCGCTCATATTCTCCCGAGACGTGTGAGTCTCTGGGGGACTCCTGGGTGCATGGGGCTGACTCCCGCAGGAACCTGGGGATGGCTGGAGAGTAACTGGGAGCCACAGGAGAGTCCCTGAGGCCTGGGGGTGAAGAGATGAAAGACACAGGGGTGGAGCACCGTGAGGCTCGTGAGTTTGTAGGTGATTCCCGGGCGTGGGGGGCTGACTCCAGCTGAAATCTGGGGTTGTTTGGAGAGTAGCTGGGAGACACAGGAGATCCCCCGAGAGCTGGGGGTGAGCTGCTGGGTGATGGCAGTAAGAACATGTGGTATATTATTGATGAACGTGGGGACTCTGAGGAATCCTCAGAGGAGGACACGGGAGAGCCCAATGGCTTCATTGATTGCCCATCACGGTGAGGACAGGGAAATGGGAGCTTGTGGGATTCTGGTGATGACAGAGGTGAGTGTGGTGAAGCCCTAGGGGATGGTGAATGGTAGCTCCGGATCCCTGGTGAGGAGCTTCCCCTGAAGCCTGAGTTTCTGAGAGGGGAGAGGGAGAAGCTGGGTGAGGCTCGCATGGACCTTGGGGAGTCCGTGCTGGGGGACCGTTCATAAGAAGAGCCGGACAAGACCCTACTGTTCTTAGGTGCAGACATGATTAGGAAACCTGCAGCTCCCAGGGGCCCCTACTAATTTTCTAACTCGCAGAAGGAAGGAGTGTGTGTGCGTGTGTGTGTGTGTGCGGTGTGAGGTATGTGCCCCTTAAGAAAATGGAAATCAACCAACCAATGAGACAGACAGACAGACAGACAGACAGACAGACAGACAGACAGAGATTCACTTGCCCAAGTGTTCTGTCCTGTCCTCTGAATCCGCTTCCAAGTCGCAAGACGCTGTGAGCTCCAAGTCAACGCAGAGTCCGCCAACCGCTCCGGCCGCTGATCCGCTCCGCGAAGATCTGAGTACAGGCCAGCCAGGGTGGGTTTAAATGGCCTCGGGCGCAGCCTAGCAGCGGAAAGGGCGGAGCTTCACTCCTCCTTTCCATCAGTCACCCCCAACTTTCCCAGGCTACACCTCGTAGGAAACTGTTCTCCTGCTTTGATTTCATGCGCCACCTTTGGGACAATCTAAGAACTTACAAGTTTTCTTGGCCAGATATATTAGGAATTGTATGCACTGAAACACTGAAAACCAACTAGTGGTTCTGTGGTTCCCACGTTGTGGTTTTGACACCAGCAGCATCCTTGCCACAATCAAACCCCGGAGATCCACAGATCTGCGGTGTAACCATACCTCCCCCTGATCCGGATGCATGGCAGTTTAAGGAGTCTTTCCGTGTAAGGGAAAAGACTTTGAAGAAAAGGTGGAGATATGCGTTGTAGAAACATTCTTTTGCTCTGGAACCACGTAGAGACTTGGGAGCCAGTTGGGTGGAGCATTCGTTGGATGAGGGTGCTCGGGTTAGGAATATCAAGGTGTGGCTCCAGATAATCCAATCATCTAATTAAGATTCCAGTTATGCTCATCTGTTTTAAAATTCCGTTTGGGTAAATTCTTTTAGTCAGACTGAGAATGGCAAAGCCTCAACCCCAATTTCCAGGGAGGGTTGAGAGCCTCAGGTGGAGTTGATCACCAATAGCCTATGGTTTAACCCGTCATGCCTATAGAATGAGGTCTCCATAAAAACCCAAAAGGACTGGGTTCAGAGAGCTTGTGGATAACACTTCCTGGAAGGTAGTGCACCCCTCCCCACACGCCGGGCCCCGCATTTATTTCTGAACTTTTGGCAAAGTCCGCTAAAATACAACGGCAAATGTAAGTGTTTCCCTGCGTGCTGTGAGCTCTTCCAGCCAATGAATGCAACTAAATCTGGGAGTGGTGGCAACCTGATTTATAGCCAGTTGCTGAGAAGCACAGGTAAAACAACGTGGGGCTTCCCATTGTTATTAGTGTGGGAGGCCTGTCTGGCGGGACTCGGCCCTTTGGAATCTAAAGCTATGTCCCGGTAGATAGCGTCACCATTGAATTAGAAGACACACATATGTTGAGAATAATCTTTCTGGTCATTTGCTGCATGTCTTATTTACAATATGTAATCAAATTCTTTATCCTGGCCTTATGGCACCTGGGTTGAGAACCATGATTTGAACCAAACATTGGTCTGTCACGTTCTGAGTTTGAAACTTTATTTTGCCTTTAGCGTTTTGCTATTGCTTTTTCGTTTTCTTTTGTTTCGTTTCAAGTTCTCGGGTATATGTGCAGGATGTGCAGATTTGTTACTAAGGTAAACGTGTGCCATGGTGGTTTGCTGCACCTGTCAACCCATCACCTAGGTATTAAGCCCAGCATGCAGTAGCTGTTTTTCTTAACGCTCTGCCTCCCGAAAGGCCCCAGTGAGTGTTGTTCCCCTTCCTGTGTCCATGTGATCTCCTTTTTCAGCTCTCATTATAAGTGAGAATGTGGCGTTTGGTTTTCTTTCCCTGGATTAGTTTGCTGAGCATAATGACCACACATCACCACTGTTTCTGTTTTTTAGTATAAAGAGTAGTATATTATTGAATAAGATTTGCTCACAGAAAAATAAGCTTAAGTCTACAATGAATGCCAGACTCTACAGCAGAAAGCAATTTTCTCACTTTTCCACACACAATGGTTCCTACTAAGTGAAAAAACTTCATTCACAAATGTACTACTCTGTCTCAAAACATCTCACATAATCATGCACTGTACTAAAGCCATTAGATCAGTTCTTCAGTCAGGTTAAAGAAGTATCCCTCTAATAACTGACTTTTATAATGCTATCAATATCCACTCCCAATCAGTCTGCCATTGTTAATGGTGTACAGCATTACTGAATACAATGGAATTGATGACGCCCATATCCACGGACACACCGTGACTTACGGTGGTTTGATTTATGATTTTTCAACGTTATGATGGGATTATTGGAATATTAGGTGCGTTTCTGAGTTACAGTGGGTTTATGAGTATGCGACCCTATACTCCAGAAACAGCTGTATAAGGAAAAACAGGTGTACCTAATAAGAATATGCTTAGTGACTTGGGATAAACCAATAGATGTTCACAACTGATGGAGAGCCGTGAAAGAGAGATAGCGGTAAATAGTTACAATAACACAATTTTCCTGCACCTGTCGAGGATTTCTCCCAAAAAACGCAGAATGTGGGATGCACCTAAGGCATATGAAAGAGAGAGGGCAGAAGGAGTAAGAGAGAAATAGGAGGAAGGAAGGAAGGAAGGAAAGAAAGAAGGAAGGTAGGAAGGAATGAAGGAAGGAAGGAAGGAAGGAAGGACGAAAGGAAGGAGAAAACACCCGGTGTTACTAAAACCCCCCAAAAAATGGTTTCCCCCTGTGGGTAAGCCTACAATGTGGATGAATCTTGAAAATATTGTGCTACGTGTTGTGTCAGTCATAACAGCTCACCTATTGTGCAATTCCGTTGATAGGAAATGTCCACAATATGGAAATCTATGCATATGGGATTGATCGCACTAGGTAGTTGCTACCTAGGGCTGAGGGTCAGGGCGAAGGTTTGAGACAGAATGAGGAGTGACTAATGTCTACAGGGTTTTTCTCTGGTCGGGGGTGATAAGACGTTCTACAATGGATTGCGAATTAAAATTGAATGTGCACCACCACAGGTATACTAAAAGTCACTCAATTCATGACTTTTAATGGGGGAATCTTCTGTGGCGCACTCTCATGGAGACCACGGCAGACATAGTGAGAGAGAAAAAGGTGAGTAAATATCTGAAACGGAGGCAGAAAGAGAGAGAATGAGAAGCCCTGTGAATGGAAGGGAGAGCGAAAAGGGAAAATGGTCCTATTTACAAATGACAGATGTGAAACTGGGGTTCACATCAACAGTGTCACTGCCAGGAAGGAGGGTCATGCTAGCCATGTCACCGGTAGTGTGGCCCGCAGGGACGCCGACCTGCTGGAGCGTCGTGCCAGCATGGGCTCTGGCAGCCACGTGGGCCAGCAGGAGGGTCCCGCTGCACAGCTGTGGGGTGAGGATAGACTGGGTGGTGATATCGGCCATTACAGGGGCCTCTTCTGCTGGCAAGAGTGTGACAGTAGCAAGTAGATGGACAAGCCTGCGTGTGAGGACGGAATGCAGGAGGGGCTCTTGTGCGGCTGGGTGTGGGGCCCTCACGGGAACCGTGGAGAAATGGCCAGGTAACTGCGTCATGTGGGCTAGTAGATTGGCCAGGGCTTCGAACTGAAGGACAATAACGGGGAGTAGCTGTCAGGCCCTGGGAGTGTCTGAGTGTAAGTGGAGATGGGTTTGGGGTCACTGAGGGATGCGTGGGAGCCATCCCTGTATAGGTACAGGTCATAGGGAGATAGTCTCGTGAGGCCTGTGAGTGTCTAGGGTTGTCCTGGGTGCCTGGGGCTGACTGTGGCAGAAATCTGGGGAAGGCTGGAGAGAAGCTGGGAGACCCAGGAGAGTCCCTGAAGGCAGGGGGTGAAGAGGTGAAAGAAATGGGGGAGGGTTGCAGTAAGGTCCGTGAGTTTGTAGGTGATTCCTGGGTGCGGGAAGCTGACTCCAGGTGAAATCTGGAGACGGTCGGAGTGTAGCTGAGAGAGACAGAAGAGTCCTTGAGGGCTGGGGGTGAGAACATGAGGGAGACTGGGGAGTAAGTCAGTGAAATTCGTGAGTTCGGTGGTGTATCGTGGGTGCCTGGAACTGACTCCAGCTGGAATCTAGCGAAGTTTTGAGAGTAGCTGAAAGAGACACAGGAGTCCCTGTGGGCTGAGGGCAAAGACCTGAGAGAGACCAGGGAGGACCTCAGTGAAGTCTGTGAGTCTGTAGGTGATTCCGGAGTGTGGGAGGCTGAGTGCCGCTGAAATCTGGGCGTGGTGGGAGAGTAGCTGGGACAGACAGGAGAGTCCCAGGGGGCTGGGGGTGAAGACATGACAGAGACTGGGGAGTAACTCAGCGAAACTGCTGAGTTTGGTGGTGATACCTGGGTGCCTGGAACTGACTCCCGCTGAAATCTGGGCATGGTTGGAGAGTAGCTGGGACACACAGGAGAGTCCCTGAGGGCTGGGGGTGAAGACATGAGAGAGACCGGGGAGTACCTCAGTGAAACTGGTGAGTTTGGTGGTGACTCCGGGGTGCCTGGAACTGACTCCAGCTGAAATGTGTGCGTGGTTGGAGAGTAGCTGGGACAGACAGGAGAGTCCCTGAGGGCTGGTGAAGACATGAGAGAGACTGGAGAGTAAGTGAGTGAAATTGGGGAGTTTGGTGGTGCTTCCTGGGTGCTTGGAACTGACTCCCGCTGAAGTGTGGGCGTGGTTGGAGAGTAGCTGGGACACACAGGAGAGTCCCTGAGGGTTGGAGATAAAGACGTGCTAGAGAGTGAGGAGTAACTGAGTGAAATTGGGGAGTTTGGTGGTGATTCCGGGGTGCCTGGAGCTGACTGCAGCTGAAATGTGGGCGTGGTTGGAGAGTAGCTGGGACAGACGGGAGAGTCCCTGAGGGATGGTGAAGACATGAGAGAGACTGGGGAGTAACGCAGTGAAATTGGTGAGTTTGGTGGTGATTTCTGGGTGCCTGCAACGGACTCCCGCTGAAGTGTGGGCGTGTTTGGAGAGTAGCTGGGACAGACAGGCGAGTCCCTGAGGGTTGGAGATAAAGACGTGCTAGAGACTGGGGAGTAACTCAGTGAAAGTGGTGGGCTTGGTGGTGATCCCTGGGTTCCTGGAACTGACCCGCGCTGAAATGTGGGCGTGGTTGGAGAGTAGCTGGGACAGACTGGAGGGTCCGTAAGGGCTGGGGGTGAAGACGTGAGAGAGACTGGCGAGGATCTCCCTGAGGTCTGTGAGTTTGTAGGTGTTTCTGGGGTGTGGGGTAGAGACTCCCGCTGAAATCTGGGCGTAGTTGGAGAGTAGCTGGGACAGACAGGAGAGTCATGGGTGGCTGGGGGTGAGCTGCTGGATGATGGCAGTAAGAACATATGGTATATTATTGATGAATGAGGTGACTGTGAAGAATCTCCAGAGGAGGACACGGGAGAACACAATGACATGAGTGACTGTCCTGCTTGGTTAGGAAAGGGAAACGTAAAGTTGTGGAATTCTGTTGATGATGGATGTGAGAGTGGTGAAGCCCTGCGGGGTGATGTAGAGTACTTCCACATCCCTGGTGAGGAGCTGCCCCTTGGGTCTGAGTTTCTGGGAGGGGAGAGGGAGAAGCTGGGTGAGGCAGGCATGAATCTTGAGGAGTCAGGGCTGGGGGACCGCTCATATTCTCCCGAGACGTGTGAGTCTCTGGGGGACTCCTGGGTGCATGGGGCTGACTCCCGCAGGAACCTGGGGATGGCTGGAGAGTAACTGGGAGCCACAGGAGAGTCCCTGAGGCCTGGGGGTGAAGAGATGAAAGACACAGGGGTGGAGCACCGTGAGGCTCGTGAGTTTGTAGGTGATTCCCGGGCGTGGGGGGCTGACTCCAGCTGAAATCTGGGGTTGTTTGGAGAGTAGCTGGGAGACACAGGAGATCCCCCGAGAGCTGGGGGTGAGCTGCTGGGTGATGGCAGTAAGAACATGTGGTATATTATTGATGAACGTGGGGACTCTGAGGAATCCTCAGAGGAGGACACGGGAGAGCCCAATGGCTTCATTGATTGCCCATCACGGTGAGGACAGGGAAATGGGAGCTTGTGGGATTCTGGTGATGACAGAGGTGAGTGTGGTGAAGCCCTAGGGGATGGTGAATGGTAGCTCCGGATCCCTGGTGAGGAGCTTCCCCTGAAGCCTGAGTTTCTGAGAGGGGAGAGGGAGAAGCTGGGTGAGGCTCGCATGGACCTTGGGGAGTCCGTGCTGGGGGACCGTTCATAAGAAGAGCCGGACAAGACCCTACTGTTCTTAGGTGCAGACATGATTAGGAAACCTGCAGCTCCCAGGGGCCCCTACTAATTTTCTAACTCGCAGAAGGAAGGAGTGTGTGTGCGTGTGTGTGTGTGTGCGGTGTGAGGTATGTGCCCCTTAAGAAAATGGAAATCAACCAACCAATGAGACAGACAGACAGACAGACAGACAGACAGACAGACAGAGATTCACTTGCCCAAGTGTTCTGTCCTGTCCTCTGAATCCGCTTCCAAGTCGCAAGACGCTGTGAGCTCCAAGTCAACGCAGAGTCCGCCAACCGCTCCGGCCGCTGATCCGCTCCGCGAAGATCTGAGTACAGGCCAGCCAGGGTGGGTTTAAATGGCCTCGGGCGCAGCCTAGCAGCGGAAAGGGCGGAGCTTCACTCCTCCTTTCCATCAGTCACCCCCAACTTTCCCAGGCTACACCTCGTAGGAAACTGTTCTCCTGCTTTGATTTCATGCGCCACCTTTGGGACAATCTAAGAACTTACAAGTTTTCTTGGCCAGATATATTAGGAATTGTATGCACTGAAACACTGAAAACCAACTAGTGGTTCTGTGGTTCCCACGTTGTGGTTTTGACACCAGCAGCATCCTTGCCACAATCAAACCCCGGAGATCCACAGATCTGCGGTGTAACCATACCTCCCCCTGATCCGGATGCATGGCAGTTTAAGGAGTCTTTCCGTGTAAGGGAAAAGACTTTGAAGAAAAGGTGGAGATATGCGTTGTAGAAACATTCTTTTGCTCTGGAACCACGTAGAGACTTGGGAGCCAGTTGGGTGGAGCATTCGTTGGATGAGGGTGCTCGGGTTAGGAATATCAAGGTGTGGCTCCAGATAATCCAATCATCTAATTAAGATTCCAGTTATGCTCATCTGTTTTAAAATTCCGTTTGGGTAAATTCTTTTAGTCAGACTGAGAATGGCAAAGCCTCAACCCCAATTTCCAGGGAGGGTTGAGAGCCTCAGGTGGAGTTGATCACCAATAGCCTATGGTTTAACCCGTCATGCCTATAGAATGAGGTCTCCATAAAAACCCAAAAGGACTGGGTTCAGAGAGCTTGTGGATAACACTTCCTGGAAGGTAGTGCACCCCTCCCCACACGCCGGGCCCCGCATTTATTTCTGAACTTTTGGCAAAGTCCGCTAAAATACAACGGCAAATGTAAGTGTTTCCCTGCGTGCTGTGAGCTCTTCCAGCCAATGAATGCAACTAAATCTGGGAGTGGTGGCAACCTGATTTATAGCCAGTTGCTGAGAAGCACAGGTAAAACAACGTGGGGCTTCCCATTGTTATTAGTGTGGGAGGCCTGTCTGTCGGGACTCGGCCCTTTGGAATCTAAAGCTATGTCCCGGTAGATAGCGTCACCATTGAATTAGAAGACACACATATGTTGAGAATAATCTTTCTGGTCATTTGCTGCATGTCTTATTTACAATATGTAATCAAATTCTTTATCCTGGCCTTATGGCACCTGGGTTGAGAACCATGATTTGAACCAAACATTGGTCTGTCACGTTCTGAGTTTGAAACTTTATTTTGCCTTTAGCGTTTTGCTATTGCTTTTTCGTTTTCTTTTGTTTCGTTTCGTTTCTAAGTTCTGGGGTATATGTGCAGGATGTGCAGATTTGTTACTAAGGTAAACGTGTGCCATGGTGGTTTGCTGCACCTGTCAACCCATCACCTAGGTATTAAGCCCAGCATGCAGTAGCTGTTTTTCTTAACGCTCTGCCTCCCGAAAGGCCCCAGTGAGTGTTGTTCCCCTTCCTGTGTCCATGTCATCTCATTTTTCAGCTCTCATTATAAGTGAGAATGTGGCGTTTGGTTTTCTTTCCCTGGATTAGTTTGCTGAGCATAATGACCACACATCACCACTGTTTTTGTTTTTTAGTATAAAGAGTAGTATTTTATTGAATAAGATTTGCTCACAGAAAAATAAGCTTAAGTCTACAATGAATGCCAGACTCTACAGCAGAAAGCAATTTTCTCACTTTTCCACACACAATGGTTCCTACTAAGTGAAAAAACTTCATTCACAAATGTACTACTCTGTCTCAAAACATCTCACATAATCATGCACTGTACTAAAGCCATTAGATCAGTTCTTCAGTCAGGTTAAAGAAGTATCCCTCTAATAACTGACTTTTATAATGCTATCAATATCCACTCCCAATCAGTCTGCCATTGTTAATGGTGTACAGCATTACTGAATACAATGGAATTGATGACGCCCATATCCACGGACACACCGTGACTTACGGTGGTTTGATTTATGATTTTTCAACGTTATGATGGGATTATTGGAATATTAGGTGCGTTTCTGAGTTACAGTGGGTTTATGAGTATGCGACCCTATACTCCAGAAACAGCTGTATAAGGAAAAACAGGTGTACCTAATAAGAATATGCTTAGTGACTTGGGATAAACCAATAGATGTTCACAACTGATGGAGAGCCGTGAAAGAGAGATAGCGGTAAATAGTTACAATAACACAATTTTCCTGCACCTGTCGAGGATTTCTCCCAAAAAACGCAGAATGTGGGATGCACCTAAGGCATATGAAAGAGAGAGGGCAGAAGGAGTAAGAGAGAAATAGGAGGAAGGAAGGAAGGAAGGAAAGAAAGAAGGAAGGTAGGAAGGAATGAAGGAAGGAAGGAAGGAAGGAAGGACGAAAGGAAGGAGAAAACACCCGGTGTTACTAAAACCCCCCAAAAAATGGTTTCCCCCTGTGGGTAAGCCTACAATGTGGATGAATCTTGAAAATATTGTGCTACGTGTTGTGTCAGTCATAACAGCTCACCTATTGTGCAATTCCGTTGATAGGAAATGTCCACAATATGGAAATCTATGCATATGGGATTGATCGCACTAGGTAGTTGCTACCTAGGGCTGAGGGTCAGGGCGAAGGTTTGAGACAGAATGAGGAGTGACTAATGTCTACAGGGTTTTTCTCTGGTCGGGGGTGATAAGACGTTCTACAATGGATTGCGAATTAAAATTGAATGTGCACCACCACAGGTATACTAAAAGTCACTCAATTCATGACTTTTAATGGGGGAATCTTCTGTGGCGCACTCTCATGGAGACCACGGCAGACATAGTGAGAGAGAAAAAGGTGAGTAAATATCTGAAACGGAGGCAGAAAGAGAGAGAATGAGAAGCCCTGTGAATGGAAGGGAGAGCGAAAAGGGAAAATGGTCCTATTTACAAATGACAGATGTGAAACTGGGGTTCACATCAACAGTGTCACTGCCAGGAAGGAGGGTCATGCTAGCCATGTCACCGGTAGTGTGGCCCGCAGGGACGCCGACCTGCTGGAGCGTCGTGCCAGCATGGGCTCTGGCAGCCACGTGGGCCAGCAGGAGGGTCCCGCTGCACAGCTGTGGGGTGAGGATAGACTGGGTGGTGATATCGGCCATTACAGGGGCCTCTTCTGCTGGCAAGAGTGTGACAGTAGCAAGTAGATGGACAAGCCTGCGTGTGAGGACGGAATGCAGGAGGGGCTCTTGTGCGGCTGGGTGTGGGGCCCTCACGGGAACCGTGGAGAAATGGCCAGGTAACTGCGTCATGTGGGCTAGTAGATTGGCCAGGGCTTCGAACTGAAGGACAATAACGGGGAGTAGCTGTCAGGCCCTGGGAGTGTCTGAGTGTAAGTGGAGATGGGTTTGGGGTCACTGAGGGATGCGTGGGAGCCATCCCTGTATAGGTACAGGTCATAGGGAGATAGTCTCGTGAGGCCTGTGAGTGTCTAGGGTTGTCCTGGGTGCCTGGGGCTGACTGTGGCAGAAATCTGGGGAAGGCTGGAGAGAAGCTGGGAGACCCAGGAGAGTCCCTGAAGGCAGGGGGTGAAGAGGTGAAAGAAATGGGGGAGGGTTGCAGTAAGGTCCGTGAGTTTGTAGGTGATTCCTGGGTGCGGGAAGCTGACTCCAGGTGAAATCTGGAGACGGTCGGAGTGTAGCTGAGAGAGACAGAAGAGTCCTTGAGGGCTGGGGGTGAGAACATGAGGGAGACTGGGGAGTAAGTCAGTGAAATTCGTGAGTTCGGTGGTGTATCGTGGGTGCCTGGAACTGACTCCAGCTGGAATCTAGCGAAGTTTTGAGAGTAGCTGAAAGAGACACAGGAGTCCCTGTGGGCTGAGGGCAAAGACCTGAGAGAGACCAGGGAGGACCTCAGTGAAGTCTGTGAGTCTGTAGGTGATTCCGGAGTGTGGGAGGCTGACTCCCGCTGAAATCTGGGCGTGGTGGGAGAGTAGCTGGGACAGACAGGAGAGTCCCAGGGGGCTGGGGGTGAAGACATGACAGAGACTGGGGAGTAACTCAGCGAAACTGCTGAGTTTGGTGGTGATACCTGGGTGCCTGGAACTGACTCCCGCTGAAATCTGGGCATGGTTGGAGAGTAGCTGGGACACACAGGAGAGTCCCTGAGGGCTGGGGGTGAAGACATGAGAGAGACCGGGGAGTACCTCAGTGAAACTGGTGAGTTTGGTGGTGACTCCGGGGTGCCTGGAACTGACTCCAGCTGAAATGTGTGCGTGGTTGGAGAGTAGCTGGGACAGACAGGAGAGTCCCTGAGGGCTGGTGAAGACATGAGAGAGACTGGAGAGTAAGTGAGTGAAATTGGGGAGTTTGGTGGTGCTTCCTGGGTGCTTGGAACTGACTCCCGCTGAAGTGTGGGCGTGGTTGGAGAGTAGCTGGGACACACAGGAGAGTCCCTGAGGGTTGGAGATAAAGACGTGCTAGAGAGTGAGGAGTAACTGAGTGAAATTGGGGAGTTTGGTGGTGATTCCGGGGTGCCTGGAGCTGACTGCAGCTGAAATGTGGGCGTGGTTGGAGAGTAGCTGGGACAGACGGGAGAGTCCCTGAGGGATGGTGAAGACATGAGAGAGACTGGGGAGTAACGCAGTGAAATTGGTGAGTTTGGTGGTGATTTCTGGGTGCCTGCAACGGACTCCCGCTGAAGTGTGGGCGTGTTTGGAGAGTAGCTGGGACAGACAGGCGAGTCCCTGAGGGTTGGAGATAAAGACGTGCTAGAGACTGGGGAGTAACTCAGTGAAAGTGGTGGGCTTGGTGGTGATCCCTGGGTTCCTGGAACTGACCCGCGCTGAAATGTGGGCGTGGTTGGAGAGTAGCTGGGACAGACTGGAGGGTCCGTAAGGGCTGGGGGTGAAGACGTGAGAGAGACTGGCGAGGATCTCCCTGAGGTCTGTGAGTTTGTAGGTGTTTCTGGGGTGTGGGGTAGAGACTCCCGCTGAAATCTGGGCGTAGTTGGAGAGTAGCTGGGACAGACAGGAGAGTCATGGGTGGCTGGGGGTGAGCTGCTGGATGATGGCAGTAAGAACATATGGTATATTATTGATGAATGAGGTGACTGTGAAGAATCTCCAGAGGAGGACACGGGAGAACACAATGACATGAGTGACTGTCCTGCTTGGTTAGGAAAGGGAAACGTAAAGTTGTGGAATTCTGTTGATGATGGATGTGAGAGTGGTGAAGCCCTGCGGGGTGATGTAGAGTACTTCCACATCCCTGGTGAGGAGCTGCCCCTTGGGTCTGAGTTTCTGGGAGGGGAGAGGGAGAAGCTGGGTGAGGCAGGCATGAATCTTGAGGAGTCAGGGCTGGGGGACCGCTCATATTCTCCCGAGACGTGTGAGTCTCTGGGGGACTCCTGGGTGCATGGGGCTGACTCCCGCAGGAACCTGGGGATGGCTGGAGAGTAACTGGGAGCCACAGGAGAGTCCCTGAGGCCTGGGGGTGAAGAGATGAAAGACACAGGGGTGGAGCACCGTGAGGCTCGTGAGTTTGTAGGTGATTCCCGGGCGTGGGGGGCTGACTCCAGCTGAAATCTGGGGTTGTTTGGAGAGTAGCTGGGAGACACAGGAGATCCCCCGAGAGCTGGGGGTGAGCTGCTGGGTGATGGCAGTAAGAACATGTGGTATATTATTGATGAACGTGGGGACTCTGAGGAATCCTCAGAGGAGGACACGGGAGAGCCCAATGGCTTCATTGATTGCCCATCACGGTGAGGACAGGGAAATGGGAGCTTGTGGGATTCTGGTGATGACAGAGGTGAGTGTGGTGAAGCCCTAGGGGATGGTGAATGGTAGCTCCGGATCCCTGGTGAGGAGCTTCCCCTGAAGCCTGAGTTTCTGAGAGGGGAGAGGGAGAAGCTGGGTGAGGCTCGCATGGACCTTGGGGAGTCCGTGCTGGGGGACCGTTCATAAGAAGAGCCGGACAAGACCCTACTGTTCTTAGGTGCAGACATGATTAGGAAACCTGCAGCTCCCAGGGGCCCCTACTAATTTTCTAACTCGCAGAAGGAAGGAGTGTGTGTGCGTGTGTGTGTGTGTGCGGTGTGAGGTATGTGCCCCTTAAGAAAATGGAAATCAACCAACCAATGAGACAGACAGACAGACAGACAGACAGACAGACAGACAGACAGACAGAGATTCACTTGCCCAAGTGTTCTGTCCTGTCCTCTGAATCCGCTTCCAAGTCGCAAGACGCTGTGAGCTCCAAGTCAACGCAGAGTCCGCCAACCGCTCCGGCCGCTGATCCGCTCCGCGAAGATCTGAGTACAGGCCAGCCAGGGTGGGTTTAAATGGCCTCGGGCGCAGCCTAGCAGCGGAAAGGGCGGAGCTTCACTCCTCCTTTCCATCAGTCACCCCCAACTTTCCCAGGCTACACCTCGTAGGAAACTGTTCTCCTGCTTTGATTTCATGCGCCACCTTTGGGACAATCTAAGAACTTACAAGTTTTCTTGGCCAGATATATTAGGAATTGTATGCACTGAAACACTGAAAACCAACTAGTGGTTCTGTGGTTCCCACGTTGTGGTTTTGACACCAGCAGCATCCTTGCCACAATCAAACCCCGGAGATCCACAGATCTGCGGTGTAACCATACCTCCCCCTGATCCGGATGCATGGCAGTTTAAGGAGTCTTTCCGTGTAAGGGAAAAGACTTTGAAGAAAAGGTGGAGATATGCGTTGTAGAAACATTCTTTTGCTCTGGAACCACGTAGAGACTTGGGAGCCAGTTGGGTGGAGCATTCGTTGGATGAGGGTGCTCGGGTTAGGAATATCAAGGTGTGGCTCCAGATAATCCAATCATCTAATTAAGATTCCAGTTATGCTCATCTGTTTTAAAATTCCGTTTGGGTAAATTCTTTTAGTCAGACTGAGAATGGCAAAGCCTCAACCCCAATTTCCAGGGAGGGTTGAGAGCCTCAGGTGGAGTTGATCACCAATAGCCTATGGTTTAACCCGTCATGCCTATAGAATGAGGTCTCCATAAAAACCCAAAAGGACTGGGTTCAGAGAGCTTGTGGATAACACTTCCTGGAAGGTAGTGCACCCCTCCCCACACGCCGGGCCCCGCATTTATTTCTGAACTTTTGGCAAAGTCCGCTAAAATACAACGGCAAATGTAAGTGTTTCCCTGCGTGCTGTGAGCTCTTCCAGCCAATGAATGCAACTAAATCTGGGAGTGGTGGCAACCTGATTTATAGCCAGTTGCTGAGAAGCACAGGTAAAACAACGTGGGGCTTCCCATTGTTATTAGTGTGGGAGGCCTGTCTGGCGGGACTCGGCCCTTTGGAATCTAAAGCTATGTCCCGGTAGATAGCGTCACCATTGAATTAGAAGACACACATATGTTGAGAATAATCTTTCTGGTCATTTGCTGCATGTCTTATTTACAATATGTAATCAAATTCTTTATCCTGGCCTTATGGCACCTGGGTTGAGAACCATGATTTGAACCAAACATTGGTCTGTCACGTTCTGAGTTTGAAACTTTATTTTGCCTTTAGCGTTTTGCTATTGCTTTTTCGTTTTCTTTTGTTTCGTTTCAAGTTCTCGGGTATATGTGCAGGATGTGCAGATTTGTTACTAAGGTAAACGTGTGCCATGGTGGTTTGCTGCACCTGTCAACCCATCACCTAGGTATTAAGCCCAGCATGCAGTAGCTGTTTTTCTTAACGCTCTGCCTCCCGAAAGGCCCCAGTGAGTGTTGTTCCCCTTCCTGTGTCCATGTGATCTCCTTTTTCAGCTCTCATTATAAGTGAGAATGTGGCGTTTGGTTTTCTTTCCCTGGATTAGTTTGCTGAGCATAATGACCACACATCACCACTGTTTCTGTTTTTTAGTATAAAGAGTAGTATATTATTGAATAAGATTTGCTCACAGAAAAATAAGCTTAAGTCTACAATGAATGCCAGACTCTACAGCAGAAAGCAATTTTCTCACTTTTCCACACACAATGGTTCCTACTAAGTGAAAAAACTTCATTCACAAATGTACTACTCTGTCTCAAAACATCTCACATAATCATGCACTGTACTAAAGCCATTAGATCAGTTCTTCAGTCAGGTTAAAGAAGTATCCCTCTAATAACTGACTTTTATAATGCTATCAATATCCACTCCCAATCAGTCTGCCATTGTTAATGGTGTACAGCATTACTGAATACAATGGAATTGATGACGCCCATATCCACGGACACACCGTGACTTACGGTGGTTTGATTTATGATTTTTCAACGTTATGATGGGATTATTGGAATATTAGGTGCGTTTCTGAGTTACAGTGGGTTTATGAGTATGCGACCCTATACTCCAGAAACAGCTGTATAAGGAAAAACAGGTGTACCTAATAAGAATATGCTTAGTGACTTGGGATAAACCAATAGATGTTCACAACTGATGGAGAGCCGTGAAAGAGAGATAGCGGTAAATAGTTACAATAACACAATTTTCCTGCACCTGTCGAGGATTTCTCCCAAAAAACGCAGAATGTGGGATGCACCTAAGGCATATGAAAGAGAGAGGGCAGAAGGAGTAAGAGAGAAATAGGAGGAAGGAAGGAAGGAAGGAAAGAAAGAAGGAAGGTAGGAAGGAATGAAGGAAGGAAGGAAGGAAGGAAGGACGAAAGGAAGGAGAAAACACCCGGTGTTACTAAAACCCCCCAAAAAATGGTTTCCCCCTGTGGGTAAGCCTACAATGTGGATGAATCTTGAAAATATTGTGCTACGTGTTGTGTCAGTCATAACAGCTCACCTATTGTGCAATTCCGTTGATAGGAAATGTCCACAATATGGAAATCTATGCATATGGGATTGATCGCACTAGGTAGTTGCTACCTAGGGCTGAGGGTCAGGGCGAAGGTTTGAGACAGAATGAGGAGTGACTAATGTCTACAGGGTTTTTCTCTGGTCGGGGGTGATAAGACGTTCTACAATGGATTGCGAATTAAAATTGAATGTGCACCACCACAGGTATACTAAAAGTCACTCAATTCATGACTTTTAATGGGGGAATCTTCTGTGGCGCACTCTCATGGAGACCACGGCAGACATAGTGAGAGAGAAAAAGGTGAGTAAATATCTGAAACGGAGGCAGAAAGAGAGAGAATGAGAAGCCCTGTGAATGGAAGGGAGAGCGAAAAGGGAAAATGGTCCTATTTACAAATGACAGATGTGAAACTGGGGTTCACATCAACAGTGTCACTGCCAGGAAGGAGGGTCATGCTAGCCATGTCACCGGTAGTGTGGCCCGCAGGGACGCCGACCTGCTGGAGCGTCGTGCCAGCATGGGCTCTGGCAGCCACGTGGGCCAGCAGGAGGGTCCCGCTGCACAGCTGTGGGGTGAGGATAGACTGGGTGGTGATATCGGCCATTACAGGGGCCTCTTCTGCTGGCAAGAGTGTGACAGTAGCAAGTAGATGGACAAGCCTGCGTGTGAGGACGGAATGCAGGAGGGGCTCTTGTGCGGCTGGGTGTGGGGCCCTCACGGGAACCGTGGAGAAATGGCCAGGTAACTGCGTCATGTGGGCTAGTAGATTGGCCAGGGCTTCGAACTGAAGGACAATAACGGGGAGTAGCTGTCAGGCCCTGGGAGTGTCTGAGTGTAAGTGGAGATGGGTTTGGGGTCACTGAGGGATGCGTGGGAGCCATCCCTGTATAGGTACAGGTCATAGGGAGATAGTCTCGTGAGGCCTGTGAGTGTCTAGGGTTGTCCTGGGTGCCTGGGGCTGACTGTGGCAGAAATCTGGGGAAGGCTGGAGAGAAGCTGGGAGACCCAGGAGAGTCCCTGAAGGCAGGGGGTGAAGAGGTGAAAGAAATGGGGGAGGGTTGCAGTAAGGTCCGTGAGTTTGTAGGTGATTCCTGGGTGCGGGAAGCTGACTCCAGGTGAAATCTGGAGACGGTCGGAGTGTAGCTGAGAGAGACAGAAGAGTCCTTGAGGGCTGGGGGTGAGAACATGAGGGAGACTGGGGAGTAAGTCAGTGAAATTCGTGAGTTCGGTGGTGTATCGTGGGTGCCTGGAACTGACTCCAGCTGGAATCTAGCGAAGTTTTGAGAGTAGCTGAAAGAGACACAGGAGTCCCTGTGGGCTGAGGGCAAAGACCTGAGAGAGACCAGGGAGGACCTCAGTGAAGTCTGTGAGTCTGTAGGTGATTCCGGAGTGTGGGAGGCTGAGTGCCGCTGAAATCTGGGCGTGGTGGGAGAGTAGCTGGGACAGACAGGAGAGTCCCAGGGGGCTGGGGGTGAAGACATGACAGAGACTGGGGAGTAACTCAGCGAAACTGCTGAGTTTGGTGGTGATACCTGGGTGCCTGGAACTGACTCCCGCTGAAATCTGGGCATGGTTGGAGAGTAGCTGGGACACACAGGAGAGTCCCTGAGGGCTGGGGGTGAAGACATGAGAGAGACCGGGGAGTACCTCAGTGAAACTGGTGAGTTTGGTGGTGACTCCGGGGTGCCTGGAACTGACTCCAGCTGAAATGTGTGCGTGGTTGGAGAGTAGCTGGGACAGACAGGAGAGTCCCTGAGGGCTGGTGAAGACATGAGAGAGACTGGAGAGTAAGTGAGTGAAATTGGGGAGTTTGGTGGTGCTTCCTGGGTGCTTGGAACTGACTCCCGCTGAAGTGTGGGCGTGGTTGGAGAGTAGCTGGGACACACAGGAGAGTCCCTGAGGGTTGGAGATAAAGACGTGCTAGAGAGTGAGGAGTAACTGAGTGAAATTGGGGAGTTTGGTGGTGATTCCGGGGTGCCTGGAGCTGACTGCAGCTGAAATGTGGGCGTGGTTGGAGAGTAGCTGGGACAGACGGGAGAGTCCCTGAGGGATGGTGAAGACATGAGAGAGACTGGGGAGTAACGCAGTGAAATTGGTGAGTTTGGTGGTGATTTCTGGGTGCCTGCAACGGACTCCCGCTGAAGTGTGGGCGTGTTTGGAGAGTAGCTGGGACAGACAGGCGAGTCCCTGAGGGTTGGAGATAAAGACGTGCTAGAGACTGGGGAGTAACTCAGTGAAAGTGGTGGGCTTGGTGGTGATCCCTGGGTTCCTGGAACTGACCCGCGCTGAAATGTGGGCGTGGTTGGAGAGTAGCTGGGACAGACTGGAGGGTCCGTAAGGGCTGGGGGTGAAGACGTGAGAGAGACTGGCGAGGATCTCCCTGAGGTCTGTGAGTTTGTAGGTGTTTCTGGGGTGTGGGGTAGAGACTCCCGCTGAAATCTGGGCGTAGTTGGAGAGTAGCTGGGACAGACAGGAGAGTCATGGGTGGCTGGGGGTGAGCTGCTGGATGATGGCAGTAAGAACATATGGTATATTATTGATGAATGAGGTGACTGTGAAGAATCTCCAGAGGAGGACACGGGAGAACACAATGACATGAGTGACTGTCCTGCTTGGTTAGGAAAGGGAAACGTAAAGTTGTGGAATTCTGTTGATGATGGATGTGAGAGTGGTGAAGCCCTGCGGGGTGATGTAGAGTACTTCCACATCCCTGGTGAGGAGCTGCCCCTTGGGTCTGAGTTTCTGGGAGGGGAGAGGGAGAAGCTGGGTGAGGCAGGCATGAATCTTGAGGAGTCAGGGCTGGGGGACCGCTCATATTCTCCCGAGACGTGTGAGTCTCTGGGGGACTCCTGGGTGCATGGGGCTGACTCCCGCAGGAACCTGGGGATGGCTGGAGAGTAACTGGGAGCCACAGGAGAGTCCCTGAGGCCTGGGGGTGAAGAGATGAAAGACACAGGGGTGGAGCACCGTGAGGCTCGTGAGTTTGTAGGTGATTCCCGGGCGTGGGGGGCTGACTCCAGCTGAAATCTGGGGTTGTTTGGAGAGTAGCTGGGAGACACAGGAGATCCCCCGAGAGCTGGGGGTGAGCTGCTGGGTGATGGCAGTAAGAACATGTGGTATATTATTGATGAACGTGGGGACTCTGAGGAATCCTCAGAGGAGGACACGGGAGAGCCCAATGGCTTCATTGATTGCCCATCACGGTGAGGACAGGGAAATGGGAGCTTGTGGGATTCTGGTGATGACAGAGGTGAGTGTGGTGAAGCCCTAGGGGATGGTGAATGGTAGCTCCGGATCCCTGGTGAGGAGCTTCCCCTGAAGCCTGAGTTTCTGAGAGGGGAGAGGGAGAAGCTGGGTGAGGCTCGCATGGACCTTGGGGAGTCCGTGCTGGGGGACCGTTCATAAGAAGAGCCGGACAAGACCCTACTGTTCTTAGGTGCAGACATGATTAGGAAACCTGCAGCTCCCAGGGGCCCCTACTAATTTTCTAACTCGCAGAAGGAAGGAGTGTGTGTGCGTGTGTGTGTGTGTGCGGTGTGAGGTATGTGCCCCTTAAGAAAATGGAAATCAACCAACCAATGAGACAGACAGACAGACAGACAGACAGACAGACAGACAGACAGAGATTCACTTGCCCAAGTGTTCTGTCCTGTCCTCTGAATCCGCTTCCAAGTCGCAAGACGCTGTGAGCTCCAAGTCAACGCAGAGTCCGCCAACCGCTCCGGCCGCTGATCCGCTCCGCGAAGATCTGAGTACAGGCCAGCCAGGGTGGGTTTAAATGGCCTCGGGCGCAGCCTAGCAGCGGAAAGGGCGGAGCTTCACTCCTCCTTTCCATCAGTCACCCCCAACTTTCCCAGGCTACACCTCGTAGGAAACTGTTCTCCTGCTTTGATTTCATGCGCCACCTTTGGGACAATCTAAGAACTTACAAGTTTTCTTGGCCAGATATATTAGGAATTGTATGCACTGAAACACTGAAAACCAACTAGTGGTTCTGTGGTTCCCACGTTGTGGTTTTGACACCAGCAGCATCCTTGCCACAATCAAACCCCGGAGATCCACAGATCTGCGGTGTAACCATACCTCCCCCTGATCCGGATGCATGGCAGTTTAAGGAGTCTTTCCGTGTAAGGGAAAAGACTTTGAAGAAAAGGTGGAGATATGCGTTGTAGAAACATTCTTTTGCTCTGGAACCACGTAGAGACTTGGGAGCCAGTTGGGTGGAGCATTCGTTGGATGAGGGTGCTCGGGTTAGGAATATCAAGGTGTGGCTCCAGATAATCCAATCATCTAATTAAGATTCCAGTTATGCTCATCTGTTTTAAAATTCCGTTTGGGTAAATTCTTTTAGTCAGACTGAGAATGGCAAAGCCTCAACCCCAATTTCCAGGGAGGGTTGAGAGCCTCAGGTGGAGTTGATCACCAATAGCCTATGGTTTAACCCGTCATGCCTATAGAATGAGGTCTCCATAAAAACCCAAAAGGACTGGGTTCAGAGAGCTTGTGGATAACACTTCCTGGAAGGTAGTGCACCCCTCCCCACACGCCGGGCCCCGCATTTATTTCTGAACTTTTGGCAAAGTCCGCTAAAATACAACGGCAAATGTAAGTGTTTCCCTGCGTGCTGTGAGCTCTTCCAGCCAATGAATGCAACTAAATCTGGGAGTGGTGGCAACCTGATTTATAGCCAGTTGCTGAGAAGCACAGGTAAAACAACGTGGGGCTTCCCATTGTTATTAGTGTGGGAGGCCTGTCTGTCGGGACTCGGCCCTTTGGAATCTAAAGCTATGTCCCGGTAGATAGCGTCACCATTGAATTAGAAGACACACATATGTTGAGAATAATCTTTCTGGTCATTTGCTGCATGTCTTATTTACAATATGTAATCAAATTCTTTATCCTGGCCTTATGGCACCTGGGTTGAGAACCATGATTTGAACCAAACATTGGTCTGTCACGTTCTGAGTTTGAAACTTTATTTTGCCTTTAGCGTTTTGCTATTGCTTTTTCGTTTTCTTTTGTTTCGTTTCGTTTCTAAGTTCTGGGGTATATGTGCAGGATGTGCAGATTTGTTACTAAGGTAAACGTGTGCCATGGTGGTTTGCTGCACCTGTCAACCCATCACCTAGGTATTAAGCCCAGCATGCAGTAGCTGTTTTTCTTAACGCTCTGCCTCCCGAAAGGCCCCAGTGAGTGTTGTTCCCCTTCCTGTGTCCATGTCATCTCATTTTTCAGCTCTCATTATAAGTGAGAATGTGGCGTTTGGTTTTCTTTCCCTGGATTAGTTTGCTGAGCATAATGACCACACATCACCACTGTTTTTGTTTTTTAGTATAAAGAGTAGTATTTTATTGAATAAGATTTGCTCACAGAAAAATAAGCTTAAGTCTACAATGAATGCCAGACTCTACAGCAGAAAGCAATTTTCTCACTTTTCCACACACAATGGTTCCTACTAAGTGAAAAAACTTCATTCACAAATGTACTACTCTGTCTCAAAACATCTCACATAATCATGCACTGTACTAAAGCCATTAGATCAGTTCTTCAGTCAGGTTAAAGAAGTATCCCTCTAATAACTGACTTTTATAATGCTATCAATATCCACTCCCAATCAGTCTGCCATTGTTAATGGTGTACAGCATTACTGAATACAATGGAATTGATGACGCCCATATCCACGGACACACCGTGACTTACGGTGGTTTGATTTATGATTTTTCAACGTTATGATGGGATTATTGGAATATTAGGTGCGTTTCTGAGTTACAGTGGGTTTATGAGTATGCGACCCTATACTCCAGAAACAGCTGTATAAGGAAAAACAGGTGTACCTAATAAGAATATGCTTAGTGACTTGGGATAAACCAATAGATGTTCACAACTGATGGAGAGCCGTGAAAGAGAGATAGCGGTAAATAGTTACAATAACACAATTTTCCTGCACCTGTCGAGGATTTCTCCCAAAAAACGCAGAATGTGGGATGCACCTAAGGCATATGAAAGAGAGAGGGCAGAAGGAGTAAGAGAGAAATAGGAGGAAGGAAGGAAGGAAGGAAAGAAAGAAGGAAGGTAGGAAGGAATGAAGGAAGGAAGGAAGGAAGGAAGGACGAAAGGAAGGAGAAAACACCCGGTGTTACTAAAACCCCCCAAAAAATGGTTTCCCCCTGTGGGTAAGCCTACAATGTGGATGAATCTTGAAAATATTGTGCTACGTGTTGTGTCAGTCATAACAGCTCACCTATTGTGCAATTCCGTTGATAGGAAATGTCCACAATATGGAAATCTATGCATATGGGATTGATCGCACTAGGTAGTTGCTACCTAGGGCTGAGGGTCAGGGCGAAGGTTTGAGACAGAATGAGGAGTGACTAATGTCTACAGGGTTTTTCTCTGGTCGGGGGTGATAAGACGTTCTACAATGGATTGCGAATTAAAATTGAATGTGCACCACCACAGGTATACTAAAAGTCACTCAATTCATGACTTTTAATGGGGGAATCTTCTGTGGCGCACTCTCATGGAGACCACGGCAGACATAGTGAGAGAGAAAAAGGTGAGTAAATATCTGAAACGGAGGCAGAAAGAGAGAGAATGAGAAGCCCTGTGAATGGAAGGGAGAGCGAAAAGGGAAAATGGTCCTATTTACAAATGACAGATGTGAAACTGGGGTTCACATCAACAGTGTCACTGCCAGGAAGGAGGGTCATGCTAGCCATGTCACCGGTAGTGTGGCCCGCAGGGACGCCGACCTGCTGGAGCGTCGTGCCAGCATGGGCTCTGGCAGCCACGTGGGCCAGCAGGAGGGTCCCGCTGCACAGCTGTGGGGTGAGGATAGACTGGGTGGTGATATCGGCCATTACAGGGGCCTCTTCTGCTGGCAAGAGTGTGACAGTAGCAAGTAGATGGACAAGCCTGCGTGTGAGGACGGAATGCAGGAGGGGCTCTTGTGCGGCTGGGTGTGGGGCCCTCACGGGAACCGTGGAGAAATGGCCAGGTAACTGCGTCATGTGGGCTAGTAGATTGGCCAGGGCTTCGAACTGAAGGACAATAACGGGGAGTAGCTGTCAGGCCCTGGGAGTGTCTGAGTGTAAGTGGAGATGGGTTTGGGGTCACTGAGGGATGCGTGGGAGCCATCCCTGTATAGGTACAGGTCATAGGGAGATAGTCTCGTGAGGCCTGTGAGTGTCTAGGGTTGTCCTGGGTGCCTGGGGCTGACTGTGGCAGAAATCTGGGGAAGGCTGGAGAGAAGCTGGGAGACCCAGGAGAGTCCCTGAAGGCAGGGGGTGAAGAGGTGAAAGAAATGGGGGAGGGTTGCAGTAAGGTCCGTGAGTTTGTAGGTGATTCCTGGGTGCGGGAAGCTGACTCCAGGTGAAATCTGGAGACGGTCGGAGTGTAGCTGAGAGAGACAGAAGAGTCCTTGAGGGCTGGGGGTGAGAACATGAGGGAGACTGGGGAGTAAGTCAGTGAAATTCGTGAGTTCGGTGGTGTATCGTGGGTGCCTGGAACTGACTCCAGCTGGAATCTAGCGAAGTTTTGAGAGTAGCTGAAAGAGACACAGGAGTCCCTGTGGGCTGAGGGCAAAGACCTGAGAGAGACCAGGGAGGACCTCAGTGAAGTCTGTGAGTCTGTAGGTGATTCCGGAGTGTGGGAGGCTGAGTGCCGCTGAAATCTGGGCGTGGTGGGAGAGTAGCTGGGACAGACAGGAGAGTCCCAGGGGGCTGGGGGTGAAGACATGACAGAGACTGGGGAGTAACTCAGCGAAACTGCTGAGTTTGGTGGTGATACCTGGGTGCCTGGAACTGACTCCCGCTGAAATCTGGGCATGGTTGGAGAGTAGCTGGGACACACAGGAGAGTCCCTGAGGGCTGGGGGTGAAGACATGAGAGAGACCGGGGAGTACCTCAGTGAAACTGGTGAGTTTGGTGGTGACTCCGGGGTGCCTGGAACTGACTCCAGCTGAAATGTGTGCGTGGTTGGAGAGTAGCTGGGACAGACAGGAGAGTCCCTGAGGGCTGGTGAAGACATGAGAGAGACTGGAGAGTAAGTGAGTGAAATTGGGGAGTTTGGTGGTGCTTCCTGGGTGCTTGGAACTGACTCCCGCTGAAGTGTGGGCGTGGTTGGAGAGTAGCTGGGACACACAGGAGAGTCCCTGAGGGTTGGAGATAAAGACGTGCTAGAGAGTGAGGAGTAACTGAGTGAAATTGGGGAGTTTGGTGGTGATTCCGGGGTGCCTGGAGCTGACTGCAGCTGAAATGTGGGCGTGGTTGGAGAGTAGCTGGGACAGACGGGAGAGTCCCTGAGGGATGGTGAAGACATGAGAGAGACTGGGGAGTAACGCAGTGAAATTGGTGAGTTTGGTGGTGATTTCTGGGTGCCTGCAACGGACTCCCGCTGAAGTGTGGGCGTGTTTGGAGAGTAGCTGGGACAGACAGGCGAGTCCCTGAGGGTTGGAGATAAAGACGTGCTAGAGACTGGGGAGTAACTCAGTGAAAGTGGTGGGCTTGGTGGTGATCCCTGGGTTCCTGGAACTGACCCGCGCTGAAATGTGGGCGTGGTTGGAGAGTAGCTGGGACAGACTGGAGGGTCCGTAAGGGCTGGGGGTGAAGACGTGAGAGAGACTGGCGAGGATCTCCCTGAGGTCTGTGAGTTTGTAGGTGTTTCTGGGGTGTGGGGTAGAGACTCCCGCTGAAATCTGGGCGTAGTTGGAGAGTAGCTGGGACAGACAGGAGAGTCATGGGTGGCTGGGGGTGAGCTGCTGGATGATGGCAGTAAGAACATATGGTATATTATTGATGAATGAGGTGACTGTGAAGAATCTCCAGAGGAGGACACGGGAGAACACAATGACATGAGTGACTGTCCTGCTTGGTTAGGAAAGGGAAACGTAAAGTTGTGGAATTCTGTTGATGATGGATGTGAGAGTGGTGAAGCCCTGCGGGGTGATGTAGAGTACTTCCACATCCCTGGTGAGGAGCTGCCCCTTGGGTCTGAGTTTCTGGGAGGGGAGAGGGAGAAGCTGGGTGAGGCAGGCATGAATCTTGAGGAGTCAGGGCTGGGGGACCGCTCATATTCTCCCGAGACGTGTGAGTCTCTGGGGGACTCCTGGGTGCATGGGGCTGACTCCCGCAGGAACCTGGGGATGGCTGGAGAGTAACTGGGAGCCACAGGAGAGTCCCTGAGGCCTGGGGGTGAAGAGATGAAAGACACAGGGGTGGAGCACCGTGAGGCTCGTGAGTTTGTAGGTGATTCCCGGGCGTGGGGGGCTGACTCCAGCTGAAATCTGGGGTTGTTTGGAGAGTAGCTGGGAGACACAGGAGATCCCCCGAGAGCTGGGGGTGAGCTGCTGGGTGATGGCAGTAAGAACATGTGGTATATTATTGATGAACGTGGGGACTCTGAGGAATCCTCAGAGGAGGACACGGGAGAGCCCAATGGCTTCATTGATTGCCCATCACGGTGAGGACAGGGAAATGGGAGCTTGTGGGATTCTGGTGATGACAGAGGTGAGTGTGGTGAAGCCCTAGGGGATGGTGAATGGTAGCTCCGGATCCCTGGTGAGGAGCTTCCCCTGAAGCCTGAGTTTCTGAGAGGGGAGAGGGAGAAGCTGGGTGAGGCTCGCATGGACCTTGGGGAGTCCGTGCTGGGGGACCGTTCATAAGAAGAGCCGGACAAGACCCTACTGTTCTTAGGTGCAGACATGATTAGGAAACCTGCAGCTCCCAGGGGCCCCTACTAATTTTCTAACTCGCAGAAGGAAGGAGTGTGTGTGCGTGTGTGTGTGTGTGCGGTGTGAGGTATGTGCCCCTTAAGAAAATGGAAATCAACCAACCAATGAGACAGACAGACAGACAGACAGACAGACAGACAGACAGACAGAGATTCACTTGCCCAAGTGTTCTGTCCTGTCCTCTGAATCCGCTTCCAAGTCGCAAGACGCTGTGAGCTCCAAGTCAACGCAGAGTCCGCCAACCGCTCCGGCCGCTGATCCGCTCCGCGAAGATCTGAGTACAGGCCAGCCAGGGTGGGTTTAAATGGCCTCGGGCGCAGCCTAGCAGCGGAAAGGGCGGAGCTTCACTCCTCCTTTCCATCAGTCACCCCCAACTTTCCCAGGCTACACCTCGTAGGAAACTGTTCTCCTGCTTTGATTTCATGCGCCACCTTTGGGACAATCTAAGAACTTACAAGTTTTCTTGGCCAGATATATTAGGAATTGTATGCACTGAAACACTGAAAACCAACTAGTGGTTCTGTGGTTCCCACGTTGTGGTTTTGACACCAGCAGCATCCTTGCCACAATCAAACCCCGGAGATCCACAGATCTGCGGTGTAACCATACCTCCCCCTGATCCGGATGCATGGCAGTTTAAGGAGTCTTTCCGTGTAAGGGAAAAGACTTTGAAGAAAAGGTGGAGATATGCGTTGTAGAAACATTCTTTTGCTCTGGAACCACGTAGAGACTTGGGAGCCAGTTGGGTGGAGCATTCGTTGGATGAGGGTGCTCGGGTTAGGAATATCAAGGTGTGGCTCCAGATAATCCAATCATCTAATTAAGATTCCAGTTATGCTCATCTGTTTTAAAATTCCGTTTGGGTAAATTCTTTTAGTCAGACTGAGAATGGCAAAGCCTCAACCCCAATTTCCAGGGAGGGTTGAGAGCCTCAGGTGGAGTTGATCACCAATAGCCTATGGTTTAACCCGTCATGCCTATAGAATGAGGTCTCCATAAAAACCCAAAAGGACTGGGTTCAGAGAGCTTGTGGATAACACTTCCTGGAAGGTAGTGCACCCCTCCCCACACGCCGGGCCCCGCATTTATTTCTGAACTTTTGGCAAAGTCCGCTAAAATACAACGGCAAATGTAAGTGTTTCCCTGCGTGCTGTGAGCTCTTCCAGCCAATGAATGCAACTAAATCTGGGAGTGGTGGCAACCTGATTTATAGCCAGTTGCTGAGAAGCACAGGTAAAACAACGTGGGGCTTCCCATTGTTATTAGTGTGGGAGGCCTGTCTGGCGGGACTCGGCCCTTTGGAATCTAAAGCTATGTCCCGGTAGATAGCGTCACCATTGAATTAGAAGACACACATATGTTGAGAATAATCTTTCTGGTCATTTGCTGCATGTCTTATTTACAATATGTAATCAAATTCTTTATCCTGGCCTTATGGCACCTGGGTTGAGAACCATGATTTGAACCAAACATTGGTCTGTCACGTTCTGAGTTTGAAACTTTATTTTGCCTTTAGCGTTTTGCTATTGCTTTTTCGTTTTCTTTTGTTTCGTTTCAAGTTCTCGGGTATATGTGCAGGATGTGCAGATTTGTTACTAAGGTAAACGTGTGCCATGGTGGTTTGCTGCACCTGTCAACCCATCACCTAGGTATTAAGCCCAGCATGCAGTAGCTGTTTTTCTTAACGCTCTGCCTCCCGAAAGGCCCCAGTGAGTGTTGTTCCCCTTCCTGTGTCCATGTGATCTCCTTTTTCAGCTCTCATTATAAGTGAGAATGTGGCGTTTGGTTTTCTTTCCCTGGATTAGTTTGCTGAGCATAATGACCACACATCACCACTGTTTCTGTTTTTTAGTATAAAGAGTAGTATATTATTGAATAAGATTTGCTCACAGAAAAATAAGCTTAAGTCTACAATGAATGCCAGACTCTACAGCAGAAAGCAATTTTCTCACTTTTCCACACACAATGGTTCCTACTAAGTGAAAAAACTTCATTCACAAATGTACTACTCTGTCTCAAAACATCTCACATAATCATGCACTGTACTAAAGCCATTAGATCAGTTCTTCAGTCAGGTTAAAGAAGTATCCCTCTAATAACTGACTTTTATAATGCTATCAATATCCACTCCCAATCAGTCTGCCATTGTTAATGGTGTACAGCATTACTGAATACAATGGAATTGATGACGCCCATATCCACGGACACACCGTGACTTACGGTGGTTTGATTTATGATTTTTCAACGTTATGATGGGATTATTGGAATATTAGGTGCGTTTCTGAGTTACAGTGGGTTTATGAGTATGCGACCCTATACTCCAGAAACAGCTGTATAAGGAAAAACAGGTGTACCTAATAAGAATATGCTTAGTGACTTGGGATAAACCAATAGATGTTCACAACTGATGGAGAGCCGTGAAAGAGAGATAGCGGTAAATAGTTACAATAACACAATTTTCCTGCACCTGTCGAGGATTTCTCCCAAAAAACGCAGAATGTGGGATGCACCTAAGGCATATGAAAGAGAGAGGGCAGAAGGAGTAAGAGAGAAATAGGAGGAAGGAAGGAAGGAAGGAAAGAAAGAAGGAAGGTAGGAAGGAATGAAGGAAGGAAGGAAGGAAGGAAGGACGAAAGGAAGGAGAAAACACCCGGTGTTACTAAAACCCCCCAAAAAATGGTTTCCCCCTGTGGGTAAGCCTACAATGTGGATGAATCTTGAAAATATTGTGCTACGTGTTGTGTCAGTCATAACAGCTCACCTATTGTGCAATTCCGTTGATAGGAAATGTCCACAATATGGAAATCTATGCATATGGGATTGATCGCACTAGGTAGTTGCTACCTAGGGCTGAGGGTCAGGGCGAAGGTTTGAGACAGAATGAGGAGTGACTAATGTCTACAGGGTTTTTCTCTGGTCGGGGGTGATAAGACGTTCTACAATGGATTGCGAATTAAAATTGAATGTGCACCACCACAGGTATACTAAAAGTCACTCAATTCATGACTTTTAATGGGGGAATCTTCTGTGGCGCACTCTCATGGAGACCACGGCAGACATAGTGAGAGAGAAAAAGGTGAGTAAATATCTGAAACGGAGGCAGAAAGAGAGAGAATGAGAAGCCCTGTGAATGGAAGGGAGAGCGAAAAGGGAAAATGGTCCTATTTACAAATGACAGATGTGAAACTGGGGTTCACATCAACAGTGTCACTGCCAGGAAGGAGGGTCATGCTAGCCATGTCACCGGTAGTGTGGCCCGCAGGGACGCCGACCTGCTGGAGCGTCGTGCCAGCATGGGCTCTGGCAGCCACGTGGGCCAGCAGGAGGGTCCCGCTGCACAGCTGTGGGGTGAGGATAGACTGGGTGGTGATATCGGCCATTACAGGGGCCTCTTCTGCTGGCAAGAGTGTGACAGTAGCAAGTAGATGGACAAGCCTGCGTGTGAGGACGGAATGCAGGAGGGGCTCTTGTGCGGCTGGGTGTGGGGCCCTCACGGGAACCGTGGAGAAATGGCCAGGTAACTGCGTCATGTGGGCTAGTAGATTGGCCAGGGCTTCGAACTGAAGGACAATAACGGGGAGTAGCTGTCAGGCCCTGGGAGTGTCTGAGTGTAAGTGGAGATGGGTTTGGGGTCACTGAGGGATGCGTGGGAGCCATCCCTGTATAGGTACAGGTCATAGGGAGATAGTCTCGTGAGGCCTGTGAGTGTCTAGGGTTGTCCTGGGTGCCTGGGGCTGACTGTGGCAGAAATCTGGGGAAGGCTGGAGAGAAGCTGGGAGACCCAGGAGAGTCCCTGAAGGCAGGGGGTGAAGAGGTGAAAGAAATGGGGGAGGGTTGCAGTAAGGTCCGTGAGTTTGTAGGTGATTCCTGGGTGCGGGAAGCTGACTCCAGGTGAAATCTGGAGACGGTCGGAGTGTAGCTGAGAGAGACAGAAGAGTCCTTGAGGGCTGGGGGTGAGAACATGAGGGAGACTGGGGAGTAAGTCAGTGAAATTCGTGAGTTCGGTGGTGTATCGTGGGTGCCTGGAACTGACTCCAGCTGGAATCTAGCGAAGTTTTGAGAGTAGCTGAAAGAGACACAGGAGTCCCTGTGGGCTGAGGGCAAAGACCTGAGAGAGACCAGGGAGGACCTCAGTGAAGTCTGTGAGTCTGTAGGTGATTCCGGAGTGTGGGAGGCTGAGTGCCGCTGAAATCTGGGCGTGGTGGGAGAGTAGCTGGGACAGACAGGAGAGTCCCAGGGGGCTGGGGGTGAAGACATGACAGAGACTGGGGAGTAACTCAGCGAAACTGCTGAGTTTGGTGGTGATACCTGGGTGCCTGGAACTGACTCCCGCTGAAATCTGGGCATGGTTGGAGAGTAGCTGGGACACACAGGAGAGTCCCTGAGGGCTGGGGGTGAAGACATGAGAGAGACCGGGGAGTACCTCAGTGAAACTGGTGAGTTTGGTGGTGACTCCGGGGTGCCTGGAACTGACTCCAGCTGAAATGTGTGCGTGGTTGGAGAGTAGCTGGGACAGACAGGAGAGTCCCTGAGGGCTGGTGAAGACATGAGAGAGACTGGAGAGTAAGTGAGTGAAATTGGGGAGTTTGGTGGTGCTTCCTGGGTGCTTGGAACTGACTCCCGCTGAAGTGTGGGCGTGGTTGGAGAGTAGCTGGGACACACAGGAGAGTCCCTGAGGGTTGGAGATAAAGACGTGCTAGAGAGTGAGGAGTAACTGAGTGAAATTGGGGAGTTTGGTGGTGATTCCGGGGTGCCTGGAGCTGACTGCAGCTGAAATGTGGGCGTGGTTGGAGAGTAGCTGGGACAGACGGGAGAGTCCCTGAGGGATGGTGAAGACATGAGAGAGACTGGGGAGTAACGCAGTGAAATTGGTGAGTTTGGTGGTGATTTCTGGGTGCCTGCAACGGACTCCCGCTGAAGTGTGGGCGTGTTTGGAGAGTAGCTGGGACAGACAGGCGAGTCCCTGAGGGTTGGAGATAAAGACGTGCTAGAGACTGGGGAGTAACTCAGTGAAAGTGGTGGGCTTGGTGGTGATCCCTGGGTTCCTGGAACTGACCCGCGCTGAAATGTGGGCGTGGTTGGAGAGTAGCTGGGACAGACTGGAGGGTCCGTAAGGGCTGGGGGTGAAGACGTGAGAGAGACTGGCGAGGATCTCCCTGAGGTCTGTGAGTTTGTAGGTGTTTCTGGGGTGTGGGGTAGAGACTCCCGCTGAAATCTGGGCGTAGTTGGAGAGTAGCTGGGACAGACAGGAGAGTCATGGGTGGCTGGGGGTGAGCTGCTGGATGATGGCAGTAAGAACATATGGTATATTATTGATGAATGAGGTGACTGTGAAGAATCTCCAGAGGAGGACACGGGAGAACACAATGACATGAGTGACTGTCCTGCTTGGTTAGGAAAGGGAAACGTAAAGTTGTGGAATTCTGTTGATGATGGATGTGAGAGTGGTGAAGCCCTGCGGGGTGATGTAGAGTACTTCCACATCCCTGGTGAGGAGCTGCCCCTTGGGTCTGAGTTTCTGGGAGGGGAGAGGGAGAAGCTGGGTGAGGCAGGCATGAATCTTGAGGAGTCAGGGCTGGGGGACCGCTCATATTCTCCCGAGACGTGTGAGTCTCTGGGGGACTCCTGGGTGCATGGGGCTGACTCCCGCAGGAACCTGGGGATGGCTGGAGAGTAACTGGGAGCCACAGGAGAGTCCCTGAGGCCTGGGGGTGAAGAGATGAAAGACACAGGGGTGGAGCACCGTGAGGCTCGTGAGTTTGTAGGTGATTCCCGGGCGTGGGGGGCTGACTCCAGCTGAAATCTGGGGTTGTTTGGAGAGTAGCTGGGAGACACAGGAGATCCCCCGAGAGCTGGGGGTGAGCTGCTGGGTGATGGCAGTAAGAACATGTGGTATATTATTGATGAACGTGGGGACTCTGAGGAATCCTCAGAGGAGGACACGGGAGAGCCCAATGGCTTCATTGATTGCCCATCACGGTGAGGACAGGGAAATGGGAGCTTGTGGGATTCTGGTGATGACAGAGGTGAGTGTGGTGAAGCCCTAGGGGATGGTGAATGGTAGCTCCGGATCCCTGGTGAGGAGCTTCCCCTGAAGCCTGAGTTTCTGAGAGGGGAGAGGGAGAAGCTGGGTGAGGCTCGCATGGACCTTGGGGAGTCCGTGCTGGGGGACCGTTCATAAGAAGAGCCGGACAAGACCCTACTGTTCTTAGGTGCAGACATGATTAGGAAACCTGCAGCTCCCAGGGGCCCCTACTAATTTTCTAACTCGCAGAAGGAAGGAGTGTGTGTGCGTGTGTGTGTGTGTGCGGTGTGAGGTATGTGCCCCTTAAGAAAATGGAAATCAACCAACCAATGAGACAGACAGACAGACAGACAGACAGACAGACAGACAGACAGAGATTCACTTGCCCAAGTGTTCTGTCCTGTCCTCTGAATCCGCTTCCAAGTCGCAAGACGCTGTGAGCTCCAAGTCAACGCAGAGTCCGCCAACCGCTCCGGCCGCTGATCCGCTCCGCGAAGATCTGAGTACAGGCCAGCCAGGGTGGGTTTAAATGGCCTCGGGCGCAGCCTAGCAGCGGAAAGGGCGGAGCTTCACTCCTCCTTTCCATCAGTCACCCCCAACTTTCCCAGGCTACACCTCGTAGGAAACTGTTCTCCTGCTTTGATTTCATGCGCCACCTTTGGGACAATCTAAGAACTTACAAGTTTTCTTGGCCAGATATATTAGGAATTGTATGCACTGAAACACTGAAAACCAACTAGTGGTTCTGTGGTTCCCACGTTGTGGTTTTGACACCAGCAGCATCCTTGCCACAATCAAACCCCGGAGATCCACAGATCTGCGGTGTAACCATACCTCCCCCTGATCCGGATGCATGGCAGTTTAAGGAGTCTTTCCGTGTAAGGGAAAAGACTTTGAAGAAAAGGTGGAGATATGCGTTGTAGAAACATTCTTTTGCTCTGGAACCACGTAGAGACTTGGGAGCCAGTTGGGTGGAGCATTCGTTGGATGAGGGTGCTCGGGTTAGGAATATCAAGGTGTGGCTCCAGATAATCCAATCATCTAATTAAGATTCCAGTTATGCTCATCTGTTTTAAAATTCCGTTTGGGTAAATTCTTTTAGTCAGACTGAGAATGGCAAAGCCTCAATCCCAATTTCCAGGGAGGGTTGAGAGCCTCAGGTGGAGTTGATCACCAATAGCCTATGGTTTAACCCGTCATGCCTATAGAATGAGGTCTCCATAAAAACCCAAAAGGACTGGGTTCAGAGAGCTTGTGGATAACACTTCCTGGAAGGTAGTGCACCCCTCCCCACACGCCGGGCCCCGCATTTATTTCTGAACTTTTGGCAAAGTCCGCTAAAATACAACGGCAAATGTAAGTGTTTCCCTGCGTGCTGTGAGCTCTTCCAGCCAATGAATGCAACTAAATCTGGGAGTGGTGGCAACCTGATTTATAGCCAGTTGCTGAGAAGCACAGGTAAAACAACGTGGGGCTTCCCATTGTTATTAGTGTGGGAGGCCTGTCTGTCGGGACTCGGCCCTTTGGAATCTAAAGCTATGTCCCGGTAGATAGCGTCACCATTGAATTAGAAGACACACATATGTTGAGAATAATCTTTCTGGTCATTTGCTGCATGTCTTATTTACAATATGTAATCAAATTCTTTATCCTGGCCTTATGGCACCTGGGTTGAGAACCATGATTTGAACCAAACATTGGTCTGTCACGTTCTGAGTTTGAAACTTTATTTTGCCTTTAGCGTTTTGCTATTGCTTTTTCGTTTTCTTTTGTTTCGTTTCGTTTCTAAGTTCTGGGGTATATGTGCAGGATGTGCAGATTTGTTACTAAGGTAAACGTGTGCCATGGTGGTTTGCTGCACCTGTCAACCCATCACCTAGGTATTAAGCCCAGCATGCAGTAGCTGTTTTTCTTAACGCTCTGCCTCCCGAAAGGCCCCAGTGAGTGTTGTTCCCCTTCCTGTGTCCATGTCATCTCATTTTTCAGCTCTCATTATAAGTGAGAATGTGGCGTTTGGTTTTCTTTCCCTGGATTAGTTTGCTGAGCATAATGACCACACATCACCACTGTTTTTGTTTTTTAGTATAAAGAGTAGTATTTTATTGAATAAGATTTGCTCACAGAAAAATAAGCTTAAGTCTACAATGAATGCCAGACTCTACAGCAGAAAGCAATTTTCTCACTTTTCCACACACAATGGTTCCTACTAAGTGAAAAAACTTCATTCACAAATGTACTACTCTGTCTCAAAACATCTCACATAATCATGCACTGTACTAAAGCCATTAGATCAGTTCTTCAGTCAGGTTAAAGAAGTATCCCTCTAATAACTGACTTTTATAATGCTATCAATATCCACTCCCAATCAGTCTGCCATTGTTAATGGTGTACAGCATTACTGAATACAATGGAATTGATGACGCCCATATCCACGGACACACCGTGACTTACGGTGGTTTGATTTATGATTTTTCAACGTTATGATGGGATTATTGGAATATTAGGTGCGTTTCTGAGTTACAGTGGGTTTATGAGTATGCGACCCTATACTCCAGAAACAGCTGTATAAGGAAAAACAGGTGTACCTAATAAGAATATGCTTAGTGACTTGGGATAAACCAATAGATGTTCACAACTGATGGAGAGCCGTGAAAGAGAGATAGCGGTAAATAGTTACAATAACACAATTTTCCTGCACCTGTCGAGGATTTCTCCCAAAAAACGCAGAATGTGGGATGCACCTAAGGCATATGAAAGAGAGAGGGCAGAAGGAGTAAGAGAGAAATAGGAGGAAGGAAGGAAGGAAGGAAAGAAAGAAGGAAGGTAGGAAGGAATGAAGGAAGGAAGGAAGGAAGGAAGGACGAAAGGAAGGAGAAAACACCCGGTGTTACTAAAACCCCCCAAAAAATGGTTTCCCCCTGTGGGTAAGCCTACAATGTGGATGAATCTTGAAAATATTGTGCTACGTGTTGTGTCAGTCATAACAGCTCACCTATTGTGCAATTCCGTTGATAGGAAATGTCCACAATATGGAAATCTATGCATATGGGATTGATCGCACTAGGTAGTTGCTACCTAGGGCTGAGGGTCAGGGCGAAGGTTTGAGACAGAATGAGGAGTGACTAATGTCTACAGGGTTTTTCTCTGGTCGGGGGTGATAAGACGTTCTACAATGGATTGCGAATTAAAATTGAATGTGCACCACCACAGGTATACTAAAAGCCACTCAATTCATGACTTTTAATGGGGGAATCTTCTGTGGCGCACTCTCATGGAGACCACGGCAGACATAGTGAGAGAGAAAAAGGTGAGTAAATATCTGAAACGGAGGCAGAAAGAGAGAGAATGAGAAGCCCTGTGAATGGAAGGGAGAGCGAAAAGGGAAAATGGTCCTATTTACAAATGACAGATGTGAAACTGGGGTTCACATCAACAGTGTCACTGCCAGGAAGGAGGGTCATGCTAGCCATGTCACCGGTAGTGTGGCCCGCAGGGACGCCGACCTGCTGGAGCGTCGTGCCAGCATGGGCTCTGGCAGCCACGTGGGCCAGCAGGAGGGTCCCGCTGCACAGCTGTGGGGTGAGGATAGACTGGGTGGTGATATCGGCCATTACAGGGGCCTCTTCTGCTGGCAAGAGTGTGACAGTAGCAAGTAGATGGACAAGCCTGCGTGTGAGGACGGAATGCAGGAGGGGCTCTTGTGCGGCTGGGTGTGGGGCCCTCACGGGAACCGTGGAGAAATGGCCAGGTAACTGCGTCATGTGGGCTAGTAGATTGGCCAGGGCTTCGAACTGAAGGACAATAACGGGGAGTAGCTGTCAGGCCCTGGGAGTGTCTGAGTGTAAGTGGAGATGGGTTTGGGGTCACTGAGGGATGCGTGGGAGCCATCCCTGTATAGGTACAGGTCATAGGGAGATAGTCTCGTGAGGCCTGTGAGTGTCTAGGGTTGTCCTGGGTGCCTGGGGCTGACTGTGGCAGAAATCTGGGGAAGGCTGGAGAGAAGCTGGGAGACCCAGGAGAGTCCCTGAAGGCAGGGGGTGAAGAGGTGAAAGAAATGGGGGAGGGTTGCAGTAAGGTCCGTGAGTTTGTAGGTGATTCCTGGGTGCGGGAAGCTGACTCCAGGTGAAATCTGGAGACGGTCGGAGTGTAGCTGAGAGAGACAGAAGAGTCCTTGAGGGCTGGGGGTGAGAACATGAGGGAGACTGGGGAGTAAGTCAGTGAAATTCGTGAGTTCGGTGGTGTATCGTGGGTGCCTGGAACTGACTCCAGCTGGAATCTAGCGAAGTTTTGAGAGTAGCTGAAAGAGACACAGGAGTCCCTGTGGGCTGAGGGCAAAGACCTGAGAGAGACCAGGGAGGACCTCAGTGAAGTCTGTGAGTCTGTAGGTGATTCCGGAGTGTGGGAGGCTGAGTGCCGCTGAAATCTGGGCGTGGTGGGAGAGTAGCTGGGACAGACAGGAGAGTCCCAGGGGGCTGGGGGTGAAGACATGACAGAGACTGGGGAGTAACTCAGCGAAACTGCTGAGTTTGGTGGTGATACCTGGGTGCCTGGAACTGACTCCCGCTGAAATCTGGGCATGGTTGGAGAGTAGCTGGGACACACAGGAGAGTCCCTGAGGGCTGGGGGTGAAGACATGAGAGAGACCGGGGAGTACCTCAGTGAAACTGGTGAGTTTGGTGGTGACTCCGGGGTGCCTGGGACTGACTCCAGCTGAAATGTGTGCGTGGTTGGAGAGTAGCTGGGACAGACAGGAGAGTCCCTGAGGGCTGGTGAAGACATGAGAGAGACTGGAGAGTAAGTGAGTGAAATTGGGGAGTTTGGTGGTGCTTCCTGGGTGCTTGGAACTGACTCCCGCTGAAGTGTGGGCGTGGTTGGAGAGTAGCTGGGACACACAGGAGAGTCCCTGAGGGTTGGAGATAAAGACGTGCTAGAGAGTGAGGAGTAACTGAGTGAAATTGGGGAGTTTGGTGGTGATTCCGGGGTGCCTGGAACTGACTGCAGCTGAAATGTGGGCGTGGTTGGAGAGTAGCTGGGACAGACGGGAGAGTCCCTGAGGGATGGTGAAGACATGAGAGAGACTGGGGAGTAACGCAGTGAAATTGGTGAGTTTGGTGGTGATTTCTGGGTGCCTGCAACGGACTCCCGCTGAAGTGTGGGCGTGTTTGGAGAGTAGCTGGGACAGACAGGCGAGTCCCTGAGGGTTGGAGATAAAGACGTGCTAGAGACTGGGGAGTAACTCAGTGAAAGTGGTGGGCTTGGTGGTGATCCCTGGGTTCCTGGAACTGACCCGCGCTGAAATGTGGGCGTGGTTGGAGAGTAGCTGGGACAGACTGGAGGGTCCGTAAGGGCTGGGGGTGAAGACGTGAGAGAGACTGGCGAGGATCTCCCTGAGGTCTGTGAGTTTGTAGGTGTTTCTGGGGTGTGGGGTAGAGACTCCCGCTGAAATCTGGGCGTAGTTGGAGAGTAGCTGGGACAGACAGGAGAGTCATGAGTGGCTGGGGGTGAGCTGCTGGATGATGGCAGTAAGAACATATGGTATATTATTGATGAATGAGGTGACTGTGAAGAATCTCCAGAGGAGGACACGGGAGAACACAATGACATGAGTGACTGTCCTGCTTGGTTAGGAAAGGGAAACGTAAAGTTGTGGAATTTGTTTCATATATTGTACATATAATATTAACTAAAAGAACACCAAATACATTTTATATAGTGTATATAAAATATCAAAAAGTACAGTAAATATATTTCATATATTGTACATATAATATTAACTAAAAGTACACCAAATACATTTTTTATATTGTAAATAAAATATCAAAAAGTACAGTAAATATATATAACATACTGTACATAAAATATCAAAATGTACACCAAATATGTGTTATATATACTGTAAATAAACTATCACAAACTACAGTAATTATATTTAATATACTGTACATAAAATATCAAAAATTACACCAAACGTATGTTATTTACTGTAAATAAAATATCAAAAATACAGTAAATATATATTACACACCATATGTAAAATATCACAATCTACAAAATATATATATTATATAATTTACATAAAATATCAAAAGGACACCAAATATATCTTATATACTGTACATAAAATATCAAAAAGTACAGTAAATAAATTTCATATATTGTATATATAATATTAACTAAATGTACACCAAATACATTTTATATACTGTAAATAAAATATCAAAAATTACAGTAAATATATATTACATACTGTACATAAAACATGAAAAAGTACACCAAATAAGTGTTATATATACTCTAAATAAACTATCAAAATCTACACTAATTATATTTAATATACTTTACATATAATATCAAAAATTACACCAAATGTACGTTATTTACTGTAAATAAAATATCAAAAAGTACAGTAAATATATATGACACACCGTATGTAACATATCACAATCTACACCAAATATATTTTATATAATTTACATAAAATATCAAAAGGACACCAAACATATCTTATATACTGTACATAAAATATCAAAAAGTACAGTAAATATATTTCATATATTGTATATATAATATTAACTAAAAGTACACCAAACACATTTTATATACTGTAAATTAAATATCAAAAAGTACAGTATATGTTACATACTGTACATAAAATATCAAAAAGTACACCAAATATGTATTATATATACTGTAAATAAACTATCAAAAGCTACAGTAATTATATTTAATATAAAGTAAATAAAATATCAAAAATTACACCAAATGTATAATATTAACTGTAAATAAAATATCAAAAAGTACAGTAAATATATATTACACACCCTATGTAAAATATCACAAACTACACCAAATTTATATTATATAATTTACATAAAATAACCAAAGGACACCAAATATACCTTATATACTGTACAAAAAATATCAAAATGTACTGTAAATATATTTCATATATTGTATATATAATATTAACTAAATGTACACCAAATACATTTTTTATACTGTAAATAAATTATCAAAAATTACACTAAATATATATCACATACTGTACATAAAATATCAAATAGTACACCAAATATGTGTTATATATACTGTAAATAAATTATCAAAGACTACAGTAAATACATTTAATAAACTGTACGTAAAATATCAAAAATTACACCAAATGTATACTATATACTCTAAATAAAATATGAAAAAGTACAGTAAATATATGTTACGCACCCTATGAAAAATATCAAAAACTACAACAAATATATATTATATAATTTACATAAAATATCAAAAGTACAACAAATATATATTATATACTGAACCTAAAATATCAAAAAATACAGTAAATATATTTCATAGATTGTACATATAATATTAATTAAAAGTACATCAAATACATTTTATATAGTGTAAGTAAAATATCAAAAAGTACAGTAAATATATATTACATAGAGTACATAAAATATAAAAAAGTACACCAAATATGTGTTATATATACTGTAAATAAACTATCAAAATCTACAGCAATTATATATAATATACTGTAAATAAAATATCAAAAATTACACCAAATGTATATTATATACTTTAAATAAAATATCAAAAAGGACAGTAAATATGTTTCATATATTGTGCATATAATATAAACTAAAAGTACAACAAATACATTTTATGTACTGTAAATAAAATATCGAAAAGTACAGTAAATATATATTACATAGTGTACATAAAATATCAAAATGTACGCCAAATATTTTTTATATATACTGTAAATAAACTATCCAAAACTACAGTAATTATATTTAATATACTGTACATAAAATATCAAAAATTACACCAAATGTATATTATATACTGTAAATAAAATATCAAAAAGGACAGTAAATATATATTACCCTCTATTTAATATATCAAAAATAAAAAACATATATTATATAATTTACATAAAATATCAAAAGAACGCCAAATATATCTCATATACTGTACATAAAATATCAAAAAGTACAGTAAATATATTTCATATATTGTACATATAATATTAACTAAAAGTACACCAAATACATTTTATATACTGTAAATAAAATATCAGAAAGTACAGGAAATATATATTACATTCTGTACATAAAATATCAAAAAGTACACCAAATATGTGTCATATATACTGTAAATAAACTATCAAAACCTACACTAATTATATTTAATATACTGTACATAAAATATGAAAAATTACACCAAATGTATATTATATACTCTAAATAACATATGCAAAAGGACAGTAAATATATATTAGGCACCCTATGTAAAATATCAAAAACTACACCAAATATATATTATAAAATTTTCAAAAAATATCAAAAGTACACCAAATATATATTATATACTGTACATAAAATATCAAAAAGTACAGTAAATATATTTCATATTTTGTACATATAATATTAACTAAAAGTACACCAAATACATTTTATATACTGTAAATAAAGTATCAAAAGGTACAGTAAATATATATTACATACAGTACATAAAATATAAAAAAGTACACCAAATATGTGTTATAAACACTGTAAATAAACTGTCAAAAACTACAGCAATTATATTTAATATACTGTATATAAAATATCAAAAACTACACCAAATATATATTATATAATTTACGTAAAATATCTAAAGGACACCAAATATATCTTATACACTGTACAAAAAATATCAAAAAGTACAGTAAATATATTTCATATATTGTGCATATAATATTAACTAAAAGTACAACAAATGCATTTTATGTACTGTAAATAAAATATCAAAAACTACAGTAAATATATATTGCATACTCTACATAAAATATCAAAATCTACACCAAATATGTGTTATATATACTGTAAATAAACTCTCGAAAACTAAAATAATTATATTTAATATACTCTAAATGAAATATAAAAAATAACACCAAAGGTATAATATACTGTAAATAAAATATCAAAAAGTACAGTAAATATATATTACACACCCTATGTAAAATATCACAAACTACACCAAATATATATTAAATAATTTACATGAAATAGCAAAAGGACACCAAATATATCTTATATACTCTACATAAAATATCAAAATGTACAGTAAATATATTTCATATACTGTACATATAATATTAACTAAAAGTACACCAAATACATTTTATATAGTGTAAATAAAATATCAAAAATTTCAGTAAATATATATTACATAGTGTACATAAATTATCAAAAAGTACACCAAATATGTGTTATATATACTGTAAATAAACTATCAAAAACTACAGTAATTATATTTAATATACTGTACATAAAATATCAAGAATTACACCAAATGTATGTTATTTACTGTAAATAAAATATCAAAAATTACAGTAAATATATATTGCACACCATATGTAAAATATCACAATCTACACCAAATATATATTATATAATTTACATAAAATATCAAAAGGACACCAAATATATCTTATATACTGTACATAAAGTATCAAAATGTACAGTAAATATATTTCATATATTGTACACATAATGTTAACGAAAAGTACACCAAATACATTTTATATAGTGTAAATAAAGTATCAAAAATTACATTAAATATATATTACATACTGTACATAAAATATCAAAAAGTACACCAAATATGTGTTAAATATAGTTTAAATAAACTATCAAAAACTACAGTAATTATATTTAATATACTGTACATAAAATATCAAAAATTACACCAAATGTATATTATATACTGTAAATAAAATATCAAAAAGGACAGTAAATATATATTACACTCTATGTAAAATATCAAAAACTAAAAATCTATATTATATAATTTACATAAAATATCAAAAAGACACCAAATATATCTTATACACAGTACATAAAATATCAAAAAGTACAGTAAATATATTTCATATATTGTACATATAATATTAACTAAAAGTACACCAAATATATTTTATATACTGTTAATAAAATATCAGAAAGTACAGTAAATATATATTACATAGTGTACATAAAATATCAAAAAGTACAGTAAATATGTGTTATATATACTGTAAAAAACTATCAAAACCTACAGTAATTACATTTAATATACTGTACATAAAATATCAAAATTACACCAAATGTATATTATATACTCTAAATAAAATATGAAAAAGACAGTAAATATATCTTACGCACGCTATGTAAAATATCAAAAATTACACCAAATATATATTATAAAATTTACATAAAATATCACAAGGACACCAAGTATATATTATATACTCGACATAAAATATCAAAAAGTACAGTAAATATATTTCATATATTGTATATATAATATTAACTATAAGTACACCAAATACATTTTATATACTGTAAATAAAATATCAAAAAGTACAGTATATATTACATACTGTACATAAAATATCAAAAAGTACACCAAATATATGTTATATATACTGTAAATAAACTATCAAAAACTACTGTAATTATATTTATTATTCTGTACATAAAATATCAAATATTACACCAAATGTATAATATATAGTGTAAATAAAATATCAAAAAGGACAGTAAATATATCTGACATACCCTATGTAAAATATCAAAAACTACACCAAATATATATTATATAATTTACATAAAATATAAAAAGGACACCAAATATATCTTATATAATGTACATAAAATATCAAAAAGTACAGTAAATATATTTCTTATATTGTGCATACAATATTAACTAAAAGAACACCAAATACATTTTATATACTGTAAATAAAATATCAAAAATTACACTAATATATATTACATACTGTACATAAAATATGAAAAAGTACACCAAATATGTGTTATATATACTGTAAATAAACTATCAAAAACTACAATAAATATATTTATTATACTGTACATAAAATATAAAAAATTACACCAAATGTATATTATATACTGTAAATAAAATATCAAAAAGGACAGTAAATATATATGACACACCCTATGTAAAATATCAAAAACTACACCAAATATATATTATATAATTTACATAAAATCTCAAAAGGACACCAAGTATATCTTATATACTGTACATAAAATATCAAAAGTACAGCAAATATATTTCATATATTGTACATATAATATTAACTAAAAGTACACCAAATACATTTTATAAACTGTAAATAAAATATCAAAAAGTACAGTAAATGTATATTACATACTGTAAATAAAATATCAAAAAGTACACCACATATGTGTTATATATACTGTAAATAAACTATCAAATCTGCAGTAATTATATTTAATATACTGTACATAAAATATCAAAAATTACACCAAATGTATATTATATACTGTAAATAAAATATCAAATAGTACATTAAATATATATTACACACCCTATGTAAAATATCAAAAACTACACCAAATATATATTATACAATTTACATAAAATATCAAAAGGCCACAAAATATATCTTATATACTGTACATACAATATCAAAAAGTACAGTAAATATGTTTCATATATTGTACATATAATATTAACTGAAAGTACACCAAATACATTTTATATAGTGTAAATAAAATATCAAAAAGTACAGTAAATACATGTTACATACTGTACATAAAATATCAAAAAGTACACCAAATATGTATTATATATACTGTAAATAAACTATCAAAAGCTACAGTAATTATATTTAATATAAAGTAAATAAAATATCAAAAATTACAACAAATGTATATTATTTGCCGTAAATAAAATACCAAAAATTACAGTAAATATATATTACACACCCTGTGTAAAATATCACAAACTACACCATATATATTATATAATTTACATAAAATATCAAAAGGACACCAAATATACCTTATATACTGTACATAAAATATCAAATTGTACAGTAAATATATTTCATATATTTTACATATAATATTAACTAAAAGTACACCAAATAGATTTTATATACCGTAAATAAAACATCAAAAATTACAGTAAATATATATTACATATTGTACCTAAAATATCAAAAAGTGCACGAAATATGTGTTATATATACTGTAAATTAACTATCAAAAACTTCAGTAATTATATTTAATATAGTGTACATAAAATATCAAAAATTACACCAAATGTATATTATTTACTGTAAATAAAATATCAAAAATACAGTACATATATATTACACACCGTATGTAAAATATCACAATCTGCACCAAATATATATGATATAATTTACATAAAATATCAAAAGGACACCAAATATATCTTATATACTGTACATATAATATCAAAAAGTACAGCAAATATATTTCATATATTGTACATATAATATTAACTAAAAGTACACCAAATACATTTTATATAGTGTAAATAAAATATCAAAAAGTACAGTAAATATATATTACACACCATACGTAAAATATCACAATCTACGCCAAATATATATTATATCATTTACATAAAATATCAAAAGGACACAAATATATCTTATATACTGTACATAAAACATCAAAAAGTACAGTAAATATATTTCATATATTGTACATATAATATTAACTAAAAGTACACCAAATAAATTTTATATAGTGTAAATAAAATATCAAAAATTACAGTGAATATATATTACATACTGTACATAAAATATCAAAAAGTACACCAAATATGTGTTATATATACTGTAAATAAACTATCAAAAACTACAGTAATTATACTTAATATACTGTATATAAAATATCAAAAATTACACCAAATGTATACTATTTACTGTAAATAAAATATCAAAAAGTACAGTGCATATATATTACACACCATATGTAAAATATCAGAATCTACACCAAATATATATTATATAATTTACATAAAATATCAGCAGGACACCAAATATATCTTATATACTGTACATAAAGTATCAAAATGTACAGTAAATATATTTCATATATTGTACATATAATATTAACTAAAAGTACACCAAACACGTTGTATATACTGTAAATTAAATATCAAAAGTACAGTAAATATATATTACATACTGTACATAAAATATCAAAAAGTACACCAAATATGTGTTATATATACTGTAAATAAACTATCAAAAACTACAGAAATTATATTTAATATACTGTACATAAAATATCAAAAATTACACCAAGTGTATATTATATACTGTAAATAAAATATCAAAAAGTACAGTAAATATATATTACATACTGTACATAAAATATCAAAAAGTAAACCAAATATGTGTTATATATACTGTAAATAAAGTATCAAAAACTACAGTAATTATATTTAATATACTGTACATAATATATAATAATTACACCAAATGTATATTATATACTGTAAATAAAATGTCAAAAAGGACAGTAAATATATATTACACTCTATGTAAAATATCAAAAACTAAAAATATACATTATATAATTTACATAAAATATCAAAAGGACACCAAATATATCTTATCTACTGTACATGAAATATCAAAAATACAGTAAACATATTTCATATATTGTACATATAATATTAACTAAAAGTACACCAAATACATTTTATATACTGTAAATTTAAATATCAAAAAGTACAGTAAATATATATTACATAGTGTACATAAAATATCAAAATGTACACCAAATATGTGTTATATACACTGTAAATAAACTATCAAAAACTACAGTAATTATATTTAATATACAGTAAATATAATATCAAAAATTACACGAAATGTATATTATTTACTGTAAATAATATATCAAAAAGTACAGTAAATATATATTACACACCCTGTGTAAAATATCACAAACTTCACCAAATATATATTATATAATTTACATAAAATATCAAAAGGACACCAAATATACCTTATATACTGTACATAAAATATCAAAAATTACAGTAAATATATTTCATATATTGTACATATAATATTAACTAAAAGTACACCGAATACATTTCATATACTGTAAATAAAATATCAAAAATTACAGTAAATATATATTACATACTGTACATAAATTATCAAAAAGTACACCAAATATGTGTTATATATACTCTAAATAAACTATCAAAAACTACAGTGATTATATTTAATATACTGTACATAAAGTAGCAAAAATTACACCAAATGTATATTATTTACTGTAAATAAAATATCAAAAATTACAGTACATATATAATACACACCATATGTAAACTATCATAATCTACAACAAATATATATTATGTAATTTACATAAAATATCAAAGGGACACCAAATATATCTTATATGCTGTACATAAAATATCAAAAAATACAGTAAATATATTTCTTATATTGTACATATAATATTAACTAAAAGTACACCAAATACATTTTATATAGTGTAAATAAGATATCAAAAAGTACAGTAAATATATATTACACACCATATGTAAAATATCACCATCTATACCAAATATATATTATATAATTTACATAAAATGTCGAAATGACACCAAATATATCTTATATACTGTACATAAAATATCAAAAAGTACAGTAAATATATTTCATATATTGTACATATAACATTAACTAAAAGTACACCAACTACATTTTATATAGTGTAAATAAAATATCAAAAATTACAGTAAATATATATTACGTACTGTACATAAAATATCAAAAAGTGTACCAAATATGTGTTATATATACTGTAAATAAACTATCAAAAACTACAGTGATTATATTTAATATACTGTACATTAAATATCAAAAATTACACCAAATGTACATTATTTACTGTAAATAAAATACCAAAAAGTGCAGTAAATATATATTAAACACCCTATGTAAATTATCACAAGCTACACCATATATATGTTATATAATTTAAGTAAAATATCAAAAGGACACAAAATATACATTATATACTGTACATAAAATATCAAAATGTACAGTAAATATATTTCATATGTTGTACATATAATTTTAACTAAAAGTACACCAAATACATTTTATATACTGTAAATAAAATGTCAAAAATTACAGTAAATATATATTACATACTGTACATAAATTACCAAAAAGTACACCAAATATGTGTTATATATAGTCTAAATAAACTATCAAAAACTACAGTAATTATATTTAATATACTGTACATAAAATATCAAAAATTACACCAAATGTATGTTATTTACTGTAAATAAAATATCAAAAAGTACAGTAAATATATATTACACACCATATGTAAGATATCACAATCTACACAAAATATATATTATATAATTTACATAAAATATCAAAAGGACACCAAATATATCTTATATACTGTTCATAAAATATCAAAAAGTACAGTAAATATATTTCATATATTGTACATATAATATTAACTAAAAGTACACCAAATACATTTTATATAGTGTAAATAAAATATCAAAAATTACAGTAAATATATATTACATACTGTACATAAAATATCAAAAAGTACACCAAATATGTGTTATATATACTGTAAATAAATTATCAAAAGCTACAGTAATTATATTTAATATACTGTACATAAAATATCAAAAATTACACCAAATGTATATTATTTACTGTAAATAAAATATCAAAAAGTACAGTACATATATATTACACACCATATGTAAAATATCACAATCTACACCAAATATATATTATATAATTTACATAAAATATCAAAAGGACACCAAATGTATCTTATATACTGCACATAAAATATCAAAAAGTTCAGTAAATATATTTCATATATTGTACATATAATATTAACTAAAACTACACCAAATACATTTTATATAGTGTAAATAAAATATCAAAAATTACAGTTAATATGTATTATATACTGTAAATAATATATCAAAACGTACACCAAATATGTGTTATATATACTGTAAATAAACTATAAAATCTACAGTAATTATACTTAATATACTGTACATAAAATATCAAAAATTACACAAAATGTATATTATACACTGTAAATAAAGTATCAAATAGGACACTAAATATATATTACACTCTATGTAAAATAGCAAAAACTACAAATATATATTATATAATTTACATAAAATATCAAAATTACACAAAATATATCTTATATACTTTACATAAAATATCAACAAGTACAGTATATATATTTCATATATTGTACATATAATATTAACTAAAAGTACACCAAATACATTTTATATACTGTAAACAATATATCAAAAAGTACAGTAAATATATTACATACTGTACATAAAATATCAAAAAGTACACCAAATATGTGTTATATATACTGTAAATAAACTATCAAAAACTACAGTAATTATATTTAATATACTGTACATAAAATATCAAAAATTACACCAAATGTATATTATATACTGTAAATAAAATGTCAAAAAGGACAGTAAATATATATTACTCTCTATGTAAGATATGAAAAAAATAAAAATATATATTATATTATTTACATAAAATATCAAAAGGACACCAAATATATCTTATATACTGTACATAAAATATCAATATATACAGTAAATATATTTCATATATTGTACATATAATACTAACTAAAATTACACCAAATACATTTTATATACTGTAAATAAAATATCAAAATCTACAGTAAATATATATTACATAGTCTACATAAAATATCAAAAAATACACCAAATATGTGTTATACATACTGTAAATAAACTATCAAAAACTACAGTAATTATATTGAATATACTGTACATAAAATATCAAAAATTACACCAAATGTATACTATATATTGTAAATAAAATTTCAAAAAGGACAGTAAATATGTATCAAATACTGTACATAAAATATCAAAAAGTACACCAAATATGTGTTATATATACTGTAAATAAACTATCAAAAACTACAGTAATTATACTTAATATACTGTACATAAAATATCAAAAATTAAACCAAATGTATATTATTTACTGTAAATAAAATATCAAAAAGTACAGTAAATATATATTACACACCATATGTAAAATATCACAATCTACACAAAATATATATTATATAATTTACATAAAATATCAAAAGGACACCAAATATATCTTATATACTGTTCATAACATATAAAGAAGTACAGTAAATATATTTCATATATTGTAGATATAATATTAACTAAAAGTACACCAAATACATTTTATATAGTGTAAATAAAATAACAAAAATTAGAGTAAATATATATTACATAGTGTACAAAAAATATCAAAAAGTACACCAAATATGTGTTATATATACTGTAAATAAACTATCAAAAACTACAGTAATTATATTTAATATACTGTACATAAAATATCAAAAATTACACTAAATGTATATTATTTACCGTAAATAAAATACCAAAAAGTACAGTAAATATATATTACACACCCTATGTAAAATATCACAAACTACACCATATATATTATATAATTTACATAAAATATCAAAAGGACACCAAATATACCTTATATACTGTACATAAAATATCAAAATGTACAGTAAATATATTTCATATATTGTACATATAATATTAACTAAAAGTACACCGAATACATTTTATATACTGTAAATAAAATATCAAAAATTACAGTAAATATATATTACATACTGTATATAAAACATCAAAAAGTACACCAAATATGTGTTATATATACTCTAAATAAACTATCAAAAACTACAGTAATTATATTTAATATACTGTACATAAAATATCAAAAATTACACCAAATGTACGTTATTTACTGTAAATAAAATATCAAAAAGTACAGTAAATATATATTACACACCATATGTAAAATATCACAATCTACACCAAATATATATTATATAATTTACATGAAATATCAAAAGGACACCAAATATATCTTATATACTGTACATAAAATATCAAAAAGTACAGTAAATATATTTCATATATTGTACATATAATATTAACTAAAAGTACACCAAACACATTGTATATACTGTAAATTAAATATCAAAAAGTACAGTAAATATATATTACTTACTGTACATAAAATATCAAAAAGTACAACAAATATGTGTTATATATACTGTAAATAAACTATGAAAAGCTACAGTAAGTATATTTAATATAATGTAAATAAAATATCAAAGATTACACCAAATGCATATTATTTACAGTAAATAAAATATCAAAAAGTACAGTAAATATATATTACTCACACTATGTAAAATATTACAAACTACACCAAATATATATTATATAATTTACATAAAATATCAAAAGGACACCAAATATACCTTATATACTGTACATAAAATATCAAAATGTACAGTAAATATATTTCATATATTGTACATATAATATTAACTAAATGTACACCAAATACATTTTATATAGTGTAAATCAAAGATCAAAAATTTCAGTAAATATATATTACATACTGTACATAAATTACCAAAAATTACACCAAATATGTGTTATATATAGTCTAAATAAACTATCAAAAACTACAGTAATTATATTTAATATACTGTACATAAAATATCAAAAATTACACCAAATGTATGTTATTTACTGTAAATAAAATATCAAAAAGTACAGTAAATATATTACACACCATATGTAAAATATCACAATCTACACAAAATATATATTATATAATTTACATAAAATATCAAAAGGACACCAAATATATCTTATATACTGTTCATAAAATATCAAAAATTACAGTAAATATATTTCATATATTGTACATATAATATTAACTAAAAGTACACCGAATACATTTTATATACTGTAAATAAAATATCAAAAATTACAGTAAATATATATTATATACTGTACATAAATTATCAAAAAGTACACCAAACATGTGTTATATATACTCTAAATAAACTATCAAAAACTACAGTGATTGTATTTAATATACTGTACATAAAGTAGCAAAAATTACACCAAATGTATATTATTTACTGTAAATAAAATATCAAAAAGTACAGTACATATATAATACACACCATATGTAAACTATCATAATCTACAACAAATATATATTATGTAATTTACATAAAATATCAAAGGGACACCAAATATATCTTATATGCTGTACATAAAATATCAAAAAATACAGTAAATATATTTCTTATATTGTACATATAATATTAACTAAAAGTACACCAAATACATTTTATATAGTGTAAATAAGATATCAAAAAGTACAGTAAATATATATTACACACCATATGTAAAATATCACCATCTATACCAAATATATATTATATAATTTACATAAAATGTCGAAATGACACCAAATATATCTTATATACTGTACATAAAATATCAAAAAGTACAGTAAATATATTTGATATATTATACATATAATATTAACTAAAAGTACACCAACTACATTTTATATAGTGTAAATAAAATATCAAAAATTACAGTAAATATATATTACGTACTGTACATAAAATATCAAAAAGTGTACCAAATATGTGTTATATATACTGTAAATAAACTATCAAAAACTACAGTGATTATATTTAATATACTGTACATTAAATATCAAAAATTACACCAAATGTACATTATTTACTGTAAATAAAATACCAAAAAGTGCAGTAAATATATATTAAACACCCTATGTAAATTATCACAAGTTACACCATATATATGTTATATAATTTACGTAAAATATCAAAAGGACACAAAATATACATTATATACTGTACATAAAATATCAAAATGTACAGTAAATATATTTCATATGTTGTACATATAATTTTAACTAAAAGTACACCAAATACATTTTATATACTGTAAATAAAATATCAAAAATTACAGTAAATATATATTACATACTGTACATAAAATATCAAAAAGTACACCATATAAGTGTTATATATACTGTAAATAAACTATCAAAAACTACAGTAATTATATTTAATATACTGTACATAAAGTTTCAAAAATTACACCAAATGTACATTATTTACTGTAAATAAATATCAAAAAGTACAGTACATATATATTACACACCATATGAAAAATATCACAATCTACACCAAATATATATGATATAATTTACATAAAATATCAAAAGGACACCAAATATATCTGATATACTGTACATAAAATATCAAAATGTACAGTAAATATATTTCATATATTGTACATATAATATTAACTAAAAGTACACCAAATACATTTTATATAGTGTTAATAAAATATCAAAAATTCAGTAAATATATACTACACACCATATGTAAAATATCACAATCTACGCCAAATATATATTATATAATTTACATAAAATATCAAAAGGATACCAAATATATCTTATATAGTGTACATCAAATATCAAAAATTACAGTAAATATATGTCATATATTGTACATATAATATTAACTAAAATTACAGCAAATAAATTTTATATAGTGTGAATAATATATCAAAAATTTCAGTGAATACATATTACATAATGTACATAAAATATCAAAAAGTACACCAAATATGTGTTATATATACTGTAAATAAACTATCAAAAACTACAGTAATTATATTAAATGTAGTGTACATAAAATGTCAAAAATTACACCAAATGTATATTTACTGTAAATAAAATATCAAAAAGTACAGTACATATATATTATACACCGTATGTAAAATATCACAATCTACACAAAATATATATTATATAATTTACATAAAATATCAAAAGGACACCAAATATATCTTATATACTGTACATAAAATATCAAAAATTACAGTAAATATATTTCCTATACTGTACATATAATATTAACTAAAAGTACACCAAATACATTTTATATAGTGTAAATAAAATATCAAAAAGTACGGTAAATATGTATTATATACTGTACATAAAATATCAAAACGTACACAAATATGTTTTATATATACTGTAAATAAACTATAAAATCTACAGTAATTATACTTAATATACTGTACATAAAATATCAAAAATTACACGAAATGTATATTATACACTGTAAATAAAATATCAAATAAGACACTAAATATATATTACACTCTATGTAAAATATCAAAAACTACAAATATATATTATATAATTTACATAAAATATCAAAATTACACAAATATATCTTATACAATTTACATAAAATATCTGCAAGTACAGTATATATATTTCATATATTGTACATAAAACATTAACTAAAAGTACACCAAATACATTTTATATACTGTAAATAATATATCAAAAAGTACAGTAAATATCTATTACATACTGTACATAAAATATCACAATGTACACCAAATATATGTTATATATACTGTAAATAAACTATCAAAAACTACAGTAATTACATTTAATATTCTGTACATAAAATATCAAAAATTACACCAAATGTATATTATATACTCTAAATAAAATATGAAAAAGGACAGTAAATATATATTACGCCCCCTATGTAAAATATCAAAAACTAAACAAAATATAAATTATATAATTTACATAAAATATCAAAAGTACACCAAATATATATTATGTACAGTGCATAAAATATCAAAAATTACAGTAAACATATTTCATATATTGTACATATAATATTAACTAAAAGTACACCAAATACATTTTATATACTGTAAATAAAATATCAAAAAGTACAGTAAATATATATTACATACTGTACATAAAATATCAATAAGTACGCCAAATATATGTTATATATACTGTAAATAAACTATCAAAAACTACAGTAATTATATTTAATATACTCTACATAAAATATCAAAAATTACAACCAATGTATATTATATACTGTAAATAAAATGTCAAAAAGGACAGTAAATATATATTACACTCTATGTAAAATATCAAAAACTAATAATATATATTATATAATTTACATAAAATATCAAAAGGACACCAAATATATCTTATATACTGTTCATAAAATATAAAGAAGTACAGTAAATATATTTCATATATTGTACATATAATATTAACTAAAAGTACAGCAAATACATTTTATATAGTGTAAATAAAATAACAAAAATTACAGTAAATATATATAACATAGTGTACATAAAATATCAAAAAGTACACCAAATATGTGTTATATATACTGTAAATAAACTATCAAAAACTACAGTAATTATATTTAATATACTGTACATAAAATATCAAAAATTACACCAAATGTATATTATTTACCGTAAATAAAATACCAAAAAGTACAGTAAATATATATTACACACCCTATGTAAAATATCACAAACTACACCATATATATTATATAATTTACATAAAATATCAAAAGGACACCAAATATACCTTATATACTGTACATAAAATATCAAAATGTACAGTAAATATATTTCATATATTGTACATATATTAACTAAAAGTACACCGAATACATTTTATATACTGTAAATAAAATATCAAAAATTACAGTAAATATATATTACATACTGTATATAAAACATCAAAAAGTACACCAAATATGTATTATATATACTCTAAATAAACTATCAAAAACTACAGTAATTATATTTAATATACTGTACATAAAATATCAAAAATTACACCAAATGTACGTTATTTACTGTAAATAAAATATCAAAAAGTACAGTAAATATATATTACACACCATATGTAAAATATCACAATCTACACCAAATATATATTATATAATTTACATGAAATATCAAAAGGACACCAAATATATCTTATATACTGTACATAAAATATCAAAATGTACAATAAATATATTTCATATATTGAACATATAATATTAACTAAAAGTACACCAAACACATTGTATATACTGTAAATTAAATATCAAAAAGTACAGTAAATATATATTACATACTGTACATAAAATATCAAAAAGTACAACAAATATGTGTTATATATACTGTAAATAAACTATCAAAAGCTACAGTAATTATATTTAATATAATGTAAATAAAATATCAAAGATTACACCAAATGTATATTATTTACTGTAAATAAAATATCAAAAAGTACAGTAAATATATATTACACACCCTATGTAAAATATCACAAACTACACCAAATATATATTATATAATTTACATAAAATATCAAAAGGACACCAAATATACCTTATATACTGTACATAAAATATCAAAATGTACAGTAAATATATTTCATATATTGTACATATAATATTAACTAAATGTACACCAAATACATTTTATATAGTGTAAATAAAAGATCAAAAATTTCAGTAAATATATATTACATACTGTACATAAATTACCAAAAATTACACGAAATATGTGTTATATATAGTCTAAATAAACTATCAAAAACTACAGTAATTATATTTAATATACTGTACATAAAATATCAAAAATTACACCAAATGTATGTTATTTACTGTAAATAAAATATCAAAAAGTACAGTAAATATATATTACACACCATATGTAAAATATCACAATCTACACAAAATATATATTATATAATTTACATAAAATATCAAAAGGACACCAAATATATCTTATATACTGTTCATAAAATATGAAAAAGTACAGTAAATATATTTCATATATTGTACATATAATATTAACTAAAAGTACACCAAATACATTTTATATAGTGTAAATAAAATATCAAAAATTACAGTAAATATATATTACATACTGTACATAAAATATCAAAAAGTACACCAAATATGTGTTATATATACTGTAAATAAACTATCAAAAATTACAGTAATTATATTTAATATACTGTACATAAAATATCAAATATTACACCAAATGTATATTATTTGCCGTAAATAAAATACCAAAAAGTACAGTAAATATTTATTACACACCCTGTGTAAAATACCACAAACTACACCATATATATTATATAATTTACATAAAATATCAAAAGGACACCAAATATACCTTATATACTGTACATAAAATATCAAATTGTACAGTAAATATATTTCATATATTTTACATATAATATTAACTAAAAGTACACCAAATAGATTTTATATACCGTAAATAAAACATCAAAAATTACAGTAAATATATATTACATACTGTACCTAAAATATAAAAAAGTGCACGAAATATGTGTTATATATACTGTAAATTAACTATGAAAAACTTCAGTAATTATATTTAATATAGTGTACATAAAATATCAAAAATTACACCAAATGTATATTATTTACTGTAAATAAAATATCAAAAATACAGTACATATATATTACACACCGTATGTAAAATATCACAATCTACACCAAATATATATGATATAATTTACATAAAATATCAAAAGGACACCAAATATATCTTATATACTGTACATAAAATATCAAAAAGTACAGTAAATATATTTCATATATTGTACATATAATATTAACTAAAAGTACACCAAATACATTTTATATAGTGTAAATAAAATATCAAAAAGTACAGTAAATATATATTACACACCATATGTAAAATATCACAATCTACGCCAAATATATATTATATCATTTACATAAAATATCAAAAGGACACAAATATATCTTATATACTGTACATAAAACATCAAAAAGTACAGTAAATATATTTCATATATTGTACATATAATATTAACTAAAAGTACACCAAATAAATTTTATATAGTGTAAATAAAATATCAAAAATTACAGTGAATATATATTACATACTGTACATAAAATATCAAAAAGTACACCAAATATGTGTTATATATACTGTAAATAAACTATCAAAAACTACAGTAATTATACTTAATATACTGTACATAAAATATCAAAAATTACACCAAATGTATATTATTTACTGTAAATAAAATATCAAAAAGTACAGTAAATATATATTACACACCATATGTAAAATATCACAATCTACACAAAATATATATTATATAATTTACATAAAATATCAAAAGGACACCAAATAAATCTTATATACTGTTCATAAAATATAAAGAAGTACAGTAAATATATTTCATATATTGTACATATAATATTAACTAAAAGTACAGCAAATACATTTTATATAGTGTAAATAAAATAACAAAAATTACAGTAAATATATATAACATAGTGTACATAAAATATCAAAAAGTACACCAAATATGTGTTATATATACTGTAAATAAACTATCAAAAACTACAGTAATTATATTTAATATACTGTACATAAAATATCAAAAATTACACCAAATGTATATTATATACTGTAAATAAAATGTCAAAAAGGACAGTAAATATATATTACTCTCTATGTAAAATATGAAAAAAATAAAAATATATATTATATAATTTACATAAAATATCAAAAGGACACCAAATATATCTTATATACTGTACATAAAATATCAATATATACAGTAAATATATTTCATATATTGTACATATAATATTAACTAACATTACACCAAATACATTTTATATACTGTAAATAAAATATCAAAATCTACAGTAAATATATATTACATAGTCTACATAAAATATCAAAAAATACACCAAATATGTGTTATACATACTGTAAATAAACTATCAAAAACTACAGTAATTATATTGAATATACTGTACATAAAATATCAAAAATTACACCAAATGTATACTATATATTGTAAATAAAATTTCAAAAAGGACATTAAATATGTATCAAATACTGTACATAAAATATCAAAAAGTACACCAAATATGTGTTATATATACTGTAAATAAACTATCAAAAACTACAGTAATTATACTTAATATACTGTACATAAAATATCAAAAATTACACCAAATGTATATTATTTACTGTAAATAAAATATCAAAAAGTACAGTAAATATATATTACACACCATATGTAAAATATCACAATCTACACAAAATATATATTATATAATTTACATAAAATATCAAAAGGACACCAAATATATCTTATATACTGTTCATAACATATAAAAAAGTACAGTAAATATATTTCATATATTGTACATATAATATTAACTAAAAGTACACCAAATACATTTTATATAGTGTAAATAAAATAACAAAAATTAGAGTAAATATATATTACATAGTGTACATAAAATATCAAAAAGTACACCAAATATGTGTTATATATACTGTAAATAAACTATCACAAACTACAGTAATTATATTTAATATACTGTACATAAAATATCAAAAATTACACTAAATGTATATTATTTACCATAAATAAAATACCAAAAAGTACAGTAAATATATATTACACACCCTATGTAAAATATCACAAACTACACCATATATATTATATAATTTACATAAAATATCAAAAGGACACCAAATATACCTTATATACTGTACATAAAATATCAAAATGTACAGTAAATATATTTCATATATTGTACATATAATATTAACTAAAAGTACACCGAATACATTTTATATACTGTAAATAAAATATCAAAAATTACAGTAAATATATATTACATAATGTATATAAAACATCAAAAAGTACACCAAATATGTGTTATATATACTCTAAATAAACTATCAAAAACTACAGTAATTATATTTAATATACTGTACATAAAATATCAAAAATTACACCAAATGTACGTTATTTACTGTAAATAAAATATCAAAAAGTACAGTAAATATATATTACACACCATATGTAAAATATCACAATCTACACCAAATATATATTATATAATTTACATGAAATATCAAAAGGACACCAAATATATCTTATATACTGTACATAAAATATCAAAAAGTACAGTAAATATATTTCATATATTGTACATATAATATTAACTAAAAGTACACCAAACACATTGTATATACTGTAAATTAAATATCAAAAAGTACAGTAAATATATATTAGATACTGTACATAAAATATCAAAAAGTACACGAAATATGTGTTATATATACTGTAAATAAACTATCAAAAGCTACAGTAATTATATTTAATATAATGTAAATAAAATATCAAAGATTACACCAAATGTATATTATTTACTGTAAATAAAATATCAAAAAGTACAGTAAATATATATTACTCACCCTATGTAAAATATCACAAACTACACCATATATATATTATATAATTTACATAAAATATCAAAAGGACACCAAATATACCTTATATACTGTACATAAAATATCAAAATGTACAGTAAATATATTTCATATATTGTACATATAATATTAACTAAATGTACACCAAATACATTTTATATAGTGTAAATAAAATATCAAAAATTACAGTAAATATATATTACATACTGGACATAAAATATCAAAAAGTACACCAAATATGTGTTATATATACTGTAAATAAACTATTAAAAACTACAGTAATTATATTTAATATACTGTACATAAAATATAAAAAATTACACCAAATGTATATTATTTACTGTAAATAAAATATCAAAATGTACAGTACATATATATTACACACCATATGTAAAATATCACAATCTACACCAAATATATATTATATAATTTACATAAAATATCAAAAGGACACCAAATGTATCTTATATACTGCACATAAAATATCAAAAAGTTCAGTAAATATATTTCATATATTGTACATATAATATTAACTAAAACTACACCAAATACATTTTATATAGTGTAAATAAAATATCAAAAATTACAGTTAATATGTATTATATACTGTAAATAATATATCAAAACGTACACCAAATATGTGTTATATATACTGTAAATAAACTATAAAATCTACAGTAATTATATTTAATATACTGTATATAAAATATCAAAAATTACACAAAATGTATATTATACACTGTAAATAAAATATCAAATAGGACACTAAATATATATTACACTCTATGTAAAATATCAAAAACTACAAATATATATTATATAATTTACATAAAATATCAAAATTACACAAAATATATCTTATATACTTTACATAAAATATCAACAAGTACAGTATATATATTTCATATATTGTACATATAATATTAACTAAAAGTACACCAAATACATTTTATATACTGTAAACAATATATCAAAAAGTACAGTAAATATATTACTGTACATAAAATATCAAAAAGTACACCAAATATGTGTTAAATATAGTCTAAATAAACTATCAAAAACTACAGTAATTATATTTAATATACTGTACATAAAATATCAAAAATTACACCAAATGTATATTATATACTGTAAATAAAATGTCAAAAAGGACAGTAAATATATATTACTCTCTATATAAAATATGAAAAAAATAAAAATATATATTATATGATTTACATAAAATATCAAAAGGACACCAAATATATCTTATATACTGTACATAAAATATCAATATATACAGTAAATATATTTCATATATTGTACATATAATATTAACTAAAATTACACCAAATACATTTTATATACTGTAAATAAAATATCAAAATCTACAGTAAATATATATTACATAGTCTACATAAAATATCAAAAAATACACCAAATATGTGTTATACATACTGTAAATAAACTATCAAAAACTACAGTAATTATATTGAATATACTGTACATAAAATATCAAAAATTACACCAAATGTATACTATATATTGTAAATAAAATTTCAAAAAGGACAGTAAATATGTATCAAATACTGTACATAAAATATCAAAAAGTACACCAAATATGTGTTATATATACTGTAAATAAACTATCAAAAACTACAGTAATTATACTTAATATACTGTACATAAAATATCAAAAATTACACCAAATGTATATTATTTACTGTAAATAAAATATCAAAAAGTACAGTAAATATATATTACACACCATATGTAAAATATCACAATCTACACAAAATATATATTATATAATTTACATAAAATATCAAAAGGACACCAAATATATCTTATATACTGTTCATAACATAAAAAAAAGTACAGTAAATATATTTCATATATTGTACATATAATATTAACTAAAAGTACACCAAATACATTTTATATAGTGTAAATAAAATAACAAAAATTAGAGTAAATATATATTACATAGTGTACATAAAATATCAAAAAGTACACCAAATATGTGTTATATATACTGTAAATAAACTATCAAAAACTACAGTAATTATATTTAATATACTGTATATAAAATATCAAAAATTACACTAAATGTATATTATTTACCGTAAATAATATACCAAAAAGTACAGTAAATATATATTACACACCCTATGTAAAATATCACAAACTACACCATATATATTATATAATTTACATAAAATATCAAAAGGACACCAAATATACCTTATAAACTGTACATAAAATATCAAAATGTACAGTAAATATATTTCATATATTGTACATATAATATTAACTAAATGTACACCAAATACATTTTATATAGTGTAAATCAAAGATCAAAAATTTCAGTAAATATATATTACATACTGTACATAAATTACCAAAAATTACACCAAATATGTGTTATATATAGTCTAAATAAACTATCAAAAACTACAGTAATTATATTTAATATACTGTACATAAAATATCAAAAATTACACCAAATGTATGTTATTTACTGTAAATAAAATATCAAAAAGTACAGTAAATATATTACACACCATATGTAAAATATCACAATCTACACAAAATATATATTATATAATTTACATAAAATATCAAAAGGACACCAAATATATCTTATATACTGTTCATAAAATATCAAAATATACAGTAAATATATTTCATATATTGTACATATAATATTAACTAAAAGTACACCAAATACATTTTATATAGTGTAAATAAAATATCAAAAATTACAGTAAATATATATTACATACTGTACATAAAATATCAAAAAGTACACCAAATATGTGTTATATATACTGTAAATAAACTATCAAAAACTACAGTAATTATATTTAATATACTGTACATAAAATATCAAAAATTACACCAAATGTATATTATTTACCGTAAATAAAATACCAAAAACTACAGTAAATATATATTACACACCCTGTGTAAAATATCACAAACTACACCATATATATTATATGATTTACATAAAATATCAAAAGGACACCAAATATACCTTATATACTGTACATAAAATATCAAATTGTACACTAAATATATTTCATATATTTTACATATAATATTAACTAAAAGTACACCAAATAGATTTTATATACCGTAAATAAAACATCAAAAATTACAGTAAGTATATATTACATACTGTACCTAAAATATCAAAAAGTGCACCAAATATGTGTTATATATACTGTAAATTAACTATCAAAAACTTCAGTAATTATATTTAATATAGTGTACATAAAATATCAAAAATTACACCAAATGTATATTATTTACTGTAAATAAAATATCAAAAATACAGTACATATATATTACACACCATATGTAAAATATCACAATCTACACCAAATATATATTATATAATTTACATAAAATATCAAAAGGACAGCAAATATATCTTATATACTGTAGATAAAATATCAAAAAGTACAGTAAATATATTTCATATATTGTACATATAATATTAACTAAAAGTACACCAAATACATTTTATATAGTGTAAATAAAATATCAAAAAGTACAGTAAATATATATTACACACCATATGTAAAATATCACAATCTACGCCAATTATATATTATATAATTTACATGAAATATCAAAAGGACACAAATATATCTTATATACTGTACATAAAACATCAAAAAGTACAGTAAATATATTTCATATATTGTACATATAATATTAACTAAAAGTACACCAAATAAATTTTATATAGTGTAAATAAAATATCAAAAATTACAGTGAATATATATTACATACTGTACATAAAATATCAAAAAGTACACCAAATATGTGTTATATATACTGTAAATAAACTATCAAAAACTACAGTAATTATACTTAATATACTGTACATAAAATATCAAAAATTACACCAAATGTATGTTATTTACTGTAAATAAAATATCAAAAAGTACAGTAAATATATATTACACACCATATGTAAAATATCACAATCTACACAAAAAATATATTTTATAATTTACATAAAATATCAAAAGGACAACAAATAAATCTTATATACTGTTCATAAAATATAAAGAAGTACAGTAAATATATTTCATATATTGTACATATAATATTAACTAAAAGTACAGCAAATACATTTTATATAGTGTAAATAAAATAACAAAAATTACAGTAAATATATATAACATAGTGTACATAAAATATCAAAAAGTACACCAAATATGTGTAATATATACTGTAAATAAACTATCAAAAACTACAGTAATTATATTTAATATACTGTACATAAAATATCAAAAATTACACCAAATGTATATTATATACTGTAAATAAAATGTCAAAAAGGACAGTAAATATATATTACTCTCTATGTAAAATATGAAAAAAATAAAAATATATATTATATAATTTACATAAAATATCAAAAGGACACCAAATATATCTTATATACTGTACATAAAATATCAATATATACAGTAAATATATTTCATATATTGTACATATAATATTAACTAACATTACACCAAATACATTTTATATACTGTAAATAAAATATCAAAATCTACAGTAAATATATATTACATAGTCTACATAAAATATCAAAAAATACACCAAATATGTGTTATACATACTGTAAATAAACTATCAAAAACTACAGTAATTATATTGAATATACTGTACATAAAATATCAAAAATTACACCAAATGTATACTATATATTGTAAATAAAATTTCAAAACGGACATTAAATATGTATCAAATACTGTACATAAAATATCAAAAAGTACACCAAATATGTGTTATATATACTGTAAATAAACTATCAAAAACTACAGTGATTATATTTAATATACTGTACATAAAATATCAAAAATTACACCAAATGTACATTATTTATTGTAAATAAAATACCAAAAAGTGCAGTAAATATATATTACACACCCTATGTAAAATACCACAAACTACACCATATATATATTATATAATTTACATAAAATATAAAAAGGACAACAAATATACCTTATATACTGTACATAAAATATCAAAAAGTACAGTAAATATATTTCATATATTGTACATATAATATTAACTAAAAGTACACCAAATAAATTTTATATAGTGTAAATTAAATATCAAAAGGTACAGTAAATATATATTACATAATGTACCTAAAATATCAAAAAGTACACCAAATATGTGTTATATCTACTGTAAATAAACTATCAAAAGCTACAGTAATTATATTTAATATAATGTAAATAAAATATCAAAAATTACACCAAATGAATATTATTTACTGTAAATAAAATATCAAAAGTACAGTAAATATATATTACACACCATATGTAAAATATCACAATCTACACCAAATATATATTATATAATTTACATGAAATATCAAAAGGACACCAAATATATCTTATATACTGTACATAAAACATCAAAAAGTACAGTAAATATATTTCATATATTGTACATATAATATTAACTAAAAGTACACCAAATAAATTTTATATAGTGTAAATAAAATATCAAAAATTACAGTGAATATATATTACATACTGTACATAAAATATCAAAAAGTACACCAAATATGTGTTATATATACTGTAAATAAACTATCAAAAACTACAGTAATTATACTTAATATACTGTACATAAAATATCAAAAATTACACCAAATGTATATTATTTACTGTAAATAAAATATCAAAAAGTACAGTAAATATATATTACACACCATATGTAAAATATCACAATCTACACAAAATATATATTATATAATTTACATAAAATATCAAAAGGACACCAAATAAATCTTATATACTGTTCATAAAATATAAAGAAGTACAGTAAATATATTTCATATATTGTACATATAATATTAACTAAAAGTACACTAAATACATTTTATATAGTGTAAATAAAATAACAAAAATTACAGTAAATATATATAACATAGTGTACATAAAATATCAAAATGTACACCAAATATGTGTTATATATACTGTAAATAAACTATCAAAAACTACAGTAATTATATTTAATATACTGTACATAAAATATCAAAAATTACACCAAATGTATATTATTTACCGTAAATAAAATACCAAAAAGTACAGTAAATATATATTACACACCCTATGTAAAATATCACAAACTACACCATATATATTATATAATTTACATAAAATATCAAAAGGACACCAAATATATCTTATATACTGTTCATAAAATATCAAAAATTACAGTAAATATATTTCATATATTGTACATATAATATTAACTCAAAGTACACCGAATACATTTTATATACTGTAAATAAAATATCAAAAATTACAGTAAATATATATTACATACTGTACATAAATTATCAAAAAGTACACCAAATATGTGTTATATATACTCTAAATAAACTATCAAAAACTACAGTAATTATATTTAATATGCTGTACATAAAATATCAAAAATTACACCAAATATATGTTATTTACTGCAAATAAAATATCAAAAAGTACAGTAAATATATATTACACACCATATGTAAAATATCACCATCTATACCAAATATATATTATATAATTTTCATAAAATGTCAAAATGACACCAAATATATCTTATATACTGTACATAAAATATCAAATTACAGTAAATATATTTCATATATTGTACATATAATATTAACTAAAAGCACACCAAATACATTTTATATAGTGTAAATAAAATATCAAAAATTACAGTAAATATATATTACGTACTGTACATAAAATATCAAAAAGTACAACAAATATGTGTTATATATACTGTAAATAAACTATCAAAAACTACAGTGATTATATTTAATATACTGTACATAAAATATCAAAAATTACACCAAATGTACATTATTTATTGTAAATAAAATACCAAAAAGTGCAGTAAATATATATTACACACCCTATGTAAAATACCACAAACTACACCATATATATATTATATAATTTACATAAAATATAAAAAGGACAACAAATATACCTTATATACTGTACATAAAATATCAAAATGTACAGTAAATATATTTCATATATTGCACATATAATATTAACAAAAAGTACACCAAATACATTTTATATACTGTAAATAAAATATTAAAAATTACAGTAAATATATATTACATACTGTACATAAAATATCAAAAAGTACACCAAATATGTGTTATATATACTGTGAATAAACTATCAAAAACTACAGTAATTATATTTAATATACTGTACATAAAGTATCAAAAATTACACCAAATGTATATTATTTACTGTAAATAATATATCAAAAAGTACAGTACATATATATTACACACCATATGTAAAATATCACAATCTACATCAAATATATATTATATAATTTACATAAAATATCAAAGCGACAACAAATATATCTTATATACTTTACATAAAATATCAAAAATTACAGTAAATATATTTCATATATTGTACATATAATATTAACTAAAAGTACACCAAATACATTTTATGGAGTGTAAATAAAATATCAAAAATACAGTAAATATATATTACACACCATATATAATATATCACAATCTACGCCAAATATATATTATATAATTTACATAAAATATCAAAAGGACACCAAATATATCTTATATACTGTACATAAAATATCAAAAATTACACTAAGTATATTTCATATATTGTACATATAATATTAACTAAAAGTACACCAAATACATTTTATATAGTGTAAATAAAATATCAAAAAGTACAGTAAATATGTATTACATAGTGTACATAAAATATCAAAAAGTACACCAAATATGTGTTATATATACTGTAAATAAACTATCAAAAACTACAGTAATTATATTTAATATACTGTACATATAATATAAAAATTACACCAAATGTATATTATATACTGTAAATAAAATGTCAAAAAGGACAGTAAATATATATTACACTCTATGTAAAATATCAAAAACTAAAAATATATATTATATAATTTACATAAAATATCAAAAGGACACCAAATATATCTTATATACTGTACATTAAATATCAAAAACTACAGTAAATATATTTCATGTATTGTACATATAATATTAACTAAAAGTACACCAAATACATTTTATATACTGTAAATAAAATATCAAAAAGTACAGTAAATATATATTACATAGTTTACATAAAATATCAAAAAGTACACCAAATATGTGTTATATATACTGTAAATAAACTATCAAAAACTACAGTAATTATATTTAATATACAGTAAATATAATATCAAAAATTACACCGAATGTATATTATTTACTGTAAATAAATTATCAAATATTACAGTAAATGTACATTACACACCCTGTGTAAAATATCACAAACTTCACCAAATATATATTATATAATTTACATAAAATATCAAAAGGACACCAAATATACCTGATATACTGTACATAAAATATCAAAACTTACAGTAATTATATTTCATATATTGTACATATAATATTAACAAAAAGTACACCGAATACATTTTATATACTGTAAATAAAATATCAAAAATTACAGTAAATATATATTACATACTGTACATAAATTATCAAAAAGTACACCAAATATGTGTTATATATACTCTAAATAATCTATCAAAAACTACAGTAATTATGTTTAATATACTGTACATAAAATATCAAAAATTAAACCAAATATATCTTATTTACTGCAAATAAAATATCAAAAACTACAGTAAATATATATTATAAATCCATATGTAAAATATCACCGTCTATACCAAATATATATTATATAATTTACATAAAATGTCAAAATGACACCAAATATATCTTATATACTGTACATAAAATATCAAAAAGTACAGTGAATATATTTCATATATTGTACACATAATATTAACTAAAAGTACACCAAATACATTTTACATAGTGTAAATAAAATATCAAAAATTACAGTAAATATATATTACGTACTGTACATAAAATATCAAAAAGTACACCAAATATGTGTTATATATACTGTAAATAAACCATCAAAAACTACAGTGATTATATTAAATATACTGTACATAAAATATCAAAAATTACACCGAATGTACATTATTTACTGTAAAAAAAATACCAAAAAGTGCAGTAAATATATATTACACACCCTATGTAAAATACCACAAACTACACCATATATATATTATATAATTTACATAAAATATAAAAAGGACAACAAATATACCTTATATACTGTACATAAAATATCAAAATGTACAGTAAATATATTTCATATATTGTACATATAATATTAACAAAAAGTACACCAAATACATTTTATATACTGTAAATAAAATATTAAAAATCACAGTAAATATATATTACATACTGTACATAAAATATCAAAAAGTACACCAAATATGTGTTATATATACTGTGAATAAACTATCAAAAACTACAGTAATTATATTTAATATACTGTACATAAAGTATCAAAAATTACACCAAATGTATATTATTTACTGTAAATAATATATCAAAAAGTACAGTACATATATATTACACACCATATGTAAAATATCACAATCTACACCAAATATATATTATATAATTTACATAAAATATCAAAGCGACAACAAATATATCTTATATACTGTACATAAAATATCAAAAATTACAGTAAATATATTTCATATATTGTACATATAATATTAACTAAAAGTACACCAAATACATTTTATGGAGTGTAAATAAAATATCAAAAATACAGTAAATATATATTACACACCATATATAATATATCACAATCCACGCCAAATATATATTATATAATTTACATAAAATATCTAAAGGACACCAAATATATCTTATATACTGTACATAAAATATCAAAAATTACAGTAAGTATATTTCATATATTGTACATATAATATTAACTAAAAGTACACCAAATACATTTTATATAGTGTAAATAAAATATCAAAAAGTACAGTAAATATGTATTACATAGTGTACATAAAATATCAAAAAGTACACCAAATATGTGTTATATATACTGTAAATAAACTATCAAAAACTACAGTAATTATATTTAATATACTGTACATATAATATAAAAATTAAACCAAATGTATATTATATACTGTAAATAAAATGTCAAAAAGGACAGTAAATATATATTACACTCTATGTAAAATATCAAAATCTATAAATATATATTATATAATTTACATAAAATATCAAAAGGACACCAAATATATCTTATATACTGTACATTAAATATCAAAAACTACAGTAAATATATTTCATGTATTGTACATATAATATTAACTAAAAGTACACCAAATACATTTTATATACTGTAAATAAAATATCAAAAAGTACAGTAAATATATATTACATAGTTTACATAAAATATCAAAAAGTACACCAAATATGTGTTATATATACTGTAAATAAACTATCAAAAACTACAGTAATTATATTTAATATACAGTAAATATAATATCAAAAATTACACCAAATGTATATTATTTACTGTAAATAAATTATCAAATATTACAGTAAATATACATTACACACCCTGTGTAAAATATCACAAACTTCACCAAATATATATTATATAATTTACATAAAATATCAAAAGGACACCAAATATACCTTATATACTGTACATAAAATATCAAAAATTACAGTAATTATATTTCATATATTGTACATATAATATTAACAAAAAGTACACCGAATACATTTTATATACTGTAAATAAAATATCAAAAATTACAGTAAATATATATTACATACTGTACATAAATTATCAAAAAGTACACCAAATATGTGTTATATATACTCTAAATAATCTATCAAAAACTACAGTAATTATATTTAATATACTGTACATAAAATATCAAAAATTACACCAAATATATCTTATTTACTGCAAATAAAATATCAAAAACTACAGTAAATATATATTATAAATCCATATGTAAAATATCACCGTCTATACCAAATATATATTATATAATTTACATAAAATGTCAAAATGACACCAAATATATCTTATATACTGTACATAAAATATCAAAAAGTACAGTGAATATATTTCATATATTGTACATATAATATTAACTAAAAGTACACCAAATACATTTTACATAGTGTAAATAAAATATCAAAAATTACAGTAAATATATATTACGTACTGTACATAAAATATCAAAAAGTACACCAAATATGTGTTATATATACTGTAAATAAACCATCAAAAACTACAGTGATTATATTTAATATACTGTACATAAAATATCAAAAATTACACCGAATGTACATTATTTACTGTAAAAAAATACCAAAAAGTGCAGTAAATATATATTACACACCCTATGTAAAATACCACAAACTACACCATATATATATTATATAATTTACATAAAATATCAAAAGGACAACAAATATACCTTATATGCTGTACATAAAATATTAAAATGTACAGTAAATATATTTCATATATTGTACATATAATATTAACTAAAAGTACACCAAATACATTTTATATACTGTAAATAAAATATTAAAAATTACCGTAAATATATATTACATACTGTACATAAAATATCAAAAAGTACACCAAATATGTGTTATATATACTGTAAATAAACTATCAAAAACTACAGTAATTATATGTAATATACTGTACATAAAGTATCAAAAATTACACCAAATGTATATTATTTACTGTAAATAAAATATCAAAAAGTGCAGTAAATATATATTACACACCCTATGTAAAATACCACAATCTACACCAAATGTATATTATATAATTTACATAAAATATCAAAGGGACACAAAATATATCTTATATAATGTACATAAAATATCAAAAATACAGTAAATATCTTTCATATATTGTACATAAAATATTAACTAAAAGTACACCAAATACATTTTATATAGTGTAAATAAAATATCAAAAATTACAGTAAATATATATTACATACTGTACATAAAATATCAAAAAGTACACCAAATATGTGTTATATATACTGTAAATAAACTATCAAAACTTCAGTGAATATATTTAATATACTGTACATAAAATATCAAAAATTACACCAAATGTACATTATTTACTGTAAATAAAATACCAAAAAGTGCAGTAAATATATATTACACACCCTATGTAAAATACCACAAACTACACCATATATATATTATATAATTTACATAAAATATCAAAAGGACAACAAATATACCTTATATACTGTACATAAAATATCAAAATGTACAGTAAATATATTTCATATATTGTGAATATAATATTAACTAAAAGTACACCGAATACATTTTATATACTGTAAATAAAATATCAAAAATTACAGCAAATATATATTACATACTGTACATAAATTATCAAAAAGTACACCAAATATGTGTTATATATACTCTAAATAAACTATCAAAAACTACAGTAATTATATTTAATATACTGTACATAAAATGTCAAAAATTACACCAAATATATATTTCCTGCAAATAAAATATCAAAAAGTACAGTAAATATATATTACACACCATATGTAAAATATCACCATCTATACCAAATATATATTATATAATTTATATAAAATGTCAAAATGACACCAAATATATCTTATATACTGTACATAAAATATCAAAATGTACAGTAAATATATTTCATATATTGTACATGTAACATTAACTAAAAGTACACCAAATACAATTTATATAGTGTAAATAAAATATCAAAAATTACAGTAAATATATATTACGTACTGTACATAAAATATCAAAAAGTACACCAAATATGTGTTATATATACTGTATATAAACTATCAAAAACTACAGTGATTATATTTAATATACTGTACATAAAGTATCAAAAATTACACCAAATGTATATTATTTACTGTAAATAAAATATCAAAAAGTACAGTACATATATAATACACACCATATGTAAACTATCATAATCTACAACAAATATATATTATGTAATTTACATAAAATATCAAAGGGACACCAAATATATCTTATATGCTGTACATAAAATATCAAAAAATACAGTAAATATATTTCATATATTGTACATATAATATTAACTAAAAGTACACCAAATACATTTTATATAGTGTAAATAAAATATCAAAAAGTACAGTAAATATATATTACACACCATATGTAAAATATCACCATCTATACCAAATATATATTATATAATTTACATAAAATGTCGAAATGACACCAAATATATCTTATATACTGTACATAAAATATCAAAAAGTACAGTAAATATATTTCATATATTGTACATATAATATTAACTAAAAGTACACCAACTACATTTTATATAGTGTAAATAAAATATCAAAAATTACAGTAAATATATATTACGTACTGTACATAAAATATCAAAAAGTGTACCAAATATGTGTTATATATACTGTATATAAACTATCAAAAACTACAGTGATTATATTTAATATACTGTACATTAAATATCAAAAATTACACCAAATGTACAATATTTACTGTAAATAAAATACCAAAAGGTGCAGTAAATATATATTAAACACCCTATGTAAATTATCACAAGCTACACCATATATATGTTATATAATTTACATAAAATATCAAAAGGACACAAAATATACATTATATACTGTACATAAAATATCAAAATGTACAGTAAATATATTTCATATGTTGTACATATAATTTTAACTAAAAGTACACCAAATACATTTTATATACTGTAAATAAAATATCAAAAATTACAGTAAATATATATTACATACTGTACATAAAATATCAAAAAGTACACCAAATACGTGTTATATATACTGTAAATAAACTATCAAAAACTACAGTAATTATATTTAATATACTGTACATAAAGTTTCAAAAATTACACCAAATGTATATTATTTACTGTAAATAAAATATCAAAAATACAGTACATATATATTACACACCATATGAAAAATATCACAGTCTACACCAAATATATATTATATAATTTACATAAAATATCAAAAGGACACCAAATATATCTTATATACTGTACATGAAATATCAAAAAGTACAGTAAATATATTTCATATATTTTACATATAATATTAACTAAAAGTACACCAGATACATTTTATATAGTGTAAATCAAATATCAAAAAGTACAGTAAATATGTATTACATACTGTGTATAAAATATGAAAAAGTACACCAAATATGTGTTATATATACTGTAAAAAAACTATAAAAAACTACAGTAATTGTATTTAATATACTGTACATAAAATATCAAAAATTACACCAAATGTATATTATATACTGTAAATAAAATATCAAAAAGGACAGTAAATATATATTACACTCTATGAAAAATATCAAAAACTACAAATATATATTATATAATTTACATAAAATATCAAAAGGACAAAAATTATATCTTATATACTGTACATAAGATATCAAAAAGTACAGTAAATATATTTCATATATTGTACATATAATATTAACTAAAAGTACACCAAATACATTTTATATACTGTAAATAAAATATCAAAAAGTACAGTAAATATATACTGTATACTGTACATAAAATATCAAAAAGTACACAAAAGATGTGTTATATATACTGTAAATAAACCATCAAAAACTACAGTAATTACATTTAGTGTACTGAACATAAAATATCAAAATTTACACCAAATGTGTATTATATACTGTAAATAAAATATGAAAAAGGACAGTAAATATATATTACGCACCCTATGTAAAATATCAAAAACTACACCAAATATATATTATATAATTTACATAAAATATCAAAAGTAGAACAAATATATATTATATACTGTACATAACCTATCAGAAAGTAAAGTTAATACATTTCATATATTGTACATATAATATTAACTAAAAGTACACCAAATACATTTTATATACTATAAATAAATTATTAAAAAGTACAGTAAATATATATTACATACAGTACATAAAATATAAAAAGTACACCAAATATGTGTTATATATAATATAAATATACTATCAAAAACTACAGTAATTATATTTAATATACTGTATATAAAATATCGAAAATTACACCAAATGTATGTTATATACAGTATATAAAATATCAAAAACGACAGTAAATATATATTACACACCCTATGTATAATATCAAAAACTACACCAAATATATATTATATAATTTACATAAAATATCTAAAGGACACCAAATATATCTTTTATACTGTACATAAAATATCAAAAATTACAGTAAATATATTTCATATATTGTGCATATAATATTAACTAAAAGTACAACAAATACATTTTATGTACTGTAAATAAAATATCAAAAAGTACAGTAAATATATATTACATACAGCACATAAAATATCAAAATGTACACCAAATATGTGTTATATATACTGTGAATAAACTATCAAAATCTACAGTAATTATATTTAATATACTGTACATAAAGTATCAAAAATTACACCAAATGTATATTATTTACTGTAAATAATATATCAAAAATTACAGTACATATATATTACACACCGTATGTAAAATATCACAATCTACACCAAATATATATTATATAATTTACATAAAATATCAAAGCGACAACAAATATATCTTATATGCTGTACATAAAATATCAAAAATTACAGTAAATATATTTCATATATTGTACATATAATATTAACTAAAAGTACACCAAATACATTTTATGGAGTGTAAATAAAATATCAAAAATACAGTAAATATATATTACACACCATAAATAATATATCACAATCTACGCCAAATATATATTATATAATTTACATAAAATATCAAAAGGACACCAAATATATCTTATATACTGTACATAAAATATCAAAAATTACAGTAAGTATATTTCATATATTGTACATATAATATTAACTAAAAGTACACCAAATACATTTTATATAGTGTAAATAAAATATCAAAAAGTACAGTAAATATGTATTACATAGTGTACATAAAATATCAAAAAGTACACCAAATATGTGTTATATATACTGTAAATAAACTATCAAAAACTACAGTAATTATATTTAATATACTGTACATATAATATAAAAATTACACCAAATGTATATTATATACTGTAAATGAAATGTCAAAAAGGACAGTAAATATATATTACACTCTATGTAAAATATCAAAAACTAAAAATATATATTATATAATTTACATAAAATATCAAAAGGACACCAAATATACCTTATATACTGTACATTAAATATCAAAAACTACAGTAAATATATTTCATGTATTGTACATATAATATTAACTAAAAGTACACCAAATACATTTTATATACTGTAAATAAAATATCAAAAAGTACAGTAAATATATATTACATAGTTTACATAAAATATCAAAAAGTACACCAAATATGTGTTATATATACTGTAAATAAACTATCAAAAACTACAGTAATTATATTTAATATACAGTAAATATAATATCAAAAATTACACCAAATGTATATTATTTACTGTAAATAAATTATCAAATATTACAGTAAATATACATTACACACCCTGTGTAAAATATCACAAACTTCACCAAATATATATTATATAATTTACATAAAATATCAAAAGGACACCAAATATACCTTATATACTGTACATAAAATATCAAAAATTAAAGTAATTATATTTCATATATTGTACATATAATATTAACAAAAAGTACACCGAATACATTTTATATACTGTAAATAAAATATCAAAAATTACAGTAAATATATATTACATACTGTACATAAATTATCAAAAAGTACACCAAATATGTGTTATATATACTCTAAATAATCTATCAAAAACTACAGTAATTATATTTAATATACTGTATATAAAATATCAAAAATTACACCAAATATATCTTATTTACTGCAAATAAAATATCAAAAACTACAGTAAATATATATTATAAATCCATATGTAAAATATCAGCGTCTATACCAAATATATATTATATAATTTACATAAAATGTCAAAATGACACCAAATATATCTTATATACTGTACATAAAATATCAAAAAGTACAGTGAATATATTTCATATATTGTACATATAATATTAACTAAAAGTACACCAAATACATTTTACATACTGTAAATAAAATATCAAAAATTACAGTAAATATATATTACGTACTGTACATAAAATATCAAAAAGTACACCAAATATGTGTTATATATACTGTAAATAAACCATCAAAAACTACAGTGATTATATTTAATATACTGTACATAAAATATCAAAAATTACACCGAATGTACATTATTTACTGTAAAAAAAATACCAAAAAGTGCAGTAAATATATATTACACACCCTATGTAAAATACCACATACTACACCATATATATATTATATAATTTACATAAAATATCAAAAGGACAACAAATATACCTTATATGCTGTACATAAAATATTAAAATGTACAGTAAATATATTTCATATATTGTACATATAATATTAACTAAAAGTACACCAAATACATTTTATATACTGTAAATAAAATATTAAAAATTACCGTAAATATATATTACATACTGTACATAAAATATCAAAAAGTACACCAAATATGTGTTATATATACTGTAAATAAACTATCAAAAACTACAGTAATTATATGTAATATACTGTACATAAAGTATCAAAAATTACACCAAATGTATATTATTTACTGTAAATAAAATATCAAAAAGTGCAGTACATATATATTACACACCCTATGTAAAATACCACAATCTACACCAAATATATATTATATAATTTACATAAAATATCAAAGGGACACAAAATATATCTTATATAATGTACATAAAATATCAAAAATACAGTAAATATATTTCATATATTGTACATAAAATATTAACTAAAAGTACACCAAATACATTTTATATAGTGTAAATAAAATATCAAAAATTACAGTAAATATATATTACATACTGTACATAAAATATCAAAAAGTACACCAAATATGTGTTATATATACTGTAAATAAACTATCAAAACTTCAGTGAATATATTTAATATACTGTACATAAAATATCAAAAATTACACCAAATGTACATTATTTACTGTAAATAAAATACCAAAAAGTGCAGTAAATATATATTACACACCCTATGTAAAATACCACAAACTACACCATATATATATTATATAATTTACATAAAATATCAAAAGGACAACAAATATACCTTATATACTGTACATAAAATATCAAAATGTACAGTAAATATATTTCATATATTGTGAATATAATATTAACTAAAAGTACACCGAATACATTTTATATACTGTAAATAAAATATCAAAAATTACAGTAAATATATATTACATACTGTACATAAATTATCAAAAAGTACACCAAATATGTGTTATATATACTGTAAATAAACTATCAAAATCTACAGTAATTATATTTAATATACTGCACATAAAATATCAAAAATTACACCAAATGTATATTATATACTGTAAATAAAATATCAAAAAGTACAGTAAATATATATTACACACCATATGTAAAATATCACAATCTACACAAAATATATATTATATAATTTACATAAAATATCAAAAGGACACCAAATAAATCTTATATACTGTTCATAAAATATAAAGAAGTACAGTAAATATATTTCATATATTGTACATATAATATTAACTAAAAGTACAGCAAATACATTTTATATAGTGTAAATAAAATAACAAAAATTACAGTAAATATATATAACATAGTGTACATAAAATATCAAAAAGTACACCAAATATGTGTTATATATACTGTAAATAAACTATCAAAAACTACAGTAATTATATTTAATATACTGTACATAAAATATCAAAAATTACACCAAATGTATATTATATACTGTAAATAAAATGTCAAAAAGGACAGTAAATATATATTACTCTCTATGTAAAATATGAAAAAAATAAAAATATATATTATATAATTTACATAAAATATCAAAAGGACACCAAATATATCTTATATACTGTACATAAAATATCAATATATACAGTAAATATATTTCATATATTGTACATATAATATTAACTAAAATTACACCAAATACATTTTATATACTGTAAATAAAATATCAAAATCTACAGTAAATATATATTACATAGTCTACATAAAATATCAAAAAATACACCAAATATGTGTTATACATACTGTAAATAAACTATCAAAAACTACAGTAATTATATTGAATATACTGTACATAAAATATCAAAAATTACACCAAATGTATACTATATATTGTAAATAAAATTTCAAAAAGGACATTAAATATGTATCAAATACTGTACATAAAATATCAAAAAGTACACCAAATATGTGTTATATATACTGTAAATAAACTATCAAAAACTACAGTAATTATACTTAATATACTGTACATAAAATATCAAAAATTACACCAAATGTATATTATTTACTGTAAATAAAATATCAAAAAGTACAGTAAATATATATTACACACCATATGTAAAATATCACAATCTACACAAAATATATATTATATAATTTACATAAAATATCAAAAGGACACCAAATATATCTTATATACTGTTCATAACATATAAAAAAGTACAGTAAATATATTTCATATATTGTACATATAATATTAACTAAAAGTACACCAAATACATTTTATATAGTGTAAATAAAATAACAAAAATTAGAGTAAATATATATTACATAGTGTACATAAAATATCAAAAAGTACACCAAATATGTGTTATATATACTGTAAATAAACTATCACAAACTACAGTAATTATATTTAATATACTGTACATAAAATATCAAAAATTACACTAAATGTATATTATTTACCATAAATAAAATACCAAAAAGTACAGTAAATATATATTACACACCCTATGTAAAATATCACAAACTACACCATATATATTATATAATTTACATAAAATATCAAAAGGACACCAAATATACCTTATATACTGTACATAAAATATCAAAATGTACAGTAAATATATTTCATATATTGTACATATAATATTAACTAAAAGTACACCGAATACATTTTATATACTGTAAATAAAATATCAAAAATTACAGTAAATATATATTACATAATGTATATAAAACATCAAAAAGTACACCAAATATGTGTTATATATACTCTAAATAAACTATCAAAAACTACAGTAATTATATTTAATATACTGTACATAAAATATCAAAAATTACACCAAATGTACGTTATTTACTGTAAATAAAATATCAAAAAGTACAGTAAATATATATTACACACCATATGTAAAATATCACAATCTACACCAAATATATATTATATAATTTACATGAAATATCAAAAGGACACCAAATATATCTTATATACTGTACATTAAATATCAAAAACTACAGTAAATATATTTCATATATTGTACATATAATATTAACTAAAAGTACACCAACTACATTTTATATAGTGTAAATAAAATATCAAAAATTACAGTAAATATATATTACGTACTGTACATAAAATATCAAAAAGTGTACCAAATATGTGTTATATATACTGTAAATAAACTATCAAAAACTACAGTGATTATATTTAATATACTGTACATTAAATATCAAAAATTACACCAAATGTACAATATTTACTGTAAATAAAATACCAAAAAGTGCAGTAAATATATATTAAACACCCTATGTAAATTATCACAAGCTACACCATATACATGTTATATAATTTACATAAAATATCAAAAGGACACAAAATGTACATTATATACTGTACATAAAATATCAAAATGTACAGTAAATATATTTCATATGTTGTACATATAATTTTAACTAAAAGTAAACCAAATACATTTTATATACTGTAAATAAAATATCAAAAATTACAGTAAATATATATTACATACTGTACATAAAATATCAAAAAGTACACCAAATACGTGTTATATATACTGTAAATAAACTATCAAAAACTACAGTAATTATATTTAATATACTGTACATAAAGTTTCAAAAATTACACCAAATGTATATTATTTACTGTAAATAAAATATCAAAAATACAGTACATATATATTACACACCATATGAAAAATATCACAATCTACACCAAATATATATTATATAATTTACATAAAATATCAAAAGGACACCAAATATATCTTATATACTGTACATGAAATATCAAAAAGTACAGTAAATATATTTCATATATTTTACATATAATATTAACTAAAAGTACACCAGATACATTTTATATAGTGTAAATCAAATATCAAAAAGTACAGTAAATATGTATTACATACTGTGTATAAAATATGAAAAAGTACACCAAATATGTGTTATATATACTGTAAAAAAACTATAAAAAACTACAGTAATTGTATTTAATATACTGTACATAAAATATCAAAAATTACACCAAATGTATATTATATACTGTAAATAAAATATCAAAAAGGACAGTAAATATATATTACACTCTATGTAAAATATCAAAAACTACAAATATATATTATATAATTTACATAAAATATCAAAAGGACAAAAATTATATCTTATATACTGTACATAAGATATCAAAAAGTACAGTAAATATATTTCATATATTGTACATATAATATTAACTAAAAGTACACCAAATACATTTTATATACTGTAAATAAAATATCAAAAAGTACAGTAAATATATACTGTATACTGTACATAAAATATCAAAAAGTACACAAAAGATGTGTTATATATACTGTAAATAAACCATCAAAAACTACAGTAATTACATTTAGTGTACTGAACATAAAATATCAAAATTTACACCAAATGTGTATTATATACTGTGAATAAAATATGAAAAAGGACAGTAAATATATATTACGCCCCCTATGTAAAATATCAAAAACTACACCAAATATATATTATATAATTTACATAAAATAACAAAAGTAAAACAAATATATATTATATACTGTACATAACCTATCAGAAAGTAAAGTTAATACATTTCATATATTGTACATATAATATTAACTAAAAGTACACCAAATACATTTTATATACTATAAATAAATTATTAAAAAGTACAGTAAATATATATTACATACAGTACATAAAATATAAAAAGTACACCAAATATGTGTTATATATAATATAAATATACTATCAAAAACTACAGTAATTATATTTAATATACTGTATATAAAATATCGAAAATTACACCAAATGTATGTTATATACAGTATATAAAATATCAAAAACGACAGTAAATATATATTACACACCCTATGTATAATATCAAAAACTACACCAAATATATATTATATAATTTACATAAAATATCTAAAGGACACCAAATATATCTTTTATACTGTACATAAAATATCAAAAATTACAGTAAATATATTTCATATATTGTGCATATAATATTAACTAAAAGTACAACAAATACATTTTATGTACTGTAAATAAAATATCAAAAAGTACAGTAAATATATATTACATACAGCACATAAAATATCAAAATGTACACCAAATATGTGTTATATATACTGTGAATAAACTATCAAAATCTACAGTAATTATATTTAATATACTGTACATAAAGTATCAAAAATTACACCAAATGTATATTATTTACTGTAAATAATATATCAAAAATTACAGTACATATATATTACACACCGTATGTAAAATATCACAATCTACACCAAATATATATTATATAATTTACATAAAATATCAAAGCGACAACAAATATATCTTATATGCTGTACATAAAATATCAAAAATTACAGTAAATATATTTCATATATTGTACATATAATATTAACTAAAAGTACACCAAATACATTTTATGGAGTGTAAATAAAATATCAAAAATACAGTAAATATATATTACACACCATAAATAATATATCACAATCTACGCCAAATATATATTATATAATTTACATAAAATATCAAAAGGACACCAAATATATCTTATATACTGTACATAAAATATCAAAAATTACAGTAAGTATATTTCATATATTGTACATATAATATTAACTAAAAGTACACCAAATACATTTTATATAGTGTAAATAAAATATCAAAAAGTACAGTAAATATGTATTACATAGTGTACATAAAATATCAAAAAGTACACCAAATATGTGTTATATATACTGTAAATAAACTATCAAAAACTACAGTAATTATATTTAATATACTGTACATATAATATAAAAATTACACCAAATGTATATTATATACTGTAAATGAAATGTCAAAAAGGACAGTAAATATATATTACACTCTATGTAAAATATCAAAAACTAAAAATATATATTATATAATTTACATAAAATATCAAAAGGACACCAAATATACCTTATATACTGTACATTAAATATCAAAAACTACAGTAAATATATTTCATGTATTGTACATATAATATTAACTAAAAGTACACCAAATACATTTTATATACTGTAAATAAAATATCAAAAAGTACAGTAAATATATATTACATAGTTTACATAAAATATCAAAAAGTACACCAAATATGTGTTATATATACTGTAAATAAACTATCAAAAACTACAGTAATTATATTTAATATACAGTAAATATAATATCAAAAATTACACCAAATGTATATTATTTACTGTAAATAAATTATCAAATATTACAGTAAATATACATTACACACCCTGTGTAAAATATCACAAACTTCACCAAATATATATTATATAATTTACATAAAATATCAAAAGGACACCAAATATACCTTATATACTGTACATAAAATATCAAAAATTAAAGTAATTATATTTCATATATTGTACATATAATATTAACAAAAAGTACACCGAATACATTTTATATACTGTAAATAAAATATCAAAAATTACAGTAAATATATATTACATACTGTACATAAATTATCAAAAAGTACACCAAATATGTGTTATATATACTCTAAATAATCTATCAAAAACTACAGTAATTATATTTAATATACTGTATATAAAATATCAAAAATTACACCAAATATATCTTATTTACTGCAAATAAAATATCAAAAACTACAGTAAATATATATTATAAATCCATATGTAAAATATCAGCGTCTATACCAAATATATATTATATAATTTACATAAAATGTCAAAATGACACCAAATATATCTTATATACTGTACATAAAATATCAAAAAGTACAGTGAATATATTTCATATATTGTACATATAATATTAACTAAAAGTACACCAAATACATTTTACATACTGTAAATAAAATATCAAAAATTACAGTAAATATATATTACGTACTGTACATAAAATATCAAAAAGTACACCAAATATGTGTTATATATACTGTAAATAAACCATCAAAAACTACAGTGATTATATTTAATATACTGTACATAAAATATCAAAAATTACACCGAATGTACATTATTTACTGTAAAAAAAATACCAAAAAGTGCAGTAAATATATATTACACACCCTATGTAAAATACCACATACTACACCATATATATATTATATAATTTACATAAAATATCAAAAGGACAACAAATATACCTTATATGCTGTACATAAAATATTAAAATGTACAGTAAATATATTTCATATATTGTACATATAATATTAACTAAAAGTACACCAAATACATTTTATATACTGTAAATAAAATATTAAAAATTACCGTAAATATATATTACATACTGTACATAAAATATCAAAAAGTACACCAAATATGTGTTATATATACTGTAAATAAACTATCAAAAACTACAGTAATTATATGTAATATACTGTACATAAAGTATCAAAAATTACACCAAATGTATATTATTTACTGTAAATAAAATATCAAAAAGTGCAGTACATATATATTACACACCCTATGTAAAATACCACAATCCACACCAAATATATATTATATAATTTACATAAAATATCAAAGGGACACAAAATATATCTTATATAATGTACATAAAATATCAAAAATACAGTAAATATATTTCATATATTGTACATAAAATATTAACTAAAAGTACACCAAATACATTTTATATAGTGTAAATAAAATATCAAAAATTACAGTAAATATATATTACATACTGTACATAAAATATCAAAAAGTACACCAAATATGTGTTATATATACTGTAAATAAACTATCAAAACTTCAGTGAATATATTTAATATACTGTACATAAAATATCAAAAATTACACCAAATGTACATTATTTACTGTAAATAAAATACCAAAAAGTGCAGTAAATATATATTACACACCCTATGTAAAATACCACAAACTACACCATATATATATTATATAATTTACATAAAATATCAAAAGGACAACAAATATACCTTATATACTGTACATAAAATATCAAAATGTACAGTAAATATATTTCATATATTGTGAATATAATATTAACTAAAAGTACACCGAATACATTTTATATACTGTAAATAAAATATCAAAAATTACAGTAAATATATATTACATACTGTACATAAATTATCAAAAAGTACACCAAATATGTGTTATATATACTGTAAATAAACTATCAAAATCTACAGTAATTATATTTAATATACTGCACATAAAATATCAAAAATTACACCAAATGTATATTATATACTGTAAATAAAATATCAAAAAGTACAGTAAATATATATTACACACCATATGTAAAATATCACAATCTACACAAAATATATATTATATAATTTACATAAAATATCAAAAGGACACCAAATAAATCTTATATACTGTTCATAAAATATAAAGAAGTACAGTAAATATATTTCATATATTGTACATATAATATTAACTAAAAGTACAGCAAATACATTTTATATAGTGTAAATAAAATAACAAAAATTACAGTAAATATATATAACATAGTGTACACAAAATATCAAAAAGTACACCAAATATGTGTTATATATACTGTAAATAAACTATCAAAAACTACAGTAATTATATTTAATATACTGTACATAAAATATCAAAAATTACACCAAATGTATATTATATACTGTAAATAAAATGTCAAAAAGGACAGTAAATATATATTACTCTCTATGTAAAATATGAAAAAAATAAAAATATATATTATATAATTTACATAAAATATCAAAAGGACACCAAATATATCTTATATACTGTACATAAAATATCAATATATACAGTAAATATATTTCATATATTGTACATATAATATTAACTAAAATTACACCAAATACATTTTATATACTGTAAATAAAATATCAAAATCTACAGTAAATATATATTACATAGTCTACATAAAATATCAAAAAATACACCAAATATGTGTTATACATACTGTAAATAAACTATCAAAAACTACAGTAATTATATTGAATATACTGTACATAAAATATCAAAAATTACACCAAATGTATACTATATATTGTAAATAAAATTTCAAAAAGGACATTAAATATGTATCAAATACTGTACATAAAATATCAAAAAGTACACCAAATATGTGTTATATATACTGTAAATAAACTATCAAAAACTACAGTAATTATACTTAATATACTGTACATAAAATATCAAAAATTACACCAAATGTATATTATTTACTGTAAATAAAATATCAAAAAGTACAGTAAATATATATTACACACCATATGTAAAATATCACAATCTACACAAAATATATATTATATAATTTACATAAAATATCAAAAGGACACCAAATATATCTTATATACTGTTCATAACATATAAAAAAGTACAGTAAATATATTTCATATATTGTACATATAATATTAACTAAAAGTACACCAAATACATTTTATATAGTGTAAATAAAATAACAAAAATTAGAGTAAATATATATTACATAGTGTACATAAAATATCAAAAAGTACACCAAATATGTGTTATATATACTGTAAATAAACTATCACAAACTACAGTAATTATATTTAATATACTGTACATAAAATATCAAAAATTACACTAAATGTATATTATTTACCATAAATAAAATACCAAAAAGTACAGTAAATATATATTACACACCCTATGTAAAATATCACAAACTACACCATATATATTATATAATTTACATAAAATATCAAAAGGACACCAAATATACCTTATATACTGTACATAAAATATCAAAATGTACAGTAAATATATTTCATATATTGTACATATAATATTAACTAAAAGTACACCGAATACATTTTATATACTGTAAATAAAATATCAAAAATTACAGTAAATATATATTACATAATGTATATAAAACATCAAAAAGTACACCAAATATGTGTTATATATACTCTAAATAAACTATCAAAAACTACAGTAATTATATTTAATATACTGTACATAAAATATCAAAAATTACACCAAATGTACGTTATTTACTGTAAATAAAATATCAAAAAGTACAGTAAATATATATTACACACCATATGTAAAATATCACAATCTACACCAAATATATATTATATAATTTACATGAAATATCAAAAGGACACCAAATATATCTTATATACTGTACATTAAATATCAAAAACTACAGTAAATATATTTCATATATTGTACATATAATATTAACTAAAAGTACACCAACTACATTTTATATAGTGTAAATAAAATATCAAAAATTACAGTAAATATATATTACGTACTGTACATAAAATATCAAAAAGTGTACCAAATATGTGTTATATATACTGTAAATAAACTATCAAAAACTACAGTGATTATATTTAATATACTGTACATTAAATATCAAAAATTACACCAAATGTACAATATTTACTGTAAATAAAATACCAAAAAGTGCAGTAAATATATATTAAACACCCTATGTAAATTATCACAAGCTACACCATATACATGTTATATAATTTACATAAAATATCAAAAGGACACAAAATGTACATTATATACTGTACATAAAATATCAAAATGTACAGTAAATATATTTCATATGTTGTACATATAATTTTAACTAAAAGTAAACCAAATACATTTTATATACTGTAAATAAAATATCAAAAATTACAGTAAATATATATTACATACTGTACATAAAATATCAAAAAGTACACCAAATACGTGTTATATATACTGTAAATAAACTATCAAAAACTACAGTAATTATATTTAATATACTGTACATAAAGTTTCAAAAATTACACCAAATGTATATTATTTACTGTAAATAAAATATCAAAAATACAGTACATATATATTACACACCATATGAAAAATATCACAATCTACACCAAATATATATTATATAATTTACATAAAATATCAAAAGGACACCAAATATATCTTATATACTGTACATGAAATATCAAAAAGTACAGTAAATATATTTCATATATTTTACATATAATATTAACTAAAAGTACACCAGATACATTTTATATAGTGTAAATCAAATATCAAAAAGTACAGTAAATATGTATTACATACTGTGTATAAAATATGAAAAAGTACACCAAATATGTGTTATATATACTGTAAAAAAACTATAAAAAACTACAGTAATTGTATTTAATATACTGTACATAAAATATCAAAAATTACACCAAATGTATATTATATACTGTAAATAAAATATCAAAAAGGACAGTAAATATATATTACACTCTATGTAAAATATCAAAAACTACAAATATATATTATATAATTTACATAAAATATCAAAAGGACAAAAATTATATCTTATATACTGTACATAAGATATCAAAAAGTACAGTAAATATATTTCATATATTGTACATATAATATTAACTAAAAGTACACCAAATACATTTTATATACTGTAAATAAAATATCAAAAAGTACAGTAAATATATACTGTATACTGTACATAAAATATCAAAAAGTACACAAAAGATGTGTTATATATACTGTAAATAAACCATCAAAAACTACAGTAATTACATTTAGTGTACTGAACATAAAATATCAAAATTTACACCAAATGTGTATTATATACTGTGAATAAAATATGAAAAAGGACAGTAAATATATATTACGCCCCCTATGTAAAATATCAAAAACTACACCAAATATATATTATATAATTTACATAAAATAACAAAAGTAAAACAAATATATATTATATACTGTACATAACCTATCAGAAAGTAAAGTTAATACATTTCATATATTGTACATATAATATTAACTAAAAGTACACCAAATACATTTTATATACTATAAATAAATTATTAAAAAGTACAGTAAATATATATTACATACAGTACATAAAATATAAAAAGTACACCAAATATGTGTTATATATAATATAAATATACTATCAAAAACTACAGTAATTATATTTAATATACTGTATATAAAATATCGAAAATTACACCAAATGTATGTTATATACAGTATATAAAATATCAAAAACGACAGTAAATATATATTACACACCCTATGTATAATATCAAAAACTACACCAAATATATATTATATAATTTACATAAAATATCTAAAGGACACCAAATATATCTTTTATACTGTACATAAAATATCAAAAATTACAGTAAATATATTTCATATATTGTGCATATAATATTAACTAAAAGTACAACAAATACATTTTATGTACTGTAAATAAAATATCAAAAAGTACAGTAAATATATATTACATACAGCACATAAAATATCAAAATGTACACCAAATATGTGTTATATATACTGTGAATAAACTATCAAAATCTACAGTAATTATATTTAATATACTGTACATAAAGTATCAAAAATTACACCAAATGTATATTATTTACTGTAAATAATATATCAAAAATTACAGTACATATATATTACACACCGTATGTAAAATATCACAATCTACACCAAATATATATTATATAATTTACATAAAATATCAAAGCGACAACAAATATATCTTATATGCTGTACATAAAATATCAAAAATTACAGTAAATATATTTCATATATTGTACATATAATATTAACTAAAAGTACACCAAATACATTTTATGGAGTGTAAATAAAATATCAAAAATACAGTAAATATATATTACACACCATAAATAATATATCACAATCTACGCCAAATATATATTATATAATTTACATAAAATATCAAAAGGACACCAAATATATCTTATATACTGTACATAAAATATCAAAAATTACAGTAAGTATATTTCATATATTGTACATATAATATTAACTAAAAGTACACCAAATACATTTTATATAGTGTAAATAAAATATCAAAAAGTACAGTAAATATGTATTACATAGTGTACATAAAATATCAAAAAGTACACCAAATATGTGTTATATATACTGTAAATAAACTATCAAAAACTACAGTAATTATATTTAATATACTGTACATATAATATAAAAATTACACCAAATGTATATTATATACTGTAAATAAAATGTCAAAAAGGACAGTAAATATATATTACACTCTATGTAAAATATCAAAAACTAAAAATATATATTATATAATTTACATAAAATATCAAAAGGACACCAAATATACCTTATATACTATACATTAAATATCAAAAACTACAGTAAATATATTTCATGTATTGTACATATAATATTAACTAAAAGTACACCAAATACATTTTATATACTGTAAATAAAATATCAAAAAGTACAGTAAATATATATTACATAGTTTACATAAAATATCAAAAAGTGCACCAAATATGTGTTATATATACTGTAAATAAACTATCAAAAACTACAGTAATTATATTTAATATACAGTAAATATAATATCAAAAATTACACCAAATGTATATTATTTACTGTAAATAAATTATCAAATATTACAGTAAATATACATTACACACCCTGTGTAAAATATCACAAACTTCACCAAATATATATTATATAATTTACATAAAATATCAAAAGGACACCAAATATACCTTATATACTGTACATAAAATATCAAAAATTAAAGTAATTATATTTCATATATTGTACATATAATATTAACAAAAAGTACACCGAATACATTTTATATACTGTAAATAAAATATCAAAAATTACAGTAAATATATATTACATACTGTACATAAATTATCAAAAAGTACACCAAATATGTGTTATATATACTCTAAATAATCTATCAAAAACTACAGTAATTATATTTAATATACTGTATATAAAATATCAAAAATTACACCAAATATATCTTATTTACTGCAAATAAAATATCAAAAACTACAGTAAATATATATTATAAATCCATATATAAAATATCACCGTCTATACCAAATATATATTATATAATATACATAAAATGTCAAAATGACACCAAATATATCTTATATACTGTACATAAAATATCAAAAAGTACAGTGAATATATTTCATATATTGTACATATAATATTAACTAAAAGTACACCAAATACATTTTACATACTGTAAATAAAATATCAAAAATTACAGTAAATATATATTACGTACTGTACATAAAATATCAAAAAGTACACCAAATATGTGTTATATATACTGTAAATAAACCATCAAAAACTACAGTGATTATATTTAATATACTGTACATAAAATATCAAAAATTACACCGAATGTACATTATTTACTGTAAAAAAAATACCAAAAAGTGCAGGAAATATATATTACACACCCTATGTAAAATACCACATACTACACCATATATATATTATATAATTTACATAAAATATCAAAAGGACAACAAATATACCTTATATGCTGTACATAAAATATTAAAATGTACAGTAAATATATTTCATATATTGTACATATAATATTAACTAAAAGTACACCAAATACATTTTATATACTGTAAATAAAATATTAAAAATTACCGTAAATATATATTACATACTGTACATAAAATATCAAAAAGTACACCAAATATGTGTTATATATACTGTAAATAAACTATCAAAAACTACAGTAATTATATGTAATATACTGTACATAAAGTATCAAAAATTACACCAAATGTATATTATTTACTGTAAATAAAATATCAAAAAGTGCAGTACATATATATTACACACCCTATGTAAAATACCACAATCTACACCAAATATATATTATATAATTTACATAAAATATCAAAGCGACACAAAATATATCTTATATAATGTACATAAAATATCAAAAATACAGTAAATATATTTCATATATTGTACATAAAATATTAACTAAAAGTACACCAAATACATTTTATATAGTGTAAATAAAATATCAAAAATCACAGTAAATATATATTACATACTGTACATAAAATATCAAAAAGTACACCAAATATGTGTTATATATACTGTAAATAAACTATCAAAACTTCAGTGAATATATTTAATATACTGTACATAAAATATCAAAAATTACACCAAATGTACATTATTTACTGTAAATAAAATACCAAAAAGTGCAGTAAATATATATTACACACCCTATGTAAAATACCACAAACTACACCATATATATATTATATAATTTACATAAAATATCAAAAGGACAAATATACCTTATATACTGTACATAAAATATCAAAATGTACAGTAAATATATTTCATATATTGTGAATATAATATTAACTAAAAGTACACCGAATACATTTTATATACTGTAAATAAAATATCAAAAATTACAGTAAATATATATTACATACTGTACATAAATTATCAAAAAGTACACCAAATATGTGTTATATATACTGTAAATAAACTATCAAAATCTACAGTAATTATATTTAATATACTGCACATAAAATATCAAAAATTACACCAAATGTATATTATATACTGTAAATAAAATATCAAAAAGTACAGTAAATATATATTACACACCATATGTAAAATATCACAATCTACACAAAATATATATTATATAATTTACATAAAATATCAAAAGGACACCAAATAAATCTTATATACTGTTCATAAAATATAAAGAAGTACAGTAAATATATTTCATATATTGTACATATAATATTAACTAAAAGTACAGCAAATACATTTTATATAGTGTAAATAAAATAACAAAAATTACAGTAAATATATATAACATAGTGTACATAAAATATCAAAAAGTACACCAAATATGTGTTATATATACTGTAAATAAACTATCAAAAACTACAGTAATTATATTTAATATACTGTACATAAAATATCAAAAATTACACCAAATGTATATTATATACTGTAAATAAAATGTCAAAAAGGACAGTAAATATATATTACTCTCTATGTAAAATATGAAAAAAATAAAAATATATATTATATAATTTACATAAAATATCAAAAGGACACCAAATATATCTTATATACTGTACATAAAATATCAATATATACAGTAAATATATTTCATATATTGTACATATAATATTAACTAAAATTACACCAAATACATTTTATATACTGTAAATAAAATATCAAAATCTACAGTAAATATATATTACATAGTCTACATAAAATATCAAAAAATACACCAAATATGTGTTATACATACTGTAAATAAACTATCAAAAACTACAGTAATTATATTGAATATACTGTACATAAAATATCAAAAATTACACCAAATGTATACTATATATTGTAAATAAAATTTCAAAAAGGACATTAAATATGTATCAAATACTGTACATAAAATATCAAAAAGTACACCAAATATGTGTTATATATACTGTAAATAAACTATCAAAAACTACAGTAATTATACTTAATATACTGTACATAAAATATCAAAAATTACACCAAATGTATATTATTTACTGTAAATAAAATATCACAAAGTACAGTAAATATATATTACACACCATATGTAAAATATCACAATCTACACAAAATATATATTATATAATTTACAAAAAATATCAAAAGGACACCAAATATATCTTATATACTGTTCATAACATATGAAAAAGTACAGTAAATATATTTCATATATTGTACATATAATATTAACTAAAAGTACACCAAATACATTTTATATAGTGTAAATAAAATAACAAAAATTAGAGTAAATATATATTACATAGTGTACATAAAATATCAAAAAGTACACCAAATATGTGTTATATATACTGTAAATAAACCATCAAAAACTACAGTGATTATATTTAATATACTGTACATAAAATATCAAAATTTACACCGAATGTACATTATTTACTGTAAAAAAAATACCAAAAAGTGCAGTAAATATATATTACACACCCTATGTAAAATACCACATACTACACCATATATATATTATATAATTTACATAAAATATCAAAAGGACAACAAATATACCTTATATGCTGTACATAAAATATCAAAAATACAGTAAATATATTTCATATATTGTACATAAAATATTAACTAAAAGTACACCAAATACATTTTATATAGTGTAAATAAAATATCAAAAATTACAGTAAATATATATTACATACTGTACATAAAATATCAAAAAGTACACCAAATCTGTGTTATATATACTGTAAATAAACTATCAAAACTTCAGTGAATATATTTAATATACTGTACATAAAATATCAAAAATTACACCAAATGTACATTATTTACTGTAAATAAAATACCAAAAAGTGCAGTAAATATATATTACACACCCTATGTAAAATACCACAAACTACACCATATATATATTATATAATTTACATAAAATATCAAAAGGACAACAAATATACCTTATATACTGTACATAAAATATCAAAATGTACAGTAAATATATTTCATATATTGTGAATATAGTATTAACTAAAAGTACACCGAATACATTTTATATACTGTAAATAAAATATCAAAAATTACAGTAAATATATATTACATACTGTACATAAATTATCAAAAAGTACACCAAATATGTGTTATATATACTGTAAATAAACTATCAAAATCTACAGTAATTATATTTAATATACTGCACATAAAATATCAAAAATTACACCAAATGTATATTATATACTGTAAATAAAATATCAAAAAGTACAGTAAATATATATTACACACCATATGTAAAATATCACAATCTACACAAAATATATATTATATAATTTACATAAAATATCAAAAGGACACCAAATAAATCTTATATACTGTTCATAAAATATAAAGAAGTACAGTAAATATATTTCATATATTGTACATATAATATTAACTAAAAGTACAGCAAATACATTTTATATAGTGTAAATAAAATAACAAAAATTACAGTAAATATATATAACATAGTGTACATAAAATATCAAAAAGTACACCAAATATGTGTTATATATACTGTAAATAAACTATCAAAAACTACAGTAATTATATTTAATATACTGTACATAAAATATCAAAAATTACACCAAATGTATATTATATACTGTAAATAAAATGTCAAAAAGGACAGTAAATATATATTACTCTCTATGTAAAATATGAAAAAAATAAAAATATATATTATATAATTTACATAAAATATCAAAAGGACACCAAATATATCTTATATACTGTACATAAAATATCAATATATACAGTAAATATATTTCATATATTGTACATATAATATTAACGAAAATTACACCAAATACATTTTATATACTGTAAATAAAATATCAAAATCTACAGTAAATATATATTACATAGTCTACATAAAATATCAAAAAATACACCAAATATGTGTTATACATACTGTAAATAAACTATCAAAAACTACAGTAATTATATTGAATATACTGTACATAAAATATCAAAAATTACACCAAATGTATACTATATATTGTAAATAAAATTTCAAAAAGGACATTAAATATGTATCAAATACTGTACATAAAATATCAAAAAGTACACCAAATATGTGTTATATATACTGTAAATAAACTATCAAAAACTACAGTAATTATACTTAATATACTGTACATAAAATATCAAAAATTACACCAAATGTATATTATTTACTGTAAATAAAATATCAAAAAGTACAGTAAATATATATTACACACCATATGTAAAATATCACAATCTACACAAAATATATATTATATAATTTACAAAAAATATCAAAAGGACACCAAATATATCTTATATACTGTTCATAACATATAAAAAAGTACAGTAAATATATTTCATATATTGTACATATAATATTAACTAAAAGTACACCAAATACATTTTATATAGTGTAAATAAAATAACAAAAATTAGAGTAAATATATATTACATAGTGTACATAAAATATCAAAAAGTACACCAAATATGTGTTATATATATTGTAAATAAACCATCAAAAACTACAGTGATTATATTTAATATACTGTACATAAAATATCAAAAATTACACCGAATGTACATTATTTACTGTAAAAAAAATACCAAAAAGTGCAGTAAATATATATTACACACCCTATGTAAAATACCACATACTACACCATATATATATTATATAATTTACATAAAATATCAAAAGGACAACAAATATACCTTATATGCTGTACATAAAATATTAAAATGTACAGTAAATATATTTCATATATTGTACATATAATATTAACTAAAAGTACACCAAATACATTTTATATACTGTAAATAAAATATTAAAAATTACCGTAAATATATATTACATACTGTACATAAAATATCAAAAAGTACACCAAATATGTGTTATATATACTGTAAATAAACTATCAAAAACTACAGTAATTATATGTAATATACTGTACATAAAGTATCAAAAATTACACCAAATGTATATTATTTACTGTAAATAAAATATCAAAAAGTGCAGTAAATATATATTACACACCCTATGTAAAATACCACAATCTACACCAAATATATATTATATAATTTACATAAAATATCAAAGGGACACAAAATATATCTTATATAATGTACATAAAATATCAAAAATACAGTAAATATATTTCATATATTGTACATAAAATATTAACTAAAAGTACACCAAATACATTTTATATAGTGTAAATAAAATATCAAAAATTACAGTAAATATATATTACATAATGTACATAAAATATCAAAAAGTACACCAAATATGTGTTATATATACTGTAAATAAACTATCAAAACTTCAGTGAATATATTTAATATACTGTACATAAAATATCAAAAATTACACCAAATGTACATTATTAACTGTAAATAAAATACCAAAAAGTGCAGTAAATATATATTACACACCCTATGTAAAATACCACAAACTACACCATATATATATTATATAATTTACATAAAATATCAAAAGGACAACAAATATACCTTATATACTGTACATAAAATATAAAAATGTACAGTAAATATATTTCATATATTGTGAATATAATATTAACTAAAAGTACACCGAATACATTTTATATACTGTAAATAAAATATCAAAAATTACAGTAAATATATATTACATACTGTACATAAATTATCAAAAAGTGCACCAAATATGTGTTATATATACTGTAAATAAACTATCAAAATCTACAGTAATTATATTTAATATACTGCACATAAAATATCAAAAATTACACCAAATGTATATTATATACTGTAAATAAAATATCAAAAAGTACAGTAAATATATATTACACACCATATGTAAAATATCACAATCTACACAAAATATATATTATATAATTTACATAAAATATCAAAAGGACACCAAATAAATCTTATATACTGTTCATAAAATATAAAGAAGTACAGTAAATATATTTCATATATTGTACATATAATATTAACTAAAAGTACAGCAAATACATTTTATATAGTGTAAAAAAAATAACAAAAATTACAGTAAATATATATAACATAGTGTACATAAAATATCAAAAAGTACACCAAATATGTGTTATATATACTGTAAATAAACTATCAAAAACTACAGTAATTATATTTAATATACTGTACATAAAATATCAAAAATTACACCAAATGTATATTATATACTGTAAATAAAATGTCAAAAAGGACAGTAAATATATATTACTCTCTATGTAAAATATGAAAAAAATAAAAATATATATTATATAATTTACATAAAATATCAAACGGACACCAAATATATCTTATATACTGTACATAAAATATCAATATATACAGTAAATATATTTCATATATTGTACATATAATATTAACTAAAATTACACCAAATACATTTTATATACTGTAAATAAAATATCAAAATCTACAGTAAATATATATTACATAGTCTACATAAAATATCAAAAAATACACCAAATATGTGTTATACATACTGTAAATAAACTATCAAAAACTACAGTAATTATATTGAATATACTGTACATAAAATATCAAAAATTACACCAAATGTATACTATATATTGTAAATAAAATTTCAAAAAGGACATTAAATATGTATCAAATACTGTACATAAAATATCAAAAAGTACACCAAATATGTGTTATATATACTGTAAATAAACTATCAAAAACTACAGTAATTATACTTAATATACTGTACATAAAATATCAAAAATTACACCAAATGTATATTATTTACTGTAAATAAAATATCAAAAAGTACAGTAAATATATATTACACACCATATGTAAAATATCACAATCTACACAAAATATATATTATATAATTTACATAAAATATCAAAAGGACACCAAATATATCTTATATACTGTTCATAACATATAAAAAAGTACAGTAAATATATTTCATATATTGTACATATAATATTAACTAAAAGTACACCAAATACATTTTATATAGTGTAAATAAAATATCAAAAAGTACAGTAAATATATATTACACACCATATGTAAAATATCACCATCTATACCAAATATATATTATATAATTTACATAAAATGTCGAAATGACACCAAATATATCTTATATACTGTACATAAAATATCAAAAAGTACAGTAAATATATTTCATATATTGTACATATAATATTAACTAAAAGTACACCAACTACATTTTATATAGTGTAAATAAAATATCAAAAATTACAGTAAATATATATTACGTACTGTACATAAAATATCAAAAAGTGTACCAAATATGTGTTATATATACTGTAAATAAACTATCAAAAACTACAGTGATTATATTTAATATACTGTACATTAAATATCAAAAATTACACCAAATGTACATTATTTACTGTAAATAAAATACCAAAAAGTGCAGTAAATACATATTAAACACCCTATGTAAATTATCACAAGCTACACCATATATATGTTATATAATTTACATAAAATATCAAAAGGACACAAAATATACATTATATACTGTACATAAAATATCAAAATGTACAGTAAATATATTTCATATGTTGTACATATAATTTTAACTAAAAGTACACCAAATACATTTTATATACTGTAAATAAAATATCAAAAATTACAGTAAATTTATATTACATACTGTACATAAAATATCAAAAAGTACACCAAATACGTGTTATATAAACTGTAAATAAACTATCAAAAACTACAGTAATTATATTTAATATACTGTACATAAAGTTTCAAAAATTACACCAAATGTATATTATTTACTGTAAATAAAATATCAAAAAGTACAGTACATATATATTACACACCATATGAAAAATATCACAATCTACACCAAATATATATTATATAATTTACATAAAATATCAAAAGGACACCAAATATATCTTATATACTGTACATGAAATATCAAAAGGTACAGTAAATATATTTCATATATTTTACATATAATATTAACTAAAAGTACACCAGATACATTTTATATAGTGTAAATCAAATATCAAAAAGTACAGTAAATATGTATTACATACTGTGTATAAAATATCAAAAAGTACACCAAATATGTGTTATATATACTGTAAAAAAACTATAAAAAACTACAGTAATTGTATTTAATATACTGTACATAAAATATCAAAAATTACACCAAACGTATATTATATACTGTAAATAAAATATCAAAAAGGACAGTAAATATATATTACACTCTATGTAAAATATCAAAAACTACAAATATATATTATATAATTTACATAAAATATCAAAATTACACAAAATATATCTTATATACTTTACATAAAATATCAACAAGTACAGTATATATATTTCATATATTGTACATATAATATTAACTAAAAGTACACCAAATACATTTTATATACTGTAAACAATATATCAAAAAGTACAGTAAATATATTACTGTACATAAAATATCAAAAAGTACACCAAATATGTGTTATATATACTGTAAATAAACTATCAAAAACTACAGTAATTATATTTAATATACTGTACATAAAATATCAAAAATTACACCAAATGTATATTATATACTGTAAATAAAATGTCAAAAAGGACAGTAAATATATATTACTCTCTATGTAAAATATGAAAAAAATAAAAATATATATTATATGATTTACATAAAATATCAAAAGGACACCAAATATATCTTATATACTGTACAAAAAATATCAATATATACAGTAAATATATTTCATATATTGTACATATAATATTAACTAAAATTACACCAAATACATTTTATATACTGTAAATAAAATATCAAAATCTACAGTAAATATATATTACATAGTCTACATAAAATATCAAAAAATACACCAAATATGTGTTATACATACTGTAAATAAACTATCAAAAACTACAGTAATTATATTGAATATACTGTACATAAAATATCAAAAATTACACCAAATGTATACTATATATTGTAAATAAAATTTCAAAAAGGACAGTAAATATGTATCAAATACTGTACATAAAATATCAAAAAGTACACCAAATATGTGTTATATATACTGTAAATAAACTATCAAAAACTACAGTAATTATACTTAATATACTGTACATAAAATATCAAAAATTACACCAAATGTATATTATTTACTGTAAATAAAATATCAAAATGTACAGTAAATATATATTACACACCATATGTAAAATATCACAATCTACACAAAATATATATTATATAATTTACATAAAATATCAAAAGGACACCAAATATATCTTATATACTGTTCATAACATAAAAAAAGTACAGTAAATATATTTCATATATTGTACATATAATATTAACTAAAAGTACACCAAATACATTTTATATAGTGTAAATAAAATAACAAAAATTAGAGTAAATATATATTACATAGTGTACATAAAATATCAAAAAGTACACCAAATATGTGTTATATATACTGTAAATAAACTATCAAAAACTACAGTAATTATATTTAATATACTGTATATAAAATATCAAAAATTACACTAAATGTATATTATTTACCGTAAATAATATACCAAAAAGTACAGTAAATATATATTACACACCCTATGTAAAATATCACAAACTACACCATATATATTATATAATTTACAAAAAATATCAAAAGGACACCAAATATACCTTATATACTGTACATAAAATATCAAAATGTACAGTAAATATATTTCATATATTGTACATATAATATTAACTAAATGTACACCAAATACATTTTATATAGTGTAAATCAAAGATCAAAAATTTCAGTAAATATATATTACATACTGTACATAAATTACCAAAAATTACACCAAATATGTGTTATATATAGTCTAAATAAACTATCAAAAACTACAGTAATTATATTTAATATGCTGTACATAAAATATCAAAAATTACACCAAATGTATGTTATTTACTGTAAATAAAATATCAAAAAGTACAGTAAATATATTACACACCATATGTAAAATATCACAATCTACACAAAATATATATTATATAATTTACATAAAATATCAAAAGGACACCAAATATATCTTATATACTGTTCATAAAATATCAAAATGTACAGTAAATATCTTTCATGTATTGTACATATAATATTAACTAAAAGCACATCAAATACATTTTATATAGTGTAGATAAAATAGCAAAAATTACAGTAAATATATATTACATACTGTACATAAAATATCAAAAAGTACACCAAATATGTGTTATATATACTGTAAATAAACTATCAAAAACTACAGTAATTATATTTAATATACTGTACATAAAATATCAAAAATTACACCAAATGTATATTATTTACCGTAAATAAAATACCAAAAACTACAGTAAATATATATTACACACCCTGTGTAAAATATCACAAACTACACCATATATATTATATAATTTACATAAAATATGAAAAGGACACCAAATATACCTTATATACTGTACATAAACTATCAAATTGTACACTAAATATATTTCATATATTGTACATATAATATTAACTAAAAGTACACCAAATAGATTTTATATACCGTAAATAAAACATCAAAAATTACAGTAAATATATATTACATACTGTACCTTAAATATCAAAAAGTGCACCAAATATGTGTTATATATACTGTAAATTAACTATCAAAAACTTCAGTAATTATATTTAATATAGTGTACATAAAATATCAAAAATTACACCAAATGTATATTATTTACTGTAAATAAAATATCAAAAATACAGTACATATATATTACACACCATATGTAAAATATCACAATCTACACCAAATATATATTATATAATTTACATAAAATATCAAAAGGACAGCAAATATATCTTATATACTGTACATAAAATATCAAAAAGTACAGTAAATATATTTCATATATTGTACATATAAAATTAACTAAAAGTACACCGAATACATTTTATATAGTGTAAATAAAATATCAAAAAGTACAGTAAATATATATTACACACCATATGTAAAATATCACAATCTACGCCAAATATATATTATATAATTTACATGAAATATCAAAAGGACACAAATATATCTTATATACTGTACATAAAACATCAAAAAGTACAGTAAATATATTTCATATATTGTACATATAATATTAACTAAAAGTACACCAAATAAATTTTATATAGTGTAAATAAAATATCAAAAATTACAGTGAATATATATTACATACTGTACATAAAATATCAAAAAGTACACCAAATATGTGTTATATATACTGTAAATAAACTATCAAAAACTACAGTAATTATACTTAATATACTGTACATAAAATATCAAAAATTACACCAAATGTATATTATTTACTGTAAATAAAATATCAAAAAGTACAGTAAATATATACTACACACCATATGTAAAATATCACAATCTACACAAAATATATATTATATAATTTACATAAAATATCAAAAGGACACCAAATAAATCTTATATACTGTTCATAAAATATAAAGAAGTACAGTAAATATATTTCATATATTGTACATATAATATTAACTAAAAGTACAGCAAATACATTTTATATAGTGTAAATAAAATAACAAAAATTACAGTAAATATATATAACATAGTGTACATAAAATATCAAAAAGTACACCAAATATGTGTTATATATACTGTAAATAAACTATCAAAAACTACAGTAATTATATTTAATATACTGTACATAAAATATCAAAAATTACACCAAATGTATATTATATACTGTAAATAAAATGTCAAAAAGGACAGTAAATATATATTACTCTCTATGTAAAATATGAAAAAAATAAAAATATATATTATATAATTTACATAAAATATCAAAAGGACACCAAATATATCTTATATACTGTACATAAAATATCAATATATACAGTAAATGTATTTCATATATTGTACATATAATATTAACTAAAATTACACCAAATACATTTTATATACTGTAAATAAAATATCAAAATCTACAGTAAATATATATTACATAGTCTACATAAAATATCAAAAAATACACCAAATATGTGTTATACATACTGTAAATAAACTATCAAAAACTACAGTAATTATATTGAATATACTGTACATAAAATATCAAAAATTACACCAAATGTATACTATATATTGTAAATAAAATTTCAAAAAGGACATTAAATATGTATCAAATACTGTACATAAAATATCAAAAAGTACACCAAATATGTGTTATATATACTGTAAATAAACCATCAAAAACTACAGTAATTATACTTAATATACTGTACATAAAATATCAAAAATTACACCAAATGTATATTATTTACTGTAAATAAAATATCAAAAAGTACAGTAAATATATATTACACACCATATGTAAAATATCACAATCTACACAAAATATATATTATATAATTTACATAAAATATCAAAAGGACACCAAATATATCTTATATACTGTTCATAACATATAAAAAAGTACAGTAAATATATTTCATATATTGTACATATAATATTAACTAAAAGTACACCAAATACATTTTATATAGTGTAAATAAAATAACAAAAATTAGAGTAAATATATATTACATAGTGTACATAAAATATCAAAAAGTACAGCAAATATGTGTTATATATACTGTAAATAAACTATCACAAACTACAGTAATTATATTTAATATACCGTACATAAAATATCAAAAATTACACTAAATGTATATTATTTACCATAAATAAAATACCAAAAAGTACAGTAAATATATATTACACACCCTATGTAAAATATCACAAACTACACCATATATATTATATAATTTACATAAAATATCAAAAGGACACCAAATATACCTTATATACTGTACATAAAATATCAAAATGTACAGTAAATATATTTCATATATTGTACATATAATATTAACTAAAAGTACACCGAATACATTTTATATACTGTAAATAAAATATCAAAAATTACAGTACATATATATTACATAATGTATATAAAACATCAAAAAGTACACCAAATATGTGTTATATATACTCTAAATAAACTATCAAAAACTACAGTAATTATATTTAATATACTGTACATAAAATATCAAACATTACACCAAATGTACGTTATTTACTGTAAATAAAATATCAAAAAGTACAGTAAATATATATTACACACCATATGTAAAATATCACAATCTACACCAAATATATATTATATAATTTACATGAAATATCAAAAGGACACCAAATATATCTTATATACTGTACATAAAGTATCAAAAAGTACAGTAAATATATTTCATATATTGTACATATAATATTAACTAAAAGTACACCAAACACATTGTATATACTGTAAATTAAATATCAAAAAGTACAGTAAATATATATTACATACTGTACATAAAATATCAAATAGTACACCAAATATGTGTTATATATACTGTAAATAAACTATCAAAAGCTACAGTAATTATATTTAATATAATGTAAATAAAATATCAAAGATTACACCAAATGTATATTATTTACTGTAAATAAAATATCAAAAAGTACAGTAAATATATATTACTCACCCTATGTAAAATATCACAAACTACACCATATATATATTATATAATTTACATAAAATATCAAAAGGACACCAAATATACCTTATATACTGTACATAAAATATCAAAATGTGCAGTAAATATATTTCATATATTGTACATATAATATTAACTAAATGTACACCAAATACATTTTATATAGTGTAAATAAAAGATCAAAAATTTCAGTAAATATGTATTACATACTGTACATAAATTACCAAAAAGTACACCAAATATGTGTTATATATACTCTAAATAAACTATCAAAACTACAGTAAATATATTTAATATACTGTACATAAAATGTCAAAAATTACACCAAATGTATATTATATACTGTAAATAAAATATCAAAAAGGACAGTAAATATATATTACACTCTATGTAAAATATCAAAAACTAAAAATATATATTATATAATTTACATAAAATATCAAAAGGACACCAAATATATCTTATATACTGTACATTAAATATCAAAAACTACAGTAAATATATTTCATGTATTGTACATATAATATTAACTAAAAGTACACCAAATACATTTTATATACTGTAAATAAAATATCAAAAAGTACAGTAAATATATATTACATAGTTTACATAAAATATCAAAAAGTACACCAAATATGTGTTATATATACTGTAAATAAACTATCAAAAACTACAGTAATTATATTTAATATACAGTAAATATAATATCAAAAATTACACCAAATGTATATTATTTACTGTAAATAAATTATCAAATATTACAGTAAATATACATTACACACCCTGTGTAAAATATCACAAACTTCACCAAATATATATCATATAATTTACATAAAATATCAAAAGGACACCAAATATACCTTATATACTGTACATAAAATATCAAAAATTACAGTAATTATATTTCATATATTGTACATATAATATTAACAAAAAGTACACCAAATACATTTTATATACTGTAAATAATATATCAAAAATTACAGTAAATATATATTACATACTGTACATAAATTATCAAAAAGTACACCAAATATGTGTTATATATACTCTAAATAATCTATCAAAAACTACAGTAATTATATTTAATATACTGTACATAAAATATCAAAAATTACACCAAATATATCTTATTTACTGCAAATAAAATATCAAAAACTACAGTAAATATATATTATAAATCCATATGTAAAATATCACCGTCTATACCAAATATATATTATATAATTTACATAAAATGTCAAAATGACACCAAATATATCTTATATACTGTACATAAAATATCAAAAAGTACAGTGAATATATTTCATATATTGTACATATAATATTAACTAAAAGTACACCAAATACATTTTACATAGTGTAAATAAAGTATCAAAAATTACAGTAAATATATATTACGTACTGTACATAAAATATCAAAAAGTACACCAAATATGTGTTATATATACTGTAAATAAACCATCAAAAACTACAGTGATTATATTTAATATACTGTACATAAAATATCAAAAATTACACCGAATGTACATTATTTACTGTAAAAAAAATACCAAAAAGTGCAGTAAATATATATTACACACCCTATGTAAAATACCACAAACTACACCATATATATATTATATAATTTACATAAAATATCAAAAGGACAACAAATATACCTTATATGCTGTACATAAAATATTAAAATGTACAGTAAATATATTTCATATATTGTACATATAATATTAACTAAAAGTACACCAAACACATTGTATATACTGTAAATTAAATATCAAAAAGTACAGTAAATATATATTACATACTGTACATAAAATATCAAAAAGTACACCAAATATGTGTTATATATACTGTAAATAAACTATCAAAAACTACAGTAATTATATGTAATATACTGTACATAAAGTATCAAAAATTACACCAAATGTATATTATTTACTGTAAATAAAATATCAAAAAGTGCAGTAAATATATATTACACACCCTATGTAAAATACCACAATCTACACCAAATGTATATTATATAATTTACATAAAATATCAAAGGGACACAAAATATATCTTATATAATGTACATAAAATATCAAAAATACAGTAAATATCTTTCATATATTGTACATAAAATATTAACTAAAAGTACACCAAATACATTTTATATAGTGTAAATAAAATATCAAAAATTACAGTAAATATATATTACATACTGTACATAAAATATCAAAAAGTACACCAAATATGTGTTATATATACTGTAAATAAACTATCAAAACTTCAGTGAATATATTTAATATACTGTACATAAAATATTAAAAATTACACCAAATGTACATTATTTACTGTAAATAAAATACCAAAAAGTGCAGTAAATATATATTACACACCCTATGTAAAATACCACAAACTACACCATATATATATTATATAATTTACATAAAATATCAAAAGGACAACAAATATACCTTATATACTGTACATAAAATATCAAAATGTACAGTAAATATATTTCATATATTGTGAATATAATATTAACTAAAAGTACACCGAATACATTTTATATACTGTAAATAAAATATCAAAAATTACAGTAAATATATATTACATACTGTACATAAATTATCAAAAAGTACACCAAATATGTGTGATATATACTCTAAATAAACTATCAAAAACTACAGTAATTATATTTAATATACTGTACATAAAATGTCAAAAATTACACCAAATATATATTTCCTGCAAATAAAATATCAAAAAGTACAGTAAATATATATTACACACCATATGTAAAATATCACCATCTATACCAAATATATATTATATAATTTATATAAAATGTCAAAATGACACCAAATATATCTTATATACTGTACATAAAATATCAAAATGTACAGTAAATATATTTCATATATTGTACATGTAACATTAACTAAAAGTACACCAAATACAATTTATATAGTGTAAATAAAATATCAAAAATTACAGTAAATATATATTACATACTGTACATAAAATATCAAAAAGTACACCAAATATGTGTTATATATACTGTATATAAACTATCAAAAACTACAGTGATTATATTTAATATACTGTACATAAAGTATCAAAAATTACACCAAATGTATATTATTTACTGTAAATAAAATATCAAAAAGTACAGTACATATATAATACACACCATATGTAAACTATCATAATCTACAACAAATATATATTATGTAATTTACATAAAATATCAAAGGGACACCAAATATATCTTATATGCTGTACATAAAATATCAAAAAATACAGTAAATATATTTCATATATTGTACATATAATATTAACTAAAAGTACACCAAATACATTTTATATAGTGTAAATAAAATATCAAAAAGTACAGTAAATATATATTACACACCATATGTAAAATATCACCATCTATACCAAATATATATTATATAATTTACATAAAATGTCGAAATGACACCAAATATATCTTATATACTGTACATAAAATATCAAAAATACAGTAAATATATTTCATATATTGTACATATAATATTAACTAAAAGTACACCAACTACATTTTATATAGTGTAAATAAAATATCAAAAATTACAGTAAATATATATTACATACTGTACATAAAATATCAAAAAGTGTACCAAATATGTGTTATATATACTGTAAATAAACTATCAAAACTACAGTGATTATATTTAATATACTGTACATTAAATATCAAAAATTACACCAAATGTACATTATTTACTGTAAATAAAATACCAAAAAGTGCAGTAAATATATATTAAACACCCTATGTAAATTATCACAAGCTACACCATATATATGTTATATAATTTACATAAAATATCAAAAGGACACAAAATATACATTATATACTGTACATAAAATATCAAAATGTACAGTAAATATATTTCATATGTTGTACATATAATTTTAACTAAAAGTACACCAAATACATTTTATATACTGTAAATAAAATATCAAAAATTACAGTAAATATATATTACATACTGTACATAAAATATCAAAATGTACACCAAATACGTGTTATATATACTGTAAATAAACTATCAAAAACTACAGTAATTATATTTAATATACTGTACATAAAGTTTCAAAAATTACACCAAATGTATATTATTTACTGTAAATAAAATATCAAAAATACAGTACATATATATTACACACCATATGAAAAATATCACAATCTACACCAAATATATATTATATAATTTACATAAAATATCAAAAGGACACCAAATATATCTTATATACTGTACATGAAATATCAAAAAATACAGTAAATATATTTCATATATTTTACATATAATATTAACTAAAAGTACACCAGATACATTTTATATAGTGTAAATCAAATATCAAAAAGTACAGTAAATATGTATTACATACTGTGTATAAAATATGAAAAAGTACACCAAATATGTGTTATATATACTGTAAAAAAACTGTAAAAAACTACAGTAATTGTATTTAATATACTGTACATAAAATATCAAAAATTACACCAAATGTATATTATATACTGTAAATAAAATATCAAAAAGGACAGTAAATATATATTACACTCTATGTAAAATATCAAAAACTACAAATATATATTATATAATTTACATAAAATATCAAAAGGACAAAAATTATATCTTATATACTGTACATAAGATATCAAAAAGTACAGTAAATATATTTCATATATTGTACATATAATATTAACTAAAAGTACACCAAATACATTTTATATACTGTAAATAAAATATCAAAAAGTACAGTAAATATATACTGTATACTGTACATAAAATATCAAAAAGTACACAAAAGATGTGTTATATATACTGTAAATAAACCATCAAAAACTACAGTAATTACATTTAGTGTACTGAACATAAAATATCAAAATTTACACCAAATGTGTATTATATACTGTAAATAAAATATGAAAAAGGACAGTAAATATATATTACGCACCCTATGTAAAATATCAAAAACTACACCAAATATATATTATATAACTTACATAAAATATCAAAAGTAAAACAAATATATATTATATACTGTACATAACCTATCAGAAAGTAAAGTTAATACATTTCATCTATTGTACATATAATATTAACTAAAAGTACACCAAATACATTTTATACACAATAAATAAATTATCAAAAAGTACAGTAAATATATATTACATACAGTACATAAAATATAAAAAGTACACCAAATATGTGTTATATATAATATAAATATACTTTCAAAAACTACAGTAATTATATTTAATATACTGTATATAAAATATCGAAAATTACACCAAATGTATGTTATATACAGTATATAAAATATCAAAAACTAAAATAATTATATTTAATATACTCTAAATGAAATATAAAAAATTACACCAAAGGTATAATATACTGTAAATAAAATATCAAAAAGTACAGTAAATATATATTACACACCCTATGTAAAATATCACAAACTACACCAAATATATATTAAATAATTTACATGAAACAGCAAAAGGACACCAAATATATCTTATATACTCTACATAAAATATCAAAATGTACAGTAAATATATTTCATATACTGTACATATAATATTAACTAAAAGTACACCAAATACATTTTATATAGTGTAAATAAAATATCAAAAATTTCAGTAAATATATATTACATAGTGTACATAAATTATCAAAAAGTACACCAAATATGTGTTATATATACTGTAAATAAACTATCAAAAACTACAGTAATTATATTTAATATACTGTACATAAAATATCAAAAATTACACCAAATGTATGTTATTTACTGTAAATAAAATATCAAAAATTACAGTAAATATATATTGCACACCATATGTAAAATATCACAATCTACACCAAATATATATTATATAATTTACATAAAATATCAAAAGGACACCAAATATATCTTATATACTGTACATAAAGTATCAAAATGTACAGTAAATATATTTCATATATTGTACACATAATATTAACGAAAAGTACACCAAATACATTTTATATAGTGTAAATAAAATATCAAAAATTACAGTAAATATATATTACATACTGTACATAAAATATCAAAAAGTACACCAAATATGTGTTAAATATAGTTTAAAAAAACTTTCAAAAAGTACAGTAATTATATTTAATATACTGTACATAAAATATCAAAAATTACACCAAATGTATATTATATACTGTAAATAAAATATCAAAAAGGACAGTAAATATATATTACACTCTATGTAAAATATCAAAAACTAAAAATATATATTATATAATTTACATAAAATATCAAAAGGACACCAAATATATCTTATACACAGTACATAAAATATCAAAAAGTACAGTAAATATATTTCATATATTGTACATATAATATTAACTAAAAGTACACCAAATATATTTTATATACTGTTAATAAAATATCAGAAAGTACAGTAAATATATATTACATAGTGTACATAAAGTATCAAAAAGTACACCAAATATGTGTTATATATACTGTAAATAAACTATAAAAACTACAGTAAGTATATTTAGTATACTGTACATAAAATATGAAAAATTACACCAAATGTATACTATTTACTGTAAATAAAATATCAAAAAGGACAGTAAATACATATTACACACCATATGTAAAATATCACAATCTACACCAAATATATTTTATATAATTTACATAAAATATCAAAAGGACACCAAATATATCTTATATACTGTACGTGAAATATCAAAAAGTACAGTAAATATATTTCATATATTGTACATATAATATTAACTAAAAGTACACCAAATACATTTTATATAGTGTAAATAAAATATCAAAAATTACAGTAAATATGTATTACATACTGTACATAAAATATCAAAAAGTACACCAAATATGTGTTATATATACTGTAAATAAACTATAAAATCTACAGTAATTATATTTCATATACTGTACATAAAATATCAAAAATTACACCAAATGTATATTATATACTGTAAATAAAATATCAAAAAGTACAGTAAATATGTATTACACACCATATGTAAATTATCACAATCTACACCATATATATTCTATAATTTACATAAAATATCAAAAGGACACCAAATATACCTTATATACTGTACATAAAATATCAAAAAGTACACCAAATATGTGTTATATATACTGTAAATAAACTATAAAAAACTACAGTAATCATATTTAATATACTTTACATAAAATATCAAAAATTACACCAAATGTATATTATATACTGTAAAAAAAATCAAAAAGGGCAGTGAATATATATTACCCTCTATGTAAATTATCAAAAACTGCAAATATATATTATATAATTTACATAAAATATCAAAAGGACACAAAATATATCTTATACACTGTACATAAAATATCAAAAAGTACAGTAAATATATTTCATATATTGTACATATAATATTATCTAAAAGTACACCAAATATATTTTATATACTGTAAATAAAATATCAATATTAGAGTAAATATATATTACATACTGTACAGAAAATACCAAAAAGTACACCAAATATGTGTTATATATAATGTAAATAAACTATCAAAAACTACAGTAATTACATTTAATATACTGTATATAAAATAACAAACATTACACCAAATGTATATCATATACACTAAATAAAATATGAAAAAGGACAGTAAATCTATATTACACACCCTATGTAAAATATCAAAAACTACACCAAATATATATAATATAATTTACAGAAAATATCAAAAGTACACGAAATATATATTATATACTTTAAATAAAATATCAAAATGTACAGTAAATATATTTCATATATTGTATATATGATATTAACTATAAGTACACCAAATACATTTTCAATACTGTAAATAAAATATCAAAAAGTACAGTAAATATATATTACATAGAGTACATAAAATATAAAATATTACACCAAATTTGTGTTATATATACTGTAAATAAACTATCAAATCTACAGTAATTATATTTAATATACTGTATATAAAATATCAAAAATTACACCAAATGTAAATTATATACTGTAAATAAAATATCAAAAAGACAGTAAATATTTATGACACACCCTATGTAAAATATCAAAAACTACACCAAATATATATTGTATAATTTACATAAAATATCCAAAGGACACCAATTATATCTTATATACTGTACATAAAATATCAAAAAGTACAGTAAATATATTTCATATATTGTACATATAATATTAACTAAAAGTACACCAAATACATTTTATATACTGTAGATAAATTATCAAAATGTACAGTTAATATATATTACATACTGTACATAAAATATCAAAAAGTACACCAAATATGTGTTATATATACTGTAAATAAACTATCAAAAACTACAGAAATTATATTTAATATACTGTACATAAAATATCAAAAATTACACCAAATGTATATTATATACTGTAAATAAAATATCAAAAAGGACAGTAAATATATATTACATACTGTACATAAAATATCAAAAAGTAAACCAAATATGTGTTATATATACTGTAAATAAAGTATCAAAAACAACAGTAATTATATTTAATATACTGTACATAAAATATCAAAAATTACACCACATGTATATTATTTACTCTGAATAAAATATCAAAAATTACAGTAAATATATATTACACACCTTATGTAAAATATCACAAACTACACCAAATATATATTATATAATTTACATAAAATATCAAAAGGACACCAAATATACCTTATATATTGTACATAAAATATCAAAAAGTACAGTAAATATACTTCATATATTGTACATATAATATTAACTAAAAGTACAGCAACTACATTTTATATGCTGTAAATAAAATATCAAATATTACAGTAAATATATATTACAGACTGTATATAAATTATCAAAAAGTACAGCAAATATGTGTTATATATACTGTAAATAATCTATCAAAAACTACAATAATTATATTTAGTATACTGTACATAAAATATCAAAAATGACACCAAATGTATATTATGTACTGTAAATAAAATATCAAAAAATACAGTAAATATATATTACACACCATATGTAAATATCACAATCTACACCATATATATATTATATAATTTACATAAAATATCACAAGGACACCAAATATATCTTATATGCTGTACATAAAATATCAAAAAGTACAGTAAATATATTTCATATATTGTACATATAATATTAACTAAAAGTACACCAAATACATTTTATATAGTGTAAATAAAATATCAAAAAGGGCAGTAAATATATATTACACACCATATGTAAAATATCACAATCTACGCCAAATATATATTATATAAAGTACATAAAATATCAAAAGGACACAAATATATCTTATATACTGTACATAAAATATCAAAAAGTACAGTAAATATATTTCATATATTGTACATATAATATTAACTAAAAGTACACCAAATAAATTTTATATAGTGTAAATAAAATATCAAAAAGTACAGTAAATATGTATTATATACTGTACATAAAATATCAAACCGTACACCAAATATGTGTTATATATACTATAAATAAACGATAAAATCTACAGTAACTATATTTATTATACTGTATATAAAATATCAAAAATTACACCAAATGAATATTATACACTGTAAATAAAATATCAAAATGTACACCCAATATATATTATTTACTGTAAATAAAATATCAAAAAGTACAGTAAACATATATTACACACCCTATGTAAAATATCACAATCTACAACAAATGTATATTATATAATTTACATAAAATATCGAAAGCACACCAAATATACCTTATATACTGTACATAAAATATCAAAATGTACAGTAAATATATTTCATATATTGTATATATAATATTAACTAAAAGTACACCAAATATATTTTATGTACTGTAAATAAAATATCAAAAAGTACAGTAAATATATATTACATACTGTACATAAAATATCAAAAAGTACACCAAATATGTGTTATATATACTGTAAATAAACTATAAAAAACTACAGTAATTATATTTAATATACTGTACATAAAAATAAAAAATTACACAAAATGTATATTATATACTGTAAAAAAATATCAAAAAGTACAGTGAGTATATGTTACACTCTATGTAAAATATCAAAAACTGCAAATATATATTATATAATATACATAAAATATCAAAAGCACACCAAATATATCTTATATACTGTACATAAAATATCAAAAATTTCAGTAAATATATTTCATATATTGTACATATAATATTAACTAAAAGTACACAAAATCTATTTTATATACAGTAAATAAAATATCAAAAAGTACAGTAAATATATATTACATAGTTTATAGAAAATATCAAAAAGTACACCAAATATGTGTTATATGTACTGTAAATAAACTATCAAAAACTACAGTAATTACATTTAATATACTGTATATAAAATATCAAAAATTACACCAAATGTTTATCATATACTCTAAATAAAATATGAAAAAGGACAGTAAATCTATATTACGCACCCTATGTAAAATATCAAAAACTACACCAAATATATATTATATAATTTACATAACACATCAAAAGAACACCAAATATATATTATATACTGTAAATAAAATATCAAAATGTACAGTAAGTATATTTCATATATTGTATATATAATATTAACTAAAAGTACACCAAATACATTTTCTATACTGTAAATAAAATATCAAAAAGTACAGTAAATATATATTACATACAGTACATAAAATATAAATAATTACACCAAATATGTGTTATATATTGTGTAAATATACTATCAAAAAGTACAGTAATTATATTTAATATACTGTATATAAAATATCAAAAATTACACCAAATGTAAATTATATACTGTAAATAAAATATCAAAAAGTACAGTTAATTTATATGACACACCCTATGTAAAATATCAAAAACTACACCAAATATACATTATATAATTTACATAAAATATCAAAAGTACACCAAATATATAATATATACAGTACATAAAATATCAAAATACAGTAAATACATTTCATATATTGTACATATAATATTAAATAAAATTACACCAAATACATTTTATATACTGTGAATAAAATATCAAAAAGTACAGTAAATGTATATTACATACTGTATATAAAATATCAAAAAGTACACCAAATATGTGTTATATATACTGTAAATAAACTATCAAAAACTACAGTAATTATATTTAACATACTGTACATAAAATATCAAAAATTACACCAAATGTATATTATATACTGTAAATAAAATGTCAAAAAGTTAGTAAATATATATTACACTCTATGTAAAATATGAAAAACTAAAAATATATATTATATAATTTACATAAAATATCAAAAGGACACCAAATATATCTTATATACTGTAAATGAAATATCAAAAAGTACAGTAAATATATTTTATATATTGTATATATAATATTAACTAAAAGTACACCAAATACATTTTATACACTCTAAATAAAATATCAAAAAGTACAGTAAATATATATTACATAGTGTACATAAAATATCAAAAAGTACACCAAATATGTGTTATATATACTGTAAATATACTATCAAAAACTACAGTAATTATATTTAATATACAGTAAATAAAATATCAAAAATTACACCAAATGTATATAATTTACTGTAAATAAAATATCAAAAAGTACAGTAAATATATATTACACACCCTGTGTAAAATATCACCAACTACACCGAATATATATTATTTAATTTACATAAAATATCAAAAGGACACCAATTATACCTTATATACTCTACATAAAATATCAAAAAGTACAGTAAATATATTTCATATATTGTACATATAATATTAACTAAAAGTACACCGAATACATTTTATATACTGTAAATAAAATATCAAAAATTACAGTAAATATATATTACATACTGTATATAAATTATCAAGAAGTACACCAAATATGTGTTATATATACTCTAAATAAACTATCAAAAACTACAGTAATTATATTTAATATACAGTACATAAAATATCAACAATTACACCAAATATATGTTGTTTACTGCAAATAAAATATCAAAAAGTACAGTAAATATATATTACACACCATATGTAAAATATCACCATCTATACCAAATATATATTATATAATTTACATAAAATGTCAAAATGACACCAAATATATCTTATATACTGTACATAAAATATCAAAAAGTACAGTAAATATATTTCATATATTGTACATATAATATTAACTAAAAGTACACCAAATACATTTTATATAGTGTAAATAAAATATCAAAAATTACAGTAAATATGTATTATATACTGTACATAAAATAGCAAACCGTACACCAAATATGTGTTATATATACTATAAATAAATGATAAAATCTACAGTAATTATATTTAATATATTGTACATAAAATATCAAAAATTACACCAAATGAATATTATACACTGTAAATAAAATATCAAAATTTACACCAAATATATATTATTTACTGTAAATAAAATATCAAAAAGTACAGTAAACATATATTACACACCCTATGTAAAATATCACAATCTACACCAAATGTATATTATATAATTTACATAAAATATCAAAAGGACACCAAATATACCTTATATACTGTACATAAAATATCAAAATGTACAGTAAATATATTTTATATATTGTATATATAATATTAACTAAAAGTACACCAAATATATTTTATGTACTGTAAATAAAATATCAAAAAGTACAGTAAATATATATTACATACCGTACATATAATATCAAAAAGTACACCAAATATGTGTTATATATACTGTAAATATACTATAAAAAACTACAGTAATTATATTTAATTTACTGTACATAAAATATCAAAAATTACACCAAATGTATATTATATACTGTAAAAAAATATCAAAAAGTACAGTGAGTATATGTTACACTCTATGTAAAATATCAAAAACTGAAAATATATATTATATAATATACATAAAATATCAAAAGTACACCAAATATATCTTATATACTGTACATAAAATATCAAAAAGTTCAGTAAATATATATCATATATTGTACATATAATATTAACTAAAAGTACACCAAATATATTTTATATACGGTAAATAAAATATCAAAAATTACAGTAAATATATATTACATACTGTACAGAAAATATCAAAAAGTACACCAAATATGTGTTATATGTACTGTAAATAAACTATCAAAAACTACAGTAATTACATTTAATATACTGTATATAAAATATCAAAAATTACACCAAATGTTTATCATATACTCTAAATAAAATATGAAAAAGGACAGTAAACCTATATTACGCACCCTATGTAAAATATCAAAAACTACACCAAATATATATTATATAATTTACATAACATATCAAAAGTACACCAAATATATATTATATACTGTAAATAAAATATCAAAATGTACAGTAAGTATATTTCATATATTGTATATATAATATTAACTAAAAGTACACCAAATACATTTTCTATACTGTAAATAAAATATCAAAAAGTACAGTAAATATATATTACATACAGTACATAAAATATAAATAATTACACCAAATATGTGTTATATATACTGTAAATATACTATCAAAAAGTACAGTAATTATATTTATTATACTGTATATAAAATATCAAAAATTACACCAAATGTAAATTATACTGTAAATAAATTATCAAGAAGTACAGTTAATTTATATGACACACCCTATGTAAAATATCAAAAACTACACCAAATATATTATATAATTTACATAAAATATCAAAAGTACACCAAATATATAATATATACAGTACATAAAATATCAAAAAGTACAGTAAATACATTTCATATATTGTACATATAATATTAACTAAAAGTACACCAAATACATTTTATGTACTGTAAATAGAATATCAAAAAGTACAGTAAATATATATTAGATACTTTACATAACATATCAAAAAGTACACCAAATATGTGTTATACATACTGTAAATAAACTATCAAAACCTACAGTAATTATATTTAACATACTGTACATAAAATATCAAAAATTACACCAAATGTATATTATATACTGTAAATAAAATGTCAAAAAGACAGTAAATATATATTACACTCTATGTAAAATATCAAAAACTAAAAATATATATTATATAATTTACATAAAATATCAAAAGGACAACAAATATACCTTATATACTGTACATAAAATATCAAAAAGTACAGTAAATATATTTCATATATTGTACATATAATATTAACTAAAAGTACACCAAATACATTTTATATACTGTAAATAAAATATCAAAAATTACAGTAAATATATATTACATACTGTACATAAAATATCAAAAAGTACACCAAATATGTGTTATATATACTGTAAATAAACTATCAAAAACTACAGTAATTATATTTAATATAATGTACATAAAGTATCAAAAATTACACCAAATGTATATTATTTACTGTAAATAAAATATTAAAAAAGACAGTACATATATATTACACACCATATGTAAAATATCACAATCTACACCAAATATATATTATATAATTTACATAAAATATCAAAGGGACACCAAATATATCTTATATAATGTACATATAATGTCAAAAAGTACAGTAAATATATTTCATGTATTGTACATATGATATTAACTAAAAGTACACCAAATACATTTTATATAGTGTAAATAAAATATCAAAGATACAGTAAATATATATTACACACCATATGTAAAATATCACAATCTACGCCAAATATACATTATATAATTTACATAAAATATCAAAAGGACACCAAATATATCTTATATACTGTACATAAAATATCAAAATTACAGTAAATATATTTCATATATTGTACATATAATATTAACTAAAAGTACACCAAATACATTTTATATAGTGTGAATAAAATATCAAAAAGTTCAGTAAATATATATTACATACTGTACATAAAATATCAAAAAGTACACCAAATATGTGTTATATATACTGTAAATAAACTATCAAAAACTACAGTAATTATATTTAATATACTGTACATAAAATATAAAAATTACACCAAATGTATATTATATACTGTAAATAAAATGTCAAAAAGGACAGCAAATATATATTACACTCTATGTAAAATATCAAAAACTAAAAATATATGTTATATAAATTACATAAAATATCAAAAGGACACCAAATATATCTTATATACTCTACATAAAATATCAATATGTACAGTAAATATATTTCATATATTGTATATATAATATTAACTAAAATTACACAAAATGCATTTTATATACTGTAAATAAAATATGAAGAAATACAGTAAATATATATTACATAGTCCACACAAAATATCAAATAATACACCAAATATGTGTTATATATACTGTAAATAAACTATCAAAAACTACAGTAATTATATTGAATATGCTGTACATAAAATATAAAAAATTACACCAAATGTATATTATATACTGTAAATAAAATATCAAAAAGAACAGTAAATATGTATTACATACAGTACATAAATCATCAAAAAGTACACCAAATTTGTGTTATATATAGTCTAAATAAACTATCAAAAACTACAGTAATTATATTTAATATACTGTACATAAAATATCAAAAATTACACCAAATGTATGTTATTTACTGTAAATAAAATATCAAAAAGTACAGTAAATATATTTCATATATTGTAAATATAATATTAACTAAAAGTACACCAAATACATTTTATATAGTGTAAATAAAATATCAAAAATTACAGTGAATATATATCACATACTGTACATAAAATATCAAAATGTACACCAAATATGTGTTATATATACTGTAAATAAACTATCAAAAAATACAGTAATTATATTAATATACTGTACATAAAATATCAAAAATTACACCAAATGTATATTATTTACTGTAAATAAAATACCAAAAAGTACAGTAAATATATATTACACACCCTATGTAAAATATCACAAACTACACCAAATATATATTATATAATTCACATAAAATATCAAAAGGACACAAAATATACCTTATATACTCTGCATAAAATATCAAAATGTACAGTAAATATATTTCATATATTGTACATATAATATTAACTAAAAGTACACCAAATACATTTTATATACAGTAAATAAAATATGAAAAATTACAGTAAATATATATTACATACTGTACATAAAGTATCAAAAAGTACACCAAATATGTGTTATATATACTGTAAATAAACTATCAAAAACTACAGTAATTATATTTAAAATACTGTACATAAAATATCAAGAATTACACCAAATGTATATTATTTACTGTAAATAAAATATCAGAAAGTACAGTAAATATATATTACACACTGTATGTAAAATATCACAATCTACACCAAATATATATTATATAATTTACATAAAATATCAAAAGGACACCAAATATATCTTTTATACTGTACATAAAATATCAAAATGTACAGTAAATATATTTCATATATTGTACATATAATATTAACTAAAAGTACACCAAATACATTTTTATAGTGTAAAGAAAATATCAAATATATAGTAAATATATATTACGCACCATATGTAAAATGTCACAATCTACACCAAATATATATTATATAATTTACATAAAATATCAAAAGGACCCCAAATATATCTTATATACTGTACATAAAATATCAAAAATACAGTAAATATATTTCATATATTGTACTTATAATATTAACTAAAAGTACACCAAATATGTGTTATATATACTGTAAATAAACTATCAAAAACTACAGTAATTATATTGAATATACTGTTCATAAAATATCAAAAATTACACCAAATGTATATTATATATTGTAAATAAAATTTCAAAAAGGACAGTAAATATGTATTAAATACTGTACATAAAATATCAAAAAGTACACCAAATATGTGTTATATATACTGTAAATAAACTATAAAAACTACAGTAATTATACTTAATATACTGTACATAAAATATCAAAAATTACACCAAATGTATATTATATACTGTAAATAAAATATCAAATAGTACAGTAAGTATATATTACACTCCATATGTAAAATATCACAATCTACACCAAATATATATTATATAATTTACATAAAATATCAAAAGGACACCAAATATACCCTATATACTGTGTATAAAATATCAAAATGTACAGTAAATATATTTCATATATTGTACATATAATATTAACTAAAAGTACACCAAATGCATTTTATATATTGTAAATAAAATATCAAAAAGTACAGTAAATTTATATTACATACTGTACACAAAATATCAAAAAGTACACCAAATATGTGTTATATATACTGTAAATAAACTATCAAAAACTACAGTAATTATATTTAATATACTGTACATAAAATATCAAAAATTACACCAAATGTATATTATTTACTGTAAATAAAATATCAAAATGTACAGTACATATATATTACACACCATATGTAAAACATCACAATCTACACCAAATATATATTATATAATTTACATAAAATATCAAAAGGACACCAAATATATCTTATATACTGCACATAAAATATCAAAAAGTTCAGTAAATATATTTCATATATTGTACATATAATATTAACTAAAACTATACCAAATACATTTTATATAGTGTAAATAAAATATCAAAAATTACAGTTAATATGTATTATATACTGTAAATAAAATATCAAAACGTACACCAAATATGTGTTATATATACTGTAAATAAACTATAAAATCTACAGTAATTATATTTAATATACTGTACATAAAATATCAAAAATTACACAAAATGTATATTATACACTGTAAATAAAATATCAAATAGGACACTAAATATATATTACACTCTATGTAAAATATCAAAAACTACAAATATATATTATATAATTTACATAAAATATCAAAATTACACAAAATATATCTTATATACTTTACATAAAATATCAACAAGTACAGTATATATATTTCATATATTGTACATATAATATTAACTAAAAGTACACCAAATACATTTTATATACTGTAAACAATATATCAAAAAATAAAGTAAATATATTACATACTGTACATAAAATATCAAAAAGTACACCAAATATGTGTTATATATACTGTAAATAAACTATCAAAAACTACAGTAATTATATTTAATATAGTGTACATAAAATATCAAAAATTACACCAAATGTATATTATATACTGTAAATAAAATGTCAAAAAGGACAGTAAATATATATTACACTCTATGTAAAATATCAAAAAATAAAAATATATATTATATAATTTACATAAAATATCAAAAGGACACCAAATATATCTTATATACTGTACATAAAATATCAATATATACAGTAAATATATTTCATATATTGTACATATAATATTAACTAAAATTACACCAAATACATTTTATATACTGTAAATAAAATATCAAAAACTACAGTAAATATGTATTACATAGTCTACATAAAATATCAAAAAATACACCAAATATGTGTTATACATACTGTAAATAAACTATCAAAAACTACAGTAATTATATTGAATATACTGTACATAAAATATCAAAAATTACACCAAATGTATACTATATATTGTAAATAAAATTTCAAAAAGGACAGTAAATATGTATCAAATACTGTACATAAAATATCAAAAATTACACCAAATATGTGTTATATATACTGTAAATAAACTATAAAACCTACAGTAATTATATTTAATATACTGTACATAAAATATCAAAAATTACACCAAATGTATATTATATACTGTAAATAAAATATCAAAAAGTACAGTACATATATATTACACACCATATGTAAAATATCACAATCTACACCATATATATTATATAATTTACATAAAATATCAAAAGGACACCAAATATATCTTATATACTGTACATAAAATATCAAAAAGTACAGTAAATATATTTCATATATTGTACATCTAATATTAACTAAAAGTACACCAAATACATTTTATATAGTGTAAATAAATTATCAAAAATTACAGTAAATATATATTACATACTGTACATAAAATATCAAAGAGTACACCAAATATGTGTTATATATACTGTAAATAAACTCTCAAAAACTACAGTAATTATATTTAATATACTGTACATAAAATATCAAAAATTACACCAAATGTATATTATTTACTGTAAATAAAATATCAAAAAGTACAGTAAATATATATTACACACCCTGTGTAAAATATCACAAAGTACACCAAATATATATTATATAATTTGCATAAAATATCAAAAGGACCCCAAATGTACCTTATATACTGTACATAAAATATCAAAATGTACAGTAAATATATTTCATATATTGTATATATAATATTAACTAAAAGTACACCGATTACATTTTATATACTGTAAATAACATATCAAAAATTACAGTAAATATATTTTACATACTGTACATAAATCAGCAAAAAGTACACCAAATATGTGTTATATATACTCTAAATAAACTATCAAAAACTACAGTAATTATATTTAATATACTGTACATAAAATATCAAAAATTACACCAAATGCATGTTATTTACTGTAAATAAACTATCAAAAAGTACAGTAAATATATATTACACACCATATGTAAAATATCACAATCTACACCAAATATATATTATATAATTTACATAAAATATCAAAAGGACACCAAATATATCTTATATACTGTACATAAAATATCAAAAAGTACAGTAAATATATTTCATATATTGTACATATAATATTAACTAAAAGTACACCAAATACATTTTATATAGTGTAAATGAAATTTCAAAAAGTACAGTAAATATATATTACACACCATATGTAAAATATCACAATCTACGCCAAATATATATTTTATAATTTACATAAAATATCAAAAGGACACCAAATATATCTTATATACTGTACATAAAATATCAAAAAGTACAGTAAATATATTTCATATATTGTACATATAATATTAACTAAGAGTACACCAAATACATTTTATATAGTGTAAATAAAATATCAAAAATTACAGTGAATATATATTACATACTGTACATAAAATATCAAAAAGTACTCCAAATATGTGTTATATATACTGTAAATAAACTATCAAAAACTACAGTAATTATATTTAATATAGTGTACATAAAATATCAAAAATTACACCAAATGTATATTATATACTGTAAAAAAGTAACAAAAAGGCCAGTGAATATGTGTTACACTCTATGTAAAATATCGAAAACTGCATATATATATTATATAATATACATAAAATATCAAAAGTACACCAAATATATCTTATATACAGTACATAAAATATCAAAAATTACAGTAAATATATTTCATATATTGTACATATAATATTAACTAAAAGTACACCGAATACATTTTATATAGTGTAAATCAAATATCAAAAATTACACTAAATATATATTACACACCATATGTATAATATCACAATCTACACAAAATATATATTATGTAATTTACATAAATTATCAAAAGGACACCAAATATATCTTATATACTGTACATAAAATATCAAAATGTACAGTAAATATATTTCATATATTGTACATATAATATTAACTAAAAGTACACCAAATACATTTTATATAGTGTAAATAAAATATCAAAAATTACAGTAAATATATATTACATACTGTACATAAAATATCAAAAAGTACACAAAATATGTGTTATATATACTGTAAATAAACTATCAAAAACTACAGTAATTATATTTAGTATACTGTGCATAAAATATCAAAAATTACACCAAATGTATATTGTTTACTGTAAATAAAATTCCAAAAAGAACAGTAAATATATATTACACACCCTATGTAAAATATCACAAACTACACCAAATATATATTATATAATTTACATAAAATAATAAAAGGACACCAAATATACCTTATATACTGTACATAAAATATCAAAATGTACAGTAAATATATTTCATATATTGTACATATAATATTAACTAAAAGTACACCAAATACATTTTATATACTGTAAATAATATATCAAAAATTACAGTAAATACATATTACATACTGTACATAAAATATCAAAAAGTACACCAAATATGTGTTATATATACTGTAAATAAACTATCAAAAACTACAGTAATTATATTTAATATACTGTACATAAAATATCAAAAATTACACCAAATGTATATTATTTACTGTAAATAAAATATCAAAAAGTACAGTAAATATATATTACACACCCTGTGTAAAATATCACAAAGTACACCAAATATATATTATATAATTTGCATAAAATATCAAAAGCACCCCAAATGTACCTTATATACTGTACATAAAATATCAAAATGTACAGTAAATATATTTCATATATTGTATATATAATATTAACTAAAAGTACACCGATTACATTTTATATACTGTAAATAACATATCAAAAATTACAGTAAATATATTTTACATACTGTACATAAATCAGCAAAAAGTACACCAAATATGTGTTATATATACTCTAAATAAACTATCAAAAACTACAGTAATTATATTTAATATACTGTACATAAAATATCAAAAATTACACCAAATGCATGTTATTTACTGTAAATAAAATATCAAAAAGTACAGTAAATATATATTACACACCATATGTAAAATATCACAATCTACACCAAATATATATTATATAATTTACATGAAATATCAAAAGGACACCAAATATATCTTATATACTGTACATAAAATATCAAAAAGTACAGTAAATATATTTCATATATTGTACATATAATATTAACTAAAAGTACACCAAACACATTGTATATACTGTAAATTAAATATCAAAAAGTACAGTAAATATATATTACATACTGTACATAAAATATCAAAAAGTACACCAAATATGTGTTATATATACTGTAAATAAACTATCAAAAGCTACAGTAATTATATTTAATATAATGTAAATAAAATATCAAAGATTACACCAAATGTATATTATTTACTGTAAATAAAATATCAAAAAGTACAGTAAATATATATTACTCACCCTATGTAAAATATCACAAACTACACCATATATATATTATATAATTTACATAAAATATCAAAAGGACACCAAATATACCTTATATACTGTACATAAAATATCAAAATGTACAGTAAATATATTTCATATATTGTACATATAATATTAACTAAATGTACACCAAATACATTTTATATAGTGTAAATAAAATATCAAAAATTACAGTAAATATATATTACATACTGGACATAAAATATCAAAAAGTACACCAAATATGTGTTATATATACTGTAAATAAACTATTAAAAACTACAGTAATTATATTTAATATACTGTACATAAAATATAAAAAATTACACCAAATGTATATTATTTACTGTAAATAAAATATCAAAATGTACAGTACATATATATTACACACCATATGTAAAATATCACAATCTACAGCAAATATATATTATATAATTTACATAAAATATCAAAAGGACACCAAATGTATCTTATATACTGCACATAAAATATCAAAATGTTCAGTAAATATATTTCATATATTGTACATATAATATTAACTAAAACTACACCAAATACATTTTATATAGTGTAAATAAAATATCAAAAATTACAGTTTATATGTATTATATACTGTAAATAATATATCAAAACGTACACCAAATATGTGTTATATATACTGTAAATAAACTATAAAATCTACAGTAATTATATTTAATATACTGTATATAAAATATCAAAAATTACACAAAATGTATATTATACACTGTAAATAAAATATCAAATAGGACACTAAATATATATTACACTCTATGTAAAATATCAAAAACTACAAATATATATTATATAATTTACATAAAATATCAAAATTACACAAAATATATCTTATATACTTTACATAAAATATCAACAAGTACAGTATATATATTTCATATATTGTACATATAATATTAACTAAAAGTACACCAAATACATTTTATATACTGTAAACAATATATCAAAAAGTACAGTAAATATATTACTGTACATAAAATATCAAAAAGTACACCAAATATGTGTTATATATAGTCTAAATAAACTATCAAAAACTACAGTAATTATATTTAATATACTGTACATAAAATATCAAAAATTACACCAAATGTATATTATATACTGTAAATAAAATGTCAAAAAGGACAGTAAATATATATTACTCTCTATGTAAAATATGAAAAAAATAAAAATATATATTATATGATTTACATAAAATATCAAAAGGACACCAAATATATCTTATATACTGTACATAAAATATCAATATATACAGTAAATATATTTCATATATTGTACATATAATATTAACTAAAATTACACCAAATACATTTTATATACTGTAAATAAAATATCAAAATCTACAGTAAATATATATTACATAGTCTACATAAAATATCAAAAAATACACCAAATATGTGTTATACATACTGTAAATAAACTATCAAAAACTACAGTAATTATATTGAATATACTGTACATAAAATATCAAAAATTACACCAAATGTATACTATATATTGTAAATAAAATTTCAAAAAGGACAGTAAATATGTATCAAATACTGTACATAAAATATCAAAAAGTACACCAAATATGTGTTATATATACTGTAAATAAACTATCAAAAACTACAGTAATTATACTTAATATACTGTACATAAAATATCAAAAATTACACCAAATGTATATTATTTACTGTAAATAAAATATCAAAAAGTACAGTAAATATATATTACACACCATATGTAAAATATCACAATCTACACAAAATATATATTATATAATTTACATAAAATATCAAAAGGACACCAAATATATCTTATATACTGTTCATAACATAAAAAAAAGTACAGTAAATATATTTCATATATTGTACATATAATATTAACTAAAAGTACACCAAATACATTTTATATAGTGTAAATAAAATAACAAAAATTAGAGTAAATATATATTACATAGTGTACATAAAATATCAAAAAGTACACCAAATATGTGTTATATATACTGTAAATAAACTATCAAAAACTACAGTAATTATATTTAATATACTGTATATAAAATATCAAAAATTACACTAAATGTATATTATTTACCGTAAATAATATACCAAAAAGTACAGTAAATATATATTACACACCCTATGTAAAATATCACAAACTACACCATATATATTATATAATTTACATAAAATATCAAAAGGACACCAAATATACCTTATATACTGTACATAAAATATCAAAATGTACAGTAAATATATTTCATATATTGTACATATAATATTAACTAAATGTACACCAAATACATTTTATATAGTGTAAATCAAAGATCAAAAATTTCAGTAAATATATATTACATACTGTACATAAATTACCAAAAATTACACCAAATATGTGTTATATATAGTCTAAATAAACTATCAAAAACTACAGTAATTATATTTAATATACTGTACATAAAATATCAAAAATTACACCAAATGTATGTTATTTACTGTAAATAAAATATCAAAAAGTACAGTAAATATATTACACACCATATGTAAAATATCACAATCTACACAAAATATATATTATATAATTTACATAAAATATCAAAAGGACACCAAATATATCTTATATACTGTTCATAAAATATCAAAATATACAGTAAATATATTTCATATATTGTACATATAATATTAACTAAAAGTACACCAAATACATTTTATATAGTGTAAATAATATATCAAAAATTACAGTAAATATATATTACATACTGTACATAAAATATCAAAAAGTACACCAAATATGTGTTATATATACTGTAAATAAACTATCAAAAACTACAGTAATTATATTTAATATACTGTACATAAAATATCAAAAATTACACCAAATGTATATTATTTACCGTAAATAAAATACCAAAAACTACAGTAAATATATATTACACACCCTGTGTAAAATATCACAAACTACACCATATATATTATATGATTTACATAAAATATCAAAAGGACACCAAATATACCTTATATACTGTACATAAAATATCAAATTGTACACTAAATATATTTCATATATTTTACATATAATATTAACTAAAAGTACACCAAATAGATTTTATATACCGTAAATAAAACATCAAAAATTACAGTAAATATATATTACATACTGTACCTAAAATATCAAAAAGTGCACCAAATATGTGTTATATATACTGTAAATTAACTATCAAAAACTTCAGTAATTATATTTAATATAGTGTACATAAAATATCAAAAATTACACCAAATGTATATTATTTACTGTAAATAAAATATCAAAAATACAGTACATATATATTACACACCATATGTAAAATATCACAATCTACACCAAATATATATTATATAATTTACATAAAATATCAAAAGGACAGCAAATATATCTTATATACTGTAGATAAAATATCAAAAAGTACAGTAAATATATTTCATATATTGTACATATAATATTAACTAAAAGTACACCAAATACATTTTATATAGTGTAAATAAAATATCAAAAAGTACAGTAAATATATATTACACACCATACGTAAAATATCACAATCTACGCCAAATATATATTATATAATTTACATGAAATATCAAAAGGACACAAATATATCTTATATACTGTACATAAAACATCAAAAAGTACAGTAAATATATTTCATATATTGTACATATAATATTAACTAAAAGTACACCAAATAAATTTTATATAGTGTAAATAATATATCAAAAATTACAGTGAATATATATTACATACTGTACATAAAATATCAAAAAGTACACCAAATATGTGTTATATATACTGTAAATAAACTATCAAAAACTACAGTAATTATACTTAATATACTGTACATAAAATATCAAAAATTACACCAAATGTATGTTATTTACTGTAAATAAAATATCAAAAAGTACAGTAAATATATATTACACACCATATGTAAAATATCACAATCTACACAAAATATATATGATATAATTTACATAAAATATCAAAAGGACACCAAATAAATCTTATATACTGTTCATAAAATATAAAGAAGTACAGTAAATATATTTCATATATTGTACATATAATATTAACTAAAAGTACAGCAAATACATTTTATATAGTGTAAATAAAATAACAAAAATTACAGTAAATATATATAACATAGTGTACATAAAATATCAAAAAGTACACCAAATATGTGTTATATATACTGTAAATAAACTATCAAAAACTACAGTAATTATATTTAATATACTGTACATAAAATATCAAAAATTACACCAAATGTATATTATATACTGTAAATAAAATGTCAAAAAGGACAGTAAATATATATTACTCTCTATGTAAAATATGAAAAAAATAAAAATATATATTATATAATTTACATAAAATATCAAAAGGACACCAAATATATCTTATATACTGTACATAAAATATCAATATATACAGTAAATATATTTCATATATTGTACATATAATATTAACTAACATTACACCAAATACATTTTATATACTGTAAATAAAATATCAAAATCTACAGTAAATATATATTACATAGTCTACATAAAATATCAAAAAATACACCAAATATGTGTTATACATACTGTAAATAAACTATCAAAAACTACAGTAATTATATTGAATATACTGTACATAAAATATCAAAAATTACACCAAATGTATACTATATATTGTAAATAAAATTTCAAAACGGACATTAAATATGTATCAAATACTGTACATAAAATATCAAAAAGTACACCAAATATGTGTTATATATACTGTAAATAAAGTATCAAAAACTACAGTAATTATACTTAATATACTGTACATAAAATATCAAAAATTACACCAAATGTATATTATTTACTGTAAATAAAATATCAAAAAGTACAGTAAATATATATTACACACCATATGTAAAATATCACAATCTACACAAAATATATATTATATAATTTACATAAAATATCAAAAGGACACCAAATATATCTTATATACTGTTCATAACATATAAAAAAGTACAGTAAATATATTTCATATATTGTACATATAATATTAACTAAAAGTACACCAAATACATTTTATATAGTGTAAATAAAATAACAAAAATTAGAGTAAATATATATTACATAGTGTACATAAAATATCAAAAAGTACACCAAATATGTGTTATATATACTGTAAATAAACTATCACAAACTACAGTAATTATATTTAATATACTGTACATAAAATATCAAAAATAACACTAAATGTATATTATTTACCATAAATAAAATACCAAAAAGTACAGTAAATATATATTACACACCCTATGTAAAATATCACAAACTACACCATATATATTATATAATTTACATAAAATATCAAAAGGACACCAAATATACCTTATATACTGTACATAAAATATCAAAATGTACAGTAAATATATTTCATATATTGTACATATAATATTAACTAAAAGTACACCGAATACATTTTATATACTGTAAATAAAATATCAAAAATTACAGTAAATATATATTACATAATGTATATAAAACATCAAAAAGTACACCAAATATGTGTTATATATACTCTAAATAAACTATCAAAAACTACAGTAATTATATTTAATATACTGTACATAAAATATCAAAAATTACACCAAATGTACGTTATTTACTGTAAATAAAATATCAAAAAGTACAGTAAATATATATTACACACCATATGTAAAATATCACAATCTACACCAAATATATATTATATAATTTACATGAAATATCAAAAGGACACCAAATATATCTTATATACTGTACATAAAATATCAAAAAGTACAGTAAATATATTTCATATATTGTACATATAATATTAACTAAAAGTACACCAAACACATTGTATATACTGTAAATTAAATATCAAAAAGTACAGTAAATATATATTACATACTGTACATAAAATATCAAAAAGTACACCAAATATGTGTTATATATACTGTAAATAAACTATCAAAAGCTACAGTAATTATATTTAATATAATGTAAATAAAATATCAAAGATTACACCAAATGTATATTATTTACTGTAAATAAAATATCAAAAAGTACAGTAAATATATATTACTCACCCTATGTAAAATATCACAAACTACACCATATATATATTATATAATTTACATAAAATATCAAAAGGACACCAAATATACCTTATATACTGTACATAAAATATCAAAATGTACAGTAAATATATTTCATATATTGTACATATAATATTAACTAAATGTACACCAAATACATTTTATATAGTGTAAATAAAAGATCAAAAATTTCAGTAAATATGTATTACATACTGTACATAAATTACCAAAATGTACACCAAATATGTGTTATATATACTCTAAATAAACTATCAAAACTACAGTAAATATATTTAATATGCTGTACATAAAATGTCAAAAATTACACCAAATGTATGTTATTTACTGTAAATAAAATATCAAACAGTACAGTAAATATAAATTACACACCATAGGTAAAATATCACAATCTACACAAAATATATATTATATAATTTACATAAAATATCAAAAGGACACCAAATATATCTTATATACTGTTCATAAAATACCAAAAATTACAGTAAATATATTTCATATATTGTACATATAATATTAACAAAAAGTACACCAAATACATTTTATATAGGGTAAATAAAATATCAAAAATTACAGTAAATATATATTACATACTGTACATAAAATATCAAAAAGTACACCAAATATGTGTTATATATACTGTAAATAAACTATCAAAACTACAGTAATTACATTTAATATTCTGTACATAAAATATCAAAAATTACACCAAATGTATATTATATACTCTAAATAAAATATGAAAAAGGACAGTAAATATATATTACGCCCCCTATGTAAAATATCAAAAACTAAAGAAAATATATATTATATAATTTACATAATATATCAAAAGTACACCAAATATATATTATGTACAGTACATAAAATATCAAAAATAACAGTAAATATATTTCATATATTGTACATATAATATTAACTAAACGTACACCAAATACATTTTATATACTGTAAATAAAATATCAAAAAGTACAGTAAATATATATTACATACTGTACATAAAATATCAATAAGTACGCCAAATATGTGTTATATATACTGTAAATAAACTATCAAAAACTACAGTAATTATATTTAATATACTGTACATAAAATATCAAAAATTACAACAAATGTATATTATATACTGTAAATAAAATGTCAAAAAGACAGTAAATATATATTACACTCTATGTAAAATATCAAAAACTAATAATATATATTATATAATTTACATAAAATATCAAAAGGACACCAAATATATCTTATATACTGTACATAAAATATCAATATGTACAGTAAATATATTGCATATATTGTACATATAATATTAACTAAAATTACACCAAATGCATTTTATATACTGTAAATAAAATATGAAGAAGTACAGTAAATATATATTACATAGTCTACACAAAATATCAAAAAATACACCAAATATGTGTTATATATACTGTAAATAAACTATCAAAAACTACAGTAATTATATCGAATATACTGTACATAAAATATCAAAAATTACACCAAATGTATATTATATACTGTAAATAAAATATCAAAAAGAACAGTAAATATGTATTATATACTGTATATAAAATATCAAAAAGTACACCAAACACGTGTTATATATACTGTAAATAAACAATAAAATCTACAGTAATTATATCTAATATAGTGTACATAAAATACCAAAAATTACACCAAATGTATATTATATACTCTAAATAAAATATCAAAAAGTACTGTAAATATATATTACGCACCATATGTAAAATATCACAATGTACACCATATATATATTATATAATTTACATAAAATATCAAAAGGACACGAAATATATCTTATATACTATACATAAAATGTCAAAAGTACAGTAAGTATATTTCATATATTGTATATATAATATTAACTAAAAGTACACCAAATACATTGTATATAGTGTAAATTAAATATCAAAAGGTACAGTAAATATATATTACATAATGTACCTAAAATATCAAAAAGTACACCAAATATGTGTTATATCTACTGTAAATAAACTATCAAAAGCTACAGTAATTATATTTAATATAATGTAAATAAAATATCAAAAATTACACCAAATGAATATTATTTACTGTAAATAAAATATCAAAAAGTACAGTAAATATATATTACACACCATATGTAAAATATCACAATCTACACCAAATATATATTATATAATTTACATGAAATATCAAAAGGACACCAAATATATCTTATATACTGTACATAAAACATCAAAAAGTACAGTAAATATATTTCATATATTGTACATATAATATTAACTAAAAGTACACCAAATAAATTTTATATAGTGTAAATAAAATATCAAAAATTACAGTGAATATATATTACATACTGTACATAAAATATCAAAAAGTACACCAAATATGTGTTATATATACTGTAAATAAACTATCAAAAACTACAGTAATTATACTTAATATACTGTACATAAAATATCAAAAATTACACCAAATGTATATATTTACTGTAAATAAAATATCAAAAAGTACAGTAAATATATATTACACACCATATGTAAAATATCACAATCTACACAAAATATATATTATATAATTTACATAAAATATCAAAAGGACACCAAATAAATCTTATATACTGTTCATAAAATATAAAGAAGTACAGTAAATATATTTCATATATTGTACATATAATATTAACTAAAAGTACACTAAATACATTTTATATAGTGTAAATAAAATAACAAAAATTACAGTAAATATATATAACATAGTGTACATAAAATATCAAAATGTACACCAAATATGTGTTATATATACTGTAAATAAACTATCAAAAACTACAGTAATTATATTTAATATACTGTACATAAAATATCAAAAATTACACCAAATGTATATTATTTACCGTAAATAAAATACCAAAAAGTACAGTAAATATATATTACACACCCTATGTAAAATATCACAAACTACACCATATATATTATATAATTTACATAAAATATCAAAAGGACACCAAATATATCTTATATACTGTTCATAAAATATCAAAAATTACAGTAAATATATTTCATATATTGTACATATAATATTAACTCAAAGTACACCGAATACATTTTATATACTGTAAATAAAATATCAAAAATTACAGTAAATATATATTACATACTGTACATAAATTATCAAAAAGTACACCAAATATGTGTTATATATACTCTAAATAAACTATCAAAAACTACAGTAATTATATTTAATATGCTGTACATAAAATATCAAAAATTACACCAAATATATGTTATTTACTGCAAATAAAATATCAAAAAGTACAGTAAATATATATTACACACCATATGTAAAATATCACCATCTATACCAAATATATATTATATAATTTTCATAAAATGTCAAAATGACACCAAATATATCTTATATACTGTACATAAAATATCAAATTACAGTAAATATATTTCATATATTGTACATATAATATTAACTAAAAGCACACCAAATACATTTTATATAGTGTAAATAAAATATCAAAAATTACAGTAAATATATATTACGTACTGTACATAAAATATCAAAAAGTACAACAAATATGTGTTATATATACTGTAAATAAACTATAAAAAACTACAGTGATTATATTTAATATACTGTACATAAAATATCAAAAATTACACCAAATGTACATTATTTATTGTAAATAAAATACCAAAAAGTGCAGTAAATATATATTACACACCCTATGTAAAATACCACAAACTACACCATATATATATTATATAATTTACATAAAATATAAAAAGGACAACAAATATACCTTATATACTGTACATAAAATATCAAAATGTACAGTAAATATATTTCATATATTGCACATATAATATTAACAAAAAGTACACCAAATACATTTTATATACTGTAAATAAAATATTAAAAATTACAGTAAATATATATTACATACTGTACATAAAATATCAAAAAGTACACCAAATATGTGTTATATATACTGTGAATAAACTATCAAAAACTACAGTAATTATATTTAATATACTGTACATAAAGTATCAAAAATTACACCAAATGTATATTATTTACTGTAAATAATATATCAAAAAGTACAGTACATATATATTACACACCATATGTAAAATATCACAATCTACATCAAATATATATTATATAATTTACATAAAATATCAAAGCGACAACAAATATATCTTATATACTGTACATAAAATATCAAAAATTACAGTAAATATATTTCATATATTGTACATATAATATTAACTAAAAGTACACCAAATACATTTTATGGAGTGTAAATAAAATATCAAAAATACAGTAAATATATATTACACACCATATATAATATATCACAATCTACGCCAAATATATATTATATAATTTACATAAAATATCAAAAGGACACCAAATATATCTTATATACTGTACATAAAATATCAAAAATTACACTAAGTATATTTCATATATTGTACATATAATATTAACTAAAAGTACACCAAATACATTTTATATAGTGTAAATAAAATATCAAAAAGTACAGTAAATATGTATTACATAGTGTACATAAAATATCAAAAAGTACACCAAATATGTGTTATATATACTGTAAATAAACTATCAAAAACTACAGTAATTATATTTAATATACTGTACATATAATATAAAAATTACACCAAATGTATATTATATACTGTAAATAAAATGTCAAAAAGGACAGTAAATATATATTACACTCTATGTAAAATATCAAAAACTAAAAATATATATTATATAATTTACATAAAATATCAAAAGGACACCAAATATATCTTATATACTGTACATTAAATATCAAAAACTACAGTAAATATATTTCATGTATTGTACATATAATATTAACTAAAAGTACACCAAATACATTTTATATACTGTAAATAAAATATCAAAAAGTACAGTAAATATATATTACATAGTTTACATAAAATATCAAAAAGTACACCAAATATGTGTTATATATACTGTAAATAAACTATCAAAAACTACAGTAATTATATTTAATATACAGTAAATATAATATCAAAAATTACACCGAATGTATATTATTTACTGTAAATAAATTATCAAATATTACAGTAAATGTACATTACACACCCTGTGTAAAATATCACAAACTTCACCAAATATATATTATATAATTTACATAAAATATCAAAAGGACACCAAATATACCTGATATACTGTACATAAAATATCAAAACTTACAGTAATTATATTTCATATATTGTACATATAATATTAACAAAAAGTACACCGAATACATTTTATATACTGTAAATAAAATATCAAAAATTACAGTAAATATATATTACATACTGTACATAAATTATCAAAAAGTACACCAAATATGTGTTATATATACTCTAAATAATCTATCAAAATCTACAGTAATTATGTTTAATATACTGTACATAAAATATCAAAATTTAAACCAAATATATCTTATTTACTGCAAATAAAATATCAAAAACTACAGTAAATATATATTATAAATCCATATGTAAAATATCACCGTCTATACCAAATATATATTATATAATTTACATAAAATGTCAAAATGACACCAAATATATCTTATATACTGTACATAAAATATCAAAAAGTACAGTGAATATATTTCATATATTGTACACATAATATTAACTAAAAGTACACCAAATACATTTTACATAGTGTAAATAAAATATCAAAAATTACAGTAAATATATATTACGTACTGTACATAAAATATCAAAAAGTACACCAAATATGTGTTATATATACTGTAAATAAACCATCAAAAACTACAGTGATTATATTAAATATACTGTACATAAAATATCAAAAATTACACCGAATGTACATTATTTACTGTAAAAAAAATACCAAAAAGTGCAGTAAATATATATTACACACCCTATGTAAAATACCACAAACTACACCATATATATATTATATAATTTACATAAAATATAAAAAGGACAACAAATATACCTTATATACTGTACATAAAATATCAAAATGTACAGTAAATATATTTCATATATTGTACATATAATATTAACAAAAAGTACACCAAATACATTTTATATACTGTAAATAAAATATTAAAAATTACAGTAAATATATATTACATACTGTACATAAAATATCAAAAAGTACACCAAATATGTGTTATATATACTGTGAATAAACTATCAAAAACTACAGTAATTATATTTAATATACTGTACATAAAGTATCAAAAATTACACCAAATGTATATTATTTACTGTAAATAATATATCAAAAAGTACAGTACATATATATTACACACCATATGTAAAATATCACAATCTACACCAAATATATATTATATAATTTACATAAAATATCAAAGCGACAACAAATATATCTTATATACTGTACATAAAATATCAAAAATTACAGTAAATATATTTCATATATTGTACATATAATATTAACTAAAAGTACACCAAATACATTTTATGGAGTGTAAATAAAATATCAAAAATACAGTAAATATATATTACACACCATATATAATATATCACAATCTACGCCAAATATATATTATATAATTTACATCAAATATCTAAAGGACACCAAATATATCTTATATACTGTACATAAAATATCAAAAATTACAGTAAGTATATTTCATGTATTGTACATATAATATTAACTAAAAGTACACCAAATACATTTTATATAGTGTAAATAAAATATCAAAAAGTACAGTAAATATGTATTACATAGTGTACATAAAATATCAAAAAGTACACCAAATATGTGTTATATATACTGTAAATAAACTATCAAAAACTACAGTAATTATATTTAATATACTGTACATATAATATAAAAATTAAACCAAATGTATATTATATACTGTAAATAAAATGTCAAAAAGGACAGTAAATATATATTACACTCTATGTAAAATATCAAAATCTAAAAATATATATTATATAATTTACATAAAATATCAAAAGGACACCAAATATATCTTATATACTGTACATTAAATATCAAAAACTACAGTAAATATATTTCATGTATTGTACATATAATATTAACTAAAAGTACACCAAATACATTTTATATACTGTAAATAAAATATCAAAAAGTACAGTAAATATATATTACATAGTTTACATAAAATATCAAAAAGTACACCAAATATGTGTTATATATACTGTAAATAAACTATCAAAAACTACAGTAATTATATTTAATATACAGTAAATATAATATCAAAAATTACACCAAATGTATATTATTTACTGTAAATAAATTATCAAATATTACAGTAAATATACATTACACACCCTGTGTAAAATATCACAAACTTCACCAAATATATATTATATAATTTACATAAAATATCAAAAGGACACCAAATATACCTTATATACTGTACATAAAATATCAAAAATTACAGTAATTATATTTCATATATTGTACATATAATATTAACAAAAAGTACACCGAATACATTTTATATACTGTAAATAAAATATCAAAAATTACAGTAAATATATATTACATACTGTACATAAATTATCAAAAAGTACACCAAATATGTGTTATATATACTCTAAATAATCTATCAAAAACTACAGTAATTATATTTAATATACTGTACATAAAATATCAAAAATTACACCAAATATATCTTATTTACTGCAAATAAAATATCAAAAACTACAGTAAATATATATTATAAATCCATATGTAAAATATCACCGTCTATACCAAATATATATTATATAATTTACATAAAATGTCAAAATGACACCAAATATATCTTATATACTGTACATAAAATATCAAAAAGTACAGTGAATATATTTCATATATTGTACATATAATATTAACTAAAAGTACACCAAATACATTTTACATAGTGTAAATAAAATATCAAAAATTACAGTAAATATATATTACGTACTGTACATAAAATATCAAAAAGTACACCAAATATGTGTTATATATACTGTAAATAAACCATCAAAAACTACAGTGATTATATTTAATATACTGTACATAAAATATCAAAAATTACACCGAATGTACATTATTTACTGTAAAAAAAATACCAAAAAGTGCAGTAAATATATATTACACACCCTATGTAAAATACCACAAACTACACCATATATATATTATATAATTTACATAAAATATCAAAAGGACAACAAATATACCTTATATGCTGTACATAAAATATTAAAATGTACAGTAAATATATTTCATATATTGTACATATAATATTAACTAAAAGTACACCAAATACATTTTATATACTGTAAATAAAATATTAAAAATTACCGTAAATATATATTACATACTGTACATAAAATATCAAAAAGTACACCAAATATGTGTTATATATACTGTAAATAAACTATCAAAAACTACAGTAATTATATGTAATATACTGTACATAAAGTATCAAAAATTACACCAAATGTATATTATTTACTGTAAATAAAATATCAAAAAGTGCAGTAAATATATATTACACACCCTATGTAAAATACCACAATCTACACCAAATGTATATTATATAATTTACATAAAATATCAAAGGGACACAAAATATATCTTATATAATGTACATAAAATATCAAAAATACAGTAAATATCTTTCATATATTGTACATAAAATATTAACTAAAAGTACACCAAATACATTTTATATAGTGTAAATAAAATATCAAAAATTACAGTAAATATATATTACATACTGTACATAAAATATCAAAAAGTACACCAAATATGTGTTATATATACTGTAAATAAACTATCAAAACTTCAGTGAATATATTTAATATACTGTACATAAAATATCAAAAATTACACCAAATGTACATTATTTACTGTAAATAAAATACCAAAAAGTGCAGTAAATATATATTACACACCCTATGTAAAATACCACAAACTACACCATATATATATTATATAATTTACATAAAATATCAAAAGGACAACAAATATACCTTATATACTGTACATAAAATATCAAAATGTACAGTAAATATATTTCATATATAGTGAATATAATATTAACTAAAAGTACACCGAATACATTTTATATACTGTAAATAAAATATCAAAAATTACAGCAAATATATATTACATACTGTACATAAATTATCAAAAAGTACACCAAATATGTGTTATATATACTCTAAATAAACTATCAAAAACTACAGTAATTATATTTAATATACTGTACATAAAATGTCAAAAATTACACCAAATATATATTTCCTGCAAATAAAATATCAAAAAGTACAGTAAATATATATTACACACCATATGTAAAATATCACCATCTATACCAAATATATATTATATAATTTATATAAAATGTCAAAATGACACCAAATATATCTTATATACTGTACATAAAATATCAAAATGTACAGTAAATATATTTCATATATTGTACATGTAACATTAACTAAAAGTACACCAAATACAATTTATATAGTGTAAATAAAATATCAAAAATTACAGTAAATATATATTACGTACTGTACATAAAATATCAAAAAGTACACCAAATATGTGTTATATATACTGTATATAAACTATCAAAAACTACAGTGATTATATTTAATATACTGTACATAATGTATCAAAAATTACACCAAATGTATATTATTTACTGTAAATAAAATATCAAAAAGTACAGTACATATATAATACACACCATATGTAAACTATCATAATCTACAACAAATATATATTATGTAATTTACATAAAATATCAAAGGGACACCAAATATATCTTATATGCTGTACATAAAATATCAAAAAATACAGTAAATATATTTCATATATTGTACATATAATATTAACTAAAAGTACACCAAATACATTTTATATAGTGTAAATAAAATATCAAAAAGTACAGTAAATATATATTACACACCATATGTAAAATATCACCATCTATACCAAATATATATTATATAATTTACATAAAATGTCGAAATGACACCAAATATATCTTATATACTGTACATAAAATATCAAAAAGTACAGTAAATATATTTCATATATTGTACATATAATATTAACTAAAAGTACACCAACTACATTTTATATAGTGTAAATAAAATATCAAAAATTACAGTAAATATATATTACGTACTGTACATAAAATATCAAAAAGTGTACCAAATATGTGTTATATATACTGTATATAAACTATCAAAAACTACAGTGATTATATTTAATATACTGTACATTAAATATCAAAAATTACACCAAATGTACAATATTTACTGTAAATAAAATACCAAAAAGTGCAGTAAATATATATTAAACACCCTATGTAAATTATCACAAGCTACACCATATATATGTTATATAATTTACATAAAATATCAAAAGGACACAAAATATACATTATATACTGTACATAAAATATCAAAATGTACAGTAAATATATTTCATATGTTGTACATATAATTTTAACTAAAAGTACACCAAATACATTTTATATACTGTAAATAAAATATCAAAAATTACAGTAAATATATATTACATACTGTACATAAAATATCAAAAAGTACACCAAATACGTGTTATATATACTGTAAATAAACTATCAAAAACTACAGTAATTATATTTAATATACTGTACATAAAGTTTCAAAAATTACACCAAATGTATATTATTTACTGTAAATAAAATATCAAAAATACAGTACATATATATTACACACCATATGAAAAATATCACAGTCTACACCAAATATATATTATATAATTTACATAAAATATCAAAAGGACACCAAATATATCTTATATACTGTACATGAAATATCAAAAAGTACAGTAAATATATTTCATATATTTTACATATAATATTAACTAAAAGTACACCAGATACATTTTATATAGTGTAAATCAAATATCAAAAAGTACAGTAAATATGTATTACATACTGTGTATAAAATATGAAAAAGTACACCAAATATGTGTTATATATACTGTAAAAAAACTATAAAAAACTACAGTAATTGTATTTAATATACTGTACATAAAATATCAAAAATTACACCAAATGTATATTATATACTGTAAATAAAATATCAAAAAGGACAGTAAATATATATTACACTCTATGAAAAATATCAAAAACTACAAATATATATTATATAATTTACATAAAATATCAAAAGGACAAAAATTATATCTTATATACTGTACATAAGATATCAAAAAGTACAGTAAATATATTTCATGTATTGTACATATAATATTAACTAAAAGTACACCAAATACATTTTATATACTGTAAATAAAATATCAAAAAGTACAGTAAATATATACTGTATACTGTACATAAAATATCAAAAAGTACACAAAAGATGTGTTATATATACTGTAAATAAACCATCAAAAACTACAGTAATTACATTTAGTGTACTGAACATAAAATATCAAAATTTACACCAAATGTGTATTATATACTGTAAATAAAATATGAAAAAGGACAGTAAATATATATTACGCACCCTATGTAAAATATCAAAAACTACACCAAATATATATTATATAATTTACATAAAATATCAAAAGTAGAACAAATATATATTATATACTGTACATAACCTATCAGAAAGTAAAGTTAATACATTTCATATATTGTACATATAATATTAACTAAAAGTACACCAAATACATTTTATATACTATAAATAAATTATCAAAAAGTACAGTAAATATATATTACATACAGTACATAAAATATAAAAAGTACACCAAATATGTGTTATATATAATATAAATATACTATCAAAAACTACAGTAATTATATTTAATATACTGTATATAAAATATCGAAAATTACACCAAATGTATGTTATATACAGTATATAAAATATCAAAAAGGACAGTAAATATATATTACACACCCTATGTATAATATCAAAAACTACACCAAATATATATTATATAATTTACATAAAATATCTAAAGGACACCAAATATATCTTTTATACTGTACATAAAATATCAAAAATTACAGTAAATATATTTCATATATTGTGCATATAATATTAACTAAAAGTACAACAAATACATTTTATGTACTGTAAATAAAATATCAAAAAGTACAGTAAATATATATTACATACAGCACATAAAATATCAAAATGTACACCAAATATGTGTTATATATACTGTGAATAAACTATCAAAATCTACAGTAATTATATTTAATATACTGTACATAAAGTATCAAAAATTACACCAAATGTATATTATTTACTGTAAATAATATATCAAAAAGTACAGTACATATATATTACACACCATATGTAAAATATCACAATCTACACCAAATATATATTATATAATTTACATAAAATATCAAAGCGACAACAAATATATCTTATATACTGTACATAAAATATCAAAAATTACAGTAAGTATATTTCATATATTGTACATATAATATTAACTAAAAGTACACCAAATACATTTTATATAGTGTAAATAAAATATCAAAAAGTACAGTAAATATGTATTACATAGTGTACATAAAATATCAAAAAGTACACCAAATATGTGTTATATATACTGTAAATAAACTATCAAAAACTACAGTAATTATATTTAATATACTGTACATATAATATAAAAATTACACCAAATGTATATTATATACTGTAAATGAAATGTCAAAAAGGACAGTAAATATATATTACACTCTATGTAAAATATCAAAAACTAAAAATATATATTATATAATTTACATAAAATATCAAAAGGACACCAAATATACCTTATATACTGTACATTAAATATCAAAAACTACAGTAAATATATTTCATGTATTGTACATATAATATTAACTAAAAGTACACCAAATACATTTTATATACTGTAAATAAAATATCAAAAAGTACAGTAAATATATATTACATAGTTTACATAAAATATCAAAAAGTACACCAAATATGTGTTATATATACTGTAAATAAACTATCAAAAACTACAGTAATTATATTTAATATACAGTAAATATAATATCAAAAATTACACCAAATGTATATTATTTACTGTAAATAAATTATCAAATATTACAGTAAATATACATTACACACCCTGTGTAAAATATCACAAACTTCACCAAATATATATTATATAATTTACATAAAGTATCAAAAGGACACCAAATATACCTTATATACTGTACATAAAATATCAAAAATTAAAGTAATTATATTTCATATATTGTACATATAATATTAACAAAAAGTACACCGAATACATTTTATATACTGTAAATAAAATATCAAAAATTACAGTAAATATATATTACATACTGTACATAAATTATCAAAAAGTACACCAAATATGTGTTATATATACTCTAAATAATCTATCAAAAACTACAGTAATTATATTTAATATACTGTATATAAAATATCAAAAATTACACCAAATATATCTTATTTACTGCAAATAAAATATCAAAAACTACAGTAAATATATATTATAAATCCATATGTAAAATATCACCGTCTATACCAAATATATATTATATAATTTACATAAAATGTCAAAATGACACCAAATATATCTTATATACTGTACATAAAATATCAAAATGTACAGTGAATATATTTCATATATTGTACATATAATATTAACTAAAAGTACACCAAATACATTTTACATACTGTAAATAAAATATCAAAAATTACAGTAAATATATATTACGTACTGTACATAAAATATCAAAAAGTACACCAAATATGTGTTATATATACTGTAAATAAACCATCAAAAACTACAGTGATTATATTTAATATACTGTACATAAAATATCAAAAATTACACCGAATGTACATTATTTACTGTAAAAAAAATACCAAAAAGTGCAGTAAATATATATTACACACCCTATGTAAAATACCACATACTACACCATATATATATTATATAATTTACATAAAATATCAAAAGGACAACAAATATACCTTATATGCTGTACATAAAATATTAAAATGTACAGTAAATATATTTCATATATTGTACATATAATATTAACTAAAAGTACACCAAATACATTTTATATACTGTAAATAAAATATTAAAAATTACCGTAAATATATATTACATACTGTACATAAAATATCAAAAAGTACACCAAATATGTGTTATATATACTGTAAATAAACTATCAAAAACTACAGTAATTATATGTAATATACTGTACATAAAGTATCAAAAATTACACCAAATGTATATTATTTACTGTAAATAAAATATCAAAAAGTGCAGTACATATATATTACACACCCTATGTAAAATACCACAATCTACACCAAATATATATTATATAATTTACATAAAATATCAAAGGGACACAAAATATATCTTATATAATGTACATAAAATATCAAAAATACAGTAAATATATTTCATATATTGTACATAAAATATTAACTAAAAGTACACCAAATACATTTTATATAGTGTAAATAAAATATCAAAAATTACAGTAAATATATATTACATACTGTACATAAAATATCAAAAAGTACACCAAATATGTGTTATATATACTGTAAATAAACTATCAAAACTTCAGTGAATATATTTAATATACTGTACATAAAATATCAAAAATTACACCAAATGTACATTATTTACTGTAAATAAAATACCAAAAAGTGCAGTAAATATATATTACACACCCTATGTAAAATACCACAAACTACACCATATATATATTATATAATTTACATAAAATATCAAAAGGACAACAAATATACCTTATATACTGTACATAAAATATCAAAATGTACAGTAAATATATTTCATATATTGTGAATATAATATTAACTAAAAGTACACCGAATACATTTTATATACTGTAAATAAAATATCAAAAATTACAGTAAATATATATTACATACTGTACATAAATTATCAAAAAGTACACCAAATATGTGTTATATATACTGTAAATAAACTATCAAAATCTACAGTAATTATATTTAATATACTGCACATAAAATATCAAAAATTACACCAAATGTATATTATATACTGTAAATAAAATATCAAAAAGTACAGTAAATATATATTACACACCATATGTAAAATATCACAATCTACACAAAATATATATTATATAATTTACATAAAATATCAAAAGGACACCAAATAAATCTTATATACTGTTCATAAAATATAAAGAAGTACAGTAAATATATTTCATATATTGTACATATAATATTAACTAAAAGTACAGCAAATACATTTTATATAGTGTAAATAAAATAACAAAAATTACAGTAAATATATATAACATAGTGTACATAAAATATCAAAAAGTACACCAAATATGTGTTATATATACTGTAAATAAACTATCAAAAACTACAGTAATTATATTTAATATACTGTACATAAAATATCAAAAATTACACCAAATGTATATTATATACTGTAAATAAAATGTCAAAAAGGACAGTAAATATATATTACTCTCTATGTAAAATATGAAAAAAATAAAAATATATATTATATAATTTACATAAAATATCAAAAGGACACCAAATATATCTTATATACTGTACATAAAATATCAATATATACAGTAAATATATTTCATATATTGTACATATAATATTAACTAAAATTACACCAAATACATTTTATATACTGTAAATAAAATATCAAAATCTACAGTAAATATATATTACATAGTCTACATAAAATATCAAAAAATACACCAAATATGTGTTATACATACTGTAAATAAACTATCAAAAACTACAGTAATTATATTGAATATACTGTACATAAAATATCAAAAATTACACCAAATGTATACTATATATTGTAAATAAAATTTCAAAAAGGACATTAAATATGTATCAAATACTGTACATAAAATATCAAAAAGTACACCAAATATGTGTTATATATACTGTAAATAAACTATCAAAAACTACAGTAATTATACTTAATATACTGTACATAAAATATCAAAAATTACACCAAATGTATATTATTTACTGTAAATAAAATATCAAAAAGTACAGTAAATATATATTACACACCATATGTAAAATATCACAATCTACACAAAATATATATTATATAATTTACATAAAATATCAAAAGGACACCAAATATATCTTATATACTGTTCATAACATATAAAAAAGTACAGTAAATATATTTCATATATTGTACATATAATATTAACTAAAAGTACACCAAATACATTTTATATAGTGTAAATAAAATAACAAAAATTAGAGTAAATATATATTACATAGTGTACATAAAATATCAAAAAGTACACCAAATATGTGTTATATATACTGTAAATAAACTATCACAAACTACAGTAATTATATTTAATATACTGTACATAAAATATCAAAAATTACACTAAATGTATATTATTTACCATAAATAAAATACCAAAAAGTACAGTAAATATATATTACACACCCTATGTAAAATATCACAAACTACACCATATATATTATATAATTTACATAAAATATCAAAAGGACACCAAATATACCTTATATACCGTACATAAAATATCAAAATGTACAGTAAATATATTTCATATATTGTACATATAATATTAACTAAAAGTACACCGAATACATTTTATATACTGTAAATAAAATATCAAAAATTACAGTAAATATATATTACATAATGTATATAAAACATCAAAAAGTACACCAAATATGTGTTATATATACTCTAAATAAACTATCAAAAACTACAGTAATTATATTTAATATACTGTACATAAAATATCAAAAATTACACCAAATGTACGTTATTTACTGTAAATAAAATATCAAAAAGTACAGTAAATATATATTACACACCATATGTAAAATATCACAATCTACACCAAATATATATTATATAATTTACATGAAATATCAAAAGGACACCAAATATATCTTATATACTGTACATTAAATATCAAAAACTACAGTAAATATATTTCATATATTGTACATATAATATTAACTAAAAGTACACCAACTACATTTTATATAGTGTAAATAAAATATCAAAATGTACAGTAAATATATATTACGTACTGTACATAAAATATCAAAAAGTGTACCAAATATGTGTTATATATACTGTAAATAAACTATCAAAAACTACAGTGATTATATTTAATATACTGTACATTAAATATCAAAAATTACACCAAATGTACAATATTTACTGTAAATAAAATACCAAAAAGTGCAGTAAATATATATTAAACACCCTATGTAAATTATCACAAGCTACACCATATATATGTTATATAATTTACATAAAATATCAAAAGGACACAAAATGTACATTATATACTGTACATAAAATATCAAAATGTACAGTAAATATATTTCATATGTTGTACATATAATTTTAACTAAAAGTAAACCAAATACATTTTATATACTGTAAATAAAATATCAAAAATTACAGTAAATATATATTACATACTGTACATAAAATATCAAAAAGTACACCAAATACGTGTTATATATACTGTAAATAAACTATCAAAAACTACAGTAATTATATTTAATATACTGTACATAAAGTTTCAAAAATTACACCAAATGTATATTATTTACTGTAAATAAAATATCAAAAATACAGTACATATATATTACACACCATATGAAAAATATCACAATCTACACCAAATATATATTATATAATTTACATAAAATATCAAAAGGACACCAAATATATCTTATATACTGTACATGAAATATCAAAATTACAGTAAATATATTTCATATATTTTACATATAATATTAACTAAAAGTACACCAGATACATTTTATATAGTGTAAATCAAATATCAAAAAGTACAGTAAATATGTATTACATACTGTGTATAAAATATGAAAAAGTACACCAAATATGTGTTATATATACTGTAAAAAAACTATAAAAAACTACAGTAATTGTATTTAATATACTGTACATAAAATATCAAAAATTACACCAAACGTATATTATATACTGTAAATAAAATATCAAAAAGGACAGTAAATATATATTACACTCTATGTAAAATATCAAAAACTACAAATATATATTATATAATTTACATAAAATATCAAAAGGACAAAAATTATATCTTATATACTGTACATAAGATATCAAAAAGTACAGTAAATATATTTCATATATTGTACATATAATATTAACTAAAAGTACACCAAATACATTTTATATACTGTAAATAAAATATCAAAAAGTACAGTAAATATATACTGTATACTGTACATAAAATATCAAAAAGTACACAAAAGATGTGTTATATATACTGTAAATAAACCATCAAAAACTACAGTAATTACATTTAGTGTACTGAACATAAAATATCAAAATTTACACCAAATGTGTATTATATACTGTAAATAAAATATGAAAAAGGACAGTAAATATATATTACGCCCCCTATGTAAAATATCAAAAACTACACCAAATATATATTATATAATTTACATAAAATATCAAAAGTAAAACAAATATATATTATATACTGTACATAACCTATCAGAAAGTAAAGTTAATACATTTCATATATTGTACATATAATATTAACTAAAAGTACACCAAATACATTTTATATACTATAAATAAATTATTAAAAAGTACAGTAAATATATATTACATACAGTACATAAAATATAAAAAGTACACCAAATATGTGTTATATATAATATAAATATACTATCAAAAACTACAGTAATTATATTTAATATACTGTATATAAAATATCGAAAATTACACCAAATGTATGTTATATACAGTATATAAAATATCAAAAACGACAGTAAATATATATTACACACCCTATGTATAATATCAAAAACTACACCAAATATATATTATATAATTTACATAAAATATCTAAAGGACACCAAATATATCTTTTATACTGTACATAAAATATCAAAAATTACAGTAAATATATTTCATATATTGTGCATATAATATTAACTAAAAGTACAACAAATACATTTTATGTACTGTAAATAAAATATCAAAAAGTACAGTAAATATATATTACATACAGCACATAAAATATCAAAATGTACACCAAATATGTGTTATATATACTGTGAATAAACTATCAAAATCTACAGTAATTATATTTAATATACTGTACATAAAGTATCAAAAATTACACCAAATGTATATTATTTACTGTAAATAATATATCAAAAAGTACAGTACATATATATTACACACCATATGTAAAATATCACAATCTACACCAAATATATATTATATAATTTACATAAAATATCAAAGCGACAACAAATATATCTTATATACTGTACATAAAATATCAAAAATTACAGTAAATATATTTCATATATTGTACATATAATATTAACTAAAAGTACACCAAATACATTTTATGGAGTGTAAATAAAATATCAAAAATACAGTAAATATATATTACACACCATATATAATATATCACAATCTACGCCAAATATATATTATATAATTTACATAAAATATCAAAAGGACACCAAATATATCTTATATACTGTACATAAAATATCAAAAATTACAGTAAGTATATTTCATATATTGTACATATAATATTAACTAAAAGTACACCAAATACATTTTATATAGTGTAAATAAAATATCAAAAAGTACAGTAAATATGTATTACATAGTGTACATAAAATATCAAAAAGTACACCAAATATGTGTTATATATACTGTAAATAAACTATCAAAAACTACAGTAATTATATTTAATATACTGTACATATAATATAAAAATTACACCAAATGTATATTATATACTGTAAATAAAATGTCAAAAAGGACAGTAAATATATATTACACTCTATGTAAAATATCAAAAACTAAAAATATATATTATATAATTTACATAAAATATCAAAAGGACACCAAATATACCTTATATACTGTACATTAAATATCAAAAACTACAGTAAATATATTTCATGTATTGTACATATAATATTAACTAAAAGTACACCAAATACATTTTATATACTGTAAATAAAATATCAAAAAGTACAGTAAATATATATTACATAGTTTACATAAAATATCAAAAAGTACACCAAATATGTGTTATATATACTGTAAATAAACTATCAAAAACTACAGTAATTATATTTAATATACAGTAAATATAATATCAAAAATTACACCAAATGTATATTATTTACTGTAAATAATTATCAAATATTACAGTAAATATACATTACACACCCTGTGTAAAATATCACAAACTTCACCAAATATATATTATATAATTTACATAAAATATCAAAAGGACACCAAATATACCTTATATACTGTACATAAAATATCAAAAATTAAAGTAATTATATTTCATATATTGTACATATAATATTAACAAAAAGTACACCGAATACATTTTATATACTGTAAATAAAATATCAAAAATTACAGTAAATATATATTACATACTGTACATAAATTATCAAAAAGTACACCAAATATGTGTTATATATACTCTAAATAATCTATCAAAAACTACAGTAATTATATTTAATATACTGTATATAAAATATCAAAAATTACACCAAATATATCTTATTTACTGCAAATAAAATATCAAAAACTACAGTAAATATATATTATAAATCCATATGTAAAATATCAGCGTCTATACCAAATATATATTATATAATTTACATAAAATGTCAAAATGACACCAAATATATCTTATATACTGTACATAAAATATCAAAAAGTACAGTGAATATATTTCATATATTGTACATATAATATTAACTAAAAGTACACCAAATACATTTTACATACTGTAAATAAAATATCAAAAATTACAGTAAATATATATTACGTACTGTACATAAAATATCAAAAAGTACACCAAATATGTGTTATATATACTGTAAATAAACCATCAAAAACTACAGTGATTATATTTAATATACTGTACATAAAATATCAAAAATTACACCGAATGTACATTATTTACTGTAAAAAAAATACCAAAAAGTGCAGTAAATATATATTACACACCCTATGTAAAATACCACATACTACACCATATATATATTATATAATTTACATAAAATATCAAAAGGACAACAAATATACCTTATATGCTGTACATAAAATATTAAAATGTACAGTAAATATATTTCATATATTGTACATATAATATTAACTAAAAGTACACCAAATACATTTTATATACTGTAAATAAAATATTAAAAATTACCGTAAATATATATTACATACTGTACATAAAATATCAAAAAGTACACCAAATATGTGTTATATATACTGTAAATAAACTATCAAAAACTACAGTAATTATATGTAATATACTGTACATAAAGTATCAAAAATTACACCAAATGTATATTATTTACTGTAAATAAAATATCAAAAAGTGCAGTAAATATATATTACACACCCTATGTAAAATACCACAATCTACACCAAATATATATTATATAATTTACATAAAATATCAAAGGGACACAAAATATATCTTATATAATGTACATAAAATATCAAAAATACAGTAAATATATTTCATATATTGTACATAAAATATTAACTAAAAGTACACCAAATACATTTTATATAGTGTAAATAAAATATCAAAAATTACAGTAAATATATATTACATACTGTACATAAAATATCAAAAAGTACACCAAATATGTGTTATATATACTGTAAATAAACTATCAAAACTTCAGTGAATATATTTAATATACTGTACATAAAATATCAAAAATTACACCAAATGTACATTATTTACTGTAAATAAAATACCAAAAAGTGCAGTAAATATATATTACACACCCTATGTAAAATACCACAAACTACACCATATATATATTATATTATTTACATAAAATATCAAAAGGACAACAAATATACCTTATATACTGTACATAAAATATCAAAATGTACAGTAAATATATTTCATATATTGTGAATATAATATTAACTAAAAGTACACCGAATACATTTTATATACTGTAAATAAAATATCAAAAATTACAGTAAATATATATTACATACTGTACATAAATTATCAAAAAGTACACCAAATATGTGTTATATATACTGTAAATAAACTATCAAAATCTACAGTAATTATATTTAATATACTGCACATAAAATATCAAAAATTACACCAAATGTATATTATTTACTGTAAATAAAATATCAAAAAGTACAGTAAATATATATTACACACCATATGTAAAATATCACAATCTACACAAAATATATATTATATAATTTACATAAAATATCAAAAGGACACCAAATAAATCTTATATACTGTTCATAAAATATAAAGAAGTACAGTAAATATATTTCATATATTGTACATATAATATTAACTAAAAGTACAGCAAATACATTTTATATAGTGTAAATAAAATAACAAAAATTACAGTAAATATATATAACATAGTGTACATAAAATATCAAAAAGTACACCAAATATGTGTTATATATACTGTAAATAAACTATCAAAAACTACAGTAATTATATTTAATATACTGTACATAAAATATCAAAAATTACACCAAATGTATATTATATACTGTAAATAAAATGTCAAAAAGGACAGTAAATATATATTACTCTCTATGTAAAATATGAAAAAAATAAAAATATATATTATATAATTTACATAAAATATCAAAAGGACACCAAATATATCTTATATACTGTACATAAAATATCAATATATACAGTAAATATATTTCATATATTGTACATATAATATTAACTAAAATTACACCAAATACATTTTATATACTGTAAATAAAATATCAAAATCTACAGTAAATATATATTACATAGTCTACATAAAATATCAAAAAATACACCAAATATGTGTTATACATACTGTAAATAAACTATCAAAAACTACAGTAATTATATTGAATATACTGTACATAAAATATCAAAAATTACACCAAATGTATACTATATATTGTAAATAAAATTTCAAAAAGGACATTAAATATGTATCAAATACTGTACATAAAATATCAAAAAGTACACCAAATATGTGTTATATATACTGTAAATAAACTATCAAAAACTACAGTAATTATACTTAATATACTGTACATAAAATATCAAAAATTACACCAAATGTATATTATTTACTGTAAATAAAATATCAAAAAGTACAGTAAATATATATTACACACCATATGTAAAATATCACAATCTACACAAAATATATATTATATAATTTACATAAAATATCAAAAGGACACCAAATATATCTTATATACTGTTCATAACATATAAAAAAGTACAGTAAATATATTTCATATATTGTACATATAATATTAACTAAAAGTACACCAAATACATTTTATATAGTGTAAATAAAATAACAAAAATTAGAGTAAATATATATTACATAGTGTACATAAAATATCAAAAAGTACACCAAATATGTGTTATATATACTGTAAATAAACTATCACAAACTACAGTAATTATATTTAATATACTGTACATAAAATATCAAAAATTACACTAAATGTATATTATTTACCATAAATAAAATACCAAAAAGTACAGTAAATATATATTACACACCCTATGTAAAATATCACAAACTACACCATATATATTATATAATTTACATAAAATATCAAAAGGACACCAAATATACCTTATATACCGTACATAAAATATCAAAATGTACAGTAAATATATTTCATATATTGTACATATAATATTAACTAAAAGTACACCGAATACATTTTATATACTGTAAATAAAATATCAAAAATTACAGTAAATATATATTACATAATGTATATAAAACATCAAAAAGTACACCAAATATGTGTTATATATACTCTAAATAAACTATCAAAAACTACAGTAATTATATTTAATATACTGTACATAAAATATCAAAAATTACACCAAATGTACGTTATTTACTGTAAATAAAATATCAAAAAGTACAGTAAATATATATTACACACCATATGTAAAATATCACAATCTACACCAAATATATATTATATAATTTACATGAAATATCAAAAGGACACCAAATATATCTTATATACTGTACATTAAATATCAAAAACTACAGTAAATATATTTCATATATTGTACATATAATATTAACTAAAAGTACACCAACTACATTTTATATAGTGTAAATAAAATATCAAAATGTACAGTAAATATATATTACGTACTGTACATAAAATATCAAAAAGTGTACCAAATATGTGTTATATATACTGTAAATAAACTATCAAAAACTACAGTGATTATATTTAATATACTGTACATTAAATATCAAAAATTACACCAAATGTACAATATTTACTGTAAATAAAATACCAAAAAGTGCAGTAAATATATATTAAACACCCTATGTAAATTATCACAAGCTACACCATATATATGTTATATAATTTACATAAAATATCAAAAGGACACAAAATGTACATTATATACTGTACATAAAATATCAAAATGTACAGTAAATATATTTCATATGTTGTACATATAATTTTAACTAAAAGTAAACCAAATACATTTTATATACTGTAAATAAAATATCAAAAATTACAGTAAATATATATTACATACTGTACATAAAATATCAAAAAGTACACCAAATACGTGTTATATATACTGTAAATAAACTATCAAAAACTACAGTAATTATATTTAATATACTGTACATAAAGTTTCAAAAATTACACCAAATGTATATTATTTACTGTAAATAAAATATCAAAAATACAGTACATATATATTACACACCATATGAAAAATATCACAATCTACACCAAATATATATTATATAATTTACATAAAATATCAAAAGGACACCAAATATATCTTATATACTGTACATGAAATATCAAAATTACAGTAAATATATTTCATATATTTTACATATAATATTAACTAAAAGTACACCAGATACATTTTATATAGTGTAAATCAAATATCAAAAAGTACAGTAAATATGTATTACATACTGTGTATAAAATATGAAAAAGTACACCAAATATGTGTTATATATACTGTAAAAAAACTATAAAAAACTACAGTAATTGTATTTAATATACTGTACATAAAATATCAAAAATTACACCAAACGTATATTATATACTGTAAATAAAATATCAAAAAGGACAGTAAATATATATTACACTCTATGTAAAATATCAAAAACTACAAATATATATTATATAATTTACATAAAATATCAAAAGGACAAAAATTATATCTTATATACTGTACATAAGATATCAAAAAGTACAGTAAATATATTTCATATATTGTACATATAATATTAACTAAAAGTACACCAAATACATTTTATATACTGTAAATAAAATATCAAAAAGTACAGTAAATATATACTGTATACTGTACATAAAATATCAAAAAGTACACAAAAGATGTGTTATATATACTGTAAATAAACCATCAAAAACTACAGTAATTACATTTAGTGTACTGAACATAAAATATCAAAATTTACACCAAATGTGTATTATATACTGTAAATAAAATATGAAAAAGGACAGTAAATATATATTACGCCCCCTATGTAAAATATCAAAAACTACACCAAATATATATTATATAATTTACATAAAATATCAAAAGTAAAACAAATATATATTATATACTGTACATAACCTATCAGAAAGTAAAGTTAATACATTTCATATATTGTACATATAATATTAACTAAAAGTACACCAAATACATTTTATATACTATAAATAAATTATTAAAAAGTACAGTAAATATATATTACATACAGTACATAAAATATAAAAAGTACACCAAATATGTGTTATATATAATATAAATATACTATCAAAAACTACAGTAATTATATTTAATATACTGTATATAAAATATCGAAAATTACACCAAATGTATGTTATATACAGTATATAAAATATCAAAAACGACAGTAAATATATATTACACACCCTATGTATAATATCAAAAACTACACCAAATATATATTATATAATTTACATAAAATATCTAAAGGACACCAAATATATCTTTTATACTGTACATAAAATATCAAAAATTACAGTAAATATATTTCATATATTGTGCATATAATATTAACTAAAAGTACAACAAATACATTTTATGTACTGTAAATAAAATATCAAAAAGTACAGTAAATATATATTACATACAGCACATAAAATATCAAAATGTACACCAAATATGTGTTATATATACTGTGAATAAACTATCAAAATCTACAGTAATTATATTTAATATACTGTACATAAAGTATCAAAAATTACACCAAATGTATATTATTTACTGTAAATAATATATCAAAAAGTACAGTACATATATATTACACACCATATGTAAAATATCACAATCTACACCAAATATATATTATATAATTTACATAAAATATCAAAGCGACAACAAATATATCTTATATACTGTACATAAAATATCAAAAATTACAGTAAATATATTTCATATATTGTACATATAATATTAACTAAAAGTACACCAAATACATTTTATGGAGTGTAAATAAAATATCAAAAATACAGTAAATATATATTACACACCATATATAATATATCACAATCTACGCCAAATATATATTATATAATTTACATAAAATATCAAAAGGACACCAAATATATCTTATATACTGTACATAAAATATCAAAAATTACAGTAAGTATATTTCATATATTGTACATATAATATTAACTAAAAGTACACCAAATACATTTTATATAGTGTAAATAAAATATCAAAAAGTACAGTAAATATGTATTACATAGTGTACATAAAATATCAAAAAGTACACCAAATATGTGTTATATATACTGTAAATAAACTATCAAAAACTACAGTAATTATATTTAATATACTGTACATATAATATAAAAATTACACCAAATGTATATTATATACTGTAAATAAAATGTCAAAAAGGACAGTAAATATATATTACACTCTATGTAAAATATCAAAAACTAAAAATATATATTATATAATTTACATAAAATATCAAAAGGACACCAAATATACCTTATATACTGTACATTAAATATCAAAAACTACAGTAAATATATTTCATGTATTGTACATATAATATTAACTAAAAGTACACCAAATACATTTTATATACTGTAAATAAAATATCAAAAAGTACAGTAAATATATATTACATAGTTTACATAAAATATCAAAAAGTACACCAAATATGTGTTATATATACTGTAAATAAACTATCAAAAACTACAGTAATTATATTTAATATACAGTAAATATAATATCAAAAATTACACCAAATGTATATTATTTACTGTAAATAATTATCAAATATTACAGTAAATATACATTACACACCCTGTGTAAAATATCACAAACTTCACCAAATATATATTATATAATTTACATAAAATATCAAAAGGACACCAAATATACCTTATATACTGTACATAAAATATCAAAAATTAAAGTAATTATATTTCATATATTGTACATATAATATTAACAAAAAGTACACCGAATACATTTTATATACTGTAAATAAAATATCAAAAATTACAGTAAATATATATTACATACTGTACATAAATTATCAAAAAGTACACCAAATATGTGTTATATATACTCTAAATAATCTATCAAAAACTACAGTAATTATATTTAATATACTGTATATAAAATATCAAAAATTACACCAAATATATCTTATTTACTGCAAATAAAATATCAAAAACTACAGTAAATATATATTATAAATCCATATGTAAAATATCAGCGTCTATACCAAATATATATTATATAATTTACATAAAATGTCAAAATGACACCAAATATATCTTATATACTGTACATAAAATATCAAAAAGTACAGTGAATATATTTCATATATTGTACATATAATATTAACTAAAAGTACACCAAATACATTTTACATACTGTAAATAAAATATCAAAAATTACAGTAAATATATATTACGTACTGTACATAAAATATCAAAAAGTACACCAAATATGTGTTATATATACTGTAAATAAACCATCAAAAACTACAGTGATTATATTTAATATACTGTACATAAAATATCAAAAATTACACCGAATGTACATTATTTACTGTAAAAAAAATACCAAAAAGTGCAGTAAATATATATTACACACCCTATGTAAAATACCACATACTACACCATATATATATTATATAATTTACATAAAATATCAAAAGGACAACAAATATACCTTATATGCTGTACATAAAATATTAAAATGTACAGTAAATATATTTCATATATTGTACATATAATATTAACTAAAAGTACACCAAATACATTTTATATACTGTAAATAAAATATTAAAAATTACCGTAAATATATATTACATACTGTACATAAAATATCAAAAAGTACACCAAATATGTGTTATATATACTGTAAATAAACTATCAAAAACTACAGTAATTATATGTAATATACTGTACATAAAGTATCAAAAATTACACCAAATGTATATTATTTACTGTAAATAAAATATCAAAAAGTGCAGTAAATATATATTACACACCCTATGTAAAATACCACAATCTACACCAAATATATATTATATAATTTACATAAAATATCAAAGGGACACAAAATATATCTTATATAATGTACATAAAATATCAAAAATACAGTAAATATATTTCATATATTGTACATAAAATATTAACTAAAAGTACACCAAATACATTTTATATAGTGTAAATAAAATATCAAAAATTACAGTAAATATATATTACATACTGTACATAAAATATCAAAAAGTACACCAAATATGTGTTATATATACTGTAAATAAACTATCAAAACTTCAGTGAATATATTTAATATACTGTACATAAAATATCAAAAATTACACCAAATGTACATTATTTACTGTAAATAAAATACCAAAAAGTGCAGTAAATATATATTACACACCCTATGTAAAATACCACAAACTACACCATATATATATTATATTATTTACATAAAATATCAAAAGGACAACAAATATACCTTATATACTGTACATAAAATATCAAAATGTACAGTAAATATATTTCATATATTGTGAATATAATATTAACTAAAAGTACACCGAATACATTTTATATACTGTAAATAAAATATCAAAAATTACAGTAAATATATATTACATACTGTACATAAATTATCAAAAAGTACACCAAATATGTGTTATATATACTGTAAATAAACTATCAAAATCTACAGTAATTATATTTAATATACTGCACATAAAATATCAAAAATTACACCAAATGTATATTATTTACTGTAAATAAAATATCAAAAAGTACAGTAAATATATATTACACACCATATGTAAAATATCACAATCTACACAAAATATATATTATATAATTTACATAAAATATCAAAAGGACACCAAATAAATCTTATATACTGTTCATAAAATATAAAGAAGTACAGTAAATATATTTCATATATTGTACATATAATATTAACTAAAAGTACAGCAAATACATTTTATATAGTGTAAATAAAATAACAAAAATTACAGTAAATATATATAACATAGTGTACATAAAATATCAAAAAGTACACCAAATATGTGTTATATATACTGTAAATAAACTATCAAAAACTACAGTAATTATATTTAATATACTGTACATAAAATATCAAAAATTACACCAAATGTATATTATATACTGTAAATAAAATGTCAAAAAGGACAGTAAATATATATTACTCTCTATGTAAAATATGAAAAAAATAAAAATATATATTATATAATTTACATAAAATATCAAAAGGACACCAAATATATCTTATATACTGTACATAAAATATCAATATATACAGTAAATATATTTCATATATTGTACATATAATATTAACTAAAATTACACCAAATACATTTTATATACTGTAAATAAAATATCAAAATCTACAGTAAATATATATTACATAGTCTACATAAAATATCAAAAAATACACCAAATATGTGTTATACATACTGTAAATAAACTATCAAAAACTACAGTAATTATATTGAATATACTGTACATAAAATATCAAAAATTACACCAAATGTATACTATATATTGTAAATAAAATTTCAAAAAGGACATTAAATATGTATCAAATACTGTACATAAAATATCAAAAAGTACACCAAATATGTGTTATATATACTGTAAATAAACTATCAAAAACTACAGTAATTATACTTAATATACTGTACATAAAATATCAAAAATTACACCAAATGTATATTATTTACTGTAAATAAAATATCAAAAAGTACAGTAAATATATATTACACACCATATGTAAAATATCACAATCTACACAAAATATATATTATATAATTTACATAAAATATCAAAAGGACACCAAATATATCTTATATACTGTTCATAACATATAAAAAAGTACAGTAAATATATTTCATATATTGTACATATAATATTAACTAAAAGTACACCAAATACATTTTATATAGTGTAAATAAAATAACAAAAATTAGAGTAAATATATATTACATAGTGTACATAAAATATCAAAAAGTACACCAAATATGTGTTATATATACTGTAAATAAACTATCACAAACTACAGTAATTATATTTAATATACTGTACATAAAATATCAAAAATTACACTAAATGTATATTATTTACCATAAATAAAATACCAAAAAGTACAGTAAATATATATTACACACCCTATGTAAAATATCACAAACTACACCATATATATTATATAATTTACATAAAATATCAAAAGGACACCAAATATACCTTATATACTGTACATAAAATATCAAAATGTACAGTAAATATATTTCATATATTGTACATATAATATTAACTAAAAGTACACCGAATACATTTTATATACTGTAAATAAAATATCAAAAATTACAGTAAATATATATTACATAATGTATATAAAACATCAAAAAGTACACCAAATATGTGTTATATATACTCTAAATAAACTATCAAAAACTACAGTAATTATATTTAATATACTGTACATAAAATATCAAAAATTACACCAAATGCACGTTATTTACTGTAAATAAAATATCAAAAAGTACAGTAAATATATATTACACACCATATGTAAAATATCACAATCTACACCAAATATATATTATATAATTTACATGAAATATCAAAAGGACACCAAATATATCTTATATACTGTACATTAAATATCAAAAACTACAGTAAATATATTTCATATATTGTACATATAATATTAACTAAAAGTACACCAACTACATTTTATATAGTGTAAATAAAATATCAAAAATTACAGTAAATATATATTACGTACTGTACATAAAATATCAAAAAGTGTACCAAATATGTGTTATATATACTGTAAATAAACTATCAAAAACTACAGTGATTATATTTAATATACTGTACATTAAATATCAAAAATTACACCAAATGTACAATATTTACTGTAAATAAAATACCAAAAAGTGCAGTAAATATATATTAAACACCCTATGTAAATTATCACAAGCTACACCATATATATGTTATATAATTTACATAAAATATCAAAAGGACACAAAATGTACATTATATACTGTACATAAAATATCAAAATGTACAGTAAATATATTTCATATGTTGTACATATAATTTTAACTAAAAGTAAACCAAATACATTTTATATACTGTAAATAAAATATCAAAAATTACAGTAAATATATATTACATACTGTACATAAAATATCAAAAAGTACACCAAATACGTGTTATATATACTGTAAATAAACTATCAAAAACTACAGTAATTATATTTAATATACTGTACATAAAGTTTCAAAAATTACACCAAATGTATATTATTTACTGTAAATAAAATATCAAAAATACAGTACATATATATTACACACCATATGAAAAATATCACAATCTACACCAAATATATATTATATAATTTACATAAAATATCAAAAGGACACCAAATATATCTTATATACTGTACATGAAATATCAAAAAGTACAGTAAATATATTTCATATATTTTACATATAATATTAACTAAAAGTACACCAGATACATTTTATATAGTGTAAATCAAATATCAAAAAGTACAGTAAATATGTATTACATACTGTGTATAAAATATGAAAAAGTACACCAAATATGTGTTATATATACTGTAAAAAAACTATAAAAAACTACAGTAATTGTATTTAATATACTGTACATAAAATATCAAAAATTACACCAAATGTATATTATATACTGTAAATAAAATATCAAAAAGGACAGTAAATATATATTACACTCTATGTAAAATATCAAAAACTACAAATATATATTATATAATTTACATAAAATATCAAAAGGACAAAAATTATATCTTATATACTGTACATAAGATATCAAAAAGTACAGTAAATATATTTCATATATTGTACATATAATATTAACTAAAAGTACACCAAATACATTTTATATACTGTAAATAAAATATCAAAAAGTACAGTAAATATATACTGTATACTGTACATAAAATATCAAAAAGTACACAAAAGATGTGTTATATATACTGTAAATAAACCATCAAAAACTACAGTAATTACATTTAGTGTACTGAACATAAAATATCAAAATTTACACCAAATGTGTATTATATACTGTAAATAAAATATGAAAAAGGACAGTAAATATATATTACGCCCCCTATGTAAAATATCAAAAACTACACCAAATATATATTATATAATTTACATAAAATAACAAAAGTAAAACAAATATATATTATATACTGTACATAACCTATCAGAAAGTAAAGTTAATACATTTCATATATTGTACATATAATATTAACTAAAAGTACACCAAATACATTTTATATACTATAAATAAATTATTAAAAAGTACAGTAAATATATATTACATACAGTACATAAAATATAAAAAGTACACCAAATATGTGTTATATATAATATAAATATACTATCAAAAACTACAGTAATTATATTTAATATACTGTATATAAAATATCGAAAATTACACCAAATGTATGTTATATACAGTATATAAAATATCAAAAACGACAGTAAATATATATTACACACCCTATGTATAATATCAAAAACTACACCAAATATATATTATATAATTTACATAAAATATCTAAAGGACACCAAATATATCTTTTATACTGTACATAAAATATCAAAAATTACAGTAAATATATTTCATATATTGTGCATATAATATTAACTAAAAGTACAACAAATACATTTTATGTACTGTAAATAAAATATCAAAAAGTACAGTAAATATATATTACATACAGCACATAAAATATCAAAATGTACACCAAATATGTGTTATATATACTGTGAATAAACTATCAAAATCTACAGTAATTATATTTAATATACTGTACATAAAGTATCAAAAATTACACCAAATGTATATTATTTACTGTAAATAATATATCAAAAATTACAGTACATATATATTACACACCGTATGTAAAATATCACAATCTACACCAAATATATATTATATAATTTACATAAAATATCAAAGCGACAACAAATATATCTTATATACTGTACATAAAATATCAAAAATTACAGTAAATATATTTCATATATTGTACATATAATATTAACTAAAAGTACACCAAATACATTTTATGGAGTGTAAATAAAATATCAAGAATACAGTAAATATATATTACACACCATATATAATATATCACAATCTACGCCAAATATATATTATATAATTTACATAAAATATCAAAAGGACACCAAATATATCTTATACACTGTACATAAAATATCAAAAATTACAGTAAGTATATTTCATATATTGTACATATAATATTAACTAAAAGTACACCAAATACATTTTATATAGTGTAAATAAAATATCAAAAAGTACAGTAAATATGTATTACATAGTGTACATAAAATATCAAAAAGTACACCAAATATGTGTTATATATACTGTAAATAAACTATCAAAAACTACAGTAATTATATTTAATATACTGTACATATAATATAAAAATTACACCAAATGTATATTATATACTGTAAATAAAATGTCAAAAAGGACAGTAAATATATATTACACTCTATGTAAAATATCAAAAACTAAAAATATATATTATATAATTTACATAAAATATCAAAAGGACACCAAATATACCTTATATACTGTACATTAAATATCAAAAACTACAGTAAATATATTTCATGTATTGTACATATAATATTAACTAAAAGTACACCAAATACATTTTATATACTGTAAATAAAATATCAAAAAGTACAGTAAATATATATTACATAGTTTACAGAAAATATCAAAAAGTACACCAAATATGTGTTATATATACTGTAAATAAACTATCAAAAACTACAGTAATTATATTTAATATACAGTAAATATAATATCAAAAATTACACCAAATGTATATTATTTACTGTAAATAAATTATCAAATATTACAGTAAATATACATTACACACCCTGTGTAAAATATCACAAACTTCACCAAATATATATTATATAATTTACATAAAATATCAAAAGGACACCAAATATACCTTATATACTGTACATAAAATATCAAAAATTAAAGTAATTATATTTCATATATTGTCCATATAATATTAACAAAAAGTACACCGAATACATTTTATATACTGTAAATAAAATATCAAAAATTACAGTAAATATATATTACATACTGTACATAAATTATCAAAAAGTACACCAAATATGTGTTATATATACTCTAAATAATCTATCAAAAACTACAGTAATTATATTTAATATACTGTATATAAAATATCAAAAATTACACCAAATATATCTTATTTACTGCAAATAAAATATCAAAAACTACAGTAAATATATATTATAAATCCATATATAAAATATCACCGTCTATACCAAATATATATTATATAATTTACATAAAATGTCAAAATGACACCAAATATATCTTATATACTGTACATAAAATATCAAAAAGTACAGTGAATATATTTCATATATTGTACATATAATATTAACTAAAAGTACACCAAATACATTTTACATACTGTAAATAAAATATCAAAAATTACAGTAAATATATATTACGTACTGTACATAAAATATCAAAAAGTACACCAAATATGTGTTATATATACTGTAAATAAACCATCAAAAACTACAGTGATTATATTTAATATACTGTACATAAAATATCAAAAATTACACCGAATGTACATTATTTACTGTAAAAAAAATACCAAAAAGTGCAGGAAATATATATTACACACCCTATGTAAAATACCACATACTACACCATATATATATTATATAATTTACATAAAATATCAAAAGGACAACAAATATACCTTATATGCTGTACATAAAATATTAAAATGTACAGTAAATATATTTCATATATTGTACATATAATATTAACTAAAAGTACACCAAATACATTTTATATACTGTAAATAAAATATTAAAAATTACCGTAAATATATATTACATACTGTACATAAAATATCAAAAAGTACACCAAATATGTGTTATATATACTGTAAATAAACTATCAAAAACTACAGTAATTATATGTAATATACTGTACATAAAGTATCAAAAATTACACCAAATGTATATTATTTACTGTAAATAAAATATCAAAAAGTGCAGTAAATATATATTACACACCCTATGTAAAATACCACAATCTACACCAAATATATATTATATAATTTACATAAAATATCAAAGGGACACAAAATATATCTTATATAATGTACATAAAATATCAAAAATACAGTAAATATATTTCATATATTGTACATAAAATATTAACTAAAAGTACACCAAATACATTTTATATAGTGTAAATAAAATATCAAAAATTACAGTAAATATACATTACATACTGTACATAAAATATCAAAAAGTACACCAAATATGTGTTATATATACTGTAAATAAACTATCAAAACTTCAGTGAATATATTTAATATACTGTACATAAAATATCAAAAATTACACCAAATGTACATTATTTACTGTAAATAAAATACCAAAAAGTGCAGTAAATATATATTACACACCCTATGTAAAATACCACAAACTACACCATATATATATTATATAATTTACATAAAATATCAAAAGGACAAATATACCTTATATACTGTACATAAAATATCAAAATGTACAGTAAATATATTTCATATATTGTGAATATAATATTAACTAAAAGTACACCGAATACATTTTATATACTGTAAATAAAATATCAAAAATTACAGTAAATATATATTACATACTGTACATAAATTATCAAAAAGTACACCAAATATGTGTTATATATACTGTAAATAAACTATCAAAATCTACAGTAATTATATTTAATATACTGCACATAAAATATCAAAAATTACACCAAATGTATATTATATACTGTAAATAAAATATCAAAAAGTACAGTAAATATATATTACACACCATATGTAAAATATCACAATCTACACAAAATATATATTATATAATTTACATAAAATATCAAAAGGACACCAAATAAATCTTATATACTGTTCATAAAATATAAAGAAGTACAGTAAATATATTTCATATATTGTACATATAATATTAACTAAAAGTACAGCAAATACATTTTATATAGTGTAAATAAAATAACAAAAATTACAGTAAATATATATAACATAGTGTACATAAAATATCAAAAAGTACACCAAATATGTGTTATATATACTGTAAATAAACTATCAAAAACTACAGTAATTATATTTAATATACTGTACATAAAATATCAAAAATTACACCAAATGTATATTATATACTGTAAATAAAATGTCAAAAAGGACAGTAAATATATATTACTCTCTATGTAAAATATGAAAAAAATAAAAATATATATTATATAATTTACATAAAATATCAAAAGGACACCAAATATATCTTATATACTGTACATAAAATATCAATATATACAGTAAATATATTTCATATATTGTACATATAATATTAACTAAAATTACACCAAATACATTTTATATACTGTAAATAAAATATCAAAATCTACAGTAAATATATATTACATAGTCTACATAAAATATCAAAAAATACACCAAATATGTGTTATACATACTGTAAATAAACTATCAAAAACTACAGTAATTATATTGAATATACTGTACATAAAATATCAAAAATTACACCAAATGTATACTATATATTGTAAATAAAATTTCAAAAAGGACATTAAATATGTATCAAATACTGTACATAAAATATCAAAAAGTACACCAAATATGTGTTATATATACTGTAAATAAACTATCAAAAACTACAGTAATTATACTTAATATACTGTACATAAAATATCAAAAATTACACCAAATGTATATTATTTACTGTAAATAAAATATCACAAAGTACAGTAAATATATATTACACACCATATGTAAAATATCACAATCTACACAAAATATATATTATATAATTTACAAAAAATATCAAAAGGACACCAAATATATCTTATATACTGTTCATAACATATAAAAAAGTACAGTAAATATATTTCATATATTGTACATATAATATTAACTAAAAGTACACCAAATACATTTTATATAGTGTAAATAAAATAACAAAAATTAGAGTAAATATATATTACATAGTGTACATAAAATATCAAAAAGTACACCAAATATGTGTTATATATACTGTAAATAAACCATCAAAAACTACAGTGATTATATTTAATATACTGTACATAAAATATCAAAAATTACACCGAATGTACATTATTTACTGTAAAAAAAATACCAAAAAGTGCAGTAAATATATATTACACACCCTATGTAAAATACCACATACTACACCATATATATATTATATAATTTACATAAAATATCAAAAGGACAACAAATATACCTTATATGCTGTACATAAAATATCAAAAATACAGTAAATATATTTCATATATTGTACATAAAATATTAACTAAAAGTACACCAAATACATTTTATATAGTGTAAATAAAATATCAAAAATTACAGTAAATATATATTACATACTGTACATAAAATATCAAAAAGTACACCAAATATGTGTTATATATACTGTAAATAAACTATCAAAACTTCAGTGAATATATTTAATATACTGTACATAAAATATCAAAAATTACACCAAATGTACATTATTTACTGTAAATAAAATACCAAAAAGTGCAGTAAATATATATTACACACCCTATGTAAAATACCACAAACTACACCATATATATATTATATAATTTACATAAAATATCAAAAGGACAACAAATATACCTTATATACTGTACATAAAATATCAAAATGTACAGTAAATATATTTCATATATTGTGAATATAATATTAACTAAAAGTACACCGAATACATTTTATATACTGTAAAAAAAATATCAAAAATTACAGTAAATATATATTACATACTGTACATAAATTATCAAAAAGTACACCAAATATGTGTTATATATACTGTAAATAAACTATCAAAATCTACAGTAATTATATTTAATATACTGCACATAAAATATCAAAAATTACACCAAATGTATATTATATACTGTAAATAAAATATCAAAAAGTACAGTAAATATATATTACACACCATATGTAAAATATCACAATCTACACAAAATATATATTATATAATTTACATAAAATATCAAAAGGACACCAAATAAATCTTATATACTGTTCATAAAATATAAAGAAGTACAGTAAATATATTTCATATATTGTACATATAATATTAACTAAAAGTACAGCAAATACATTTTATATAGTGTAAATAAAATAACAAAAATTACAGTAAATATATATAACATAGTGTACATAAAATATCAAAAAGTACACCAAATATGTGTTATATATACTGTAAATAAACTATCAAAAACTACAGTAATTATATTTAATATACTGTACATAAAATATCAAAAATTACACCAAATGTATATTATATACTGTAAATAAAATGTCAAAAAGGACAGTAAATATATATTACTCTCTATGTAAAATATGAAAAAAATAAAAATATATATTATATAATTTACATAAAATATCAAAAGGACACCAAATATATCTTATATACTGTACATAAAATATCAATATATACAGTAAATATATTTCATATATTGTACATATAATATTAACTAAAATTACACCAAATACATTTTATATACTGTAAATAAAATATCAAAATCTACAGTAAATATATATTACATAGTCTACATAAAATATCAAAAAATACACCAAATATGTGTTATACATACTGTAAATAAACTATCAAAAACTACAGTAATTATATTGAATATACTGTACATAAAATATCAAAAATTACACCAAATGTATACTATATATTGTAAATAAAATTTCAAAAAGGACATTAAATATGTATCAAATACTGTACATAAAATATCAAAAAGTACACCAAATATGTGTTATATATACTGTAAATAAACTATCAAAAACTACAGTAATTATACTTAATATACTGTACATAAAATATCAAAAATTACACCAAATGTATATTATTTACTGTAAATAAAATATCAAAAAGTACAGTAAATATATATTACACACCATATGTAAAATATCACAATCTACACAAAATATATATTATATAATTTACAAAAAATATCAAAAGGACACCAAATATATCTTATATACTGTTCATAACTTATAAAAAAGTACAGTAAATATATTTCATATATTGTACATATAATATTAACTAAAAGTACACCAAATACATTTTATATAGTGTAAATAAAATAACAAAAATTAGAGTAAATATATATTACATAGTGTACATAAAATATCAAAAAGTACACCAAATATGTGTTATATATACTGTAAATAAACCATCAAAAACTACAGTGATTATATTTAATATACTGTACATAAAATATCAAAAATTACACCGAATGTACATTATTTACTGTAAAAAAAATACCAAAAAGTGCAGTAAATATATATTACACACCCTATGTAAAATACCACATACTACACCATATATATATTATATAATTTACATAAAATATCAAAAGGACAACAAATATACCTTATATGCTGTACATAAAATATTAAAATGTACAGTAAATATATTTCATATATTGTACATATAATATTAACTAAAAGTACACCAAATACATTTTATATACTGTAAATAAAATATTAAAAATTACCGTAAATATATATTACATACTGTACATAAAATATCAAAAAGTACACCAAATATGTGTTATATATACTGTAAATAAACTATCAAAAACTACAGTAATTATATGTAATATACTGTACATAAAGTATCAAAAATTACACCAAATGTATATTATTTACTGTAAATAAAATATCAAAAAGTGCAGTAAATATATATTACACACCCTATGTAAAATACCACAATCTACACCAAATATATATTATATAATTTACATAAAATATCAAAGGGACACAAAATATATCTTATATAATGTACATAAAATATCAAAAATACAGTAAATATATTTCATATATTGTACATAAAATATTAACTAAAAGTACACCAAATACATTTTATATAGTGTAAATAAAATATCAAAAATTACAGTAAATATATATTACATAATGTACATAAAATATCAAAAAGTACACCAAATATGTGTTATATATACTGTAAATAAACTATCAAAACTTCAGTGAATATATTTAATATACTGTACATAAAATATCAAAAATTACACCAAATGTACATTATTAACTGTAAATAAAATACCAAAAAGTGCAGTAAATATATATTACACACCCTATGTAAAATACCACAAACTACACCATATATATATTATATAATTTACATAAAATATCAAAAGGACAACAAATATACCTTATATACTGTACATAAAATATCAAAATGTACAGTAAATATATTTCATATATTGTGAATATAATATTAACTAAAAGTACACCGAATACATTTTATATACTGTAAATAAAATATCAAAAATTACAGTAAATATATATTACATACTGTACATAAATTATCAAAAAGTGCACCAAATATGTGTTATATATACTGTAAATAAACTATCAAAATCTACAGTAATTATATTTAATATACTGCACATAAAATATCAAAAATTACACCAAATGTATATTATATACTGTAAATAAAATATCAAAAAGTACAGTAAATATATATTACACACCATATGTAAAATATCACAATCTACACAAAATATATATTATATAATTTACATAAAATATCAAAAGGACACCAAATAAATCTTATATACTGTTCATAAAATATAAAGAAGTACAGTAAATATATTTCATATATTGTACATATAATATTAACTAAAAGTACAGCAAATACATTTTATATAGTGTAAATAAAATAACAAAAATTACAGTAAATATATATAACATAGTGTACATAAAATATCAAAAAGTACACCAAATATGTGTTATATATACTGTAAATAAACTATCAAAAACTACAGTAATTATATTTAATATACTGTACATAAAATATCAAAAATTACACCAAATTTATATTATATACTGTAAATAAAATGTCAAAAAGCACAGTAAATATATATTACTCTCTATGTAAAATATGAAAAAAATAAAAATATATATTATATAATTTACATAAAATATCAAACGGACACCAAATATATCTTATATACTGTACATAAAATATCAATATATACAGTAAATATATTTCATATATTGTACATATAATATTAACTAAAATTACACCAAATACATTTTATATACTGTAAATAAAATATCAAAATCTACAGTAAATATATATTACATAGTCTACATAAAATATCAAAAAATACACCAAATATGTGTTATACATACTGTAAATAAACTATCAAAAACTACAGTAATTATATTGAATATACTGTACATAAAATATCAAAAATTACACCAAATGTATACTATATATTGTAAATAAAATTTCAAAAAGGACATTAAATATGTATCAAATACTGTACATAAAATATCAAAAAGTACACCAAATATGTGTTATATATACTGTAAATAAACTATCAAAAACTACAGTAATTATACTTAATATACTGTACATAAAATATCAAAAATTACACCAAATGTATATTATTTACTGTAAATAAAATATCAAAAAGTACAGTAAATATATATTACACACCATATGTAAAATATCACAATCTACACAAAATATATATTATATAATTTACATAAAATATCAAAAGGACACCAAATATATCTTATATACTGTTCATAACATATAAAAATGTACAGTAAATATATTTCATATATTGTACATATAATATTAACTAAAAGTACACCAAATACATTTTATATAGTGTAAATAAAATATCAAAAAGTACAGTAAATATATATTACACACCATATGTAAAATATCACCATCTATACCAAATATATATTATATAATTTACATAAAATGTCGAAATGACACCAAATATATCTTATATACTGTACATAAAATATCAAAAAGTACAGTAAATATATTTCATATATTGTACATATAATATTAACTAAAAGTACACCAACTACATTTTATATAGTGTAAATAAAATATCAAAAATTACAGTAAATATATATTACGTACTGTACATAAAATATCAAAAAGTGTACCAAATATGTGTTATATATACTGTAAATAAACTATCAAAAACTACAGTGATTATATTTAATATACTGTACATTAACTATCAAAAATTACACCAAATGTACATTATTTACTGTAAATAAATGTACATTATTTACTGTAAATAAAATACCAAAAAGTGCAGTAAATATATATTAAACACCCTATGTAAATTATCACAAGCTACACCATATATATGTTATATAATTTACATAAAATATCAAAAGGACACAAAATATACATTATATACTGTACATAAAATATCAAAATGTACAGTAAATATATTTCATATGTTGTACATATAATTTTAACTAAAAGTACACCAAATACATTTTATATACTGTAAATAAAATATCAAAAATTACAGTAAATATATATTACATACTGTACAGAAAATATCAAAAAGTACACCAAATACGTGTTATATATACTGTAAATAAACTATCAAAAACTACAGTAATTATATTTAATATACTGTACATAAAGTTTCAAAAATTACACCAAATGTATATTATTTACTGTAAATAAAATATCAAAAAGTACAGTACATATATATTACACACCATATGAAAAATATCACAATGTACACCAAATATATATTATATAATTTACATAAAATATCAAAAGGACACCAAATATATCTTATATACTGTACATGAAATATCAAAAAGTACAGTAAATATATTTCATATATTTTACATATAATATTAAATAAAGTACACCAGATACATTTTATATAGTGTAAATCAAATATCAAAAAGTACAGTAAATATATTTCATATATTGTGAATATAATATTAACTAAAAGTACACCGAATACATTTTATATAATGTAAATAAAATATGAAAAATTACAGTAAATATATATTACATACTGTACATAAATTATCAAAAAGTACACCAAATATGTGTTATATATACTCTAAATAAACTATCAAAAACTACAGTAATTATATTTAATATACTGTACATAAAATGTCAAAAATTACACCAAATATATGTTATTTCCTGCAAATAAAATATCAAAAAGTACAGTAAATATATATTACACACCATATGTAAAATATCACCATCTATACCAAATATATATTATATAATTTATATAAAATGTCTAAATGACACCAAATATATCTTATATACTGTACATAAAATATCAAAATGTACAGTAAATATATTTCATATATTGTACATGTAACATTAACTAAAAGTACACCAAATACAATTTATATAGTGTAAATAAAATATCAAAAATTACAGTAAATATATATTACGTACTGTACATAAAATATCAAAAAGTACACCAAATATGTGTTATATATACTGTATATAAACTATCAAAAACTACAGTGATTATATTTAATATACTGTACATAAAGTATCAAAAATTACACCAAATGTATATTATTTACTGTAAATAAAATATCAAAACGTACAGTACATATATAATACACACCATATGTAAACTATCATAATCTACAACAAATATATATTATGTAATTTACATAAAATATCAAAGGGACACCAAATATATCTTATATGCTGTACATAAAATATCAAAAAATACAGTAAATATATTTCATATATTGTACATATAATATTAACTAAAAGTACACCAAATACATTTTATATAGTGTAAATAAAATATCAAAAAGTACAGTAAATATATATTACACACCATATGTAAAATATCACCATCTATACCAAATATATATTATATAATTTACATAAAATGTCGAAATGACACCAAATATATCTTATATACTGTACATAAAATATCAAAAAGTACAGTAAATATATTTCATATATTGTACATATAATATTAACTAAAAGTACACCAACTACATTTTATATAGTGTAAATAAAATATCAAAAATTACAGTAAATATATATTACGTACTGTACATAAAATATCAAAAAGTGTACCAAATATGTGTTATATATACTGTAAATAAACTATCAAAAACTACAGTGATTATATTTAATATACTGTACATTAAATATCAAAAATTACACCAAATGTACATTATTTACTGTAAATAAAATACCAAAAAGTGCAGTAAATACATATTAAACACCCTATGTAAATTATCACAAGCTACACCATATATATGTTATATAATTTACATAAAATATCAAAAGGACACAAAATATACATTATATACTGTACATAAAATATCAAAATGTACAGTAAATATATTTCATATGTTGTACATATAATTTTAACTAAAAGTACACCAAATACATTTTATATACTGTAAATAAAATATCAAAAATTACAGTAAATTTATATTACATACTGTACATAAAATATCAAAAAGTACACCAAATACGTGTTATATAAACTGTAAATAAACTATCAAAAACTACAGTAATTATATTTAATATACTGTACATAAAGTTTCAAAAATTACACCAAATGTATATTATTTACTGTAAATAAAATATCAAAAAGTACAGTACATATATATTACACACCATATGAAAAATATCACAATCTACACCAAATATATATTATATAATTTACATAAAATATCAAAAGGACACCAAATATATCTTATATACTGTACATGAAATATCAAAAGGTACAGTAAATATATTTCATATATTTTACATATAATATTAACTAAAAGTACACCAGATACATTTTATATAGTGTAAATCAAATATCAAAAAGTACAGTAAATATGTATTACATACTGTGTATAAAATATCAAAAAGTACACCAAATATGTGTTATATATACTGTAAAAAAACTATAAAAAACTACAGTAATTGTATTTAATATACTGTACATAAAATATCAAAAATTACACCAAACGTATATTATATACTGTAAATAAAATATCAAAAAGGACAGTAAATATATATTACACTCTATGTAAAATATCAAAAACTACAAATATATATTATATAATTTACATAAAATATCAAAAGGACAAAAATTATATCTTATATACTGTACATAAGATATCAAAAAGTACACCAAATATATGTTATATATACTGTAAATAAACTATCAAAAACTACTGTAATTATATTTATTATTCTGTACATAAAATATCAAATATTACACCAAATGTATAATATATAGTGTAAATAAAATATCAAAAAGACAGTAAATATATCTGACATACCCTATGTAAAATATCAAAAACTACACCAAATATATATTATATAATTTACATAAAATCTCAAAAGGACACCAAGTATATCTTATATACTGTACATAAAATATCAAAAGTACAGCAAATATATTTCATATATTGTACATATAATATTAACTAAAAGTACACCAAATACATTTTATAAACTGTAAATAAAATATCAAAAAGTACAGTAAATGTATATTATATACTGTAAATAAAATATCAAAAAGTACACCACATATGTGTTATATATACTGTAAATAAACTATCAAATCTGCAGTAATTATATTTAATATACTGTTCATAAAATATCAAAAATTACACCAAATGTATATTATATACTGTAAATAAAATATCAAATAGTACATTAAATATATATTACACACCCTATGTAAAATATCAAAAACTACACCAAATATATATTATACAATTTACATAAAATATCAAAAGGCCACAAAATATATCTTATATACTGTACATACAATATCAAAAAGCACAGTAAATATGTTTCATATATTGTACATATAATATTAACTGAAAGTACACCAAATACATTTTATATACTATAAATAAAATATCAAAAAGTACAGTAAATACATGTTACATACTGTACATAAAATATCAAAAAGTACACCAAATATGTGTTATATATACTGTAAATAAACTATGAAAACTACAGTAAGTATATTTAGTATACTGTACATAAAATATGAAAAATTACACCAAATGTATACTATTTACGGTAAATAAAATATCAAAAAGGACCGTGAATACATATTACACACCATATGTAAAATATCACAATCTACACCAAATATATTTTATATAATTTACATAAAATATCAAAAGGACACCAAATATATCTTATATACTGTACGTAAAATATCAAAAAGTACAGTAAATATATTTCATATATTGTACATATAATATTAACTAAAAGTACACCAAATACATTTTATATAGTGTAAATAAAATATCAAAAATTACAGTAAATATGTATTACATACTGTACATAAAATATCAAAGAGTACACCAAATATGTGTTATATATACTGTAAATAAACTCTCAAAAACTACAGTAATTATATTTAATATACTGTACATAAAATATCAAAAATTACACCAAATGTATATTATTTACTGTAAATAAAATATCAAAAAGTACAGTAAATATATATTACACACCCTGTGTAAAATATCACAAAGTACACCAAATATATATTATATAATTTGCATAAAATATCAAAAGGACCCCAAATGTACCTTATATACTGTACATAAAATATCAAAATGTACAGTAAATATATTTCATATATTGTATATATAATATTAACTAAAAGTACACCGATTACATTTTATATACTGTAAATAACATATCAAAAATTACAGTAAATATATTTTACATACTGTACATAAATCAGCAAAAAGTACACCAAATATGTGTTATATATACTCTAAATAAACTATCAAAAACTACAGTAATTATATTTAATATACTGTACATAAAATATCAAAAATTACACCAAATGCATGTTATTTACTGTAAATAAAATATCAAAAAGTACAGTAAATATATATTACACACCATATGTAAAATATCACAATCTACACCAAATATATATTATATAATTTACATAAAATATCAAAAGGACACCAAATATATCTTATATACTGTACATAAAATATCAAAAAGTACAGTAAATATATTTCATATATTGTACATATAATATTAACTAAAAGTACACCAAATACATTTTATATAGTGTAAATGAAATTTCAAAAAGTACAGTAAATATATATTACACACCATATGTAAAATATCACAATCTACGCCAAATATATATTTTATAATTTACATAAAATATCAAAAGGACACCAAATATATCTTATATACTGTACATAAAATATCAAAAAGTACAGTAAATATATTTCATATATTGTACATATAATATTAACTAAGAGTACACCAAATACATTTTATATAGTGTAAATAAAATATCAAAAATTACAGTGAATATATATTACATACTGTACATAAAATATCAAAAAGTACACCAAATATGTGTTATATATACTGTAAATAAACTATCAAAAACTACAGTAATTATATTTAATATAGTGTACATAAAATATCAAAAATTACACCAAATGTATATTATATACTGTAAAAAAGTAACAAAAAGGCCAGTGAATATGTGTTACACTCTATGTAAAATATCGAAAACTGCATATATATATTATATAATATACATAAAATATCAAAAGTACACCAAATATATCTTATATACAGTACATAAAATATCAAAAATTACAGTAAATATATTTCATATATTGTACATATAATATTAACTAAAAGTACACCGAATACATTTTATATAGTGTAAATCAAATATCAAAAATTACACTAAATATATATTACACACCATATGTATAATATCACAATCTACACAAAATATATATTATGTAATTTACATAAATTATCAAAAGGACACCAAATATATCTTATATACTGTACATAAAATATCAAAATGTACAGTAAATATATTTCATATATTGTACATATAATATTAACTAAAAGTACACCAAATACATTTTATATAGTGTAAATAAAATATCAAAAATTACAGTAAATATATATTACATACTGTACATAAAATATCAAAAAGTACACAAAATATGTGTTATATATACTGTAAATAAACTATCAAAAACTACAGTAATTATATTTAGTATACTGTGCATAAAATATCAAAAATTACACCAAATGTATATTGTTTACTGTAAATAAAATTCCAAAAAGAACAGTAAATATATATTACACACCCTATGTAAAATATCACAAACTACACCAAATATATATTATATAATTTACATAAAATAATAAAAGGACACCAAATATACCTTATATACTGTACATAAAATATCAAAATGTACAGTAAATATATTTCATATATTGTACATATAATATTAACTAAAAGTACACCAAATACATTTTATATACTGTAAATAATATATCAAAAATTACAGTAAATACATATTACATACTGTACATAAAATATCAAAAAGTACACCAAATATGTGTTATATATACTGTAAATAAACTATCAAAAACTACAGTAATTATATTTAATATACTGTACATAAAATATCAAAAATTACACCAAATGTATATTATTTACTGTAAATAAAATATCAAAAAGTACAGTAAATATATATTACACACCCTGTGTAAAATATCACAAAGTACACCAAATATATATTATATAATTTGCATAAAATATCAAAAGGACCCCAAATGTACCTTATATACTGTACATAAAATATCAAAATGTACAGTAAATATATTTCATATATTGTATATATAATATTAACTAAAAGTACACCGATTACATTTTATATACTGTAAATAACATATCAAAAATTACAGTAAATATATTTTACATACTGTACATAAATCAGCAAAAAGTACACCAAATATGTGTTATATATACTCTAAATAAACTATCAAAAACTACAGTAATTATATTTAATATACTGTACATAAAATATCAAAAATTACACCAAATGCATGTTATTTACTGTAAATAAAATATCAAAAAGTACAGTAAATATATATTACACACCATATGTAAAATATCACAATCTACACCAAATATATATTATATAATTTACATAAAATATCAAAAGGACACCAAATATATCTTATATACAGTACATAAAATATCAAAAAGTACAGTAAATATATTTCATATATTGTACATATAATATTAACTAAAAGTACACCAAATACATTTTATATAGTGTAAATGAAATTTCAAAAAGTACAGTAAATATATATTACACACCATATGTAAAATATCACAATCTACGCCAAATATATATTTTATAATTTACATAAAATATCAAAAGGACACCAAATATATCTTATATACTGTACATAAAATATCAAAAAGTACAGTAAATATATTTCATATATTGTACATATAATATTAACTAAGAGTACACCAAATACATTTTATATAGTGTAAATAAAATATCAAAAATTACAGTGAATATATATTACATACTGTACATAAAATATCAAAAAGTACACCAAATATGTGTTATATATACTGTAAATAAACTATCAAAAACTACAGTAATTATATTTAATATAGTGTACATAAAATATCAAAAATTACACCAAATGTATATTATATACTGTAAAAAAGTAACAAAAAGGCCAGTGAATATGTGTTACACTCTATGTAAAATATCGAAAACTGCATATATATATTATATAATATACATAAAATATCAAAAGTACACCAAATATATCTTATATACAGTACATAAAATATCAAAAATTACAGTAAATATATTTCATATATTGTACATATAATATTAACTAAAAGTACACCGAATACATTTTATATAGTGTAAATCAAATATCAAAAATTACACTAAATATATATTACACACCATATGTATAATATCACAATCTACACAAAATATATATTATGTAATTTACATAAATTATCAAAAGGACACCAAATATATCTTATATACTGTACATAAAATATCAAAATATACAGTAAATATATTTCATATATTGTACATATAATATTAACTAAAAGTACACCAAATACATTTTATATAGTGTAAATAAAATATCCAATAGTACAGTAAATATATATTACATACTGTACATAAATTATCAAAAAGTACACCAAATGTATATTATTTACTGTAAATAAAATATCAAAAATACAGTACATATATATTACACACCATATGAAAAATATCACAATCTACACCAAATATATATTATATAATTTACATAAAATATCAAAAGGACACCAAATATATCTTATATACTGTACATGAAATATCAAAAAGTACAGTAAATATATTTCATATATTTTACATATAATATTAACTAAAAGTACACCAGATACATTTTATATAGTGTAAATCAAATATCAAAAAGTACAGTAAATATGTATTACATACTGTGTATAAAATATGAAAAAGTACACCAAATATGTGTTATATATACTGTAAAAAAACTATAAAAAACTACAGTAATTGTATTTAATATACTGTACATAAAATATCAAAAATTACACCAAATGTATATTATATACTGTAAATAAAATATCAAAAAGGACAGTAAATATATATTACACTCTATGTAAAATATCAAAAACTACAAATATATATTATATAATTTACATAAAATATCAAAAGGACAAAAATTATATCTTATATACTGTACATAAGATATCAAAAAGTACAGTAAATATATTTCATATATTGTACATATAATATTAACTAAAAGTACACCAAATACATTTTATATACTGTAAATAAAATATCAAAAAGTACAGTAAATATATACTGTATACTGTACATAAAATATCAAAAAGTACACAAAAGATGTGTTATATATACTGTAAATAAACCATCAAAAACTACAGTAATTACATTTAGTGTACTGAACATAAAATATCAAAATTTACACCAAATGTGTATTATATACTGTAAATAAAATATGAAAAAGGACAGTAAATATACATTACGCACCCTATGTAAAATATCAAAAACTACACCAAATATATATTATATAATTTACATAAAATATCAAAAGTAAAACAAATATATATTATATACTGTACATAACCTATCAGAAAGTAAAGTTAATACATTTCATCTATTGTACATATAATATTAACTAAAAGTACACCAAATACATTTTATATACAATAAATAAATTATCAAAAAGTACAGTAAATATATATTACATACAGTACATAAAATATAAAAAGTACACCAAATATGTGTTATATATAATATAAATATACTTTCAAAAACTACAGTAATTATATTTAACATACTGTATATAAAATATCGAAAATTACACCAAATGTATGTTATATACAGTATATAAAATATCAAAAACTAAAATAATTATATTTAATATACTCTAAATGAAATATAAAAAATTACACCAAAGGTATAATATACTGTAAATAAAATATCAAAAAGTACAGTAAATATATATTACACACCCTATGTAAAATATCACAAACTACACCAAATATATATTAAATAATTTACATGAAACAGCAAAAGGACACCAAATATATCTTATATACTCTACATAAAATATCAAAATGTACAGTAAATATATTTCATATACTGTACATATAATATTAACTAAAAGTACACCAAATACATTTTATATAGTGTAAATAAAATATCAAAAATTTCAGTAAATATATATTATATAGTGTACATAAATTATCAAAAAGTACACCAAATATGTGTTATATATACTGTAAATAAACTATCAAAAACTACAGTAATTATATTTAATATACTGTACATAAAATATCAAAAATTACACCAAATGTATGTTATTTACTGTAAATAAAATATCAAAAATTACAGTAAATATATATTGCACACCATATGTAAAATATCACAATCTACACCAAATATATATTATATAATTTACATAAAATATCAAAAGGACACCAAATATATCTTATATACTGTACATAAAGTATCAAAATGTACAGTAAATATATTTCATATATTGTACACATAATATTAATGAAAAGTACACCAAATACATTTTATATAGTGTAAATAAAATATCAAAAATTACAGTAAATATATATTACATACTGTACATAAAATATCAAAAAGTACACCAAATATGTGTTAAATATAGTTTAAAAAAACTTTCAAAAAGTACAGTAATTATATTTAATATACTGTACATAAAATATCAAAAATTACACCAAATGTATATTATATACTGTAAATAAAATATCAAAAATGACAGTAAATATATATTACACTCTATGTAAAATATCAAAAACTAAAAATATATATTATATAATTTACATAAAATATCAAAAGGACACCAAATATATCTTATACACAGTACATAAAATATCAAAAAGTACAGTAAATATATTTCATATATTGTACATATAATATTAACTAAAAGTACACCAAATATATTTTATATACTGTTAATAAAATATCAGAAAGTACAGTAAATATATATTACATAGTGTACATAAAGTATCAAAAAGTACACCAAATATGTGTTATATATACTGTAAATAAACTATAAAAACTACAGTAAGTATATTTAGTATACTGTACATAAAATATGAAAAATTACACCAAATGTATACTATTTACTGTAAATAAAATATCAAAAAGGACAGTAAATACATATTACACACCATATGTAAAATATCACAATCTACACCAAATATATTTTATATAATTTACATAAAATATCAAAAGGACACCAAATATATCTTATATACTGTACGTGAAATATCAAAAAGTACAGTAAATATATTTCATATATTGTACATATAATATTAACTAAAAGTACACCAAATACATTTTATATAGTGTAAATAAAATATCAAAAATTACAGTAAATATGTATTACATACTGTACATAAAATATCAAAAAGTACACCAAATATGTGTTATATATACTGTAAATAAACTATAAAATCTACAGTAATTATATTTCATATACTGTACATAAAATATCAAAAATTACACCAAATGTATATTATATACTGTAAATAAAATATCAAAAAGTACAGTAAATATGTATTACACACCATATGTAAATTATCACAATCTACACCATATATATTCTATAATTTACATAAAATATCAAAAGGACACCAAATATACCTTATATACTGTACATAAAATATCAAAAAGTACACCAAATATGTGTTATATATACTGTAAATAAACTATAAAAAACCACAGTAATCATATTTAATATACTTTACATAAAATATCAAAAATTACACCAAATGTATATTATATACTGTAAAAAAAATCAAAAAGGGCAGTGAATATATATTACCCTCTATGTAAATTATCAAAAACTGCAAATATATATTATATAATTTACATAAAATATCAAAAGGACACAAAATATATCTTATACACTGTACATAAAATATCAAAAAGTACAGTAAATATATTTCATATATTGTACATATAATATTAACTAAAAGTACACCAAATATATTTTATATACTGTAAATAAAATATCAATATTAGAGTAAATATATATTACATACTGTACAGAAAATACCAAAAAGTACACCAAATATGTGTTATATATAATGTAAATAAACTATCAAAAACTACAGTAATTACATTTAATATACTGTATATAAAATAACAAACATTACACCAAATGTATATCATATACACTAAATAAAATATGAAAAAGGACAGTAAATCTATATTACACACCCTATGTAAAATATCAAAAACTACACCAAATATATATAATATAATTTACAGAAAATATCAAAAGTACACGAAATATATATTATATACTTTAAATAAAATATCAAAATGTACAGTAAATATATTTCATATATTGTATATATGATATTAACTATAAGTACACCAAATACATTTTCAATACTGTAAATAAAATATCAAAAAGTACAGTAAATATATATTACATAGAGTACATAAATTATAAAATATTACACCAAATTTGTGTTATATATACTGTAAATAAACTATCAAATCTACAGTAATTATATTTAATATACTGTATATAAAATATCAAAAATTACACCAAATGTAAATTATATACTGTAAATAAAATATCAAAAAGACAGTAAATATTTATGACACACCCTATGTAAAATATCAAAAACTACACCAAATATATATTGTATAATTTACATAAAATATCCAAAGGACACCAATTATATCTTATATACTGTACATAAAATATCAAAAAGTACAGTAAATATATTTCATATATTGTACATATAATATTAACTAAAAGTACACCAAATACATTTTATATACTGTAGATAAATTATCAAAATGTACAGTTAATATATATTACATACTGTACATAAAATATAAAAAGTACACCAAATATGTGTTATATATACTGTAAATAAACTATCAAAAACTACAGAAATTATATTTAATATACTGTACATAAAATATCAAAAATTACACCAAATGTATATTATATACTGTAAATAAAATATCAAAAAGGACAGTAAATATATATTACATACTGTACATAAAATATCAAAAAGTAAACCAAATATGTGTTATATATACTGTAAATAAAGTATCAAAAACAACAGTAATTATATTTAATATACTGTACATAAAATATCAAAAATTACACCACATGTATATTATTTACTCTGAATAAAGTATCAAAAATTACAGTAAATATATATTACACACCTTATGTAAAATATCACAAACTACACCAAATATATATTATATAATTTACATAAAATATCAAAAGGACACCAAATATACCTTATATATTGTACATAAAATATCAAAAAGTACAGTAAATATACTTCATATATTGTACATATAATATTAACTAAAAGTACAGCAACTACATTTTATATGCTGTAAATAAAATATCAAATATTACAGTAAATATATATTACAGACTGTATATAAATTATCAAAAAGTACAGCAAATATGTGTTATATATACTGTAAATAATCTATCAAAAACTACAATAATTATATTTAGTATACTGTACATAAAATATCAAAAATGACACCAAATGTATATTATGTACTGTAAATAAAATATCAAAAAATACAGTAAATATATATTACACACCATATGTAAATATCACAATCTACACCATATATATATTATATAATTTACATAAAATATCACAAGGACACCAAATATATCTTATATGCTGTACATAAAGTATCAAAAAGTACAGTAAATATATTTCATATATTGTACATATAATATTAACTAAAAGTACACCAAATACATTTTATATAGTGTAAATAAAATATCAAAAAGTGCAGTAAATATATATTACACACCATATGTAAAATATCACAATCTACGCCAAATATATATTATATAAAGTACATAAAATATCAAAAGGACACAAATATATCTTATATACTGTACATAAAATATCAAAAAGTACAGTAAATATATTTCATATATTGTACATATAATATTAACTAAAAGTACACCAAATAAATTTTATATAGTGTAAATAAAATATCAAAAAGTACAGTAAATATGTATTATATACTGTACATAAAATATCAAACCGTACACCAAATATGTGTTATATATACTATAAATAAACGATAAAATCTACAGTAACTATATTTAATATACTGTATATAAAATATCAAAAATTACACCAAATGAATATTATACACTGTAAATAAAATATCAAAATGTACACCCAATATATATTATTTACTGTAAATAAAATATCAAAAAGTACAGTAAACATATATTACACACCCTATGTAAAATATCACAATCTACAACAAATGTATATTATATAATTTACATAAAATATCGAAAGCACACCAAATATACCTTATATACTGTACATAAAATATCAAAATGTACAGTAAATATATTTCATATATTGTATATATAATATTAACTAAAAGTACACCAAATATATTTTATGTACTGTAAATAAAATATCAAAAAGTACAGTAAATATATATTACATACTGTACATAAAATATCAAAAAGTACACCAAATATGTGTTATATATACTGTAAATAAACTATAAAAAACTACAGTAATTATATTTAATATACTGTACATAAAAATAAAAAATTACACAAAATGTATATTATATACTGTAAAAAAATATCAAAAGTACAGTGAGTATATGTTACACTCTATGTAAAATATCAAAAACTGCAAATATATATTATATAATATACATAAAATATCAAAAGCACACCAAATATATCTTATATACTGTACATAAAATATCAAAAATTTCAGTAAATATATTTCATATATTGTACATATAATATTAACTAAAAGTACACAAAATATATTTTATATACAGTAAATAAAATATCAAAAATACAGTAAATATATATTACATAGTTTATAGAAAATATCAAAAAGTACACCAAATATGTGTTATATGTACTGTAAATAAACTATCAAAAACTACAGTAATTACATTTAATATACTGTATATAAAATATCAAAAATTACACCAAATGTTTATCATATACTCTAAATAAAATATGAAAAAGGACAGTAAATCTATATTACGCACCCTATGTAAAATATCAAAAACTACACCAAATATATATTATATAATTTACATAACACATCAAAAGAACACCAAATATATATTATATACTGTAAATAAAATATCAAAATGTACAGTAAGTATATTTCATATATTGTATATATAATATTAACTAAAAGTACACCAAATACATTTTCTATACTGTAAATAAAATATCAAAAAGTACAGTAAATATATATTAAATACAGTACATAAAATATAAATAATTACACCAATTATGTGTTATATATTGTGTAAATATACTATCAAAAAGTACAGTAATTATATTTAATATACTGTATATAAAATATCAAAAATTACACCAAATGTAAATTATATACTGTAAATAAAATATCAAAAAGTACAGTTAATTTATATGACACACCCTATGTAAAATATCAAAAACTACACCAAATATACATTATATAATTTACATAAAATATCAAAAGTACACCAAATATATAATATATACAGTACATAAAATATCAAAATACAGTAAATACATTTCATATATTGTACATATAATATTAAATAAAATTACACCAAATACATTTTATATACTGTGAATAAAATATCAAAAAGTACAGTAAATGTATATTACATACTGTATATACAATATCAAAAAGTACACCAAATATGTGTTATATATACTGTAAATAAACTATCAAAAACTACAGTAATTATATTTAACATACTGTACATAAAATATCAAAAATTACACCAAATGTATATTATATACTGTAAATAAAATGTCAAAAAGATAGTAAATATATATTACACTCTATGTAAAATATGAAAAACTAAAAATATATATTATATAATTTACATAAAATATCAAAAGGACACCAAATATATCTTATATACTGTAAATGAAATATCAAAAAGTACAGTAAATATATTTTATATATTGTATATATAATATTAACTAAAAGTACACCAAATACATTTTATACACTCTAAATAAAATATCAAAAAGTACAGTAAATATATATTACATAGTGTACATAAAATATCAAAAAGTACACCAAATATGTGTTATATATACTGTAAATATACTATCAAAAACTACAGTAATTACATTTAATATACAGTAAGTAAAATATCAAAAATTACACCAAATGTATATAATTTACTGTAAATAAAATATCAAAAAGTACAGTAAATATATATTACACACCCTGTGTAAAATATCACCAACTACACCGAATATATATTATTTAATTTACATAAAATATCAAAAGGACACCAATTATACCTTATATACTCTACATAAAATATCAAAAAGTACAGTAAATATATTTCATATATTGTACATATAATATTAACTAAAAGTACACCGAATACATTTTATATACTGTAAATAAAATATCAAAAATTACAGTAAATATATATTACATACTGTATATAAATTATCAAGAAGTACACCAAATATGTGTTATATATACTCTAAATAAACTATCAAAAACTACAGTAATTATATTTAATATACAGTACATAAAATATCAACAATTACACCAAATATATGTTGTTTACTGCAAATAAAATATCAAAAAGTACAGTAAATATATATTACACACCATATGTAAAATATCACCATCTATACCAAATATATATTATATAATTTACATAAAATGTCAAAATGACACCAAATATATCTTATATACTGTACATAAAATATCAAAAAGTACAGTAAATATATTTCATATATTGTACATATAATATTAACTAAAAGTACACCAAATACATTTTATATAGTGTAAATAAAATATCAAAAATTACAGTAAATATGTATTATATACTGTACATAAAATAGCAAACCGTACACCAAATATGTGTTATATATACTATAAATAAATGATAAAATCTACAGTAATTATATTTATATATTGTACATAAAATATCAAAAATTACACCAAATGAATATTATACACTGTAAATAAAATATCAAAATTTACACCAAATATATATTATTTACTGTAAATAAAATATCAAAAAGTACAGTAAACATATATTACACACCCTATGTAAAATATCACAATCTACACCAAATATATATTTTATAATTTACATAAAATATCAAAAGGACACCAAATATACCTTATATACTGTACATAAAATATCAAAACGTACAGTAAATATATTTTATATATTGTATATATAATATTAACTAAAAGTACACCAAATATATTTTATGTACTGTAAATAAAATATCAAAAAGTACAGTAAATATATATTACATACCGTACATATAATATCAAAAAGTACACCAAATATGTGTTATATATACTGTAAATATACTATAAAAAACTACAGTAATTATATTTAATTTACTGTACATAAAATATCAAAAATTACACCAAATGTATATTATATACTGTAAAAAAATATCAAAAAGTACAGTGAGTATATGTTACACTCTATGTAAAATATCAAAAACTGAAAATATATATTATATAATATACATAAAATATCAAAAGTACACCAAATATATCTTATATACTGTACATAAAATATCAAAAAGTTCAGTAAATATATATCATATATTGTACATATAATATTAACTAAAAGTACACCAAATATATTTTATATACGCTAAATAAAATATCAAAAATTACAGTAAATATATATTACATACTGTACAGAAAATATCAAAAAGTACACCAAATATGTGTTATATGTACTGTAAATAAACTATCAAAAACTACAGTAATTACATTTAATATACTGTATATAAAATATCAAAAATTACACCAAATGTTTATCATATACTCTAAATAAAATATGAAAAAGGACAGTAAATCTATATTACGCACCCTATGTAAAATATCAAAAACTACACCAAATATATATTATATAATTTACATAACATATCAAAAGTACACCAAATATATATTATATACTGTAAATAAAATATCAAAATGTACAGTAAGTATATTTCATATATTGTATATATAATATTAACTAAAAGTACACCAAATACATTTTCTATACTGTAAATAAAATATCAAAAAGTACAGTAAATATATATTACATACAGTACATAAAATATAAATAATTACACCAAATATGTGTTATATATAGTGTAAATATACTATCAAAAAGTACAGTAATTATATTTATTATACTGTATATAAAATATCAAAAATTACACCAAATGTAAATTATACTGTAAATAAATTATCAAGAAGTACAGTTAATTTATATGACACACCCTATGTAAAATATCAAAAACTACACCAAATATATTATATAATTTACATAAAATATCAAAAGTACACCAAATATATAATATATACAGTACATAAAATATCAAAAAGTACAGTAAATACATTTCATATATTGTACATATAATATTAACTAAAAGTACACCAAATACATTTTATGTACTGTAAATAGAATATCAAAAAGTACAGTAAATATATATTAGATACTTTACATAACATATCAAAAAGTACACCAAATATGTGTTATACATACTGTAAATAAACTATCAAAACCTACAGTAATTATATTTAACATACTGTACATAAAATATCAAAAATTACACCAAATGTATATTATATACTGTAAATAAAATGTCAAAAAGACAGTAAATATATATTACACTCTATGTAAAATATCAAAAAGTAAAAATATATATTATATAATTTACATAAAATATCAAAAGGACAACAAATATACCTTATATACTGTACATAAAATATCAAAAAGTACAGTAAATATATTTCATATATTGTACATATAATATTAACTAAAAGTACACCAAATACATTTTATATACTGTAAATAACATATTAAAAATTACAGTAAATATATATTACATACTGTACATAAAATATCAAAAAGTACACCAAATATGTGTTATATATACTGTAAATAAACTATCAAAAACTACAGTAATTATATTTAATATAATGTACATAAAGTATCAAAAATTACACCAAATGTATATTATTTACTGTAAAGAAAATATTAAAAAAGACAGTACATATATATTACACACCATATGTAAAATATCACAATCTACACCAAATATATATTATATAATTTACATAAAATATCAAAGGGACACCAAATATATCTTATATAATGTACATATAATGTCAAAAAGTACAGTAAATATATTTCATGTATTGTACATATGATATTAACTAAAAGTACACCAAATACATTTTATATAGTGTAAATAAAATATCAAAGATACAGTAAATATATATTACACACCATATGTAAAATATCACAATCTACGCCAAATATACATTATATAATTTACATAAAATATCAAAAGGACACCAAATATATCTTATATACTGTACATAAAATATCAAAAAGTACAGTAAATATATTTCATATATTGTACATATAATATTAACTAAAAGTACACCAAATACATTTTATATAGTGTGAATAAAATATCAAAAAGTACAGTAAATATATATTACATACTGTACATAAAATATCAAAAAGTACACCAAATATGTGTTATATATACTGTAAATAAACTATCAAAAACTACAGTAATTATATTTAATATACTGTACATAAAATATAAAAATTACACCAAATGTATATTATATACTGTAAATAAAATGTCAAAAAGGACAGCAAATATATATTACACTCTATGTAAAATATCAAAAACTAAAAATATATGTTATATAAATTACATAAAATATCAAAAGGACACCAAATATATCTTATATACTCTACATAAAATATCAATATGTACAGTAAATATATTTCATATATTGTATATATAATATTAACTAAAATTACACAAAATGCTGTAAATACTGTAAATAAAATATGAAGAAGTACAGTAAATATATATTACATAGTCTACACAAAATATCAAATAATACACCAAATATGTGTTATATATACTGTAAATAAACTATCAAAAACTACAGTAATTATATTGAATATGCTGTACATAAAATATAAAAAATTACACCAAATGTATATTATATACTGTAAATAAAATATCAAAAAGAACAGTAAATATGTATTACATACAGTACATAAATCATCAAAAAGTACACCAAATTTGTGTTATATATAGTCTAAATAAACTATCAAAAACTACAGTAATTATATTTAATATACTGTACATAAAATATCAAAAATTACACCAAATGTATGTTATTTACTGTAAATAAAATATCAAAAAGTACAGTAAATATATTTCATATATTGTAAATATAATATTAACTAAAAGTACACCAAATACATTTTATATAGTGTAAATAAAATATCAAAAATTACAGTGAATATATATCACATACTGTACATAAAATATCAAAATGTACACCAAATATGTGTTATATATACTGTAAATAAACTATCAAAAAATACAGTAATTATATTCATATACTGTACATAAAATATCAAAAATTACACCAAATGTATATTATTTACTGTAAATAAAATACCAAAAAGTACAGTAAATATATATTACACACCCTATGTAAAATATCACAAACTACACCAAATATATATTATATAATTCACTTAAAATATCAAAAGGACACAAAATATACCTTATATACTCTGCATAAAATATCAAAATGTACAGTAAATATATTTCATATATTGTACATATAATATTAACTAAAAGTACACCAAATACATTTTATATACAGTAAATAAAATATCAAAAATTACAGTAAATATATATTACATACTGTACATAAAGTATCAAAAAGTACACCAAATATGTGTTATATATACTGTAAATAAACTATCAAAAACTACAGTAATTATATTTAAAATACTGTACATAAAATATCAAGAATTACACCAAATCTATATTATTTACTGTAAATAAAATATCAGAAAGTACAGTAAATATATATTACACACCGTATGTAAAATATCACAATCTACACCAAATATATATTATATAATTTACATAAAATATCAAAAGGACACCAAATATATCTTTTATACTGTACATAAAATATCAAAATGTACAGTAAATATATTTCATATATTGTACATATAATATTAACTAAAAGTACACCAAATACATTTTTATAGTGTAAAGAAAATATCAAATATATAGTAAATATATATTACGCACCATATGTAAAATATCACAATCTACACCAAATATATATTATATAATTTACATAAAATATCAAAAGGACCCCAAATATATCTTATATACTGTACATAAAATATCAAAAATACAGTAAATATATTTCATATATTGTACTTATAATATTAACTAAAAGTACACCAAATATGTGTTATATATACTGTAAATAAACTATCAAAAACTACAGTAATTATATTGAATATACTGTTCATAAAATATCAAAAATTACACCAAATGTATATTATATATTGTAAATAAAATTTCAAAAAGGACAGTAAATATGTATTAAATACTGTACATAAAATATCAAAAAGTACACCAAATATGTGTTATATATACTGTAAATAAACTATAAAAACTACAGTAATTATACTTAATATACTGTACATAAAATATCAAAAATTACACCAAATGTATATTATATACTGTAAATAAAATATCAAATAGTACAGTAAGTATATATTACACTCCATATGTAAAATATCACAATCTACACCAAATATATATTATATAATTTACATAAAATATCAAAAGGACACCAAATATACCCTATATACTGTGTATAAAATATCAAAATGTACAGTAAATATATTTCATATATTGTACATATAATATTAACTAAAAGTACACCAAATGCATTTTATATATTGTAAATAAAATATCAAAAAGTACAGTAAATTTATATTACATACTGTACACAAAATATCAAAAAGTACACCAAATATGTGTTATATATACTGTAAATAAACTATCAAAAACTACAGTAATTATATTTAATATACTGTACATAAAATATCAAAAATTACACCAAATGTATATTATTTACTGTAAATAAAATATCAAAATATACAGTACATATATATTACACACCATATGTAAAACATCACAATCTACACCAAATATATATTATATAATTTACATAAAATATCAAAAGGACACCAAATATATCTTATATACTGCACATAAAATATCAAAAAGTTCAGTAAATATATTTCATATATTGTACATATAATATTAACTAAAACTATACCAAATACATTTTATATAGTGTAAATAAAATATCAAAAATTACAGTTAATATGTATTATATACTGTAAATAAAATATCAAAACGTACACCAAATATGTGTTATATATACTGTAAATAAACTATAAAATCTACAGTAATTATATTTAATATACTGTACATAAAATATCAAAAATTACACAAAATGTATATTATACACTGTAAATAAAATATCAAATAGGACACTAAATATATATTACACTCTATGTAAAATATCAAAAACTACAAATATATATTATATAATTTACATAAAATATCAAAATTACACAAAATATATCTTATATACTTTACATAAAATATCAACAAGTACAGTATATATATTTCATATATTGTACATATAATATTAACTAAAAGTACACCAAATACATTTTATATACTGTAAACAATATATCAAAAAATAAAGTAAATATATTACATACTGTACATAAAATATCAAAAAGTACACCAAATATGTGTTATATATACTGTAAATAAACTATCAAAAACTACAGTAATTATATTTAATATAGTGTACATAAAATATCAAAAATTACACCAAATGTATATTATATACTGTAAATAAAATGTCAAAAAGGACAGTAAATATATATTACACTCTATGTAAAATATCAAAAAATAAAAATATATATTATATAATTTACATAAAATATCAAAAGGACACCAAATATATCTTATATACTGTACATAAAATATCAATATATACAGTAAATATATTTCATATATTGTACATATAATATTAACTAAAATTACACCAAATACATTTTATATACTGTAAATAAAATATCAAAAACTACAGTAAATATGTATTACATAGTCTACATAAAATATCAAAAAATACACCAAATATGTGTTATACATACTGTAAATAAACTATCAAAAACTACAGTAATTATATTGAATATACTGTACATAAAATATCAAAAATTACACCAAATGTATACTATATATTGTAAATAAAATTTCAAAAAGGACAGTAAATATGTATCAAATACTGTACATAAAATATCAAAAATTACACCAAATATGTGTTATATATACTGTAAATAAACTATAAAACCTACAGTAATTATATTTAATATACTGTACATAAAATATCAAAAATTACACCAAATGTATATTATATACTGTAAATAAAATATCAAAAAGTACAGTACATATATATTACACACCATATGTAAAATATCACAATCTACACCATATATATTATATAATTTACATAAAATATCAAAAGGACACCAAATATATCTTATATACTGTACATAAAATATCAAAAAGTACAGTAAATATATTTCATATATTGTACATCTAATATTAACTAAAAGTACACCAAATACATTTTATATAGTGTAAATAAATTATCAAAAATTACAGTAAATATATATTACATACTGTACATAAAATATCAAAGAGTACACCAAATATGTGTTATATATACTGTAAATAAACTCTCAAAAACTACAGTAATTATATTTAATATACTGTACATAAAATATCAAAAATTACACCAAATGTATATTATTTACTGTAAATAAAATATCAAAAAGTACAGTAAATATATATTACACACCCTGTGTAAAATATCACAAAGTACACCAAATATATATTATATAATTTGCATAAAATATCAAAAGGACCCCAAATGTACCTTATATACTGTACATAAAATATCAAAATGTACAGTAAATATATTTCATATATTGTATATATAATATTAACTAAAAGTACACCGATTACATTTTATATACTGTAAATAACATATCAAAAATTACAGTAAATATATTTTACATACTGTACATAAATCAGCAAAAAGTACACCAAATATGTGTTATATATACTCTAAATAAACTATCAAAAACTACAGTAATTATATTTAATATACTGTACATAAAATATCAAAAATTACACCAAATGCATGTTATTTACTGTAAATAAAATATCAAAAAGTACAGTAAATATATATTACACACCATATGTAAAATATCACAATCTACACCAAATATATATTATATAATTTACATAAAATATCAAAAGGACACCAAATATATCTTATATACTGTATATAAAATATCAAAAAGTACAGTAAATATATTTCATATATTGTACATATAATATTAACTAAGAGTACACCAAATACATTTTATATAGTGTAAATAAAATATCAAAAATTACAGTGAATATATATTACATACTGTACATAAAATATCAAAAAGTACACCAAATATGTGTTATATATACTGTAAATAAACTATCAAAAACTACAGTAATTATATTTAATATAGTGTACATAAAATATCAAAAATTACACCAAATGTATATTATATACTGTAAAAAAGTAACAAAAAGGCCAGTGAATATGTGTTACACTCTATGTAAAATATCGAAAACTGCATATATATATTATATAATATACATAAAATATCAAAAGTACACCAAATATATCTTATATACAGTACATAAAATATCAAAAATTACAGTAAATATATTTCATATATTGTACATATAATATTAACTAAAAGTACACCGAATACATTTTATATAGTGTAAATCAAATATCAAAAATTACACTAAATATATATTACACACCATATGTATAATATCACAATCTACACAAAATATATATTATGTAATTTACATAAATTATCAAAAGGACACCAAATATATCTTATATACTGTACATAAAATATCAAAATGTACAGTAAATATATTTCATATATTGTACATATAATATTAACTAAAAGTACACAAAATACATTTTATATAGTGTAAATAAAATATCAAAAATTACAGTAAATATATATTACATACTGTACATAAAATATCAAAAAGTACACAAAATATGTGTTATATATACTGTAAATAAACTATCAAAAACTACAGTAATTATATTTAGTATACTGTGCATAAAATATCAAAAATTACACCAAATGTATATTGTTTACTGTAAATAAAATTCCAAAAAGAACAGTAAATATATATTACACACCCTATGTAAAATATCACAAACTACACCAAATATATATTATATAATTTACATAAAATAATAAAAGGACACCAAATATACCTTATATACTGTACATAAAATATCAAAATGTACAGTAAATATATTTCATATATTGTACATATAATATTAACTAAAAGTACACCAAATACATTTTATATACTGTAAATAATATATCAAAAATTACAGTAAATACATATTACATACTGTACATAAAATATCAAAAAGTACACCAAATATGTGTTATATATACTGTAAATAAACTATCAAAAACTACAGTAATTATATTTAATATACTGTACATAAAATATCAAAAATTACACCAAATGTATATTATTTACTGTAAATAAAATATCAAAAAGTACAGTAAATATATATTACACACCCTGTGTAAAATATCACAAAGTACACCAAATATATATTATATAATTTGCATAAAATATCAAAAGGACCCCAAATGTACCTTATATACTGTACATAAAATATCAAAATGTACAGTAAATATATTTCATATATTGTATATATAATATTAACTAAAAGTACACCGATTACATTTTATATACTGTAAAGAACATATCAAAAATTACAGTAAATATATTTTACATACTGTACATAAATCAGCAAAAAGTACACCAAATATGTGTTATATATACTCTAAATAAACTATCAAAAACTACAGTAATTATATTTAATATACTGTACATAAAATATCAAAAATTACACCAAATGCATGTTATTTACTGTAAATAAAATATCAAAAAGTACAGTAAATATATATTACACACCATATGTAAAATATCACAATCTACACCAAATATATATTATATAATTTACATAAAATATCAAAAGGACACCAAATATATCTTATATACAGTACATAAAATATCAAAAAGTACAGTAAATATATTTCATATATTGTACATATAATATTAACTAAAAGTACACCAAATACATTTTATATAGTGTAAATGAAATTTCAAAAAGTACAGTAAATATATATTACACACCATATGTAAAATATCACAATCTACGCCAAATATATATTTTATAATTTACATAAAATATCAAAAGGACACCAAATATATCTTATATACTGTACATAAAATATCAAAAAGTACAGTAAATATATTTCATATATTGTACATATAATATTAACTAAGAGTACACCAAATACATTTTATATAGTGTAAATAAAATATCAAAAATTACAGTGAATATATATTACATACTGTACATAAAATATCAAAAAGTACACCAAATATGTGTTATATATACTGTAAATAAACTATCAAAAACTACAGTAATTATATTTAATATAGTGTACATAAAATATCAAAAATTACACCAAATGTATATTATATACTGTAAAAAAGTAACAAAAAGGCCAGTGAATATGTGTTACACTCTATGTAAAATATCGAAAACTGCATATATATATTATATAATATACATAAAATATCAAAAGTACACCAAATATATCTTATATACAGTACATAAAATATCAAAAATTACAGTAAATATATTTCATATATTGTACATATAATATTAACTAAAAGTACACCGAATACATTTTATATAGTGTAAATCAAATATCAAAAATTACACTAAATATATATTACACACCATATGTATAATATCACAATCTACACAAAATATATATTATGTAATTTACATAAATTATCAAAAGGACACCAAATATATCTTATATACTGTACATAAAATATCAAAATGTACAGTAAATATATTTCATATATTGTACATATAATATTAACTAAAAGTACACCAAATACATTTTATATAGTGTAAATAAAATATCAAAAATTACAGTAAATATATATTACATACTGTACATAAAATATCAAAAAGTACACAAAATATGTGTTATATATACTGTAAATAAACTATCAAAAACTACAGTAATTATATTTAGTATACTGTGCATAAAATATCAAAAATTACACCAAATGTATATTGTTTACTGTAAATAAAATTCCAAAAAGAACAGTAAATATATATTACACACCCTATGTAAAATATCACAAACTACACCAAATATATATTATATAATTTACATAAAATAATAAAAGGACACCAAATATACCTTATATACTGTACATAAAATATCAAAATGTACAGTAAATATATTTCATATATTGTACATATAATATTAACTAAAAGTACACCAAATACATTTTATATACTGTAAATAATATATCAAAAATTACAGTAAATACATATTACATACTGTACATAAAATATCAAAAAGTACACCAAATATGTGTTATATATACTGTAAATAAACTATCAAAAACTACAGTAATTATATTTAATATACTGTACATAAAATATCAAAAATTACACCAAATGTATATTATTTACTGTAAATAAAATATCAAAAAGTACAGTAAATATATATTACACACCCTGTGTAAAATATCACAAAGTACACCAAATATATATTATATAATTTGCATAAAATATCAAAAGGACCCCAAATGTACCTTATATACTGTACATAAAATATCAAAATGTACAGTAAATATATTTCATATATTGTATATATAATATTAACTAAAAGTACAACGATTACATTTTATATACTGTAAATAACATATCAATAATTACAGTAAATATATTTTACATACTGTACATAAATCAGCAAAAAGTACACCAAATATGTGTTATATATACTCTAAATAAACTATCAAAAACTACAGTAATTATATTTAATATACTGTACATAAAATATCAAAAATTACACCAAATGCATGTTATTTACTGTAAATAAAATATCAAAAAGTACAGTAAATATATATTACACACCATATGTAAAATATCACAATCTACACCAAATATATATTATATAATTTACATAAAATATCAAAAGGACACCAAATATATCTTATATACAGTACATAAAATATCAAAAAGTACAGTAAATATATTTCATATATTGTACATATAATATTAACTAAAAGTACACCAAATACATTTTATATAGTGTAAATGAAATTTCAAAAAGTACAGTAAATATATATTACACACCATATGTAAAATATCACAATCTACGCCAAATATATATTTTATAATTTACATAAAATATCAAAAGGACACCAAATATATCTTATATACTGTACATAAAATATCAAAAAGTACAGTAAATATATTTCATATATTGTACATATAATATTAACTAAGAGTACACCAAATACATTTTATATAGTGTAAATAAAATATCAAAAATTACAGTGAATATATATTACATACTGTACATAAAATATCAAAAAGTACACCAAATATGTGTTATGTATACTGTAAATAAACTATGAAAAACTACAGTAATTATATTTAATATAGTGTACATAAAATATCAATAATTACACCAAATGTATATTATATACTGTAAAAAAGTAACAAAAAGGCCAGTGAATATGTGTTACACTCTATGTAAAATATCGAAAACTGCATATATATATTATATAATATACATAAAATATCAAAATTTCACCAAATATATCTTATATACAGTACATAAAATATCAAAAATTACAGTAAATATATTTCATATATTGTACATATAATATTAACTAAAAGTACACCGAATACATTTTATATAGTGTAAATCAAATATCAAAAATTACACTAAATATATATTACACACCATATGTATAATATCACAATCTACACAAAATATATATTATGTAATTTACATAAATTATCAAAAGGACACCAAATATATCTTATATACTGTACATAAAATATCAAAATGTACAGTAAATATATTTCATATATTGTACATATAATATTAAGTAAAAGTACACCAAATACATTTTATATAGTGTAAATAAAATATCAAAAATTACAGTAAATATATATTACATACTGTACATAAAATATCAAAAAGTACACAAAATATGTGTTATATATACTGTAAATAAACTATCAAAAACTACAGTAATTATATTTAGTATACTGTGCATAAAATATCAAAAATTACACCAAATGTATATTGTTTACTGTAAATAAAATTCCAAAAAGTACAGTAAATATATATTACACACCCTATGTAAAATATCACAAACTACACCAAATATATATTATTTAATTTACATAAAATAATAAAAGGACACCAAATATACCTTATATACTGTACATAAAATATCAAAATGTACAGTAAATATATTTCATATATTGTACATATAATATTAACTAAAAGTACACCAAATACATTTTATATACTGTAAATAATATATCAAAAATTACAGTAAATACATATTACATACTGTACATAAAATATCAAAAAGTACACCAAATATGTGTTATATATACTGTAAATAAACTATCAAAAACTACAGTAATTATATTTAATATACTGTACATAAAATATCAAAAATTACACCAAATGTATATTATTTACTGTAAATAAAATATCAAAAAGTACAGTACATATATATTACACACCATATGTAAAATATCACAATCTACACCAAATATATATTATATAATTTACATAAAATATCAAAAGGACACCAAATATATCTTATATACTGTACATAAAATATCAAAATTTCAGTAAATATATTTCATATATTGTACATATAATATTAACTAAAAGTACACCAAATACATTTTATATAGTGTAAATAAAATATCAAAAACTACAGTAAATATATATAACATACTGTACATAAAATATCAAAAAGTACACCAAATATGTGTTATATATACTGTAAATAAACTATCAAAAACTACAGTAATTATATTTAATATACTGTACATAAAATATCAAAAATTACAACAAATGTTTATTATTTACTGTAAATAAATTACCAAAAAGTACAGTAAATATATATTACACACCCTATGTAAAATATCACAAACTACACCAAATATATATTATATAATTTACATAAAATATCAAAAGGACACCAAATATACCTTATATACTGTACATAAAATATCAAAAAGTACAGTAAATATATTTCGTATATTGTACATATAATATTAACTAAAAGTACACCAAATACATTTTATATACTGTAAATAAAATATCAAAAATTACAGTAAATATTTATTACATACAGTACATAAAATATCAAAAAGTATACCAAATATGTGTTATATATACTGTAAATAAACTATCAAAACTGCAGTAATTATATTTAATATACTGTCATTAAAATATCAAAAATTACACCAAATGTATATTATTTACTGTAAAAAATATCAAAAAGTACAGTAAATTTATATTACACACCATATGTAAAATATCACAATCTACACCAAATATATATTATATAATTTACATAAAATATCGAAAGGACACCAAATATATCTTAAATACTCTACATAAAATATCAAAAATTACAGTAAATATATTTCAAATATTGTACATATAATATTAACTAAAAGTACACCGAATACATTTTATATAGTGTAAAGAAAACATCAAAATGTACAGTAAATATATATTACACATCATATGTAAAATATCACAATCTACACCAAATATATATTCTATAATTTACATAAACTATCAAAAGGACACCAAATATATCTTATATACTGTACATAAAATATCAAAAATTACAGTAAATATATTTCATATATTGTACATATAATATTAACTGAAAGTACACCAAATACATTTTATATAGTGTAAATAAATTATCAAAAATTACAGTAAATATATATTACATACTGTACATAAAATATCAAAGAGTACACCAAATATGTGTTATATATACTGTAAATAAACTCTCAAAAACTACAGTAATTATACTTAATATACTGTACATAAAATATCAAAAATTACACCAAATGTATATTATATACAGTAAATAAAATATCAAAAAGTACAGTAAGTATATATTACACTCCATATGTAAAATATCACAATCTACACCAAATATATATTATATAATTTACATAAAATATCAAAAGGACACCAAATATACCTTATATACTGTACATAAAATATCAAAATGTACAGTAAATATATTTCATATATTGTACATATAATATTAACTAAAAGTACACCAAATGCATTTTATATATTGTAAATAAAATATCAAAAAGTACAGTAAATTTATATTACATACTGTACACAAAGTATCAAAAAGTACACCAAATATGTGTTATATATACTATAAATTAACTATCAAAAACTACAGTAATTATATTTAATATACTGTACATAAAATATCAAAAATTACACCAAATGTATATTATTTACTGTAAATAAAATATCAAAAAGTACAGTACATATATATTACACACCATATGTAAAACATCACAATCTACACCAAATATATATTATATAATTTACATAAAATATCAAAAGGACACCAAATATATCTTATATACTGCACATAAAATATCAAAAAGTTCAGTAAATATATTTCATATATTGTACATATAATATTAACTAAAACTACACCAAATACATTTTATATAGTGTAAATAAAATATCAAAAATTACAGTTAATATGTATTATATACTGTAAATAAAATATCAAAACGTACACCAAATATGTGTTATATATACTGTAAATAAACTATAAAATCTACAGTAATTATATTTAATATACTGTACATAAAATATCAAAAATTACACAAAATGTATATTATACACTGTAAATAAAATATCAAATAGGACACTAAATATATATTACACTCTATGTAAAAGATCAAAAACTACAAATATATATTATATAATTTACATAAAATATCAAAATTACACAAAATATATCTTATATACTTTACATAAAATATCAACAAGTACGGTATATATATTTCATATATTGTACATATAATATTAACTAAAAGTACACCAAATACATTTTATATACTGTAAACAATATATCAAAAAATAAAGTAAATATATTACATACTGTACACAAAATATCAAAAAGTACACCAAATATGTGTTATATATACTGTAAATAAACTATCAAAAACTACAGTAATTATATTTAATATACTGTACATAAAATATCAAAAATTACACCAAATGTATATTATTTACTGTAAATAAAATATCAAAAAGTACAGTACATATATATTACACACCATATGTAAAACATCACAATCTACACCAAATATATATTATATAATTTACATAAAACATCAAAAGGACACCAAATATATCTTATATACTGTACATCAAATATCAAAAGTAAAGTAAATATATTTCATATATTGTACATATAATATTAACTAAAAGTACACCAAATATATTTTATATAGTGTAAATAAAATATCAAAAAGTACAGTAAATATGTATTATATACTGTACATAAAATATCAAAACGTACACCAAATATGTGTTATATATACTGTAAATAAACAATCAAAAACTACAGTAATTATATTTAATCTACTGTACATAAAATATCAAAAATTACACGAAATGTATACTATATACTGTAAAAAATATCTAAAATTACAGTAAATATATGTTACAAATTCTATGTAAAATATCAAAAACTACGCCAAATATATATTATATAATTTACATAAAATATCAAAAGTACACCAAATAGATATTATATACTGTACATAAAATATCAAAAAGTACAGTAAATATATTTCATATATTGTACATATAATATTAACTAAAAGTACACCAAATGCATTTTATATTCTGTAAATAAATTATCCAGTAGTTCAGTAAATATATATTACATACTGTACATAAAATATCAAAAAGTACACCAAATATGTGTTATATACACTCTAAATAAACTATAAAAACTACAGAAATTATATTTAATATACTGTACATAAAATATCAAAAATTACACTAAATGCATATTATATACTGTAAATAAAATATCAAATAGTACACTAAATATTTATTACACACTCTATGTAAAATATCAAAAACTACACCAAATATGTGTTGTATATACTGTAAATAAACAATCAAAAAATACAGTAATTATATTAAATATACTGTACATAAAATATCAAAAATTACAAGAAATGTATACTATATACTGTAAAAAAAATCTAAAATTACAGTAAATATATATTACACACTCTATGTAAAATATCAAAAACTACACCAAATATGTACTGACTTCTATAATGCTATCAATATCCACTCCCAATCAGTCTGCCATTCTTAATGGTGTACAGCATTACTGAATACAATGGAATTGATGACGCCCATATCCACGGACACACCGTGACTTACAGTGGTTTGATTTATGATTTTTCAACGTTATGATGGGATTATTGGAATATTAGATGCGTTTCTGAGTTACAGTGGGTTTATGAGTATGCGACCCTATACTCCAGAAACAGCTGTATAAGGAAAAACAGGTGTACCTAATAAAAATATGCTTAGTGACTTGGGATAAACCAATAGATGTTCACAACTGATGGAGAGCCGTGAAAGAGAGATAGCGGTAAATAGTTACAATAACACAATTTTCCTGCACCTGTCGAGGATTTCTCCCAAAAAACGCAGAATGTGGGATGCACCTAAGGCATATGAAAGAGAGAGGGCAGAAGGAGTAAGAGAGAAATAGGAGGAAGGAGGGAAGGAAGGAAACAAAGAAGGAAGGTAGGAAGGAAGGAAGGAAGGAAGGAAGGAAGGAAGGAAAGAAGGACGAAAGGAAGGAGAAAACACCCGGTGTTACTAAAACCCCCCAAAAAATGGTTTCCCCCTGTGGGTAAGCCTACAATGTGGATGAATCTTGAAAATATTGTGCTACGTGTTGTGTCAGACATAACAGCTCACCTATTGTGCAATTCCGTTGATAGGAAATGTCCACAATATGGAAATCTATGCATATGGGATTGATCGCACTAGGTAGTTGCTACCTAGGGCTGAGGGTCAGGGAGAGGGTTTGAGACAGAATGAGGAGTGACTAATGTCTACAGGGTTTTTCTCTGGTCGGGGGTGATAAGACGTTCTACAATGGATTGCGAATTAAAATTGAATGTGCACCACCACAGGTATACTAAAAGCCACTCAATTCATGACTTTTAATGGGGGAATCTTCTGTGGCGCACTCTCATGGAGACCACGGCAGACATAGTGAGAGAGAAAAAGGTGAGTAAATATCTGAAACGGAGGCAGAAAGAGAGAGAATGAGAAGCCCTGTGAATGGAAGGGAGAGCGAAAAGGGAAAATGGTCCTATTTACAAATGAGAGATGTGAAACTGGGGTTCACATCAACAGTGTCACTGCCAGGAAGGAGGGTCATGCTAGCCATGTCACCGGTAGTGTGGCCCGCAGGGACGCCGACCTGCTGGAGCGTCGTGCCAGCATGGGCTCTGGCAGCCACGTGGGCCAGCAGGAGGGTCCCGCTGCACAGCTGTGGGGTGAGGATAGACTGGGTGGTGATATCGCCCATTACAGGGGCCTCTTCTGCTGGCAAGAGTGTGACAGTAGCAAGTAGATGGACAAGCCTGCGTGTGAGGACGGAATGCAGGAGGGGCTCTTGTGCGGCTGGGTGTGGGGCCCTCACGGGAACCGTGGAGAAATGGCCAGGTAACTGCGTCATGTGGGCTAGTAGATTGGCCAGGGCTTCGAACTGAAGGACAATAACGGGGAGTAGCTGTCAGGCCCTGGGAGTGTCTGAGTGTAAGTGGAGATGGGTTTGGGGTCACTGAGGGATGCGTGGGAGCCATCCCTGTATAGGTACAGGTCATAGGGAGATAGTCTCGTGAGGCCTGTGAGTGTCTAGGGTTGTCCTGGGTGCCTGGGGCTGACTGTGGCAGAAATCTGGGGAAGGCTGGAGAGAAGCTGGGAGACCCAGGAGAGTCCCTGAAGGCAGGGGGTGAAGAGGTGAAAGAAATGGGGGAGGGTTGCAGTAAGGTCCGTGAGTTTGTAGGTGATTCCTGGGTGCGGGAAGCTGACTCCAGGTGAAATCTGGAGACGGTCGGAGTGTAGCTGAGAGAGACAGAAGAGTCCTTGAGGGCTGGGGGTGAGAACATGAGGGAGACTGGGGAGTAAGTCAGTGAAATTCGTGAGTTCGGTGGTGTATCGTGGGTGCCTGGAACTGACTCCAGCTGGAATCTAGCGAAGTTTTGAGAGTAGCTGAAAGAGACACAGGAGTCCCTGTGGGCTGAGGGCAAAGACCTGAGAGAGACCAGGGAGGACCTCAGTGAAGTCTGTGAGTCTGTAGGTGATTCCGGAGTGTGGGAGGCTGACTCCCGCTGAAATCTGGGCGTGGTGGGAGAGTAGCTGGGACAGACAGGAGAGTCCCAAGGGGCTGGGGGTGAAGACATGACAGAGACTGGGGAGTAACTCAGCGAAACTGCTGAGTTTGGTGGTGATACCTGGGTGCCTGGAACTGACTCCCGCTGAAATCTGGGCATGGTTGGAGAGTAGCTGGGACACACAGGAGAGTCCCTGAGGGCTGGGGGTGAAGACATGAGAGAGACCGGGGAGTACCTCAGTGAAACTGGTGAGTTTGGTGGTGACTCCGGGGTGCCTGGGACTGACTCCAGCTGAAATGTGTGCGTGGTTGGAGAGTAGCTGGGACAGACAGGAGAGTCCCTGAGGGCTGGTGAAGACATGAGAGAGACTGGAGAGTAAGTGAGTGAAATTGGGGAGTTTGGTGGTGCTTCCTGGGTGCTTGGAACTGACTCCCGCTGAAGTGTGGGCGTGGTTGGAGAGTAGCTGGGACACACAGGAGAGTCCCTGAGGGTTGGAGATAAAGACGTGCTAGAGAGTGAGGAGTAACTGAGTGAAATTGGGGAGTTTGGTGGTGATTCCGGGGTGCCTGGAACTGACTGCAGCTGAAATGTGGGCGTGGTTGGAGAGTAGCTGGGACAGACGGGAGAGTCCCTGAGGGATGGTGAAGACATGAGAGAGACTGGGGAGTAACGCAGTGAAATTGGTGAGTTTGGTGGTGATTTCTGGGTGCCTGCAACGGACTCCCGCTGAAGTGTGGGCGTGTTTGGAGAGTAGCTGGGACAGACAGGCGAGTCCCTGAGGGTTGGAGATAAAGACGTGCTAGAGACTGGGGAGTAACTCAGTGAAAGTGGTGGGCTTGGTGGTGATCCCTGGGTTCCTGGAACTGACCCGCGCTGAAATGTGGGCGTGGTTGGAGAGTAGCTGGGACAGACTGGAGGGTCCGTAAGGGCTGGGGGTGAAGACGTGAGAGAGACTGGCGAGGATCTCCCTGAGGTCTGTGAGTTTGTAGGTGTTTCTGGGGTGTGGGGTAGAGACTCCCGCTGAAATCTGGGCGTAGTTGGAGAGTAGCTGGGACAGACAGGAGAGTCATGGGTGGCTGGGGGTGAGCTGCTGGATGATGGCAGTAAGAACATATGGTATATTATTGATGAATGAGGTGACTGTGAAGAATCTCCAGAGGAGGACACGGGAGAACACAATGACATGAGTGACTGTCCTGCTTGGTTAGGAAAGGGAAACGTAAAGTTGTGGAATTCTGTTGATGATGGATGTGAGAGTGGTGAAGCCCTGCGGGGTGATGTAGAGTACTTCCACATCCCTGGTGAGGAGCTGCCCCTTGGGTCTGAGTTTCTGGGAGGGGAGAGGGAGAAGCTGGGTGAGGCAGGCATGAATCTTGAGGAGTCAGGGCTGGGGGACCGCTCATATTCTCCCGAGACGTGGGAGTCTCTGGGGGACTCCTGGGTGCATGGGGCTGACTCCCGCAGGAACCTGGGGATGGCTGGAGAGTAACTGGGAGCCACAGGAGAGTCCCTGAGGCCTGGGGGTGAAGAGATGAAAGACACAGGGGTGGAGCACCGTGAGGCTCGTGAGTTTGTAGGTGATTCCCGGGTGTGGGGGGCTGACTCCAGCTGAAATCTGGGGTTGTTTGGAGAGTAGCTGGGAGACACAGGAGATCCCCCGAGAGCTGGGGGTGAGCTGCTGGGTGATGGCAGTAAGAACATGTGGTATATTATTGATGAACGTGGGGACTCTGAGGAATCCTCAGAGGAGGACACGGGAGAGCCCAATGGCTTCATTGATTGCCCATCACGGTGAGGACAGGGAAATGGGAGCTTGTGGGATTCTGGTGATGACAGAGGTGAGTGTGGTGAAGCCCTAGGGGATGGTGAATGGTAGCTCCGGATCCCTGGTGAGGAGCTTCCCCTGAAGCCTGAGTTTCTGAGAGGGGAGAGGGAGAAGCTGGGTGAGGCTCGCATGGACCTTGGGGAGTCCGTGCTGGGGGACCGTTCATAAGAAGAGCCGGACAAGACCCTACTGTTCTTAGGTGCAGACATGATTAGGAAACCTGCAGCTCCCAGGGGCCCCTACTAATTTTCTAACTCGCAGAAGGAAGGAGTGTGTGTGCGTGTGTGTGTGTGTGTGCGCGGTGTGAGGTATGTGCCCCTTAAGAAAATGGAAATCAACCAACCAATGAGACAGACAGACAGACAGACAGAGATTCACTTGCCCAAGTGTTCTGTCCTGTCCTCTGAATCCGCTTCCAAGTCGCAAGACGCTGTGAGCTCCAAGTCAACGCAGAGTCCGCCAACCGCTCCGGCCGCTGATCCGCTCCGCGAAGATCTGAGTACAGGCCAGCCAGGGTGGGTTTAAATAGCCTCGGGCGCAGCCTAGCAGCGGAAAGGGCGGAGCTTCACTCCTCCTTTCCATCAGTCACCCCCAACTTTCCCAGGCTACACCTCGTAGGAAACTGTTCTCCTGCTTTGATTTCATGCGCCACCTTTGGGACAATCTAAGAACTTACAAGTTTTCTTGGCCAGATATATTAGGAATTGTATGCACTGAAACACTGAAAACCAACTAGTGGTTCTGTGGTTCCCACGTTGTGGTTTTGACACCAGCAGCATCCTTGCCACAATCAAACCCCGGAGATCCACAGATCTGCGGTGTAACAATACCTCCCCCTGATCCGGATGCATGGCAGTTTAAGAAGTCTTTCCGTGTACGGGAAAAGACTTTGAAGAAAAGGTGGAGATATGCGTTGTAGAAACATTCTTTTGCTCTGGAACCACGTAGAGACTTGGGAGCCAGTTGGGTGGAGCATTCGTTGGATGAGGGTGCTCGGGTTAGGAATATCAAGGTGTGGCTCCAGATAATCCAATCATCTAATTAAGATTCCAGTTATGCTCATCTGTTTTAAAATTCCGTTTGGGTAAATTCTTTTAGTCAGACTGAGAATGGCAAAGCCTCAACCCCAATTTCCAGGGAGGGTTGAGAGCCTCAGGTGGAGTTGATCACCAATAGCCTATGGTTTAACCCGTCATGCCTATAGAATGAGGTCTCCATAAAAACCCAAAAGGACTGGGTTCAGAGAGCTTGTGGATAACACTTCCTGGAAGGTAGTGCACCCCTCCCCACACGCCGGGCCCCGCATTTATTTCTGAACTTTTGGCAAAGTCCGCTAAAATACAACGGCAAATGTAAGTGTTTCCCTGCGTGCTGTGAGCTCTTCCAGCCAATGAATGCAACTAAATCTGGGAGTGGTGGCAACCTGATTTATAGCCAGTTGCTGAGAAGCACAGGTAAAACAACGTGGGGCTTCCCATTGTTATTAGTGTGGGAGGCCTGTCTGGCGGGACTCGGCCCTTTGGAATCTAAAGCTATGTCCCGGTAGATAGCGTCACCATTGAATTAGAAGACACACATATGTTGAGAATAATCTTTCTGGTCATTTGCTGCATGTCTTATTTACAATATGTAATCAAATTCTTTATCCTGGCCTTATGGCACCTGGGTTGAGAACCATGATTTGAACCAAACATTGGTCTGTCACGTTCTGAGTTTGAAACTTTATTTTGCCTTTAGCGTTTTGCTATTGCTTTTTCGTTTTCTTTTGTTTCGTTTCGTTTCTAAGTTCTGGGGTATATGTGCAGGATGTGCAGATTTGTTACTAAGGTAAACGTGTGCCATGGTGGTTCGCTGCACCTGTCAACCCATCACCTAGGTATTAAGCCCAGCATGCAGTAGCTGTTTTTCTTAACGCTTTGCCTCCCGAAAGGCCCCAGTGAGTGTTGTTCCCCTTCCTGTGTCCATGTCATCTCATTTTTCAGCTCTCATTATAAGTGAGAATGTGGCGTTTGGTTTTCTTTCCCTGGATTAGTTTGCTGAGCATAATGACCACACATCACCACTGTTTTTGTTTTTTAGTATAAAGAGTAGTATTTTATTGAATAAGATTTGCTCACAGAAAAATAAGCTTAAGTCTACAATGAATGCCAGACTCTACAGCAGAAAGCAATTTTCTCACTTTTCCACACACAATGGTTCCTACTAAGTGAAAAAACTTCATTCACAAATGTACTACTCTGTCTCAAAACATCTCACATAATCATGCACTGTACTAAAGCCATTAGATCAGTTCTTCAGTCAGGTTAAAGAAGTATCCCTCTAATAACTGACTTTTATAATGCTATCAATATCCACTCCCAATCAGTCTGCCATTGTTAATGGTGTACAGCATTACTGAATACAATGGAATTGATGACGCCCATATCCACGGACACACCGTGACTTACGGTGGTTTGATTTATGATTTTTCAACGTTATGATGGGATTATTGGAATATTAGGTGCGTTTCTGAGTTACAGTGGGTTTATGAGTATGCGACCCTATACTCCAGAATCAGCTGTATAAGGAAAAACAGGTGTACCTCATAAGAATATGCTTAGTGACTTGGGATAAACCAATAGATGTTCACAACTGATGGAGAGCCGTGAAAGAGAGATAGCGGTAAATACTTACAATAACACAATTTTCCTGCACCTGTCGAGGATTTCTCCCAAAAAACGCAGAATATGGGATGCACCTAAGGCATATGAAAGAGAGAGGGCAGAAGGAGTAAGAGAGAAATAGGAGGAAGGAAGGAAGGAAGGAAAGAAAGAAGGAAGGTAGGAAGGAATGAAGGAAGGAAGGAAGGAAGGACGAAAGGAAGGAGAAAACACCCGGTGTTACTAAAACCCCCCAAAAAATGGTTTCCCCCTGTGGGTAAGCCTACAATGTGGATGAATCTTGAAAATATTGTGCTACGTGTTGTGTCAGTCATAACAGCTCACCTATTGTGCAATTCCGTTGATAGGAAATGTCCACAATATGGAAATCTATGCATATGGGATTGATCGCACTAGGTAGTTGCTACCTAGGGCTGAGGGTCAGGGCGAAGGTTTGAGACAGAATGAGGAGTGACTAATGTCTACAGGGTTTTTCTCTGGTCGGGGGTGATAAGACGTTCTACAATGGATTGCGAATTAAAATTGAATGTGCACCACCACAGGTATACTAAAAGCCACTCAATTCATGACTTTTAATGGGGGAATCTTCTGTGGCGCACTCTCATGGAGACCACGGCAGACATAGTGAGAGAGAAAAAGGTGAGTAAATATCTGAAACGGAGGCAGAAAGAGAGAGAATGAGAAGCCCTGTGAATGGAAGGGAGAGCGAAAAGGGAAAATGGTCCTATTTACAAATGACAGATGTGAAACTGGGGTTCACATCAACAGTGTCACTGCCAGGAAGGAGGGTCATGCTAGCCATGTCACCGGTAGTGTGGCCCGCAGGGACGCCGACCTGCTGGAGCGTCGTGCCAGCATGGGCTCTGGCAGCCACGTGGGCCAGCAGGAGGGTCCCGCTGCACAGCTGTGGGGTGAGGATAGACTGGGTGGTGATATCGGCCATTACAGGGGCCTCTTCTGCTGGCAAGAGTGTGACAGTAGCAAGTAGATGGACAAGCCTGCGTGTGAGGACGGAATGCAGGAGGGGCTCTTGTGCGGCTGGGTGTGGGGCCCTCACGGGAACCGTGGAGAAATGGCCAGGTAACTGCGTCATGTGGGCTAGTAGATTGGCCAGGGCTTCGAACTGAAGGACAATAACGGGGAGTAGCTGTCAGGCCCTGGGAGTGTCTGAGTGTAAGTGGAGATGGGTTTGGGGTCACTGAGGGATGCGTGGGAGCCATCCCTGTATAGGTACAGGTCATAGGGAGATAGTCTCGTGAGGCCTGTGAGTGTCTAGGGTTGTCCTGGGTGCCTGGGGCTGACTGTGGCAGAAATCTGGGGAAGGCTGGAGAGAAGCTGGGAGACCCAGGAGAGTCCCTGAAGGCAGGGGGTGAAGAGGTGAAAGAAATGGGGGAGGGTTGCAGTAAGGTCCGTGAGTTTGTAGGTGATTCCTGGGTGCGGGAAGCTGACTCCAGGTGAAATCTGGAGACGGTCGGAGTGTAGCTGAGAGAGACAGAAGAGTCCTTGAGGGCTGGGGGTGAGAACATGAGGGAGACTGGGGAGTAAGTCAGTGAAATTCGTGAGTTCGGTGGTGTATCGTGGGTGCCTGGAACTGACTCCAGCTGGAATCTAGCGAAGTTTTGAGAGTAGCTGAAAGAGACACAGGAGTCCCTGTGGGCTGAGGGCAAAGACCTGAGAGAGACCAGGGAGGACCTCAGTGAAGTCTGTGAGTCTGTAGGTGATTCCGGAGTGTGGGAGGCTGAGTGCCGCTGAAATCTGGGCGTGGTGGGAGAGTAGCTGGGACAGACAGGAGAGTCCCAGGGGGCTGGGGGTGAAGACATGACAGAGACTGGGGAGTAACTCAGCGAAACTGCTGAGTTTGGTGGTGATACCTGGGTGCCTGGAACTGACTCCCGCTGAAATCTGGGCATGGTTGGAGAGTAGCTGGGACACACAGGAGAGTCCCTGAGGGCTGGGGGTGAAGACATGAGAGAGACCGGGGAGTACCTCAGTGAAACTGGTGAGTTTGGTGGTGACTCCGGGGTGCCTGGGACTGACTCCAGCTGAAATGTGTGCGTGGTTGGAGAGTAGCTGGGACAGACAGGAGAGTCCCTGAGGGCTGGTGAAGACATGAGAGAGACTGGAGAGTAAGTGAGTGAAATTGGGGAGTTTGGTGGTGCTTCCTGGGTGCTTGGAACTGACTCCCGCTGAAGTGTGGGCGTGGTTGGAGAGTAGCTGGGACACACAGGAGAGTCCCTGAGGGTTGGAGATAAAGACGTGCTAGAGAGTGAGGAGTAACTGAGTGAAATTGGGGAGTTTGGTGGTGATTCCGGGGTGCCTGGAACTGACTGCAGCTGAAATGTGGGCGTGGTTGGAGAGTAGCTGGGACAGACGGGAGAGTCCCTGAGGGATGGTGAAGACATGAGAGAGACTGGGGAGTAACGCAGTGAAATTGGTGAGTTTGGTGGTGATTTCTGGGTGCCTGCAACGGACTCCCGCTGAAGTGTGGGCGTGTTTGGAGAGTAGCTGGGACAGACAGGCGAGTCCCTGAGGGTTAGAGATAAAGACGTGCTAGAGACTGGGGAGTAACTCAGTGAAAGTGGTGGGCTTGGTGGTGATCCCTGGGTTCCTGGAACTGACCCGCGCTGAAATGTGGGCGTGGTTGGAGAGTAGCTGGGACAGACTGGAGGGTCCGTAAGGGCTGGGGGTGAAGACGTGAGAGAGACTGGCGAGGATCTCACTGAGGTCTGTGAGTTTGTAGGTGTTTCTGGGGTGTGGGGTAGAGACTCCCGCTGAAATCTGGGCGTAGTTGGAGAGTAGCTGGGACAGACAGGAGAGTCATGGGTGGCTGGGGGTGAGCTGCTGGATGATGGCAGTAAGAACATATGGTATATTATTGATGAATGAGGTGACTGTGAAGAATCTCCAGAGGAGGACACGGGAGAACACAATGACATGCGTGACTGTCCTGCTTGGTTAGGAAAGGGAAACGTAAAGTTGTGGAATTCTGTTGATGATGGATGTGAGAGTGGTGAAGCCCTGCGGGGTGATGTAGAGTACTTCCACATCCCTGGTGAGGAGCTGCCCCTTGGGTCTGAGTTTCTGGGAGGGGAGAGGGAGAAGCTGGGTGAGGCAGGCATGAATCTTGAGGAGTCAGGGCTGGGGGACCGCTCATATTCTCCCGAGACGTGTGAGTCTCTGGGGGACTCCTGGGTGCATGGGGCTGACTCCCGCAGGAACCTGGGGATGGCTGGAGAGTAACTGGGAGCCACAGGAGAGTCCCTGAGGCCTGGGGGTGAAGAGATGAAAGACACAGGGGTGGAGCACCGTGAGGCTCGTGAGTTTGTAGGTGATTCCCGGGTGTGGGGGGCTGACTCCAGCTGAAATCTGGGGTTGTTTGGAGAGTAGCTGGGAGACACAGGAGATCCCCCGAGAGCTGGGGGTGAGCTGCTGGGTGATGGCAGTAAGAACATGTGGTATATTATTGATGAACGTGGGGACTCTGAGGAATCCTCAGAGGAGGACACGGGAGAGCCCAATGGCTTCATTGATTGCCCATCACGGTGAGGACAGGGAAATGGGAGCTTGTGGGATTCTGGTGATGACAGAGGTGAGTGTGGTGAAGCCCTAGGGGATGGTGAATGGTAGCTCCGGATCCCTGGTGAGGAGCTTCCCCTGAAGCCTGAGTTTCTGAGAGGGGAGAGGGAGAAGCTGGGTGAGGCTCGCATGGACCTTGGGGAGTCCGTGCTGGGGGACCGTTCATAAGAAGAGCCGGACAAGACCCTACTGTTCTTAGGTGCAGACATGATTAGGAAACCTGCAGCTCCCAGGGGCCCCTACTAATTTTCTAACTCGCAGAAGGAAGGAGTGTGTGTGCGTGTGTGTGTGTGTGTGCGCGGTGTGAGGTATGTGCCCCTTAAGAAAATGGAAATCAACCAACCAATGAGACAGACAGACAGACAGACAGAGATTCACTTGCCCAAGTGTTCTGTCCTGTCCTCTGAATCCGCTTCCAAGTCGCAAGACGCTGTGAGCTCCAAGTCAACGCAGAGTCCGCCAACCGCTCCGGCCGCTGATCCGCTCCGCGAAGATCTGAGTACAGGCCAGCCAGGGTGGGTTTAAATAGCCTCGGGCGCAGCCTAGCAGCGGAAAGGGCGGAGCTTCACTCCTCCTTTCCATCAGTCACCCCCAACTTTCCCAGGCTACACCTCGTAGGAAACTGTTCTCCTGCTTTGATTTCATGCGCCACCTTTGGGACAATCTAAGAACTTACAAGTTTTCTTGGCCAGATATATTAGGAATTGTATGCACTGAAACACTGAAAACCAACTAGTGGTTCTGTGGTTCCCACGTTGTGGTTTTGACACCAGCAGCATCCTTGCCACAATCAAACCCCGGAGATCCACAGATCTGCGGTGTAACAATACCTCCCCCTGATCCGGATGCATGGCAGTTTAAGAAGTCTTTCCGTGTACGGGAAAAGACTTTGAAGAAAAGGTGGAGATATGCGTTGTAGAAACATTCTTTTGCTCTGGAACCACGTAGAGACTTGGGAGCCAGTTGGGTGGAGCATTCGTTGGATGAGGGTGCTCGGGTTAGGAATATCAAGGTGTGGCTCCAGATAATCCAATCATCTAATTAAGATTCCAGTTATGCTCATCTGTTTTAAAATTCCGTTTGGGTAAATTCTTTTAGTCAGACTGAGAATGGCAAAGCCTCAACCCCAATTTCCAGGGAGGGTTGAGAGCCTCAGGTGGAGTTGATCACCAATAGCCTATGGTTTAACCCGTCATGCCTATAGAATGAGGTCTCCATAAAAACCCAAAAGGACTGGGTTCAGAGAGCTTGTGGATAACACTTCCTGGAAGGTAGTGCACCCCTCCCCACACGCCGGGCCCCGCATTTATTTCTGAACTTTTGGCAAAGTCCGCTAAAATACAACGGCAAATGTAAGTGTTTCCCTGCGTGCTGTGAGCTCTTCCAGCCAATGAATGCAACTAAATCTGGGAGTGGTGGCAACCTGATTTATAGCCAGTTGCTGAGAAGCACAGGTAAAACAACGTGGGGCTTCCCATTGTTATTAGTGTGGGAGGCCTGTCTGGCGGGACTCGGCCCTTTGGAATCTAAAGCTATGTCCCGGTAGATAGCGTCACCATTGAATTAGAAGACACACATATGTTGAGAATAATCTTTCTGGTCATTTGCTGCATGTCTTATTTACAATATGTAATCAAATTCTTTATCCTGGCCTTATGGCACCTGGGTTGAGAACCATGATTTGAACCAAACATTGGTCTGTCACGTTCTGAGTTTGAAACTTTATTTTGCCTTTAGCGTTTTGCTATTGCTTTTTCGTTTTCTTTTGTTTCGTTTCGTTTCTAAGTTCTGGGGTATATGTGCAGGATGTGCAGATTTGTTACTAAGGTAAACGTGTGCCATGGTGGTTCGCTGCACCTGTCAACCCATCACCTAGGTATTAAGCCCAGCATGCAGTAGCTGTTTTTCTTAACGCTCTGCCTCCCGAAAGGCCCCAGTGAGTGTTGTTCCCCTTCCTGTGTCCATGTCATCTCATTTTTCAGCTCTCATTATAAGTGAGAATGTGGCGTTTGGTTTTCTTTCCCTGGATTAGTTTGCTGAGCATAATGACCACACATCACCACTGTTTCTGTTTTTTAGTATAAAGAGTAGTATTTTATTGAATAAGATTTGCTCACAGAAAAATAAGCTTAAGTCTACAATGAATGCCAGACTCTACAGCAGAAAGCAATTTTCTCACTTTTCCACACACAATGGTTCCTACTAAGTGAAAAAACTTCATTCACAAATGTACTACTCTGTCTCAAAACATCTCACATAATCATGCACTGTACTAAAGCCATTAGATCAGTTCTTCAGTCAGGTTAAAGAAGTATCCCTCTAATAACTGACTTTTATAATGCTATCAATATCCACTCCCAATCAGTCTGCCATTGTTAATGGTGTACAGCATTACTGAATACAATGGAATTGATGACGCCCATATCCACGGACACACCGTGACTTACGGTGGTTTGATTTATGATTTTTCAACGTTATGATGGGATTATTGGAATATTAGGTGCGTTTCTGAGTTACAGTGGGTTTATGAGTATGCGACCCTATACTCCAGAATCAGCTGTATAAGGAAAAACAGGTGTACCTCATAAGAATATGCTTAGTGACTTGGGATAAACCAATAGATGTTCACAACTGATGGAGAGCCGTGAAAGAGAGATAGCGGTAAATACTTACAATAACACAATTTTCCTGCACCTGTCGAGGATTTCTCCCAAAAAACGCAGAATATGGGATGCACCTAAGGCATATGAAAGAGAGAGGGCAGAAGGAGTAAGAGAGAAATAGGAGGAAGGAAGGAAGGAAGGAAAGAAAGAAGGAAGGTAGGAAGGAATGAAGGAAGGAAGGAAGGAAGGACGAAAGGAAGGAGAAAACACCCGGTGTTACTAAAACCCCCCAAAAAATGGTTTCCCCCTGTGGGTAAGCCTACAATGTGGATGAATCTTGAAAATATTGTGCTACGTGTTGTGTCAGTCATAACAGCTCACCTATTGTGCAATTCCGTTGATAGGAAATGTCCACAATATGGAAATCTATGCATATGGGATTGATCGCACTAGGTAGTTGCTACCTAGGGCTGAGGGTCAGGGCGAAGGTTTGAGACAGAATGAGGAGTGACTAATGTCTACAGGGTTTTTCTCTGGTCGGGGGTGATAAGACGTTCTACAATGGATTGCGAATTAAAATTGAATGTGCACCACCACAGGTATACTAAAAGCCACTCAATTCATGACTTTTAATGGGGGAATCTTCTGTGGCGCACTCTCATGGAGACCACGGCAGACATAGTGAGAGAGAAAAAGGTGAGTAAATATCTGAAACGGAGGCAGAAAGAGAGAGAATGAGAAGCCCTGTGAATGGAAGGGAGAGCGAAAAGGGAAAATGGTCCTATTTACAAATGACAGATGTGAAACTGGGGTTCACATCAACAGTGTCACTGCCAGGAAGGAGGGTCATGCTAGCCATGTCACCGGTAGTGTGGCCCGCAGGGACGCCGACCTGCTGGAGCGTCGTGCCAGCATGGGCTCTGGCAGCCACGTGGGCCAGCAGGAGGGTCCCGCTGCACAGCTGTGGGGTGAGGATAGACTGGGTGGTGATATCGGCCATTACAGGGGCCTCTTCTGCTGGCAAGAGTGTGACAGTAGCAAGTAGATGGACAAGCCTGCGTGTGAGGACGGAATGCAGGAGGGGCTCTTGTGCGGCTGGGTGTGGGGCCCTCACGGGAACCGTGGAGAAATGGCCAGGTAACTGCGTCATGTGGGCTAGTAGATTGGCCAGGGCTTCGAACTGAAGGACAATAACGGGGAGTAGCTGTCAGGCCCTGGGAGTGTCTGAGTGTAAGTGGAGATGGGTTTGGGGTCACTGAGGGATGCGTGGGAGCCATCCCTGTATAGGTACAGGTCATAGGGAGATAGTCTCGTGAGGCCTGTGAGTGTCTAGGGTTGTCCTGGGTGCCTGGGGCTGACTGTGGCAGAAATCTGGGGAAGGCTGGAGAGAAGCTGGGAGACCCAGGAGAGTCCCTGAAGGCAGGGGGTGAAGAGGTGAAAGAAATGGGGGAGGGTTGCAGTAAGGTCCGTGAGTTTGTAGGTGATTCCTGGGTGCGGGAAGCTGACTCCAGGTGAAATCTGGAGACGGTCGGAGTGTAGCTGAGAGAGACAGAAGAGTCCTTGAGGGCTGGGGGTGAGAACATGAGGGAGACTGGGGAGTAAGTCAGTGAAATTCGTGAGTTCGGTGGTGTATCGTGGGTGCCTGGAACTGACTCCAGCTGGAATCTAGCGAAGTTTTGAGAGTAGCTGAAAGAGACACAGGAGTCCCTGTGGGCTGAGGGCAAAGACCTGAGAGAGACCAGGGAGGACCTCAGTGAAGTCTGTGAGTCTGTAGGTGATTCCGGAGTGTGGGAGGCTGAGTGCCGCTGAAATCTGGGCGTGGTGGGAGAGTAGCTGGGACAGACAGGAGAGTCCCAGGGGGCTGGGGGTGAAGACATGACAGAGACTGGGGAGTAACTCAGCGAAACTGCTGAGTTTGGTGGTGATACCTGGGTGCCTGGAACTGACTCCCGCTGAAATCTGGGCATGGTTGGAGAGTAGCTGGGACACACAGGAGAGTCCCTGAGGGCTGGGGGTGAAGACATGAGAGAGACCGGGGAGTACCTCAGTGAAACTGGTGAGTTTGGTGGTGACTCCGGGGTGCCTGGGACTGACTCCAGCTGAAATGTGTGCGTGGTTGGAGAGTAGCTGGGACAGACAGGAGAGTCCCTGAGGGCTGGTGAAGACATGAGAGAGACTGGAGAGTAAGTGAGTGAAATTGGGGAGTTTGGTGGTGCTTCCTGGGTGCTTGGAACTGACTCCCGCTGAAGTGTGGGCGTGGTTGGAGAGTAGCTGGGACACACAGGAGAGTCCCTGAGGGTTGGAGATAAAGACGTGCTAGAGAGTGAGGAGTAACTGAGTGAAATTGGGGAGTTTGGTGGTGATTCCGGGGTGCCTGGAACTGACTGCAGCTGAAATGTGGGCGTGGTTGGAGAGTAGCTGGGACAGACGGGAGAGTCCCTGAGGGATGGTGAAGACATGAGAGAGACTGGGGAGTAACGCAGTGAAATTGGTGAGTTTGGTGGTGATTTCTGGGTGCCTGCAACGGACTCCCGCTGAAGTGTGGGCGTGTTTGGAGAGTAGCTGGGACAGACAGGCGAGTCCCTGAGGGTTAGAGATAAAGACGTGCTAGAGACTGGGGAGTAACTCAGTGAAAGTGGTGGGCTTGGTGGTGATCCCTGGGTTCCTGGAACTGACCCGCGCTGAAATGTGGGCGTGGTTGGAGAGTAGCTGGGACAGACTGGAGGGTCCGTAAGGGCTGGGGGTGAAGACGTGAGAGAGACTGGCGAGGATCTCACTGAGGTCTGTGAGTTTGTAGGTGTTTCTGGGGTGTGGGGTAGAGACTCCCGCTGAAATCTGGGCGTAGTTGGAGAGTAGCTGGGACAGACAGGAGAGTCATGGGTGGCTGGGGGTGAGCTGCTGGATGATGGCAGTAAGAACATATGGTATATTATTGATGAATGAGGTGACTGTGAAGAATCTCCAGAGGAGGACACGGGAGAACACAATGACATGCGTGACTGTCCTGCTTGGTTAGGAAAGGGAAACGTAAAGTTGTGGAATTCTGTTGATGATGGATGTGAGAGTGGTGAAGCCCTGCGGGGTGATGTAGAGTACTTCCACATCCCTGGTGAGGAGCTGCCCCTTGGGTCTGAGTTTCTGGGAGGGGAGAGGGAGAAGCTGGGTGAGGCAGGCATGAATCTTGAGGAGTCAGGGCTGGGGGACCGCTCATATTCTCCCGAGACGTGTGAGTCTCTGGGGGACTCCTGGGTGCATGGGGCTGACTCCCGCAGGAACCTGGGGATGGCTGGAGAGTAACTGGGAGCCACAGGAGAGTCCCTGAGGCCTGGGGGTGAAGAGATGAAAGACACAGGGGTGGAGCACCGTGAGGCTCGTGAGTTTGTAGGTGATTCCCGGGTGTGGGGGGCTGACTCCAGCTGAAATCTGGGGTTGTTTGGAGAGTAGCTGGGAGACACAGGAGATCCCCCGAGAGCTGGGGGTGAGCTGCTGGGTGATGGCAGTAAGAACATGTGGTATATTATTGATGAACGTGGGGACTCTGAGGAATCCTCAGAGGAGGACACGGGAGAGCCCAATGGCTTCATTGATTGCCCATCACGGTGAGGACAGGGAAATGGGAGCTTGTGGGATTCTGGTGATGACAGAGGTGAGTGTGGTGAAGCCCTAGGGGATGGTGAATGGTAGCTCCGGATCCCTGGTGAGGAGCTTCCCCTGAAGCCTGAGTTTCTGAGAGGGGAGAGGGAGAAGCTGGGTGAGGCTCGCATGGACCTTGGGGAGTCCGTGCTGGGGGACCGTTCATAAGAAGAGCCGGACAAGACCCTACTGTTCTTAGGTGCAGACATGATTAGGAAACCTGCAGCTCCCAGGGGCCCCTACTAATTTTCTAACTCGCAGAAGGAAGGAGTGTGTGTGCGTGTGTGTGTGTGTGTGCGCGGTGTGAGGTATGTGCCCCTTAAGAAAATGGAAATCAACCAACCAATGAGACAGACAGACAGACAGACAGACAGACAGAGATTCACTTGCCCAAGTGTTCTGTCCTGTCCTCTGAATCCGCTTCCAAGTCGCAAGACGCTGTGAGCTCCAAGTCAACGCAGAGTCCGCCAACCGCTCCGGCCGCTGATCCGCTCCGCGAAGATCTGAGTACAGGCCAGCCAGGGTGGGTTTAAATAGCCTCGGGCGCAGCCTAGCAGCGGAAAGGGCGGAGCTTCACTCCTCCTTTCCATCAGTCACCCCCAACTTTCCCAGGCTACACCTCGTAGGAAACTGTTCTCCTGCTTTGATTTCATGCGCCACCTTTGGGACAATCTAAGAACTTACAAGTTTTCTTGGCCAGATATATTAGGAATTGTATGCACTGAAACACTGAAAACCAACTAGTGGTTCTGTGGTTCCCACGTTGTGGTTTTGACACCAGCAGCATCCTTGCCACAATCAAACCCCGGAGATCCACAGATCTGCGGTGTAACAATACCTCCCCCTGATCCGGATGCATGGCAGTTTAAGAAGTCTTTCCGTGTAAGGGAAAAGACTTTGAAGAAAAGGTGGAGATATGCGTTGTAGAAACATTCTTTTGCTCTGGAACCACGTAGAGACTTGGGAGCCAGTTGGGTGGAGCATTCGTTGGATGAGGGTGCTCGGGTTAGGAATATCAAGGTGTGGCTCCAGATAATCCAATCATCTAATTAAGATTCCAGTTATGCTCATCTGTTTTAAAATTCCGTTTGGGTAAATTCTTTTAGTCAGACTGAGAATGGCAAAGCCTCAACCCCAATTTCCAGGGAGGGTTGAGAGCCTCAGGTGGAGTTGATCACCAATAGCCTATGGTTTAACCCGTCATGCCTATAGAATGAGGTCTCCATAAAAACCCAAAAGGACTGGGTTCAGAGAGCTTGTGGATAACACTTCCTGGAAGGTAGTGCACCCCTCCCCACACGCCGGGCCCCGCATTTATTTCTGAACTTTTGGCAAAGTCCGCTAAAATACAACGGCAAATGTAAGTGTTTCCCTGCGTGCTGTGAGCTCTTCCAGCCAATGAATGCAACTAAATCTGGGAGTGGTGGCAACCTGATTTATAGCCAGTTGCTGAGAAGCACAGGTAAAACAACGTGGGGCTTCCCATTGTTATTAGTGTGGGAGGCCTGTCTGGCGGGACTCGGCCCTTTGGAATCTAAAGCTATGTCCCGGTAGATAGCGTCACCATTGAATTAGAAGACACACATATGTTGAGAATAATCTTTCTGGTCATTTGCTGCATGTCTTATTTACAATATGTAATCAAATTCTTTATCCTGGCCTTATGGCACCTGGGTTGAGAACCATGATTTGAACCAAACATTGGTCTGTCACGTTCTGAGTTTGAAACTTTATTTTGCCTTTAGCGTTTTGCTATTGCTTTTTCGTTTTCTTTTGTTTCGTTTCGTTTCTAAGTTCTGGGGTATATGTGCAGGATGTGCAGATTTGTTACTAAGGTAAACGTGTGCCATGGTGGTTCGCTGCACCTGTCAACCCATCACCTAGGTATTAAGCCCAGCATGCAGTAGCTGTTTTTCTTAACGCTCTGCCTCCCGAAAGGCCCCAGTGAGTGTTGTTCCCCTTCCTGTGTCCATGTCATCTCATTTTTCAGCTCTCATTATAAGTGAGAATGTGGCGTTTGGTTTTCTTTCCCTGGATTAGTTTGCTGAGCATAATGACCACACATCACCACTGTTTCTGTTTTTTAGTATAAAGAGTAGTATTTTATTGAATAAGATTTGCTCACAGAAAAATAAGCTTAAGTCTACAATGAATGCCAGACTCTACAGCAGAAAGCAATTTTCTCACTTTTCCACACACAATGGTTCCTACTAAGTGAAAAAACTTCATTCACAAATGTACTACTCTGTCTCAAAACATCTCACATAATCATGCACTGTACTAAAGCCATTAGATCAGTTCTTCAGTCAGGTTAAAGAAGTATCCCTCTAATAACTGACTTTTATAATGCTATCAATATCCACTCCCAATCAGTCTGCCATTGTTAATGGTGTACAGCATTACTGAATACAATGGAATTGATGACGCCCATATCCACGGACACACCGTGACTTACGGTGGTTTGATTTATGATTTTTCAACGTTATGATGGGATTATTGGAATATTAGGTGCGTTTCTGAGTTACAGTGGGTTTATGAGTATGCGACCCTATACTCCAGAATCAGCTGTATAAGGAAAAACAGGTGTACCTCATAAGAATATGCTTAGTGACTTGGGATAAACCAATAGATGTTCACAACTGATGGAGAGCCGTGAAAGAGAGATAGCGGTAAATACTTACAATAACACAATTTTCCTGCACCTGTCGAGGATTTCTCCCAAAAAACGCAGAATATGGGATGCACCTAAGGCATATGAAAGAGAGAGGGCAGAAGGAGTAAGAGAGAAATAGGAGGAAGGAAGGAAGGAAGGAAAGAAAGAAGGAAGGTAGGAAGGAATGAAGGAAGGAAGGAAGGAAGGACGAAAGGAAGGAGAAAACACCCGGTGTTACTAAAACCCCCCAAAAAATGGTTTCCCCCTGTGGGTAAGCCTACAATGTGGATGAATCTTGAAAATATTGTGCTACGTGTTGTGTCAGTCATAACAGCTCACCTATTGTGCAATTCCGTTGATAGGAAATGTCCACAATATGGAAATCTATGCATATGGGATTGATCGCACTAGGTAGTTGCTACCTAGGGCTGAGGGTCAGGGCGAAGGTTTGAGACAGAATGAGGAGTGACTAATGTCTACAGGGTTTTTCTCTGGTCGGGGGTGATAAGACGTTCTACAATGGATTGCGAATTAAAATTGAATGTGCACCACCACAGGTATACTAAAAGCCACTCAATTCATGACTTTTAATGGGGGAATCTTCTGTGGCGCACTCTCATGGAGACCACGGCAGACATAGTGAGAGAGAAAAAGGTGAGTAAATATCTGAAACGGAGGCAGAAAGAGAGAGAATGAGAAGCCCTGTGAATGGAAGGGAGAGCGAAAAGGGAAAATGGTCCTATTTACAAATGACAGATGTGAAACTGGGGTTCACATCAACAGTGTCACTGCCAGGAAGGAGGGTCATGCTAGCCATGTCACCGGTAGTGTGGCCCGCAGGGACGCCGACCTGCTGGAGCGTCGTGCCAGCATGGGCTCTGGCAGCCACGTGGGCCAGCAGGAGGGTCCCGCTGCACAGCTGTGGGGTGAGGATAGACTGGGTGGTGATATCGGCCATTACAGGGGCCTCTTCTGCTGGCAAGAGTGTGACAGTAGCAAGTAGATGGACAAGCCTGCGTGTGAGGACGGAATGCAGGAGGGGCTCTTGTGCGGCTGGGTGTGGGGCCCTCACGGGAACCGTGGAGAAATGGCCAGGTAACTGCGTCATGTGGGCTAGTAGATTGGCCAGGGCTTCGAACTGAAGGACAATAACGGGGAGTAGCTGTCAGGCCCTGGGAGTGTCTGAGTGTAAGTGGAGATGGGTTTGGGGTCACTGAGGGATGCGTGGGAGCCATCCCTGTATAGGTACAGGTCATAGGGAGATAGTCTCGTGAGGCCTGTGAGTGTCTAGGGTTGTCCTGGGTGCCTGGGGCTGACTGTGGCAGAAATCTGGGGAAGGCTGGAGAGAAGCTGGGAGACCCAGGAGAGTCCCTGAAGGCAGGGGGTGAAGAGGTGAAAGAAATGGGGGAGGGTTGCAGTAAGGTCCGTGAGTTTGTAGGTGATTCCTGGGTGCGGGAAGCTGACTCCAGGTGAAATCTGGAGACGGTCGGAGTGTAGCTGAGAGAGACAGAAGAGTCCTTGAGGGCTGGGGGTGAGAACATGAGGGAGACTGGGGAGTAAGTCAGTGAAATTCGTGAGTTCGGTGGTGTATCGTGGGTGCCTGGAACTGACTCCAGCTGGAATCTAGCGAAGTTTTGAGAGTAGCTGAAAGAGACACAGGAGTCCCTGTGGGCTGAGGGCAAAGACCTGAGAGAGACCAGGGAGGACCTCAGTGAAGTCTGTGAGTCTGTAGGTGATTCCGGAGTGTGGGAGGCTGAGTGCCGCTGAAATCTGGGCGTGGTGGGAGAGTAGCTGGGACAGACAGGAGAGTCCCAGGGGGCTGGGGGTGAAGACATGACAGAGACTGGGGAGTAACTCAGCGAAACTGCTGAGTTTGGTGGTGATACCTGGGTGCCTGGAACTGACTCCCGCTGAAATCTGGGCATGGTTGGAGAGTAGCTGGGACACACAGGAGAGTCCCTGAGGGCTGGGGGTGAAGACATGAGAGAGACCGGGGAGTACCTCAGTGAAACTGGTGAGTTTGGTGGTGACTCCGGGGTGCCTGGGACTGACTCCAGCTGAAATGTGTGCGTGGTTGGAGAGTAGCTGGGACAGACAGGAGAGTCCCTGAGGGCTGGTGAAGACATGAGAGAGACTGGAGAGTAAGTGAGTGAAATTGGGGAGTTTGGTGGTGCTTCCTGGGTGCTTGGAACTGACTCCCGCTGAAGTGTGGGCGTGGTTGGAGAGTAGCTGGGACACACAGGAGAGTCCCTGAGGGTTGGAGATAAAGACGTGCTAGAGAGTGAGGAGTAACTGAGTGAAATTGGGGAGTTTGGTGGTGATTCCGGGGTGCCTGGAACTGACTGCAGCTGAAATGTGGGCGTGGTTGGAGAGTAGCTGGGACAGACGGGAGAGTCCCTGAGGGATGGTGAAGACATGAGAGAGACTGGGGAGTAACGCAGTGAAATTGGTGAGTTTGGTGGTGATTTCTGGGTGCCTGCAACGGACTCCCGCTGAAGTGTGGGCGTGTTTGGAGAGTAGCTGGGACAGACAGGCGAGTCCCTGAGGGTTAGAGATAAAGACGTGCTAGAGACTGGGGAGTAACTCAGTGAAAGTGGTGGGCTTGGTGGTGATCCCTGGGTTCCTGGAACTGACCCGCGCTGAAATGTGGGCGTGGTTGGAGAGTAGCTGGGACAGACTGGAGGGTCCGTAAGGGCTGGGGGTGAAGACGTGAGAGAGACTGGCGAGGATCTCACTGAGGTCTGTGAGTTTGTAGGTGTTTCTGGGGTGTGGGGTAGAGACTCCCGCTGAAATCTGGGCGTAGTTGGAGAGTAGCTGGGACAGACAGGAGAGTCATGGGTGGCTGGGGGTGAGCTGCTGGATGATGGCAGTAAGAACATATGGTATATTATTGATGAATGAGGTGACTGTGAAGAATCTCCAGAGGAGGACACGGGAGAACACAATGACATGAGTGACTGTCCTGCTTGGTTAGGAAAGGGAAACGTAAAGTTGTGGAATTCTGTTGATGATGGATGTGAGAGTGGTGAAGCCCTGTGGGGTGATGTAGAGTACTTCCACATCCCTGGTGAGGAGCTGCCCCTTGGGTCTGAGTTTCTGGGAGGGGAGAGGGAGAAGCTGGGTGAGGCAGGCATGAATCTTGAGGAGTCAGGGCTGGGGGACCGCTCATATTCTCCCGAGACGTGTGAGTCTCTGGGGGACTCCTGGGTGCATGGGGCTGACTCCCGCAGGAACCTGGGGATGGCTGGAGAGTAACTGGGAGCCACAGGAGAGTCCCTGAGGCCTGGGGGTGAAGAGATGAAAGACACAGGGGTGGAGCACCGTGAGGCTCGTGAGTTTGTAGGTGATTCCCGGGTGTGGGGGGCTGACTCCAGCTGAAATCTGGGGTTGTTTGGAGAGTAGCTGGGAGACACAGGAGATCCCCCGAGAGCTGGGGGTGAGCTGCTGGGTGATGGCAGTAAGAACATGTGGTATATTATTGATGAACGTGGGGACTCTGAGGAATCCTCAGAGGAGGACACGGGAGAGCCCAATGGCTTCATTGATTGCCCATCACGGTGAGGACAGGGAAATGGGAGCTTGTGGGATTCTGGTGATGACAGAGGTGAGTGTGGTGAAGCCCTAGGGGATGGTGAATGGTAGCTCCGGATCCCTGGTGAGGAGCTTCCCCTGAAGCCTGAGTTTCTGAGAGGGGAGAGGGAGAAGCTGGGTGAGGCTCGCATGGACCTTGGGGAGTCCGTGCTGGGGGACCGTTCATAAGAAGAGCCGGACAAGACCCTACTGTTCTTAGGTGCAGACATGATTAGGAAACCTGCAGCTCCCAGGGGCCCCTACTAATTTTCTAACTCGCAGAAGGAAGGAGTGTGTGTGCGTGTGTGTGTGTGTGTGCGCGGTGTGAGGTATGTGCCCCTTAAGAAAATGGAAATCAACCAACCAATGAGACAGACAGACAGACAGACAGACAGACAGAGATTCACTTGCCCAAGTGTTCTGTCCTGTCCTCTGAATCCGCTTCCAAGTCGCAAGACGCTGTGAGCTCCAAGTCAACGCAGAGTCCGCCAACCGCTCCGGCCGCTGATCCGCTCCGCGAAGATCTGAGTACAGGCCAGCCAGGGTGGGTTTAAATAGCCTCGGGCGCAGCCTAGCAGCGGAAAGGGCGGAGCTTCACTCCTCCTTTCCATCAGTCACCCCCAACTTTCCCAGGCTACACCTCGTAGGAAACTGTTCTCCTGCTTTGATTTCATGCGCCACCTTTGGGACAATCTAAGAACTTACAAGTTTTCTTGGCCAGATATATTAGGAATTGTATGCACTGAAACACTGAAAACCAACTAGTGGTTCTGTGGTTCCCACGTTGTGGTTTTGACACCAGCAGCATCCTTGCCACAATCAAACCCCGGAGATCCACAGATCTGCGGTGTAACAATACCTCCCCCTGATCCGGATGCATGGCAGTTTAAGAAGTCTTTCCGTGTAAGGGAAAAGACTTTGAAGAAAAGGTGGAGATATGCGTTGTAGAAACATTCTTTTGCTCTGGAACCACGTAGAGACTTGGGAGCCAGTTGGGTGGAGCATTCGTTGGATGAGGGTGCTCGGGTTAGGAATATCAAGGTGTGGCTCCAGATAATCCAGTCATCTAATTAAGATTCCAGTTATGCTCATCTGTTTTAAAATTCCGTTTGGGTAAATTCTTTTAGTCAGACTGAGAATGGCAAAGCCTCAACCCCAATTTCCAGGGAGGGTTGAGAGCCTCAGGTGGAGTTGATCACCAATAGCCTATGGTTTAACCCGTCATGCCTATAGAATGAGGTCTCCATAAAAACCCAAAAGGACTGGGTTCAGAGAGCTTGTGGATAACACTTCCTGGAAGGTAGTGCACCCCTCCCCACACGCCGGGCCCCGCATTTATTTCTGAACTTTTGGCAAAGTCCGCTAAAATACAACGGCAAATGTAAGTGTTTCCCTGCGTGCTGTGAGCTCTTCCAGCCAATGAATGCAACTAAATCTGGGAGTGGTGGCAACCTGATTTATAGCCAGTTGCTGAGAAGCACAGGTAAAACAACGTGGGGCTTCCCATTGTTATTAGTGTGGGAGGCCTGTCTGGCGGGACTCGGCCCTTTGGAATCTAAAGCTATGTCCCGGTAGATAGCGTCACCATTGAATTAGAAGACACACATATGTTGAGAATAATCTTTCTGGTCATTTGCTGCATGTCTTATTTACAATATGTAATCAAATTCTTTATCCTGGCCTTATGGCACCTGGGTTGAGAACCATGATTTGAACCAAACATTGGTCTGTCACGTTCTGAGTTTGAAACTTTATTTTGCCTTTAGCGTTTTGCTATTGCTTTTTCGTTTTCTTTTGTTTCGTTTCGTTTCTAAGTTCTGGGGTATATGTGCAGGATGTGCAGATTTGTTACTAAGGTAAACGTGTGCCATGGTGGTTCGCTGCACCTGTCAACCCATCACCTAGGTATTAAGCCCAGCATGCAGTAGCTGTTTTTCTTAACGCTCTGCCTCCCGAAAGGCCCCAGTGAGTGTTGTTCCCCTTCCTGTGTCCATGTCATCTCATTTTTCAGCTCTCATTATAAGTGAGAATGTGGCGTTTGGTTTTCTTTCCCTGGATTAGTTTGCTGAGCATAATGACCACACATCACCACTGTTTCTGTTTTTTAGTATAAAGAGTAGTATTTTATTGAATAAGATTTGCTCACAGAAAAATAAGCTTAAGTCTACAATGAATGCCAGACTCTACAGCAGAAAGCAATTTTCTCACTTTTCCACACACAATGGTTCCTACTAAGTGAAAAAACTTCATTCACAAATGTACTACTCTGTCTCAAAACATCTCACATAATCATGCACTGTACTAAAGCCATTAGATCAGTTCTTCAGTCAGGTTAAAGAAGTATCCCTCTAATAACTGACTTTTATAATGCTATCAATATCCACTCCCAATCAGTCTGCCATTGTTAATGGTGTACAGCATTACTGAATACAATGGAATTGATGACGCCCATATCCACGGACACACCGTGACTTACGGTGGTTTGATTTATGATTTTTCAACGTTATGATGGGATTATTGGAATATTAGGTGCGTTTCTGAGTTACAGTGGGTTTATGAGTATGCGACCCTATACTCCAGAATCAGCTGTATAAGGAAAAACAGGTGTACCTCATAAGAATATGCTTAGTGACTTGGGATAAACCAATAGATGTTCACAACTGATGGAGAGCCGTGAAAGAGAGATAGCGGTAAATACTTACAATAACACAATTTTCCTGCACCTGTCGAGGATTTCTTCCAAAAAACGCAGAATATGGGATGCACCTAAGGCATATGAAAGAGAGAGGGCAGAAGGAGTAAGAGAGAAATAGGAGGAAGGAAGGAAGGAAGGAAAGAAAGAAGGAAGGTAGGAAGGAATGAAGGAAGGAAGGAAGGAAGGACGAAAGGAAGGAGAAAACACCCGGTGTTACTAAAACCCCCCAAAAAATGGTTTCCCCCTGTGGTTAAGCCTACAATGTGGATGAATCTTGAAAATATTGTGCTACGTGTTGTGTCAGTCATAACAGCTCACCTATTGTGCAATTCCGTTGATAGGAAATGTCCACAATATGGAAATCTATGCATATGGGATTGATCGCACTAGGTAGTTGCTACCTAGGGCTGAGGGTCAGGGCGAAGGTTTGAGACAGAATGAGGAGTGACTAATGTCTACAGGGTTTTTCTCTGGTCGGGGGTGATAAGACGTTCTACAATGGATTGCGAATTAAAATTGAATGTGCACCACCACAGGTATACTAAAAGCCACTCAATTCATGACTTTTAATGGGGGAATCTTCTGTGGCGCACTCTCATGGAGACCACGGCAGACATAGTGAGAGAGAAAAAGGTGAGTAAATATCTGAAACGGAGGCAGAAAGAGAGAGAATGAGAAGCCCTGTGAATGGAAGGGAGAGCGAAAAGGGAAAATGGTCCTATTTACAAATGAGAGATGTGAAACTGGGGTTCACATCAACAGTGTCACTGCCAGGAAGGAGGGTCATGCTAGCCATGTCACCGGTAGTGTGGCCCGCAGGGACGCCGACCTGCTGGAGCGTCGTGCCAGCATGGGCTCTGGCAGCCACGTGGGCCAGCAGGAGGGTCCCGCTGCACAGCTGTGGGGTGAGGATAGACTGGGTGGTGATATCGGCCATTACAGGGGCCTCTTCTGCTGGCAAGAGTGTGACAGTAGCAAGTAGATGGACAAGCCTGCGTGTGAGGACGGAATGCAGGAGGGGCTCTTGTGCGGCTGGGTGTGGGGCCCTCACGGGAACCGTGGAGAAATGGCCAGGTAACTGCGTCATGTGGGCTAGTAGATTGGCCAGGGCTTCGAACTGAAGGACAATAACGGGGAGTAGCTGTCAGGCCCTGGGAGTGTCTGAGTGTAAGTGGAGATGGGTTTGGGGTCACTGAGGGATGCGTGGGAGCCATCCCTGTATAGGTACAGGTCATAGGGAGATAGTCTCGTGAGGCCTGTGAGTGTCTAGGGTTGTCCTGGGTGCCTGGGGCTGACTGTGGCAGAAATCTGGGGAAGGCTGGAGAGAAGCTGGGAGACCCAGGAGAGTCCCTGAAGGCAGGGGGTGAAGAGGTGAAAGAAATGGGGGAGGGTTGCAGTAAGGTCCGTGAGTTTGTAGGTGATTCCTGGGTGCGGGAAGCTGACTCCAGGTGAAATCTGGAGACGGTCGGAGTGTAGCTGAGAGAGACAGAAGAGTCCTTGAGGGCTGGGGGTGAGAACATGAGGGAGACTGGGGAGTAAGTCAGTGAAATTCGTGAGTTCGGTGGTGTATCGTGGGTGCCTGGAACTGACTCCAGCTGGAATCTAGCGAAGTTTTGAGAGTAGCTGAAAGAGACACAGGAGTCCCTGTGGGCTGAGGGCAAAGACCTGAGAGAGACCAGGGAGGACCTCAGTGAAGTCTGTGAGTCTGTAGGTGATTCCGGAGTGTGGGAGGCTGAGTGCCGCTGAAATCTGGGCGTGGTGGGAGAGTAGCTGGGACAGACAGGAGAGTCCCAGGGGGCTGGGGGTGAAGACATGACAGAGACTGGGGAGTAACTCAGCGAAACTGCTGAGTTTGGTGGTGATACCTGGGTGCCTGGAACTGACTCCCGCTGAAATCTGGGCATGGTTGGAGAGTAGCTGGGACACACAGGAGAGTCCCTGAGGGCTGGGGGTGAAGACATGAGAGAGACCGGGGAGTACCTCAGTGAAACTGGTGAGTTTGGTGGTGACTCCGGGGTGCCTGGGACTGACTCCAGCTGAAATGTGTGCGTGGTTGGAGAGTAGCTGGGACAGACAGGAGAGTCCCTGAGGGCTGGTGAAGACATGAGAGAGACTGGAGAGTAAGTGAGTGAAATTGGGGAGTTTGGTGGTGCTTCCTGGGTGCTTGGAACTGACTCCCGCTGAAGTGTGGGCGTGGTTGGAGAGTAGCTGGGACACACAGGAGAGTCCCTGAGGGTTGGAGATAAAGACGTGCTAGAGAGTGAGGAGTAACTGAGTGAAATTGGGGAGTTTGGTGGTGATTCCGGGGTGCCTGGAACTGACTGCAGCTGAAATGTGGGCGTGGTTGGAGAGTAGCTGGGACAGACGGGAGAGTCCCTGAGGGATGGTGAAGACATGAGAGAGACTGGGGAGTAACGCAGTGAAATTGGTGAGTTTGGTGGTGATTTCTGGGTGCCTGCAACGGACTCCCGCTGAAGTGTGGGCGTGTTTGGAGAGTAGCTGGGACAGACAGGCGAGTCCCTGAGGGTTGGAGATAAAGACGTGCTAGAGACTGGGGAGTAACTCAGTGAAAGTGGTGGGCTTGGTGGTGATCCCTGGGTTCCTGGAACTGACCCGCGCTGAAATGTGGGCGTGGTTGGAGAGTAGCTGGGACAGACTGGAGGGTCCGTAAGGGCTGGGGGTGAAGACGTGAGAGAGACTGGCGAGGATCTCACTGAGGTCTGTGAGTTTGTAGGTGTTTCTGGGGTGTGGGGTAGAGACTCCCGCTGAAATCTGGGCGTAGTTGGAGAGTAGCTGGGACAGACAGGAGAGTCATGGGTGGCTGGGGGTGAGCTGCTGGATGATGGCAGTAAGAACATATGGTATATTATTGATGAATGAGGTGACTGTGAAGAATCTCCAGAGGAGGACACGGGAGAACACAATGACATGCGTGACTGTCCTGCTTGGTTAGGAAAGGGAAACGTAAAGTTGTGGAATTCTGTTGATGATGGATGTGAGAGTGGTGAAGCCCTGCGGGGTGATGTAGAGTACTTCCACATCCCTGGTGAGGAGCTGCCCCTTGGGTCTGAGTTTCTGGGAGGGGAGAGGGAGAAGCTGGGTGAGGCAGGCATGAATCTTGAGGAGTCAGGGCTGGGGGACCGCTCATATTCTCCCGAGACGTGGGAGTCTCTGGGGGACTCCTGGGTGCATGGGGCTGACTCCCGCAGGAACCTGGGGATGGCTGGAGAGTAACTGGGAGCCACAGGAGAGTCCCTGAGGCCTGGGGGTGAAGAGATGAAAGACACAGGGGTGGAGCACCATGAGGCTCGTGAGTTTGTAGGTGATTCCCGGGTGTGGGGGGCTGACTCCAGCTGAAATCTGGGGTTGTTTGGAGAGTAGCTGGGAGACACAGGAGATCCCCCGAGAGCTGGGGGTGAGCTGCTGGGTGATGGCAGTAAGAACATGTGGTATATTATTGATGAACGTGGGGACTCTGAGGAATCCTCAGAGGAGGACACGGGAGAGCCCAATGGCTTCATTGATTGCCCATCACGGTGAGGACAGGGAAATGGGAGCTTGTGGGATTCTGGTGATGACAGAGGTGAGTGTGGTGAAGCCCTAGGGGATGGTGAATGGTAGCTCCGGATCCCTGGTGAGGAGCTTCCCCTGAAGCCTGAGTTTCTGAGAGGGGAGAGGGAGAAGCTGGGTGAGGCTCGCATGGACCTTGGGGAGTCCGTGCTGGGGGACCGTTCATAAGAAGAGCCGGACAAGACCCTACTGTTCTTAGGTGCAGACATGATTAGGAAACCTGCAGCTCCCAGGGGCCCCTACTAATTTTCTAACTCGCAGAAGGAAGGAGTGTGTGTGCGTGTGTGTGTGTGTGTGCGCGGTGTGAGGTATGTGCCCCTTAAGAAAATGGAAATCAACCAACCAATGAGACAGACAGACAGACAGACAGACAGACAGAGATTCACTTGCCCAAGTGTTCTGTCCTGTCCTCTGAATCCGCTTCCAAGTCGCAAGACGCTGTGAGCTCCAAGTCAACGCAGAGTCCGCCAACCGCTCCGGCCGCTGATCCGCTCCGCGAAGATCTGAGTACAGGCCAGCCAGGGTGGGTTTAAATGGCCTCGGGCGCAGCCTAGCAGCGGAAAGGGCGGAGCTTCACTCCTCCTTTCCATCAGTCACCCCCAACTTTCCCAGGCTACACCTCGTAGGAAACTGTTCTCCTGCTTTGATTTCATGCGCCACCTTTGGGACAATCTAAGAACTTACAAGTTTTCTTGGCCAGATATATTAGGAATTGTATGCACTGAAACACTGAAAACCAACTAGTGGTTCTGTGGTTCCCACGTTGTGGTTTTGACACCAGCAGCATCCTTGCCACAATCAAACCCCGGAGATCCACAGATCTGCGGTGTAACAATACCTCCCCCTGATCCGGATGCATGGCAGTTTAAGAAGTCTTTCCGTGTAAGGGAAAAGACTTTGAAGAAAAGGTGGAGATATGCGTTGTAGAAACATTCTTTTGCTCTGGAACCACGTAGAGACTTGGGAGCCAGTTGGGTGGAGCATTCGTTGGATGAGGGTGCTCGGGTTAGGAATATCAAGGTGTGGCTCCAGATAATCCAATCATCTAATTAAGATTCCAGTTATGCTCATCTGTTTTAAAATTCCGTTTGGGTAAATTCTTTTAGTCAGACTGAGAATGGCAAAGCCTCAACCCCAATTTCCAGGGAGGGTTGAGAGCCTCAGGTGGAGTTGATCACCAATAGCCTATGGTTTAACCCGTCATGCCTATAGAATGAGGTCTCCATAAAAACCCAAAAGGACTGGGTTCAGAGAGCTTGTGGATAACACTTCCTGGAAGGTAGTGCACCCCTCCCCACACGCCGGGCCCCGCATTTATTTCTGAACTTTTGGCAAAGTCCGCTAAAATACAACGGCAAATGTAAGTGTTTCCCTGCGTGCTGTGAGCTCTTCCAGCCAATGAATGCAACTAAATCTGGGAGTGGTGGCAACCTGATTTATAGCCAGTTGCTGAGAAGCACAGGTAAAACAACGTGGGGCTTCCCATTGTTATTAGTGTGGGAGGCCTGTCTGGCGGGACTCGGCCCTTTGGAATCTAAAGCTATGTCCCGGTAGATAGCGTCACCATTGAATTAGAAGACACACATATGTTGAGAATAATCTTTCTGGTCATTTGCTGCATGTCTTATTTACAATATGTAATCAAATTCTTTATCCTGGCCTTATGGCACCTGGGTTGAGAACCATGATTTGAACCAAACATTGGTCTGTCACGTTCTGAGTTTGAAACTTTATTTTGCCTTTAGCGTTTTGCTATTGCTTTTTCGTTTTCTTTTGTTTCGTTTCGTTTCTAAGTTCTGGGGTATATGTGCAGGATGTGCAGATTTGTTACTAAGGTAAACGTGTGCCATGGTGGTTCGCTGCACCTGTCAACCCATCACCTAGGTATTAAGCCCAGCATGCAGTAGCTGTTTTTCTTAACGCTCTGCCTCCCGAAAGGCCCCAGTGAGTGTTGTTCCCCTTCCTGTGTCCATGTCATCTCCTTTTTCAGCTCTCATTATAAGTGAGAATGTGGCGTTTGGTTTTCTTTCCCTGGATTAGTTTGCTGAGCATAATGACCACACATCACCACTGTTTCTGTTTTTTAGTATAAAGAGTAGTATTTTATTGAATAAGATTTGCTCACAGAAAAATAAGCTTAAGTCTACAATGAATGCCAGACTCTACAGCAGAAAGCAATTTTCTCACTTTTCCACACACAATGGTTCCTACTAAGTGAAAAAACTTCATTCACAAATGTACTACTCTGTCTCAAAACATCTCACATAATCATGCACTGTACTAAAGCCATTAGATCAGTTCTTCAGTCAGGTTAAAGAAGTATCCCTCTAATAACTGACTTTTATAATGCTATCAATATCCACTCCCAATCAGTCTGCCATTGTTAATGGTGTACAGCATTACTGAATACAATGGAATTGATGACGCCCATATCCACGGACACACCGTGACTTACGGTGGTTTGATTTATGATTTTTCAACGTTATGATGGGATTATTGGAATATTAGGTGCGTTTCTGAGTTACAGTGGGTTTATGAGTATGCGACCCTATACTCCAGAATCAGCTGTATAAGGAAAAACAGGTGTACCTAATAAGAATATGCTTAGTGACTTGGGATAAACCAATAGATGTTCACAACTGATGGAGAGCCGTGAAAGAGAGATAGCGGTAAATACTTACAATAACACAATTTTCCTGCACCTGTCGAGGATTTCTCCCAAAAAACGCAGAATGTGGGATGCACCTAAGGCATATGAAAGAGAGAGGGCAGAAGGAGTAAGAGAGAAATAGGAGGAAGGAAGGAAGGAAGGAAAGAAAGAAAGAAGGAAGGTAGGAAGGAATGAAGGAAGGAAGGAAGGAAGGACGAAAGGAAGGAGAAAACACCCGGTGTTACTAAAACCCCCCAAAAAATGGTTTCCCCCTGTGGGTAAGCCTACAATGTGGATGAATCTTGAAAATATTGTGCTACGTGTTGTGTCAGTCATAACAGCTCACCTATTGTGCAATTCCGTTGATAGGAAATGTCCACAATATGGAAATCTATGCATATGGGATTGATCGCACTAGGTAGTTGCTACCTAGGGCTGAGGGTCAGGGCGAAGGTTTGAGACAGAATGAGGAGTGACTAATGTCTACAGGGTTTTTCTCTGGTCGGGGGTGATAAGACGTTCTACAATGGATTGCGAATTAAAATTGAATGTGCACCACCACAGGTATACTAAAAGCCACTCAATTCATGACTTTTAATGGGGGAATCTTCTGTGGCGCACTCTCATGGAGACCACGGCAGACATAGTGAGAGAGAAAAAGGTGAGTAAATATCTGAAACGGAGGCAGAAAGAGAGAGAATGAGAAGCCCTGTGAATGGAAGGGAGAGCGAAAAGGGAAAATGGTCCTATTTACAAATGACAGATGTGAAACTGGGGTTCACATCAACAGTGTCACTGCCAGGAAGGAGGGTCATGCTAGCCATGTCACCGGTAGTGTGGCCCGCAGGGACGCCGACCTGCTGGAGCGTCGTGCCAGCATGGGCTCTGGCAGCCACGTGGGCCAGCAGGAGGGTCCCGCTGCACAGCTGTGGGGTGAGGATAGACTGGGTGGTGATATCGCCCATTACAGGGGCCTCTTCTGCTGGCAAGAGTGTGACAGTAGCAAGTAGATGGACAAGCCTGCGTGTGAGGACGGAATGCAGGAGGGGCTCTTGTGCGGCTGGGTGTGGGGCCCTCACGGGAACCGTGGAGAAATGGCCAGGTAACTGCGTCATGTGGGCTAGTAGATTGGCCAGGGCTTCGAACTGAAGGACAATAACGGGGAGTAGCTGTCAGGCCCTGGGAGTGTCTGAGTGTAAGTGGAGATGGGTTTGGGGTCACTGAGGGATGCGTGGGAGCCATCCCTGTATAGGTACAGGTCATAGGGAGATAGTCTCGTGAGGCCTGTGAGTGTCTAGGGTTGTCCTGGGTGCCTGGGGCTGACTGTGGCAGAAATCTGGGGAAGGCTGGAGAGAAGCTGGGAGACCCAGGAGAGTCCCTGAAGGCAGGGGGTGAAGAGGTGAAAGAAATGGGGGAGGGTTGCAGTAAGGTCCGTGAGTTTGTAGGTGATTCCTGGGTGCGGGAAGCTGACTCCAGGTGAAATCTGGAGACGGTCGGAGTGTAGCTGAGAGAGACAGAAGAGTCCTTGAGGGCTGGGGGTGAGAACATGAGGGAGACTGGGGAGTAAGTCAGTGAAATTCGTGAGTTCGGTGGTGTATCGTGGGTGCCTGGAACTGACTCCAGCTGGAATCTAGCGAAGTTTTGAGAGTAGCTGAAAGAGACACAGGAGTCCCTGTGGGCTGAGGGCAAAGACCTGAGAGAGACCAGGGAGGACCTCAGTGAAGTCTGTGAGTCTGTAGGTGATTCCGGAGTGTGGGAGGCTGAGTGCCGCTGAAATCTGGGCGTGGTGGGAGAGTAGCTGGGACAGACAGGAGAGTCCCAGGGGGCTGGGGGTGAAGACATGACAGAGACTGGGGAGTAACTCAGCGAAACTGCTGAGTTTGGTGGTGATACCTGGGTGCCTGGAACTGACTCCCGCTGAAATCTGGGCATGGTTGGAGAGTAGCTGGGACACACAGGAGAGTCCCTGAGGGCTGGGGGTGAAGACATGAGAGAGACCGGGGAGTACCTCAGTGAAACTGGTGAGTTTGGTGGTGACTCCGGGGTGCCTGGGACTGACTCCAGCTGAAATGTGTGCGTGGTTGGAGAGTAGCTGGGACAGACAGGAGAGTCCCTGAGGGCTGGTGAAGACATGAGAGAGACTGGAGAGTAAGTGAGTGAAATTGGGGAGTTTGGTGGTGCTTCCTGGGTGCTTGGAACTGACTCCCGCTGAAGTGTGGGCGTGGTTGGAGAGTAGCTGGGACACACAGGAGAGTCCCTGAGGGTTGGAGATAAAGACGTGCTAGAGAGTGAGGAGTAACTGAGTGAAATTGGGGAGTTTGGTGGTGATTCCGGGGTGCCTGGAACTGACTGCAGCTGAAATGTGGGCGTGGTTGGAGAGTAGCTGGGACAGACGGGAGAGTCCCTGAGGGATGGTGAAGACATGAGAGAGACTGGGGAGTAACGCAGTGAAATTGGTGAGTTTGGTGGTGATTTCTGGGTGCCTGCAACGGACTCCCGCTGAAGTGTGGGCGTGTTTGGAGAGTAGCTGGGACAGACAGGCGAGTCCCTGAGGGTTGGAGATAAAGACGTGCTAGAGACTGGGGAGTAACTCAGTGAAAGTGGTGGGCTTGGTGGTGATCCCTGGGTTCCTGGAACTGACCCGCGCTGAAATGTGGGCGTGGTTGGAGAGTAGCTGGGACAGACTGGAGGGTCCGTAAGGGCTGGGGGTGAAGACGTGAGAGAGACTGGCGAGGATCTCACTGAGGTCTGTGAGTTTGTAGGTGTTTCTGGGGTGTGGGGTAGAGACTCCCGCTGAAATCTGGGCGTAGTTGGAGAGTAGCTGGGACAGACAGGAGAGTCATGGGTGGCTGGGGGTGAGCTGCTGGATGATGGCAGTAAGAACATATGGTATATTATTGATGAATGAGGTGACTGTGAAGAATCTCCAGAGGAGGACACGGGAGAACACAATGACATGAGTGACTGTCCTGCTTGGTTAGGAAAGGGAAACGTAAAGTTGTGGAATTCTGTTGATGATGGATGTGAGAGTGGTGAAGCCCTGCGGGGTGATGTAGAGTACTTCCACATCCCTGGTGAGGAGCTGCCCCTTGGGTCTGAGTTTCTGGGAGGGGAGAGGGAGAAGCTGGGTGAGGCAGGCATGAATCTTGAGGAGTCAGGGCTGGGGGACCGCTCATATTCTCCCGAGACGTGGGAGTCTCTGGGGGACTCCTGGGTGCATGGGGCTGACTCCCGCAGGAACCTGGGGATGGCTGGAGAGTAACTGGGAGCCACAGGAGAGTCCCTGAGGCCTGGGGGTGAAGAGATGAAAGACACAGGGGTGGAGCACCGTGAGGCTCGTGAGTTTGTAGGTGATTCCCGGGTGTGGGGGGCTGACTCCAGCTGAAATCTGGGGTTGTTTGGAGAGTAGCTGGGAGACACAGGAGATCCCCCGAGAGCTGGGGGTGAGCTGCTGGGTGATGGCAGTAAGAACATGTGGTATATTATTGATGAACGTGGGGACTCTGAGGAATCCTCAGAGGAGGACACGGGAGAGCCCAATGGCTTCATTGATTGCCCATCACGGTGAGGACAGGGAAATGGGAGCTTGTGGGATTCTGGTGATGACAGAGGTGAGTGTGGTGAAGCCCTAGGGGATGGTGAATGGTAGCTCCGGATCCCTGGTGAGGAGCTTCCCCTGAAGCCTGAGTTTCTGAGAGGGGAGAGGGAGAAGCTGGGTGAGGCTCGCATGGACCTTGGGGAGTCCGTGCTGGGGGACCGTTCATAAGAAGAGCCGGACAAGACCCTACTGTTCTTAGGTGCAGACATGATTAGGAAACCTGCAGCTCCCAGGGGCCCCTACTAATTTTCTAACTCGCAGAAGGAAGGAGTGTGTGTGCGTGTGTGTGTGTGTGCGGTGTGAGGTATGTGCCCCTTAAGAAAATGGAAATCAACCAACCAATGAGACAGACAGACAGACAGACAGACAGACAGACAGAGATTCACTTGCCCAAGTGTTCTGTCCTGTCCTCTGAATCCGCTTCCAAGTCGCAAGACGCTGTGAGCTCCAAGTCAACGCAGAGTCCGCCAACCGCTCCGGCCGCTGATCCGCTCCGCGAAGATCTGAGTACAGGCCAGCCAGGGTGGGTTTAAATGGCCTCGGGCGCAGCCTAGCAGCGGAAAGGGTGGAGCTTCACTCCTCCTTTCCATCAGTCACCCCCAACTTTCCCAGGCTACACCTCGTAGGAAACTGTTCTCCTGCTTTGATTTCATGCGCCACCTTTGGGACAATCTAAGAACTTACAAGTTTTCTTGGCCAGATATATTAGGAATTGTATGCACTGAAACACTGAAAACCAACTAGTGGTTCTGTGGTTCCCACGTTGTGGTTTTGACACCAGCAGCATCCTTGCCACAATCAAACCCCGGAGATCCACAGATCTGCGGTGTAACCATACCTCCCCCTGATCCGGATGCATGGCAGTTTAAGGAGTCTTTCCGTGTAAGGGAAAAGACTTTGAAGAAAAGGTGGAGATATGCGTTGTATAAACATTCTTTTGCTCTGGAACCACGTAGAGACTTGGGAGCCAGTTGGGTGGCGCATTCGTTGGATGAGGGTGCTCGTGTTAGGAATATCAAGGTGTGGCTCCAGATAATCCAATCATCTAATTAAGATTCCAGTTATGCTCATCTGTTTTAAAATTCCGTTTGGGTAAATTCTTTTAGTCAGACTGAGAATGGCAAAGCCTCAACCCCAATTTCCAGGGAGGGTTGAGAGCCTCAGGTGGAGTTGATCACCAATAGCCTATGGTTTAACCCGTCATGCCTATAGAATGAGGTCTCCATAAAAACCCAAAAGGACTGGGTTCAGAGAGCTTGTGGATAACACTTCCTGGAAGGTAGTGCACCCCTCCCCACACGCCGGGCCCCGCATTTATTTCTGAACTTTTGGCAAAGTCCGCTAAAATACAACGGCAAATGTAAGTGTTTCCCTGCGTGCTGTGAGCTCTTCCAGCCAATGAATGCAACTAAATCTGGGAGTGGTGGCAACCTGATTTATAGCCAGTTGCTGAGAAGCACAGGTAAAACAACGTGGGGCTTCCCATTGTTATTAGTGTGGGAGGCCTGTCTGGTGGGACTCGGCCCTTTGGAATCTAAAGCTATGTCCCGGTAGATAGCGTCACCATTGAATTAGAAGACACACATATGTTGAGAATAATCTTTCTGGTCATTTGCTGCATGTCTTATTTACAATATGTAATCAAATTCTTTATCCTGGCCTTATGGCACCTGGGTTGAGAACCATGATTTGAACCAAACATTGGTCTGTCACGTTCTGAGTTTGAAACTTTATTTTGCCTTTAGCGTTTTGCTATTGCTTTTTCGTTTTCTTTTGTTTCGTTTCGTTTCTAAGTTCTGGGGTATATGTGCAGGATGTGCAGATTTGTTACTAAGGTAAACGTGTGCCATGGTGGTTCGCTGCACCTGTCAACCCATCACCTAGGTATTAAGCCCAGCATGCAGTAGCTGTTTTTCTTAACGCTCTGCCTCCCGAAAGGCCCCAGTGAGTGTTGTTCCCCTTCCTGTGTCCATGTCATCTCCTTTTTCAGCTCTCATTATAAGTGAGAATGTGGCGTTTGGTTTTCTTTCCCTGGATTAGTTTGCTGAGCATAATGACCACACATCACCACTGTTTCTGTTTTTTAGTATAAAGAGTAGTATTTTATTGAATAAGATTTGCTCACAGAAAAATAAGCTTAAGTCTACAATGAATGCCAGACTCTACAGCAGAAAGCAATTTTCTCACTTTTCCACACACAATGGTTCCTACTAAGTGAAAAAACTTCATTCACAAATGTACTACTCTGTCTCAAAACATCTCACATAATCATGCACTGTACTAAAGCCATTAGATCAGTTCTTCAGTCAGGTTAAAGAAGTATCCCTCTAATAACTGACTTTTATAATGCTATCAATATCCACTCCCAATCAGTCTGCCATTGTTAATGGTGTACAGCATTACTGAATACAATGGAATTGATGACGCCCATATCCACGGACACACCGTGACTTACGGTGGTTTGATTTATGATTTTTCAACGTTATGATGGGATTATTGGAATATTAGGTGCGTTTCTGAGTTACAGTGGGTTTATGAGTATGCGACCCTATACTCCAGAATCAGCTGTATAAGGAAAAACAGGTGTACCTCATAAGAGTATGCTTAGTGACTTGGGATAAACCAATAGATGTTCACAACTGATGGAGAGCCGTGAAAGAGAGATAGCGGTAAATACTTACAATAACACAATTTTCCTGCACCTGTCGAGGATTTCTCCCAAAAAACGCAGAATATGGGATGCACCTAAGGCATATGAAAGAGAGAGGGCAGAAGGAGTAAGAGAGAAATAGGAGGAAGGAAGGAAGGAAGGAAAGAAAGAAGGAAGGTAGGAAGGAATGAAGGAAGGAAGGAAGGAAGGAAGGACGAAAGGAAGGAGAAAACACCCGGTGTTACTAAAACCCCCCAAAAAATGGTTTCCCCCTGTGGGTAAGCCTACAATGTGGATGAATCTTGAAAATATTGTGCTACGTGTTGTGTCAGTCATAACAGCTCACCTATTGTGCAATTCCGTTGATAGGAAATGTCCACAATATGGAAATCTATGCATATGGGATTGATCGCACTAGGTAGTTGCTACCTAGGGCTGAGGGTCAGGGCGAAGGTTTGAGACAGAATGAGGAGTGACTAATGTCTACAGGGTTTTTCTCTGGTCGGGGGTGATAAGACGTTCTACAATGGATTGCGAATTAAAATTGAATGTGCACCACCACAGGTATACTAAAAGCCACTCAATTCATGACTTTTAATGGGGGAATCTTCTGTGGCGCACTCTCATGGAGACCACGGCAGACATAGTGAGAGAGAAAAAGGTGAGTAAATATCTGAAACGGAGGCAGAAAGAGAGAGAATGAGAAGCCCTGTGAATGGAAGGGAGAGCGAAAAGGGAAAATGGTCCTATTTACAAATGAGAGATGTGAAACTGGGGTTCACATCAACAGTGTCACTGCCAGGAAGGAGGGTCATGCTAGCCATGTCACCGGTAGTGTGGCCCGCAGGGACGCCGACCTGCTGGAGCGTCGTGCCAGCATGGGCTCTGGCAGCCACGTGGGCCAGCAGGAGGGTCCCGCTGCACAGCTGTGGGGTGAGGATAGACTGGGTGGTGATATCGGCCATTACAGGGGCCTCTTCTGCTGGCAAGAGTGTGACAGTAGCAAGTAGATGGACAAGCCTGCGTGTGAGGACGGAATGCAGGAGGGGCTCTTGTGCGGCTGGGTGTGGGGCCCTCACGGGAACCGTGGAGAAATGGCCAGGTAACTGCGTCATGTGGGCTAGTAGATTGGCCAGGGCTTCGAACTGAAGGACAATAACGGGGAGTAGCTGTCAGGCCCTGGGAGTGTCTGAGTGTAAGTGGAGATGGGTTTGGGGTCACTGAGGGATGCGTGGGAGCCATCCCTGTATAGGTACAGGTCATAGGGAGATAGTCTCGTGAGGCCTGTGAGTGTCTAGGGTTGTCCTGGGTGCCTGGGGCTGACTGTGGCAGAAATCTGGGGAAGGCTGGAGAGAAGCTGGGAGACCCAGGGGAGTCCCTGAAGGCAGGGGGTGAAGAGGTGAAAGAAATGGGGGAGGGTTGCAGTAAGGTCCGTGAGTTTGTAGGTGATTCCTGGGTGCGGGAAGCTGACTCCAGGTGAAATCTGGAGACGGTCGGAGTGTAGCTGAGAGAGACAGAAGAGTCCTTGAGGGCTGGGGGTGAGAACATGAGGGAGACTGGGGAGTAAGTCAGTGAAATTCGTGAGTTCGGTGGTGTATCGTGGGTGCCTGGAACTGACTCCAGCTGGAATCTAGCGAAGTTTTGAGAGTAGCTGAAAGAGACACAGGAGTCCCTGTGGGCTGAGGGCAAAGACCTGAGAGAGACCAGGGAGGACCTCAGTGAAGTCTGTGAGTCTGTAGGTGATTCCGGAGTGTGGGAGGCTGACTCCCGCTGAAATCTGGGCGTGGTGGGAGAGTAGCTGGGACAGACAGGAGAGTCCCAGGGGGCTGGGGGTGAAGACATGACAGAGACTGGGGAGTAACTCAGCGAAACTGCTGAGTTTGGTGGTGATACCTGGGTGCCTGGAACTGACTCCCGCTGAAATCTGGGCATGGTTGGAGAGTAGCTGGGACACACAGGAGAGTCCCTGAGGGCTGGGGGTGAAGACATGAGAGAGACCGGGGAGTACCTCAGTGAAACTGGTGAGTTTGGTGGTGACTCCGGGGTGCCTGGGACTGACTCCAGCTGAAATGTGTGCGTGGTTGGAGAGTAGCTGGGACAGACAGGAGAGTCCCTGAGGGCTGGTGAAGACATGAGAGAGACTGGAGAGTAAGTGAGTGAAATTGGGGAGTTTGGTGGTGCTTCCTGGGTGCTTGGAACTGACTCCCGCTGAAGTGTGGGCGTGGTTGGAGAGTAGCTGGGACACACAGGAGAGTCCCTGAGGGTTGGAGATAAAGACGTGCTAGAGAGTGAGGAGTAACTGAGTGAAATTGGGGAGTTTGGTGGTGATTCCGGGGTGCCTGGAACTGACTGCAGCTGAAATGTGGGCGTGGTTGGAGAGTAGCTGGGACAGACGGGAGAGTCCCTGAGGGATGGTGAAGACATGAGAGAGACTGGGGAGTAACGCAGTGAAATTGGTGAGTTTGGTGGTGATTTCTGGGTGCCTGCAACGGACTCCCGCTGAAGTGTGGGCGTGTTTGGAGAGTAGCTGGGACAGACAGGCGAGTCCCTGAGGGTTGGAGATAAAGACGTGCTAGAGACTGGGGAGTAACTCAGTGAAAGTGGTGGGCTTGGTGGTGATCCCTGGGTTCCTGGAACTGACCCGCGCTGAAATGTGGGCGTGGTTGGAGAGTAGCTGGGACAGACTGGAGGGTCCGTAAGGGCTGGGGGTGAAGACGTGAGAGAGACTGGCGAGGATCTCCCTGAGGTCTGTGAGTTTGTAGGTGTTTCTGGGGTGTGGGGTAGAGACTCCCGCTGAAATCTGGGCGTAGTTGGAGAGTAGCTGGGACAGACAGGAGAGTCATGGGTGGCTGGGGGTGAGCTGCTGGATGATGGCAGTAAGAACATATGGTATATTATTGATGAATGAGGTGACTGTGAAGAATCTCCAGAGGAGGACACGGGAGAACACAATGACATGAGTGACTGTCCTGCTTGGTTAGGAAAGGGAAACGTAAAGTTGTGGAATTCTGTTGATGATGGATGTGAGAGTGGTGAAGCCCTGCGGGGTGATGTAGAGTACTTCCACATCCCTGGTGAGGAGCTGCCCCTTGGGTCTGAGTTTCTGGGAGGGGAGAGGGAGAAGCTGGGTGAGGCAGGCATGAATCTTGAGGAGTCAGGGCTGGGGGACCGCTCATATTCTCCCGAGACGTGTGAGTCTCTGGGGGACTCCTGGGTGCATGGGGCTGACTCCCGCAGGAACCTGGGGATGGCTGGAGAGTAACTGGGAGCCACAGGAGAGTCCCTGAGGCCTGGGGGTGAAGAGATGAAAGACACAGGGGTGGAGCACCGTGAGGCTCGTGAGTTTGTAGGTGATTCCCGGGTGTGGGGGGCTGACTCCAGCTGAAATCTGGGGTTGTTTGGAGAGTAGCTGGGAGACACAGGAGATCCCCCGAGAGCTGGGGGTGAGCTGCTGGGTGATGGCAGTAAGAACATGTGGTATATTATTGATGAACGTGGGGACTCTGAGGAATCCTCAGAGGAGGACACGGGAGAGCCCAATGGCTTCATTGATTGCCCATCACGGTGAGGACAGGGAAATGGGAGCTTGTGGGATTCTGGTGATGACAGAGGTGAGTGTGGTGAAGCCCTAGGGGATGGTGAATGGTAGCTCCGGATCCCTGGTGAGGAGCTTCCCCTGAAGCCTGAGTTTCTGAGAGGGGAGAGGGAGAAGCTGGGTGAGGCTCGCATGGACCTTGGGGAGTCCGTGCTGGGGGACCGTTCATAAGAAGAGCCGGACAAGACCCTACTGTTCTTAGGTGCAGACATGATTAGGAAACCTGCAGCTCCCAGGGGCCCCTACTAATTTTCTAACTCGCAGAAGGAAGGAGTGTGTGTGCGTGTGTGTGTGTGTGCGCGGTGTGAGGTATGTACCCCTTAAGAAAATGGAAATCAACCAACCAATGAGACAGACAGACAGACAGACAGACAGACAGAGATTCACTTGCCCAAGTGTTCTGTCCTGTCCTCTGAATCCGCTTCCAAGTCGCAAGACGCTTTGAGCTCCAAGTCAACGCAGAGTCCGCCAACCGCTCCGGCCGCTGATCCGCTCCGCGAAGATCTGAGTACAGGCCAGCCAGGGTGGGTTTAAATAGCCTCGGGCGCAGCCTAGCAGCGGAAAGGGCGGAGCTTCACTCCTCCTTTCCATCAGTCACCCCCAACTTTCCCAGGCTACACCTCGTAGGAAACTGTTCTCCTGCTTTGATTTCATGCGCCACCTTTGGGACAATCTAAGAACTTACAAGTTTTCTTGGCCAGATATATTAGGAATTGTATGCACTGAAACACTGAAAACCAACTAGTGGTTCTGTGGTTCCCACGTTGTGGTTTTGACACCAGCAGCATCCTTGCCACAATCAAACCCCGGAGATCCACAGATCTGCGGTGTAACAATACCTCCCCCTGATCCGGATGCATGGCAGTTTAAGAAGTCTTTCCGTGTAAGGGAAAAGACTTTGAAGAAAAGGTGGAGATATGCGTTGTAGAAACATTCTTTTGCTCTGGAACCACGTAGAGACTTGGGAGCCAGTTGGGTGGAGCATTCGTTGGATGAGGGTGCTCGGGTTAGGAATATCAAGGTGTGGCTCCAGATAATCCAATCATCTAATTAAGATTCCAGTTATGCTCATCTGTTTTAAAATTCCGTTTGGGTAAATTCTTTTAGTCAGACTGAGAATGGCAAAGCCTCAACCCCAATTTCCAGGGAGGGTTGAGAGCCTCAGGTGGAGTTGATCACCAATAGCCTATGGTTTAACCCGTCATGCCTATAGAATGAGGTCTCCATAAAAACCCAAAAGGACTGGGTTCAGAGAGCTTGTGGATAACACTTCCTGGAAGGTAGTGCACCCCTCCCCACACGCCGGGCCCCGCATTTATTTCTGAACTTTTGGCAAAGTCCGCTAAAATACAACGGCAAATGTAAGTGTTTCCCTGCGTGCTGTGAGCTCTTCCAGCCAATGAATGCAACTAAATCTGGGAGTGGTGGCAACCTGATTTATAGCCAGTTGCTGAGAAGCACAGGTAAAACAACGTGGGGCTTCCCATTGTTATTAGTGTGGGAGGCCTGTCTGGCGGGACTCGGCCCTTTGGAATCTAAAGCTATGTCCCGGTAGATAGCGTCACCATTGAATTAGAAGACACACATATGTTGAGAATAATCTTTCTGGTCATTTGCTGCATGTCTTATTTACAATATGTAATCAAATTCTTTATCCTGGCCTTATGGCACCTGGGTTGAGAACCATGATTTGAACCAAACATTGGTCTGTCACGTTCTGAGTTTGAAACTTTATTTTGCCTTTAGCGTTTTGCTATTGCTTTTTCGTTTTCTTTTGTTTCGTTTCGTTTCTAAGTTCTGGGGTATATGTGCAGGATGTGCAGATTTGTTACTAAGGTAAACGTGTGCCATGGTGGTTCGCTGCACCTGTCAACCCATCACCTAGGTATTAAGCCCAGCATGCAGTAGCTGTTTTTCTTAACGCTCTGCCTCCCGAAAGGCCCCAGTGAGTGTTGTTCCCCTTCCTGTGTCCATGTCATCTCCTTTTTCAGCTCTCATTATAAGTGAGAATGTGGCGTTTGGTTTTCTTTCCCTGGATTAGTTTGCTGAGCATAATGACCACACATCACCACTGTTTCTGTTTTATAGTATAAAGAGTAGTATTTTATTGAATAAGATTTGCTCACAGAAAAATAAGCTTAAGTCTACAATGAATGCCAGACTCTACAGCAGAAAGCAATTTTCTCACTTTTCCACACACAATGGTTCCTACTAAGTGAAAAAACTTCATTCACAAATGTACTACTCTGTCTCAAAACATCTCACATAATCATGCACTGTACTAAAGCCATTAGATCAGTTCTTCAGTCAGGTTAAAGAAGTATCCCTCTAATAACTGACTTTTATAATGCTATCAATATCCACTCCCAATCAGTCTGCCATTGTTAATGGTGTACAGCATTACTGAATACAATGGAATTGATGACGCCCATATCCACGGACACACCGTGACTTACGGTGGTTTGATTTATGATTTTTCAACGTTATGATGGGATTATTGGAATATTAGGTGCGTTTCTGAGTTACAGTGGGTTTATGAGTATGCGACCCTATACTCCAGAATCAGCTGTATAAGGAAAAACAGGTGTACCTCATAAGAGTATGCTTAGTGACTTGGGATAAACCAATAGATGTTCACAACTGATGGAGAGCCGTGAAAGAGAGATAGCGGTAAATACTTACAATAACACAATTTTCCTGCACCTGTCGAGGATTTCTCCCAAAAAACGCAGAATATGGGATGCACCTAAGGCATATGAAGGAGAGAGGGCAGAAGGAGTAAGAGAGAAATAGGAGGAAGGAAGGAAGGAAGGAAAGAAAGAAGGAAGGTAGGAAGGAATGAAGGAAGGAAGGAAGGAAGGAAGGACGAAAGGAAGGAGAAAACACCCGGTGTTACTAAAACCCCCCAAAAAATGGTTTCCCCCTGTGGGTAAGCCTACAATGTGGATGAATCTTGAAAATATTGTGCTACGTGTTGTGTCAGTCATAACAGCTCACCTATTGTGCAATTCCGTTGATAGGAAATGTCCACAATATGGAAATCTATGCATATGGGATTGATCGCACTAGGTAGTTGCTACCTAGGGCTGAGGGTCAGGGCGAAGGTTTGAGACAGAATGAGGAGTGACTAATGTCTACAGGGTTTTTCTCTGGTCGGGGGTGATAAGACGTTCTACAATGGATTGCGAATTAAAATTGAATGTGCACCACCACAGGTATACTAAAAGCCACTCAATTCATGACTTTTAATGGGGGAATCTTCTGTGGCGCACTCTCATGGAGACCACGGCAGACATAGTGAGAGAGAAAAAGGTGAGTAAATATCTGAAACGGAGGCAGAAAGAGAGAGAATGAGAAGCCCTGTGAATGGAAGGGAGAGCGAAAAGGGAAAATGGTCCTATTTACAAATGACAGATGTGAAACTGGGGTTCACATCAACAGTGTCACTGCCAGGAAGGAGGGTCATGCTAGCCATGTCACCGGTAGTGTGGCCCGCAGGGACGCCGACCTGCTGGAGCGTCGTGCCAGCATGGGCTCTGGCAGCCACGTGGGCCAGCAGGAGGGTCCCGCTGCACAGCTGTGGGGTGAGGATAGACTGGGTGGTGATATCGCCCATTACAGGGGCCTCTTCTGCTGGCAAGAGTGTGACAGTAGCAAGTAGATGGACAAGCCTGCGTGTGAGGACGGAATGCAGGAGGGGCTCTTGTGCGGCTGGGTGTGGGGCCCTCACGGGAACCGTGGAGAAATGGCCAGGTAACTGCGTCATGTGGGCTAGTAGATTGGCCAGGGCTTCGAACTGAAGGACAATAACGGGGAGTAGCTGTCAGGCCCTGGGAGTGTCTGAGTGTAAGTGGAGATGGGTTTGGGATCACTGAGGGATGCGTGGGAGCCATCCCTGTATAGGTACAGGTCATAGGGAGATAGTCTCGTGAGGCCTGTGAGTGTCTAGGGTTGTCCTGGGTGCCTGGGGCTGACTGTGGCAGAAATCTGGGGAAGGCTGGAGAGAAGCTGGGAGACCCAGGAGAGTCCCTGAAGGCAGGGGGTGAAGAGGTGAAAGAAATGGGGGAGGGTTGCAGTAAGGTCCGTGAGTTTGTAGGTGATTCCTGGGTGCGGGAAGCTGACTCCAGGTGAAATCTGGAGACGGTCGGAGTGTAGCTGAGAGAGACAGAAGAGTCCTTGAGGGCTGGGGGTGAGAACATGAGGGAGACTGGGGAGTAAGTCAGTGAAATTCGTGAGTTCGGTGGTGTATCGTGGGTGCCTGGAACTGACTCCAGCTGGAATCTAGCGAAGTTTTGAGAGTAGCTGAAAGAGACACAGGAGTCCCTGTGGGCTGAGGGCAAAGACCTGAGAGAGACCAGGGAGGACCTCAGTGAAGTTTGTGAGTCTGTAGGTGATTCCGGAGTGTGGGAGGCTGAGTGCCGCTGAAATCTGGGCGTGGTGGGAGAGTAGCTGGGACAGACAGGAGAGTCCCAGGGGGCTGGGGGTGAAGACATGACAGAGACTGGGGAGTAACTCAGCGAAACTGCTGAGTTTGGTGGTGATACCTGGGTGCCTGGAACTGACTCCCGCTGAAATCTGGGCATGGTTGGAGAGTAGCTGGGACACACAGGAGAGTCCCTGAGGGCTGGGGGTGAAGACATGAGAGAGACCGGGGAGTACCTCAGTGAAACTGGTGAGTTTGGTGGTGACTCCGGGGTGCCTGGGACTGACTCCAGCTGAAATGTGTGCGTGGTTGGAGAGTAGCTGGGACAGACAGGAGAGTCCCTGAGGGCTGGTGAAGACATGAGAGAGACTGGAGAGTAAGTGAGTGAAATTGGGGAGTTTGGTGGTGCTTCCTGGGTGCTTGGAACTGACTCCCGCTGAAGTGTGGGCGTGGTTGGAGAGTAGCTGGGACACACAGGAGAGTCCCTGAGGGTTGGAGATAAAGACGTGCTAGAGAGTGAGGAGTAACTGAGTGAAATTGGGGAGTTTGGTGGTGATTCCGGGGTGCCTGGAACTGACTGCAGCTGAAATGTGGGCGTGGTTGGAGAGTAGCTGGGACAGACGGGAGAGTCCCTGAGGGATGGTGAAGACATGAGAGAGACTGGGGAGTAACGCAGTGAAATTGGTGAGTTTGGTGGTGATTTCTGGGTGCCTGCAACGGACTCCCGCTGAAGTGTGGGCGTGTTTGGAGAGTAGCTGGGACAGACAGGCGAGTCCCTGAGGGTTGGAGATAAAGACGTGCTAGAGACTGGGGAGTAACTCAGTGAAAGTGGTGGGCTTGGTGGTGATCCCTGGGTTCCTGGAACTGACCCGCGCTGAAATGTGGGCGTGGTTGGAGAGTAGCTGGGACAGACTGGAGGGTCCGTAAGGGCTGGGGGTGAAGACGTGAGAGAGACTGGCGAGGATCTCCCTGAGGTCTGTGAGTTTGTAGGTGTTTCTGGGGTGTGGGGTAGAGACTCCCGCTGAAATCTGGGCGTAGTTGGAGAGTAGCTGGGACAGACAGGAGAGTCATGGGTGGCTGGGGGTGAGCTGCTGGATGATGGCAGTAAGAACATATGGTATATTATTGATGAATGAGGTGACTGTGAAGAATCTCCAGAGGAGGACACGGGAGAACACAATGACATGAGTGACTGTCCTGCTTGGTTAGGAAAGGGAAACGTAAAGTTGTGGAATTCTGTTGATGATGGATGTGAGAGTGGTGAAGCCCTGCGGGGTGATGTAGAGTACTTCCACATCCCTGGTGAGGAGCTGCCCCTTGGGTCTGAGTTTCTGGGAGGGGAGAGGGAGAAGCTGGGTGAGGCAGGCATGAATCTTGAGGAGTCAGGGCTGGGGGACCGCTCATATTCTCCCGAGACGTGGGAGTCTCTGGGGGACTCCTGGGTGCATGGGGCTGACTCCCGCAGGAACCTGGGGATGGCTGGAGAGTAACTGGGAGCCACAGGAGAGTCCCTGAGGCCTGGGGGTGAAGAGATGAAAGACACAGGGGTGGAGCACCGTGAGGCTCGTGAGTTTGTAGGTGATTCCCGGGTGTGGGGGGCTGACTCCAGCTGAAATCTGGGGTTGTTTGGAGAGTAGCTGGGAGACACAGGAGATCCCCCGAGAGCTGGGGGTGAGCTGCTGGGTGATGGCAGTAAGAACATGTGGTATATTATTGATGAACGTGGGGACTCTGAGGAATCCTCAGAGGAGGACACGGGAGAGCCCAATGGCTTCATTGATTGCCCATCACGGTGAGGACAGGGAAATGGGAGCTTGTGGGATTCTGGTGATGACAGAGGTGAGTGTGGTGAAGCCCTAGGGGATGGTGAATGGTAGCTCCGGATCCCTGGTGAGGAGCTTCCCCTGAAGCCTGAGTTTCTGAGAGGGGAGAGGGAGAAGCTGGGTGAGGCTCGCATGGACCTTGGGGAGTCCGTGCTGGGGGACCGTTCATAAGAAGAGCCGGACAAGACCCTACTGTTCTTAGGTGCAGACATGATTAGGAAACCTGCAGCTCCCAGGGGCCCCTACTAATTTTCTAACTCGCAGAAGGAAGGAGTGTGTGTGCGTGTGTGTGTGTGTGCGCGGTGTGAGGTATGTACCCCTTAAGAAAATGGAAATCAACCAACCAATGAGACAGACAGACAGACAGACAGACAGACAGAGATTCACTTGCCCAAGTGTTCTGTCCTGTCCTCTGAATCCGCTTCCAAGTCGCAAGACGCTTTGAGCTCCAAGTCAACGCAGAGTCCGCCAACCGCTCCGGCCGCTGATCCGCTCCGCGAAGATCTGAGTACAGGCCAGCCAGGGTGGGTTTAAATAGCCTCGGGCGCAGCCTAGCAGCGGAAAGGGCGGAGCTTCACTCCTCCTTTCCATCAGTCACCCCCAACTTTCCCAGGCTACACCTCGTAGGAAACTGTTCTCCTGCTTTGATTTCATGCGCCACCTTTGGGACAATCTAAGAACTTACAAGTTTTCTTGGCCAGATATATTAGGAATTGTATGCACTGAAACACTGAAAACCAACTAGTGGTTCTGTGGTTCCCACGTTGTGGTTTTGACACCAGCAGCATCCTTGCCACAATCAAACCCCGGAGATCCACAGATCTGCGGTGTAACAATACCTCCCCCTGATCCGGATGCATGGCAGTTTAAGAAGTCTTTCCGTGTAAGGGAAAAGACTTTGAAGAAAAGGTGGAGATATGCGTTGTAGAAACATTCTTTTGCTCTGGAACCACGTAGAGACTTGGGAGCCAGTTGGGTGGAGCATTCGTTGGATGAGGGTGCTCGGGTTAGGAATATCAAGGTGTGGCTCCAGATAATCCAATCATCTAATTAAGATTCCAGTTATGCTCATCTGTTTTAAAATTCCGTTTGGGTAAATTCTTTTAGTCAGACTGAGAATGGCAAAGCCTCAACCCCAATTTCCAGGGAGGGTTGAGAGCCTCAGGTGGAGTTGATCACCAATAGCCTATGGTTTAACCCGTCATGCCTATAGAATGAGGTCTCCATAAAAACCCAAAAGGACTGGGTTCAGAGAGCTTGTGGATAACACTTCCTGGAAGGTAGTGCACCCCTCCCCACACGCCGGGCCCCGCATTTATTTCTGAACTTTTGGCAAAGTCCGCTAAAATACAACGGCAAATGTAAGTGTTTCCCTGCGTGCTGTGAGCTCTTCCAGCCAATGAATGCAACTAAATCTGGGAGTGGTGGCAACCTGATTTATAGCCAGTTGCTGAGAAGCACAGGTAAAACAACGTGGGGCTTCCCATTGTTATTAGTGTGGGAGGCCTGTCTGGCGGGACTCGGCCCTTTGGAATCTAAAGCTATGTCCCGGTAGATAGCGTCACCATTGAATTAGAAGACACACATATGTTGAGAATAATCTTTCTGGTCATTTGCTGCATGTCTTATTTACAATATGTAATCAAATTCTTTATCCTGGCCTTATGGCACCTGGGTTGAGAACCATGATTTGAACCAAACATTGGTCTGTCACGTTCTGAGTTTGAAACTTTATTTTGCCTTTAGCGTTTTGCTATTGCTTTTTCGTTTTCTTTTGTTTCGTTTCGTTTCTAAGTTCTGGGGTATATGTGCAGGATGTGCAGATTTGTTACTAAGGTAAACGTGTGCCATGGTGGTTCGCTGCACCTGTCAACCCATCACCTAGGTATTAAGCCCAGCATGCAGTAGCTGTTTTTCTTAACGCTCTGCCTCCCGAAAGGCCCCAGTGAGTGTTGTTCCCCTTCCTGTGTCCATGTCATCTCCTTTTTCAGCTCTCATTATAAGTGAGAATGTGGCGTTTGGTTTTCTTTCCCTGGATTAGTTTGCTGAGCATAATGACCACACATCACCACTGTTTCTGTTTTTTAGTATAAAGAGTAGTATTTTATTGAATAAGATTTGCTCACAGAAAAATAAGCTTAAGTCTACAATGAATGCCAGACTCTACAGCAGAAAGCAATTTTCTCACTTTTCCACACACAATGGTTCCTACTAAGTGAAAAAACTTCATTCACAAATGTACTACTCTGTCTCAAAACATCTCACATAATCATGCACTGTACTAAAGCCATTAGATCAGTTCTTCAGTCAGGTTAAAGAAGTATCCCTCTAATAACTGACTTTTATAATGCTATCAATATCCACTCCCAATCAGTCTGCCATTGTTAATGGTGTACAGCATTACTGAATACAATGGAATTGATGACGCCCATATCCACGGACACACCGTGACTTACGGTGGTTTGATTTATGATTTTTCAACGTTATGATGGGATTATTGGAATATTAGGTGCGTTTCTGAGTTACAGTGGGTTTATGAGTATGCGACCCTATACTCCAGAATCAGCTGTATAAGGAAAAACAGGTGTACCTCATAAGAGTATGCTTAGTGACTTGGGATAAACCAATAGATGTTCACAACTGATGGAGAGCCGTGAAAGAGAGATAGCGGTAAATACTTACAATAACACAATTTTCCTGCACCTGTCGAGGATTTCTCCCAAAAAACGCAGAATATGGGATGCACCTAAGGCATATGAAAGAGAGAGGGCAGAAGGAGTAAGAGAGAAATAGGAGGAAGGAAGGAAGGAAGGAAAGAAAGAAGGAAGGTAGGAAGGAATGAAGGAAGGAAGGAAGGAAGGAAGGACGAAAGGAAGGAGAAAACACCCGGTGTTACTAAAACCCCCCAAAAAATGGTTTCCCCCTGTGGGTAAGCCTACAATGTGGATGAATCTTGAAAATATTGTGCTACGTGTTGTGTCAGTCATAACAGCTCACCTATTGTGCAATTCCGTTGATAGGAAATGTCCACAATATGGAAATCTATGCATATGGGATTGATCGCACTAGGTAGTTGCTACCTAGGGCTGAGGGTCAGGGCGAAGGTTTGAGACAGAATGAGGAGTGACTAATGTCTACAGGGTTTTTCTCTGGTCGGGGGTGATAAGACGTTCTACAATGGATTGCGAATTAAAATTGAATGTGCACCACCACAGGTATACTAAAAGCCACTCAATTCATGACTTTTAATGGGGGAATCTTCTGTGGCGCACTCTCATGGAGACCACGGCAGACATAGTGAGAGAGAAAAAGGTGAGTAAATATCTGAAACGGAGGCAGAAAGAGAGAGAATGAGAAGCCCTGTGAATGGAAGGGAGAGCGAAAAGGGAAAATGGTCCTATTTACAAATGACAGATGTGAAACTGGGGTTCACATCAACAGTGTCACTGCCAGGAAGGAGGGTCATGCTAGCCATGTCACCGGTAGTGTGGCCCGCAGGGACGCCGACCTGCTGGAGCGTCGTGCCAGCATGGGCTCTGGCAGCCACGTGGGCCAGCAGGAGGGTCCCGCTGCACAGCTGTGGGGTGAGGATAGACTGGGTGGTGATATCGCCCATTACAGGGGCCTCTTCTGCTGGCAAGAGTGTGACAGTAGCAAGTAGATGGACAAGCCTGCGTGTGAGGACGGAATGCAGGAGGGGCTCTTGTGCGGCTGGGTGTGGGGCCCTCACGGGAACCGTGGAGAAATGGCCAGGTAACTGCGTCATGTGGGCTAGTAGATTGGCCAGGGCTTCGAACTGAAGGACAATAACGGGGAGTAGCTGTCAGGCCCTGGGAGTGTCTGAGTGTAAGTGGAGATGGGTTTGGGATCACTGAGGGATGCGTGGGAGCCATCCCTGTATAGGTACAGGTCATAGGGAGATAGTCTCGTGAGGCCTGTGAGTGTCTAGGGTTGTCCTGGGTGCCTGGGGCTGACTGTGGCAGAAATCTGGGGAAGGCTGGAGAGAAGCTGGGAGACCCAGGAGAGTCCCTGAAGGCAGGGGGTGAAGAGGTGAAAGAAATGGGGGAGGGTTGCAGTAAGGTCCGTGAGTTTGTAGGTGATTCCTGGGTGCGGGAAGCTGACTCCAGGTGAAATCTGGAGACGGTCGGAGTGTAGCTGAGAGAGACAGAAGAGTCCTTGAGGGCTGGGGGTGAGAACATGAGGGAGACTGGGGAGTAAGTCAGTGAAATTCGTGAGTTCGGTGGTGTATCGTGGGTGCCTGGAACTGACTCCAGCTGGAATCTAGCGAAGTTTTGAGAGTAGCTGAAAGAGACACAGGAGTCCCTGTGGGCTGAGGGCAAAGACCTGAGAGAGACCAGGGAGGACCTCAGTGAAGTTTGTGAGTCTGTAGGTGATTCCGGAGTGTGGGAGGCTGACTCCCGCTGAAATCTGGGCGTGGTGGGAGAGTAGCTGGGACAGACAGGAGAGTCCCAGGGGGCTGGGGGTGAAGACATGACAGAGACTGGGGAGTAACTCAGCGAAACTGCTGAGTTTGGTGGTGATACCTGGGTGCCTGGAACTGACTCCCGCTGAAATCTGGGCATGGTTGGAGAGTAGCTGGGACACACAGGAGAGTCCCTGAGGGCTGGGGGTGAAGACATGAGAGAGACCGGGGAGTACCTCAGTGAAACTGGTGAGTTTGGTGGTGACTCCGGGGTGCCTGGGACTGACTCCAGCTGAAATGTGTGCGTGGTTGGAGAGTAGCTGGGACAGACAGGAGAGTCCCTGAGGGCTGGTGAAGACATGAGAGAGACTGGAGAGTAAGTGAGTGAAATTGGGGAGTTTGGTGGTGCTTCCTGGGTGCTTGGAACTGACTCCCGCTGAAGTGTGGGCGTGGTTGGAGAGTAGCTGGGACACACAGGAGAGTCCCTGAGGGTTGGAGATAAAGACGTGCTAGAGAGTGAGGAGTAACTGAGTGAAATTGGGGAGTTTGGTGGTGATTCCGGGGTGCCTGGAACTGACTGCAGCTGAAATGTGGGCGTGGTTGGAGAGTAGCTGGGACAGACGGGAGAGTCCCTGAGGGATGGTGAAGACATGAGAGAGACTGGGGAGTAACGCAGTGAAATTGGTGAGTTTGGTGGTGATTTCTGGGTGCCTGCAACGGACTCCCGCTGAAGTGTGGGCGTGTTTGGAGAGTAGCTGGGACAGACAGGCGAGTCCCTGAGGGTTGGAGATAAAGACGTGCTAGAGACTGGGGAGTAACTCAGTGAAAGTGGTGGGCTTGGTGGTGATCCCTGGGTTCCTGGAACTGACCCGCGCTGAAATGTGGGCGTGGTTGGAGAGTAGCTGGGACAGACTGGAGGGTCCGTAAGGGCTGGGGGTGAAGACGTGAGAGAGACTGGCGAGGATCTCCCTGAGGTCTGTGAGTTTGTAGGTGTTTCTGGGGTGTGGGGTAGAGACTCCCGCTGAAATCTGGGCGTAGTTGGAGAGTAGCTGGGACAGACAGGAGAGTCATGGGTGGCTGGGGGTGAGCTGCTGGATGATGGCAGTAAGAACATATGGTATATTATTGATGAATGAGGTGACTGTGAAGAATCTCCAGAGGAGGACACGGGAGAACACAATGACATGAGTGACTGTCCTGCTTGGTTAGGAAAGGGAAACGTAAAGTTGTGGAATTCTGTTGATGATGGATGTGAGAGTGGTGAAGCCCTGCGGGGTGATGTAGAGTACTTCCACATCCCTGGTGAGGAGCTGCCCCTTGGGTCTGAGTTTCTGGGAGGGGAGAGGGAGAAGCTGGGTGAGGCAGGCATGAATCTTGAGGAGTCAGGGCTGGGGGACCGCTCATATTCTCCCGAGACGTGGGAGTCTCTGGGGGACTCCTGGGTGCATGGGGCTGACTCCCGCAGGAACCTGGGGATGGCTGGAGAGTAACTGGGAGCCACAGGAGAGTCCCTGAGGCCTGGGGGTGAAGAGATGAAAGACACAGGGGTGGAGCACCGTGAGGCTCGTGAGTTTGTAGGTGATTCCCGGGTGTGGGGGGCTGACTCCAGCTGAAATCTGGGGTTGTTTGGAGAGTAGCTGGGAGACACAGGAGATCCCCCGAGAGCTGGGGGTGAGCTGCTGGGTGATGGCAGTAAGAACATGTGGTATATTATTGATGAACGTGGGGACTCTGAGGAATCCTCAGAGGAGGACACGGGAGAGCCCAATGGCTTCATTGATTGCCCATCACGGTGAGGACAGGGAAATGGGAGCTTGTGGGATTCTGGTGATGACAGAGGTGAGTGTGGTGAAGCCCTAGGGGATGGTGAATGGTAGCTCCGGATCCCTGGTGAGGAGCTTCCCCTGAAGCCTGAGTTTCTGAGAGGGGAGAGGGAGAAGCTGGGTGAGGCTCGCATGGACCTTGGGGAGTCCGTGCTGGGGGACCGTTCATAAGAAGAGCCGGACAAGACCCTACTGTTCTTAGGTGCAGACATGATTAGGAAACCTGCAGCTCCCAGGGGCCCCTACTAATTTTCTAACTCGCAGAAGGAAGGAGTGTGTGTGCGTGTGTGTGTGTGTGTGCGCGGTGTGAGGTATGTGCCCCTTAAGAAAATGGAAATCAACCAACCAATGAGACAGACAGACAGACAGACAGACAGAGATTCACTTGCCCAAGTGTTCTGTCCTGTCCTCTGAATCCGCTTCCAAGTCGCAAGACGCTGTGAGCTCCAAGTCAACGCAGAGTCCGCCAACCGCTCCGGCCGCTGATCCGCTCCGCGAAGATCTGAGTACAGGCCAGCCAGGGTGGGTTTAAATGGCCTCGGGCGCAGCCTAGCAGCGGAAAGGGCGGAGCTTCACTCCTCCTTTCCATCAGTCACCCCCAACTTTCCCAGGCTACACCTCGTAGGAAACTGTTCTCCTGCTTTGATTTCATGCGCCACCTTTGGGACAATCTAAGAACTTACAAGTTTTCTTGGCCAGATATATTAGGAATTGTATGCACTGAAACACTGAAAACCAACTAGTGGTTCTGTGGTTCCCACGTTGTGGTTTTGACACCAGCAGCATCCTTGCCACAATCAAACCCCGGAGATCCACAGATCTGCGGTGTAACAATACCTCCCCCTGATCCGGATGCATGGCAGTTTAAGAAGTCTTTCCGTGTAAGGGAAAAGACTTTGAAGAAAAGGTGGAGATATGCGTTGTATAAACATTCTTTTGCTCTGGAACCACGTAGAGACTTGGGAGCCAGTTGGGTGGCGCATTCGTTGGATGAGGGTGCTCGTGTTAGGAATATCAAGGTGTGGCTCCAGATAATCCAATCATCTAATTAAGATTCCAGTTATGCTCATCTGTTTTAAAATTCCGTTTGGGTAAATTCTTTTAGTCAGACTGAGAATGGCAAAGCCTCAACCCCAATTTCCAGGGAGGGTTGAGAGCCTCAGGTGGAGTTGATCACCAATAGCCTATGGTTTAACCCGTCATGCCTATAGAATGAGGTCTCCATAAAAACCCAAAAGGACTGGGTTCAGAGAGCTTGTGGATAACACTTCCTGGAAGGTAGTGCACCCCTCCCCACACGCCGGGCCCCGCATTTATTTCTGAACTTTTGGCAAAGTCCGCTAAAATACAACGGCAAATGTAAGTGTTTCCCTGCGTGCTGTGAGCTCTTCCAGCCAATGAATGCAACTAAATCTGGGAGTGGTGGCAACCTGATTTATAGCCAGTTGCTGAGAAGCACAGGTAAAACAACGTGGGGCTTCCCATTGTTATTAGTGTGGGAGGCCTGTCTGGCGGGACTCGGCCCTTTGGAATCTAAAGCTATGTCCCGGTAGATAGCGTCACCATTGAATTAGAAGACACACATATGTTGAGAATAATCTTTCTGGTCATTTGCTGCATGTCTTATTTACAATATGTAATCAAATTCTTTATCCTGGCCTTATGGCACCTGGGTTGAGAACCATGATTTGAACCAAACATTGGTCTGTCACGTTCTGAGTTTGAAACTTTATTTTGCCTTTAGCGTTTTGCTATTGCTTTTTCGTTTTCTTTTGTTTCGTTTCGTTTCTAAGTTCTGGGGTATATGTGCAGGATGTGCAGATTTGTTACTAAGGTAAACGTGTGCCATGGTGGTTCGCTGCACCTGTCAACCCATCACCTAGGTATTAAGCCCAGCATGCAGTAGCTGTTTTTCTTAACGCTCTGCCTCCCGAAAGGCCCCAGTGAGTGTTGTTCCCCTTCCTGTGTCCATGTCATCTCCTTTTTCAGCTCTCATTATAAGTGAGAATGTGGCGTTTGGTTTTCTTTCCCTGGATTAGTTTGCTGAGCATAATGACCACACATCACCACTGTTTCTGTTTTTTAGTATAAAGAGTAGTATTTTATTGAATAAGATTTGCTCACAGAAAAATAAGCTTAAGTCTACAATGAATGCCAGACTCTACAGCAGAAAGCAATTTTCTCACTTTTCCACACACAATGGTTCCTACTAAGTGAAAAAACTTCATTCACAAATGTACTACTCTGTCTCAAAACATCTCACATAATCATGCACTGTACTAAAGCCATTAGATCAGTTCTTCAGTCAGGTTAAAGAAGTATCCCTCTAATAACTGACTTTTATAATGCTATCAATATCCACTCCCAATCAGTCTGCCATTGTTAATGGTGTACAGCATTACTGAATACAATGGAATTGATGACGCCCATATCCACGGACACACCGTGACTTACGGTGGTTTGATTTATGATTTTTCAACGTTATGATGGGATTATTGGAATATTAGGTGCGTTTCTGAGTTACAGTGGGTTTATGAGTATGCGACCCTATACTCCAGAAACAGCTGTATAAGGAAAAACAGGTGTACCTAATAAGAATATGCTTAGTGACTTGGGATAAACCAATAGATGTTCACAACTGATGGAGAGCCGTGAAAGAGAGATAGCGGTAAATACTTACAATAACACAATTTTCCTGCACCTGTCGAGGATTTCTCCCAAAAAACGCAGAATGTGGGATGCACCTAAGGCATATGAAAGAGAGAGGGCAGAAGGAGTAAGAGAGAAATAGGAGGAAGGAAGGAAGGAAGGAAAGAAAGAAAGAAGGAAGGTAGGAAGGAATGAAGGAAGGAAGGAAGGAAGGACGAAAGGAAGGAGAAAACACCCGGTGTTACTAAAACCCCCCAAAAAATGGTTTCCCCCTGTGGGTAAGCCTACAATGTGGATGAATCTTGAAAATATTGTGCTACGTGTTGTGTCAGTCATAACAGCTCACCTATTGTGCAATTCCGTTGATAGGAAATGTCCACAATATGGAAATCTATGCATATGGGATTGATCGCACTAGGTAGTTGCTACCTAGGGCTGAGGGTCAGGGCGAAGGTTTGAGACAGAATGAGGAGTGACTAATGTCTACAGGGTTTTTCTCTGGTCGGGGGTGATAAGACGTTCTACAATGGATTGCGAATTAAAATTGAATGTGCACCACCACAGGTATACTAAAAGCCACTCAATTCATGACTTTTAATGGGGGAATCTTCTGTGGCGCACTCTCATGGAGACCACGGCAGACATAGTGAGAGAGAAAAAGGTGAGTAAATATCTGAAACGGAGGCAGAAAGAGAGAGAATGAGAAGCCCTGTGAATGGAAGGGAGAGCGAAAAGGGAAAATGGTCCTATTTACAAATGACAGATGTGAAACTGGGGTTCACATCAACAGTGTCACTGCCAGGAAGGAGGGTCATGCTAGCCATGTCACCGGTAGTGTGGCCCGCAGGGACGCCGACCTGCTGGAGCGTCGTGCCAGCATGGGCTCTGGCAGCCACGTGGGCCAGCAGGAGGGTCCCGCTGCACAGCTGTGGGGTGAGGATAGACTGGGTGGTGATATCGCCCATTACAGGGGCCTCTTCTGCTGGCAAGAGTGTGACAGTAGCAAGTAGATGGACAAGCCTGCGTGTGAGGACGGAATGCAGGAGGGGCTCTTGTGCGGCTGGGTGTGGGGCCCTCACGGGAACCGTGGAGAAATGGCCAGGTAACTGCGTCATGTGGGCTAGTAGATTGGCCAGGGCTTCGAACTGAAGGACAATAACGGGGAGTAGCTGTCAGGCCCTGGGAGTGTCTGAGTGTAAGTGGAGATGGGTTTGGGGTCACTGAGGGATGCGTGGGAGCCATCCCTGTATAGGTACAGGTCATAGGGAGATAGTCTCGTGAGGCCTGTGAGTGTCTAGGGTTGTCCTGGGTGCCTGGGGCTGACTGTGGCAGAAATCTGGGGAAGGCTGGAGAGAAGCTGGGAGACCCAGGAGAGTCCCTGAAGGCAGGGGGTGAAGAGGTGAAAGAAATGGGGGAGGGTTGCAGTAAGGTCCGTGAGTTTGTAGGTGATTCCTGGGTGCGGGAAGCTGACTCCAGGTGAAATCTGGAGACGGTCGGAGTGTAGCTGAGAGAGACAGAAGAGTCCTTGAGGGCTGGGGGTGAGAACATGAGGGAGACTGGGGAGTAAGTCAGTGAAATTCGTGAGTTCGGTGGTGTATCGTGGGTGCCTGGAACTGACTCCAGCTGGAATCTAGCGAAGTTTTGAGAGTAGCTGAAAGAGACACAGGAGTCCCTGTGGGCTGAGGGCAAAGACCTGAGAGAGACCAGGGAGGACCTCAGTGAAGTCTGTGAGTCTGTAGGTGATTCCGGAGTGTGGGAGGCTGAGTGCCGCTGAAATCTGGGCGTGGTGGGAGAGTAGCTGGGACAGACAGGAGAGTCCCAGGGGGCTGGGGGTGAAGACATGACAGAGACTGGGGAGTAACTCAGCGAAACTGCTGAGTTTGGTGGTGATACCTGGGTGCCTGGAACTGACTCCCGCTGAAATCTGGGCATGGTTGGAGAGTAGCTGGGACACACAGGAGAGTCCCTGAGGGCTGGGGGTGAAGACATGAGAGAGACCGGGGAGTACCTCAGTGAAACTGGTGAGTTTGGTGGTGACTCCGGGGTGCCTGGGACTGACTCCAGCTGAAATGTGTGCGTGGTTGGAGAGTAGCTGGGACAGACAGGAGAGTCCCTGAGGGCTGGTGAAGACATGAGAGAGACTGGAGAGTAAGTGAGTGAAATTGGGGAGTTTGGTGGTGCTTCCTGGGTGCTTGGAACTGACTCCCGCTGAAGTGTGGGCGTGGTTGGAGAGTAGCTGGGACACACAGGAGAGTCCCTGAGGGTTGGAGATAAAGACGTGCTAGAGAGTGAGGAGTAACTGAGTGAAATTGGGGAGTTTGGTGGTGATTCCGGGGTGCCTGGAACTGACTGCAGCTGAAATGTGGGCGTGGTTGGAGAGTAGCTGGGACAGACGGGAGAGTCCCTGAGGGATGGTGAAGACATGAGAGAGACTGGGGAGTAACGCAGTGAAATTGGTGAGTTTGGTGGTGATTTCTGGGTGCCTGCAACGGACTCCCGCTGAAGTGTGGGCGTGTTTGGAGAGTAGCTGGGACAGACAGGCGAGTCCCTGAGGGTTGGAGATAAAGACGTGCTAGAGACTGGGGAGTAACTCAGTGAAAGTGGTGGGCTTGGTGGTGATCCCTGGGTTCCTGGAACTGACCCGCGCTGAAATGTGGGCGTGGTTGGAGAGTAGCTGGGACAGACTGGAGGGTCCGTAAGGGCTGGGGGTGAAGACGTGAGAGAGACTGGCGAGGATCTCACTGAGGTCTGTGAGTTTGTAGGTGTTTCTGGGGTGTGGGGTAGAGACTCCCGCTGAAATCTGGGCGTAGTTGGAGAGTAGCTGGGACAGACAGGAGAGTCATGGGTGGCTGGGGGTGAGCTGCTGGATGATGGCAGTAAGAACATATGGTATATTATTGATGAATGAGGTGACTGTGAAGAATCTCCAGAGGAGGACACGGGAGAACACAATGACATGCGTGACTGTCCTGCTTGGTTAGGAAAGGGAAACGTAAAGTTGTGGAATTCTGTTGATGATGGATGTGAGAGTGGTGAAGCCCTGCGGGGTGATGTAGAGTACTTCCACATCCCTGGTGAGGAGCTGCCCCTTGGGTCTGAGTTTCTGGGAGGGGAGAGGGAGAAGCTGGGTGAGGCAGGCATGAATCTTGAGGAGTCAGGGCTGGGGGACCGCTCATATTCTCCCGAGACGTGTGAGTCTCTGGGGGACTCCTGGGTGCATGGGGCTGACTCCCGCAGGAACCTGGGGATGGCTGGAGAGTAACTGGGAGCCACAGGAGAGTCCCTGAGGCCTGGGGGTGAAGAGATGAAAGACACAGGGGTGGAGCACCGTGAGGCTCGTGAGTTTGTAGGTGATTCCCGGGTGTGGGGGGCTGACTCCAGCTGAAATCTGGGGTTGTTTGGAGAGTAGCTGGGAGACACAGGAGATCCCCCGAGAGCTGGGGGTGAGCTGCTGGGTGATGGCAGTAAGAACATGTGGTATATTATTGATGAACGTGGGGACTCTGAGGAATCCTCAGAGGAGGACACGGGAGAGCCCAATGGCTTCATTGATTGCCCATCACGGTGAGGACAGGGAAATGGGAGCTTGTGGGATTCTGGTGATGACAGAGGTGAGTGTGGTGAAGCCCTAGGGGATGGTGAATGGTAGCTCCGGATCCCTGGTGAGGAGCTTCCCCTGAAGCCTGAGTTTCTGAGAGGGGAGAGGGAGAAGCTGGGTGAGGCTCGCATGGACCTTGGGGAGTCCGTGCTGGGGGACCGTTCATAAGAAGAGCCGGACAAGACCCTACTGTTCTTAGGTGCAGACATGATTAGGAAACCTGCAGCTCCCAGGGGCCCCTACTAATTTTCTAACTCGCAGAAGGAAGGAGTGTGTGTGCGTGTGTGTGTGTGTGTGCGCGGTGTGAGGTATGTGCCCCTTAAGAAAATGGAAATCAACCAACCAATGAGACAGACAGACAGACAGACAGACAGACAGAGATTCACTTGCCCAAGTGTTCTGTCCTGTCCTCTGAATCCGCTTCCAAGTCGCAAGACGCTGTGAGCTCCAAGTCAACGCAGAGTCCGCCAACCGCTCCGGCCGCTGATCCGCTCCGCGAAGATCTGAGTACAGGCCAGCCAGGGTGGGTTTAAATGGCCTCGGGCGCAGCCTAGCAGCGGAAAGGGCGGAGCTTCACTCCTCCTTTCCATCAGTCACCCCCAACTTTCCCAGGCTACACCTCGTAGGAAACTGTTCTCCTGCTTTGATTTCATGCGCCACCTTTGGGACAATCTAAGAACTTACAAGTTTTCTTGGCCAGATATATTAGGAATTGTATGCACTGAAACACTGAAAACCAACTAGTGGTTCTGTGGTTCCCACGTTGTGGTTTTGACACCAGCAGCATCCTTGCCACAATCAAACCCCGGAGATCCACAGATCTGCGGTGTAACAATACCTCCCCCTGATCCGGATGCATGGCAGTTTAAGAAGTCTTTCCGTGTAAGGGAAAAGACTTTGAAGAAAAGGTGGAGATATGCGTTGTAGAAACATTCTTTTGCTCTGGAACCACGTAGAGACTTGGGAGCCAGTTGGGTGGAGCATTCGTTGGATGAGGGTGCTCGGGTTAGGAATATCAAGGTGTGGCTCCAGATAATCCAATCATCTAATTAAGATTCCAGTTATGCTCATCTGTTTTAAAATTCCGTTTGGGTAAATTCTTTTAGTCAGACTGAGAATGGCAAAGCCTCAACCCCAATTTCCAGGGAGGGTTGAGAGCCTCAGGTGGAGTTGATCACCAATAGCCTATGGTTTAACCCGTCATGCCTATAGAATGAGGTCTCCATAAAAACCCAAAAGGACTGGGTTCAGAGAGCTTGTGGATAACACTTCCTGGAAGGTAGTGCACCCCTCCCCACACGCCGGGCCCCGCATTTATTTCTGAACTTTTGGCAAAGTCCGCTAAAATACAACGGCAAATGTAAGTGTTTCCCTGCGTGCTGTGAGCTCTTCCAGCCAATGAATGCAACTAAATCTGGGAGTGGTGGCAACCTGATTTATAGCCAGTTGCTGAGAAGCACAGGTAAAACAACGTGGGGCTTCCCATTGTTATTAGTGTGGGAGGCCTGTCTGGCGGGACTCGGCCCTTTGGAATCTAAAGCTATGTCCCGGTAGATAGCGTCACCATTGAATTAGAAGACACACATATGTTGAGAATAATCTTTCTGGTCATTTGCTGCATGTCTTATTTACAATATGTAATCAAATTCTTTATCCTGGCCTTATGGCACCTGGGTTGAGAACCATGATTTGAACCAAACATTGGTCTGTCACGTTCTGAGTTTGAAACTTTATTTTGCCTTTAGCGTTTTGCTATTGCTTTTTCGTTTTCTTTTGTTTCGTTTCGTTTCTAAGTTCTGGGGTATATGTGCAGGATGTGCAGATTTGTTACTAAGGTAAACGTGTGCCATGGTGGTTCGCTGCACCTGTCAACCCATCACCTAGGTATTAAGCCCAGCATGCAGTAGCTGTTTTTCTTAACGCTCTGCCTCCCGAAAGGCCCCAGTGAGTGTTGTTCCCCTTCCTGTGTCCATGTCATCTCATTTTTCAGCTCTCATTATAAGTGAGAATGTGGCGTTTGGTTTTCTTTCCCTGGATTAGTTTGCTGAGCATAATGACCACACATCACCACTGTTTCTGTTTTTTAGTATAAAGAGTAGTATTTTATTGAATAAGATTTGCTCACAGAAAAATAAGCTTAAGTCTACAATGAATGCCAGACTCTACAGCAGAAAGCAATTTTCTCACTTTTCCACACACAATGGTTCCTACTAAGTGAAAAAACTTCATTCACAAATGTACTACTCTGTCTCAAAACATCTCACATAATCATGCACTGTACTAAAGCCATTAGATCAGTTCTTCAGTCAGGTTAAAGAAGTATCCCTCTAATAACTGACTTTTATAATGCTATCAATATCCACTCCCAATCAGTCTGCCATTGTTAATGGTGTACAGCATTACTGAATACAATGGAATTGATGACGCCCATATCCACGGACACACCGTGACTTACGGTGGTTTGATTTATGATTTTTCAACGTTATGATGGGATTATTGGAATATTAGGTGCGTTTCTGAGTTACAGTGGGTTTATGAGTATGCGACCCTATACTCCAGAAACAGCTGTATAAGGAAAAACAGGTGTACCTAATAAGAATATGCTTAGTGACTTGGGATAAACCAATAGATGTTCACAACTGATGGAGAGCCGTGAAAGAGAGATAGCGGTAAATACTTACAATAACACAATTTTCCTGCACCTGTCGAGGATTTCTCCCAAAAAACGCAGAATGTGGGATGCACCTAAGGCATATGAAAGAGAGAGGGCAGAAGGAGTAAGAGAGAAATAGGAGGAAGGAAGGAAGGAAAGAAAGAAAGAAGGAAGGTAGGAAGGAATGAAGGAAGGAAGGAAGGAAGGAAGGACGAAAGGAAGGAGAAAACACCCGGTGTTACTAAAACCCCCCAAAAAATGGTTTCCCCCTGTGGGTAAGCCTACAATGTGGATGAATCTTGAAAATATTGTGCTACGTGTTGTGTCAGTCATAACAGCTCACCTATTGTGCAATTCCGTTGATAGGAAATGTCCACAATATGGAAATCTATGCATATGGGATTGATCGCACTAGGTAGTTGCTACCTAGGGCTGAGGGTCAGGGCGAAGGTTTGAGACAGAATGAGGAGTGACTAATGTCTACAGGGTTTTTCTCTGGTCGGGGGTGATAAGACGTTCTACAATGGATTGCGAATTAAAATTGAATGTGCACCACCACAGGTATACTAAAAGCCACTCAATTCATGACTTTTAATGGGGGAATCTTCTGTGGCGCACTCTCATGGAGACCACGGCAGACATAGTGAGAGAGAAAAAGGTGAGTAAATATCTGAAACGGAGGCAGAAAGAGAGAGAATGAGAAGCCCTGTGAATGGAAGGGAGAGCGAAAAGGGAAAATGGTCCTATTTACAAATGACAGATGTGAAACTGGGGTTCACATCAACAGTGTCACTGCCAGGAAGGAGGGTCATGCTAGCCATGTCACCGGTAGTGTGGCCCGCAGGGACGCCGACCTGCTGGAGCGTCGTGCCAGCATGGGCTCTGGCAGCCACGTGGGCCAGCAGGAGGGTCCCGCTGCACAGCTGTGGGGTGAGGATAGACTGGGTGGTGATATCGCCCATTACAGGGGCCTCTTCTGCTGGCAAGAGTGTGACAGTAGCAAGTAGATGGACAAGCCTGCGTGTGAGGACGGAATGCAGGAGGGGCTCTTGTGCGGCTGGGTGTGGGGCCCTCACGGGAACCGTGGAGAAATGGCCAGGTAACTGCGTCATGTGGGCTAGTAGATTGGCCAGGGCTTCGAACTGAAGGACAATAACGGGGAGTAGCTGTCAGGCCCTGGGAGTGTCTGAGTGTAAGTGGAGATGGGTTTGGGGTCACTGAGGGATGCGTGGGAGCCATCCCTGTATAGGTACAGGTCATAGGGAGATAGTCTCGTGAGGCCTGTGAGTGTCTAGGGTTGTCCTGGGTGCCTGGGGCTGACTGTGGCAGAAATCTGGGGAAGGCTGGAGAGAAGCTGGGAGACCCAGGAGAGTCCCTGAAGGCAGGGGGTGAAGAGGTGAAAGAAATGGGGGAGGGTTGCAGTAAGGTCCGTGAGTTTGTAGGTGATTCCTGGGTGCGGGAAGCTGACTCCAGGTGAAATCTGGAGACGGTCGGAGTGTAGCTGAGAGAGACAGAAGAGTCCTTGAGGGCTGGGGGTGAGAACATGAGGGAGACTGGGGAGTAAGTCAGTGAAATTCGTGAGTTCGGTGGTGTATCGTGGGTGCCTGGAACTGACTCCAGCTGGAATCTAGCGAAGTTTTGAGAGTAGCTGAAAGAGACACAGGAGTCCCTGTGGGCTGAGGGCAAAGACCTGAGAGAGACCAGGGAGGACCTCAGTGAAGTTTGTGAGTCTGTAGGTGATTCCGGAGGGTGGGAGGCTGACTCCCGCTGAAATCTGGGCGTGGTGGGAGAGTAGCTGGGACAGACAGGAGAGTCCCAGGGGGCTGGGGGTGAAGACATGACAGAGACTGGGGAGTAACTCAGCGAAACTGCTGAGTTTGGTGGTGATACCTGGGTGCCTGGAACTGACTCCCGCTGAAATCTGGGCATGGTTGGAGAGTAGCTGGGACACACAGGAGAGTCCCTGAGGGCTGGGGGTGAAGACATGAGAGAGACCGGGGAGTACCTCAGTGAAACTGGTGAGTTTGGTGGTGACTCCGGGGTGCCTGGGACTGACTCCAGCTGAAATGTGTGCGTGGTTGGAGAGTAGCTGGGACAGACAGGAGAGTCCCTGAGGGCTGGTGAAGACATGAGAGAGACTGGAGAGTAAGTGAGTGAAATTGGGGAGTTTGGTGGTGCTTCCTGGGTGCTTGGAACTGACTCCCGCTGAAGTGTGGGTGTGGTTGGAGAGTAGCTGGGACACACAGGAGAGTCCCTGAGGGTTGGAGATAAAGACGTGCTAGAGAGTGAGGAGTAACTGAGTGAAATTGGGGAGTTTGGTGGTGATTCCGGGGTGCCTGGAGCTGACTGCAGCTGAAATGTGGGCGTGGTTGGAGAGTAGCTGGGACAGACGGGAGAGTCCCTGAGGGATGGTGAAGACATGAGAGAGACTGGGGAGTAACGCAGTGAAATTGGTGAGTTTGGTGGTGATTTCTGGGTGCCTGCAACGGACTCCCGCTGAAGTGTGGGCGTGTTTGGAGAGTAGCTGGGACAGACAGGCGAGTCCCTGAGGGTTGGAGATAAAGACGTGCTAGAGACTGGGGAGTAACTCAGTGAAAGTGGTGGGCTTGGTGGTGATCCCTGGGTTCCTGGAACTGACCCGCGCTGAAATGTGGGCGTGGTTGGAGAGTAGCTGGGACAGACTGGAGGGTCCGTAAGGGCTGGGGGTGAAGACGTGAGAGAGACTGGCGAGGATCTCACTGAGGTCTGTGAGTTTGTAGGTGTTTCTGGGGTGTGGGGTAGAGACCCCCGCTGAAATCTGGGCGTAGTTGGAGAGTAGCTGGGACAGACAGGAGAGTCATGGGTGGCTGGGGGTGAGCTGCTGGATGATGGCAGTAAGAACATATGGTATATTATTGATGAATGAGGTGACTGTGAAGAATCTCCAGAGGAGGACACGGGAGAACACAATGACATGAGTGACTGTCCTGCTTGGTTAGGAAAGGGAAACGTAAAGTTGTGGAATTCTGTTGATGATGGATGTGAGAGTGGTGAAGCCCTGCGGGGTGATGTAGAGTACTTCCACATCCCTGGTGAGGAGCTGCCCCTTGGGTCTGAGTTTCTGGGAGGGGAGAGGGAGAAGCTGGGTGAGGCAGGCATGAATCTTGAGGAGTCAGGGCTGGGGGACCGCTCATATTCTCCCGAGACGTGGGAGTCTCTGGGGGACTCCTGGGTGCATGGGGCTGACTCCCGCAGGAACCTGGGGATGGCTGGAGAGTAACTGGGAGCCACAGGAGAGTCCCTGAGGCCTGGGGGTGAAGAGATGAAAGACACAGGGGTGGAGCACCGTGAGGCTCGTGAGTTTGTAGGTGATTCCCGGGTGTGGGGGGCTGACTCCAGCTGAAATCTGGGGTTGTTTGGAGAGTAGCTGGGAGACACAGGAGATCCCCCGAGAGCTGGGGGTGAGCTGCTGGGTGATGGCAGTAAGAACATGTGGTATATTATTGATGAACGTGGGGACTCTGAGGAATCCTCAGAGGAGGACACGGGAGAGCCCAATGGCTTCATTGATTGCCCATCACGGTGAGGACAGGGAAATGGGAGCTTGTGGGATTCTGGTGATGACAGAGGTGAGTGTGGTGAAGCCCTAGGGGATGGTGAATGGTAGCTCCGGATCCCTGGTGAGGAGCTTCCCCTGAAGCCTGAGTTTCTGAGAGGGGAGAGGGAGAAGCTGGGTGAGGCTCGCATGGACCTTGGGGAGTCCGTGCTGGGGGACCGTTCATAAGAAGAGCCGGACAAGACCCTACTGTTCTTAGGTGCAGACATGATTAGGAAACCTGCAGCTCCCAGGGGCCCCTACTAATTTTCTAACTCGCAGAAGGAAGGAGTGTGTGTGCGTGTGTGTGTGTGTGCGGTGTGAGGTATGTGCCCCTTAAGAAAATGGAAATCAACCAACCAATGAGACAGACAGACAGACAGACAGACAGACAGACAGAGATTCACTTGCCCAAGTGTTCTGTCCTGTCCTCTGAATCCGCTTCCAAGTCGCAAGACGCTGTGAGCTCCAAGTCAACGCAGAGTCCGCCAACCGCTCCGGCCGCTGATCCGCTCCGCGAAGATCTGAGTACAGGCCAGCCAGGGTGGGTTTAAATGGCCTCGGGCGCAGCCTAGCAGCGGAAAGGGCGGAGCTTCACTCCTCCTTTCCATCAGTCACCCCCAACTTTCCCAGGCTACACCTCGTAGGAAACTGTTCTCCTGCTTTGATTTCATGCGCCACCTTTGGGACAATCTAAGAACTTACAAGTTTTCTTGGCCAGATATATTAGGAATTGTATGCACTGAAACACTGAAAACCAACTAGTGGTTCTGTGGTTCCCACGTTGTGGTTTTGACACCAGCAGCATCCTTGCCACAATCAAACCCCGGAGATCCACAGATCTGCGGTGTAACCATACGTCCCCCTGATCCGGATGCATGGCAGTTTAAGGAGTCTTTCCGTGTAAGGGAAAAGACTTTGAAGAAAAGGTGGAGATATGCGTTGTAGAAACATTCTTTTGCTCTGGAACCACGTAGAGACTTGGGAGCCAGTTGGGTGGAGCATTCGTTGGATGAGGGTGCTCGGGTTAGGAATATCAAGGTGTGGCTCCAGATAATCCAATCATCTAATTAAGATTCCAGTTATGCTCATCTGTTTTAAAATTCCGTTTGGGTAAATTCTTTTAGTCAGACTGAGAATGGCAAAGCCTCAACCCCAATTTCCAGGGAGGGTTGAGAGCCTCAGGTGGAGTTGATCACCAATAGCCTATGGTTTAACCCGTCATGCCTATAGAATGAGGTCTCCATAAAAACCCAAAAGGACTGGGTTCAGAGAGCTTGTGGATAACACTTCCTGGAAGGTAGTGCACCCCTCCCCACACGCCGGGCCCCGCATTTATTTCTGAACTTTTGGCAAAGTCCGCTAAAATACAACGGCAAATGTAAGTGTTTCCCTGCGTGCTGTGAGCTCTTCCAGCCAATGAATGCAACTAAATCTGGGAGTGGTGGCAACCTGATTTATAGCCAGTTGCTGAGAAGCACAGGTAAAACAACGTGGGGCTTCCCATTGTTATTAGTGTGGGAGGCCTGTCTGGCAGGACTCGGCCCTTTGGAATCTAAAGCTATGTCCCGGTAGATAGCGTCACCATTGAATTAGAAGACACACATATGTTGAGAATAATCTTTCTGGTCATTTGCTGCATGTCTTATTTACAATATGTAATCAAATTCTTTATCCTGGCCTTATGGCACCTGGGTTGAGAACCATGATTTGAACCAAACATTGGTCTGTCACGTTCTGAGTTTGAAACTTTATTTTGCCTTTAGCGTTTTGCTATTGCTTTTTCGTTTTCTTTTGTTTCGTTTCGTTTCTAAGTTCTGGGGTATATGTGCAGGATGTGCAGATTTGTTACTAAGGTAAACGTGTGCCATGGTGGTTCGCTGCACCTGTCAACCCATCACCTAGGTATTAAGCCCAGCATGCAGTAGCTGTTTTTCTTAACGCTCTGCCTCCCGAAAGGCCCCAGTGAGTGTTGTTCCCCTTCCTGTGTCCATGTCATCTCCTTTTTCAGCTCTCATTATAAGTGAGAATGTGGCGTTTGGTTTTCTTTCCCTGGATTAGTTTGCTGAGCATAATGACCACACATCACCACTGTTTCTGTTTTTTAGTATAAAGAGTAGTATTTTATTGAATAAGATTTGCTCACAGAAAAATAAGCTTAAGTCTACAATGAATGCCAGACTCTACAGCAGAAAGCAATTTTCTCACTTTTCCACACACAATGGTTCCTACTAAGTGAAAAAACTTCATTCACAAATGTACTACTCTGTCTCAAAACATCTCACATAATCATGCACTGTACTAAAGCCATTAGATCAGTTCTTCAGTCAGGTTAAAGAAGTATCCCTCTAATAACTGACTTTTATAATGCTATCAATATCCACTCCCAATCAGTCTGCCATTGTTAATGGTGTACAGCATTACTGAATACAATGGAATTGATGACGCCCATATCCACGGACACACCGTGACTTACGGTGGTTTGATTTATGATTTTTCAACGTTATGATGGGATTATTGGAATATTAGATGCGTTTCTGAGTTACAGTGGGTTTATGAGTATGCGACCCTATAGTCCAGAAACAGCTGTATAAGGAAAAACAGGTGTACCTAGTAAAAATATGCTTAGTGACTTGGGATAAACCAATAGATGTTCACAACTGATGGAGAGCCGTGAAAGAGAGATAGCGGTAAATAGTTACAATAACACAATTTTCACCAAATATGTGTTATATATACTGTAAATAAACTATCAAAAACTACAGTAATTATATTTAATATACTGTACATAAAATATCAAAAATTACACCAAACGTATATTATATACTGTAAAAAAATATCAAAAATGATAGTAAATATATATAAAATTCTATGTAAAATATCAAAAACTACACCAAATACATATTATATAATTTACATAAAATATCAAAAGGACACCAAATATATATTATATACTGTACATAAAATATCAAAAATACAGTAAATATATTTCATATATTGTGCATATAATATTAACTAAATGTACACCAAATACATTTTATATACTGTAAATAAAATATCAAAAATTACAGTAAACATATATTACACACCATATGTAAAATATCACAATCTTCGCCAAATATATATTATATAATTTACATAAAATAGCAAAAGGACACCAAATATATCTTATATACTGTACATAAAATATCAAAAATTACAGTAAATATATTTCATATACTGTACATATAATATTAACTAAAAGTACACCAAATAAATTTTATATAGTGTGAATAAAATATCAAAAATTTCAGTGAATATATATTACATAATTTACATAAACTATCAAAAAGTACAGCAAATATGTGTCATATATACTGTAAATAAACTATCAAAAACTACAGTAATTATATTAAATATACTGTACATAAAATATCAAAAATTACACCAAATGTATATTATTTACTGTAAATAAAATATCAAAAAGTACAGTACATATATATTATACACCGTATGTAAAATATCACAATCTACTCCACATATATATTATATAATTTACATAAAATATCAAAAGGACACAAAATATATCTTATATACTGTACATAAAATATCAAAAAGTACAGTAAATATATTTCATATATTGTACATATAATATTAACTAAAAGTACACCAAATACATTTTATATACTGTAAATAAATTATCAAAAAGTACAGAAAATATATATTACATACTGTACATAATATATCAAAAAGTACACCAAATACGTGTTATGTATACTGTAAATAAACTATCAAAAACTACAGTAATTATATTCAATATACTGTACATAAAATATCAAAAATTACACCAAATGTATATTATATACTCTAAATAAAATATCAAAAATTACAGTAAATATACATTACACACCCCATGCAAAATATCAAAAACTACACCAAATATATATTATATAATTTACATAAAATACAAAAAGGACACTAAATATTTCTTATATACTGTACATAAAATATCAAATAGTACAGTAAATATATTTCATATATTGTGCATATAATATTAACTAAAAGTACACCAAATACATTTTATGTACTGTAAATAGAATATCAAAAAGTACAGTAAATATATATAAGATACCTTACATAAAATATCAAAAAGTACACCAAATATGTGTTATACATACTGTAAATAAACTATCACAAACTACAGTAATTATATTTAATATACTGTACATAAAATATCAAAAATTACACCAAATGTATATTATATAGTGTAAAGAAAATATAAGAAAGGACGGTAAATATATATTACACACCCTATGTAAAATATCAAAAACTACACCAAATATATATTATATAATTTACATAAAATATCAAAAGGACACCAAATATATCTTATATACTGTACATAAAATATCAAAATGTACAGTAAATATGTTTCATATTTTGCACATATAATATTAACTAAAAGTACACCAAATACACTTTATATACTGTAAATAAAATATCAAAAATACAGTAAATATATATTACATACTGTACATAACATATCAAAAAGCACACCTAATATGTGTTATATATACTGTAAATAAACTGTCAAAAACTACAGTAATTATATTTAATGTACTGTATATAAAATATGAAAAATTACACCAAATGTATATTATATACTGTAAATAAAATATCAAACAGGACAGTAAATATATACTACACACCCTATGTAAAATATCACAAACTACACCAAATATATATTATATAGTTTACATAAAATATCAAAAGGACACCAAATATATCTTATATACTGTATATAAAATATCAAAATTTACAGTAAATAAATTTCATATATTGTGCATATAATATTAACTAAAAGTACACCAAATACATTTTATGTACTGTAAATAAAATATCAAAATGTACAGTAAATATATATTACATACTGTACATAAAATATAAAAAAGCACACCAAATATGTGTTATATATACTGTAAATAAACTATCAAATACTACAGTAATTATATTTAATATACTGTACATAAAATGTCAAAAATTACACCAAATGTATAATATACTGTAAATAAAATATCAAAAAGAACAGTAAATATATATTACACACCCTATGTAATATATCACAAACTACACCAAATATATATTATATAATTTACATGAAATAGCAAAAGGACACCAAATATATCTTATATACTGTACATAAAATATCAAAAATTACAGTAAATATATTTCATATATTGTACATATAATATTAACTAAAAGTACACCAAATACATTTTATATACTGTAAATAAAATATCAGAATGTACAGTAAATATATATTACATACTGTACATAAAAGATCAAAAAGTACACCAAATATGTGTTATATATACTGTAAATAAACTATCAAAAACTACAGTAATTATATTTAATATACTGTATATAAAATAACAAAAATTACACCAAATGTATATTATATACTGTAAGTAAAATATCAAAAAGGACAGTAAATATATTATACACACCCTATGTAAAATATCAAATACTACACCAAATATATATTATATAATTTACATAAAATATCAAAAGGACATCAAATATATCTCATACACTGTACATAAAATATCAAAAAGTTCAGTAAATATATTTCATATATTGTACATATAATATTAACTGAAAGTACACCAAATACCTTTCATATACTGAAAATAAAATAACCAAAATACAGTAAATATATATTACATACTGTACTTAAAATATCAAAAAGTACACCAAATATGTGTTATATATACTGTAAATAAACTATCAAAAACTGCAGTTATTATGTTTAATATACTGCACATTAAATATCAAAAATTACACCAAATGTATATTATATACTGTAACTAAAATATGAAAAAGTACAGTAAATATATATTACACTCTATGTAAAATATCAATAACTACACCAAATATATATTATATAATTTACATAAAATATCAAAAGTACATCAAATATATCCTATATACTGTATATAAAATATCTAAAAGTACAGTAAATATATTTCATATATTGTACATATAATATTAAGTAAAAGTACACCAAATACATTTTATATACTGTAAATAATATATAAAAAATACAGTAAATATATATTACATAATGTACATAAAATATAAAAAGTACACCAAATATGTGTTATATATTCTGTAAATAAACTATAAAAAACTACAGTAATTATATTTAATATACTGTACATAAAATATCAAATATTACACCAAATGTATATTATATACTGTAAAAAAAATCAAAATGTACAGTAAATATATATTACACAACCTATGTAAAATATCACAAACTACACCAAATATATATTATATAATTTACATAAAATATCAAAAGGACAGCAAATATATCTTATATACGGTACATAAAATATCAAATAGTAGAGTAAATATATTTCATATATTCTACATATAATATTAACTAAAAGTACACCAAATACATTTTATATACTGTAAATAAAATATCAAAATTAAAGTAAATATATATTACATACTGTACATAAAATATCAAAATGTACACCAAATATGTGTTATATATACTGTAAATAAACTATCAAAAAATACAGTAATTATATTTAATATACTCTACATAAAATATCAAAAATTACACCAAATGAATATTATGTAGTGTAAAGAAAATATAAAAAAGGACGGTAAATATACATTACACACCCTATGTAAAACATCAAAAACTACACCAAATATATATTATATAATTTACATAAAATATCAAAAGGACACCAAATATATGTTATATACTGTACATAAAATATCAAATAGTACAGTAAATATGTTTCATATTTTGCACATATAATATTAACTAAAACTACACCAAATACACTTTATATACTGTAAATAAAATATCAAAAAGTACAGTAAATTTATATTACATACTGTACATAACATATCAAAAAGTACACCTAATATGTGTTATATATACTGTAAATAAACTATCAAAAACTACAGTAATTATATTTAATATACTGTACATAAAATATCAAAAATTACACTACATATATAATATAAACTGTAAATAAAATATCCAAAAGTACAGTAAATATATATTACACTCTATGTAAAATATCAAAAACTACACCAAATATATATTATATAATTTACATAAAATATCTAAAGGACACCAAATATATCTTATATACTGTACATAAAATATCAAAAAGTACAGTAAATATATTTCATATATTGTACATATAATATTAACTAAGAGTACACCAAATACATTTTATATACTGTAAATAAAATATCAAAAATACAGTAAATATATATAACATAGTGTACATAAAATATAAAAAAGTACACCAAATATGTGTTATATATACTGTAAATAAACTATCAAAAACTACAGTAATTATATTTAATATACTGTACATGAAATATCAAAAATTACACCAAATGTATATTATATACTGTAAATAAAATATCAAAAAGGACAGTAAATATATATGACACACCCTATGAAAAATCTCAAACTACACCAAATATATATTATATAATTTACATAAAATATCAAAAGGACACCAAATATATCTCATATACTGTATATAAAATATCAAAAAGTACAGTAAATATATTTCATATATTGTACATATAATATTAACTAAGAGTACACCAAATACATTTTATATACTGTAAATAAAATATCAAAAATTACAGTAAATATATATTACATACTGTACATAAAATATCAAAAAGTACACCAAATACGTGTTATATATACTGTAAATAAACTATAAAAACTACAGTAATTATATTTAATATACTGTACATAAAATATCAAAAATTTCACCAAATGTATTTTATATACTGTAAACAAAATATCAAAAATTACAGTAAAAATATATTACACACCCTATGTAAAATATCAAAAACTACACCAAATATATATTATATAATTTACATAAAATATCAAAAGGACACCAAATATATCTTATATACTATACATAAAATATCAAAATGTACAATAAATATATTTCATATATTGTACATTTAATATTAACTAAAAGTACACGAAATACATTTTATATATTGTAAATAAAATATCAAAAGTACAGTAAATATGTATAACATACTGTACATAAAATATCAAAAAGTACACCAAATATGTGTTATATATACTGTAAATAAACTATCAAAAACTACAGTAATTATATTTAATATACTCTAAATAAAATATCAAAAATTACACCAAATGTATATTATTTACTGAAAATAAAATATCAAAATGTACAGTAAATATATATTACACACCCTATGTAAAATATCAAAAACTACACCAAATATATATTATATAATTTACATAAAATATGAAAAGGACACCAAATATACCTTATATACTGTACTTAAAATATCAAAATGTACAGTAAATATATTTCATATGTTGTACATATAATATTAACTAAAAGTACACCAAACACATTTTATATACTGTAAATAAAATATCAAAAATTATAGTAAATTTATATTACATACTGTACATAACATATCAAGAAGTACACCAAATATGTGTTATATATACTGTAAATAAACTATCAAAAACTACAGTAATTATATTAAATATACTGTACATAAAATATCAAAAATTACACCAAATGTATATTATGTACTGTAAATAAAATATCAAAAATTACAGTAAATATATATTACACACCATATGTAAAATATCACTATCTACACCAAATATATTATATAATTTACATAAAATATCAAAAGGACACCAAATATATCTTATATACTGTACATAAAATATCAAATGTACAGTAAATATATTTCATATATTGTACATATAATACTAACTAAAAGTACACCAAATATATTTTATATTGTGTAAATAAAATATCAAAAAGTACAGTAAATATGTATTACATACTGTACATAAAATATGACAAAGTACACCAAATATGTGTTATATATACTGTAAATAAACTATGAAAAACTACAATAATTATATTTAATATACTGTACAATAAATATAAAAAATTACACAAAATGTGTAATATACTGTAAATAAAATATCAAAAAGTACAGTAAATATATATTACACACCCTATGTTAATTATCACAAACTACACCAAATATATATTATATAATTTACATAAAATATCAAAAGGACGCAAAATATATCTTATATACTGTACATAAAATATAAAAAATTACAGTAAATATATTTCATATATTGTACATATAATATTAACTAAAAGTACACCAAATACATTTTATATACTGTAAATAAAATATCAAAATTCCAGTAAATATATATTACATACTGAACATAAAATATCAAAAAGTACACCAAATATGTGTTATATATACTGTAAATGAACTATCAAAAACTACAGTAATTATATTTCATATACTGTACATAAAATATCAAAAATGACACCAAATGTATATTATATAGTGTAAATAAAATATAAAAATGACGGTAAATATATATTACACACCCTATGTAAAATATCAAAAACTACACCAAATATATATTATATAATTTACATAAAATATCAAAAGGACACCAAATATACCTTATATACTGCACATATAACATCAAAAAGTACACCAAAAATCTGTTATATGTACTGTACATATCAAAAACTACAGTAATTATATTCAATGCACTGTATATAAAATATAAAAATTACACCAAATGTAAATTTTATAGTGTAAATAAAATATCAAAAAGGACAGTAAATATATACTACACACCCTAGGTAAAATATCAAAAACTACACCAAATATATATTATATAATTTACATAAAATATCAAAAGGACACCAAATATATCTTATATAGTGTACATAAAATATCAAAATGTACAGTATATATATTTTATATATTGTACATATATTATTAACTAAAAGTACACCAAATACATTTTATATACTCTAAATAAAATATCAAAAAGTACAGTAAATATATATTACATAGTGTACATAAAATATCAAAAAGTACACGAAATATGTGTTATATATTCTGTAAATAAACTATCAAAATCTACAGTAAATATGTTTAATATACTGTACATAAAATATCAAAAATTACTCCAAATGTACATTATATAGTGTAAATAAAATATCAAAAATACAGTAAATATATATTACACTCCCTATGTAAAATATCAAAAACTACACCAAATATATATTATATAATTTAAATAAAATATCAAAAGTACACCAAATACATTTTATATAGTGTATATAAAATATCAAAAAGTACAGTAAATATATTTCATATATTGTACATATAATATTAACTAAAAGTACACCAAATACATTTTATATATTGTAAATAAAATATCAAAAAGTACAGTAAATATATATAACATACTGTACATAAAATATCAAAATGCACACCAAATATGTGTTATATATACTGTAAATAAACTATCAAAAACTACAGTAATTATATTTAATATACTCTAAATAAAATATCAAAAATTACACCAAATGTATATTATTTACTGAAAATAAAATATGAAAAAGTACAGTAAATATGTATTACACACCCTATGTAAAATATCAAAACCTACACCAAATATATATTATTTAATTTACATAAAATATCAAAAGGACACCAAATATACCTTATATACTGTACTTAAAATATCAAAATGTACAGTAAATATATTTCATATATTGTACATATAATATTAACTAAAAGTACACCAAATACATTTTATATACTGTAAATAAAATATGAAAAATTATAGTAAATATCTATTACATACTGTACATAAAATATCACAAAGTACACCAAATATGTGTTATATATACTGTAAATAAACTATCAAAAACTACAATAATTATATTTAAAATACTGTACATAAAATATAAAAAATTACTCCAAATGTGTAATATACTGTAAATAAAATATCAAAAAGTACAGTAAATATATATTACAAACCCTATGTTAATTATCACAAACTACACCAAATATATAGTATATAATTTACATAAAATATCAAAAGGACACAAAATATATCTTATATACTGTACATAAAATATCAAAAATTACAGTGAATATATTTCATGTATTGTACATATAATATTAACTAAAAGAACACCAAATACATTTTATATTCTGTAAATAAAATATCAAAAATTACAGTAAATATATATTACATACTGTAAATAAAATATCAAAAAGTATACCACATATGTGTTATATATACTGTAAATATCAAAATTTACATTAATTATATTAAATGTACTGTATATAAAATATCAAAAATTACACCAAATATAAATTATATGCTGTAAATAAAATATCAAATAGGACAGTAAATATATACTACACAGCCTAGGTAAAATATCAAAAACTACATCATATATATATTATATAATTTACATAAAATATAAAAAGGACACCAAATATATCTTATATACTGTAGATAAAATATCAAAAATACAGTATATATATTTCATATATTGTACATATATTATTAATTAAAAGTACACCAAATACATTTTGTATACTTTAAATAAAATAATAAAAAATTCCGTAAATATATATTACATACTGTACATAAAATATCGAAAAGTACAGTAAATATATTTCATATATTGTACATATAATATTAACTAAAAGTACACCAAATACATTTTATATACTGTAAATAAAATATCAAAGGTACAGTAAATATATATAACAGTGTACATAAAATATAAAAAAGTACACCAAATATGTGTTATATATACTGTAAATAAACTATCAAAAACTACAGTAATTATATTTAATATACTGTACATGAAATATCAAAAATTACACCAAATGTATATTATATAGTGTAAATAAAATATCAAAAAGGACAGTAAATATATATGACACACCCTATGTAAAATGTCAAAAACTACACCAAATATATATTATATAATTTACATAAAATATCAAAAGGACACCAAATATATCTCATATACTGTATATAAAATATCAAACAGTACAGTAAATATATTTCATATATTGTACATATAATATTAACTAAAAGTACACCAAATACATTTTATATACTGTAAATAAAATATCAAAAATTACAGTAAATATATATTACATACTGTACATAAAATATCAAAAAGTACACCAAATACGTGTTATATATACTGTAAATAAACTATAAAAACTAGAGAAATTATATTTAATATACTGTACATAAAATATCAAAAATTTCACCAAATGTATTTTATATACTGTAAACAAAATATCAAAAATTACAGTAAAAATATATTACACACCCTATGTAAAATATCAAAAACTACACCAAATATATATTATATAATTTACATAAAATATCAAAAGGACACCAAATATATCTTATATACTATACATAAAATATCAAAATGTACAGTAAATATATTTCATATATTGTACATATAATATTAACTAAAAGTACACCAAATACATTTTATATATTGTAAATAAAATATCAAAACGTACAGTAAATATGTATAACATACTGTACATAAAATATCAAAAGTACACCAAATATGTGTTATATATACTGTAAATAAACTATCAAAAACTACAGTAATTATATTTAATATACTCTAAATAATATATCAAAAATTACACCAAATGTATATTATTTACTGAAAATAAAATATCAAAATTTACAGTAAATATATATTACACACCCTATGTAAAATATCAAAAACTACACCAAATATATATTATATAATTTACATAAAATATCAAAAGGACACGAAATATACCTTATATACTGTACCTAAAATATCAAAATGTACAGTAAATATATTTCATATATTGTACATATAATATTAACTAAAAGTACACCAAATACATTTTATATACTGTAAATAAAATATCAAAAATTATAGTAAATATATATTACATACTGTACATAACATATCAAGAAGTACACCAAATATGTGTTATATATACTGTAAATAAACTATCAAAAACTACAGTAATTATATTAAATATACTGTACATAAAATATCAAAAATTACACCAAATGTATATTATGTACTGTAAATAAAATATCAAAAAGTACAGTAAATATATATTACACACCATATGTAAAATATCACAATCTACACCAAATATATATTATATAATTTACATAAAATATCAAAAGGACACCAAATATATCTTATATACTGTCCATAAAATATCAAATGTGCAGTAAGTATATTTCATATATTGTACATATAATACTAAAAGTACACCAAATAGATTTTATATTGTGTAAATAAAATATCAAAAAGTTCAGTAAATATGTATTACATACTGTACATAAAATATCACAAAGTACACCAAATATGTGTTATATATACTGTAAATAAACTATCAAAAACTACAATAATTATATTTATTATACTGTACAATAAATATAAAAAATTACACAAAATTTGTAATATACTCTAAATAAAATATCAAAAAGTACAGTAAATATATATTACACACCCTATGTTAATTATAACAAACTACACCAAATATATATTATATAATTTACATAAAATATCAAAAGGACACAAAATATATCTTATATACTGTACATAAAATATCAAAAATTACAGTAAATATATTTCATATATTGTACATATAATATTAACTAAAATTACACCAAATACATTTTATATACTGTAAATAATATATCAAAATTACAGTAAATATATATTACACACTGTACATAAAATATCAAAAAGTACACCAAATATGTATTATATATACTGTAAATGAACTATCAAAAACTACAGTAATTATATTTAATATACTGTACATAAAATATCAAAAATTACACCAAATGTATATTATATAGTGTAAAGAAAATATAAAAAAGGACGGTAAATATATATTACACACCCTATGTAAAATATCAAAAACTATACCAAATATATATTATATAATTTACATAAAATATCAAAAGGACACCAAATATACCTTATATACTGTACATAAAATATCAAAAAGTACAGTAAATATGTTTCATATATTGCACATAAAATATTAACTAAAAGTACACCAAATACACTTTATATACTGTAAATAAAATATCAAAAAGTACAGTAAATATATATTACATACTGTACAGAAAATATCAAAAAGTACACCTAATTTGTGTTATATAAACTGTAAATAAATTATCAAAAACTACAGTAATTATATTTAATATACTGTACATAAAGTATCAACAGTTACACTAAATGTATATTATATACTGTAAATAAAATATTAAAAAGGACAGTAAATATATATTACACTCTATGTAAAATATCAAAAACTACACCAAATATATATTATATAATTTACATAAAATATCTAAAGGACACCAAATATATGTTATATACTGTACATAAAATATCAAAAAGTACAGTAAATATATGTCATATATTGTACATATAATATTAACTAAAAGTACACCGAATACTTTTTATATACTGTAAATAATATATCAAAAAGTACACTAAATATATATTACATAATGTACATAAAATATCAAATAGTACACCAAATACGTGTTATATATACTGTAAATAAACTATCAAATCTGCAGTAATTATATTTAATATACTGTACATAAAATATCAAAAATTACACCAAATGTATATTATACTCTGTAAACAAACTATCAAAAATTACAGTAAATATATATTACACACCCTATGTAAAATATCAAAAACTACACCAAATATATATTATATAATTTACATAAAATATCATAAGGACACCAAATATATCTTATATACTGTACATAAAATATCAAAAATACAGTAAATATATTTCATATATTGTACCTATAATATTAACTATAAGTACACCAAATACATTTTATATAGTGTATATAAAATATCAAAAAGTACAGTAAATATATTTCATATATTGTACATATAATATTAACTAAAAGTACACCAAATACATTTTATATATTGTAAATAAAATATCAAAAAGTACAGTAAATATATATAAAATACTGTACATAAAATATCAAAATGTACACCAAATATGTGTTATATATACTGTAAATAAACTATCAAAAACTACAGTAATTATATTTAATATAATCTAAATAAAATATCAAAAATTACACCAAATGTATATTATTTACTGAAAATAAAATATGAAAAAGTACAGTAAATATGTATTACACACCCTATGTAAAATATCAAAAACTACACCAAATATATATTATTTAATTTACATAAAATATCAAAAGGACACCAAATATACCTTATATACTGTACTTAAAATATCAAAATGTACAGTAAATATATTTCATATATTGTACATATAATATTAACTAAAAGTACACCAAATACATTTTATATACTGTAAATAAAATATGAAAAATTATAGTAAATATCTATTACATACTGTACATAAAATATCACAAAGTACACCAAATATGTGTTATATATACTGTAAATAAACTATCAAAAACTACAATAATTATATTTAAAATACTGTACATAAAATATAAAAAATTACTCCAAATGTGTAATATACTGTAAATAAAATATCAAAAAGTACAGTAAATATATATTACAAACCCTATGTTAATTATCACAAACTACACCAAATATATAGTATATAATTTACATAAAATATCAAAAGGACACAAAATATATCTTATATACAGTACATAAAATATCAAAAATTACAGTGAATATATTTCATGTATTGTACATATAATATTAACTAAAAGAACACCAAATACATTTTATATTCTGTAAATAAAATATCAAAAATTACAGTAAATATATATTACATACTGTACATAAAATATCAAAAGGTATACCACATATGTGTTATATATACTGTAAATATCAAAAATTACATTAATTATATTCAATGTACTGTATATAAAATATCAAAAATTACACCAAATGTAAATTATATGCTGTAAATAAAATATCAAAAAGGACAGTAAATATATACTACACAGCCTAGGTAAAATATCAAAAACTACATCATATATATATAATATAATTTACATAAAATATAAAAAGGACACCAAATATATCTTATATACTGTAGATAAAATATCAAAAATACAGTATATATATTTCATATATTGTACATATATTATTAATTAAAAGTACACCAAATACATTTTGTATACTTTAAATAAAATATTAAAAAATTCCGTAAATATATATTACATACTGTACATAAAATATCAAAAAGTACACCAAATACGTGTTATATATACTGTAAATAAACAATAAAAACTACAGAAATTATATTTAATATACTGTACATAAAATATCAAAAATTTCACCAAATGTATTTTATATACTGTAAACAAAATATCAAAAATTACAGTAAAAATATATTACACACCCTATGTAAAATATCAAAAACTACACCAAATATATATTATATAATTTACATAAAATATCAAAAGGACACCAAATATATCTTATATACTATACATAAAATATCAAAATGTACAGTAAATATATTTCATATATTGTACATATAATATTAACTAAAAGTACACCAAATACATTTTATATATTGTAAATAAAATATCAAAAATTACAGTAAATATGTATAACATACTGTACATAAAATATCAAATGTACACCAAATATGTGTTATATATACTGTAAATAAACTATCAAAAACTACAGTAATTATATTTCATATACTCTAAATAAAATATCAAAAATTACACCAAATGTATATTATTTACTGAAAATAAAATATCAAAATTTACAGTAAATATATATTACACACCCTATGTAAAATATCAAAAACTACACCAAATATATATTATATAATTTACATAAAATATCAAAAGGACACGAAATATACCTTATATAATGTACTTAAAATATCAAAATGTACAGTAAATATATTTCATATATTGTACATATAATATTAACTAAAAGTACACCAAATACATTTTATATACTGTAAATAAAATATCAAAAATTATAGTAAATATATATTACATACTGTACATAACATATCAAGAAGTACACCAAATATGTGTTATATATACTGTAAATAAACTATCAAAAACTACAGTAATTATATTAAATATACTGTACATAAAATATCAAAAATTACACCAAATGTATATTATGTACTGTAAATAAAATATCAAAAAGTACAGTAAATATATATTACACACCGTATGTAAAATATCACAATCTACACCAAATATATATTATATAATTTACAAAAAATATCAAAAGGACACGAAATATATCTTATATACTGTAGATAAAATATCAAATGTACAGTAAATATATTTCATATATTGTACATATAATACTAAAAGTACACCAAATAGATTTTATATTGTGTAAATAAAATATCAAAAAGTACAGTAAATATGTATTACATACTGTACATAAAATATCACAAAGTACACCAAATATGTGTTATATATACTGTAAATAAACTATCAAAAACTACAATAATTATATTTATTATACTGTACAATAAATATAAAAAATTACACAAAATGTTTTTATATACTCTAAATAAAATATCAAAAAGTACAGTAAATATATATTACACACCCTATGTTAATTATCACAAACTACACCAAATATATATTATATAATTTACATAAAATATCAAAAGGACACAAAATATATCTTATATACTGTACATAAAATATCAAAAATTACAGAAAATATATTTCATATATTGTACATATAATATTAACTAAAAGTACACCAAATACATTTTATATACTGTAAATAAAATATCAAAATTACAGTAAATATATATTACACACTGTACATAAAATATCAAAAAGTACACCAAATATGTGTTATATATACTGTAAATGAGCTATCAAAAACTACAGTAATTATATTTAATATACTGTACATAAAATATCAAAAATTACACCAAATGTATATTATATAGTGTAAAGAAAATATAAAAAAGGACGGTAAATATATATTACACACCCTATGTAAAATATCAAAAACTATACCAAATATATATTATATAATTTACATAAAATATCAAAAGGACACCAAATATACCTTATATACTGTACATAAAATATCAAAAAGTACAGTAAATATGTTTCATATATTGCACATAAAATATTAACTAAAAGTACACCAAATACACTTTATATACTGTAAATAAAATATCAAAATGTATAGTAAATATATATTACATACTGTACATAAAATATCAAAAAGTACACCTAATTTGTGTTATATATAGTGTAAATAAACTATCAAAAACTACAGTAATTATATTTAATATACTGTACATAAAATATCAAAAATTACACTAAATGTATATTATATACTGTAAATAAAATATCAAAAAGGACAGTAAATATATATTACACTCTATGTAAAATATCAAAAACTACACCAAATATATATGATATAATTTACATAAAATATCTAAAGGACACCAAATATATGTTATATACTGTACATAAAATATCAAAAAGTACAGTAAATATATGTCATATATTGTACATATAATATTAACTAAAAGTACACCAAATACATTTTATATACTGTAAATAATATATCAAAAAGTACAATAAATATATATTACATACTGTACATAAAATATCAAAAAGTACACCTAATTTGTGTTATATATACTGTAAATAAACTATCAAAAACTACAGTAATTATATTTAATATACTGTACATAAAATATCAAAAATTACACTAAATGTATATTATATACTGTAAACAAACTATCAAAAATTACAGTAAATACATATTACACACCCTATGTAAAATATCAAAAACTACACCAAATATATATTATATAATTTACATAAATATCATAAGGACACCAAATATATTTATATAGTGTACATAAAATATCAAAAATACAGTAAATATGTTTCATATATTGTACCTATAATATTAACTAAAAGTACACCAAATACATTTTATATAGTGTATATAAAACATCAAAAAGTACAGTAAATATATTTCATATATTGTACATATATTATTAACTAAAAGTACACCAAATACATTTTAAGTATTGTAAATAAAATATCAAAAAGTACAGTAAATATATATAACATACTGTACATAAAATATCAAAATGTACACCAAATATGTGTAATATATACTGTAAATAAACTATCAAAAACTACAGTAATTATATTTAATATACTCTAAATAAAATATCAAAAATTACACCAAATGTATATTATTTACTGAAAAGAAAATATCAAAAAGTACAGTAAATATGTATTACACACCCTATGTAAATTATCAAAAACTACACCAAATATATATAATATAATTTACATAAAATATCAAAAGGACACCAAATATACCTTATATACTGTACTTAAAATATCAAAATGTACAGTAAATATATTTCATATATTGTACATATAATATTAAGTAAAAGTACACCTAATACATTTTATATACTGTAAATAAAATATGAAAAATTATAGTAAATATATATTACATACTGTACATAACATATCAAGAAATACACCAAATATGTGTTATATATACTGTAAATAAACTATCAAAAACTACAGTAATTATATTTAATATACTGTACATAAAATATCAAAAATTACACCAAATGTATATTATGTACTGTAAATAAAATATCAAAAAGTACAGTAAATATATACTACACACCCTATGTAAAATATCACAATCTACACCAAATATATATTATATAATTTACATAAAATATCAAAAGGACACCAAATATATCTCATATACTGTACATAAAATATCAAATATACAGTAAATATATTTCATATATTGTACATATAATACTAACTAAAAGTACACCAAATACATTTTATATTGTGTAAATAAAATATCAAAAAGTACAGTATATATGTATTACATACTGTACATAAAATATCACAAAGTACAGCAAATATGTGTTATATATACTGTAAATAAACTATCAAAAACTTCAATAATTATATTTAAAATACTGTACATAAAATATAAAAAATTACTCCAAATGTGTAATATACTGTAAATAAAATATCAAAAGTACAGTAAATATATATTACACACCCTATGTTAATTATCACAAACTACACCAAATATATTGTATATAATTTACATAAAATATCAAAAGGACACAAAATATATCTTATGTAAAGTACATAAAATATCAAAAATTACAGTGAATATATTTCATGTATTGTACATATAATATTAACTAAAAGTACACCAAATACATTTAATATTCTGTAAATAAAATATCAAAAATTACAGTAAATATATATTACATACTGTACATAAAATATCAAAAAGTATACCACATATGTGTTATATATACTGTAAATAACAAAAACTACATTAATTATATTCAATGTACTGTATATAAAATATCAAAAATGTCACCAAATGTAAATTATATGCTGTAAATAAAATATCAAAAAGGACAGTAAATATATACTACACAGCCTAGGTAAAATATCAAATTCTACATCATATATATATAATATAATTTACATAAAATATAAAAAGGACACAAAATATATCTTATATACTGTAGATAAAATATCAAAAATACAGTATATATATTTCATATATTGAAAATATAATATTAACTAAAAGTACACCAAATACATTTTATATACTGTAAATAAAATATCAAAAAGTACAGTATATATACATTACATACTGTACATAATATATCAAAAAGTACACCAAATATGTGTTATATATACTGTAAATAAACTATCAAAAACTACAGTAATTATGTTTAATATACAGTAGATAAAATATCAAAAATTACACCAAATGTATATTATATACTGTAAATAAAATATCAATAATTACAGTAAATATATATTTCACACCCTATGGAAAATATCAAAAACTACACCAAATATATATTATATAATTTACATAAAATATCAAAAGTACACCAAATATATATTATATACTGTACATAAAATATCAAAAAGTACAGTAAATATGGTTCATATATTGTATATATAATATTAAATAAAAGTACACCAAATACGTTTCATATAGTGTAAATAAAATATCAAAAATTACAGTAAATATATATAACATTGTGTACATAAAATATCAAAAAGTACATCAAATAGGTGTTATATATACTGTAAATAAACTATCAAATACTACCGTAATTATATTTAATATACTGTACATAAAATATCAAAAATTACACCAAATGTATATTATATACTGTAAATAAAATATCAAAAATGACAATAAATATATATGACACACGGTATGTAAAATATCAAAGACTACAACAAATATATATTATATAATTTACATAAAATATCTAAAGGACAAAAAATATATCTTATATACTGTACATAAAATATCAAAAAGTACAGTAAACATGTTTCATATATTGTACATATAATATTAACTAAAAGTACACCAAATTCTTTTTATATACTGTAAACAAAATATCAAAATACAGTAATTATATATTACATACTCTACATAAAATATCAAAAAGTACACCAAATATGTGTTATATATACTGTAAATAAACTATCAAAAACCAGTAATTATATTTCATATATTGTACATATAATATTAACTAAAAGTACACCAAATACATTTTATATACAGTAAATTAAATATCAAATGTACAGTAAATATATATTACATACTGTACATAAAATATCAAAAAATACACCAAATATGTCTTATATATACTGTACATAAACTATCAAAAACTACAGTAATTATATTTAATATACGGTACATAAAATATCTAAAATTACACCAAATGTATATTATATAGTGAAAATAAAATATGAAAAATTAATGTGAATATATATGACACACCCTATGTAAAATATCAAAAACTACACCAAATATATATTATATAATTTATATAAAATATCAAAAGGCCACCAAATATATCTTACATTGTGTACATAAAATATCTAAAATTACAGTAAATATGTTTCATATATTGTAAATATAATATTAACGAAAAGTACACCAAATACATTTTATATACTGTAAATAAAATTTCAAAATGTACTGTAAATATAAATTACATACTGTACATTAAATATCAAAAATTACACCAAATATGTGCTTTATATACTGTAAATAAAATATCAAAAATACAGTACATATATATTACACACCATATGTAAAATATCACAATCTACACCAAATATATATTATATAATTTACATAAAATATCAAAAGGACACAAATATATCTTATATACTGTACATAAAACATCAAAAAGTACAGTAAATATATTTCATATTTTGTACATATAATATTAACTAAAAGTACACCAAATAAATTTTATATAGTGTAAATAAAATATCAAAAATTACAGTGAATATATATTACATACTGTACATAAAATATCAAGAAGTACACCAAATATGTGTTATATATACTGTAAATAAACTATCAAAAACTACAGTAATTATACTTAATATACTGTACATAAAATATCAAAAATTACACCAAATGTATATTATTTACTGTAAATGAAATATCAAATAGTACAGTACATATATATTACACACCATATGTAAAATATCACAATCTACACCAAATATATATTATATAATTTACATAAAATATCAGAAGGACACCAAATATATCTTATATACTGTACATAAAGTATCAAAAAGTACAGTGAATATATTTCATATATTGTACGCATAACATTAATTAAAAGTACACTAAATATATTTTATATACTGTAAATAAAATATCAAAATGTACAGTAAATATATATTACATAATGTACATAAAATATCAAAAAGTACACCAAATATGTGTTATATATACTGTAAATAAACTATCAAAAGCTACAGTAATTATATTTAATAGAATGTAAATAAAATATCAAAGATTTCACCAAATGTATATTATTTACTGTAAATAAAATATCAAAAAGTTCAGTAAATATATATTACTCACCCTATGTAAAATATCACAAACTACACCAGATATATATTATATAATTTACATAAAATATCAAAAGGACACCAAATATACCTTATATACTGTACATAAAATATCAAAATGTACAGTAAATATATTTCATATATTTTACATATAATATTAACTAAATGTACACCAAATACATTTTATATAGTGTAAATAAAAGATCAAAAATTTCAGTAAATATATATTACATACTGTACATAAATTACCAAAAAGTACACCAAATATGTGTTATATATACTCTAAATAAACTAACAAAACTACTGTAAATATATTTAATATACTGTACATAAAATATCAAAAATTACACCAAATGTATGTTATTTACTGTAAATAAAATATCAGAAAGTACAGTAAATATAAATTACACACCATAGGTAAAATATCACAATCTACACAAAATATATATTATATAATTTACATAAAATATCAAAAGGACACCAAATATATCTTATATACTGTTCATAAAATATCAAAATGTACAGTAAATATATTTCATATATTGTACATATAATATTAACTAAAAGTACACCAAATACATTTTATATAGTGTAAATAAAATATCAAAAATTACAGTAAATATATATTACATACTGTACATAAAATATCAAAAAGTACACCAAATATGTGTTATATATACTGTAAATAAACTATAAAAACTACAGTAATTATATTTAATATACTGTACATAAAATATCAAAAATTACACCAAATGTATATTATTTATCGTAAATAAAATACCAAAAAGTACAGTAAATATATATTACACACCCTATGTAAAATATCACAAACTACACCATATATATTATATAATTTACATAAAATATCAAAAGGACACCAAATATACCTTATATACTGTACATAAAATATCAAAATGTACAGTAAATATATTTCATATATTTTACAAATAATATTAACTAAAAGTACACCAAATAGATTTTATATACCGTAAATAAATCATCAAAAATTACAGTAAATATATATTACATACTGTACCTAAAATATCAAAAAGTGCACCAAATATGTGTTATATATACTGTAAATTAACTATCAAAAACTACAGTAATTATATTTAATATAGTGTACATAAAATATCACAAATTACACCAAATGTATATTATTTACTGTAAATAAAATATCAAAAAGTACAGTACATATATATTACACACCATATGTAAAATATCACAATCTACACCAAATATATATTATATAATTTACATAAAATATCAAAAGGGCACCAAATATATCTTATATACTGTACATAAAACATCAAAAGGTACAGTAAATATATTTCATATATTGTACATATAATATTAACTAAAAGTACACCAAATACATTTTATATAGTGTAAATAAAATATCAAAAAGTACAGTAAATATATATTACACACCATATGTAAAATATCACAATCTACGCCAAATATATGTTATATAATTTACATAAAATATCAAAAGGACACAAATATATCTTATATACGGTACATAAAACATCAAAAAGTACAGTAAATATATTTCGTATATTGTACATATAATATTAACTAAAAGTACACCAAATAAATTTTATATAGTGTAAATAAAATATCAAAAATTACAGTGAATATATATTACATACTGTACATAAAATATCAAAAAGTACACCAAATATGTGTTATATATACTGTAAATAAACTATCAAAAACAACAGTAATTATACTTCATATACTGTACATAAAATATCAAAAATTACACCAAATGTATATTATTTACTGTAAATAAAATATGAGAAAGTACAGTAAATATATATTACACACCATATGTAAAATATCACAATCTACACAAAATATATATTATATAATTTACATAAAATATCAAAAGGACACCAAATATATCTTATATACTGTTCATAAAATATAAAAATGTACAGTAAATATATTTCGTATATTGTACATATAATATTAACTAAAAGTACACCAAATACATTTTATATAGTGTAAATAAAATAACAAAAATTAGAGTAAATATATATTACATAGTGTACATAAAATATCAAAAAGTACACCAAATATGTGTTATAAATACTGTAAATAAACTATCAAAAACTACAGTAATTATATTTAATATACTGTACATAAAATATCAAAAATTACACTAAATGTATATTATTTACCGTAAATAAAATACCAAAAAGTACAGTAAATATATATTACACACCCTATGTAAAATATCACAAACTACACCATATATGTTATATAATTTACATAAAATATCAAAAGGACACCAAATATACCTTATATACTGTACATAAAATATCAAAATGTACAGTAAATATATTTCATATATTGTACATATAATATAAACTAAAAGCACACCAAATACATTTTATATAGTGTAAATAAAATATCAAAAATTACAGTGAATATATATTACATACTGTACATAAAATATCAAAAAGTACACCAAATATGTGTTATATATACTGTAAATAAACTATCAAAAACTACAGTAATTATACTTAATATACTGTACATAAAATATCAAAAATTACACCAAATGTATATTATTTACTGTAAATAAAATATCAAAAAGTACAGTACATATATATTACATGCCATATGTAAAATATCACAATCTACACCAAATATATATTATATAATTTACATAAAATATCAGAAGGACACCAAACATATCTTATATACTGTACATAAAGTATCAAAAAGTACAGTAAATATATTTCATATATTGTACATATAATATTAACTAAAAGTACACCAAACACATTGTATATACTGTAAATTAAATATCAAAAAGTACAGTAAATATATATTACATACTGTACATAAAATATCAAAAAGTACACCAAATATGTGTTATATATACTGTAAATAAACTATCAAAAGCTACAGTAATTATATTTAATATAATGTAAATAAAATATCAAAGATTACACCAAATGTATATTATTTATTGTAAATAAAATATCAAAAAGTACAGTAAATATATATTACTCACCCTATGTAAAATATCACAAACTACACCAAATATATATTATATAATTTACATAAAATATCAAAAGGACACCAAATATACCTTATATACTGTACATAAAATATCAAAATGTACAGTAAATATATTTCATATATTGTACATATAATATTAACTAAATGTACACCAAATACATTTTATATAGTGTAAATAAAAGAACAAAAATTTCAGTAAATATATATTACATACTGTACATAAATTACCAAAAAGTACACCAAATATGTGTTATATATACTCTAAATAAACTATCAAAACTACAGTAAATATATTTAATATACTGTACATAAAATATCAAAAATTACACCAAATGTATGTTATTTACTGTAAATAAAATATCAAAATTACAGTAAATATAAATTACACACCATAGGTAAAATATCACAATCTACACAATATATATATTATATAATTTACATAAAATATCAAAAGGACACCAAATATATCTTATATACTGTTCATAAAATACCAAAAAGTACAGTAAATATATTTCATATATTGTACATATAATATAAACTAAAAGTACACCAAATACATTTTATATAGTGTAAATAAAATATCAAAAGTTACAGTAAATATATATTACATACTGTACATAAAATATCAAAAAGTACACCAAATATGTGTTATATATACTGTAAATAAACTATCAAAACTACAGTAATTATATTTAATATACTGTACATAAAATATCAAAAATTACACCAAATATATATTATTTATCGTAAATAAAATACGAAAAAGTACAGTAAATATATATTACACACCCTATGTAAAATATCACAAACTACACCATATATATTATATAATTTACATAAAATATCAAAAGGACACCAAATATACCTTATATACTGTACATAAAATATCAAAATGTACAGTAAATATATTTCATATATTTTACATATAATATTAACTAAAAGTACACCAAATACATTTTATATACCGTAAATAAAACATCAAAAATTACAGTAAATATATATTACATACTGTACCTAAAATATCAAAAAGTGCACCAAATAAGTGTTATATATACTGTAAATTAACTATCAAAAACTACAGTAATTATATTTAATATAGTGTACATAAAATATCACAAATTACACCAAATGTATATTATTTACTGTAAATAAAATATCAAAAAGTACAGTACATATATATTACACACCATTTGTAAAATATCACAATCTACACCAAATATATATTATATAATTTACATAAAATACCAAAAGGACACCAAATATATCTTATATACTGTACATAAACATCAAAAAGTACAGTAAATATATTTCATATAATGTACATATAATATTAACTAAAAGTACACCAAATACATTTTTATAGTGTAAAGAAAATATCAAATATATAGTAAATATATATTACGCACCATATGTAAAATATCACAATCTACACCAAATATATATTATATAATTTACATAAAATATCAAAAGGACCCCAAATATATCTTATATACTGTACATAAAATATCAAAAATACAGTAAATATATTTCATATATTGTACTTATAATATTAACTAAAAGTACACCAAATATGTGTTATATATACTGTAAATAAACCATCAAAAACTACAGTGATTATATTGAATATACTGTACATAAAATATCAAAAATTACACCAAATGTATATTATATATTGTAAATAAAATTTCAAAAAGGACAGTAAATATGTATTAAATACTGTACATAAAATATCAAAAAGTACACCAAATATGTGTTATATATACTGTAAATAAACTATAAAAACTACAGTAATTATACTTAATATACTGTACATAAAATATCAAAAATTACACCAAATGTATATTATATACTGTAAATAAAATATCAAAAAGTACAGTAAATATATATTACACACCATATGTAAAATATCACAATCTACACCAAATATATATTATATAATTTACATAAAATATCAAAAGGACACCAAATATACCTTATATACTGTACATAAAATATCAAAATATACAGTAAATATATTTCATATATTGTACATATAATATTAACTAAAAGTACACCAAATGCATTTTATATATTGTAAATAAAATATCAAAAATTACAGTAAATTTATATTACATACTGTACATAAAATATCAAAAAGTAAAGCGAATATGTGTTATATATACTGTAAATAAACTATCAAAAACTACAGTAATTATATTTAATATACTGTACATAAAATATCAAAAATTACACCAAATGTATATTATTTACTGTAAATAAAATATCAAAAAGTACAGTACATATATATTACACACCATATGTAAAATATCACAATCTACACCAAATATATATTATATAATTTACATAAAATATCAAAAGGACACCAAATATATCTTATATACTGCACATAAAATATCAAAATGTTCAGTAAATATATTTCATATATTGTACATATAATATTAACTAAAACTGCACCAAATACATTTTATATAGTGTAAATAAAATATCAAAAATTACAGTTAATATGTATTATATACTGTAAATAAAATATCAAAACGTACACCAAATATGTGTTATATATACTGTAAATAAACTATAAAATCTACAGTAATTATATTTAATATACTGTACATAAAATATCAAAAATTACACAAAATGTATATTATACACTGTAAATAAAATATCAAATAGGACACTAAATATATATTACACTCTATGTAAAATATCAAAAACTACAAATATATATTATATAATTTACATAAAATATCAAAATTACACAAAATATATCTTATATACTTTACATAAAATATCAACAAGTACAGTATATATATTTCATATATTGTACATATAATATTAACTAAATGTACACCAAATACATTTTATATACTGTAAACAATATATCAAAAAGTACAGTAAATATATTACATACTGTACATAAAATATCAAAAAGTACACCAAATATGTGTTATATATACTGTAAATAAACTATCAAAAACTACAGTAATTATATTTAATATACTGTACATAAAATATCAAAAATTACACCAAATGTATATTATATACTGTAAATAAAATGTCAAAAAGGAGAGTAAATATATATTACACTCTATGTAAAATATCAAAAAATAAAAATATATATTATATAATTTACATAAAATATCAAAAGGACACCAAATATATCTTATATACTGTACATAAAATATCAATATATACAGTAAATATATTTCATATATTGTACATATAATATTAACTAAAATTACACCAAATACATTTTATATACTGTAAATAAAATATCAAAAACTACAGTAAATATATATTAAATAGTCTACATAAAATATCCAAAAATACACCAAATATGTGTTATACATACTGTAAATAAACTATCAAAAACTACAGTAATTATATTGAATATACTGTACATAAAATATCAAAAATTACACCAAATGTATTCTATATATTGTAAATAAAATTTCAAAAAGGACAGTAAATATGTATCAAATACTGTACATAAAATATCAAAAAGTACACCAAATATGTGTTATATATACTGTAAATAAACTATAAAATCTACAGTAATTATATGTAATATACTGTACATAAAATATCAAAAATTACACCAAATGTATATTATATACTGTAAATAAAATATCAAAAAGTACAGTACATATATATTACACACCATATGTAAAATATCACAATCTACACCATATATATATTATATAATTTACATAAAATATCAAAAGGACACCAAATATATCTTATATACTGTACATAAAATATCAAAAAGTACAGTAAATATATTTCATATATTGTACATCTAATATTAACTAAAAGTACATCAAATACATTTTATATAGTGTAAATAAAATATCAAAAATTACAGTAAATATATCTTACATACTGTACATAAAATATCAAAGAGTACACCAAATATGTGTTGTATATACTGTAAATAAACTCTCAAAAACTACAGTAATTATATTTAATATACTGTACATAAAATATCAAAAATTACAACAAATGTATATTTTTTACTGTAAATAAAATATCAAAAAGTACAGTAAATATATATTACACACCCTGTGTAAAATATCACAAACTACACCAAATATATATTATATAATTTGCATAAAATATCAAACGGACCCCAAATGTACCTTATATACTGTACATAAAATATCAAAATATACAGTAAATATATTTCATATATTGTATATATAATATTAACTAAAAGTACACCGATTACATTTTATATACTGTAAATAACATATCAAAAATTACAGTAAATATATTTTACATACTGTACATAAATCAGCAAAAAGTACACCAAATATGTGTTATATATACTCTAAATAAACTATCAAAAACTACAGTAATTATATTTAATATACTGTACATAAAATATCAAAAATTACACCAAATGTACGTTATTTACTGTAAATAAAATATCAAAAAGTACAGTAAATATATATTACACACCATATGTAAAATATCACAATCTACACCAAATATATATTATATAATTTACATAAAATATCAAAAGGACACCAAACATATCTTATATACTGTACATAAAGTATCAAAAAGTACAGTAAATATATTTCATATATTGTACATATAATATTAACTAAAAGTACACCAAACACATTGTATATACTGTAAATTAAATATCAAAAAGTACAGTAAATATATATTACATACTGTACATAAAATATCAAAAAGTACACCAAATATGTGTTATATATACTGTAAATAAACTATCAAAAGCTACAGTAATTATATTTAATATAATGTAAATAAAATATCAAAGATTACACCAAATGTATATTATTTACTGTAAATAAAATATCAAAAAGTACAGTAAATATATATTACACACCCTATGTAAAATATCACAAACTACACCAAATATATATTATATAATTTACATAAAATATCAAAAGGACACCAAATATATCTTATATACTGTTCATAAAATACCAAAAAGTACAGTAAATATATTTCATATATTGTACATATAATATTAACTAAAAGTACACCAAATACATTTTATATAGTGTAAATAAAATATCAAAAGTTACAGTAAATATATATTACATACTGTACATAAAATATCAAAAAGTACACCAAATATGTGTTATATATACTGTAAATAAACTATCAAAACTACAGTAATTATATTTAATATACTGTACATAAAATATCAAAAATTACACCAAATGTATATTATTTATCGTAAATAAAATACGAAAAAGTACAGTAAATATATATTACACACCCTATGTAAAATATCACAAACTACACCATATATATTATATAATTTACATAAAATATCAAAAGGACACCAAATATACCTTATATACTGTACATAAAATATCAAAATGTGCAGTAAATATATTTCATATATTTTACAAATAATATTAACTAAAAGTACACCAAATAGATTTTATATACCGTAAATAAAACATCAAAAATTACAGTAAATATATATTACATACTGTACCTAAAATATCAAAAAGTGCACCAAATAAGTGTTATATATACTGTAAATTAACTATCAAAAACTACAGTAATTATATTTAATATAGTGTACATAAAATATCACAAATTACACCAAATGTATATTATTTACTGTAAATAAAATATCAAAAAGTACAGTACATATATATTACACACCATTTGTAAAATATCACAATCTACACCAAATATATATTATATAATTTACATAAAATACCAAAAGGACACCAAATATATCTTATATACTGTACATAAAATATCAACATGTACAGTAAATATATTTCATATATTGTACATATAATATTAACTAAAAGTACACCAAATACATTTTATATAGTGTAAATAAAATATCAAAAATTACAGTGAATATATATTACATACTGTACATAAAATATCAAAAAGTACACCAAATATGTGTTATATATACTGTAAATAAACTATCAAAAACTACAGAAATTATATTTAATTTACTGTACATAAAATATCAAAAATTACACCAAATGTATATTATATACTGTAAATAAAATATCAAAAAGTACAGTAAACATATATTACATACTGTACATAAAATATCAAAAAGTAAACCAAATATGTGTTATATATACTGTACATAAAGTATCAAAAACTACAGTAATTATATTTAATATTCTGTACATAAAATATAATAATTACACCAAATGTATATTATATACTGTAAATAAAATGTCAAAAAGGACAGTAAATATATATTACACTCTATGTAAAATATCAAAAACTAAAAATATACATTAGATAATTTACATAAAACATCAAAAGGACACCAAATATATCTTATATACTGTACGTAAAATATCAAAAAGTACAGTAAATATATTTCATATATTGTACATATAATATTAACTAAAAGTACACCAAATACATTTTATATAGTGTAAATAAAATATCAAAAATTACAGTAAATATGTATTACATACTGTACATAAAATATCAAAAAGTACACCAAATATATGTTATATATACTGTAAATAAACTTTAAAATCTACAGGAATTATATTTAATATACTGTACATAAAATATCAAAAATTACACCAAATGTATATTATATACTGTAAATAAAATATCAAAAAGTACAGTAAATATATATTACACACCATATGTAAATTATCACAATCTACACCATATCTTTCTATAATTTACATAAAATATCAAAAGGACACCAAATATACCTTATATACTGTACATAAAATATCAAAAAGTACACCAAATATGTGTTATATATACTGTAAATAAACTATAAAAAACTACAGTAATTATATTTAATATACTTTACATTAAATATCAAAAATTACACCAAATGTATATTATATACTGTAAAAAAATATCAAAAAGGGCAGGGAATATATATTACCCTCTATGTAAATTATCAAAAACTGCAAATATATATTATATAATTTACATAAAATATCAAAAGGACACAAAATATATCTTATACACTGTACATAAAATATCAAAAAGTACAGTAAATATATTTCATATATTGTACATATAATATTAACTAAAAGTACACCAAATATATTTTATATACTGTAAATAAAATATCAATATTAGAGTAAATATATATTACATACTGTACAGAAAATATCAAAAAGTACACCAAATATGTGTTACATATAATGTAAATAAACTATCAAAAACTACAGTAATTACATTGAATATACTGTATATAAAATAACAAACATTACACCAAATGTATATCATATACTCTAAATAAAATATGAAAAACGACAGTAAATCTATATTACACACCCTATGTAAAATATCAAAAACTACACCAAATATATATTATATAATTTACAGGAAATATCAAAAGTACACCAAATATATATTATATACTTTAAATAAAATATCAAAATGTACAGTAAATATATTTCATATATTGTATATATGATATTAACTATAAGTACACCAAATACATTTTCAATACTGTAAATAAAATATCAAAAAGTACAGTAAATATATATTACATACAGTACATAAAATATAAAATATTACACCAAATTTGTGTTATATATACTGTAAATAAACTATCAAATCTACAGTAATTATATTTAATATACTGTATATAAAATATCAAAAATTACACCAAATGTAAATTATATACTGTAAATAAAATATCAAAAAGACAGTAAACATATATGACACTCCCTATGTAAAATATCAAAAACTACACCAAATATATATTGTATAATTTACATAAAATATCAAAAGGACACCAATTATATCTTATATACTGTACATAAAATATCAAAAAGTACAGTAAATATATTTCATATATTGTACATATAATATTAACTAAAAGTACACCAAATACATTTTATATACTGTAGATAAAATATCAAAATGTACAGTTAATATATATTACATACTGTACATAAAATATCAAAAAGTACACCAAATATGTGTTATATATACTGTAAATAAACTATCAAAAACTACAGAAATTATATTTAATATACAGTACATAAAATATCAAAAATTACACCAAATGTATATTATATACTGTAAATAAAATATCAAAAAGGACAGTAAATATATATTACATACTGTACATAAAATATCAAAAAGTAAACCAAATATGTGTTATATATACTGTAAATAAAGTATCAAAAACAACAGTAATTATATTTAATATACTGTACATAAAATATCAAAAATTACACCACATGTATATTATTTACTCTAAATAAAATATCAAAAATTACAGTAAATATATATTACACACCCTATGTAAAATATCACAAACTACACCAAATATATATTATATAATTTACATAAAATATCAAAAGGACACCAAATATACCTTATATACTGTACATAAAATATCAAAAAGTACAGTAAATATATTTCATATATTGTACATATAATATTAACTAAAAGTACACCAAGTACATTTTATATGCTGTAAATAAAATATCAAAAATTTCAGTAAATATATATTAGAGACTGTACATAAATTATCAAAAAGTACACCAAATATGTGTTATGTATACTGTAAATAATCTATCAAAAACTACAATAATTATATTTAGTATACTGTACATAAAATATCAAAAATTACACCAAATGTATATTATGTACTGTAAATAAAATATCAAAAAGTACAGTAAATATATATTACACACCATATGTAAATATCACAATCTACACCATATATATATTATATAATTTACATAAAATATCACAAGGACACCAAATATATCTTATATGCTGTACATAAAATATCAAAAAGTACAGTAAATATATTTCATATATTGTACATATAATATTAACTAAAAGTACACCAAATACATTTTATATAGTGTAAATAAAATATCAAAAAGTGCAGTAAATATATATTACACACCATATGTAAAATATCACAATCTACGCCAAATATATATTATATAAATTACATAAAATATCAAAAGGACACAAATATATCTTATATACTGTACATAAAATATCAAAAAGTACAGTAAATATATTTCACATATTGTACATATAATATTAACTAAAAGTACACCAAATAAATTTTATATAGTGTAAATAAAATATCAAAAAGTACAGTAAATATGTATTATATACTGTACATAAAATATCAAACCGTACACCAAATATGTGTTATATATACTATAAATAAACGATAAAATCTACAGTAATTATATTTAATATACTGTACATAAAATATCAAAAATTACACCAAATGAATATTATACGCTGTAAATAAAATATCAAAATTTACACCAAATATATATTATTTACTGTAAATAAAATATCAAAAAGCACAGTAAACATATATTACACACCCTATATAAAATATCACAATCTACACCAAATGTATATTATATAATTTACATAAAATATCGAAAGGACACCAAATATACCTTATATACTGTACATAAAATATCAAAATGTACAGTAAATATATTTCATATATTGTACATATAATATTAACTAAATGTACACCAAATACATTTTATATAGTGTAAATAAAAGAACAAAAATTTCAGTAAATATATATTACATACTGTACATAAATTACCAAAAAGTACACCAAATATGTGTTATATATACTCTAAATAAACTATCAAAACTACAGTAAATATATTTAATATACTGTACATAAAATATCAAAAATTACACCAAATGTATGTTATTTACTGTAAATAAAATATCAAAATTACAGTAAATATAAATTACACACCATAGGTAAAATATCACAATCTACACAATATATATATTATATAATTTACATAAAATATCAAAAGGACACCAAATATATCTTATATACTGTTCATAAAATACCAAAAAGTACAGTAAATATATTTCATATATTGTACATATAATATAAACTAAAAGTACACCAAATACATTTTATATAGTGTAAATAAAATATCAAAAGTTACAGTAAATATATATTACATACTGTACATAAAATATCAAAAAGTACACCAAATATGTGTTATATATACTGTAAATAAACTATCAAAACTACAGTAATTATATTTAATATACTGTACATAAAATATCAAAAATTACACCAAATATATATTATTTATCGTAAATAAAATACGAAAAAGTACAGTAAATATATATTACACACCCTATGTAAAATATCACAAACTACACCATATATATTATATAATTTACATAAAATATCAAAAGGACACCAAATATACCTTATATACTGTACATAAAATATCAAAATGTACAGTAAATATATTTCATATATTTTACATATAATATTAACTAAAAGTACACCAAATACATTTTATATACCGTAAATAAAACATCAAAAATTACAGTAAATATATATTACATACTGTACCTAAAATATCAAAAAGTGCACCAAATAAGTGTTATATATACTGTAAATTAACCATCAAAAACTACAGTAATTATATTTAATATAGTGTACATAAAATATCACAAATTACACCAAATGTATATTATTTACTGTAAATAAAATATCAAAAAGTACAGTACATATATATTACACACCATTTGTAAAATATCACAATCTACACCAAATATATATTATATAATTTACATAAAATACCAAAAGGACACCAAATATATCTTATATACTGTACATAAACATCAAAAAGTACAGTAAATATATTTCATATAATGTACATATAATATTAACTAAAAGTACACCAAATACATTTTTATAGTGTAAAGAAAATATCAAATATATAGTAAATATATATTACGCACCATATGTAAAATATCACAATCTACACCAAATATATATTATATAATTTACATAAAATATCAAAAGGACCCCAAATATATCTTATATACTGTACATAAAATATCAAAAATACAGTAAATATATTTCATATATTGTACTTATAATATTAAATAAAAGTACACCAAATATGTGTTATATATACTGTAAATAAACCATCAAAAACTACAGTGATTATATTGAATATACTGTACATAAAATATCAAAAATTACACCAAATGTATATTATATATTGTAAATAAAATTTCAAAAAGGACAGTAAATATGTATTAAATACTGTACATAAAATATCAAAAAGTACACCAAATATGTGTTATATATACTGTAAATAAACTATAAAAACTACAGTAATTATACTTAATATACTGTACATAAAATATCAAAAATTACACCAAATGTATATTATATACTGTAAATAAAATATCAAAAAGTACAGTAAATATATATTACACACCATATGTAAAATATCACAATCTACACCAAATATATATTATATAATTTACATAAAATATCAAAAGGACACCAAATATACCTTATATACTGTACATAAAATATCAAAATATACAGTAAATATATTTCATATATTGTACATATAATATTAACTAAAAGTACACCAAATGCATTTTATATATTGTAAATAAAATATCAAAAATTACAGTAAATTTATATTACATACTGTACATAAAATATCAAAAAGTAAAGCGAATATGTGTTATATATACTGTAAATAAACTATCAAAAACTACAGTAATTATATTTAATATACTGTACATAAAATATCAAAAATTACACCAAATGTATATTATTTACTGTAAATAAAATATCAAAAAGTACAGTACATATATATTACACACCATATGTAAAATATCACAATCTACACCAAATATATATTATATAATTTACATAAAATATCAAAAGGACACCAAATATATCTTATATACTGCACATAAAATATCAAAATGTTCAGTAAATATATTTCATATATTGTACATATAATATTAACTAAAACTGCACCAAATACATTTTATATAGTGTAAATAAAATATCAAAAATTACAGTTAATATGTATTATATACTGTAAATAAAATATCAAAACGTACACCAAATATGTGTTATATATACTGTAAATAAACTATAAAATCTACAGTAATTATATTTAATATACTGTACATAAAATATCAAAAATTACACAAAATGTATATTATACACTGTAAATAAAATATCAAATAGGACACTAAATATATATTACACTCTATGTAAAATATCAAAAACTACAAATATATATTATATAATTTACATAAAATATCAAAATTACACAAAATATATCTTATATACTTTACATAAAATATCAACAAGTACAGTATATATATTTCATATATTGTACATATAATATTAACTAAATGTACACCAAATACATTTTATATACTGTAAACAATATATCAAAAAGTACAGTAAATATATTACATACTGTACATAAAATATCAAAAAGTACACCAAATATGTGTTATATATACTGTAAATAAACTATCAAAAACTACAGTAATTATATTTAATATACTGTACATAAAATATCAAAAATTACACCAAATGTATATTATATACTGTAAATAAAATGTCAAAAAGGAGAGTAAATATATATTACACTCTATGTAAAATATCAAAAAATAAAAATATATATTATATAATTTACATAAAATATCAAAAGGACACCAAATATATCTTATATACTGTACATAAAATATCAATATATACAGTAAATATATTTCATATATTGTACATATAATATTAACTAAAATTACACCAAATACATTTTATATACTGTAAATAAAATATCAAAAACTACAGTAAATATATATTAAATAGTCTACATAAAATATCAAAAAATACACCAAATATGTGTTATACATACTGTAAATAAACTATCAAAAACTACAGTAATTATATTGAATATACTGTACATAAAATATCAAAAATTACACCAAATGTATTCTATATATTGTAAATAAAATTTCAAAAAGGACAGTAAATATGTATCAAATACTGTACATAAAATATCAAAAAGTACACCAAATATGTGTTATATATACTGTAAATAAACTATAAAATCTACAGTAATTATATGTAATATACTGTACATAAAATATCAAAAATTACACCAAATGTATATTATATACTGTAAATAAAATATCAAAAAGTACAGTATATATATATTACACACCATATGTAAAATATCACAATCTACACCATATATATATTATATAATTTACATAAAATATCAAAAGGACACCAAATATATCTTATATACTGTACATAAAATATCAAAAAGTACAGTAAATATATTTCATATATTGTACATCTAATATTAACTAAAAGTACATCAAATACATTTTATATAGTGTAAATAAAATATCAAAAATTACAGTAAATATATCTTACATACTGTACATAAAATATCAAAGAGTACACCAAATATGTGTTGTATATACTGTAAATAAACTCTCAAAAACTACAGTAATTATATTTAATATACTGTACATAAAATATCAAAAATTACAACAAATGTATATTTTTTACTGTAAATAAAATATCAAAAAGTACAGTAAATATATATTACACACCCTGTGTAAAATATCACAAACTACACCAAATATATATTATATAATTTGCATAAAATATCAAACGGACCCCAAATGTACCTTATATACTGTACATAAAATATCAAAATATACAGTAAATATATTTCATATATTGTATATATAATATTAACTAAAAGTACACCGATTACATTTTATATACTGTAAATAACATATCAAAAATTACAGTAAATATATTTTACATACTGTACATAAATCAGCAAAAAGTACACCAAATATGTGTTATATATACTCTAAATAAACTATCAAAAACTACAGTAATTATATTTAATATACTGTACATAAAATATCAAAAATTACACCAAATGTACGTTATTTACTGTAAATAAAATATCAAAAAGTACAGTAAATATATATTACACACCATATGTAAAATATCACAATCTACACCAAATATATATTATATAATTTACATAAAATATCAAAAGGACACCAAACATATCTTATATACTGTACATAAAGTATCAAAAAGTACAGTAAATATATTTCATATATTGTACATATAATATTAACTAAAAGTACACCAAACACATTGTATATACTGTAAATTAAATATCAAAAAGTACAGTAAATATATATTACATACTGTACATAAAATATCAAAAAGTACACCAAATATGTGTTATATATACTGTAAATAAACTATCAAAAGCTACAGTAATTATATTTAATATAATGTAAATAAAATATCAAAGATTACACCAAATGTATATTATTTACTGTAAATAAAATATCAAAAAGTACAGTAAATATATATTACACACCCTATGTAAAATATCACAAACTACACCAAATATATATTATATAATTTACATAAAATATCAAAAGGACACCAAATATATCTTATATACTGTTCATAAAATACCAAAAAGTACAGTAAATATATTTCATATATTGTACATATAATATTAACTAAAAGTACACCAAATACATTTTATATAGTGTAAATAAAATATCAAAAGTTACAGTAAATATATATTACATACTGTACATAAAATATCAAAAAGTACACCAAATATGTGTTATATATACTGTAAATAAACTATCAAAACTACAGTAATTATATTTAATATACTGTACATAAAATATCAAAAATTACACCAAATGTATATTATTTATCGTAAATAAAATACGAAAAAGTACAGTAAATATATATTACACACCCTATGTAAAATATCACAAACTACACCATATATATTATATAATTTACATAAAATATCAAAAGGACACCAAATATACCTTATATACTGTACATAAAATATCAAAATGTGCAGTAAATATATTTCATATATTTTACAAATAATATTAACTAAAAGTACACCAAATAGATTTTATATACCGTAAATAAAACATCAAAAATTACAGTAAATATATATTACATACTGTACCTAAAATATCAAAAAGTGCACCAAATAAGTGTTATATATACTGTAAATTAACTATCAAAAACTACAGTAATTATATTTAATATAGTGTACATAAAATATCACAAATTACACCAAATGTATATTATTTACTGTAAATAAAATATCAAAAAGTACAGTACATATATATTACACACCATTTGTAAAATATCACAATCTACACCAAATATATATTATATAATTTACATAAAATACCAAAAGGACACCAAATATATCTTATATACTGTACATAAAATATCAACATGTACAGTAAATATATTTCATATATTGTACATATAATATTAACTAAAAGTACACCAAATACATTTTATATAGTGTAAATAAAATATCAAAAATTACAGTGAATATATATTACATACTGTACATAAAATATCAAAAAGTACACCAAATATGTGTTATATATACTGTAAATAAACTATCAAAAACTACAGAAATTATATTTAATTTACTGTACATAAAATATCAAAAATTACACCAAATGTATATTATATACTGTAAATAAAATATCAAAAAGTACAGTAAACATATATTACATACTGTACATAAAATATCAAAAAGTAAACCAAATATGTGTTATATATACTGTACATAAAGTATCAAAAACTACAGTAATTATATTTAATATTCTGTACATAAAATATAATAATTACACCAAATGTATATTATATACTGTAAATAAAATGTCAAAAAGGACAGTAAATATATATTACACTCTATGTAAAATATCAAAAACTAAAAATATACATTAGATAATTTACATAAAACATCAAAAGGACACCAAATATATCTTATATACTGTACGTAAAATATCAAAAAGTACAGTAAATATATTTCATATATTGTACATATAATATTAACTAAAAGTACACCAAATACATTTTATATAGTGTAAATAAAATATCAAAAATTACAGTAAATATGTATTACATACTGTACATAAAATATCAAAAAGTACACCAAATATGTGTTATATATACTGTAAATAAACTTTAAAATCTACAGGAATTATATTTAATATACTGTACATAAAATATCAAAAATTACACCAAATGTATATTATATACTGTAAATAAAATATCAAAAAGTACAGTAAATATATATTACACACCATATGTAAATTATCACAATCTACACCATATCTTTCTATAATTTACATAAAATATCAAAAGGACACCAAATATACCTTATATACTGTACATAAAATATCAAAAAGTACACCAAATATGTGTTATATATACTGTAAATAAACTATAAAAAACTACAGTAATTATATTTAATATACTTTACATTAAATATCAAAAATTACACCAAATGTATATTATATACTGTAAAAAAATATCAAAAAGGGCAGGGAATATATATTACCCTCTATGTAAATTATCAAAAACTGCAAATATATATTATATAATTTACATAAAATATCAAAAGGACACAAAATATATCTTATACACTGTACATAAAATATCAAAAAGTACAGTAAATATATTTCATATATTGTACATATAATATTAACTAAAAGTACACCAAATATATTTTATATACTGTAAATAAAATATCAATATTAGAGTAAATATATATTACATACTGTACAGAAAATATCAAAAAGTACACCAAATATGTGTTACATATAATGTAAATAAACTATCAAAAACTACAGTAATTACATTGAATATACTGTATATAAAATAACAAACATTACACCAAATGTATATCATATACTCTAAATAAAATATGAAAAACGACAGTAAATCTATATTACACACCCTATGTAAAATATCAAAAACTACACCAAATATATATTATATAATTTACAGGAAATATCAAAAGTACACCAAATATATATTATATACTTTAAATAAAATATCAAAATGTACAGTAAATATATTTCATATATTGTATATATGATATTAACTATAAGTACACCAAATACATTTTCAATACTGTAAATAAAATATCAAAAAGTACAGTAAATATATATTACATACAGTACATAAAATATAAAATATTACACCAAATTTGTGTTATATATACTGTAAATAAACTATCAAATCTACAGTAATTATATTTAATATACTGTATATAAAATATCAAAAATTACACCAAATGTAAATTATATACTGTAAATAAAATATCAAAAAGACAGTAAACATATATGACACTCCCTATGTAAAATATCAAAAACTACACCAAATATATATTGTATAATTTACATAAAATATCAAAAGGACACCAATTATATCTTATATACTGTACATAAAATATCAAAAAGTACAGTAAATATATTTCATATATTGTACATATAATATTAACTAAAAGTACACCAAATACATTTTATATACTGTAGATAAAATATCAAAATGTACAGTTAATATATATTACATACTGTACATAAAATATCAAAAAGTACACCAAATATGTGTTATATATACTGTAAATAAACTATCAAAAACTACAGAAATTATATTTAATATACAGTACATAAAATATCAAAAATTACACCAAATGTATATTATATACTGTAAATAAAATATCAAAAAGGACAGTAAATATATATTACATACTGTACATAAAATATCAAAAAGTAAACCAAATATGTGTTATATATACTGTAAATAAAGTATCAAAAACAACAGTAATTATATTTAATATACTGTACATAAAATATCAAAAATTACACCACATGTATATTATTTACTCTAAATAAAATATCAAAAATTACAGTAAATATATATTACACACCCTATGTAAAATATCACAAACTACACCAAATATATATTATATAATTTACATAAAATATCAAAAGGACACCAAATATACCTTATATACTGTACATAAAATATCAAAAAGTACAGTAAATATATTTCATATATTGTACATATAATATTAACTAAAAGTACACCAAGTACATTTTATATGCTGTAAATAAAATATCAAAAATTTCAGTAAATATATATTAGAGACTGTACATAAATTATCAAAAAGTACACCAAATATGTGTTATGTATACTGTAAATAATCTATCAAAAACTACAATAATTATATTTAGTATACTGTACATAAAATATCAAAAATTACACCAAATGTATATTATGTACTGTAAATAAAATATCAAAAAGTACAGTAAATATATATTACACACCATATGTAAATATCACAATCTACACCATATATATATTATATAATTTACATAAAATATCACAAGGACACCAAATATATCTTATATGCTGTACATAAAATATCAAAAAGTACAGTAAATATATTTCATATATTGTACATATAATATTAACTAAAAGTACACCAAATACATTTTATATAGTGTAAATAAAATATCAAAAAGTGCAGTAAATATATATTACACACCATATGTAAAATATCACAATCTACGCCAAATATATATTATATAAATTACATAAAATATCAAAAGGACACAAATATATCTTATATACTGTACATAAAATATCAAAAAGTACAGTAAATATATTTCACATATTGTACATATAATATTAACTAAAAGTACACCAAATAAATTTTATATAGTGTAAATAAAATATCAAAAAGTACAGTAAATATGTATTATATACTGTACATAAAATATCAAACCGTACACCAAATATGTGTTATATATACTATAAATAAACGATAAAATCTACAGTAATTATATTTAATATACTGTACATAAAATATCAAAAATTACACCAAATGAATATTATACGCTGTAAATAAAATATCAAAATTTACACCAAATATATATTATTTACTGTAAATAAAATATCAAAAAGCACAGTAAACATATATTACACACCCTATATAAAATATCACAATCTACACCAAATGTATATTATATAATTTACATAAAATATCGAAAGGACACCAAATATACCTTATATACTGTACATAAAATATCAAAATGTACAGTAAATATATTTCATATATTGTATATATAATATTAACTAAAAGTACACCAAATATATTTTATGTACTGTAAATAAAATATCAAAAAGTACAGTAAATATATATTACATACTGTACATAAAATATCAAAAAGTACACCAAATATGTGTTATATATACTGTAAATAAACTATAAAAAACTACAGTAATTATATTTAATATACTGTACATAAAATATAAAAAATTACACCAAATGTATATTATATACTGTAAAAAAATATCAAAAAGTACAGTGAGTATATGTTACACTCTATGTAAAATATCAAAAACTGCAAATATATATTATATAATATACATAAAATATCAAAAGCACACCAAATATATCTTATATACTGTACATAAAATATCAAAAAGTGCAGTAAATATATTTCATATATTGTACATATAATATTAACTAAAATACACGAAATATATTTTATATACTGTAAATAAAATATCAAAAAGTACAGTAAATATATATTACATAGTGTACAGAAAATATCAAAAAGTACACCAAATATGTGTTATATGTACTGTAAATAAACTATCAAAAACTAAATTAATTACATTTAATATACTGTATATAAAATATCAAAAATTACACCAAATGTATATCATATACTCTAAATAAAATATGAAAAAGGACAGTAAATCTGTATTACGCACCCTATGTAAAATATCAAAAACTACACCAAATATATATTATATAATTTACATAACATATCAAAAGTACACCAAATATATATTATATACTGTAAATAAAATATCAAAATGTACAGTAAGTATATTTCATATATTGTATATATACTATTAACTAAAAGTACACCAAATACATTTTCTATACTGTAAATAAAATATCAAAAAGTACAGTAAATATATATTACATACAGTACATAAAATGTAATAATAATTACACCAAATATGTGTTATATATACTGTAAATCTACTATCAAAAAGTACAGTAATTATATTTAATATACTGTATATAAAATATCAAAAATTACACCAAATGTAAATTATATACTGTAAATAAAATATCAAAAAGTACAGTTAATTTATATGACACACCCTATGTAAAATATCAAAAACTACACCAAATATATATTAAATAATTCACATAAAATATCAAAAGTACACCAAATATATAATATGTACAGTACATAAAATATCAAAAAGTACAGTAAATACATTTCATATATTCTACATATAACATTAAATAAAATTACACCAAATACATTTTATATACTGTGAATAAAATATCAAAAAGTACAGTAAATGTATATTACATACTGTATATAAAATATCAAAAAGTACACCAAATATGTGTTATATATACTGTAAATAAACTATCAAAAACTACAGTAATTATATTTAACATACTGTACATAAAATATCAAAAATTACACCAAATGTATATTATATACTCTAAATAAAATGTCAAAAAGACAGTAAATATATATTACACTCTATGTAAAATATCAAAAACTAAAAATATATATTATATAATTTACATAAAATATCAAAAGGACACCAAATATATCTTATATACTGTAAATGAAATATCAAAAAGTACAGTAAATATATTTTATATATTGTATATATAATATTAACTAAAATACACCAAATACATTTTATATACTCTAAATAAAATATCAAAAAGTACAGTAAATATATATTACATAGTGTACATAAAATATCAAAAAGTACACCAAATATGTGTTATATATACTGTAAATAAACTATCAAAATTTACAGTAATTATATTTAATATACAGTAAATAAAATATCTATAATTACACCAAATGTATATAATTTACTGTAAATAAAATATCAAAAAGTACAGTAAATATATATTACACACCCTGTGTAAAATATCACCAACTACACCGAATATGTATTATATAATTTACATAAAATATCAAAAGGACACCAATTATACCTTATATACTCTACATAAAATATCAAAAAGTACAGTAAATATATTTCATATATTGTACATATAATATTAACTAAAAGTACACCGAATACATTTTATATACTGTAAATAAAATATCAAAAATTACAGTAAATATATATTACATACTGTATATAAATCATCAAAAAGTACACCAAATATGTGTTATATATACTCTAAATAAACTATCAAAAACTACAGTAATTATATTAAATATACAGTACATAAAATATCAAAAATTACACCAAATATATGTTATTTACTGCAAATAAAATATCAAAAAGTACAGTAAATATATATTACACACCATATGTAAAATATCACCATCTATACCAAATATATATTTTATAATTTACATAAAATGTCAAAATGACACCAAATATATCTTATATACTGTACATAAAATATCAAAAAGTACAGTAAATATATTTCATATATTGTACATATAATATTAACTAAAAGTACACCAAATACATTTTATATAGTGTAAATAAAATATCAAAAATTACAGTAAATATGTATTATATACTGTACATAAAATAGGAAACCGTACACCAAATATGTGTTATATATACTATAAATAAATGATAAAATCTACAGTAATTATATTTAATATACTGTACATAAAATATCAAAATATACACCAAATGAATATTATACACTGTAAATAAAATATCAAAATTTACACCAAATATATATTATTTACTGTAAATAAAATATCAAAAAGTACAGTAAACATATATTACACACCCTATGTAAAATATCACAATCTACACCAAATGTATATTATATAATTTACATAAAATATCAAAAGGACACCAAATATATCTTATATACTCTACATAAAATATCAAAATGTACAGTAAATACATTTTATATATTGTATATATAATATTAACTAAAAGTACACCAAATATATTTTATGTACTGTAAATAAAATATCAAAAAGTACAGTAAATATATATTACATACTGTACATAAAATATCAAAAAGTACACCAAATATGTGTTATATATACTGTAAATAAACTATAAAAAACTACAGTAATTATATTTAATTTACTGTACATAAAATATCAAAAATTACACCAAGTGTATATTATATACTGTAAAAAAATATCAAAAAGTACAGTGAGTATATGTTACACTCTAAGTAAAATATCAAAAACTGAAAATATATATTATATAATATACATAAAATGTCAAAAGTACACCAAATATATCTTATATACTGTACATAAAATATCAAAAAGTTCAGTAAATATATTTCATATATTGTACATATAATATTAACTAAAAGTACACCAAATATATTTTATATACTGTAAATAAAATATCAAAAATTACAGTAAATATATATTACATACTGTACAGAAAATATCAAAAATACACCAAATATGTGTTATATGTACTGTAAATAAACTATCAAAAACTACAGTAATTACATTTAATATACTGTATATAAAATATCAAAAATTACACCAAATGTTTATCATATACTCTAAATAAAATATGAAAAAGGACAGTAAATCTATATTACGCACCCTATGTAAAATATCAAAAACTACACCAAATATATATTGTATAATTTACATAACATATCAAAAGTACACCAAATATATATTATATACTGTAAATAAAATATCAAAAAGTACAGTAAATATATATTACATACAGTACATAAAATATAAATAATTACACCAAATATGTGTTATATATACTGTAAATATACTATCAAAAAGTACAGTAATTACATTTAATATACTGTATATAAAATATCAAAAATTACACCAAATGTAAATTATACTGTAAATAAAATATCAAAAAGTACAGTTAATTTATATGACACACCCTATGTAAAATATCAAAAACTACACCAAATATATTATATAATTTACATAAAATATCAAAAGTACACCAAATATATAATATATACTGTACATAAAATATCAAAAAGTACAGTAAATACATTTCATATATTGTACATATAATATTAACTAAAAGTACACCAAATACATTTTATGTACTGTAAATAGAATATCAAAAAGTACAGTAAATATATAATAGATACTTTACATAACATTTCAAAAAGTACACCAAATATGTGTTATACATACTGTAAATAAACTATCAAAACCTACAGTAATTATATTTAACATACTGTACATAAAATATAAAAAATTACACCAAATGTATATTATATACTGTAAATAAAATGTCAAAAAACAGTAAATATATATTACACTCTATGTAAAATATAAAAAACTAAAAATATATATTATATAATTTACAAAAAATATCAAAAGGACAACAAATATACCTTATATACTGTACATAAAATATCAAAAATTACAGTAAATATATTTCATATATTGTACATATAATATTAACTAAAAGTACACCAAATACATTTTATATACTGTAAATAAAATCTTAAAAATTACAGTAAATATATATTACATACTGTACATAAAATATCAAAAAGTACACCAAATATGTGTTATATATACTGTAAATAAACTATCAAAAACTACAGTAATTATATTTAATATGCTGTACATAAAGTATCAAAAATTACACCAAATGTATATTATTTACTGCAAATAAAATATCAAAAAGGACAGTACATATATATTACACACCATATGTAAAATATCACAATCTACACCAAATATATATTATATAATTTACATAAAATATCAAAGGGACACCAAATATATCTTATATAATGTACATATAATGTCAAAAAGTACAGTAAATATATTTCATGTATTGTACATATAATATTAACTAAAAGTACACCAAATACATTTTATATAGTGTAAATAAAATATCAAAGATACAGTAAATATATATTACAAACCATATGTAAAATATCACAATCTACGCTAAATATACATTATATAATTTACATAAAATATCAAAAGGACACCAAATATATCTTATATACTGTACATAAAATATCAAAAAGTACAGTAAATATATTTCATATATTGTACATATAATATTACCTAAAAGTACACCAAATACATTTTATATACTGTGAATAAAATATCAAAAAGTACAGTAAATATATATTACATACTCTAAATAAAATATCAAAAAGTACACCAAATATGTGTTATATATACTGTAAATAAACTATCAAAAACTACAGTAATTATATTTAATATACTGTACATAAAATATAAAAATTACACCAAATGTATATTATATACTGTAAATAAAATGTCAAAAAGGACAGTAAATATATATTACACTCTATGTAAAATATCAAAAACTAAAAATATATGTTATATAAATTACATAAAATATCAAAAGGACACCAAATATATCTTATATACTGTACATAAAATATCAATATGTACAGTAAATATATTTCATATATTGTATATATAATATTAACTAAAATTACACAAAATGCATTTTATATACTGTAAATAATATATGAAGAAGTACAGTAAATATATATTACATAGTCTAAAGAAAATATCAAAAAATACACCAAATATGTGTTATATATACTGTAAATAAACTATCAAAAACTACAGTAATTATATTGAATATACTGTACATAAAATATAAAAAATTACCCCAAATGTATATTATATACTGTAAATAAAATATCAGAAAGAACAGTAAATATGTATTACAAACTGTACATAAAATATCAAAAAGTACACCAAATATGTGTTATATATACTGTAAATAAACTATAAAATCTACAGTAATTATATCTAATATACTGTACATAAAATATCAAAAATTACACCAAATGTATATTATATACTGTGAATAAAATATCAAAAATACAGTAAATATATATTACACACCCTATGTAAAATATCACAATCTACACCAAATATATATTATATAATTTGCATAAAATATGGAAAGGACACCAAATATATCTTATATACTGTACATAAAATATCAAAAATACAGTAAATATATTTCATATATTGTACATATAATATTAACTAAAAGTTCACCAAATACATTTTATATAGTGTAAATAAAATATCAAAAATTACAGTGAATATATATCACATACTGTACATAAAATATCAAAATGTACACCAAATATGTGTTATATATACTGTAAATAAACTATCAAAAAAGACAGTAATTATATTAATATACTGTACATAAAATATCAAAAATTACACCAAATGTATATTATTTACTGTAAATAAAATACCAAAAAGTACAGTAAATATATATTACACACCCTATGTAAAATATCACAAACTACACCAAATATATATTATATAATTTACATAAAATATCAAAAGGACACCAAATATACCTTATATACTCTACATAAAATATCAAAATGTACAGTAAATATATTTCATATATTGTACATATAATATTAACTAAAAGTTCACCAAATACATTTTATATACAGTAAATAAAATATCAAAAATTACAGTAAATATATATTACATACTGTACATAAAATATCAAAAAGTACACCAAATATGTGTTATTTATACTGTAAATAAACTATCAAAAACTACAGTAATTATATTTAATATACTGTACATAAAATATCAAAAATTACACCTAATGTATATTATTTACTGTAAATAAAATATCAGAAATTACAGTAAATATATATTACACACCGTATGTAAAATATCACAATCTACACCAAATATATATTATATAATTTACATAAAATATCAAAAGGACACCAAATATATCTTATATACTGTACATAAAATATCAAAATGTACAGTAAATATATTACATATATTGTACATCTAATATTAACTAAAAGTACACCAAATACATTTTTATAGTGTAAAGAAAATATCAAGTATATAGTAAATATATATTACGCACCATATGTAAAATATCACAATCTACACCAAATATATATTATATAATTTACATAAAATATCAAAAGGACCCCAAATATATTTTATATACTGTACATAAAATATCAAAAATACAGTAAATATATTTCATATATTGTACTTATAATATTAACTAAAAGTACACCAAATATGTGTTATATATACTGTAAATAAACCATCAAAAACTACAGTGATTATATTGAATATACTGTACATAAAATATCAAAAATTACACCAAATGTATATTATATATTGTAAATAAAATTTCAAAAAGGACAGTAAATATGTATTGAATACTGTACATAAAATATCAAAAAGTACACCAAATATGTGTTATATATACTGTAAATAAACTATAAAAACTACAGTAATTATACTTAACATACTGTACATAAAATATCAAAAATTACACCAAATGTATATTATATACTGTAAATAAAATATCAAAAAGTACACTAAATATATAATACACACCATATGTAAAATATCACAATCTACACCAAATATATATTATATAATTTACATAAAATATCAAAAGGACACCAAATATACCTTATATACTGTACATAAAATATCAAAATATACAGTAAATATATTTCATATATTGTACATATAATATTAACTAAAAGTACACCAAACGCATTTTATATATTGTAAATAAAATATCAAAAAGTACAGTAAATTTATATTACATACTGTACATAAAATATCAAAAAGTAAAGCAAATATGTGTTATATATACTGTAAATAAACTATCAAAAACTACAGTAATTATATTTAATATACTGTACATAAAATATCAAAAATTACACCAAATGTATATTATTTACTGTAAATAAAATATCAAAAAGTACAGTACATATATATTACACACCATATGTAAAATATCACAATCTACACCAAATATATATTATATAATTTTCATAAAATATCAAAAGGACACCAAATATATCTTATATACTGCACATAAAATATCAAAAAGTTCAGTAAATATATTTCATATATTGTACATATAATATTAACTAAAACTACACCAAATACATTTTATATAGTGTAAATAAAATATCAAAAATTACAGTTAATATGTATTATATACTGTAAATAAAATATCAAAACGTACACCAAATATGTGTTATATATACTGTAAATAAACTATAAAATCTACAGTAATTATATTTAATATACTGTACATAAAATATCAAAAATTACACAAAATGTATATTATACACTGTAAATAAAATATCAAATAGGACACTAAATATATATTACACTCTATGTAAAATATCAAAAACTACAAATATATATTATATAATTTACATAAAATATCAAAATTACACAAAATATATCTTATATACTTTACATAAAATATCAACAAGTACAGTATATATATTTCATATATTGTACATATAATATTAACTAAAAGTACACCAAATACATTTTATATACTGTAAACAATATATCAAAAAGTACAGTAAATATATTACATACTGTACATAAAATATCAAAAAGTACACCAAATATGTGTTATATATACTGTAAATAAACTATCAAAAACAACAGTAATTATATTTAATATACTGTACATAAAATATCAAAAATTACACCAAATGTATATTATATACTGTAAATAAAATGTCAAAAAGGACAGTAAATATATATTACACTCTATGTAAAATATCAAAAAATAGAAATATATATTATATAATTTACATAAAATATCAAAAGGACACCAAATATATCTTATATACTGCACATAAAATATCAATATATACAGTAAATATATTTCATATATTGTACATATAATATTAACTAAAATTACACCAAATACATTTTATATACTGTAAATAAAATATCAAAAACTACAGTAAATATATATTAAATAGTCTATATAAAATATCAAAAAATACACCAAATATGTGTTATACATACTGTAAATAAACTATCAAAAACTACAGTAATTATATTGAATATACTGCACATAAAATATCAAAAATTACACCAAATGTATTCTATATATTGTAAATAAAATTTCAAAAAGGACAGTAAATATGTATCAAATACTGTACATAAAATATCAAAAAGTACACCAAATATGTGTTATATATACTGTAAATAAACTATAAAATCTACAGTAATTATATTTAATATACTGTACATAAAATATCAAAAATTACACCAAATGTATATTATATACTGTAAATAAAATATCAAAAAGTACAGTACATATATATTACACACCATATGTAAAATATCACAATCTACACCATATATATATTATATAATTTACATAAAATATCAAAAGGACACCAAATATATCTTATATACTGTACATAAAATATCAAAAAGTACAGTAAATATATTTCATATATTGTACATCTAATATTAACTAAAAGTACACCAAATACATTTTATATAGTGTAAATAAAATATCAAAAATTACAGTAAATATATCTTACATACTGTACATAAAATATCAAAGAGTACACCAAATATGTGTTATATATACTGTAAATAAACTCTCAAAAGCTACAGTAATTATATTTAATATAATGTAAATAAAATATCAAAGATTACACCAAATGTATATTATTTACTGTAAATAAAATATCAAAAAGTACAGTAAATATATATTACTCACCCTATGTAAAATATCACAAACTACACCAAATACATATTATATAATTTACATAAAATATCAAAAGGACACCAAATATACCTTATATACTGTACATAAAATATCAAAATGTACAGTAAATATATTTCATATATTGTACATATAATATTAACTAAGTGTACACCAAATACATTTTATATAGTGTAAATAAAAGATCAAAAATTTCAGTAAATATATATTACATACTGTACATAAATTACCAGAAAGTACACCAAATATGTGTTATATATACTCTAAATAAACTATCAAAACTACAGTAAATATATTTAATATACTGTACATAAAATATCAAAAATTACACCAAATGTATGTTATTTACTGTAAATAAAATATCAAAAAGTACAGTAAATATAAATTACACACCATAGGTAAAATATCACAATCAACACAAAATATATATTATATAATTTACATAAAATATCAAAAGGACACCAAATATATCTTATATACTGTTCATAAAATACCAAAAAGTACAGTAAATATATTTCATATATTGTACATATAATATTAACTAAAAGTACACCAAATACATTTTATATAGTGTAAATAAAATATCAAAAATTACAGTAAATATATATTACATACTGTACATAAAATATCAAAAAGTACACCAAATATGTGTTATATATACTGTAAATAAACTATCAAAACTACAGTAATTATATTTAATATACTGTACATAAAATATCAAAAATTACACCAAATGTATATTATTTATCGTAAATAAAATACCAAAAAGTACAGTAAATATATATTACACACCCTATGTAAAATATCACAAACTACACCATATATATTATATAATTTACAGAAAATATCAAAAGGACACCAAATATACCTTATATACTGTACATAAAATATCAAAATGTACAGTAAATATATTTCATATATTTTACATATAATATTAACTAAAAGTACACCAAATAGATTTTATATACCGTAAATAAAACATCAAAAATTACAGTAAATATATGTTACATACCGTACCTAAAATATCAAAAAGTGCACCAAATAAGTGTTATATATACTGTAAATTAACTATCAAAAACTACAGTAATTATATTTAATATAGTGTACATAAAATATCACAAATTACACCAAATGTATATTATTTACTGTAAATAAAATATCAAAAAGTACAGTACATATATATTACACACCATTTGTAAAATATCACAATCTACACCAAATATATATTATATAATTTACATAAAATACCAAAAGGACACCAAATATATCTTATATACTGTACATAAAATATCAACATGTACAGTAAATATATTTCATATATTGTACATATAATATTAACTAAAAGTACACCAAATACATTTTATATAGTGTAAATAAAATATCAAAAATTACAGTGAATATATATTACATACTGTACATAAAATATCAAAAAGTACACCAAATATGTGTTATATATACTGTAAATAAACTATCAAAAACTACAGAAATTATATTTAATTTACTGTACATAAAATATCAAAAATTACACCAAATGTATATTATATACTGTAAATAAAATATCAAAAATTACAGTAAATATATATTACATACTGTACATAAAATATCAAAAAGTAAACCAAATATGTGTTATATATACTGTACATAAAGTATCAAAAACTACAGTAATTATATTTAATATACTGTACATAAAATATAATAATTACACCAAATGTATATTATATACTGTAAATAAAATGTCAAAAAGGACAGTAAATATATACTACACTCTATGTAAAATATCAAAAACTAAAAATATACATTATATAATTTACATAAAACATCAAAAGGACACCAAATATATCTTATATACTGTACGTAAAATATCAAAAAGTACACTAAATATATTTCATATATTGTACATATAATATTAACTAAAAGTACACCAAATACATTTTATATAGTGTAAATAAAATATCAAAAATTACAGTAAATATGTATTACATACTGTACATAAAATAACAAAAAGTACACCAAATATGTGTTATATATACTGTAAATAAACTTTAAAATCTACAGGAATTATATTTAATATACTGTACATAAAATATCAAAAATTACACCAAATGTATATTATATACTGTAAATAAAATATCAAAAATTACAGTAAATATATATTACACACCATATGTAAATTATCACAATCTACACCATATATATTCTATAATTTACATAAAATATCAAAAGGACACCAAATATACCTTATATACTGTACATAAAATATCAAAAAGTACACCAAATATGTGTTATATATACTGTAAATAAACTATAAATAACTACAGTAATTATATTTAATATACTTTACATTAAATATCAAAAATTACACCAAATGTATATTATATACTGTAAAAAAATATCAAAAATTGCAGGGAATATATATTACCCTCTATGTAAATTATCAAAAACTGCAAATATATATTATATAATTTACATAAAATATCAAAAGGACACAAAATATATCTTATACACTGTATATAAAATATCAAAAAGTACAGTAAATATATTTCATATATTGTACATATAATATTAACTAAAAGTACACCAAATATATTTTATATACTGTAAATAAAATATCAATATTAGAGTAAATATATATTACATACTGTACAGAAAATATCAAAAAGTACACCAAATATGTGTTATATATATTGTAAATAAACTATCAAAAACTACAGTAATTACATTTAATATACTGTATATAAAATAACAAACATTACACCAAATGTATATCATATACTCTAAATAAAATATGAAAAAGGACAGTAAATCTATATTACACACCCTATGTAAAATATCAAAAACTACACCAAATATATATTATATAATTTACAGGAAATATCAAAAGTACACCAAATATATATTACATACTTTAAATAAAATATCAAAATGTACAGTAAATATATTTCATATATTGTATATATGATATTAACTATAAGTACACCAAATACATTTTCAATACTGTAAATAAAATATCAAAAAGTACAGTAAATATATATTACATACAGTACATAAAATATAAAATATTACACCAAATTTGTGTTATATATACTGTAAATAAACTATCAAATCTACAGTAAGTATATTTAATATACTGTATATAAAATATAAAAATTACACCAAATGTAAATTATATACTGTAAATAAAATATCAAAAAGACAGTAAACATATATGACACACCCTATGTAAAATATCAAAAACTACACCAAATATATATTGTATAATTTACATAAAATATCAAAAGGACACCAATTATATCTTATATACTGTACATAAAATATCAAAAAGTACAGTAAATATATTTCATATATTGTACATATAATATTAACTAAAAGTACACCAAATACATTTTATATACTGTAGATAAAATATCAAAATGTACAGTTAATATATATTACATACTGTACATAAAATATCAAAAAGTACACCAAATATGTGTTATATATACTGTAAATAAACTATCAAAAACTACAGAAATTATATTTAATATACTGTACTTAAAATATCAAAAATTACACCAAATGTATATTATACACTGTAAATAAAATATCAAAAAGGACAGTAAATATATATTACATACTGTACATAAAATATCAAAAAGTAAACCAAATATGTGTTATATATACTGTAAATAAAGTATCAAAAACAACAGTAATTATATTTAATATACTGTACATAAAATATCAAATATTACACCACATGTATATTATTTACTCTAAATAAAATATCAAAAATTACAGTAAATATATATTACACACCCTATGTAAAATATCACAAACTACACCAAATATATATTATATAATTTACATAAAATATCAAAAGGACACCAAATATACCTTATATACTGTACATAAAATATCAAAAAGTACAGTAAATATATTTCATATATTGTACATATAATATTAACTAAAAGTACACCAACTACATTTTATATGCTGTAAATAGAATATCAAAAATTACAGTAAATATATATTACAGACTGTACATAAATTATCAAAAAGTACAGCAAATATGTGTTATATATACTGTAAATAATCTATCAAAAACTACAATAATTATATTTAGTATACTGTACATAAAATATCAAAAATTACACCAAATGTATATTATGTACTGTAAATAAAATATCAAAAAGTACAGTAAATATATATTACACACCATATGTAAATATCACAATCTACACCATATATATATTATATAATTTACATAAAATATCGAAAGGACACCAAATATACCTTATATACTGTACATAAAATATCAAAATGTACAGTAAATATATTTCATATATTGTATATATAATATTAACTAAAAGTACACCAAATATATTTTATGTACTGTAAATAAAATATCAAAAAGTACAGTAAATATATATTACATACTGTACATAAAATATCAAAAAGTACACCAAATATGTGTTATATATACTGTAAATAAACTATAAAAAACTACAGTAATTATATTTAATATACTGTATATAAAATATAAAAAATTACACCAAATGTATATTATATACTGTAAAAAAATATCAAAAAGTACAGTGAGTATATGTTACACTCTATGTAAAATATCAAAAACTGCAAATATATATTATATAATATACATAAAATATCAGAAGCACACCAAATATATCTTATATACTGTACATAAAATATCAAAAATTTCAGTAAATATAGTTCATATATTGTACATATAATATTAACTAAAATACACGAAATATATTTTATATACTGTAAATAAAATATCAAAAAGTACAGTAAATATATATTACATAGTGTACAGAAAATATCAAAAAGTACACCAAATATGTGTTATATGTACTGTAAATAAACTATCAAAAACTAAAGTAATTACATTTAATATACTGTATATAAAATATCAAAAATTACACCAAATGTATATCATATACTCTAAATAAAATATGAAAAAGGACAGTAAATCTGTATTACGCACCCTATGTAAAATATCAAAAACTACACCAAATATATATTATATAATTTACATAACATATCAAAAGTACACCAAATATATATTATATACTGTAAATAAAACATCAAAATGTACAGTAAGTATATTTCATATATTGTATATATACTATTAACTAAAAGTACACCAAATACATTTTCTATACTGTAAATAAAATATCAAAAAGTACAGTAAATATATATTACAAACAGTATATAAAATGTAATAATAATTACACCAAATATGTGTTATATATACTGTAAATATACTATCAAAAAGTACAGTAATTATATTTAATATACTGTATATAAAATATCAAAAATTACACCAAATGTAAATTATATACTGTAAATAAAATATCAAAAAGTTCAGTTAATTTATATGACACACCCTATGTAAAATATCAAAAACTACACCAAATATATATTATATAATTTACATAAAATATCAAAAGTACACCAAATATATAATATATACAGTACATAAAATATCAAAAAGTACAGTAAATACATTTCATATATTGTACATATAACATTAAATAAAATTACACCAAATACATTTTATATACTGTGAATAAAATATCAAAAAGTACAGTAAATGTATATTACATACTGTATATAAAATATCAAAAAGTACACCAAATATGTGTTATATATACTGTAAATAAACTATCAAAAACTACAGTAATTATATTTAACATACTGTACATAAAATATCAAAAATTACACCAAATGTATATTATATACTCTAAATAAAATGTCAAAAAGACAGTAAATATATATTACACTCTATGTAAAATATCAAAAACTAAAAATATATATTATATAATTTACATAAAATATCAAAAGGACACCAAATATATCTTATATACTGTAAATGAAATATCAAAAAGTACAGTAAATATATTTTATATATTGTATATATAATATTAACTAAAAGTACACCAAATACATTTTATATACTCTAAATAAAATATCAAAAAGTACAGTAAATATATATTACATAGTGTACATAAAATATCAAAAAGTACACGAAATATGTGTTATATATACTGTAAATAAACTATCAAAAACTACAGTAATTATATTTAATATACAGTATATAAAATATCAATAATTACACCAAATGTATATAATTTACTGTAAATAAAATATCAAAAAGTACAGTAAATATATATTACACACCCTGTGTAAAATATCACCAACTACACCAAATATATAATATATAATTTACATAAAATATCAAAAGGACACCAATTATACCTTATATACTCTACATAAAATATCAAAAAGTACAGTAAATATATTTCATATATTGTACATATAATATTAACTAAAAGTACACCGAATACATTTTATATACTGTAAATAAAATATCAAAAATTACAGTAAATATATATTACATACTGTATATAAATTATCAAAAAGTACACCAAATATGTGTTATATATACTCTAAATAAACTATCAAAAACTACAGTAATTATATTAAATATACAGTACATAAAATATCAAAAATTACACCAAATATATGTTATTTACTGCAAATAAAATATCAAAAAGTACAGTAAATATATATTACACACCATATGTAAAACATCACCATCTATACCAAATATATATTTTATAATTTACATAAAATGTCAAAATGACACCAAATATATCTTATATACTGTACATAAAATATCAAAAAGTACAGTAAATATATTTCATATATTGTACATATAATATTAACTAAAAGTACACCAAATACATTTTATATAGTGTAAATAAAATATCAAAAATTACAGTAAATATGTATTATATACTGTACATAAAATAGGAAACCGTACACCAAATATGTGTTATATATACTATAAATAAAAGATAAAATCTACAGTAATTATATTTAATATACTGTACATAAAATATCAAAATTTACACCAAATGAACATTATACACTGTAAATAAAATATCAAAATTTACACCAAATATATATTATTTACTGTAAATAAAATATCAAAAAGTACAGTAAACATATATTACACACCCTATGTAAAATATCACAATCTACACCAAATGTATATTATATAATTTACATAAAATATCAAAAGGACACCAAATATACCTTATATACTGTACATAAAATATCAAAATGTACAGTAAATATTTTTTATATATTGTATATATAATATTAACTAAAAGTACACCAAATATATTTTATGTACTGTAAATAAAATATCAAAAAGTACAGTAAATATATATTACATACTGTACATAAAATATCAAAAAGTACACCAAATATGTGTTATATATAGTGTAAATAAACTATAAAAAACTACAGTAATTATATTTAATTTACTGTACATAAAATATCAAAAATTACACCAAATGTATATTATATACTGTAAAAAAATATCAAAAAGTACAGTGAGTATATGTTACACTCTATGTAAAATATCAAAAACTGAAAATATATATTATATAATATACATAAAATATCAAAAGTACACCAAATATATCTTATATACTGTACATAAAATATCAAAAAGTTCAGTAAATATATTTCATATATTGTACATATAATATTAACTAAAAGTACACCAAATATATTTTATATACTGTAAATAAAATATCAAAAATTACAGTAAATATATATTACATACTGTACAGAAAATATCAAAAATACACCAAATATGTGTTACATGTACTGTAAATAAACTATCAAAAACTACAGTAATTACATTTAATATACTGTATATAAAATATCAAAAATTACACCAAATGTTTATCATATACTCTAAATAAAATATGAAAAAGGACAGTAAATCTATATTACGCACCCTATGTAAAATATCAAAAACTACACCAAATATATATTATATAATTTACATAACATATCAAAAGTACACCAAATATATATTATATACTGTAAATAAAATATCAAAATGTACAGTAAGTATATTTCATATATTGTATATATAATATTAACTAAAAGTACACCAAATACATTTTCTATACTGTAAATAAAATATCAAAAACTACAGTAAATATATATTACATACAGTACATAAAATATAAATAATTACACCAAATATGTGTTATATATACTGTAAATATACTATCAAAAAGTACAGTAATTATATTTAATATACTGTATATAAATTATCAAAAATTACACCAAATGTAAATTATACTGTAAATAAAATATCAAAAAGTACAGTTAATTTATATGACACACCCTATGTAAAATATCAAAAACTACACCAAATATATTATATAATTTACATAAAATATCAAAAGTACACCAAATATATAATATATACAGTACATAAAATATCAAAAAGTACAGTAAATACATTTCATATATTGTACATATAATATTAACTAAAAGTACACCAAATACATTTTATGTACTGTAAATAGAATATCAAAAAGTACAGTAAATATATAATAGATACTTTACATAACATATCAAAAAGTACACCAAATATGTCTTATACATACTGTAAATAAACTATCAAAGCCTACAGTAATTATATTTAACATACTGTACATAAAATATCAAAAATTACACCAAATGTATATTATATACTGTAAATAAAATGTCAAAAAACAGTAAATATATATTACACTCTATGTAAAATATCAAAAACTAAAAATATATATTATATAATTTACATAAAATATCAAAAGGACAACAAATATACCTTATATACTGTACATAAAATATCAAAAATTACACTAAATATATTTCATATATTGTACATATAATATTAACTAAAAGTACACCAAATACATTTTATATACTGTAAATAAAATATTAAAAATTACAGTAAATATATATTACATACTGTACATAAAATATCAAAAAGTACACCAAATATGTGTTATATATACTGTAAATAAACTATCAAAAACTACAGTAATTATATTTAATATACTGTACATAAAGTATCAAAAATTACACCAAATGTATATTATTTACTGTAAATAAAATATCAAAAAGGACAGTACATATATATTACACACCATATGTAAAATATCACAATCTACACCAAATATATATTATATAATTTACATAAAATATCAAAGGGACACCAAATATATCTTATATAATGTACATATAATGTCAAAAAGTACAGTAAATATATTTCATGTATTGTACATATAATATTAACTAAAAGTACACCAAATACATTTTATATAGTGTAAATAAAATATCAAAGATACAGTAAATATATATTACACACCATATGTAAAATATCACAATCTACGCCAAATATACATTATATAATTTACATAAAATATCAAAAGGACACCAAATATATCTTATATACTGTACGTAAAATATCAAAAAGTACAGTAAATATATTTCATATATTGTACATATAATATTACCTAAAAGTACACCAAATACATTTTATATACTGTGAATAAAATATCAAAAAGTACAGTAAATATATATTACATACTCTACATAAAATATCAAAAAGTACACCAAATATGTGTTATATATACTGTAAATAAACTATCAAAAACTACAGTAATTATATTTAATATACTGTACATAAAATATAAAAATTACACCAAATGTATATTATATACTGTAAATAAAATGTCAAAAAGGACAGTAAATATATATTACACTCTATGTAAAATATCAAAAACTAAAAATATATGTTATATAAATTACATAAAATATCAAAAGGACACCAAATATATCTTATATACTGTACATAAAATATCAATATGTACAGTAAATATATTTCATATATTGTATATATAATATTAACTAAAATTACACAAAATGCATTTTATATACTGTAAATAAAATATGAAGAAGTACAGTAAATATATATTACATAGTCTAAACAAAATATCAAAAAATACACCAAATATGTGTTATATATACTGTAAATAAACTATCAAAAACTACAGTAATTATATTGAATATACTGTACATAAAATATAAAAAATTACACCAAATGTATATTATATACTGTAAATAAAATATCAAAAAGAACAGTAAATATGTATTACATACTGTACATAAAATATCAAAAAGTACACGAAATATGTGTTATATATACTGTAAATAAACTATCAAAAACTACAGTAATTATATTTAATATACAGTATATAAAATATCAATAATTACACCAAATGTATATAATTTACTGTAAATAAAATATCAAAAAGTACAGTAAATATATATTACACACCCTGTGTAAAATATCACCAACTACACCAAATATATAATATATAATTTACATAAAATATCAAAAGGACACCAATTATACCTTATATACTCTACATAAAATATCAAAAAGTACAGTAAATATATTTCATATATTGTACATATAATATTAACTAAAAGTACACCGAATACATTTTATATACTGTAAATAAAATATCAAAAATTACAGTAAATATATATTACATACTGTATATAAATTATCAAAAAGTACACCAAATATGTGTTATATATACTCTAAATAAACTATCAAAAACTACAGTAATTATATTAAATATACAGTACATAAAATATCAAAAATTACACCAAATATATGTTATTTACTGCAAATAAAATATCAAAAAGTACAGTAAATATATATTACACACCATATGTAAAACATCACCATCTATACCAAATATATATTTTATAATTTACATAAAATGTCAAAATGACACCAAATATATCTTATATACTGTACATAAAATATCAAAAAGTACAGTAAATATATTTCATATATTGTACATATTATATTAACTAAAAGTACACCAAATACATTTTATATAGTGTAAATAAAATATCAAAAATTACAGTAAATATGTATTATATACTGTACATAAAATAGGAAACCGTACACCAAATATGTGTTATATATACTATAAATAAAAGATAAAATCTACAGTAATTATATTTAATATACTGTACATAAAATATCAAAATTTACACCAAATGAACATTATACACTGTAAATAAAATATCAAAATTTACACCAAATATATATTATTTACTGTAAATAAAATATCAAAAAGTACAGTAAACATATATTACACACCCTATGTAAAATATCACAATCTACACCAAATGTATATTATATAATTTACATAAAATATCAAAAGGACACCAAATATACCTTATATACTGTACATAAAATATCAAAATGTACAGTAAATATTTTTTATATATTGTATATATAATATTAACTAAAAGTACACCAAATATATTTTATGTACTGTAAATAAAATATCAAAAAGTACAGTAAATATATATTACATACTGTACATAAAATATCAAAAAGTACACCAAATATGTGTTATATATACTGTAAATAAACTATAAAAAACTACAGTAATTATATTTAATTTACTGTACATAAAATATCAAAAATTACACCAAATGTATATTATATACTGTAAAAAAATATCAAAAAGTACAGTGAGTATATGTTACACTCTATGTAAAATATCAAAAACTGAAAATATATATTATATAATATACATAAAATATCAAAATTACACCAAATATATCTTATATACTGTACATAAAATATCAAAAAGTTCAGTAAATATATTTCATATATTGTACATATAATATTAACTAAAAGTACACCAAATATATTTTATATACTGTAAATAAAATATCAAAAATTACAGTAAATATATATTACATACTGTACAGAAAATATCAAAAATACACCAAATATGTGTTACATGTACTGTAAATAAACTATCAAAAACTACAGTAATTACATTTAATATACTGTATATAAAATATCAAAAATTACACCAAATGTTTATCATATACTCTAAATAAAATATGAAAAAGGACAGTAAATCTATATTACGCACCCTATGTAAAATATCAAAAACTACACCAAATATATATTATATAATTTACATAACATATCAAAAGTACACCAAATATATATTATATACTGTAAATAAAATATCAAAATGTACAGTAAGTATATTTCATATATTGTATATATAATATTAACTAAAAGTACACCAAATACATTTTCTATACTGTAAATAAAATATCAAAAACTACAGTAAATATATATTACATACAGTACATAAAATATAAATAATTACACCAAATATGTGTTATATATACTGTAAATATACTATCAAAAAGTACAGTAATTATATTTAATATACTGTATATAAATTATCAAAAATTACACCAAATGTAAATTATACTGTAAATAAAATATCAAAAAGTACAGTTAATTTATATGACACACCCTATGTAAAATATCAAAAACTACACCAAATATATTATATAATTTACATAAAATATCAAAAGTACACCAAATATATAATATATACAGTACATAAAATATCAAAAAGTACAGTAAATACATTTCATATATTGTACATATAATATTAACTAAAAGTACACCAAATACATTTTATGTACTGTAAATAGAATATCAAAAAGTACAGTAAATATATAATAGATACTTTACATAACATATCAAAAAGTACACCAAATATGTCTTATACATACTGTAAATAAACTATCAAAGCCTACAGTAATTATATTTAACATACTGTACATAAAATATCAAAAATTACACCAAATGTATATTATATACTGTAAATAAAATGTCAAAAAACAGTAAATATATATTACACTCTATGTAAAATATCAAAAACTAAAAATATATATTATATAATTTACATAAAATATCAAAAGGACAACAAATATACCTTATATACTGTACATAAAATATCAAAAATTACAGTAAATATATTTCATATATTGTACATATAATATTAACTAAAAGTACACCAAATACATTTTATATACTGTAAATAAAATATTAAAAATTACAGTAAATATATATTACATACTGTACATAAAATATCAAAAAGTACACCAAATATGTGTTATATATACTGTAAATAAACTATCAAAAACTACAGTAATTATATTTAATATACTGTACATAAAGTATCAAAAATTACACCAAATGTATATTATTTACTGTAAATAAAATATCAAAAAGGACAGTACATATATATTACACACCATATGTAAAATATCACAATCTACACCAAATATATATTATATAATTTACATAAAATATCAAAGGGACACCAAATATATCTTATATAATGTACATATAATGTCAAAAAGTACAGTAAATATATTTCATGTATTGTACATATAATATTAACTAAAAGTACACCAAATACATTTTATATAGTGTAAATAAAATATCAAAGATACAGTAAATATATATTACACACCATATGTAAAATATCACAATCTACGCCAAATATACATTATATAATTTACATAAAATATCAAAAGGACACCAAATATATCTTATATACTGTACGTAAAATATCAAAAAGTACAGTAAATATATTTCATATATTGTACATATAATATTACCTAAAAGTACACCAAATACATTTTATATACTGTGAATAAAATATCAAAAAGTACAGTAAATATATATTACATACTCTACATAAAATATCAAAAAGTACACCAAATATGTGTTATATATACTGTAAATAAACTATCAAAAACTACAGTAATTATATTTAATATACTGTACATAAAATATAAAAATTACACCAAATGTATATTATATACTGTAAATAAAATGTCAAAAAGGACAGTAAATATATATTACACTCTATGTAAAATATCAAAAACTAAAAATATATGTTATATAAATTACATAAAATATCAAAAGGACACCAAATATATCTTATATACTGTACATAAAATATCAATATGTACAGTAAATATATTTCATATATTGTATATATAATATTAACTAAAATTACACAAAATGCATTTTATATACTGTAAATAAAATATGAAGAAGTACAGTAAATATATATTACATAGTCTAAACAAAATATCAAAAAATACACCAAATATGTGTTATATATACTGTAAATAAACTATCAAAAACTACAGTAATTATATTGAATATACTGTACATAAAATATAAAAATTACACCAAATGTATATTATATACTGTAAATAAAATATCAAAAAGAACAGTAAATATGTATTACATACTGTACATAAAATATCAAAAAGTACACCAAATATGTGTTATATATACTGTAAATAAACTATAAAATCTACAGTAATTATATCTAATATACTGTACATAAAATATCAAAAATTACACCAAATGTATATTATATACTGTGAATAAAATATCAAAAATACAGTAAATATATATTACACACCCTATGTAAAATATCACAATCTACACCAAATATATATTATATAATTTGCATAAAATATCGAAAGGACACCAAATATATCTTATATACTGTACATAAAATATCATAAATACAGTAAATATATTTCATATATTGTACATATAATATTAACTAAAAGTACACCAAATACATTTTGTATAGTGTAAATAAAATATCAAAAATTACAGTGAATATAATAACTATTTACAGCGGTAAATAGTTACAATAACACAATTTTCCTGCACCTGTCGAGGATTTCTCCCAAAAAACGCAGAATGTGGGATGCACCTAAGGCATATGAAAGAGAGAGGGCAGAAGGAGTAAGAGAGAAATAGGAGGAAGGAAGGAAGGAAGGAAGGAAAGAAAGAAAGAAGGAAGTTAGGAAGGAATGAAGGAAGGAAGGAAGGAAGGACGAAAGGAAGGAGAAAACACCCGGTGTTACTAAAACCCCCCAAAAAATGGTTTCCCCCTGTGGGTAAGCCTACAATGTGGATGAATCTTGAAAATATTGTGCTACGTGTTGTGTCAGTCATAACAGCTCACCTATTGTGCAATTCCGTTGATAGGAAATGTCCACAATATGGAAATCTATGCATATGGGATTGATCGCACTAGGTAGTTGCTACCTAGGGCTGAGGGTCAGGGCGAAGGTTTGAGACAGAATGAGGAGTGACTAATGTCTACAGGGTTTTTCTCTGGTCGGGGGTGATAAGACGTTCTACAATGGATTGCGAATTAAAATTGAATGTGCACCACCACAGGTATACTAAAAGCCACTCAATTCATGACTTTTAATGGGGGAATCTTCTGTGGCGCACTCTCATGGAGACCACGGCAGACATAGTGAGAGAGAAAAAGGTGAGTAAATATCTGAAACGGAGGCAGAAAGAGAGAGAATGAGAAGCCCTGTGAATGGAAGGGAGAGCGAAAAGGGAAAATGGTCCTATTTACAAATGACAGATGTGAAACTGGGGTTCACATCAACAGTGTCACTGCCAGGAAGGAGGGTCATGCTAGCCATGTCACCGGTAGTGTGGCCCGCAGGGACGCCGACCTGCTGGAGCGTCGTGCCAGCATGGGCTCTGGCAGCCACGTGGGCCAGCAGGAGGGTCCCGCTGCACAGCTGTGGGGTGATGATAGACTGGGTGGTGATATCGGCCATTACAGGGGCCTCTTCTGCTGGCAAGAGTGTGACAGTAGCAAGTAGATGGACAAGCCTGCGTGTGAGGACGGAATGCAGGAGGGGCTCTTGTGCGGCTGGGTGTGGGGCCCTCACGGGAACCGTGGAGAAATGGCCAGGTAACTGCGTCATGTGGGCTAGTAGATTGGCCAGGGCTTCGAACTGAAGGACAATAACGGGGAGTAGCTGTCAGGCCCTGGGAGTGTCTGAGTGTAAGTGGAGATGGGTTTGGGGTCACTGAGGGATGCGTGGGAGCCATCCCTGTATAGGTACAGGTCATAGGGAGATAGTCTCGTGAGGCCTGTGAGTGTCTAGGGTTGTCCTGGGTGCCTGGGGCTGACTGTGGCAGAAATCTGGGGAAGGCTGGAGAGAAGCTGGGAGACCCAGGAGAGTCCCTGAAGGCAGGGGGTGAAGAGGTGAAAGAAATGGGGGAGGGTTGCAGTAAGGTCCGTGAGTTTGTAGGTGATTCCTGGGTGCGGGAAGCTGACTCCAGGTGAAATCTGGAGACGGTCGGAGTGTAGCTGAGAGAGACAGAAGAGTCCTTGAGGGCTGGGGGTGAGAACATGAGGGAGACTGGGGAGTAAGTCAGTGAAATTCGTGAGTTCGGTGGTGTATCGTGGGTGCCTGGAACTGACTCCAGCTGGAATCTAGCGAAGTTTTGAGAGTAGCTGAAAGAGACACAGGAGTCCCTGTGGGCTGAGGGCAAAGACCTGAGAGAGACCAGGGAGGACCTCAGTGAAGTCTGTGAGTCTGTAGGTGATTCCGGAGTGTGGGAGGCTGACTCCCGCTGAAATCTGGGCGTGGTGGGAGAGTAGCTGGGACAGACAGGAGAGTCCCAGGGGGCTGGGGGTGAAGACATGACAGAGACTGGGGAGTAACTCAGCGAAACTGCTGAGTTTGGTGGTGATACCTGGGTGCCTGGAACTGACTCCCGCTGAAATCTGGGCATGGTTGGAGAGTAGCTGGGACACACAGGAGAGTCCCTGAGGGCTGGGGGTGAAGACATGAGAGAGACCGGGGAGTACCTCAGTGAAACTGGTGAGTTTGGTGGTGACTCCGGGGTGCCTGGGACTGACTCCAGCTGAAATGTGTGCGTGGTTGGAGAGTAGCTGGGACAGACAGGAGAGTCCCTGAGGGCTGGTGAAGACATGAGAGAGACTGGAGAGTAAGTGAGTGAAATTGGGGAGTTTGGTGGTGCTTCCTGGGTGCTTGGAACTGACTCCCGCTGAAGTGTGGGCGTGGTTGGAGAGTAGCTGGGACACACAGGAGAGTCCCTGAGGGTTGGAGATAAAGACGTGCTAGAGAGTGAGGAGTAACTGAGTGAAATTGGGGAGTTTGGTGGTGATTCCGGGGTGCCTGGAGCTGACTGCAGCTGAAATGTGGGCGTGGTTGGAGAGTAGCTGGGACAGACGGGAGAGTCCCTGAGGGATGGTGAAGACATGAGAGAGACTGGGGAGTAACGCAGTGAAATTGGTGAGTTTGGTGGTGATTTCTGGGTGCCTGCAACGGACTCCCGCTGAAGTGTGGGCGTGTTTGGAGAGTAGCTGGGACAGACAGGCGAGTCCCTGAGGGTTGGAGATAAAGACGTGCTAGAGACTGGGGAGTAACTCAGTGAAAGTGGTGGGCTTGGTGGTGATCCCTGGTTTCCTGGAACTGACCCGCGCTGAAATGTGGGCGTGGTTGGAGAGTAGCTGGGACAGACTGGAGGGTCCGTAAGGGCTGGGGGTGAAGACGTGAGAGAGACTGGCGAGGATCTCACTGAGGTCTGTGAGTTTGTAGGTGTTTCTGGGGTGTGGGGTAGAGACCCCCGCTGAAATCTGGGCGTAGTTGGAGAGTAGCTGGGACAGACAGGAGAGTCATGGGTGGCTGGGGGTGAGCTGCTGGATGATGGCAGTAAGAACATATGGTATATTATTGATGAATGAGGTGACTGTGAAGAATCTCCAGAGGAGGACACGGGAGAACACAATGACATGAGTGACTGTCCTGCTTGGTTAGGAAAGGGAAACGTAAAGTTGTGGAATTCTGTTGATGATGGATGTGAGAGTGGTGAAGCCCTGCGGGGTGATGTAGAGTACTTCCACATCCCTGGTGAGGAGCTGCCCCTTGGGTCTGAGTTTCTGGGAGGGGAGAGGGAGAAGCTGGGTGAGGCAGGCATGAATCTTGAGGAGTCAGGGCTGGGGGACCGCTCATATTCTCCCGAGACGTGTGAGTCTCTGGGGGACTCCTGGGTGCATGGGGCTGACTCCCGCAGGAACCTGGGGATGGCTGGAGAGTAACTGGGAGCCACAGGAGAGTCCCTGAGGCCTGGGGGTGAAGAGATGAAAGACACAGGGGTGGAGCACCGTGAGGCTCGTGAGTTTGTAGGTGATTCCCGGGTGTGGGGGGCTGACTCCAGCTGAAATCTGGGGTTGTTTGGAGAGTAGCTGGGAGACACAGGAGATCCCCCGAGAGCTGGGGGTGAGCTGCTGGGTGATGGCAGTAAGAACATGTGGTATATTATTGATGAACGTGGGGACTCTGAGGAATCCTCAGAGGAGGACACGGGAGAGCCCAATGGCTTCATTGATTGCCCATCACGGTGAGGACAGGGAAATGGGAGCTTGTGGGATTCTGGTGATGACAGAGGTGAGTGTGGTGAAGCCCTAGGGGATGGTGAATGGTAGCTCCGGATCCCTGGTGAGGAGCTTCCCCTGAAGCCTGAGTTTCTGAGAGGGGAGAGGGAGAAGCTGGGTGAGGCTCGCATGGACCTTGGGGAGTCCGTGCTGGGGGACCGTTCATAAGAAGAGCCGGACAAGACCCTACTGTTCTTAGGTGCAGACATGATTAGGAAACCTGCAGCTCCCAGGGGCCCCTACTAATTTTCTAACTCGCAGAAGGAAGGAGTGTGTGTGCGTGTGTGTGTGTGTGCGGTGTGAGGTATGTGCCCCTTAAGAAAATGGAAATCAACCAACCAATGAGACAGACAGACAGACAGACAGACAGACAGACAGAGATTCACTTGCCCAAGTGTTCTGTCCTGTCCTCTGAATCCGCTTCCAAGTCGCAAGACGCTGTGAGCTCCAAGTCAACGCAGAGTCCGCCAACCGCTCCGGCCGCTGATCCGCTCCGCGAAGATCTGAGTACAGGCCAGCCAGGGTGGGTTTAAATGGCCTCGGGCGCAGCCTAGCACCGGAAAGGGCGGAGCTTCACTCCTCCTTTCCATCAGTCACCCCCAACTTTCCCAGGCTACACCTCCTAGGAAACTGTTCTCCTGCTTTGATTTCATGCGCCACCTTTGGGACAATCTAAGAACTTACAAGTTTTCTTGGCCAGATATATTAGGAATTGTATGCACTGAAACACTGAAAACCAACTAGTGGTTCTGTGGTTCCCACGTTGTGGTTTTGACACCAGCAGCATCCTTGCCACAATCAAACCCCGGAGATCCACAGATCTGCGGTGTAACCATACCTCCCCCTGATCCGGATGCATGGCAGTTTAAGGAGTCTTTCCGTGTAAGGGAAAGGACTTTGAAGAAAAGGTGGAGATATGCGTTGTAGAAACATTCTTTTGCTCTGGAACCACGTAGAGACTTGGGAGCCAGTTGGGTGGAGCATTCGTTGGATGAGGGTGCTCGGGTTAGGAATATCAAGGTGTGGCTCCAGATAATCCAATCATCTAATTAAGATTCCAGTTATGCTCATCTGTTTTAAAATTCCGTTTGGGTAAATTCTTTTAGTCAGACTGAGAATGGCAAAGCCTCAACCCCAATTTCCAGGGAGGGTTGAGAGCCTCAGGTGGAGTTGATCACCAATAGCCTATGGTTTAACCCGTCATGCCTATAGAATGAGGTCTCCATAAAAACCCAAAAGGACTGGGTTCAGAGAGCTTGTGGATAACACTTCCTGGAAGGTAGTGCACCCCTCCCCACACGCCGGGCCCCGCATTTATTTCTGAACTTTTGGCAAAGTCCGCTAAAATACAACGGCAAATGTAAGTGTTTCCCTGCGTGCTGTGAGCTCTTCCAGCCAATGAATGCAACTAAATCTGGGAGTGGTGGCAACCTGATTTATAGCCAGTTGCTGAGAAGCACAGGTAAAACAACGTGGGGCTTCCCATTGTTATTAGTGTGGGAGGCCTGTCTGGCGGGACTCGGCCCTTTGGAATCTAAAGCTATGTCCCGGTAGATAGCGTCACCATTGAATTAGAAGACACACATATGTTGAGAATAATCTTTCTGGTCATTTGCTGCATGTCTTATTTACAATATGTAATCAAATTCTTTATCCTGGCCTTATGGCACCTGGGTTGAGAACCATGATTTGAACCAAACATTGGTCTGTCACGTTCTGAGTTTGAAACTTTATTTTGCCTTTAGCGTTTTGCTATTGCTTTTTCGTTTTCTTTTGTTTCGTTTCGTTTCTAAGTTCTGGGGTATATGTGCAGGATGTGCAGATTTGTTACTAAGGTAAACGTGTGCCATGGTGGTTCGCTGCACCTGTCAACCCATCACCTAGGTATTAAGCCCAGCATGCAGTAGCTGTTTTTCTTAACGCTCTGCCTCCCGAAAGGCCCCAGTGAGTGTTGTTCCCCTTCCTGTGTCCATGTCATCTCATTTTTCAGCTCTCATTATAAGTGAGAATGTGGCGTTTGGTTTTCTTTCCCTGGATTAGTTTGCTGAGCATAATGACCACACATCACCACTGTTTCTGTTTTTTAGTATAAAGAGTAGTATTTTATTGAATAAGATTTGCTCACAGAAAAATAAGCTTAAGTCTACAATGAATGCCAGACTCTACAGCAGAAAGCAATTTTCTCACTTTTCCACACACAATGGTTCCTACTAAGTGAAAAAACTTCATTCACAAATGTACTACTCTGTCTCAAAACATCTCACATAATCATGCACTGTACTAAAGCCATTAGATCAGTTCTTCAGTCAGGTTAAAGAAGTATCCCTCTAATAACTGACTTTTATAATGCTATCAATATCCACTCCCAATCAGTCTGCCATTGTTAATGGTGTACAGCATTACTGAATACAATGGAATTGATGACGCCCATATCCACGGACACACCGTGACTTACGGTGGTTTGATTTATGATTTTTCAACGTTATGATGGGATTATTGGAATATTAGATGCGTTTCTGAGTTACAGTGGGTTTATGAGTATGCGACCCTATACTCCAGAAACAGCTGTATAAGGAAAAACAGGTGTACCTAATAAGAATATGCTTAGTGACTTGGGATAAACCAATAGATGTTCACAACTGATGGAGAGCCGTGAAAGAGAGATAGCGGTAAATACTTACAATAACACAATTTTCCTGCACCTGTCGAGGATTTCTCCCAAAAAACGCAGAATGTGGGATGCACCTAAGTCATATGAAAGAGAGAGGGCAGAAGGAGTAAGAGAGAAATAGGAGGAAGGAAGGAAGGAAGGAAAGAAAGAAGGAAGGTAGGAAGGAAGGAAGGAAGGAAGGAAGGAAAGAAGGACGAAAGGAAGGAGAAAACACCCGGTGTTACTAAAACCCCCCAAAAAATGGTTTCCCCCTGTGGGTAAGCCTACAATGTGGATGAATCTTGAAAATATTGTGCTACGTGTTGTGTCAGTCATAACAGCTCACCTATTGTGCAATTCCGTTGATAGGAAATGTCCACAATATGGAAATCTATGCATATGGGATTGATCGCACTAGGTAGTTGCTACCTAGGGCTGAGGGTCAGGGAGAGGGTTTGAGACAGAATGAGGAGTGACTAATGTCTACAGGGTTTTTCTCTGGTCGGGGGTGATAAGACGTTCTACAATGGATTGCGAATTAAAATTGAATGTGCACCACCACAGGTATACTAAAAGCCACTCAATTCATGACTTTTAATGGGGGAATCTTCTGTGGCGCACTCTCATGGAGACCACGGCAGACATAGTGAGAGAGAAAAAGGTGAGTAAATATCTGAAACGGAGGCAGAAAGAGAGAGAATGAGAAGCCCTGTGAATGGAAGGGAGAGCGAAAAGGGAAAATGGTCCTATTTACAAATGACAGATGTGAAACTGGGGTTCACATCAACAGTGTCACTGCCAGGAAGGAGGGTCATGCTAGCCATGTCACCGGTAGTGTGGCCCGCAGGGACGCCGACCTGCTGGAGCGTCGTGCCAGCATGGGCTCTGGCAGCCACGTGGGCCAGCAGGAGGGTCCCGCTGCACAGCTGTGGGGTGAGGATAGACTGGGTGGTGATATCGGCCATTACAGGGGCCTCTTCTGCTGGCAAGAGTGTGACAGTAGCAAGTAGATGGACAAGCCTGCGTGTGAGGACGGAATGCAGGAGGGGCTCTTGTGCGGCTGGGTGTGGGGCCCTCACGGGAACCGTGGAGAAATGGCCAGGTAACTGCATCATGTGGGCTAGTAGATTGGCCAGGGCTTCGAACTGAAGGACAATAACGGGGAGTAGCTGTCAGGCCCTGGGAGTGTCTGAGTGTAAGTGGAGATGGGTTTGGGATCACTGAGGGATGCGTGGGAGCCATCCCTGTATAGGTACAGGTCATAGGGAGATAGTCTCGTGAGGCCTGTGAGTGTCTAGGGTTGTCCTGGGTGCCTGGGGCTGACTGTGGCAGAAATCTGGGGAAGGCTGGAGAGAAGCTGGGAGACCCAGGAGAGTCCCTGAAGGCAGGGGGTGAAGAGGTGAAAGAAATGGGGGAGGGTTGCAGTAAGGTCCGTGAGTTTGTAGGTGATTCCTGGGTGCGGGAAGCTGACTCCAGGTGAAATCTGGAGACGGTCGGAGTGTAGCTGAGAGAGACAGAAGAGTCCTTGAGGGCTGGGGGTGAGAACATGAGGGAGACTGGGGAGTAAGTCAGTGAAATTCGTGAGTTCGGTGGTGTATCGTGGGTGCCTGGAACTGACTCCAGCTGGAATCTAGCGAAGTTTTGAGAGTAGCTGAAAGAGACACAGGAGTCCCTGTGGGCTGAGGGCAAAGACCTGAGAGAGACCAGGGAGGACCTCAGTGAAGTCTGTGAGTCTGTAGGTGATTCCGGAGTGTGGGAGGCTGACTCCCGCTGAAATCTGGGCGTGGTGGGAGAGTAGCTGGGACAGACAGGAGAGTCCCAGGGGGCTGGGGGTGAAGACATGACAGAGACTGGGGAGTAACTCAGCGAAACTGCTGAGTTTGGTGGTGATACCTGGGTGCCTGGAACTGACTCCCGCTGAAATCTGGGCATGGTTGGAGAGTAGCTGGGACACACAGGAGAGTCCCTGAGGGCTGGGGGTGAAGACATGAGAGAGACCGGGGAGTACCTCAGTGAAACTGGTGAGTTTGGTGGTGACTCCGGGGTGCCTGGGACTGACTCCAGCTGAAATGTGTGCGTGGTTGGAGAGTAGCTGGGACAGACAGGAGAGTCCCTGAGGGCTGGTGAAGACATGAGAGAGACTGGAGAGTAAGTGAGTGAAATTGGGGAGTTTGGTGGTGCTTCCTGGGTGCTTGGAACTGACTCCCGCTGAAGTGTGGGCGTGGTTGGAGAGTAGCTGGGACACACAGGAGAGTCCCTGAGGGTTGGAGATAAAGACGTGCTAGAGAGTGAGGAGTAACTGAGTGAAATTGGGGAGTTTGGTGGTGATTCCGGGGTGCCTGGAACTGACTGCAGCTGAAATGTGGGCGTGGTTGGAGAGTAGCTGGGACAGACGGGAGAGTCCCTGAGGGATGGTGAAGACATGAGAGAGACTGGGGAGTAACGCAGTGAAATTGGTGAGTTTGGTGGTGATTTCTGGGTGCCTGCAACGGACTCCCGCTGAAGTGTGGGCGTGTTTGGAGAGTAGCTGGGACAGACAGGCGAGTCCCTGAGGGTTGGAGATAAAGACGTGCTAGAGACTGGGGAGTAACTCAGTGAAAGTGGTGGGCTTGGTGGTGATCCCTGGGTTCCTGGAACTGACCCGCGCTGAAATGTGGGCGTGGTTGGAGAGTAGCTGGGACAGACTGGAGGGTCCGTAAGGGCTGGGGGTGAAGACGTGAGAGAGACTGGCGAGGATCTCACTGAGGTCTGTGAGTTTGTAGGTGTTTCTGGGGTGTGGGGTAGAGACTCCCGCTGAAATCTGGGCGTAGTTGGAGAGTAGCTGGGACAGACAGGAGAGTCATGGGTGGCTGGGGGTGAGCTGCTGGATGATGGCAGTAAGAACATATGGTATATTATTGATGAATGAGGTGACTGTGAAGAATCTCCAGAGGAGGACACGGGAGAACACAATGACATGCGTGACTGTCCTGCTTGGTTAGGAAAGGGAAACGTAAAGTTGTGGAATTCTGTTGATGATGGATGTGAGAGTGGTGAAGCCCTGCGGGGTGATGTAGAGTACTTCCACATCCCTGGTGAGGAGCTGCCCCTTGGGTCTGAGTTTCTGGGAGGGGAGAGGGAGAAGCTGGGTGAGGCAGGCATGAATCTTGAGGAGTCAGGGCTGGGGGACCGCTCATATTCTCCCGAGACGTGTGAGTCTCTGGGGGACTCCTGGGTGCATGGGGCTGACTCCCGCAGGAACCTGGGGATGGCTGGAGAGTAACTGGGAGCCACAGGAGAGTCCCTGAGGCCTGGGGGTGAAGAGATGAAAGACACAGGGGTGGAGCACCATGAGGCTCGTGAGTTTGTAGGTGATTCCCGGGTGTGGGGGGCTGACTCCAGCTGAAATCTGGGGTTGTTTGGAGAGTAGCTGGGAGACACAGGAGATCCCCCGAGAGCTGGGGGTGAGCTGCTGGGTGATGGCAGTAAGAACATGTGGTATATTATTGATGAACGTGGGGACTCTGAGGAATCCTCAGAGGAGGACACGGGAGAGCCCAATGGCTTCATTGATTGCCCATCACGGTGAGGACAGGGAAATGGGAGCTTGTGGGATTCTGGTGATGACAGAGGTGAGTGTGGTGAAGCCCTAGGGGATGGTGAATGGTAGCTCCGGATCCCTGGTGAGGAGCTTCCCCTGAAGCCTGAGTTTCTGAGAGGGGAGAGGGAGAAGCTGGGTGAGGCTCGCATGGACCTTGGGGAGTCCGTGCTGGGGGACCGTTCATAAGAAGAGCCGGACAAGACCCTACTGTTCTTAGGTGCAGACATGATTAGGAAACCTGCAGCTCCCAGGGGCCCCTACTAATTTTCTAACTCGCAGAAGGAAGGAGTGTGTGTGCGTGTGTGTGTGTGTGTGTGCGCGGTGTGAGGTATGTGCCCCTTAAGAAAATGGAAATCAACCAACCAATGAGACAGACAGACAGACAGACAGACAGACAGACAGAGATTCACTTGCCCAAGTGTTCTGTCCTGTCCTCTGAATCCGCTTCCAAGTCGCAAGACGCTGTGAGCTCCAAGTCAACGCAGAGTCCGCCAACCGCTCCGGCCGCTGATCCGCTCCGCGAAGATCTGAGTACAGGCCAGCCAGGGTGGGTTTAAATGGCCTCGGGCGCAGCCTAGCACCGGAAAGGGCGGAGCTTCACTCCTCCTTTCCATCAGTCACCCCCAACTTTCCCAGGCTACACCTCGTAGGAAACTGTTCTCCTGCTTTGATTTCATGCGCCACCTTTGGGACAATCTAAGAACTTACAAGTTTTCTTGGCCAGATATATTAGGAATTGTATGCACTGAAACACTGAAAACCAACTAGTGGTTCTGTGGTTCCCACGTTGTGGTTTTGACACCAGCAGCATCCTTGCCACAATCAAACCCCGGAGATCCACAGATCTGCGGTGTAACCATACCTCCCCCTGATCCGGATGCATGGCAGTTTAAGGAGTCTTTCCGTGTAAGGGAAAAGACTTTGAAGAAAAGGTGGAGATATGCGTTGTAGAAACATTCTTTTGCTCTGGAACCACGTAGAGACTTGGGAGCCAGTTGGGTGGAGCATTCGTTGGATGAGGGTGCTCGGGTTAGGAATATCAAGGTGTGGCTCCAGATAATCCAATCATCTAATTAAGATTCCAGTTATGCTCATCTGTTTTAAAATTCCGTTTGGGTAAATTCTTTTAGTCAGACTGAGAATGGCAAAGCCTCAACCCCAATTTCCAGGGAGGGTTGAGAGCCTCAGGTGGAGTTGATCACCAATAGCCTATGGTTTAACCCGTCATGCCTATAGAATGAGGTCTCCATAAAAACCCAAAAGGACTGGGTTCAGAGAGCTTGTGGATAACACTTCCTGGAAGGTAGTGCACCCCTCCCCACACGCCGGGCCCCGCATTTATTTCTGAACTTTTGGCAAAGTCCGCTAAAATACAACGGCAAATGTAAGTGTTTCCCTGCGTGCTGTGAGCTCTTCCAGCCAATGAATGCAACTAAATCTGGGAGTGGTGGCAACCTGATTTATAGCCAGTTGCTGAGAAGCACAGGTAAAACAACGTGGGGCTTCCCATTGTTATTAGTGTGGGAGGCCTGTCTGGCGGGACTCGGCCCTTTGGAATCTAAAGCTATGTCCCGGTAGATAGCGTCACCATTGAATTAGAAGACACACATATGTTGAGAATAATCTTTCTGGTCATTTGCTGCATGTCTTATTTACAATATGTAATCAAATTCTTTATCCTGGCCTTATGGCACCTGGGTTGAGAACCATGATTTAAACCAAACATTGGTCTGTCACGTTCTGAGTTTGAAACTTTATTTTGCCTTTAGCGTTTTGCTATTGCTTTTTCGTTTTCTTTTGTTTCGTTTCGTTTCTAAGTTCTGGGGTATATGTGCAGGATGTGCAGATTTGTTACTAAGGTAAACGTGTGCCATGGTGGTTTGCTGCACCTGTCAACCCATCACCTAGGTATTAAGCCCAGCATGCAGTAGCTGTTTTTCTTAACGCTCTGCCTCCCGAAAGGCCCCAGTGAGTGTTGTTCCCCTTCCTGTGTCCATGTCATCTCATTTTTCAGCTCTCATTATAAGTGAGAATGTGGCGTTTGGTTTTCTTTCCCTGGATTAGTTTGCTGAGCATAATGACCACACATCACCACTGTTTTTGTTTTTTAGTATAAAGAGTAGTATTTTATTGAATAAGATTTGCTCACAGAAAAATAAGCTTAAGTCTACAATGAATGCCAGACTCTACAGCAGAAAGCAATTTTCTCACTTTTCCACACACAATGGTTCCTACTAAGTGAAAAAACTTCATTCACAAATGTACTACTCTGTCTCAAAACATCTCACATAATCATGCACTGTACTAAAGCCATTAGATCAGTTCTTCAGTCAGGTTAAAGAAGTATCCCTCTAATAACTGACTTTTATAATGCTATCAATATCCACTCCCAATCAGTCTGCCATTGTTAATGGTGTACAGCATTACTGAATACAATGGAATTGATGACGCCCATATCCACGGACACACCGTGACTTACGGTGGTTTGATTTATGATTTTTCAACGTTATGATGGGATTATTGGAATATTAGATGCGTTTCTGAGTTACAGTGGGTTTATGAGTATGCGACCCTATACTCCAGAAACAGCTGTATAAGGAAAAACAGGTGTACCTAATAAGAATATGCTTAGTGACTTGGGATAAACCAATAGATGTTCACAACTGATGGAGAGCCGTGAAAGAGAGATAGCGGTAAATACTTACAATAACACAATTTTCCTGCACCTGTCGAGGATTTCTCCCAAAAAACGCAGAATGTGGGATGCACCTAAGTCATATGAAAGAGAGAGGGCAGAAGGAGTAAGAGAGAAATAGGAGGAAGGAAGGAAGGAAGGAAAGAAAGAAGGAAGGTAGGAAGGAAGGAAGGAAGGAAGGAAGGAAAGAAGGACGAAAGGAAGGAGAAAACACCCGGTGTTACTAAAACCCCCCAAAAAATGGTTTCCCCCTGTGGGTAAGCCTACAATGTGGATGAATCTTGAAAATATTGTGCTACGTGTTGTGTCAGTCATAACAGCTCACCTATTGTGCAATTCCGTTGATAGGAAATGTCCACAATATGGAAATCTATGCATATGGGATTGATCGCACTAGGTAGTTGCTACCTAGGGCTGAGGGTCAGGGAGAGGGTTTGAGACAGAATGAGGAGTGACTAATGTCTACAGGGTTTTTCTCTGGTCGGGGGTGATAAGACGTTCTACAATGGATTGCGAATTAAAATTGAATGTGCACCACCACAGGTATACTAAAAGCCACTCAATTCATGACTTTTAATGGGGGAATCTTCTGTGGCGCACTCTCATGGAGACCACGGCAGACATAGTGAGAGAGAAAAAGGTGAGTAAATATCTGAAACGGAGGCAGAAAGAGAGAGAATGAGAAGCCCTGTGAATGGAAGGGAGAGCGAAAAGGGAAAATGGTCCTATTTACAAATGACAGATGTGAAACTGGGGTTCACATCAACAGTGTCACTGCCAGGAAGGAGGGTCATGCTAGCCATGTCACCGGTAGTGTGGCCCGCAGGGACGCCGACCTGCTGGAGCGTCGTGCCAGCATGGGCTCTGGCAGCCACGTGGGCCAGCAGGAGGGTCCCGCTGCACAGCTGTGGGGTGAGGATAGACTGGGTGGTGATATCGGCCATTACAGGGGCCTCTTCTGCTGGCAAGAGTGTGACAGTAGCAAGTAGATGGACAAGCCTGCGTGTGAGGACGGAATGCAGGAGGGGCTCTTGTGCGGCTGGGTGTGGGGCCCTCACGGGAACCGTGGAGAAATGGCCAGGTAACTGCATCATGTGGGCTAGTAGATTGGCCAGGGCTTCGAACTGAAGGACAATAACGGGGAGTAGCTGTCAGGCCCTGGGAGTGTCTGAGTGTAAGTGGAGATGGGTTTGGGATCACTGAGGGATGCGTGGGAGCCATCCCTGTATAGGTACAGGTCATAGGGAGATAGTCTCGTGAGGCCTGTGAGTGTCTAGGGTTGTCCTGGGTGCCTGGGGCTGACTGTGGCAGAAATCTGGGGAAGGCTGGAGAGAAGCTGGGAGACCCAGGAGAGTCCCTGAAGGCAGGGGGTGAAGAGGTGAAAGAAATGGGGGAGGGTTGCAGTAAGGTCCGTGAGTTTGTAGGTGATTCCTGGGTGCGGGAAGCTGACTCCAGGTGAAATCTGGAGACGGTCGGAGTGTAGCTGAGAGAGACAGAAGAGTCCTTGAGGGCTGGGGGTGAGAACATGAGGGAGACTGGGGAGTAAGTCAGTGAAATTCGTGAGTTCGGTGGTGTATCGTGGGTGCCTGGAACTGACTCCAGCTGGAATCTAGCGAAGTTTTGAGAGTAGCTGAAAGAGACACAGGAGTCCCTGTGGGCTGAGGGCAAAGACCTGAGAGAGACCAGGGAGGACCTCAGTGAAGTCTGTGAGTCTGTAGGTGATTCCGGAGTGTGGGAGGCTGAGTGCCGCTGAAATCTGGGCGTGGTGGGAGAGTAGCTGGGACAGACAGGAGAGTCCCAGGGGGCTGGGGGTGAAGACATGACAGAGACTGGGGAGTAACTCAGCGAAACTGCTGAGTTTGGTGGTGATACCTGGGTGCCTGGAACTGACTCCCGCTGAAATCTGGGCATGGTTGGAGAGTAGCTGGGACACACAGGAGAGTCCCTGAGGGCTGGGGGTGAAGACATGAGAGAGACCGGGGAGTACCTCAGTGAAACTGGTGAGTTTGGTGGTGACTCCGGGGTGCCTGGGACTGACTCCAGCTGAAATGTGTGCGTGGTTGGAGAGTAGCTGGGACAGACAGGAGAGTCCCTGAGGGCTGGTGAAGACATGAGAGAGACTGGAGAGTAAGTGAGTGAAATTGGGGAGTTTGGTGGTGCTTCCTGGGTGCTTGGAACTGACTCCCGCTGAAGTGTGGGCGTGGTTGGAGAGTAGCTGGGACACACAGGAGAGTCCCTGAGGGTTGGAGATAAAGACGTGCTAGAGAGTGAGGAGTAACTGAGTGAAATTGGGGAGTTTGGTGGTGATTCCGGGGTGCCTGGAACTGACTGCAGCTGAAATGTGGGCGTGGTTGGAGAGTAGCTGGGACAGACGGGAGAGTCCCTGAGGGATGGTGAAGACATGAGAGAGACTGGGGAGTAACGCAGTGAAATTGGTGAGTTTGGTGGTGATTTCTGGGTGCCTGCAACGGACTCCCGCTGAAGTGTGGGCGTGTTTGGAGAGTAGCTGGGACAGACAGGCGAGTCCCTGAGGGTTGGAGATAAAGACGTGCTAGAGACTGGGGAGTAACTCAGTGAAAGTGGTGGGCTTGGTGGTGATCCCTGGGTTCCTGGAACTGACCCGCGCTGAAATGTGGGCGTGGTTGGAGAGTAGCTGGGACAGACTGGAGGGTCCGTAAGGGCTGGGGGTGAAGACGTGAGAGAGACTGGCGAGGATCTCACTGAGGTCTGTGAGTTTGTAGGTGTTTCTGGGGTGTGGGGTAGAGACTCCCGCTGAAATCTGGGCGTAGTTGGAGAGTAGCTGGGACAGACAGGAGAGTCATGGGTGGCTGGGGGTGAGCTGCTGGATGATGGCAGTAAGAACATATGGTATATTATTGATGAATGAGGTGACTGTGAAGAATCTCCAGAGGAGGACACGGGAGAACACAATGACATGCGTGACTGTCCTGCTTGGTTAGGAAAGGGAAACGTAAAGTTGTGGAATTCTGTTGATGATGGATGTGAGAGTGGTGAAGCCCTGCGGGGTGATGTAGAGTACTTCCACATCCCTGGTGAGGAGCTGCCCCTTGGGTCTGAGTTTCTGGGAGGGGAGAGGGAGAAGCTGGGTGAGGCAGGCATGAATCTTGAGGAGTCAGGGCTGGGGGACCGCTCATATTCTCCCGAGACGTGTGAGTCTCTGGGGGACTCCTGGGTGCATGGGGCTGACTCCCGCAGGAACCTGGGGATGGCTGGAGAGTAACTGGGAGCCACAGGAGAGTCCCTGAGGCCTGGGGGTGAAGAGATGAAAGACACAGGGGTGGAGCACCATGAGGCTCGTGAGTTTGTAGGTGATTCCCGGGTGTGGGGGGCTGACTCCAGCTGAAATCTGGGGTTGTTTGGAGAGTAGCTGGGAGACACAGGAGATCCCCCGAGAGCTGGGGGTGAGCTGCTGGGTGATGGCAGTAAGAACATGTGGTATATTATTGATGAACGTGGGGACTCTGAGGAATCCTCAGAGGAGGACACGGGAGAGCCCAATGGCTTCATTGATTGCCCATCACGGTGAGGACAGGGAAATGGGAGCTTGTGGGATTCTGGTGATGACAGAGGTGAGTGTGGTGAAGCCCTAGGGGATGGTGAATGGTAGCTCCGGATCCCTGGTGAGGAGCTTCCCCTGAAGCCTGAGTTTCTGAGAGGGGAGAGGGAGAAGCTGGGTGAGGCTCGCATGGACCTTGGGGAGTCCGTGCTGGGGGACCGTTCATAAGAAGAGCCGGACAAGACCCTACTGTTCTTAGGTGCAGACATGATTAGGAAACCTGCAGCTCCCAGGGACCCCTACTAATTTTCTAACTCGCAGAAGGAAGGAGTGTGTGTGCGTGTGTGTGTGTGTGTGTGCGCGGTGTGAGGTATGTGCCCCTTAAGAAAATGGAAATCAACCAACCAATGAGACAGACAGACAGACAGACAGACAGACAGACAGAGATTCACTTGCCCAAGTGTTCTGTCCTGTCCTCTGAATCCGCTTCCAAGTCGCAAGACGCTGTGAGCTCCAAGTCAACGCAGAGTCCGCCAACCGCTCCGGCCGCTGATCCGCTCCGCGAAGATCTGAGTACAGGCCAGCCAGGGTGGGTTTAAATGGCCTCGGGCGCAGCCTAGCACCGGAAAGGGCGGAGCTTCACTCCTCCTTTCCATCAGTCACCCCCAACTTTCCCAGGCTACACCTCGTAGGAAACTGTTCTCCTGCTTTGATTTCATGCGCCACCTTTGGGACAATCTAAGAACTTACAAGTTTTCTTGGCCAGATATATTAGGAATTGTATGCACTGAAACACTGAAAACCAACTAGTGGTTCTGTGGTTCCCACGTTGTGGTTTTGACACCAGCAGCATCCTTGCCACAATCAAACCCCGGAGATCCACAGATCTGCGGTGTAACCATACCTCCCCCTGATCCGGATGCATGGCAGTTTAAGGAGTCTTTCCGTGTAAGGGAAAAGACTTTGAAGAAAAGGTGGAGATATGCGTTGTATAAACATTCTTTTGCTCTGGAACCACGTAGAGACTTGGGAGCCAGTTGGGTGGAGCATTCGTTGGATGAGGGTGCTCGGGTTAGGAATATCAAGGTGTGGCTCCAGATAATCCAATCATCTAATTAAGATTCCAGTTATGCTCATCTGTTTTAAAATTCCGTTTGGGTAAATTCTTTTAGTCAGACTGAGAATGGCAAAGCCTCAACCCCAATTTCCAGGGAGGGTTGAGAGCCTCAGGTGGAGTTGATCACCAATAGCCTATGGTTTAACCCGTCATGCCTATAGAATGAGGTCTCCATAAAAACCCAAAAGGACTGGGTTCAGAGAGCTTGTGGATAACACTTCCTGGAAGGTAGTGCACCCCTCCCCACACGCCGGGCCCCGCATTTATTTCTGAACTTTTGGCAAAGTCCGCTAAAATACAACGGCAAATGTAAGTGTTTCCCTGCGTGCTGTGAGCTCTTCCAGCCAATGAATGCAACTAAATCTGGGAGTGGTGGCAACCTGATTTATAGCCAGTTGCTGAGAAGCACAGGTAAAACAACGTGGGGCTTCCCATTGTTATTAGTGTGGGAGGCCTGTCTGGCGGGACTCGGCCCTTTGGAATCTAAAGCTATGTCCCGGTAGATAGCGTCACCATTGAATTAGAAGACACACATATGTTGAGAATAATCTTTCTGGTCATTTGCTGCATGTCTTATTTACAATATGTAATCAAATTCTTTATCCTGGCCTTATGGCACCTGGGTTGAGAACCATGATTTAAACCAAACATTGGTCTGTCACGTTCTGAGTTTGAAACTTTATTTTGCCTTTAGCGTTTTGCTATTGCTTTTTCGTTTTCTTTTGTTTCGTTTCGTTTCTAAGTTCTGGGGTATATGTGCAGGATGTGCAGATTTGTTACTAAGGTAAACGTGTGCCATGGTGGTTTGCTGCACCTGTCAACCCATCACCTAGGTATTAAGCCCAGCATGCAGTAGCTGTTTTTCTTAACGCTCTGCCTCCCGAAAGGCCCCAGTGAGTGTTGTTCCCCTTCCTGTGTCCATGTCATCTCATTTTTCAGCTCTCATTATAAGTGAGAATGTGGCGTTTGGTTTTCTTTCCCTGGATTAGTTTGCTGAGCATAATGACCACACATCACCACTGTTTTTGTTTTTTAGTATAAAGAGTAGTATTTTATTGAATAAGATTTGCTCACAGAAAAATAAGCTTAAGTCTACAATGAATGCCAGACTCTACAGCAGAAAGCAATTTTCTCACTTTTCCACACACAATGGTTCCTACTAAGTGAAAAAACTTCATTCACAAATGTACTACTCTGTCTCAAAACATCTCACATAATCATGCACTGTACTAAAGCCATTAGATCAGTTCTTCAGTCAGGTTAAAGAAGTATCCCTCTAATAACTGACTTTTATAATGCTATCAATATCCACTCCCAATCAGTCTGCCATTGTTAATGGTGTACAGCATTACTGAATACAATGGAATTGATGACGCCCATATCCACGGACACACCGTGACTTACGGTGGTTTGATTTATGATTTTTCAACGTTATGATGGGATTATTGGAATATTAGGTGCGTTTCTGAGTTACAGTGGGTTTATGAGTATGCGACCGTATACTCCAGAAACAGCTGTATAAGGAAAAACAGGTGTACCTAATAAGAATATGCTTAGTGACTTGGGATAAACCAATAGATGTTCACAACTGATGGAGAGCCGTGAAAGAGAGATAGCGGTAAATAGTTACAATAACACAATTTTCCTGCGCCTGTCGAGGATTTCTCCCAAAAAACGCAGAATATGGGATGCACCTAAGGCATATGAAAGAGAGAGGGCAGAAGGAGTAAGAGAGAAATAGGAGGAAGGAAGGAAGGAAGGAAAGAAAGAAGGAAGGTAGGAAGGAATGAAGGAAGGAAGGAAGGAAGGAAGGACGAAAGGAAGGAGAAAACACCCGGTGTTACTAAAACCCCCCAAAAAATGGTTTCCCCCTGTGGGTAAGCCTACAATGTGGATGAATCTTGAAAATATTGTGCTACGTGTTGTGTCAGTCATAACAGCTCACCTATTGTGCAATTCCGTTGATAGGAAATGTCCACAATATGGAAATCTATGCATATGGGATTGATCGCACTAGGTAGTTGCTACCTAGGGCTGAGGGTCAGGGCGAAGGTTTGAGACAGAATGAGGAGTGACTAATGTCTACAGGGTTTTTCTCTGGTCGGGGGTGATAAGACGTTCTACAATGGATTGCGAATTAAAATTGAATGTGCACCACCACAGGTATACTAAAAGCCACTCAATTCATGACTTTTAATGGGGGAATCTTCTGTGGCGCACTCTCATGGAGACCACGGCAGACATAGTGAGAGAGAAAAAGGTGAGTAAATATCTGAAACGGAGGCAGAAAGAGAGAGAATGAGAAGCCCTGTGAATGGAAGGGAGAGCGAAAAGGGAAAATGGTCCTATTTACAAATGACAGATGTGAAACTGGGGTTCACATCAACAGTGTCACTGCCAGGAAGGAGGGTCATGCTAGCCATGTCACCGGTAGTGTGGCCCGCAGGGACGCCGACCTGCTGGAGCGTCGTGCCAGCATGGGCTCTGGCAGCCACGTGGGCCAGCAGGAGGGTCCCGCTGCACAGCTGTGGGGTGATGATAGACTGGGTGGTGATATCGGCCATTACAGGGGCCTCTTCTGCTGGCAAGAGTGTGACAGTAGCAAGTAGATGGACAAGCCTGCGTGTGAGGACGGAATGCAGGAGGGGCTCTTGTGCGGCTGGGTGTGGGGCCCTCACGGGAACCGTGGAGAAATGGCCAGGTAACTGCGTCATGTGGGCTAGTAGATTGGCCAGGGCTTCGAACTGAAGGACAATAACGGGGAGTAGCTGTCAGGCCCTGGGAGTGTCTGAGTGTAAGTGGAGATGGGTTTGGGGTCACTGAGGGATGCGTGGGAGCCATCCCTGTATAGGTACAGGTCATAGGGAGATAGTCTCGTGAGGCCTGTGAGTGTCTAGGGTTGTCCTGGGTGCCTGGGGCTGACTGTGGCAGAAATCTGGGGAAGGCTGGAGAGAAGCTGGGAGACCCAGGAGAGTCCCTGAAGGCAGGGGGTGAAGAGGTGAAAGAAATGGGGGAGGGTTGCAGTAAGGTCCGTGAGTTTGTAGGTGATTCCTGGGTGCGGGAAGCTGACTCCAGGTGAAATCTGGAGACGGTCGGAGTGTAGCTGAGAGAGACAGAAGAGTCCTTGAGGGCTGGGGGTGAGAACATGAGGGAGACTGGGGAGTAAGTCAGTGAAATTCGTGAGTTCGGTGGTGTATCGTGGGTGCCTGGAACTGACTCCAGCTGGAATCTAGCGAAGTTTTGAGAGTAGCTGAAAGAGACACAGGAGTCCCTGTGGGCTGAGGGCAAAGACCTGAGAGAGACCAGGGAGGACCTCAGTGAAGTCTGTGAGTCTGTAGGTGATTCCGGAGTGTAGGAGGCTGACTCCCGCTGAAATCTGGGCGTGGTGGGAGAGTAGCTGGGACAGACAGGAGAGTCCCAGGGGGCTGGGGGTGAAGACATGACAGAGACTGGGGAGTAACTCAGCGAAACTGCTGAGTTTGGTGGTGATACCTGGGTGCCTGGAACTGACTCCCGCTGAAATCTGGGCATGGTTGGAGAGTAGCTGGGACACACAGGAGAGTCCCTGAGGGCTGGGGGTGAAGACATGAGAGAGACCGGGGAGTACCTCAGTGAAACTGGTGAGTTTGGTGGTGACTCCGGGGTGCCTGGAACTGACTCCAGCTGAAATGTGTGCGTGGTTGGAGAGTAGCTGGGACAGACAGGAGAGTCCCTGAGGGCTGGTGAAGACATGAGAGAGACTGGAGAGTAAGTGAGTGAAATTGGGGAGTTTGGTGGTGCTTCCTGGGTGCTTGGAACTGACTCCCGCTGAAGTGTGGGCGTGGTTGGAGAGTAGCTGGGACACACAGGAGAGTCCCTGAGGGTTGGAGATAAAGACGTGCTAGAGAGTGAGGAGTAACTGAGTGAAATTGGGGAGTTTGGTGGTGATTCCGGGGTGCCTGGAGCTGACTGCAGCTGAAATGTGGGCGTGGTTGGAGAGTAGCTGGGACAGACGGGAGAGTCCCTGAGGGATGGTGAAGACATGAGAGAGACTGGGGAGTAACGCAGTGAAATTGGTGAGTTTGGTGGTGATTTCTGGGTGCCTGCAACGGACTCCCGCTGAAGTGTGGGCGTGTTTGGAGAGTAGCTGGGACAGACAGGCGAGTCCCTGAGGGTTGGAGATAAAGACGTGCTAGAGACTGGGGAGTAACTCAGTGAAAGTGGTGGGCTTGGTGGTGATCCCTGGTTTCCTGGAACTGACCCGCGCTGAAATGTGGGCGTGGTTGGAGAGTAGCTGGGACAGACTGGAGGGTCCGTAAGGGCTGGGGGTGAAGACGTGAGAGAGACTGGCGAGGATCTCACTGAGGTCTGTGAGTTTGTAGGTGTTTCTGGGGTGTGGGGTAGAGACCCCCGCTGAAATCTGGGCGTAGTTGGAGAGTAGCTGGGACAGACAGGAGAGTCATGGGTGGCTGGGGGTGAGCTGCTGGATGATGGCAGTAAGAACATATGGTATATTATTGATGAATGAGGTGACTGTGAAGAATCTCCAGAGGAGGACACGGGAGAACACAATGACATGAGTGACTGTCCTGCTTGGTTAGGAAAGGGAAACGTAAAGTTGTGGAATTCTGTTGATGATGGATGTGAGAGTGGTGAAGCCCTGCGGGGTGATGTAGAGTACTTCCACATCCCTGGTGAGGAGCTGCCCCTTGGGTCTGAGTTTCTGGGAGGGGAGAGGGAGAAGCTGGGTGAGGCAGGCATGAATCTTGAGGAGTCAGGGCTGGGGGACCGCTCATATTCTCCCGAGACGTGTGAGTCTCTGGGGGACTCCTGGGTGCATGGGGCTGACTCCCGCAGGAACCTGGGGATGGCTGGAGAGTAACTGGGAGCCACAGGAGAGTCCCTGAGGCCTGGGGGTGAAGAGATGAAAGACACAGGGGTGGAGCACCGTGAGGCTCGTGAGTTTGTAGGTGATTCCCGGGTGTGGGGGGCTGACTCCAGCTGAAATCTGGGGTTGTTTGGAGAGTAGCTGGGAGACACAGGAGATCCCCCGAGAGCTGGGGGTGAGCTGCTGGGTGATGGCAGTAAGAACATGTGGTATATTATTGATGAACGTGGGGACTCTGAGGAATCCTCAGAGGAGGACACGGGAGAGCCCAATGGCTTCATTGATTGCCCATCACGGTGAGGACAGGGAAATGGGAGCTTGTGGGATTCTGGTGATGACAGAGGTGAGTGTGGTGAAGCCCTAGGGGATGGTGAATGGTAGCTCCGGATCCCTGGTGAGGAGCTTCCCCTGAAGCCTGAGTTTCTGAGAGGGGAGAGGGAGAAGCTGGGTGAGGCTCGCATGGACCTTGGGGAGTCCGTGCTGGGGGACCGTTCATAAGAAGAGCCGGACAAGACCCTACTGTTCTTAGGTGCAGACATGATTAGGAAACCTGCAGCTCCCAGGGGCCCCTACTAATTTTCTAACTCGCAGAAGGAAGGAGTGTGTGTGCGTGTGTGTGTGTGTGCGGTGTGAGGTATGTGCCCCTTAAGAAAATGGAAATCAACCAACCAATGAGACAGACAGACAGACAGACAGACAGACAGACAGAGATTCACTTGCCCAAGTGTTCTGTCCTGTCCTCTGAATCCGCTTCCAAGTCGCAAGACGCTGTGAGCTCCAAGTCAACGCAGAGTCCGCCAACCGCTCCGGCCGCTGATCCGCTCCGCGAAGATCTGAGTACAGGCCAGCCAGGGTGGGTTTAAATGGCCTCGGGCGCAGCCTAGCACCGGAAAGGGCGGAGCTTCACTCCTCCTTTCCATCAGTCACCCCCAACTTTCCCAGGCTACACCTCGTAGGAAACTGTTCTCCTGCTTTGATTTCATGCGCCACCTTTGGGACAATCTAAGAACTTACAAGTTTTCTTGGCCAGATATATTAGGAATTGTATGCACTGAAACACTGAAAACCAACTAGTGGTTCTGTGGTTCCCACGTTGTGGTTTTGACACCAGCAGCATCCTTGCCACAATCAAACCCCGGAGATCCACAGATCTGCGGTGTAACCATACCTCCCCCTGATCCGGATGCATGGCAGTTTAAGGAGTCTTTCCGTGTAAGGGAAAAGACTTTGAAGAAAAGGTGGAGATATGCGTTGTAGAAACATTCTTTTGCTCTGGAACCACGTAGAGACTTGGGAGCCAGTTGGGTGGAGCATTCGTTGGATGAGGGTGCTCGGGTTAGGAATATCAAGGTGTGGCTCCAGATAATCCAATCATCTAATTAAGATTCCAGTTATGCTCATCTGTTTTAAAATTCCGTTTGGGTAAATTCTTTTAGTCAGACTGAGAATGGCAAAGCCTCAACCCCAATTTCCAGGGAGGGTTGAGAGCCTCAGGTGGAGTTGATCACCAATAGCCTATGGTTTAACCCGTCATGCCTATAGAATGAGGTCTCCATAAAAACCCAAAAGGACTGGGTTCAGAGAGCTTGTGGATAACACTTCCTGGAAGGTAGTGCACCCCTCCCCACACGCCGGGCCCCGCATTTATTTCTGAACTTTTGGCAAAGTCCGCTAAAATACAACGGCAAATGTAAGTGTTTCCCTGCGTGCTGTGAGCTCTTCCAGCCAATGAATGCAACTAAATCTGGGAGTGGTGGCAACCTGATTTATAGCCAGTTGCTGAGAAGCACAGGTAAAACAACGTGGGGCTTCCCATTGTTATTAGTGTGGGAGGCCTGTCTGGCGGGACTCGGCCCTTTGGAATCTAAAGCTATGTCCCGGTAGATAGCGTCACCATTGAATTAGAAGACACACATATGTTGAGAATAATCTTTCTGGTCATTTGCTGCATGTCTTATTTACAATATGTAATCAAATTCTTTATCCTGGCCTTATGGCACCTGGGTTGAGAACCATGATTTGAACCAAACATTGGTCTGTCACGTTCTGAGTTTGAAACTTTATTTTGCCTTTAGCGTTTTGCTATTGCTTTTTCGTTTTCTTTTGTTTCGTTTCGTTTCTAAGTTCTGGGGTATATGTGCAGGATGTGCAGATTTGTTACTAAGGTAAACGTGTGCCATGGTGGTTCGCTGCACCTGTCAACCCATCACCTAGGTATTAAGCCCAGCATGCAGTAGCTGTTTTTCTTAACGCTCTGCCTCCCGAAAGGCCCCAGTGAGTGTTGTTCCCCTTCCTGTGTCCATGTCATCTCATTTTTCAGCTCTCATTATAAGTGAGAATGTGGCGTTTGGTTTTCTTTCCCTGGATTAGTTTGCTGAGCATAATGACCACACATCACCACTGTTTCTGTTTTTTAGTATAAAGAGTAGTATTTTATTGAATAAGATTTGCTCACAGAAAAATAAGCTTAAGTCTACAATGAATGCCAGACTCTACAGCAGAAAGCAATTTTCTCACTTTTCCACACACAATGGTTCCTACTAAGTGAAAAAACTTCATTCACAAATGTACTACTCTGTCTCAAAACATCTCACATAATCATGCACTGTACTAAAGCCATTAGATCAGTTCTTCAGTCAGGTTAAAGAAGTATCCCTCTAATAACTGACTTTTATAATGCTATCAATATCCACTCCCAATCAGTCTGCCATTGTTAATGGTGTACAGCATTACTGAATACAATGGAATTGATGACGCCCATATCCACGGACACACCGTGACTTACGGTGGTTTGATTTATGATTTTTCAACGTTATGATGGGATTATTGGAATATTAGATGCGTTTCTGAGTTACAGTGGGTTTATGAGTATGCGACCCTATACTCCAGAAACAGCTGTATAAGGAAAAACAGGTGTACCTAATAAGAATATGCTTAGTGACTTGGGATAAACCAATAGATGTTCACAACTGATGGAGAGCCGTGAAAGAGAGATAGCGGTAAATACTTACAATAACACAATTTTCCTGCACCTGTCGAGGATTTCTCCCAAAAAACGCAGAATGTGGGATGCACCTAAGTCATATGAAAGAGAGAGGGCAGAAGGAGTAAGAGAGAAATAGGAGGAAGGAAGGAAGGAAGGAAAGAAAGAAGGAAGGTAGGAAGGAAGGAAGGAAGGAAGGAAGGAAAGAAGGACGAAAGGAAGGAGAAAACACCCGGTGTTACTAAAACCCCCCAAAAAATGGTTTCCCCCTGTGGGTAAGCCTACAATGTGGATGAATCTTGAAAATATTGTGCTACGTGTTGTGTCAGTCATAACAGCTCACCTATTGTGCAATTCCGTTGATAGGAAATGTCCACAATATGGAAATCTATGCATATGGGATTGATCGCACTAGGTAGTTGCTACCTAGGGCTGAGGGTCAGGGAGAGGGTTTGAGACAGAATGAGGAGTGACTAATGTCTACAGGGTTTTTCTCTGGTCGGGGGTGATAAGACGTTCTACAATGGATTGCGAATTAAAATTGAATGTGCACCACCACAGGTATACTAAAAGCCACTCAATTCATGACTTTTAATGGGGGAATCTTCTGTGGCGCACTCTCATGGAGACCACGGCAGACATAGTGAGAGAGAAAAAGGTGAGTAAATATCTGAAACGGAGGCAGAAAGAGAGAGAATGAGAAGCCCTGTGAATGGAAGGGAGAGCGAAAAGGGAAAATGGTCCTATTTACAAATGACAGATGTGAAACTGGGGTTCACATCAACAGTGTCACTGCCAGGAAGGAGGGTCATGCTAGCCATGTCACCGGTAGTGTGGCCCGCAGGGACGCCGACCTGCTGGAGCGTCGTGCCAGCATGGGCTCTGGCAGCCACGTGGGCCAGCAGGAGGGTCCCGCTGCACAGCTGTGGGGTGAGGATAGACTGGGTGGTGATATCGCCCATTACAGGGGCCTCTTCTGCTGGCAAGAGTGTGACAGTAGCAAGTAGATGGACAAGCCTGCGTGTGAGGACGGAATGCAGGAGGGGCTCTTGTGCGGCTGGGTGTGGGGCCCTCACGGGAACCGTGGAGAAATGGCCAGGTAACTGCATCATGTGGGCTAGTAGATTGGCCAGGGCTTCGAACTGAAGGACAATAACGGGGAGTAGCTGTCAGGCCCTGGGAGTGTCTGAGTGTAAGTGGAGATGGGTTTGGGATCACTGAGGGATGCGTGGGAGCCATCCCTGTATAGGTACAGGTCATAGGGAGATAGTCTCGTGAGGCCTGTGAGTGTCTAGGGTTGTCCTGGGTGCCTGGGGCTGACTGTGGCAGAAATCTGGGGAAGGCTGGAGAGAAGCTGGGAGACCCAGGAGAGTCCCTGAAGGCAGGGGGTGAAGAGGTGAAAGAAATGGGGGAGGGTTGCAGTAAGGTCCGTGAGTTTGTAGGTGATTCCTGGGTGCGGGAAGCTGACTCCAGGTGAAATCTGGAGACGGTCGGAGTGTAGCTGAGAGAGACAGAAGAGTCCTTGAGGGCTGGGGGTGAGAACATGAGGGAGACTGGGGAGTAAGTCAGTGAAATTCGTGAGTTCGGTGGTGTATCGTGGGTGCCTGGAACTGACTCCAGCTGGAATCTAGCGAAGTTTTGAGAGTAGCTGAAAGAGACACAGGAGTCCCTGTGGGCTGAGGGCAAAGACCTGAGAGAGACCAGGGAGGACCTCAGTGAAGTCTGTGAGTCTGTAGGTGATTCCGGAGTGTGGGAGGCTGACTCCCGCTGAAATCTGGGCGTGGTGGGAGAGTAGCTGGGACAGACAGGAGAGTCCCAGGGGGCTGGGGGTGAAGACATGACAGAGACTGGGGAGTAACTCAGCGAAACTGCTGAGTTTGGTGGTGATACCTGGGTGCCTGGAACTGACTCCCGCTGAAATCTGGGCATGGTTGGAGAGTAGCTGGGACACACAGGAGAGTCCCTGAGGGCTGGGGGTGAAGACATGAGAGAGACCGGGGAGTACCTCAGTGAAACTGGTGAGTTTGGTGGTGACTCCGGGGTGCCTGGGACTGACTCCAGCTGAAATGTGTGCGTGGTTGGAGAGTAGCTGGGACAGACAGGAGAGTCCCTGAGGGCTGGTGAAGACATGAGAGAGACTGGAGAGTAAGTGAGTGAAATTGGGGAGTTTGGTGGTGCTTCCTGGGTGCTTGGAACTGACTCCCGCTGAAGTGTGGGCGTGGTTGGAGAGTAGCTGGGACACACAGGAGAGTCCCTGAGGGTTGGAGATAAAGACGTGCTAGAGAGTGAGGAGTAACTGAGTGAAATTGGGGAGTTTGGTGGTGATTCCGGGGTGCCTGGAACTGACTGCAGCTGAAATGTGGGCGTGGTTGGAGAGTAGCTGGGACAGACGGGAGAGTCCCTGAGGGATGGTGAAGACATGAGAGAGACTGGGGAGTAACGCAGTGAAATTGGTGAGTTTGGTGGTGATTTCTGGGTGCCTGCAACGGACTCCCGCTGAAGTGTGGGCGTGTTTGGAGAGTAGCTGGGACAGACAGGCGAGTCCCTGAGGGTTGGAGATAAAGACGTGCTAGAGACTGGGGAGTAACTCAGTGAAAGTGGTGGGCTTGGTGGTGATCCCTGGGTTCCTGGAACTGACCCGCGCTGAAATGTGGGCGTGGTTGGAGAGTAGCTGGGACAGACTGGAGGGTCCGTAAGGGCTGGGGGTGAAGACGTGAGAGAGACTGGCGAGGATCTCACTGAGGTCTGTGAGTTTGTAGGTGTTTCTGGGGTGTGGGGTAGAGACTCCCGCTGAAATCTGGGCGTAGTTGGAGAGTAGCTGGGACAGACAGGAGAGTCATGGGTGGCTGGGGGTGAGCTGCTGGATGATGGCAGTAAGAACATATGGTATATTATTGATGAATGAGGTGACTGTGAAGAATCTCCAGAGGAGGACACGGGAGAACACAATGACATGCGTGACTGTCCTGCTTGGTTAGGAAAGGGAAACGTAAAGTTGTGGAATTCTGTTGATGATGGATGTGAGAGTGGTGAAGCCCTGCGGGGTGATGTAGAGTACTTCCACATCCCTGGTGAGGAGCTGCCCCTTGGGTCTGAGTTTCTGGGAGGGGAGAGGGAGAAGCTGGGTGAGGCAGGCATGAATCTTGAGGAGTCAGGGCTGGGGGACCGCTCATATTCTCCCGAGACGTGTGAGTCTCTGGGGGACTCCTGGGTGCATGGGGCTGACTCCCGCAGGAACCTGGGGATGGCTGGAGAGTAACTGGGAGCCACAGGAGAGTCCCTGAGGCCTGGGGGTGAAGAGATGAAAGACACAGGGGTGGAGCACCATGAGGCTCGTGAGTTTGTAGGTGATTCCCGGGTGTGGGGGGCTGACTCCAGCTGAAATCTGGGGTTGTTTGGAGAGTAGCTGGGAGACACAGGAGATCCCCCGAGAGCTGGGGGTGAGCTGCTGGGTGATGGCAGTAAGAACATGTGGTATATTATTGATGAACGTGGGGACTCTGAGGAATCCTCAGAGGAGGACACGGGAGAGCCCAATGGCTTCATTGATTGCCCATCACGGTGAGGACAGGGAAATGGGAGCTTGTGGGATTCTGGTGATGACAGAGGTGAGTGTGGTGAAGCCCTAGGGGATGGTGAATGGTAGCTCCGGATCCCTGGTGAGGAGCTTCCCCTGAAGCCTGAGTTTCTGAGAGGGGAGAGGGAGAAGCTGGGTGAGGCTCGCATGGACCTTGGGGAGTCCGTGCTGGGGGACCGTTCATAAGAAGAGCCGGACAAGACCCTACTGTTCTTAGGTGCAGACATGATTAGGAAACCTGCAGCTCCCAGGGGCCCCTACTAATTTTCTAACTCGCAGAAGGAAGGAGTGTGTGTGCGTGTGTGTGTGTGTGTGTGCGCGGTGTGAGGTATGTGCCCCTTAAGAAAATGGAAATCAACCAACCAATGAGACAGACAGACAGACAGACAGACAGACAGACAGAGATTCACTTGCCCAAGTGTTCTGTCCTGTCCTCTGAATCCGCTTCCAAGTCGCAAGACGCTGTGAGCTCCAAGTCAACGCAGAGTCCGCCAACCGCTCCGGCCGCTGATCCGCTCCGCGAAGATCTGAGTACAGGCCAGCCAGGGTGGGTTTAAATGGCCTCGGGCGCAGCCTAGCACCGGAAAGGGCGGAGCTTCACTCCTCCTTTCCATCAGTCACCCCCAACTTTCCCAGGCTACACCTCGTAGGAAACTGTTCTCCTGCTTTGATTTCATGCGCCACCTTTGGGACAATCTAAGAACTTACAAGTTTTCTTGGCCAGATATATTAGGAATTGTATGCACTGAAACACTGAAAACCAACTAGTGGTTCTGTGGTTCCCACGTTGTGGTTTTGACACCAGCAGCATCCTTGCCACAATCAAACCCCGGAGATCCACAGATCTGCGGTGTAACCATACCTCCCCCTGATCCGGATGCATGGCAGTTTAAGGAGTCTTTCCGTGTAAGGGAAAAGACTTTGAAGAAAAGGTGGAGATATGCGTTGTATAAACATTCTTTTGCTCTGGAACCACGTAGAGACTTGGGAGCCAGTTGGGTGGAGCATTCGTTGGATGAGGGTGCTCGGGTTAGGAATATCAAGGTGTGGCTCCAGATAATCCAATCATCTAATTAAGATTCCAGTTATGCTCATCTGTTTTAAAATTCCGTTTGGGTAAATTCTTTTAGTCAGACTGAGAATGGCAAAGCCTCAACCCCAATTTCCAGGGAGGGTTGAGAGCCTCAGGTGGAGTTGATCACCAATAGCCTATGGTTTAACCCGTCATGCCTATAGAATGAGGTCTCCATAAAAACCCAAAAGGACTGGGTTCAGAGAGCTTGTGGATAACACTTCCTGGAAGGTAGTGCACCCCTCCCCACACGCCGGGCCCCGCATTTATTTCTGAACTTTTGGCAAAGTCCGCTAAAATACAACGGCAAATGTAAGTGTTTCCCTGCGTGCTGTGAGCTCTTCCAGCCAATGAATGCAACTAAATCTGGGAGTGGTGGCAACCTGATTTATAGCCAGTTGCTGAGAAGCACAGGTAAAACAACGTGGGGCTTCCCATTGTTATTAGTGTGGGAGGCCTGTCTGGCGGGACTCGGCCCTTTGGAATCTAAAGCTATGTCCCGGTAGATAGCGTCACCATTGAATTAGAAGACACACATATGTTGAGAATAATCTTTCTGGTCATTTGCTGCATGTCTTATTTACAATATGTAATCAAATTCTTTATCCTGGCCTTATGGCACCTGGGTTGAGAACCATGATTTAAACCAAACATTGGTCTGTCACGTTCTGAGTTTGAAACTTTATTTTGCCTTTAGCGTTTTGCTATTGCTTTTTCGTTTTCTTTTGTTTCGTTTCGTTTCTAAGTTCTGGGGTATATGTGCAGGATGTGCAGATTTGTTACTAAGGTAAACGTGTGCCATGGTGGTTTGCTGCACCTGTCAACCCATCACCTAGGTATTAAGCCCAGCATGCAGTAGCTGTTTTTCTTAACGCTCTGCCTCCCGAAAGGCCCCAGTGAGTGTTGTTCCCCTTCCTGTGTCCATGTCATCTCATTTTTCAGCTCTCATTATAAGTGAGAATGTGGCGTTTGGTTTTCTTTCCCTGGATTAGTTTGCTGAGCATAATGACCACACATCACCACTGTTTTTGTTTTTTAGTATAAAGAGTAGTATTTTATTGAATAAGATTTGCTCACAGAAAAATAAGCTTAAGTCTACAATGAATGCCAGACTCTACAGCAGAAAGCAATTTTCTCACTTTTCCACACACAATGGTTCCTACTAAGTGAAAAAACTTCATTCACAAATGTACTACTCTGTCTCAAAACATCTCACATAATCATGCACTGTACTAAAGCCATTAGATCAGTTCTTCAGTCAGGTTAAAGAAGTATCCCTCTAATAACTGACTTTTATAATGCTATCAATATCCACTCCCAATCAGTCTGCCATTGTTAATGGTGTACAGCATTACTGAATACAATGGAATTGATGACGCCCATATCCACGGACACACCGTGACTTACGGTGGTTTGATTTATGATTTTTCAACGTTATGATGGGATTATTGGAATATTAGGAGCGTTTCTGAGTTACAGTGGGTTTATGAGTATGCGACCGTATACTCCAGAAACAGCTGTATAAGGAAAAACAGGTGTACCTAATAAGAATATGCTTAGTGACTTGGGATAAACCAATAGATGTTCACAACTGATGGAGAGCCGTGAAAGAGAGATAGCGGTAAATAGTTACAATAACACAATTTTCCTGCGCCTGTCGAGGATTTCTCCCAAAAAACGCAGAATATGGGATGCACCTAAGGCATATGAAAGAGAGAGGGCAGAAGGAGTAAGAGAGAAATAGGAGGAAGGAAGGAAGGAAGGAAAGAAAGAAGGAAGGTAGGAAGGAATGAAGGAAGGAAGGAAGGAAGGAAGGACGAAAGGAAGGAGAAAACACCCGGTGTTACTAAAACCCCCCAAAAAATGGTTTCCCCCTGTGGGTAAGCCTACAATGTGGATGAATCTTGAAAATATTGTGCTACGTGTTGTGTCAGTCATAACAGCTCACCTATTGTGCAATTCCGTTGATAGGAAATGTCCACAATATGGAAATCTATGCATATGGGATTGATCGCACTAGGTAGTTGCTACCTAGGGCTGAGGGTCAGGGCGAAGGTTTGAGACAGAATGAGGAGTGACTAATGTCTACAGGGTTTTTCTCTGGTCGGGGGTGATAAGACGTTCTACAATGGATTGCGAATTAAAATTGAATGTGCACCACCACAGGTATACTAAAAGCCACTCAATTCATGACTTTTAATGGGGGAATCTTCTGTGGCGCACTCTCATGGAGACCACGGCAGACATAGTGAGAGAGAAAAAGGTGAGTAAATATCTGAAACGGAGGCAGAAAGAGAGAGAATGAGAAGCCCTGTGAATGGAAGGGAGAGCGAAAAGGGAAAATGGTCCTATTTACAAATGACAGATGTGAAACTGGGGTTCACATCAACAGTGTCACTGCCAGGAAGGAGGGTCATGCTAGCCATGTCACCGGTAGTGTGGCCCGCAGGGACGCCGACCTGCTGGAGCGTCATGCCAGCATGGGCTCTGGCAGCCACGTGGGCCAGCAGGAGGGTCCCGCTGCACAGCTGTGGGGTGAGGATAGACTGGGTGGTGATATCGGCCATTACAGGGGCCTCTTCTGCTGGCAAGAGTGTGACAGTAGCAAGTAGATGGACAAGCCTGCGTGTGAGGACGGAATGCAGGAGGGGCTCTTGTGCGGCTGGGTGTGGGGCCCTCACGGGAACCGTGGAGAAATGGCCAGGTAACTGCATCATGTGGGCTAGTAGATTGGCCAGGGCTTCGAACTGAAGGACAATAACGGGGAGTAGCTGTCAGGCCCTGGGAGTGTCTGAGTGTAAGTGGAGATGGGTTTGGGATCACTGAGGGATGCGTGGGAGCCATCCCTGTATAGGTACAGGTCATAGGGAGATAGTCTCGTGAGGCCTGTGAGTGTCTAGGGTTGTCCTGGGTGCCTGGGGCTGACTGTGGCAGAAATCTGGGGAAGGCTGGAGAGAAGCTGGGAGACCCAGGAGAGTCCCTGAAGGCAGGGGGTGAAGAGGTGAAAGAAATGGGGGAGGGTTGCAGTAAGGTCCGTGAGTTTGTAGGTGATTCCTGGGTGCGGGAAGCTGACTCCAGGTGAAATCTGGAGACGGTCGGAGTGTAGCTGAGAGAGACAGAAGAGTCCTTGAGGGCTGGGGGTGAGAACATGAGGGAGACTGGGGAGTAAGTCAGTGAAATTCGTGAGTTCGGTGGTGTATCGTGGGTGCCTGGAACTGACTCCAGCTGGAATCTAGCGAAGTTTTGAGAGTAGCTGAAAGAGACACAGGAGTCCCTGTGGGCTGAGGGCAAAGACCTGAGAGAGACCAGGGAGGACCTCAGTGAAGTCTGTGAGTCTGTAGGTGATTCCGGAGTGTGGGAGGCTGACTCCCGCTGAAATCTGGGCGTGGTGGGAGAGTAGCTGGGACAGACAGGAGAGTCCCAGGGGGCTGGGGGTGAAGACATGACAGAGACTGGGGAGTAACTCAGCGAAACTGCTGAGTTTGGTGGTGATACCTGGGTGCCTGGAACTGACTCCCGCTGAAATCTGGGCATGGTTGGAGAGTAGCTGGGACACACAGGAGAGTCCCTGAGGGCTGGGGGTGAAGACATGAGAGAGACCGGGGAGTACCTCAGTGAAACTGGTGAGTTTGGTGGTGACTCCGGGGTGCCTGGGACTGACTCCAGCTGAAATGTGTGCGTGGTTGGAGAGTAGCTGGGACAGACAGGAGAGTCCCTGAGGGCTGGTGAAGACATGAGAGAGACTGGAGAGTAAGTGAGTGAAATTGGGGAGTTTGGTGGTGCTTCCTGGGTGCTTGGAACTGACTCCCGCTGAAGTGTGGGCGTGGTTGGAGAGTAGCTGGGACACACAGGAGAGTCCCTGAGGGTTGGAGATAAAGACGTGCTAGAGAGTGAGGAGTAACTGAGTGAAATTGGGGAGTTTGGTGGTGATTCCGGGGTGCCTGGAACTGACTGCAGCTGAAATGTGGGCGTGGTTGGAGAGTAGCTGGGACAGACGGGAGAGTCCCTGAGGGATGGTGAAGACATGAGAGAGACTGGGGAGTAACGCAGTGAAATTGGTGAGTTTGGTGGTGATTTCTGGGTGCCTGCAACGGACTCCCGCTGAAGTGTGGGCGTGTTTGGAGAGTAGCTGGGACAGACAGGCGAGTCCCTGAGGGTTGGAGATAAAGACGTGCTAGAGACTGGGGAGTAACTCAGTGAAAGTGGTGGGCTTGGTGGTGATCCCTGGGTTCCTGGAACTGACCCGCGCTGAAATGTGGGCGTGGTTGGAGAGTAGCTGGGACAGACTGGAGGGTCCGTAAGGGCTGGGGGTGAAGACGTGAGAGAGACTGGCGAGGATCTCACTGAGGTCTGTGAGTTTGTAGGTGTTTCTGGGGTGTGGGGTAGAGACTCCCGCTGAAATCTGGGCGTAGTTGGAGAGTAGCTGGGACAGACAGGAGAGTCATGGGTGGCTGGGGGTGAGCTGCTGGATGATGGCAGTAAGAACATATGGTATATTATTGATGAATGAGGTGACTGTGAAGAATCTCCAGAGGAGGACACGGGAGAACACAATGACATGCGTGACTGTCCTGCTTGGTTAGGAAAGGGAAACGTAAAGTTGTGGAATTCTGTTGATGATGGATGTGAGAGTGGTGAAGCCCTGCGGGGTGATGTAGAGTACTTCCACATCCCTGGTGAGGAGCTGCCCCTTGGGTCTGAGTTTCTGGGAGGGGAGAGGGAGAAGCTGGGTGAGGCAGGCATGAATCTTGAGGAGTCAGGGCTGGGGGACCGCTCATATTCTCCCGAGACGTGTGAGTCTCTGGGGGACTCCTGGGTGCATGGGGCTGACTCCCGCAGGAACCTGGGGATGGCTGGAGAGTAACTGGGAGCCACAGGAGAGTCCCTGAGGCCTGGGGGTGAAGAGATGAAAGACACAGGGGTGGAGCACCATGAGGCTCGTGAGTTTGTAGGTGATTCCCGGGTGTGGGGGGCTGACTCCAGCTGAAATCTGGGGTTGTTTGGAGAGTAGCTGGGAGACACAGGAGATCCCCCGAGAGCTGGGGGTGAGCTGCTGGGTGATGGCAGTAAGAACATGTGGTATATTATTGATGAACGTGGGGACTCTGAGGAATCCTCAGAGGAGGACACGGGAGAGCCCAATGGCTTCATTGATTGCCCATCACGGTGAGGACAGGGAAATGGGAGCTTGTGGGATTCTGGTGATGACAGAGGTGAGTGTGGTGAAGCCCTAGGGGATGGTGAATGGTAGCTCCGGATCCCTGGTGAGGAGCTTCCCCTGAAGCCTGAGTTTCTGAGAGGGGAGAGGGAGAAGCTGGGTGAGGCTCGCATGGACCTTGGGGAGTCCGTGCTGGGGGACCGTTCATAAGAAGAGCCGGACAAGACCCTACTGTTCTTAGGTGCAGACATGATTAGGAAACCTGCAGCTCCCAGGGGCCCCTACTAATTTTCTAACTCGCAGAAGGAAGGAGTGTGTGTGCGTGTGTGTGTGTGTGTGTGCGCGGTGTGAGGTATGTGCCCCTTAAGAAAATGGAAATCAACCAACCAATGAGACAGACAGACAGACAGACAGACAGACAGACAGAGATTCACTTGCCCAAGTGTTCTGTCCTGTCCTCTGAATCCGCTTCCAAGTCGCAAGACGCTGTGAGCTCCAAGTCAACGCAGAGTCCGCCAACCGCTCCGGCCGCTGATCCGCTCCGCGAAGATCTGAGTACAGGCCAGCCAGGGTGGGTTTAAATGGCCTCGGGCGCAGCCTAGCACCGGAAAGGGCGGAGCTTCACTCCTCCTTTCCATCAGTCACCCCCAACTTTCCCAGGCTACACCTCGTAGGAAACTGTTCTCCTGCTTTGATTTCATGCGCCACCTTTGGGACAATCTAAGAACTTACAAGTTTTCTTGGCCAGATATATTAGGAATTGTATGCACTGAAACACTGAAAACCAACTAGTGGTTCTGTGGTTCCCACGTTGTGGTTTTGACACCAGCAGCATCCTTGCCACAATCAAACCCCGGAGATCCACAGATCTGCGGTGTAACCATACCTCCCCCTGATCCGGATGCATGGCAGTTTAAGGAGTCTTTCCGTGTAAGGGAAAAGACTTTGAAGAAAAGGTGGAGATATGCGTTGTAGAAACATTCTTTTGCTCTGGAACCACGTAGAGACTTGGGAGCCAGTTGGGTGGAGCATTCGTTGGATGAGGGTGCTCGGGTTAGGAATATCAAGGTGTGGCTCCAGATAATCCAATCATCTAATTAAGATTCCAGTTATGCTCATCTGTTTTAAAATTCCGTTTGGGTAAATTCTTTTAGTCAGACTGAGAATGGCAAAGCCTCAACCCCAATTTCCAGGGAGGGTTGAGAGCCTCAGGTGGAGTTGATCACCAATAGCCTATGGTTTAACCCGTCATGCCTATAGAATGAGGTCTCCATAAAAACCCAAAAGGACTGGGTTCAGAGAGCTTGTGGATAACACTTCCTGGAAGGTAGTGCACCCCTCCCCACACGCCGGGCCCCGCATTTATTTCTGAACTTTTGGCAAAGTCCGCTAAAATACAACGGCAAATGTAAGTGTTTCCCTGCGTGCTGTGAGCTCTTCCAGCCAATGAATGCAACTAAATCTGGGAGTGGTGGCAACCTGATTTATAGCCAGTTGCTGAGAAGCACAGGTAAAACAACGTGGGGCTTCCCATTGTTATTAGTGTGGGAGGCCTGTCTGGCGGGACTCGGCCCTTTGGAATCTAAAGCTATGTCCCGGTAGATAGCGTCACCATTGAATTAGAAGACACACATATGTTGAGAATAATCTTTCTGGTCATTTGCTGCATGTCTTATTTACAATATGTAATCAAATTCTTTATCCTGGCCTTATGGCACCTGGGTTGAGAACCATGATTTAAACCAAACATTGGTCTGTCACGTTCTGAGTTTGAAACTTTATTTTGCCTTTAGCGTTTTGCTATTGCTTTTTCGTTTTCTTTTGTTTCGTTTCGTTTCTAAGTTCTGGGGTATATGTGCAGGATGTGCAGATTTGTTACTAAGGTAAACGTGTGCCATGGTGGTTTGCTGCACCTGTCAACCCATCACCTAGGTATTAAGCCCAGCATGCAGTAGCTGTTTTTCTTAACGCTCTGCCTCCCGAAAGGCCCCAGTGAGTGTTGTTCCCCTTCCTGTGTCCATGTCATCTCATTTTTCAGCTCTCATTATAAGTGAGAATGTGGCGTTTGGTTTTCTTTCCCTGGATTAGTTTGCTGAGCATAATGACCACACATCACCACTGTTTTTGTTTTTTAGTATAAAGAGTAGTATTTTATTGAATAAGATTTGCTCACAGAAAAATAAGCTTAAGTCTACAATGAATGCCAGACTCTACAGCAGAAAGCAATTTTCTCACTTTTCCACACACAATGGTTCCTACTAAGTGAAAAAACTTCATTCACAAATGTACTACTCTGTCTCAAAACATCTCACATAATCATGCACTGTACTAAAGCCATTAGATCAGTTCTTCAGTCAGGTTAAAGAAGTATCCCTCTAATAACTGACTTTTATAATGCTATCAATATCCACTCCCAATCAGTCTGCCATTGTTAATGGTGTACAGCATTACTGAATACAATGGAATTGATGACGCCCATATCCACGGACACACCGTGACTTACGGTGGTTTGATTTATGATTTTTCAACGTTATGATGGGATTATTGGAATATTAGGTGCGTTTCTGAGTTACAGTGGGTTTATGAGTATGCGACCGTATACTCCAGAAACAGCTGTATAAGGAAAAACAGGTGTACCTAATAAGAATATGCTTAGTGACTTGGGATAAACCAATAGATGTTCACAACTGATGGAGAGCCGTGAAAGAGAGATAGCGGTAAATAGTTACAATAACACAATTTTCCTGCGCCTGTCGAGGATTTCTCCCAAAAAACGCAGAATATGGGATGCACCTAAGGCATATGAAAGAGAGAGGGCAGAAGGAGTAAGAGAGAAATAGGAGGAAGGAAGGAAGGAAGGAAAGAAAGAAGGAAGGTAGGAAGGAATGAAGGAAGGAAGGAAGGAAGGAAGGACGAAAGGAAGGAGAAAACACCCGGTGTTACTAAAACCCCCCAAAAAATGGTTTCCCCCTGTGGGTAAGCCTACAATGTGGATGAATCTTGAAAATATTGTGCTACGTGTTGTGTCAGTCATAACAGCTCACCTATTGTGCAATTCCGTTGATAGGAAATGTCCACAATATGGAAATCTATGCATATGGGATTGATCGCACTAGGTAGTTGCTACCTAGGGCTGAGGGTCAGGGCGAAGGTTTGAGACAGAATGAGGAGTGACTAATGTCTACAGGGTTTTTCTCTGGTCGGGGGTGATAAGACGTTCTACAATGGATTGCGAATTAAAATTGAATGTGCACCACCACAGGTATACTAAAAGCCACTCAATTCATGACTTTTAATGGGGGAATCTTCTGTGGCGCACTCTCATGGAGACCACGGCAGACATAGTGAGAGAGAAAAAGGTGAGTAAATATCTGAAACGGAGGCAGAAAGAGAGAGAATGAGAAGCCCTGTGAATGGAAGGGAGAGCGAAAAGGGAAAATGGTCCTATTTACAAATGACAGATGTGAAACTGGGGTTCACATCAACAGTGTCACTGCCAGGAAGGAGGGTCATGCTAGCCATGTCACCGGTAGTGTGGCCCGCAGGGACGCCGACCTGCTGGAGCGTCGTGCCAGCATGGGCTCTGGCAGCCACGTGGGCCAGCAGGAGGGTCCCGCTGCACAGCTGTGGGGTGATGATAGACTGGGTGGTGATATCGGCCATTACAGGGGCCTCTTCTGCTGGCAAGAGTGTGACAGTAGCAAGTAGATGGACAAGCCTGCGTGTGAGGACGGAATGCAGGAGGGGCTCTTGTGCGGCTGGGTGTGGGGCCCTCACGGGAACCGTGGAGAAATGGCCAGGTAACTGCGTCATGTGGGCTAGTAGATTGGCCAGGGCTTCGAACTGAAGGACAATAACGGGGAGTAGCTGTCAGGCCCTGGGAGTGTCTGAGTGTAAGTGGAGATGGGTTTGGGGTCACTGAGGGATGCGTGGGAGCCATCCCTGTATAGGTACAGGTCATAGGGAGATAGTCTCGTGAGGCCTGTGAGTGTCTAGGGTTGTCCTGGGTGCCTGGGGCTGACTGTGGCAGAAATCTGGGGAAGGCTGGAGAGAAGCTGGGAGACCCAGGAGAGTCCCTGAAGGCAGGGGGTGAAGAGGTGAAAGAAATGGGGGAGGGTTGCAGTAAGGTCCGTGAGTTTGTAGGTGATTCCTGGGTGCGGGAAGCTGACTCCAGGTGAAATCTGGAGACGGTCGGAGTGTAGCTGAGAGAGACAGAAGAGTCCTTGAGGGCTGGGGGTGAGAACATGAGGGAGACTGGGGAGTAAGTCAGTGAAATTCGTGAGTTCGGTGGTGTATCGTGGGTGCCTGGAACTGACTCCAGCTGGAATCTAGCGAAGTTTTGAGAGTAGCTGAAAGAGACACAGGAGTCCCTGTGGGCTGAGGGCAAAGACCTGAGAGAGACCAGGGAGGACCTCAGTGAAGTCTGTGAGTCTGTAGGTGATTCCGGAGTGTAGGAGGCTGACTCCCGCTGAAATCTGGGCGTGGTGGGAGAGTAGCTGGGACAGACAGGAGAGTCCCAGGGGGCTGGGGGTGAAGACATGACAGAGACTGGGGAGTAACTCAGCGAAACTGCTGAGTTTGGTGGTGATACCTGGGTGCCTGGAACTGACTCCCGCTGAAATCTGGGCATGGTTGGAGAGTAGCTGGGACACACAGGAGAGTCCCTGAGGGCTGGGGGTGAAGACATGAGAGAGACCGGGGAGTACCTCAGTGAAACTGGTGAGTTTGGTGGTGACTCCGGGGTGCCTGGAACTGACTCCAGCTGAAATGTGTGCGTGGTTGGAGAGTAGCTGGGACAGACAGGAGAGTCCCTGAGGGCTGGTGAAGACATGAGAGAGACTGGAGAGTAAGTGAGTGAAATTGGGGAGTTTGGTGGTGCTTCCTGGGTGCTTGGAACTGACTCCCGCTGAAGTGTGGGCGTGGTTGGAGAGTAGCTGGGACACACAGGAGAGTCCCTGAGGGTTGGAGATAAAGACGTGCTAGAGAGTGAGGAGTAACTGAGTGAAATTGGGGAGTTTGGTGGTGATTCCGGGGTGCCTGGAGCTGACTGCAGCTGAAATGTGGGCGTGGTTGGAGAGTAGCTGGGACAGACGGGAGAGTCCCTGAGGGATGGTGAAGACATGAGAGAGACTGGGGAGTAACGCAGTGAAATTGGTGAGTTTGGTGGTGATTTCTGGGTGCCTGCAACGGACTCCCGCTGAAGTGTGGGCGTGTTTGGAGAGTAGCTGGGACAGACAGGCGAGTCCCTGAGGGTTGGAGATAAAGACGTGCTAGAGACTGGGGAGTAACTCAGTGAAAGTGGTGGGCTTGGTGGTGATCCCTGGTTTCCTGGAACTGACCCGCGCTGAAATGTGGGCGTGGTTGGAGAGTAGCTGGGACAGACTGGAGGGTCCGTAAGGGCTGGGGGTGAAGACGTGAGAGAGACTGGCGAGGATCTCACTGAGGTCTGTGAGTTTGTAGGTGTTTCTGGGGTGTGGGGTAGAGACCCCCGCTGAAATCTGGGCGTAGTTGGAGAGTAGCTGGGACAGACAGGAGAGTCATGGGTGGCTGGGGGTGAGCTGCTGGATGATGGCAGTAAGAACATATGGTATATTATTGATGAATGAGGTGACTGTGAAGAATCTCCAGAGGAGGACACGGGAGAACACAATGACATGAGTGACTGTCCTGCTTGGTTAGGAAAGGGAAACGTAAAGTTGTGGAATTCTGTTGATGATGGATGTGAGAGTGGTGAAGCCCTGCGGGGTGATGTAGAGTACTTCCACATCCCTGGTGAGGAGCTGCCCCTTGGGTCTGAGTTTCTGGGAGGGGAGAGGGAGAAGCTGGGTGAGGCAGGCATGAATCTTGAGGAGTCAGGGCTGGGGGACCGCTCATATTCTCCCGAGACCTGTGAGTCTCTGGGGGACTCCTGGGTGCATGGGGCTGACTCCCGCAGGAACCTGGGGATGGCTGGAGAGTAACTGGGAGCCACAGGAGAGTCCCTGAGGCCTGGGGGTGAAGAGATGAAAGACACAGGGGTGGAGCACCGTGAGGCTCGTGAGTTTGTAGGTGATTCCCGGGTGTGGGGGGCTGACTCCAGCTGAAATCTGGGGTTGTTTGGAGAGTAGCTGGGAGACACAGGAGATCCCCCGAGAGCTGGGGGTGAGCTGCTGGGTGATGGCAGTAAGAACATGTGGTATATTATTGATGAACGTGGGGACTCTGAGGAATCCTCAGAGGAGGACACGGGAGAGCCCAATGGCTTCATTGATTGCCCATCACGGTGAGGACAGGGAAATGGGAGCTTGTGGGATTCTGGTGATGACAGAGGTGAGTGTGGTGAAGCCCTAGGGGATGGTGAATGGTAGCTCCGGATCCCTGGTGAGGAGCTTCCCCTGAAGCCTGAGTTTCTGAGAGGGGAGAGGGAGAAGCTGGGTGAGGCTCGCATGGACCTTGGGGAGTCCGTGCTGGGGGACCGTTCATAAGAAGAGCCGGACAAGACCCTACTGTTCTTAGGTGCAGACATGATTAGGAAACCTGCAGCTCCCAGGGGCCCCTACTAATTTTCTAACTCGCAGAAGGAAGGAGTGTGTGTGCGTGTGTGTGTGTGTGTGTGCGCGGTGTGAGGTATGTGCCCCTTAAGAAAATGGAAATCAACCAACCAATGAGACAGACAGACAGACAGACAGACAGACAGACAGAGATTCACTTGCCCAAGTGTTCTGTCCTGTCCTCTGAATCCGCTTCCAAGTCGCAAGACGCTGTGAGCTCCAAGTCAACGCAGAGTCCGCCAACCGCTCCGGCCGCTGATCCGCTCCGCGAAGATCTGAGTACAGGCCAGCCAGGGTGGGTTTAAATGGCCTCGGGCGCAGCCTAGCAGCGGAAAGGGCGGAGCTTCACTCCTCCTTTCCATCAGGCACCCCCAACTTTCCCAGGCTACACCTCGTAGGAAACTGTTCTCCTGCTTTGATTTCATGCGCCACCTTTGGGACAATCTAAGAACTTACAATTTTTCTTGGCCAGATATATTAGGAATTGTATGCACTGAAACACTGAAAACCAACTATTGGTTCTGTGGTTCCCACGTTGTGGTTTTGACACCAGCAGCATCCTTGCCACAATCAAACCCCGGAGATCCACAGATCTGCGGTGTAACCATACCTCCCCCTGATCCGGATGCATGGCAGTTTAAGGAGTCTTTCCGTGTAAGGGAAAAGACTTTGAAGAAAAGGTGGAGATATGCGTTGTATAAACATTCTTTTGCTCTGGAACCACGTAGAGACTTGGGAGCCAGTTGGGTGGAGCATTCGTTGGATGAGGGTGCTCGGGTTAGGAATATCAAGGTGTGGCTCCAGATAATCCAATCATCTAATTAAGATTCCAGTTATGCTCATCTGTTTTAAAATTCCGTTTGGGTAAATTCTTTTAGTCAGACTGAGAATGGCAAAGCCTCAACCCCAATTTCCAGGGAGGGTTGAGAGCCTCAGGTGGAGTTGATCACCAATAGCCTATGGTTTAACCCGTCATGCCTATAGAATGAGGTCTCCATAAAAACCCAAAAGGACTGGGTTCAGAGAGCTTGTGGATAACACTTCCTGGAAGGTAGTGCACCCCTCCCCACACGCCGGGCCCCGCATTTATTTCTGAACTTTTTGCAAAGTCCGCTAAAATACAACGGCAAATGTAAGTGTTTCCCTGCGTGCCGTGAGCTCTTCCAGCCAATGAATGCAACTAAATCTGGGAGTGGTGGCAACCTGATTTATAGCCAGTTGCTGAGAAGCACAGGTAAAACAACGTGGGGCTTCCCATTGTTATTAGTGTGGGAGGCCTGTCTGGCGGGACTCGGCCCTTTGGAATCTAAAGCTATGTCCCGGTAGATAGCGTCACCATTGAATTAGAAGACACACATATGTTGAGAATAATCTTTCTGGTCATTTGCTGCATGTCTTATTTACAATATGTAATCAAATTCTTTATCCTGGCCTTATGGCACCTGGGTTGAGAACCATGATTTGAACCAAACATTGGTCTGTCACGTTCTGAGTTTGAAACTTTATTTTGCCTTTAGCGTTTTGCTATTGCTTTTTCGTTTTCTTTTGTTTCGTTTCGTTTCTAAGTTCTGGGGTATATGTGCAGGATGTGCAGATTTGTTACTAAGGTAAACGTGTGCCATGGTGTTTCGCTGCACCTGTCAACCCATCACCTAGGTATTAAGCCCAGCATGCAGTAGCTGTTTTTCTTAACGCTCTGCCTCCCGAAAGGCCCCAGTGAGTGTTGTTCCCCTTCCTGTGTCCATGTGATCTCCTTTTTCAGCTCTCATTATAAGTGAGAATGTGGCGTTTGGTTTTCTTTCCCTGGATTAGTTTGCTGAGCATAATGACCACACATCACCACTGTTTCTGTTTTTTAGTATAAAGAGTAGTATTTTATTGAATAAGATTTGCTCACAGAAAAATAAGCTTAAGTCTACAATGAATGCCAGACTCTACAGCAGAAAGCAATTTTCTCACTTTTCCACACACAATGGTTCCTACTAAGTGAAAAAACTTCATTCACAAATGTACTACTCTGTCTCAAAACATCTCACATAATCATGCACTGTACTAAAGCCATTAGATCAGTTCTTCAGTCAGGTTAAAGAAGTATCCCTCTAATAACTGACTTTTATAATGCTATCAATATCCACTCCCAATCAGTCTGCCATTGTTAATGGTGTACAGCATTACTGAATACAATGGAATTGATGACGCCCATATCCACGGACACACCGTGACTTACGGTGGTTTGATTTATGATTTTTCAACGTTATGATGGGATTATTGGAATATTAGATGCGTTTCTGAGTTACAGTGGGTTTATGAGTATGCGACCCTATACTCCAGAAACAGCTGTATAAGGAAAAACAGGTGTACCTAATAAGAATATGCTTAGTGACTTGGGATAAACCAATAGATGTTCACAACTGATGGAGAGCCGTGAAAGAGAGATAGCGGTAAATACTTACAATAACACAATTTTCCTGCACCTGTCGAGGATTTCTCCCAAAAAACGCAGAATGTGGGATGCACCTAAGGCATATGAAAGAGAGAGGGCAGAAGGAGTAAGAGAGAAATAGGAGGAAGGAAGGAAGGAAGGAAAGAAAGAAAGAAGGAAGGTAGGAAGGAATGAAGGAAGGAAGGAAGGAAGGAAGGACGAAAGGAAGGAGAAAACACCCGGTGTTACTAAAACCCCCCAAAAAATGGTTTCCCCCTGTGGGTAAGCCTACAATGTGGATGAATCTTGAAAATATTGTGCTACGTGTTGTGTCAGTCATAACAGCTCACCTATTGTGCAATTCCGTTGATAGGAAATGTCCACAATATGGAAATCTATGCATATGGGATTGATCGCACTAGGTAGTTGCTACCTAGGGCTGAGGGTCAGGGCGAAGGTTTGAGACAGAATGAGGAGTGACTAATGTCTACAGGGTTTTTCTCTGGTCGGGGGTGATAAGACGTTCTACAATGGATTGCGAATTAAAATTGAATGTGCACCACCACAGGTATACTAAAAGTCACTCAATTCATGACTTTTAATGGGGGAATCTTCTGTGGCGCACTCTCATGGAGACCACGGCAGACATAGTGAGAGAGAAAAAGGTGAGTAAATATCTGAAACGGAGGCAGAAAGAGAGAGAATGAGAAGCCCTGTGAATGGAAGGGAGAGCGAAAAGGGAAAATGGTCCTATTTACAAATGACAGATGTGAAACTGGGGTTCACATCAACAGTGTCACTGCCAGGAAGGAGGGTCATGCTAGCCATGTCACCGGTAGTGTGGCCCGCAGGGACGCCGACCTGCTGGAGCGTCGTGCCAGCATGGGCTCTGGCAGCCACGTGGGCCAGCAGGAGGGTCCCGCTGCACAGTTGTGGGGTGAGGATAGACTGGGTGGTGATATCGGCCATTACAGGGGCCTCTTCTGCTGGCAAGAGTGTGACAGTAGCAAGTAGATGGACAAGCCTGCGTGTGAGGACGGAATGCAGGAGGGGCTCTTGTGCGGCTGGGTGTGGGGCCCTCACGGGAACCGTGGAGAAATGGCCAGGTAACTGCGTCATGTGGGCTAGTAGATTGGCCAGGGCTTCGAACTGAAGGACAATAACGGGGAGTAGCTGTCAGGCCCTGGGAGTGTCTGAGTGTAAGTGGAGATGGGTTTGGGGTCACTGAGGGATGCGTGGGAGCCATCCCTGTATAGGTACAGGTCATAGGGAGATAGTCTCGTGAGGCCTGTGAGTGTCTAGGGTTGTCCTGGGTGCCTGGGGCTGACTGTGGCAGAAATCTGGGGAAGGCTGGAGAGAAGCTGGGAGACCCAGGAGAGTCCCTGAAGGCAGGGGGTGAAGAGGTGAAAGAAATGGGGGAGGGTTGCAGTAAGGTCCGTGAGTTTGTAGGTGATTCCTGGGTGCGGGAAGCTGACTCCAGGTGAAATCTGGAGACGGTCGGAGTGTAGCTGAGAGAGACAGAAGAGTCCTTGAGGGCTGGGGGTGAGAACATGAGGGAGACTGGGGAGTAAGTCAGTGAAATTCGTGAGTTCGGTGGTGTATCGTGGGTGCCTGGAACTGACTCCAGCTGGAATCTAGCGAAGTTTTGAGAGTAGCTGAAAGAGACACAGGAGTCCCTGTGGGCTGAGGGCAAAGACCTGAGAGAGACCAGGGAGGACCTCAGTGAAGTCTGTGAGTCTGTAGGTGATTCCGGAGTGTGGGAGGCTGACTCCCGCTGAAATCTGGGCGTGGTGGGAGAGTAGCTGGGACAGACAGGAGAGTCCCAGGGGGCTGGGGGTGAAGACATGACAGAGACTGGGGAGTAACTCAGCGAAACTGCTGAGTTTGGTGGTGATACCTGGGTGCCTGGAACTGACTCCCGCTGAAATCTGGGCATGGTTGGAGAGTAGCTGGGACACACAGGAGAGTCCCTGAGGGCTGGGGGTGAAGACATGAGAGAGACCGGGGAGTACCTCAGTGAAACTGGTGAGTTTGGTGGTGACTCCGGGGTGCCTGGGACTGACTCCAGCTGAAATGTGTGCGTGGTTGGAGAGTAGCTGGGACAGACAGGAGAGTCCCTGAGGGCTGGTGAAGACATGAGAGAGACTGGAGAGTAAGTGAGTGAAATTGGGGAGTTTGGTGGTGCTTCCTGGGTGCTTGGAACTGACTCCCGCTGAAGTGTGGGCGTGGTTGGAGAGTAGCTGGGACACACAGGAGAGTCCCTGAGGGTTGGAGATAAAGACGTGCTAGAGAGTGAGGAGTAACTGAGTGAAATTGGGGAGTTTGGTGGTGATTCCGGGGTGCCTGGAACTGACTGCAGCTGAAATGTGGGCGTGGTTGGAGAGTAGCTGGGACAGACGGGAGAGTCCCTGAGGGATGGTGAAGACATGAGAGAGACTGGGGAGTAACGCAGTGAAATTGGTGAGTTTGGTGGTGATTTCTGGGTGCCTGCAACGGACTCCCGCTGAAGTGTGGGCGTGTTTGGAGAGTAGCTGGGACAGACAGGCGAGTCCCTGAGGGTTGGAGATAAAGACGTGCTAGAGACTGGGGAGTAACTCAGTGAAAGTGGTGGGCTTGGTGGTGATCCCTGGGTTCCTGGAACTGACCCGCGCTGAAATGTGGGCGTGGTTGGAGAGTAGCTGGGACAGACTGGAGGGTCCGTAAGGGCTGGGGGTGAAGACGTGAGAGAGACTGGCGAGGATCTCACTGAGGTCTGTGAGTTTGTAGGTGTTTCTGGGGTGTGGGGTAGAGACTCCCGCTGAAATCTGGGCGTAGTTGGAGAGTAGCTGGGACAGACAGGAGAGTCATGGGTGGCTGGGGGTGAGCTGCTGGATGATGGCAGTAAGAACATATGGTATATTATTGATGAATGAGGTGACTGTGAAGAATCTCCAGAGGAGGACACGGGAGAACACAATGACATGCGTGACTGTCCTGCTTGGTTAGGAAAGGGAAACGTAAAGTTGTGGAATTCTGTTGATGATGGATGTGAGAGTGGTGAAGCCCTGCGGGGTGATGTAGAGTACTTCCACATCCCTGGTGAGGAGCTGCCCCTTGGGTCTGAGTTTCTGGGAGGGGAGAGGGAGAAGCTGGGTGAGGCAGGCATGAATCTTGAGGAGTCAGGGCTGGGGGACCGCTCATATTCTCCCGAGACGTGTGAGTCTCTGGGGGACTCCTGGGTGCATGGGGCTGACTCCCGCAGGAACCTGGGGATGGCTGGAGAGTAACTGGGAGCCACAGGAGAGTCCCTGAGGCCTGGGGGTGAAGAGATGAAAGACACAGGGGTGGAGCACCATGAGGCTCGTGAGTTTGTAGGTGATTCCCGGGTGTGGGGGGCTGACTCCAGCTGAAATCTGGGGTTGTTTGGAGAGTAGCTGGGAGACACAGGAGATCCCCCGAGAGCTGGGGGTGAGCTGCTGGGTGATGGCAGTAAGAACATGTGGTATATTATTGATGAACGTGGGGACTCTGAGGAATCCTCAGAGGAGGACACGGGAGAGCCCAATGGCTTCATTGATTGCCCATCACGGTGAGGACAGGGAAATGGGAGCTTGTGGGATTCTGGTGATGACAGAGGTGAGTGTGGTGAAGCCCTAGGGGATGGTGAATGGTAGCTCCGGATCCCTGGTGAGGAGCTTCCCCTGAAGCCTGAGTTTCTGAGAGGGGAGAGGGAGAAGCTGGGTGAGGCTCGCATGGACCTTGGGGAGTCCGTGCTGGGGGACCGTTCATAAGAAGAGCCGGACAAGACCCTACTGTTCTTAGGTGCAGACATGATTAGGAAACCTGCAGCTCCCAGGGGCCCCTAGTAATTTTCTAACTCGCAGAAGGAAGGAGTGTGTGTGCGTGTGTGTGTGTGTGTGTGCGCGGTGTGAGGTATGTGCCCCTTAAGAAAATGGAAATCAACCAACCAATGAGACAGACAGACAGACAGACAGACAGACAGAGATTCACTTGCCCAAGTGTTCTGTCCTGTCCTCTGAATCCGCTTCCAAGTCGCAAGACGCTGTGAGCTCCAAGTCAACGCAGAGTCCGCCAACCGCTCCGGCCGCTGATCCGCTCCGCGAAGATCTGAGTACAGGCCAGCCAGGGTGGGTTTAAATAGCCTCGGGCGCAGCCTAGCAGCGGAAAGGGCGGAGCTTCACTCCTCCTTTCCATCAGTCACCCCCAACTTTCCCAGGCTACACCTCGTAGGAAACTGTTCTCCTGCTTTGATTTCATGCGCCACCTTTGGGACAATCTAAGAACTTACAAGTTTTCTTGGCCAGATATATTAGGAATTGTATGCACTGAAACACTGAAAACCAACTAGTGGTTCTGTGGTTCCCACGTTGTGGTTTTGACACCAGCAGCATCCTTGCCACAATCAAACCCCGGAGATCCACAGATCTGCGATGTAACAATACCTCCCCCTGATCCGGATGCATGGCAGTTTAAGAAGTCTTTCCGTGTAAGGGAAAAGACTTTGAAGAAAAGGTGGAGATATGCGTTGTAGAAACATTCTTTTGCTCTGGAACCACGTAGAGACTTGGAAGCCAGTTGGGTGGAGCATTCGTTGGATGAGGGTGCTCGGGTTAGGAATATCAAGGTGTGGCTCCAGATAATCCAATCATCTAATTAAGATTCCAGTTATGCTCATCTGTTTTAAAATTCCGTTTGGGTAAATTCTTTTAGTCAGACTGAGAATGGCAAAGCCTCAACCCCAATTTCCAGGGAGGGTTGAGAGCCTCAGGTGGAGTTGATCACCAATAGCCTATGGTTTAACCCGTCATGCCTATAGAATGAGGTCTCCATAAAAACCCAAAAGGACTGGGTTCAGAGAGCTTGTGGATAACACTTCCTGGAAGGTAGTGCACCCCTCCCCACACGCCGGGCCCCGCATTTATTTCTGAACTTTTGGCAAAGTCCGCTAAAATACAACGGCAAATGTAAGTGTTTCCCTGCGTGCTGTGAGCTCTTCCAGCCAATGAATGCAACTAAATCTGGGAGTGGTGGCAACCTGATTTATAGCCAGTTGCTGAGAAGCACAGGTAAAACAACGTGGGGCTTCCCATTGTTATTAGTGTGGGAGGCCTGTCTGGCGGGACTCGGCCCTTTGGAATCTAAAGCTATGTCCCGGTAGATAGCGTCACCATTGAATTAGAAGACACACATATGTTGAGAATAATCTTTCTGGTCATTTGCTGCATGTCTTATTTACAATATGTAATCAAATTCTTTATCCTGGCCTTATGGCACCTGGGTTGAGAACCATGATTTGAACCAAACATTGGTCTGTCACGTTCTGAGTTTGAAACTTTATTTTGCCTTTAGCGTTTTGCTATTGCTTTTTCGTTTTCTTTTGTTTCGTTTCGTTTCTAAGTTCTGGGGTATATGTGCAGGATGTGCAGATTTGTTACTAAGGTAAACGTGTGCCATGGTGGTTCGCTGCACCTGTCAACCCATCACCTAGGTATTAAGCCCAGCATGCAGTAGCTGTTTTTCTTAACGCTCTGCCTCCCGAAAGGCCCCAGTGAGTGTTGTTCCCCTTCCTGTGTCCATGTGATCTCCTTTTTCAGCTCTCATTATAAGTGAGAATGTGGCGTTTGGTTTTCCTTCCCTGGATTAGTTTGCTGAGCATAATGACCACACATCACCACTGTTTCTGTTTTTTAGTATAAAGAGTAGTATATTATTGAATAAGATTTGCTCACAGAAAAATAAGCTTAAGTCTACAATGAATGCCAGACTCTACAGCAGAAAGCAATTTTCTCACTTTTCCACACACAATGGTTCCTACTAAGTGAAAAATCTTCATTCACAAATGTACTACTCTGTCTCAAAACATCTCACATAATCATGCACTGTACTAAAGCCATTAGATCAGTTCTTCAGTCAGGTTAAAGAAGTATCCCTCTAATAACTGACTTTTATAATGCTATCAATATCCACTCCCAATCAGTCTGCCATTGTTAATGGTGTACAGCATTACTGAATACAATGGAATTGATGACGCCCATATCCACGGACACACCGTGACTTACGGTGGTTTCATTTATGATTTTTCAACGTTATGATGGGATTATTGGAATATTAGATGCGTTTCTGAGTTACAGTGGGTTTATGAGTATGCGACCCTATAGTCCAGAAACAGCTGTATAAGGAAAAACAGGTGTACCTAATAAAAATATGCTTAGTGACTTGGGATAAACCAATAGATGTTCACAACTGATGGAGAGCCGTGAAAGAGAGATAGCGGTAAATAGTTACAATAACACAATTTTCACCAAATATGTGTTATATATACTGTAAATAAACTATCAAAAACTACAGTAATTATATTTAATATACTGTACATAAAATATCAAAAATTACACCAAACGTATATTATATACTGTAAATAAAATATCAAAAAGGATAGTAAATATATATAAAATTCTATGTAAAATATCAAAAACTACACCAAATACATATTATATAATTTACATAAAATATCAAAAGGACACCAAATATATATTATATACTGTACATAAAATATCAAAAATACAGTAAATATATTTCATATATTGTGCATATAATATTAACTAAATGTACACCAAATACATTTTATATACTGTAAATAAAATATCAAAAATTACAGTAAACATATATTACACACCATATGTAAAATATCACAATCTACGCCAAATAAATATTATATAATTTACATAAAATATCAAAAGGACACCAAATATATCTTATATACTGTACATAAAATATCAAAAATTACAGTAAATATATTTCATATACTGTACATATAATATTAACTAAAAGTATACCAAATAAATTTTATATAGTGTGAATAAAATATCAAAAATTTCAGTGAATATATATTACATAATTTACATAAACTATCAAAAAGTACAGCAAATATGTGTCATATATACTGTAAATAAACTATCAAAAACTACAGTAATTATATTAAATATACTGTACATAAAATATCAAAAATTACACCAAATGTATATTATTTACTGTAAATAAAATATCAAAAAGTACAGTACATATATATTATACACCGTATGTAAAATATCACAATCTACTCCACATATATATTTTATAATTTACATAAAATATCAAAAGGACACAAAATATATCTTATATACTGTACATAAAATATCAAAATGTACAGTAAATATATTTCATATATTGTACATATAATATTAACTAAAAGTACACGAAATACATTTTATATACTGTAAATAAATTATCAAAAAGTACAGAAAATATATATTACATACTGTACATAATATATCAAAAAGTACACCAAATACGTGTTATGTATACTGTAAATAAACTATCAAAAACTACAGTAATTATATTTAATATACTGTACATAAAATATCAAAAATTACACCAAATGTATATTATATACTCTAAATAAAATATCAAAAATTACAGTAAATATACATTACACACCCCATTCAAAATATCAAAAACTACACCAAATATATATTATATAATTTACATAAAATACAAAAAGGACACTAAATATTTCTTATATACTGTACATAAAATATCAAATAGTACAGTAAATATATTTCATATATTGTGCATATAATATTAACTAAAAGTACACCAAATACATTTTATGTACTGTAAATAGAATATCAAAAAGTACAGTAAATATATATAAGATACTTTACATAAAATATCAAAAAGTACACCAAATATGTGTTATACATACTGTAAATAAACTATCACAAACTACAGTAATTATATTTAATATACTGTACATAAAATATCAAAAATTACACCAAATGTATATTATATAGTGTAAAGAAAATATAAAAAAGGACGGTAAATATATATTTCACACCCTATGTAAAATATCAAAAACTACACCAAATATATATTATATAATTTACATAAAATATCAAAAGGACAGCAAATATATCTTATATACTGTACATAAAATATCAAAAAGTACAGTAAATATGTTTCATATTTTGCACATATAATATTAACTAAAAGTACACCAAATACACTTTATATACTGTAAATAAAATATCAAAAAGTACAGTAAATATATATTACATACTGTACATAACATATCAAAAAGTACACCTGATATGTGTTATATATACTGTAAATAAACTGTCAAAAACTACAGTAATTATATTTAATGTACTGTATATAAAATATGAAAAATTACACCAAATGTATATTATATACTGTAAATAAAATATCAAACAGGAAAGTAAATATATACTACACACCCTATGTAAAATATCACAAACTACACCAAATATATATTATATAGTTTACATAAAATATCAAAAGGACACCAAATATATCTTATATACTGTATATAAAATATCAAAATTTACAGTAAATAAATTTCATATATTGTGCATATAATATTAACTAAAAGTACACCAAATACATTTTATGTACTGTAAATAAAATATCAAAATGTACAGTAAATATATATTACATACTGTACATAAAATATAAAAAAGCACACCAAATATGTGTTATATATACTGTAAATAAACTATCAAAAACTACAGTAATTATATTTAATATACTGTACATAAAATGTCAAAAATTACACCAAATGTATAATATACAGTAAATAAAATATCAAAAAGAACAGTAAATATATATTACACACCCTATGTAATATATCACAAACTACACCAAATATATATTATATAATTTACATGAAATAGCAAAAGGACACCAAATATATCTTATATACTGTACATAAAATATCAAAAATTACAGTAAATATATTTCATATATTGTACATATAATATTAACTAAAAGTACACCAAATACATTTTATACACTGTAAATAAAATATCAGAATGTACAGTAAATATATATTACATACTGTACATAAAAGATCAAAAAGTACACCAAATATGTGTTATATATACTGTAAATAAACTATCAAAAACTACAGTAATTATATTTAATATACTGTATATAAAATAACAAAAATTACACCAAATGTATATTATATACTGTAAGTAAAATATCAAAAAGGACAGTAAATATATTATACACACCCTATGTAAAATATCAAATACTACACCAAATATATATTATATAATTTACATAAAATATCAAAAGGACACCAAATATATCTCATACACTGTACATAAAATATCAAAAAGTTCAGTAAATATATTTCATATATTGTACATATAATATTAACTGAAAGTACACCAAATACCTTTCATATACTGAAAATAAAATAACCAAAATACAGTAAATATATATTACATACTGTACTTAAAATATCAAAAAGTACACCAAATATGTGTTATATATACTGTAAATAAACTATCAAAAACTGCAGTTATTATGTTTAATATACTGCACATTAAATATCAAAAATTACACCAAATGTATATTATATACTGTAACTAAAATAAGAAAAAGTACAGTAAATATATATTACACTCTATGTAAAATATCAATAACTACACCAAATATATATTATATAATTTACATAAAATATCAAAAGTACATCAAATATATCCTATATACTGTATATAAAATATCTAAAAGTACAGTAAATATATTTCATATATTGTACATATAATATTAAGTAAAAGTACACCAAATACATTTTATATACTGTAAATAATATATAAAAAATACAGTAAATATATATTACATAATGTACATAAAATATAAAAAGTACACCAAATATGTGTTATATATACTGTAAATAAACTATAAAAAACTACAGTAATTATATTTAATATACTGTACATAAAATATCAAATATTACACCAAATGTATATTATATACTGTAAAAAAAATATCAAAATATACAGTAAATATATATTACACAACCTATGTAAAATATCACAAACTACACCAAATATATATTATATAATTTACATAAAATATCAAAAGGACACCAAATATATCTTATATACGGTACATAAAATATCAAATAGTAGAGTAAATATATTTCATATATTCTACATATAATATTAACTAAAAGTACACCAAATACATTTTATATACTGTAAATAAAATATCAAAATTAAAGTAAATATATATTACATACTGTACATAAAATATCAAAATGTACACCAAATATGTGTTATATATACTGTAAATAAATTATCAAAAAATACAGTAATTATATTTAATATACTGTACATAAAATATCAAAAATTACACCAAATGAATATTATATAGTGTAAAGAAAATATAAAAAACGACGGTAAATATACATTACACACCCTATGTAAAACATCAAAAACTACACCAAATATATATTATATAATTTACATAAAATATCAAAAGGACACCAAATATATGTTATATACTGTACATAAAATATCAAATAGTACAGTAAATATGTTTCATATTTTGCACATATAATATTAACTAAAACTACACCAAATACACTTTATATACTGTAAATAAAATATCAAAAAGTACACTAAATTTATATTACATACTGTACATAACATATCAAAAAGTACACCTAATATGTGTTATATATACTGTAAATAAACTATCAAAAACTACAGTAATTATATTTAATATACTGTACATAAAATATCAAAAATTACACTAAATGTATATTATTTACCGTAAATAAAATACCAAAAAGTACAGTAAATATATATTACACACCCTATGTAAAATATCACAAACTACACCATATATGTTATATAATTTACATAAAATATCAAAAGGACACCAAATATACCTTATATACTGTACATAAAATATCAAAATGTACAGTAAATATATTTCATATATTGTACATATAATATAAACTAAAAGCACACCAAATACATTTTATATAGTGTAAATAAAATATCAAAAATTACAGTGAATATATATTACATACTGTACATAAAATATCAAAAAGTACACCAAATATGTGTTATATATACTGTAAATAAACTATCAAAAACTACAGTAATTATACTTAATATACTGTACATAAAATATCAAAAATTACACCAAATGTATATTATTTACTGTAAATAAAATATCAAAAAGTACAGTACATATATGTTACACGCCATATGTAAAATATTACAATCTACACCAAATATATATTATATAATTTACATAAAATATCAGAAGGACACCAAACATATCTTATATACTGTACATAAAGTATCAAAAAGTACAGTAAATATATTTCATATATTGTACATATAATATTAACTAAGATACACGAAATATATTTTATATACTGTAAATAAAATATCAAAAAGTACAGTAAATATATATTACATAGTGTACAGAAAATATCAAAAAGTACACCAAATATGTGTTATATGTACTGTAAATAAACTATCAAAAACTAAATTAATTACATTTAATATACTGTATATAAAATATCAAAAAGTACACCAAATGTATATCATATACTCTAAATAAAATATGAAAAAGGACAGTAAATCTGTATTACGCACCCTATGTAAAATATCAAAAACTACACCAAATATATATTATATAATTTACATAACATATCAAAAGTACACCAAATATATATTATATACTGTAAATAAAATATCAAAATGTACAGTAAGTATATTTCATATATTGTATATATACTATTAACTAAAAGTACACCAAATACATTTTCTATACTGTAAATAAAATATCAAAAAGTACAGTAAATATATATTACATACAGTACATAAAATGTAATAATAATTACACCAAATATGTGTTATATATACTGTAAATCTACTATCAAAAAGTACAGTAATTATATTTAATATACTGTATATAAAATATCAAAAATTACACCAAATGTAAATTATATACTGTAAATAAAATATCAAAAAGTACAGTTAATTTATATGACACACCCTATGTAAAATATCAAAAACTACACCAAATATATATTGTATAATTTACATAAAATATCAAAAGTACACCAAATATATAATATATACAGTACATAAAATATCAAAAATTACAGTAAATACATTTCATATATTCTACATATAACATTAAATAAAATTACACCAAATACATTTTATATACTGTGAATAAAATATCAAAAAGTACAGTAAATGTATATTACATACTGTATATAAAATATCAAAAAGTACACCAAATATGTGTTATATATACTGTAAATAAACTATGAAAAACTACAGTAATTATATTTAACATACTGTACATAAAATATCAAAAATTACACCAAATGTATATTATATACTCTAAATAAAATGTCAAAAAGACAGTAAATATATATTACACTCTATGCAAAATATCAAAAACTAAAAATATATATTATATAATTTACATAAAATATCAAAAGGACACCAAATATATCTTATATACTGTAAATGAAATATCAAAAAGTACAGTAAATATATTTTATATATTGTATATATAATATTAACTAAAAGTACACCAAATACATTTTATATACTCTAAATAAAATATCAAAAAGTACAGTAAATATATATTACATAGTGTACATAAAATATCAAAAAGTACACCAAATATGTGTTATATATACTGTAAATAAACTATCAAAATCTACAGTAATTATATTTAATATACAGTAAATAAAATATCAATAATTACACCAAATGTATATAATTTACTGTAAATAAAATATCAAAAAGTACAGTAAATATATATTACACACCCTTTGTAAAATATCACCAACTACACCGAATATATATTATATAATTTACATAAAATATCAAAAGGACACCAATTATACCTTATATACTCTACATAAAATATCAAAAAGTACAGTAAATATATTTCATATATTGTACATATAATATTAACTAAAAGTACACCGAATACATTTTATATACTGTAAATAAAATATCAAAAATTACAGTAAATATATATTACATACTGTATATAAATCATCAAAAAGTACACCAAATATGTGTTATATATACTCTAAATAAACTATCAAAAACTACAGTAATTATATTAAATATACAGTACATAAAATATCAAAAACTACACCAAATATATGTTATTTACTGCAAATAAAATATCAAAAAGTACAGTAAATATATATTACACACCATATGTAAAATATCACCATCTATACCAAATATATATTTTATAATTTACATAAAATGTCAAAATGACACCAAATATATCTTATATACTGTACATAAAATATCAAAAAGTACAGTAAATATATTTCATATATTGTACATATAATATTAACTAAAAGTACACCAAATACATTTTATATAGTGTAAATAAAATATCAAAAATTACAGTAAATATGTATTATATACTGTACATAAAATAGGAAACCGTACACCAAATATGTGTTATATATACTATAAATAAAAGATAAAATCTACAGTAATTATATTTAATATACTGTACATAAAATATCAAAATTTACACCAAATGAATATTATACACTGTAAATAAAATATCAAAATTTACACCAAATATATATTATTTACTGTAAATAAAATATCAAAAAGTACAGTAAACATATATTACACACCCTATGTAAAATATCACAATCTACACCAAATGTATATTATATAATTTACATAAAATATCAAAAGGACACCAAATATATCTTTTATACTCTACATAAAATATCAAAATGTACAGTAAATATATTTTATATATTGTATATATAATATTAACTAAAAGTACACCAAATATATTTTATGTACTGTAAATAAAATATCAAAAAGTACAGTAAATATATATTACATACTGTACATAAAATATCAAAAAGTACACCAAATATGTGTTATATATACTGTAAATAAACTATAAAATCTACAGTAATTATATTTAATTTACTGTACATAAAATATCAAAAATTACACCAAATGTATATTATATACTGTAAAAAAATATCAAAAAGTACAGTGAGTATATGTTACACTCTAAGTAAAATATCAAAAACTGAAAATATATATTATATAATATACATAAAATGTCAAAAGTACACCAAATATATGTTATATACTGTACATAAAATATCAAAAAGTTCAGTAAATATATTTCATATATTGTACATATAATATTAACTAAAAGTACACCAAATATATTTTATATACTGTAAATAAAATATCAAAAATTACAGTAAATATATATTACATACTGTACAGAAAATATCAAAAATACACCAAATATGTGTTATATGTACTGTAAATAAACTATCAAAAACTACAGTAATTACATTTAATATACTGTATATAAAATATCAAAAATTACACCAAATGTTTATCATATACTCTAAATAAAATATGAAAAAGGACAGTAAATCTATATTACGCACCCTATGTAAAATATTAAAAACTACACCAAATATATATTATATAATTTACATAACATATCAAATGTACACCAAATATATATTATATACTGTAAATAAAATATCAAAAAGTACAGTAAATATATATTACATACAGTACAGAAAATATAAATAATTACACCAAATATGTGTTATATATACTGTAAATATACTATCAAAAAGTACAGTAATTATATTTAATATACTGTATATAAAATATCAAAAATTACACCAAATGTAAATTATACTGTAAATAAAATATCAAAAAGTACAGTTAATTTACATGACACACCCTATGTAAAATATCAAAAACTACACCAAATATATTATATAATTTATATAAAATATCAAAAGTACACCAAATATATAATATATACAGTACATAAAATATCAAAAAGTACAGTAAATACATTTCATATATTGTACATATAATATTAACTAAAAGTACACCAAATACATTTTATGTACTGTAAATAGATTATCAAAAAGTACAGTAAATATATAATAGATACTTTACATAACATTTCAAAAAGTACACCAAATATGTGTTATACATACTGTAAATAAACTATCAAAACCTACAGTAATTATATTTAACATACTGTACATAAAATATAAAAAATTACACCAAATGTATATTATATACTGTAAATAAAATGCCAAAAAACAGTAAATATATATTACACTCTATGTAAAATATAAAAAACTAAAAATATATATTATATAATTTACAAAAAATATCAAAAGGACAACAAATATACCTTATATACTGTACATAAAATATCAAAAATTACAGGAAATATATTTCATATATTGTACATATAATATTAACTAAAAGTACACCAAATACATTTTATATACTGTAAATAAAATCTTAAAAATTACAGTAAATATATATTACATACTGTACATAAAATATCAAAAAGTACACCAAATATGTGTTATATATACTGTAAATAAACTATCAAAAACTACAGTAATTATATTTAATATACTGTACATAAAGTATCAAAAATTACACGAAATGTATATTATTTACTGCAAATAAAATATCAAAAAGGACAGTACATATATATTACACACCATATGTAAAATATCACAATCTACACCAAATATATATTATATAATTTACATAAAATATCAAAGGGATACCAATTATATCTTATATAATGTACATATAATGTCAAAAAGTACAGTAAATATATTTCATGTATTGTACATATAATATTAACTAAAAGTACACCAAATACATTTTATATAGTGTAAATAAAATATCAAAGATACAGTAAATATATATTACACACCATATGTAAAATATCACAATCTACGCCAAATATACATTATATAATTTACATAAATTATCAAAAGGACACCAAATATATCTTATATACTGTACATAAAATATCAAAAAGTACAGTAAATATATTTCATATATTGTACATATAATATTATCTAAAAGTACACCAAATACATTTTATGTACTGTGAATAAAATATCAAAAAGTACAGTAAATATATATTACATACTCTACATAAAATATCAAAAAGTACACCAAATATGTGTTATATATACTGTAAATAAACTATCAAAAACTACAGTAATTATATTTAATATACTGTACATAAAATATAAAAATTACACCAAATGTATATTATATACTGTAAATAAAATGTCAAAAAGGACAGTAAATATATATTACACTCTATGTAAAATATCAAAAACTAAAAATATATGTTATATAAATTACATAATATATCAAAAGGACACCAAATATATCTTATATACTGTACATAAAATATCAATATGTACAGTAAATATATTTCATATATTGTATATATAATATTAACTAAAATTACACAAAATGCATTTTATATACTGTAAATAATATATGAAGAAGTACAGTAAATATATATTACATAGTCTAAAGAAAATATCAAAAAATACACCAAATATGTGTTATATATACTGTAAATAAACTATCAAAAACTACAGTAATTATATTGAATATACTGTACATAAAATATAAAAAATTACACCAAATGTATATTATATACTGTAAATAAAATATCAGAAAGAACAGTAAATATGTATTACATACTGTACATAAAATATCAAAAAGTACACCAAATATGTGTTATATATACTGTAAATAAACTATAAAATCTACAGTAATTATATCTAATATACTGTACAGAAAATATCAAAAATTACACCAAATGTATATTATATACTGTAAATAATATATCAAAAAGGACAGTAAATATATACTACACACCCTATGTAAAATATCAAAAACTACACCAAATATATATTACATAATTTACATAAAATATCAACAGGTCACCAAATATATCTTATGCACCGTACATAAAATATCAAAAATTTCAGTAAATATATTTCATATATTGTACATATAATATTAAATAAAGTACATCAAATACATTTTATATACTGTAAATAAAATATCAAAAAGTACAGTAAATATATATTACATACAGTACATAAAATATCAAGAAGTACACCAAATATGTGTTATATATACTGTAAATAAACTATCAAAAACTACAGTAATTATATTTCATATATTGTACATATAATATTAACTAAAAGTACACCAAACATATTTTATATACTGCAAATAAAATACCAAAAGGTACCGTAAATATATATTACATACACTACATAAAATATCAAAAGTACACCAAATATGTGTTATATATACTGTAAATAAACTATCAAAAACTACAGTAATTATATTTAATATACTGTACGTAAAATATCAAAAATTACACCAAATGTATATTATATACTCTAAATAAAATATCAAAAAGGAGAGTAAATATATATTAAATTCTATGTAAAATATCAAAAACTACACCAAATATATATTATATAATTTACATAAAATATCAAAAGGACACCAAATATATATTATATACTGTACATAAAATATCAAAAATACAGTAAATACATTTCATATATTGTGCATATAATATTAGCTAAAAGTACACCAAATACATTTTATATGCTCTAAATAAAATATCAAAAATTACAGTAAATATATATTACATACTGTACATAAAATATCAAAAAGTACACCAAATATGTGTTATATATACTGTAATTATCAAAAACTACAGTAATTATAATCAATGTACTGTATATAAAATATCAAAAATTACACCAAATGTAAATTATATACTGTAAATAAAATATCAAAAAGGACAGTAAATATATAGTACACACCCTATGTAAAATATCAAAAACTACACCAAATATATATTATATAATTTACATAAAATATCAAAAGGACACCAAATATATCTTATATACTGTATATAAAATATCAAAAAGTACAGTATATATATTTCATATATTGTACATATATTATTAACTAAAAGTACCCCAAATACATTTTATATACTGTAAATAAAATATCAAAAATTACAGTAAATATATATTACATGCTGTACATAAAATATCAAAAAGTACACCAAACATGTGTTATATATACTGTAAATAATCTATCAAAAACTACAGTAATTATATTTAATATACTGTACATAAAATATCAAAAATTACAGCAAATGTATATTATATAAGGTAAATAAAATATCAAAAAGGACAGTGAATATATATGACACACACTATGTAAAATATCAAAAACTACACCAAATATATATTATATAATTTACAAAAAATATCAAAAGGACACCAAATATATCTTATGTACTGTACATAAAATATCAAAAAGTACAGTAAATATATTTCATATATTGTAAATATAATTGTAAGTAAAAGTACACCAAATACATTTTATATACTGCAAATAAAATATCAAAAAGTACAGTAAATATATATTACATACTGTACAGAAAATATCAAAAAGTACACCAAATATGTGTTATATATACTGTAAATAAACTATCAAAAACTACAGTAATTATATTTAATATACTGTACATGAAATATCACAAATTACTCCAAATGTACATTATATAGTGTAAATAAAATATCCAAAATACAGTAAATATATATTACACACCCTATGTAAAATATCAAAAATTACACCAAATATATATTATATATTTTACAAAAAATATCGGAAGGACAACAAATATATCTTGTATAGTGTACGTAAAATATCAAAAACTATAGTAAATATATTTCATATATTGTACATATAATATTAACTAAAAGTACACCAAATACATTTTATATACTGTAAATAAAATATCAAAAAGTACAGTAAATATATTTAATATACTGTACATAAAATATCAAAAAGGACACCAAACATGTGTTACATATACTGTAAATAAACTATCAAAAACTACAGTAATTACATTTAATATACTGTACATAAAATATCAAAAATTACACCAAATGTATATTATATACTCTACATACAATATGAAAAAGTACAGTAAATATATATTACGCACTCTATGTAAAATATCAAAAACTACACCAAATATATATTATATAATTAACATAAAATATCAAAGGTACCCAAAATATATATTATATACTGTACATAAAATATCAAAAAGTACAGTGAATATATTTCATATAATGTACATATAATATTAAGTAAAAGTACACCAAATACATTTTATATACTGTAAATAAAATATCAAAAATTACAGTAAATATATATTACACACCATATGTAAAATATCAGAATCTACACCAAATATATATTATATAATTTACATAAATTATCAAAAGGACACCAAATATACCTTATATTCTGAACATAAAATATCAAAACCTACAGTAAATATATTTCATATATTGTACATATAATATTAACTAAAAGTACACCAAATACATTTTATATAGTGTAAATAAAGTATCAAAATGTACAGTAAATATATAACACACCATATATAAACTATCACAATCTACACCAAATGTATACTGTATAATTTACATAAAATATCAAAAGGACACCAAATATATATTATATACTGTACATAAAATATCAAAATGTACAGTAAATATATTTCATATATTGTACATATAATATTAACTAAAAGTACACCAAATACATTTTATATAGTGCAAATAAAATATCAAAAATTACAGTGAATATATATTACATACTGTACGTAAAATATCAAAAAGTACACCAAATATGTGTTATATATACTGTAGATAACCTATCAAAAACTACAGTAATTATATTTAATATAATGTACATAAAATATCAAAAATTACACCAAATGTATATTCTTTACTGTAAATAAAATACCAAAAAGTACAGCAAACATATATTACACACCCTATGTAAAATATCACAAACTACACCAAATATATATTATATAATTTACATAAAATACCAAAAGGACACAAAATATACCTTATATACTCTACATAAAATATCAAAAATACAGTAAATATATTTCATATATTGTACATATAGTATTAACTAAAAGTACACCAAATACATTTTATATACTGTAAATAAAATATCAAAAATTACAGTAAATATATATTACATACTGTACATAAAATGTCAAAAAGTACAACAAATGTGTGTTATATATACTGTAAATAAACTATAAAAAACTACAGTAATTATATTTTATATACTGTACATAAAATATCAAATATTACACCAAATGTATATTATTTACTGTAAATAAAATATCAAAAAGTACAGTAAATATATATTACACACCATATGTAAAATATCACAATCTACACCAATTATATATTATATAATTTAGATAAAATATCAAAAGGACACCAAATATATCTTATATACTGTACATAAAATATCAAAAATTCAGAAAATATATTTCTTATATTGTACATATATTATTAACTAAAAGTACACCAAATACATTTTATATAGTGTAAATAAAATATCAAAATGTACAGTAAATATATATTACACACCATATGTAAACTATCACAATCTACACCAAGTATATATGATATAATTTTCATAAAATATCAAAAGGACACCAAATATATCTTATATACTGTACATAAAATATCAAAAGGTAGAGTAAATATATTTCATATATTGTACATATAATATTAACTAAAAGTACACCAAATACATTTTATATACTGTAAATAAAATATCAAAAATTACAGTGAATATATATTACATACTGTACATAAAATAGCAAAAAGCACACCAAATATGTGTTATATATACTGTAAATAAACTATCAAAAACTACAGTAATTATATTTAATATACTGTACATAAAATATCAAAAATTACACAAAATGTATATTATTTAATGTAAATAAAATACCAAAAATTACAGTAAACATATATTACACACCCTATGTAAAATATCACAAACTACACCAAATATATATTATATAACTTACATAAAATAACAAAAGGACACCAAATATACCTTATATACTGTATATAAAACATGAAAATGTACAGTAAATATATTTCATATATTGTACATATAATATTAACTAAAAGTACACCAAATACATTTTATATAGTGTAAATAAAATATCGAAAATTACAGTGAATATATATTACATACTGTAAATAAAATATCAAAAAGTACACCAAATATGTGTTATATATATACTGTAAATAAACTATCAAAAACTACAGTAATTATATTTAATATACTGTACATAAAATATCAAAAATTACACCAAATGTATATTATTTACTGTAAATATAATACCAAAAATACAATAAACATATATTACACACCCTATGTAAAATATCACAAACTACACCAAGTATATATTATATAATTAACATAAAATACCAAAAGGACACCAAATATACCTTATATACTGTACATAAAATATCAAAATGTACAGTAAATATATTTCATATATTGTACATATAATATTAACTAAAAGTACACCAAATACATTTTATATAGTGTAAATAAAATATCAAAAATGACAGTGAATATATATTACATACTGTACATAAAATATCAAAAAGTACACCAAATATGTGTTATATATACTGTAAATAAACTATCAAAAACTGCAGTCATTATATTTAATATACGGTACATAAAATATCAAAAATTACACCAAATGTATATTATTTACTGTAAATAAAATATCAAAAAGTACAGTTAATATATCTTACAAACCTTATGTAAAATATCACAATCTACACCAAATATATATTATATAATTTACATAAAATATCAAAAGGACACCAAATATATATTATGTACTGTACATAAAATATCAAAACGTACAGTAAATGTATTTCATATATTGTACATATAATATTAACTAAAAGTACACCAAATACATTTTATATACTGTAAATAAAATATCATAAAGTACAGTAAATATATATTACATAGTGTACAAAAAATATCAAAAAGTATACCAAATATGTGTTATATATTCTGTAAATAAACTATCAAAAACTACAGTAATTATATTTAATATACTGTACATACAATATCAAAAATTACACGAAATGTATATTATTTACTGTAAATAAAATATCAAAAAGTACAGTAAGTATATGTGACATACCATATGTATAATATCACAATCTACACCAAATATATATTATATAATTTACATAAAATATCAAAAGGACACCAAATATATCTTATATACTGTACATAAAATATCAAAATTTACAGTAAATATATTTCATATACTGTACATATAATATTAACTAAAAGTACACCAAATACATTTTATAAAGTGTAAATAAAATATCAAAATGTACAGCAAATATATATTACACACCATATGTAAATTTTCACAATCTACACCAAGTATATATTATATAATTTACATAAAATATCAAAAGGACACCAAATATATCTTATGTACTGTACATAAAATATCAAAAAGTACAGTAAATATATTTCATATATTGTACATATAATATTAACTAAAAGTACACCAAATACATTTTATATAGTGTAAATAAATTATCAAAAATTACAGTGAATTTATATAACATACTGTACATAAAATATCAAAAAGTACACCAAATATGTGTTATATATACTGTAAATAAACTATCAAAAACTACAGTAATTATATTTAATATACTGTACATAAAATATCAAAAATTACACCAATTATATATTATTTACTGTAAATAATATACCAAAAAGTACAGTAAATATATATTACACACCCTATGTAAAATATCACAAACTACACCAAATATATATTTTATAATTTACATAAAATATCAAAAGGACACCAAATATACTTATATACTGTACAAAAAATATCAAAATATACAGTAAATATATTTCATATATTGTACATATAATATTAACTAAAAGTACACCAAATACATTTTATATACTGTAAATAAAATATCAAAATTACAGTAAATATATATTACATACTGTACATAAAATATCGAAAAGTACACCAAATATGTGTTATATATACTGTAAATAAACTATCAAAAACTGCAGTAATTATATTTAATATACTGTACATAAAATATCAAAAGTTACACCAAATGAATATTATTTACTGTAAATAAAATATCAAAAAGAACAGTAAATATATCTTACACACCCTATGTAAAATATGAAAAACTACACCAAATACGTATTATATAATTTACATAAAATAACAAAAGGACACCAAATATATATTATATACTGTACATAAAATATCAAAAAGTACAGTAAATATATTTAATATATTGTACATATAATATTAACTAAAATTACACAAAATACATTTTATATACTGTAAAGAAAATATCAAAATACAGTAAATATATATTACATACTGTACATAAAATATAAAATAGTACACCAAATATGTGTCATATACACTGTAAATAAACTATCATAAACTACAGTAATTATATTTAATATACTGTACATAAAATATCAAAAATTACACCAAATGTATATTATATACAGTAAATAAAATAACAAAAAGGACAGTAAATATATACTACACACCCTATGTAAAATATCAAAAACTACACGGAATATATATTATATAATTTACATAAAATATCAAAAGGTCACCAAATATGTCTTATACACCGTACATAAAATATCAAAAAGTACAGTAAATAGATTTCATATATTGTACATATAATATTAAATAAAGTACACCAAATACATTTTATATACTGTCAATAAAATATCAAAAAGTACAGAAAATATATATTACATACAGTTCATAAAATATCAAGAAGTACACCAAATATGTGTTATATATACTGTAAATAAACTATCAAAAACTACAGTAATTATATTTCATATATTGTACATATAATATTAACTAAAAGTACACCAAATACATTTTATATACTGTAAATAAAATATCAAAATGTACAGTAAATATATATTACATACACTACATAAAATATCAAAAAGTACACCAAATATGTGTTATATATACTGTAAATAAACTGTCAAAAACTACAGTAATTATATATAATATACTGTATATAAAATATCAAAAATTACACCAAATGTATATTATATAGTGTAAATAAAATATCAAAAAGACAGTAAATATACACTACACACCCTATGTAAAATATCAAAAACTACACCAAATACCTATTATATAATTTACAAAAAATAACAAAAGGACACCAAATATATATTATATACTGCACATAAAATATCGAAAAGTACAGTAAATATATTTCATATATTCTACATGTAATATTAACTAAAAGTACACCAAATACATTTTATATACTGTAAATAAAATATCAAAAAGTACAGTAAATGTATATTACATACTGTACATAAAATATCAAATAGTACACCAAATATGTGTTATATATACTGTAAATAAACTATCAAAATCTACAGTAATTATATTTAATATACTGTACATAAAATATGAAAAATTACACCAAATGTATATTTTAGACTGTAAATAAAATATCAAAAAGGAAAGTAAATATATAGTACACACCCTATGTAAAATATCAAAAACTACACCAAATTTATGTTATATAATTAACATAAAATATGAAAAGGACACCAAATATATCTTATATACTGTACATAAAATGTCAAAAAGTACAGTAAGTATAATCCATATATTGTACATATAATATTAACTAAAAGTACACCAAATACATTTTATATACTGTAAATAAAATATCAAAAAGTACAGTAAATATATATTACATACAGTACATAAAATGTCAAGAAGTACACCAAATATGTGTTATATATACTGTAAATAAACTACCAAAAACTACAGTAATTATATATAATATACTGTACATAAAATATCAAAAATTACACCAAATGTACATTATATACTGTAAATAAAATATTAAAAAGGACAGTAAATATATATGACACACTCTATGTAAAATATCAAAATCTACACCAAATATATATTATATAATTCACATAAAATATCAAAAGTACACCAAATATATATTATATACTGTACATAAAATATCAAAAAGTACAGTAAATATATTTCATATATTGTACATATAATATTAACTAAAATTACACAAAATACATTTAATATACTGTAAATAAAATATCAAAATACAGTAAATATATATTACATACTCTACATAAAATATCAAAAAGTACACCAAATATGTGTTATATATAATATAAATGAACTATCATAAACTACAGTAATTATATTTAATATACTGTACATAAAATATGAAAAATTACACCAAATGTATAATATATACTGTAAATAAAATATCAAAAAGGACAGTAAATATATACTACACACCCTAAGTAAAATATCAAAAACTACACCAAATATACATTATATAATTTACATAAAATATCAAAAGGTCACCAAATATATCATACACCATATATAAAACATCAAAAAGTTCAGTAAATATATTTCATATATTGTACGAATAATATTAAATAAAGTACACCAAATACATTTTATATACTGTCAATAAAATATCAAAAAGTACAGTAAATATATATTACAGACAGTACATAAAATATCAAGAAGTACACCAAATATGTGTTATATATACAGTAAATAAACTACCAAAAACTACAGTAATTATATTTAATATACTGTACATAAAATATCAAAAATTACACCAAATGTACACTATATACTGTAAATAAAATATTAAAAAGGACAGTAAGTATATATGACACACCCTATGTAAAATATCAAAATCTACACCAAATATATATTATATAATTTCCATAAAATATCAAAAGTACACCAAATATATATTATATACTCTACATAAAATATCAAAATGTACAGTAAATATATTTCATATATTGTACATATAATGTTAACTAAAAGTACACCAAATACATTTTATATAGTGTAAATAAAATATCAAAATGCACAGTAAATATATATTACACACCATATGTAAACTATCACAATCTACACCAAGTATATATTATATAATTTATATAAAATATCAAAAGGACACCAAATATATGTTATATACTGTACATAAAATATCAAATGTAGAGTAAATATATTTCATATATTGTACATATAATATTAACTAAAAGTACACCAAATACATTTTATATACTGTAAATAAAATATCAAAAATTTCAGTGTATATATATTACATACTGTACATAAAATATCAAAAAGTACACCAAATATGTGTTATATATACTGTAAATAAACTATCAAAAACTACAGTAATTATATTTAATATATTGTACATAAAATATCAAAAATTACACCAAATGTATATTATTTAATGTAAATAAAATACCAAAAAGTACAGTAAACATATATTACACACCCTATGTAAAATATCACAAACTACACCAAATATATATTATATAACTTCCATAAAATAACAAAAGGACACCAAATATACTTTATATACTGTAGATAAATCATCAAAATGTACAGTAAATATATTTCATATATTGTACATATAATATTAACTAAAAGTACACCAAATACATTTTATATAGTGTAAATAAAATATCAAAAATTACAGTGAATATATATTACATACTGTAAATAAAATATCAAAAAGTACACCAAATATGTGTTATATATATACTGTAAATAAACTATCAAAAACTACAGTAATTATATTTAATATACTGTACATAAAATATCAAAAATTACACCAAATGTATATTATTTACAGTAAATAAAATACCAAAAATACAGTAAACATATATTACACACCCTATGTAAAATATCACAAACTACACCAAGTATATATTATATAATTAACATAAAATACCAAAGGGACACCAAATATACCTTATATACTGTACATAAAATATCAAAATGTACAGTAAATATATTTCATATATTGTACATATAATATTAACTAAAAGTACACCAAATACATTTTATGTAGTGTAAATAAAATATCAAAAATTACAGTGAATATATATTACATACTGTACATAAAATATCAAAAAGTACACCAAATATGTGTTATATATACTGTAAATAAACTATCAAAAACTGCAGTAATTATATTTAATATACGGTACATAAAATATCAAAAATTACACCAAATGTATATTATTTACTGTAAATAAAATATCAAAAAGTACAGTAAACATATCTTACACACTCTATGTAAAATATGAAAAACTACAACAAATACGTATTATATAATTTACATAAAATAACAAAAGGACACCAAATATATATTATATACTGTACATAAAATATCGAAAATTACAGTAAATATATTTCATATATTGTACATGTAATATTAACTAAAATACACAAAATACATTTTATATAGTGTAAACAAAATATCAAAAAGTACAGTAAATATATATTACATAAAGTACATAAAATATAAAGAAGTACACCAAATATGTGTTATATATACTGTAAATATACTATCAAAAACTACAGTAATTATATTTCATATATTCTACATGTAATATTAACTAAAAGTACACCAAATACATTTTATATACTGTAAATGAAATATAAAAAAGTACAGTAAATATATATTACATACACTACATAAAATATCAAAAAGTACACCAAATATGTGTTATATATACTGTAATTAATCTATCAAAAACTACAGTAATTATATTTAATATACTGTACATAAAATATCAAAAATTACACCAAATGTATATTATATACTGTAAATAACATATCAAAAAGACAGTAAATAAATACTACACACCCTATGTAAAACATCAAAGACTACACAAAATACATATTATATAATTTACAAAAAATAACAAAAGGACACCAAATATATATTATATACTGTACATAAAATATCGAAAATTACAGTAAATATATTTCATATATTGTACATGTAATATTAACTAAAATACACAAAATACATTTTATATAGTGTAAACAAAATATCAAAAAGTACAGTAAATATATATTACATAAAGTACATAAAATATAAAGAAGTACACCAAATATGTGTTATATATACTGTAAATATACTATCAAAAACTACAGTAATTATATTTCATATATTCTACATGTAATATTAACTGGAAGTACAGCAAATACATTTTATATACTGTAAATTATATATCAAAAATACAGTAAATATATATTACATACTGTACATAAAATATCAAATAGTACTCCAAATATGTGTTATATATACTGTAAATAAACTATCAAAATCTACAGTAATTATATTTAATATACTGTACATAAAATATCAAAAATTACACCAAATGTATATTTTAGACTGTAAATAAAATATCAAAAAGGAAACTAAATATATAGTACACACCCTATGTAAAATATCAAAAACTACACCAAATTTATGTTATATAATTAACAAAATTATGAAAAGGACACCAAATATATCTTATATACTGTATATAAAATATCAAAAAGTACTGTAAATATATTTCATATATTGTACATATAATATTAACTAAAAGTACACCAAATACTTTTTATATACTGTAAATAAAATATCAAAAAGTACAGTAAATATATATTACATACAGTACATAAACTATCAAAAAGTACACCAAATATGTGTTATATATACTGTAAATAAACTATCAAAACTACAGTAATTATATTTAATATACTGTACATAAAATATCAAAAATTACACCAAACTTACATTATATACTGTAAATAAAATATCAAAAAGACAGTAAATATATATGACACACCCTATGTAAAATATCAAAATCTACACCAAATATATATTATATAATTTACATAAAATATCAAAAGTACACCAAATAAATATTATATACTGTATATAATATATCAAAAAGTGCAGTAAATATATTTCATATATTGTACAGATAATATTAACTAAAGGTACACCAAATACATTTTATATTCTGTAAATAAAATATCAAAATGTACAGTAAATATATATTACATACTGTACATAAAAAATCAAAAAGTACACCAAATATGTGTTATATATACTGTAAATAAACTATGAAAATCTACAGTAATTATATTTAATATACTGTACATATAATATCAAAAATTACACCAAATGTATATTATATACTGTAAATAAAATATCAAAATGTACAGTAAATATATATTACACACCCAATGTAAAATATCAAAAACTACACCAAATATATATTATATAATTTACATAAAATATCAAAAGGACACCAAATATATCTTATATACTGTACATAAAATATCAAAAAGTATAGTAAATATATTTCATATATTGTACATATAATATTAACTAAAAGTACACCAAATACATTTTCTATACTGCAAATAAAATTTCAAAAAGTACAGTAAAGTTATATTACATACTGAACATAAAATATCAAAAAGTACACCAAATATGTGTTATATATACTGTAAATACACTATCAAAAACTACAGTAATTATATTTAATATACTGTACATAAAATATCAAAAATTACACCAAATGTATATTATATACTCTAAATAAAATATGAAAAAGGACAGTAAATATATATTACACACCCTATGTAAAATATCAAAAACTACACCAAATATATATTATATAATTTACATAAAATATCAAAAGGACACCAAATATATCTTATATACTCTACATAAAATATCAAAAAGTACAGTAAATATATTTCATATATTGTACAGATAATATTAACTAAAAGTACACCAAATACATTTTATATTCTGTAAATAAAATATCAAAATGTACAGTAAATAGATATTACATACTGTATATAAAATATCAAAAAGTACACCAAATATGTGTTATATATACTGTAAATAAACTATGATAATCTACAGTAATTATATTTAATATACTGTACATATAATATCAAAAATTACACCAAATGTATATTATATACTGTAAATAAAATATCAAAATGTACAGTAAATATATATTACACAGCCAATGTAAAATATCAAAAACTACACCAAATATATATTATATAATTTACATAAAATATCAAAAGGACACCAAATATATCTTATATACTGTACATAAAATATCAAAAATTATACTAAATATATTTCATATATTGTACATATAATATTAACTAAAAGTACACCAAATACATTTTCTATACTGCAAATAAAATTTCAAAAAGTACAGTAAAGTTATATTACATACTGAACATAAAATATCAAAAAGTACACCAAATATGTGTTATATATACTGTAAATACACTATCAAAAACTACAGTAATTATATTTAATATACTGTACATAAAATATCAAAAATTACACCAAATGTATATTATATACTCTAAATAAAATATGAAAAAGGACAGTAAATATATATTACACACCCTATGTAAAATATCAAAAACTACACCAAATATATATTATATAATTTACATAAAATATCAAAAGGACACCAAATATATCTTATATACTGTACATAAAATATCAAAAAGTACAGTAAATATATTTCATATATTGTACAGATAATATTAACTAAAAGTACACCAAATACATTTTATATTCCGTAAATAAAATATCAAAAAGGACAGTAAATATATATTACATACTGTACATAAAATATCAAAAAGTACACCAAATATGTGTTATACATACTGTAAATAAAGTATCAAAAACTACAGTAATAATATTTCATATATTGTACATATAATATTAACTAAAAGTACACCAAATACATTTTATATACTGTAAATAAAATATCATAAAGTACAGTAAATATATATTACATACACTACATAAAATATCAAAAAGTACTCCAAATATGTGTTATATATACTGTAAATAATCTATCAAAAACTACATAAATTATATATAATATACTGTAGATAAAATATCAAAAATTACACCAAATGTATATTATATACTGTAAATAAAATATCAAACAGTACAGTAAATATATACTACACACCCTATGTAAAATATCAAAAACTACACCAAATACATATTATATAATTTACATAAAATAACAAAAGGACAACAAATATATATTACATACTGTACATAAAATATCGAAAAGTACAGTAAATATATTTCATATATTCTACATGTAATATTAACTAAAAGTACACCAAATACATTTTATATACTGTAAATAAAATATCAAAAATACAGTAAATATATAGTACATACAGTACGTAAATTATCAAATAGTACACCAAATATGTGTTATATATACTGTAAATAAACTATCAAAATCTACAGTAATTATATTTAATATACTGTACATAAAATATCAAAAATTACACCCAATGTGTATTTTAGACTGTAAAGAATATATCAAAAAGGAAAGTAAATATATAGTACACACCCTATATAAAATATCAAAAACTACCCCAAATTTATGTTATATAATTAACATAAAATATGAAAAGGACACAAAATATATCTTATATACGGTACATAAAATGTCAAAAAGTACAGTAAATATAATTCATATATTGTACATATAATATTAACTAAAAGTACACCAAATACATTTTATATACTGTGAATAAAATGTCAAAAAGTACTGTAAAGGTATATTACATACTGTACATAAAATATCAAACAGTGCACCAAATATGTGTTATATATACTGTAAATAAACTATCAAAAACTACAGTAATTATATTTAATATACTGTACATAAAATATCAAAAATTACAAATGTACATTATATACTGTAAATAATACATTAAAAAGGACAGTAAATATATATGACACACCCTATGTAAAATATCAAAATCTACACCAAATATATATTATATAATTTACATAAAATATCAAAATTACACCAAATATATATTATATGCTGTACATAAAATATCAAAAAGTACAGTAAATATATTTCATATATTGTACATATAATATTAACTAAAAGTACACAAAATACATTTTATATACTGTAAATAAATTATCGAAATACAGTAAATATATATTACATACTGTACATAAAATATAAAATAGTACACCAAATATGTGTTATATATACTGTAAATAAACTATCATAAACTACAGTAATTATATTTAATATACTGAACATAAAATATCAAAAATTACACCAAATGTATATTATATACCGTAAATAAAATATCAAAAAGGACAGTAAATATATACTACACACCCTATGTAAAATATCAAAAACTACACGAAATATATATTATATAATTTACATAAAATATCAAAAGGTCACCAAATATATCTTATACACCGTACATAAAATATCAAAAAGTACAGTAAATAGATTTCAGATATTGTACATATAATATTAAATAAAGTACACCAAATACATTTTATATACTGTAAATAAAATATGAAAAAGTACAGTAAATATATATTAGATACAGTACATAAAATATCAAGAAGTACACCAAACATGTGTTATATATACTGTAAATAAACTATCAAAAACTACGGTAATTATATTTCATATATTGTACATATAATATTAACTAAAAGTACACCAAATACATTTTATATACTGTAAATAAAATATCAAAAAGTACAGTAAATATATATTACATACTGTACATAAAATATCAAATAGTACACCAAATATGTGTTATATATACTGTAAATAAACTATCAAAAACTACAGTAATTATATTTAATATACTGTCCATAAAATTTCAAAAATTACACCAAATGTATATTATATACTGTAAATAAAATATCAAAAAGACAGTAAATATATACTACACAACCTATGTAAAATATCAAAAACTACACCAAATACATATTATATAATTTACAAAAAATATCAAAAGGTCACCAAATATATCTTATACACCGTACATAAAATATCAAAAAGTACAGTAAATATATTTCATATATTGTACATATAATATTAAATAAAGTAACCCAAATACATTTTATATACTGTGAATAAAATATCAAAAAGTACAGTAAATATATATTACATACAGTACATAAAATATCAAGAAGTACACCAAATATGTGATATATATACTGTAAATAAACTATCAAAAACTACAGTAATTATATTTAATATACTGTACATAAAATATCAAAAATTACACCAGATGTACCTTATATACTGTAAATAAAATATTAAAAAGGACAGTAAATATATATGACACACACTATGTAAAATATCAAAATCTACACCAAATATATATTATATAATTTACATAAAATATCAAAAGTACACCAAATATATATTATATACGCTACATAAAATATCAAAAAGTACAGTAAATATATTTCATATATTGTATATATAATATTAACTAAAAGTACACAAAATACATTTTATATACTGTAAATAAAATATCAAAATACAGTAAATATATATTACATACTCTACATAAAATATCAAAAAGTACACCAAATATGTGTTATATATACTGTAAATAAACTATCATAAACTACAGTAAATATATTTAATATACTGTAAAGAAAATATCAAAAATTACACCAAATGTATATTATATACTGTAAATAAAATATGAAAAAGGACAGTAAATATATACTACACACCCTATGTAAAATATCAAAACCTACACCAAATATATATTATATAATTTACATGAAATATCAAAATGTCACCAAATATATCTTATACACCGTACATAAAATATCAAAAAGTACAGTAAATATATTTCATATATTGTACATATAATATTAAATAAAGTACACCAAATACATTTTATATACTGTAAATTAAATATCAAAAAGTACAGTAAATATATATTACAGACAGTACATAAAATATCAAGAAGTACACCAAATATGTGTTATATATACAGTAAATAAACTATCAAAAACTACAGTAATTATATTTCAAATATTGTACAAATAATATTAACTAAAAGTAGACCAAATACATTTTATATACTGTAAATAAAATATCAAAAAGTACAGTAAATATATATTACATACACTACATAAAATATCAAAAAGTACACCAAATATGTGTTATAGATACTGTAAATAAACTATCAAAAACTACAGTAACTATATTTAATATACTGTACATAAATTATCGAAAATTACACCAAATGTATATTATATACTGTTAATAACATAGCAAAAAGTACAGTAAGTATATACTACACTCCCTATGTAAAATATCAAAAACTACACCAAATATATATTATATAATTTACATAAAATACCAAAAGGACACCAAATATATATTATATACTGTACATAATATATCGAAAAGTACAGTAAATATATTTCATATATTCTACATGTAATATTAACTAAAAGTACACCAAATACATTTTATATACTGTAAATAAAATATCAAAAATTACAGTAAATATATATTACATACTGTACATAAAAAATCAAATAGTACACCAAATATGTGTTATATATATCCTGTAAATAAACTGTCAAAATCTATACTAATTATATTTAATATACTGTACATAAAATATCAAAAATTACACCAAATGTATATTTTAGACTGTAAATAAAATATCAAAAAGGAAAGTAAATATATAGTACACACCCTATGTAAAATATCAAAAACTACACCAAATATATATTATATAATTTACATAAAATGCCAAAAGGACACCAAATATATATTATATACTGTACATAATATATCAAAAAGTTCAGTAAATACATTTCATATATTGTGCATATAATATTAACTAAAAGTACACCAAATACACTTTATGTACTGTAAATAAAATATCAAAAAGGACAGTAAATATATATTACATACTGTACATAAAATATCAAAAAGTACACCAAATATGTGTTATATATACTGTAAATAAACTATCAAAAACTACAGATATTATATTTCATATATTGTACATATAATATTAACTAAAAGTACACCAAATACATTTTATATACTGTAAATAAAATATCATAAAGTACAGTAAGTATATATTACATACACTACATAAAATATCAAAAAGTACACCAAATATGTGTTATATATACTCTAAATAAACTATCAAAAACTACAGTGATTATATTAAATATACTCTACATAAAATATCAAAAATTACACCAAATATGTGTTATATATACTGTAAATAAACTATCAAAAACTACAGAATTATATTTAATATACTCTACAGAAAATATAAAAAATTACACCAAAATAATATTATATACGGTAAATAAAATATAAAAAAGACAGTAAATATATATGACACACCCTATGTAAAATATCAAAATCTACACCTAATATATATTATATAATTTACATAAAATATCAAAAGTACACCAATTATATATTATATACTGTACATAATATATCAAAATTTAGAGTAAATGTATTTCATATATTGTACATATAATATTAACTAAAAGTAAACCAAATACATTTTATATACTGTAAATAAAATATCAAAATACAGTAAATATATATTACATACACTACATAAAATATCAAAAAGTACACCAAATATGTGTTTTATACACTGTAAATAAACTATCAATAGCTACAGTAATTATATTTAATATACTGTACATAAAATATCAAAAATTACACCAAATGTATATTATATACTGTAATTAAATTATCAAAAAGTACAGTAAATATATATTACACACCCTATGTAAAATATCAAAAACTACACCAAATATATATTATATAATTTACATAAAATATCAAAAGGCCACCAAATATATCTTATATACTGTACATAAAATATCAAAAAATACAGTAAATATGTTTCATATATTGTACATATAATATTAACTAAAAGCACACCAAATATATTTTATATACTGTAAATAAAATTTCAAAATGTACAGTAAATATATATTACATACTGTACATAAAATATCAAAACGTACACCAAATATGTGTTATATATATAGTGTAAATAAAGTATAAAAACTACAGTAATTATATTTAATATACTGTACATAAAATATCAAAAATTACACCAAATGTATATTATATACTGTAATTAAATTATCAAAAAGTACAGTAAATATATATTACACACCCTATGTAAAATATGAAAAACTACACCAAATATATATTATATAATTTACATAAAATATCAAAAGACCACCAAATATATCTTATATACTGTACATAAAATATCAAAAACTACAGGAAATATGTTTCATATATTGTACATATAATATTAACTAAAAGTACACCAATTGCATTTTATATACTGTAAATAAAATTTCAAATGTACAGTAAATATATATTACATACTCTATGTAAAATATCAAAAAGTACACCAAATATGTGTTATACATACTGTAAATAAACTATCAAAAACTACAGTAATTATATTTAATATACTGTACATAAAATATCAAAAATTACACCAAATGTATATTATATATTATAAATAAATATGAAAAAGGACAGTAAATATATATTACACTCTATGCAAAATATCAAAAACTACACCAAATGTACATTATATAATTTACATAAAATATCAAAAGGACACCAAATATAGATTATATACTGTACATAATATATCAAAAAGTACATTAAATATATTTCATATATTGTACATATGATATTAACTAAAGTACACCAAATACATTTTATATACTGAAAATAAAATATCAAAAAGTATAGTAAATATATATTACATACAGTACATAAAAAATCAAGTAGTACACCAAATATGTGTTATATATACTGTAAATAAACTATCAAAAACTGCAGTAATTATATGTAATATAGTGTACATAAAATATCAAAAATTACACCAAATATATATTATATACTGTAAATAAAATATCAAAATTACAGTAAATATATATTACATACACTACATAAAATATCAAAAAGTACAACAAATATGTGTTATATATACTGTAAATAAACTATCAAAATCTACAGTAATTATATTTAATATACTGTACATAAAATATCAAAAATTACACCAAATGTATATTTTAGACTGTAAATAAAATATCAAAAAGGAAAGTAAATATATAGTACACACCCTATGTAAAATATTAAAAACTACACCAAATTTATGTTATATAACTAACATAAAATATGAAAATGACACCAAATATATCTTATATACTTTACATAAAATATCAAAAAGTACAGTAAATATAATTCATATATTGTATATATAATATTTACTAAAAGTACACCAAATACATTTTATGTACTGTGAATAAAATACTAAAATACTGTAACTGTATATTACATACTGTACATAAAATATCAAAAAGTACACCAAATATGTGTTATATATACTGTAAATAAACTATCAAAAACTACAGTAATTATATTTAATATACTGTACCTAAAATATCAAAAATTACAACAAATGTACATTATATACGGTAAATAAAATATTAAAAAGGACAGTAAATATATATGACACACCCTATGTAAAATATCAAAATCTACACCAAATATATATTATATAATTTACATAAAATATCAAAAGGACACCAAATATATATTATATACTGTACATAAAATATCAAAAAGTACAGTAAATATATTTCATATATTGTACATATAATATTAACTAAAAGTACACAAAATACATTTTATATACTGTAAATAAAATATCAAAATACAGTAAATATATATTACATACTGTACATAAAATATAAAATAGTACACCAAATATGTGTTATATATACTGTAAATAAACTATCATAAACTACAGTAATTATATTTAATATACTGTACATGAAATATCAAAATTTACACCAAATGTATATTATATACAGTAAATAAAATATCAAAAAGGACAGTAAATATATACTACACACACTATGTAAAATATCAAAAACTTCACGAAATATATATTATATAATTTATATAAAATATCAAAAGGTCACCAAATATATCTTATACACCGTACATAAAATATCAAAAAGTACAGTAAATAGATTTCATATATTGTACATATAATATTAAATAAAGTACACCAAATACATTTTATATACTGTAAATAAAATATCAAAAAGTACAGTAAATATATATCACATACAGTACATAAAATATCAAGAAGTACACCAAATATGTGTTATATATACTGTAAATAAACTATCAAAAACTACAGTAATTATATTTCATATATTGTACATATAATATTAACTAAAAGTACACCAAATACATTTTATATACTGTAAATAAAATATAAAAAAGTTCAGTAAATATATATTACATACACTACATAAAATATCAAAAAGTACACCAAATATGTGTTATATATACTGTAAATAAACTATCAAAAACTACAGTAATTATATTTAATATACTCTACATAAAATATCAAAAATTACACCAAATGTATATTATATACTGTAAATAAAATATCAAAAAGGACAGTAAATATATACTACACACCCTATGTAAAATATCAAAATCTACACCAAATACATATTATATAATTTACATAAAATAACAAAAGGACAACAAATATATATTATATACTGTACATAAAATATCGAAAAGAACAGTAAATATATTTCATATATTCTACATGTAATATTAACTAAAAGTACACCAAATACATTTTATATACTGTAAATAAAATATCAAAAATACAGTAAATATATATTACACACTGTACATAAATTATCAAATAGTACACCAAATATGTGTTATATATACTGTAAATAAACTATCAAAATCTACAGTAATTATATTTAATATACTGCACATAAAATATCAAAAATTACACCAAATGTGTATTTTAGACTGTAAATAAAATATCAAAAAGGAAAGTAAATATATAGTACACACCCTATGTAAAATATCAAAAACTACACCAAATTTATGTTATATAATTAACATAAAATATGAAAAGGACACCAAATATATCTTATATACGGTAGATAAAATATCAAAAAGTACAGTAAATATAATTCATATATTGTACATATAATATTAACTAAAAGTACACCATATACATTTTATATACTGTGAATAAAATATCAAAAAGTACAGTAAATATATATTACATACTGTACATAAAATATCAAATAGTACACCAAATATGTGTTATATATACTGTAAATAAACTATCAAAAACTACAGTAATTATATTTAATATACTGTCCATAAAATTTCAAAAATTACACCAAATGTATATTATATACTGTAAATAAAATATCAAAAAGTACAGTAAATATATACTACACACCCTCTGTAAAATATCAAAAACTACACCAAATACGTATTATATAATTTACATAAAATAACAAAAGGACACCAAATATATATTATATACTGTACATAAAATATTGAAAAGTACAGTAAATATATTTCATATATTCTACATGTAATATTAACTAAAAGTACACCAAATACATTTTATATACTGTAAATAAAATATCAAAAAGTACAGTAAATATATATTACATACTGTACATAAAATATCAACTAGAACACCAAATATGTGTTATATATACTGTAAATAAACTATCAAAATCTACAGTAAGTGTATTTAATATACTGTACATAAAATATCAAAAATTACAACAAATGTACATTATATACTGTAAATAATACATTAAAAAGGACAGTAAATATATATGACACACCCTATGTAAAATATCAAAATCTACACCAAATATATATTATATAATTTACATAAAATATCAAAATTACACCAAATATATATTATATGCTGTACATAAAATATCAAAAAGTACAGTAAATATATTTCATATATTGTACATATAATATTAACTAAAAGTACACAAAATACATTTTATATACTGTAAATAAATTATCGAAATACAGTAAATATATATTACATACTGTACATAAAATATAAAATAGTACACCAAATATGTGTTATATATACTGTAAATAAACTATCATAAACTACACTAATTATATTTAATATACTGAACATAAAATATCAAAAATTACACCAAATGTATATTATATACCGTAAATAAAATATCAAAAAGGACAGTAAATATATACTACACACCCTATGTAAAATATCAAAAACTACACGAAATATATATTATATAATTTACATAAAATATCAAAAGGTCACCAAATATATCTTATACACCGTACATAAAATATCAAAAAGTACAGTAAATAGATTTCAGATATTGTACATATAATATTAAATAAAGTACACCAAATACATTTTATATACTGTAAATAAAATATGAAAAAGTACAGTAAATATATATTAGATACAGTACATAAAATATCAAGAAGTACACCAAACATGTGTTATATATACTGTAAATAAACTATCAAAAACTACAGTAATTATATTTCATATATTGTACATATAATATTAACTAAAAGTACACCAAATACATTTTATATACTGTAAATAAAATATCAAAAAGTACAGTAAATATATATTACATACTGTACATAAAATATCAAATAGTACACCAAATATGTGTTATATATACTGTAAATAAACTATCAAAAACTACAGTAATTATATTTCATATACTGTCCATAAAATTTCAAAAATTACACCAAATGTATATTATATACTGTAAAAAAAATATCAAAAAGACAGTAAATATATACTACACACCCTATGTAAAATATCAAAAACTACACCAAATACATATTATATAATTTACAAAAAATAACAAAAGGACACCAAATATATATTATATACTGTACATAAAATATCGAAATGTACAGTAAATATATTTCATATATTCTACATGAAATATTAACTAAAAGTACACCAAATACATTTTATATACTGTAAATAAAATATCAAAAAGTACAGTGAATATATATTACATACTGTACATAAAATATCAAATAGTACACCAAATATGTGTTATATATACTGTAAATAAACTATCAAAATCTACAGTAATTATATTTAATATACTGTACATAAAATATCAAAAATTACACCAAATGTATATTTTAGACTGTAAATAAAATATCAAAAAGGAAAGTAAATATATAGTACACACCTTATGTAAAATATCAAAAACTACATCAAATTTATGTTATATAATTAAAATAAAATATGAAATGGACACCAAATATATCTTATATACTGTAAATAAAATATCAAAAAGTACAGTAAACATAATTCATATATTGTGCATATAATATTAACTAAAAGTACACCAAATACATTTTATATACTGTGAATAAAATATCAAAATGTACTGTAAATGTATATTACATACTGTACAGAAAATATCAAAAAGTACACCAAATATGTGTTATATATACTGTAAATAAACTATCAAAAACTACAGTAACTATATATAATATACTGTACATAAAATATCAAAAATTACACCAAATGTACATTATATACTGAAAATAAAATATTAAAAAGGACAGTAAATATATATGACATACCCTATGTAAAATATCAAAATCTACACCAAATATATATTATATAATTTACATAAAATATCAAAAGTACACCAATTATATATTATATACTGTATATAAAATATCAAAATTTACAGTAAATATATTTCATATATTGTACATATAAAATTAACTAAAAGTACACAAAATACATTTTATATACTGTAAATAAAATATCAAAATACAGTGTATATATTACATACTCTACATAAAATATCAAAAAGTACACCAAATATGTGTTACATATACTGTAAATAAACTATCGAAAACTACAGTAATTATATTTAATATACTGTACATAAAATATCAAAAATTACACAAAATGTATATTATATACCGTAAATATAATATCAAAAAGGACAGTAAATATATACTACACACCCTATGTAAAATATCAAAAACTACACCAAATATATATTATATAATTTACATAAAATATCAAAATGTCACCAAATATTTCTTATACACCGTACATAAAATATCAAAAAGTACAGTAAATATATTTCATATATTGTACATATAATATTAAATAATGTACACCAAATACATTTTATATACTGTAAATTAAATATCAAAAAGTACAGTAAATATATATTACAGACAGTACATAAAGTATCAAGAAGTACACCAATATGTGTTATATATACAGTAAATAAACTATCAAAAACTACAGTAATTGTATTTCATATATTGTACATATAATATTAACTAAAAGTACGCAAAATACATTTTATATACTCTAAATAAAATATCAAAATACAGTAAATATATATTACATACTCTACATAAAATATCAAAAAGTACACCAAATATGTGTTATATATATACTGTAAATAAACTATCAAAAACTACAGTAATTATATTTAATATACTGTACATAAAATATCAAAAATTACACCAAAAGTATATTATGTACTGTAAATATAATACCAAAAATACAATAAACATATATTACACACCCTATGTAAAATATCACAAACTACACCAAGTATATATTATATAATTAACATAAAATACCAAAAGGACACCAAATATACCTTATATACTGTACATAAAATATCAAAATGTACAGTAAATATATTTCATATATTGTACATATAATATTAACTAAAAGTACACCAAATACATTTTATATAGTGTAAATAAAATATCAAAAATGACAGTGAATATATATTACATACTGTACATAAAATATCAAAAAGTACACCAAATATGTGTTATATATACTGTAAATAAACTATCAAAAACTGCAGTCATTATATTTAATATACGGTACATAAAATATCAAAAATTACACCAAATGTATATTATTTACTGTAAATAAAATATCAAAAAGTACAGTTAATATATCTTACAAACCTTATGTAAAATATCACAATCTACACCAAATATATATTATATAATTTACATAAAATATCAAAAGGACACCAAATATATATTATGTACTGTACATAAAATATCAAAACGTACAGTAAATGTATTTCATATATTGTACATATAATATTAACTAAAAGTACACCAAATACATTTTATATACTGTAAATAAAATATCATAAAGTACAGTAAATATATATTACATAGTGTACAAAAAATATCAAAAAGTATACCAAATATGTGTTATATATTCTGTAAATAAACTATCAAAAACTACAGTAATTATATTTAATATACTGTACATACAATATCAAAAATTACACGAAATGTATATTATTTACTGTAAATAAAATATCAAAAAGTACAGTAAGTATATGTGACATACCATATGTATAATATCACAATCTACACCAAATATATATTATATAATTTACATAAAATATCAAAAGGACACCAAATATATCTTATATACTGTACATAAAATATCAAAATTTACAGTAAATATATTTCATATACTGTACATATAATATTAACTAAAAGTACACCAAATACATTTTATAAAGTGTAAATAAAATATCAAAATGTACAGCAAATATATATTACACACCATATGTAAATTTTCACAATCTACACCAAGTATATATTATATAATTTACATAAAATATCAAAAGGACACCAAATATATCTTATGTACTGTACATAAAATATCAAAAAGTACAGTAAATATATTTCATATATTGTACATATAATATTAACTAAAAGTACACCAAATACATTTTATATAGTGTAAATAAATTATCAAAAATTACAGTGAATTTATATAACATACTGTACATAAAATATCAAAAAGTACACCAAATATGTGTTATATATACTGTAAATAAACTATCAAAAACTACAGTAATTATATTTAATATACTGTACATAAAATATCAAAAATTACACCAATTATATATTATTTACTGTAAATAATATACCAAAAAGTACAGTAAATATATATTACACACCCTATGTAAAATATCACAAACTACACCAAATATATATTTTATAATTTACATAAAATATCAAAAGGACACCAAATATACTTATATACTGTACAAAAAATATCAAAATATACAGTAAATATATTTCATATATTGTACATATAATATTAACTAAAAGTACACCAAATACATTTTATATACTGTAAATAAAATATCAAAATTACAGTAAATATATATTACATACTGTACATAAAATATCGAAAAGTACACCAAATATGTGTTATATATACTGTAAATAAACTATCAAAAACTGCAGTAATTATATTTAATATACTGTACATAAAATATCAAAAGTTACACCAAATGAATATTATTTACTGTAAATAAAATATCAAAAAGAACAGTAAATATATCTTACACACCCTATGTAAAATATGAAAAACTACACCAAATACGTATTATATAATTTACATAAAATAACAAAAGGACACCAAATATATATTATATACTGTACATAAAATATCAAAAAGTACAGTAAATATATTTAATATATTGTACATATAATATTAACTAAAATTACACAAAATACATTTTATATACTGTAAAGAAAATATCAAAATACAGTAAATATATATTACATACTGTACATAAAATATAAAATAGTACACCAAATATGTGTCATATACACTGTAAATAAACTATCATAAACTACAGTAATTATATTTAATATACTGTACATAAAATATCAAAAATTACACCAAATGTATATTATATACAGTAAATAAAATAACAAAAAGGACAGTAAATATATACTACACACCCTATGTAAAATATCAAAAACTACACGGAATATATATTATATAATTTACATAAAATATCAAAAGGTCACCAAATATGTCTTATACACCGTACATAAAATATCAAAAAGTACAGTAAATAGATTTCATATATTGTACATATAATATTAAATAAAGTACACCAAATACATTTTATATACTGTCAATAAAATATCAAAAAGTACAGAAAATATATATTACATACAGTTCATAAAATATCAAGAAGTACACCAAATATGTGTTATATATACTGTAAATAAACTATCAAAAACTACAGTAATTATATTTCATATATTGTACATATAATATTAACTAAAAGTACACCAAATACATTTTATATACTGTAAATAAAATATCAAAATGTACAGTAAATATATATTACATACACTACATAAAATATCAAAAAGTACACCAAATATGTGTTATATATACTGTAAATAAACTGTCAAAAACTACAGTAATTATATATAATATACTGTATATAAAATATCAAAAATTACACCAAATGTATATTATATAGTGTAAATAAAATATCAAAAAGACAGTAAATATACACTACACACCCTATGTAAAATATCAAAAACTACACCAAATACCTATTATATAATTTACAAAAAATAACAAAAGGACACCAAATATATATTATATACTGCACATAAAATATCGAAAAGTACAGTAAATATATTTCATATATTCTACATGTAATATTAACTAAAAGTACACCAAATACATTTTATATACTGTAAATAAAATATCAAAAAGTACAGTAAATGTATATTACATACTGTACATAAAATATCAAATAGTACACCAAATATGTGTTATATATACTGTAAATAAACTATCAAAATCTACAGTAATTATATTTAATATACTGTACATAAAATATGAAAAATTACACCAAATGTATATTTTAGACTGTAAATAAAATATCAAAAAGGAAAGTAAATATATAGTACACACCCTATGTAAAATATCAAAAACTACACCAAATTTATGTTATATAATTAACATAAAATATGAAAAGGACACCAAATATATCTTATATACTGTACATAAAATGTCAAAAAGTACAGTAAGTATAATCCATATATTGTACATATAATATTAACTAAAAGTACACCAAATACATTTTATATACTGTAAATAAAATATCAAAAAGTACAGTAAATATATATTACATACAGTACATAAAATGTCAAGAAGTACACCAAATATGTGTTATATATACTGTAAATAAACTACCAAAAACTACAGTAATTATATATAATATACTGTACATAAAATATCAAAAATTACACCAAATGTACATTATATACTGTAAATAAAATATTAAAAAGGACAGTAAATATATATGACACACCCTATGTAAAATATCAAAATCTACACCAAATATATATTATATAATTCACATAAAATATCAAAAGTACACCAAATATATATTATATACTGTACATAAAATATCAAAAAGTACAGTAAATATATTTCATATATTGTACATATAATATTAACTAAAATTACACAAAATACATTTAATATACTGTAAATAAAATATCAAAATACAGTAAATATATATTACATACTCTACATAAAATATCAAAAAGTACACCAAATATGTGTTATATATAATATAAATGAACTATCATAAACTACAGTAATTATATTTAATATACTGTACATAAAATATGAAAAATTACACCAAATGTATAATATATACTGTAAATAAAATATCAAAAAGGACAGTAAATATATACTACACACCCTAAGTAAAATATCAAAAACTACACCAAATATACATTATATAATTTACATAAAATATCAAAAGGTCACCAAATATATCATACACCATATATAAAACATCAAAAAGTTCAGTAAATATATTTCATATATTGTACGAATAATATTAAATAAAGTACACCAAATACATTTTATATACTGTCAATAAAATATCAAAAAGTACAGTAAATATATATTACAGACAGTACATAAAATATCAAGAAGTACACCAAATATGTGTTATATATACAGTAAATAAACTACCAAAAACTACAGTAATTATATTTAATATACTGTACATAAAATATCAAAAATTACACCAAATGTACACTATATACTGTAAATAAAATATTAAAAAGGACAGTAAGTATATATGACACACCCTATGTAAAATATCAAAATCTACACCAAATATATATTATATAATTTCCATAAAATATCAAAAGTACACCAAATATATATTATATACTCTACATAAAATATCAAAATGTACAGTAAATATATTTCATATATTGTACATATAATGTTAACTAAAAGTACACCAAATACATTTTATATAGTGTAAATAAAATATCAAAATGCACAGTAAATATATATTACACACCATATGTAAACTATCACAATCTACACCAAGTATATATTATATAATTTACATAAAATATCAAAAGGACACCAAATATATGTTATATACTGTACATAAAATATCAAATGTAGAGTAAATATATTTCATATATTGTACATATAATATTAACTAAAAGTACACCAAATACATTTTATATACTGTAAATAAAATATCAAAAATTTCAGTGTATATATATTACATACTGTACATAAAATATCAAAAAGTACACCAAATATGTGTTATATATACTGTAAATAAACTATCAAAAACTACAGTAATTATATTTAATATATTGTACATAAAATATCAAAAATTACACCAAATGTATATTATTTAATGTAAATAAAATACCAAAAAGTACAGTAAACATATATTACACACCCTATGTAAAATATCACAAACTACACCAAATATATATTATATAACTTCCATAAAATAACAAAAGGACACCAAATATACTTTATATACTGTAGATAAATCATCAAAATGTACAGTAAATATATTTCATATATTGTACATATAATATTAACTAAAAGTACACCAAATACATTTTATATAGTGTAAATAAAATATCAAAAATTACAGTGAATATATATTACATACTGTAAATAAAATATCAAAAAGTACACCAAATATGTGTTATATATATACTGTAAATAAACTATCAAAAACTACAGTAATTATATTTAATATACTGTACATAAAATATCAAAAATTACACCAAATGTATATTATTTACAGTAAATAAAATACCAAAAATACAGTAAACATATATTACACACCCTATGTAAAATATCACAAACTACACCAAGTATATAGTATATAATTAACATAAAATACCAAAGGGACACCAAATATACCTTATATACTGTACATAAAATATCAAAATGTACAGTAAATATATTTCATATATTGTACATATAATATTAACTAAAAGTACACCAAATACATTTTATTTAGTGTAAATAAAATATCAAAAATTACAGTGAATATATATTACATACTGTACATAAAATATCAAAAAGTACACCAAATATGTGTTATATATACTGTAAATAAACTATCAAAAACTGCAGTAATTATATTTAATATACGGTACATAAAATATCAAAAATTACACCAAATGTATATTATTTACTGTAAATAAAATATCAAAAAGTACAGTAAACATATCTTACACACTCTATGTAAAATATGAAAAACTACAACAAATACGTATTATATAATTTACATAAAATAACAAAAGGACACCAAATATATATTATATACTGTACATAAAATATCGAAAATTACAGTAAATATATTTCATATATTGTACATGTAATATTAACTAAAATACACAAAATACATTTTATATAGTGTAAACAAAATATCAAAAAGTACAGTAAATATATATTACATAAAGTACATAAAATATAAAGAAGTACACCAAATATGTGTTATATATACTGTAAATATACTATCAAAAACTACAGTAATTATATTTCATATATTCTACATGTAATATTAACTAAAAGTACACCAAATACATTTTATATACTGTAAATGAAATATAAAAAAGTACAGTAAATATATATTACATACACTACATAAAATATCAAAAAGTACACCAAATATGTGTTATATATACTGTAATTAATCTATCAAAAACTACAGTAATTATATTTAATATACTGTACATAAAATATCAAAAATTACACCAAATGTATATTATATACTGTAAATAACATATCAAAAAGACAGTAAATAAATACTACACACCCTATGTAAAACATCAAAGACTACACAAAATACATATTATATAATTTACAAAAAATAACAAAAGGACACCAAATATATATTATATACTGTACATAAAATATCGAAAATTACAGTAAATATATTTCATATATTGTACATGTAATATTAACTAAAATACACAAAATACATTTTATATAGTGTAAACAAAATATCAAAAAGTACAGTAAATATATATTACATAAAGTACATAAAATATAAAGAAGTACACCAAATATGTGTTATATATACTGTAAATATACTATCAAAAACTACAGTAATTATATTTCATATATTCTACATGTAATATTAACTGGAAGTACAGCAAATACATTTTATATACTGTAAATTATATATCAAAAATACAGTAAATATATATTACATACTGTACATAAAATATCAAATAGTACTCCAAATATGTGTTATATATACTGTAAATAAACTATCAAAATCTACAGTAATTATATTTAATATACTGTACATAAAATATCAAAAATTACACCAAATGTATATTTTAGACTGTAAATAAAATATCAAAAAGGAAACTAAATATATAGTACACACTCTATGTAAAATATCAAAAACTACACCAAATTTATGTTATATAATTAACAAAATTATGAAAAGGACACCAAATATATCTTATATACTGTATATAAAATATCAAAAAGTACTGTAAATATATTTCATATATTGTACATATAATATTAACTAAAAGTACACCAAATACTTTTTATATACTGTAAATAAAATATCAAAAAGTACAGTAAATATATATTACATACAGTACATAAACTATCAAAAAGTACACCAAATATGTGTTATATATACTGTAAATAAACTATCAAAACTACAGTAATTATATTTAATATACTGTACATAAAATATCAAAAATTACACCAAACTTACATTATATACTGTAAATAAAATATCAAAAAGACAGTAAATATATATGACACACCCTATGTAAAATATCAAAATCTACACCAAATATATATTATATAATTTACATAAAATATCAAAAGTACACCAAATAAATATTATATACTGTATATAATATATCAAAAAGTGCAGTAAATATATTTCATATATTGTACAGATAATATTAACTAAAGGTACACCAAATACATTTTATATTCTGTAAATAAAATATCAAAATGTACAGTAAATATATATTACATACTGTACATAAAAAATCAAAAAGTACACCAAATATGTGTTATATATACTGTAAATAAACTATGAAAATCTACAGTAATTATATTTAATATACTGTACATATAATATCAAAAATTACACCAAATGTATATTATATACTGTAAATAAAATATCAAAATGTACAGTAAATATATATTACACACCCAATGTAAAATATCAAAAACTACACCAAATATATATTATATAATTTACATAAAATATCAAAAGGACACCAAATATATCTTATATACTGTACATAAAATATCAAAAAGTATAGTAAATATATTTCATATATTGTACATATAATATTAACTAAAAGTACACCAAATACATTTTCTATACTGCAAATAAAATTTCAAAAAGTACAGTAAAGTTATATTACATACTGAACATAAAATATCAAAAAGTACACCAAATATGTGTTATATATACTGTAAATACACTATCAAAAACTACAGTAATTATATTTAATATACTGTACATAAAATATCAAAAATTACACCAAATGTATATTATATACTCTAAATAAAATATGAAAAAGGACAGTAAATATATATTACACACCCTATGTAAAATATCAAAAACTACACCAAATATATATTATATAATTTACATAAAATATCAAAAGGACACCAAATATATCTTATATACTCTACATAAAATATCAAAAAGTACAGTAAATATATTTCATATATTGTACAGATAATATTAACTAAAAGTACACCAAATACATTTTATATTCTGTAAATAAAATATCAAAATGTACAGTAAATAGATATTACATACTGTACATAAAATATCAAAAAGTACACCAAATATGTGTTATATATACTGTAAATAAACTATGATAATCTACAGTAATTATATTTAATATACTGTACATATAATATCAAAAATTACACCAAATGTATATTATATACTGTAAATAAAATATCAAAATGTACAGTAAATATATATTACACAGCCAATGTAAAATATCAAAAACTACACCAAATATATATTATATAATTTACATAAAATATCAAAAGGACACCAAATATATCTTATATACTGTACATAAAATATCAAAAATTATACTAAATATATTTCATATATTGTACATATAATATTAACTAAAAGTACACCAAATACATTTTCTATACTGCAAATAAAATTTCAAAAAGTACAGTAAAGTTATATTACATACTGAACATAAAATATCAAAAAGTACACCAAATATGTGTTATATATACTGTAAATACACTATCAAAAACTACAGTAATTATATTTAATATACTGTACATAAAATATCAAAAATTACACCAAATGTATATTATATACTCTAAATAAAATATGAAAAAGGACAGTAAATATATATTACACACCCTATGTAAAATATCAAAAACTACACCAAATATATATTATATAATTTACATAAAATATCAAAAGGACACCAAATATATCTTATATACTGTACATAAAATATCAAAAAGTACAGTAAATATATTTCATATATTGTACAGATAATATTAACTAAAAGTACACCAAATACATTTTATATTCCGTAAATAAAATATCAAAAAGGACAGTAAATATATATTACATACTGTACATAAAATATCAAAAAGTACACCAAATATGTGTTATACATACTGTAAATAAAGTATCAAAAACTACAGTAATAATATTTCATATATTGTACATATAATATTAACTAAAAGTACACCAAATACATTTTATATACTGTAAATAAAATATCATAAAGTACAGTAAATATATATTACATACACTACATAAAATATCAAAAAGTACTCCAAATATGTGTTATATATACTGTAAATAATCTATCAAAAACTACATAAATTATATATAATATACTGTAGATAAAATATCAAAAATTACACCAAATGTATATTATATACTGTAAATAAAATATCAAACAGTACAGTAAATATATACTACACACCCTATGTAAAATATCAAAAACTACACCAAATACATATTATATAATTTACATAAAATAACAAAAGGACAACAAATATATATTACATACTGTACATAAAATATCGAAAAGTACAGTAAATATATTTCATATATTCTACATGTAATATTAACTAAAAGTACACCAAATACATTTTATATACTGTAAATAAAATATCAAAAATACAGTAAATATATAGTACATACAGTACGTAAATTATCAAATAGTACACCAAATATGTGTTATATATACTGTAAATAAACTATCAAAATCTACAGTAATTATATTTAATATACTGTACATAAAATATCAAAAATTACACCCAATGTGTATTTTAGACTGTAAAGAATATATCAAAAAGGAAAGTAAATATATAGTACACACCCTATATAAAATATCAAAAACTACCCCAAATTTATGTTATATAATTAACATAAAATATGAAAAGGACACAAAATATATCTTATATACGCTACATAAAATGTCAAAAAGTACAGTAAATATAATTCATATATTGTACATATAATATTAACTAAAAGTACACCAAATACATTTTATATACTGTGAATAAAATGTCAAAAAGTACTGTAAAGGTATATTACATACTGTACATAAAATATCAAACAGTGCACCAAATATGTGTTATATATACTGTAAATAAACTATCAAAAACTACAGTAATTATATTTAATATACTGTACATAAAATATCAAAAATTACAAATGTACATTATATACTGTAAATAATACATTAAAAAGGACAGTAAATATATATGACACACCCTATGTAAAATATCAAAATCTACACCAAATATATATTATATAATTTACATAAAATATCAAAATTACACCAAATATATATTATATGCTGTACATAAAATATCAAAAAGTACAGTAAATATATTTCATATATTGTACATATAATATTAACTAAAAGTACACAAAATACATTTTATATACTGTAAATAAATTATCGAAATACAGTAAATATATATTACATACTGTACATAAAATATAAAATAGTACACCAAATATGTGTTATATATACTGTAAATAAACTATCATAAACTACAGTAATTATATTTAATATACTGAACATAAAATATCAAAAATTACACCAAATGTATATTATATACCGTAAATAAAATATCAAAAAGGACAGTAAATATATACTACACACCCTATGTAAAATATCAAAAACTACACGAAATATATATTATATAATTTACATAAAATATCAAAAGGTCACCAAATATATCTTATACACCGTACATAAAATATCAAAAAGTACAGTAAATAGATTTCAGATATTGTACATATAATATTAAATAAAGTACACCAAATACATTTTATATACTGTAAATAAAATATGAAAAAGTACAGTAAATATATATTAGATACAGTACATAAAATATCAAGAAGTACACCAAACATGTGTTATATATACTGTAAATAAACTATCAAAAACTACGGTAATTATATTTCATATATTGTACATATAATATTAACTAAAAGTACACCAAATACATTTTATATACTGTAAATAAAATATCAAAAAGTACAGTAAATATATATTACATACTGTACATAAAATATCAAATAGTACACCAAATATGTGTTATATATACTGTAAATAAACTATCAAAAACTACAGTAATTATATTTAATATACTGTCCATAAAATTTCAAAAATTACACCAAATGTATATTATATACTGTAAATAAAATATCAAAAAGACAGTAAATATATACTACACAACCTATGTAAAATATCAAAAACTACACCAAATACATATTATATAATTTACAAAAAATATCAAAAGGTCACCAAATATATCTTATACACCGTACATAAAATATCAAAAAGTACAGTAAATATATTTCATATATTGTACATATAATATTAAATAAAGTAACCCAAATACATTTTATATACTGTGAATAAAATATCAAAAAGTACAGTAAATATATATTACATACAGTACATAAAATATCAAGAAGTACACCAAATATGTGATATATATACTGTAAATAAACTATCAAAAACTACAGTAATTATATTTAATATACTGTACATAAAATATCAAAAATTACACCAGATGTACCTTATATACTGTAAATAAAATATTAAAAAGGACAGTAAATATATATGACACACACTATGTAAAATATCAAAATCTACACCAAATATATATTATATAATTTACATAAAATATCAAAAGTACACCAAATATATATTATATACGCTACATAAAATATCAAAAAGTACAGTAAATATATTTCATATATTGTATATATAATATTAACTAAAAGTACACAAAATACATTTTATATACTGTAAATAAAATATCAAAATACAGTAAATATATATTACATACTCTACATAAAATATCAAAAAGTACACCAAATATGTGTTATATATACTGTAAATAAACTATCATAAACTACAGTAAATATATTTAATATACTGTAAAGAAAATATCAAAAATTACACCAAATGTATATTATATACTGTAAATAAAATATGAAAAAGGACAGTAAATATATACTACACACCCTATGTAAAATATCAAAACCTACACCAAATATATATTATATAATTTACATGAAATATCAAAATGTCACCAAATATATCTTATACACCGTACATAAAATATCAAAAAGTACAGTAAATATATTTCATATATTGTACATATAATATTAAATAAAGTACACCAAATACATTTTATATACTGTAAATTAAATATCAAAAAGTACAGTAAATATATATTACAGACAGTACATAAAATATCAAGAAGTACACCAAATATGTGTTATATATACAGTAAATAAACTATCAAAAACTACAGTAATTATATTTCAAATATTGTACAAATAATATTAACTAAAAGTAGACCAAATACATTTTATATACTGTAAATAAAATATCAAAAAGTACAGTAAATATATATTACATACACTACATAAAATATCAAAAAGTACACCAAATATGTGTTATAGATACTGTAAATAAACTATCAAAAACTACAGTAACTATATTTAATATACTGTACATAAATTATCGAAAATTACACCAAATGTATATTATATACTGTTAATAACATAGCAAAAAGTACAGTAAGTATATACTACACTCCCTATGTAAAATATCAAAAACTACACCAAATATATATTATATAATTTACATAAAATACCAAAAGGACACCAAATATATATTATATACTGTACATAATATATCGAAAAGTACAGTAAATATATTTCATATATTCTACATGTAATATTAACTAAAAGTACACCAAATACATTTTATATACTGTAAATAAAATATCAAAAATTACAGTAAATATATATTACATACTGTACATAAAAAATCAAATAGTACACCAAATATGTGTTATATATATCCTGTAAATAAACTGTCAAAATCTACACTAATTATATTTAATATACTGTACATAAAATATCAAAAATTACACCAAATGTATATTTTAGACTGTAAATAAAATATCAAAAAGGAAAGTAAATATATAGTACACACCCTATGTAAAATATCAAAAACTACACCAAATATATATTATATAATTTACATAAAATGCCAAAAGGACACCAAATATATATTATATACTGTACATAATATATCAAAAAGTTCAGTAAATACATTTCATATATTGTGCATATAATATTAACTAAAAGTACACCAAATACACTTTATGTACTGTAAATAAAATATCAAAAAGGACAGTAAATATATATTACATACTGTACATAAAATATCAAAAAGTACACCAAATATGTGTTATATATACTGTAAATAAACTATCAAAAACTACAGATATTATATTTCATATATTGTACATATAATATTAACTAAAAGTACACCAAATACATTTTATATACTGTAAATAAAATATCATAAAGTACAGTAAGTATATATTACATACACTACATAAAATATCAAAAAGTACACCAAATATGTGTTATATATACTCTAAATAAACTATCAAAAACTACAGTGATTATATTAAATATACTCTACATAAAATATCAAAAATTACACCAAATATGTGTTATATATACTGTAAATAAACTATCAAAAACTACAGAATTATATTTAATATACTCTACAGAAAATATAAAAAATTACACCAAAATAATATTATATACGGTAAATAAAATATAAAAAAGACAGTAAATATATATGACACACCCTATGTAAAATATCAAAATCTACACCTAATATATATTATATAATTTACATAAAATATCAAAAGTACACCAATTATATATTATATACTGTACATAATATATCAAAATTTAGAGTAAATGTATTTCATATATTGTACATATAATATTAACTAAAAGTAAACCAAATACATTTTATATACTGTAAATAAAATATCAAAATACAGTAAATATATATTACATACACTACATAAAATATCAAAAAGTACACCAAATATGTGTTTTATACACTGTAAATAAACTATCAATAGCTACAGTAATTATATTTAATATACTGTACATAAAATATCAAAAATTACACCAAATGTATATTATATACTGTAATTAAATTATCAAAAAGTACAGTAAATATATATTACACACCCTATGTAAAATATCAAAAACTACACCAAATATATATTATATAATTTACATAAAATATCAAAAGGCCACCAAATATATCTTATATACTGTACATAAAATATCAAAAAATACAGTAAATATGTTTCATATATTGTACATATAATATTAACTAAAAGCACACCAAATATATTTTATATACTGTAAATAAAATTTCAAAATGTACAGTAAATATATATTACATACTGTACATAAAATATCAAAACGTACACCAAATATGTGTTATATATATAGTGTAAATAAAGTATAAAAACTACAGTAATTATATTTAATATACTGTACATAAAATATCAAAAATTACACCAAATGTATATTATATACTGTAATTAAATTATCAAAAAGTACAGTAAATATATATTACACACCCTATGTAAAATATGAAAAACTACACCAAATATATATTATATAATTTACATAAAATATCAAAAGACCACCAAATATATCTTATATACTGTACATAAAATATCAAAAACTACAGTAAATATGTTTCATATATTGTACATATAATATTAACTAAAAGTACACCAATTGCATTTTATATACTGTAAATAAAATTTCAAATGTACAGTAAATATATATTACATACTCTATGTAAAATATCAAAAAGTACACCAAATATGTGTTATACATACTGTAAATAAACTATCAAAAACTACAGTAATTATATTTAATATACTGTACATAAAATATCAAAAATTACACCAAATGTATATTATATATTATAAATAAATATGAAAAAGGACAGTAAATATATATTACACTCTATGCAAAATATCAAAAACTACACCAAATGTACATTATATAATTTACATAAAATATCAAAAGGACACCAAATATAGATTATATACTGTACATAATATATCAAAAAGTACATTAAATATATTTCATATATTGTACATATGATATTAACTAAAGTACACCAAATACATTTTATATACTGAAAATAAAATATCAAAAAGTATAGTAAATATATATTACATACAGTACATAAAAAATCAAGTAGTACACCAAATATGTGTTATATATACTGTAAATAAACTATCAAAAACTGCAGTAATTATATGTAATATAGTGTACATAAAATATCAAAAATTACACCAAATATATATTATATACTGTAAATAAAATATCAAAATTACAGTAAATATATATTACATACACTACATAAAATATCAAAAAGTACAACAAATATGTGTTATATATACTGTAAATAAACTATCAAAATCTACAGTAATTATATTTAATATACTGTACATAAAATATCAAAAATTACACCAAATGTATATTTTAGACTGTAAATAAAATATCAAAAAGGAAAGTAAATATATAGTACACACCCTATGTAAAATATTAAAAACTACACCAAATTTATGTTATATAACTAACATAAAATATGAAAATGACACCAAATATATCTTATATACTTTACATAAAATATCAAAAAGTACAGTAAATATAATTCATATATTGTATATATAATATTTACTAAAAGTACACCAAATACATTTTATGTACTGTGAATAAAATACTAAAATACTGTAACTGTATATTACATACTGTACATAAAATATCAAAAAGTACACCAAATATGTGTTATATATACTGTAAATAAACTATCAAAAACTACAGTAATTATATTTAATATACTGTACCTAAAATATCAAAAATTACAACAAATGTACATTATATACGGTAAATAAAATATTAAAAAGGACAGTAAATATATATGACACACCCTATGTAAAATATCAAAATCTACACCAAATATATATTATATAATTTACATAAAATATCAAAAGGACACCAAATATATATTATATACTGTACATAAAATATCAAAAAGTACAGTAAATATATTTCATATATTGTACATATAATATTAACTAAAAGTACACAAAATACATTTTATATACTGTAAATAAAATATCAAAATACAGTAAATATATATTACATACTGTACATAAAATATAAAATAGTACACCAAATATGTGTTATATATACTGTAAATAAACTATCATAAACTACAGTAATTATATTTAATATACTGTACATGAAATATCAAAATTTACACCAAATGTATATTATATACAGTAAATAAAATATCAAAAAGGACAGTAAATATATACTACACACACTATGTAAAATATCAAAAACTTCACGAAATATATATTATATAATTTATATAAAATATCAAAAGGTCACCAAATATATCTTATACACCGTACATAAAATATCAAAAAGTACAGTAAATAGATTTCATATATTGTACATATAATATTAAATAAAGTACACCAAATACATTTTATATACTGTAAATAAAATATCAAAAAGTACAGTAAATATATATCACATACAGTACATAAAATATCAAGAAGTACACCAAATATGTGTTATATATACTGTAAATAAACTATCAAAAACTACAGTAATTATATTTCATATATTGTACATATAATATTAACTAAAAGTACACCAAATACATTTTATATACTGTAAATAAAATATAAAAAAGTTCAGTAAATATATATTACATACACTACATAAAATATCAAAAAGTACACCAAATATGTGTTATATATACTGTAAATAAACTATCAAAAACTACAGTAATTATATTTAATATACTCTACATAAAATATCAAAAATTACACCAAATGTATATTATATACTGTAAATAAAATATCAAAAAGGACAGTAAATATATACTACACACCCTATGTAAAATATCAAAATCTACACCAAATACATATTATATAATTTACATAAAATAACAAAAGGACAACAAATATATATTATATACTGTACATAAAATATCGAAAAGAACAGTAAATATATTTCATATATTCTACATGTAATATTAACTAAAAGTACACCAAATACATTTTATATACTGTAAATAAAATATCAAAAATACAGTAAATATATATTACACACTGTACATAAATTATCAAATAGTACACCAAATATGTGTTATATATACTGTAAATAAACTATCAAAATCTACAGTAATTATATTTAATATACTGCACATAAAATATCAAAAATTACACCAAATGTGTATTTTAGACTGTAAATAAAATATCAAAAAGGAAAGTAAATATATAGTACACACCCTATGTAAAATATCAAAAACTACACCAAATTTATGTTATATAATTAACATAAAATATGAAAAGGACACCAAATATATCTTATATACGGTAGATAAAATATCAAAAAGTACAGTAAATATAATTCATATATTGTACATATAATATTAACTAAAAGTACACCATATACATTTTATATACTGTGAATAAAATATCAAAAAGTACAGTAAATATATATTACATACTGTACATAAAATATCAAATAGTACACCAAATATGTGTTATATATACTGTAAATAAACTATCAAAAACTACAGTAATTATATTTAATATACTGTCCATAAAATTTCAAAAATTACACCAAATGTATATTATATACTGTAAATAAAATATCAAAAAGTACAGTAAATATATACTACACACCCTCTGTAAAATATCAAAAACTACACCAAATACGTATTATATAATTTACATAAAATAACAAAAGGACACCAAATATATATTATATACTGTACATAAAATATTGAAAAGTACAGTAAATATATTTCATATATTCTACATGTAATATTAACTAAAAGTACACCAAATACATTTTATATACTGTAAATAAAATATCAAAAAGTACAGTAAATATATATTACATACTGTACATAAAATATCAACTAGAACACCAAATATGTGTTATATATACTGTAAATAAACTATCAAAATCTACAGTAAGTGTATTTAATATACTGTACATAAAATATCAAAAATTACAACAAATGTACATTATATACTGTAAATAATACATTAAAAAGGACAGTAAATATATATGACACACCCTATGTAAAATATCAAAATCTACACCAAATATATATTATATAATTTACATAAAATATCAAAATTACACCAAATATATATTATATGCTGTACATAAAATATCAAAAAGTACAGTAAATATATTTCATATATTGTACATATAATATTAACTAAAAGTACACAAAATACATTTTATATACTGTAAATAAATTATCGAAATACAGTAAATATATATTACATACTGTACATAAAATATAAAATAGTACACCAAATATGTGTTATATATACTGTAAATAAACTATCATAAACTACAGTAATTATATTTAATATACTGAACATAAAATATCAAAAATTACACCAAATGTATATTATATACCGTAAATAAAATATCAAAAAGGACAGTAAATATATACTACACACCCTATGTAAAATATCAAAAACTACACGAAATATATATTATATAATTTACATAAAATATCAAAAGGTCACCAAATATATCTTATACACCGTACATAAAATATCAAAAAGTACAGTAAATAGATTTCAGATATTGTACATATAATATTAAATAAAGTACACCAAATACATTTTATATACTGTAAATAAAATATGAAAAAGTACAGTAAATATATATTAGATACAGTACATAAAATATCAAGAAGTACACCAAACATGTGTTATATATACTGTAAATAAACTATCAAAAACTACAGTAATTATATTTCATATATTGTACATATAATATTAACTAAAAGTACACCAAATACATTTTATATACTGTAAATAAAATATCAAAAAGTACAGTAAATATATATTACATACTGTACATAAAATATCAAATAGTACACCAAATATGTGTTATATATACTGTAAATAAACTATCAAAAACTACAGTAATTATATTTCATATACTGTCCATAAAATTTCAAAAATTACACCAAATGTATATTATATACTGTAAATAAAATATCAAAAAGACAGTAAATATATACTACACACCCTATGTAAAATATCAAAAACTACACCAAATACATATTATATAATTTACAAAAAATAACAAAAGGACACCAAATATATATTATATACTGTACATAAAATATCGAAATGTACAGTAAATATATTTCATATATTCTACATGAAATATTAACTAAAAGTACACCAAATACATTTTATATACTGTAAATAAAATATCAAAAAGTACAGTGAATATATATTACATACTGTACATAAAATATCAAATAGTACACCAAATATGTGTTATATATACTGTAAATAAACTATCAAAATCTACAGTAATTATATTTAATATACTGTACATAAAATATCAAAAATTACACCAAATGTATATTTTAGACTGTAAATAAAATATCAAAAAGGAAAGTAAATATATAGTACACACCTTATGTAAAATATCAAAAACTACATCAAATTTATGTTATATAATTAAAATAAAATATGAAATGGACACCAAATATATCTTATATACTGTAAATAAAATATCAAAAAGTACAGTAAACATAATTCATATATTGTGCATATAATATTAACTAAAAGTACACCAAATACATTTTATATACTGTGAATAAAATATCAAAATGTACTGTAAATGTATATTACATACTGTACAGAAAATATCAAAAAGTACACCAAATATGTGTTATATATACTGTAAATAAACTATCAAAAACTACAGTAACTATATATAATATACTGTACATAAAATATCAAAAATTACACCAAATGTACATTATATACTGAAAATAAAATATTAAAAAGGACAGTAAATATATATGACATACCCTATGTAAAATATCAAAATCTACACCAAATATATATTATATAATTTACATAAAATATCAAAAGTACACCAATTATATATTATATACTGTATATAAAATATCAAAATTTACAGTAAATATATTTCATATATTGTACATATAAAATTAACTAAAAGTACACAAAATACATTTTATATACTGTAAATAAAATATCAAAATACAGTGTATATATTACATACTCTACATAAAATATCAAAAAGTACACCAAATATGTGTTACATATACTGTAAATAAACTATCGAAAACTACAGTAATTATATTTAATATACTGTACATAAAATATCAAAAATTACACAAAATGTATATTATATACCGTAAATATAATATCAAAAAGGACAGTAAATATATACTACACACCCTATGTAAAATATCAAAAACTACACCAAATATATATTATATAATTTACATAAAATATCAAAATGTCACCAAATATTTCTTATACACCGTACATAAAATATCAAAAAGTACAGTAAATATATTTCATATATTGTACATATAATATTAAATAATGTACACCAAATACATTTTATATACTGTAAATTAAATATCAAAAAGTACAGTAAATATATATTACAGACAGTACATAAAGTATCAAGAAGTACACCAATATGTGTTATATATACAGTAAATAAACTATCAAAAACTACAGTAATTGTATTTCATATATTGTACATATAATATTAACTAAAAGTACGCAAAATACATTTTATATACTCTAAATAAAATATCAAAATACAGTAAATATATATTACATACTCTACATAAAATATCAAAAAGTACACCAAATATGTGTTATATATACTGTAAATAAACTATCATAAACTACAGTAATTATATTTATTATACTGTACATAAAATATCAAAAATTACACCAAAAGTATATTATGTACTGTAAATAAAATATCAAAAAGACAGTAAATATATACTACACACCCTATGTAAAATATCAAAAAATTCACCAAATATATATTATATAATTTACATAAAATATCAAAAGTTCACCAAATATATCTTATACACCGTACATAAAATATCAAATAGTACAGTAAATATATTTCATATATTGTACATATAATATTAAATAAAGTACACCAAATACATTTTATATACTGTAAATAAAATATCAAAAATTCAGTAAATATATATTACATACAGTACATAAAATATCAAGAAGTACACCAAATAAGTGTTATATATACCGTAAATTAACTATCACAAACTACAGTAATTATATTTCATATATTGTACATATAATATTAACTAAAAGTACACCAAACACATTTTATATACTGTAAATAAAATATCAAAAAGTACAGTAAATATATATTACATACGGTACATAAAATATCAAGAAGTACACCAAATATGTGTTATATATACTGTAAATAAACTATCAAAAACTACAGTAATTATATGTAGTATACTGTACATAAAATATCAAAAATTACACCAAATGTATATTATATACTGTAAATAAAATATCAAAAAGTACAGTAAATATATACTACACACCCTATGTAAAATATCATAAACTACACCAAATACATATTATATAATTTACATAAAATAAAAAAAGGACACCAAATATATATTATATACTGTACATAAAATATCGAAAAGTACAGTGAATATATTTCATATATTCTACATGTAATATTAACTAAAAGTACACCAAATACATTTTATATACTGTAAATAAAATATCAAAAAGTACAGTAAATATATATTACATGCTGTACATAAAATATCAAATAGTACACCAAATATGTGTTATATATACTGTAAATAAACTATCAAAATCTACAGTAATTATATTTAATATAATGTATGTAAAATATCAAAAATTACACCAAATGTATATTATATACTATAAATAAAAGATGAAAAAGGACAGTAAATATATATTACACTCTGGGTGAAATATAAAAACTACACCAATTATATATTATATAATTTACATTAAATATCAAAAGGACACCAAATATATCTTATATACTGTACATAAAATATCAAAAAGTACAGTAAATACGTTTCATATATTGTACATATAATAATAACTAAAAGCACACCAAATACATTTTATATACTGTAAATAAAATTTCAAAAAGTACAGTAAATATACATTACGTAGTGTACATAAAATATCAAAAAGTACACCAAATTTGTGTTATATATACTGTAAATAAAGTATAAAAACTACAGTAATTATATTAATACACAGTACATAAAATATCAAAAATTACACCAAATGTATATTATATACTGTAATTAAAATATCAAAAAGTACAGTAAATATATATTAACCACCCTATGTAAAATATCAAAAACTACACCAAATATATATTATATAATTTACATAAAATATCAAAAGGACACCAGATATATCTTATATACTGTACATAAAATATCAAAAAGTACAGTAAATACATTCCATATATTGTGCATACTATATTAACTAAAAGTACACCAAATACATTTTATATACTGTAAATAAAATATCAAAAAGGACAGTAAATATATATTACATACTGTACATAAAATATCAAAAAGTACACCAAATATGTGTTATACATACTGTAAATAAAGTATCAAAAACTACAGTAATTATATTTCATATATTGTACATATAATATTAACTAAAAGTACACCAAATACATTTTATATACTCTAAATAAAATATCATAAAGTACAGTAAATATATATTACATACGCTACATAAAATATCAAAAAGTACACCAAATATGTGTTATATATACTGTAAATAAAGTATCAAAAACTACAGTAATTATATTTAATATACTCTTCATAAAATATCAAAAATTACACCAAATATGTGTTATATATACTGTAAATAAACTATCAAAACTGCAGTAATTATGTTTAATATACTGTACATGAAATTTAAAAAATTACACCAAATGTATATTATATACTGTAAATAAAATATCAAAAAGACAGTAAATATATATGACACACCCTATGTAAAATATCAAAATCTACACCTAATAAATATTATATAATTTACATAAAATATCAAAAGTACACCAATTATATATTATATACTGTACATAAAATATCAAAATTTACAGTAAATGTATTTCATATAATGCACATATAATATTAACTAAAAGTAAACCAAATATATTTTATATACTGTAAATAAAATATCAAAATACAGTAAATATATATTATACACTCTACATAAAATATAAAAATGTACACCAAATATGTGTTATATATAGTGTAAATAAACTATCAATAACCTCAGTAATTATATTTAATATACTGTACGTAAAATATCAAAAATTACACCAAATGTATATTATATACTCTAAATAAAAGATGAAAAAGGACAGTAAATATATATTACACTCTGGGTGAAATATCAAAAACTACACCAATTATATATTATATAATTTACAAAAAATATCAAAAGGACACCAAATATATCTTATATAATGTACATAAAATATCAAAAATTACACCAAATATATATTATATACTGTAATTAAAATATCAAAAAGTACAGTAAGTATATATTGCACACCCTATGTAAAATATCAAAAACTACACCAAATATATATTATATAATTTACATAGAATATCAAAAGACCACCAAATATATCTTATATACTGTACATAAAATATCAAAAATTCCAGTAAATATGATTCATATATTGTACATAAAATATTAACTAAAAGTACACCAATTACATTTTATATACTGTTAATAAATATGAAAATGTACAGTAAATATATATTACATACTGTACATAAAATTTCAAAAAGTACACCAAATATGTGTTATATATACTGTAAATAAACTATCAAAAACTACAGTAATTATATCTAATATACTGTACATAAAATATCAAAAATTACAAAAAATGTACATTATATACTGTAAATAAAATATAAAAAAGGACAGTAAATATATATGACAAACCGTATGTAAAATATCAAAATCTACACCAAATATATATTATATAATTTACATAAAATGTCAAAAGTACACCAAATATATATTATATACTGTACAAAATATATCAAAAAGTACAGTAAATATATTTCTTATATTGTACATATAATATTAACTAAAAGTACACTAAATATATTTTATATACTGTAAATAACATATCAAAATACAGTAAATATATATTACATACTCTACATAAAATATCAAAAAGTACACCAAATATGTGTTATATATACTGTAAATAAACTATGAAAAACTACAGTAATTATATTTAATATACTCTACATAAAATATCTAAAATTACACCAAATATTTGTTATATATACTGTAAATAAACTATCAAAAACTACAGAAATTATATTTAATATACAGTACATAAAATATAAAAAATTACACAAAATGTATATTATATACTGTAAATAAAATATCGAAAAGGAAAGTTAATATCTATGACACACCCTATGTAAAATATCAAAAACTACACCAAATTTATGTTATATAATTAACATAAAATGTGAATAGGACACCAAATATATCTTATATACTGTAAATAAAATATCAAAAAGTACAGTAAAGATAATTCATATATTGTACATATAATATTAACTAAAAGTACACCAAATACATTTTATATACTGTGAATAAAATATCAAAAAGTACTCTAAATGTATATTACATACTGTACATAAAATATCAAAAAGTACACCAAATATGTGTCATATATACTGTAAATAAACTATCAAAAACTACAGTAATTATATTTAATATACTGTACATAAAATATCAAAAATTACACCAAATGTATATTATATACTGTGAATAAAATATCAAAAAGAACAGTAAATATATATGACACACACTATGTAAAATATCAAAAACTACACCAAACATATATTATATAATTTACATAAAATATCAAAAGGACACCAAATATATTTTATATACTGTAGATAAAGTATCAAAAAGTACAGTAAATATGTTTCATATATTGTACATATAATATTAACTAAAAGTACACCAAATACATTTTATATAGTGTAAATAAAATTTCAAAAAGTACAGTAAATATATATTACATACTGTACATAAAATATCAAAAAGTACACCAATTATGTGTTATATATTCTGTAAATAAACTATCAAAAATTACAGTATTTACATTTAATATACTGTACATAAAATTTCAAAAATTACACCAAATGTATATTATACACAGTAAATAAAATATCAAAAAGACAGTAAATATATACAAAACACACCATGTAATCTATCAAAAACTACACCAAATATGTATTATATAATTTACATAAAATATCAAAAGGACACCAAATATATTTTATATACTGTAGATAAAATATCAAAAAGTACAGTAAATATATTTCATATATTGTACATATAATATTAACTTAAATTACACCAAATACATTTTATATACTGTAAATAAAATATCAAATAGTACAGTAAATATATATTACATACAGTACATATAATATCAAAAAGTACACCAAATATGTGTCATATATAGTGTAAATAAACTATCAAAAACTACAGAAATTATATATAATATACTGTACATAAAATATCAAAAATTACACCATATGTATATTATATACTCTAAATAAAATATGAAAAAGGACAGTAAATATATATTACACCCTATGTAAAATATCAAAAACTACACCAAATATATATTATATAATTTACATAAAATACCAAAAGGACACGAAATATATCTTATATACTGTACATAAAATATCAAAAAGTACAGTAAATATATTTCATATATTGTTTATATAATATTAACTAAAAGTACACCAAATACATTTTATATACTGTAAATAAAATATCAAAAAGTACAGTAAATATATATTACATACAGTACATAAAATATCAAAAAGTACACCAAATATGTGTTATATGTAATGTAAATAAACTATCAAAAACTACAGAAATTATATTTAATATACTGTACATAAAATATCAAAAATTACACCAAATGTATATTATATTCTCTAAATAAATATGAAAAAGTACAGTAAATATATATTACACTCTATGTGAAATATCAAAAACTACACCAATATATATTATATAATTTACATAAAATATCAAATGTACACCAAATATATATTATATACTCTACATAAAATATCAAAAAGTACAGTAAATATATTTCATATATTGTACATATAATATTAACTAAAAGTACACCAAATACATTTTATATACTGTAAATAAAATATCAAAATGTACAGTAAATATATATTACATACTGTACATAAAATATCAAAGAGTACACCAAATATGTGTTATATATACTGTAAATAAACTATCAAAAACTACAGTAATTATATTTAATATACTATACATAAAATATCAAAAATTACACGAAATGTATATTATATACTGTAAATAAAATATCAAAAAGACAGTAAATATATACTACCCTCCCTATGTAAAATATCAAAATCTACACCAAATATATACTATATAATTCACATAAAATATCAAAAGGCCACCAAATATAACTTATATACTGTACATAATATATCAAAAAGTAAAGTAAATATGTTTCATATATTGTACATATAATATTAACTAAAATACACCAAATACATTTTATATAGTGTAAATAAAATTTCAAAAAGTTCAGTAAATATATATTACATACTGTACATAAAATATCAAAAAGTACACCAAGTATGTGTTATATATACTGTAAATAAACTATAAAAAACGACAGTAATTATATTTAATATACTGTACATAAAAAATCAAAAATTACACCAAATGTATATTATATACTCTAAATAAATATGAAAAAGGACAGTAAATATATATTACACTCTATGCAAAATATCAAAAACTACACGAAATATATATTATATAACTTACATAAAATATCAAAAGGACACCAAATATAGATTATATACTGTACATAAAATATCAAAAAGTACATTAAATATATTTCATATATTGTACATATAATATTAACTAAAAGTACACCAAATACATTTTATATACTGTAAATATGATATCAAAAATACAGTGAATATATATTACATACAGTACATAAAGTATCAACAAGTACACCAAATATGTGTTATATATACTGTAAATAAACTATCAAAAACTACAGTAATTATATTTAATATACTGTACATAAAATATCAAAAATTACACCAAACGTACATTATACACTGTAAATAAAATATCAAAAAAGACAGTAAATATATATGACACACCCTATGTAAAATATCAAAATGTACACCAAATATATATTTTTTAATTTACATAAAATTTCAAAAGTACACAAAATATATATTATATAGTGTACATAATATATCAAAAAGTACAGTAAATATATTTCATATATTGTACATATAATATTAACTAAAAGTAAACCAAATACATTTTATATACTTTAAATAAAATATCAAAATACAGTAAATATATATTACATACTCTACATAAAATATCAAAAAGTACACCAAATATTTGCTATATATACTGTAAATAAACTATCAAAAACTACAGTAATTATATTTAATATACTGTACTTAAAATATAAAAAATTCACCAAGTGTATATTATATACTGTAAATAAAATATCAAAAAGGAAAGTAAATACATATGACACACCCTATGTAAAATATCAAAAACTACACCAAATATATATTATATAATTTATATAAAATAGCAAAAGGACACCAGATATATGTTATATACTGTACATAAAATATCAAAAAGTACAGTAAATACATTTCATATATTTTGCATATAATATTAACTAAAAGTACACCAAATACATTTTATATAGTATAAATAAGGTATCAAAAAGGACAGTAAATAAATATTACATACTGTACATAAAATATCAAAAACTACACCAAATATGTGTTATATATACTGTAAATAAACTATCAAAATCTACAGTAATTATATTTAATATACTGCACATAAAATATCAAAAATTACACCAAATGTGTATTTTAGACTGTAAATAATATATCAAAAAGGAAAGTAAATATATAGTACACACCCTATGTAAAATATCAAAAACTACACCAAATTTATGTTATATAATTAACATAAAATATGAAAAGGACACCAAATATATCTTATATACGGTAGATAAAATATCAAAAAGTACAGTAAATATAATTCATATATTGTATATTTAATATTAACTAAAAGTACACCATATACATTTTATATACTGTGAATAAAATATCAAAAAGTACTGTAAATGTATATTACATACTGTACATAAAATATCAAAAAGTACACCAAATATGTGTTATATATACTGCAAATAAACTATCAAAAAATACAGTAATTATATTTAATATACTGTACATAAAATATCAAAAATTATACCAAACGTATATTTTAGACTGTAAATAAAATAACAAAAAGGAAAGTAAATATATAGTACACACCCTATGTAAAATATCAAAATCTACACCAAATATATATTATATAATTTACATAAAATATCAAAAGGTCACCAAATATATATTATATACTGTACATAAAATTTCAAAAATTACAGTAAATATATTTCATATATTGTACATATAATATTAACTAAAAGTACACAAAATACATTTTATATACTGTAAATAAAATATCAAAATACAGTAAATATATAATACATACTCTACATAAAATATCAAACAGTACACCAAATATGTGTTATATATACTCTAAATAAACTATCATAAACCAGAGTAATTATATTTAATATACTGTACATTAAATATCAAAAATTACACCAAATGTATATTATATACTGTAAATAAAATATCAAAAAGGACAGTAAATATATACTACACATCCTATGTAAAATATCAAAAACTACACCAAATATATATTATATAATTTCCATAAAATATCAAAAGGTCACCAAATATATCTTATACACCGTACATAAAATATCAAAAAGTACAGTAAATATATTTCATATACTGTACATATAATATTAAATAAAGTACACCAAATACATTTTATATACTGTAAATAAAATATCAAAAAGTACACTAAATATATATTACATACAGTACATAAAATATCAAGAAGTACACCAAATATGTGTTATATATACTGTAAATAAACTATGAAAAACTACAGTAATTATATTTCATATATTGTACACATAATATTAACTAAAAGTACACCAAACACATTTTATATACTCTAAATAAAATATAAAATAGTACAGTAAATATATATTACGTACACTACATAAAATATCAAAAAGTACACAAAATATGTGTTATAAATACTGTAAATAAACTATCAAATCTACAGTAATTATATTTAATATACTGTACATAAAATATCTAAAAATTACACCAAATGTATATTATATACTGTAAATAAAATATCAAAAAGTACAGTAAATATATACTACACACCCTATGTAAAATATCAAAAAATACACCAAATACATATGATATAATTTACATAAAATAAAAAAAGGACACCAAATATATATTATATACTGTACATAAAATATCGAAAAGTACAGTAAATATATTTCATATATTCTACATGTAATATTAACTAAAAGTACACCAAATACATTTTATATACTGTAAATAAAATATCAAAAAGTACAGTAAATATATATTACATACTGTACATAAAATATCAAATAGTACACCAAATATGTGTTATATATACTGTAAATAAACTATCATAAAGTACAGTAATTATATTTAATATACTGTACATAAAATATCAAAAATTACACCAAATGTATATTATATAGTGTAAATAAAATATCAAAATGGACAGTAAATATATACAACACACCCTATGTAAAATATCAAAAACTACACCAAATATATATTATATAATATACATAAAATATCAAATGGTCACCAAATATATCTTATACACCGTAGATAAAATATCAAAACGTACAGTAAATATATTTCATATATTGTACGTATAATATTAAATAAAGTACACCAAATACATTTTATATACTGTAAATAAAATATCAAAAAGTACAGTAAATATATATTACATACAGTACATAAAATATCAAGAAGTACACCAAATATGTGTTATATATACTGTAAATAAACTATCAAAAACTACAGTAATTATATTCAATATACTGTACATAAAATATCAAAAATTACACCAAATGTATATTATATACTCTAAATAAAAGATGAAAAATGACAGTAAATATATATTACACTCTGTGTGAAATATCAAAAACTACACCAATTATATACTATATAATTTACATAAAATATCAAAAGGACACCAAATATAGATTATATACTGTACATAAAATATCAAAAAGTACAGCAAATGTATTTCATATATTGTACACATAATATTAACTAAAAGTACACCAAATATATTTTATATAGTGTAAATAAAACATCAAAAAGTACAGTAAATATATATTACATACTGTACATAAACTATCAAAAAGTACACCAAATATCTGTTATATATACTGTAAATAAACTATCAAAAACTGCAGTAATTATATGTAATATAATGTACATAAAATGTCAAAAATTACACCAAATATATATTATATACTGTAAATAAAATATCAAAATTACAGTAAATATATATTACATACACTACATAAAATATCAAAAAGTACAACAAATATATGTTATATATACTTTAAATAAACTATCAAAAACTACAGTAATTATATTTAATATACTGTACATAAAATATCGAAAATTACACCAAATGTGTATCATATACTGTAAATAACATAGCAAAAAGTACAGTAAGTATATACTACACTCCCTATGTAAAATATCAAAAACTACACCAAATATATATTATATAATTTACATAAAATACCAAAAGGACACCAAATATATATTATATACTGTACATAATATATCGAAAAGTACAGTAAATATATTTCATATATTCTACATGTAATATTAACTAAAAGTACACCAAATACATTTTATATACTGTAAATAAAATATCAAAAAGTACAGTAAATATATATTACATACTGTACATAAAATATCAAATAGTACACCAAATATGTGTTATATATACTGTAAATAAACTATCAAAATCTACACTAATTATATTTAATATACTGTACATAAAATATCAAAAATTACACCAAATGTATATTTTAGACTGTAAATAAAATATCAAAAAGGAAAGTAAATATATAGTACACACCCTATGTAAAATATCAAAAACTACACCAAATATATATTATATAATTTACATAAAATACCAAAAGGACAACAAATATATATTATATACTGTACATAATATATATAAAAGTTCAGTAAATACATTTCATATATTGTGCATATAATATTAACTAAAAGTACACCAAATACACTTTATATACTGTAAATAAAATATCAAAAAGGATAGTAAATATATATTACATACTGTACATAAAATATCAAAAAGTACACCAAATATGTGTTATATATACTGTAAATAAACTATCAAAAACTACAGAAATTATATTTCATATATTGTACATATAAGATTAACTAAAAGTACACCAAATACATTTTATATACTGTAAATAAAATATCATAAATTACAGTAAGTATATATTACATACACTACATAAAATATCAAAAAGTACACCAAATATGTGTTATATATACTCTAAATAAACTATCAAAAACTACAGTAATTATATTTAATATACTCTACATAAAATATCAAAAATTACACCAAATATGTGTTATATATACTGTAAATAAACTATCAAAAACTACAGTAATTATATTTAATATAATGTACAGAAAATATAAAAAATTACACCAAAATAATATTATATACTGTAAATAAAATATCAAAAAGATAGTAAATATATACGACACACCCTATGTAAAATATCAAAATCTACACCTAATATATATTATATAATTTACATAAAATATCAAAAGTACACCAATTATATATTATATACTGTACATAAAATATCAAAATTTAGAGTTAATGTATTTCATATATTGTATATATAATATTAACTAAAAGTAAACCAAATACATTTTATATACTGTAAATAAAATATCAAAATACAGTAAATATATATTACATACACTACATAAAATATCAAAAAGTACACCAAATATGTGTTTTATACACTGTAAATAAACTATCAAAAGCTACAGTAATTATATTTAATATACTGTACATAAAATATCAAAAATTACACCAAATGTATATTATATACTGTAATTAAATTATCAAAAAGTACAGTAAATATATATTACACACCCTATGTAAAATATCAAAAACTACACCAAATATATATTATATAATTTACATAAAATATCAAAAGGCCACCAAATATATCTTATATACTGTACATAAAATATCAAAAAGTACAGTAAATATGTTTCATATATTGTACATATAATATTAACTAAAAGTACACCAAATATATTTTATATACTGTAAATAAAATTTCAAAATGTACAGTAAATATATATTACATACTGTACATAAAATATCAAAAAGTTCACCAAATATGTGTTATATATATAGTGTAAATAAAGTATAAAAAATACAGTAATTATATTTAATATACTGTACATAGAATATCAAAAATTACACCAAATATATATTATATACTGTAATTAAAATATCAAAAAGTACAGTAAATATATATTACACACCCTGTGTAAAATATGAAAAACTACACCAAATATATATTATATAATTTACATAAAATATCAAAAGACCACCAAATATATCTTATATACTGTACATAAAATATCAAAAACTACAGTAAATATGTTTCATATATTGTACATATAATATTAACTAAAAGTACACCAATTGCATTTTATATACTGTAAATAAAATTTCAAAAAGTACAGTAAATATATATTACATACTCTATGTAAAATATCAAAAAGTACACCAAATATGTGTTATACATACTGTAAATAAACTATCAAAAACTACAGTAATTATATTTAATATACTGTACATAAAATACCAAAAATTACACCAAATGTATATTATATACTGTAAATAAAATATCAGAAAGGACACTAAATATATACTACACACCCTACGTAAAATATCAAAAACTACACCAAATATATATTATATAATTTACATAAAATATCAAAAGGTCACCAAATATATCTTATACACCGTACATAAAATATCAAAAAGTACAGTAAATATATTTCATATATTGTACATATAATATTAAATAAAGTACACCAAATACATTTTATATACTGTAAATAAAATATGAAAAAGTACAGTAAATATATATTACATACAGTACATAAAATATCAAGAATACACCAAATATGTGTTATATATACTGTAAATAAACTATCAAAAACTACAGTAATTATATTTCATATATTGTACATATAATATTAACTAAAAGTACACCAAATACATTTTATATACTGTAAATAAAATATCAAAAAGTTCAGTAAATATATATTACATACACTACATAAAATATCAAAAAGTACACCAAATATATGTTATATATACTGTAAATAAACTATCAAAAACTACAGTAATTATATTTAATATACTGTACATAAAATATCAAAAATTACACCAAATGTATATTATATACTGTAAATAAAATATCAAAAAGGACAGTAAATATATACTACACACCCTATGTAAAATATCAAAAACTACACCAAATACATATTATATAATTTACATAAAATATCAAAAGGACAACAAATATATATTATATACTGTACATAAAATATCGAAAAGAACAGTAAATATATTTCATATATTCTACATGTAATATTAACTAAAAGTACACCAAATACATTTTATATACTGTAAATAAAATATCAAAAATACAGTAAATATATATTACATACTGTACATAAATTATCAAATAGTACACCAAATATGTGTTATATATACTGTAAATAAACTATCAAAATCTACAGTAATTATATTTAATATACTGCACATAAAATATCAAAAATTACACCAAATGTGTATTTTAGACTGTAAATAAAATATCAAAAAGGAAAGTAAATATATAGTACACACCCTATGTAAAATATCAAAAACTACACCAAATTTATGTTCTATAATTAACATAAAATATGAAAAGGACACCAAATATATCTTATATACGGTAGATAAAATATCAAAAAGAACAGTAAATATAATTCATATATTGTACATATAATATTAACTAAAAGTACACCATATACATTTTATATACTGTGAATAAAATATCAAAAAGTACTGTAAATGTATATTACATACTGTACATAAAATATCAAAAAGTACACCAAATATGTGTTTTATATACTGTAAATAAACTATCAAAAAATACAGTAATTATATTTAATATACTGTACATAAAATATCAAAAATTATACCAAATGTACATTATATAGTGTAAATAAAATATTAAAAAGGACAGTAAATATATATGACACACACTATGTAAAATATCAAAGTCTACACCAAATATATATTATATAATTTACATAAAATATCAAAAGTACATCAAATATATATTATATACAGTACATAAAATATCAAAATGTACAGTAAATATATTTCATATATTGTACATATAATATTAAGAAAAAGTACACAAAATACATTTTATATACTGTAAACAAAATATCAAAATACAGTAAATATATATTACATACTCTACATAAAATATCAAAAAGTACACCAAATATGTGTTATATATACTGTAAATAAACTATCGAAAAATACAGTTATTATATTTAATATACTGTACATAAAATATCAAAAATTACACCAAATGTATATTATATACTGTAAATAAACTATCAAAAAGGAAAGTAAATATATACTACACACCCTATGTAAAATATCAAAAACTACACCAAATATATATTATATAATTTACATAAAATATCAAAATGTCACCAAATATATCTTATACACCGTACATAAAATATCAAAAAGTACAGTAAATATATTTCATATATTGTATATATAATATTAAATAAAGTACACCAAATACATTTTATATACTGTAAATTAAATATCAAATAGTACAGTAAATATATATTACAGACAGTACATAAAATATCAAGAAGTACACCAAATATGTGTTATGTACACAGTAAATAAAATATCAAAAATTACAGTAATTATATTTCGTATATTGTACATATAATATTAACTAAAAGTACACGAAATACAGTTTATATACTGTAAATAAAATATCAAAAAGTACAGTAAATATATATTACATACACTACATAAAATATCAAAAAGTACACCAAATATGTGTTACAGATACTGTAAATAAACTATCAAAAACTACAGTAATTATATTTAATATAATGTACATAAAATATCAAAAATTACACCAAATGTACATTATATACTGTAAATAAAATATCAAAAAGACAGTAAATATATACTACAAACCCTATGTAAAATATCAAAAACCACACCAAGTACATATTATATAATTTACATAAAATAACAAAAGGACACCAAATATATATTATATACTGTACATAAAATATTGAAAAGTACAGTAAATATATTTCATATATTCTACATATAATATTAACTAAAAGTACACCAAATACATTTTATATACTGTAAATAAAATATCAAAAAGTGCAGTAAATATATATTACATACTGTACATAAAATATCAAATAGTACACCAAATATGTGTTATATATACTGGAAATAAACTATCAAAATCTACAGTAATTATATTTAATATACTGTACAAAAAATATCAAATATTACACCAAATGTACATTATATACTGTAAATAAAATATTAAAAACGACAGTAAATATATAAGACACACACTATGTAAAATATCAAAATCTACACCAAATATATATTATATAATTTACATAAAATATCAAAAGGTCACCAAATATATATTATATAATGTACATAAAATATCAAAAAGTACTGTAAATATATTTCATATATTGTACATATAATATTAACTAAAAGTACACAAAATACATTTTATATACTGTAAATAAAATATCAAAATACAGTAATTATATATTACATACTGTACATAAAATATCAAAAAGTACACCAAATATGTGTTATATATACTGTAAATAAACTATCATAAACCACAGTAATTTTATTTAATATACTGTACATAAAATATCAAAAATTACACCAAATGTATATTATATACTGTAAATAAAATATCAAAAAGGACAGTAAATATATATTACACACCCAATGTAAAATATCACAAACTACACCAAATATATATTATATAATTTACATAAAATATCAAAAGGACACCAAATATATCTTATATACTCTACATAAAATATCAAAAAGTATACTAAATATATTTCATATATTGTACATATAATATTAACTAAAAGTACACCAAATACATTTTCTATACTGTAAATAAAATTTCAAAAAGTACAGTAAAGGTATATTACATACTGAACATAAAATATCAAAAAATACACCAAATATGTGTTATATATACTGTAAATACACTATCAAAAACTACAGTAATTATATTTAATATAGTGTACATAAAATATCAAAAATTACACCAAATGTATATTATATACTCGAAATAAAATATGAAAAAGGACTGTAAATATATATTACACACCCTATGTAAAATATCAAAAACTACACCAAATATATATTATTTAATTTACATAAAATATCTAATGGACTCCAAATATATCTTATATACTCTACATAAAATATCAAAAAGTACAGTAAATATATTTCATATATTGTACAGATAATATTAACTAAATGTACACCAAATACATTTTATATTCTGTAAATAAAATATCAAAATGTACAGTATATATATATTACATACTGTACATAAATAATCAAAAAGTACACCAAATATGTGTTATATATACTGTAAATAAACTATGAAAATCTACAGTAATTATATTTAATATACTGTACATATAATATCAAAAATTACACCAAATGTATATTATATACTGTAAATAAAATATCAAAATGTACAGTAAATATATATTACACACCCAATGTAAAATATCAAAAACTACACCAAATATATATTATATAATTTACATAAAATATCAAAAGGACACCAAATATATCTTATATACTGTACATAAAATATCAAAAAGTATAGTAAATATATTTCATATATTGTACATATAATATTAACTAAAAGTACACCAAATACATTTTCTATACTGCAAATAAGATTTCAAAAAGTACAGTAAAGTTATATTACATACTGAACATAAAATATCAAAAAGTACACCAAATATGTGTTATATATACTGTAAATACACTATCAAAAACTACAGTAATTATATTTAATATACTGTACATAAAATATCAAAAATTACACCAAATGTATATTATATACTCTAAATAAAATATGAAAAAGGACAGTACATATATATTACACACCCTATGTAAAATATCAAAAACTACACCAAATATATATTATATAATTTACATAAAATATCAAAAGGACACCAAATATATCTTATATACTCTACATAAAATATCAAAAAGTACAGTAAATATATTTCATATATTGTACAGATAATATTAACTAAAAGTACACCAAATACATTTTATATTCTGTAAATAAAATATCAAAATGTACAGTAAATAGATATTACATACTGTACATAAAATATCAAAAAGTACACCAAATATGTGTTTTATATACTGTAAATAAACTATGATAATCTACAGTAATTATATTTAATATACTGTACATATAATATCAAAAATTACACCAAATGTATATTCTATACTGTAAATAAAATATCAAAATGTACAGTAAATATATATTACACACCCAATGTAAAATATCAAAAACTACACCAAATATATATTATATAATTTACATAAAATATCAAAAGGACACCAAATATATCTTATATACTGTACATAAAATATCAAAAATTATACTAAATATATTTCATATATTGTACATATAATATTAACTAAAAGTACACCAAATACATTTTCTATACTGCAAATAAAATTTCAAAAAGTACAGTAAAGTTATATTACATACTGAACATAAAATATCAAAAAGTACACCAAATATGTGTTATATATACTGTAAATACACTATCAAAAACTACAGTAATTATATTTAATATACTGTACATAAAATATCAAAAATTACACCAAATGTATATTATATACTCTAAATAAAATATGAAAAAGGACAGTAAATATATATTACACACCCTATGTAAAATATCAAAAACTACACCAAATATATATTATATAATTTACATAAAATATCAAAAGGACACCAAATATATCTTATATACTGTACATAAAATATCAAAAATTACAGTAAATATATTTCATATATTGTACAGATAATATTAACTAAAAGTACACCAAATACATTTTATATTCTGTAAATAAAATATCAAAATGTACAGTAAACATATATTACATACTGTACATAAAATATCAAAAAGTACACAAAATATGTGTTATATATACTGTAAACTATCAAAAACTACAGTAATTATATTTAATATACTGTACATAAAATATCAAAAATCACACCAAATTTATGTTATATACCGTAAATAAAATATCAAAAAGGACAGTGAATATATATGACACACACTATGTAAAATATGAAAAACTACACCAAATATATATTATATAACTTACAATAAATATCAAAAGGACACCAAATATATCTTATATACTGTACATAAAATATCAAAAAGTACAGTAAATATATTTCATATATTGTATATATAATATTAACTAAAAGTACACCAAATACATTTTATATACTGTAAATAAAATATCAAAAAGTACAGTAAATATATATTACATACTGTACATAAAATATAAAAAAGTACACCAAATATGTGTTATATATACTGTAAATAAGCTATGAAAAACTACAGTATTTATATTTAATATACTGTACATAAAATATCAAAAATTACACCAAATGTACATTATATAGTGTAAATAATATATCCAAAATACAGTAAATAAATATTACACACCCTATGTAAAATATCAAAAATTACACTAAATATATATTATATAATTTACAAAAAATATCGGAAGGACACCAAATATATCCTATATACTGTACATAAAATATCAAAAACTACAGTAAATAAATTTCATATATAGTACATATAATATTAACTAAATGTACACCAAATACATTTTATATACTCTAAATAAAATATCAAAATTTACAGTAAATATATATTACATACTGTACATAAAATATCAAAAAGTACACCAAATGTGTGTTATATATACTGTAAATAAACTATCAAAAACTACAGTAATTATATTCAATATACTGTACATAAAATATCAAAAATTACTCCAAATGTACATTATATAGTGTAAATAAAATATCCAAACTACAGTAAATATATAACACACCCTTTGTAAAATATCCAAATTTACACCAAAGATATATTATATAATTTACAAAAAATATCGGAAGGACACAAAATATATCTTATATACTGTACGTAAAATATCAAAAACTACAGTAAATATATTCCATATATTGTACATATAATATTAACTAAAAGTACACCAAATACATTTTATATACTGTAAATAAAATATCAAAAATTACAGTAAATACATATTACATACTGTACATAAAATATCAAAAACTACACCAAATATGTGTTATATATACTGTAATTATCAAATACTACAGTAATTATATTTAATATACTGTACATAAAATATCAAAAATTACACCAAATGTGTATTATATACCGTAAATAAAATATCAAAAAGGAAAGTAAATATATATTACACCCTATGTAAAATGTCAAAAACTACGTCAAATATATATTATATAATTTACAAAAAATATTAAAGTACACCAAATATATCTTATATATTGTACATAAAATATCAAAAAGTACTGTAAGTATATTTAATATATTGTACATATAATATTAAGTAAAAGTACACCAAATATATTTTATATACTGTAAATAAATTATCAAAAAGTACAGTAAATATATATTACATACTGTACATACAATATCAAATAGTACACCAAATATGTGTTATAGATACTGTAAATAAACTATCAAAATCTACAGTAATTATATTTAATATACTGTTTGTAAAATATCAAAAATTACACCAAATGTATATCATGTACTCTAAATAAAATATGAAAAAGGACAGTAAATCTATATTACGCACCCTATGTAAAATATCATAAACTACACCAAATATATATTATATAATTTACATAAAATATGAAAAGGACACCAAATATATCTTAAATACTGTACATGAAGTATCAAAAAGTACAGTAAATATATTTCATATATTGTACATATACTATTAACTAAAAGTACACGAAATACATTTTATATACTGTAAATAAAATATCAAAATATACAGTAAATATATATTACATACTGTACATAAAATATCAAAAAGTACACCAAATATGTGTTATATATACTGTAAATAAACTATCAAATCTACAGTAATTATATTCAATATACTGTACATAAAATATCAAAAATTACACCAAATGTATATTATATACTGTAAATAAAATATCCAAAATACAGTAAATATATATTACACACCCTATGTAAAATATCCAAATTTACACCAAATATCTATTATATAATTTACAAAAAATATCAGAAGGACACCAAATATATCTTATATAGTGTATGTAAAATAAAAAAACTACAGTAAATATATTTCATATATTGTACATATAATATTAACTAAAAGTACACCAAATACATTTTATATACTGTAAATAAAATATCAAAAATTACAGTAAATATATATTACATACTGTACATAAAATTTCAAAAAGTACACCAAATATGTGTTATATATACTGTAAACTATCAAAAACTTCAGTAATTATATATAATATACTGTACATAAAATATCAAAAATCACACCAAATGTATATTATATACTGTAAATAAAATATCAAAAAGTACAGTAAATATATTTCATATATTGTACATATAATATTAACTAAAAGTACACCAAATACATTTTATACACTGTAAATAAAATATCAAAAAGTACAGTAAATATATATTACATAAAGTACATAAAATATAAAAAAGTACACCGAATATGTGTTATATATACTGTAAATAAGGTATGAAAAACTACAGTAATTATATTTAATATACTGTACATAAAATATCAAAAATTACTCCAAATGTACATTATATAGTGTAAATAATATATCCAAAATACAGTAAATATATATTACACACCCTATGTAAAATATCAAAAATTACACCAAATATATATTATATAATTTACAAAAAATATCGGAAGGACACCAAATATATCCTATATACTGTACGTAAAATATCAAAAACTACATTAAATAAATTTCATATATTGTACATATAACATTAACTAAAAGTACACCAAATACATTTTATATACTGTAAATAAAATATCAAAAATTTCAGTAAATACATATTACATACTCTACATAAAATATTAAAAAGTACACCAAATATGTGTTATATATACTGTAATTATCAGAAACTACAGTAATTATATTTAATATACTGTACATAAAATATCAAAAATTACACCAAATGTATATTATATACTATAAATAAAATATCAAAAAGTACAGTAAATATATATTACACAACCTATGTAAAATATAAAATACTACACCAAATATATATTATATAATTTACATAAAATATCAAAAGGCCAACGAATATCTCTTATATACTGTACATAAAATACCAAAAAGTACAGTAAATAGGTTTCATATATTGTACATATAATATTAACTAAAAGTACAACAAATACATTTCATATAATGTAAATAATATTTCAAAAAGTACAGTAAATATATATTACATACTGTACATAAAATATCAAAAAGTACACCAAATATGTGTTATATATACTCTAAATAATCTATAAAAAACTACAATAATTATATTTAATATACTGTACATAAAATATACAAAATTACACCAAATGTATTATATACTGTAAATAAAATATCAAAAAGTAGAGTAAATATATATTACACACCCTATGTAAAATATCAAAAACTACAGCAAATATATATTATATAATTTGCATAAAATATCAAAAGGACACCAATTATATCTTATATACTGTACATAAAATATCAAAAAGTACAGTATATATATTTCATATATTGTACATATAATATTAACTAAAGTACACCAAATACATTTTATATACTGTAAATAAAATATCAAAAATTTCAGTGAATATATATTACATACTGTACATAAAATATCAAAAAGTACACCAAATATGTGTTATATATACTCTTAATAAACTATCAAAAACTACAGTAATTATATTTAATATACTGTACATAAAATATCAAAAATTTCACCAAATGTATATTTTTTATTGTAAATAAAATACCAAAATTTCAGTAAATATGTATTAAACACCTATGTACAATATCACAAACTACACCAAATATATATTATATAATTTACATAAAATATCAAAAGGACACCAAATATACCTTTTATACTGTACATAAAATATCAAAATATACAGTAAATATATTTCATATATTGTACATATAATATTAACTAAAAGTACACCAAATATATTTTATATACTCCAAATAAAATATCAAAAATTACAGTAAATATATATTACATACTATACATAAAATATCAAAAAGTACACCAAATATGTGTTATATATACTGTAAATAAACTATCAAAAACTACGGTAATTATATTTAATATACTGTACATAAAATATCAAAAATTACACCAAATGTATATTATTGACTGTAAATAAAATATCAAAAAGTACAGTAAATATATATTACACAACATATGTAAAATATCACAATCTACACCAAATATATATTATATAATTTACATAAAATACCAAAAGGACACCAAATATATCTTATATACTGTACATAAAATATCAAAAATACAGTAAATATATTTCATATATTGTACATATAATATTAACTGAAACTACACCAAATACATTTTATATAGTGTAAATAAAATATCAAAATACAGTAAATATGTATTATATACTGTACATAAAATATCAAAAAGCTCACCAAATATGTGTTATATATACTCTAAATAAACTATAAAATCTAAAGTAATTATATTTAATATACTGTACATAAAATATCAAAAATTAAACCAAATGTATATTATATACTCTTAATAAAATATGAAAAACTACAGAAAATATATACTACGCACCCTATGTAAAATATCACAAACTCCTCAAAATATATATTATATAATTTACATAAAATATCAAAAGTACACCAAATATATATTATATACTGTACATAAAATATCAAAAAGTACAGAAAATATATTTCATATATTGTATATATAATATTAACTGAAAGTACACCAAATGCATTTTATATACTGTAAATAAAATATCAAAATTTCCGTAAATATATATTACATACAGTACATAAAATATAAAAAAGTACACCAAATATGTGTTATATATAATGTAAATATACTATCAAAAACTACAGTAATTATATTTAATTTACTGTATATAAAATATCAAAAATTACACCAAATGTATGTTATATACTGTATATAAAATATCAAAAAGGACAGTAAATATATACTGCACACCCTATGTAAAATATCAAAAACTACAACAAATATATATTATATAATTTACATAAAATATCAAAAGGACACCAAGTATATCTTATATACTGTACATAAAATATCAAAAAGTACAGTAAATATATTTCATATATTGTGCATATAATATTAACTAAAATTACACCAAATACATTTTATGTACTGTAAATAGAATATCAAAAATACAGTAAATATATATTACATACTGTACATAAAATATCAAAAAGTACACCAAATATGTGTTATATATACTCTAAATAAACTATAAAAAGCTACAATAATTATATTTAATATACTGTACATAAAATATACAAAATTACACCAAATGTATTATATACTGTAAATAAAATATCAAAAAGTAGAGTAAATATATATTACACACCCTATGTAAAATATCAAAAACTACACCAAATATATATTATGTAATTTGCATAAAATATCAAAAGGACACCAAATATATCTTATATACTGTACATAAAATATCAAAAGTATAGTAAATATATTTCATATATTGTACATATAATATTAACTAAAAGTACACCAAATACATTTTCTATACTGCAAATAAAATTTCAAAAAGTACAGTAAAGTTATATTACATACTGAACATAAAATATCAAAAAGTACACCAAATATGTGTTATATATACTGTAAATACACTATCAAAAACTACAGTAATTATATTTAATATACTGTACATAAAATATCAAAAATTACACCAAATGTATATTATATACTCTAAATAAAATATGAAAAAGGACAGTAAATATATATTACACACCCTATGTAAAATATCAAAAACTACACCAAATATATATTATATAATTTACATAAAATATCAAAAGGACACCAAATATATCTTATATACTCTACATAAAATATCAAAAAGTACAGTAAATATATTTCATATATTGTACAGATAATATTAACTAAAAGTACACCAAATACATTTTATATTCTGTAAATAAAATATCAAAATGTACAGTAAATAGATATTACATACTGTACATAAAATATCAAAAAGTACACCAAATATGTGTTTTATATACTCTAAATAAACTATGATAATCTACAGTAATTATATTTAATATACTGTACATATAATATCAAAAATTACACCAAATGTATATTCTATACTGTAAATAAAATATCAAAATGTACAGTAAATATATATTACACACCCAATGTAAAATATCAAAAACTACACCAAATATATATTATATAATTTACATAAAATATCAAAAGGACACCAAATATATCTTATATACTGTACATAAAATATCAAAAATTATACTAAATATATTTCATATATTGTACATATAATATTAACTAAAAGTACACCAAATACATTTTCTATACTGCAAATAAAATTTCAAAAAGTACAGTAAAGTTATATTACATACTGAACATAAAATATCAAAAAGTACACCAAATATGTGTTATATATACTGTAAATACACTATCAAAAACTACAGTAATTATATTTAATATACTGTACATAAAATATCAAAAATTACACCAAATGTATATTATATACTCTAAATAAAATATGAAAAAGGACAGTAAATATATATTACACACCCTATGTAAAATATCAAAAACTACACCAAATATATATTATATAATTTACATAAAATATCAAAAGGACACCAAATATATCTTATATACTGTACATAAAATATCAAAAAGTACAGTAAATATATTTCATATATTGTACATATAATATTAACTAAATGTACACCAAATACATTTTATATACTCTAAATAAAATATCAAAATTTACAGTAAATATATATTACATACTGTACATAAAATATCAAAAAGTACACCAAATGTGTGTTATATATACTGTAAATAAACTATCAAAAACTACAGTAATTATATATAATATACTGTACATAAAATATCAAAAATTACTCCAAATGTACATTATATAGTGTAATTAAAATATCCAAACTACAGTAAATATATAACACACCCTTTGTAAAATATCCAAATTTACACCAAAGATATATTATATAATTTACAAAAAATATCGGAAGGACACAAAATATATCTTATATACTGTACGTAAAATATCAAAAACTACAGTAAATATATTCCATATATTGTACATATAATATTAACTAAAAGTACACCAAATACATTTTATATACTGTAAATAAAATATCAAAAATTACAGTAAATACATATTACATACTGTACATAAAATATCAAAAACTACACCAAATATGTGTTATATATACTGTAATTATCAAATACTACAGTAATTATATTTAATATACTGTACATAAAATATCAAAAATTACACCAAATGTGTATTATATACCGTAAATAAAATATCAAAAAGGAAAGTAAATATATATTACACCCTATGTAAAATGTCAAAAACTACGTCAAATATATATTATATAATTTACAAAAAATATTAAAGTACACCAAATATATCTTATATATTGTACATAAAATATCAAAAAGTACTGTAAGTATATTTAATATATTGTACATATAATATTAAGTAAAAGTACACCAAATATATTTTATATACTGTAAATAAATTATCAAAAAGTACAGTAAATATATATTACATACTGTACATACAATATCAAAAAGTACACCAAATATGTGTTATAGATACTGTAAATAAACTATCAAAATCTACAGTAATTATATTTAATATACTGTTTGTAAAATATCAAAAATTACACCAAATGTATATCATGTACTCTAAATAAAATATGAAAAAGGACAGTAAATCTATATGACGCACCCTATGTAAAATATCATAAACTACACCAAATATATATTATATAATTTACATAAAATATGAAAAGGACACCAAATATATCTTAAATACTGTACATGAAGTATCAAAAAGTACAGTAAATATATTTCATATATTGTACATATAATATTAACTAAAAGTACACGAAATACATTTTATATACTGTAAATAAAATATCAAAATATACAGTAAATATATATTACATACTGTACATAAAATATCAAAAAGTACACCAAATATGTGTTATATATACTGTAAATAAACTATCAAATCTACAGTAATTATATTCAATATACTGTACATAAAATATCAAAAATTACACCAAATGTATATTATATACTGTAAATAAAATATCCAAAATACAGTAAATATATATTACACACCCTATGTAAAATATCCAAATTTACACCAAATATCTATTATATAATTTACAAAAAATATCAGAAGGACACCAAATATATCTTATATAGTGTATGTAAAATAAAAAAACTACAGTAAATATATTTCATATATTGTACATATAATATTAACTAAAAGTACACCAAATACATTTTATATACTGTAAATAAAATATCAAAAATTACAGTAAATATATATTACATACTGTACATAAAATTTCAAAAAGTACACCAAATTTGTGTTATATATACTGTAAACTATCAAAAACTTCAGTAATTATATATAATATACTGTACATAAAATATCAAAAATCACACCAAATGTATATTATATACTGTAAATAAAATATCAAAAAGTACAGTAAATATATTTCATATATTGTACATATAATATTAACTAAAAGTACACCAAATACATTTTATACACTGTAAATAAAATATCAAAAAGTACAGTAAATATATATTACATAAAGTACATAAAATATAAAAAAGTACACCGAATATGTGTTATATATACTGTAAATAAGGTATGAAAAACTACAGTAATTATATTTAATATACTGTACATAAAATATCAAAAATTACTCCAAATGTACATTATATAGTGTAAATAATATATCCAAAATACAGTAAATATATATTACACACCCTATGTAAAATATCAAAAATTACACCAAATATATATTATATAATTTACAAAAAATATCGGAAGGACACCAAATATATCCTATATACTGTACGTAAAATATCAAAAACTACATTAAATAAATTTCATATATTGTACATATAACATTAACTAAAAGTACACCAAATACATTTTATATACTGTAAATAAAATATCAAAAATTTCAGTAAATACATATTACATACTCTACATAAAATATTAAAAAGTACACCAAATATGTGTTATATATACTGTAATTATCAGAAACTACAGTAATTATATTTAATATACTGTACATAAAATATCAAAAATTACACCAAATGTATATTATATACTATAAATAAAATATCAAAAAGTACAGTAAATATATATTACACAACCTATGTAAAATATAAAATACTACACCAAATATATATTATATAATTTACATAAAATATCAAAAGGCCAACGAATATCTCTTATATACTGTACATAAAATACCAAAAAGTACAGTAAATAGGTTTCATATATTGTACATATAATATTAACTAAAAGTACAACAAATACATTTCATATAATGTAAATAATATTTCAAAAAGTACAGTAAATATATATTACATACTGTACATAAAATATCAAAAAGTACACCAAATATGTGTTATATATACTCTAAATAATCTATAAAAAACTACAATAATTATATTTAATATACTGTACATAAAATATACAAAATTACACCAAATGTATTATATACTGTAAATAAAATATCAAAAAGTAGAGTAAATATATATTACACACCCTATGTAAAATATCAAAAACTACAGCAAATATATATTATATAATTTGCATAAAATATCAAAAGGACACCAATTATATCTTATATACTGTACATAAAATATCAAAAAGTACAGTATATATATTTCATATATTGTACATATAATATTAACTAAAGTACACCAAATACATTTTATATACTGTAAATAAAATATCAAAAATTTCAGTGAATATATATTACATACTGTACATAAAATATCAAAAAGTACACCAAATATGTGTTATATATACTCTTAATAAACTATCAAAAACTACAGTAATTATATTTAATATACTGTACATAAAATATCAAAAATTTCACCAAATGTATATTTTTTATTGTAAATAAAATACCAAAATTTCAGTAAATATGTATTAAACACCTATGTACAATATCACAAACTACACCAAATATATATTATATAATTTACATAAAATATCAAAAGGACACCAAATATACCTTTTATACTGTACATAAAATATCAAAATATACAGTAAATATATTTCATATATTGTACATATAATATTAACTAAAAGTACACCAAATATATTTTATATACTCCAAATAAAATATCAAAAATTACAGTAAATATATATTACATACTATACATAAAATATCAAAAAGTACACCAAATATGTGTTATATATACTGTAAATAAACTATCAAAAACTACGGTAATTATATTTAATATACTGTACATAAAATATCAAAAATTACACCAAATGTATATTATTGACTGTAAATAAAATATCAAAAAGTACAGTAAATATATATTACACAACATATGTAAAATCTCACAATCTACACCAAATATATATTATATAATTTACATAAAATACCAAAAGGACACCAAATATATCTTATATACTGTACATAAAATATCAAAAATACAGTAAATATATTTCATATATTGTACATATAATATTAACTGAAACTACACCAAATACATTTTATATAGTGTAAATAAAATATCAAAATACAGTAAATATGTATTATATACTGTACATAAAATATCAAAAAGCTCACCAAATATGTGTTATATATACTCTAAATAAACTATAAAATCTAAAGTAATTATATTTAATATACTGTACATAAAATATCAAAAATTAAACCAAATGTATATTATATACTCTTAATAAAATATGAAAAACTACAGTAAATATATACTACGCACCCTATGTAAAATATCACAAACTCCTCAAAATATATATTATATAATTTACATAAAATATCAAAAGTACACCAAATATATATTATATACTGTACATAAAATATCAAAAAGTACAGAAAATATATTTCATATATTGTATATATAATATTAACTGAAAGTACACCAAATGCATTTTATATACTGTAAATAAAATATCAAAATTTCCGTAAATATATATTACATACAGTACATAAAATATAAAAAAGTACACCAAATATGTGTTATATATAATGTAAATAAACTATCAAAAACTACAGTAATTATATTTAATTTACTGTATATAAAATATCAAAAATTACACCAAATGTATGTTATATACTGTATATAAAATATCAAAAAGGACAGTAAATATATACTGCACACCCTATGTAAAATATCAAAAACTACAACAAATATATATTATATAATTTACATAAAATATCAAAAGGACACCAAGTATATCTTATATACTGTACATAAAATATCAAAAAGTACAGTAAATATATTTCATATATTGTGCATATAATATTAACTAAAATTACACCAAATACATTTTATGTACTGTAAATAGAATATCAAAAATACAGTAAATATATATTACATACTGTACATAAAATATCAAAAAGTACACCAAATATGTGTTATATATACTCTAAATAAACTATAAAAAGCTACAATAATTATATTTAATATACTGTACATAAAATATACAAAATTACACCAAATGTATTATATACTGTAAATAAAATATCAAAAAGTAGAGTAAATATATATTACACACCCTATGTAAAATATCAAAAACTACACCAAATATATATTATGTAATTTGCATAAAATATCAAAAGGACACCAAATATATCTTATATACTGTACATAAAATATCAAAAGTATAGTAAATATATTTCATATATTGTACATATAATATTAACTAAAAGTACACCAAATACATTTTCTATACTGCAAATAAAATTTCAAAAAGTACAGTAAAGTTATATTACATACTGAACATAAAATATCAAAAAGTACACCAAATATGTGTTATATATACTGTAAATACACTATCAAAAACTACAGTAATTATATTTAATATACTGTACATAAAATATCAAAAATTACACCAAATGTATATTATATACTCTAAATAAAATATGAAAAAGGACAGTAAATATATATTACACACCCTATGTAAAATATCAAAAACTACACCAAATATATATTATATAATTTACATAAAATATCAAAAGGACACCAAATATATCTTATATACTCTACATAAAATATCAAAAAGTACAGTAAATATATTTCATATATTGTACAGATAATATTAACTAAAAGTACACCAAATACATTTTATATTCTGTAAATAAAATATCAAAATGTACAGTAAATAGATATTACATACTGTACATAAAATATCAAAAAGTACACCAAATATGTGTTTTATATACTGTAAATAAACTATGATAATCTACAGTAATTATATTTAATATACTGTACATATAATATCAAAAATTACACCAAATGTATATTCTATACTGTAAATAAAATATCAAAATGTACAGTAAATATATATTACACACCCAATGTAAAATATCAAAAACTACACCAAATATATATTATATAATTTACATAAAATATCAAAAGGACACCAAATATATCTTATATACTGTACATAAAATATCAAAAATTATACTAAATATATTTCATATATTGTACATATAATATTAACTAAAAGTACACCAAATACATTTTCTATACTGCAAATAAAATTTCAAAAAGTACAGTAAAGTTATATTACATACTGAACATAAAATATCAAAAAGTACACCAAATATGTGTTATATATACTGTAAATACACTATCAAAAACTACAGTAATTATATTTAATATACTGTACATAAAATATCAAAAATTACACCAAATGTATATTATATACTCTAAATAAAATATGAAAAAGGACAGTAAATATATATTACACACCCTATGTAAAATATCAAAAACTACACAAAATATATATTATATAATTTACATAAAATATCAAAAGGACACCAAATATATCTTATATACTGTACATAAAATATCAAAAAGTACAGTAAATATATTTCATATATTGTACAGATAATATTAACTAAAAGTACACCAAATACATTTTATATTCTGTAAATAAAATATCAAAATGTACAGTAAACATATATTACATACTGTACATAAAATATCAAAAAGTACACAAAATATGTGTTATATATACTGTAAACTATCAAAAACTACCGTAATTATATTTAATATACTGTACATAAAATATCAAAAATCACACCAAATTTATGTTATATACCGTAAATAAAATATCAAAAAGGACAGTGAATATATATGACACACACTATGTAAAATATGAAAAACTACACCAAATATATATTATATAACTTACAATAAATATCAAAAGGACACCAAATATATCTTATATACTGTACATAAAATATCAAAAACTACAGTATATATGTTTCATATATTGTACATATAATATTAACTAAAAGTACACCAATTGCATTTTATATACTGTAAATAAAATTTCAAAAAGTACAGTAAATATATATTACATACTCTATGTAAAATATCAAAAAGTACACCAAATATGTGTTATACATACTGTAAATAAACTATCAAAAACTACAGTAATTATATTTAATATACTGTACATAAAATATCAAAAATTACACCAAATGTATATTATATACTCTAAATAAATATGAAAAAGGACAGTAAATATATATTACACAATATGCAAAATATCAAAAACTACACCAAATATATATTATATAATTTACATAAAATATCAAAAGGACACCAAATATAGATTATATACTGTACATAATATATCAAAAAGTACATTAAATATATTTCATATATTGTACATATGATATTAACTAAAGTACACCAAATACATTTTATATACTGTAAATAAAATATCAAAAAGTACAGTAAATATATATTACATACAGTACATAAAATATCAAGTAGTACACCAAATATGTGTTATATATACTGTAAATAAACTATCAAAAACTACAGTAATTATATTTCATATATTGTATATATAATATTAATTAAAAGAACACCAAATACATTTTATATACTGTAAATAAAATATCAAAAAGCACAGTAAATATATATTACATACACTACATAAAATATCAAAAAGTACACCAAATATGTGTTATATATACTGCAAATAAACTATCAAAAACTACAGTAATTATATTTAATATACTGTACATAGAATATCAAAAATTACACCAAATGTATATTATATACTGTAAATAAAATATCAAAAAGGACAGTAAATATATACTACCCACCCTATGTTAAATATCAAAAAGTACAGCAAATATATATTATATAATTTACATAAAATACCAAAAGGACACCAAATATATATTATATACTGTACATAAAATATCGAAAAGTACTGTAAATATATTTCATATATTCTACATGTAATATTAAATAAAAGTACACCAAATACATTTTATATACTGTAAATAAAATATCAAAAAGTACAGTAAATATATATTACATACTGTACATAAAATATCAAATGGTACACCAAATATGTGTTATATATAGTGTAAATAAACTATCAAAATCTACAGTAATTATATTTAATATACTGTACCTAAAATATCAAAACTTACACCAAATTTATATTATATACTGTAATTAAATTATCAAAAAGTACAGTAAATATATATTACACACACTATGTAAAATATCAAAAACTACACCAAATATATATTATATAATTTACATAAAATATCAAAAGGCCACCAAATATATCTTATATACTGTACATAAAATATCAAAAAGTACAGTAAATATGTTTCATATATTGTACATATAATATTAACTAAAAGTACACCAAATACATTTTATATAGTGTAAATAAAATTTCAAATGTACAGTAAATATATATTACATACTGTACATAAAATATCAAAAAGTACACCAAGTATGTGTTATATATACTGTAAATAAAGTATCAAAAACTAGAGTAATTATATTTAATATACTGTACATAAAATACCAAAAATTACACCAAATGTATATTATATACTGTATATAAAATATCAGAAAGGACACTAAATATATACTACACACCCTACGTAAAATATCAAAAACTACACCAAATATATATTATATAATTTACATAAAATATCAAAAGGTCACCAAATATATCTTATACACCGTACATAAAATATCAAAAAGTACAGTAAATATATTTCATATATTGTACATATAATATTAAATAAAGTACACCAAATACATTTTATATACTGTAAATAAAATATGAAAAAGTACAGTAAATATATATTACATACAGTACATAAAATATCAAGAATACACCAAATATGTGTTATATATACTGTAAATAAACTATCAAAAACTACAGTAATTATATTTCATATATTGTACATATAATATTAACTAAAAGTACACCAAATACATTTTATATACTGTAAATAAAATATCAAAAAGTTCAGTAAATATATATTACATACACTACATAAAATATCAAAAAGTACACCAAATATGTGTTATATATACTGTAAATAAACTATCAAAAACTACAGTAATTATATTTAATATACTGTACATAAAATATCAAAAATTACACCAAATGTATATTATATACTGTAAATAAAATATCAAAAAGGACAGTAAATATATACTACACACCCTATGTAAAATATCAAAAACTACACCAAATACATATTATATAATTTACATAAAATATCAAAAGGACAACAAATATATATTATATACTGTACATAAAATATCGAAAAGAACAGTAAATATATTTCATATATTCTACATGTAATATTAACTAAAAGTACACCAAATACATTTTATATACTGTAAATAAAATATCAAAAATACAGTAAATATATATTACATACTGTACATAAATTATCAAATAGTACACCAAATATGTGTTATATATACTGTAAATAAACTATCAAAATCTACAGTAATTATATTTAATATACTGCACATAAAATATCAAAAATTACACCAAATGTGTATTTTAGACTGTAAATAAAATATCAAAAAGGAAAGTAAATATATAGTACACACCCTATGTAAAATATCAAAAACTACACCAAATTTATGTTCTATAATTAACATAAAATATGAAAAGGACACCAAATATATCTTATATACGGTAGATAAAATATCAAAAAGAACAGTAAATATAATTCATATATTGTACATATAATATTAACTAAAAGTACACCATATACATTTTATATACTGTGAATAAAATATCAAAAAGTACTGTAAATGTATATTACATACTGTACATAAAATATCAAAAAGTACACCAAATATGTGTTTTATATACTGTAAATAAACTATCAAAAAATACAGTAATTATATTTAATATACTGTACATAAAATATCAAAAATTATACCAAATGTACATTATATAGTGTAAATAAAATATTAAAAAGGACAGTAAATATATATGACACACACTATGTAAAATATCAAAGTCTACACCAAATATATATTATATAATTTACATAAAATATCAAAAGTACACCAAATATATATTATATACAGTACATAAAATATCAAAATGTACAGTAAATATATTTCATATATTGTGCATATAATATTAAGAAAAAGTACACAAAATACATTTTATATACTGTAAACAAAATATCAAAATACAGTAAATATATATTACATACTCTACATAAAATATCAAAAAGTACACCAAATATGTGTTATATATACTCTAAATAAACTATCGAAAAATACAGTTATTATATTTAATATACTGTACATAAAATATCAAAAATTACACCAAATGTATATTATATACTGTAAATAAACTATCAAAAAGGAAAGTAAATATATACTACACACCCTATGTAAAATATCAAAAACTACACCAAATATATATTATATAATTTACATAAAATATCAAAATGTCACCAAATATATCTTATACACCGTACATAAAATATCAAAAAGTACAGTAAATATATTTCATATATTGTACATATAATATTAAATAAAGTACACCAAATACATTTTATATACTGTAAATTAAATATCAAAAAGTACAGTAAATATATATTACAGACAGTACATAAAATATCAAGAAGTACACCAAATATGTGTTATGTACACAGTAAATAAAATATCAAAAATTACAGTAATTATATTTCGTATATTGTACATATAATATTAACTAAAAGTACACGAAATACAGTTTATATACTGTAAATAAAATATCAAAAAGTACAGTAAATATATATTACATACACTACATAAAATATCAAAAAGTACACCAAATATGTGTTACAGATACTGTAAATAAACTATCAAAAACTACAGTAATTATATTTAATATAATGTACATAAAATATCAAAAATTACACCAAATGTACATTATATACTGTAAATAAAATATCAAAAAGACAGTAAATATATACTACAAACCCTATGTAAAATATCAAAAACCACACCAAGTACATATTATATAATTTACATAAAATAACAAAAGGGCACCAAATATATATTATATACTGTACATAAAATATTGAAAAGTACAGTAAATATATTTCATATATTCTACATGTAATATTAACTAAAAGTACACCAAACACATTTTATATACTGTAAATAAAATATCAAAAAATACAGTAAATATATATTACATACTGTACATAAAATATCAAATAGTACACCAAATATGTGTTATATATACTGGAAATAAACTATCAAAATCTACAGTAATTATATTTAATATACTGTACAAAAAATATCAAATATTACACCAAATGTACATTATATACTATAAATAAAATATTAAAAACGACAGTAAATATATAAGACACACACTATGTAAAATATCAAAATCTACACCAAATATATATTATATAATTTACATAAAATATCAAAAGGTCACCAAATATATATTATATACTGTACATAAAATATCAAAAAGTACTGTAAATATATTTCATATATTGTACATATAATATTAACTAAAAGTACACAAAATACATTTTATATACTGTAAATAAAATATCAAAATACAGTAATTATATATTACATACTGTACATAAAATATCAAAAAGTACACCAAATATGTGTTATATATACTGTAAATAAACTATCATAAACCACAGTAATTTTATTTAATATACTGTACATAAAATATCAAAAATTACACCAAATGTATATTCTATACTGTAAATAAAATATCAAAAAGTACAGTAAATATATATTACACACCCAATGTAAAATATCACAAACTACACCAAATATATATTATATAATTTACATAAAATATCAAAAGGACACCAAATATATCTTATATACTGTACATAAAATATCAAAAATTATACTAAATATATTTCATATATTGTACATATAATATTAACTAAAAGTACACCAAATACATTTTCTATACTGCAAATAAAATTTCAAAAAGTACAGTAAAGTTATATTACATACTGAACATAAAATATCAAAAAGTACACCAAATATGTGTTATATATACTGTAAATACACTATCAAAAACTACAGTAATTATATTTAATATACTGTACATAAAATATCAAAAATTACACCAAATGTATATTATATACTCTAAATAAAATATGAAAAAGGACAGTAAATATATATTACACACCCTATGTAAAATATCAAAAACTACACCAAATATATATTATATAATTTACATAAAATATCAAAAGGACACCAAATATATCTTATATACTCTACATAAAATATCAAAAAGTACAGTAAATATATTTCATATATTGTACAGATAATATTAACTAAAAGTACACCAAAAACATTTTATATTCTGTAAATAAAATATCAAAATGTACAGTAAACATATATTACATACTGTACATAAAATATCAAAAAGTACACAAAATATGTGTTATAAATACTGTAAACTATCGAAAACTACAGTAATTATATTTAATATACTGTACATAAAATATCAAAAATCACACCAAATTTAAGTTATATACCGTAAATAAAATATCAAAAAGGACAGTGAATATATATGACACACACTATGTAAAATATGAAAAACTACACCAAATATATATTATATAACTTACAATAAATATCAAAAGGACACCAAATATATCTTATATACTGTACATAAAATATCAAAAAGTACAGTAAATATATTTCATATATTGTATATATAATATTAACTAAAAGTACACCAAATACATTTTATATACTGTAAATAAAATATCAAAAAGTACAGTAAATATATATTACATATTGTACATAAAATATAAAAAAGTACACCAAATATGTGTTATATATACTGTAAATAAGCTATGAAAAACTACAGTATTTATATTTAATATACTGTACATAAAATATCAAAAATTACACCAAATGTACATTATATAGTGTAAATAATATATCCAAAATACAGTAAATAAATATTACACACCCTATGTAAAATATCAAAAATTACACTAAATATATATTATATAATTTACAAAAAATATCGGAAGGACACCAAATATATCCTATATACTGTACATAAAATATCAAAAACTACAGTAAATAAATTTCATATATAGTACATATAATATTAACTAAATGTACACCAAATACATTTTATATACTCTAAATAAAATATCAAAATTTACAGTAAATATATATTACATACTGTACATAAAATATCAAAAAGTACACCAAATGTGTGTTATATGTACTGTAAATAAACTATCAAAAACTACAGTAATTATATTCAATATACTGTACATAAAATATCAAAAATTACTCCAAATGTACATTATATAGTGTAAATAAAATATCCAAACTACAGTAAATATATAACACACCCTTTGTAAAATATCCAAATTTACACCAAAGATATATTATATAATTTACAAAAAATATCGGAAGGACACAAAATATATCTTATATACTGTACGTAAAATATCAAAAACTACAGTAAATATATTCCATATATTGTACATATAATATTAACTAAAAGTACACCAAATACATTTTATATACTGTAAATAAAATATCAAAAATTACAGTAAATACATATTACATACTGTACATAAAATATCAAAAACTACACCAAATATGTGTTATATATACTGTAATTATCAAATACTACAGTAATTATATTTAATATACTGTACATAAAATATCAAAAATTACACCAAATGTGTATTATATACCGTAAATAAAATATCAAAAAGGAAAGTAAATATATATTACACCCTATGTAAAATGTCAAAAACTACGTCAAATATATATTATATAATTTACAAAAAATATTAAAGTACACCAAATATATCTTATATATTGTACATAAAATATCAAAAAGTACTGTAAGTATATTTAATATATTGTACATATAATATTAAGTAAAAGTACACCAAATATATTTTATATACTGTAAATAAATTATCAAAAAGTACAGTAAATATATATTACATACTGTACATACAATATCAAAAAGTACACCAAATATGTGTTATAGATACTGTAAATAAACTATCAAAATCTACAGTAATTATATTTAATATACTGTTTGTAAAATATCAAAAATTACACCAAATGTATATCATGTACTCTAAATAAAATATGAAAAAGGACAGTAAATCTATATTACGCACCCTATGTAAAATATCATAAACTACACCAAATATATATTATATAATTTACATAAAATATGAAAAGGACACCAAATATATCTTAAATACTGTACATGAAGTATCAAAAAGTACAGTAAATATATTTCATATATTGTACATATAATATTAACTAAAAGTACACGAAATACATTTTATATACTGTAAATAAAATATCAAAATATACAGTAAATATATATTACATACTGTACATAAAATATCAAAAAGTACACCAAATATGTGTTATATATACTGTAAATAAACTATCAAATCTACAGTAATTATATTCAATATACTGTACATAAAATATCAAAAATTACACCAAATGTATATTATATACTCTAAATAAAATATCCAAAATACAGTAAATATATATTACACACCCTATGTAAAATATCCAAATTTACACCAAATATCTATTATATAATTTACAAAAAATATCAGAAGGACACCAAATATATCTTATATAGTGTATGTAAAATAAAAAAACTACAGTAAATATATTTCATATATTGTACATATAATATTAACTAAAAGTACACCAAATACATTTTATATACTGTAAATAAAATATCAAAAATTACAGTAAATATATATTACATACTGTACATAAAATTTCAAAAAGTACACCAAATATGTGTTATATATACTGTAAACTATCAAAAACTTCAGTAATTATATATAATATACTGTACATAAAATATCAAAAATCACACCAAATGTATATTATATACTGTAAATAAAATATCAAAAAGTACAGTAAATATATTTCATATATTGTACATATAATATTAACTAAAAGTACACCAAATACATTTTATACACTGTAAATAAAATATCAAAAAGTACAGTAAATATATATTACATAAAGTACATAAAATATAAAAAAGTACACCGAATATGTGTTATATATACTGTAAATAAGGTATGAAAAACTACAGTAATTATATTTAATATACTGTACATAAAATATCAAAAATTACTCCAAATGTACATTATATAGTGTAAATAATATATCCAAAATACAGTAAATATATATTACACACCCTATGTAAAATATCAAAAATTACACCATATATATTATATAATTTACAAGAAATATCGGAAGGACACCAAATATATCCTATATACTGTACGTAAAATATCAAAAACTACATTAAATAAATTTCATATATTGTACATATAACATTAACTAAAAGTACACCAAATACATTTTATATACTGTAAATAAAATATCAAAAATTTCAGTAAATACATATTACATACTCTACATAAAATATTAAAAAGTACACCAAATATGTGTTATATATACTGTAATTATCAGAAACTACAGTAATTATATTTAATATACTGTACATAAAATATCAAAAATTACACCAAATGTATATTATATACTATAAATAAAATATCAAAAAGTACAGTAAATATATATTACACAACCTATGTAAAATATAAAATACTACACCAAATATATATTATATAATTTACATAAAATATCAAAAGGCCAACGAATATCTCTTATATACTGTACATAAAATACCAAAAGGTACAATAAATAGGTTTCATATATTGTACATATAATATTAACTAAAAGTACAACAAATACATTTCATATAATGTAAATAATATTTAAAAAAGTACAGTAAATATATATTACATACTGTACATAAAATATCAAAAAGTACACCAAATATGTGTTATATATACTCTAAATAATCTATAAAAAACTACAATAATTATATTTAATATACTGTACATAAAATATACAAAATTACACCAAATGTATTATATACTGTAAATAAAATATCAAAAAGTAGAGTAAATATATATTACACACCCTATGTAAAATATCAAAAACTACAGCAAATATATATTATATAATTTGCATAAAATATCAAAAGGACACCAATTATATCTTATATACTGTACATAAAATATCAAAAAGTACAGTATATATATTTCATATATTGTACATATAATATTAACTAAAGTACACCAAATACATTTTATATACTGTAAATAAAATATCAAAAATTTCAGTGAATATATATTACATACTGTACATAAAATATCAAAAAGTACACCAAATATGTGTTATATATACTCTTAATAAACTATCAAAAACTACAGTAATTATATTTAATATACTGTACATAAAATATCAAAAATTACACCAAATGTATATTTTTTATTGTAAATAAAATACCAAAATTTCAGTAAATATGTATTAAACACCTATATACAATATCACAAACTACACCAAATATATATTATATAATTTACATAAAATATCAAAAGGACACCAAATATACCTTTTATACTGTACATAAAATATCAAAATATACAGTAAATATATTTCATATATTGTACATATAATATTAACTAAAAGTACACCAAATATATTTTATATACTCCAAATAAAATATCAAAAATTACAGTAAATATATATTACATACTATACATAAAATATCAAAAAGTACACCAAATATGTGTTATATATACTGTAAATAAACTATCAAAAACTACGGTAATTATATTTAATATACTGTACATAAAATATCAAAAATTACACCAAATGTATATTATTGACTGTAAATAAAATATCAAAAAGTGCAGTAAATATATATTACACAACATATGTAAAATATCACAATCTACACCAAATATATATTATATAATTTACATAAAATACCAAAAGGACACCAAATATATCTTATATACTGTACATAAAATATCAAAAATACAGTAAATATATTTCATATATTGTACATATAATATTAACTGAAACTACACCAAATACATTTTATATAGTGTAAATAAAATATCAAAATACAGTAAATATGTATTATATACTGTACATAAAATATCAAAAAGCTCACCAAATATGTGTTATATATACTCTAAATAAACTATAAAATCTAAAGTAATTATATTTAATATACTGTACATAAAATATCAAAAATTAAACCAAATGTATATTATATACTCTAAATAAAATATGAAAAACTACAGTAAATATATACTACGCACCCTATGTAAAATATCACAAACTCCTCAAAATATATATTATATAATTTACATAAAATATCAAAAGTACACCAAATATATATTATATACTGTACATAAAATATCAAAAAGTACAGAAAATATATTTCATATATTGTATATATAATATTAACTGAAAGTACACCAAATGCATTTTATATACTGTAAATAAAATATCAAAAAGTTCCATAAATATATATTACATACAGTACATAAAATATAAAAAAGTACACCAAATATGTGTTATATATAATGTAAATAAACTATCAAAAACTACAGTAATTATATTTAATTTACTGTATATAAAATATCAAAAATTACACCAAATGTATGTTATATACTGTATATAAAATATCAAAAAGGACAGTAAATATATACTGCACACCCTATGTAAAATATCAAAAACTACACCAAATATATATTATATAATTTACATAAAATATCAAAAGGACACCAAGTATATCTTATATACTGTACATAAAATATCAAAAAGTACAGTAAATATATTTCATATATTGTGCATATAATATTAACTAAAATTACACCAAATACATTTTATGTACTGTAAATAGAATATCAAAAATACAGTAAATATATATTACATACTGTACATAAAATATCAAAAAGTACACCAAATATGTGTTATATATACTCTAAATAAACTATAAAAAGCTACAATAATTATATTTAATATACTGTACATAAAATATACAAAATTACACCAAATGTATTATATACTGTAAATAAAATATCAAAAAGTAGAGTAAATATATATTACACACCCTATGTAAAATATCAAAAACTACACCAAATATATATTATGTAATTTGCATAAAATATCAAAAGGACACCAAATATATCTTATATACTGTACATAAAATATCTAAATGTACAGTAAATATATTTCATATATTGTACATATAATATTAACTAAAAGTTCACCGAATACATTCTATATACTGTAAATAAAATACCAAATATTACAGTAAATATATATTACATACTGTACATAAAACATCAAATAGTACACCAAATATGTGTTATATATACTCTAAATAATCTATCGAAAACTACAGTAATTATGTTTAATATACTGTACATAAAATATCAAAAATTACACCAAATGTATATTATTTACTGTAAATAAAATATCAAAAATTACAGTAAATATATATTACACACCCTATGTAAAATATCACAAACTACACCAAATATATATAATATAATTTACATAAAATATCAAAAGGACACCAAATAAATCTTATATGCTCTACATAAAATATCAAAATGTACAGTAAATATACTTCATATATTTTACATATGATATTAACTAAAAGTACACCAAATACATTTTATATAGTGTAAATAATATATCAAAAAGTACAGTAAATATATATTACATAGTGTAAATAAAATATCAAAAAGTACACCAAATGTGTGTTATATATACTGTAAATAAACTATCAAATCTGCAGTAATTATATTTAATATACTGTACATAAAATATCAAAAATTACACCAAATATATATTATATACTGTAAATAAAATATCAAAAAGGGCAGTAAATATATATTACACACCCAATGTAAAATATCAAAAACTACACTAAATATATATTATACAATTTACATAAAATATCAAAAGGCCACAAAATATATCTTATATACTGTACATAAAATATCAAAAAGTACAGTAAATATATTTCATATATTGTACATATAAAATTAACTAAAAGTACACCAAATACATTTTATATACTGTGAATAAATTATTCAAAAGTACAGTAAATATATATTACATTCTGTACATAAAATATCAAAAAGTACACAAAATATGTGTTATATATACTGTAAATAAGATATCAAAAACTACAGTAATTATATTTAATATACTGTACCTAAAATATCAAAAATTACACAAATTGTATATTATATACTCTAAAAAAAATATGAAAAAGGACAGTAAATATATATTACACTCTATGTAAATTATCAAAAACTACACCAATTATATATTATATAATTTATATAAAATATCAGAAGGCCACCAAATATATCCTATATACTCTACATAAAATATCAAAAAGTACAGTAAATATGTTTCATATATTGTACATATAATATTAACTAAAAGTACACCAAATACATTTTATATACTGTAAATAACATATGAAAAATTACAGTGAATATATATTACATAATGTACATAAAATAACAAAAAGTACACCAAATATGTTTTATATGTACTGTAAATAAACTATCAAAACTACAGTAATTATATATATTTTACTGTACATAAAATATCAAAATTTGCACCAAATCTATATTATAAACTGTAAATAATATATCAAAAATACAGTAAATATATATTACACACTGTGCATAAAATATCAAAAACGACACCAAATATATATTATATAATTTACATAAAATATCAAAAGGACACCAAATACATATTATATACAGTACAAAAAATATCAAAATGTACAGTATATATATTTCATATATTGTACATATAAGATTATCTAAAAGTACAGCAAATACATATGATATAATGAAATAAAATATCAAAATTTCAGTAAATATATATTGCATACTGTACATAAAATATCAAAAAATACACCAAATATGTGTTATATATACTCTAAATAAACTATCAAAAACTACAGTAATTATATTTTATATACTGTACAGAAAATATGAAAAATTACACCAAATGTATATTATATATTGTAAATATAATATCAAAAAGTACACTAAATATATATTACACAGTCTATGTAAAGTATAAAAAACTACAAAAATATATATTATATAACTTACATAAAATATCAAAAGTACACCAAATATATATTATATACTGTATATAAAATATAACAAAGTACAGTAATTCTATTTCATATATTGTACGTATAATATTATCTAAAAGTTCACCAAATACATTTTATGTACTGTAAATAAATTAAAAAAATTACAGTAAATATATATTACATACTGTACATAAAATATTAAAAGTACACCAAATATGTGTTATATAGTGTAAATAAACTATCAAAAACTACAGTAATTATATTTAATATACTGTACATAAAATATAAAAATTACACCAAATGTATATTATATACTGTAAATAAAATATCAAAAAGTACAGCAAGTATATATTACACACTCTATGTAAAATATCAAAAACAACACCAAATATATATTATATACTTTACATAAAATATCAAAACTACACCATATACATATAATATACTGTACATAATATATCAAAATGTACACTAAATATATTTCATATATTATTCATATAAGATTAGCTAAAAGTACACCAAATACATATTATATACTGTAGATAAAATATCAAAAAGTACAGTAAATATATATAACATACTGTACATAAAATATCAAAAAGTACACTAAATATATGTTATATATACTGTACATAAACTATCAAAAACTACAGTAATTATATTTAATATACTGTACATAAAATGTCAAAAATTACACCAAATGTATATTATTTACTGTAAATAAAATATCAAAAAGGACAGTAAATATATATTACACACCATATGTAAAATATCACAATCTACACCAAATATATATTATATAATTTACATAAAATATCAAAAGTACACCAAATAGATATTATATACTGTACATAAAATATCAAATAGTACAGTAAATATATTTCATATATTGTACACATAATATTAAATAAAAGTACACCAAACACATTTTATATAGTGTAAATAAAATGTCAAAAGGTACAGTAAATATATATTACACACCATATGTAAAATATCACAATCTGCACCAAATATATATTATATAATTTACATAAAATATCAAAAGGACACCAAATATATCTTATATACTGTACATAAAATATCAAAAATTACAGTAAATATATTTCATATATTGTACATATATTATTAACTAAAAGTACACCAAATACATTTTATATAGTGTAAATAATATATCAAATATTACAGTAAGTATATATTACACATTCTATTTAAAATATCAAAAACTACACCAAAAATATATTTTATAATTTACATAAAATATCAAAAGTACACTTAATATATTTTATATACTGTACACAAAATATGAAAATGTACAGTAAATATATTTCATATATTGTACATATATTAAATAAAGTACACCAAATACATTGTATATACTGTAAATAAAATATCCAAAACTAGAGTAAATATATATTACATAATGTACATAAAATATCAAAATGTACACCAAATATGTGTTATATATACTGTAAATAAGCTATCAAAAACTACAGTAATTATATTTAACATACTGTACATAAAATACATACTGTACATAAAATATCAAAAAGTATACCAATTATGTGTTATATATACTGTAAAAAAACTTTAAAATCTACAGTAATTATATTTAATATACTGTACATAAAATATCAAAAATTACACTAAATGCATATTATATACTGTAAATAAAATATCAAATAGAACAGTAAATATTTATTACACACTCTATGTAAAATATCAAATACTACACCATATATGTGTTATATATACTGTAAATAGACAAAAATTACAGTAATTATATTTAATATACTGTACATAAAGTATCAAAAATTACACGAAATGTATACTATATACTGTAAAAAAACATCTAAAATTACAGTAAATATATATTACACACTTTATGTAAAATATCAAAATCTACGCCAAATATATATGAGATAATTTACATAAAATATCAAAAGTACACCAAATATATATTATGTACTGTACATAAAATATCAAAAATACCGTAAAAATATTGTACATATAATATTAACTAAAAGTACACCAAATACATTTTATATACTGTAAATAAAATATCGAAAAGTACAGTAAATATATATTACATACTGTACATAAAATATCAAAAAGTACACCAAATATGTGTTATATATACTGTAAATAAACTATAAAAACTACAGTAATTATATTTAATATAATGTACATAAAATATCAAAAATTACACAAAATGTATATTATATACTGTAAATAAAATATCAAAAATTACAGTAAATATATATTACACAATCTATTTAAAATATCAAAAACTACACCAAAATATATATTATAATTTATATAAAATATCAAAAGTACACTTAATATATTTTATATACTGTACATAAAATATGAAATGTACAGTAAATATATTTCATATATTGTACATATAATATTAAATAAAGTACACCAAATACATTTTATATACTGTAAATAAAATATCCAATAGTACAGTAAATATTACATACTGTACATAAAATATTAAAAAGTACACCAAATATGTGTTATATATACTGTAAATAAACTGTAAAAACTACAGTAATTATATATAATACACTGTACATAAAATATCAAAAATTACACTAAATGCATATTATATACTGTAAATAAAATATCAAATAGTACAGTAAATATTTATTACACACTCGATGTAAAATATCAAAAACTACGCCAAATATATATTATATAATTTGCATAAAATATCAAAAGTACACCAAATATATCTTATATACTGCACATAAAATATCAAAAGTAGAGTAAATATATTGCAAATATAGTACATATAATATTAACTAAAAGTACACCAAATACATTTTATATACTGTAAATAAAACATCCAAAAGTACAGTAAATATATATTACATACTGTACATAAAATATCGAAAAGTACAACAAATATATGTTATATATACCGTAAATAAACTTTAAAAACTACAGTAATTATATTTAATATACTGTACATAAAATATCAAAAACTACACTAAATGAATATGATATACAGTAAATAAAATATCAAACAGTACAGTAAATATTTATTACGCATTATATGTAAAATATCAAAAACTACACCAAATATACGTTATATAATTTACATAAAATATCAAAAGTACGCCAAATATATATTATATACTGTACATAAAATATCAAAATGCACAGTAAATCTATTTCATATATTGTACATATAATATTCATTGAAAGTACACCAAATACATTTTATATACTGTAAATAATATATACAAAAGCACAGTAAATATTTCTTACATACTGTACATAAAATATCAAAAACTACACCAAATATGTGTTATATATACTGTAAATAATCAATCAAAGACTACAGTAATTATATTTAATATACTGTACATAAAATATCAAAAATTACACGAAATGTATACTTTATAGTGTAAAAAAAATCTAAAATTACAGTAAATATATATTACACACTCTATGTAAAATATCAAAAACTAAGTCAAATATATATTATATAATTTACATAAAATATCAAAAGTACACCAAATATATATTATATACTCTACATAAAATATCAAAAATTACAGTAAATATATTGCAAATATTGTACATATAATATTTCCTAAAATTACACCAAATACATTTTCTATACTGTAAATAATATATCCAAAAGCACAGTAAATATATATCACATACTGTACATAATGTATCAAAAAGTACACAAAATATGTGTTACATATACTGTAAATAAACAATCAAAAACTACAGTAATTATATTTAATATACTGCACATAAAATATCAAAAATTACAAGAAATGTATACTATATACTATACAAAAAATATCTAAAATTACATTAAATATATATTACACACTCTATGAAAAATATCAAAAACTACACCAAATATATATTATATAATTTACATAAAATATCAAAAGTACACCAAATATATATTACATACTGTACATAAAATAACAAAAAGTACATGAAATATGTGTTATCTATACTGTAAATAAGCTATCAAAAACTACAATAATTATAATTAATATACGGTACATAAAATATCAAAAATTACACTAAATGCATATTATATACGGCAAATAAAATATCAAATAGTACAGTAAATATTTATTACACACTCTATGTTAAATATCTAAAACTACACCAAATATATGTTATATAATTTACATAATATATCAAAAGTACACCAAATATATATTATATACGGTACATAAAATATCAAAATGCACAGTAAATCTATTTCATATATTGTACATATAATATTAACTGAAAGTACACCAAATACATTTTATATACTGTAAATAATATATCCGAAAGCACAGTAAATATATATTACATATGGTACATAAAATATCAAAAAGTATACCAAATATGTGTTATATATACTGTAAATAAACAATCAAAAAATGCAGTAATTATATTTAATATACTGTACATAAAATATCAAAAATTACACGAAATGTATACTATATACTGTAAAAAAAATCTAAAATTACAGTAAATATATGTTACACACCCTATCTAAAATATCAAAAACTACGACAAATATATATTATATAATTTACATAAAATATCAAAAGTACACCAAATAGATATTATATACTGTACATAAAATATCAAAAAGTACAGTATATATATTTCATATATTGTACATATAATATTACCTACAGGTACACCAAATATATTTTATATACTGTAAATAAAATATCCAATAGTACAGTAAATATATACTCTATAAAAAATATCCAATAGTACAGTAAATATATATTACATACTGTACATAAAATATCAAAAAGTACAACAAATATGTGTTATATATACTGTAAATAAAGTATAAAAACTACAGTCATTATATTTAATATACTGTACATAAAATATGAAAAATTACACTAAATGCATATTATATACTGTAAATAAAATATCAAATAGTACAGTAAATATTTATTACACACTCTATGTAAAATATCAAAAACTACACCAAATATATCTTATATAATTTACATACAATATCAAATGTACACCAAATATATATTATATTCTGTACATAAAATATTAAAACGCACATTAAATCTATTTCATATGTTGTACATATAATATTAACTGAAAGTACACCAAATACATTATTTATATTGTAAATAAAATATCCAAAAGCACAGTAAATATATAATACATACTGTAGATAAAATATCCAAAAGTACACCAAATATGTGTTATATATACTGTAAATAAACAATCAAAAAAACAGTAATTATATTTAATATACTGTACATAAAATATCAAAAATTACACGAAATGTATACTATATACTGTAAAAAAAATCTACAATTACATTAAATATATATTACACACTCTATGTAAAATATCAAAAACTACGCCAAATATATATTATATAATTTACATAAAATATCAAAAGTACACCAAATGGATATTATATAGTGTACATAAAACATCAAAATGCACAGTAAATATATTTCACATAATGTACATATATTAACTAAAAGTACACCAAATACATTTTATATACTGTAAATAAAATACCCAAAAGTACAGTAAATATATATTACAAACTGTACATAAAATATCAAAAATTACACCAAATATGTGTTATATTTAGTGTTAATAAACTATAAAATCTACAGTAATTATATTTAATATACTGTACATAAAATATCAAAAATTACACAAAATGTATATTATATACTGTAAATAAAATATCAAAAATTACAGTAAATATTTATTACGCACTCTATGTAAAATATCAAATACTACGCCAAATATATATTATATGATTTACATAAAATATCAAAAGTACACCAAATATATATTATATACTGTACATAAAATATGAAAATGTACAGTAAATATATTTCATATATTGTACGTATATTAAATAAAGTACACCAAATACATTGTATATACTGTAAATAAATTATCCAATACTACAGTAAATATATATTACATAATGTACATAAAATATCAAAATGTACACCAAATATGTGTTATATATACTGTAAATAAGGTATCAAATACTACAGTAATTGCATTTAATATATTGAACATAAAATACATACTGTACATAAAATATCAAAAAGTACACCAAATATGTGTTATATATACTGTAAAAAAACTATAAAATCTACAGTAATTATATTTAATACACTGTAAATAAAATATCAAAAATTACACTAAATGCATATTATATACTGTTAATAAAATATCAAATAGTACAGTAAATATTTATTACACACTCTATGTAAAATATCAAAAACTACACCAAATATGTGTTATATATACTGTAAATAAACAATCAAAAATTAGAGTAATTATATTTAATATACTGTACATAAAATATCAAAAATTACACGAAATGTATACTATATACTGTAAAAAAAATCTAAAATTACAGTAAATATATATTACACACTCTATGTAAAATATCAAAAACTATGCCAAATATATATTATATAATTTACATAAAATATCAAAAGTACACCAAATAGATATTATATACAGTACATAAAATATCAAAAATACATTAAATATATTGCAAATTTTGTACATATAATATTAACTAAAAGTACACCAAATACATTTTATATACTGTAAACAAAATATCCAAAAGTACAGTAAATTTATATTACATAATGTACATAAATTATCAAAAAGTACACCAAATATTTGTTATATATACTGTAAATAAACTATAAAAACTACAGTAATTATATTTAAAATACTGTACATAAAATATCAAAAATTACACAAAATGTATATTATATACTGTAAATAAAATAACAAAAATTACAGTAAATATATATTACACATTCTATTTAAAATATCAAAACTACACCAAAAATATATTTTATAATTTACATAAAATATCAATAGTACACTTAATATATTTAATATACTGTACATAAAATATGAAAATGTAGAGTAAATATATTTCATATATTGTATATATAATATTAAATAAAGTACACCAAATACATTTTATATACTGTACATAAAATATCCAATAGTACAGTAAATATACATTAAATACTGTGCATAAAATATCAAAAAGTACACCAAATACGTGTTATATATACTCTAAATAAACTATCAAAAACTACAGAAATTATATTTAATATACTGTACATAAAATATCAAAAATTACACTAAATGCATATTATATACTGTAAATAAAATATCAAATAGTACAGGAAATATTTATTACACACTCTATGTAAAATATCAAAAACTACACCAAATATATGTTATGTAATTTACATAAAATATCAAAAGAACACCAAATATATATTATATACTGTACATAAAAAATCAAAATGCACAGTAAATCTATTTCATATATTGTAAATGTAAAATTAACTGAAAGTACTCCAAATACATTTTATATACTGTAAATAAAATATTCAAAAGCACAGTAAGTATATATTACATACGGTACATAAAATATCAAAAAGTACACCAAATATGTGTTATACATACTGTAAATAAACAATCAAAAAATACAGTAATTATATTTAATATACTGTACATAAAATATCAAAAATTACACGAAATGTATACTATATACTGTAAAAAAAATATCTAAAATTACAGTAAATATATGTTACACACTCTATGTAAAATATCGAAAACTACGACAAATGTATATTATATAATTTACATAAAATATCAAAAGTACACCAAATAGATATTATATACTGTACATAAAATATCAAAAAGTAGAGTAAATATATTTCATATATAGTAAATATAATATTAACTAAAATTACACCAAATACATTTTATATACTGTAAATAAAATATCCCATAGTACAGTAAATATATATTACATAATGTACATAAAATATCAAAAAGTACACCAAATATGTGTTGTCTATACTGTAAATATGCTATCAAAAACTACAATAATTATAATTAATATACTGTACATAAAATATCAAAAATTACACTAAATGCATATTATATACTGCAAATAAAATATCAAATAGTACAGTAAATATTTATTACACACTCTATGTTAAATATCAAAAACTACACCAAATATGTTATATAATTTACATAAAATATCAAAAGTACTCGAAATATATATTATATAATCTACATAAAATATCAAAATGCACAGTAAATCGATTTCATATATTGTACATATAATATTAACTGAATGTACACCAAATACATTTTATATACTGTCAATAATATATCCGAAAGCACAGTAAATATATATTACATACGGTACATAAAATATCAAAAAGTATACCAAATATGTGTTATATATACTGTAAATAAACAATCAAAAAATACAGTAATTATATTTAATATACTGTACATAAAATATCAAAAATTACACGAAATGTATACTATATACTGTAAAAAAAATCTAAAATTACAGTAAATATATGTTACACACTCTATCTAAAATATCAAAAACTACGACAAATATATATTATATAATTTACATAAAATATCAAATGTACACCAAATAGATATTATATACTGTACATAAAATATCAAAAAGTACAGTATATATATTTCATATATTGTACATATAATATTATCTAAAGGTACACCAAATACATTTTATATACTGTAAATAAAATATCCAATAGTACAGTAAATATATACTCTAAATAAAATATCCAATAGTACAGTAAATATATATTACATACTGTACATAAAATATCAAAAAGTTCACCAAATATGTGTTATATATACTGTAAATAAAGTATAAAAACTACAGTAATTATATTTAATATACTGTACATAAAATATGAAAAATTACACTAAATGCATATTATATACTGTAAATAAAATATCAAATAGTACAGTAAATATTTATTACACACTCTATGTAAAATATCAAAAACTACACCAAATATATGTTATATAATTTACATAAAATATCAAATGTACACCAAAATATATATTATATTCTGTACATAAAATATCAAAATGCACATTAAAACTATTTCATATATTGTACATATAATATTAACTGAAAGTACACCAAATACATTTTATATATTGTATATAAAATATCCAAAAGCACAGTAAATATATATTACATACTGTAGATAAAATATCCAAAAGTACACCAAATAGGTGTTATATATACTGTAAATAAACAATCGAAAAAACAGTAATTATATTTAATATACTGTACATAAAATATCAAAAATTACACGAAATGTATACTATATACAGTAAAAAAAATCTAAAATTACATTAAATATATATTACACACTCTATGTAAAATATCAAAAACTACGCCAAATATATATTATATAATTTACATAAAATATCAAAAGTACACCAAATAGATATTATATAGTGTACATAAAATATCAAAATGCACAGTAAATATATTTCACATAATGTACATATATTAACTAAAAGTACACCAAATACATTTTATATACAGTAAATAAAATATCCAATAGTTCCGTAAATATATATTACATACTGTACATAAAATATCAAAAAGTACACCAAATGTGTGTTACCTATACTGTAAATAAGCTATCAAAAACTACAAAAATTATATTTAATATACTGTACATAAAATATCAAAAATTACACTGAATACATATTATATACTGCAAATAAAATATCAAATAGTACAGTAAATATTTATTACACACTCTATGTTTAATATCAAAAACTACACCAAATATATGTTATGTAATTTACATAAAATATCAAAAGTACACCAAATATATATTATATACTGTACATAAAAAATCAAAATGCACAGTAAATCTATTTCATATATTGTATACATAATATTAACTGAAAGTACTCCAAATACATTTTATATACTGTAAATAAAATATTCAAAAGCACAGTAAGTATATATTATGTACGGTACATAAAATATCAAAAAGTACACCACATATGTGTTATACATACTGTAAATAATCAAAAAATACAGTAATTATATTTAATATACTGTACATAAAATATCAAAAATTACACGAAATGTCTACTATGTAATGTAAAAAAAATATCTAAAATTACAGTAAATATATGTTACACACACTATGTAAAATATCAAAAACTACGACAAATATATATTATATAGTTTACATAAAATATCAGAAGTACACCAAATAGATATTATATACTGTACATAAAATATCAAAAAGTACAGTAAAAATATCGCAAATATTGTACATATAATATTAACAAAAAGTACACCAAATACATTTTATATACTGTAAATAAAATATCCAATAGTACAGTAAATATATATTACATACTGTACATAAAATATCAAAAATTACACCAAATATGTGTTATATATACTGTAAATAAGCTATCAAAACTACAGTAATTATATACAATATACTGTACATAAAATATCAAAAATTACACTAAATGCATATTATATACTGTAAATAAAATATCAAATAGTACAGTAAATATTTATTACAGACGCTATGTAAAATATCAAAAACTACACCAAATATATGTTATATAATTTACATAAAATATCAAAAGTTCACCAAATATATATTATATACTGTACATAAAATATCAAAATGCACAGTAATGTATTTCATATATTGTACATATAATATTAACTGAAAGTACACCAAATACATTTTATATACTGCAAATAAAATATCCAAAAGCACAGTAAATATATATTACATACTGTACATAAAATTTCAAAAAGTACACCAAATATGTGTTATATATACTGTAAATAAACAATCAAAAACTACAGTAATTATATTTAGTATACTGTACATAAAATATCAAAAATTACACGAAATGTATACTATATACTTTAAAAAATATCTAAAATTACAGTAAATATATATTACACACTCTATGTAAAACATCAAAAACTACGCCAAATATATATTATATGATTTACATAAAATATCAAAAGTACACCAAATAGATGTTATATACAGTACATAAAATATGAAAAAGTTCAGTAAATATATTTCATATGTTGTACATATAATATTAACTAAAAGTACACCAAATACATTTTATATAGTGTAAATGAAATATCCAATAGTACAGTAAATATATATTACATACTGTACATAAAATATCAAAAAGTACACCAAATATGTGTTATATATACTGTAAATAAACTATAAAAACTACAGTAATTATATTTAATATACTGTACATAAAATATCATAAATTACACGAAATGCATATTATATACTGTAAATAAAATATCAAATAGTACAGTAAATATTTATTCCACACTCTATGTAAAATATCAAAAACTACACCATATATATGTTATATAATTTACATAAAATATCAAATGTACACCAAATATATATTATATTCTGTACATAAAATATCAAAATGCACAGTAAATCTATTTTATATATTTTACATATAATATTATCTGAAAGTACACCAAATACATTTTATATACTGTAAATAAAATATCCAAAAGCACAGTAAATATATATTACATAGAGTACATAAAATATCAAAAAGTACACCAAATATGTGTTATATATACTGTAAATAAACAATCAAGAAATACACTAATTATATTTAATATACTGTACATAAAATATCAAAAATTACACGAAATGTATACTATATACCGTAAAAAAAATCTAAAATTACAGTAAATATATATTACACACTCCATGTAAAATATCAAAAACTACACCAAATATACATTACATAATTTACATAAAATATCAAATGTACACCAAATAGATATTATATACTGTACATAAAATATCAAAGTGTACAGTAAATATATTTCATATATTGTACATATAATATTAACTAAAAGTACACCAAATACATTTTATATACTGTAAATAAAATATCCAATTGTACAGTAAATATATATTACATACTGTACATAAAATATCAAAAAGTACACCAAATATGTGTTATATGTACTGTAAATAAAGTGTCAAAAACTACAGTAATTATATTTAATATACTGTACATAAAATGTCAAAAATTACACCAAATGTATATTATATACTGTAAATAAAATATCAAAAATACAGTAAATATATATTACACACAGTACCGAAAATATAAAAAACTACACCAAATATATATCATATAATTTACAGAAAATATCAAAAGTACACCAAATACATATTATATACTCTACATAAAATATCAAAATGTACATTAAATATATTTCATATATTTTACATATAATATTAACTAAAAGTACACCAAATACATTTTATATAGTGTAAATAATATATCCAAAATACAGTAAATATATATTACCTACTGTACATAAAAGTATCAAAAAGTACAGCAAATATGTGTTATATATACTCTAAATAAACTATCAAAAACTACAGTAATTATATTTAATATACAGTACATAAAATATCAAAAATTATACAAAATGTATATTATATACTGTAAATAAAATATCAAAGTATAGTAAATATATATTACACAGTCTATGTAAAATATCAAAGACTACACCAAATATATATTATATAATTTATATAAAATATCAAAAGTACACCAAATATATATTATATAATGTACATAAAATATCAAAAAGTACAGTAAATATATTTTATATATTGTATATATGATATTAACTACAAGTACACCAAATACATTTTATATACTGTAAATAAAAAATCCAAAATTCAGTAAATATATATTACACAGTGTACATAAAATATCAAAAGTACACCAAATATGTGTTGTATATACTGTAAATAAAGTATCAAAAACGACAGTAATTATATTCAATATAGTGTACATAAAATATCAAAAATTACACCAAATGTATATTATATACTGTAAATAAAATATCAAAAAGTACAGTAAATATATATTACACATTCTATGTAAAATATCAAAAACAACACTAAATATACATTATAAAATTTACATAAAATATCAAAGTACAACAAATATATATTCTATACTGTACATAAAACATCAAAAAGAACAGTAAATATATCGCAAATATTGTACATATAATATTAACAAAAAGTACATGAAATACATTTTATATACTGTAAATAAATATCCAATAGTACAGTAAATATATATTACATACTGTACATAAAATGTAAAAGTACACCAAATATGTGTTATATTAAGTGTAAATAAACTATGAAAAACTACAGTAATTATATTCAATATACTGTACATAAAATATCAAAAATTACACTAAATGCATATTATATACTGTAAATAAAATATCAAATAGTACAGTAAATATTTATTACACACTCTATGTAAAATATCAAAAACTACACCAAATATATGTTATATAATTTACATAAAATATCAAAAGCACACCAAATATATATCATATACTGTACATAAAATATCAAAAATTACGTGAAATGTATACTATATACTGTAAAAAAAATCTAAAATTACAGTAAATATATATTACGCACTCTATGTAAAATATCAAAAACTACGCCAAATATATATTGTATAATTTACGTAAAATATCAAATGTATAACAAAGATATAGTATATACTGTACATAAAATATCAAAAGGTACAGTATATATATTGCAAATATTGTACATATAATATTAAGTAAAAGTACACCAAATGCATTTTATATACTGTAAATAAAATATCCAAAAGTACAGTAAATATATCTTATATACTGTACATAAATTATCAAAAAGTACACCAAATACGTGTTATATATACTGTTAATAAACTATAGAAACTACAGTAATTATATTTAATATACTGTACATAAAATATCAAAAATTACACTAAATGCATATTATATACTGTAAATAAAATATCAAATAGTACAGTAAATATATATTACACACTCTATGTAAAATATCAAAAACTACGCCAAATATACATTACATAATTTACATAAAATATCAAAAGTACACCAAATAGATATTATATACTGTACATAAAATATCAAAGTGTACAGTATATATATTTCATATATTGTACATATAATATTAACTAAAAGTACACCAAATACATTTTATATACTGTAAATAAAATATCCAATAGTACAGTAAATATATATTACATACTGTACATAAAATATAAAAGTACACCAAATATGTGTTATATATACTGTAAGTAAACTGTCAAAAACTACAGTAATTATATTTAATATACTGTACATAAAATGTCAAAAATTACACCAAATGTATATTATATACTGTAAATAAAATATCAAATAGTACACTAAATATTTATTACACACTCTATGTAAAATATCAAAAACTACACCAAATATATGTTATATAATTTACATAAAATATCAAAAGTACACCAAATATATATGATATACCGTACATAAAATATCAAAATGCACAGTAAATCTATTTCGTATATTGTACATATAATATAAACTGAAAGTACACCATATACATTTTATATACTGTAAATAAAATATCCAAAAGCACAGTAAATTGATATTACATACTGTACATGAAATATCAAGAAGTACACCAAATATGTGTTATATATACTGTAAATAAACTATAAAAAACGACAGTAATTATATTTAATATACTGTACATAAAATATCAAAAATTACACTAAATGCATATTATATACTGTAAATAAAATATCAAATAGTACAGTAAATATTTATTACACACTCTATGTTAAATATCAAAAACTACACCAAATATATGTTATATAATTTACATAAAATATCAAAAGTACAGCAAATATATATTATATACTGTACATAAAATATCAAAAATTACACCAAATGCATATTATATACGGTAAATAACATATCAAAAAGGATAGCAATTATATATTACACACTCCATGTAAAATATCAAAAACTACACCAAATAGATACTATATAATTTACATGAAATATCAAAAGTACACCAAATATATATTATATATTCTACATAAAATATCAAAAAGTACAGTAAATATATTTCATATATTGCACATATAATATTAACTAAAAGTACACCAAATACATTTTATATACTGTAAATAAAATATCAAAAATACAGTAAATATATATTACATACTGTACAAAAAATATCAAAAAGTACACCAAATATGTGTTATATATAGTAAATAAAATATCAAAAAGTACAGTAATTATATTTAATAAACTGTACATAAAATATCAAAAATTACACCAAATGTATAGTATATACTGTAAATAACATATCAAAAAGTACAGTAAAGATATATTACACATTCTCAGTAAAATATAAAAAACTACACCAAATATATATTATATACATTACATAAAATATCAAAAGTACAGGAAACATATATTATACACTGTACATAAAATATCAAAGTTACAGTAAATATATTCCATATATTGTACATATAATATTAACTAAAAGTACACCAAATACATTTCATATACTGTAAATAAAATATGAAAAACTACAGTAAATATGTATTACATACTGTACATGAAATATCAAAAGAACACCAAATATGTGTTATATATGTTGTAAATAAACTATCAAAAACTACCGTAATGGTATTTAATATACTGTACATAAATTATCAAAAATTACTCCAAATGTACATTATATACTGTAAATAAAATATCAAAAAGTACAGTAAATATATATTACACACCCTATGTAAAATTTCAAAAACTACACCAAATATATATTATATAATTTACATAAAATATCAAAAGGACACGAAATATATCTTATATATTCTACATAAAATATCAAAAATTACAGTAAATATATTTCATATATTGTACAGAGATTATTAACTAAAAGTACACCAAGTACCTTTTATATAGTGTAAATAAAATATCAAAAAGTACAGTAAAAATATATTACACACCATAAGTAAAATATCACAATCTACACCAAATATATATTACATAATTTACATTAAATATCAAAAGGACACCAAATATACCTTATATACTGTACATAAAATATCAAAATGTACAGTAAATATATTTCATATATTGTACATATATTATTAACTAAAAGTACACCAAATACATTTCATATACTGTAAAGAAAATATGAAAAACTACAGTAAATATATATTACATACTGTACATGAAATATCAAAAGGACACCAAATATGTGTCCTTTATACTGTAAATACTCTATCAAAAACTACCATAATGATATTTAATATACTGTACATAAATTTTCAAAAATTACTCCAAATGTACATTATATACTGTAAATAAAATATCAGAAAGTACAGTAAATATATATTACACACCCTATGTAAAATATCAAAAACTACACCAAATATATATTATATAATTTACATAAAATATCAAAAGTACACCAAATATACCTTATATACTGTACATAAAATATCAAAACGTACAGTAAATATATTTCAAATATTGTACATATAATATTAACTAAAAGTACACCAAATACATTTTATATACTGTAAATAAAATATCAAAAATTACAGTAAATATATATTACATACTGTATATAAAATATCAAAAAGTACACCAAATATGTGTTATATATACTGTAAATAAACTATTAAAAACTACAGTAATTATATTTAATATACTGTACATAAAATATCAAAAATTACACCAAATGTATATTATTTACTGTAAATAAAATATCAAAATGTACAGTAAATATATATTACACACCGTATGTAAAATATAATAATCTACACCAAATATATATTATATAATTCACATAAAATATCAAAAGGACACCAAATATATCTTATATACTTTACATAAAATATCAAAAAGTACAGTAAATATATTTCATATATTTTACATATAATTTTGCCTAAAAGTATACCAAATACATTTTATATCGTGTAAATAAAATTTCAAAATTTCAGTAAATATGTATTACATACTGTACATAAAATATCAAAAAGTACACCAAATATGTGTTATATATACTGTAAATAAACTATAAAAACTACAGTAATTATATTTAATATACTGTATATAAAATATCAAAAATTACACCAAATGTATATTATATACTGTAAAGAAAATATGAAAAAGGACAGTAAATATATATTACACTCTCTGTAAAATATCAAAAACTACAAATATATATTATATAATTTACATAAAATATCAAAAGGACAAAAAATATATCTTATATACTATACATAAAATATTAAATAGTTCAGTAAATATATTTCTTATATTGTACATATAATATTAACTAAAAGTACACCAAATACATTTTATATACTGTAAATAAAATATCGAAATGTACAGTAAATATATATTACATACTGTACATAAAATATCAAAAAGTACACCAACTATGTGTTATATATACTATAAATAAACTATCAAAAACTGCAGTAATTATATTTAATATACTGTACATAAAATGTCAAAAATTACACCAAAGTTATATTATTTTCTGTAAATAAAATATCAAAAGTACAGTAAATATATCTTACACACCATATGTAAAATATCACAATCTACACCAAATATATATTATATAATTTACATAAAATATCAAAAGGACACCAAATATATATTACATACTTTACATACAATATCAAAATGCACAGTAAATCTATTTCATATATTGTACATATAATATTACCTGAAAGTACACCAAATACAATTTATATATTGTAAATAAAATATCCAAAAGCACAGTAAATATGTATTACATACTGTACACAAAATATCAAAAAGTACACCAAATATGTGTTATATATACTGTAAATAAAAAATCAAAATACACAGTAATTATATTTAATATACTGTACATAAAATATCAAAAATTACACGAAATGTATACTATGTACTGTAAAAAAAAATCTAAAATTACAGTAAATATATATTATACACTCTATGTAAAATATCAAAAACTACGCCAAATATATATTATATAATTTACATAAAATATCAAAAGTACACCAAATAGATATTATATACTGTACATAAAATATCAAAATGCACAGTAAATCTATTTCATATATTGTACATATAATATTAACTGAAAGTACACCAAATACATTTTATATACTCTACATAAAATATCAAAAAGTACACCAAATATGTGTTAAATATACTGTAAATAAAGTATAAAAACTACAGTAATTTTATTTAATATAGTGTACATAAAATATGAAAAATTACGCTAAATGCATATTATATACTGTAAATAAAATATCAAATAGTACAGTAAATATTTATTACACACTCTATGTAAAATATCAAAAATTACACCAAATATATGTTATATACTTTACATAAAATATCAAAAGTACAGGAGATATATATTATACACTGTACATAAAAAATCAAAATTACAGTAAATATATATTACATACTGTACATAAAATATCAAAAAGTACACCAAATATGTGTTATATATACTGTAAATAAACTATCAAAAACTGCAGTAATTATATTTAATATACTGTACATAAAATATCAAAAATTACACCAAAGGTATATTATTTACTGTAAATAAAATACAAAATGTGCAGTAAACATATATTACACACCCTATGTAAAATATTACAAACTACACCAAATATATATTATATAATTTACATAAAATACCAAAAGGACACCAAATATACATTATATACTGTACACAAAATATAAAAATATACAGTAAATATATTTCGTATATTGTAAAGATAATATTAACTAAAAGTACACCAAATAAATTTTATATACTGTAAATAAAATATCAAAAAGTACAGTAAATATATATTATATACTGTACATAAAATATCACAAAGTACACCAAATATGTGTTATATATACTGTAAATAAACTATCAAAAACTACAGTAATTACATTTAATATACTGTACATAAAATATCAAAAATTACACCAAATGTATATTATATACTCTAAATAAAATATGAAAAAGGACAGTAAATATATATTACGCACTCTATGTAAAATATCACAATCTACACCAAATATATATTATATAATTTACATAAAATATCAAAAGCACACCAAATACATCTTATATACTGTACATAAAATATCAAAAAGTACAGTAAATATATTTCATATATTGTACATATAATATTAACTAAAAGTACACCAGATACATTTATATACTGAAAATAAAATATAAAAAAGTACAGTAAATATATATTATATACAGTACATAAAATATAAAAAAGGACAGCAAATATGTGTTATATATACTGTAAATACACTATCAAAAACTACAGTAATTATATTTATTATACTGTACAAAAAATATCAAAAAGTACACAAAATATGTGTTATATATAGTAAATAAAGTATCAAAAACTACAGTAATTATATTTAATATACTGTACATAAAATATCAAAAATTACTCCAAATGTACATTATATACTGTAAATAAAATATCAAAAAGTACAGTAAATATATATTACACACACGATGTAAAATATCACAAACTACACCAAATATATATTATATAATTTACATAAAATATCAAAAGTACACCAAATATATATTATGTACTGTACATAAAATATCACAATGTGTAGTAAATATGTTTCATATATTGTACATATAATATTAACTAAAAGTACACCAAATATACTTTATATACTGTAAATAAAATACCAAAATGTACAGTAAATATATATTACATACTGTACATAAAATATCAGAAAGTACACCAAATATGTGTTATATATACTGTAAATAAACTATCAAAAACTACAGTAATTATATTTAATATACTGTACATAAAATATCAAAAATTACACCAAATGTATAGTATATACTGTAAATAACATATCAAAAAGTACAATAAAGATATATTACGCATTCTCTGTAAAATATAAAAAACTACACCAAATATATATTATATACTTTACATAAAATATCAAAAGTACACCAAATATATGGTATACACTGTACATAAAATATCAAAATTACAGTAAATATATTCCATATATTGTACATATAATATTAACTAAAAGTACACCAAATACATTTCATATACTGTAAATAAAATATGAAAAACTACACTAAATATATATTACATACTGTACATGAAATATCAAAAGGACACCAAATATGTGTCTTTATACTGTAAATAAACTATCAAAAACTACCGTAATGATATTTAATATACTGTACATAAATTATCAAAAATTACTCCAAATGTACATAATATAGTGTAAATAAAATATCAAAAAGTACAGTATATATATATTACACACCCTATTTAAACTATCACAATGAACACTAAATAGATATTATATAATTTACATAAAATATCAAAAGGGCACCAAATATATCTTATATACTGTACATAAAATATCAAAAATTACAGTAAATATATATTACATACTGTACATAAAATATCAAAAAGAACACCAAATATGTGTTATATATACTGTAAACTATCAAAAACTGCAGTAATTATATTTAAGATACTGTATATAAAATATCAAAAATTAAACCAATGGTATATTATTTACTGTAAATAAAATATCCAAAAGTACAGTAAATATATCTTACACACCATATGTAAAATATCACAATCTACACCAAATGTATATTACATAATTTACATAAAATATAAAAATGACACCAAATATATCTTATATACTGTACATAAAATATCAAAATGTACAGTAAATATATTTCATATAATGAACATATAATATTAACTAAAAGTACACCAAATACATTTTATGTACTGTGAATAAAATATCAAAAAGTTAAGTAAATATATATTACACACTGTACATAAAATATCGAAAAGTACACCAAATATGTGTTATATATACTGTAAATAAACTATCAAAAACTACTATAATTATATTTAATATACTGTACATAAAATATAAAAAATTACCCCAAATATATAATATACTGTAAATAAAATATCAAAAAGTGCAGTAAATATATATTACACACCCTATGTAAATTATCACAAACTACACCAAATATATATTATATAATTTACATAAAATATCAAAAGGACAGCAAATATATCTTATATACTGTACATAAAATTTCAAAATGTACAGTAAATATATTTCATATATTGTACATATAATATTAACTAAAAGTACCCCAAATACATTTTATATACTGTAAACGAAATATCAAAAATTACAGAATATATATATTACATAATGTACAAAAAATATCAAAAAGAACACCAAATATGTGTTATATATACTGTAACTAAACTATCAAAAACTACAGTAATTATATATAATATACTGTAAATAAAATATCAAAAATTACACCAAATGTATATTATTTACTGTAAATAAAATATCAAAAAGGACAGTAAATATATACTACACACCCTATATAAAATATCAAAAACTACAACAAATATATATTCTATAATTTACATAAAATAATAAAAGTACACCAAATATATATTATATACTGTACATAAAATAACAAAAGTACAGTAAATATATTTCATATATTGTACATATAATATTAACTTAAAGTACACCAAATACATTTTATATACTTTAAAAAATATCAAAAAGTACAGTAAATATATGTTACACACTGTACTTAAAATATCAAAAAGTACTCCAAATATGTGTTTTATATACTGTAAATTCACTATCAAAATCTACAGTAATTATATTTCTTATACTGTACATAAAATATCAAAAATCACACCAAATGTATATTATATATGGTAAATAACATATCAAAAAGCATAGTAAATATATATTACGCACTCCATGTAAAATATCAAAAACTACACCAAATAGATATTATATAATTTACATAAAATATAAAAGTACACCAAATATATATTATATACTCTACATAAAATATCAAAAAGTACAGTAAATATATTTCATGTATTGTACATATAATAATAACTTAAAGTACACCAAATACATTCTATATACTTTAAAAAATATCAAAAATACAGTAAATATATGTTACACACTGTACTTAAAATATCAAAAAGTATTCCAAATATGTGTTTTATATACTGTAAATACTCTATCAAAAACTACAGCAACTATATTTATTATACTGTACATAAAATATCAAAAATTACACCAAAAGTATATTATATAAGGTAAATAACATATCAAAAAGGATAGTAAATATGTATTATACACTCCATGTAAAATATCAAAAACTACACCAAATAGATATTATATAATTTACATAAAATATCAAAATTACACCAAATATGTATTATATACTCTACATAAAATATCAAAAAGTACAGTAAATATATTTCATATATTGCACATAGAATATTGATTAAAAGTACACCAAATACATTTTATATACTGTAAATAAAATAGCAAAAAGTACAGTAAATATATATTACATACTGTACATAAAATATCAAAAAGTACACCAAATATGTGTTATATATACTGTAAACTGTCAAAAACTACAGTAATTATATTTAATATACTGTACATAAAATATCAAAAATTACACCAAATGTATATTACTTACTGTAAATAAAATATCAAAAAGTACAGTAAATATATCATACACACCCTATGTAAAATATCACAATCTACACCAAATGTATATTATATAATTTACATAATATATCAAAAGGACTCCAAATATATCTTATATAGTGTACATAAAATATCAAAAAGTACAGTAAATATATTTCATATAATGTACATATATTATTAACTAAAAGTACACCAAATACATTTTATATACAGTAAATAAAATATCAAAAAGTACAGTAAATACATATTACATACTGTACATAAAATATCAAAAAGTACACCAAATATATGTTATATATAGTAAATAAAATATCAAAAACTACAGTAATTATATTTAATATACTATACATAAAATATCAAAAATTACTCCAAATGTACACTATATACTGTAAATAAAATATCAAAAAGTATAGTAAATATATATTACACACCCTATGTAAAATATCACATACTACACCAAATATATATTATATAATTTACATGAAATGTCAAAAGTACAGTAAATATATATGATATACTGTACATAAAATATCACAAAGTGCAGTAAATATGTTTCATATATTGTACATATAATATTAACTAAAAGTACACCAAATACATTTTATATACTGTAAATAAAATATCAAAATGTACAGTAAATATATATTACGTACTGTACATGAAATATCAAAAGGACACCAAATATGTGTTATATATACTGTAAATAAACTATCAAAAACTACAGTAATTATATTTAATATACTGTACATAAATTATCAAAAATTACTCCAAATGTACATTATATACTGTAAATAAAATATCAAACAGTACAGTAAATATATATTACACACCCTATGTAAAATATCACAAACTACACCAAATATATATTATATAATTTACATAAAATATCAAAAGGAAACCAAATATATCTTATATACTGTACATAAAACATCAAAAAGTACAGTAAATATATTTCATATATTGTACATACAATATTAACTAAAAGTACACCAAATACATTTTATGTAGGGTAAATAAAATATCAAAAATTACAGTAAATATATATGACATACTGTACATAAAATATCAAAAAGTACACCAAATATGTGTTACATATATTGTAAATAAACTATAAAAAACTACAGTAATTATATTTAATATACTGTACATAAAATATCAAAAATTACACCAAATATATATTATTTACAGTAAATAAAATATCAAAATGTACAGTAAATATATATTACACACCATATGTAAAATATCACAATCTACACCAAATATATATTATATAATTTACATAAAATATCAAAAGGACATCAAATATATCTTATATATTCTACATAAAATATCAAAATTTACAGTAAATATATTTCATATATTGTACAGAGAATATTAACTAAAAGTACACCAAGTACATTTTTTATAGTGTAAAGAAAGTATCAAAAAGTACAGTAAAAATATATTACACAACATATGAAAAATATCACAATCTACACCAAATATATATTACATAATTTACATAAAATATCAAAAGGACACCAAATATACCTTATATACTGTACATAAAATATCAAAATATACAGTAAATATATTTCATATATTGTACATATAATATTAACTAAAAGTACACCAAATACATTTTACATACTCTAAATAAAATATCAAAATTACAGTAAATATATATTACATACTGTACATAAAATAGCAAAAAGTACACCAAATATGTGTTATATATACTGTAAACTTTCAAAAACTACAGTAATTATATTTCATATACTGTATACAAAATATCAAAAATTACACCACAGGTATATTATTTACTGTAAATAAAATATCAAAAAGTACAGTAAATATATCTTACACACAATATGTAAAATATCACAATCTACACAAAATGTATATTATATAATTTACATAAAATATCAAAAGGACACCAAATATATCTTATATACTCTACATAAAATATCAAAATAAACTGTAAATATATTTCATATATTGTACATATAATATTAACTAAAAGTACACCAAATACATTTTATATAGGGTAAATAATATATCAAATATTACAGTAAATATATATTACATACTGTACATAAAATATCAAAAAGTACAGCAAATATGTGTTATATATACTGTAAATAAACTATAAAAAACTACAGTAATTATATTTAATATACTGTACATAAAATATCAAAAATTACACCAAATGTATATTATTTACTGTAAATAAAATATCAAAAGAACAGTAAATATATATTACACACCATATGTAAAATATCACAATCTACACCAAATATATATTATATAATTTGCATAAAATATCAAAAGGACACAAAATATATCTTATATACTGTACATAAAATATAAAAAATTACAGTAAATATATATTACATACTGTACATAAAATACCAAAAGTACGCAAAATATGTGTTATATATACTGTAAACTATCAAAAACTGCAGGAATTATATTTAATATACTGTACATAAAATATCAAAAATTACACCAAAGTTATATTATTTACTGTAAATAAAATATCAAAATGTACAGTAAATATATCTTACACACCATATGTAAAATATCACAATCTACACCAAATGTATGTTATATAATTTACATAAAATATCAAAAGGACACCAAATATATCTTATATAATGTACATAAAATTTCAAAATGTACAGTAAATATATTTCATATATTGTACATATAATAATAACTAAAAGTACCCCAAATACATTTTATATACTGTAAATGAAATATCAAAAATTACAGTAAATATATATTACATACAGTACATAAAATATCAAAAAGTACACCAAATATGTGTTATATATACGGTAAATATATTATCAAAAACTACAGTAATTATATTCAATATACTGTACATAAATTATCAAAAATTACACCAAATGTACATTAAATGGTTTAAATAAAAAATCCAAAATACAGTAAATATATATTACATAGTTTACCTAAAATACCAAAAAGTACAACAAATATGTGTTATATATACTGTAATTATCAAAAACTACAGTAATTATATTCAATATACTGTATATAAATTATCAAAAATTACACCAAATCTAAATTATATACTGTAAATAAAATATCAAAAAGGACAGTAAATGTATACTACACACCCTATGTAAAATATCAAAAACTACACCAAGTATATATTATATAATTTACATAATATATCAAAAGGACACCAAATATATCTTATATGCTGTACATAAAATATCAAAAAGTACAGTATATATATTTCATATATTGTACATATATTATTAACTAAAAGTACACCAAATTCCTTTTATATACTGTAAATAAAATATCAAAAATTACAGTAAATATATATTATATACTGTACATAAAATATCAAAAAGTACACCAAATATGTGCTATATATACTGTAAACTATCAAAAACTTCAGTAATTATATATAATATACTGTACATAAAATAACAAAAATTACACCAAATGTATATTATGTACTGTAAATAAAATATCAAAAAGTACAGTAAATATATATTACACACCATATGTAAAATATCACAATCTACACCAAATATATATTATATAATTTACATAATATATCAGAAGTACACCAAATATATCTTATATACTGTACATAAAATATCAAAATTTAGATTAAATATATTTCATATATTGTACATATAATATTAACTAAAAGTACAGCAAATACATTTTATATACTGTGAATAAAATATCAAAAAGTACAGTAAATAAATATTACATACTGTACATAAAATATCAAAAAGTACACCAAATATGTGTTTTATATACTGTAAATAAACTATAAAAAATTACAGTAATTATATTTAATATACCGTACATAAAATATCAAAAATTACACCAAATGTATATTATATACTGTAAATAAAATATCAAAAAGGATAGTAAATATGTATTACACTCTATGTAAAATATCAAAAAATTAAAAATATATATTATATAAATTACATAAAATATCAAAAGGACAGCAAATATATCTTATATACTGTGCATAAAATATCAAAAAGTATAGTAAATATATTTCATATATTGTACAAAAATATTAACTAAAAGTACACGAAATACATTTTATATACTGTAAATAAAATATCAAAAAGTATAGTAAATTTATATTACATACACTACATAAAATATAAAAAAGTTCACCAAATATGTGTTATATATACTGTAAATAAACTATCAAAAACTACAGTAATTATATATAATATACTGTATATAAAATATGAAAAATTACACCAAATGTATATTATATACTGTAAATAAAATATCAAAAATGACAGTAAATATATACTACACAGCCTATGTAAAATATGAACTACTACACCAAATATATATTATATAATTTACATAAAATATCAAAAGAACACCAAATATATATTATATACTGTACATAAAATATCAAAAAGTACAGTAAATATATTTCACATATTGTACATATAATATTAACTAAAAGTACATGAAATACATTTTATATACTGTAAATAAAATATCCAAAAGTACAGTAAATATATATTATATACGGTACATAAAATATCAAAAAGTACACAAAATATGTGTTATGTATACTGTAAATAAACTATCAAAACTACAGTAATTATATTTAATATAGTGTACATAAAATATAAAAATTACACCAAAGGTATAATATACTGTAAATAAAATATCAAAAAGTACAGTAAATATATATTACACACCCTATGTAAAATATCAAAACCTACACCAAATATATATTATATAATTTGCATAAAATATCAAAAGGACACAAAATATATCTTATATACTGTACATAAAATATCTAAATGTACAGTAAATATATTTCATATATTGTACATATAATATTAACTAAAAGTTCACCGAATACATTCTATATACTGTAAATAAAATACCAAAAATTACAGTAAATATATATTACATACTGTACATAAAACATCAAAAAGTACACCAAATATGTTTTATCTATACTCTAAATAAACTATCGAAAACTATAGTAATTATATTTAATATACTGTACATAAAATATCAAAAATTACATCAAATGTACGTTATTAACTGTAAATAAAATATGAAAAAGTACACTAAATATATCTTACACACCATATGTAAAATATCACAATCTACACCAAATATATATTATATAATTTACGTAAAATATCAAAAGGACACCAATTATATCTTATATACTATACATAAAATATCAAAAACTACAGTAAATATATTTCATATATTGTACATATAATATTAACTAAAAGTACACCAAATACATTTTATATACTGTAAAAAAAATATCAAAAATTTCAGTGAATATATATTACATACTGTACATAAAATATCAAAAAGTACACCAAATATGTGTTATATATACTCTTAATAAACTATCAAAAACTACAGTAATTATATTTAATATACTGTACATAAAATATCAAAAATTACACCAAATGTATATTTTTGACTGTAAATAAAATACCAAAATTTCAGTAAATATATATTAAACACCTATGTACAATATCACAAACTACACCAAATATATATTATATAATTTACATAATATATCAAAAGGACACCAAATATACCTTTTATAATGTACATTAAATATCAAAATATACAGTAAATATATTTCATATATTGTACATATAATATTAACTAAAAGTACACCAAATACATTTTATATACTCCAAATAAAATATCAAAAATTACAGTAAATATATATTACATACTGTACATAAAATATCAAAAAGTACAACAAATATGTGTTATATATACTGTAAATAAACTATCAAAAAATACAGTAATTATATTTAATATACTGTACATAAAATATCTAAAATTACAGCAAATGTATATTATTGACTGTAAATAAAATATCAAAAACTACTGTAAATATATATTACACACCATATGTAAAATATCACAATCTACACCAAATATATATTATATAATTTACATAAAATATCAAAAGGACACCAAATATGTATTATATACTGTACATAAAATATCAAAAATACAGTAAATATATTTCATATATTGTACATATAATTTTAACTAAAACTACACCAAATACATTTTATATAGTGTAAATAAAATATCAAAAAGTACAGTAAATATGTATTATATACTGTACATAAAATATCAAATAGCTCACCAAATATGTGTTATATATACTCTAAATAAACTATAAAATCTACAGTAATTATATTTAATATACTGTACATAAAATATCAAAAATTAAACCAAATGTATATTATGTACTGCAAATAACATATGAAAAAGGACAGTAAATATATACTACGCACCCTATGTAAAATATCACAAACTACACAAAATATATATTATATAATTTACATAAAATATCAAAAATACACCAAATATATACTATATACTGTACGTAAAATATCAAAAAGTACAGAAAATATATTTCATATATTGTACATATAATATTAACTGAAAGTACACGAAATACATTTTATATACTGTAAATAAAATATCAAAAAGTACTGTAAATATATATTACATACAGTACATAAAATATAAAAAAGTACACCAAATATGTGTTATATATACTGTAAATAAACTATCAAAAAATACAGTAATTATATTTAATATACTGTATATAAAATATCAAAAATTACACCAAATGCATGTTATATACTGTATATAAAATATCAAAAAGGACAGTAAATATATACTGCACACCCTATGTAAAATATCAAAAACTACACCAAATATATATTATATAATTTACATAAAATATCAAAAGGACACCAAGTATATCTTATATACTGTACACAAAATATCAAAATGTACACTAAATATATTTCATATATTGTGCATATAATATTAACTAAAAGTACACCAAATACATTTTATGTACTGTAAATAGAATATCAAAAAGTACAGTAAATTTATATTACATACTGTACATAAAATATCAAAAAGTACACCAAATATGTGTTATATATACTGTAAATAAACTATGAAAAACTACAGTAAGTGTACTTAATATACTGTACATAAAATATCAAAAATTACACCAAATGCATATTATTTACTGTAAATAAAATATCAAAAATTACAGTAAATATATATTACACACCCTATGTAAAATATCACAAACTACACCAAATATATATTACATAATTTACATATAATATCAAAAGGACACCAAATATATCTTATATGCTGTACATAAAATATCAAAATATACAGTAAATATATTTCATATATTGAACATATAATATTAATTAAAGTACACCAAATACATTTTATATAGTGTAAATAAAATATCAAAAATTACAGTAAATAAAAGTACAACAAATATGTGTTATATATGCTGTAAATAAACTATCAAAATCTACAGTAATTATATTTAATATACTGTACATAAAATACCAAAAATTACACCAAATGTATATTATTTACTGTAAATAAAATATCAAAAAGTACAGTAAATATGTATTACACACCATATGTAAAATATCACAGCCCACACCAAATATATATTATATAATTTACATAAAATATCAAAAGGACACCAAATATATCTTATATAATGTACATAAAATATCAAAACCTACAGTAAATATATTTAATATATTGTACATATAATATTAACTAAAAGTACACCAAATATATTTTATATAGTGTAAATAAAATATCAAAAATACAGTAAATACATATTACACACCATATGTAAAATATCACAATCTACACCAAATATATATTATATAATTTACATAAAATATCAAAAGGACACCAAATATATCTTATATACTGTACATAAAATATCAAAATGTGCAGTAAATATATTTCATATGTTGTACATGTAATATTAACTAAATGTGCACCAAATACATTTTATATACTGTAAATAAAATATCAAAAATTACAGTAAATATATATTACATACTGTAAATAAAATATCAAAAAGTACAACAAATATGTGTTATATATACTGTAAATAAACTATCAAAAACTACAGTAATTATATTTAATATACTGAACATAAAATATCAAAAATTACACCAAATGTAAATTATTTACTGTAAATAAAATACCAAAAAGAACAGTAAATATATATTTCACTCCCTATGTAAAATATCACATACTACACCAAATATATATTATATAATTTACATAAAATATCAAAAGGAAACCAAATATACCTTATATAGTGTACATAAAATATCAAAATGTACAGTAAATATATTTCATATATTGTACATATAATATTAACTAAAACTACACCGAATACATTTTATATACTGTAAATAAAATATCAAAAATTACAGTAAATAGATATTACATACTGTACATAAATTATCAAAAAGTACACCAAATATGTGTTATATATACTGTAATTAAACTATCAGAAACTACGGTAATTATATTTAATATGCTGTACATAAAATGTCAAAAATTACACCAAATGTATATTATTTACTGTAAATAAAATATCAAAAAGTACAGTAAATATATATTACACACCATATGAAAAATATCACAATCTACAACAAATATATATTATATAATTTACATAAAATATCAAAAGGACACCAAATATATCTTATATACTGAACATAAAATATCAAAAATACAGTAAATATATTTCATATATTGTACATATAATATTAACTAAAAGTACACCAAATACATTTTTATAGTGTAAATAAAATATCAAAAAGTACAGTAAATATATATTACAAACCATATGTAAAATATCACAATCTACACCAAATATATATTATATAATTTACAGAAAATATCAAAAGGACACCAAATATATCTTATATACTGTACATAAAATATCAAAATGTACAGTAAATATATTTCATATATTGTAAATATAATATTAACTAAAAGTACACCAAATACATTTTATATAGTGTAAATAAAATATCAAACCTACGGTGAATATATATTACATACTGTACATAAAATATCAAAAAGTACACCTAATATGTGTTATATATACTGTAAATAAACTATCAAAAACTACACTAATTATATTTAATATACTGTACATAAAATATCAAAAATTACACCAAATGTATATTATTTACTTTAAATAAAATACCAAAAAGTACAGTAAATATATATTACACACCCTATGTAAAATATCACAAACTACACCAAATATATATTATATAATTTACATAAAATATCAAAAGGACACCAAATATACCTTATATACTGTACATAAAATACCAAAATGTATAGTAAATATATTTCATATATTGTACATATAATATTAACTAAAAGAACACCAAATACATTTTATATACTGTAAACAAAATATCAAATATTACAGTAAATATATTACATACTGTACATAAAATATCTAAAAGTACAACAAATATATGTTATATATAATGTAAAAAACTACCAAAAAATACAGTAATTATATTTAATATACTGCATATAAAATATCAAAAATTACAGCAAGTATGTATTTTTTACTGTAAATAAAATATCAAAAAGCACAGTAAATATATATTACACACCGTATGTAAAATATCACAATCTACACCAAATATATATTATATAATTTACATAAAATATCAAAAGGACACCAAGTATATCTTATATACTGTACAAAAAGTATCAAAAAGTACAGTAAATATATTTCATATATTGTACATATAATATTAACTAAAAGTACGCCAAATACATTTTATATAGTGTAAATAAAATATTAAAAATTACAGTAAATATATATTACACACCCTATGTAAAATATCACAATCTACACCAAATATAAATTATAAAATTTATATAAAATATCAAAAGGACACCAAATATATCTTATATACTGTACATAAAATATCATAAGTACAGTAAATATATTTCATATATTGTACATATAATATTAAACAAAAGTACACCAAATAAATTTTATAGAGTGTAAATAAAATATCAAAAATTACAGTGAATATATATTACATACTATACATAAAATATCAAAAAGTACACCAAATATGTGTTATATATACTGTAAATAAACTATCAAAATCTACAGTAATTATACTTAATATACTGTACATAAAATATCAAAAATTACACCAAATGTATATTATTTACTGTAAATAAAATACCAAAAATTACAGTAAATATATATTACACACCCTATGTTAAATATCACAAACTACACCAAATATATTTTATATAATTTACATAAAATATCAGAAGTACACCAAATATATCTTATATACTGTACATAAAATATCAAAATGTACAGTATATATATTTCATATATTGTACATATAATATTAACTAAAAGTACACCAAATACATTTTATATACTGTAAATAAACTTTCAAAAACTACAGTAATTATATTTAATATACTGTATATAAAATATCAAAAATTACACCAAATGTATATTATATACTGTAAATAAAATATCAAAAATGACAGTAAATATATACTACACACCCTATGTAAAATATAAAAAAACTGCACCAAATATATATTATATAATTTACATAAAATATCAAAAGGACACCAAATATATCTTATATACTGTACATAAAATATCAAAATGTACAGGAAATATATTTCATATATTGTACATATAGTATTAACTAAAAGTACACCAAATACATTTTATATACGGTAAATGAAATATCAAAATGTACATTAAATATATATTACATACTGTATATAAAATATCAAATGTACCCCAAATATGTGTTATATATACTGTAAATAAACTATGAAAAACTACAGTACTTATATTGAATATACTGTACATAAAATATCAAAAATTACACCAAATGTATATTATATACTGTAAATAAAATATCAAAATTACAGTAAATATATATTACACACCCTATGTAAAATATCACAAACTACACCAAATATATATTTTATAATTTACATAAAATATCAAAAGGACACTAAATATATCTTATATACTGTACATAAAATATCAAAAACTACAGTAAATGTATTTCATATATTGAACATATAATATTAACTAAAAGTACACCGAATACATTTTATATACTGTAAATAAAATATCAAAAACTACAGTAAATGTATATTACATACTGTACATAAAATATCAAAAAGTACCCCAAATATGTGTTATATATTCTGTAAATAAACTATGAAATTCTACAGTAATTATATTTAATACACTGTACATAAAATATCAAAAATTACACCAAATGTATATTATATACTGTAAATAAAATATCAAAAATTACAGTAAATATATATTACACACCCTATGTAAAATATCACAATCAACACCAAATATATATTATATAATTTACATAAAATATCAAAAGTACACCAAATATATCTTATATACTGTACATAAAATATCAAAATCTACAGTAAATGTATTTCATATATTGAACATATAATATTAACAAAAAGTATACCGAATACATTTTATATACTCTAAATAAAATATCAAAAAGTACAGTAAATATATATTACATACTGTACGTAAAATATCAAAAAGTACACCAAATATGTGTTATATTTGCTGTAAATAATCTATCAAATACTACAATAATTATATTTAATATACTGTACATAAAATATCAAAAATTACACCAAACGTATATTATATACTGTAAATAAAATATCAAAAAGGACAGTAAATATATACTACACACACTATGTAATATATCAAAAACTACACCAAATATATATTATATAATTTACATAAAATATCAAAACGACACCAAATATATGTTATATACTGTACATAAATATCAAAAAGTATAGTAAATATATTTCATACATTGTACATATAATATTGACTGAAAGTATGCCAAATACATGTTATATACTGTAAATAAAATATCAAAAAGTACAGTAAATACATATTACATACTGGACATATACTATCAAAAAGTACACCAAATATGTGTTATATATACTGTAAATAAACTATCAAAAACTACTATAATTATATTTAATATACTGTACATAAAATATCAAAAATTACACCAAATGAATATTATATACTGTAAATAAAATATCAAAAAGTACAGTAAATATATATCAGACACCCTATGTAAAATATCAATAACTACACCAAATATATATTATATAATTTACATAAAATATAAAAAGGAAACCAAATATATCTTATATACTGTACATAAAATATCAAAAATTACAGTAAATATATTTCGTATATTGTACATATAATATTAACTAAAAGTACACAAAATACATTTTATATACTGTAAATAAAATATCAAATAATACAGTAAATATGTATTACATAGTGTACATAAAATATCAAAAAGTACACCAAATATGTTTTATATATACTGTAAATAAACTATAAAATCTACAGTAATTATATTTCATATACTGTACATAAAATATCAAAAATTACACCTAATGTATATTATATACTGTAAATAAAATATCAAAAATTACAGCAAATATATATTACACACCATATGTAAAATATCACAATCTACACCAAATATATATTATATGATTTACATAAAATATAAAAAGGACACCAAATGTATCTTATATACTGTACATAAAATATCAAAATGTACAGTAAATGTATTTCATATACTGTACATATAATATTAACTAAAAGTACACCAAATACATTTTTTATAGTGTAAATAAAATATCAAAAAGTACAGTAAATATATATTACAAACCATATGTAAAATATCACAATCTACACAAAATATATATTATATAATTTACATAAAATATCAAAAGGACACCAAATATATCTTATATACTGTACATAAAATATCAAAATGTACAGTAAATATATTTCATTTTTGTACATATAATATTAACTAAAAGTACACCAAATACATTTTATATAGTGTAAATAAAATATCAAATCTACGGTGAATATATATTACATACTGTACATAAAATATCAAAAAGTACACCTAATATGTGTTATATATACTGTAAATAAACTATCAAAAACTACACTAATTATATTTAATATACTGTACATAAAATATCAAATATTACACCAAATGTATATTATTTACTTTAAATAAAATACCAAAAAGTACAGTAAATATATATTACACACCCTATGTAAAATATCACAAACTACACCAAATATATATTATATAATTTACATAAAATATCAAAAGGACACCAAATATACCTTATATACTATACATAAAATATCAAAATGTACAGTAAATATAATTCATATATTGTACATATAATATTAACTAAAAGAACACCAAATACATTTTATATACTGTAAACAAAATATCAAATATTACAGTAAATATATTACATACTGTACATAAAATATCAAAAAGTACAACAAATATATGTTATATATAATGTAAATAAACTATCAAAAAATACAGTAATTATATTTAATATACTGTATATAAAATATCAAAAATTACAGCAAGTATATATTTTTTACTGTAAATAATATATCAAAAAGCACCGTAAATATATATTACACACCATATGTAAAATATCAGAATCTACACCAAATATATATTATATAATTTACATAAAATATCAAAAGGACACCAAGTATATCTTATATACTGTACATAAAGTATCAAAAAGTACAGTAAATATATTTCATATATTGTACATATAATATTAACTAAAAGTACGCCAAATACATTTTATATAGTGTAAATAAAATATTAAAAATTACAGTAAATATATATTACACACCCTATGTAAAATATCACAATCTACACCAAAGATAAATTATAAAATTTATATAACATATCAAAAGGACACCAAATATATCTTATATACTGTACATAAAATATCATAAGTAGAGTAAATATATTTCATATATTGTACATATAATATTAACTAAAAGTACACCAAATAAATTTTATAGAGTGTAAATAAAATATCAAAAATTACAGTGAATATATATTACATACTATACATAAAATATCAAAAAGTACACCAAATATGTGTTATATATACTGTAAATAAACTATCAAAATCTACAGTAATTATACTTAATATACGGTACATAAAATATCAAAAATTACACCAAATGTATATTATTTACTTTAAATAAAATACCAAAAATTACAGTAAATATATATTACACACCCTATGTTAAATATCACAAACTACACCAAATATATATTATATAATTTTCATAAAATATCAGAAGTACACCAAATATATCTTATATACTGTACATAAAATATCAAAATGTACAGTATATATATTTCATATATTGTACATATAATATTAACTAAAAGTACACCAAATACATTTTATATACTGTAAATAAACTATCAAAAACTACAGTAATTATATTTAATATACTGTATATAAAATATCAAAAATTACACCAAATGTATATTATATACTGTAAATAAAATATCAAAAAGGACAGTAAATATATACTACACACCCTATGTAAAATATAAAAAAACTGCACCAAATATATATTATATAATTTACATAAAATAGCAAAAGGACACCAAATATATCTTATATACTGTACATAAAATATCAAAATGTACAGGAAATATATTTCATATATTGTACATATAGTATTAACTAAAAGTACACCAAATACATTTTATATACTGTAAATGAAATATCAAAAGGTACATTAAATATATATTACATACTATACATAAAATATCAAATGTACCCCAAATATGTGTTATATATACTGTAAATAAACTATGAAAAACTACAGTAATTATATTTAATATACTGTACATAAAATATCAAAAATTACACCAAATGTATATTATATACTGTAAATAAAATATCAAAATTACAGTAAATATATATTACACACCCTATGTAAAATATCACAAACTACACCAAATATATACTTTATAATTTACATAAAATATCAAAAGGACACTAAATATATCTTATATACTGTACATAAAATATCAAAAACTACAGTAAATGTATTTCATATATTGAACATATAATATTAACTAAAAGTACACCGAATACATTTTATATACTGTAAATAAAATATCAAAAACTACAGTAAATATATATTACATACTGTACATAAAATATCAAAAAGTACCCCAAATATGTGTTATATATTCTGCAAATAAACTATGAAAATCTACAGTAATTATATTTAATACACTGTACATAAAATATCAAAAATTACACCAAATGTATATTATATACTGTAAATAAAATATCAAAATTACAGTAAATATATATTACACACCCTATGTAAAATATCACAATCAACACCAAATATATATTATATAATTTACATAAAATATCAAAAGTACACCAAATATATCTTATATACTGTACATAAAATATCAAAAACTGCAGTAAATGTATTTCATATATTGAACATATAATATTAACAAAAAGTATACCGAATACATTTTATATACTCTAAATAAAATATCAAAAAGTACAGTAAATATATATTACATACTGTACGTAAAATATCAAAAAGTACACCAAATATGTGTTATATTTGCTGTAAATAATCTATCAAACACTACAATAATTATATTTAATATACTGTACATAAAATATCAAAAATTACACCAAACGTATATTATATACTGTAAATAAAATATCAAAAAGGACAGTAAATATATACTACACACACTATGTAATATATCAAAAACTACACCTAATATATATTATATAATTTACATAAAATATCAAAACGACACCAAATATATGTTATATACTGTACATAAATATCAAAAAGTAGAGTAAATATATTTCATACATTGTACATATAATATTGACTAAAAGTATGCCAAATACATGTTATATACTGTAAATAAAATATCAAAAAGTACAGTAAATACATATTACATACTGGACATAAAATATCAAAAAGTACACCAAATATGTGTTATATATACTGTACATAAACTATCAAAAACTACTGTAATTATATTTAATATACTGTACAAAAAATATCAAAAATTACACCAAATGTATATTATATACTGTAAATAAAATATCAAAAACTACAGTAAATATATATCAGACACCCTATGTAAAATATCAATAACTACCCCAATTATATATTATATAATTTACAAAAAATATCGGAAGGACACCAAATATATCTTATATACTGTACGTAAAATATCAAAAAATACAGTAAATATATTTCATATATTGTACATATAATACTAACTAAAAGTACAACAAATACATTTTATATACTGTAAATAAAATATCAAAAAGTGCAGTAAATATATATTGCATACTATACATATAATATCAAAAAGTACACCAAACATGTGTTATATATACTGTAAATAAAATATCAAAAACTAAAGTAATTATATTTAATATACTTTTCATAAAATATCAAAAATTACAGCAAATGTATATCATATACTGTAAATAAAATATCAAAAAGGACTGTAAATATTTACTACACACCCTATGTCAAATATCAAAAACTACACCAAATATATATTATATAATTTACATAAAATATCAAAAGGTCACCAAATATATATTAGATACTGTACATAAAATATCAAAAATAAAGTAAATATATTTCATATATTGTGCATATAATATTAACTAAAAGTACACCAAATACATTTTATATACCGTAAATAAAATATCAATTACAGTAAATATATATTACATACAGTACATAAAATATCAAAAAGTACAACAAATATGTGTTATGTATACTGTAATTATCAAAAACTACAGTAATTATATTCAATGTACTGTATATAAATTATCAAAAATTACACCAAATGTAAATTATATACTGTAAATAAAATATCAAAAAGACAGTAAATATATACTACACACCCTATGTAAAATATCAAAAACTACACCAAATATATATTATATAATTTACATAAAATATGAAAAGGACACCAAATATATATTATATACTGTACATAAAATATCAAAAAGTACAGTATATATATTTCATATATTGTACATATATTATTAACTAAAAGTACACCAAATACATTTTATATACTGTAAATAAAATATCAAAAAGTACAGTAATTATATATTACATACTGTACATAAAATATCAAAAAGTACACCAAATATGTGTTATATATACTGTAAATAAACTATCAAAATCTACAGTAATTATACTTAATATACTGTACATAAAATGTCAAAAATTACTCCAAATGTACATTATATAGTGTAAATAATATGTCCAAAATACAGTAAATATATATTACACACCCAATGTAAAATATCAAAATTTACACCAAATATATATTATATAATTTACAAAAAATATCGGAAGGACACCAAATACATCCTATATACTGTACGTAAAATATCAAAAACTACAGTATATATATTTCATATATTGTACATATAATATTAACTAAAAGTACACCAAATACATTTTATATACTGTAAATAAAATATCAAAAAGTACTGTAAATATATATTACATACTGTACATAAAATATCAAAAAGTACACCAAATATGTGTTATATATACTGTAAATAAACTACCAAAATCTACAGTAATTATATTCAATATACTGTACATAAAATATCAAAAATTATTCCAAATGTACATTATATGGTGCAAATACAATATCCAAAATACAGTAAATATATTTTACACACCCTATGTAAAATATCCAAATTTACACCAAATATATATTATATAATTTACAAAAAATATCGAAAGGACACAAAATATATCTTATATACTCTACGTAAAATATCAAAATCCACAGTAACTATATTTCATATATTGTACATATAATATTGAATAAAAGTACACCAAATACATTTTATATACTGTAAATAAAATATCAAAAATTACAGTAATTATATATTACATACTGTATATAAAATATCAAAAAGTACACCAAATATGTGTTATATATACTGTAATTATCAAAAACTACAGTAATTATATTCAATGTACTGTATATAAATTATCAAAAATTACACCAAATGTAAATTATATACTGTAAATAAAATATCAAAAAGGACAGTATATATATACTACACACTCAATGTAAAATATCAAAAACTACACCATATATATTTTATATAATTTACATAAAATATCAAAAGGACACCAAATATATCTTATATGCTGTACATTAAATATCAAAAAGGACAGTATATATATTTCATATATTGTTCATATATTATTAACTAAAAGTACACCAAATACATTTGATATACTGTAAATAAAATATCAAAAAGTACAGTAAATATATATTACATACTGTATATAAAATATCAAAAAGTACACCAAATATGTGTTATATATACTGTAAACTATCAAAAACCTCAGTAATTATATATAATATACTGTACATAAAATATCAAAAATCACACCAAATGCATATTATATACTGTAAAGAAAATATCAAAAAGGACAGTGAATATATATGACAAACACTATGTAAAATATCAAAAACAACACCAAAAATATATTATATAATTTACAATAAATATCAAAAGGACACCAAATATATCTTATATACTGTACATAAAATATCAAAAAGTACAGTAAATATATTTCATATATTGTACATATAATATTAACTAAAACTACACCGAATACATTTTATATACTGTAAATAAAATATCAAAAATTACAGTAAATAGATATTACATACTGTACATAAATTATCAAAAAGTACACCAAATATGTGTTATATATACTGTAAATAAACTATCAGAAACTACGGTAATTATATTTAATATACTGTACATAAAATGTCAAAAATTACACCAAATGTATATTATTAACTGTAAATAAAATATCAAAAAGTACAGTAAATATATATTACACACCATATGAAAAATATCACAATCTACAACAAATATATATTATATAATTTACATAAAATATCAAAAGGACACCAAATATATCTTATATACTGAACATAAAATATCAAAAATACAGTAAATATATTTCATATATTGTACATATAATATTAACTAAAAGTACACCAAATACATTTTTATAGTGTAAATAAAATATCAAAAAGTACAGTAAATATATATTACAAACCATATGTAAAATATCACAATCTACACCAAATATATATTATATAATTTACATAAAATATCAAAAGGACACCAAATATATCTTATATACTGTACATAAAATATCAAAATGTACAGTAAATATATTTCATATATTGTAAATATAATATTAACTAAAAGTACACCAAATACATTTTATATAGTGTAAATAAAATATCAAATCTACGGTGAATATATATTACATACTGTACATAAAATATCAAAAAGTACACCTAATATGTGTTATATATACTGTAAATAAACTATCAAAAACTACACTAATTATATTTAATATACTGTACATAAAATATCAAAAATTACACCAAATGTATATTATTTACTTTAAATAAAATACCAAAAAGTACAGTAAATATATATTACACACCCTATGTAAAATATCACAAACTACACCAAATATATATTATATAATTTACATAAAATATCAAAAGGACACCAAATATACCTTATATACTGTACATAAAATACCAAAATGTACAGTAAATATATTTCATATATTGTACATATAATATTAACTAAAAGAACACCAAATACATTTTATATACTGTAAACAAAATATCAAATATTACAGTAAATATATTACATACTGTACATAAAATATCAAAAAGTACAACAAATATATGTTATATATAATGTAAAAAACTATCAAAAAATACAGTAATTATATTTAATATACTGCATAGAAAATATCAAAAATTACAGCAATTATATATTTTTTACTGTAAATAAAATATCAAAAAGCACAGTAAATATATATTACACACCGTATGTAAAATATCACAATCTACACCAAATATATATTATATAATTTACATAAAATATCAAAAGGACACCAAGTATATCTTATATACTGTACATAAAGTATCAAAAAGTACAGTAAATATATTTCATATATTGTACATATAATATTAACTAAAAGTACACCAAATACATTTTATATACTGTAAATAAAATATCAAAATGTACAGTAAATATATGCTACATACTGTACATAAAATATCAAAAACTACACCAAATATGTGTTATATATACTGTAAATAAACTATCAAAAACTACAGTACCTATTCTTAATATAGTGTACATAAAATATCAAAAATGACACCAAATGTATACTATATACGGTAAATAAAATATCAAAAAGAGAGGAAATATATACTACACACCCTATGTAAAATATCAAAAACTACACAAAATATATATTATATAATTTACATAAAATATCAAAAGGACACCAAATATATCTTATATACGGTACATAAAATATCAAAAAGTACAGAAAATGTATTTCATATATTGTACATGTAATATTAACTAAAAGTACACCAAATATATTTTATATACTGTAAATAAAATATCAATAATGACAGTAAATATATATGACACACCCTATATAAAATATCAAAAACTACACCAGATATATAATATTTAATTTACATAAAATAACAAAAGGACACCAAATATATCTTAAATACCGTACATAAAATATCAAAATGTACAGGAAATATATTTCATATATTGTACATATAATATTAACTAAAAGTACACCAAATACACTTTATATACTGTAAATAAAATATCAAAAAGTACAGTAAATATATATTACACACCCTATGTAAAATATCAAAAACTACACCAAATATATATTATATAATTTACATAAAATATCAAAAGGACACCAAATGTATCTTATATACTGTACATAAAGTATCAAAAATACAGTAAATATATTTCATATATTGTACATATAATATTAACTAAAAGTACACCAAATACATTTTATATACTGTAAATGAAATATCAAAAAGTACAGTAAATATATATTACATAATGTACATAAAATATCAAAAAGTACACCAAATTTGTGTTATATATACTGTAAATAAACTATCAAACACTACAGTAATTATATTTAATATACTGTACATAAAATATCAAAAATTACACCAAATGTATATTATATACTGTAAATAAAATATCAATAATGACAGTAAATATATATGACACACCCTATGTAAAATATTAAAAACTACACCAAATATATAATATTTAATTTACATAAAATATCAAAAGGACACCAAATATATCTTACATACCGTACATAAAATATCAAAAAGTACAGTAAATATATTTCATATATTGTACATATAATATTAACTAAAAGTACACCGAATACATTTTATATACTGTAAATAAAATATCAAAATGTGCAGTAAATATATATTACATACTGTAAATAAAATATCGAAAAGTACACCAAATATATGTTATATATACTGTAAATAAACTATCAAATCTGCAGTAATTATATTTAATATACTGTACATAAAATATCAAAAATTACACCAAATGTATATTATATACTCTAAATAAAATATGAAAAAGGATAGTAAATGTATATTACACTCTATGTAAATTATCAAATCTGCACCAAATATATATTATATAATTTATATAAAATATCAAAAGGACACCAAATATATATTATATACTGTACATAAAATATCAAAAAGTACAGTAAATATATATTACATACTGTACATAAAATATCAAAATTCCACCAAATATGTGTTATATATACTGTAAATAAACTATCAAAAACTACAATAATTATATTTAATATATTGTACATAAAATATCCAAAATTACACCAAATGTATATTATACACTGTAAATAAAATATCAAAAAGGACAGTAAATATATACTAAACACCCTATGTAAAATATCAAAAACTACACCATATATATTATATAATTTACAAAAAATATCAAAAGGACACCAAATATATGTTATATACTGTACATAAAATATCAAAAAGTACAGTAAATATATTTCATATATTGTACATATAATATTAACTACAAGTACACCAAATACATTTTATATACTGTAAAAAAATATCAAAATGTACAGTTAATGTATATTACATACTGTACATAAAATATCAAAAGTACACCAAATATGTGTTATATATACTGTAAATAAACTATCAAAAACTACAGTACTTATATTTAATATACTGTACATAAAATATCAAAAATTACACCAAATGTATATTATATACTGTAAATAAATTATCAAAAAGGACAGTAAATATTTACTAAACACCCTAAGTAAAATATCAAAAACTACACCATATATGTATTATATAATTTACATAAAATATCAGTAGGACACCAAATATATCTTATATACTGTACATAAAATATCAAAAGTACAGTAAATATATTTCATATATTGTATATATAATATTAACTAAAAGTACACCAAATACATTTTATATACTATAAATAAAATATCAAAAAGTACAGTAAATATACATTACATACTGTACATAAAATATCAAAAAGTACACCAAATATGTGTTATATATACTGTAAATTAACTATCAAAAACTACAGTACTTATATTTAATATACTGTACATAAAATATCAAAAATTACACCAAATGTATATTATATACTCTAAATAAAGTATCAAAATTACATTAAATATATATTACACACCCTATGTAAAATATCAGAAACTACACCAAATATATATTATACAATTTACATAAAATATCGAAAGGCCACAAAATATATCTTATATACTGTACATAAAATATCAAAAAGTACAGTAAATATGTTTCATATATTGTACATATAATATTAACAAAAATTACACCAAATACATTTAATATACTGTAAATAAAATTTCAAAATTACAGTAAATATATATTACATACTGTACAGAATACATCAAAAAGTAAACCAATTATGTGTTATATATACTGTATATAAACTATCAAAAACTTCAGTAATTATATTTAATATACTGTACATAAAATATCAAAAATTACACCAAATGTATATTATATACTCTAAATAAAATATGAAAAAGGACAGTAAATATATATTACACTCTATGTAAATTATCAAAAACTACACCAAATATATATTATATAATTTACATAAAATATCAAAAGGACACCAAATATAACTTTTATACTGTACATAAAATATCAAAAAGTACAGTAAATATATTTCATATATTGTACATATAATATTAACTAAAAGTTCACAAAATATATTTTGTATATTGTAAATAAATTATAAAAAAGTACAGTAAATATATGTTACATACTGTACATAAAATATCAAAAATTACACCAAATTTGTGCTATATATACTGTAAATAAACTATCAAAAGTACAGTAATTATATTTAATATACTGTACATAAAATATCAAAAATTACACCAAATGTATATCATATACTCTAAATAAAATATGAAAAAGGACAGTAAATATATATTACACTCTATGTAAATTATCAAATCTACACCAAATATATATTATATAATTTACATGAAATATCAAAAGGACACCAAATATATATTATATACTGTACATAAAATATAAAAAAGTACAGTAAATATATTTCATATATTGTACATATAATATTAACTAAAAGTACACCAAATACATTTTATATACTGTAAATAAAATATCAAAATACAGTAAATATATATTACATACTCTACATAAAATATCAAAAATTACACCAAATATGTGTTATATATAATGTAAATAAACTATCAAAAACTACAGTAATTATATTTAATATACTGTACATAAAATAACAAAAATTACACCAAATGTATATTATATACTGTTAATAAAATATCAAAAAGGACAGTAAACATATACTACAAACCCTATGTAAAATATCAAAAACTACATCAAATATATATTATATAATTTACATAAAATATCAAAAGGACACCAAATATCTCTTATATACTGTACATAAAATATCAAATTACAGTAAATATATTTCATATAATTTACATATAATATTAACTAAAAGTACACCAAATACATTTTATAAACTCTAAATAAAATATCAAAAAGTACAGTAAATATATATTACATACAGTACATAAAATATCAAAAAGTACACCAAATATGTGTTATATATCGTGTAAATAAACTATCAAAAACTACATTAATTATATTTAATATACTGTACATAAAATATCAAAAATTACACCAAAAGTATATTATATACTCTAAATAAATTATGAAAAAGGACAGTAAATATATATTACACTCTATGTAAGTTATCAAAAACTACAAAAAATATATATTATGTAATTTACATAAAATATCAAAAGTACAACAAATATATATTATATACTTTAAATAAACTATCAAAAACTACAGTAATTATATTTCATATACTGTATATATAATATTAACTAAAAGTACACCAAATACATTTTATATACTGTAAATAAAATATCAAAAATTACAGTAAATATATATTACATACACTACATAAAATATCAAAAAGTACACCAAATATGTGTTATATATACTGTAAATAAACTATCAAAAACTACAGTAATTATATTTAGTATACTGTACATAAAATATCAAAAATTACACCAAATGTATATTATATACTGTAAATAATATATCAAAAAGACAGTAAATATATATGACACACGCTATGTAAACTATCAAAATCTACACCAAATATATATTATATAATTTACATAAAATATCAAAAGGACACCAATTATATATTATATACTGTCCAAAAATATCAAAATTTACAGTAAATGTATTTCATATATTGTACATATAATATTAACCATAAGTACACCAAATACATTTTATATACTGTAAATAAAATATCAAAATACAGTAAATATATATTACATACTCTACATAAAATATCAAAAAGTAGACCAAATATGTGTTATATATACTGTAAATAGACTATCAAAAACTACAGTAATTATATTTAATATCCTGTACATAAAATATCAATAATGACACCAAATGTATACTATATACTGTATATAAAATATCAAAAAGGTCAGTAAATATATATGACACACCCTATGTAAAATATCAAAAACTACACCAAATATATATTATACAATTTATATAAAATAACAAAAGGACACCAGATATATCTTATATACTGTACATAAAATATCAAAAAGTACAGTAAATACATTTCATATATTGTACATATAATATTAACTAAAAGTACACCAAATACTTTTTATATACTGTAAATAAAATATCAAAAATACAGTAAATATATATTACGTACTGTACATAAAATATCAAAAAGTACACCAAATATGTGTTATATATACTGTAAATAAACTATCAAAAACTACAGTACTGATATTTAATATACTGTACATAAAATATCAAAAATTACACGAAATGTACATTATATACTGTAAATAAAATATCAAATAGTACTGTAAATATATATTACACACCCTATGTAAAATATCAAAAACTACACCAAATATATATTATATAATTTACATAAATTATCAAAAGGACACAAAATATATCTTATACACTGTACATAAAATATGAAAAAGTACAGTAAATATATTTCATGTATTGTACATATAATATTAACCAAAAGTACACCAAATACATTTTATATACTGTAAATAAAATATCAAAAAGTACAGTAAATATATATTACATACTCTACGTAAAATATCAAAAAGTACACCAAATATGTGTTATATATAGTGTAAATAAACTATCAAAAACTGCAATAAGTATATTTAATATACTGTACATAAAATATCAAAAATTACACCAAAAGTATATTATATACTCTAAATAAAATATGAAAAAGAACAGTAAATATATATTACACTCTATGTAAATTATTAAAAAGTACAACAAATATATATTATGTAATTTACATAAAATATCAAAAGGACACAGAATATATATCATATACTGTACATAAAATATCAAAAAGTACGGTAAATATATTTCATATATTGTACATGTAATATTAACTTAAAGTACACCAAATACATTTTATATACTTTAAAAAATATCAAAAAGTACAGTAAATATATGTTACACACTGTACTTAAAATATCAAAAAGTACTCCAAATATGTGTTTTATATACTGTAAATTCACTATCAAAATCTACAGTAATTATATTTCTTATACTGTACATAAAATATCAAAAATCACACCAAATGTATATTATATATGGTAAATAACATATCAAAAAGCATAGTAAATATATATTACGCACTCCATGTAAAATATCAAAAACTACACCAAATAGATATTATATAATTTACATAAAATATAAAAGTACACCAAATATATATTATATACTCTACATAAAATATCAAAAACTACAGTAAATATATTTCATGTATTGTACATATAATAATAACTTAAAGTACACCAAATACATTCTATATACTTTAAAAAATATCAAAAATACAGTAAATATATGTTACACACTGTACTTAAAATATCAAAAAGTACTCCAAATATGTGTTTTATATACTGTAAATACTCTATCAAAAACTACAGCAACTATATTTATTATACTGTACATAAAATATCAAAAATTACACCAAAAGTATATTATATAAGGTAAATAACATATCAAAAAGGATAGTAAATATGTATTATACACTCCATGTAAAATATCAAAAACTACACCAAATAGATATTATATAATTTACATAAAATATCAAAATTACACCAAATATGTATTATATACTCTACATAAAATATCAAAAAGTACAGTAAATATATTTCATATATTGCACATAGAATATTGATTAAAAGTACACCAAATACATTTTATATACTGTAAATAAAATAGCAAAAAGTACAGTAAATATATATTACATACTGTACATAAAATATCAAAAAGTACACCAAATATGTGTTATATATACTGTAAACTGTCAAAAACTACAGTAATTATATTTAATATACTGTACATAAAATATCAAAAATTACACCAGATGTATATTACTTACTGTAAATAAAATATCAAAAAGTACAGTAAATATATCATACACACCCTATGTAAAATATCACAATCTACACCAAATGTATATTATATAATTTACATAAAATATCAAAAGGACATCAAATATATCTTATATATTCTACATAAAATATCAAAATTTACAGTAAATATATTTCATATATTGTACAGAGAATATTAACTAAAAGTACACCAAGTACATTTTTTATAGTGTAAAGAAAGTATCAAAAAGTGCAGTAAAAATATATTACACACCATATGTAAAATATCACAATCTACACCAAATATATATTACATAATTTACATAAAATATCAAAAGGACACCAAATATACCTTATATACTGTACATAAAATATCAAAATATACAGTAAATATATTTCATATATTGTACATATAATATTAACTAAAAGTACACCAAATACATTTTACATACTGTAAATAAAATATCAAAATTACAGTAAATATATATTACATACTGTACATAAAATAGCAAAAAGTACACCAAATATGTGTTATATATACTGTAAACTATCAAAAACTACAGTAATTATATTTCATATACTGTATAAAAAATATCAAAAATTACACCACAGGTATATTATTTACTGTAAATAAAATATCAAAAAGTACAGTAAATATATCTTACACACCATATGTAAAATATCACAATCTACACAAAATGTATATTATATAATTTACATAAAATATCAAAAGGACACCAAATATATCTTATATACTCTACATAAAATATCAAAATAAACTGTAAATATATTTCATATATTGTACATATAATATTAACTAAAAGTACACCAAATACATTTTATATAGGGTAAATAAAATATCAAATATTACAGTAAATATATATTACATACTGTACATAAAATATCAAAAAGTACAGCAAATATGTGTTATATATACTGTAAATAAACTATAAAAAACTACAGTAATTATATTTAATATACTGTACATAAAATATCAAAAATTACACCAAATGTATATTATTTACTGTAAATAAAATATCAAAAGTACAGTAAATATGTATTACACACCATATGTAAAATATCACAATCTACACCAAATATATATTATATAATTTGCATAAAATATCAAAAGGACACAAAATATATCTTATATACTGTACATAAAATATAAAAAATTACAGTAAATATATATTACATACTGTACATAAAATATCAAAAAGTACGCAAAATATGTGTTATATATACTGTAAACTATCAAAAACTGCAGGAATTATATTTAATATACTGTACATAAAATATCAAAAATTACACCAAAGTTATATTATTTACTGTAAATAAAATATCAAAATGTACAGTAAATATATCTTACACACCATATGTAAAATATCACAATCTACACCAAATGTATGTTATATAATTTACATAAAATATCAAAAGGACACCAAATATATCTTATGTAATGTACATAAAATTTCAAAATGTACAGTAAATATATTTCATATATTGTACATATAATAATAACTAAAAGTACCCCAAATACATTTTATATACTGTAAATGAAATATCAAAAATTACGGTAAATATATATTACATACAGTACATAAAATATCAAAAAGTATACCAAATATGTGTTATATATACGGTAAATATATTATCAAAAACTACAGTAATTATATTCAATATACTGTACATAAATTATCAAAAATTACACCAAATGTACATTAAATGGTTTAAATAAAAAATCCAAAATACAGTAAATATATATTACATACTTTACCTAAAATATCAAAAAGTACACCAAATATGTGTTATATATACTGTAATTATCAAAAACTACAGTAATTATATTCAATATACTGTATATAAATTATCAAAAATTACACCAAATCTAAATTATATACTGTAAATAAAATATCAAAAAGGACAGTAAATGTATACTACACACCCTATGTAAAATATCAAAAACTACACCAAGTATATAATATATAATTTACATAATATATCAAAAGGACACCAAATATATCTTATATGCTGTACATAAAATATCAAAAAGTACAGTATATATATTTCATATATTGTACATATATTATTAACTAAAAGTACACCAAATTCCTTTTATATACTGTAAATAAAATATCAAAAATTACAGTAAATATATATTATATAATGTACATAAAATATCAAAAAGTACACCAAATATGTGCTATATATACTGTAAACTATCAAAAACTTCAGTAATTATATATAATATACTGTACATAAAATAACAAAAATTACACCAAATGTATATTATGTACTGTAAATAAAATATCAAAAAGTACAGTAAATATATATTACACACCATATGTAAAATATCACAATCTACACAAAATATATATTATATAATTTACATAAAATATCAGAAGTACACCAAATATATCTTATATACTGTACATAAAATATCAAAATTTAGATTAAATATATTTCATATATTGTACATATAATATTAACTAAAAGTACAGCAAATACATTTTATATACTGTGAATAAAATATCAAAAAGTACAGTAAATAAATATTACATACTGTACATAAAATATCAAAAAGTACACCAAATATGTGTTTTATATACTGTAAATAAACTATAAAAAATTACAGTAATTATATTTAATATACCGTACATAAAATATCAAAAATTACACCAAATGTATATTATATACTGTAAATAAAATATCAAAAAGGATAGTAAATATGTATTACACTCTATGTAAAATATCAAAAAATTAAAAATATATATTATATAATTTACATAAAATATCAAAAGGACAGCAAATATATCTTATATACTGTGCATAAAATATCAAAATGTATAGTAAATATATTTCATATATTGTACAAAAATATTAACTAAAAGTACACGAAATACATTTTATATACTGTAAATAAAATATCAAAAAGTATAGTAAATTTATATTACATACACTACATAAAATATAAAAAAGTTCACCAAATATGTGTTATATATACTGTAAATAAACTATGAAAAACTACAGTAATTATATATAATATACTGTATATAAAATATCAAAAATTACACCAAATGTATATTATATACTGTAAATAAAATATCAAAAATGACAGTAAATATATACTACACAGCCTATGTAAAATATGAAATACTACACCAAATATATATTATATAATTTACATAAAATATCAAAAGAACACCAAATATATATTATATACTGTACATAAAATATCAAAAAGTACAGTAAATATATTTCACATATTGTACATATAATATTAACTAAAAGTACATGAAATACATTTTATATACTGTAAATAAAATATCCAAAAGTACAGTAAATATATATTACATACGGTACATAAAATATCAAAAAGTACACAAAATATGTGTTATGTATACTGTAAATAAACTATCAAAAACTACAGTAATTATATTTAATATAGTGTACATAAAATATAAAAATTACACCAAAGGTTTAATATACTGTAAATAAAATATCAAAAAGTACAGTAAATATATATTACACACCATATGTAAAATATCACAATCTACACCAAATATATATTATATAATTTACATAAAATATCAAAAGGACACCAAATATGTATTATATACTGTACATAAAATATCAAAAATACAGTAAACATATTTCATATATTGTACATATAATTTTAACTAAAACTACACCAAATACATTTTATATAGTGTAAATAAAATATCAAAAAGTACAGTAAATATATATTATATACTGTACATAAAATATCAAATAGCTCACCAAATATGTGTTATATATACTCTAAATAAACTATAAAATCTACAGTAATTATATTTAATATACTGTACATAAAATATCAAAAATTAAACCAAATGTATATTATGTACTGCAAATAACATATGAAAAAGGACAGTAAATATATACTACGCACCCTATGTAAAATATCACAAACTACACAAAATATATATTATATAATTTACATAAAATATCAAAAATACACCAAATATATACTATATACTGTACGTAAAATATCAAAAAGTACAGAAAATATATTTCATATATTGTACATATAATATTAACTGAAAGTACACGAAATACATTTTATATACTGTAAATAAAATATCAAAAATTACTGTAAATATATATTACATACAGTACATAAAATATAAAAAAGTACACCAAATATGTGTTATATATACTGTAAATAAACTATCAAAAAATACAGTAATTATATTTAATATACTGTATATAAAATATCAAAAATTACACCAAATGCATGTTATATACTGTATATAAAATATCAAAAAGGACAGTAAATATATACTGCACACCCTATGTAAAATATCAAAAACTACACCAAATATATATTATATAATTTACATAAAATATCAAAAGGACACCAAGTATATCTTATATACTGTACACAAAATATCAAAATGTACAGTAAATATATTTCATATATTGTGCATATAATATTAACTAAAAGTACACCAAATACATTTTATGTACTGTAAATAGAATATCAAAAAGTACAGTAAATATATATTACATACTGTACATAAAATATCAAAAAGTACACCAAATATGTGTTATATATACTGTAAATAAACTATGAAAAACTACAGTAAGTGTACTTAATATACTGTACATAAAATATCAAAAATTACACCAAATGCATATTATTTACTGTAAATAAAATATCAAAAATTACAGTAAATATATATTACACACCCTATGTAAAATATCACAAACTACACCAAATATATATTACATAATTTACATATAATATCAAAAGGACACCAAATATATCTTATATGCTGTACATAAAATATCAAAATATACAGTAAATATATTTCATATATTGAACATATAATATTAATTAAAGTACACCAAATACATTTTATATAGTGTAAATAAAATATCAAAAATTACAGTAAATAAAAGTACAACAAATATGTGTTATATATGCTGTAAATAAACTATCAAAATCTACAGTAATTATATTTAATATACTGTACATAAAATAACAAAAATTACACCAAATGTATATTATTTACTGTAAATAAAATATCAAAAAGTACAGTAAATATGTATTACACACCATATGTAAAATATCACAGCCCACACCAAATATATATTATATAATTTACATAAAATATCAAAGGGACACCAAATATATCTTATATAATGTACATAAAATATCAAAACCTACAGTAAATATATTTAATATATTGTACATATAATATTAACTAAAAGTACACCAAATATATTTTATATAGTGTAAATAAAATATCAAAAAGTACAGTAAATACATATTACACACCATATGTAAAATATCACAATCTACACCAAATATATATTATATAATTTACATAAAATATCAAAAGGACACCAAATATATCTTATATACTGTACATAAAATATCAAAAAGTGCAGTAAATATATTTCATATGTTGTACATGTAATATTAACTAAAAGTGCACCAAATACATTTTATATACTGTAAATAAAATATCAAAAATTACAGTAAATATATATTACATACTGTAAATAAAATATCAAAAAGTACAACAAATATGTGTTATATATACTGTAAATAAACTATCAAAAACTACAGTAATTATATTTAATATACTGAACATAAAATATCAAAAATTACACCAAATGTAAATTATTTACTGTAAATAAAATACCAAAAAGAACAGTAAATATATATTTCACTCCCTATGTAAAATATCACATACTACACCAAATATATATTATATAATTTACATAAAATATCAAAAGGAAACCAAATATACCTTATATACTGTACATAAAATATCAAAATGTACAGTAAATATATTTCATATATTGTACATATAATATTAACTAAAACTACACCGAATACATTTTATATACTGTAAATAAAATATCAAAAATTACAGTAAATAGATATTACATACTGTACATAAATTATCAAAAAGTACACCAAATATGTGTTATATATACTGTAAATAAACTATCAGAAACTACGGTAATTATATTTAATATACTGTACATAAAATGTCAAAAATTACACCAAATGTATATTATTTACTGTAAATAAAATATCAAAAAGTACAGTAAATATATATTACACACCATATGAAAAATATCACAATCTACAACAAATATATATTATATAATTTACATAAAATATCAAAAGGACACCAAATATATCTTATATACTGAACATAAAATATCAAAAATACAGTAAATATATTTCATATATTGTACATATAATATTAACTAAAAGTACACCAAATACATTTTTATAGTGTAAATAAAATATCAAAAAGTACAGTAAATATATATTACAAACCATATGTAAAATATCACAATCTACACCAAATATATATTATATAATTTACATAAAATATCAAAAGGACACCAAATATATCTTATATACTGTACATAAAATATCAAAATGTACAGTAAATATATTTCATATATTGTAAATATAATATTAACTAAAAGTACACCAAATACATTTTATATAGTGTAAATAAAATATCAAATCTACGGTGAATATATATTACATACTGTACATAAAATATCAAAAAGTACACCTAATATGTGTTATATATACTGTAAATAAACTATCAAAAACTACACTAATTATATTTAATATACTGTACATAAAATATCAAAAATTACACCAAATGTATATTATTTACTTTAAATAAAATACCAAAAAGTACAGTAAATATATATTACACACCCTATGTAAAATATCACAAACTACACCAAATATATATTATATAATTTACATAAAATATCAAAAGGACACCAAATATACCTTATATACTGTACATAAAATACCAAAATGTACAGTAAATATATTTCATATATTGTACATATAATATTAACTAAAAGAACACCAAATACATTTTATATACTGTAAACAAAATATCAAATATTACAGTAAATATATTACATACTGTACATAAAATATCAAAAAGTACAACAAATATATGTTATATATAATGTAAAAAACTATCAAAAAGTACAGTAATTATATTTAATATACTGCATAGAAAATATCAAAAATTACAGCAAGTATATATTTTTTACTGTAAATAAAATATCAAAAAGCACAGTAAATATATATTACACACCGTATGTAAAATATCACAATCTACACCAAATATATATTATATAATTTACATAAAATATCAAAAGGACACCAAGTATATCTTATATACTGTACGTAAAGTATCAAAAAGTACAGTAAATATATTTCATATATTGTACATATAATATTAACTAAAAGTACGCCAAATACATTTTATATAGTGTAAATAAAATATTAAAAATTACAGTAAATATATATTACACACCCTATGTAAAATATCACAATCTACACCAAAGATAAATTATAAAATTTATATAAAATATCAAAAGGACACCAAATATATCTTATATACTGTACATAAAATATCATAAGTAGAGTAAATATATTTCATATATTGTACATATAATATTAACTAAAAGTACACCAAATAAATTTTATAGAGTGTAAATAAAATATCAAAAATTACAGTGAATATATATTACATACTATACATAAAATATCAAAAAGTACACCAAATATGTGTTATATGTACTGTAAATAAACTATCAAAATCTACAGTAATTATACTTAATATACGGTACATAAAATATCAAAAATTACACCAAATGTATATTATTTACTGTAAATAAAATACCAAAAATTACAGTAAATATATATTACACACCCTATGTTAAATATCACAAACTACACCAAATATATATTATATAATTTACATAAAATATCAGAAGTACACCAAATATATCTTATATACTGTACATAAAATATCAAAATGTACAGTATATATATTTCATATATTGTACATATAATATTAACTAAAAGTACACCAAATACATTTTATATACTGTAAATAAACTATCAAAAACTACAGTAATTATATTTAATATACTGTATATAAAATATCAAAAATTACACCAAATGTATATTATATACTGTAAATAAAATATCAAAAATGACAGTAAATATATACTACACACCCTATGTAAAATATAAAAAAACTGCACCAAATATATATTATATAATTTACATAAAATATCAAAAGGACACCAAATATATCTTATATACTGTACATAAAATATCAAAATGTACAGGAAATATATTTCATATATTGTACATATAGTATTAACTAAAAGTACACCAAATACATTTTATATACGGTAAATGAAATATCAAAATGTACATTAAATATATATTACATACTGTACATAAAATATCAAATGTACCCCAAATATGTGTTATATATACTGTAAATAAACTATGAAAAACTACAGTAATTATATTGAATATACTGTACATAAAATATCAAAAATTACACCAAATGTATATTATATACTGTAAATAAAATATCAAAATTACAGTAAATATATATTACACACCCTATGTAAAATATCACAAACTACACCAAATATATATTTTATAATTTACATAAAATATCAAAAGGACACTAAATATATCTTATATACTGTACATAAAATATCAAAAACTACAGTAAATGTATTTCATATATTGAACATATAATATTAACTAAAAGTACACCGAATACATTTTATATACTGTAAATAAAATATCAAAAACTACAGTAAATGTATATTACATACTGTACATAAAATATCAAAAAGTACCCCAAATATGTGTTATATATTCTGTAAATAAACTATGAAAATCTACAGTAATTATATTTAATATACTGTACATAAAATATCAAAAATTACACCAAATGTATATTATATACTCTAAATAAATATGAAAAAGGACAGTAAATATATATTACACTCTATGTAAAATATCAAAAACTACACCTATATATTATATAATTTACATAAAATATCAAAAGTACACCAAATATATATTATATACTGTACATAAAATATCAAAAAGTACAGTAAATATGTTTCATATATTGTACATATAATATTAACTAAAAGTACACCAAATACATTTTATATACTGTAAATAAAATATCAAAATGTACAGTAAATATATGTTACATACTGTACATAAAATATCAATGAGTACACCAAATATGTGTTATATATACTGTAAATAAACTATGAAAAACTACAGTAATTATATTTAATATACTATACATAAAATATCAAAAATTACACGAAATGTATATTATATACTGTAAATAAAATATCAAAAAGACAGTAAATATATACTACCCTCCCTATGTAAAATATCAAAATCTACACCAAATATATATTATATAATTCACATAAAATATCAAAAGGCCACCAAATATAACTTATGTACTGTACATAATATATCAAAAAGTAAAGTAAATATGTTTCATATATTGTACATATAATATTAACTAAAATACACCAAATACATTTTATATAGTGTCAATAAAATTTCAAAAAGTTCAGTAAATATATATTACATACTGTACATAAAATATCAAAAAGTACACCAAATATGTGTTATATATACTGTAAATAAACTATCAAAAACTACAGAAATTATGTTTCATATATTGTACATATAATATTAACTAAAAGCACACAAAATATATTTTATATACTGTAAATAAAATTTCAAAATGTACAGTAAATATATATTACATACTGTACATAAAATATCAAAAAGTACACCAAATATGTGTTATATATATAGTGTAAATAAAGTATAAAAACTACAGTAATTATATTTAATATACTGTACATAAAATATCAAAAATTACACCAAATGTACATTATATACTGTAATTAAAATATCAAAAAGTACAGTAAATATATATTACACACCCTGTGTAAAATATGAAAAACTACACCAAATATATATTATATAATTAACATAAAATATCAAGACCACCAAATATATCTTATATACTGTACATAAAATATCAAAAACTACAGTAAATATGTTCCATATATTGTACATATAATATTAACTAAAAGTACACCAATTGCATTTTATATACTGTAAATAAAATTTCAAAAAGTACAGTAAATATATATTACATACTCTATGAAAAATATCAAAAAGTACACCAAATATGTGTTATACATACTGTAAATAAACTATCAAAAACTACAGTAATTATATTTAATATACTGTACATAAAATATCAAAAATTACACCAAATATATATTATATACTATAAATAAATATGAAAAAGGACAGTAAATATATATTACACTCTATGCAAAATATCAAAAACTACACCAAATGTATATTATATAATTTACATAAAATATCAAAAGGACACCAAATATAGATTATATACTGTACATAAAATATCAAAAAGTACAGCAAATATATTTCATATATTTTACATGTAATATTAACTAAAAGTACACCAAATACATTTTATATACTGTAAATAAAATATCAAAAATACAGTAAATATATATTACATACTGTACATAAATTATCAAATAGTACACCAAATATGTGTTATATATACTGTAAATAAACTATCAAAATCTACAGTAATTATATTTAATATACTGTACATAAAATATCAAAAATTACAACCAATGTGCATTTTAGACTGTAAATAAAATATCAAAAAGGAAAGTAAATATATAGTACACACCCTATGTAAAATATCAAAAACTACACCAAATTTATGTTATATAATTAACATAAAATATGAAAAGGACACCCAATATATCTTATATACGGTACATAAAATATCAAAAAGTACAGTAAATATAATTCATATATTGTACATATAATATTAACTAAAAGTACACCAAATACATTTTATATACTGTGAATAAAATATCAAAAAGTACTGTAAATGTATATTACATACTGTACATAAAATATCAAAAAGTACACCAAATATGTGTTATATATACTGTTAATAAACTATCAAAAAATACAGTAATTATATTTAATATACTGTACATAAAATATCAAAAATTATACCAAATGTACATTATATACTGTAAATAAAATATTAAAAAGGACAGTAAATATATATGACACACCCTATGTAAAATATCAAAATCTACACCAAATATATATTATATAATTTACATAAAATATCAAATGTACACCATATATATTATATACAGTACATAATATATCAAAATGTACAGTAAATATATTTCATATATTGTACATATAATATTAACTAAAAGTACACAAAATACATTTTATATACTCTAAACCATATATCAAAATACAGTAAATATATATTACATACTCTACATAAAATATCAAAATTACACCAAATATGTGTTATATATACTGTAAATAAACTATCGAAAACTACAGTAATTATATTTTATATACTGTACATAAAATATCAAAAATTACACCAAATGTATATTATATACTGTAAATAAAATATCAAAAAGGACAGTAAATATATACTACACACCCTATGTAAAATATCAAAAACTACACCAAATATATATTATATAATTTACATAAAATATCAAAGTGTCACCAAATATATCTTATACACCGTACATAAAATATCAAAAAGTACAGTAAATAGATTTCATATATTGTACATATAATATTAAATAAAGTACACCAAATACATTTTATATACTGTAAATTAAATATCAAAAAGTACAGTAAATATATATTACAGACAGTACATGAAATATCAAGTAGTACACCAAATATGTGTTATATATACAGTAAATAAACTATCAAAAACTACAGTAATTATATTTCATATATTGTACATATAATATTAACTAAAAGTATACCAAATACATTTTATATACTGTAAATAAAATATCAAAAAGTACAGTAAATATATATTGCATACACTACATAAAATATCAAAAAGTACACCAAATATGTGTTATAGATACTGTAAATAAACTATCAAAAACTACAGTAATTATATTTAATATACTGTACATAAAATATCAAAAATTACACCAAATGTATATTATATACTGTAAATAAAATACCCAAAATACAGTAAATATATACAACACACCCTATGTAAAAAATGAAAAACTACACCAAATACGTATTATATAATTTACATAAAATAACAAATGGACACCAAATATATCTTATATACTGTACATAAAATATTGAAAAGTACAGTAAATATATTTCATATATTCTACATGTAATATTAACTAAAAGTACACCAAATACATTTTATATACTGTAAATAAAATATCAAAAAGTACAGTAAATATATATTACACACTGTACATAAAATATCAAATAGTTCACCAAATATGTGTTATATGTACTGTAAATAAACTATCAAAATCTACAGTAATTATATTTAATATACTGTACATAAAATATCAAAAATTACACCAAATGTATATTTTAGACTGTAAATAAAATATCAAAAAGGAAAGTAAATATATAGTACACACCCTATGTAAAATATCAAAAACTACACCAAATTTATGTTATATAACTAACATAAAATATGAAAAGGACACCAAATATATCTTATATACTTTACATAAAATATCAAAAAGTACAGTAAATATAATTCATATATTGTACATATAATATTAACTAAAAGTACACCAAATACATTTTATGTACTGTGAATAAAATACTAAAAGTACTGTAAATGTATATTACATACTGTACATAAAATATCAAAAAGTACACCAAATATGTGTTATATATACTGTAAATATACTATCAAAAACTACACTAATTATATTTAATATACTGTACATAAAATATCAAAAATTACAACAAATATACATTATGTACTGTAAATAAAATATTAAAAAGGACAGTAAATATATATGACACACCATATGAAAAATATCAATATCTACACCAAATATATATTATATAATTTACATAAAATATCAAATGTACACCAAATATATATTATATACTGTACATAAAATATCAAAAAGAACAGTAAATATATTTCATATATTGTACATATAATATTAACTAAAAGTACACAAAATACATTTTATATACTATAAATAAAATATCAAAATACAGTAAATATATATTACATACTGTACATAAAATATAAAATAGTACACCAAATATGTGTTATATATACTGTAAATAAACTATCAAAAACTACAATAATTATATTTAATGTACTGTACATAAAATATCAAAAATTACACCAAATGTATATTATATACTGTAAATAAAATATCAAAAAGTACAGTAAATATATACTACACACCCTATGTAAATTATCAAAAACTACAGCAAATACATATTATATAATTTACATAAAATAACAAAAGGACACCAAATATATATTATATACTGTACTAAAATATCGAAAAGTTCAATAAAGATATTTCATATATTCTACATGTAATATTAACTAAAAGTACCCCAAATACATTTTGTATACTGTAAATAAAATATCAAAAAGTTCAGTAACTATATATTACATACTGTACATAAAATATCAAATGGTACACCATATTTGTGTTATATATACTGTAAATAAACTATCATAAACTACAGTAATTATATTTAATATACTGTACATAAAATATCAAAAATTACACCAAATGTATATTATATACAGTAAATAAAATATCAAAAAGGACAGTAAATATATACTACACACCCTATGTAAAATATCAAAAACTACACGAAATATATATTATATAATTTACATAAAATATCAAAAGGTCACCAAATATATCTTATACACCGTACATAAAATATCAAAAAGTACAGTAAATAGATTTCATATATTGTACATATAATATTAAATAAAGTACACCAAATACATTTTATATACTGTAAATAAAATATCAAAAAGTACAGTAAATATATATTACATACAGTACATAAAATATCAAGAAGTACACAAAATATGTGTTATATATACTGTAAATAAACTATCAAAAACTACAGTAATTATATTTCATATATTGTACATATAATATTAACTAAAAGTACACCAAATACATTTTATATACTGTAAATAAAATATCAGAAAGTACAGTAAATATATATTACATACACTACATAAAATATCAAAAAGTACACCAAATATGTGTTATATATACTGTAAATAAACTATCAAAAACTACAATAATTATATTTAATATACTGTACATAAAATATCAAAAATTACACCAAATGTATATTATATACTTTAAATAAAATATTCAAAAGACAGTAAATATATACTACACACTCAATGTAAAATGTCAAAAACTACACCAAATACATATTATATAATTTACCACAAATAACAAAAGGACACCAAATATATATTATATACTGCACATAAAATATCGAAAAGTACAGAAAATATATTTCATATATTCTACATGTAATATTAACTAAAAGTACACCAAATACATTTTATATACTGTAAATAAAATATCAAAAAGTACAGTAAATATATATTACATACTGTACATAAAATATCAACTAGTACACTAAATATGTGTTATATATACTGTAAATAAACTATCAAAATCTACAGTAATTATACTTAATATACTGTACATAAAATATCAAAAATTACACCAAATGTATATTTTAGACTGTAAATAAAATATCAAAAAGGAAAGTAAATATATAGTACACACCCTATGTAAAATATCAAAAACTACACCAAATTTATGTTATATAATTAACATAAAATATGAAAAGGACACCAAATATATCTTATATACTGTACATAAAATATCAAAAACTACAGTATATATAATTCATATATTGTACATATAATATTAACTAAAAGTACACCAAATACATTTTATATACTGTGAATAAAATATCAAAAATTACTGTAAATATATATTACATACTGTACATAAAATATCAAAAAGTACACCAAATATGTGTTATATATACTGTAAATAAACTATCAAAAACTACAGTAATTATATTTAATATACTGTACATAAAACATCAAAAATTACACCAAATGTACATTATACACTGTAAATAAAATATTAAAAAGGACAGTAAATATATATGACACACCCTATGTAAAATATCAAAATCTACACCAAATATATATTATATAATTTACATAAAATATCAAAAGGTCACAAAATATATATTATATACTGTACATAAAATATCAAAAAGTACAGTAAATATATTTCATATATTGTACATATAATATTAACTAAAAGTACGCAAAATACATTTTATATACTCTAAATAAAATATCAAAATACAGAAAATATATATTACATACTCTACATAAAATATCAAAAAGTACACCAAATATGTGTTATATATACTGTAAATAAACTATCATAAACTACAGTAATTATATTTAATATACTGTAAATAAAATATCAATAATTACACCAAATGTATTTTATATACTGTAAATAAAATATCAAAAAGTACAGTAAATATATACTACACACCCTATGTAAAATATCAAATACTACAACAAATACATATTATATAATTTACATAAAATATCAAAAGGACACCAAATATATATTATATACTGTACATAAAATATCGAAAAGTACAATAAAGATATTTCATATATTCTACATGTAATATTATCTAAAAGTACACTAAATACATTTTATATACTGTAAATAAAATAACAAAAAGTACAGTAACTATATATTACATACTGTACATTAAATATCAAATGGTACACCAAATATGTGTTATATATACTGTAAATAAACTATCATAAACCACAGTAATTATATTTAATATACTGTACATTAAATATCAAAAATTACACCAAATGTATATTATGTACTGTAAATAAAATATCAAATAGGACAGTAAATATATACTACACACCCTATGAAAAATATCAATTCTACACCAAATGTATATTATATAATTTCCATAAAATATCAAAAGGTCACCAAATATATCTTATACACCGTACATAAAATATCAAAAAGTACAGTAAATATATTTCATATATTGTACATATAATATTAAATAAAGTACACCAAATACATTTTCTATACTGTAAATAAAATATCAAAAAGTACAGTAAATATATATTACATACAGTACATAAAATATCAAGAAGTACACCAAATATGTGTTATATATACTGTAAATATACTATCAAAAACTACAGTAATTATATTTCATATATTGTACACATAATATTAACTAAAAGTACACCAAACACATTTTATATACTGTAAATAAAATATACAAAAGTACAGTAAATATATATTACATACACTACATTAAATATCAAAAAGTACACCAAATATGTGTTATATATACTGTAAATAAAGTATCAAAAACTACAGTAATTATATTTAATATACTGTACATAAAATATCAAAAATTACACCAAATGTATACTATATACTGTAAATAAAATATCAAAAAGTACAGTAAATATATACTACACACCCTATGTAAAATATTAAAAACTACACCAAATACATATTATATAATTTACATAAAATAACAAATGGACACCAAATATATATTATATACTGTACATAAAATATCGAAAAGTACAGTAAATATATTTCACATATTCTACATGTAATATTAACTAAAAGTACACCAAATACATTTTATATACTGTAAATAAAATATCAAAAAGTACAGTAAATATATATCACATACTGTACATAAAATATCAAATAGTACACCAAATATGAGTTATATATACTGTAAATAAACTATCAAAAACTACAGTAATTATATTTAATATACTGTACATAAAATTTCAAAAATTACACCAAATGTATATTATATACTGTAAATAAAATATCAAAAAGATAGTAAATATATACTACACACCCTATGTAAAATATCAAAAACTACACCAAATATATATTATATAATTTACATAAAATATCAAAAGGTCACCAAATATATCTTATACACCGTACATAAAATGTCAAAAAGTACAGTAAATATATTACATTTATTGTACATATAATATTAAATAAAGTAACCTAAATACATTTTATATACTGTGAATAAAATATCAAAAAGTACAGTAAATATATATTACATACAGTACATAAAATATCAAGAAGTACACCAAATATGTTATATATATTGTAAATAAACTATCAAAAACTACAGTAATTATATTTAATATACTGTACATAAAATATCAAAAATGACACCAAATGTACATTATATACTGTAAATAAAATATTAAAAAGGACAGTAAATATATATGACACACCCTATGTAAAATATCAAAATCTACACCAAATATATATTATATAATTTACATAAAATATCGAAAGTACACCAAATATATGTTATATACTGTACATAAAATATCAAAAAGTACAGTAAATATATTTCATATATTGTACATATAATATTAACTAAAAGTACACAAAATACATTTTATATACTGTAAATAAAATATCAAAATACAGTAAATATATATTACATACTCTACATAAAATATCAAAAAGTACACCAAATATGTGTTATATATACTGTAAATAAACTATCATAAACTACAGTAATTATATTTAATATACTGTACATAAAATATCAAAAATTACACCAAATGTATATTATATACTGTAAATAAAATATCAAAAAGGACAGTAAATATATACTACACACCCTATGTAAAATATCAAAAACTACACCAAATATATATTATATAATTTACATAAAATATCAAAAGGTCACCAAAGATATCATACACCGTACATAAAATATCAAAAAGTTCAGTAAATATATTTCATATATTGTACGTATAATATTAAATAAAGTATACCAAATACATTTTATATACTGTAAATAAAATATCAAAAAGTACAGTAAATATATATTACATACAGTACATAAAATATCAAGTAGTACACCAAATATGTGTTATATTTACTGTAAATAAACTATCAAAAACTACAGTAATTATATTTCATATATTGTACATATAATATTAACTAAAAGTACACCAAACACATTTTATATACTGTAAATAAAATATCAAAAAGTACAGTAAATATATATTACATACACTATATAAAATATCAAAAGTACACCAAATATGTCTTATATATACTGTAAATAAACTATCAAAACTACAGTAATTATATTTATTATACTGTACAAAAAATATCAAAAATTACACCAAATGTATATTATATACTGTAAATAAAATATCAAAATGTACAGTAAATATATACTACACACCCTATGTAAAATATCAAAAACTACAACAAATACATATTATATAATTTAGATAAAATAACAAACGGACACCAAATATATATTATATACTGTACATAAAATATCAAAAAGTACAGTAAATATATTTCATATATTCTAAATGTAATATTAACTAAAAGTACACCAAATACATTTTATAAACTGTAAATAAAATATCAAAACGTACAGTAAATATATATTACATACTGTACATAAAATATCAAATAGTACACCAAATATTTGTTATATATACTGTAAATAAACTATCGTAAAGTACACTAATTATATTTAATATACTGTACAGAAAATATCAAAAATTACACCAAATGTATATTATATACTCTAAATAAAATATCAAAAGGACAGTAAATATATACTACACACCCTATGTAAAATATCAAAAACTACACCAAATATATATTATATAATATACATAAAATATCAAAATGTCACCAAATATATCTTATACACCGTACATAAAATATCAAAAAGTACAGTAAATATATTTCATATATTGTACATATAATATTAAATAAAGTACACCAAATACATTTTATATATTGTAAATTAAATATCAAAAAGTACAGTAAATATATATTAGAGAGAGTACATAAAATATCAAGAAGTACACCAAATATGTGTTATATATACAGTAAATAAACTATCAAAAACTACAGTAATTATATTTCAAATATTGTACATATAATATTAACTAAAAGTACACCAAATACATTTTATATACTGTAAATAAAATATCAAAAAGTACAGTAAATATATATTACATACACTACATAAAATATCAAAAAGTACACCAAATATGTGTTATAGATACTGTAAATAAACTATCAAAAACTACAGTAATTATATTTAATATACTGTTTAAAATATTAAAATTTACACCAAATGTATATTATATACTGTAAATAAAATATCAAAAAGTACAGTAAATATATACTACACACCCTATGTAAAATATCAAAAACTACACCAAATACGTATTATATAATTTACATAAAATAAAAAAAGGACACCAAATATATGTTATATACTGTACATAAAATATCGAAAAGTACAGTAAATATATTTCATATATTCTAAATGTAATATTAACTAAAAGTACACCAAATACATTTTATATACTGTAAATAAAATATCAAAAATTACAGTAAATATATATTACATACTGTACATAAAATATCAAATAGTACACCAAATATGTGTTATATATACTGTAAATAAACTATCATAAAGTACAGTAATTATATTTAATATACTGTACAGAAAATATCAGAAATTACATCAAATGTATATTATATAGTGTAAATAAAATATCACAAAAGACAGTAAATATATACTACACACCCTATGTAAAATATCAAAAACTACACCAAATATATATTATATAATTTCCATAAAATATCAAAAGGTCACCAAATATATCTTATACACCGTACATAAAATATCAAAAAGTACAGTAAATATATTTCATATATTGTACATATAATATTAACTAAAAGTACAACAAATACATTTTATGTACTGTAAATAATATTTCAAAAAGTACAGTAAATATATATCACATACTGTACATAATATATCAAAAAGTACACCAAATATGTGTTATATATACTGTAAATAAACTACCAAAAACTACAGTAATTATATTTAATATACTGTACATAAAATATCAAAAATTACACCAAATGTATAATATATACTCTAAATAAAATATGAAATAGGACAGTAAATATATATTACACTCCCTATGTAAAATATCAAAAACTAAACCAAATATATATTATATAATTTACATAAAATATCAAAAGGCCACCAAATATATCTTATATACTGTACATAAAATATCAAAAAGTACAGTAAATATGTTTCGTATATTTTACATATAATATTAACTAAAAGTACACAAAATACATTTTATATACTGTAAATAAAATATCAAAATCCTGTAAATATATGTTACATACTTTACATAAAATATCAAAAACTACAACAAATATGTGTTATATATAGAGTAAATAAACTATCAAAAACTACAGTAATTATATTTAATATACTCTACATAAAATATCAAAAATTACACAAAATGTATATTGTATACTGTAAAAAAAAATCAAAAACTACAGTAAATATATATTACACAAGCTATGTAAAATATCACAAACTACACCAAATATATATTATATAATTTACATAAAATATCAAAAGGACACCAAATATATCTTATACTGTACATAAATTATCAAATAGTAGAGTAAATATATTTCATATATTGTACATATAATATTAACTAAAAGTACACCAAATGCATTTTATATACTGTAAATAAAATATCAAAAAGTACAGTAAATATATATTACATACTGTACATAAAATAACAAAATGTACACCAAATATGTGTTATATATACTGTAAATAAACTATCAAAAATAGAGTAATTATATTTAATACACTGTAGATAAAATATCAAAAATTACACCAAATGTATATTATATAGTGTAAAGAAAATATCAAAAAGGACGGTAAATATATATTACACAACCTATGTAAAATACGAAAAACTACTCCAAATATATATTATATAATTTACATAAAATATCAAAAGGACACCAAATATATCTTATATACTGTACATAAAATATCGAAAAGTACAGTAAATATGTTTCATATATTGCACATATAATATTAACTAAAAGTACACGAAATACATTTTATATACGGTAAATAAAATATCAAAAAGTACACTAAATACATATTACATACTGTACATAAAATATCAAACAGTACACCTAATATATGTTATATATACTGTAAATAAACTATCAAAAACTACAGTAATTATATTTAATATACTGTACATAAAACATCAAAAATTAAACTAAATATATATTATGTACTGTAAATAAAATATCAAAAAGTACAGTAAATACATATTACACTCTATGGAAAATATCCAAAACTACACCAAATATATATCATATAATTTAAATAAAATATCTAAAGGACACCAAATATATCTTATATACTCTACATAGAATATCAAAAAGTACAGTAAATATATTTCATATATTGTACATATAATATTAACTAAAAGTACAACAAATATATTTTATATACTGTAAATAATATTTCAAAAAGTACAGTAAATGTATATTACATATTGTACATAATATATCAAAAAGTACAACAAATATATTTTATATACTGTAAATAATATTTCAAAAAGTACAGTAAATGTATATTACATATTGTACATAATATATCAAAAAGTACACCAAATATGTGTCATATATACTGTAAATAAACTACCAAAAACTACAGTAATTATATTTCATATACTGTACATAAAATATCAAAAATTACACCAAATGTTTAATATATACTCTAAATAAAATATGAAATAGGACAGTAAATATATATTACACTCCCTATGTAAAATATCAAAAACTAAACCAAATATATATTATATAATTTACATAAAATATCAAAAGGACACCAAATATATATTATATACAGTACATAAAATATCAAAAATACAGTAAATATATTTCATATATTGTGCATATAATATTAACCAAAAGTACACCAAATACATTTTATATACTGTAAATAAAATATCAAAAAGTACGGTAAATATATATTACATACTGTACATAAAATATCAAAAAGTACACCAAATATGTGTTATATATACAGTAAATAAACTATCAAATACTGCAGTACTTATATGTAATATACTGTACATAAAATATCAAAAATTACACCAAATGTATAATATATACTGTAAATAAAATATCATAAAGGACAGTAAATATATACTACACACCTTATGTAAAATATCAAAAACTACACCAAACATATATTGTATAATTTACATAAAGTATCAAAAGGACACCAAATATATCTTATATACTGTACATAAAATATCAAAGGTACAGTAAATATATTTCATATATTGTACATATAATATTAACTAAAAGTACACCAAATACATTTTATATACTGTAAATAAAATATCAAAATATACAGTAAATATATATTACATACTGTACAGAAAATATCAAAAAGTACACCAAATGTGTGTTATATATAATGTAAAAAAACTATCAAAAACTACAGTAATTATATTTAATATACTGTACCTAAAATATCAAAAATTACATGAAACGTATATTATATACTCTAAATAAAATATGAAAAAGTACAGTAAATATATATTACACACCCTATGTAAAATATCAAAAACTACACCAAATATATATTATATAATTTACATAAAATAACAAAAGGACACCAAATATATATTATATACTGTACATAAAATATCAAAAATTACAGTAAATATATTTCATATATTGTGCATATAATATTAATTAAATTACACCAAATACATTTTATATACTGTAAATAAAATATCAAATAGTACAGTAAATATATATTACATACTGTACATAAAATATCAAAAAGTACACCAAATATGTGTTATATATTCTGTAAATAAACTATCAAAAACTACAGTACTTATATTTAATATACTATACATAAAACATCGAAAATTACACCAAATGTACAATATATACTGTAAATAAAATATCAAAAAGTACAGTAAATATATATTACACACCATATGCATAATATCACAATCTACACAAAATATATATTATATAATTTACATAAAATATCAAAAGTACACCAAATATATCTTATATACTGTACATAAAATATCAAAAAGTACAGTAAATATATTTCATATATTGTACATATTATATTAACTAACAGTAGAAAAAATACATTTTATATACTGTAAATAAAATATCAAAAAGAACAGTAAATATATATTACATAGATTTCATGAAATATAAAAAATAAACCAAATATGTGTTATATATACTGTAAATAAACTATCAAACACTACAGAAATTATATTTAATATACTGCATATAAAATATCAAAAATTACACCAAATGTATATTATATACTGTAAATAAAATATCAAAAAGGACAGGAAATATATACTACACACCCGATGTAAAATATCAAATACTACACCAAATATATATTATATAATTTACATATAATATCAAAAGGACACCAAATATATCTTATATACTGTACATAAAATATCAAAAAGTACAGGAAATATATTTCATATATTGTACATATAATATTAACTAAAAGTACACTAAATACATTTTATATACTGTAAATAAAATATCAAAAAGTACAGTAAATATATATTACATACTCTACATAAAATATCAAAAAGTACCCCAAATATGTGTTATATATTCTGTTAATAAATTATGAGAAACTACAGTAATTATATTTAATATACTGTACATAAAATATCAAAAATTACTCGAAATGTATATTATATACTGTAAATAAAATATCAAAAAGTACAGTAAATATATATTACACACCATATGTAAAATATCACAATCTACACCAAATATATATTATATAATTTACATACAATATCAAAAGGACACCAAATATGTGTCATATATACTCTAAATAAACTATAAAAAGCTACAATAATTATATTTAATATACTGTATATAAAATATACAAAATTACACCAAATGTATTATATACTGCAAATAAAATATCAAAAAGTAGAGTAAATATATATTACACACCCTATGTAAAATATCAAAAACTACACCAAATATATATTATGTAATTTGCATTAAATATCAAAAGGACACCAAATATATCTTATATACTGTACATAAAATATCTAAATGTACAGTAAATATATTTCATATATTTTACATATAATATTAACTAAAAGTTCACCGAATACATTCTATATACTGTAAATAAAATACCAAATATTACAGTAAATATATATTACATACTGTACATAAAACATAAAATAGTACACCAAATATGTGTTATATATACTCTAAATAATCTATCAAAAACTACAGTAATTATGTTTAATATACAGTACATAAAATATCAAAAATTACACGAAATGTATACTATATACTGTTAAAAAATATCTAAAATTACAGTAAATATATGTTACACACTCTATGTAAAATATCAAAAACTACGACAAATATGTATTATATAATTTACATAAAATATCAAAAGTACACCAAATAGATATTATATACTGTACTTAAAATATCAAAAAGTACAGTAAATATATTACATATATAGTAAATATAATATTAACTAAAACTACACCAAATACATTTTATATACTGTAAATAAAATATCCAATAGTACAGGAAATATATATTACATACTGTACATAAAATATCAAAAAGTACACCAAATATGTGTTATATATACTGTAAATGAAGTATAAAAACTACAGTAATTATATTTATTATACTGTACATAAAATATGAAAAATTACACTAAATGCATATTATATACTGTAAATAAAATATGAAATAGTACAGTAAATATTTATTACACACTCTATGTAAAATATCAAAACTGCACCAAATATATGTTATATAATTTACATAAAATATGAAATGTACACCAAATATATATTATATTCTGTACATAAAATATCAAAACGCACAGGAAATCTATTTCATATATTGTACATATAATATTAACTGAAAGTACACCAAATACATTTTATATATTGTAAATAAAATATCCAAAAGCACAGTAACTATATATTACATACTGTAGATAAAATATCCAAAAGTACACCAAATATGTGTTATATATACTGTAAATAAACAATCAAAAAAACAGTAATTATATTTAATATACTGTACATAAAATATCAAAAATTACACGAAATGTATACTATATACTGTAAAAAAAATCTAAAATTACATTAAATATATATTACCCACTCTATGTAAAATATCAAAAACTATGCCAAATATATATTATATAATTTACATAAAATATCAAAAGTATACCAAATATATATGATATACTGTACATAAAATATCAAAAAGTACAGTAAATATGCTGCAAATATTGTACATATAATATTAACTAAAAGTACACCAAATACATTGTATATACTGTAAATAAAATATCCAATAGTACAGTAAATATTACATACTGTATATAAAATATCAAAAATTACACCAAATATGTGTTATATACACTGTAAATAAACTGTAAAAACTACAGTAATTATATTTAATACACTGTACATAAAATATCAAATATTACACTAAATGCATATTATATACTGTAAATAAAATATCAAATATTACAGTAAATATTTATTACACACTCTATGTAAAATATCAAAAACTACGCCAAATATATATTATATAATTTACATAAAATATCAAAAGTACACCAAATATATGTTATATACTGTACATAAAATATGAAAACGTACAGTAAATATATTTCATATATTGTACATATATTAAATAAAGTACACCAAATACATTGTATATACTGTAAATAAAATATCCAATACTACAGTAAATATATATTACATACTGTACATAAAATATCAAAATGTACACCAAATATGTGTTATATATACTGTAAATAAGCTATCAAATACTACAGTAATTATATTTAATATACTGTACATAAAACACATACTGTACATAAAATATCAAAAATTACACCAAATATGTGTTATGTATACTGTAAAAAAACTATAAAATCTACAGTAATTATATTTAATATACTGTACATATAATATCAAAAATTACACTAAATGCATATTATATACTGTAAATACAATATCAAATAGTACAGTAAATATTTATTACACACTCTATGTAAAATATCAAAAACTACACCAAATATGTGTTATATATACTGTAAATAAACAATGAAAAATTAGAGTAATTATATTTAATATACTGTACTTAAAATATCAAAAATTACACGAAATGTATACTATATACTGTAAAAAAAAATCTAAAATTACAGTAAATATATATTACACACCTTATGTAAAATATCAAAAACTACGCCAAATATATAGGAGATAATTTACATAAAATATAAAAGTACACCAAATATATATTATGTACTGTACATAAAATATCAAAAATACAGTAAATATATTGCAAAAATTGTACATATAATATTAACTAAAAGTACACCAAATACATTTTATATACTGTAAATAAAATATCGAAAAGTACCGTACATATATATTACATACTGTACATAAAATATCAAAAAGTACACCAAATATGTGTTATATATACTGTAAATAAACTATAAAAACTACAGTAATTATATTTAATATACTGTACATAAATTATCAAAAATTACTCAAAATGTATATTATATACTGTAAATAAAATATCAAAAATTACAGTAAATATATATTACACATTCTATTTAAAATATCAAAAACTACACCAAAAATATATTTTATAATTTACATAAAATATCAAAAGTACACTTAATATATTTTGTATACTGTACATAAAATATGAAAATGTACAGTAAATATATTTCATATATTCTACATATAATATTAAATAAAGTACACCAAATACATTTTATATACTGTAAATAAAATATACAATAGTACAGTAAATATTACATACTGTACATAAAATATTAAAAAGTACACCAAATATGTGTTATATATATTGTAAATAAACTGTAAAAACTACAGTAATTATATTTAATACACTGTACATAAAATATCAAAAATTACACTAAATGCATATTATATACTGTAAATAAAATATCAAATAGTGCAGTAAATATTTATTACACACTCGATGTAAAATATCAAAAACTACACCAAATATATATTATATAATTTACATAAAATATCAAAAGTACACGAAATATATATTATATACTGTACATAAAATATCAAAAGTACAGTAAATATATTGCAAATATAGTACATATAATATTAACTAAAAGTACACCAAATACATTTTATATACTGTAAATAAAACATCCAAAAGTACAGTAAATATATATTACATACTGTACATAAAATATCAAAAAGTACAACAAATATGTGTTATATATACCGTAAATAAACTTTAAAAACTACAGTAATTATATTTAATATACTGTACATAATATATCAAAAATTACACTAAATTAATATGATATACAGTAAATAAAATATCAAACAGTACAGTAAATATTTATTACGCACTCTATGTAAAATATCAAAAACTACACCAAATATACGTTATATAATTTACATAAAATATCAAAAGTATGCCAAATATATATTATATACTGTACATAAAATATCAAAATGCACAGTAAATCTATTTCATATATTGTACATGTAATATTCACTGAAAGTACACCAAATACATTTTATATACTGTAAATAAATATCCAAAAGCACAGTAAATATTTATTACATACTGTACATAAAATATCAAAAACTACACCAAATATATGTTATATATACTGTAAATAAACAATCAAAAACTACCGTAATTATATTTAATATACTGTACATAAAATATCAAAAATTACACGAAATGTATACTTTATAGTGTAAAAAAAATCTAAAATTACAGTAAATATATATTACACACTCTATGTAAAATATCAAAAACTACGTCAAATATATATTGTATAATTTACATAAAATATCAAAAGTACACCAAATATATATTATATACTCTACATAAAATATCAAAAGTTACAGTAAATATACTGCAAGTATTGTACATATAATATTTCTTAAAAGTACACCAAATACATTTTCTATACTGTAAATAATATATCCAAAAGCACAGTAAACATATGTCACATACTGTACATAATGTATCAAAAAGTACACCAAATATGTGTTATATATACTGTAAATAAACAATCAAAAACTACAGTAATTATATTTAATATACTGTACATAAAATATCAAAAATTACACGAAATGTATACTATATACTGTACAAAAAATATCTAAAATTACATCAAATATATATGACACACTCTATGAAAAATATCAAAATCTACGCCAAATATATATTATATAATTTACATAAAATATCAAAAGTACACCAAATAGATATTACATAGTGTACATAAAATATCAAAATGCAGAGTAAATATATTTCATATAATGTACATATATTAACTAAGAGTACACCAAATACATTTTATATACTGTAAATAAAATATCCAATAGTACAGTATATATATATTACATACTGTACATAAAATATCAAAAAGTACACCAAATATGTGTTATCTATACTGTAAATATGCTATCAAAAACTACAATAATTATAATTAATATACAGTACATAAAATATCAAAAATTACACTAAATGCATATTATATACTGCAAATAAAATATCAAATAGTACAGTAAATATTTATTACACACTCTACGTTAAATATCAAAAACTACACCAAATATATGTTATATAATTTACATAAAATATCAAATGTACACCAAATATATATTATATACTCTACATAAAATATCAAAATGCACAGTAAATCTATTTTATATATTGTACATATAATATTAACTGAAAGTACACCAAATACATTTTATATACTGTAAATAATATATCCGAAAGCACAGTAAATATATATTACATACGGTACATAAAATATCAAAAAGTATACCAAATATGTGTTATATATACTGTAAATAAACAATCAAAAAATACAGTAATTATATTTAATATACTGTACACAAAATATCAAAAATTACACGAAATGTATACTATATACTGTAAAAAAAATCTAAAATTACAGTAAATATATGTTACACAATCTATCTAAAATATCAAAAACTACGACAAATATATATTATATAATTTACATAAAATATCAAAAGTACACCAAATAGATATTATATACTGTACATAAAATATCAACAAGTACAGTATATATATTTCATATATTGTACATAAAATATTACCTAAAGGTACACCAAATACATTTTATATACTGTAAATAAAATATCCAATAGTTCAGTAAATATATACTCTAAATAAAATATCCAATAGTACAGTAAATATATATTACATACTGTACATAAAATATCAAAAAGTACACCAAATATGTGTTATATATACTGTAAATAAAGTATAAAAACTACAGTAATTATATTTAATATACTGTACATAAAATATGAAAAATTACACTAAATGCATATTGTATACTGTAAATAAAATATCAAATAGTACAGTAAATATTTATTACACACACTATGTAAAATATCAAAAACTACACCAAATATATGTTATATAATTTACATAAAATATCAAATGTACACCAAATATATATTATATTCTGTACATAAAATATCAAAATGCACATTAAATCTATTTCATATATTGTACATATAATATTAACTGAAAGTACACCAAATACATTTTATATATTGTAAATAAAATATCCAAAAGCACAGTAAATATATATTACATACTGTAGATAAAATATCCAAAAGTACACCAAATATGTGTTATATATACTGTAAATAAACAATAAAAATAAGTAATTATATTTAATATACTGTACATAAAATATCAAAAATTACACGAAATGTATACTATATACAGTAAAAAAAATCTAAAATTACATTAAATATATATTACACACTCTATGTAAAATATCAAAAACTACGCCAAATATATATTATATAATTTACATAAAATATCAAAAGTACACCAAATAGATATTATATAGTGTACATAAAATATCAAAATGCACAGTAAATATATTTCACATAATGTACATATATTAACTAAAAGTACACCAAATACATTTTATATACAGTAAATAAAATTTCCAATAGTTCAGTAAATATATATTACATACTGTACATAAAATATCAAAAAGTACACCAAATGTGTGTTACCTATACTGTAAATAAGCTATCAAAAACTACAAAAATTATATTTAATATACTGTACATAAAATAACAAAAATTACACTGAATGCATATTATATACTGCAAATAAAATATCAAATAGTACAGTAAATATTAATTACACACTCTATGTTTAATATCAAAAACTACACCAAATATATGTTATGTAATTTACATAAAATATCAAAAGTACACCAAATATATATTATATACTGTACATAAAAAATCAAAATGCACAGTAAATCTATTTCATATATTGTATACATAATATTAACTGAAAGTACTCCAAATACATTTTATATACTGTAAATAAAATATTCAAAAGCACAGTATGTATATATTACGTACGGTACATAAAATATCAAAAAGTACACCAAATATGTGTTATACATACTGTAAATAAACAATCAATAAATACAGTAATTATATTTAATATACTGTACATAAAATATCAAAAATTACACGAAATGTATACTATATACTGTAAAAAAATATCTAAAATTACAGTAAATATCTGTTACACACACTATGTAAAATATCAAAAACTACGACAAATATATATTATATAAATTCCATAAAATATCAAAAGTACACCAAATAGATATTATATACTGTACATAAAATAACAAAATGTACAGTAAATATATTTCATATATAGTAAATATAATATTAACTAAAACTACACCAAATACATTTTATATACTGTAAATAAAATATCCAATAGTACAGTAAATATATATTACATACTGTACATAAAATATCAAAAAGTACACCAAATATGTGTTATATATACTGTAAATAAACAATCAAAAACTACAGTAATTATATTTAGTATACTGTACATAAAATATCAAAAATTACACTAAATGCATATTATATACTGTAAATAAAATTTCAAATATTACAGTAAATATTTATTACACACTCTATGTAAAATATCAAAAACTACACCAAATATATGTTATATACTTTACATAAAATATCAAAAGTACACCAAATATATATTATATACTGTACATAAATTATCAAAATGCACAGTAAATCTATTTCATATATTGTACATATAATATTAACTGAAAGTACACCAAATACATTTTATATACTGTAAATAAAATATCCAAAAGCACAGTAAATATATATTACATACTGTACATAAAATATCAAAAAGTACACCAAATATGTATTATATACACTGTAAATAAACTATAAAATCTAGAGTATTTATATTTAATATACTGTACATAAAATATCAAAAATTACACTAAATGCATATTTAATACTGTAAATAAAATATCAAATAATACAGTAAATATTTATTACACACTCTATGTAAAATATCAAAAACTACACCAAATATATGTTATATAATTTACATAAAATATCAAAAGTACACCCAATATATATTATATACTGTACCTAAAATATCAAAATGCACAGTAAATCTATTTCATATATTGTACATATAATATTTCCTAAAAGTACACCAAATACATTTTCCATACTGTAAATAAAATATCCAAAAGCACAGTAAATATATGTTACATACTGTACATAAAATATCAAAAAGTACACCAAATATGTGTTATATATACTGTAAATAAACAATCAGAAACTACAGTAATTATATTTAATATACTATACAAAAAATATCAAAAATTACACGAAATGTGTACTATATACTGTACAAAAAATACCTAAAATTACATTAAATACATATTACACACTCTATGTAAAATATCAAAAACTATGCCAAATATATATTATATAATTTACATAAAATATCAAAAGTACACCAAATTTATATTATATACTGTACATAAAATATCAAAATCATAGTAAATCTATTTCATATATTGTACATATAATATTAACTGAAAGTACACCAAATACATTTTATATACTGTAAATAAAATATCGAAAAGCACAGTAAATATACATTACATACTGCACATAAAATATCAAAAAGTACACCAAATATGTGTTATATATACTGTAAATAAACAATCAAAAACTTCAGTAATTATATTTAATATAGTGTACATAAAATATCAAAAATTACACTAAATGCATATTGTATACTGTAAATAAAATATCAAATAGTACAGTAAATATTTATGACACACTCTATGTAAAATATCAAAAACTACACCAAATATGTGTTAGATATACTGTAAATAAACAATCAAAAAATACAGTAATTATATTTAATATATTGTACATAAAATATCAAAAATTACACGAAATGTATACTATATACTGTAAAAAAAATCTAAAATTGCAGTAAATATATATTACACACTCTATGTAAAATATCAAAAACTACGCCAGATATATATTATATAATTTACATAAAATATCAAAAGTATGCCCAAATATATATTATACACTGTACATAAAATATCAAATAGTTCAGTAAACATATTGTAAATATTGTACATATAATATTAACTAAAAGTACACCAAATACAGTTTATATACTGTAAATAAAATATCCAAAAGTACAGTAAATATATATTACATACTGTACATAAAATATCAAAAAGTACACCAAATATGTGTTATATATACTTTAACTAAGCTATCAAAAACTACAGTAATTATATTTAATATACTGTACATAAAATATCAAAAATTACACTAAATGCATATTATATACTCTAAATACAATGTCAAATAGTACAGTAAATATTTATTACACACTCTATGTAAAATATCAAAAACTACACCAAATATATGTTATATACTTTACATAAAATATCAAAAGTACACCAAATATATATTATATACTGTACATAAATTATCAAAATGCACAGTAAATCTATTTCATATATTGTACATATAATATTCACTGAAAGTACACCAAATACACTTTATATGCTGTAAATAAAATATCCAAAAGCACAGTAAATATATATTACATACTGTACATAAAATATCAAAATTACACCAAATATGTATTATATATACTTTAAATAAACTATAAAACCTACAGTAATTATATTTAATATACTGTACATAAAATATCAAAAATTACACTAAATGCATATTAAATACTGTAAATAAAATATCAAATAGTACAGTAAATATTTATTACACACTCTATGTAAAATATCAAAAACTACACGAAATATACGTTATATAATTTAGATAAAATATCAAAAGTACACCAAGTATATATTATATACTGTACCTAAAATATCAAAATGCACAGTAAATCTATTTCATATATTGTACATATAATATTTCCTAAAAGTACACCAAATAAATTTTCCATACTGTAAATAAAATATCCAAAAGCACAGTAAATGTATATTACATACTGTACATAAAATATCAAAAAGCACACCAAATATGTGTTATATATACTGTAAATAAACAATCAGAAACTACAGTAATTATATTTAATATGCTGTACATAAAATATCAAAAATTACACGAAATGTATACTATATACTGCACAAAAAGTATCTAAAATTACATTAAATATATATTACACACTCTATGTAAAATATCAAAAACTACGCCAAATATATATTATATAATTTACATAAAATATCAAAAGTACACCAAATAGATATTATATAGTGTACATAAAATATCATAATGCACAGTAAATATATTTCATATAATGTACATATATTGACTAAAAGTACACCAAATTCATTTTATATACTGTAAATACAATATCCAATAGTACAGTAAATATATATTACATACTGTACATAAAATATCAAAAAGTACACCAAATATGTGTTATCTATACTGTAAATAAGCTATCAAAAACTACAATAATTATAATTAATATACTGTACATAAAATATCAAAAATTACACTAAATGCATATTATATACTGCAAATAAAATATCAAATAGTACAGTAAATATTTATTACACACTCTATGTTAAATATCAAATACTACACCAAATATGTTATATAATTTACATAAAATATCATAAGTACACGAAATATATATTATATACTGTACATAATATATCAAAATGCACAGTAAATCTATTTCATATATTGTACATATAATATTAACTGAAAGTACACCAAATACATTTTATATACTGTAAATAAAGTATCCAAAAGCACAGTAAATATATATTACGTACGGTACATAAAATATCAAAAAGTACACCAAATATGTGTTATATATACTGTAAATAAACAATCAAAAAATACAGTAATTATATTTAATACACTGTACATAAAATATCAAAAATTACACGAAATGTATACTATATACTGTAAAAGAATATCTAAAATTACAGTAAATATATGTTACACACTCTATGTAAAATATCAAAAACTACGACAAATATATATTATAGAATTTACATAAAATATCAAAAGTACACCAAATAGATATTATATACTGTACATAAAATCTCAAAAAGTACAGTAAATATATTTCATATATTGTACATATAACATTAACTAAAAGTACACCAAATACATTTTATATACTCTAAATAAAATATCCAATAGTACAGTAAATATATTTTACATACTGTGCATAAATATCAAAATGTACACCAAATATGTGTTATATATACTGTAAATAAGGTATAAAAACTACAGTAATTATATTTAATATACTGTACATAAAATATGAAAATTACACTAAATGCATATTATATACTGTAAATAAAATATCAAATAGTACAGTAAATATTTATTACACACTCTATGTAAAATATCAAAAACTACACCAAATATGTGTTATATATACTGTAAATAAGCAATCAAAAATTACAGTAATTATATTTAATATACTGTACATAAATTATCAAAAATTGCACGAAATGTATACTATATACTGTAAAAAAAATCTAAAGTTACAGTAAATATATATTACACACACTATGTAAAATATCAAAAACTATGCCAAATATATATTATATAATTTACATAAAATATAAAAAGTACAACAAATATATATATTATACTGTACATAAAACATCAAAAATACAGTAAATATATTGCAAATATTGTACATATAATATTAACTAAAAGTACACCAAATACATTTTATATACTGTAAATAAAATATCCAAAAGAACAGTAAATATATATTACATACTGTATATAAAATATCAAAAAGTACACCAAATATGTGTTATATATACTGTAAATAAACAATCAAAAAATACACTAATTATATTTAATATACTGTACATAAATTATCAAAAATTACACGAAATGTATACTATATACCGTAAAAAAAATCAAAAATTACAGTAAATATATATTACACACTCCATGTAAAATATCAAAAACTACACCAAATATACATTACATAATTTACATAAAATATCAAAAGTACACCAAATATATATTATATACTGTACATAAAATATCAAAGTGTACAGTACATATATTTCATATATTGTACATATAATATTAACTAAAAGTACACCAAATACATTTTATATACTGTAAATAAAATATCCAATAGTACAGTAAATATATATTACATACTGTACATAAAATATCAAAAAGTACACCAAATATGTGTTATATGTACTGTAAATAAAGTGTCAAAAACTACAGTAATTATATTTAATATACTGTACATAAAATGTCAAAAATTACACCAAATGTATATTATATACTGTAAATAAAATATCAAAAAGTACAGTAAATATATATTATACACAGTACCGAAAATATCAAAAACTACACGAAATATATATCATATAATTTACAGAAAATATCAAAAGTACACCATATACATATTATATACTCTACATAAAATATCAAAATGTACATTAAATATATTTCATATATTTTACATATAATATTAACTAAAAGTACACCAAATACATTTTATATAGTGTAAATAATATATCCAAAATACAGTAAATATATATTACCTACTGTACATAAAAGTATCAAAAAGTACAGCAAATATGTGTTATATATACTCTAAATAAACTATCAAAAACTACAGTAATTATATTTAATATACAGTACATAAAATATCAAAAATTATACAAAATGTATATTATATACTGTAAATAAAATATCAAAGTATAGTAAATATATATTACACAGTCTATGTAAAATATCAAAGACTACACCAAATATATATTATATAATTTATATAAAATATCAAATATACACCAAATATATATTATATACTGTACATAAAATATCAAAAAGTACAGTAAATATATTTTATATATTGTATATATGATATTAACTACAAGTACACCAAATAAATTTTATATATTGTAAATTTAATATCCAAAATTCAGTAAATATATATTACACAGTGTACATAAAATATCAAAAGTACACCAAATATGTGTTGTATATACTGTAAATAAAGTATCAAAAACGACAGTAATTATATTCAATATAGTGTACATAAAATATCAAAAATTACACCAAATGTATATTATATACTGTAAATAAAATATCAAAAAGTACAGTAAATATATATTACACATTCTATGTAAAATATCAAAAACTACACTAAATATACATTATATAATTTACATAAAATATCAAAGTACAACAAATATATATTCTATACTGTACATAAAATATCAAAAAGAACAGTAAATATATCGCAAATATTGTACATATAATATTAACAAAAAGTACATGAAATACATTTTATATACTGTAAATGAAATATCCAATAGTACAGTAAATATATATTACATACTGTACATAAAATATAAAAGTACACCAAATATGTGTTATATATACTGTAAATAAACTGTCAAAAACTACAGTAATTATATTTAATATACTGTACATAAAATGTCAAAAATTACACCAAATGTATATTATATACTGTAAATTAAATATCAAATAGTACAGTAAATATTTATTACACACTCTATGTAAAATATCAAAAACTACACCAAATATATGTTATATAATTTACATAAAATATCAAAAGTACACCAAATATATATTATATACTGTAGATAAAATATCAAAATGCACAGTAAATCTATTTCGTATATTGAACATATAATATAAACTGAAAGTACACCAAATACATTTTATATACTGTAAATAAAATATCCAAAAGCACAGTAAATAGATATTACATACTGTACATGAAATATCAAAAAGTACACCAAATATGTGTTATATATACTGTAAATAAACTATAAAAAACGACAGTAATTATATTTAATATACTGTACATAAAATATCAAAAATTACACTAAATGCATATTATATACTGTAAATAAAATATCAAATAGTACAGTAAATATTTATTACACACTCTATGTAAAATATCAAAAACTACACCAAATATATGTTATATAATTTACATAAAATATCAAAAGCACACCAAATATATCTTATATACTGTACATAAAATATCAAAAATTACACGAAATGTATACTATATACTGTAAAAAAAATCTAAAATTACAGTAATTATATATTACACACTCTATATAAAATATCAAAAACTACGCCAAATATATATTGTATAATTTACGTAAAATATCAAATGTATAACAAATATATAGTATATACTGTACATAAAATATCAAAAGGTACAGTATATATATTGCAAATATTGTACATATAATATTACCTAAAAGTACACCAAATGCATTTTATATACTGTAAATAAAATATCCAAAAGTACAGTAAATATATCTCATATACTGTACATAAATTATCAAAAAGTACACCAAATACGTGTTATATATACTGTTAATAAACTATAAAAACTACAGTAATTATATTTAATATACTGTACATAAAATATCAAAAATTACACTAAATGCATATTATATACTGTAAATAAAATATCAAATAGTACAGTAAATATTTATTACACCCTCTATGTAATTTATGAAAAACTACACCATATATATGTATATAATTTACATAAAATATCAAATGTACACCAAATATATATTAAATTCTGTACATAAAATATCAAAATGCACAGTAAATCTATTTCATATATTGTACATATAATATTAACTGAAAGTACACCAAATACATTTTATATACTGTAAATAAAATATCCAAAAGCACAGTAAATATATATTACATACTGTACATAAAATATCAAAAAGTACACCAAATATGTGTTATATATACTGTAAATAAACAATCAAAAAATACACTAATTATATTTAATATACTGTACATAAAATATCAAAAATTACACGAAATGTATACTATATATCGTAAAAAAAATCTAAAATTACAGTAAATATATATTACACACTCTATGTAAAATATCAAAAACTACGCCAAATATACATTACATAATTTACATAAAATATCAAAAGTACACCAAATACATATTATATACTGTACATAAAATATCAAAGTGTACAGTATATATATTTCATATATTGTACATATATTAACTAAAAGTACACCAAATACATTTTATATACTGTAAATAAAATATCCAATAGTACAGTAAATATATATTACATACTGTACATAAAATATAAAAGTACAACAAATATGTGTTATATATACTGTAAATAAACTGTCAAAAACTACAGTAATTATATTTAATATGCTGTACATAAAATGTCAAAAATTGCTCCAAATGTATATTATATACTGTAAATAAAATATGAAATAGTACAGTAAATATTTATTACACACTCTATGTAAAATATCAAAAACTACACCAAATATATGTTATGTAATTTACATAAAATATCAAAAGTACACCAAATATATATTATATACCGTACATAAAATATCAAAATGCACAGTAAATCTATTTCGTATATTGTACATATAATATAAACTGAAAGTACACCAAATACATTTTATATACTGTAAATAAAATATCCAAAAGCACAGTAAATAGATATTACATACTGTACATGAAATATCAAGAAGTACACCAAATATGTGTTATATATACTGTAAATAAACTATAAAAAACGACAGTAATTATATTTAATATACTGTACATAAAATATCAAAAATTACACTAAATGCATATTATATACTGTAAATAAAATATCAAATAGTACAGTAAATATTTATTACACACTCTATGTAAAATATCAAAAACTACATCAAATATATGTTATACAATTTACATAAAATATCAAAAGCACACCATATATATATTATATACTGTACATAAAATATCAAAAATTACACGAAATGTATACTATATATTGTAAAAAATATCTAAAATTACAGTAAATATATATTACACACTCTATGTAAAATATCAAAAACTACGCCAAATATATATTGTATAATTTACGTAAAATACCAAAAGTATACCAAATATATAGTATATACTGTACATAAAATATCAAAAGGTACAGTATATATATTGCAAATATTGTTCATATAATATTAACTAAAAGTACACCAAATGCATTTTATATACTGTAAATAAAATATCCAAAAGTACAGTAAATATATCTTACATACTGTACATAAAATATCTAAAAGTACACCAAATACGTGTTATATATACTGTTAATAAACTATAAAAACTACAGTAATTATATTTAATATACTGTACATAAAATATCAAAAATTACACTTAATGCATATTATATACTGTAAATAAAATATCAAACAGTACAGTAAATATTTATTACACACTCTATGTAAAATATCAAAAACTACACCAAATATATGTTATGTAATTTACATAAAATATCAAAAGTACACCAAATATATATTATATACTCTACATAATATATCAAAATGCACAGTAAATCTATTTCATATAGTGTACATATAATATTAACTGAAAGTACACCAAATACATTTTATATACTGTAAATAAAATATCCAAAAGCACAGTAAATATATACTACATAATGTACATAAAATATTAAAAATTACACCAAATATGTGTTATATATACTGTAAATAAGCAATCAAAAAAACAGTAATTATATTTAATATACTGTACATAAAATATCAAAAATTACATGAAATGTATACTATGTAGTGTTAAAAAAAATTTAAATTACATTAAATATATATTACACATTCTATTTAAAATATCAAAAACCACACCAAAAATATATTTTATAATTTACATAAACTATCAAAAGCACACTTAATATATTTTATATACTGTACATAAAATATGAAAATGTACAGTAAATATATTTCATATATTGTACATATATTAAATAAAGTACACCAAATATATTGTATATACTGTAAATAAAATATCCAAAACTACAGTAAATATATATTACATAATGTACATAAAATATCAAAAAGTACACCAAATATGTGTTATATATACTGTAAATAAGCTATCAAAAACTACAGTAATTATATTTAATATACTGTACATAAAATATCAAAAATTACACTAAATGCATATTATATACTGTAAATAAAATATCAAATAGTACAGTAAATATTTATTAAACACTCTATGTAAAATATCAAAAACTACACCAAACATATGTTATATAATTTACATAAAATATCAAAAGTACACCAAATATATATTATATAGTGTACATAAAATATCAAAATGCACAGTAAATCTATTTCATATATTGTACATATAATATTAACTGAAAGTACACCAAATACATTTTATATACTGCAAATAAAATATCTAAAAGCACAGTAAATATATACTACATACTGTACATAAAATATCAAAAAGTACACCAAATCTGTGTTATATGTACTGTAAATAAACAATCAAAAAATACAGTAATTATATTTAATATACTGTAAATAAAATATCAAAAACTGCACGAAATGTATACTATATACCGTAAAAAAATATCTAAAATTACAGTAAATATATATTACACACTCTATGTAAAATATCAGAAACTACGCCAAATATATATTATATAATTTATATAAAATATCAAAAGTACACCAAATAGATATTATATACTGTACATAACGTATCAAAAAGTACAGTAAATATATTTCATATATTGTACATATAATATTAACTAAAAGTACACCAAATACATTTTATATACTCTAAATAAAATATCCAATAGTACAGTAAATATATATTACATACTGTACATAAAATATCAAAAAGTACACCAAATATGTGTTATATACACTGTAAATAAATTATAAAAACTACAGTAATTATATTTAATATAGTGTACATAAGATATGAAAAATTACACTAAATGCATATTATATACTGTAAATAAAATATCAAATAGTACAGTAAATATTTCTTACAGACTCTATGTAAAATATCAAAAACTACACCAAATATATGTTATATAATTTACATAAAATATCAAAAGTACAGCAAATATATATTATATACTGTACATAAAATATCAAAAATTACACCAAATGCATATTATATACGGTAAATAACATATCAAAAAGGATAGCAATTATATATTACACACTCCATGTAAAATATCAAAAACTACACCAAATAGATAATATATAATTTACATAAAATATCAAAAGTACACCAAATATATATTATATACTCTACATAAAATATGAAAAAGTACAGTAAATATATTTCATATATTGCACATATAATATTAACTAAAAGTACACCAAATACATTTTATATACTGTAAATAAAATATCAAAAATTACAGTAAATATATATTACATACTGTATATAAAATATCAAAAAGTACACGAAATATGTGTTATATATACTGTAAATAAACTATTAAAAACTACAGTAATTATATTTAATATACTGTACATAAAATATCAAAAATTACACCAAATGTATATTATTTACTGTAAATAAAATATCAAAATATACAGTAAATATATATTACACACCGTATGTAAAATATAATAATCTACACCAAATATATATTATATAATTCACATAAAATATCAAAAGGACACCAAATATATCTTATATACTGTACATAAAATATCAAAAAGTACAGTAAATATATTTCATATATTTTACATATAATTTTGACTAAAAGTACACCAAATACATTATATATCGTGTAAATAAAATTTCAAAATTACAGTAAATATGTATTACATACTGTACATAAAATATCAAAAAGTACACCAAATATGTGTTATATATACTGTAAATAAACTATAAAAAACTACAGTAATTATATTTAATATACTGTATATAAAATATCAAAAATTACACCAAATGTATATTATATACTGTAAAGAAAATATCAAAAAGGACAGTAAATATATATTACACTCTCTGTAAAATATCAAAAACTACAAATATATATTATATAATTTACATAAAATATCAAAAGGACAAAAAATATATCTTATATACTATACATAAAATATCAAATATTTCAGTAAATATATTTCTTATATTGTACATATAATATTAACTAAAAGTACACCAAATACATTTTATATACTGTAAATAAAATATCGAAAAGTACAGTAAATATATATTACAAACTGTACATAAAATATCAAAAAGTACACCTACTATGTGTTATATATACTATAAATAAACTATCAAAAACTGCAGTAATTGTATTTAATATACTGTACATAAAACGTGAAAAATTACACCAAAGTTATATTATTTTCTGTAAATAAAATATCAAAAGTACAGTAAATATATCTTACACACCATATGTAAAATATCACAATCTACACCAAATATATATTATATCATTTACATAAAATATCAAAAGGACACCAAATATATCTTACATACTTTACATAAAATATCAAAATGCACAGTAAATCTATTTCATATATTGTACATATAATATTACCGGAAAGTACACCAAATACAATTTATATACTGTAAATAAAATATCCAACAGCACAGTAAATATGTATTACATACTGTACACAAAATATCAAAAAGTACACCAAATATGTGTTATATATACTGTAAATAAAAAATCAAAATACACAGTAATTATATTTAATATACTGTACATAAAATATCAAAAATTACACGAAATGTATACTATGTACTGTAAAAAAAATCTAAAATTACAGTAAATATATATTAAACACTCTATGTAAAATATCAAAAACTACGCCAAATATATATTATATAATTTACATAAAATATCAAAAGTACACCAAATAGATATTATATACTGTACATAAAATATCAAAATGCACAGTAAATCTATTTCATATATTGTACATATAATATTAACTGAAAGTACACCAAATACATTTTATATACTCTACATAAAATATCAAAAAGTACACCAAATATGTGTTAAATATACTGTAAATAAAGCATAAAAACTACAGTAATTTTATTTAATATAGTGTACATAAAATATGAAAAATTACACTAAATGCATATTATATACTGTAAATAAAATATCAAATAGTACAGTAAATATTTATTACACACTCTATGTAAAATATCAAAAATTACACCAAATATATGTTATATACTTTACATAAAATATCAAAAGTACAGGAGATATATATTATACACTGTACATAAAATATCAAAATTTCAGTAAATATATATTACATACTGTACATAAAATATCAAAAAGTACACCAAATATGTGTTATATATACTCTAAATAAACTATCAAAAACTGCAGTAATTATATTTAATACACTGTACATAAAATATCAAAAATTACACCAAAGGTATATTATTTACTGTAAATAAAATACAAAATATGCAGTAAACATATATTACACACCCTATGTAAAATATTACAAACTACACCAAATATATATTATATAATTTACATAAAATACCAAAAGGACACCAAATATACATTATATACTGTACACAAAATATAAAAATATACAGTAAATATTTTTCGTATATTGTAAATATAATATTAACTAAAAGTACACCAAATAAATTTTATATACTGTAAATAAAATATCAAAAAGTACAGTAAATATATATTACATACTGTACATAAAATATCACAAAATACACCAAATATGGGTTATATATCCTGTAAATAAACTATCAAAAACTACAGTAATTACATTTAATATACTGTACATAAAATATCAAAAATTACACCAAATGTATATTATATACTCTAAATAAAATATCAAACAGTACAGTAAATATATATTACACACCCTGTGTAAAATATCACAAACTACACCAAATATATATTATATAATTTACATAAAATATCAAAAGGAAACCAAATATATCTTATATACTGTACATAAAACATCAAAAAGTACAGTAAATATATTTCATATATTGTACATATAATATTAACTAAAAGTACACCAAATACATTTTATGTAGGGTAAATAAAATATCAAAAATTACAGTAAATATATATTACATACTGTACGTAAAATATCAAAAAGTACAGCAAATATGTGTTATATATACTGTAAATAAAGTATAAAAAACTACAGTAATTATATTTAATATACTGTACATAAAATATCAAAAATTACACCAAATATATATTATTTACAGTAAATAAAATATCAAAAAGTACAGTAAATATATATTACACACCATAAGTAAAATATCACAATCTACACCAAATATATATTATATAATTTACATAAAATATCAAAAGGACATCAAATATATCTTATATATTCTACATAAAATATCAAAATTTACAGTGAATATATTTCATATATTGTACAGAGAATATTAACTAAAAGTACACCAAGTACATTTTTTATAGTGTAAATAAAGTATCAAAAAGTACAGTAAAAATATATTACACACCATATGTAAAATATCACAATCTACACCAAATATATATTACATAATTTACATAAAATATCAAAAGGACACCAAATATACCTTATATACTGTACATAAAATATCAAAATATACAGTAAATATATTTCACATATTGTACATATAATATTAACTAAAAGTACACCAAATACATTTTACATACTTTAAATAAAATATCAAAATTACAGTAAATATATATTACATACTGTACATAAAATAGCAAAAAGTACACCAAATATGTGTTATATATACTGTAAACTATCAAAAACTACAGTAGTTATATTTAATATACTGTATATAAAATATCAAAAATTACACCAAAGGTATATTCCGTACTGTAAATAAAATATCAAAAAGTACAGTAAATATATATTACACACCCTCTGTAAATTATCACAAACTACACCAAATATATATTATATAATTTACATAAAATATCAAAAGGACACCAAGGATATCTTATATAATGTACATAAAATTTCAAAATGTACAGTAAATATATTTCATATATTGTACATATAATAATAACTAAAAGTACCCCAAATACATTTTATATACTGTAAATGAAATATCAAAAATTACAGTAAATATATATTACATACAGTACATAAAATATCAAAAAGTACACCAAATATGTGTTATATATACTGTAATTATCAAAAACTACAGTAATTATATTCAATATACTGTATATAAATTATCAAAAATTACACCAAATCTAAATTATATGCTGTAAATAAAATATCAAAAAGGACAGTAAATGTATACTACACACCCTATGTAAAATATCAAAAACTACACCAAGTATATATTATATAACTTACATAATATATCAAAAGGACACCAAATATATCTTATATGCTGTAAATAAAATATCAAAAAGTACAGTATATATATTTCATATATTGTACATATATTATTAACTAAAAGTACACCAAATTCCTTTTATATACTGTAAATAAAATATCAAAAATTTCAGTAAATATATATTATATACTGTACATAAAATATCAAAAAGTACACCAAATATGTGTTATATATACTGTAAACTATCAAAAACTTCAGTAATTATATATAATATACTGTACATAAAATATCAAAAATTACACCAAATGTATATTATGTACTGTAAATAAAATATCAAAAAGTACACTAAATATGTATTACACACCATATGTAAAATATCACAATCTACACCAAATATATATTATATAATTTACATAAAATATCAGAAGTACACCTAATATATATTATATACTGTACATAAAATATCAAAAATACAGTAAATATATTGCAAATATTGTACATATAATATTAACTAAAAGTACACCAAATACATTTTATATACTGTAAATAAAATATCCAAAAGTACAGTAAATATATATTGCATAATGTACATAAAATATCAAAAAGTACACCAAATATGTGTTATATATTCTGTAAATAAACTATAAAAACTACAGTAATTATATTTAATATACTGAACATAAAATATCAAAAATTACACAAAATGTATACCATATACTGTAAATAAAACATCAAAAATTACAGTAAATGTATATTACACATTCTATTTAAAATATCAAAAACTACACCAAAAATATATTTTATAATTTACATTAAATATCAAAAGTACACTTAATATATTTTATATACTGTACATAAAATATGAAATTGTACAGTAAATATATATCAAATATTGTACATATAATATTAAATAAAGTACACCAAATATATTTTATATACTGTAAATAAAATATCCAAAGCATATTAAATTTATATTACATACTGTACATAAAATATCAAAAAGTACACCAAATATGAGTTATATATACTGTAAATAAACAATCAAATATTACAGTAATTATATTTAATATACTGAGTATACAATATCAAAAATTACACGAAATGTATATTATATATTGTAAAAAAAATTTCTAAATTTGCAGTAAATATATATTACAAACTCTATGTAAAATATCACAATCTACACCAAATATATATTATATAATTTACATAAAATATCAGAAGTACACCAAATATATCTTATATACTGTACATAAAATATCAAAATTTAGAGTAAATATATTTCATATATTGTACATATAATATTAACTAAAATTACACCAAATACATTTTATATACTGTAAATAAAATATCTAAAAGTAGAGTAAATATATATTACATACTGTACATAAAATATCAAAAAGTACACCAAATATGTGTTTTATATACTGTAAATAAACTATAAAAAACTACAGTAATTATATTTAATATACCATACATAAAATATCAAAAATTACACCAAATGTATATTATATACTGTAAATAAAATATCAAAAAGGACAGTAAATATGTATTACACTCTATGTAAAATATCAAAAACTAAAAATATAGATTATATAATTTACATAAAATATGAAAATGACAGCAAATATATCTTATATACTGTACATAAAATATCAAAAAGTATAGTAAATATATTTCATATATTGTACAAAAATATTAACTAAAAGTACACCAAATACATTTTATATACTGTAAATAAATTATCTAAAAGTACAGTAATTATATATTACATACTGTACATAAAATATCAAAAAGTAATCCAAATTTGTGTTATATATATTGTAAATAAACTATGAAAAACTACAGTAATTATATTTAATATACTGTACATAAAATATCAAAAATTACATCAAATGTATATTATATACTGTAAATAAAATATCAAAATGTACAGTAAATATATATTACACACCATATGTAAAATATCACAATCTACTCCAAATATATACTATATAATTTACATAAAATATCAAAAGGACACTAAATATATCTTATATACTGCACATAAAATACCAAAAGTTCAGTAAATATGTTTCATATATTGTACATATAATATTAACTAACAGTACACCAAATACATTTTATATACTGTGAATAAAATATCAAAAACTACAGTAAATATATATTACATACAGTTCATAAAATATAAAAAAGTAAACCAAATATGTGTTATATATACTGTAAATAAACTATCAAAAACTACAGTAATTATATTTAATATACTGTACATAAAATATCAAAAATTACACCAAGTGTATAATATATACTGTAAATAATATATCAAAAAGGACAGTAAATATATATTACGCACCCTATGTAAAATATCAAAAACTACACAAAATATATATTATATAATTTACATAAAATATCTAAAGGACACCAAATATATCTTATACACTGTACATAAAATATCAAAAAGTACAGTAAATATATTTCATATATTGTGCATATAATATTAACTAAAAGTACAACAAATACATTTTATGTACTGTAAATAAAATATCAAAAAGTACTGTAAATAAAATATCAAAAAAACAGTAAATATATATTACACACCCTATGTAAAATATCAAAAACTACACCAAATACATATTATATAATTTACATAATATATCAAAAGTACATGAAATATATATTAAATACTGTAAATAAAATATCAAAAAGTACAGTAAATATATTTCATATGTTGTACATATATTTCCTAAAAATACACAAAATACATTATTTATACTGTAAACAAAATATCAAAAATACAGTCTATATATTACATACTGTACATAAAATATCAAAAAGTACACCAAATATGTTTTATATATCCTGTAAATACGCTCTCAAAATCTACAGTAATATTTAATATACTGTACATAAAATATCAAAAATTACACCAAATGTATATCATATACTGTAAAAAAAGTATCAAAAATTACAGTAAATATATATTACACACTCTATGTAAAATATCAAAACTACGCCAAATATACGATATATAATTTACATAAAATATCAAAAGTACACCAAATAGATATTATATACTGTACATAAAATATCAAAGTGTACGGTAAATATATTTCATATATTGTACATATAATATAAACTAAAAGTACACCAAATACATTTTATATACTGTAAATAAAATATCCAATAGTACAGTAAATATATATTACATTCTGTACATAAAAAATCAAAAAGTACACCAAATATGTGTTATATATACTGTAAATAAACTATAAAAACTACAGTAATTATATTTAATACACTACATAAAATATCAAAAAGTACACTAAATGCATATTATACACTGTAAATAGAATATCAAATAGTACAGTAAATAATTATTACATACTCTATGTAAAATATCAAAAACTACACCAAATATGTGTTATATATACTGTAAATAAACAATCAAAAATTACAGAAATTATATTTAATATACTGTACATAAAATATCAAAAATTACACGAAATGTATACTATATACTGTAAAAAAATTCTAAAATTACAGTAAATATCTATTACACACCCTATGTAAAATATCAAAAACAACGCCAAATATATATTAGATAATTTACATAAAATATCAAAAGTACACCTAATATATATTATATACTGTACATAAAATATCAAAAATACAGTAAATATATTGCAAATATTGTACATATATTAACTAAAAGTACACCAAATACATTTTATATACTGTAAATAAAATATCCAAAAGTACAGTAAATATATATTGCATAATGTACATAAAATATCAAAAAGTACACCAAATATGTGTTATATATTCTGTAAATAAACTATAAAAACTACAGTAATTATATTTAATATACTGAACATAAAATATCAAAAATTACACAAAATGTATACCATATACTGTAAATAAAACTTCAAAAATTACAGTAAATATATATTACACATTCTATTTAAAATATCAAAAACTACACCAAAAATATATTTTATAATTTACATTAAATATCAAAAGTACACTTAATATATTTTATATACTGTACATAAAATATGAAATTGTACAGTAAATATATATCAAATATTGTACATATAATATTAAATAAAGTACACCAAATACATTTTATATACTGTAAATAAAATATCCAAAGCATATTAAATTTATATTACATACTGTACATAAAATATCAAAAAGTACACCAAATATGAGTTATATATACTGTAAATAAACAATCAAATATTACAGTAATTATATTTAATATACTGAGTATACAATATCAAAAATTACACGAAATGTATATTATATATTGTAAAAAAAATTTCTAAATTTGCAGTAAATATATATTACAAACTCTATGTAAAATATCACAATCTACACCAAATATATATTATATAATTTACATAAAATATCAGAAGTACACCAAATATATCTTATATACTGTACATAAAATATCAAAATTTAGAGTAAATATATTTCATATATTGTACATATAATATTAACTAAAATTACACCAAATACATTTTATATACTGTAAATAAAATATCTAAAAGTAGAGTAAATATATATTACATACTGTACATAAAATATCAAAAAGTACACCAAATATGTGTTTTATATACTGTAAATAAACTATAAAAAACTACAGTAATTATATTTAATATACCATACATAAAATATCAAAAATTACACCAAATGTATATTATATACTGTAAATAAAATATCAAAAAGGACAGTAAATATGTATTACACTCTATGTAAAATATCAAAAACTAAAAATATAGATTATATAATTTACATAAAATATGAAAAGGACAGCAAATATATCTTATATACTGTACATAAAATATCAAAAAGTATAGTAAATATATTTCATATATTGTACAAAAATATTAACTAAAAGTACACCAAATACATTTTATATACTGTAAATAAAATATCAAAAAGTACAGTAAATATATATTACATACAGTTCATAAAATATAAAAAAGTAAACCAAATATGAGTTATATATACTGTAAATAAACTATCAAAAACTACAGTAATCATATTTAATATACTGTATATAAAATATCAAAAATTACATCAAATGTATATTATATACTGTATATAAAATATCAAAAAGGACAGTAAATATATACTACACACCCTATGGAAAATATCAAAAACTTCTCCAAATATGTATTAAATAATTTACATAAAATATCAAAAGTACACCAAATATATATTATATACTGTACATAAAATATCAAAAAGTACAGTAAATATATTTCATATATTGTACATATAATATTAACTAAAAGTACACCAAATACATTTTATATACTGTAAATAAAATATCTAAAAGTACAGTAATTATATATTACATACTGTTCATAAAATATCAAAAAGTAATCCAAATTTGTGTTATATATATTGTAAATAAACTATGAAAAACTACAGTAATTATATTTAATATACTGTACATAAAATATCAAAAATTACATCAAATGTATATTATATACTGTAAATAAAATATCAAAATGTACAGTAAATATATATTACACACCATTTGTAAAATATCACAATCTACTCCAAATATATATTATATAATTTACATAAAATATCAAAAGTACACCAAATATATATTATATACTGTACATAAAATATCAAAAAGTACAGTAAATATATTTCATATATTGTACATATAATATTAACTAAAAGTACACCAAATACATTTTATATACTGTAAATAAATTATCTAAAAGTACAGTAATTATATATTACATACTGTACATAAAATATCAAAAAGTAATCCAAATTTGTGTTATATATATTGTAAATAAACTATGAAAAACTACAGTAATTATTTTTAATATACTGTACATAAAATATCAAAAATTACATCAAATGTATATTATATACTGTAAATAAAATATCAAAATGTACAGTAAATATATATTACACACCATATGTAAAATATCACAATCTACTCCAAATATATACTATATAATTTACATAAAATATCAAAAGGACACTAAATATATCTTATATACTGCACATAAAATACCAAAAGTTCAGTAAATATGTTTCATATATTGTACATATAATATTAACTAACAGTACACCAAATACATTTTATATACTGTGAATAAAATATCAAAAACTACAGTAAATATATATTACATACAGTTCATAAAATATAAAAAAGTAAACCAAATATGTGTTATATATACTGTAAATAAACTATCAAAAACTACAGTAATTATATTTAATATACTGTACATAAAATATCAAAAATTACACCAAGTGTATAATATATACTGTAAATAATATATCAAAAAGGACAGTAAATATATATTACGCACCCTATGTAAAATATCAAAAACTACACAAAATATATATTATATAATTTACATAAAATATCTAAAGGACACCAAATATATCTTATACACTGTACATAAAATATCAAAAAGTACAGTAAATATATTTCATATATTGTGCATATAATATTAACTAAAAGTACAACAAATACATTTTATGTACTGTAAATAAAATATCAAAAAGTACTGTAAATAAAATATCAAAAAAACAGTAAATATATATTACACACCCTATGTAAAATATCAAAAACTACACCAAATACATATTATATAATTTACATAATATATCAAAAGTACATGAAATATATATTAAATACTGTAAATAAAATATCAAAAAGTACAGTAAATATATTTCATATGTTGTACATATATTTCCTAAAAATACACAAAATACATTATTTATACTGTAAACAAAATATCAAAAATACAGTCTATATATTACATACTGTACATAAAATATCAAAAAGTACACCAAATATGTTTTATATATCCTGTAAATACGCTCTCAAAATCTACAGTAATATTTAATATACTGTACATAAAATATCAAAAATTACACCAAATGTATATCATATACTGTAAAAAAAGTATCAAAAATTACAGTAAATATATATTACACACTCTATGTAAAATATCAAAACTACGCCAAATATACGATATATAATTTACATAAAATATCAAAAGTACACCAAATAGATATTATATACTGTACATAAAATATCAAAGTGTACGGTAAATATATTTCATATATTGTACATATAATATAAACTAAAAGTACACCAAATACATTTTATATACTGTAAATAAAATATCCAATAGTACAGTAAATATATATTACATTCTGTACATAAAATATCAAAAAGTACACCAAATATGTGTTATATATACTGTAAATAAACTATAAAAACTACAGTAATTATATTTAATACACTACATAAAATATCAAAAAGTACACTAAATGCATATTATACACTGTAAATAGAATATCAAATAGTACAGTAAATAATTATTACATACTCTATGTAAAATATCAAAAACTACACCAAATATGTGTTATATATACTGTAAATAAACAATCAAAAATTACAGAAATTATATTTAATATACTGTAGGTAAAATATCAAAAATTACACGAAATGTATACTATATACTGTAAAAAAATTCCAAAATTACAGTAAATATCTATTACACACCCTATCTAAAATATCAAAAACAACGCCAAATATATATTAGATAATTTACATAAAATATCAAAAGTACTCCTAATATATATTATATACTGTACATAAAATATCAAAAATACAGTAAATATATTGCAAATATTGTACATATAATATTAACTAAAAGTACACCAAATACATTTTATATACTGTAAATAAAATATCCAAAAGTACAGTAAATATATATTGCATAATGTACATAAAATATCAAAAAGTACACCAAATATGTGTTATATATTCTGTAAATAAACTATAAAAACTACAGTAATTATATTTAATATACTGAACATAAAATATCAAAAATTACACAAAATGTATACCATATACTGTAAATAAAACATCAAAAATTACAGTAAATATATATTACACATTCTATTTAAAATATCAAAAACTACACCAAAAATATATTTTATAATTTACATTAAATATCAAAAGTACACTTAATATATTTTATATACTGTACATAAAATATGAAATTGTACAGTAAATATATATCAAATATTGTACATATAATATTAAATAAAGTACACCAAATACATTTTATATACTGTAAATAAAATATCCAAAGCATATTAAATTTATATTACATACTGTACATAAAATATCAAAAAGTACACCAAATATGAGTTATATATACTGTAAATAAACAATCAAATATTACAGTAATTATATTTAATATACTGAGTATACAATATCAAAAATTACACGAAATGTATATTATATATTGTAAAAAAAATTTCTAAATTTGCAGTAAATATATATTACAAACTCTATGTAAAATATCACAATCTACACCAAATATATATTATATAATTTACATAAAATATCAGAAGTACACCAAATATATCTTATATACTGTACATAAAATATCAAAATTTAGAGTAAATATATTTCATATATTGTACATATAATATTAACTAAAATTACACCAAATACATTTTATATACTGTAAATAAAATATCTAAAAGTAGAGTAAATATATATTACATACTGTACATAAAATATCAAAAAGTACACCAAATATGTGTTTTATATACTGTAAATAAACTATAAAAAACTACAGTAATTATATTTAATATACCATACATAAAATATCAAAAATTACACCAAATGTATATTATATACTGTAAATAAAATATCAAAAAGGACAGTAAATATGTATTACACTCTATGTAAAATATCAAAAACTAAAAATATAGATTATATAATTTACATAAAATATGAAAAGGACAGCAAATATATCTTATATACTGTACATAAAATTTCAAAAAGTATAGTAAATATATTTCATATATTGTACAAAAATATTAACTAAAAGTACACCAAATACATTTTATATACTGTAAATAAAATATCAAAAAGTACAGTAAATATATATTACATACACTACATAAAATATAAAAAAGTACACCAAATATGTGTTATATATACTGTAAATAAACTATCAAAAACTACAGTAATTATATATAATATACTGTATATAAAATATCAAAAATTACACCAAATGTATATTATATACTGTAAATAAAATATCAAAAATGACAGTAAATATATACTACACAGCCTATGTAAAATATGAAATACTACACCAAACATATATTATATAATTTACATAAAATATCAAAAGAACACCAAATATATCTTATATACTGTACATAAAATATCAAAAAGTACAGTAAATATATTTCACATATTGTACATATAATATTAACTAAAAGTACACGAAATACAATTTATATACTGTAAATAAAATATCCAAAAGTACAGTAAATATATATTACATACTATACATAAAATATCAAAAAGTACACCAAATATGTGTTATATATACTGTAAATAAACTACCAAACACTACAGTAATTATATATAATATACTGTACATAAAATATCAATAATTACTCCAAATGTACATTATATAGTGTAAATAAAATATCCAAAATAGTGTAAATATATATTTCACACCCTATGTAAAATATCCAAATTAACACCAAATATATATTATATAATTTACAAAAAATATCGGAAGGACACCAAATATATCTTATATACTGTACGTAAAATAATAAAAACTACAGTAAATATATTTCATATATTGTACATATAATATTAACTAAAAGTACACCAAATACATTTTGTATACTGTAAATAAAATATCAAAAATTACAGTAAATATATATTACATACTGTACATAAAATATCAAAAAGTACACCAAATATGTGTTATATATACTGTAATTACCAAAAACTACAGTAATTATATTCAATGTACGGTATATAAATTATCAAAAATCACACCAAATGTATAGTATATACCGTAAATAAAATATCAAAAAGGACAATGAATATATATGACACACACTATGTAAAATATCAAAAACTACACCAAATATATATTATATAATTTACAATAAATATCAAAAGGACACCAAATATATCTTATATACTGTACATAAAATATCAAAAAGTACAGTAAATATATTTCATATATTGTACATATAATATTAACTAAAAGTACACCAAATACATTTTATATACTGTAAATAAAATATCAAAAAGTACAGTATGTATATATTACATACTGTACATAAAATATCAAAAAGTACACCAAATATGTGTTATATATACTGTAAATAAACTATCAAAATCTACAGTAATTATATTTAATATACTGTACATAAAATGTCAAAAATTACTCCAAATGTACATTATATCGTGTAAATAATATGTCCAAAATACAGTAAATATATATTACACACCCAATGTAAAATATCAAAAATTACACAAAATATATATTATATAATTTACAAAAAATGTCGGAAGGACACCAAATACATCCTATATACTGTACGTAAAATATCAAAAACTACAGTATATATATTTCATATATTGTACATATAATATTAACTAAAAGTACACCAAATACATTTTATATACTGTAAATAAAATATCAAAAAGTACTGTAAATATATATTACATACTGTACATAAAATATCAAAAAGTACACCAAATATGTGTTATATATACTGTAAATAAACTACCAAAACCTACAGTAATTATATTCAATATACTGTACATAAAATATCAACAATTACTCCAAATGTACATTATATGGTGCAAATACAATATCCAAAATACAGTAAATATATATTACACACCCTATGTAAAATATCCAAATTTACACAAAATATATATTATATAATTTACAAAAAATATCGAAAGGACACAATATATATCTTATATACTCTACGTAAAATATCAAAATCCACAGTAAGTATATTTCATATATTGTACATATAATATTAAATAAAAGTACACCAAATACATTTTATATACTGTAAATAAAATATCAAAAATTACAGTAAATATATATTACATACTCTATAAAAAATATCAAGAAGTACACCAAATATGTGTTATATATACTGTAATTATCAAAAACTACAGTAATTATATTCAATGTACTGTATATAAATTATCAAAAATTACACCAAATGTAAATTATATACTGTAAATAAAATATCAAAAAGGACAGTATATATATACTACACACTCAATGTAAAATATCAAAAACTACACCAAATATATATTATATAATTTACATAAAATATCAAAACGACACCAAATATATGTTATATACTGTACATAAATATCAAAAAGTATAGTAAATATATTTCATATATTGTACATATAATATTAACTAAAGGTACACCAAATACATTTTATATACTGTAAATAAAATATCAAAAATTACAGTTAATATGTATTACATACTGTACATAAAATATCAAAAAGTACACCAAATATGTGTTATATATACTGTAAATTATCAAAAACCTCAGTAATTATATAAAATATACTGTACATAAAATATCAAAAATCACACCAAATGTATATTATATACTGTAAATAAAATATCAAAAACGACATGAATATATATGACAAACACTATGTAAAATATCAAAAACTACACCAAAAAGATATTATATAACTTACAATAAATATCAAAAGGACACCAAATATATCTTATATACTGTACATAAAATATCAAAAAGTACAGTAAATATATTTCATATATTGTACATACAATATTAAATAAAAGTACACCAAATACATTTTATATACTGTAAATAAAATATCAAAAATTACAGTTAATATGTATTACATACTGTACATAAAATATCAAAAAGTACACCAAATATGTGTTATATATACAGTAAATAAACTATCAAAAACTACAGTAATTTTATTTAATATACTGTACATATAATATCAAAAATTACAGCAAATGTATATTATATACTGTAAATAAATATCAAAAAGTACAGTAAATATATATTACACACCCTATGTAAAATATCAAAAATTACACCAAATATATATTATATAATTTACATAAAATATCAAAAGGACACCAAATATATCTTATATAATGCACATAAAATATCAAAAAGTACAGTAAATATATTTCATATATTGTATATATAATATTGACTAAAATTACACCAAATACATTTTATATACTGTAAATAAAATATCAAAAATTACAGTAAATATATATTACATACTATACAAAAAACATCAAAAAGTTCAGCAAATACATGTTATATATACTGTAAATAAACTATCAAAAACTACAGTAATTATATTTAATATACTGTACATAAAATATCAAAAATTACTCCAAATGTACATTATATAATGTAAATAAAATATCCAAAATACAGTAAATATATATTACACACCCTATGTAAAATATCAAAAATTACACCAAATATATCTTATATAATTTAAAAAAATATCGGAAGGACACCAAATATATCTTATATACTGTACGTAAAATATCAAAAACTACAGTAAATATATTTCATGTATTGTGCATATAATATTACTAAAAGTACAACAAATACATTTTATATACTGTAAATAAAATATCAAAAAGTACAGTAAATATATATTGCATACTCTACATATAATATCAAAAAGTACACCAAACATGTGTTATATATACTGTAAATGAACTATCAAAAATTACAGTAATTATATTTAATATACTTTTCATAAAATATCAAAAATTACAGCAAATGTATATCATATACTGTAAATAAAATATCAAAAAGGGCAGTAAATATATAGTACACAACCTATGTAAAATATCAAAAACTACACCAAATATATATTATATAATTTACATAAAATATCAAAACGACACCAAATATATGTTATATACTGTACATAAATATCAAAAAGTATAGTAAATATATTTCATATATTGTACATATAATATTAACTAAAGGTACACCAAATACATTTTATATTCTGTAAATAAAATATCAAAAGGACAGTAAATATATACTACACACCCTATGTAAAATATCAAAAACTACACCAAATATATACTATATAATTTACATAAAATATCAAAAGGACACAAAATAAATCTTATATACTGTACATAAAATATCAAAATGTACAGGAAATATATTTCATATATTGTACATATAATATTATCTAAAAGTTCACCAAATACATTTTATATACTGTACATAAAATATCAAAAAGTACACTAAATGTATTTCATATATTGAACATATAATATTAAATAGCAGTACAACAAATACATTTTATATACTGTAAATAAAATATCAATCAGTACAGTAAATATATATTACATACAGTTCATAAAACATAAAAAAGTAAACCAAATATGTGTTATACATACTGTAAATAAACTATCAAAAACTACAGTAATTATATTTAATATACTGTATATAAAATATCAAAAATTACACCAAATGTATATTATATACTGTAAATAAAATATCAAAGAGGACAGTAAATATATACTACACACCCTATGTAAAATATAAAAAACTACACCAAATATATATTATATAATTTACATAAAATATCAAAAGGACACCAAATATATCTTATATACTTTACATAAAATATCAAAAAGTACAGGAAATATATTTCATATATTGTACATATAATATTAACTAAAAGTACATCAAATACATTTTATATACTGTAAATAAAATATCAAAAATACAGTAAATATATATTACATACTGTACATAAAGTATCAAAAAGTACCCCAAATATGTGTTATAAATACTGTAAATAAACTACGAAAAACTACAGTAATTATATTTAATATACTGTACATAAAATATCAAAAATTACAACAAATGTATATTATATACTGTAAATAAAATATCAAGAAGTACAGTGAATATATATTACACAGCCTATGTAAAACATCACAAACTACACCAAATATATATTTTATAATTTACATAAAATTTCAAAAGGACACTAAATATATCTTATATACTGTACATAAAATATCAAAAACTACAGTAAATGTATTTCATATATTGAACATATAATATTAACAAAAAGTATACCGAATACATTTTATATACTCTAAATAAAATATCAAAAACACAGTAAATATATATTACATACTGTACGTAAAATATCAAAAAGTACACCAAATATGTGTTATATTTGCTGTAAATAATCTATCAAATACTACAATAATTATATTTAATATACTGTACATAAAATATCAAAAATTACACCAAACGTATATTATATACTGTAAATAAAATATCAAAAAGGACAGTAAATATATACTCTACACTCTATGTAATATATCAAAAACTACACCAAATATATATTATATAATTTACATAAAATATCAAAACGACACCAAATATATGTTATATACTGTACATAAATATCAAAAAGTAGAGTAAATATATTTCATACATTGTACATATAATATTGACTAAATGTATGCCAAATACATGTTATATACTGTAAATAAAATATCAAAAAGTACAGTAAATACATATTACATACTGGACATAAAATAGCAAAAAGTTCACCATATATGTGTTATATATACTGTACATAAACTATCAAAAACTACTGTAATTATATTTAATATACTGTACATAAAATATCAAAAATTACACCAAATGAATATTATATACTGTAAATAAAATATCAAAAAGTACAGGAAATATATATCAGACACCCTATGAAAAATATCAATAACTACACCAAATATATATTATATAATTTACATAAAATATCAAAAGGACACCAAATATATCATGTACTGTACATAAAATATCAAAAATTACAGTAAATATATTTCATATATTGTACATATAATATTAACTAAAAGTACACAAAATACATTTTATATACTGTAAATAAAATATCAAAAAGTACAGTAAATATGTATTACATAGTGTACATAAAATATCAAAAAGTACACCAAATATGTTTTATATATACTGTAAATAAACTATAAAATCTACAGTAATTATACTTAATATACTGTACATAAAATATCAAAAATTACACCTAATTTATATTATATACTGTTAATAAAATATCAAAAAGTACAGTAAATATATATTACACACCATATGTAAAATATCACAATCTACACCAAATATATATTATATAATTTACATAAAATATCAAATGGACACCAATTATATCTTATATACTGTACATAAAATATCAAAATATACAGTAAATATGTTTCATATATTGTACATATAATATTAACTAAAAGTACACCAAATACATTTTATATAGTGTAAATAAAATATTAAAAAGTACAGTAAATATATATTACACACCACATGTAATTATCACAATCTACACCAAATGTATATTATATACTTTATATAAAATGTCAAAAGGACACCAAATATATCTTATATACTGTACATAAAATATCAAAAAGTACAGTAAATATATTTCATATATTGTACATATAATATTAACTAAAAGTACACCAAATAAATTTTATATAGTGTAAATAAAATATCAAAATTTACAATGAATATATATTACATACTATACATAAAATATCAAAAAGTACACCAAATATGTGTTATATATACTGTAAATAAACTATCAAAAACTACAGTAATTATATTTAATATACTGTAAAAAATATCAAAAGTACACCAAATGTATATTATTTACTGTAAATAAAATACCAAAAGTACAGTACATATATATTACACACCCTATGTAAAATATCACAAACTACACCAAATACATATTATATAATTTACATAAAATATCAAAAGGACACAAAATATATATTATATACTGTACATAAAATATCAAAATGTACAGTAAATATATTTCATATATTGTACATATAATATTAACTAAAAGTACACCAAATACACTTTATATACTGTAAATAAAATATCAAAAATTACAGTGAATATATATTACATACTGTATATAAAATATCAAAAAGTACACCAAATATGTGTTATATATACTGTAAATAAACAATCAAAAACTACAGTAATTATATTTAATATACTGTACATAAAATATCAAAAATTACACCAAATGTTTATTATTTACTATAAATAAAATATCAAAAAGCACAGTAAATATATATTACACACCATATGTAAAATATCACAATCTACACCAAATATATATTATATAATTTACATAAAATATCAAAAGGACACCAAATATATTTTATATGCTGTACATAAAATATCAAAAAGTACAGTAAATATATTTCATATATTGTACATATAATATTAACTAAAAGTACACCAAATACATTTTATATAGTGTAAATAAAATATCAAAAAGTACAGTAAATATGTATGATATAGTGGACATAAAATATCAAAAAGTTCACCAAATATGTGTTATATATACTCTAAATAAACTATAAAATCTACAGTAATTATATTTAATATACTGTACATAAAATATCAAAAATTACACCAAATGTATAATATACTGTAAATAAAATATCAAAAATTACAGTAAATATATATTACACACCCTATGTAAAATATCACATACTACACCAAATATATATTATATAATTCGCTTTAAATATCAAAAGGACACCAAATATATCTGATATACTGTACATAAAATATCTAAATATACAGTAAATATATTTCATATATTGTTCATATAATATTAACTAAAAGTACATCGAATACATTCTATATACTGTAAATAAAATATCAAAAATTACAGTAAATATATTTTACATACTGTACATAAAACATAAAAAAGTACACCAAATATGTGTTATATATACTCTAAGTAAACTATTGAAAACTACAGTAATTATATTTAATATACTGTACATAAAATATCAAAAATTACACCAAATGTACGTTATTTACTGTAAATAAAATATCAAAAAGTACAGTAAATATATATTACACACCATATGTAAAATATCACAATCTACACCAAATATATATTATATAATTTACATAAAATATCAAATGGACACCAATTATATCTTATATACTGTACATAAAATATCAAAATATACAGTAAATATATTTCATATATTGTACATATAATATTAACTAAAAGTACACCAAATACATTTTATATACTCCAAATAATATATCAAAAATTACAGTAAATATATATTACATACTATACATAAAATATCAAAAAGTACTCCAAATATGTGTTATATATAGTGTAAATAAACTATCAAAAACTACAGTAATTATATTTAATATACTGTACATAAAATATCAAAAATTACACCAAATGTGTATTATTGACTGTAAATAAAATATCAAAAAGTACAGTAAATATATATTACACACCATATGTAAAATATCACAATCTAAACCAAATATATATTATATAATTTACATAAAATATCAGAAGGACACCAAATATATCTTATATACTGTACATAAAATATCAAAAATACAGTAAATATATTTCATATATTGTACATATAATATTAACTAAAAGTACACCAAATACATTTTATATAGTGTAAATAAAATATCAAAAATACAGTAAATATGTATTATATACTGTACATAAAATATCAAAAATTACACCAAATGTATATTATATACTCTAAATAAAATATGAAAAAGGACAGTAAATATATATTACGCACCCTATGTAAAATATCACATACTACACAAAATATATATTATATAATATACATAAAATATAAATAGTACACGATATATTATATACTGTACATAAAATATCAAAAATTACAGAAAATATATTTCATATATTGTATATATAATGTTAACTGAAAGTACACCAAATGTATTTTATATACTGTAAATAAAATATCAAAAACTACAGTAAATATATATTACATACTGTACAAAAAATATCAAAAAGTACACCAAATATGTGTTATATATAGTAAATAAAGTATCAAAAACTACAGTAATTATATTTAATATACTGTACATAAAATATCAAAAATTACACCAAATGTATAGTATATACTGTAAATAACATATCAAAAAGTACAATAACGATATATTACGCATTCTCTGTAAAATATAAAAAACTACACCAAATATATATTATATACTTTACATAAAATATCAAAAGTACACCAAATATATGGTATACACTGTACATAAAATATCAAAATTACAGTAAATATATTCCATATATTGTACATATAATAATAACTAAAATTACACCAAATACATTTCATATACTGTAAATAAAATATGAAAAACTACACTAAATATATATTACATACTGTACATGAAATATCAAAAGGACACCAAATATGTGTCTTTATACTGTAAATAAACTATCAAAAACTACCGTAATGATATTTAATATACTGTACATAAATTATCAAAAATTACTCCAAATGTACATAATATAGTGTATATAAAATATCAAAAAGTACAGTAAATATATATTACACACCCTATTTAAACTATCACAATGAACACCAAGTAGACATTATATAATTTACATAAAATATCAAAAGTACACCAAATATATATTATATAATCTACATAAAATATCAAAATATACAGTAAATATATTTCATATATTGCACATATTATATTAACTAAAAGTACACCAAATACATTTTGTATACTGTAAATAAAATATCAAAAATACAGTAAATATATATTACATACTGTACATGAAATATCAAAAAGTACACCAAATATGTGTTATATATAGTAAATAAAATATCAAAAACTACAGAAATTATATTTAATATACTGTACATAAAATATCAAAAATTACTCCAAATGTACATTATATACAGTAAATAAAAGATCAAAAAGTATAGTAAATATATATTACACACACTATGTAAAATATCACAAACTACACCAAATATATATTATATAATTTACATAAAATATCAAAAGTACAGTAAATATATATGATATACTCTACATAAAATATCACAAAGTGCAGTAAATATGTTTCATATATTGTACATATAATATTAAATAAAAGTACACCAAATACGTTTTATATACTGTAAATAAAATATCAAAATGTACAGTAAATATATATTTCGTACTGTACATGAAATATCAAAAGGACACCAAATATGTGTTATATATACTGTACATAAACTATCAAAAACTACCGTAATGATATTTAATATACTGTACATAAATTATCAAAAATTACTCCAAATATACATTATATACTGTAAATAAAATATCAAAAAGTACAGTAAATATATATTACACACCCTATGTAAAATATCAGACACTACACAAAAAATATATTATATAATTTACATAAAATATCAAAAGGACACCAAATATATCTTATATATTCTACATAAAATATCAAAAATTACAGTAAATATATTTCATATATTGTACAGAGAACATTAACTAAAAGTACACCAAGTAAACTTTATATAGTGTAATATATTACATACTGTACATAAAATATCAAAAAGTACAGCAATTATGTGTTATATATACTGTAAATAAACTATTAAAAACTACAGTACTTATATTTAATATACTGTACATAAAATATCAGAAAGTACAGTAAATATGTTTCATATATTGTACATATAATATTAACTAAATGTACACCAAATACATTTCATATACTGTAAATAAAATATCCAAAAGTACAGTAAATTTATATTACATACTGTACATAAAATATCAAAAACTTCACCAAATATGTGTTATATATACTGTAAATAAGCTATAAAAACTACAGTAATTATATTTAATATACAGTACATAAAATATCAAAAATTACAAAAAAAGTATGTTATATAGTGTATATTAAATATCAAAAATTACACTAAATATATATTACAGATTCTATTTAAAATATCAAAAACTACACCAAAAATATATTTTATACTTTACATAAAATATCAAAAGTACACTTAATATATTTTATATACTGTACATAAAATATGAAAATGTACAGTAAATATATTTCATATAGTGTACATATAATATTAAATAAAGTACACCAAATACATTTTATGTACTGTAAATAAAATATCCAAAAGTACAGTAAATCTATATTACATATTGTACAGAAAATATCAAAAAGTACCCCAAATATGTGTTATATATACTGTAAATAAGCCATCAAAAACTACAGTAATTATATTTAATATACTGTACATAAAATATCAAAAATAACACTAAATGCATATTATATACTGTAAATAAAATATCAAATACTACAGTAAATATTTATTAAACACTTTATGTAAAATATAAAAAACTACACCAAATATTTGTTATATAATTTTCATAAAATATCAAAAGTACACCAAATATATATTATATACTGTACATAATATATCAAAATGCACAGTAAATCTATTACATATATTGTACATATAATATTAAGTGAAAGTACACTAAATACATTTTATATACTGTAAATAAAATATCCAAAAGCACAGTAAATATATATTACATACTGTACATAAAATATCAAAAAGAACACCAAATATGTGTTATATATACTCTAAATAAACAATCAAAAATAGAGTAATTATATTTAATATACTGTACATAAAATATCAAAAATTTCACGAATGTATACTATATACTGTAAAAAAAAATCAAAAATTAGACTAAATATATATTACACACACTATGTGAAATATCAAAATCTACGCCAAATACATATTATATAATTTACGTAAAATATCAAAAGAACACCAAGTAGATATTATATACTGTACATAAAATATCAAAAAGTACAGTAAATATATTTCATATATTGTACATTTAATATTACCTAAAAGTACACCAAATACATTTTCTATACTGTAAATAAAATATCCAATAGTACAGAAAATATATATTACATACTGTACATACAATATCAAAATGTACACCAAATATGTGTTATATATACTGTAAATAAACAATCAAAAAATACAGTAATTATATTTAATATACTGTATATAAAATATCAAAAATTACACTAAATGCATATTATATACTGTAAATAAAATATCAAATAGTACAGTAAATATTTATTACACACTCTATGTAAAATATCAAAAACTACACCAAATATGTGTTATATATACTGTAAATAAACAATCAAAAAATACAGTAATTATATTTAATATACTGTACATAAAATATCAAAAATTACACGAAATGTATACTATATACTGTAAAAAAAAATCTAAAATTACAGTAAATATATATTTCAAACTCTATGTAAAACATCAAAAACTACGCCAAATATGTATTATATAATTTACATAAAATATCAAAAGTACACCAAATATATATTATATATTGTACATAAAATATCAAAAAGTACAGTAAATATATTGCAAATATTGAACATATAATATTAACTAAAATTACACCACATATATTTTATATACTGTAAATAAAATATCCAAAATTACAGTAAATATATATTACATACTGTACATAAAATATCAAAAAGTACACCAAATATGTGTTATATATACTGTAAATAAACTCTAAAACTACAGTAATTATATTTAATATACTGTACATAAAATATCAAAAATTACACTAAATGCATATTATATACTTTAAATAAAATATCAAATAGTACAGTAAATATTTATTACACACTCTAGGTAAAATATCAAAAACTACACCAAATATATGTTATATAATTTACATAAAATATCAAAAGTACACTTAATATATATTATATATTCTACATAAAATATCAAAATGCACAGTAAATCTATTTCATATATTGTACATATAATATTAACTGAAAGTACACCAAATACATTTTATATACTGTAAATAAAATCTCCAAAGCCCAGTAAATATATATTACATACTGTACATAAAATATGAAAAACTACACCAAATATGTGTTATATATACTGTAAATAAACAATCAAAAACTACAGTAATTATATTTAATATACTCTACATAAAATATCAAAAATTACACGAAATGCATACTATATACTGTGCAAAAAATATCTAAAATTACATTAAATATATATTACACACTCTCTGTAAAATATCAAAAACTACGCCAAATATATATTATATAATTTACATAAAATATCGAAAGTACACAAAACAGATATTATATACTGTACATAAAATATCAAAAAGTTCTGTAAATATTTTTCATATAGTGTACATATAATATTAAGTAAAAGTACACCAAATACATTTTATACAGTGTAAATAAAATATCCAATACTATATTATATATATATTATATATATTATATATTATATAATTTACATAAAATATCAAAAGGACACCAAATATATATTATATACTGTACATAAAATATCAAAAAGAACAGTAAATATATTTCATATATTGTACATATAATATTAACTAAAAGTACACCAAATACATTTTATATACCGTAAATAAAATATCAAAAACTACAGTAAATATACATTACATACTGTCCATAAAATATTAAAAAGTACACCAAATATGTGTCATATATACTGTAAATAAGCTATCAAAAACTAAAGTAATTATATTTAATACACTGTACATAAAATATCAAAAATTACACCAAATGTATATTATTTACTCTAAATAAAATATCAAAAATTACAGTAAATATATATTACACACCCTATGTAAATTATCACAAACTACACCAAATTTATATTATATAATTTACATAAAATATCAAAAGGGCACCAAATACACCTTATATACTGCACATAACATATCAAAATGTACACTAAATATATTTCATATATTGTACATATAATATTAACTGAAAGTACACCAAATACATTTTATATATTTTAAATAAAATATCAAAAATTACAGTAAATATATATTACATACTGTACATAAAATATCAAAAAGTACACAAAATATGTGTTATATATACTGTAAATAAACTATCAAAAACTACAGTAATTATATTTAATACAGTGTAAATAAAATATCAAAAATTACACCAAATGTATATTACTTACTGTAAATAAAATATCAAAAAGTACAGTAAATATATATTACACTCCCTATGTAAAATATCACAAACTACACCAAATATATAATATATAATTTACATAAAATGTCAAAAGGACACCAAATATAACTTATATAGTGTACATAAAATATCAAAATATACAGTAGATATATTTCACATATTGTACATATAATATTAACTAAAAGAAGTACACCAAATATATTTTATATACTGTAAATAAAATATCAAAAAGTACAGCAAATATATATTCAATACAGTACTTAAAATAACAGAAAGTACTCCAAATATGTGTTACATATACTGTAAATAAACTATCAAAAACTACAGTCATTATATTTAATATACTGTACATAAAATATCAAAAATTACACCAAATGTATATTATTTACTGTAAATAAAATATCAAATGTACAGTAAATATATCTTACACACCATATGTAAAATATCACAAACTACACCAAATATATATTTTATAATTTACATAAAATATCAAAAGGACACCAAATATATCTTATATACTGTACATAAAATATCAAAATGTACAGTAAATATATTACATATATTGTACATATAAGATTAACTAAAAGTACACCAAATACATTTTATATAGGGTAAATAAAATATCAAAATGTACAGTAAATATATATTACACACCATATGTAAACTACCACAATCTACACCAAATATATGTTATATAGTTTGCATAAAATATCAAAAGGGCACCAAATATATCTTATATACTGTATATAAAATATCAAAAATACAGTAAATATATTTCATATATTGTACATATAATATTAACTAAAAGTACCCGAAATACATTTTATATAGTGTAAAAAAAATATCAAGAATTACAGTGTATATATATTACATACTGTACATAAAATATCAAAAAGTACACCAAATATGTGTTATATATACTGTAAATAAACTATCAAAAACTACAGTAATTATATTTAATATACTGTACATAAAATATCAAAAATTACAGCAAATGTATATTATTTACTGTAAATAAAATATCAAAAACTACAGTAAATATATATTACACACCCTATGTAAAATTTCACAAACTACACCAAATATACATTATATAATTTATATAAAATATCAATAGGACACCAAATATACCTTATATACTGTACATAAAATATCAAAATGTACAGTAAATATATTTCATATATTGTACATATAATATTAACTAAAAGTACACCAAATATATTTTATAGACTGTAAATAAAATATGAAAAATTTCAGTAAGTGTATATTACATACTGTACATAAAATATCACAAAGTACACCAAATATGTGTTATATATACTGTAAATAAACTATCAAAAACTACAGTAATTATATTTAATATACTGTACATAAAATATCAAAAATTACACCAAATGTATATTATTTACCGTAAATAAAATATCAAAATATACAGTAAATATATATTACACACCATATGTAAAATATCACAATCTACAACAAATATATATTATATAATTTACATAAAATATCAAAAGGACACCAAATATATCTTATATACTGTACATAAAATATCAAAATGAACAGTAAATATATTATATATATTGTACATATAATATTGACTAAAAGTACACCAAATACATTTTATATAGTGTAAATAAAATATCAAAATTACAGTAAATATGTATTACATACTTTACATAAAATATCAAAAAGTACACCAAATATGTGTTATATATACTGTACATAAACTATAAAAAACTACAGTAATTATATTTAATTTACTGTATATACAATATCAAATATTACACCAAATGTATATTATATACTGTAAATAAAATATCAAAAAGTACAGTAAATATATATTACATACACTACATAAAATATAAAAAAGTACACCAAATATGTGTTATATATACTGTAAATAAACTATCAAAAACTACAGTAATTATATATAATATACTGTATATAAAATATCAAAAATTACACCAAATGTATATTATATACTGTAAATAAAATATCAAAAATGACAGTAAATATATACTACACAGCCTATGTAAAATATGAAATACTACACCAAACATATATTATATAATTTACATAAAATATCAAAAGAACACCAAATATATCTTATATACTGTACATAAAATATCAAAAAGTACAGTAAATATATTTCACATATTGTACATATAATATTAACTAAAAGTACACGAAATACAATTTATATACTGTAAATAAAATATCCAAAAGTACAGTAAATATATATTACATACTATACATAAAATATCAAAAAGTACACCAAATATGTGTTATATATACTGTAAATAAACTACCAAACACTACAGTAATTATATATAATATACTGTACATAAAATATCAATAATTACTCCAAATGTACATTATATAGTGTAAATAAAATATCCAAAATAGTGTAAATATATATTTCACACCCTATGTAAAATATCCAAATTAACACCAAATATATATTATATAATTTACAAAAAATATCGGAAGGACACCAAATATATCTTATATACTGTACGTAAAATAATAAAAACTACAGTAAATATATTTCATATATTGTACATATAATATTAACTAAAAGTACACCAAATACATTTTGTATACTGTAAATAAAATATCAAAAATTACAGTAAATATATATTACATACTGTACATAAAATATCAAAAAGTACACCAAATATGTGTTATATATACTGTAATTACCAAAAACTACAGTAATTATATTCAATGTACGGTATATAAATTATCAAAAATCACACCAAATGTATAGTATATACCGTAAATAAAATATCAAAAAGGACAATGAATATATATGACACACACTATGTAAAATATCAAAAACTACACCAAATATATATTATATAATTTACAATAAATATCAAAAGGACACCAAATATATCTTATATACTGTACATAAAATATCAAAAAGTACAGTAAATATATTTCATATATTGTACATATAATATTAACTAAAAGTACACCAAATACATTTTATATACTGTAAATAAAATATCAAAAAGTACAGTATGTATATATTACATACTGTACATAAAATATCAAAAAGTACACCAAATATGTGTTATATATACTGTAAATAAACTATCAAAATCTACAGTAATTATATTTAATATACTGTACATAAAATGTCAAAAATTACTCCAAATGTACATTATATCGTGTAAATAATATGTCCAAAATACAGTAAATATATATTACACACCCAATGTAAAATATCAAAAATTACACAAAATATATATTATATAATTTACAAAAAATGTCGGAAGGACACCAAATACATCCTATATACTGTACGTAAAATATCAAAAACTACAGTATATATATTTCATATATTGTACATATAATATTAACTAAAAGTACACCAAATACATTTTATATACTGTAAATAAAATATCAAAAAGTACTGTAAATATATATTACATACTGTACATAAAATATCAAAAAGTACACCAAATATGTGTTATATATACTGTAAATAAACTACCAAAACCTACAGTAATTATATTCAATATACTGTACATAAAATATCAACAATTACTCCAAATGTACATTATATGGTGCAAATACAATATCCAAAATACAGTAAATATATATTACACACCCTATGTAAAATATCCAAATTTACACAAAATATATATTATATAATTTACAAAAAATATCGAAAGGACACAATATATATCTTATATACTCTACGTAAAATATCAAAATCCACAGTAAGTATATTTCATATATTGTACATATAATATTAAATAAAAGTACACCAAATACATTTTATATACTGTAAATAAAATATCAAAAATTACAGTAAATATATATTACATACTCTATAAAAAATATCAAGAAGTACACCAAATATGTGTTATATATACTGTAATTATCAAAAACTACAGTAATTATATTCAATGTACTGTATATAAATTATCAAAAATTACACCAAATGTAAATTATATACTGTAAATAAAATATCAAAAAGGACAGTATATATATACTACACACTCAATGTAAAATATCAAAAACTACACCAAATATATATTATATAATTTACATAAAATATCAAAACGACACCAAATATATGTTATATACTGTACATAAATATCAAAAAGTATAGTAAATATATTTCATATATTGTACATATAATATTAACTAAAGGTACACCAAATACATTTTATATACTGTAAATAAAATATCAAAAATTACAGTTAATATGTATTACATACTGTACATAAAATATCAAAAAGTACACCAAATATGTGTTATATATACTGTAAATTATCAAAAACCTCAGTAATTATATAAAATATACTGTACATAAAATATCAAAAATCACACCAAATGTATATTATATACTGTAAATAAAATATCAAAAACGACATGAATATATATGACAAACACTATGTAAAATATCAAAAACTACACCAAAAAGATATTATATAACTTACAATAAATATCAAAAGGACACCAAATATATCTTATATACTGTACATAAAATATCAAAAAGTACAGTAAATATATTTCATATATTGTACATACAATATTAAATAAAAGTACACCAAATACATTTTATATACTGTAAATAAAATATCAAAAATTACAGTTAATATGTATTACATACTGTACATAAAATATCAAAAAGTACACCAAATATGTGTTATATATACAGTAAATAAACTATCAAAAACTACAGTAATTTTATTTAATATACTGTACATATAATATCAAAAATTACAGCAAATGTATATTATATACTGTAAATAAATATCAAAAAGTACAGTAAATATATATTACACACCCTATGTAAAATATCAAAAATTACACCAAATATATATTATATAATTTACATAAAATATCAAAAGGACACCAAATATATCTTATATAATGCACATAAAATATCAAAAAGTACAGTAAATATATTTCATATATTGTATATATAATATTGACTAAAATTACACCAAATACATTTTATATACTGTAAATAAAATATCAAAAATTACAGTAAATATATATTACATACTATACAAAAAACATCAAAAAGTTCAGCAAATACATGTTATATATACTGTAAATAAACTATCAAAAACTACAGTAATTATATTTAATATACTGTACATAAAATATCAAAAATTACTCCAAATGTACATTATATAGTGTAAATAAAATATCCAAAATACAGTAAATATATATTACACACCCTATGTAAAATATCAAAAATTACACCAAATATATCTTATATAATTTAAAAAAATATCGGAAGGACACCAAATATATCTTATATACTGTACGTAAAATATCAAAAACTACAGTAAATATATTTCATGTATTGTGCATATAATATTACTAAAAGTACAACAAATACATTTTATATACTGTAAATAAAATATCAAAAAGTACAGTAAATATATATTGCATACTCTACATATAATATCAAAAAGTACACCAAACATGTGTTATATATACTGTAAATGAACTATCAAAAATTACAGTAATTATATTTAATATACTTTTCATAAAATATCAAAAATTACAGCAAATGTATATCATATACTGTAAATAAAATATCAAAAAGGGCAGTAAATATATACTACACACCCTATGTAAAATATCAAAAACTACACCAAATATATATTATATAATTTACATAAAATATCAAAACGACACCAAATATATGTTATATACTGTACATAAATATCAAAAAGTATAGTAAATATATTTCATATATTGTACATATAATATTAACTAAAGGTACACCAAATACATTTTATATTCTGTAAATAAAATATCAAAAGGACAGTAAATATATACTACACACCCTATGTAAAATATCAAAAACTACACCAAATATATACTATATAATTTACATAAAATATCAAAAGGACACAAAATAAATCTTATATACTGTACATAAAATATCAAAATGTACAGGAAATATATTTCATATATTGTACATATAATATTATCTAAAAGTTCACCAAATACATTTTATATACTGTACATAAAATATCAAAAAGTACACTAAATGTATTTCATATATTGAACATATAATATTAAATAGCAGTACAACAAATACATTTTATATACTGTAAATAAAATATCAATCAGTACAGTAAATATATATTACATACAGTTCATAAAACATAAAAAAGTAAACCAAATATGTGTTATACATACTGTAAATAAACTATCAAAAACTACAGTAATTATATTTAATATACTGTATATAAAATATCAAAAATTACACCAAATGTATATTATATACTGTAAATAAAATATCAAAGAGGACAGTAAATATATACTACACACCCTATGTAAAATATAAAAAACTACACCAAATATATATTATATAATTTACATAAAATATCAAAAGGACACCAAATATATCTTATATACTTTACATAAAATATCAAAAAGTACAGGAAATATATTTCATATATTGTACATATAATATTAACTAAAAGTACATCAAATACATTTTATATACTGTAAATAAAATATCAAAAATACAGTAAATATATATTACATACTGTACATAAAGTATCAAAAAGTACCCCAAATATGTGTTATAAATACTGTAAATAAACTACGAAAAACTACAGTAATTATATTTAATATACTGTACATAAAATATCAAAAATTACAACAAATGTATATTATATACTGTAAATAAAATATCAAGAAGTACAGTGAATATATATTACACAGCCTATGTAAAACATCACAAACTACACCAAATATATATTTTATAATTTACATAAAATTTCAAAAGGACACTAAATATATCTTATATACTGTACATAAAATATCAAAAACTACAGTAAATGTATTTCATATATTGAACATATAATATTAACAAAAAGTATACCGAATACATTTTATATACTCTAAATAAAATATCAAAAACACAGTAAATATATATTACATACTGTACGTAAAATATCAAAAAGTACACCAAATATGTGTTATATTTGCTGTAAATAATCTATCAAATACTACAATAATTATATTTAATATACTGTACATAAAATATCAAAAATTACACCAAACGTATATTATATACTGTAAATAAAATATCAAAAAGGACAGTAAATATATACTCTACACTCTATGTAATATATCAAAAACTACACCAAATATATATTATATAATTTACATAAAATATCAAAACGACACCAAATATATGTTATATACTGTACATAAATATCAAAAAGTAGAGTAAATATATTTCATACATTGTACATATAATATTGACTAAATGTATGCCAAATACATGTTATATACTGTAAATAAAATATCAAAAAGTACAGTAAATACATATTACATACTGGACATAAAATAGCAAAAAGTTCACCAAATATGTGTTATATATACTGTACATAAACTATCAAAAACTACTGTAATTATATTTAATATACTGTACATAAAATATCAAAAATTACACCAAATGAATATTATATACTGTAAATAAAATATCAAAAAGTACAGGAAATATATATCAGACACCCTATGAAAAATATCAATAACTACACCAAATATATATTATATAATTTACATAAAATATCAAAAGGACACCAAATATATCATGTACTGTACATAAAATATCAAAAATTACAGTAAATATATTTCATATATTGTACATATAATATTAACTAAAAGTACACAAAATACATTTTATATACTGTAAATAAAATATCAAAAAGTACAGTAAATATGTATTACATAGTGTACATAAAATATCAAAAAGTACACCAAATATGTTTTATATATACTGTAAATAAACTATAAAATCTACAGTAATTATACTTAATATACTGTACATAAAATATCAAAAATTACACCTAATTTATATTATATACTGTTAATAAAATATCAAAAAGTACAGTAAATATATATTACACACCATATGTAAAATATCACAATCTACACCAAATATATATTATATAATTTACATAAAATATCAAATGGACACCAATTATATCTTATATACTGTACATAAAATATCAAAATATACAGTAAATATGTTTCATATATTGTACATATAATATTAACTAAAAGTACACCAAATACATTTTATATAGTGTAAATAAAATATTAAAAAGTACAGTAAATATATATTACACACCACATGTAATTATCACAATCTACACCAAATGTATATTATATACTTTATATAAAATGTCAAAAGGACACCAAATATATCTTATATACTGTACATAAAATATCAAAAAGTACAGTAAATATATTTCATATATTGTACATATAATATTAACTAAAAGTACACCAAATAAATTTTATATAGTGTAAATAAAATATCAAAATTTACAATGAATATATATTACATACTATACATAAAATATCAAAAAGTACACCAAATATGTGTTATATATACTGTAAATAAACTATCAAAAACTACAGTAATTATATTTAATATACTGTAAAAAATATCAAAAGTACACCAAATGTATATTATTTACTGTAAATAAAATACCAAAAGTACAGTACATATATATTACACACCCTATGTAAAATATCACAAACTACACCAAATACATATTATATAATTTACATAAAATATCAAAAGGACACAAAATATATATTATATACTGTACATAAAATATCAAAATGTACAGTAAATATATTTCATATATTGTACATATAATATTAACTAAAAGTACACCAAATACACTTTATATACTGTAAATAAAATATCAAAAATTACAGTGAATATATATTACATACTGTATATAAAATATCAAAAAGTACACCAAATATGTGTTATATATACTGTAAATAAACAATCAAAAACTACAGTAATTATATTTAATATACTGTACATAAAATATCAAAAATTACACCAAATGTTTATTATTTACTATAAATAAAATATCAAAAAGCACAGTAAATATATATTACACACCATATGTAAAATATCACAATCTACACCAAATATATATTATATAATTTACATAAAATATCAAAAGGACACCAAATATATTTTATATGCTGTACATAAAATATCAAAAAGTACAGTAAATATATTTCATATATTGTACATATAATATTAACTAAAAGTACACCAAATACATTTTATATAGTGTAAATAAAATATCAAAAAGTACAGTAAATATGTATGATATAGTGGACATAAAATATCAAAAAGTTCACCAAATATGTGTTATATATACTCTAAATAAACTATAAAATCTACAGTAATTATATTTAATATACTGTACATAAAATATCAAAAATTACACCAAATGTATAATATACTGTAAATAAAATATCAAAAATTACAGTAAATATATATTACACACCCTATGTAAAATATCACATACTACACCAAATATATATTATATAATTCGCTTTAAATATCAAAAGGACACCAAATATATCTGATATACTGTACATAAAATATCTAAATATACAGTAAATATATTTCATATATTGTTCATATAATATTAACTAAAAGTACATCGAATACATTCTATATACTGTAAATAAAATATCAAAAATTACAGTAAATATATTTTACATACTGTACATAAAACATAAAAAAGTACACCAAATATGTGTTATATATACTCTAAGTAAACTATTGAAAACTACAGTAATTATATTTAATATACTGTACATAAAATATCAAAAATTACACCAAATGTACGTTATTTACTGTAAATAAAATATCAAAAAGTACAGTAAATATATATTACACACCATATGTAAAATATCACAATCTACACCAAATATATATTATATAATTTACATAAAATATCAAATGGACACCAATTATATCTTATATACTGTACATAAAATATCAAAATATACAGTAAATATATTTCATATATTGTACATATAATATTAACTAAAAGTACACCAAATACATTTTATATACTCCAAATAATATATCAAAAATTACAGTAAATATATATTACATACTATACATAAAATATCAAAAAGTACTCCAAATATGTGTTATATATAGTGTAAATAAACTATCAAAAACTACAGTAATTATATTTAATATACTGTACATAAAATATCAAAAATTACACCAAATGTGTATTATTGACTGTAAATAAAATATCAAAAAGTACAGTAAATATATATTACACACCATATGTAAAATATCACAATCTAAACCAAATATATATTATATAATTTACATAAAATATCAGAAGGACACCAAATATATCTTATATACTGTACATAAAATATCAAAAATACAGTAAATATATTTCATATATTGTACATATAATATTAACTAAAAGTACACCAAATACATTTTATATAGTGTAAATAAAATATCAAAAATACAGTAAATATGTATTATATACTGTACATAAAATATCAAAAATTACACCAAATGTATATTATATACTCTAAATAAAATATGAAAAAGGACAGTAAATATATATTACGCACCCTATGTAAAATATCACATACTACACAAAATATATATTATATAATATACATAAAATATAAATAGTACACGATATATTATATACTGTACATAAAATATCAAAAATTACAGAAAATATATTTCATATATTGTATATATAATGTTAACTAAAAGTACACCAAATGTATTTTATATACTGTAAATAAAATATCAAAAACTACAGTAAATATATATTACATACTGTACAAAAAATATCAAAAAGTACACCAAATATGTGTTATATATAGTAAATAAAGTATCAAAAACTACAGTAATTATATTTAATATACTGTACATAAAATATCAAAAATTACACCAAATGTATAGTATATACTGTAAATAACATATCAAAAAGTACAATAACGATATATTACGCATTCTCTGTAAAATATAAAAAACTACACCAAATATATATTATATACTTTACATAAAATATCAAAAGTACACCAAATATATGGTATACACTGTACATAAAATATCAAAATTACAGTAAATATATTCCATATATTGTACATATAATAATAACTAAAATTACACCAAATACATTTCATATACTGTAAATAAAATATGAAAAACTACACTAAATATATATTACATACTGTACATGAAATATCAAAAGGACACCAAATATGTGTCTTTATACTGTAAATAAACTATCAAAAACTACCGTAATGATATTTAATATACTGTACATAAATTATCAAAAATTACTCCAAATGTACATAATATAGTGTATATAAAATATCAAAAAGTACAGTAAATATATATTACACACCCTATTTAAACTATCACAATGAACACCAAGTAGACATTATATAATTTACATAAAATATCAAAAGTACACCAAATATATATTATATAATCTACATAAAATATCAAAATATACAGTAAATATATTTCATATATTGCACATATTATATTAACTAAAAGTACACCAAATACATTTTGTATACTGTAAATAAAATATCAAAAATACAGTAAATATATATTACATACTGTACATGAAATATCAAAAAGTACACCAAATATGTGTTATATATAGTAAATAAAATATCAAAAACTACAGAAATTATATTTAATATACTGTACATAAAATATCAAAAATTACTCCAAATGTACATTATATACAGTAAATAAAAGATCAAAAAGTATAGTAAATATATATTACACACACTATGTAAAATATCACAAACTACACCAAATATATATTATATAATTTACATAAAATATCAAAAGTACAGTAAATATATATGATATACTCTACATAAAATATCACAAAGTGCAGTAAATATGTTTCATATATTGTACATATAATATTAAATAAAAGTACACCAAATACGTTTTATATACTGTAAATAAAATATCAAAATGTACAGTAAATATATATTTCGTACTGTACATGAAATATCAAAAGGACACCAAATATGTGTTATATATACTGTACATAAACTATCAAAAACTACCGTAATGATATTTAATATACTGTACATAAATTATCAAAAATTACTCCAAATATACATTATATACTGTAAATAAAATATCAAAAAGTACAGTAAATATATATTACACACCCTATGTAAAATATCAGACACTACACAAAAAATATATTATATAATTTACATAAAATATCAAAAGGACACCAAATATATCTTATATATTCTACATAAAATATCAAAAATTACAGTAAATATATTTCATATATTGTACAGAGAACATTAACTAAAAGTACACCAAGTAAACTTTATATAGTGTAATATATTACATACTGTACATAAAATATCAAAAAGTACAGCAATTATGTGTTATATATACTGTAAATAAACTATTAAAAACTACAGTACTTATATTTAATATACTGTACATAAAATATCAGAAAGTACAGTAAATATGTTTCATATATTGTACATATAATATTAACTAAATGTACACCAAATACATTTCATATACTGTAAATAAAATATCCAAAAGTACAGTAAATTTATATTACATACTGTACATAAAATATCAAAAACTTCACCAAATATGTGTTATATATACTGTAAATAAGCTATAAAAACTACAGTAATTATATTTAATATACAGTACATAAAATATCAAAAATTACAAAAAAAGTATGTTATATAGTGTATATTAAATATCAAAAATTACACTAAATATATATTACAGATTCTATTTAAAATATCAAAAACTACACCAAAAATATATTTTATACTTTACATAAAATATCAAAAGTACACTTAATATATTTTATATACTGTACATAAAATATGAAAATGTACAGTAAATATATTTCATATAGTGTACATATAATATTAAATAAAGTACACCAAATACATTTTATGTACTGTAAATAAAATATCCAAAAGTACAGTAAATCTATATTACATATTGTACAGAAAATATCAAAAAGTACCCCAAATATGTGTTATATATACTGTAAATAAGCCATCAAAAACTACAGTAATTATATTTAATATACTGTACATAAAATATCAAAAATAACACTAAATGCATATTATATACTGTAAATAAAATATCAAATACTACAGTAAATATTTATTAAACACTTTATGTAAAATATAAAAAACTACACCAAATATTTGTTATATAATTTTCATAAAATATCAAAAGTACACCAAATATATATTATATACTGTACATAATATATCAAAATGCACAGTAAATCTATTACATATATTGTACATATAATATTAAGTGAAAGTACACTAAATACATTTTATATACTGTAAATAAAATATCCAAAAGCACAGTAAATATATATTACATACTGTACATAAAATATCAAAAAGAACACCAAATATGTGTTATATATACTCTAAATAAACAATCAAAAATAGAGTAATTATATTTAATATACTGTACATAAAATATCAAAAATTTCACGAATGTATACTATATACTGTAAAAAAAAATCAAAAATTAGACTAAATATATATTACACACACTATGTGAAATATCAAAATCTACGCCAAATACATATTATATAATTTACGTAAAATATCAAAAGAACACCAAGTAGATATTATATACTCTACATAAAATATCAAAAAGTACAGTAAATATATTTCATATATTGTACATTTAATATTACCTAAAAGTACACCAAATACATTTTCTATACTGTAAATAAAATATCCAATAGTACAGAAAATATATATTACATACTGTACATACAATATCAAAATGTACACCAAATATGTGTTATATATACTGTAAATAAACAATCAAAAAATACAGTAATTATATTTAATATACTGTATATAAAATATCAAAAATTACACTAAATGCATATTATATACTGTAAATAAAATATCAAATAGTACAGTAAATATTTATTACACACTCTATGTAAAATATCAAAAACTACACCAAATATGTGTTATATATACTGTAAATAAACAATCAAAAAATACAGTAATTATATTTAATATACTGTACATAAAATATCAAAAATTACACGAAATGTATACTATATACTGTAAAAAAAAATCTATAATTACAGTAAATATATATTTCAAACTCTATGTAAAACATCAAAAACTACGCCAAATATGTATTATATAATTTACATAAAATATCAAAAGTACACCAAATATATATTATATATTGTACATAAAATATCAAAAAGTACAGTAAATATATTGCAAATATTGAACATATAATATTAACTAAAATTACACCACATATATTTTATATACTGTAAATAAAATATCCAAAATTACAGTAAATATATATTACATACTGTACATAAAATATCAAAAAGTACACCAAATATGTGTTATATATACTGTAAATAAACTCTAAAACTACAGTAATTATATTTAATATACTGTACATAAAATATCAAAAATTACACTAAATGCATATTATATACTTTAAATAAAATATCAAATAGTACAGTAAATATTTATTACACACTCTAGGTAAAATATCAAAAACTACACCAAATATATGTTATATAATTTACATAAAATATCAAAAGTACACTTAATATATATTATATATTCTACATAAAATATCAAAATGCACAGTAAATCTATTTCATATATTGTACATATAATATTAACTGAAAGTACACCAAATACATTTTATATACTGTAAATAAAATCTCCAAAGCCCAGTAAATATATATTACATACTGTACATAAAATATGAAAAACTACACCAAATATGTGTTATATATACTGTAAATAAACAATCAAAAACTACAGTAATTATATTTAATATACTCTACATAAAATATCAAAAATTACACGAAATGCATACTATATACTGTGCAAAAAATATCTAAAATTACATTAAATATATATTACACACTCTCTGTAAAATATCAAAAACTACGCCAAATATATATTATATAATTTACATAAAATATCGAAAGTACACAAAACAGATATTATATACTGTACATAAAATATCAAAAAGTTCTGTAAATATTTTTCATATAGTGTACATATAATATTAAGTAAAAGTACACCAAATACATTTTATACAGTGTAAATAAAATATCCAATACTATATTATATATATATTATATATATTATATATTATATAATTTACATAAAATATCAAAAGGACACCAAATATATATTATATACTGTACATAAAATATCAAAAAGAACAGTAAATATATTTCATATATTGTACATATAATATTAACTAAAAGTACACCAAATACATTTTATATACCGTAAATAAAATATCAAAAACTACAGTAAATATACATTACATACTGTCCATAAAATATTAAAAAGTACACCAAATATGTGTCATATATACTGTAAATAAGCTATCAAAAACTAAAGTAATTATATTTAATACACTGTACATAAAATATCAAAAATTACACCAAATGTATATTATTTACTCTAAATAAAATATCAAAAATTACAGTAAATATATATTACACACCCTATGTAAATTATCACAAACTACACCAAATTTATATTATATAATTTACATAAAATATCAAAAGGGCACCAAATACACCTTATATACTGCACATAACATATCAAAATGTACACTAAATATATTTCATATATTGTACATATAATATTAACTGAAAGTACACCAAATACATTTTATATATTTTAAATAAAATATCAAAAATTACAGTAAATATATATTACATACTGTACATAAAATATCAAAAAGTACACAAAATATGTGTTATATATACTGTAAATAAACTATCAAAAACTACAGTAATTATATTTAATACAGTGTAAATAAAATATCAAAAATTACACCAAATGTATATTACTTACTGTAAATAAAATATCAAAAAGTACAGTAAATATATATTACACTCCCTATGTAAAATATCACAAACTACACCAAATATATAATATATAATTTACATAAAATGTCAAAAGGACACCAAATATAACTTATATAGTGTACATAAAATATCAAAATATACAGTAGATATATTTCACATATTGTACATATAATATTAACTAAAAGAAGTACACCAAATATATTTTATATACTGTAAATAAAATATCAAAAAGTACAGCAAATATATATTCAATACAGTACTTAAAATAACAGAAAGTACTCCAAATATGTGTTACATATACTGTAAATAAACTATCAAAAACTACAGTCATTATATTTAATATACTGTACATAAAATATCAAAAATTACACCAAATGTATATTATTTACTGTAAATAAAATATCAAATGTACAGTAAATATATCTTACACACCATATGTAAAATATCACAAACTACACCAAATATATATTTTATAATTTACATAAAATATCAAAAGGACACCAAATATATCTTATATACTGTACATAAAATATCAAAATGTACAGTAAATATATTACATATATTGTACATATAAGATTAACTAAAAGTACACCAAATACATTTTATATAGGGTAAATAAAATATCAAAATGTACAGTAAATATATATTACACACCATATGTAAACTACCACAATCTACACCAAATATATGTTATATAGTTTGCATAAAATATCAAAAGGGCACCAAATATATCTTATATACTGTATATAAAATATCAAAAATACAGTAAATATATTTCATATATTGTACATATAATATTAACTAAAAGTACCCGAAATACATTTTATATAGTGTAAAAAAAATATCAAGAATTACAGTGTATATATATTACATACTGTACATAAAATATCAAAAAGTACACCAAATATGTGTTATATATACTGTAAATAAACTATCAAAAACTACAGTAATTATATTTAATATACTGTACATAAAATATCAAAAATTACAGCAAATGTATATTATTTACTGTAAATAAAATATCAAAAACTACAGTAAATATATATTACACACCCTATGTAAAATTTCACAAACTACACCAAATATACATTATATAATTTATATAAAATATCAATAGGACACCAAATATACCTTATATACTGTACATAAAATATCAAAATGTACAGTAAATATATTTCATATATTGTACATATAATATTAACTAAAAGTACACCAAATATATTTTATAGACTGTAAATAAAATATGAAAAATTTCAGTAAGTGTATATTACATACTGTACATAAAATATCACAAAGTACACCAAATATGTGTTATATATACTGTAAATAAACTATCAAAAACTACAGTAATTATATTTAATATACTGTACATAAAATATCAAAAATTACACCAAATGTATATTATTTACCGTAAATAAAATATCAAAATATACAGTAAATATATATTACACACCATATGTAAAATATCACAATCTACAACAAATATATATTATATAATTTACATAAAATATCAAAAGGACACCAAATATATCTTATATACTGTACATAAAATATCAAAATGAACAGTAAATATATTATATATATTGTACATATAATATTGACTAAAAGTACACCAAATACATTTTATATAGTGTAAATAAAATATCAAAATTACAGTAAATATGTATTACATACTTTACATAAAATATCAAAAAGTACACCAAATATGTGTTATATATACTGTACATAAACTATAAAAAACTACAGTAATTATATTTAATTTACTGTATATACAATATCAAATATTACACCAAATGTATATTATATACTGTAAATAAAATATCAAAAAGACAGTAAATATATATTACACTCTCTGTAAAATATCAAAAACTACAAATATATATTATATAATTGACATAAAATATCAAAAGGACAAAAAATATATCTTATATACTGTAAATAAAATATCAAAAAGTACAGTAAATATATATTACATACTGTACATAAAATATCAAAAAGTACACCAAATATGTGTTATACATACTGTAAATAAACTATCAAAAATACAGTAATTATATTTAATGTACTGTACATAAAATATCAAAAATTACACCAATTGAATGTTATTTACTGTAAATAAAATATCAAAAAGTACAGTAAATATATATTACACACCATATGTATAATATCACAATCTACACCAACTTTATATTATTTAATTTACATAAAATATCAAAAGGACACCAATTATATCTTATATACTGTACATAAAATATCAGAAAGTTCTGTAAATATATTTCATATACTGTACATATAATATTAACTAAAAGTACACCAAATACATTTTATATACTGTAAATTAAATATCCAAATTTTGAGTAAATATATATTACATACTGTACATAAAATATCAAAAGTACACCAAATATATATTATGCTCTGTAAATAAAATATCAAAATTACAGTAAATATATTCCATATATTGTACACATAATATTAACTAAAAGTACATCAAATACATTTCATATACTGTAAATAAAATATGAAAAACTACAGTAAATATATATTACATACTGTACATGAAATAACAAAAGGACACCAAATATGTGTTATATATACTGTAAATAAACTATCAAAAACTGCAGTAATTATATTTAATATACTGTACATAAAATATCAAAAATTACACCAAAGGTATATTATTTACTGTAAATAAAATACAAAAAGTGCAGTAAACATATATTACACACCCTATGTAAAATATTACAAACTACACCAAATATATATTATATAATTTACATAAAATACCAAAAGGACACAAATATAACTTATATACTGTACAGAAAATATAAAAATATACAGTAAATATATTTCGTATATTGTAAATATAATATTAACTAAAAGTACACCAAATACATTTTATATATACTGTAAATAAACTATCATAAACAACAGTAATTAAATTTCATATACTGTACATAAAATATCAAAAATTACACCAAATGCATATTATATACAGTAAATAATATATCAAAAAGGACAGTAAATATATACTACACACCGTATGTAAAATATCAAAAACTACACGAAATATATATTATATAATTTACATAAAATATCAAATGGTGACCAAATATATCTTATACACCGTACATAAAATATCAAAAAGTACAGTAAATATATTTCATATATTGTACATATAATATTAAATAAAGTACACCAAATACATTTTATATACTGTAAATAAATTATCAAATAGTACAGTAAGTATATATTACATACAGTACATAAAATATCAAGAAGTACACCAAATATGTGTTATATATACTGTAAATAAACTATCAAAAACTACAGTAATTATATTTCATATATTGTACTTATAATATTAACTAAAATTACACCAAATACATTTTATATACTGTAAATAAAATATCAAAAAGTACAGTAAATATATATTACATACACTACATAAAATATCAAAAAGTACACCAAATATGTGTTATAGATACTGTAAATAAACTATCAAAAACTACATTAATTATATTTAATATACTGTACATAAAATATCAAAAATTACACCAAATGTATACTATATTCTGTAAATAAAATATCAAAAGGACAGTAAATATATACTACACACCCGATGTAAAATATCAAAAACTACACCAAATACATATTATATAATTTACAAAAAATAACAAAAGGACACCAAATATATATTATATACTGTACATAAAATATCGAAAAGTACAGTAAATATATTTCATATATTCAACATGTAATATTAACTAAAAGTACACCAAATACATTTTATATACTGTAAATAAAATATCAAAAAGTACAGTAAATATATATTACATACTGTACATAAAATATCAAATAGTACACCAAATATGTGTTATATATACTGTAAATGAACTATCAAAATCTACAGTAATTATATTTAATATACTGTACATAAAATATCAAAAATTACACCAAATGTATATTTTAGACTGTAAATAAAATATCAAAAAGCTAAGTAAATATATAGTACACACCCTATGTAAAATATCAAAAACTACACAAAATTTATGTTATATAATTAACATAAAATATGAAAAGGGCACCAAATATCTCTTATATACTGTACATAAAATATCAAAAAGTACAGTAAATATAATTCATATATTGTACATACAATATTAACTAAAAGTACACCAAATACATTGTATATACTGTGAATAAAATATCAAAAAGTACTGTAAATGTATATTACATACTGTACATATAATATCAAAAAGTACACCAAATATGTGTTATATGTACTGTAAATAAACTATCAAAAACTACAGTAATTATATTTAATATACTGTACATAAAATATCAAAAATTACACCAAATGTACATTATATACTGTAAATAAAATATTAAAAAGGACAGTACATATATATGACACACCCTATGTAAAATATCAAAATCTACACCAAATATATATTATATAATTTACATAAAATATCAAAAGGTCACCAAATATATATTATATACTGTACATAAAATATCAAAAAGTACAGTAAATATATTTCATATATTGTACATATAATATTAACTAAAAGTACGCAAAATACATTTTATATACTCTAAATAAAATATCAAAATACAGTAAATATATATTACATACTCTACATAAAATATCAAAAAGTACACCAAACACATTTTATAGATACTGTAAATAAACTATCATAACCTACAGTAATTATATTTAATATACTGTACATAAAATATCAAAAATTACACCAAATGTATATTATATACAGTAAATAAAATATCAAAAAGGACAGTAAATATATACTACACACCGTATGTAAAATATCAAAAACTACACGAAATATATATTATATAATTTACATAAAATATCAAATGGTGACCAAATATATCTTATACACCGTACATAAAATATCAAAAAGTACAGTAAATATATTTCATATATTGTACATATAATATTAAATAAAGTACACCAAATACATTTTATATACTGTAAATAAATTATCAAATAGTACAGTAAGTATATATTACATACAGTACATAAAATATCAAGAAGTACACCAAATATGTGTTATATATACTGTAAATAAACTATCAAAAACTACAGTAATTATATTTCATATATTGTACTTATAATATTAACTAAAATTACACCAAATACATTTTATATACTGTAAATAAAATATCAAAAAGTACAGTAAATATATATTACATACACTACATAAAATATCAAAAAGTACACCAAATATGTGTTATAGATACTGTAAATAAACTATCAAAAACTACATTAATTATATTTAATATACTGTACATAAAATATCAAAAATTACACCAAATGTATATTATATTCTGTAAATAAAATATCAAAAGGACAGTAAATATATACTACACACACTATGTAAAATATCAAAAACTACACCAAATACATATTATATAATTTACAAAAAATAACAAAAGGACACCAAATATATATTATATACTGTACATAAAATATCGAAAAGTACAGTAAATATATTTCATATATTCAACATGTAATATTAACTAAAAGTACACCAAATACATTTTATATACTGTAAATAAAATATCAAAAAGTACAGTAAATATATATTACATACTGTACATAAAATATCAAATAGTACACCAAATATGTGTTATATATACTGTAAATGAACTATCAAAATCTACAGTAATTATATTTAATATACTGTACATAAAATATCAAAAATTACACCAAATGTATATTTTAGACTGTAAATAAAATATCAAAAAGCTAAGTAAATATATAGTACACACCCTATGTAAAATATCAAAAACTACACGAAATTTATGTTATATAATTAACATAAAATATGAAAAGGGCACCAAATATATCTTATATACTGTACATAAAATATCAAAAAGTACAGTAAATATAATTCATATATTGTACATACAATATTAACTAAAAGTACACCAAATACATTTTATATACTGTGAATAAAGTATCAAAAAGTACTGTAAATGTATATTACATACTGTACATAAAATATTAAAAAGTACACCAAATATCTGTTATATATACTGTAAATAAACTATCAAAAACTACAGTAATTATATTTAATATACTGTACATACAATATCAAAAATTACACCAAATGTACATTATATACTGTAAATAAAATATTAAAAAGGACAGTAAATATATATGACACACCCTATGTAAAATATCAAAATCTACACCAAATATATATTATATAATTTACATAAAATATCAAAAGGTCACCAAATATATATTATATACTGTACATGAAATATCAAAAAGTACACTAAATATATTTCATATATTGTACATATAATATTAACTAAAAGTACGCAAAATACATTTTATATACTCTAAATAAAATATCAAAATACAGTAAATATATATTACATACTCTACATAAAATATCAAAAAGTACACCAAATACATTTTATAGATACTGTAAATAAACTATCATAACCTACAGTAATTATATTTAATATACTGTACATAAAATATCAAAAATTACACCAAATGTATATTATATACAGTAAATAAAATATCAAAAAGTTCAGTAAATATATACTACACACCCTATGTAAAATATCAAAAACTACACGAAATATATATTATATAATTTACATAAAATATCAAATGGTCACCAAATATATCTTATACACCGTACATAAAATATCAAAAATTACAGTAAATATATTTCATATATTGTACATATAATATTAAATAAAGTACAACAAATACATTTTATATACTGTAAATAAAGTATCAAAAAGTACATTAAATATATATATCATACAGTACATAAAATATCAAGAAGTACACCAAATATGTGTTATATATACTGTAAATAAACTATCAAAAACTACAGTAATTATATTTCATATATTGTACAGATAATATTAACTAAAAGTACACCAAATACATTTTCTGTACTGTAAATAAAATATCAAAAAGTACAGTAAATATATGTTATATACACTACATAAAATATCAAAAAGTACACCAAATATGTGTTATATATACTGTAAATACACTATCAAAAACTACAGTAATTATATTTAATATACTGTACATAAAATATCAAAAATTACACCAAATGTATATTATATACTCGAAATAAAATATGAAAAAGGACAGTAAATATATATTACACACCCTATGTAAAATATCAAAAACTACACCAAATATATATTATATAATTTCCATAAAATATCAAATGGACTCCAAATATATCGTATATACTCTACATAAAATATCAAAAAGTACAGTAAATATATTTCATATATTGTACAGATAATATTAACTAAAAGTACACCAAATACATTTTATATTCTGTAAATAAAATATCAAAATGTACAGTAAATATATATTACATACTGTACATAAAATATCAAAAAGTACACCAAATATGTGTTATATATTCTGTAAATAAACTATGAAAATCTACAGTAATTATATTTAATATACTGTACATATAATATCAAAAATTACACCAAATGTATATTATATACTGTAAATAAAATATCAAAATGTACAGTAAATATATATTACACACCCAAAGTAAAATATCAAAAACTACACCAAATATATATTATATAATTTACATAAAATATCAAAAGGACACGAAATATATCTTATATACTGTACATAAAATATCAAAAAGTATAGTAAATATATTTCATATATTGTACATATAATATTAACTAAAAGTACACCAAATACATTTTCTATACTGTAAATAAAATTTCAAAAGTAGAGTAAAGATATATTACATACTGAACATAAAATATCAAAAAGTACACCAAATATGTGTTATATATACTGTAAATACACTATCAAAAACTACAGTAATTATATTTAATATACTGTACATAAAATATCAAAAATTACACCAAATGTATATTATATACTTTAAATAAAATATGAAAAAGGACAGTAGATATATATTACACACCCTATGTAAAATATCAAAAACTACACCAAATATATATTATATAATTTACATAAAATATCAAAAGGACACCAAATATATCTTATATACTCTACATAAAATATCAAAAGGTACAGTAAATATATTTCATATATTGTACATATAATATTAACTAAAAGTACACCAAATACATTTTATATTCTGTAAATAAAATATCAAAATATACAGTAAACATATATTACATACTGTACATAAAATATTAAAAAGTACACCAAATATGTGTTATATATACTGTAAACTATCAAAAACTACAGTAATTATATTTAATATACTGTACATAAAATATCAAAAATCACACCAAATTTATATTATATACCGTAAATAAAATATCAAAATGGACAGTGAATATATATGACACACACTATGTAAAATATGAAAAACTACACCAAATATATATTATATAACTTACAATAAATATCAAAAGGACACCAAATATATCTTATATACTGTACATAAAATATCAAAAAGTACAGTAAATATATTTCATATATTGTATATAAACTATTAACTAAAAGTACACCAAATACATTTTATATACTGTAAATAAAATATCAAAAAGTACAGTAAATATATATTACATACAGTACATAAAATATAAAAAAGTACACCAAATATGCGTTATATATACTGTAAATAAGCTATGAAAAACTACAGTAATTATATTTAATATACTGTACATAAAATATCAAAAATTACTCCAAATGTACATCATATAGTGTAAATAATATATCCAAAATACAGTAAATAAATATTACACACCCTATGTAAAATATCAAAAATTACACGAAATATATATCATATAATTTACAAAAAATATCGGAAGGACACCAAATATATCCTATATACTGTACATAAAATATCAAAAACTACAGTAAATAAATTTCATATATTGTACATATAATATTAACTAAATGTACACCAAATACATTTTATATACTCTAAATAAAATATCAAAAATTACAGTAAATACATATTACATACTGTACATAAAATATCAAAAAGTACACCAAATGTGTGTTATATATACTGTAAATAAACTATCAAAAACTACAGTAATTATATTCAATATACTGTACATAAAATATCAAAAATTACTCCAAATGTACATTATATAGTGTAAATAAAATATCCAAAATACAGTAAATATATAACACACACTTTGTAAAATATCCAAATTTACACCAAAGATATATTATATAATTTACAAAAAATATCGGAAGGACACCAAATATATCTTATATACTGTACGTAAAATATCAAAAACTACAGTAAATATATTTCATATATTGTACATATAATATTAACTAAAAGTACACCAAATACATTTTATATACTGTAAATAAAATATCAAAAATTACAGTAAATACATATTACATACTGTACATAAAATATCAAAAACTACACCAAAGATGTGTTATATATACTGTAATTATCAAAAACTACAGTAATTATATTTAATATACTGTACATAAAATATCAAAAATTACACCAAATATGTATTATATACCGTAAATAAAATATCAAAAAGGACAGTAAATATATATTACACGCTATGTAAAATGTCATAAACTACGTCAAATATATATTATATAATTTACAAAAAATATTAAAGTACACCAAATATATCTTATATACTCTACATAAAATATCAAAAAGTACAGTAAATATATTTCATATATTGTACAGATAATATTAACTAAAAGTACACCAAATACATTTTATATTCTGTAAATAAAATATCAAAATGTACAGTAAATATATATTACATACTGTACATAAAATATCAAAAAGTACACCAAATATGTGTTATATATTCTGTAAATAAACTATGAAAATCTACAGTAATTATATTTAATATACTGTACATATAATATCAAAAATTACACCAAATGTATATTATATACTGTAAATAAAATATCAAAATGTACAGTAAATATATATTACACACCCAAAGTAAAATATCAAAAACTACACCAAATATATATTATATAATTTACATAAAATATCAAAAGGACACCAAATATATCTTATATACTGTACATAAAATATCAAAAAGTATAGTAAATATATTTCATATATTGTATATATAATATTAACTAAAAGTACACCAAATACATTTTCTATACTGTAAATAAAATTTTAAAAAATAGAGTAAAGATATATTACATACTGAACATAAAATATCAGAAAGTACACCAAATATGTGTTATATATACTGTAAATACACTATCAAAAACTACAGTAATTATATTTAATATACTGTACATAAAATATCAAAAATTACACCAAATGTATATTATATACCTTAAATAAAATATGAAAAAGGACAGTAGATATATATTACACACCCTATGTAAAATATCAAAAACTACACCAAATATATATTATATAATTTACATAAAATATCAAAAGGACACCAAATATATCTTATATACTCTACATAAAATATCAAAAAGTACAGTAAATATATTTCATATATTGTACATATAATATTAACTAAAAGTACACCAAATACATTTTATATTCTGTAAATAAAGTATCAAAATGTACAGTAAACATATATTACATACTGTACATAAAATATCAAAAAGTACACCAAATATGTGTTATATATACTGTAAACTATCAAAAACTACAGTAATTATATTTAATATACTGTACATAAAATATCAAAAATCACACAAAATTTATATTATATACCGTAAATAAAATATCAAAAAGGACAGTGAATATATATGACACACACTATGTAAAATATGAAAAACTACACCAAATATATATTATATAACTTACAATAAATATCAAAAGGACACCAAATATATCTTATATACTGTACATAAAATATCAAAAAGTACAGTAAATATATTTCATATATTGTACATAAAATATTAACTAAAAGTACACCAAATACATTTTATATACTGTAAATAAAATATCAAAAAGTACAGTAAATATATATTACATACTGTACATAAAATATAAAAAAGTACACCAAATATGTGTTATATATACTGTAAATAAGCTATGAAAAACTACAGTAATTATATTTAATATACTGTACATAAAATATCAAAAATTACTCCAAATGTACATCATATAGTGTAAATAATATATCCAAAATACAGTAAATAAATATTACACACCCTATGTAAAATATCAAAAATTACACCAAATATGTATTATATAATTTACAAAAAATATCGGAAGGACACAAATATATCCTATATACTGTACATAAAATATCAAAAACTACAGTAAATAAATTTCATATATTGTACATATAATATTAACTAAATGTACACCAAATACATTTTATATACTCTAAATAAAATATCAAAAAGTACAGTAAATACATATTACATACTGTACATAAAATATCAAAAAGGACACCAAATGTGTGTTATATATACTGTAAATAAACTATCAAAAACTACAGTAATTATATTCAATATACTGCACATAAAATATCAAAAATTACTCCAAATGTACATTATATAGTGTAAATAAAATATCCAAAATACAGTAAATATATAACACACCCTTTGTAAAATATCCAAATTTACACCAAAGATATATTATATAATTTACAAAAAATATCGGAAGGACACCAAATATATCTTATATACTGTATGTAAAATATCAAAAACTACAGTAAATATATTTCATATATTGTACATATAATATTAACTAAAAGTACACCAAATACATTTTATATACTGTAAATAAAATATCAAAAATTACAGTAAATACATATTACATACTGTACATAAAATATCAAAAACTACACCAAATATGTGTTATATATACTGTAATTATCAAAAACTACAGTAATTATATTTAATATACTGTACATAAAATATCAAAAATTACACCAAATATGTATTATATACCGTAAATAAAATATCAAAAAGGACAGTAAATATATATTACACGCTATGTAAAATGTCAAAAACTACGTCAAATATATATTATATAATTTACAAAAAATATTAAAGTACACCAAATATATCTTATATACTGTACATAAAATATCAAAAAGTACTGTAAGTATATTTAATATATTGTACATATAATATTAAGTAAAAGTACACCAAATATATTTTATATACTGTAAATAAATTATCAAAAAGCACAGTAAATATATATTACATACTGTACATAAAATATCAAAAAGTACACCAAATATGTGTTATAGATACTGTAAATAAACTATCAAAATCTACAGTAATTACATTTAATATACTCCTTGTAAAATATCAAAAATTACACCAAATGTATATCATATACTGTAAATAAAACATGAAAAGGGACAGTAAATCTATATTACGCACCCTATGTAAAATATCATAAACTACACCAAATATATATTATATAATTTACATAAAATATCAAAAGGACACCAAATATGTCTTATATACTGTACATAAAATATCAAAAAGTATTCTAAATATATTTCGTATATTGTACATATAATATTAACTAAAAGTACACCAAATACATTTTCTATACTGTAAATAAAATTTCAAAAAGTACAGTAAAGTTATATTACATACTGAACATAAAATATCAAAAAGTACACCAAATATGTGTTATATATACTGTAAATACACTATCAAAAACTACAGTAATTATATTTAATATACTGTACATAAAATATCAAAAATTACACCAAATGTATATTATATACTTTAAATAAAATATGAAAAAGGACAGTAGATATATATTACACACCCTATGTAAAATATCAAAAACTACACCAAATATATATTATATAATTTACATAAAATATCAAAAGGACACCAAATATATCTTATATACTCTACATAAAATATCAAAAAGTACAGTAAATATATTTCATATATTGTACATATAATATTAACTAAAAGTACACCAAATACATTTTATATTCTGTAAATAAAATATCAAAATGTACAGTAAACATATATTACATACTGTACATAAAATATCAAAAAGTACACCAAATATGTGTTATATATACTGTAAACTATCAAAAACTACAGTAATTATATTTAATATACTGTACATAAAATATCAAAAATCACACCAAATTTATATTATATACCGTAAATAAAATATCAAAAAGGACAGTGAATATATATGACACACACTATGTAAAATATGAAAAACTACACCAAATATATATTATATAACTTACAATAAATATCAAAAGGAGACCAAATATATCTTATATACTGTACATAAAATATCAAAAAGTACAGTATATATATTTCATATATTGTATATAAAATATTAACTAAAAGTACACCAAATACATTTTCTATACTGTAAATAAAATATCAAAAAGTACAGTAAATATATATTACATACTGTACATAAAATATAAAAAAGTACACCAAATATGTGTTATATATACTGTAAATAAGCTATGAAAAACTACAGTAATTATATTTAATATACTGTACATAAAATATCAAAAATTACTCCAAATGTACATCATATAGTGTAAATAATATATCCAAAATACAGTAAATAAATATTACACACCCTATGTAAAATATCAAAAATTACACCAAATATGTATTATATAATTTACAAAAAATATCGGAAGGACACCAAATATATCCTATATACTGTACATAAAATATCAAAAACTACAGTAAATAAATTTCATATATTGTACATATAATATTAACTAAATGTACACCAAATACATTTTATATACTCTAAATAAATTATCAAAAAGTACAGTAAATACATATAACATACTGTACATAAAATATCAAAAGTACACCAAATGTGTGTTATATATACTGTAAATAAACTATCAAAAACTACAGTAATTATATTCAATATACTGTACATAAAATATCAAAAATTACTCCAAATGTACATTATATAGTGTAAATAAAATATCCAAAATACAGTAAATATATAACACACCCTTTGTAAAATATCCAAATTTACACCAAAGATATATTATATAATTTACAAAAAATATCGGAAGGACACCAAATATATCTTATATACTGTACGTAAAATATCAAAAACTACAGTAAATATATTTCATATATTGTACATATAATATTAACTAAAAGTACACCAAATACATTTTATATACTGTAAATAAAATATCAAAAATTACAGTAAATACATATTACATACTGTACATAAAATATCAAAAACTACACCAAATATGTGTTATATATACTGTAATTATCAAAAACTACAGTAATTATATTTAATATACTGTACATAAAATATCAAAAATTACACCAAATGTGTATTATATACCGTAAATAAAATATCAAAAAGGACAGTAAATATATATTACACGCTATGTAAAATGTCAAAAACTACGACAAATATATATTATATAATTTACAAAAAATATTAAAGTACACCAAATATATCTTATATACTGTACATAAAATATCAAAAAGTACTGTAAGTATATTTAATATATTGTACATATAATATTAAGTAAAAGTACACCAAATATATTTTATATACTGTAAATAAATTATCAAAAAGCACAGTAAATATATATTACATACTGTACATAAAATATCAAAAAGTACACCAAATATGTGTTATAGATACTGTAAATAAACTGTCAAAATCTACAGTAATTACATTTAATATACTGTTTGTAAAATATCAAAAATTACACCAAATGTATATCATATACACTAAATAAAATATGAAAAAGGACAGTAAATCTATATTACGCACCCTATGTAAAATATCATAAACTACACCAAATATATATTATATAATTTACATAAAATATCAAAAGGACACCAAATATATCTTATATACTGTACATAAAATATCAAAAAGTATACTAAATATATTTCATATATTGTACATATAATATTAACTAAAAGTACACCAAATACATTTTCTATACTGTAAATAAAATTTCAAAAAGTACAGTAAAGTTATATTACATACTGAACATAAAATATCAAAAAGTACACCAAATATGTGTTATATATACTGTAAATACACTATCAAAAACTACAGTAATTATATTTAATATACTGTACATAAAATATCAAAAATTACACCAAATGTATATTATATACTTTAAATAAAATATGAAAAAGGACAGTAGATATATATTACACACCCTATGTAAAATATCAAAAACTACACCAAATATATATTATATAATTTACATAAAATATCAAAAGGACACCAAATATATCTTATATACTCTACATAAAATATTAAAAAGTACAGTAAATATATTTCATATATTGTACATATAATATTAACTAAAAGTACACCAAATACATTTTATATTCTGTAAATAAAATATCAAAATGTACAGTAAACATATATTACATACTGTACATAAAATATCAAAAAGTACACCAAATATGTGTTATATATACTGTAAACTATCAAAAACTACAGTAATTATATTTAATATACTGTACATAAAATATCAAAAATCACACCAAATTTATATTATATACCGTAAATAAAATATCAAAAAGGACAGTGAATATATATGACACACACTATGTAAAATATGAAAAACTACACCAAATATATATTATATAACTTACAATAAATATCAAAAGGACACCAAATATATCTTATATACTGTACATAAAATATCAAAAAGTACAGTATATATATTTCATATATTGTATATAAAATATTAACTAAAAGTACACCAAATACATTTTCTATACTGTAAATAAAATATCAAAAAGTACAGTAAATATATATTACATACTGTACATAAAATATAAAAAAGTACACCAAATATGTGTTATATATACTGTAAATAAGCTATGAAAAACTACAGTAATTATATTTAATATACTGTACATAAAATATCAAAAATTACTCCAAATGTACATCATATAGTGTAAATAATATATCCAAAATACAGTAAATAAATATTACACACCCTATGTAAAATATCAAAAATTACACCAAATATGTATTATATAATTTACAAAAAATATCGGAAGGACACCAAATATATCCTATATACTGTACATAAAATATCAAAAACTACAGTAAATAAATTTCATATATTGTACATATAATATTAACTAAATGTACACCAAATACATTTTATATACTCTAAATAAAATATCAAAAAGTACAGTAAATACATATTACATACTGTACATAAAATATCAAAAAGTACACCAAATGTGTGTTATATATACCTTAAATAAACTATCAAAAACTACAGTAATTATATTCAATATACTGTACATAAAATATCAAAAATTACTCCAAATGTACATTATATAGTGTAAATAAAATATCCAAAATACAGTAAATATATAACACACCCTTTGTAAAATATCCAAATTTACACCAAAGATATATTATATAATTTACAAAAAATATCGGAAGGACACCAAATATATCTTATATACTGTACGTAAAATATCAAAAACTACAGTAAATATATTTCATATATTGTACATATAATATTAACTAAAAGTACACCAAATACATTTTATAGACTGTAAATAAAATATCAAAAATTTCAGTAAGTGTATATTACATACTGTACATAAAATATCACAAAGTACACCAAATATGTGTTATATATACTGTAAATAAACTATCAAAAACTACAGTAATTATATTTAATATACTGTACATAAAATATCAAAAATTACACCAAATGTATATTATTTACCGTAAATAAAATATCAAAATATACAGTAAATATATATTACACACCATATGTAAAATATCACAATCTACACCAAATATATATTATATAATTTACATAAAATATCAAAAGGACACCAAATATATCTTATATACTGTACATAAAATATCAAAATGAACAGTAAATATATTATATATATTGTACATATAATATTGACTAAAAGTACACCAAATACATTTTATATAGTGTAAATAAAATATCAAAATTACAGTAAATATGTATTACATACTGTACATAAAATATCAAAAAGTACACCAAATATGTGTTATATATACTGTACATAAACTATAAAAAACTACAGTAATTATATTTAATTTACTGTATATACAATATCAAAAATTACACCAAATGTATATTATATACTGTAAATAAAATATCAAAAAGACAGTAAATATATATTACACTCTCTGTAAAATATCAAAAACTACAAATATATATTATATAATTGACATAAAATATCAAAAGGACAAAAAATATATCTTATATACTGTAAATAAAATATCAAAAAGTACAGTAAATATATATTACATACTGTACATAAAATATCAAAAAGTACACCAAATATGTGTTATACATACTGTAAATAAACTATCAAAAATACAGTAATTATATTTAATGTACTGTACATAAAATATCAAAAATTACACCAATTGAATGTTATTTACTGTAAATAAAATATCAAAAAGTACAGTAAATATATATTACACACCATATGTATAATATCACAATCTACACCAACTTTATATTATTTAATTTACATAAAATATCAAAAGGACACCAATTACATCTTATATACTGTACATAAAATATCAGAAATTTCTGTAAATATATTTCATATACTGTACACATAATATTAACTAAAAGTACACCAAATACATTTTATATACTGTAAATTAAATATCCAAATTTTGAGTAAATATATATTACATACTGTACATAAAATATCAAAAGTACACCAAATATATATTATGCTCTGTAAATAAAATATCAAAATTACAGTAAATATATTCCATATATTGTACACATAATATTAACTAAAAGTACATCAAATACATTTCATATACTGTAAATAAAATATGAAAAACTACAGTAAATATATATTACATACTGTACATGAAATAACAAAAGGACACCAAATATGTGTTATATATACTGTAAATAAACTATCAAAAACTGCAGTAATTATATTTAATATACTGTACATAAAATATCAAAAATTACACCAAAGGTATATTATTTACTGTAAATAAAATACAAAAAGTGCAGTAAACATATATTACACACCCTATGTAAAATATTACAAACTACACCAAATATATATTATATAATTTACATAAAATACCAAAAGGACACAAATATAACTTATATACTGTACAGAAAATATAAAAATATACAGTAAATATATTTCGTATATTGTAAATATAATATTAACTAAAAGTACACCAAATACATTTTATATATACTGTAAATAAACTATCATAAACAACAGTAATTAAATTTCATATACTGTACATAAAATATCAAAAATTACACCAAATGTATATTATATACAGTAAATAAAATATCAAAAAGGACAGTAAATATATACTACACACCGTATGTAAAATATCAAAAACTACACGAAATATATATTATATAATTTACATAAAATATCAAATGGTGACCAAATATATCTTATACACCATACATAAAATATCAAAAAGTACAGTAAATATATTTCATATATTGTACATATAATATTAAATAAAGTACACCAAATACATTTTATATACTGTAAATAAATTATCAAATAGTACAGTAAGTATATATTACATACAGTACATAAAATATCAAGAAGTACACCAAATATGTGTTATATATACTGTAAATAAACTATCAAAAACTACAGTAATTATATTTCATATATTGTACTTATAATATTAACTAAAATTACACCAAATACATTTTATATACTGTAAATAAAATATCAAAAAGTACAGTAAATATATATTACATACACTACATAAAATATCAAAAAGTACACCAAATATGTGTTATAGATACTGTAAATAAACTATCAAAAACTACATTAATTATATTTAATATACTGTACATAAAATATCAAAAATTACACCAAATGTATATTATATTCTGTAAATAAAATATCAAAAGGACAGTAAATATATACTACACACCCTATGTAAAATATCAAAAACTACACCAAATACATATTATATAATTTACAAAAAATAACAAAAGGACACCAAATATATATTATATACTGTACATAAAATATCGAAAAGTACAGTAAATATATTTCATATATTCAACATGTAATATTAACTAAAAGTACACCAAATACATTTTATATACTGTAAATAAAATATCAAAAGTACAGTAAATATATATTACATACTGTACATAAAATATCAAATAGTACACCAAATATGTGTTATATATACTGTAAATGAACTATCAAAATCTACAGTAATTATATTTAATATACTGTACATAAAATATCAAAAATTACACCAAATGTATATTTTAGACTGTAAATAAAATATCAAAAAGCTAAGTAAATATATAGTACACACCCTATGTAAAATATCAAAAACTACACGAAATTTATGTTATATAATTAACATAAAATATGAAAAGGGCACCAAATATCTCTTATATACTGTACATAAAATATCAAAAAGTACAGTAAATATAATTCATATATTGTACATACAATATTAACTAAAAGTACACCAAATACATTTTATATACTGTGAATAAAATATCAAAAAGTACTGTAAATGTATATTACATACTGTACATAAAATATCAAAAAGTACACCAAATATGTGTTATATATACTGTAAATAAACTATCAAAAACTACAGTAATTATATTTAATATACTGTACATAAAATATCAAAAATTACACCAAATGTACATTATATACTGTAAATAAAATATTAAAAAGGACAGTAAGTATATATGACACACCCTATGTAAAATATCAAAATCTACACCAAATATATATTATATAATTTACATAAAATATCAAAAGGTCACCAAATATATATTATATACTGTACATAAAATATCAAAAAGTACAGTAAATATATTTCATATATTGTACATATAATATTAACTAAAAGTACGCAAAATACATTTTATATACTCTAAATAAAATATCAAAATACAGTAAATATATATTACATACTCTACATAAAATATCAAAAAGTACACCAAACACATTTTATAGATACTGTAAATAAACTATCATAACCTACAGTAATTATATTTAATATACTGTACATAAAATATCAAAAATTACACCAAATGTATATTATATACAGTAAATAAAATATCAAAAAGGACAGTAAATATATACTACACACCGTATGTAAAATATCAAAAACTACACGAAATATATATTATATAATTTACATAAAATATCAAATGGTGACCAAATATATCTTATACACCGTACATAAAATATCAAAATGTACAGTAAATATATTTCATATATTGTACATATAATATTAAATAAAGTACACCAAATACATTTTATATACTGTAAATAAATTATCAAATAGTACAGTAAGTATATATTACATACAGTACATAAAATATCAAGAAGTACACCAAATATGTGTTATATATACTGTAAATAAACTATCAAAAACTACAGTAATTATATTTCATATATTGTACTTATAATATTAACTAAAATTACACCAAATACATTTTATATACTGTAAATAAAATATCAAAAAGTACAGTAAATATATATTACATACACTACATAAAATATCAAAAAGTACACCAAATATGTGTTATAGATACTGTAAATAAACTATCAAAAACTACATTAATTATATTTAATATACTGTACATAAAATATCAAAAATTACACCAAATGTATATTATATTCTGTAAATAAAATATCAAAAGGACAGTAAATATATACTACACACCCTATGTAAAATATCAAAAACTACACCAAATACATATTATATAATTTACAAAAAATAACAAAAGGACACCAAATATATATTATATACTGTACATAAAATATCGAAAAGTACAGTAAATATATTTCATATATTCAACATGTAATATTAACTAAAAGTACACCAAATACATTTTATATACTGTAAATAAAATATCAAAAAGTACAGTAAATATATATTACATACTGTACATAAAATATCAAATAGTACACCAAATATGTGTTATATATACTGTAAATGAACTATCAAAATCTACAGTAATTATATTTAATATACTGTACATAAAATATCAAAAATTACACCAAATGTATATTTTAGACTGTAAATAAAATATCAAAAAGCTAAGTAAATATATAGTACACACCCTATGTAAAATATCAAAAACTAAACGAAATTTATGTTATATAATTAACATAAAATATGAAAAGGGCACCAAATATATCTTATATACTGTACATAAAATATCAAAAAGTACAGTAAATATAATTCATATATTGTACATACAATATTAACTAAAAGTACACCAAATACATTTTATATACTGTGAATAAAGTATCAAAAAGTACTGTAAATGTATATTACATACTGTACATAAAATATTAAAAAGTACACCAAATATCTGTTATATATACTGTAAATAAACTATCAAAAACTACAGTAATTATATTTAATATACTGTACATACAATATCAAAAATTACACCAAATGTACATTATATACTGTAAATAAAATATTAAAAAGGACAGTAAATATATATGACACACCCTATGTAAAATATCAAAATCTACACCAAATATATATTATATAATTTACATAAAATATCAATAGTACACCAAATATATATTATATACTGTACATAAAATATCAAAAAGTACACTAAATATATTTCATATATTGTACATATAATATTAACTAAAAGTACGCAAAATACATTTTATATACTCTAAATAAAATATCAAAATACAGTAAATATATATTACATACTCTACATAAAATATCAAAAAGTACACCAAATACATTTTATAGATACTGTAAATAAACTATCATAACCTACAGTAATTATATTTAATATACTGTACATAAAATATCAAAAATTACACCAAATGTATATTATATACAGTAAATAAAATATCAAAAAGGACAGTAAATATATACTACACACCCTATGTAAAATATCAAAAACTACACGAAATATATATTATATAATTTACATAAAATATCAAATGGTCACCAAATATATCTTATACACCGTACATAAAATATCAAAAATTACAGTAAATATATTTCATATATTGTACATATAATATTAAATAAAGTACACCAAATACATTTTATATACTGTAAATAAAGTATCAAAAAGTACATTAAATATATATATCATACAGTACATAAAATATCAAGAAGTACACCAAATATGTGTTATATATACTGTAAATAAACTATCAAAAACTACAGTAATTATATTTCATATATTGTACTTATAATATTAACTAAAATTACACCAAATACATTTTATGTACTGTAAATAAAATATCAAAAAGTACAGTAAATATATATTACATACACTACATAAAATATCAAAAAGTACACCAAATATGTGTTATAGATACTGTAAATAAACTATCAAAAACTACATTAATTATATTTAATATACTGTACATAAAATATCAAAAATTACACCAAATGTATATTATATTCTGTAAATAAAATATCAAAAGGACAGTAAATATATACTACACACCCTATGTAAAATATCAAAAACTACACCAAATACATATTATATAATTTACAAAAAATAACAAAAGGACACCAAATATATATTATATACTGTACATAAAATATCGAAAAGTACACTAAATATATTTCATATATTCAACATGTAATATTAACTAAAAGTACACCAAATACATTTTATATACTGTAAATAAAATATCAAAAAGTACAGTAAATATATATTACATACTGTACATAAAATATCAAATAGTACACCAAATATGTGTTATATATACTGTAAATGAACTATCAAAATCTACAGTAATTATATTTAATATACTGTACATAAAATATCAAAAATTACACCAAATGTATATTTTAGACTGTAAATAAAATATCAAAAAGCTAAGTAAATATATAGTACACACCCTATGTAAAATATCAAAAACTACACGAAATTTATGTTATATAATTAACATAAAATATGAAAAGGGCACCAAATATATCTTATATACTGTACATAAAATATCAAAAAGTACAGTAAATATAATTCATATATTGTACATACAATATTAACTAAAAGTACACCAAATACATTTTATATACTGTGAATAAAATATCAAAAAGTACTGTAAATGTATATTACATACTGTACATAAAATATTAAAAAGTACACCAAATATCTGTTATATATACTGTAAATAAACTATCAAAAACTACAGTAATTATATTTAATATACTGTACATACAATATCAAAAATTACACCAAATGTACATTATATACTGTAAATAAAATATTAAAAAGGACAGTAAATATATATTACACACCCTATGTAAAATATCAAAATCTACACCAAATATATATTATATAATTTACATAAAATATCAAAAGGTCACCAAATATATATTATATACTGTACATAAAATATCAAAAAGTACACTAAATATATTTCATATATTGTACATATAATATTAACTAAAAGTACGCAAAATACATTTTATATACTCTAAATAAAATATCAAAATACAGTAAATATATATTACATACTCTACATAAAATATCAAAAAGTACACCAAATACATTTTATAGATACTGTAAATAAACTATCATAACCTACAGTAATTATATTTAATATACTGTACATAAAATATCAAAAATTACACCAAATGTATATTATATACAGTAAATAAAATATCAAAAAGGACAGTAAATATATACTACACACCCTATGTAAAATATCAAAAACTACACGAAATATATACTATATAATTTACATAAAATATCAAATGGTCACCAAATATATCTTATACACCGTACATAAAATATCAAAAATTACAGTAAATATATTTCATATATTGTACATATAATATTAAATAAAGTACACCAAATACATTTTATATACTGTAAATAAAGTATCAAAAAGTACATTAAATATATATATCATACAGTACATAAAATATCAAGAAGTACACCAAATATGTGTTATATATACTGTAAATAAACTATCAAAAACTACAGTAATTATATTTCATATATTCTACAGATAATATTAACTAAAAGTACACCAAATACATTTTCTGTACTGTAAATAAAATATCAAAATGTACAGTAAATATATGTTATATACACTACATAAAATATCAAAAAGTACACCAAATATGAGTTATATATACTGTAAATACACTATCAAAAACTACAGTAATTATATTTAATATACTGTACATAAAATATCAAAAATTACACCAAATGTATATTATATACTCGAAATAAAATATGAAAAAGGACAGTAAATATATATTACACACCCTATGTAAAATATCAAAAACTACACCAAATATATATTATATAATTTCCATAAAATATCAAATGGACTCCAAATATATCGTATATACTCTACATAAAATATCAAAAAGTACAGTAAATATATTTCATATATTGTACAGATAATATTAACTAAAAGTACACCAAATACATTTTATATTCTGTAAATAAAATATCAAAATGTACAGTAAATATATATTACATACTGTACATAAAATATCAAAAAGTACACCAAATATGTGTTATATATTCTGTAAATAAACTATGAAAATCTACAGTAATTATATTTAATATACTGTACATATAATATCAAAAATTACACCAAATGTATATTATATACTGTAAATAAAATATCAAAATGTACAGTAAATATATATTACACACCCAAAGTAAAATATCAAAAACTACACCAAATATATATTATATAATTTACATAAAATATCAAAAGGACACCAAATATATCTTATATACTGTACATAAAATATCAAAAAGTATAGTAAATATATTTCATATATTGTATATATAATATTAACTAAAAGTACACCAAATACATTTTCTATACTGTAAATAAAATTTTAAAAAATAGAGTAAAGATATATTACATACTGAACATAAAATATCAGAAAGTACACCAAATATGTGTTATATATACTGTAAATACACTATCAACAACTACAGTAATTATATTTAATATACTGTACATAAAATATCAAAAATTACACCAAATGTATATTATATACCTTAAATAAAATATGAAAAAGGACAGTAGATATATATTACACACCCTATGTAAAATATCAAAAACTACACCAAATATATATTATATAATTTACATAAAATATCAAAAGGACACCAAATATATCTTATATACTCTACATAAAATATCAAAATGTACAGTAAATATATTTCATATATTATACATATAATATTAACTAAAAGTACACCAAATACATTTTATATTCTGTAAATAAAATATCAAAATGTACAGTAAATATATATTACATACTGTACATAAAATATCAAAAAGTACACCAAATATGTGTTATATATACTGTAAACTATCAAAAACTACAGTAATTATATTTAATATACTGTACATAAAATATCAAAAATTACTCCAAATGTACATCATATAGTGTAAATAATATATCCAAAATACAGTAAATAAATATTACACACCCTATGTAAAATATCAAAAATTACACCAAATATGTATTATATAATTTACAAAAAATATCGGAAGGACACCAAATATATCCTATATACTGTACATAAAATATCAAAAACTACAGTAAATAAATTTCATATATTGTACATATAATATTAACTAAATGTACACCAAATACATTTTATATACTCTAAATAAAATATCAAAAAGTACAGTAAATACATATTACATACTGTACATAAAATATCAAAAAGTACACCAAATGTGTGTTATATATACTGTAAATAAACTATCAAAAACTACAGTAATTATATTCAATATACTGCACATAAAATATCAAAAATTACTCCAAATGTACATTATATAGTGTAAATAAAATATCCAAAATACAGTAAATATATAACACACCCATTGTAAAATATCCAAATTTACACCAAAGATATATTATATAATTTACAAAAAATATCGGAAGGACACCAAATATATCTTATATACTGTACGTAAAATATCAAAAACTACAGTAAATATATTTCATATATTGTACATATAATATTAACTAAAAGTACACCAAATACATTTTATATACTGTAAATAAAATATCAAAAATTACAGTAAATACATATTACATACTGAACATAAAATATCAAAAACTACACCAAATATGTGTTATATATACTGTAATTATCAAAAACTACAGTAATTATATTTAATATACTGTACATAAAATATCAAAAATTACACCAAATGTGTATTATATACCGTAAATAAAATATCAAAAAGGACAGTAAATATATATTACACGCTATGTAAAATGTCAAAAACTACGTCAAATATATATTATATAATTTACAAAAAATATTAAAGTACACCAAATATATCTTATATACTGTACATTAAATATCAAAAAGTACTGTAAGTATATTTAATATATTGTACATATAATATTAAGTAAAAGTACACCAAATATATTTTATATACTGTAAATAAATTATCAAAAAGCACAGTAAATATATATTACACACTGTACATAAAATATCAAAAAGTACACCAAATATGTATTATAGATACTGTAAATAAACTATCAAAATCTACAGTAATTACATTTAATATACTCCTTGTAAAATATCAAAAATTACACCAAATGTATATCATATACTGTAAATAAAACATGAAAAAGGACAGTAAATCTATATTACGCACCCTATGTAAAATATCATAAACTACACCAAATATATATTATATAATTTACATAAAATATCAAAAGGACACCAAATATGTCTTATATACTGTACATAAAATATCAAAAAGTATTCTAAATATATTTCATATATTGTACATATAATATTAACTAAAAGTACACCAAATACATTTTCTATACTGTAAATAAAATTTCAAAAAGTACAGTAAAGTTATATTACATACTGAATATAAAATATCAAAAAGTACACCAAATATGTGTTATATATACTGTAAATACACTATCAAAAACTACAGTAATTATATTTAATATACTGTACATAAAATATCAAAAATTACACCAAATGTATATTATATACTTTAAATAAAATATGAAAAAGGACAGTAGATATATATTACACACCCTATGTAAAATATCAAAAACTACACCAAATATATATTATATAATTTACATAAAATATCAAAAGGACACCAAATATATCTTATATACTCTACATAAAATATCAAAAAGTACAGTAAATATATTTCATATATTGTACATATAATATTAACTAAAAGTACACCAAATACATTTTATATTCTGTAAATAAAATATCAAAATGTACAGTAAACATATATTACATACTGTACATAAAATATCAAAAAGTACACCAAATATGTGTTATATATACTGTAAACTATCAAAAACTACAGTAATTATATTTAATATACTGTACATAAAATATCAAAAATCACACCAAATTTATATTATATACCGTAAATAAAATATCAAAAAGGACAGTGAATATATATGACACACACTATGTAAAATATGAAAAACTACACGAAATATATATTATATAACTTACAATAAATATCAAAAGGACACCAAATATATCTTATATACTGTACATAAAATATCAAAAAGTACAGTATATATATTTCATATATTGTATATAAAATATTAACTAAAAGTACACCAAATACATTTTCTATACTGTAAATAAAATATCAAAAAGTACAGTAAATATATATTACATACTGTACATAAAATATACAAAAGTACACCAAATATGTGTTATATATACTGTAAATAAGCTATGAAAAACTACAGTAATTATATTTAATATACTGTACATAAAATATCAAAAATTACTCCAAATGTACATCATATAGTGTAAATAATATATCCAAAATACAGTAAATAAATACTACACACCCTATGTAAAATATCAAAAATTACACCAAATATGTATTATATAATTTACAAAAAATATCGGAAGGACACCAAATATATCCTATATACTGTACATAAAATATCAAAAACTACAGTAAATAAATTTCATATATTGTACATATAATATTAACTAAATGTACACCAAATACATTTTATATACTCTAAATAAAATATCAAAAAGTACAGTAAATACATATTACATACTGTACATAAAATATCAAAAAGTACACCAAATGTGTGTTATATATACTGTAAATAAACTATCAAAAACTACAGTAATTATATTCAATATACTGTACATAAAATATCAAAAATTACTCCAAATGTACATTATATAGTGTAAATAAAATATCCAAAATACAGTAAATATATAACACACCCTTTGTAAAATATCCAAATTTACACCAAAGATATATTATATAATTTACAAAAAATATCGGAAGGACACCAAATATATCTTATATACTGTACGTAAAATATCAAAAACTACAGTAAATATATTTCATATATTGTACATATAATATTAACTAAAAGTACACCAAATACATTTTATATACTGTAAATAAAATATCAAAAATTACAGTAAATACATATTACATACTGTACATAAAATATCAAAAACTACACCAAATATGTGTTATATATACTGTAATTATCAAAAACTACAGTAATTATATTTAATATACTGTACATAAAATATCAAAAATTACACCAAATGTGTATTATATACCGTAAATAAAATATCAAAAAGGACAGTAAATATATATTACACGCTATGTAAAATGTCAAAAACTACGACAAATATATATTATATAATTTACAAAAAATATTAAAGTACACCAAATATATCTTATATACTGTACATAAAATATCAAAAAGTACTGTAAGTATATTTAATATATTGTACATATAATATTAAGTAAAAGTACACCAAATATATTTTATATACTGTAAATAAATTATCAAAAAGCACAGTAAATATATATTACATACTGTACATAAAATATCAAAAAGTACACCAAATATGTGTTATAGATACTGTAAATAAACTGTCAAAATCTACAGTAATTACATTTAATATACTGTTTGTAAAATATCAAAAATTACACCAAATGTATATCATATACTCTAAATAAAATATGAAAAAGGACAGTAAATCTATATTACGCACCCTATGTAAAATATCATAAACTACAACAAATATATATTATATAATTAACATAAAATATCAAAAGGACACCAAATATATCTTATATACTGTACATAAAATATCAAAAAGTATACTAAATATATTTCATATATTGTACATATAATATTAACTAAAAGTACACCAAATACATTTTCTATACTGTAATTAAAATTTCAAAAAGTACAGTAAAGTTATATTACATACTGAACATAAAATATCAAAAAGTACACCAAATATGTGTTATATATACTGTAAATACACTATCAAAAACTACAGTAATTATATTTAATATACTGTACATAAAATATCAAAAATTACACCAAATGTATATTATATACTTTAAATAAAATATGAAAAAGGACAGTAGATATATATTACACACCCTATGTAAAATATCAAAAACTACACCAAATATATATTATATAATTTACATAAAATATCAAAAGGACACCAAATATATCTTATATAGTCTACATAAAATATTAAAAAGTACAGTAAATATATTTCATATATTGTACATATAATATTAACTAAAAGTACACCAAATACATTTTATATTCTGTAAATAAAATATCAAAATGTACAGTAAACATATATTACATACTGTACATAAAATATCAAAAAGTACACCAAATATGTGTTATATATACTGTAAACTATCAAAAACTACAGTAATTATATTTAATATACTGTACATAAAATATCAAAAATCACACCAAATTTATATTATATACCGTAAATAAAATATCAAAAAGGACAGTGAATATATATGACACACACTATGTAAAATATGAAAAACTACACCAAATATATATTATATAACTTACAATAAATATCAAAAGGACACCAAATATATCTTATATACTGTACATAAAATATCAAAAAGTACAGTATATATATTTCATATATTGTATATAAAATATTAACTAAAAGTACACCAAATACATTTTCTATACTGTAAATAAAATATCAAAAAGTACAGTAAATATATATTACATACTGTACATAAAATATAAAAAAGTACACCAAATATGTGTTATATATACTGTAAATAAGCTATGAAAAACTACAGTAATTATATTTAATATACTGTACATAAAATATCAAAAATTACTCCAAATGTACATCATATAGTGTAAATAATATATCCAAAATACAGTAAATAAATATTACACACCCTATGTAAAATATCAAAAATTACACCAAATATGTATTATATAATTTACAAAAAATATCGGAAGGACACCAAATATATCCTATATACTGTACATAAAATATCAAAAACTACAGTAAATAAATTTCATATATTGTACATATAATATTAACTAAAAGTACACCAAATACATTTTATATACTGTAAATAAAATATCAAAAAGTACAGTAAATACATATTACATACTGTACATAAAATATCAAAAAGTACACCAAATGTGTGTTATATATACTGTAAATAAACTATCAAAAACTACAGTAATTATATTCAATATACTGTACATAAAATATCAAAAATTACTCCAAATGTACATTATATAGTGTAAATAAAATATCCAAAATACAGTAAATATATAACACACCCTTTGTAAAACATCCAAATTTACACCAAAGATATATTATATAATTTACAAAAAATATCGGAAGGACACCAAATATATCTTATATACTGTACGTAAAATATCAAAAACTACAGTAAATATATTTCATATATTGTACATATAATATTAACTAAAAGTACACCAAATACATTTTATATACTGTAAATAAAATATCAAAAATTACAGTAAATACATATTACATACTGTACATAAAATATCAAAAACTACACCAAATATGTGTTATATATACTGTAATTATCAAAAACTACAGTAATTATATTTAATATACTGTACATAAAATATCAAAAATTACACCAAATGTGTATTATATACCGTAAATAAAATATCAAAAAGGACAGTAAATATATATTACACGCTATGTAAAATGTCAAAAACTACGACAAATATATATTGTATAATTTACAAAAAATATTAAAGTACACCAAATATATCTTATATACTGTACATAAAATATCAAAAAGTACTGTAAGTATATTTAATATATTGTACATATAATATTAAGTAAAAGTACACCAAATATATTTTATGTATTGTAAATAAATTATCAAAAAGCACAGTAAATATATATTACATACTGTACATAAAATATCAAAAAGTACACCAAATATGTGTTATAGATACTGTAAATAAACTGTCAAAATCTACAGTAATTACATTTAATATACTGTTTGTAAAATATCAAAAATTACACCAAATGTATATCATATACTCTAAATAAAATATGAAAAAGACAGTAAATCTATATTACGCACCCTATGTAAAATATCATAAACTACACCAAATATATATTATATAATTTACATAAAATATCAAAAGGACACCAAATATATCTTATATACTGTACATAAAATATCAAAAAGTATACTAAATATATTTCATATATTGTACATATAATATTAACTAAAAGTACACCAAATACATTTTCTATACTGTAAATAAAATTTCAAAAAGTACAGTAAAGTTATATTACATACTGAACATAAAATATCAAAAAGTACACCAAATATGTGTTATATATACTGTAAATACACTATCAAAAACTACAGTAATTATATTCAATATACTGTACATAAAATATGAAAAATTACACCAAATGTATATTATATACTCGAAAGAAAATATGAAAAAGACAGTAAATATATATTACACACCCTATGTAAAATATCAAAAACTACAGCAAATATATATTATATAATTTAAATAAAATATCTAAAGGACACCAAATATATCTTATATACTGTAGATAAAATATCAAGAAGTACAGTAAATATATTTCATATATTGTACATATAATATTAACTAAAAGTATAACAAATACATTTTATGTACTGTAAATAATATTTCAAAAAGTACAGTAAATATATATCACATACTGTACATAATATATCAAAAAGTACACCAAATATGTGTTATATATACTGTAAATAAACTACAAAAAACTACAGTAATTATATTTAATATACTGTACATAAAATATCAAAAATTACACCAAATGTATAATATATACTCTAAATAAAATATGAAATAGGACAGTAAATATATATTACACTCCCTATGTAAAATATCAAAAACTAAACCAAATATATATTATATAATTTACATAAAATATCAAAAGGCCACCAAATATATCTTATATACTGTACATAAAATATCAAAAAGTATAGTAAATATGTTTCGTATATTTTAAATATAATATTAACTAAAAGTACACAAAATACATTTTATATACTGTAAATAAAATATCAAAATCCTGTAAATATATGTTACATAATTTACATAAAATATCAAAAACTACAACAAATATGTGTTATATATAGAGTAAATAAACTATCAAAAACTACAGTAATTATATTTAATATACTCTACATAAAATATGAAAAATTACACAAAATGTATATTGTATACTGTAAAAAAAGATCAAAAACTACAGTAAATATATATTACACAAGCTATGTAAAATAACACAAACTACACCAAATATATATTATATAATTTACATAAAATATCAAAAGGACACCAAATATATCTTATACTGTACATAAAATATCAAATAGTAGAGTAAATATATTTCATATATTGTACATATAATATTAACTAAAAGTACACCAAATACATTTTATATAGTGTAAATAAAATATCAAAAAGTACAGTAAATATATATTACATACTGTACATAAAATAACAAAATGTACACCAAATATGTGTTATATATACTGTAAATAAACTATCAAAAATAGAGTAATTATATTTAATATACTGTAGATAAAATATCAAAAATTACACCAAATGTATATTATATAGTGTAAAGAAAATATCAAAAAGGACGGTAAATATATATTACACAACCTATGTAAAATACGAAAAACTACTCCAAATATATATTATATAATTTACATAAAATATCAAAAGGACACCAAATATATCTTATATACTGTACATAAAATATCGAAAAGTACAGTAAATATGTTTCATATATTGCACATATAATATTAACTAAAAGTACACGAAATACATTTTATATACGGTAAATAAAATATCAAAAAGTACACTAAATACATATTACATACTGTACATAAAATATCAAACAGTACACCTAATATATGTTATATATACTGCAAATAAACTATCAAAAACTACAGTAATTATATTTAATATACTGTACATAAAACATCAAAAATTAAACTAAATATATATTATGTACTGTAAATAAAATATCAAAAAGTACAGTAAATACATATTACACTCTATGGAAAATATCAAAAACTACACCAAATATATATCATATAATTTAAATAAAATATCTAAAGGACACCAAATATATCTTATATACTCTACATAAAATATCAAAAAGTACAGTAAATATATTTCATATTTTGTACATATAATATTAACTAAAAGTACAACAAATACATTTTATATACTGTAAATAATATTTCAAAAAGTACAGTAAATATATATTACATACTGTACATAATATATCAAAAAGTACACCACATATGTGTTATATATACTGTAAATAAACTACCAAAAACTACAGTAATTATTTTTCATATACTGTACATAAAATATCAAAAATTACACCAAATGTTTAATATATACTCTAAATAAAATATGAAATAGGACAGTAAATATATATTACACTCCCTATGTAAAATATCAAAAACTAAACCAAATATATATTATATAATTTACATAAAATATCAAAAGGACACCAAATATATATTATATACAGTACATAAAATATCAAAAATTCAGTAAATATATTTCATATATTGTGCATATAATATTAACCAAAAGTACACCAAATACATTTTATATACTGTAAATAAAATATCAAACGTACGGTAAATATATATTACATACTGTACATAAAATATCAAAAAGTACACCAAATATGTGTTATATATACAGTAAATAAACTATCAAATACTGCAGTACTTATATGTAATATACTGTACATAAAATATCAAAAATTACACCAAATGTATAATATATACTGTAAATAAAATATCATAATGGACAGTAAATATATACTACACACCTTATGTAAAATATAAAAACTACACCAAACATATATTGTATAATTTACATAAAGTATCAAAAGGACACCAAATATATCTTATATACTGTACATAAAATATCAAAGGTACAGTAAATATATTTCATATATTGTACATATAATATTAACTAAAAGTACACCAAATACATTTTATATACTGTAAATAAAATATCAAAATATACAGTAAATATATATTACATACTGTACAGAAAATATCAAAAAGTACACCAAATGTGTGTTATATATAATGTAAAAAAACTATCAAAAACTACAGTAATTATATTTAATATACTGTACCTAAAATATCGAAAATTACATGAAACGTATATTATATACTCTAAATAAAATATGAAAAAGGACAGTAAATATATATTACACACCCTATGTAAAATATCAAAAACTACACCAAATATATATTAGATAATTTACATAAAATAACAAAAGGACACCAAATATATATTATATACCGTACATAAAATATCAAAAATTACAGTAAATATATTTCATATATTGTGCATATAATATTAATTAAATTACAGCAAATACATTTTATATACTGTAAATAAAATATCAAATAGTACAGTAAATATATATTACATACTGTACATAAAATATCAAAAAGTACACCAAATATGTGTTATATATACTGTAAATAAACTATAAAAAACTACAGTACTTATATTTAATATACTATACATAAAACATCGAAAATTACACCAAATGTACAATATATACTGTAAATAAAATATCAAAAAGTACAGTAAATATATACTACATCCCCTATGTAAAATATCAAAAACTACACCAAATATATATTATATACTTTACATAAAATATCAAAAGGACACCAAATATATGTTATATACTGTACATAAATATCAAATTTACAGTAAATATATTTCATACATTGTACATATAATATTAACTAAAAGTACACCAAATACATTTTATATACTGTAAATAAAATATCAAAAAGTACAGTAAATATATATTACATACTGTACATAAAATATCGAAAAGTACACCAAATATCTGTTACATATACTGTACATAAACTATCAAAAACTGTTGTAATTATATTTAATATACTGTACATAAAATATCAAAAATTACACCAAATGCATATTATATACTGTAAATAAAATATCAAAAATTACAGTAAATATATATTACACACCCTATGTAAAATAACAATAATTACACCAAATATATATTATATAATTTACGTAAAATATCAAAAGGACACCAAATATATCCTATATACTATACATAAAATATTAAATATTACAATAAATATATTTCATATACTGTATATATAATATTAACTAAAAGTACACAAAATACATTTTATATACTGTAAATAAAATATCAAATAGTACAGTAAATATGTATAACATAGTGTACATAAAATATCAAAAATACACCAAATATGTGTTATATATACTGTTAATAAACTATGAAAAACTACAGTAATTATATTTAATATACTGTACATAATATATCAAAAATTACACGAAATATATATTATATACTCTAAATAAAATATCAAAAAGTACAGTAAATATATATTACACACCATATGTAAAATATCACAATCTACACAAAATATATATTATATAATTTACATAAAATATCAAAAGTACACCAAATATATCTTATATACTGTACATAAAATATCAAAAAGTACAGTAAATCTATTTCATATATTGTACATATAATATTAACTAACAGTAGAAAAAATACATTTTATATACTGTAAATAAAATATCAAAAAGAACAGTAAATATATATTACATAGAGTTCATGAAATATAAAAAATAAACCAAATATGTGTTATATATACTGTAAATAAACTATCAAACACTACAGTAATTATATTTAATATACTGCATATAAAATATCAAAAATTACACCAAATGTATATTATATACTGTAAATAAAATATCAAAAAGGACAGGAAATATATACTACACACCCGATGTAAAATATCAAAAACTACACCAAATATATATTATATAATTTACATATAATATCAAAAGGACACCAAATATATCTTATATACTGTACATAAAATATCAAAAAGTACAGGAAATATATTTCATATATTGTACATATAATATTAACTGAAAGTACACTAAATACATTTTATATACTGTAAATAAAATATCAAAAATTACAGTAAATATATATTACATACTCTACATAAAATATCAAAAAGTACCCCAAATATGTGTTATATATTCTGTTAAGAAATTATGAGAAACTACAGTAATTATAGTTAATATACTGTACATAAAATATCAAAAATTACTCGAAATGTATATTATATACTGTAAATAAAATATCAAAAAGTACAGTAAATATATATTACACACCATATGTAAAATATCACAATCTACACCAAATATATATTATATAATTTACATACAATATCAAAAGGACACCAAATATATCTTATATACTGCACATAAAATATCAAAAATACAGTAAATATATTTCATATATTGTACATATAATATTAACTGAAACTACACCAAATACATTTTATATAGTGTAAATAAAATATCAAAAAGTACAGTAAATATGTATTATATACTGTACATAAAATATCAAAAAGCTCACCAAATATGTGTTATATGTACTCTAAATAAACTATAAAATCTAAAGTAATTATATTTAATATACTGTACATAAAATATCAAAAATTAATCCAAATGTATATTATATACTCTAAATAAAATATGAAAAAGTACGGTAAATATATACTACGCACACTATGTAAAATATCACAAACTACTCAAAATATATATAATATAATTTACATAAAATATCAAAAGTACACCAAATATATATTATGTACTGTACATAAAATATCAAAAAATACAGAAAATATATTTCATATATTGTACATATAATATTAACTGAAAGTACACCAAATGCATTTTATATACTGTAAATAAAATATCAAAAATTTCTGTAAATATATATTACATGCAGTACATAAAATATAAAAAAGTACACCAAATATGTGTTATATATAATGTAAATAAACTATCAAAAACTACAGTAATTATATTTAATTTACTGTATATAATATATCAAAAATTACACAAAATGTATGCTCTATACTGTATATAAAATATCAAAAAGGACAGTAAATATATACTGCACACCCTATGTAAAATATCAAAAACTGCACCAAATATATATTATATAATTTACATAAAATATCAAAGGGACACCAAGTATATCTTATATACTGTACATAAAATATCAAAAAGTACAGTAAATATATTTCATATATTGTGCATATAATATTAACTAAAATTACACCAAATACATTTTATGTACTGTAAATAGAATATCAAAAATACAGTAAATATATATTACATACTGTACATAAAATATCAAAAAGTACACCAAATATGTTTCATATATACTCTAAATAAACTATAAAAAGCTACAATAATTATATTTAATATACTGTATATAAAATATACAAAATTACACCAAATGTATTATATACTGTAAATAAAATATCAAAAAGTAGAGTAAATATATATTACACACCCTATGTAAAATATCAAAAACTACGCCAAATATATATTATGTAATTTGCATAAAATATCAAAAGGACACCAAATATATCTTATATACTGTACATAAAATATCTCAATGTACAGTAAATATATTTCATATATTGTACATATAATATTAACTAAAAGTTCACCGAATACATTCTATATACTGTAAATAAAATACCAAATATTACAGTAAATATATATTACATACTGTACATAAAACATAAAATAGTACACCAAATATGTGTTATATATACTCTAAATAATCTATCAAAAACTACAGTAATTATGTTTAATATACTGTACATAAAATATCAAAAATTACACGAAATGTATACTATATACTGTTAAAAAAATATCTAAAATTACAGTAAATATATGTTACACACTCTATGTAAAATATCGAAAACTACGACAAATATGTATTATATAATTTACATAAAATATCAAAAGTACACCAAATAGATATTATATACTGTACATAAAATATCAAAAAGTACAGTAAATATATTTCATATATAGTAAATATAATATTAACTAAAACTACACCAAATACATTTTATATACTGTAAATAAAATATCCAATAGTACAGTAAATATATATTACATACTGTACATAAAATATCAAAAAGTACACCAAATATGTGTTATATATACTCTAAATGAAGTATAAAAACTACAGTAATTATATTTATTATACTGTACATAAAATATGAAAAATTACACTAAATGCATATTATATACTGTAAATAAAATATGAAATAGTACAGTAAATATTTATTACACACTCTATGTAAAATATCAAAAACTACACCAAATATATGTTATATAATTTACATAAAATATGTAATGTACACCAAATATATATTATATTCTGTACATAAAATATCAAAACGCACAGTAAATCTATTTCATATATTGTACATATAATATTAACTGAAAGTACACCAAATACATTTTATATATTGTAAATAAAATATCCAAAATCACAGTAACTATATATTACATACTGTAGATAAAATATCCAAAAGTACACCAAATATGTGTTATATATACTGTAAATAAACAATCAAAAAAACAGTAATTATATTTAATATACTGTACATAAAATATCAAAAATTACACGAAATGTATACTATATACTGTAAAAAAAATCTAAAATTACATTAAATATACATTACCCACTCTATGTAAAATATCAAAAACTATGCCAAATATATATTATATAATTTACATAAAATATCAAAAGTATACCAAATATATATTATATACTGTACATAAAATATCAAAAAGTACAGTAAATATGCTGCAAATATTGTACATATAATATTAACTAAAAGTACACCAAATACATTTTATATACTGTAAATAAAATATCCAATAGTACAGTAAATATTACATACTGTATATAAAATATCAAAAATTACACCAAATATGTGTTATATACACTGTAAATAAACTGTAAAAACTACAGTAATTATATTTAATACACTGTACATAAAATATCAAATATTACACTAAATGCATATTATATACTGTAAATAAAATATCAAATATTACAGTAAATATTTATTACACACTCTATGTAAAATATCAAAAACTACGCCAAATATATATTATATAATTTACATAAAATATCAAAAGTACACCAAATATATATTATATACTGTACATAAAATATGAAAAGGTACAGTAAATATATTTCATATATTGTACATATATTAAATAAAGTACACCAAATACGTTGTATATACTGTAAATAAAATATCCAATACTACAGTAAATATATATTACATACTGTACATAAAATATCAAAATGTACACCAAATATGTGTTATATATACTGTAAATAAGCTATCAAATACTACAGTAATTATATTTAATATACTGTACATAAAACACATACTGTACATAAAATATCAAAAATTACACCAAATATGTGTTATGTATACTGTAAAAAAACTATAAAATCTACAGTAATTATATTTAATATACTGTACATATAATATCAAAAATTACACTAAATGCATATTATATACTGTAAATACAATATCAAATAGTACAGTAAATATTTATTACACACTCTATGTAAAATATCAAAAACTACACCAAATATATGTTATATACTTTACATAAAATATCAAAAGTACACCAAATATATATTATATACTGTACATAAATTATCAAAATGCACAGTAAATCTATTTCATATATTGTACATATAATATTCACTGAAAGTACACCAAATACATTTTATATGCTGTAAATAAAATATCCAAAAGCACAGTAAATATATATTACATACTGTACATAAAATATCAAAATTACACCAAATATGTATTATATATACTTTAAATAAACTATAAAATCTACAGTAATTATATTTAACATACTGCACATAAAATATCAAAAATTACACTAAATGCATATTAAATACTGTAAATAAAATATCAAATAGTACAGTAAATATTTATTACACACTCTATGTAAAATATCAAAAACTACACGAAATGTACGTTATATAATTTACATAAAATATCAAAAGTACACCAAGTATATATTATATACTGTACCTAAATTATCAAAATGCACAGTAAATCTATTTCATATATTGTACATATAATATTTCCTAAAAGTACACCAAATAAATTTTCCATACTGTAAATAAAATATCCAAAAGCACAGAAAATGTATATTACATACTGTACATAAAATATCAAAAAGCACACCAAATATGTGTTATATATACTGTAAATAAACAATCAGAAACTACAGTAATTATATTTAATATACTGTACATAAAATATCAAAAATTACACGAAATGTATACTATATACTGCACAAAAAGTATCTAAAATTACATTAAATATATATTACACACTCTATGTAAAATATCAAAAACTACGCCAAATATATATTATATAATTTACATAAAATATCAAAAGTACACCAAATAGATATTATATAGTGTACATAAAATATCATAATGCACAGTAAATATATTTCATATAATGTACATATATTGACTAAAAGTACACCAAATTCATTTTATATACTGTAAATACAATATCCAATAGTACAGTAAATATATATTACATACTGTACATAAAATATCAAAAAGTACACCAAATATGTGTTATCTATACTGTAAATAAGCTATCAAAAACTACAATAATTATAATTAATATACTGTACATAAAATATCAAAAATTACACTAAATGCATATTATATACTGCAAATAAAATATCAAATAGTACAGTAAATATTTATTACACACTCTATGTTAAATATCAAATACTACACCAAATATGTTATATAATTTACATAAAATATCATAAGTACACCAAATATATATTATATACTGTACATAATATATCAAAATGCACAGTAAATCTATTTCATATATTGTACATATAATATTAACTGAAAGTACACCAAATACATTTTATATACTGTAAATAATGTATCCAAAAGCACAGTAAATATATATTACGTACGGTACATAAAATATCAAAAAGTACACCAAATATGTGTTATATATACTGTAAATAAACAATCAAAAAATACGGTAATTATATTTAATATACTGTACATAAAATATCAAAAATTACACGAAATGTATACTATATACTGTAAAAAAATATCTAAAATTACAGTAAATATATGTTACACACTCTATGTAAAATATCAAAAACTACGACAAATATATATTATAGAATTTATATAAAATATCAAAAGTACACCAAATAGATATTATATACTGTACATAAAATATCAAAAAGTACAGTAAATATATTTCATATATTGTACATATAACATTAACTAAAAGTACACCAAATACATTTTATATACACTAAATAAAATATCCAATAGTACAGTAAATATATATTACATACTGTACATAAATATCAAAAAGTACACCAAATATGTGTTATATATACTGTAAATAAGGTATAAAAACTACAGTAATTATATTTAATATACTGTACATAAAATATGAAAATTACACTAAATGCATATTATATACTGTAAATAAAATATCAAATAGTACAGTAAATATTTATTACACACTCTATGTAAAATATCAAAAACTACACCAAATATATGTTATATAATTTACATAAAATATCAAATTACACCAAATATATATTATATTCTGTACATAAAATATCAAATTGCACAGTAAATCTATTTCATATATTGTACATATAATATTAACTGAAAGTACACCAAATACATTTTATATATTGTAAATAAAATATCCAAAAGCACAGTAAATATATATTACATACTGTAGATAAATTATACAAAAGTACACGAAATATGTGTTATATATACTGTAAATAAACAATGAAAAAAACAGTAATTATATTTAATATACTGTACATAAAATATCAAAAATTACACGAAATGTATACTATGTACTGTAAAAAATATCTAAAATTACATTAAATATATATTACACACTCTATGTAAAATACCAAAAACTACGCCAAATATATATTATATAATTTACATAAAATATCAAAAGTACACCAGATAGATATTATATACTGTACATAAAATATCAAAAAGTACAGTAAATATATTGCAAATATTGTACATATAATATTAACTAAAAGTACACCAAATACATTTTATATACTGTAAATAAAATATCAAATAGTACAGTAAATATTTATTACACACTCTATGTAAAATATCAAAAACTACACCAAATATGTGTTATATATACTGTAAATAAGCAATCAAAAATTACAGTAATTATATTTAATATACTGTACATAAATTATCAAAAATTGCACGAAATGTATACTATATACTGTAAAAAAAATCTAAAGTTACAGTAAATATATATTACACACTCTATGTAAAATATCAAAAACTATGCCAAATATATATTATATAATTTACATAAAATATAAAAAGTACAACAAATATATATATTATACTGAACATAAAACATCAAAAATACAGTGAATATATTGCAAATATTGTACATATAATATTAACTAAAAGTACACCAAATACATTTTATATACTGTAAATAAAATATCCAAAAGAACAGTAAATATATATTACATACTGTACATAAAATATCAAATAGTACACCAAATATGTGTTATATATACTGTAAATAAACTATAAAAACTACAGTAATTTTATTTAATATACTGTACATAAAATATCAAAAATTACACAAAATGTATATTATATACTGTAAAAAAATATCAAAAATTACAGTAAATATATATTACACATTCTATTTAAAATATCAAAAACTACACCAAAAATATATTTTATAATTTACATAAAATAGCAAAAGTACACTTAATATATTTTATATACTGAACATAAATTATGAAAATGTACAGTAAATATATTTCATATATTGTACATATAATATTAAATAAAGAACACCAAATACATTTTATACACTGTACATAAAATATCCAAATGTAGAGTAAATATATATTACATACTGTGCATAAAATATCAAAAAGTACACCAAATATGTGTTATATATACTGTAAGTAAGCTATCAAAAACTACAGTAATTATATATAATATACTGTACATAAAACACATACTGTACATAAAATATCAAAAAGTACACCAAATGTGTGTTATATATACTGTAAAAAAGCTATAAAATCTACAGTAATTATATTTAATGTACTGTACATAAAATATCAAAAATTACACTAAATGCATATTATATACTGTAAATAAAATATCAAATAGTAAAGTAAATATTTATTACACACTCTATGTAAAATATCAAAAACTACACCAAATATGTGTTATATATACAGTAAATAAACAATCAAAAATTACAGTAATTATATTTAATATACTGTACATAAAATATCAAAAAATACACGAAATGTATACTATATACTGTAAAAAAAATCTAAAATTACAATAAATATATATTACACACTCTATGTAAAATATCAAAAACTACACCAAATATATATTATATAATTTACATAAAATATCAAAAGTACACCAAATATATATTATATACTGTACATAAAATATCAAAAATACAGTAAATATATTGCAAATATTGTACATATAAAATTAACTAAAAGTACACCAAATACATTTTATATACTGTAAATAAAATATCCAAAACTACAATAAATATATATTACATACTGTACATAAAATATCAAAAAGTACACCAAAAATGTGTTATATATACTGTAAATAAACTATAAAAACTACAGTAATTATATTTAATATACTGTACATTAAATATCAAAAATTTCACCAAATGTATATTATATACTGTAAATAAAATATCGAAAAGTGCAGTAAATATATATTACACACTGTACCGAAAATATCAAAAACTACACCAAATATATATTATATAATTTACAGAAAATATCAAAAGTACACCAACTACATATTATATACTCTACATAAAATATCAAAATGTACAGTAAATATGTTTCATATATTTTACATATAATATTAACTAAAAGTACACCAAATACATTTTATATACTGTAAATAAAATATCCAAAATACAGCAAATATATATTAGCTACTGTACATAAAAGTATCAAAAAGTACACCAAATATGTGTTATATATACTCTAAATAAACTGTCAAAAACTACAGTAATTGTATTTAATATACTGTACATAAAATATCAAAAAGTACACCAAATGTGTGTTAACTATACTGTAAATAAGCTATCAAAAACTACAGTAATTATATTTAGTATACTGTACATAAAATATCAAAAATTACACTAAATGCATATTATATACTGTAAATAAAATTTCAAATAGTACAGTAAATATTTATTACACACTCTATGTAAAATATCAAAAACTACACCAAATATATGTTATATACTTTACATAAAATGTCAAAAGTACACCAAATATATATTATATACTGTACATAAATTATCAAAATGCACAGTAAATCTATTTCATATATTGTACATATAATATTAACTGAAAGTACACCAAATACATTTTATATACTGTAAATAAAATATCCAAAAGCACAGTAAATATATATTACATACTGTACATAAAATATCAAAAAGTACACCAAATATGTATTATATACACTGTAAATAAACTATAAAATCTAGAGTATTTATATTTAATATACTGTACATAAAATATCAAAAATTACACTAAATGCATATTTAATACTGTAAATAAAATATCAAATAATACAGTAAATATTTATTACACACTCTATGTAAAATATCAAAAACTACACCAAATATATGTTATATAATTTACATAAAATATCAAAAGTACACCCAATATATATTATATACTGTACCTAAAATATCAAAATGCACAGTAAATCTATTTCATATATTGTACGTATAATATTTCCTAAAAGTACACCAAATAAATTTTCCATACTGTAAATAAAATATCCAAAAGCACAGTAAATATATATTACATACTGTACATAAAATATCAAAAAGTACACCAAATATGTGTTATATATACTGTAAATAAACAATCAGAAACTACAGTAATTATATTTAATATACTATACAAAAAATATCAAAAATTACACGAAATGTGTACTATATACTGTACAAAAAATACCTAAAATTACATTAAATACATATTACACACTCTATGTAAAATATCAAAAACTATGCCAAATATATATTATATAATTTACATAAAATATCACAAGTACACCAAATTTATATTATATACTGTACATAAAATATCAAAATCATAGTAAATCTATTTCATATATTGTACATATAATATTAACTGAAAGTACACCAAATACATTTTATACACTGTAAATAAAATATCGAAAAGCACAGTAAATATACATTACATACTGCACATAAAATATCAAAAAGTACACCAAATATGTGTTATATATACTGTAAATAAACAATCAAAAACTACAGTAATTATATTTAATATACTGTACATAAAATATCAAAAATTACACTAAATGCATATTATATACTGTAAATAAAATATCAAATAGTACAGTAAATATTTATGACACACTCTATTTAAAATATCAAAAACTACACCAAATATGTGTTAGATATACTGTAAATAAACAATCAAAAAATACAGTAATTATATTTAATATATTGTACATAAAATATCAAAAATTACACGAAATGTATAGTATATACTGTAAAAAAAAATCTAAAATTGCAGTAAATATATATTACACACCCTATGTAAAACATCAAAAACTACGCCAAATATATATTATATGATTTACATAAAATATCAAAAGTACACCAAATAGATATTATATACAGTTCATAAAATATGAAAAAGTTCAGTAAATATATTTCATATGTTGTACATATAATATTAACTAAAAGTACACCAAATACATTTTATATAGTGTAAATGAAATATCCAATAGTACAGTAAATATATATTACATATTGTACATAAAATATCAAAAAGTACACCAAATATGTGTTATATATACTGTAAATAAACTATAAAAACTACAGTAATTATATTTAATATACTGTACATAAAATATCATAAATTACACGAAATGCATATGATATACTGTAAATAAAATATCAAATAGTACAGTAAATATTTATTACACACTCTATGTAATTTATCAAAAACTACACCATGTATATGTATATAATTTACATAAAATATCAAATGTACACCAAATGTATATTAAATTCTGTACATAAAATATCAAAATGCACAGTAAATCTATTTCATATATTGTACATATAATATTAACTGAAAGTACACCAAATACATTTTATATACTGTAAATAAAATATCCAAAATCACAGTAAGTATATATTACATACTGTACATAAAATATCAAAAAGTACACCAAATATGTGTTATATATGCTGTAAATAAACAATCAAAAAATACACTAATTATATTTAATATACTGTACATAAAATATCAAAAATTACACGAAATGTATACTATATATCGTAAAAAAAATCTAAAATTACAGTAAATATATATTACACACTCTATGTAAAATATCAAAAACTACGCCAAATATACATTACATAATTTACATAAAATATCAAAAGTACACCAAATACATATTATATACTGTACATAAAATATCAAAGTGTACAGTATATATATTTCATATATTGTACATATATTAACTAAAAGTACACCAAATACATTTTATATACTGTAAATAAAATATCCAATAGTACAGTAAATATATATTACATACTGTACATAAAATATAAAAGTACAACAAATATGTGTTATATATACTGTAAATAAACTGTCAAAAACTACAGTAATTATATTTAATATACTGTACATAAAATGTCAAAAATTACACCAAATGTATATTATATACTGTAAATAAAATATGAAATAGTACAGTAAATATTTATTACACACTCTATGTAAAATATCAAAAACTACACCAAATATATGTTATATAATTTACATAAAATATCAAAAGTACACCAAATATATATTATATACCGTACATAAAATATCAAAATGCACAGTAAATCTATTTCGTATATTGTACATATAATATAAACTGAAAGTACACCAAATACATTTTATATACTGTAAATAAAATATCCAAAAGCACAGTAAATAGATATTACATACTGTACATGAAATATCAAGAAGTACACCAAATATGTGTTATATATACTGTAAATAAACTATAAAAAACGACAGTAATTATATTTAATATACTGTACATAAAATATCAAAAATTACACTAAATTCATATTATATACTGTAAATAAAATATCAAATAGTACAGTAAATATTTATTACACACTCTATGTAAAATATCAAAAACTACACCAAATATATGTTATGTAATTTACATAAAATATCAAAAGTACACCAAATATATATTATATACTGTACATAATATATCAAAATGCACAGTAAATCTATTTCATATAGTGTACATATAATATTAACTGAAAGTACACCGAATACATTTTATATACTGTAAATAAAATATCCAAAAGCACAGTAAATATATACTACATAATGTACATAAAATATTAAAAAGTACACCAAATATGTGTTATATATACTGTAAATAAGCAATCAAAAAAACAGTAATTATATTTAATATACTGTACATAAAATATCAAAAATTACATGAAATGTATACTATGTACTGTTAAAAAAAATTTAAATTTCATTAAATATATATTACAGATTCTATTTAAAATATCAAAAACTACACCAAAAATAGATTTTATAATTTACATAAACTATCAAAAGCACACTTAATATATTTTATATACTGTACATAAAATATGAAAATGTACAGTAAATATACTTCATATATTGTACATAGATTAAATAAAGTACACCAAATATATTGTATATACTGTAAATAAAATATCCAAAACTACAGTAAATATATATTACATAATGTACATAAAATATCAAAAAGTACACCAAATACGTGTTATATATACTGTAAATAAGCTATCAAAAACTACAGTAATTATATTTAATATACTGTACATAAAATCCATACTGTACATAAAATATCAAAAAGTACACCAAATATGTGTTATATATACTGTAAAAAAACTATAAAATCTACAGAAATTATATTTAATATACTGTACATAAAATATCAAAAATTACACAAAATGCATATTATATACTGTAAATAAAATATCAAATAGTACAGTAAATAATTATTACACACTCTATGGAAAATATCAAAAACTACACCAAATATTTGTTATATAATTTACATAAAATATCAAAAGTACACCAAATATATATTATATACTCTACATAAAATATCAAAATGCACAGTAAATCTATTTCACATATTGGACATATAATATTAACTGAAAGTACACCAAATACATTTTATATACTGTAAATAAAATATCCAATAGTACAGTAAATATATATTACATACTGTATCTAAATTATCAAAAAGTACACAAAATATGCGTTATATATACTGTAAATAAACTATCAAAAACTACAGTAATTATATTTAATATACTGTACATAAAATGTCAAAAATTACACCAAATGTATATTATATACTGTAAATAAAATATCAAATAGTACAGTAAATATTTATTACACACTCTATGTAAAATATCAAAAACTACACCAAATATATGTTATATAATTTACATAAAATATCAAAAGTACACCAAATATATATTATATACTGTAGATAAAATATCAAAATGCACAGTAAATCTATTTCGTATATTGTACATATAATATAAACTGAAAGTACACCAAATACATTTTATATACTGTAAATAAAATATCCAAAAGCACAGTAAATAGATATTACATACTGTACATGAAATATCAAAAAGTACACCAAATATGTGTTTTATATACTGTATATAAACTATCAAAAACTACAGCAATTATATTTAACATACTGTATATAAAATATCAAAAATTACACCAAATATATATTATATACACTAAATATAATATCAAAAAGTACAGTAAATATTTATTACACACTGTGTTTAAAATATCAAAAATTACACACAATATATATTATATAATTTACATAAAATTTCAAAAGTACACCAAATATATATTATATACTGTACATAATATATCAGAAAGTTCTGTAAATATATTTCATATAGTGTACATATAATATTAACTAAAATACACCAAATACATTTTATATACTGTAAACTAAATATTCAAAGGTTCAGTAAATATATATTACATACTGTACATAAAATATCAAAAGTACACCAAATATGTGTTATATATACTGTAAATAAACTACCAAACACTACAGTAATCATATTTAATATACTGTACATAAAATATCAAAAATTACACCAAATGTATATTATATACTGAAAATAAAATATCAAAAATTACAGTAAATATATATTACAAACTCTATGTAAATTATCAAAAACTACACCAAATATATATTATAAAATTTACATAAAATATCAAAAGTACAACAAATATATATTATATATTCTACATAAAATATCAAAATTTACAGTAAATATATTTCGTATATTGTACAGAGAATATTAACTAAAAGTACACCAAATACATTTTATGTACTGTAAATAAAATACCCAAAAGTACAGTAAATATATATTACATACTGTACATAAAATATCAAAAAGTACACCAAATATGTGTTATATATACTGTAAATAAGCTATCAAAAACTACAGTAATTATATTTAATATACTGTACATAAAATATCAAAAATTACACTAAATGCATATTATACACTGTAAATAAAATATCAAATAGTACAGTAAATATTTATTAAACACTCTATGTAAAATATCAAAAACTACACCAAACATATGTTATATAATTTACATAAAATATCAAAAGTACACCAAATATATATTATATACTGTACATAAAATATCAAAATGCACAGTAAATCTATTTCATATATTGTACGTGTAATATTAACTGAAAGTACACCAAATACATTTTATATACTGCAAATAAAATATCTAAAAGCACAGTAAATATATACTACATACTGTACATAAAATATCAAAAAGTACACCAAATCTGTGTTATATGTACTGTAAATAAACAATCAAAAAATACAGTAATTATATTTAATATACTGTAAATAAAATATCAAAAACTACACGAAATGTATACTATATACCGTAAAAAAATATCTAAAATTACAGTAAATATATATTACACACTCTATGTAAAATATCAGAAACTACGCCAAATATATATTATATAATTTATATAAAATATGAAAAGTACACCAAATAGATATTATATACTGTACATAACGTATCAAAAAGTACAGTAAATATATTTCATATATTGTACATATAATATTAACTAAAAGTACACCAAATACATTTTATATACTCTAAATAAAATATCCAATAGTACAGTAAATATATATTACATACTGTACATAAAATATCAAAAAGTACACCAAATATGTGTTATATATACTGTAAATAAATTATAAAAACTACAGTAATTATATTTAATATAGTGTACATAAAATATGAAAAATTACACTAAATGCATATTATATATTGTAAATAAAATATCAAATAGTACAGTAAATATTTCTTACACACTCTATGTAAAATATCAAAAACTACACCAAATATATGTTATATAATTTACATAAAATATCAAAAGTACAGCAAATATATATTATATACTGTACATAAAATATCAAAAATTACACCAAATGCATATTATATACGGTAAATAACATATCAAAAAGGATAGCAATTATATATTACACACTCCATGTAAAATATCAAAAACTACACCAAATAGATAATATATAATTTACATAAAATATCAAAAGTACACCAAATATATATTATATACTCTACATAAAATATCAAAAAGTACAGTAAATATATTTCATATATTGCACATATAATATTAACTAAAAGTACACCAAATACATTTTATATACTGTAAATAAAATATCAAAAATACAGTAAATATATATTACATACTGTACAAAAAATATCAAAAAGTACACCAAATATGTGTTATATATAGTAAATAAAATATCAAAAACTACAGTAATTATATTTAATAAACTGTACATAAAATATCAAAAATTACACCAAATGTATAGTATATACTGTAAATAACATATCAAAAAGTACAGTAAAGATATATTACACATTCTCAGTAAAATATAAAAAACTACACCAAATATATATTATATACATTACATAAAATATCAAAAGTACAGGAAACTTATATTATACACTGTACATAAAATATCAAAATTACAGTAAATATATTCCATATATTGTACATATAATATTAACTAAAAGTACACCAAATACATTTCATATACTGTAAATAAAATATGAAAAACTACAGTAAATATGTATTACATACTGTACATGAAATATCAAAAGAACACCAAATATGTGTTATATATATTTTAAGTAAACTATCAAAAACTACCGTAATGATATTTAATATACTGTACATAAATTAGCAAAAATTACTCCAAATGTACATTATATACTGTAAATAAAATATCAAAATGTACAGTAAATATATATTACACACCCTATGTAAAATATCAAAAACTACACAAAATATACATTATATAATTTACATAAAATATCAAAAGGACACGAAATATATCTTATATATTCTACATAAAATATCAAAAATTACAGTAAATATATTTCATATATTGTACATAGATTATTAACTAAAAGTACACCAAGTACCTTTTATATAGTGTAAATAAAATATCAAAAAGTACAGTAAAAATATATTACACACCATAAGTAAAATATCACAATCTACACCAAATATATATTACATAATTTACATTAAATATCAAAAGGACACCAAATATACCTTATATACTGTACATAAAATATCAAAATGTACAGTAAATATATTTCATATATTGTACATATATTATTAACTAAAAGTACACCAAATACATTTCATATATTATAAAGAAAATATGAAAAACTACAGTAAATATATATTACATACTGTACATGAAATATCAAAAGGACACCAAATATGTGTCCTTTATACTGTAAATACTCTATCAAAAACTACCATAATGATATTTAATATACTGTACATAAATTATCAAAAATTACTCCAAATGTACATTATATACTGTAAATAAAATATCAGAAAGTACAGTAAATATATATTACACACCCTATGTAAAATATCAAAAACTACACCAAATATATATTATATAATTTACATAAAATATCAAAAGGACACCAAATATACCTTATATACTGTACATAAAATATCAAAACGTACAGTAAATATATTTCAAATATTGTACATATAATATTAACTAAAAGTACACCAAATACATTTTATATACTGTAAATAAAATATCCAAAAGCACAGTAAATGTATATTACATACTGTACATAAAATATCAAAAAGCACACCAAATATGTGTTATATATACTGTAAATAAACAATCAGAAACTACAGTAATTATATTTAATATACTGTACATAAAATATCAAAAATTACACGAAATGTATACTATATATTGCACAAAAAGTATCTAAAATTACATTAAATATATATTACACACTCTATGTAAAATATCAAAAACTACGCCAAATATATATTATATAATTTACATAAAATATCAAAAGTACACCAAATAGATATTATATAGTGTACATAAAATATCATAATGCACAGTAAATATATTTCATATAATGTACATATATTGACTAAAAGTACACCAAATTCATTTTATATACTGTAAATACAATATCCAATAGTACAGTAAATATATATTACATACTGTACATAAAATATCAAAAAGTACACCAAATATGTGTTATCTATACTGTAAATAAGCTATCAAAAACTACAATAATTATAATTAATATACTGTACATAAAATATCAAAAATTACACTAAATGCATATTATATACTGCAAATAAAATATCAAATAGTACAGTAAATATTTATTACACACTCTATGTTAAATATCAAATACTACACCAAATATGTTATATAATTTACATAAAATATCATAAGTACACCAAATATATATTATATACTGTACATAATATATCAAAATGCACAGTAAATCTATTTCATATATTGTACATATAATATTAACTGAAAGTACACCAAATACATTTTATATACTGTAAATAATGTATCCAAAAGCACAGTAAATATATATTACGTACGGTACATAAAATATCAAAAAGTACACCAAATATGTGTTATATATACTGTAAATACACTATCAAAAACTACAGTAATTATATTTAATATACTGTACATAAAATATCAAAAATTACACCAAATGTATATTATATACTCGAAATAAAATATGAAAAAGGAGAGTAAATATATATTACACACCTTATGTAAAATATCAAAAACTACACCAAATATATATTATATAATTTACATAAAATATCAAATGGACTCCAAATATATCTTTTATACTCTACATAAAATATCAACAAGTACAGTAAATATATTTCATATATTGTACCGATAATATTAACTAAAAGTACACCAAATACATTTTATATTCTGTAAATAAAATATCAAAATGTACAGTAAATATATATTACATACTGTACATAAAATATCAAAAAGTACACCAAATATGGGTTATATATACTGTAAATAAACTATGAAAATCTACAGTAATTATATTTAATATACTGTACATACAATATCAACAATTACACCAAATGTATATTATATACTGTAAATAAAATATCAAAATGTACAGTAAATATATATTACACACCCAATGTAGAATATCAAAAACTACACCAAATTTATATTATATAATTTACATAAAATATCAAAAGGACACCAAATATATCTTATATACTGTACATAAAATATCAAAAAGTATAGTAAATATATTTCATATATTGTACATATAATATTAACTAAAAGTACACCAAATACATTTTCTATACTGTAAATAAAATTTCAAAAAGTACAGTAAAGATATATTACATACTGAACATAAAATATCAAAAAGTACACCAAATATGTGTTATATATACTGTAAATACACTATCAAAAACTACAGTAATTATATTTAATATACTGTACATAAAATATCAAAAATTACACCAAATGTATATTATATACTTTAAATAATATATGAAAAAGGACAGTAAATATATATTACACACCCTATGTAAAATATCAAAAACTACACCAAATATATATTATATAATTTACATAAAATATCAAAAGGACACCAAATATATCTTATATACTCTACATAAAATATCAAAAAGTACAGTGAATATATTTCATATATTGTACATATAATATTAACTAAAAGTACACCAAATACATTTTATATTCTGCAAATAAAATACCAAAATGTACAGTAAACATATATTACATACTGTACATAAAATATCAAAAAGTACACCAAATATGTGTTATATATACTGTAAACTATCAAAAACTACAGTAATTATATTTAATATACTGTACATAAAATATCAAAAATCACACCAAATTTATATTATATACCGTAAATAAAATATCAAAAAGGACAGTGAATATATATGACACACACTACGTAAAATATGAAAAACTACACCAAATATATATTATATAAATTACAATAAATATCAAAGGGACACCAAATATATCTTATATACTGTACATAAAATATCAAAAAGTACAGTAAATATATTTCATATATTGTATATATAATATTAATTAAAAGTACACCAAATACATTTTATAAACTGTAAATAAAATATCAAAAATTACAGTAAATATATATTACATACTGTACATAAAATATAAAAAAGTACACCAAATATGTGTTATATATACTGTAAATAAGCTATGAAAAACTACAGTAATTATATTTAATATACTGTACATAAAATATCAAAAATTACTCCAAATGTACATTATATAGTGTAAATAATATATCCAAAATACAGTAAATAAATATTACACACCCTATGTAAAATATCAATAATTACACCAAATATATATTATATAATTTACAAAAAATATCGGAAGGACACCAAATATATCCTATATACTGTACATAAAATATCAAAAACTACAGTAAATAAATTTCATATATTGTACATATAATATTAACTAAATGTACACCAAATACATTTTATATACTCTAAATAAATTATCAAAAATACAGTAAATATATATTACATACTGTACATAAAATATCAAAAAGTACACCAAATGTGTGTTATATATACTGTAAATAAACTATCAAAAACTACAGTAATTATATTCAATATACTGTACATAAAATATCAAAAATTACTCCAAGTGTACATTATATAGTGTAAATAAAATATCCAAAATACAGTAAATATATAACACACCCTTTGTAAGATATCCAAATTTACACCAAAGATATATTATATAATTTACAAAAAATATCGGAAGGACACCAAATATATCTTATATACTGTACGTAAAATATCAAAAACTACAGTAAATATATTTCATATATTGTACATATAATATTAACTAAAAGTACACCAAACACATTTTATATACTGTAAATAAAATATCAAAAATTACAGTAAATACATATTACATACTGTACATAAAATACCAAAACCTACACCAAATACGTGTTATATATACTGTAATTATCAAAAACTACAGTAATTATATTTAATATACTGTACATAAAATATCAAAAATTACACCAAATGTGTATTATATACCGTAAATAAAATATCAAAAAGGACAGTAAATATATATTACACCCTATGTAAAATGTCAAAAACTACACCAAATATATATTATATAATTTACAAAAAATATTAAAGTACACCAAATATATCTTATATATTGTACATAAAATATCAAAAAGTACTGTAAGTATATTTAATATATTGTACATATAATATTAAGTAAAAGTACACCAAATATATTTTACATACTGTAAATAAATTATCAAAAAGTACAGTAAATATATATTACATACTGTACATAAAATATCAAAAAGTACACCAAATATGTGTTATAGATACTCTAAATAAACTATCAAAATCTACAGTAATTACATTTAATATACTGTTTGTAAAATATCAAAAATTACACCAAATGTATATCATATACTCTAAATAAAATATGAAAAAGGACAGTAAATCTGTATTACGCACCCTATGTAAAATATCATAAACTACACCAAATATATATTATCAAATTTACATAAAATATGAAAAGGACACCAAATATATCTTAAATAGTGTGCATGAAGTATCAAAAAGTACAGTAAATATATTTCATATATTGCACATATAATATTAACTAAAAGTACACGAAATACATTTTATATACTGTAAATAAAATATCAAAACCTACAGTAAATATATATTACATACTGTACATAAAATATCAAAAAGTACACCAAATATGTGTTATATATACTGTAAATAAACTATCAAAAACTACAGTAATTATATTCAATATACTGTACATAAAATATCAAAAATTACACCAAATGTATATTATATACTGTAAATAAAATATCCAAAATACAGTAAATATATATTACACACCCTATGTAAAATATCCAAATTTACACCAAATATATATTATATAATTTACAAAAAATATCAGAAGGACACCAGATATATCTTATATAGTGTATGTAAAATAAAAAAACTACAGTAAATATATTTCATATATTGTACATATAATATTAACTAAAAGTACACCAAATACATTTTATGTACTGTAAATAAAATATCAAAAATTACAGTAAATATATATTACATACTGTACGTAAAATATCAAACAGTACAACAAATATGTATCATATATACTGTAATTATCAAAAACTACAGTAATTATATTCAATGTACGGTATATAAATTATCAAAAATTACACCAAATGTAAATTATTTACTGTAAATAAAATATCAAAAAGGACAGTAAATATATACTGCACACCCTAAGTATAATATCAAAAACTACAGCAAATATATATTATATAATTTTCATAAAATATCAAAAGGACACCAAATATATCTTATATACTCTATATAAAATATCAAAAAGTACAGTATATATATTTCATATATTGTACATATATTATTAACTAAAAGTACACCAAATATACTTTATATACTGTAAATAAAATATCAAAAATTACAGTAAATATATATTACATACTGTACATAAAATTTCAAAAAGTACACCAAATATGTGTTATATATACTGTAAACTATCAAAAACTTCTGTAATTATATATAATATACTGTACATAAAATATCAAAAATCACACCAAATGTATATTATATACTGTAAATAAAATATCAAAAAGTACAGTAAATATATTTCATATATTGTACATGTGATATTAACTAAAAGTACACCAAATACATTTTATACACTGTAAATAAAATATCAAAAATACAGTAAATATATATTACATACAGTACATAAAATATAAAAAAGTACACCGAATATGTGTTATATATACTGTAAATAAGGTGTGAAAATCTACAGTAATTATATTTAATATACTGTACATAAAATATCAAAAATTACTCCAAATGTACATTATATAGTGTAAATAATATATCCAAAATACAGTAAATATATATTACACACCCTATGTAAAATATCAAAAATTTCACCAAATATATATTATATAATTTACAAAAAATATCGGAAGGACACCAAATATATCCTATATACTGTACGTAAAATATCAAAAACTACATTAAATAAATTTCATATATTGTACATATAACATTAACTAAAAGTACACCAAATACATTTTATATACTGTAAATAAAATATCACAAATTTCAGTAAATACATATTACACACTCTACATAAAATATTAAAAAGTACACCAAATATGTGTTATATATACTGTAATTATCAGAAACTACAGTAATTATATTTAATATACTGTACATAAAATATCAAAAATTACACCAAATGTATATTATATACTATAAATAAAATATCAAAAAGTACAGTAAATATATATTACACAACCTATGTAAAATATAAAATACTACACCAAATATATATTATATAATTTACATAAAATATCAAAAGGCCACCGAATATCTCTTATATACTGTACATAAAATACCAAAAAGTACAGTAAATAGGTTTCATATATTGTACATATAATATTAACTAAAAGTACAACAAATACATTTCATATAATGTAAATAATATTTCAAAAAGTACAGTAAATATATATTACATACTGTACATAAAATATCAAAAAGTACACCAAATATGTGTTATATATACTCTAAATAATCTATAAAAAACTACAATAATTATATTTAATATACTGTACATAAAATATACAAAATTACACCAAATGTATTATATACTGTAAATAAAATATCAAAAAGTAGAGTGAATATATCTTACACACCCTATGTAAAATATCAAAAACTACACCAAATATATATTATATAATTTGCATAAAATATCAAAAGGACACCAAATATATCTTATATACTGTACATAAAATATCTAAATGTACAGTAAATATATTTCATATATTGTACATATAATATTAACTAAAAGTTCACCGAATACATTCTATATACTGTAAATAAAATACCAAAAATTACAGTAAATATATATTACATACAGTATATAAAACATCAAAAAGTACACCAAATATGTGTTATATATACTCTAAATAAACTATTGAAAACTGCAGTAATTACATTTAATATACTGTACATAAAATATCAAAAATTACACCAAATGTATATTATTTACTGTAAATAAAATATCAAAAATTACAGTAAATATATATTACACACTCTATGTAAAATATCACAAACTACACCAAATATATATTATATAATTTACATAAAATATCAAAAGGACACCAAATATATCTTATATACTGTACATAAAATATCTAAATGTACAGTAAATATATTTCATATATTGTACATATAATATTAACTAAAAGTTCACCGAATACATTCTATATACTGTAAATAAAATACGAAAAATTACAGTAAATATATATTACATACTGTACATAAAACATCAAAAAGTACACCAAATATGTGTTACATATACTCTAAATAAACTATCGAAAACTACAGTAATTATATTAAATATACTGTATATAAAATATCAAAAATTACACCAAATGTACGTTATTTACTTTAAATAAAATATCAAAAATACAGTAAATATATATTACACACCATATGTAAAATATCACAATCTACACCAAATATATATTATATAATTTACATAAAATATCAAAAGGACACCAATTATATCTTATATACTGTACATAAAATATCAAAAAGTACAGTATATACATTTCATATATTGTACATATAATATTAACTAAAAGTACACCAAATACATTTTATATACTGTAAATAAAATATCAAAAATTTCAGTGAATATATATTACATACTGTACATAATATATCAAAAAGTACACCAAATATGTGTTATATATACTCTTAATAAACTATCAAAAACTACAGTAATTATATTTAATATACTGTACATAAAATATCAAAAATTACACCGAATGTATATTTTTTATTGTAAATAAAATACCAAAAATTCAGTAAATATGTATTAAACACCTATGTACAATATCACAACCTTCACCAAATATATATTATATAATTTACATAAAATATCAAAAGGACACAAAATATACCTTTTATACTGTACATAAAATATCAAAATATACAGTAAATATTTTTCATATATTGTACATATAATATTAACTCAAAGTACACCAAATATAATTTATATACTCCAAATAAAATATCAAAAATTACAGTAAATATATATTACATACTCTACATAAAATATCAAAAAGTACACCAAATAGGTGTTATATATACTGTAAATAAACTATCAAAAACTACGGTAATTATATTTAATATACTGTACATAAAATATCAAAAATTACACCAAATGTATATTTTTGACTGTAAATAAAATATCAAAAAGTACAGTAAATATATATTACACAACATATGTAAAATATCACAATCTACACCAAATATATATTATATAATTTACATAAAATACCAAAAGGACACCAAATATATCTTATATACTGTACATAATATATCAAAAATACAGTAAATATATTTCATATATTGTACATATAATATTAACTGAAACTACACCAAATACATTTTATATAGTGTAAATAAAATATCAAAATACAGTAAATATGTATTATATACTGTACATAAAATATCAAAAAGCTCACCAAATATGTGTTATATATACTCTAAATAAACTATAAAATCTAAAGTAATTATATTTAATATACTGTACATAAAATATCAAAAATTAAACCAAATGTATATTATATACTCTAAATAAAATATGAAAATCTACAGTAAATATATAGTACGCACCCTATGTAAAATATCACAAACTACTCAAAATATATATTATATAATTTACAAAAAATATCAAAAGTACACCAAATATATATTATATACTGTACATAAAATATCAAAAAGTACAGAAAATATATTTCATATATTGTACATATAATATTAACTGAAAGTACACCAAATGCATTTTATATACTGTAAATAAAATATCCAAAAGTTCTGTAAATATATATTACGTACAGTACATAAAATATAAAAAAGTACACCAAATATGTGTTATATATAATGTAAATAAACTATCAAAAACTACAGTAATTATATTTAATTTACTGTATATAAAATATCAAAAATTACACCAAATGTATGTTATATACTGTATATAAAATATCAAAAAGACTGTAAATATATACTGCACACCCTAGGTAAAATATCAAAAACTACACCAAATATATATTATATAATTTACATAAAATATCAAAGGGACACCAAGTATATCTTATATACTGTACATAAAATATCAAAAAGTACAGTAAATATATTTCATATATTGTGCATATAATATTAACTAAAAGTACACCAAATACATTTTATATACCGTAAATAAAATATCAAAAAGTACAGTAAATATATATTACATACTGTACATAAAATATCAAAAAGTAGAGTAAATATATATTACACACCCTATGTAAAATATCAAAAACTACAGCAAATATATATTATATAATTTAAATAAAATATCTAAAGGACACCAAATATATCTTATATACTGTAGATAAAATATCAAAAAGTACAGTAAATATATTTCATATATTGTACATATAATATTAACTAAAAGTATAACAAATACATTTTATGTACTGTAAATAATATTTCAAAAAGTACAGTAAATATATATCACATACTGTACATAATATATCAAAAAGTACACCAAATATGTGTTATATATACTGTAAATAAACTACAAAAAACTACAGTAATTATATTTAATATACTGTACATAAAATATCAAAAATTACACCAAATGTATAATATATACTCTAAATAAAATATGAAATAGGACAGTAAATATATATTACACTCCCTATGTAAAATATGAAAAACTAAACCAAGTATATATTATATAATTTACATAAAATATCAAAAGGCCACCAAATATATCTTATATACTGTACATAAAATATCAAAAAGTATAGTAAATATGTTTCGTATATTTTACATATAATATTAACTAAAAGTACACAAAATACATTTTATATACTGTAAATAAAATATCAAAATCCTGTAAATATATGTTACATACTTTACATAAAATATCAAAAACTACAACAAATATGTGTTATATATAGAGTAAATAAACTATCAAAAACTACAGTAATTATATTTAATATACTCTACATAAAATATCAAAAATTACACAAAATGTATATTGTATACTGTAAAAGAAAATCAAAAACTACAGTAAATATATATTACACAAGCTATTTAAAATAACACAAACTACACCAAATATATATTATATAATTTACATAAAATATCAAAAGGACACCAAATATATCTTATACTGTACATAAAATATCAAATAGTAGAGTAAATATATTTCATATATTGTACATATAATATTAACTAAAAGTACACCAAATACATTTTATATACTGTAAATAAAATATCAAAAAGTACAGTAAATATATATTACATACTGTACATAAAATAACAAAACGTACACCAAATATGTGTTATATATACTGTAAATAAACTATCAAAAATAGAGTAATTATATTTAATATACTGTAGATAAAATATCAAAAATTACACCAAATGTATATTATATAGTGTAAAGAAAATATCAAAAAGGACGGTAAATATATATTACACAACCTATGTAAAATACGAAAAACTACTCCAAATATATATTATATAATTTACATAAAATATCAAAAGGACACCAAATATATCTTATATACTGTACATAAAATATCGAAAAGTACAGTAAATATGTTTCATATATTGCACATATAATATTAACTAAAAGTACACGAAATACATTTTATATACGGTAAATAAAATATCAAAAAGTACACTAAATACATATTACATACTGTACATAAAATATCAAACAGTACACCTAATATATGTTATATATACTGTAAATAAACTATCAAAAACTACAGTAATTATATTTAATATACTGTACATAAAACATCAAAAATTAAACTAAATATATATTATGTACTGTAAATAAAATATCAAAAAGTACAGTAAATACATATTACACTCTATGGAAAATATCAAAAACTACACCAAATATATATCATATAATTTAAATAAAATATCTAAAGGACACCAAATATATCTTATATACTCTACATAAAATATCAAAAAGTACAGTAAATATATTTCATATATTGTACATATAATATTAACTAAAAGTACAACAAATACATTTTATATACTGTAAATAATATTTTAAAAAGTACAGTAAATATATATTACATACTGTACATAATATATCAAAAAGTACACCACATATGTGTTATATATACTGTAAATAAACTACCAAAAACTACAGTAATTATTTTTCATATACTGTACATAAAATATCAAAAATTACACCAAATGTTTAATATATACTCTAAATAAAATATGAAATAGGACAGTAAATATATATTACACTACCTATGTAAAATATCAAAAACTAAACCAAATATATATTATATAATTTACATAAAATATCAAAAGGACACCAAATATATATTTTATACAGTACATAAAATATCAAGAATACAGTAAATATATTTCATATATTGTGCATATAATATTAACCAAAAGTACACCAAATACATTTTATATACTGTAAATAAAATATCAAACGTACGGTAAATATATATTACATACTGTACATAAAATATCAAAAAGTACACCAAATATGTGTTATATATACAGTAAATAAACTATCAAATACTGCAGTACTTATATGTAATATACTGTACATAAAATATCAAAAATTACACCAAATGTATAATATATACTGTAAATAAAATATCATAATGGACAGTAAATATATACTACACACCTTATGTAAAATATAAAAACTACACCAAACATATATTGTATAATTTACATAAAGTATCAAAAGGACACCAAATATATCTTATATACTGTACATAAAATATCAAAGGTACAGTAAATATATTTCATATATTGTACATATAATATTAACTAAAAGTACACCAAATACATTTTATATACTGTAAATAAAATATCAAAATATACAGTAAATATATATTACATACTGTACAGAAAATATCAAAAAGTACACCAAATGTGTGTTATATATAATGTAAAAAAACTATCAAAAACTACAGTAATTATATTTAATATACTGTACCTAAAATATCGAAAATTACATGAAACGTATATTATATACTCTAAATAAAATATGAAAAAGGACAGTAAATATATATTACACACCCTATGTAAAATATCAAAAACTACACCAAATATATATTATATAATTTACATAAAATAACAAAAGGACACCAAATATATATTATATACTGTACATAAAATATCAAAAATTACAGTAAATATATTTCATATATTGTGCATATAATATTAATTAAATTACACCAAATACATTTTATATACTGTAAATAAAATATCAAATGGTACAGTAAATATATATTACATACTGTATATAAAATATCAAAAAGTACACCAAATATGTGTTATATATACTGTAAATAAACTATCAAAAACTACAGTACTTATATTTAATATACTATACATAAAACATCGAAAATTACACCAAATGTACAATATATACTGTAAATAAAATATCAAAAATACAGTAAATATATACTACACCCCCTATGTAAAATATCAAAAACTACACCAAATATATATTATATACTTTACATAAAATATCAAAAGGACACCAAATATATGTTATATACTGTACATAAATATCAAATTTACAGTAAATATATTTCATACATTGTACATATAATATTAACTAAAAGTACACCAAATACATTTTATATACTGTAAATAAAATATCAAAAAGTACAGTAAATATATATTACATACTGTACATAAAATATCGAAAAGTACACCAAATATGTGTTACATATACTGTACATAAACTATCAAAAACTGTTGTAATTATATTTAATATACTGTACATAAAATATCAAAAATTACACCAAATGCATATTATATACTGTAAATAAAATATCAAAAATTACAGTAAATATATATTACACACCCTATGTAAAATAACAATAATTACACCAAATATATATTATATAATTTACGTAAAATATCAAAAGGACACCAAATATATCCTATATACTATACATAAAATATTAAATATTACAATAAATATATTTCATATATTGTATATATAATATTAACTAAAAGTACACAAAATACATTTTATATACTGTAAATAAAATATCAAAAAGTACAGTAAATATGTATAATATAGTGTACATAAAATATCAAAAATACACCAAATATGTGTTATATATACTGCTAATAAACTATGAAAAACTACAGTAATTATATTTAATATACTGTACATAATATATCAAAAATTACACGAAATATATATTATATACTGTAAATAAAATATCAAAAAGTACAGTAAATGTATATTACACACCATATGTAAAATATCACAATCTACACAAAATATATATTATATAATTTACATAAAATATCAAAAGTACACCAAATATATCTTATATACTGTACATAAAATATCAAAAAGTACAGTAAATTTATTTCATATATTGTACATATAATATTAACTAACAGTAGAAAAAATACATTTTATATACTGTAAATAAAATATCAAAAAGAACAGTAAATATATATTACATAGAGTTCATGAAATATAAAAAATAAACCAAATATGTGTTATATATACTGTAAATAAACTATCAAACACTACAGTAATTATATTTAATATACTGCATATAAAATATCAAAAATTACACCAAATGTATATTATATACTGTAAATAAAATATCAAAAAGGACAGGAAATATATACTACACACCCGATGTAAAATATCGAAAACTACACCAAATATATATTATATAATTTACATATAATATCAAAAGGACACCAAATATATCTTATATACTGTACATAAAATATCAAAAAGTACCGGAAATATATTTCATATATTGTACATATAATATTAACTGAAAGTACACTAAATACATTTTATATACTGTAAATAAAATATCAAAAAGTACAGTAAATATATATTACATACTCTACATAAAATATCAAAAAGTACCCCAAATATGTGTTATATATTCTGTTAATAAATTATGAGAAACTACAGTAATTATATTTAATATACTGTACATAAAATATCAAAAATTACTCGAAATGTATATTATATACTGTAAATAAAATATCAAAAAGTACAGTAAATATATATTACACACCATATGTAAAATATCACAATCTACACCAAATATATATTATATAATTTACATACAATATCAAAAGGACACCAAATATATCTTACATACTGCACATAAAATATCAAAAATACAGTAAATATATTTCATATATTGTACATATAATATTAACTGAAACTACACCAAATACATTTTATATAGTGTAAATAAAATATCAAAAAGTACAGTAAATATGTATTATATACTGTACATAAAATATCAAAACGCTCACCAAATATGTGTTATATGTACTCTAAATAAACTATAAAATCTAAAGTAATTATATTTAATATACTGTACATAAAATATCAAAAATTAATCCAAATGTATATTATATACTCTAAATAAAATATGAAAAGTACAGTAAATATATACTACGCACACTATGTAAAATATCACAAACTACTCAAAATATATATAATATAATTTACATAAAATATCAAAAGTACACCAAATATATATTATGTACTGTACATAAAATATCAAAAAATACAGAAAATATATTTCATATATTGTACATATAATATTAACTGAAAGTACACCAAATGCATTTTATATACTGTAAATAAAATATCAAAAATTTCTGTAAATATATATTACATACAGTACATAAACTATAAAAAAGTACACCAAATATGTGTTATATATAATGTAAATAAACTATCAAAAACTACAGTAATTATATTTAATTTACTGTATATAATATATCAAAAATTACACAAAATGTATGCTCTATACTGTATATAAAATATCAAAAAGGACAGTAAATATATACTGCACACCCTATGTAAAATATCAAAAACTGCACCAAATATATATTATATAATTTACATAAAATATCAAAGGGACACCAAGTATATCTTATATACTGTACATAAAATATCAAAAAGTACAGTAAATATATTTCATATATTGTGCGTATAATATTAACTAAAATTACACCAAATACATTTTATGTACTGTAAATAGAATATCAAAAATACAGTAAATATATATTACATACTGTACATAAAATATCAAAAAGTACACCAAATATGTGTCATATATACTCTAAATAAACTATAAAAAGCTACAATAATTATATTTAATATACTGTATATAAAATATACAAAATTACACCAAATGTATTATATACTGTAAATAAAATATCAAAAAGTAGAGTAAATATATATTACACACCCTATGTAAAATATCAAAAACTACGCCAAATATATATTATGTAATTTGCATAAAATATCAAAAGGACACCAAATATATCTTATATACTGTACATAAAATATCTAAATGTACAGTAAATATATTTCATATATTGTACATATAATATTAACTAAAAGTTCACCGAATACATTCTATATACTGTAAATAAAATACCAAATATTACAGTAAATATATATTACATACTGTACATAAAACATAAAATAGTACACCAAATATGTGTTATATATACACTAAATAATCTATCAAAAACTACAGTAATTATGTTTAATATACTGTACATAAAATATCAAAAATTACACGAAATGTATACTATATACTGTTAAAAAATATCTAAAATTACAGTAAATATATGTTACACACTCTATGTAAAATATCAAAAACTACGACAAATATGTATTATATAATTTACATAAAATATCAAAAGTACACCAAATAGATATTATATACTGTACATAAAATATCAAAAAGTACAGTAAATATATTTCATATATAGTAAATATAATATTAACTAAAACTACACCAAATACATTTTATATACTGTAAATAAAATATCCAATAGTACAGTAAATATATATTACATACTGTACATAAAATATCAAAAAGTACACCAAATATGTGTTATATATACTCTAAATGAAGTAGAAAAACTACAGTAATTATATTTATTACACTGTACATAAAATATGAAAAATTACACTAAATGCATATTATATACTGTAAATAAAATATGAAATAGTACAGTAAATATTTATTACACACTCTATGTAAAATATCAAAAACTACACCAAATATATGTTATATAATTTACATAAAATATGAAATGTACCCCAAATATATATTATATTCTGTACATAAAATATCAAAACGCACAGTAAATCTATTTCATATATTGTACATATAACATTAACTGAAAGTACACCAAATACATTTTATATATTGTAAATAAAATATCCAAAAGCACAGTAACTATATATTACATACTGTAGATAAAATATCCAAAAGTACACCAAATATGTGTTATATATACTGTAAATAAACAATCAAAAAAACAGTAATTATATTTAATATACTGTACATAAAATATCAAAAATTACACGAAATGTATACTATATACTGTAAAAAAAATCTAAAATTACATTAAATATATATTACCCACTCTATGTAAAATATCAAAAACTATGCCAAATATATATTATATAATTTACATAAAATATCAAAAGTATACCAAATATATATTATATACTGTACATAAAATATCAAAAAGTACAGTAAATATGCTGCAAATATTGCACATATAATATTAACTAAAAGTACACCAAATACATTTTATATACTGTAAATAAAATATCCAATAGTACAGTAAATATTACATACTGTATATAAAATATCAAAAATTACACCAAATATGTGTTATATACACTGTAAATAAACTGTAAAAACTACAGTAATTATATTTAATACACTGTACATAAAATATCAAATATTACACTAAATGCATATTATATACTGTAAATAAAATATCAAATATTACACTAAATATTTATTACACACTCTATGTAAAATATCAAAAACTACGCCAAATATATATTATATAATTTACATAAAATATCAAAAGTACACCAAATAGATATTATATACTGTACATAAAATATCAAAAAGTACAGTAAATATATTTCATATATAGTAAATATAATATTAACTAAAACTACACCAAATACATTTTATATACTGTAAATAAAATATCCAATAGTACAGTAAATATATATTACATACTGTACATAAAATATCAAAAAGTACACCAAATATGTGTTATATATACTCTAAATGAAGTATAAAAACTACAGTAATTATATTTATTATACTGTACATAAAATATGAAAAATTACACTAAATGCATATTATATACTGTAAATAAAATATGAAATAGTACAGTAAATATTTATTACACACTCTATGTAAACTATCAAAAACTACACCAAATATATGTTATATAATTTACATAAAATATGAAATGTACACCAAATATATATTATATTCTGTACATAAAATATCAAAACGCACAGTAAATCTATTTCATATATTGTACATATAATATTAACTGAAAGTACACCAAATACATTTTATATATTGTAAATAAAATATCCAAAAGCACAGTAACTATATATTACATACTGTAGATAAAATACCCAAAAGTACACCAAATATGTGTTATATATACTGTAAATAAACAATCAAAAAAACAGTAATTATATTTAATATACTGTACATAAAATATCAAAAATTACACGAAATGTATACTATATACTGTAAAAAAAATCTAAAATTACATTAAATATATATTACCCACTCTATGTAAAATATCAAAAACTATGCCAAATATATATTATATAATTTACATAAAATATCAAAAGTATACCAAATATATATTATATACTGTACATAAAATATCAAAAAGTACAGTAGATGTGCTGCAAATATTGTACATATAATATTAACTAAAAGTACACCAAATACATTTTATATACTGTAAATAAAATATCCAATAGTACAGTAAATATTACATACTGTATATAAAATATCAAAAATTACACCAAATATGTGTTATATACACTGTAAATAAACTGTAAAAACTACAGTAATTATATTTAATACACTGTACATAAAATATCAAATATTACACTAAATGCATATTATATACTGTAAATAAAATATCAAATATTACAGTAAATATTTATTACACACTCTATGTAAAATATCAAAAACTACGCCAAATATATATTATATAATTTACATAAAATATCAAAAGTACACCAAATATATATTATATACTGTACATAAAATATGAAAAGGTACAGTAAATATATTTCATATATTGTACATATATTAAATAAAGTACACCAAATACATTGTATATACTGTAAATAAAATATCCAATACTACAGTAAATATATATTACATACTGTACATAAAATATCAAAATGTACACCAAATATGTGTTATATATAGTGTAAATAAGCTATCAAATACTACAGTAATTATATTTAATATACTGTACATAAAACGCATACTGTACATAAAATATCAAAAATTACACCAAATATGTGTTATATATACTGTAAAAAAACTATAAAATCTACAGTAATTATATTTAATATACTGTACATATAATATCAAAAATTACACTAAATGCATATTATATACTGTTAATAAAATATCAAATAGTACAGTAAATATTTATTACACACTCTATGTAAAATATCAAAAACTACACCAAATATGTGTTATATATACTGTAAATAAACAATGAAAAATTAGAGTAATTATATTTAATATACTGTACTTAAAATATCAAAAATTACACGAAATGTATACTATATACTGTAAAAAAAAATCTAAAATTACAGTAAATATATATTACACACCTTATGTAAAATATCAAAAACTACGCCAAATATATAGGAGATAATTTACATAAAATATAAAAGTACACCAAATATATATTATGTACTGTACATAAAATATCAAAAATACAGTAAATATATTGCAAAAATTGTACATATAATATTAACTAAAAGTACACCAAATACATTTTATATACTGTAAATAAAATATCAAAAAGTACAGTACATATATATTACATACTGTACATAAAATATCAAAAAGTACACCAAATATGTGTTATATATACTGTAAATAAACTATAAAAACTACAGAAATTATATTTAATATACTGTACATAAATTATCAAAAATTACACAAAATGTATATTATATACTGTAAATAAAATATCAAAAATTACAGTAAATATATATTACACATTCTATTTAAAATATCAAAAACTACACCAAAAATATATTTTATAATTTACATAAAATATCAAAAGTACACTTAATATATTTTGTATACTGTACATAAAATATGAAAATGTACAGTAAATATATATCATATATTCTACATATAATATTAAATAAAGTACACCAAATACATTTTATATACTGTAAATAAAATATCCAATAGTACAGTAAATATTACATACTGTACATAAAATATTAAAAAGTACACCAAATATGTGTTATATATACTGTAAATAAACTGTAAAAACTACAGTAATTATATTTAATACACTGTACATAAAATATCAAAAATTACACTAAATGCATATTATATACTGTAAATAAAATATCAAATAGTGCAGTAAATATTTATTACACACTCGATGTAAAATATCAAAAACTACGCCAAATATATAGTATATAATTTACATAAAATATCAAAAGTACACGAAATATATATTATATACTGTACATAAAATATCAAAAGTACAGTAAATATATTGCAAATATAGTACATATAATATTAACTAAAAGTACACCAAATACATTTTATATACTGTAAATAAAACATCCAAAAGTACAGTAAATATATATTACATACTGTATATAAAATATCGAAAAGTACAATAAATATGTGTTATATATACCGTAAATAAACTTTAAAAACTACAGTAATTATATTTAATATACTGTACATAAAATATCAAAAATTACACTAAATTAATATGATATACAGTAAATAAAATATCAAACAGTACAGTAAATATTTATTACGCACTCTATGTAAAATATCAAAAACTACACCAAATATACGTTATATAATTTACATAAAATATCAAAAGTATGCCAAATATATATTATATACTGTACATAAAATATCAAAATGCACAGTAAATCTATTTCATATATTGTACATATAATATTCACTGAAAGTACACCAAATACATTTTATATACTGTAAATAAAATATCCAAAAGCACAGTAAATATTTATTACATACTGTACATAAAATATCAAAAACTACACCAAATATGTGTTATATATACTGTAAATAAACAATCAAAAACTACAGTAATTATATTTAATATACTGTACATAAAATATCAAAAATTACACGAAATGTATACTTTATAGTGTAAAAAAAAATCTAAAATTACAGTAAATATATATTACACACTCTAGGTAAAATATCAAAAACTACATCAAATATATATTGTATAATTTACATAAAATATGAAAAGTACACAAAATATATATTATATACTCTACATAAAATATCAAAACTTACAGTACATATATTGCAAGTATTGTACATATAATATTTCTTAAAAGTCCCTCAAATACATTTTCTATACTGTAAATAATATATCCAAAAGCACAGTAAACATATGTCACATACTGTACATAATGTATCAAAAAGTACACCAAATATGTGTTATATATACTGTAAATAAACAATCAAAAACTACAGTAATTATATTTAATATACTGTACATAAAATATCAAAAATTACACGAAATGTATACTATATACTGTACAAAAAATATCTAAAATTACATTAAATATATATTACACACTCTATGAAAAATATCAAAATCTACGCCAAATATATATTATATAATTTACATAAAATATCAAAAGTACACCAAATAGATATTACATAGTGTACATAAAATATCAAAATGCAGAGTAAATATATTTCATATAATGTACATATATTAACTAAGAGTACACCAAATACATTTTATATACTGTAAATAAAATATCCAGTAGTACAGTAAATATATATTACATACTGTACATAAAATATCAAAAAGTACACCAAATATGTGTTATCTATACTGTAAATATGCTATCAAAAACTACAATAATTATAATTAATATACAGTACATAAAATATCAAAAATTACACTAAATGCATATTATATACTGCAAATAAAATATCAAATAGTACAGTAAATATTTATTACACACTCTACGTTAAATATCAAAAACTACACCAAATATATGTTATATAATTTACATAAAATATCAAAAGTACACCAAATATATATTATATACTCTACATAAAATATCAAAATGCACAGTATATCTATTTCATATATTGTACATATAATATTAACTGAAAGTACACCAAATACATTTTATATACTGTAAATAATATATCCGAAAGCACAGTAAATATATATTACATACGGTACATAAAATATCAAAAAGTATACCAAATATGTGTTATACATACTGTAAATAAACAATCAAAAAATACAGTAATTATATTTAATATGCTGTACATAAAATATCAAAAATTACACGAAATGTATACTATATACTGTAAAAAAAATCTAAAATTACAGTAAATATATGTTACACACTCTATCTAAAATATCAAAAACTACGACAAATATATATTATATAATTTACATAAAATATCAAAAGTACACCAAATAGATATTATATACTGTACATAAAATATCAAAAAGTACAGTATATATATTTCATATATTGTACATATAATATTACCTAAAGGTACACCAAATACATTTTATATACTGTAAATAAAATATCCAATAGTACAGTAAATATATACTCTAAATAAAATATCCAATAGTACAGTAAATATATATTACATACTGTACATAAAATATCGAAAAGTACACCAAATATGTGTTATATATACTGTAAATAAAGTATAAAAACTACAGTAATTATATTTTATATACTGTACATAAAATATGAAAAATTACACTAAATGCATATTGTATACTGTAAATAAAATATCAAATAGTACAGTAAATATTTATTACACACTCTATGTAAAATATCAAAAACTACACCAAATATATGTTATATAATTTACATAAAATATCAAATGTACACCAAATATATATTATATTCTGTACATAAAATATCAAAATGCACATTAAATCTATTTCATATATTGTACATATAACATTAACTGAAAGTACACCAAATACATTTTATATATTGTAAATAAAATATCCAAAAGCACAGTAAATATATATTACATACTGTAGATAAAATATCCAAAAGTACACCAAATATGTGTTATATATACTGTAAATAAACAATCAAAAAAACAGTAATTATATTTAATATACTGTACATAAAATATTAAAAATTACACGAAATGTATACTATATACAGTAAAAAAAATCTAAAATTACATTAAATATATATTACACACTCTATGTAAAATATCAAAAACTACGCCAAATATATATTATATAATTTACATAAAATATCAAAAGTACACCAAATAGATATTATATAGTGTACATAAAATATCAAAATGCACAGTAAATATATTTCACATAATGTACATATATTAACTAAAAGTACACCAAATACATTTTATATACAGTAAATAAAATTTCCAATAGTTCAGTAAATATATATTACATACTGTACATAAAATATCAAAAAGTACACCAAATGTGTGTTACCTATACTGTAAATAAGCTATCAAAAACTACAAAAATTATATTTAATATACTGTACATAAAATATCAAAAATTACACTGAATGCATATTATATACTGCAAATAAAATATCAAATAGTACAGTAAATATTTATTACACACTCTATGTTTAATATCAAAAACTACACCAAATATATGTTATGTAATTTACATAAAATATCAAAAGTACACCAAATATATATTATATACTGTACATAAAAAATCAAAATGCACAGTAAATCTATTTCATATATTGTATACATAATATTAACTGAAAGTACTCCAAATACATTTTATATACTGTAAATAAAATATTCAAAAGCACAGTATGTATATATTACGTACGGTACATAAAATATCAAAAAGTACACCAAATATGTGTTATACATACTGTAAATAAACAATCAATAAATACAGTAATTATATTTAATATACTGTACATAAAATATCAAAAATTACACCAAATGTATACTATATACTGTAAAAAAATATCTAAAATTACAGTAAATATATGTTACACACACTATGTAAAATATCAAAAACTACGACAAATATATATTATATAAATTACATAAAATATCAAAAGTACACCAAATAGATATTATATACTGTACATGAAATAACAAAATGTACAGTAAATATATTTCATATATAGTAAATATAATATTAACTAAAACTACACCAAATACATTTTATATACTGTAAATAAAATATCCAATAGTACAGTAAATATATATTACATACTGTACATAAAATATCAAAAAGTACACCAAATATGTGTTATAGATACTGTAAATAAACAATCAAAAACTACAGTAATTATATTTAGTATACTGTACATAAAATATCAAAAATTACACTAAATGCATATTATATACTGTAAATAAAATTTCAAATAGTACAGTAAATATTTATTACACACTCTATGTAAAATATCAAAAACTACACCAAATATATGTTATATACTTTACATAAAATATCAAAAGTACACCAAATATATATTATATACTGTACATAAATTATCAAAATGCACAGTAAATCTATTTCATATATTGTACATATAATATTAACTGAAAGTACACCAAATACATTTTATATACTGTAAATAAAATATCCAAAAGCACAGTAAATATATATTACATACTGTACATAAAATATCAAAAAGTACACCAAATATGTATTATATACACTGTAAATAAACTATAAAATCTAGAGTATTTATATTTAATATACTGTACATAAAATATCAAAAATTACACTAAATGCATATTTAATACTGTAAATAAAATATCAAATAATACAGTAAATATTTATTACACACTCTATGTAAAATATCAAAAACTACACCAAATATATGTTATATAATTTACATAAAATATCAAAAGTACACCCAATATATATATATACTGTACCTAAAATATCAAAATGCACAGTAAATCTATTTCATATATTGTACATATAATATTTCCTAAAAGTACACCAAATACATTTTCCATACTGTAAATAAAATATCCAAAAGCACAGTAAATATATATTACATACTGTACATAAAATATCAAAAAGTACACCAAATATGTGTTATATATACTGTAAATAAACAATCAGAAACTACAGTAATTATATTTAATATACTATACAAAAAATATCAAAAATTACACGAAATGTGTACTATATACTGTACAAATATACCTAAAATTACATTAAATACATATTACACACTCTATGTAAAATATCAAAAACTATGCCAAATATATATTATATAATTTACATAAAATATCACAAGTACACCAAATTTATATTATATACTGTACATAAAATATCAAAATCATAGTAAATCTATTTCATATATTGTACATATAATATTAACTGAAAGTACACCAAATACATTTTATACACTGTAAATAAAATATCGAAAAGCACAGTAAATATACATTACATACTGCACATAAAATATCAAAAAGTACACCAAATATGTGTTATATATACTGTAAATAAACAATCAAAAACTACAGTAATTATATTTAATATACTGTACATAAAATATCAAAAATTACACTAAATGCATATTATATACTGTAAATAAAATATCAAATAGTACAGTAAATATTTATGACACACTCTATGTAAAATATCAAAAACTACACCAAATATGTGTTAGATATACTGTAAATAAACAATCAAAAAATACAGTAATTATATTTAATATATTGTACATAAAATATCAAAAATTACACGAAATGTATACTATATACTGTAAAAAAAAATCTAAAATTGCAGTAAATATATATTACACACTCTATGTAAAATACCAAAAACTACGCCAGATATATATTATATACTTTACATAAAATATCAAAAGTATGCCCAAATATATATTATACACTGTACATAAAATATCAAAAAGTTCAGTAAACATATTGTAAATATTGTACATATAATATTAACTAAAAGTACACCAAATACATTTTATATACTGTAAATAAAATATCCAAAAGTACAGTAAATATATATTACATACTGTACATAAAATATCAAAAAGTACACCAAATATGTGTTATATATACTTTAACTAAGCTATCAAAAACTACAGTAATTATATTTAATATACTGTACATAAAATATCAAAAATTACACTAAATGCATATTATATACTCTAAATACAATATCAAATAGTACAGTAAATATTTATTACACACTCTATGTAAAATATCAAAAACTACACCAAATATATGTTATATACTTTACATAAAATATCAAAAGTACACCAAATATATATTATATACTGTACATAAATTATCAAAATGCACAGTAAATCTATTTCATATATTGTACATATAATATTCACTGAAAGTACACCAAATACATTTTATATGCTGTAAATAAAATATAAAAAAGCACAGTAAATATATATTACATAGTGTACATAAAATATCAAAATTACACCAAATATGTATTATATATACTTTAAATAAACTATAAAATCTACAGTAATTATATTTAACATACTGCACATAAAATATCAAAAATTACACTAAATGCATATTAAATACTGTAAATAAAATATCAAATAGTACAGTAAATATTTATTACACACTCTATGTAAAATATCAAAAACTACACGAAATATACGTTATATAATTTACATAAAATATCAAAAGTACACCAAGTATATATTATATACTGTACCTAAATTATCAAAATGCACAGTAAATCTATTTCATATATTGTACATATAATATTTCCTAAGAGTACACCAAATAAATTTTCCATACTGTAAATAAAATATCCAAAAGCACAGTAAATGTATATTACATACTGTACATAAAATATCAAAAAGCACACCAAATATGTGTTATATATACTGTAAATAAACAATCAGAAACTACAGTAATTATATTTAATATACTGTACATAAAATATCAAAAATTACACGAAATGTATACTATATACTGCACAAAAAGTATCTAAAATTACATTAAATATATATTACACACTCTATGTAAAATATCAAAAACTACGCCAAATATATATTATATAATTTACATAAAATATCAAAAGTACACCAAATAGATATTATATAGTGTACATAAAATATCATAATGCACAGTAAATATATTTCATATAATGTACATATATTGACTAAAAGTACACCAAATTCATTTTATATACTGTAAATACAATATCCAATAGTTCAGTAAATATATATTACATACTGTATATAAAATATCAAAAAGTACACCAAATATGTGTTATCTATACTGTAAATAAGCTATCAAAAACTACAAAAATTATAATTAATATACTGTACATAAAATATCAAAAATTACACTAAATGCATATTATATACTGCAAATAAAATATCAAATAGTACAGTAAATATTTATTACACACTCTATGTTAAATATCAAATACTACACCAAATATGTTATATAATTTACATAAAATATCATAAGTACACCAAATATATATTATATACTGTACATAATATATCAAAATGCACAGTAAATCTATTTCATATATTGTACATATAATATTAACTGAAAGTACACCAAATACATTTTATATACTGTAAATAATGTATCCAAAAGCACAGTAAATATATATTACGTACGGTACATAAAATATCAAAAAGTACACCAAATATGTGTTATATATACTGTAAATAAACAATCAAAAAATACAGTAATTATATTTAATATACTGTACATAAAATATCAAAAATTACACGAAATGTATACTATATACTGTAAAAAAATATCTAAAATTACAGTAAATATATGTTACACACTCTATGTAAAATATCAAAAACTACGACAAATATATATTATAGAATTTATATAAAATATCAAAAGTACACCAAATAGATATTATATACTGTACATAAAATATCAAAAAGTACAGTAAATATATTTCATATATTGTACATATAACATTAACTAAAAGTACACCAAATACATTTTATATACACTAAATAAAATATCCAATAGTACAGTAAATATATATTACATACTGTACATAAATATCAAAAAGTACACCAAATATGTGTTATATATACTGTAAATAAGGTATAAAAACTACAGTAATTATATTTAATATACTGTACATAAAATATGAAAATTACACTAAATGCATATTATATACTGTAAATAAAATATCAAATAGTACAGTAAATATTTATTACACACTCTATGTAAAATATCAAAAACTACACCAAATATATGTTATATAATTTACATAAAATATCAAATTACACCAAATATATATTATATTCTGTACATAAAATATCAAATTGCACAGTAAATCTATTTCATATATTGTACATATAATATTAACTGAAAGTACACCAAATACATTTTATATATTGTAAATAAAATATCCAAAAGCACAGTAAATATATATTACATACTGTAGATAAATTATACAAAAGTACACCAAATATGTGTTATATATACTGTAAATAAACAATGAAAAAAACAGTAATTATATTTAATATACTGTACATAAAATATCAAAAATTACACGAAATGTATACTATGTACTGTAAAAAATATCTAAAATTACATTAAATATATATTACACACTCTATGTAAAATACCAAAAACTACGCCAAATATATATTATATAATTTACATAAAATATAAAAAGTACAACAAATATATATATTATACTGAACATAAAACATCAAAAATACAGTAAATATATTGCAAATATTGTACATATAATATTAACTAAAAGTACACCAAATACATTTTATATACTGTAAATAAAATATCCAAAAGAACAGTAAATATATATTACATACTGTACATAAAATATCAAAAAGTACACCAAATATGTGTTATATATACTGTAAATAAACTATAAAAACTACAGTAATTATATTTAATATACTGTACATAAAATATCAAAAATTACACAAAATGTATATTATATACTGTAAAAAAATATCAAAAATTACAGTAAATATATATTACACATTCTATTTAAAATATCAAAAACTACACCAAAAATATATTTTATAATTTACATAAAATAGCAAAAGTACACTTAATATATTTTATATACTGAACATAAATTATGAAAATGTACAGTAAAAATATTTCATATATTGTACATATAATATTAAATAAAGAACACCAAATACATTTTATACACTGTACATAAAATATCCAAATGTACAGTAAATATATATTACATACTGTGCATAAAATATCAAAAAGTACACCAAATATGTGTTATATATACTGTAAGTAAGCTATCAAAAACTACAGTAATTATATATAATATACTGTACATAAAACACATACTGTACATAAAATATCAAAAAGTACACCAAATGTGTGTTATATATACTGTAAAAAAGCTATAAAATCTACAGTAATTATATTTAATGTACTGTACATAAAATATCAAAAATTACACTAAATGCATATTATATACTGTAAATAAAATATCAAATAGTAAAGTAAATATTTATTACACACTCTATGTAAAATATCAAAAACTACACCAAATATGTGTTATATATACAGTAAATAAACAATCAAAAATTACAGTAATTATATTTAATATACTGTACATAAAATATCAAAAAATACACGAAATGTATACTATATACTGTAAAAAAAATCTAAAATTACAATAAATATATATTACACACTCTATGTAAAATATCAAAAACTACACAAAATATATATTATATAATTTACATAAAATATCAAAAGTACACCAAATATATATTATATACTGTACATAAAATATCGAAAATACAGTAAATATATTGCAAATATTGTACATATAAAATTAACTAAAAGTACACCAAATACATTTTATATACTGTAAATAAAATATCCAAAACTACAATAAATATATATTACATACTGTACATAAAATATCAAAAAGTACACCAAAAATATGTTATATATACTGTAAATAAACTATAAAAACTACAGTAATTATATTTAATATACTGTACATAAAATATCAAAAATTTCACGAAATGTATATTATATACTGTAAATAAAATATCGAAAAGTGCAGTAAATATATATTACACACTGTACCGAAAATATCAAAAACTACACCAAATATATATTATATAATTTACAGAAAATATCAAAAGTACACCAACTACATATTATATACTCTACATAAAATATCAAAATGTACAGTAAATATGTTTCATATATTTTACATATAATATTAACTAAAAGTACACCAAATACATTTTATATACTGTAAATAAAATATCCAAAATACAGCAAATATATATTAGCTACTGTACATAAAAGTATCAAAAAGTACACCAAATATGTGTTATATATACTCTAAATAAACTGTCAAAAACTACAGTAATTGTATTTAATATACTGTACATAAAATATCAAAAATTACACAAAATGTATATTTTATACTGTAAATAAAATATCAAAAAGTATAGTAAATATATATTATACAGTCTATGTAAAATATCAAATACTACATCAAATATATATTATATAATTTATATAAAATATCAAAATTACACCAAATATATATTATATACTGTACATAAAATATCAAAAGTACAGTAAATATATTTCATATATTGTATATATAATACTAAATAAAAGTACACCAAATACATTTTATATACTGTAAAGAAAATATCCAAAATACAGTAAATATATATTACATAGCGTACATAAGATATCAAAATGTACACCAAATATGTGTTGTATATATTGTAAATAATCTATCAAAACTACAGTAATAATATTCAATACACTGTACATAAAATATCAAAAATTACACCAAATGTATATTATATACTGTAAATAAAATATCCAAAAGTACAGTAAATATATATTACACATTCTTTGTAAAATATCAAAAACTACACCAAATACACATTATATAATTTACAGAAAATATCAAAGTACAACAAATATATATTATATACTGTACATAAAATATCAAAAAGTACAGTAAAAATATCGCAAATATTGTACATATAATATTAACAAAAAGTACACCAAATACATTTTATATACTGTAAATAAAATATCCAATAGCACAGTAAATATATATTACATACTGTACATAAAATATCAAAAAGTACACCAAATATGTGTTATAGATACTGTAAATAAGCTATCAAAACTACAGTAATTATATATAATATACTGTACATAAAATATCAAAAATTACACTAAATGCATATTATATACTGTAAATAAAATATCAAATAGTACAGTAAATATTTATTACAGACTCTATGTAAAATATCAAAAACTACACCAAATATATGTTATATAATTTACATAAAATATCAAAAGTTCACCAAATATATATTATATACTATACATAAAATATCAAAATGCACAGTAATCTATTTCATATATTGTACATATAATACTAACTGAAAGTACACCAAATACATTTTATATACTGTAAATAAAATATCCAAAAGCACAGTAAATATATATTACATACTGTACATAAAATTTCAAAAAGTACACCAAATATGTGTTATATATACTGTAAATAAACAATCAAAAACTACAGTAATTATATTTAGTATACTGTACATAAAATATCAAAAATTACACGAAATGTATACTATATACTTTAAAAAATATCTAAAATTACAGTAAATATATATTACACACTCTATGTAAAACATCAAAAACTACGCCAAATATATATTATATGATTTACATAAAATATCAAAAGTACACCAAATAGATATTATATACAGTTCATAAAATATGAAAAAGTTCAGTAAATATATTTCATATGTTGTACATATAATATTAACTAAAAGTACACCAAATACATTTTATATAGTGTAAATGAAATATCCAATAGTACAGTAAATATATATTACATATTGTACATAAAATATCAAAAAGTACACCAAATATGTGTTATATATACTGTAAATAAACTATAAAAACTACAGTAATTATATTTAATATACTGTACATAAAATATCATAAATTACACGAAATGCATATTATGTACTGTAAATAAAATATCAAATACTACAGTAAATATTTATTACACACTCTATGTAAAATATCAAAAACTACACCATATATATGTTATATAATTTACATAAAATATCAAATGTACACCAAATATATATTATATTCTGTACATAAAATATCAAAATGCACAGTAAATCTATTTTATATATTTTACATATAATATTAACTGAAAGTACACCAAATACATTTTATATACTGTAAATAAAATATCCAAAAGCACAGTAAATATATATTACATACTGTACATAAAATATCAAAAAGTACACCAAATATGTGTTATATATACTGTAAATAAACAATCAAAAAATACACTAATTATATTTAATATACTGTACATAAAATATCAAAAATTACACGAAATATATACTATATACCGTAAAAAAAATCAAAAATTACAGTAAATATATATTACACACTCCATGTAAAATATCAAAAACTACACCAAATATACATTACATAATTTACATAAAATATCAAAAGTACACCAAATAGATATTATATATTGTACATAAAATATCAAAGTGTACAGTACATATATTTCATATATTGTACATATAATATTAACTAAAAGTACACCAAATACATTTTATATACTGTAAATAAAATATCCAATAGTACAGTAAATATATATTACATACTGTACATAAAATATCAAAAAGTACACCAAATATGTGTTATATGTACTGTAAATAAAGTGTCAAAAACTACAGTAATTATATTTAATATACTGTACATAAAATGTCAAAAATTACACCAAATGTATATTATATACTGTAAATAAAATATCAAAAAGTACAGTAAATATATATTATACACAGTACCGAAAATATCAAAAACTACACCAAATATATATCAAATAATTTACAGAAAATATCAAAAGTACACCAAATACATATTATATACTCTACATAAAATATCAAAATGTACATTAAATATATTTCATATATTTTACATATAATATTAACTAAAAGTACAGCAAATACATTTTATATAGTGTAAATAATATATCCAAAATACAGTAAATATATATTACCTACTGTACATAAAAGTATCAAAAAGTACAGCAAATATGTGTTATATATACTCTAAATAAACTATCAAAAACTACAGTAATTATATTTAATATACACTACATAAAATATCAAAAATTATACAAAATGTATATTATATACTGTAAATAAAATATCAAAGTATAGTAAATATATATTACACAGTCTATGTAAAATATCAAAGACTACACCAAATATATATTATATAATTTATATAAAATATCAAATGTACACCAAATATATATTATATACTGTACATAAAATATCAAAAAGTACAGTAAATATATTTTATATATTGTATATATGATATTAACTACAAGTACACCAAATAAATTTTATATACTGTAAATTAAAAATCCAAAATTCAGTAAATATATATTACACAGTGTACATAAAATATCAAAAGTACACCAAATATGTGTTGTATATACTGTAAATAAAGTATCAAAAACGACAGTAATTATATTCAATATAGTGTACATAAAATATCAAAAATTACACCAAATGTGTATTATATACTGTAAATAAAATATCAAAAAGTACAGTAAATATATATTACACATTCTATGTAAAATATCAAAAACTACACTAAATATACATTATATAATTTACATAAAATATCAAAGTACAACAAATATATATTCTATACTGTACATAAAATATCAAAAAGAACAGTAAATATATCGCAAATATTGTACATATAATATTAACAAAAAGTACATGAAATACATTTTATATACTGTAAATAAAATATCCAATAGTACAGTAAATATATATTACATACTGTACATAAAATATAAAAGTACACCAAATATGTGTTATATATACTGTAAATAAACTGTCAAAAACTACAGTAATTATATTTAATATACTGTACATAAAATGTCAAAAATTACACCAAATGTATATTATATACTGTAAATAAAATATCAAATAGTACAGTAAATATTTATTACACACTCTATGTAAAATATCAAAAACTACACCAAATATATGTTATATAATTTACATAAAATATCAAAAGTACACCAAATATATATTATATACTGTAGATAAAATATCAAAATGCACAGTAAATCTATTTCGTATATTGTACATATAATATAAACTGAAAGTACACCAAATACATTTTATATACTGTAAATAAAATATCCAAAAGCACAGTAAATAGATATTACATACTGTACATGAAATATCAAAAAGTACACCAAATATGTGTTATATATACTGTAAATAAACTATAAAAAACGACAGTAATTATATTTAATATACTGTACATAAAATATCAAAAATTACACTAAATGCATATTATATACTGTAAATAAAATATCAAATAGTACAGTAAATATTTATTACACACTCTATGTAATATATCAAAAACTACACCAAATATATGTTATATAATTTACATAAAATATCAAAAGCACACCAAATATATATTATATACTGTACATAAAATAACAAAAATTACACGAAATGTATACTATATACTGTAAAAAAAATCTAAAATTACAGTAATTATATATTACACACTCTATGTAAAATATCAAAAACTACGCCAAATATATATTGTATAATTTACGTAAAATATCAAATGTATAACAAATATATAGTATATACTGTACATAAAATATCAAAAGGTACAGTATATATATTGCAAATATTGTACATATAATATTACCTAAAAGTACACCAAATGCATTTTATATACTGTAAATAAAATATCCAAAAGTACAGTAAATATATCTCATATACTGTACATAAATTATCAAAAAGTACACCAAATACGTGTTATATATACTGTTAATAAACTATAAAAACTAAAGTAATTATATTTAATATACTGTACATAAAATATCAAAAATTACACTAAATGCATATGATATACTGTAAATAAAATATCAAATAGTACAGTAAATATTTATTACACACTCTATGTAATTTATCAAAAACTACACCATATATATGTATATAATTTACATAAAATATCAAATGTACACCAAATATATATTAAATTCTGTACATAAAATATCAAAATGCACAGTAAATCTATTTCATATATTGTACATATAATATTAACTGAAAGTACACCAAATACATTTTATATACTGTAAATAAAATATCCAAAAGCACAGTAAATATATATTACATACTGTACATAAAATATCAAAAAGTACACCAAATATGTGTTATATATACTGTAAATAAACAATCAAAAAATACACTAATTATATTTAATATACTGTACATAAAATATCAAAAATTACACGAAATGTATACTATATATCGTAAAAAAAATCTAAAATTACAGTAAATATATATTACACACTCTATGTAAAATATCAAAAACTACGCCAAATATACATTACATAATTTACATAAAATATCAAAAGTACACCAAATACATATTATATACTGTACATAAAATATCAAAGTGTACAGTATATATATTTCATATATTGTACATATATTAACTAAAAGTACACCAAATACATTTTATATACTGTAAATAAAATATCCAATAGTACAGTAAATATATATTACATACTGTACATAAAATATAAAAGTACAACAAATATGTGTTATATATACTGTAAATAAACTGTCAAAAACTACAGTAATTATATTTAATATACTGTACATAAAATGTCAAAAATTACACCAAATGTATATTATATACTGTAAATAAAATATGAAATAGTACAGTAAATATTTATTACACACTCTATGTAAAATATCAAAAACTACACCAAATATATGTTATATAATTTACATAAAATATCAAAAGTACACCAAATATATATTATATACCGTACATAAAATATCAAAATGCACAGTAAATCTATTTCATATAGTGTACATATAATATTAACTGAAAGTACACCGAATACATTTTATATACTGTAAATAAAATATCCAAAAGCACAGTAAATATATACTACATAATGTACATAAAATATTAAAAAGTACACCAAGTATGTGTTATATATACTGTAAATAAGCAATCAAAAAAACAGTAATTATATTTAATATACTGTACATAAAATATCAAAAATTACATGAAATGTATACTATGTACTGTTAAAAAAAATTTAAATTACATTAAATATATATTACAGATTCTATTTAAAATATCAAAAACTACACCAAAAATAGATTTTATAATTTACATAAACTATCAAAAGCACACTTAATATATTTTATATACTGTACATAAAATATGAAAATGTACAGTAAATATACTTCATATATTGTACATAGATTAAATAAAGTACACCAAATATATTGTATATACTGTAAATAAAATATCCAAAACTACAGTAAATATATATTACATAATGTACATAAAATATCAAAAAGTACACCAAATACGTGTTATATATACTGTAAATAAGCTATCAAAAACTACAGTAATTATATTTAATATACTGTACATAAAATCCATACTGTACATAAAATATCAAAAAGTACACCAAATATGTGTTATATATACTGTAAAAAAACTATAAAATCTACAGAAATTATATTTAATATACTGTACATAAAATATAAAAGTTACACTAAATGCATATTATATACTGTAAATAAAATATCAATCAGTACAGTAAATATTTATTACACACTCTATGTAAAATATCCAAAACTACACCAAATATGTGTTATATATACAGTAAATAATCAAAAATTACAGTAATTATATTTAATATACTGTACATAAAATATCAAAAATTACACAAAATGCATATTATATACTGTAAATAAAATATCAAATAGTACAGTAAATAATTATTACACACTCTATGGAAAATATCAAAAACTACACCAAATATTTGTTATATAATTTACATAAAATATCAAAAGTACACCAAATATATATTATATACTCTACATAAAATATCAAAATGCACAGTAAATCTATTTCACATATTGTAAATATAATATTAACTGAAAGTACACCAAATACATTTTATATACTGTAAATAAAATATCCAATAGTACAGTAAATATATATTACATACTGTATCTAAATTATCAAAAAGTACACCAAATATGCGTTATATATACTGTAAATAAACTATCAAAAACTACAGTAATTATATTTAATATACTGTACATAAAATATCAAAAATTACACCAAATGTATATTATATACTGTAAATAAAATATTAAAAATTACAATAAATATATATTACACACTCTATGTAAAATATCAAAAACTACACCAATTATATATTATAAAATTTACATAAAATATCAAATCTACAACAAATATATATTACATACTGTACATAAATTATCAAAAAGTACAGTAAATATATTTCATATATTGGACATATAATATAAACTAAAAGTACAAAAAATACATTTTATATACTGTAAATAAAATATCCAAAGGTAAAGTAAATCTATATTACATACTGTACATAAAATATCAAATAGTACACCAAATATGTGTTTTATATACTGTATATAAACTATCAAAAACTACAGCAATTATATTTAACATACTGTATATAAAATATCAAAAATTACACCAAATATATATTATATACACTAAATATAATATCAAAAAGTACAGTAAATATTTATTACACACTCTGTTTAAAATATCAAAAATTACACACAATATATATTATATAATTTACATAAAATTTCAAAAGTACACCAAATATATATTATATACTGTACATAATATATCAGAAAGTTCTGTAAATATATTTCATATAGTGTACATATAATATTAACTAAAATACACCAAATACATTTTATATACTGTAAACTAAATATTCAAACGTTCAGTAAATATATATTACATACTGTACATAAAATATCAAAAGTACACCAAATATGTGTTATATATACTGTAAATAAACTACCAAACACTACAGTAATCATATTTAATGTACTGTACATAAAATATCAAAAATTACACCAAATTTATATTATATACTGTAAATAAAATATCAAAAATTACAGTAAATATATATTACAAACTCTATGTAAATTATCAAAAACTACACCAAATATATATTATAAAATTTACATAAAATATCAAAAGTACAACAAATATATATTATATATTCTACATAAAATATCAAAATTTACAGTAAATATATTTCGTATATTGTACAGAGAATATTAACTAAAAGTACACCAAATACATTTTATGTACTGTAAATAAAATACCCAAAAGTACAGTAAATATATATTACATACTGTACATAAAATATCAAAAAGTACACCAAATATGTGTTATATATACTGTAAATAAGCTATCAAAAACTACAGTAATTATGTTTAATATACTGTACATAAAATATCAAAAATTACACTAAATGCATATTATATACTGTAAATAAAATATCAAATAGTACAGTAAATATTTATTAAACACTCTATGTAAAATATCAAAAACTACACCAAACATATGTTATATAATTTACATAAAATATCAAAAGTACACCAAATATATATTATATACTGTACATAAAATATCAAAATGCACAGTAAATCTATTTCATATATTGTACGTGTAATATTAACAGAAAGTACACCAAATACATTTTATATACTGCAAATAAAATATCTAAAAGCACAGTAAATATATACTACATACTGTACATAAAATATCAAAAAGTACACCAAATCTGTGTTATATGTACTGTAAATAAACAATCAAAAAATACAGTAATTATATTTAATATACTGTAAATAAAATATCAAAAACTACACGAAATGTATACTATATACCGTAAAAAAATATCTAAAATTACAGTAAATATATATTACACACTCTATGTAAAATATCAGAAACTACGCCAAATATATATTATATAATTTATATAAAATATCAAAAGTACACCAAATAGATATTATATACTGTACATAACGTATCAAAAAGTACAGTAAATATATTTCATATATTGTACATATAATATTAACTAAAAGTACACCAAATACATTTTATATACTCTAAATAAAATATCCAATAGTACAGTAAATATATATTACATACTGTACATAAAATATCAAAAAGTACACCAAATATGTGTTATATATACTGTAAATAAATTATAAAAACTACAGTAATTATATTTAATATAGTGTACATAAAATATGAAAAATTACACTAAATGCATATTATATACTGTAAATAAAATATCAAATAGTACAGTAAATATTTCTTACACACTCTATGTAAAATATCAAAAACTACACCAAATATATGTTATATAATTTACATAAAATATCAAAAGTACAGCAAATATATATTATATACTGTACATAAAATATCAAAAATTACACCAAATGCATATTATATACGGTAAATAACATATCAAAAAGGATAGCAATTATATACTACACACTCCATGTAAAATATCAAAAACTACACCAAATAGATAATATATAATTTACATAAAATATCAAAAGTACACAAAATATATATTATATACTCTACATAAAATAACAAAAAGTACAGTAAATATATTTCATATATTGCACATATTATATTAACTAAAAGTACACCAAATACATTTTATATACTGTAAATAAAATATCAAAAATACAGTAAATATATATTACATACTGTACAAAAAATATCAAAAAGTACACCAAATATGTGTTATATATAGTAAATAAAATATCAAAAACTACAGTAATTATATTTAATAAACTGTACATAAAATATCAAAAATTACACCAAATGTATAGTATTTACTGTAAATAACATATCAAAAACTACAGTAAAGATATATTACACATTCTCAGTAAAATATAAAAAACTACACCAAATATATATTATATACATTACATAAAATATCAAAAGTACAGGAAACTTATATTATACACTGTACATAAAATATCAAAATTACAGTAAATATATTCCATATATTGTACATATAATATTAACTAAAAGTACACCAAATACATTTCATATACTGTAAATAAAATATGAAAAACTACAGTAAATATGTATTACATACTGTACATGAAATATCAAAAGAACACCAAATATGTGTTATATATATTTTAAGTAAACTATCAAAAACTACCGTAATGATATTTAATATACTGTACATAAATTATCAAAAATTACTCCAAATGTACATAATATAGTGTATATAAAATATCAAAAAGTACAGTAAATATATATTACACACCCTATTTAAACTATCACAATGAACACCAAGTAGACATTATATAATTTACATAAAATATCAAAAGTACACCAAATAAATATTATATAATCTATATAAAATATCAAAATGTACAGTAAATATATTTCATATATTGCACATATTATATTAACTAAAAGTACACCAAATACGTTTTATATACTGTAAATAAAATATCAAAATATACAGTAAATATATATTACGTACTGTACATGAAATATCAAAAGGACACCAAATATGTGTTATATATACTGTACATAAACTATCAAAAACTACCGTAATGATATTTAATATACTGTACATAAATTATCAAAAATTACTCCAAATGTGCATTATATACTGTAAATAAAATATCAAAAAGTACAGTAAATATATATTACACACCCTATGTAAAATATCAGAAACTACACAAAAAATATATTATATAATTTACATAAAATATCAAAAGGACAGCAAATATATCTTATATAATCTACATAAAATATCAAAAATTGCAGTAAATATATTTCATATATTGTACAGAGAACATTAACTAAAAGTACACCAAGTACATTTTATATAGTGTAAATAAAATATCAAAATGTACAGTAAAAATATATTACACACCATATGTAAAATGTCACAATCTACACCAAATATATATTACATAATTTACATAAAATATCAAAAGGACACAAAATATACCTTATATACTGTACATAAAATATCAAAAATTACACCAAATTAATATTATATACTGTAAATAAATTATCAAAAATACAGTAAATATATATTACACACCTTATGTAAAATATCAATAACTACAACAAATATATATTGTTTAATTTACATAAAATATCAAAAGGACACGAAATAAATCTTATATACTGTACATAAAATATCAAAATGTACAGTAAATATATTCCATATATTGTATATATAATATTAACTAAAAGTACACCAAATACATTTTCTATACTGCAAATGAAATATCTAAAAGTACAGTAAATATGTATTACATACTGTACATAAAATATCAAAAAGTACACCAAATATGTGTTTTATATACTGTAAATAAACTATAAAAAACTACAGTAATTATATTTAATATACTGTACATAAAATATCAAAAATTACACCAAATGTACGTTATTTACTGTAAATAAAATATCAAAAAGTACAGTAAATATATATTACACACCATATGTAAAATATCACAATCTACACCAAATATATATTATATAATTTACATAAAATATCAAAAGGACACCAATTATATCTTATATACTGTACATAAAATATCAAAAAGTGCAGTAAACATATTTCATATATTGTACATATAATAATAATTAAAGTACAACAAATACATTTTATATACTGTAAATAAAATATCAAATAGTACAGTAAATATATATTACATACTGAACATAAAATATCAAAAAGTAAACCAAATATGTGTTATATATACTGTAAATAAACTATCAAAAACTACAGTACTTATATTTAATATACTGTACATAAAATATCAAAAAGTACAGTAAATATGTTTCATATATTGTACATATAATAATAATTAAAGTACAACAAATACATTTTATATACTGTAAATAAGATTTCAAAAATTACAGTAAATATATATTACATACTGTCCATAAAATATCATAAAGTACACCAAATATGTGTTATATATACTGTAAATAAACTATCAAAAACTACAGTAATCATATTTAATATACTGTACATAAAATATCAAAAATTACACCAAATGTATATTATATACTTTAAATAAAATATGAAAAAGGACAATAAATATATATTACACACCCTATGTAAAATATCAAAAGCTACACCAAATATATATTATATAATTTACATAAAATATCAAAAGGACACCAAATATATATTATATGCTGTACATAAAATATCAAAAATTACAGTAAATATATGTCATATATTGTGCATATAATATTAACTAAAAGTACACCAAATACATTTTATATACTGTAAATAAAATATCAAATAGTACAGTAAATATATATTACATACTGAACATAAAATATCAAAAAGTAAACCAAATATGTGTTATATATACTGTAAATAAACTATCAAAAACTACAGTACTTATATTTAATATACTGTACATAAAATATCAAAAATTACACCAAATGTATAATATATACTGTAAATAACATATCAAAAAGGACAGTAAATATATACTACACACCCTATGTAAAATATCAAAAACTACACCAAACATATATTATATAATTTACATAAAATATCAAAACGAAACCAGATATATGTTATATACTGTACATAAATATCAAAAAGTACAGTAAATATATTTCATACATTGTACATATATTAAATAAAAGTACGCCAAATACATTTTATATACTGTAAATAAAATATCAAATATTACACTAAAGATATATTACATACTGTACATAAAATATCAAAAACACCCCAGATATGTGTTATATATAGTGTAAATAAACTATGAAAAGCTACAGTAATTATATTAATATACTGTACATAAAATATCAAAAATTACACCAAATATATTATATACTGTAAATAAACTATCAAAAATACAGTAAATATATATTACACACGCTATGTAAAATATAACAAACTACACCAAATATATATTTTACAATTTACATAAAATATCAAGAGGACACTAAATATATCTTATATACTGTAAATAAAATATGAAAAACTACAGTAAATATGTTTCATAGATTGTACATATAATATTAACCAAAAGTACAACAAATACATTTTATATACTGTAAATAAAATTTCAAAAAGTACAGTAAATATATATTACATACTGTATATAAAATATCAAAAAGTACACCAAATATGTGTTATATATACTGTAAATAAACTGTGAAAAACTACAGTAATATATTTAACATACTGTACATAAAATATCAAAAATGACACCAAATGTATATTATATACTGTAAATAAAATATTAAAAAGGACAGTAAATATATATTACACCCTATGTAAAATATCAAAAACTACACCAAAAATATATTATATAATTTACATAAAATATCAAAAGGACACCAAATATATCTTATATACTGTACGTAAAATATCAAAAAGTACACCAAATGTGTGGTGTATATACTGTAAATATACTATGAAAAACTACAGTACTTATATTTAATATACTGTACATAAATTATCAAAATTTACACCAAATGTATAATATATACTGTAAATCAAATATCAAAAAGGACAGTAAATATATACTGCACTCCCTATGTAACATATCAAAAACTACACCAAATATATATTATGTAATTTACATGAAATATCAAAAGGACAGCAAATATATATTATATACTGTACATAAAATATCAAAAATACAGAAAATGTATTTCATATATTGTGCATATAATATTAACTAAAAGTACACCAAATACATTTTATGTACTGTAAATAAAATATCAGAAAGTACAGTAAATATATATTACATACTGTACATAAAATATCAAAAAGTACAGCAATTATGTGTTATATATACTGTAAATAAACTATTAAAAACTACAGTACTTATATTTAATATACTGTACATAAAATATCAAAAAGTACACCAAATATCTGTTATATATACTGTAAATAAACTATCAAAAATTACAGTAATCATATTTAATATACTGTAGATAAAATATCAAATATTACACCAAATGTGTAATACATACTGTAAATAAAATATCAAAAAGGACAGTAAATATATACTACACACCCTATGTAAAATATCAAAAACTACACCAAATATATATTATATAGTTTACATAAAATATCAAAAGGCCACCAAATATATCTCATATACTGTACAGAAAATATCAAAAAGTACAGTAAATATATTTCATATATTGTACATATAATATTAACTAAAAGTACACCAAATACATTTTACATACTGTAAATAAAATATAAAAAATTACAGTAAGTATATATTATCTACTGTACATAAAATACCAAAAAGTACAGTAAATATATTTCATATATTGTACATATAATATTAACTAAAAGTACAACAAATACATTTTACATACTGTAAATAAAATATTAAAAATTACAGTAAGTATATATTATCTACTGTACATAAAATATCAAAAAGCACACCAAATATGTGTTATATATACTGTAAATAAACTATCAAAATCTTCAGTAATTATATTTAATATACTGTTCATAAAATATCAAAAATTACACCAAATGTATATTATACACTCTAAATAAAATATCAAAAATGACAGTAAATATATATTACACTCTATGTAAAATATCAAATACTACACCAAGTATATATTATATAATTTACATAAAATATCAAAATACACCAAATATATATTATATACTGTACATAAAATATCAAAAAGTACAGTAAATATATTTCATATATTGTACATATAATATTAATTAAAGTACACCAAATACATTTTACATACTGTAAATAAAATATCAAAAATTACTGTAAGTATATATTATCTACTCTACATAAAATATCAAAAAGTACAGTAAATATATTTCATATATTGTACATATAATATTAACTAAAAGTACACGAAATACATTTTACATACTGTAAATAAAATATAAAATTTACAGTAAGTATATATTATCTACTGTACATAAAATATCAAAAAGTACACCAAATATGTGTTATATATACTGTAAATAAACTATCAAAATCTTCAGTAATTATATTTAATATACTGTTCATAAAATATCAAAAATTACACCAAATGCATATTATACACTCTAAATAAAATATCAAAAAGGACAGTAAATATATATTACACTCTATGTAAAATATCAAAAGTTACACCAAATATATATTATATAATTTACATAAAATATCAAAATTTCACCAAATGTATATTATATACTGCACATAAAATATCAAAAAGTACAGTAAATATATTTCATATATTGTACATATAATATTAACTAAAATTACACCAAATACATTTTACATACTGTAAATAAAATATCAAAAATTAGAGTAAGTATATATTATCTACTGTACATAAACTATCAAAAAGTACAACAAATATGTGTTATATATACTGTAAATAAACTATCAAAATCTTCAGTAATTATATTTAATATACTGTTCAAAAATATCAAAAATTACACCCAATGTATATTATACACTCTAAATAAAATATCAAAAAGGTCAGTAAATATATATTACACTCTATGTAAAATATCAAAAACTACACCAAATATATATTATATAATTTACATAAAATATCAAAAGTACACCAAATATATATTATATACTGTACATAAAATATCAAAAAGTATAGTAAATATATTTCATATATTGTACATATACTATTAACTAATAGAACACCAAATACATTTTACATACTGTAAATAAAATATCAAAAATTACAGTAAGTATATGTAATCTACTGTACATAAAATATCAAATAGTACACCAAATATGTGTTATATATACTGTAAATAAACTATCAAAATCTACAGTAATTATATTTAATATACTGTTCATAAAATATCAAAAATTACACCAAATGTATATTATACACTCTAAATAAAATATCAAAAAGGACAGTAAATATATATTACAATCTATGTAAAATATCAAAAACTACACCAAATATATGTTATATAATTTACATAAAATATCAAAAGTACACAAAATATATATTATATATTGTACATAAAATATCAAAAGGGACAGTAAATATATTTCATATATTGTACATATAATATTAACTAAAAGTACACCAAATACATTTTACATACTGTAAATAAAATATCAAAAATTACAGTATGTATATATTATCTACTGTACAAAAAGTATCAAAAAGTACACCAAATATGTGTTATATATACTGTAAATAAACTATCAAAATCTTCAGTAATTATATTTAATATACTGTTCATAAAATATCAAAAATTACACCAAATGCATATTATCTACTCTACATAAAATATCAAAAAGTACAGTAAATATATTTCATATATTGTACATATAATATTAACTAAAAGTACACGAAATACATTTTACATACTGTAAATAAAATATAAAATTTACAGTAAGTATATATTATCTACTGTACATAAAATATCAAAAAGTACACCAAATATGTGTTATATATACTGTAAATAAACTATCAAAATCTTCAGTAATTATATTTAATATACTGTTCATAAAATATCAAAAATTACACCAAATGCATATTATACACTCTAAATAAAATATCAAAAAGGACAGTAAATATATATTACACTCTATGTAAAATATCAAAAGTTACACCAAATATATATTATATAATTTACATAAAATATCAAAATTTCACCAAATGTATATTATATACTGCACATAAAATATCAAAAAGTACAGTAAATATATTTCATATATTGTACATATAATATTAACTAAAATTACACCAAATACATTTTACATACTGTAAATAAAATATCAAAAATTAGAGTAAGTATATATTATCTACTGTACATAAACTATCAAAAAGTACAACAAATATGTGTTATATATACTGTAAATAAACTATCAAAATCTTCAGTAATTATATTTAATATACTGTTCAAAAATATCAAAAATTACACCCAATGTATATTATACACTCTAAATAAAATATCAAAAAGGTCAGTAAATATATATTACACTCTATGTAAAATATCAAAAACTACACCAAATATATATTATATAATTTACATAAAATATCAAAAGTACACCAAATATATATTATATACTGTACATAAAATATCAAAAAGTATAGTAAATATATTTCATATATTGTACATATACTATTAACTAATAGAACACCAAATACATTTTACATACTGTAAATAAAATATCAAAAATTACAGTAAGTATATGTAATCTACTGTACATAAAATATCAAATAGTACACCAAATATGTGTTATATATACTGTAAATAAACTATCAAAATCTACAGTAATTATATTTAATATACTGTTCATAAAATATCAAAAATTACACCAAATGTATATTATACACTCTAAATAAAATATCAAAAAGGACAGTAAATATATATTACAATCTATGTAAAATATCAAAAACTACACCAAATATATATTATATAATTTACATAAAATATCAAAAGTACACAAAATATATATTATATATTGTACATAAAATATCAAAAGGGACAGTAAATATATTTCATATATTGTACATATAATATTAACTAAAAGTACACCAAATACATTTTACATACTGTAAATAAAATATCAAAAATTACAGTATGTATATATTATCTACTGTACAAAAAGTATCAAAAAGTACACCAAATATGTGTTATATATACTGTAAATAAACTATCAAAATCTTCAGTAATTATATTTAATATACTGTTCATAAAATATCAAAAATTACACCAAATATATACTATACACTCTAAATAAAATATCAAAAAGACAGTAAATATATATTACACTCTATGTAAAATATCAAAAACTACACCAAGTATATATTATATAATTTACATAAAATATCAAAAGTACACCAAATATACATTATATACTGTACATAAAATATCAAAAAGTACAGTAAATATATTTCATATATTGTACATATAATATTAACTAAAAGTACACCAAATACATTTTACATACTGCTAATAAAATATAAAAAATTACAGTAAGTATAAATTATCTACTGTACATAAAATATCAAAAAGTTCAGTAAATATATTTCATATATTGTACATATAATATTAACTAAAAGTACAACAAATACATTTTACATACTGTAAATAAAATATCAAAAATTACAGTAAGTATATATTATCTACTGTACAAAAAATATCAAAAAGTTCACCAAATATGTGTTATATATACTGTAAATAAACTATCAAAATCTTCAGTAATTATATTTAATATACTGTTCATAAAATATCAAAAATTACACAAAATGTATATTATACACTCTAAATAAAATATCAAAAAGGACAGTAAATATATATTACACCCTATGTAAAATATCAAAAACTAAACCAAGTATATATTATATAATTTACATAAAATATCAAAAGTAGACCAAATATATATTATATACTGTACATAAAATATCAAAAAGTTCAGTAAATATATTTCATATATTGTACATATAATATTAACTGAAAGTACTCCAAATACATTTTACATACAGTAAATAAAATATAAAAAATTACAGTAAGTATATATTATCTACTGTACATAAAATATCAAAAAGTACAGTAAATATATTTCATATATTGTACATATAATATTAACTAAAAGTACAACAAATACATTTTACATACTGTAAATAAAATATAAAAAATTTCAGGAAGTATATATTATCTACTGTACATAAAATATCAAAAAGTACACCAAATATGTGTTATATATACTGTAAATAAACTATCAAAATCTTCAGTAATTATATTTAATATACTGTTCATAAAATATCAAAAATTACACCAAATGTATATTATACACTCTAAATAAAATATCAAAATGACAGTAAATATATATTACACTCTATGTAAAATATCAAAAATTACACCAAATATATATTATATAATTTACATACAATATCAAAAGTACACCAAATATATATTATATACTGTACATAAAATATCAAAAAGTACAGTAAATATATTTCATATATTGTACATATAATATTAACTAAAATTACACCACATACATTTTACATACTGTAAATAAAATATCAAAAATTACAGTAAGAGTATATTATCTACTGTACATAAAATATCAAAAAGTACACCAAATATGTGTTACATATACTGTAAATATCTACCAAAATCTTCAGTAATTATATTGAATATACTGTTCATAAAATATCAAAAATTACACACAATGTATATTATACACTCTAAATAAAATATCAAAAAGCACAGTAAATATATATTACACCCTATGTAAAATATCAAAAACTACACCAAATATATATTATATAATTTACATAAAATATCAAAAGTACACCAAATATATATTATATACTGTACATAAAATATCAAAAAGTACAGCAAATATATTTCATATATTGTACATATAATATTAACTAATAGTACAACAAATAAATTTTACATACTGTAAATAAAATACCAAAAATTACATTAAGTATATATTATCTACTGTACATAAAATATCAAAAAGTACACCAAAGATGTGTTATATATACTGTAAATAAACTATCAAAATCTTCAGTAATTATATTTAATATACTGTTCATAAAATATCAAAAATTACACCAAATGTATATTATACACTCTAAATAATATATCAAAAACGACAGTAAATATATATTACACTCTATGTAAAATATCAAAAACTACACCAAATATATATTATATAATTTACATAAAATATCAAAAGTACACAAAATATATATTATATATTGTACATAAAATATCAAAAAGTACAGTAAATATATTTCATATATTGTACATATAATATTAACTAAAAGTACACCAAATACATTTTACAAACTTTAAATAAAATATCAAGAATTACAGTAAGTATATATTATCTACTGTACAAAGTATCAAAAAGTACACCAAATATGTGTTATATATACTGTAAATAAACTATCAAAATCTTCAGTAATTATATTTAATATACCATTCATAAAATATCAAAAATTACACCAAATGTATATTATACACTCTAAATAAAATATCAAAAAGGACAGTAAATATATATTACACTCTATGTAAAATATCAAAAACTAAACCAAGTATATATTGTATAATTTACATAAAATATCAAAAGTACACCAAGTATATATTATATACTGTACATAAAATATCAAAAAGTACAGTAAATATATTTCATATATTGTACATAGAATATTAAGTAAAAGTACACCAAATACATTTTTCATACTGTAAATAAAATATAAAAAATTACAGTAAGTTTATATTATCAACTGTACATAAAATATCACAAAGTACAGTAAATATATTTCATATATTGTACATATAATATTAACTAAAAGTACACCAAATACATTTTACATACAGTAAATAAAATAACAAAAATTACAGTAAGTATATATTATCTACTGTACATAAAATATCAAAAAGTTCAGTAAATATATTTCATATATTGTACATATAATAATAACTAAAAGTACACCAAATACATCTTACATACTGTAAATAAAATATAAAAATTACAGTAAGTATGTATTAACTACTGTACATAAAATATCAAAAAGTACACCAAATATGTGTTATATATACTGTAAAGAAACTATCAAAATCTTCAGTAATTATATTTAATATACTGTTCATAAAATATCAAAAATTACACCAAATGTATATTATACACTCTAAATGAAATATCAAAAAGGACAGTAAATATATATTACACCCTATGTAAAATATCAAAAATTACACCAAATATATATTATATAATTTACATAAAATATCAAAAGTACACCAAATATATATTATATACTGTACAAAAAATATCAAAAAGTACAGTAAATATATTTCATATATTGTACATATAATATTAACTAAAATTACACCACATACATTTTACATACTGTAAATAAAATATCAAAAATTACAGTAAGAATATATTATCTACTGTACATAAAATATCAAAAAGTACACCAAATATGTGTTACATATACTGTAAATATCTACCAAAATTTTCAGTAATTATATTGAATATACTGTTCATAAAATATCAAAAATTACACACAATGCATATTATACACTCTAAATAAAATATCAAAAAGGACAGTAAATATATATTACACTCTATGTAAAATATCAAAAACTACACCAAATATATATTATATAATTTACATAAAATATCAAAAGTACACCAAATATATATTATATACTGTACATAAAATATCAAAAAGTACAGCAAATATATTTCATATATTGTACATATAATATTAACTAAAAGTACAACAAATACATTTTACATACTGTAAATAAAATACCAAAAATTACATTAAGTCTATATTATCTACTGTACATAAAATATCAAAAAGTACACCAAATATGTGTTATATATACTGTAAATAAACTATCAAAATCTTCAGTAATTATATTTAATATACTGTTCATAAAATATCAAAAATTACACCAAATGTATATTATACACTCTAAATAAAATATCAAAAAGGACAGTAAATATATATTACACTACATGTAAAATATCAAAAACTACACCAAATATATATTATATAATTTACATAAAATATCAAAAGTACACCAAATATATATTATATACTGTACATAAAATATCAAAAAGTACAGTAAATATATTTCATATATTGTACATATAATATTAACTAAAAGTACACCAAATACATTTTATATACTGTAAATAATATATCAAAAATTACAGTAAATATATATTACATACTGTACATAATATATCAAAAAGTACACCAAATATGTTATATACTGTAAATAAAGTATCAAAAACTACAGTAATTATATTTAATATACTGTACATAAAATATCAAAAATTACACCAAATGTACATTAGATAGTGTAAATAAAATATCAAAAAGGACAGTAAATATATACTACACACCCTATGGAAAATATCAAAAACTGCACCAAATATATGATTTATAATTTACATAAAATATCAAAAGGCCACCAAATATATCTTATATACTGTACATAAAATATCAAAAAGTACAGTAAATATATTTCATATATTGTACATATAATATTAACTAAAAGTACACCAAATACATTTTATATACTGTAAATAAAATATCAAAAATTACAGTAAATATATATTACATACTGTACATAATATATCAAGAAGTACACCAAATATGTGTTATATATACTGTAAATAAACTATCAAAAACTACAGTAATTATATTTAATATACTGTATATAAAATATCAAAAATTACACCAAATGTGTATTACATACGGTAAATAAAATATCAAAAAGACAGTAAATATATACTACACACCCTATATAAAATATCAAAAACTACACAAAATATATATTATATAATTTACTTAAAATATCAAAAGGCCACCAAATATATCTTATATACTGTACATAAAATATCAAAAGGTACAGTAAATACATTTCATATATTGTACTTATAATATTAACTAAATGTTCACCAAATACATTTTATATACTGTAAATAAAATATCAATAAATACAGCAAATGTATATTACATACTGTACATAAAATATCAAAAAGTACACCAAATATCTGTTATATATACTGTTAATAAACTATCAAAAATTACAGTAATCATATTTAATATACTGTAGATAAAATATCAAATATTACACCAAATGTATATTACATACTGTAAATAAAATATCAAAAAGGACAGTAAATATATACTACACACCCTATGTAAAATATCAAAAACTACAGCAAATATATATTATATAGTTTACATAAAATATCAACAGGCCACCAAATATATCTCATATACTGTGCAGAAAATATCAAAAAGTACAGTAAATATATTTCATATATTGTACATATAATATTAACTAAAAGTACACCAAATACATTTTATATACTGTAAATAATACATCAAAAATACAGTAAAAGTATATTACATACTGTACATAATATATGAAAAAGTACACCAAATATGTGTTATATATATCGTAAATAAACTATCAAAAACTACATTAATTATATTTATTATACTGTACATAAAATATCAAAAATTACACCAAATGTATATATTATACTCTAAATAAAATATCAAAAATGACAGTAAATATATATTATACTCTATGTAAAATATCAAAAACTACACCAAATATATATTATATAATTTACATAAAATATCAAAAGTACACCAAATATATATTATATACTGTACATAAAATGTCAAAAAGTACAGTAAATATATATTACATACTGTACATAAAATATCAAATAGTACACCAAATATGTGTTATATATACTGTAAATAAAGTATTAAAAAATACACTAATTATATTTAATATACTGCACATAAAATATCAAAAATTACACCAAATGTATATCACATACTATGAATAAAATATCAAAAAGACAGTAAATATATACTACACATCCTATGTAAAATATCAAAAAACACACCAAATATATATTATACAATTTACATAAAATATCAAAAGACCACCAAATATATCTTATACACTATACATAAAATATCAAAATATACAGTAAATATATTTCATCTATTGTACATATAATATTAAATAAAGGTACACAAAATGCATTTCATATACTGTAAGTAAAATATCAAAAAGTACAGTAAATATATATTACATACTGTATATAAAATATCAAAAAGTACACCAAATATGTGTTATATATACTGTAAATAAACTGTCAAAAACTACAGTAATCATATTTAATATACTGTACATAAAATATCAAATAATACACCAAATGTATATTACATACTGTAAATAAAATATCAAAAAGGACAGTAAATATATTCTACACACCCTATGTAAAATATCAGAAACTACACCAAATATGTATTATATAATTTACATAAAATTTCAAAAGGCCACCAAATATATCTTATATACTGAACATAAAATATCAAAAAGTACAGTAAATATATATCATATATTGTACATCTAATATTTACTAAAACTACACCAAATACATTTTATATACTGAAAATAAAATATCAAAAATACAGTAAATATATATTGCATACTGTACATAATATATCAAAAAGTACACCAAATATGTGTTATATATACTGTAAATAAACTATCAAAAACTACAGTAATTATATTTAATATACTGTACATAAAATATCAAAAATTACACCAAATGTATATCACATACTGTAAATAAAATATCAAAAAGACAGTAAATATATACTACACATCCTATGTAAAATATCAAAAACTACACCAAATATATATAATACAATTTACATAAAATATCAAAAGGCCACCAAATATATCTTATATACTGTACATAAAATATCAAAATGTACAGTAAATATATTTCATATATTGTACATATAATATTAAATAAAAGTACACCAAATACATTTCATATACTCTAAATAAAATATCAAATGTAGAGTAAATATATATTACATACTGTACATAAAATATCAAAAAGTACACCAAATATGTGTTACATATACTGTAAATAAACTATCAAAAACTACAGTAATCATATTTAATATACTGTACATAAAATATCAAATATTACACCAAATGTATATTACATACTGTAAATAAAATATCAGAAAGGACAGTAAATATATACTACACACCCTATGTAAAATATCAAAAACTACACCAAATATGAATTATATAACTTCCATAAAATTTCAAAAGGCCACCAAAGATATCTTATATACTGTACATAAAATATCAAAAAGTACAGTAAATATATTTCATATATTGTTCATATAATATTAACTAAAAGTACACCAAATACATTTTTTATACTGTAAATAATATATCAAAAATACAGTAAAAATATATTACATACTGTACATTATATATGAAAAGGTACACCAAATATGTGTTATATATATTGTAAATAAATTATCAAAAACTACAGTAATTATATTTAATATACTGTACATAAAATATCAAAAATTACACCAAATGTATATTTTATACTCTAAATAAAATATCAAAAATGACAGTAAATATATATTACACTCTATGTAAAATATCAAAAACTACACCAAATATATATTATATAATTTACATAAAATATCAAAAGTACACCAAATATATATTATATACTGTACATAAAATGTCAAAAAGTACAGTAAATATATATTACATACTGTACATTAAATATGAAAAAGTACACCAAATAGGTGTTATATATAGTGTAAATAAAGTATCAAAATCTACAGTAATTATATTTAATATACTGTACATAAAATATCAGAAATTACACCAAATGTATATTATATAGTGTAAATAAAATATCAAAAACAACAGTAAATATATATTACACACCCTATGTAAAATATCAAAAACTACACTAAATATATATTATATAATTTACATAAAATATCAAAAGGCCACCAAATATATCTTATATACTGTACATAAAATATCAAAAATACAGTAAATATATTTCATGTATTGTACATATCATATTAACTAAAAGAACACCAAATATATTTTATATACTGTAAACAAATTATCAAAAATACAGTAAAGATATATTACATACTTTACATAAAATATCAAAAAGTACAACAAATATATGTTATATATACTGTAAATAAACTATCAAAAACTACATTAATTATATTTAATATACTGCATATATAATATCAAAAATTACACCAAATGTATATTTTATACACTAAATAAAATATCAAAAAGGACAGTAAATATATATTACACTCTATGTAAAATATTAAAAACTACACCAATTATATATTATATAATTTACATAAAATATCAAAAGTACACCAAATATATATTATATACTGTACATAAAATGTCAAAAAGTACAGTAAATATATTTTATATATTGTACATATAAGATTAACTTAAAGTACACCAAATATATTTTATATACTGTAAAAAAAATTTCAAATGTACACTAAATATATATTACATACCGTACATAAAATATCAAAAAGTACACCAAATATGTGTTATATATAGTGTAAATAAACTATCAAAAACTACAGTAATTATATTTAATATACTGTACATAAAATATCAAAAATTACACCAAATGTATATTATATACTGTAAATAAATTATCAAAAAACAGTAAATATATACTACACACCCTATGTAAAATATCAAAAACTACACCAAATATATATTTTATAATTTACATAAAATATAAAAAGCCCACCAAATATATTTTATATACTGTACATAAAATATCAAAAAGTACAGTAAATATATTTCATATATTGTACATATAATATTAACTAAAAGTACACTAAATACATTTTCTATACTGTAAATAAAATATCAAAAAATTCATTAAATATATATTATGTACTGTACATAATATATCAAAAATTACACCAAATATATATTTTATATACTGTAAATAAACTGTCAAAAACTACAGTAATTATATTTAATATACTGTACATAAAATAACAAAAATTACACCAAACGTATATTTCATACTGTAAATAAAATATGAAAAAGGACAGTAAATATATACTACAAACCCTATGTAAAATATCAAAAACTACACAAAATATTTATTATATAATTTACATAAAATATCAAAAGGCCACCAAATATATCTTATATACTGTACATAAAATATCAAAAAGTACAGTAAATATATTTCATATATTGTACATATATTATTAACTAAAAGTACACCAAATACATTTTATATACCGTAAATAAAATATCAAAGTACAGTAAAAATATATTACATACTGTACATAATATATGTAAAAGTATACCAAATATGTGTTATATATATTGTAAATAAACTATCAAAAACTACAGTAATTATATTTAATATACTGTACATAAAGTATCAAAAATTACACCAAATCTATATTACATACTGTAAATAAAATATCAAAAAGGACAGTAAATATATACTACACACCCTATGTAAAATATCAAAAACTACACCAAATATATATTATATAATTTACATTAAATATCAAAAGGCCACCAAATATATCTTATATACTGTACATAAAATATCAAAATGTACAGTAAATATATTTCATATATTGTACTTATAATATTAACTAAAAGTACACCAAATACATTTTATATACTGTAAATAAAATATCAAAAATGCAGTAAAAATATATTACATACTGTACATAATATATGAAAAAGTACACCAAATATGTGTAATATATATTGGAAATAAACTATCAAAAACTACGGTAATTATATTTAATATACTGTACATAGAATATCAAAAATTACACCAAATGAATATTACATACTGTAAATAAAATATCAAAAAGTACAGTAAATATATACTACACACCCTATGTAAAATGTCAAAAACTACACCAAATATACATTATATAATTTACATAAAATAAAAAAGGCCACCAAATATATCTTATATACTGTACATTAAATATCAAAAAGTACAGTAAATATATTTCATATATTGTACATATAATATTAACTAAAAGTACACCAAATACATTTTATATACTGTAAATAAAATATCAAAAAGTATAGTAAATATATATTATGTACTGTACATAATATATCAAAAAGTTCATTAAATATGTGTTATATATACTGTGAATAAACTATCAAAAACTACAGTAATTATATTTAATATACTGTACATAAAATATCAAAAATTACACCAAATGTATATCACATACTGTAAATAAAATATCAAAAAGCACAGTAAACACATACTACACACCCTATGTAAAATATCAAAAACTACACCAAATATATTTTATATAATTTACATACAATATAAAAAGGCCACCAAATATATCTTATATACTGTACATAAAATATCAAAAAGTAGAGTAAATATATTTCATATATTGTACATATAATATTAACTAAAACTACACCAAATACATTTTATATACTGTAAATAAAATATCAAAAATACAGTAAATATATATTACATACTGTACATAATATATCAAAAAGTACACCAAATATGTGTTATATATACTGTAAATAAACTATCAAAAACTACAGTAATTATATTTAATATACGGTACATAAAATATCAAAATTTACACCAAATGTATATCACATACTGTAAATAAAATATCAAAAAGTACAGTAAATATATACTACACATCCTATGTAAAATATCAAAACTGCACCAAATATATATTATATAATTTACATAAAATATCAACAGGCCACCAAATATATCTTATATACTGTTCATAAAATATCAAAATGTACAGTAAATATATTTCATATATTGTACATATAATATTAAATAAAAGTACATCAAATACATTTCATATACTGTATATAAAATGTCAAAAAGTACACTAAATATATATTACGTACTGTACATAAAATATCAAAAAGTACACCAAATATGTGTTATATATACTGTAAATAAACTATCAAATACTACAGTAATCATATTTAATATACTCTACATAAAATATCAAATATTACACCAAATGTATATTACATACTGTAAATAAAATATCAAAAAGGACAGTAAATATATACTACACAGCCTATGTAAAATATCAAAAACTACACCAAATATATATTATATAATTTACTTAAAATATCAAAAGGCCACCAAATATTTCTTATATACTGTACAGAAAATATCAAAAGTACAGTAAATATATTTCATATATTGTACATATAATATTAACTAAAAGTACACAAAATACATTTTATATACTGTAAATAATATATCAAAAATACAGTAAAAATTATTACATACTGTACATAATATGTGAAAAAGTACACCAAATATGTGTTATATATATTAAATAAACTACCAAAAACTACAGTAATTATATTTAATATACTGTGCATAAAATATCAAAAATTACACCAAATGTATATTTTATACTCTAAATAAAATATCAAAAAGGACAGTAAATATATATTACACTCTATGTAAAATATCAAAAACTACACCAAACATGTATTATATAATTTACATAAAATATCAAAAGTACACCAAATATATATTATATACTGTACATAAAATGTCAAAAAGTTCAGTAAATATATATTACATACTGTACATAAAATATCAAAAAGTACACCAAATATGTGTTATATATAGAGTAAATAAACTATCAAAATATACAGTAATTATATTTAATATAATGTACATAAAATATCAAAAATTACACCAAATGTATATTACATACTGTAAATAAAATATCAAAAAGGAGAGTAAATATATTCTACACACCCTATGTAAAATATCAAAAACTACACCAAATATATATTATATAATTTACATAAAATATCAAAAGGCCTCCAAATATACCTTATATACTGTACATAAAATATCAAAAAGTACAGTAAATATATTTCATATATTGTACATATTATATTAACTAAAACTACACCAAATACATTTTATATACTGTAAATAAAATATCAAAAATACAGTAAATATATATTACATACTGTACATAATATATCAAAAAGTACACCAAATATGTGTTATATATAGAGTAAATAAACTATCAAAAACTACAGTAATTATATTTAATATACGGTACATAAAATATCAAAATTTACACCAAATGTATATCACATACTGTAAATAAAATATCAAAAATTACAGTAAATATATACTACACATCCTATGTAAAATATCAAAACTGCACCAAATATATATTATATAATTTACATAAAATATCAAAAGGCCACCAAATATATCTTATATACTGTTCATAAAATATCAAAATGTACAGTAAATACATTTCATATATTGTACATATAATATTAACTAAAAATACACCAAATACATTTTATATAACGTAAATAAAATATCAAAATATACAGTAAATATATATTACATACTGTACATAATATATCAAGAAGTACACCAAATATGTGTGATATATACTGTAAATAAACTATCAAAAACTACAGTAATTATATTTAATATAATGTACATAAAATATTAAAAAATTACACCAAATGTATATTGCATACTGTAAATAAAATATGAAAAACACAGTAAATATATACTACGCACCCTATGTAAAATATCAAAAACTACACCAAATATATATTATATAATTTAGATAAAATATCAAAAGGCCACCAAATATATCTAATATACTGTACATAAAATGTCAAAAAGTACAGTAAATATATTTCATATGTTGTACATATAATATTAACTAAAAGTACACCAAATACATTTTATATACTGTAAATAAAATATCAAAAATACAGTAAATATTTGTTACATACTGTACATAAAATAACAAAAAGTACACCAAATAGGTGTTATATATACTGTAAATAAACTATCAAAAACTACAGTAATTATATTTAATATACTGTACTTAAAATATCAAAAATTACACCAAATGTGTATTACATACTGTAAATAAAATATCAAAAATTACAGTAAATATATACTACACACCCTATGTAAAATATGAAAAACTACACCAAATATATATTATATAATTTACATAAAATATCAAAAGGACACCAAATATATCTTATATACTGTATATAAAATATCAAAAAATACAGTAAATATATTTCATATATTGTACATATCATATTAACTAAAAGTACATCAAATACATTTTATATACTGTAAATAAAATATCAAAAATTACAGTAAATATATGTTACATACTGTACATAAAATATCAAAAAGTACACAAAATATATGTTATATATACTGTAAATAAACTATCAAAAACTACAGTAATTATATTTAATATACTGCACATATAATATCAAAAATTACACCAAATGTAAATTATATACTGTAAATAAAATATCAAAAATTACAGTAAATATATATTACACTCTATGTAAAATATCAAAAACTACACCAAATATATATTATAAAATTTACATAAAATATCTAAGTGACACCAAATATATCTTATATACTGTACATAAAATATCCAAAAGTACGGTAAATATATTTCATATATTGTATATATAATATTAACTAAAAGTACACAAAATACATTTTGTATACTCTAAATAAAATATCAAAAAGTACAGTAAATATATTACATATTGTACATAAAATATCAAAATGTACACCAAATATGTGTCATATATACTGTAAATAAACTATCAAAAACTACAGTAATTATATTTAATATAGTGTACATAAAATATCTAAATTTACACCAAATGTATATTATATAGTGTAAAGAAAATATCAAAAGGACGGTAAATATATATTACACACCCTATGTAAAATATCAAAAACTACACCAAATATATATTATATAATTTACATAAAATACCAAAAGGCCACCAAATATATCTTATATACTGTACATAAATTATCAAAAAGTACAGTAAATATATTTCATATATTGTATATATAATATTAACCAAAATTACAGCAAATACATTTTATATACTGTAAATAAAATTTCAAAAAGTTCAGTAAATATATATTACATACTGTACATAAAATATCAAAAAGTACACCAAATATGTGTTATATATACTGTAAATAAACTATCAAAAACTACAGTAATTATATTTAATATACTGTACATAAAATATCAAAAATTACACCAAATGTATATTATATACTCTAAATAAAATATGAAAAAGGACAGTAAATATATATTACACTCTATGTAAATTATCAAAAACTACACAAAATATATATTATATAATTTACATAAAATATCAAAAGGACACCAAATATATCTTATATACTGTACATAAAATATCAAAAGTTACAGTAAATACATTTCATATATTGTACTTATAATATTAACTAAATGTTCACCAAATACATTTTATATACTGTAAATAAAATATCAATAAGTACAGCAAATGTATATTACATACTGTACATAAAATATCAAAAAGTACACCAAATATCTGTTATATATACTGTTAATAAACTATCAAAAATTACAGTAATCATATTTAATATACTGTAGATAAAATATCAAATATTACACCAAATGTATATTACATACTGTAAATAAAATATCAAAAAGGACAGTAAATATATACTACACACCCTATGTAAAATATCAAAAACTACAGCAAATATATATTATATAGTTTACATAAAATATCAACAGGCCACCAAATATATCTCATATACTGTGCAGAAAATATCAAAAAGTACAGTAAATATATTTCATATATTGTACATATAATATTAACTAAAAGTACACCAAATACATTTTATATACTGTAAATAATACATCAAAAATACAGTAAAAGTATATTACATACTGTACATAATATATGAAAAAGTACACCAAATATGTGTTATATATATCGTAAATAAACTATCAAAAACTACATTAATTATATTTATTATACTGTACATAAAATATCAAAAATTACACCAAATGTATATATTATACTCTAAATAAAATATCAAAAATGACAGTAAATATATATTATACTCTATGTAAAATATCAAAAACTACACCAAATATATATTATATAATTTACATAAAATATCAAAAGTACACCAAATATATATTATATACTGTACATAAAATGTCAAAAAGTACAGTAAATATATATTACATACTGTACATAAAATATCAAATAGTACACCAAATATGTGTTATATATACTGTAAATAAAGTATTAAAAAATACACTAATTATATTTAATATACTGCACATAAAATATCAAAAATTACACCAAATGTATATCACATACTATAAATAAAATATCAAAAAGACAGTAAATATATACTACACATCCTATGTAAAATATCAAAAAACACACCAAATATATATTATACAATTTACATAAAATATCAAAAGACCACCAAATATATCTTATACACTATACATAAAATATCAAAATATACAGTAAATATATTTCATCTATTGTACATATAATATTAAATAAAGGTACACAAAATGCATTTCATATACTGTAAGTAAAATATCAAAAAGTACAGTAAATATATATTACATACTGTATATAAAATATCAAAAAGTACACCAAATATGTGTTATATATACTGTAAATAAACTGTCAAAAACTACAGTAATCATATTTAATATACTGTACATAAAATATCAAATAATACACCAAATGTATATTACATACTGTAAATAAAATATCAAAAAGGACAGTAAATATATTCTACACACCCTATGTAAAATATCAGAAACTACACCAAATATGTATTATATAATTTACATAAAATTTCAAAAGGCCACCAAATATATCTTATATACTGAACATAAAATATCAAAAAGTACAGTAAATATATATCATATATTGTACATCTAATATTTACTAAAACTACACCAAATACATTTTATATACTGAAAATAAAATATCAAAAATACAGTAAATATATATTGCATACTGTACATAATATATCAAAAAGTACACCAAATATGTGTTATATATACTGTAAATAAACTATCAAAAACTACAGTAATTATATTTAATATACTGTACATAAAATATCAAAAATTACACCAAATGTATATCACATACTGTAAATAAAATATCAAAAAGACAGTAAATATATACTACACATCCTATGTAAAATATCAAAAACTACACCAAATATATATAATACAATTTACATAAAATATCAAAAGGCCACCAAATATATCTTATATACTGTACATAAAATATCAAAATGTACAGTAAATATATTTCATATATTGTACATATAATATTAAATAAAAGTACACCAAATACATTTCATATACTCTAAATAAAATATCAAATGTAGAGTAAATATATATTACATACTGTACATAAAATATCAAAAAGTACACCAAATATGTGTTACATATACTGTAAATAAACTATCAAAAACTACAGTAATCATATTTAATATACTGTACATAAAATATCAAATATTACACCAAATGTATATTACATACTGTAAATAAAATATCAGAAAGGACAGTAAATATATACTACACACCCTATGTAAAATATCAAAAACTACACCAAATATGAATTATATAACTTCCATAAAATTTCAAAAGGCCACCAAAGATATCTTATATACTGTACATAAAATATCAAAAAGTACAGTAAATATATTTCATATATTGTTCATATAATATTAACTAAAAGTACACCAAATACATTTTTTATACTGTAAATAATATATCAAAAATACAGTAAAAATATATTACATACTGTACATTATATATGAAAAGGTACACCAAATATGTGTTATATATATTGTAAATAAATTATCAAAAACTACAGTAATTATATTTAATATACTGTACATAAAATATCAAAAATTACACCAAATGTATATTTTATACTCTAAATAAAATATCAAAAATGACAGTAAATATATATTACACTCTATGTAAAATATCAAAAACTACACCAAATATATATTATATAATTTACATAAAATATCAAAAGTACACCAAATATATATTATATACTGTACATAAAATGTCAAAAAGTACAGTAAATATATATTACATACTGTACATTAAATATGAAAAAGTACACCAAATAGGTGTTATATATAGTGTAAATAAAGTATCAAAAACTACAGTAATTATATTTAATATACTGTACATAAAATATCAGAAATTACACCAAATGTATATTATATAGTGTAAATAAAATATCAAAAACAACAGTAAATATATATTACACACCCTATGTAAAATATCAAAAACTACACTAAATATATATTATATAATTTACATAAAATATCAAAAGGCCACCAAATATATCTTATATACTGTACATAAAATATCAAAAATACAGTAAATATATTTCATGTATTGTACATATCATATTAACTAAAAGAACACCAAATATATTTTATATACTGTAAACAAATTATCAAAAATACAGTAAAGATATATTACATACTTTACATAAAATATCAAAAAGTACAACAAATATATGTTATATATACTGTAAATAAACTATCAAAAACTACATTAATTATATTTAATATACTGCATATATAATATCAAAAATTACACCAAATGTATATTTTATACACTAAATAAAATATCAAAAAGGACAGTAAATATATATTACACTCTATGTAAAATATTAAAAACTACACCAATTATATATTATATAATTTACATAAAATATCAAAAGTACACCAAATATATATTATATACTGTACATAAAATGTCAAAAAGTACAGTAAATATATTTTATATATTGTACATATAAGATTAACTTAAAGTACACCAAATATATTTTATATACTGTAAAAAAAATTTCAAATGTACACTAAATATATATTACATACCGTACATAAAATATCAAAAAGTACACCAAATATGTGTTATATATAGTGTAAATAAACTATCAAAAACTACAGTAATTATATTTAATATACTGTACATAAAATATCAAAAATTACACCAAATGTATATTATATACTGTAAATAAATTATCAAAAAACAGTAAATATATACTACACACCCTATGTAAAATATCAAAAACTACACCAAATATATATTTTATAATTTACATAAAATATAAAAAGCCCACCAAATATATTTTATATACTGTACATAAAATATCAAAAAGTACAGTAAATATATTTCATATATTGTACATATAATATTAACTAAAAGTACACTAAATACATTTTCTATACTGTAAATAAAATATCAAAAAATTCATTAAATATATATTATGTACTGTACATAATATATCAAAAATTACACCAAATATATATTTTATATACTGTAAATAAACTGTCAAAAACTACAGTAATTATATTTAATATACTGTACATAAAATAACAAAAATTACACCAAACGTATATTTCATACTGTAAATAAAATATGAAAAAGGACAGTAAATATATACTACAAACCCTATGTAAAATATCAAAAACTACACAAAATATTTATTATATAATTTACATAAAATATCAAAAGGCCACCAAATATATCTTATATACTGTACATAAAATATCAAAAAGTACAGTAAATATATTTCATATATTGTACATATATTATTAACTAAAAGTACACCAAATACATTTTATATACCGTAAATAAAATATCAAAGTACAGTAAAAATATATTACATACTGTACATAATATATGAAAAAGTATACCAAATATGTGTTATATATATTGTAAATAAACTATCAAAAACTACAGTAATTATATTTAATATACTGTACATAAAGTATCAAAAATTACACCAAATCTATATTACATACTGTAAATAAAATATCAAAAAGGACAGTAAATATATACTACACACCCTATGTAAAATATCAAAAACTACACCAAATATATATTATATAATTTACATTAAATATCAAAAGGCCACCAAATATATCTTATATACTGTACATAAAATATCAAAATGTACAGTAAATATATTTCATATATTGTACTTATAATATTAACTAAAAGTACACCAAATACATTTTATATACTGTAAATAAAATATCAAAAATGCAGTAAAAATATATTACATACTGTACATAATATATGAAAAAGTACACCAAATATGTGTAATATATATTGGAAATAAACTATCAAAAACTACGGTAATTATATTTAATATACTGTACATAGAATATCAAAAATTACACCAAATGAATATTACATACTGTAAATAAAATATCAAAAAGTACAGTAAATATATACTACACACCCTATGTAAAATGTCAAAAACTACACCAAATATACATTATATAATTTACATAAAATAAAAAAGGCCACCAAATATATCTTATATACTGTACATTAAATATCAAAAAGTACAGTAAATATATTTCATATATTGTACATATAATATTAACTAAAAGTACACCAAATACATTTTATATACTGTAAATAAAATATCAAAAAGTATAGTAAATATATATTATGTACTGTACATAATATATCAAAAAGTTCATTAAATATGTGTTATATATACTGTGAATAAACTATCAAAAACTACAGTAATTATATTTAATATACTGTACATAAAATATCAAAAATTACACCAAATGTATATCACATACTGTAAATAAAATATCAAAAAGCACAGTAAACACATACTACACACCCTATGTAAAATATCAAAAACTACACCAAATATATTTTATATAATTTACATACAATATAAAAAGGCCACCAAATATATCTTATATACTGTACATAAAATATCAAAAAGTAGAGTAAATATATTTCATATATTGTACATATAATATTAACTAAAACTACACCAAATACATTTTATATACTGTAAATAAAATATCAAAAATACAGTAAATATATATTACATACTGTACATAATATATCAAAAAGTACACCAAATATGTGTTATATATACTGTAAATAAACTATCAAAAACTACAGTAATTATATTTAATATACGGTACATAAAATATCAAAATTTACACCAAATGTATATCACATACTGTAAATAAAATATCAAAAAGTACAGTAAATATATACTACACATCCTATGTAAAATATCAAAACTGCACCAAATATATATTATATAATTTACATAAAATATCAACAGGCCACCAAATATATCTTATATACTGTTCATAAAATATCAAAATGTACAGTAAATATATTTCATATATTGTACATATAATATTAAATAAAAGTACATCAAATACATTTCATATACTGTATATAAAATGTCAAAAAGTACACTAAATATATATTACGTACTGTACATAAAATATCAAAAAGTACACCAAATATGTGTTATATATACTGTAAATAAACTATCAAATACTACAGTAATCATATTTAATATACTCTACATAAAATATCAAATATTACACCAAATGTATATTACATACTGTAAATAAAATATCAAAAAGGACAGTAAATATATACTACACAGCCTATGTAAAATATCAAAAACTACACCAAATATATATTATATAATTTACTTAAAATATCAAAAGGCCACCAAATATTTCTTATATACTGTACAGAAAATATCAAAAGTACAGTAAATATATTTCATATATTGTACATATAATATTAACTAAAAGTACACAAAATACATTTTATATACTGTAAATAATATATCAAAAATACAGTAAAAATTATTACATACTGTACATAATATGTGAAAAAGTACACCAAATATGTGTTATATATATTAAATAAACTACCAAAAACTACAGTAATTATATTTAATATACTGTGCATAAAATATCAAAAATTACACCAAATGTATATTTTATACTCTAAATAAAATATCAAAAAGGACAGTAAATATATATTACACTCTATGTAAAATATCAAAAACTACACCAAACATGTATTATATAATTTACATAAAATATCAAAAGTACACCAAATATATATTATATACTGTACATAAAATGTCAAAAAGTTCAGTAAATATATATTACATACTGTACATAAAATATCAAAAAGTACACCAAATATGTGTTATATATAGAGTAAATAAACTATCAAAATATACAGTAATTATATTTAATATAATGTACATAAAATATCAAAAATTACACCAAATGTATATTACATACTGTAAATAAAATATCAAAAAGGAGAGTAAATATATTCTACACACCCTATGTAAAATATCAAAAACTACACCAAATATATATTATATAATTTACATAAAATATCAAAAGGCCTCCAAATATACCTTATATACTGTACATAAAATATCAAAAAGTACAGTAAATATATTTCATATATTGTACATATTATATTAACTAAAACTACACCAAGTACATTTTATATACTGTAAATAAAATATCAAAAATACAGTAAATATATATTACATACTGTACATAATATATCAAAAAGTACACCAAATATGTGTTATATATAGAGTAAATAAACTATCAAAAACTACAGTAATTATATTTAATATACGGTACATAAAATATCAAAATTTACACCAAATGTATATCACATACTGTAAATAAAATATCAAAAATTACAGTAAATATATACTACACATCCTATGTAAAATATCAAAACTGCACCAAATATATATTATATAATTTACATAAAATATCAAAAGGCCACCAAATATATCTTATATACTGTTCATAAAATATCAAAATGTACAGTAAATACATTTCATATATTGTACATATAATATTAACTAAAAATACACCAAATACATTTTATATAACGTAAATAAAATATCAAAATATACAGTAAATATATATTACATACTGTACATAATATATCAAGAAGTACACCAAATATGTGTGATATATACTGTAAATAAACTATCAAAAACTACAGTAATTATATTTAATATAATGTACATAAAATATTAAAAAATTACACCAAATGTATATTGCATACTGTAAATAAAATATGAAAAACACAGTAAATATATACTACGCACCCTATGTAAAATATCAAAAACTACACCAAATATATATTATATAATTTAGATAAAATATCAAAAGGCCACCAAATATATCTAATATACTGTACATAAAATGTCAAAAAGTACAGTAAATATATTTCATATGTTGTACATATAATATTAACTAAAAGTACACCAAATACATTTTATATACTGTAAATAAAATATCAAAAATACAGTAAATATTTGTTACATACTGTACATAAAATAACAAAAAGTACACCAAATAGGTGTTATATATACTGTAAATAAACTATCAAAAACTACAGTAATTATATTTAATATACTGTACTTAAAATATCAAAAATTACACCAAATGTGTATTACATACTGTAAATAAAATATCAAAAATTACAGTAAATATATACTACACACCCTATGTAAAATATGAAAAACTACACCAAATATATATTATATAATTTACATAAAATATCAAAAGGACACCAAATATATCTTATATACTGTATATAAAATATCAAAAAATACAGTAAATATATTTCATATATTGTACATATCATATTAACTAAAAGTACATCAAATACATTTTATATACTGTAAATAAAATATCAAAAATTACAGTAAATATATGTTACATACTGTACATAAAATATCAAAAAGTACACAAAATATATGTTATATATACTGTAAATAAACTATCAAAAACTACAGTAATTATATTTAATATACTGCACATATAATATCAAAAATTACACCAAATGTAAATTATATACTGTAAATAAAATATCAAAAATTACAGTAAATATATATTACACTCTATGTAAAATATCAAAAACTACACCAAATATATATTATAAAATTTACATAAAATATCTAAGTGACACCAAATATATCTTATATACTGTACATAAAATATCCAAAAGTACGGTAAATATATTTCATATATTGTATATATAATATTAACTAAAAGTACACAAAATACATTTTGTATACTCTAAATAAAATATCAAAAAGTACAGTAAATATATTACATATTGTACATAAAATATCAAAATGTACACCAAATATGTGTCATATATACTGTAAATAAACTATCAAAAACTACAGTAATTATATTTAATATAGTGTACATAAAATATCTAAATTTACACCAAATGTATATTATATAGTGTAAAGAAAATATCAAAAGGACGGTAAATATATATTACACACCCTATGTAAAATATCAAAAACTACACCAAATATATATTATATAATTTACATAAAATACCAAAAGGCCACCAAATATATCTTATATACTGTACATAAATTATCAAAAAGTACAGTAAATATATTTCATATATTGTATATATAATATTAACCAAAATTACAGCAAATACATTTTATATACTGTAAATAAAATTTCAAAAAGTTCAGTAAATATATATTACATACTGTACATAAAATATCAAAAAGTACACCAAATATGTGTTATATATACTGTAAATAAACTATCAAAAACTACAGTAATTATATTTAATATACTGTACATAAAATATCAAAAATTACACCAAATGTATATTATATACTCTAAATAAAATATGAAAAAGGACAGTAAATATATATTACACTCTATGTAAATTATCAAAAACTACACAAAATATATATTATATAATTTACATAAAATATCAAAAGGACACCAAATATATCTTATATACTGTACATAAAATATCAAAAGTTACAGTAAATACATTTCATATATTGTACTTATAATATTAACTAAATGTTCACCAAATACATTTTATATACTGTAAATAAAATATCAATAAGTACAGCAAATGTATATTACATACTGTACATAAAATATCAAAAAGTACACCAAATATCTGTTATATATACTGTTAATAAACTATCAAAAATTACAGTAATCATATTTAATATACTGTAGATAAAATATCAAATATTACACCAAATGTATATTACATACTGTAAATAAAATATCAAAAAGGACAGTAAATATATACTACACACCCTATGTAAAATATCAAAAACTACAGCAAATATATATTATATAGTTTACATAAAATATCAACAGGCCACCAAATATATCTCATATACTGTACAGAAAATATCAAAAAGTACAGTAAATATATTTCATATATTGTACATATAATATTAACTAAAAGTACACCAAATACATTTTATATACTGTAAATAATACATCAAAAATACAGTAAAAGTATATTACATACTGTACATAATATATGAAAAAGTACACCAAATATGTGTTATATATATCGTAAATAAACTATCAAAAACTACATTAATTATATTTATTATACTGTACATAAAATATCAAAAATTACACCAAATGTATATATTATACTCTAAATAAAATATCAAAAATGACAGTAAATATATATTATACTCTATGTAAAATATCAAAAACTACACCAAATATATATTATATAATTTACATAAAATATCAAAAGTACACCAAATATATATTATATACTGTACATAAAATGTCAAAAAGTACAGTAAATATATATTACATACTGTACATAAAATATCAAATAGTACACCAAATATGTGTTATATATACTGTAAATAAAGTATTAAAAAATACAGTAATTATATTTAATATACTGCACATAAAATATCAAAAATTACACCAAATGTATATCACATACTATAAATAAAATATCAAAAAGACAGTAAATATATACTACACATCCTATGTAAAATATCAAAAAACACACCAAATATATATTATACAATTTACATAAAATATCAAAAGACCACCAAATATATCTTATACACTATACATAAAATATCAAAATATACAGTAAATATATTTCACCTATTGTACATATAATATTAAATAAAGGTACACAAAATGCATTTCATATACTGTAAGTAAAATATCAAAAAGTACAGTAAATATATATTACATACTGTATATAAAATATCAAAAAGTACACCAAATATGTGTTATATATACTGTAAATAAACTGTCAAAAACTACCGTAATGATATTTAATATACTGTACATAAATTAGCAAAAATTACTCCAAATGTACATTATATACTGTAAATAAAATATCAAAATGTACAGTAAATATATATTACACACCCTATGTAAAATATCAAAAAGTACACAAAATATACATTATATAATTTACATAAAATATCAAAAGGACACGAAATATATCTTATATATTCTACATAAAATATCAAAAATTACAGTAAATATATTTCATATATTGTACATAGATTATTAACTAAAAGTACACCAAGTACCTTTTATATAGTGTAAATAAAATATCAAAAAGTACAGTAAAAATATATTACACACCATAAGTAAAATATCACAATCTACACCAAATATATATTACATAATTTACATTAAATATCAAAAGGACACCAAATATACCTTATATACTGTACATAAAATATCAAAATGTACAGTAAATATATTTCATATATTGTACATATATTATTAACTAAAAGTACACCAAATACATTTCATATATTATAAAGAAAATATGAAAAACTACAGTAAATATATATTACATACTGTACATGAAATATCAAAAGGACACCAAATATGTGTCCTTTATACTGTAAATACTCTATCAAAAACTACCATAATGATATTTAATATACTGTACATAAATTATCAAAAATTACTCCAAATGTACATTATATACTGTAAATAAAATATCAGAAAGTACAGTAAATATATATTACACACCCTATGTAAAATATCAAAAACTACACCAAATATATATTATATAATTTACATAAAATATCAAAAGGACACCAAATATACCTTATATACTGTACATAAAATATCAAAACGTACAGTAAATATATTTCAAATATTGTACATATAATATTAACTAAAAGTACACCAAATACATTTTATATACTGTAAATAAAATATCCAAAAGCACAGTAAATGTATATTACATACTGTACATAAAATATCAAAAAGCACACCAAATATGTGTTATATATACTGTAAATAAACAATCAGAAACTACAGTAATTATATTTAATATACTGTACATAAAATATCAAAAATTACACGAAATGTATACTATATACTGCACAAAAAGTATCTAAAATTACATTAAATATATATTACACACTCTATGTAAAATATCAAAAACTACGCCAAATATATATTATATAATTTACATAAAATATCAAAAGTACACCAAATAGATATTATGTAGTGTACATAAAATATCATAATGCACAGTAAATATATTTCATATAATGTACATATATTGACTAAAAGTACACCAAATTCATTTTATATACTGTAAATACAATATCCAATAGTACAGTAAATATATATTACATACTGTACATAAAATATCAAAAAGTACACCAAATATGTGTTATCTATACTGTAAATAAGCTATCAAAAACTACAATAATTATAATTAATATACTGTACATAAAATATCAAAAATTACACTAAATGCATATTATATACTGCAAACAAAATATCAAATAGTACAGTAAATATTTATTACACACTCTATGTTAAATATCAAATACTACACCAAATATGTTATATAATTTACATAAAATATCATAAGTACACCAAATATATATTATATACTGTACATAATATATCAAAATGCACAGTAAATCTATTTCATATATTGTACATATAATATTAACTGAAAGTACACCAAATACATTTTATATACTGTAAATAATGTATCCAAAAGCACAGTAAATATATATTACGTACGGTACATAAAATATCAAAAAGTACACCAAATATGTGTTATATATACTGTAAATACACTATCAAAAACTACAGTAATTATATTTAATATACTGTACATAAAATATCAAAAATTACACCAAATGTATATTATATACTCGAAATAAAATATGAAAAAGGACAGTAAATATATATTACACACCTTATGTAAAATATCAAAAACTACACCAAATATATATTATATAATTTACATAAAATATCAAATGGACTCCAAATATATCTTTTATACTCTACATAAAATATCAACAAGTACAGTAAATATATTTCATATATTGTACCGATAATATTAACTAAAAGTACACCAAATACATTTTATATTCTGTAAATAAAATATCAAAATGTACAGTAAATATATATTACATACTGTACATAAAATATCAAAAAGTACACCAAATATGGGTTATATATACTGTAAATAAACTATGAAAATCTACAGTAATTATATTTAATATACTGTACATACAATATCAACAATTACACCAAATGTATATTATATACTGTAAATAAAATATCAAAATGTACAGTAAATATATATTACACACCCAATGTAAAATATCAAAAACTACACCAAATTTATATTATATAATTTACATAAAATATCAAAAGGACACCAAATATATCTTATATACTGTACATAAAATATCAAAAAGTATAGTAAATATATTTCATATATTGTACATATAATATTAACTAAAAGTACACCAAATACATTTTCTATACTGTAAATAAAATTTCAAAAAGTACAGTAAAGATATATTACATACTGAACATAAAATATCAAAAAGTACACCAAATATGTGTTATATATACTGTAAATACACTATCAAAAACTACAGTAATTATATTTAATATACTGTACATAAAATATCAAAAATTACCCCAAATGTATATTATATACTTTAAATAATATATGAAAAAGGACAGTAAATATATATTACACACCCTATGTAAAATATCAAAAACTACACCAAATATATATTATATAATTTACATAAAATATCAAAAGGACACCAAATATATCTTATATACTCTACATAAAATATCAAAAAGTACAGTGAATATATTTCATATATTGTACATATAATATTAACTAAAAGTACACCAAATACATTTTATATTCTGTAAATAAAATACCAAAATGTACAGTAAACATATATTACATACTGTACATAAAATATCAAAAAGTACACCAAATATGTGTTATATATACTGTAAACTATCAAAAACTACAGTAATTATATTTAATATACTGTACATAAAATATCAAAAATCACACCAAATTTATATTATATACCGTAAATAAAATATCAAAAAGGACAGTGAATATATATGACACACACTACGTAAAATATGAAAAACTACACCAAATATATATTATATAACTTACAATAAATATCAAAGGGACACCAAATATATCTTATATACTGTACATAAAATATCAAAAAGTACAGTAAATATATTTCATATATTGTATATATAATATTAATTAAAAGTACACCAAATACATTTTATAAACTGTAAATAAAATATCAAAAATTACAGTAAATATATATTACATACTGTACATAAAATATAAAAAAGTACACCAAATATGTGTTATATATACTGTAAATAAGCTATGAAAAACTACAGTAATTATATTTAATATACTGTACATAAAATATCAAAAATTACTCCAAATGTACATTATATAGTGTAAATAATATATCCAAAATACAGTAAATAAATATTACACACCCTATGTAAAATATCAATAATTACACCAAATATATATTATATAATTTACAAAAAATATCGGAAGGACACCAAATATATCCTATATACTGTACATAAAATATCAAAAACTACAGTAAATAAATTTCATATATTGTACATATAATATTAACTAAATGTACACCAAATACATTTTATATACTCTAAATAAATTATCAAAAAGTACAGTAAATATATATTACATACTGTACATAAAATATCAAAAAGTACACCAAATGTGTGTTATATATACTGTAAATAAACTATCAAAAACTACAGTAATTATATTCAATATACTGTACATAAAATATCAAAAATTACTCCAAGTGTACATTATATAGTGTAAATAAAATATCCAAAATACAGTAAATATATAACACACCCTTTGTAAGATATCCAAATTTACACCAAAGATATATTATATAATTTACAAAAAATATCGGAAGGACACCAAATATATCTTATATACTGTACGTAAAATATCAAAAACTACAGTAAATATATTTCATATATTGTACATATAATATTAACTAAAAGTACACCAAACACATTTTATATACTGTAAATAAAATATCAAAAATTACAGTAAATACATATTACATACTGTACATAAAATACCAAAACCTACACCAAATACGTGTTATATATACTGTAATTATCAAAAACTACAGTAATTATATTTAATATACTGTACATAAAATATCAAAAATTACACCAAATGTGTATTATATACCGTAAATAAAATATCAAAAAGGACAGTAAATATATATTACACCCTATGTAAAATGTCAAAAACTACACCAAATATATATTATATAACTTACAAAAAATATTAAAGTACACCAAATATATCTTATATATTGTACATAAAATATCAAAAAGTACTGTAAGTATATTTAATATATTGTACATATAATATTAAGTAAAAGTACACCAAATATATTTTACATACTGTAAATAAATTATCAAAAAGTACAGTAAATATATATTACATACTGTACATAAAATATCAAAAAGTACACCAAATATGTGTTATAGATACTCTAAATAAACTATCAAAATCTACAGTAATTACATTTAATATACTGTTTGTAAAATATCAAAAATTACACCAAATGTATATCATATACTCTAAATAAAATATGAAAAAGGACAGTAAATCTGTATTACGCACCCTATGTAAAATATCATAAACTACACCAAATATATATTATAAAATTTACATAAAATATGAAAAGGACACCAAATATATCTTAAATAGTGTGCATGAAGTATCAAAAAGTACAGTAAATATATTTCATATATTGCACATATAATATTAACTAAAAGTACACGAAATACATTTTATATACTGTAAATAAAATATCAAAACCTACAGTAAATATATATTACATACTGTACATAAAATATCAAAAAGTACACCAAATATGTGTTATATATACTGTAAATAAACTATCAAAAACTACAGTAATTATATTCAATATACTGTACATAAAATATCAAAAATTACACCAAATGTATATTATATACTGTAAATAAAATATCCAAAATACAGTAAATATATATTACACACCCTATGTAAAATATCCAAATTTACACCAAATATATATTATATAATTTACAAAAAATATCAGAAGGACACCAGATATATCTTATATAGTGTATGTAAAATAAAAAAACTACAGTAAATATATTTCATATATTGTACATATAATATTAACTAAAAGTACACCAAATACATTTTATGTACTGTAAATAAAATATCAAAAATTACAGTAAATATATATTACATACTGTACATAAAATATCAAACAGTACAACAAATATGTATCATATATACTGTAATTATCAAAAACTACAGTAATTATATTCAATGTACGGTATATAAATTATCAAAAATTACACCAAATGTAAATTATTTACTGTAAATAAAATATCAAAAAGGACAGTAAATATATACTGCACACCCTAAGTAAAATATCAAAAACTACAGCAAATATATATTATATAATTTTCATAAAATATCAAAAGGACACCAAATATATCTTATATACTCTATATAAAATATCAAAAAGTACAGTATATATATTTCATATATTGTACATATATTATTAACTAAAAGTACACCAAATATACTTTATATACTGTAAATAAAATATCAAAAATTACAGTAAATATATATTACATACTGTACATAAAATTTCAAAAAGTACACCAAATATGTGTTATATATACTGTAAACTATCAAAAACTTCTGTAATTATATATAATATACTGTACATAAAATATCAAAAATCACACCAAATGTATATTATATACTGTAAATAAAATATCAAAAAGTACAGTAAATATATTTCATATATTGTACATGTGATATTAACTAAAAGTACACCAAATACATTTTATACACTGTAAATAAAATATCAAAAAGTACAGTAAATATATATTACATACAGTACATAAAATATAAAAAAGTACACCGAATATGTGTTATATATACTGTAAATAAGGTGTGAAAATCTACAGTAATTATATTTAATATACTGTACATAAAATATCAAAAATTACTCCAAATGTAAATTATATAGTGTAAATAATATATCCAAAATACAGTAAATATATATTACACACCCTATGTAAAATATCAAAAATTTCACCAAATATATATTATATAATTTACAAAAAATATCGGAAGGACACCAAATATATCCTATATACTGTACGTAAAATATCAAAAACTACATTAAATAAATTTCATATATTGTACATATAACATTAACTAAAAGTACACCAAATACATTTTATATACTGTAAATAAAATATCACAAATTTCAGTAAATACATATTACATACTCTACATAAAATATTAAAAAGTACACCAAATATGTGTTATATATACTGTAATTATCAGAAACTACAGTAATTATATTTAATATACTGTACATAAAATATCAAAAATTACACCAAATGTATATTATATACTATAAATAAAATATCAAAAAGTACAGTAAATATATATTACACAACCTATGTAAAATATAAAATACTACACCAAATATATATTATATAATTTACATAAAATATCAAAAGGCCACCGAATATCTCTTATATACTGTACATAAAATACCAAAAAGTACAGTAAATAGGTTTCATATATTGTACATATAATATTAACTAAAAGTACAACAAATACATTTCATATAATGTAAATAATATTTCAAAAAGTACAGTAAATATATATTACATACTGTACATAAAATATCAAAAAGTACACCAAATATGTGTTATATATACTCTAAATAATCTATAAAAAACTACAATAATTATATTTAATATACTGTACATAAAATATACAAAATTACACCAAATGTATTATATACTGTAAATAAAATATCAAAAAGTAGAGTGAATATATCTTACACACCCTATGTAAAATATCAAAAACTACACCAAATATATATTATATAATTTGCATAAAATATCAAAAGGACACCAAATATATCTTATATACTGTACATAAAATATCTAAATGTACAGTAAATATATTTCATATATTGTACATATAATATTAACTAAAAGTTCACCGAATACATTCTATATACTGTAAATAAAATACCAAAAATTACAGTAAATATATATTACATACAGTATATAAAACATCAAAAAGTACACCAAATATGTGTTATATATACTCTAAATAAACTATTGAAAACTACAGTAATTACATTTAATATACTGTACATAAAATATCAAAAATTACACCAAATGTATATTATTTACTGTAAATAAAATATCAAAAATTACAGTAAATATATATTACACACTCTATGTAAAATATCACAAACTACACCAAATATATATTATATAATTTACATAAAATATCAAAAGGACACCAAATATATCTTATATACTGTACATAAAATATCTAAATGTACAGTAAATATATTTCATATATTGTACATATAATATTAACTAAAAGTTCACCGAATACATTCTATATACTGTAAATAAAATACGAAAAATTACAGTAAATATATATTACATACTGTACATAAAACATCAAAAAGTACACCAAATATGTGTTACATATACTCTAAATAAACTATCGAAAACTACAGTAATTATATTTAATATACTGTATGTAAAATATCAAAAATTACACCAAATGTACGTTATTTACTTTAAATAAAATATCAAAAATACAGTAAATATATATTACACACCATATGTAAAATATCACAATCTACACCAAATATATATTATATAATTTACATAAAATATCAAAAGGACACCAATTATATCTTATATACTGTACATAAAATATCAAAAAGTACAGTATATATATTTCATATATTGTACATATAATATTAACTAAAAGTACACCAAATACATTTTATATACTGTAAATAAAATATCAAAAATTTCAGTGAATATATATTACATACTGTACATAATATATCAAAAAGTACACCAAATATGTGTTATATATACTCTTAATAAACTATCAAAAACTACAGTAATTATATTTAATATACTGTACATAAAATATCAAAAATTACACCGAATGTATATTTTTTATTGTAAATAAAATACCAAAAATTCAGTAAATATGTATTAAACACCTATGTACAATATCACAAACTACACCAAATATATATTATATAATTTACATAAAATATCAAAAGGACACCAAATATACCTTTTATACTGTACATAAAATATCAAAATATACAGTAAATATTTTTCATATATTGTACATATAATATTAACTCAAAGTACACCAAATATATTTTATATACTCCAAATAAAATATCAAAAATTACAGTAAATATATATTACATACTCTACATAATATATCAAAAAGTACACCAAATATGTGTTATATATACTGTAAATAAACTATCAAAAACTACGGTAATTATATTTAATATACTGTACATAAAATATCAAAAATTACACCAAATGTATATTATTGACTGTAAATAAAATATCAAAAAGTACAGTAAACATATATTACACAACATATGTAAAATATCACAATCTACACCAAATATATATTATATAATTTACATAAAATACCAAAAGGACACCAAATATATCTTATATACTGTACATAATATATCAAAAATACAGTAAATATATTTCATATATTGTACATATAATATTAACTGAAACTACACCAAATACATTTTATATAGTGTAAATAAAATATCAAAATACAGTAAATATGTATTATATACTGTACATAAAATATCAAAAAGCTCACCAAATATGTGTTATATATACTCTAAATAAACTATAAAATCTAAAGTAATTATATTTAATATACTGTACATAAAATATCAAAAATTAAACCAAATGTATATTATATACTCTAAATAAAATATGAAAAACTACAGTAAATATATAGTACGCACCCTATGTAAAATATCACAAACTACTCAAAATATATATTATATAATTTACATAAAATATCAAAGGGACACCAAGTATATCTTATATACTGTACATAAAATATCAAAAAGTACAGTAAATATATTTCATATATTGTGCATATAATATTAACTAAAAGTACACCAAATACATTTTATATACCGTAAATAAAATATCAAAAAGTACAGTAAATATATATTACATACTGTACATAAAATATCAAAAAGTAGAGTAAATATATATTACACACCCTATGTAAAATATCAAAAACTACAGCAAATATATATTATATAATTTAAATAAAATATCTAAAGGACACCAAATATATCTTATATACTGTAGATAAAATATCAAAAAGTACAGTAAATATATTTCATATATTGTACATATAATATTAACTAAAAGTATAACAAATACATTTTATGTACTGTAAATAATATTTCAAAAAGTACAGTAAATATATATCACATACTGTACATAATATATCAAAAAGTACACCAAATATGTGTTATATATACTGTAAATAAACTACAAAAAACTACAGTAATTATATTTAATATACTGTACATAAAATATCAAAAATTACACCAAATGTATAATATATACTCTAAATAAAATATGAAATAGGACAGTAAATATATATTACACTCCCTATGTAAAATATGAAAAACTAAACCAAGTATATATTATATAATTTACATAAAATATCAAAAGGCCACCAAATATATCTTATATACTGTACATAAAATATCAAAAAGTATAGTAAATATGTTTCGTATATTTTACATATAATATTAACTAAAAGTACACAAAATACATTTTATATACTGTAAATAAAATATCAAAATCCTGTAAATATATGTTACATACTTTACATAAAATATCAAAAACTACAACAAATATGTGTTATATATAGAGTAAATAAACTATCAAAAACTACAGTAATTATATTTAATATACTCTACATAAAATATCAAAAATTACACAAAATGTATATTGTATACTGTAAAAGAAAATCAAAAACTACAGTAAATATATATTACACAAGCTATTTAAAATAACACAAACTACACCAAATATATATTATATAATTTACATAAAATATCAAAAGGACACCAAATATATCTTATACTGTACATAAAATATCAAATAGTAGAGTAAATATATTTCATATATTGTACATATAATATTAACTAAAAGTACACCAAATACATTTTATATACTGTAAATAAAATATCAAAAAGTACAGTAAATATATATTACATACTGTACATAAAATAACAAAACGTACACCAAATATGTGTTATATATACTGTAAATAAACTATCAAAAATAGAGTAATTATATTTAATATACTGTAGATAAAATATCAAAAATTACACCAAATGTATATTATATAGTGTAAAGAAAATATCAAAAAGGACGGTAAATATATATTACACAACCTATGTAAAATACGAAAAACTACTCCAAATATATATTATATAATTTACATAAAATATCAAAAGGACACCAAATATATCTTATATACTGTACATAAAATATCGAAAAGTACAGTAAATATGTTTCATATATTGCACATATAATATTAACTAAAAGTACACGAAATACATTTTATATACGGTAAATAAAATATCAAAAAGTACACTAAATACATATTACATACTGTACATAAAATATCAAACAGTACACCTAATATATGTTATATATACTGTAAATAAACTATCAAAAACTACAGTAATTATATTTAATATACTGTACATAAAACATCAAAAATTAAACTAAATATATATTATGTACTGTAAATAAAATATCAAAAAGTACAGTAAATACATATTACACTCTATGGAAAATATCAAAAACTACACCAAATATATATCATATAATTTAAATAAAATATCTAAAGGACACCAAATATATCTTATATACTCTACATAAAATATCAAAAAGTACAGTAAATATATTTCATATATTGTACATATAATATTAACTAAAAGTACAACAAATACATTTTATATACTGTAAATAATATTTTAAAAAGTACAGTAAATATATATTACATACTGTACATAATATATCAAAAAGTACACCACATATGTGTTATATATACTGTAAATAAACTACCAAAAACTACAGTAATTATTTTTCATATACTGTACATAAAATATCAAAAATTACACCAAATGTTTAATATATACTCTAAATAAAATATGAAATAGGACAGTAAATATATATTACACTACCTATGTAAAATATCAAAAACTAAACCAAATATATATTATATAATTTACATAAAATATCAAAAGGACACCAAATATATATTTTATACAGTACATAAAATATCAAGAATACAGTAAATATATTTCATATATTGTGCATATAATATTAACCAAAAGTACACCAAATACATTTTATATACTGTAAATAAAATATCAAACGTACGGTAAATATATATTACATACTGTACATAAAATATCAAAAAGTACACCAAATATGTGTTATATATACAGTAAATAAACTATCAAATACTGCAGTACTTATATGTAATATACTGTACATAAAATATCAAAAATTACACCAAATGTATAATATATACTGTAAATAAAATATCATAATGGACAGTAAATATATACTACACACCTTATGTAAAATATAAAAACTACACCAAACATATATTGTATAATTTACATAAAGTATCAAAAGGACACCAAATATATCTTATATACTGTACATAAAATATCAAAGGTACAGTAAATATATTTCATATATTGTACATATAATATTAACTAAAAGTACACCAAATACATTTTATATACTGTAAATAAAATATCAAAATATACAGTAAATATATATTACATACTGTACAGAAAATATCAAAATGTACACCAAATGTGTGTTATATATAATGTAAAAAAACTATCAAAAACTACAGTAATTATATTTAATATACTGTACCTAAAATATCGAAAATTACATGAAACGTATATTATATACTCTAAATAAAATATGAAAAAGGACAGTAAATATATATTACACACCCTATGTAAAATATCAAAAACTACACCAAATATATATTATATAATTTACATAAAATAACAAAAGGACACCAAATATATATTATATACTGTACATAAAATATCAAAAATTACAGTAAATATATTTCATATATTGTGCATATAATATTAATTAAATTACACCAAATACATTTTATATACTGTAAATAAAATATCAAATAGTACAGTAAATATATATTACATACTGTATATAAAATATCAAAAAGTACACCAAATATGTGTTATATATACTGTAAATAAACTATCAAAAACTACAGTACTTATATTTAATATACTATACATAAAACATCGAAAATTACACCAAATGTACAATATATACTGTAAATAAAATATCAAAAAGTACAGTAAATATATACTACACCCCCTATGTAAAATATCAAAAACTACACCAAATATATATTATATACTTTACATAAAATATCAAAAGGACACCAAATATATGTTATATACTGTACATAAATATCAAATTTACAGTAAATATATTTCATACATTGTACATATAATATTAACTAAAAGTACACCAAATACATTTTATATACTGTAAATAAAATATCAAAAAGTACAGTAAATATATATTACATACTGTACATAAAATATCGAAAAGTACACCAAATATGTGTTACATATACTGTACATAAACTATCAAAAACTGTTGTAATTATATTTAATATACTGTACATAAAATATCAAAAATTACACCAAATGCATATTATATACTGTAAATAAAATATCAAAAATTACAGTAAATATATATTACACACCCTATGTAAAATAACAATAATTACACCAAATATATATTATATAATTTACGTAAAATATCAAAAGGACACCAAATATATCCTATATACTATACATAAAATATTAAATATTACAATAAATATATTTCATATATTGTATATATAATATTAACTAAAAGTACACAAAATACATTTTATATACTGTAAATAAAATATCAAAAAGTACAGTAAATATGTATAATATAGTGTACATAAAATATCAAAAATACACCAAATATGTGTTATATATACTGTTAATAAACTATGAAAAACTACAGTAATTATATTTAATATACTGTACATAATATATCAAAAATTACACGAAATATATATTATATACTTTAAATAAAATATCAAAAAGTACAGTAAATATATATTACACACCATATGTAAAATATCACAATCTACACAAAATATATATTATATAATTTACATAAAATATCAAAAGTACACCAAATATATCTTATATACTGTACATAAAATATCAAAAAGTACAGTAAATTTATTTCATATATTGTACATATAATATTAACTAACAGTAGAAAAAATACATTTTATATACTGTAAATAAAATATCAAAAAGAACAGTAAATATATATTACATAGAGTTCATGAAATATAAAAAATAAACCAAATATGTGTTATATATACTGTAAATAAACTATCAAACACTACAGTAATTATATTTAATATACTGCATATAAAATATCAAAAATTACACCAAATGTATATTATATACTGTAAATAAAATATCAAAAAGGACAGGAAATATATACTACACACCCGATGTAAAATATCGAAAACTACACCAAATATATATTATATAATTTACATATAATATCAAAAGGACACCAAATATATCTTATATACTGTACATAAAATATCAAAAAGTACAGGAAATATATTTCATATATTGTACATATAATATTAACTGAAAGTACACTAAATACATTTTATATACTGTAAATAAAATATCAAAAAGTACAGTAAATATATATTACATACTCTACATAAAATATCAAAAAGTACCCCAAATATGTGTTATATATTCTGTTAATAAATTATGAGAAACTACAGTAATTATATTTAATATACTGTACATAAAATATCAAAAATTACTCGAAATGTATATTATATACTGTAAATAAAATATCAAAAAGTACAGTAAATATATAGTACACACCATATGTAAAATATCACAATCTACACCAAATATATATTATATAATTTACATACAATATCAAAAGGACACCAAATATATCTTATATACTGCACATAAAATATCAAAAATACAGTAAATATATTTCATATATTGTACATATAATATTAACTGAAACTACACCAAATACATTTTATATAGTGTAAATAAAATATCAAAAAGTACAGTAAATATGTATTATATACTGTACATAAAATATCAAAACGCTCACCAAATATTCGTTATATGTACTCTAAATAAACTATAAAATCTAAAGTAATTATATTTAATATACTGTACATAAAATATCAAAAATTAATCCAAATGTATATTATATACTCTAAATAAAATATGAAAAAGTACAGTAAATATATACTACGCACACTATGTAAAATATCACAAACTACTCAAAATATATATAATATAATTTACATAAAATATCAAAAGTACACCAAATATATATTATGTACTGTACATAAAATATCAAAAAATACAGAAAATATATTTCATATATTGTACATATAATATTAACTGAAAGTACACCAAATGCATTTTATATACTGTAAATAAAATATCAAAAATTTCTGTAAATATATATTACATACAGTACATAAACTATAAAAAAGTACACCAAATATGTGTTATATATAATGTAAATAAACTATCAAAAACTACAGTAATTATATTTAATTTACTGTATATAATATATCAAAAATTACACAAAATGTATGCTATATACTGTATATAAAATATCAAAAAGGACAGTAAATATATACTGCACACCCTATGTAAAATATCAAAAACTGCACCAAATATATATTATATAATTTACATAAAATATCAAAGGGACACCAAGTATATCTTATATACTGTACATAAAATATCAAAAAGTACAGTAAATATATTTCATATATTGTGCGTATAATATTAACTAAAATTACACCAAATACATTTTATGTACTGTAAATAGAATATCAAAAATACAGTAAATATATATTACATACTGTACATAAAATATCAAAAAGTACACCAAATATGTGTCATATATACTCTAAATAAACTATAAAAAGCTACAATAATTATATTTAATATACTGTATATAAAATATACAAAATTACACCAAATGTATTATATACAGTAAATAAAATATCAAAAAGTAGAGTAAATATATATTACACACCCTATGTAAAATATCAAAAACTACGCCAAATATATATTATGTAATTTGCATAAAATATCAAAAGGACACCAAATATATCTTATATACTGTACATAAAATATCTAAATGTACAGTAAATATATTTCATATATTGTACATATAATATTAACTAAAAGTTCACCGAATACATTCTATATACTGTAAATAAAATACCAAATATTACAGTAAATATATATTACATACTGTACATAAAACATAAAATAGTACACCAAATATGTGTTATATATACACTAAATAATCTATCAAAAACTACAGTAATTATGTTTAATATACTGTACATAAAATATCAAAAATTACACGAAATGTATACTATATACTGTTAAAAAATATCTAAAATTACAGTAAATATATGTTACACACTCTATGTAAAATATCGAAAACTACGACAAATATGTATTATATAATTTACATAAAATATCAAAAGTACACCAAATAGATATTATATACTGTACATAAAATATCAAAAAGTACAGTAAATATATTTCATATATAGTAAATATAATATTAACTAAAACTACACCAAATACATTTTATATACTGTAAATAAAATATCCAATAGTACAGTAAATATATATTACATACTGTACATAAAATATCAAAAAGTACACCAAATATGTGTTATATATACTCTAAATGAAGTAGAAAAACTACAGTAATTATATTTATTACACTGTACATAAAATATGAAAAATTACACTAAATGCATATTATATACTGTAAATAAAATATGAAATAGTACAGTAAATATTTATTACACACTCTATGTAAAATATCAAAAACTACACCAAATATATGTTATATAATTTACATAAAATATGAAATGTACCCCAAATATATATTATATTCTGTACATAAAATATCAAAACGCACAGTAAATCTATTTCATATATTGTACATATAACATTAACTGAAAGTACACCAAATACATTTTATATATTGTAAATAAAATATCCAAAAGCACAGTAACTATATATTACATACTGTAGATAAAATATCCAAAAGTACACCAAATATGTGTTATATATACTGTAAATAAACAATCAAAAAAACAGTAATTATATTTAATATACTGTACATAAAATATCAAAAATTACACGAAATGTATACTATATACTGTAAAAAAAATCTAAAATTACATTAAATATATATTACCCACTCTATGTAAAATATCAAAAACTATGCCAAATATATATTATATAATTTACATAAAATATCAAAAGTATACCAAATATATATTATATACTGTACATAAAATATCAAAAAGTACAGTAAATATGCTGCAAATATTGCACATATAATATTAACTAAAAGTACACCAAATACATTTTATATACTGTAAATAAAATATCCAATAGTACAGTAAATATTACATACTGTATATAAAATATCAAAAATTACACCAAATATGTGTTATATACACTGTAAATAAACTGTAAAAACTACAGTAATTATATTTAATACACTGTACATAAAATATCAAATATTACACTAAATGCATATTATATACTGTAAATAAAATATCAAATATTACACTAAATATTTATTACACACTCTATGTAAAATATCAAAAACTACGCCAAATATATATTATATAATTTACATAAAATATCAAAAGTACACCAAATAGATATTATATACTGTACATAAAATATCAAAAAGTACAGTAAATATATTTCATATATAGTAAATATAATATTAACTAAAACTACACCAAATACATTTTATATACTGTAAATAAAATATCCAATAGTACAGTAAATATATATTACATACTGTACATAAAATATCAAAAAGTACACCAAATATGTGTTATATATACTCTAAATGAAGTATAAAAACTACAGTAATTATATTTATTATACTGTACATAAAATATGAAAAATTACACTAAATGCATATTATATACTGTAAATAAAATATGAAATAGTACAGTAAATATTTATTACACACTCTATGTAAAATATCAAAAACTACACCAAATATATGTTATATAATTTACATAAAATATGAAATGTACACCAAATATATATTATATTCTGTACATAAAATATCAAAACGCACAGTAAATCTATTTCATATATTGTACATATAATATTAACTGAAAGTACACCAAATACATTTTATATATTGTAAATAAAATATCCAAAAGCACAGTAACTATATATTACATACTGTAGACAAAATATCCAAAAGTACACCAAATATGTGTTATATATACTGTAAATAAACAATCAAAAAAACAGTAATTATATTTAATATACTGTACATAAAATATCAAAAATTACACGAAATGTATACTATATACTGTAAAAAAAATCTAAAATTACATTAAATATATATTACCCACTCTATGTAAAATATCAAAAACTATGCCAAATATATATTATATAATTTACATAAAATATCAAAAGTATACCAAATATATATTATATACTGTACATAAAATATCAAAAAGTACAGTAGATGTGCTGCAAATATTGTACATATAATATTAACTAAAAGTACACCAAATACATTTTATATACTGTAAATAAAATATCCAATAGTACAGTAAATATTACATACTGTATATAAAATATCAAAAATTACACCAAATATGTGTTATATACACTGTAAATAAACTGTAAAAACTACAGTAATTATATTTAATACACTGTACATAAAATATCAAATATTACACTAAATGCATATTATATACTGTAAATAAAATATCAAATATTACAGTAAATATTTATTACACACTCTATGTAAAATATCAAAAACTACGCCAAATATATATTATATAATTTACATAAAATATCAAAAGTACACCAAATATATATTATATACTGTACATAAAATATGAAAAGGTACAGTAAATATATTTCATATATTGTACATATATTAAATAAAGTACACCAAATACATTGTATATACTGTAAATAAAATATCCAATACTACAGTAAATATATATTACATACTGTACATAAAATATCAAAATGTACACCAAATATGTGTTATATATACTGTAAATAAGCTATCAAATACTACAGTAATTATATTTAATATACTGTACATAAAACGCATACTGTACATAAAATATCAAAAATTACACCAAATATGTGTTATATATACTGTAAAAAAACTATAAAATCTGCAGTAATTATATTTAATATACTGTACATATAATATCAAAAATTACACTAAATGCATATTATATACTGTTAATAAAATATCAAATAGTACAGTAAATATTTATTACACACTCTATGTAAAATATCAAAAACTACACCAAATATGTGTTATATATACTGTAAATAAACAATGAAAAATTAGAGTAATTATATTTAATATACTGTACTTAAAATATCAAAAATTACACGAAATGTATACTATATACTGTAAAAAAAAATCTAAAATTACAGTAAATATATATTACACACCTTATGTAAAATATCAAAAACTACGCCAAATATATAGGAGATAATTTACATAAAATATAAAAGTACACCAAATATATATTATGTACTGTACATAAAATATCAAAAATACAGTAAATATATTGCAAAAATTGTACATATAATATTAACTAAAAGTACACCAAATACATTTTATATACTGTAAATAAAATATCGAAAAGTACAGTACATATATATTACATACTGTACATAAAATATCAAAAAGTACACCAAATATGTGTTATATATACTGTAAATAAACTATAAAAACTACAGAAATTATATTTAATATACTGTACATAAATTATCAAAAATTACACAAAATGTATATTATATACTGTAAATAAAATATCAAAAATTACAGTAAATATATATTACACATTCTATTTAAAATATCAAAAACTACACCAAAAATATATTTTATAATTTACATAAAATATCAAAAGTACACTTAATATATTTTGTATACTGTACATAAAATATGAAAATGTACAGTAAATATATTTCATATATTCTACATATAATATTAAATAAAGTACACCAAATACATTTTATATACTGTAAATAAAATATCCAATAGTACAGTAAATATTACATACTGTACATAAAATATTAAAAGTACACCAAATTTGTGTTATATATACTGTAAATAAACTGTAAAAACTACAGTAATTATATTTAATACACTGTACATAAAATATCAAAAATTACACTAAATGCATATTATATACTGTAAATAAAATATCAAATAGTGCAGTAAATATTTATTACACACTCGATGTAAAATATCAAAAACTACGCCAAATATATAGTATATAATTTACATAAAATATCAAAAGTACACGAAATATATATTATATACTGTACATAAAATATCAAAAGTACAGTAAATATATTGCAAATATAGTACATATAATATTAACTAAAAGTACACCAAATACATTTTATATACTGTAAATAAAACATCCAAAAGTACAGTAAATATATATTACATACTGTATATAAAATATCGAAAAGTACAACAAATATGTGTTATATATACCGTAAATAAACTTTAAAAACTACAGTAATTATATTTAATATACTGTACATAAAATATCAAAAATTACACTAAATTAATATGATATACAGTAAATAAAATATCAAACAGTACAGTAAATATTTATTACGCACTCTATGTAAAATATCAAAAACTACACCAAATATACGTTATATAATTTACATAAAATATCAAAAGTATGCCAAATATATATTATATACTGTACATAAAATATCAAAATGCACAGTAAATCTATTTCATATATTGTACATATAATATTCACTGAAAGTACACCAAATACATTTTATATACTGTAAATAAAATATCCAAAAGCACAGTAAATATTTATTACATACTGTACATAAAATATCAAAAACTACACCAAATATGTGTTATATATACTGTAAATAAACAATCAAAAACTATAGTAATTATATTTAATATACTGTACATAAAATATCAAAAATTACACGAAATGTATACTTTATAGTGTAAAAAAAAATCTAAAATTACAGTAAATATATATTACACACTCTAGGTAAAATATCAAAAACTACATCAAATATATATTGTATAATTTACATAAAATATCAAAAGTACACAAAATATATATTATATACTCTACATAAAATATCAAAAGTTACAGTACATATATTGCAAGTATTGTACATATAATATTTCTTAAAAGTCCCTCAAATACATTTTCTATACTGTAAATAATATATCCAAAAGCACAGTAAACATATGTCACATACTGTACATAATGTATCAAAAAGTACACCAAATATGTGTTATATATACTGTAAATAAACAATCAAAAACTACAGTAATTATATTTAATATACTGTACATAAAATATCAAAAATTACACGAAATGTATACTATATACTGTACAAAAAATATCTAAAATTACATTAAATATATATTACACACTCTATGAAAAATATCAAAATCTACGCCAAATATATATTATATAATTTACATAAAATATCAAAAGTACACCAAATAGATATTACATAGTGTACATAAAATATCAAAATGCAGAGTAAATATATTTCATATAATGTACATATATTAACTAAGAGTACACCAAATACATTTTATATACTGTAAATAAAATATCCAGTAGTACAGTAAATATATATTACATACTGTACATAAAATATCAAAAAGTACACCAAATATGTGTTATCTATACTGTAAATATGCTATCAAAAACTACAATAATTATAATTAATATACAGTACATAAAATATCAAAAATTACACTAAATGCATATTATATACTGCAAATAAAATATCAAATAGTACAGTAAATATTTATTACACACTCTACGTTAAATATCAAAAACTACACCAAATATATGTTATATAATTTACATAAAATATCAAAAGTACACCAAATATATATTATATACTCTACATAAAATATCAAAATGCACAGTATATCTATTTCATATATTGTACATATAATATTAACTGAAAGTACACCAAATACATTTTATATACTGTAAATAATATATCCGAAAGCACAGTAAATATATATTACATACGGTACATAAAATATCAAAAAGTATACCAAATATGTGTTATACATACTGTAAATAAACAATCAAAAAATACAGTAATTATATTTAATATGCTGTACATAAAATATCAAATATTACACGAAATGTATACTATATACTGTAAAAAAAATCTAAAATTACACTAAATATATGTTACACACTCTATCTAAAATATCAAAAACTACGACAAATATATATTATATAATTTACATAAAATATCAAAAGTACACCAAATAGATATTATATACTGTACATAAAATATCAAAAAGTACAGTATATATATTTCATATATTGTACATATAATATTACCTAAAGGTACACCAAATACATTTTATATACTGTAAATAAAATATCCAATAGTACAGTAAATATATACTCTAAATAAAATATCCAATAGTACAGTAAATATATATTACATACTGTACATAAAATATCGAAAAGTACACCAAATATGTGTTATATATACTGTAAATAAAGTATAAAAACTACAGTAATTATATTTAATATACTGTACATAAAATATGAAAAATTACACTAAATGCATATTTATACTGTAAATAAAATATCAAATAGTACAGTAAATATTTATTACACACTCTATGTAAAATATCAAAAACTACACCAAATATATGTTATATAATTTACATAAAATATCAAATGTACACCAAATATATATTATATTCTGTACATAAAATATCAAAATGCACATTAAATCTATTTCATATATTGTACATATAACATTAACTGAAAGTACACCAAATACATTTTATATATTGTAAATAAAATATCCAAAAGCACAGTAAATATATATTACATACTGTAGATAAAATATCCAAAAGTACACCAAATATGTGTTATATATACTGTAAATAAACAATCAAAAAAACAGTAATTATATTTAATATACTGTACATAAAATATTAAAAATTACACGAAATGTATACTATATACAGTAAAAAAAATCTAAAATTACATTAAATATATATTACACACTCTATGTAAAATATCAAAAACTACGCCAAATATATATTATATAATTTACATAAAATATCAAAAGTACACCAAATAGATATTATATAGTGTACATAAAATATCAAAATGCACAGTAAATATATTTCACATAATGTACATATATTAACTAAAAGTACACCAAATACATTTTATATACAGTAAATAAAATTTCCAATAGTTCAGTAAATATATATTACATACTGTACATAAAATATCAAAAAGTACACCAAATGTGTGTTACCTATACTGTAAATAAGCTATCAAAAACTACAAAAATTATATTTAATATACTGTACATAAAATATCAAAAATTACACTGAATGCATATTATATACTGCAAATAAAATATCAAATAGTACAGTAAATATTTATTACACACTCTATGTTTAATATCAAAAACTACACCAAATATATGTTATGTAATTTACATAAAATATCAAAAGTACACCAAATATATATTATATACTGTACATAAAAAATCAAAATGCACAGTAAATCTATTTCATATATTGTATACATAATATTAACTGAAAGTACTCCAAATACATTTTATATACTGTAAATAAAATATTCAAAAGCACAGTATGTATATATTACGTACGGTACATAAAATATCAAAAAGTACACCAAATATGTGTTATACATACTGTAAATAAACAATCAATAAATACAGTAATTATATTTAATATACTGTACATAAAATATCAAAAATTACACCAAATGTATACTATATACTGTAAAAAAAATCTAAAATTACAGTAAATATATGTTACACACACTATGTAAAATATCAAAAACTACGACAAATATATATTATATAAATTACATAAAATATCAAAAGTACACCAAATAGATATTATATACTGTACATAAAATAACAAAATGTACAGTAAATATATTTCATATATAGTAAATATAATATTAACTAAAACTACACCAAATACATTTTATATACTGTAAATAAAATATCCAATAGTACAGTAAATATATATTACATACTGTACATAAAATATCAAAAAGTACACCAAATATGTGTTATAGATACTGTAAATAAACAATCAAAAACTACAGTAATTATATTTAGTATACTGTACATAAAATATCAAAAATTACACTAAATGCATATTATATACTGTAAATAAAATTTCAAATAGTACAGTAAATATTTATTACACACTCTATGTAAAATATCAAAAACTACACCAAATATATGTTATATACTTTACATAAAATATCAAAAGTACACCAAATATATATTATATACTGTACATAAATTATCAAAATGCACAGTAAATCTATTTCATATATTGTACATATAATATTAACTGAAAGTACACCAAATACATTTTATATACTGTAAATAAAATATCCAAAAGCACAGTAAATATATATTACATACTGTACATAAAATATCAAAAAGTACACCAAATATGTATTATATACACTGTAAATAAACTATAAAATCTAGAGTATTTATATTTAATATACTGTACATAAAATATCAAAAATTACACTAAATGCATATTTAATACTGTAAATAAAATATCAAATAATACAGTAAATATTTATTACACACTCTATGTAAAATATCAAAAACTACACCAAATATATGTTATATAATTTACATAAAATATCAAAAGTACACCCAATATATATATATACTGTACCTAAAATATCAAAATGCACAGTAAATCTATTTCATATATTGTACATATAATATTTCCTAAAAGTACACCAAATACATTTTCCATACTGTAAATAAAATATCCAAAAGCACAGTAAATATATATTACATACTGTACATAAAATATCAAAAAGTACACCAAATATGTGTTATATATACTGTAAATAAACAATCAGAAACTACAGTAATTATATTTAATATACTATACAAAAAATATCAAAAATTACACGAAATGTGTACTATATACTGTACAAATATACCTAAAATTACATTAAATACATATTACACACTCTATGTAAAATATCAAAAACTATGCCAAATATATATTATATAATTTACATAAAATATCACAAGTACACCAAATTTATATTATATACTGTACATAAAATATCAAAATCATAGTAAATCTATTTCATATATTGTACATATAATATTAACTGAAAGTACACCAAATACATTTTATACACTGTAAATAAAATATCGAAAAGCACAGTAAATATACATTACATACTGCACATAAAATATCAAAAAGTACACCAAATATGTGTTATATATACTGTAAATAAACAATCAAAAACTACAGTAATTATATTTAATATACTGTACATAAAATATCAAAAATTACACTAAATGCATATTATATACTGTAAATAAAATATCAAATAGTACAGTAAATATTTATGACACACTCTATGTAAAATATCAAAAACTACACCAAATATGTGTTAGATATACTGTAAATAAACAATCAAAAAATACAGTAATTATATTTAATATATTGTACATAAAATATCAAAAATTACACGAAATGTATACTATATACTGTAAAAAAAAATCTAAAATTGCAGTAAATATATATTACACACTCTATGTAAAATACCAAAAACTACGCCAGATATATATTATATACTTTACATAAAATATCAAAAGTATGCCCAAATATATATTATACACTGTACATAAAATATCAAAAAGTTCAGTAAACATATTGTAAATATTGTACATATAATATTAACTAAAAGTACACCAAATACATTTTATATACTGTAAATAAAATATCCAAAAGTACAGTAAATATATATTACATACTGTACATAAAATATCAAAAAGTACACCAAATATGTGTTATATATACTTTAACTAAGCTATCAAAAACTACAGTAATTATATTTAATATACTGTACATAAAATATCAAAAATTACACTAAATGCATATTATATACTCTAAATACAATATCAAATAGTACAGTAAATATTTATTACACACTCTATGTAAAATATCAAAAACTACACCAAATATATGTTATATACTTTACATAAAATATCAAAAGTACACCAAATATATATTATATACTGTACATAAATTATCAAAATGCACAGTAAATCTATTTCATATATTGTACATATAATATTCACTGAAAGTACACCAAATACATTTTATATGCTGTAAATAAAATATAAAAAAGCACAGTAAATATATATTACATAGTGTACATAAAATATCAAAATTACACCAAATATGTATTATATATACTTTAAATAAACTATAAAATCTACAGTAATTATATTTAACATACTGCACATAAAATATCAAAAATTACACTAAATGCATATTAAATACTGTAAATAAAATATCAAATAGTACAGTAAATATTTATTACACACTCTATGTAAAATATCAAAAACTACACGAAATATACGTTATATAATTTACATAAAATATCAAAAGTACACCAAGTATATATTATATACTGTACCTAAATTATCAAAATGCACAGTAAATCTATTTCATATATTGTACATATAATATTTCCTAAAAGTACACCAAATAAATTTTCCATACTGTAAATAAAATATCCAAAAGCACAGTAAATGTATATTACATACTGTACATAAAATATCAAAAAGCACACCAAATATGTGTTATATATACTGTAAATAAACAATCAGAAACTACAGTAATTATATTTAATATACTGTACATAAAATATCAAAAATTACACGAAATGTATACTATATACTGCACAAAAAGTATCTAAAATTACATTAAATATATATTACACACTCTATGTAAAATATCAAAAACTACGCCAAATATATATTATATAATTTACATAAAATATCAAAAGTACACCAAATAGATATTATATAGTGTACATAAAATATCATAATGCACAGTAAATATATTTCATATAATGTACATATATTGACTAAAAGTACACCAAATTCATTTTATATACTGTAAATACAATATCCAATAGTACAGTAAATATATATTACATACTGTATATAAAATATCAAAAAGTACACCAAATATGTGTTATCTATACTGTAAATAAGCTATCAAAAACTACAATAATTATAATTAATATACTGTACATAAAATATCAAAAATTACACTAAATGCATATTATATACTGCAAATAAAATATCAAATAGTACAGTAAATATTTATTACACACTCTATGTTAAATATCAAATACTACACCAAATATGTTATATAATTTACATAAAATATCATAAGTACACCAAATATATATTATATACTGTACATAATATATCAAAATGCACAGTAAATCTATTTCATATATTGTACATATAATATTAACTGAAAGTACACCAAATACATTTTATATACTGTAAATAATGTATCCAAAAGCACAGTAAATATATATTACGTACGGTACATAAAATATCAAAAAGTACACCAAATATGTGTTATATATACTGTAAATAAACAATCAAAAAATACAGTAATTATATTTAATATACTGTACATAAAATATCAAAAATTACACGAAATGTATACTATATACTGTAAAAAAATATCTAAAATTACAGTAAATATATGTTACACACTCTATGTAAAATATCAAAAACTACGACAAATATATATTATAGAATTTATATAAAATATCAAAAGTACACCAAATAGATATTATATACTGTACATAAAATATCAAAAAGTACAGTAAATATATTTCATATATTGTACATATAACATTAACTAAAAGTACACCAAATACATTTTATATACACTAAATAAAATATCCAATAGTACAGTAAATATATATTACATACTGTACATAAATATCAAAAAGTACACCAAATATGTGTTATATATACTGTAAATAAGGTATAAAAACTACAGTAATTATATTTAATATACTGTACATAAAATATGAAAATTACACTAAATGCATATTATATACTGTAAATAAAATATCAAATAGTACAGTAAATATTTATTACACACTCTATGTAAAATATCAAAAACTACACCAAATATATGTTATATAATTTACATAAAATATCAAATTACACCAAATATATATTATATTCTGTACATAAAATATCAAATTGCACAGTAAATCTATTTCATATATTGTACATATAATATTAACTGAAAGTACACCAAATACATTTTATATATTGTAAATAAAATATCCAAAAGCACAGTAAATATATATTACATACTGTAGATAAATTATACAAATGTACACCAAATATGTGTTATATATACTGTAAATAAACAATGAAAAAAACAGTAATTATATTTAATATACTGTACATAAAATATCAAAAATTACACGAAATGTATACTATGTACTGTAAAAAATATCTAAAATTACATTAAATATATATTACACACTCTATGTAAAATACCAAAAACTACGCTAAATATATATTATATAATTTACATAAAATATCAAAAGTACACCAGATAGATATTATATACTGTACATAAAATATCAAAAAGTACAGTAAATATATTGCAAATATTGTACATATAATATTAACTAAAAGTACACCAAATACATTTTATATACTGTAAATAAAATATCAAATAGTACAGTAAATATTTATTACACACTCTATGTAAAATATCAAAAACTACACCAAATATGTGTTATATATACTGTAAATAAGCAATCAAAAATTACAGTAATTATATTTAATATACTGTACATAAATTATCAAAAATTGCACGAAATGTATACTATATACTGTAAAAAAAATCTAAAGTTACAGTAAATATATATTACACACTCTATGTAAAATATCAAAAACTATGCCAAATATATATTATATAATTTACATAAAATATAAAAAGTACAACAAATATATATATTATACTGAACATAAAACATCAAAAATACAGTAAATATATTGCAAATATTGTACATATAATATTAACTAAAAGTACACCAAATACATTTTATATACTGTAAATAAAATATCCAAAAGAACAGTAAATATATATAACATACTGTACATAAAATATCAAAAAGTACACCAAATATGTGTTATATATACTGTAAATAAACTATAAAAACTACAGTAATTATATTTAATATACTGTACATAAAATATCAAAAATTACACAAAATGTATATTATATACTGTAAAAAAATATCAAAAATTACAGTAAATATATATTACACATTCTATTTAAAATATCAAAAACTACACCAAAAATATATTTTATAATTTACATAAAATAGCAAAAGTACACTTAATATATTTTATATACTGAACATAAATTATGAAAATGTACAGTAAATATATTTCATATATTGTACATATAATATTAAATAAAGAACACCAAATACATTTTATACACTGTACATAAAATATCCAAATGTACAGTAAATATATATTACATACTGTGCATAAAATATCAAAAAGTACACCAAATATGTGTTATATATACTGTAAGTAAGCTATCAAAAACTACAGTAATTATATATAATATACTGTACATAAAACACATACTGTACATAAAATATCAAAAAGTACACCAAATGTGTGTTATATATACTGTAAAAAAGCTATAAAATCTACAGTAATTATATTTAATGTACTGTACATAAAATATCAAAAATTACACTAAATGCATATTATATACTGTAAATAAAATATCAAATAGTAAAGTAAATATTTATTACACACTCTATGTAAAATATCAAAAACTACACCAAATATGTGTTATATATACAGTAAATAAACAATCAAAAATTACAGTAATTATATTTAATATACTGTACATAAAATATCAAAAAATACACGAAATGTATACTATATACTGTAAAAAAAATCTAAAATTACAATAAATATATATTACACACTCTATGTAAAATATCAAAAACTACACAAAATATATATTATATAATTTACATAAAATATCAAATGTACACCAAATATATATTATATACTGTACATAAAATATCAAAAATACAGTAAATATATTGCAAATATTGTACATATAAAATTAACTAAAAGTACACCAAATACATTTTATATACTGTAAATAAAATATCCAAAACTACAATAAATATATATTACATACTGTACATAAAATATCAAAAAGTACACCAAAAATATGTTATATATACTGTAAATAAACTATAAAAACTACAGTAATTATATTTAATATACTGTACATAAAATATCAAAAATTTCACCAAATGTATATTATATACTGTAAATAAAATATCGAAAAGTGCAGTAAATATATATTACACACTGTACCGAAAATATCAAAAACTACACCAAATATATATTATATAATTTACAGAAAATATCAAAAGTACACCAACTACATATTATATACTCTACATAAAATATCAAAATGTACAGTAAATATGTTTCATATATTTTACATATAGTATTAACTAAAAGTACACCAAATACATTTTATATACTGTAAATAAAATATCCAAAATACAGCAAATATATATTAGCTACTGTACATAAAAGTATCAAAAAGTACACAAAATATGTGTTATATATACTCTAAATAAACTGTCAAAAACTACAGTAATTGTATTTAATATACTGTACATAAAATATCAAAAATTACACAAAATGTATATTTTATACTGTAAATAAAATATCAAAAAGTATAGTAAATATATATTACACAGTCTATGTAAAATATCACATACTACATAAAATATATATTATATAATTTATATAAAATATCAAAATTACACCAAATATATATTATATACTGTACATAAAATATCAAAAGTACAGTAAATATATTTCATATATTGTATATATAATACTAAATAAAAGTACACCAAATACATTTTATATACTGTAAAGAAAATATCCAAAATACAGTAAATATATATTACATAGCGTACATAAGATATCAAAATGTACACCAAATATGTGTTGTATATATTGTAAATAATCTATCAAAAACTACAGTAATAATATTCAATACACTGTACATAAAATATCAAAAATTACACCAAATGTATATTATATACTGTAAATAAAATATCCAAAAGTACAGTAAATATATATTACACATTCTTTGTAAAATATCAAAAACTACACCAAATACACATTATATAATTTACAGAAAATATCAAAGTACAACAAATATATATTATATACTGTACATAAAATATCAAAAAGTACAGTAAAAATATCGCAAATATTGTACATATAATATTAACAAAAAGTACACCAAATACATTTTATATACTGTAAATAAAATATCCAATAGTACAGTAAATATATATTACATACTGTACATAAAATATCAAAAAGTACACCAAATATGTGTTATAGATACCGTAAATAAGCTATCAAAACTACAGTAATTATATATAATATACTGTACATAAAATATCAAAAATTACACTAAATGCATATTATATACTGTAAATAAAATATCAAATAGTACAGTAAATATTTATTACAGACTCTATGTAAAATATCAAAAACTACACCAAATATATGTTATATAATTTACATAAAATATCAAAAGTTCACCAAATATATATTATATACTGTACATAAAATATCAAAATGCACAGTAATCTATTTCATATATTGTACATATAATACTAACTGAAAGTACACCAAATACATTTTATATACTGTAAATAAAATATCCAAAAGCACAGTAAATATATATTACATACTGTACATAAAATTTCAAAAAGTACACCAAATATGTGTTATATATACTGTAAATAAACAATCAAAAACTACAGTAATTATATTTAGTATACTGTACATAAAATATCAAAAATTACACGAAATGTATACTATATACTTTAAAAAATATCTAAAATTACAGTAAATATATATTACACACTCTATGTAAAACATCAAAAACTACGCCAAATATATATTATATGATTTACATAAAATATCAAAAGTACACCAAATAGATATTATATACAGTTCATAAAATATGAAAAAGTTCAGTAAATATATTTCATATGTTGTACATATAATATTAACTAAAAGTACACCAAATACATTTTATATAGTGTAAATGAAATATCCAATAGTACAGTAAATATATATTACATATTGTACATAAAATATCAAAAAGTACACCAAATATGTGTTATATATACTGTAAATAAACTATAAAATCTACAGTAATTATATTTAATATACTGTACATAAAATATCATAAATTACACGAAATGCATATTATGTACTGTAAATAAAATATCAAATAGTACAGTAAATATTTATTACACACTCTATGTAAAATATCAAAAACTACACCATATATATGTTATATAATTTACATAAAATATCAAATGTACACCAAATATATATTATATTCTGTACATAAAATATCAAAATGCACAGTAAATCTATTTTATATATTTTACATATAATATTAACTGAAAGTACACCAAATACATTTTATATACTGTAAATAAAATATCCAAAAGCACAGTAAATATATATTACATACTGTACATAAAATATCAAAAAGTACACCAAATATGTGTTATATATACTGTAAATAAACAATCAAAAAATACACTAATTATATTTAATATACTGTACATAAAATATCAAAAATTACACGAAATATATACTATATACCGTAAAAAAATCAAAAATTACAGTAAATATATATTACACACTCCATGTAAAATATCAAAAACTACACCAAATATACATTACATAATTTACATAAAATATCAAAAGTACACCAAATAGATATTATATATTGTACATAAAATATCAAAGTGTACAGTACATATATTTCATATATTGTACATATAATATTAACTAAAAGTACACCAAATACATTTTATATACTGTAAATAAAATATCCAATAGTACAGTAAATATATATTACATACTGTACATAAAATATCAAAAAGTACACCAAATATGTGTTATATGTACTGTAAATAAAGTGTCAAAAACTACAGTAATTATATTTAATATACTGTACATAAAATGTCAAAAATTACACCAAATGTATATTATATACTGTAAATAAAATATCAAAAAGTACAGTAAATATATATTATACACAGTACCGAAAATATCAAAAACTACACCAAATATATATCATATAATTTACAGAAAATATCAAAAGTACACCAAATACATATTATATACTCTACATAAAATATCAAAATGTACATTAAATATATTTCATATATTTTACATATAATATTAACTAAAAGTACAGCAAATACATTTTATATAGTGTAAATAAAATATCCAAAGGTAAAGTAAATCTATATTACATACTGTACATAAAATATCAAATAGTACACCAAATATGTGTTTTATATACTGTATATAAACTATCAAAAACTACAGCAATTATATTTAACATACTGTATATAAAATATCAAAAATTACACCAAATATATATTATATACACTAAATATAATATCAAAAAGTACAGTAAATATTTATTACACACTCTGTTTAAAATATCAAAAATTACACACAATATATATTATATAATTTACATAAAATTTCAAAAGTACACCAAATATATATTATATACTGTACATAATATATCAGAAAGTTCTGTAAATATATTTCATATAGTGTACATATAATATTAACTAAAATACACCAAATACATTTTATATACTGTAAACTAAATATTCAAACGTTCAGTAAATATATATTACATACTGTACATAAAATATCAAAAGTACACCAAATATGTGTTATATATACTGTAAATAAACTACCAAACACTACAGTAATCATATTTAATGTACTGTACATAAAATATCAAAAATTACACCAAATGTATATTATATACTGTAAATAAAATATCAAAAATTACAGTAAATATATATTACAAACTCTATGTAAATTATCAAAAACTACACCAAATATATATTATAAAATTTACATAAAATATCAAAAGTACAACAAATATATATTATATATTCTACATAAAATATCAAAATTTACAGTAAATATATTTCGTATATTGTACAGAGAATATTAACTAAAAGTACACCAAATACATTTTATGTAGTGTAAATAAAATACCCAAAAGTACAGTAAATATATATTACATACTGTACATAAAATATCAAAAAGTACACCAAATATGTGTTATATATACTGTAAATAAGCTATCAAAAACTACAGTAATTATGTTTAATATACTGTACATAAAATATCAAAAATTACACTAAATGCATATTATATACTGTAAATAAAATATCAAATAGTACAGTAAATATTTATTAAACACTCTATGTAAAATATCAAAAACTACACCAAACATATGTTATATAATTTACATAAAATATCAAAAGTACACCAAATATATATTATATACTGTACATAAAATATCAAAATGCACAGTAAATCTATTTCATATATTGTACGTGTAATATTAACAGAAAGTACACCAAATACATTTTATATACTGCAAATAAAATATCTAAAAGCACAGTAAATATATACTACATACTGTACATAAAATATCAAAAAGTACACCAAATCTGTGTTATATGTACTGTAAATAAACAATCAAAAAATACAGTAATTATATTTAATATACTGTAAATAAAATATCAAAAACTACACGAAATGTATACTATATACCGTAAAAAAATATCTAAAATTACAGTAAATATATATTACACACTCTATGTAAAATATCAGAAACTACGCCAAATATATATTATATAATTTATATAAAATATCAAAAGTACACCAAATAGATATTATATACTGTACATAACGTATCAAAAAGTACAGTAAATATATTTCATATATTGTACATATAATATTAACTAAAAGTACACCAAATACATTTTATATACTCTAAATAAAATATCCAATAGTACAGTAAATATATATTACATACTGTACATAAAATATCAAAAAGTACACCAAATATGTGTTATATATACTGTAAATAAATTATAAAAACTACAGTAATTATATTTAATATAGTGTACATAAAATATGAAAAATTACACTAAATGCATATTATATACTGTAAATAAAATATCAAATAGTACAGTAAATATTTCTTACACACTCTATGTAAAATATCAAAAACTACACCAAATATATGTTATATAATTTACATAAAATATCAAAAGTACAGCAAATATATATTATATACTGTACATAAAATATCAAAAATTACACCAAATGCATATTATATACGGTAAATAACATATCAAAAAGGATAGCAATTATATACTACACACTCCATGTAAAATATCAAAAACTACACCAAATAGATAATATATAATTTACATAAAATATCAAAAGTACACAAAATATATATTATATACTCTACATAAAATAACAAAAAGTACAGTAAATATATTTCATATATTGCACATATTATATTAACTAAAAGTACACCAAATACATTTTATATACTGTAAATAAAATATCAAAAATACAGTAAATATATATTACATACTGTACAAAAAATATCAAAAAGTACACCAAATATGTGTTATATATAGTAAATAAAATATCAAAAACTACAGTAATTATATTTAATAAACTGTACATAAAATATCAAAAATTACACCAAATGTATAGTATTTACTGTAAATAACATATCAAAAACTACAGTAAAGATATATTACACATTCTCAGTAAAATATAAAAAACTACACCAAATATATATTATATACATTACATAAAATATCAAAAGTACAGGAAACTTATATTATACACTGTACATAAAATATCAAAATTACAGTAAATATATTCCATATATTGTACATATAATATTAACTAAAAGTACACCAAATACATTTCATATACTGTAAATAAAATATGAAAAACTACAGTAAATATGTATTACATACTGTACATGAAATATCAAAAGAACACCAAATATGTGTTATATATATTTTAAGTAAACTATCAAAAACTACCGTAATGATATTTAATATACTGTACATAAATTATCAAAAATTACTCCAAATGTACATAATATAGTGTATATAAAATATCAAAAAGTACAGTAAATATATATTACACACCCTATTTAAACTATCACAATGAACACCAAGTAGACATTATATAATTTACATAAAATATCAAAAGTACACCAAATATATATTATATAATCTATATAAAATATCAAAATGTACACTAAATATATTTCATATATTGCACATATTATATTAACTAAAAGTACACCAAATACGTTTTATATACTGTAAATAAAATATCAAAATATACAGTAAATATATATTACGTACTGTACATGAAATATCAAAAGGACACCAAATATGTGTTATATATACTGTACATAAACTATCAAAAACTACCGTAATGATATTTAATATACTGTACATAAATTATCAAAAATTACTCCAAATGTGCATTATATACTGTAAATAAAATATCAAAAAGTACAGTAAATATATATTACACACCCTATGTAAAATATCAGAAACTACACAAAAAATATATTATATAATTTACATAAAATATCAAAAGGACAGCAAATATATCTTATATAATCTACATAAAATATCAAAAATTGCAGTAAATATATTTCATATATTGTACAGAGAACATTAACTAAAAGTACACCAAGTACATTTTATATAGTGTAAATAAAATATCAAAATGTACAGTAAAAATATATTACACACCATATGTAAAATGTCACAATCTACACCAAATATATATTACATAATTTACATAAAATATCAAAAGGACACAAAATATACCTTATATACTGTACATAAAATATCAAAAATTACACCAAATTAATATTATATACTGTAAATAAATTATCAAAAATACAGTAAATGTATATTACACACCTTATGTAAAATATCAATAACTACAACAAATATATATTGTTTAATTTACATAAAATATCAAAAGGACACGAAATAAATCTTATATACTGTACATAAAATATCAAAATGTACAGTAAATATATTCCATATATTGTATATATAATATTAACTAAAAGTACACCAAATACATTTTCTATACTGTAAATGAAATATCTAAAAGTACAGTAAATATGTATTACATACTGTACATAAAATATCAAAAAGTACACCAAATATGTGTTTTATATACTGTAAATAAACTATAAAAAACTACAGTAATTATATTTTATATACTGTACATAAAATATCAAAAATTACACCAAATGTACGTTATTTACTGTAAATAAAATATCAAAAAGTACAGTAAATATATATTACACACCATATGTAAAATATCACAATCTACACCAAATATATATTATATAATTTACATAAAATATCAAAAGGACACCAATTATATCTTATATACTGTACATAAAATATCAAAAAGTGCAGTAAACATATTTCATATATTGTACATATAATAATAATTAAAGTACAACAAATACATTTTATATACTGTAAATAAAATATCAAATAGTACAGTAAATATATATTACATACTGAACATAAAATATCAAAAAGTAAACCAAATATGTGTTATATATACTGTAAATAAACTATCAAAAACTACAGTACTTATATTTAATATACTGTACATAAAATATCAAAAAGTACAGTAAATATGTTTCATATATTGTACATATAATAATAATTAAAGTACAACAAATACATTTTATATACTGTAAATAAGATTTCAAAAATTACAGTAAATATATATTACATACTGTCCATAAAATATCATAAAGTACACCAAATATGTGTTATATATACTGTAAATAAACTATCAAAAACTACAGTAATCATATTTAATATACTGTACATAAAATATCAAAAATTACACCAAATGTATATTATATACTTTAAATAAAATATGAAAAAGGACAATAAATATATATTACACACCCTATGTAAAATATCAAAAACTACACCAAATATATATTATATAATTTACATAAAATATCAAAAGGACACCAAATATATATTATATGCTGTACATAAAATATCAAAAATTACAGTAAATATATGTCATATATTGTGCATATAATATTAACTAAAAGTACACCAAATACATTTTATATACTGTAAATAAAATATCAAATAGTACAGTAAATATATATTACATACTGAACATAAAATATCAAAAAGTAAACCAAATATGTGTTATATATACTGTAAATAAACTATCAAAAACTACAGTACTTATATTTAATATACTGTACATAAAATATCAAAAATTACACCAAATGTATAATATATACTGTAAATAACATATCAAAAAGGACAGTAAATATATACTACACACCCTATGTAAAATATCAAAAACTACACCAAACATATATTATATAATTTACATAAAATATCAAAACGAAACCAGATATATGTTATATACTGTACATAAATATCAAAAAGTACAGTAAATATATTTCATACATTGTACATATATTAAATAAAAGTACGCCAAATACATTTTATATACTGTAAATAAAATATCAAATATTACACTAAAGATATATTACATACTGTACATAAAATATCAAAAACACCCCAGATATGTGTTATATATAGTGTAAATAAACTATGAAAAACTACAGTAATTATATTAATATACTGTACCTAAAATATCAAAAATTACACCAAATATATTATATACTGTAAATAAACTATCAAAAATACAGTAAATATATATTACACACGCTATGTAAAATATAACAAACTACACCAAATATATATTTTACAATTTACATAAAATATCAAGAGGACACTAAATATATCTTATATACTGTAAATAAAATATGAAAAACTACAGTAAATATGTTTCATAGATTGTACATATAATATTAACCAAAAGTACAACAAATACATTTTATATACTGTAAATAAAATTTCAAAAAGTACAGTAAATATATATTACATACTGTATATAAAATATCAAAAAGTACACCAAATATGTGTTATATATACTGTAAATAAACTGTGAAAAACTACAGTAATTATATTTAACATACTGTACATAAAATATCAAAAATGACACCAAATGTATATTATATACTGTAAATAAAATATTAAAAAGGACAGTAAATATATATTACACCCTATGTAAAATATCAAAAACTACACCAAAAATATATTATATAATTTACATAAAATATCAAAAGGACACCAAATATATCTTATATACTGTACGTAAAATATCAAAAAGTACACCAAATGTGTGGTGTATATACTGTAAATATACTATGAAAAACTACAGTACTTATATTTAATATACTGTACATAAATTATCAAAATTTACACCAAATGTATAATATATACTGTAAATCAAATATCAAAAAGGACAGTAAATATATACTGCACTCCCTATGTAACATATCAAAAACTACACCAAATATATATTATGTAATTTACATGAAATATCAAAAGGACAGCAAATATATATTATATACTGTACATAAAATATCAAAAATACAGAAAACGTATTTCATATATTGTGCATATAATATTAACTAAAAGTACACCAAATACATTTTATGTACTGTAAATAAAATATCAGAAAGTACAGTAAATATATATTACATACTGTACATAAAATATCAAAAAGTACAGCAATTATGTGTTATATATACTGTAAATAAACTATTAAAAACTACAGTACTTATATTTAATATACTGTACATAAAATATCAAAAAGTACAGTAAATATGTTTCATATATTGTACATATAATAATAATTAAAGTTCACCAAATACATTTTATATACTGTAAATAAAATATGAATAAGTACAGCAAATGTATATTACATACTGTACATAAAATATCAAAAAGTACACCAAATATCTGTTATATATACTGTAAATAAACTATCAAAAATTACAGTAATCATATTTAATATACTGTAGATAAAATATCAAATATTACACCAAATGTGTAATACATACTGTAAATAAAATATCAAAAAGGACAGTAAATATATACTACACACCCTATGTAAAATATCAAAAACTACACCAAATATATATTATATAGTTTACATAAAATATCAAAAGGCCACCAAATATATCTCATATACTGTACAGAAAATATCAAAAAGTACAGTAAATATATTTCATATATTGTACATATAATATTAACTAAAAGTACACCAAATACATTTTACATACTGTAAATAAATTATAAAAAATTACAGTAAGTATATATTATCTACTGTACATAAAATATCATAAAGTACAGTAAATATATTTCATATATTGTACATATAATATTAACTAAAAGTACAACAAATACATTTTACATACTGTAAATAAAATATTAAAAATTACAGTAAGTATATATTATCTACTGTACATAAAATATCAAAAAGCACACCAAATATGTGTTATATATACTGTAAATAAACTATCAAAATCTTCAGTAATCATATTTAATATACTGTTCATAAAATATCAAAAATTACACCAAATGTATATTATACACTCTAAATAAAATATCAAAAAGGACAGTAAATATATATTACACTCTATGTAAAATATCAAATACTACACCAAGTATATATTATATAATTTACATAAAATATCAAAATACACCAAATATATATTATATACTGTACATAAAATATCAAAAAGTACAGTAAATATATTTCATATATTGTACATATAATATTAATTAAAGTACACCAAATACATTTTACATACTGTAAATAAAATATCAAAAATTACTGTAAGTATATATTATCTACTCTACATAAAATATCAAAAAGTACAGTAAATATATTTCATATATTGTACATATAATATTAACTAAAAGTACACGAAATACATTTTACATACTGTAAATAAAATATAAAATTTACAGTAAGTATATATTATCTACTGTACATAAAATATCAAAAAGTACACCAAATATGTGTTATATATACTGTAAATAAACTATCAAAATCTTCAGTAATTATATTTAATATACTGTTCATAAAATATCAAAAATTACACCAAATGCATATTATACACTCTAAATAAAATATCAAAAAGGACAGTAAATATATATTACACTCTATGTAAAATATCAAAAGTTACACCAAATATATATTATATAATTTACATAAAATATCAAAATTTCACCAAATGTATATTATATACTGCACATAAAATATCAAAAAGTACAGTAAATATATTTCATATATTGTACATATAATATTAACTAAAATTACACCAAATACATTTTACATACTGTAAATAAAATATCAAAAATTAGAGTAAGTATATATTATCTACTGTACATAAACTATCAAAAAGTACAACAAATATGTGTTATATATACTGTAAATAAACTATCAAAATCTTCAGTAATTATATTTAATATACTGTTCAAAAATATCAAAAATTACACCCAATGTATATTATACACTCTAAATAAAATATCAAAAAGGTCAGTAAATATATATTACACTCTATGTAAAATATCAAAAACTACACCAAATATATATTATATAATTTACATAAAATATCAAAAGTACACCAAATATATATTATATACTGTACATAAAATATCAAAAAGTATAGTAAATATATTTCATATATTGTACATATACTATTAACTAATAGAACACCAAATACATTTTACATACTGTAAATAAAATATCAAAAATTACAGTAAGTATATGTAATCTACTGTACATAAAATATCAAATAGTACACCAAATATGTGTTATATATACTGTAAATAAACTATCAAAATCTACAGTAATTATATTTAATATACTGTTCATAAAATATCAAAAATTACACCAAATGTATATTATACACTCTAAATAAAATATCAAAAAGGACAGTAAATATATATTACAATCTATGTAAAATATCAAAAACTACACCAAATATATATTATATAATTTACATAAAATATCAAAAGTACACAAAATATATATTATATATTGTACATAAAATATCAAAAGGGACAGTAAATATATTTCATATATTGTACATATAATATTAACTAAAAGTACACCAAATACATTTTACATACTGTAAATAAAATATCAAAAATTACAGTATGTATATATTATCTACTGTACAAAAAGTATCAAAAAGTACACCAAATATGTGTTATATATACTGTAAATAAACTATCAAAATCTTCAGTAATTATATTTAATATACTGTTCATAAAATATCAAAAATTACACCAAATATATACTATACACTCTAAATAAAATATCAAAAAGACAGTAAATATATATTACACTCTATGTAAAATATCAAAAACTACACCAAGTATATATTATATAATTTACATAAAATATCAAAAGTACACCAAATATACATTATATACTGTACATAAAATATCAAAAAGTACAGTAAATATATTTCATATATTGTACATATAATATTAACTAAAAGTACACCAAATACATTTTACATACTGCTAATAAAATATAAAAAATTACAGTAAGTATAAATTATCTACTGTACATAAAATATCAAAAAGTTCAGTAAATATATTTCATATATTGTACATATAATATTAACTAAAAGTACAACAAATACATTTTACATACTGTAAATAAAATATCAAAAATTACAGTAAGTATATATTATCTACTGTACAAAAAATATCAAAAAGTTCACCAAATATGTGTTATATATACTGTAAATAAACTATCAAAATCTTCAGTAATTATATTTAATATACTGTTCATAAAATATCAAAAATTACACAAAATGTATATTATACACTCTAAATAAAATATCAAAAAGGACAGTAAATATATATTACACCCTATGTAAAATATCAAAAACTAAACCAAGTATATATTATATAATTTACATAAAATATCAAAAGTAGACCAAATATATATTATATACTGTACATAAAATATCAAAAAGTTCAGTAAATATATTTCATATATTGTACATATAATATTAACTGAAAGTACTCCAAATACATTTTACATACAGTAAATAAAATATAAAAAATTACAGTAAGTATATATTATCTACTGTACATAAAATATCAAAAAGTACAGTAAATATATTTCATATATTGTACATATAATATTAACTAAAAGTACAACAAATACATTTTACATACTGTAAATAAAATATAAAAAATTTCAGTAAGTATATATTATCTACTGTACATAAAATATCAAAAAGTACACCAAATATGTGTTATATATACTGTAAATAAACTATCAAAATCTTCAGTAATTATATTTAATATACTGTTCATAAAATATCAAAAATTACACCAAATGTATATTATACACTCTAAATAAAATATCAAAATGACAGTAAATATATATTACACTCTATGTAAAATATCAAAAATTACACCAAATATATATTATATAATTTACATACAATATCAAAAGTACACCAAATATATATTATATACTGTACATAAAATATCAAAAAGTACAGTAAATATATTTCATATATTGTACATATAATATTAACTAAAATTACACCACATACATTTTACATACTGTAAATAAAATATCAAAAATTACAGTAAGAGTATATTATCTACTGTACATAAAATATCAAAAAGTACACCAAATATGTGTTACATATACTGTAAATATCTACCAAAATCTTCAGTAATTATATTGAATATACTGTTCATAAAATATCAAAAATTACACACAATGTATATTATACACTCTAAATAAAATATCAAAAAGGACAGTAAATATATATTACACCCTATGTAAAATATCAAAAACTACACCAAATATATATTATATAATTTACATAAAATATCAAAAGTACACCAAATATATATTATATACTGTACATAAAATATCAAAAAGTACAGCAAATATATTTCATATATTGTACATATAATATTAACTAATAGTACAACAAATAAATTTTACATACTGTAAATAAAATACCAAAAATTACATTAAGTATATATTATCTACTGTACATAAAATATCAAAAAGTACACCAAAGATGTGTTATATATACTGTAAATAAACTATCAAAATCTTCAGTAATTATATTTAATATACAGTTCATAAAATATCAAAAATTACACCAAATGTATATTATACACTCTAAATAATATATCAAAAACGACAGTAAATATATATTACACTCTATGTAAAATATCAAAAATTACACCAAATATATATTATATAATTTACATAAAATATCAAAAGTACACCAAATATATATTATATACTGTACAAAAAATATCAAAAAGTACAGTAAATATATTTCATATATTGTACATATAATATTAACTAAAAGTACACCAAATACATTTTTCATACTGTAAATAAAATATAAAAAATTACAGTAAGTATATATTATCTACTGTACAAAGTATCAAAAAGTACACCAAATATGTGTTATATATACTGTAAATAAACTATCAAAATCTTCAGTAATTATATTTAATATACCGTTCATAAAATATCAAAAATTACACCAAATGTATATTATACACTCTAAATAAAATATCAAAAAGGACAGTAAATATATATTACACTCTATGTAAAATATCAAAAACTAAACCAAGTATATATTGTATAATTTACATAAAATATCAAAAGTACACCAAGTATATATTATATACTGTACATAAAATATCAAAAAGTACAGTAAATATATTTCATATATTGTACATAGAATATTAAGTAAAAGTACACCAAATACATTTTTCATACTGTAAATAAAATATAAAAAATTACAGTAAGTTTATATTATCAACTGTACATAAAATATCACAAAGTACAGTAAATATATTTCATATATTGTACATATAATATTAACTAAAAGTACACCAAATACATTTTACATACAGTAAATAAAATAACAAAAATTACAGTAAGTATATATTATCTACTGTACATAAAATATCAAAAAGTTCAGTAAATATATTTCATATATTGTACATATAATAATAACTAAAAGTACACCAAATACATCTTACATACTGTAAATAAAATATAAAAATTACAGTAAGTATGTATTAACTACTGTACATAAAATATCAAAAAGTACACCAAATATGTGTTATATATACTGTAAATAAACTATCAAAATCTTCAGTAATTATATTTAATATACTGTTCATAAAATATCAAAAATTACACCAAATGTATATTATACACTCTAAATGAAATATCAAAAAGGACAGTAAATATATATTACACCCTATGTAAAATATCAAAAATTACACCAAATATATATTATATAATTTACATAAAATATCAAAAGTACACCAAATATATATTATATACTGTACAAAAAATATCAAAAAGTACAGTAAATATATTTCATATATTGTACATATAATATTAACTAAAATTACACCACATACATTTTACATACTGTAAATAAAATATCAAAAATTACAGTAAGAATATATTATCTACTGTACATAAAATATCAAAAAGTACACCAAATATGTGTTACATATACTGTAAATATCTACCAAAATTTTCAGTAATTATATTGAATATACTGTTCATAAAATATCAAAAATTACACACAATGCATATTATACACTCTAAATAAAATATCAAAAAGGACAGTAAATATATATTACACTCTATGTAAAATATCAAAAACTACACCAAATATATATTATATAATTTACATAAAATATCAAAAGTACACCAAATATATATTATATACTGTACATAAAATATCAAAAAGTACAGCAAATATATTTCATATATTGTACATATAATATTAACTAAAAGTACAACAAATACATTTTACATACTGTAAATAAAATACCAAAAATTACATTAAGTCTATATTATCTACTGTACATAAAATATCAAAAAGTACACCAAATATGTGTTATATATACTGTAAATAAACTATCAAAATCTTCAGTAATTATATTTAATATACTGTTCATAAAATATCAAAAATTACACCAAATGTATATTATACACTCTAAATAAAATATCAAAAAGGACAGTAAATATATATTACACTACATGTAAAATATCAAAAACTACACCAAATATATATTATATAATTTACATAAAATATCAAAAGTACACCAAATATATATTATATACTGTACATAAAATATCAAAAAGTACAGTAAATATATTTCATATATTGTACATATAATATTAACTAAAAGTACACCAAATACATTTTATATACTGTAAATAATATATCAAAAATTACAGTAAATATATATTACATACTGTACATAATATATCAAAAAGTACACCAAATATGTTATATACTGTAAATAAAGTATCAAAAACTACAGTAATTATATTTAATATACTGTAAATAAAATATCAAAAATTACACCAAATGTACATTAGATAGTGTAAATAAAATATCAAAAAGGACAGTAAATATATACTACACACCCTATGGAAAATATCAAAAACTGCACCAAATATATGATTTATAATTTACATAAAATATCAAAAGGCCACCAAATATATCTTATATACTGTACATAAAATATCAAAAAGTACAGTAAATATATTTCATATATTGTACATATAATATTAACTAAAAGTACACCAAATACATTTTATATACTGTAAATAAAATATCAAAAATTACAGTAAATATATATTACATACTGTATATAATATATCAAGAAGTACACCAAATATGTGTTATATATACTGTAAATAAACTATCAAAAACTACAGTAATTATATTTAATATACTGTATATAAAATATCAAAAATTACACCAAATGTGTATTACATACGGTAAATAAAATATCAAAAAGACAGTAAATATATACTACACACCCTATATAAAATATCAAAAACTACACAAAATATATATTATATAATTTACTTAAAATATCAAAAGGCCACCAAATATATCTTATATACTGTACATAAAATATCAAAAGGTACAGTAAATACATTTCATATATTGTACTTATAATATTAACTAAATGTTCACCAAATACATTTTATATACTGTAAATAAAATATCAATAAGTACAGCAAATGTATATTACATACTGTACATAAAATATCAAAAAGTACACCAAATATCTGTTATATATACTGTTAATAAACTATCAAAAATTACAGTAATCATATTTAATATACTGTAGATAAAATATCAAATATTACACCAAATGTATATTACATACTGTAAATAAAATATCAAAAAGGACAGTAAATATATACTACACACCCTATGTAAAATATCAAAAACTACAGCAAATATATATTATATAGTTTACATAAAATATCAACAGGCCACCAAATATATCTCATATACTGTACAGAAAATATCAAAATGTACAGTAAATATATTTCATATATTGTACATATAATATTAACTAAAAGTACACCAAATACATTTTATATACTGTAAATAATACATCAAAAATACAGTAAAAGTGTATTGCATACTGTACCTAATATATGAAAAAGTACACCAAATATGTGTTATATATATCGTAAATAAACTATCAAAAACTACATTAATTATATTTATTATACTGTACATAAAATATCAAAAATTACACCAAATGTATATATTATAATCTAAATAAAATATTAAAAATGACAGTAAATATATATTATACTCTATGTAAAATATCAAAAACTACACCAAATATATATTATATAATTTACATAAAATATCAAAAGTACACCAAATATATATTATATACTGTACATAAAATGTCAAAAAGTACAGTAAATATATATTACATACTGTACATAAAATATCAAATAGTACACCAAATATGTGTTATATATACTGTAAATAAAGTATTAAAAAATACAGTAATTATATTTAATATACTGCACATAAAATATCAAAAATTACACCAAATGTATATCACATACTATAAATAAAATATCAAAAAGACAGTAAATATATACTACACATCCTATGTAAAATATCAAAAAACACACCAAATATATATTATACAATTTACATAAAATATCAAAAGACCACCAAATATATCTTATACACTATACATAAAATATCAAAATATACAGTAAATATATTTCATCTATTGTACATATAATATTAAATAAAGGTACACAAAATGCATTTCATATACTGTAAGTAAAATATCAAAAAGTACAGTAAATATATATTACATACTGTATATAAAATATCAAAAAGTACACCAAATATGTGTTATATATACTGTAAATAAACTGTCAAAAACTACAGTAATCATATTTAATATACTGTACATAAAATATCAAATAATACACCAAATGTATATTACATACTGTAAATAAAATTTCAAAAAGGACAGTAAATATATTCTACACACCCTATGTAAAATATCAGAAACTACACCAAATATGTATTATATAATTTACATAAAATTTCAAAAGGCCACCAAATATATCTTATATACTGAACATAAAATATCAAAAAGTACAGTAAATATATATCATATATTGTACATCTAATATTTACTAAAACTACACCAAATACATTTTATATACTGAAAATAAAATATCAAAAATACAGTAAATATATATTGCATACTGTACATAATATATCAAAAAGTACACCAAATATGTGTTATATATACTGTAAATAAACTATCAAAAACTACAGTAATTATATTTAATATACTGTACATACAATATCAAAAATTACACCAAATGTATATCACATACTGTAAATAAAATATCAAAAAGACAGTAAATATATACTACACATCCTATGTAAAATATCAAAAACTACACCAAATATATATAATACAATTTACATAAAATATCAAAAGGCCACCAAATATATCTTATATACTGTACATAAAATATCAAAATGTACAGTAAATATATTTCATATATTGTACATATAATATTAAATAAAAGTACACCAAATACATTTCATATACTCTAAATAAAATATCAAATGTAGAGTAAATATATATTACATACTGTACATAAAATATCAAAAAGTACACCAAATATGTGTTATATATACTGTAAATAAACTATCAAAAACTACAGTAATTATATTTAATATACTGTACATAAAATATAAAAATTACACCAAATGTATATTATATACTGTAAATAAAATGTCAAAAAGGACAGTAAATATATATTACACTCTATGTAAAATATCAAAAACTAAAAATATAGGTTATATAAATTACATAATATATCAAAAGGACACCAAATATATCTTATATACTGTACATAAAATATCAATATGTACAGTAAATATATTTCATATATTGTATATATAATATTAACTAAAATTACACAAAATGCATTTTATATACTGTAAATAATATATGAAGAAGTACAGTAAATATATATTACATAGTCTAAAGAAAATATCAAAAAATACACCAAATATGTGTTATATATACTGTAAATAAACTATCAAAAACTACAGTAATTATATTGAATATACTGTACATAAAATATAAAAAATTACACCAAATGTATATTATATACTGTAAATAAAATATCAGAAAGAACAGTAAATATGTATTACATACTGTACATAAAATATCAAAAAGTACACCAAATATGTGTTATATATACTGTAAATAAACTATAAAATCTACAGTAATTATATCTAATATACTGTACAGAAAATATCAAATATTACACCAAATGTATATTACATACTGTAAATAAAATATCAGAAAGGACAGTAAATATATACTACACACCCTATGTAAAATATCAAAAACTACACCAAATATGAATTATATAAGTTACATAAAATTTCAAAAGGCCACCAAAGATATCTTATATACTGTACATAAAATATCAAAAAGTACAGTAAATATATTTCATATATTGTTCATATAATATTAACTAAAAGTACACCAAATACATTTTTTATACTGTAAATAATATATCAAAAATACAGTAAAAATATATTACATACTGTACATTATATATGAAAAGGTACACCAAATATGTGTTATATATATTGTAAATAAATTATCAAAAACTACAGTAATTATATTTAATATACTGTACATAAAATATCAAAAATTACACCAAATGTATATTTTATACTCTAAATAAAATATCAAAAATGACAGTAAATATATATTACACTCTATGTAAAATATCAAAAACTACACCAAATATATATTATATAATTTACATAAAATATCAAAAGTACACCAAATATATATTATATACTGTACATAAAATGTCAAAAAGTACAGTAAATATATATTACATACTGTACATTAAATATGAAAAAGTACACCAAATAGGTGTTATATATAGTGTAAATAAAGTATCAAAAACTACAGTAATTATATTTAATATACTGTACATAAAATATCAGAAATTACACCAAATGTATATTATATAGTGTAAATAAAATATCAAAAACAACAGTAAATATATATTACACACCCTATGTAAAATATCAAAAACTACACTAAATATATATTATATAATTTACATAAAATATCAAAAGGCCACCAAATATATCTTATATACTGTACATAAAATATCAAAAATACAGTAAATATATTTCATGTATTGTACATATCATATTAACTAAAAGAACACCAAATATATTTTATATACTGTAAACAAATTATCAAAAATACAGTAAAGATATATTACATACTTTACATAAAATATCAAAAAGTACAACAAATATATGTTATATATACTGTAAATAAACTATCAAAAACTACATTAATTATATTTAATATACTGCATATATAATATCAAAAATTACACCAAATGTATATTTTATACACTAAATAAAATATCAAAAAGGACAGTAAATATATATTACACTCTATGTAAAATATTAAAAACTACACCAATTATATATTATATAATTTACATAAAATATCAAAAGTACACCAAATATATATTATATACTGTACATAAAATGTCAAAAAGTACAGTAAATATATTTTATATATTGTACATATAAGATTAACTTAAAGTACACCAAATATATTTTATATACTGTAAAAAAAATTTCAAATGTACACTAAATATATATTACATACCGTACATAAAATATCAAAAAGTACACCAAATATGTGTTATATATAGTGTAAATAAACTATCAAAAACTACAGTAATTATATTTAATATACTGTACATAAAATATCAAAAATTACACCAAATGTATATTATATACTGTAAATAAATTATCAAAAAACAGTAAATATATACTACACACCCTATGTAAAATATCAAAAACTACACCAAATATATATTTTATAATTTACATAAAATATAAAAAGCCCACCAAATATATTTTATATACTGTACATAAAATATCAAAAAGTACAGTAAATATATTTCATATATTGTACATATAATATTAACTAAAAGTACACTAAATACATTTTCTATACTGTAAATAAAATATCAAAAAATTCATTAAATATATATTATGTACTGTACATAATATATCAAAAATTACACCAAATATATATTTTATATACTGTAAATAAACTGTCAAAAACTACAGTAATTATATTTAATATACTGTACATAAAATAACAAAAATTACACCAAACGTATATTTCATACTGTAAATAAAATATGAAAAATGACAGTAAATATATACTACAAACCCTATGTAAAATATCAAAAACTACACCAAATATTTATTATATAATTTACATAAAATATCAAAAGGCCACCAAATATATCTTATATACTGTACATAAAATATCAAAAAGTACAGTAAATATATTTCATATATTGTACATATATTATTAACTAAAAGTACACCAAATACATTTTATATACCGTAAATAAAATATCAAAGTACAGTAAAAATATATTACATACTGTACATAATATATGAAAAAGTACACCAAATATGTGTTATATATATTGTAAATAAACTATCAAAAACTACAGTAATTATATTTAATATACTGTACATAAAGTATCAAAAATTACACCAAATCTATATTACATACTGTAAATAAAATATCAAAAAGGACAGTAAATATATACTACACACCCTATGTAAAATATCAAAAACTACACCAAATATATATTATATAATTTACATTAAATATCAAAAGGCCACCAAATATATCTTATATACTGTACATAATATATCAAAATGTACAGTAAATATATTTCATATATTGTACTTATAATATTAACTAAAAGTACACCAAATACATTTTATATACTGTAAATAAAATATCAAAAATGCAGTAAAAATATATTACATACTGTACATAATATATGAAAAAGTACACCAAATATGTGTAATATATATTGGAAATAAACTATCAAAAACTACGGTAATTATATTTAATATACTGTACATAGAATATCAAAAATTACACCAAATGAATATTACATACTGTAAATAAAATATCAAAAAGTACAGTAAATATATACTACACACCCTATGTAAAATGTCAAAAACTACACCAAATATACATTATATAATTTACATAAAATAAAAAAGGCCACCAAATATATCTTATATACTGTACATTAAATATCAAAAAGTACAGTAAATATATTTCATATATTGTACATATAATATTAACTAAAAGTACACCAAATACATTTTATATACTGTAAATAAAATATCAAAAAGTATAGTAAATATATATTATGTACTGTACATAATATATCAAAAAGTTCATTAAATATGTGTTATATATACTGTGAATAAACTATCAAAAACTACAGTAATTATATTTAATATACTGTACATAAAATATCAAAAATTACACCAAATGTATATCACATACTGTAAATAAAATATCAAAAAGCACAGTAAACACATACTACACACCCTATGTAAAATATCAAAAACTACACCAAATATATTTTATATAATTTACATACAATATAAAAAGGCCACCAAATATATCTTATATACTGTACATAAAATATCAAAAAGTAGAGTAAATATATTTCATATATTGTACATATAATATTAACTAAAACTACACCAAATACATTTTATATACTGTAAATAAAATATCAAAAATACAGTAAATATATATTACATACTGTACATAATATATCAAAAAGTACACCAAATATGTGTTATATATACTGTAAATAAACTATCAAAAACTACAGTAATTATATTTAATATACGGTACATAAAATATCAAAATTTACACCAAATGTATATCACATACTGTAAATAAAATATCAAAAAGTACAGTAAATATATACTACACATCCTATGTAAAATATCAAAACTGCACCAAATATATATTATATAATTTACATAAAATATCAACAGGCCACCAAATATATCTTATATACTGTTCATAAAATATCAAAATGTACAGTAAATATATTTCATATATTGTACATATAATATTAAATAAAAGTACATCAAATACATTTCATATACTGTTTATAAAATGTCAAAAAGTACACTAAATATATATTACGTACTGTACATAAAATATCAAAAAGTACACCAAATATGTGTTATATATACTGTAAATAAACTATCAAATACTACAGTAATCATATTTAATATACTCTACATAAAATATCAAATATTACACCAAATGTATATTACATACTGTAAATAAAATATCAAAAATGACAGTAAATATATACTACACAGCCTATGTAAAATATCAAAAACTACACCAAATATATATTATATAATTTACTTAAAATATCAAAAGGCCACCAAATATTTCTTATATACTGTACAGAAAATATCAAAAGTACAGTAAATATATTTCATATATTGTACATATAATATTAACTAAAAGTACACAAAATACTTTTTATATACTGTAAATAATATATCAAAAATACAGTAAAAATTATTACATACTGTACATAATATGTGAAAAATTACACCAAATATGTGTTATATATAGTAAATAAACTACCAAAAACTACAGTAATTATATTTAATATACTGTGCATAAAATATCAAAAATTACACCAAATGTATATTTTATACTCTAAATAAAATATCAAAAAGGACAGTAAATATATATTACACTCTATGTAAAATATCAAAAACTACAAATATATATTATATAATTTACATAAAATATCAAAAGGACAAAAAGTAAGTCTTATATACTGTACATACAATATCAAAAATTTCAGTAAATATATTACATATATTGTACATATAATATTAACTAAACGTACACCAAATAAATTTTATATAGTGTAAATAAAATATCAAAAATTACAGTGAATATATATTACATACTGTACATAAAATATCAAAAAGTACAACAAATATGTGTTATATATACTGTTAATAAACTGCCAAAAACTACATTAATTATATTTAATATAATGTACATAAAATATCAAAAATTACACCAATTGTATATTATTTACTGTAAATAAAATACCAAAAAGTACAGTAAATATATATTACACACCCTATGTAAAATATCACAAACTACACCAAATTTATATTATATAATTTACATAAAATATCAAAAGGACACCAATTATACCTTATATACTGTACATAAAATATCAAAATATACAGTAAATATATTTCATATATTGTAAATATAATATTAACTAAAAGTACACCAAATACATTTTATATACTGTAAGTAAAAAATTGCAGTGAATATATATTACATACTGTACATAAAATCTCAAAAAGTACACCAAATATGTGTTATATATTCTGTAAACAAACTATCAAAAAGTACAGTAATTATATTTAATATACTGGACATAAAATATCAAAAATTACACCAAATGTATACTATTTACTGTAAATAAAATATCAAAAAGTACAGTAAATATATATTACACACCATATGTAAAATATCACAATCTACACCAAATATATATTATATAATTTACATAAAATATCAAAAGGACAACAAATATATCTTATATACCGTATATAAAATATCAAAAGTACAGTAAATATATTTCATATATTGTACATATAATACTAACTAAAAGTACACCAAATATATTTTATATAGTGTAAATAAAATATGAACAGTACAGTAAATATGTATTATATACTGTAAATGAAATATCAAAACGTACACCAAATATGTGTTATATATACTGTAAATAAACTTTAAAATCTACAGTAATTATATTTAATATACTGTACAAAAATATCAAAAATTACACCAAATGTATATTATACACTGTAAATAAAATATCAAAAAGGACAGTAAATATATATAACACTCTATGTAAAATATCAAAAACTACAAATATATATTATATAATTTACATTAAATATCAAAAGTACACATTTTATATAGTGTAAATAAAAATCAAAAAGTACAGTAAATATATATTACACACCATATGTAAAATATCGCAATCTACGCCAAATATATATTATATAATTTTCATAAAATATCAAAAGGACACCAAAAATATCTTGTATACTGTACATAAGATATGAAAAAGTACAGTAAATATATTTCATATATTGTACATATAATATTAACTAAAAGTACACCAAATACATTTTATATACTGTAAATAAAATATCAAAAATTACAGTAAATATATATTACATACAGTACATAAAACAGCAAAAAGTACACCAAATATGTGTTATATATACTCTAAATAAACTATCAAAAACTACAGTAATTATATTTAATATACTGTACATAAAAGATCAATAATTACACCAAATGTATATTATTTACAGTAAATAAAATATCAAAAAGTACAGTTAATATATATTACACACCTTATGTAATATATCACAATCTACACCAAATATATATTATATAATTTACATAAAATATCAAAAGGACACCAAATATATCTTATATAGTGTACATAAAATATCAAAATGTACAGTAAATATATTTCATATATTGTACATATAATACTAACTGAAAGTACACCAAATACATTTTATATAGTGTAAATAAAATATCAAAAAGTACAGTAAATATATATTACACACCATATGTAAAATATCACAATCTACACAAAATATATACTATATAGTTTACATAAAATATCGAAAGGACACCAAATATATCTTATATACTGTACATAAAATATCAAAAGTACAGTAAATATATTTCATATATTGTACATATAATATTAACAAAAAGTACACCACATATATTTTATATAGTGTAAATAAAATATCAAAAAGTACAGTAAATATGTATTATATACTGTACATAAAATATCAAAACGTACACCAAATATGTGTTATGTATACTGTAAATAAACTTTAAAATCTACAGTAATTATATTTAATATACTGTACATAAAATATCAAAAATTACACCAAATGTATATTTTACACTGTAAATAAAATATCACAAAGAACAGTAAATATATATTACACTCTATGTAAAATATCAAAATCTACAAATATATATTATATAATTTACATTAAATATCAAAATTACACAAAATATATCTTATATACTTTACATAAAATATCAAAATGTACACCAAATATGTGTTATATATACTGTAAATAAACTATCGAAAACTCCAGTAATTATATTTAATATACTGTATATAAAATATCAAAAATTACACCAAATGTATGTTATATACTGTATATAAAATATCAAAAAGGACAGTAAATATATACTTCACACCGTATGTAAAATATCAAAAACTACACCAAATATATATTATATAATTTACATAAAATATCAAAAGGACACCAAATATATCTTATATACTGTACATAAAATATCAAAAAGTACAGTAAATATATTTCATATATTGTGCATATATTAACTAAAAGTACAACAAATACATTTTATGTACTGCAAATAAAATATAAAAAATTACATTAAATATATATTACATACTGTACATACAATATCAAAAAGTACAAAAAATATGTGTTATATATACTGTAAATAAACTATCAAAAACTACAATAATTTTATTTAATATACTGTACATAAAATATAAAAAATTACACCAAATGTATAATATACTGTAAATAAAATATCAAATAGTACAGTAAATATATATTACACACCCTATGTAAAATATCACAAACTACACCAAATATATATTATATAAGTTACATAAAATATCAAAAGGACACCAAATATATCTTATATACTGTACATAAAATATTAAAATGTACTGTAAAGATATTTCATATATTGTACATATAATATTAACTAAAAGTACACCGAATACATTTTACATACTGTAAATAAAATATCAAAAATTACAGTAAATATATATTACATACTGTACATAAAGCATCAAAAGTACACCAAATATTTGTTGTATATACTCTAAATAAACTATCAAAAACTACAGTAATTATATTTAATATACTGTACATAAAATATCAAAAATTACACCAAATGTACATTATTTACTGTAAGTAAAATATCAAAAAGTACAGTAAATATATATTACATACCGTATGTAAAATATCACAATCTACACCAAATATATATTATATAATTTACATAAAATATCAAAAGGACACCAAATATATCTTATATACTGTACATAAAATATCAAAAAGTACAGTAAATATATTTCATATATTGTACATATAATATTAACTAAAAGTATACCAAATACATTGTATATACTGTAAATTAAATATCAAAAAGTACAGTAAATATATATCACATACTGTACATAAAATATCAAAAAGTACACCAAATATGTGTTATATATACTGTAAATAAACTATCAAATCTACAGCAATTATATTTAATATAATGTAAATAAAATATCAAGAATTTCACCAAATATATATTATTTACTGTAAATAAAATATCAAAAAGTAGAGTAAATATATATTCCACACCCTATGTAAAATATCACAAACTGCACCAAATATATATTATATAATTTACATAAAATAACAAAAGGACACCAAATATACCTTATATACTGTACATAAAATATCAAAATATACAGTAAATATATTTCATATATTATATATATAATATTAACTAATTGTACACCAAATACATTTTTTATACTGTAAATAAAATATCAAAAATTACAGTAAATATGTATTTCATACTGTATATAAAATATCAAAAAGTAAACCAAATATGTGTTATATATACTGTAAATAAAGTATAAAAAACTACAGTAATTGTATTTAATATACTGTACATAAAATATCAAAAATTACACCAAATGTATATTATATACTGTAAATAAAATATGAAAAAGGACAGTAAATACATATTACACTCTATGTAAAATATCAAAAACTACAAATATATATTATATAATTTACTTAAAATATCAAAAGGACAAAAAGTATATCTTATATACTGTACATAAAATATCAAAAAGTACAGTAAATATATTTCATATATTGTACATATAATATTAACTAAAAGTACACCAAATACATTTTATATACTGTAAATAAAATATCAAAAAGTACAGTAAATATATATTACATACTGTACATAAAATATCAAAAAGTACACCAAATATGTGTTATATATACTGTAAATAAACCATCAAAAACTACAGTAATTACATTTAATATAGTGAACATAAAATATCAAAATTTACACCAAATGTATATTATATACGGTAAATAAAATATGAAAAAGGACAGTAAATATATATTACGCACCCTATGTAAAATATCAAAAACTACAACAAATATATATTATATAATTTACATAAAATATGAAAAGTACAACAAATATATATTATATACTGTACATAACCTATCAAAAATTGCAGTTAATACATTTCATATATTGTACATATAATATTAAATAAAAGTACACCAAATACATTTTATGTATTGTAAATAAAATATCGAAAAGTACAGTAAATATATATTACATACAGTACATAAAATATCAAAAAGTACACCAAATATGTGTTATATATACTGTAAATAAACTATCAAAAGCTACAGTAATTATATTTAATATAATGTAAATAAAATATCAAAAATTACACCAAATGTATATTATTTACTGTAAATAAAATATCAAAAAGTACAGTAAATATATATCACACACCCTATGTAAAATATCACAAACTACACCAAATATATATTATATAATTTACATAAAATAACAAAAGGACACCAAATATACCTTATATACTGTACATAAAATATCAAAATGTACAGTAAATATATTTCATATATTGTATATATAATATTAACTAAATCTACACCAAATACATTTTTATACTGTAAATAAAATATCAAAAATTACAGTAAATATATATTACATACTGTACATAAAATATCAAAAAGTACACCAAATGTATATTATACACTGTAAATAAAATATCAAAAAGGACAGTAAATATATACTACACACCCTATGTAAAATATCAAAAACTACACCAAATATATATTATATAATTTACATGAAATATCTAAAGGACACCAAATATATCTTTTATACTGTACATTAAGTATTAAAAAGTACAGTAAATATATTTCATATATTGTGCATGTAATATTAACTAAAAGTACAACAAATACATTTTAAGTACTGTAAATAAAATATCAAAAATTACAGTAAATATATACTACATGCTGTACATAAAATATCAAAATGTACACCAAATATGTGTTATATATACTGTAAATAAACTATCAAAAACTAAAATAATTATACTTAATATACTGTACATGAAATATAAAAAATTACACCAAAGGTATAATATTCTGTAAATAAAATATCAAAAAGTACAGTAAATATATATTACACACCCTGTGTAAAATATCACAAACTACACCAAATATATATAATATAATTTACATAAAATATCAAAAGTACAACAAATATATATTATATACTGTACATAACCTATCAAAAAGTACAGTTAATACATTTCATATATTGTACATATAATAATAACTAAAAGTACACCAAATACATTTTATATACTGTAAATAAAATATCAAAAAGTACAGTAAATATATATTACATACAGTACATAAAATATCAAAAAGTACACCAAATATGTGTTATATATACTTTAAATAAACTATCAAAAACTACAGTAATTATATTTAATATACTGTACATAAAATATCAAAAATTACACCAAATGTACGTTATTTACTGTAAATAAAATATCAAAAAGTACAGTAATTATATATTACACACCATATGTAAAATATCACAATCTACACCAAATATACTTTATATAATTTACATAAAATATCAAAAGGACAACAAACATATCTTATATACTGTACATAAAATATCAAAATGTACAGTAAATATATTTCATATATTGTACATATAATATTAACTAAAAGTACACCAAATACATTGTATATACTGTAAATTAAATATCAAAAAGTACAGTAAATATATATTGCATACTGTACATAAAATATCAAAAAGTACACCAAATATGTGTTATATATACTGTAAATAAACTATCAAAAGCTACAGTAATTATATTTACTATAATGTAAATAAAATATCAAAAATTAGACCAAATGTATATCATTTACTGTAAATAAAATATCAAAAAGTACAGTAAATATATATTACACACCCTATGTAAAATATCACAAACTACACCAAATATATATTATATAATTTACAGAAAATAACAAATGGACACCAAATATACCTTATATACTGTACATAAAATATCAAAATGTGCAGTAAATATATTTCATATATTGTATATATAATATTAACTAAATGTACACCAAATACATTTTTTATACTGTAAATAAAATATCAAAAATTTCAGTAAATATATATTACATACTGTACATAAAATATCAAAAAGTACACCAAATATGTGTTTTATATACTGTAAATAAACTATCAAAAACTACAGTAATTATATTTAATATACTGTACATAAAATATGAAAAATTAAACCAAATGTATATTAATTACTGTAAATAAAATATCAAAAATACAGTAAATATATATTACACACCATATGTAAAATATCACAATCTACACCAAATATATATTATATAATTTACATAAAATATCAAAAGGACACCAAATATATCTTATATACTGTACATAAAATATCAAAAACTACAGTAAATATATTTCATATATTGTGCATATATTAACTAAAACTACACCAAATACATTTTATGTACTGTAAATAAAATGTCAAAAAGTACAGTAAACATATATTACATACTATACATAAAATATCGAAAAGTACACCAAATATGTTTTATATATACTATAAATAAACTATCAAAAACTACAATAATTATATTTAATATACAGTACATTAAATATAAAAAATTACACCAAATATATAATATACTGTAAATAAAATATCAAAAATACAGTAAATATATATTACACACCCCATGTAAATTATCACAAACTACACCAAATATATATTATATAATTTACATAAAATATCAAAAGGACACCAAATATATCTTACATACTGTTCATAAATTATCAAAAAGTACAGTAAATATATATTACATACTGTACATAAAATATCAAAAAGTACACAAAATATGTGTTATATATACTGTAAATAAACTATCAAAAACTACAATAATTATATTTAATATACCGTACATAAAATATCCAAAATGACACCAAATGTACATTATATACTGCAAATAAAATATCAAAAAGGACAGTAAATATATATGACACATCCTATGTAAAATATCAAAATCTACAACAAATATACATTACATCATTTACGTAAAATATCAAAAGGACACCAAATATATCTTATATACTGTACATAAAATATCAAAAATACAGTAAATATATTTCATATATTGTACATATAATATTAACTAAATGTACACCAAATACATTTTGTATACTGTAAATAAAATATCAAAATACAGTAAATATATATTACATACTCTACATAAAGTATGAAAAAGTACACCAAATATGTGTTATATATACTGTAAATAAACTATCAAAACTTACAGTAATTATATTTAATATACTGTGCATAAAATATCAAAAATTTCACCAAATGTATATTATATACTGTTAATAAAATATCAAAAAGGACAGTAAATATATGCTACACACCCTATGTAAAGTATCAAAAACTACACCAAATATATATTATATAATTTACATAAAATATAAAAAGGACACCAAATATATGTTATATACTGTACATAAAATAGCAAAAAGTACAGTATATATATTTCATATATTGTACATATAATATTAACTAAAATTACACCAAATACATTTTATATACTGTAAATAAAATATCAAAATGTACAGTAAATATATATTACATACTGTATATAAAATATCAAAGAGTACACCAAATATGTGTTATATATACTGTAAATAAACTATCAAAAACTACAGTACTTGTATTTAATATACTGTACATAAAATATCAATATTTACACCAAATGTATAGTACCTACTGTAAATAAAGTATCAAAAAGGACAGTAAATATATACTACACACCCTATGTAAAATATCAAAAACTACACCAAATATATATTATATAATTTACATACAATATCAAAAGGACACCCAATATATCTTATATACTGTACATAAAATATCAAAAAGTACAGTAAATATATTTCATATATTGTACATATAATATTAACTAAAAGTACACCAAATACATTTTATATACTGTAAATAAAATATCAACAAATACAGTAAATGTATATTACATACTGTACATAAAATATCAAAAAGTACACCAAATATGTGTTATATATACTGTAAATAAACAATCAAAAACTACAGTACTTATATTTAATATACTCTACATAAAATATCAAAAATTACACCAAATGTATATTATATACTGTAAATAAAATATCAAAAAGTACAGTAAATATTTACTACACACCCTAAGTAAAATATCAAAAACTACACCAAATATATATTATATAATTTACGTAAAATATCAGTAGCACACCAAATATATCTTATATACTGTATATAAAATATCAAAAAGTACAGTAAATACATTTCATATATTGTACATATAATATTAACTAAAAGTACACCAAATTCATTTTATATACTGTAAATAAAATATCAAAAGTACAGTAAATATATATTACATACTGTACATAAAATATCGAAAAGTACACCAAATATGTCTCATATATACTGTAAATAAACTATCAAAAACTACAGTAATTATATTTAATATACTGTACATAAAATATCAAAAATTAAACCAAATGTATATTATATACTGTAAATAAAACATCAAAAAGTACAGTTAATATATACTACACACCCTATGTAAAATATCAAAAAGTACACCAAATATGTATTATATAATTAACATAAAATATCAAAAGGACACCAAATGTATCATATATACTGTACATAAAATATCAAAAAGTACAGTGAATATATATTACACACCCTATGTAAAATATCAAAAACTACACCAAATATATATTATATAATTTACATAAAATATCAAAAGGACACCAAATGTATCTTATATACTGTACATAAAATATCAAAAAGTTCAGTAAATATGTTTCTTATGTTGTACATATAATATTAACTCAAAGTACACCAAATACATTTTATATACTGTAAATAAAATATCAAAATGTTCAGTAAATATATATTACATACTGTACATAAAATATCAAAAAGTACACCAAATTTGTGTCATATATACTGTAAGTAAACTATCAAAAACTACAGTAATTATATATAATATACTGTAAGTTAAATATCAAAAATGACACCAAATGTATATTATATACTGTAAATAAAATATCAAAAAGGACAGTAAATATATATGACACAAACTATGTAAAATATCAAAAACTACACAAATATATATTATATAATTTACATAAAATATCAAAAGGACACCAAATATATCTTATATACTGTACATAAAATATCAATTATACAGTAAATATATTTCATATATTGTACATATAATATTAACTAAAAGTACACCAAATACATTTCATATACTGTAAATAAAATATCAAAAAGCACAGTAAATATATATTACATAATGTACATAAAGTATCAAAAAGTACACCAAATATGTGTTATATATACTGTAAATAAACTATCAAACACTACAGTAATTATATTTAATATACTGTACATAAAATATCAAAAATTACACCAAATGTATATTATATACTGTAAATAAAATATCAATAATGACAGTAAATATATATGACACACCCTATGTAAAATATCAAAAACTACACCAAATATATAATATGTAATTTACATAAAATATCAAAAGGACACCAAATATATCTTACATACTGTACATAAAATATCAAAATGTACAGTAAATATATTTCATGTATTGTACATATAATATTAACTAAAATTACACCAAATACATTTTATATACTGTAAATAAATATCAAAAAGTACAGTAAATATATATTACATAGTCTACATAAAATATCAAAAAGTACACCAAATATGTGTTATATATACTGTAAATATACTATGAAAAACTACAGTAATTATATTTAATATACTGTACATAATATATCAAAAATAACACCAAATGTATATTATATACTGTAAATAAAATATCAAAAAGGCCAGTAAATATATATTACACTCTATGTAAAATATCAAAAACTAAAAATATATATTATATAATTTACATAAAATATCAAAAGGACACCAAATACGTATTATATACTACACATAAAATATCAAAAAGTACAGTAAATATATTTAATATATTGTACGTATAATATTAACTAAAAGTACACCAAATACATTTTATATAGTGTAAATAAAATATCAAAAATTACAGTAAATATATATTACATACTGTACATAAAATATCAAAAAGTACACCAACTATGTGTTATATATACTGTAAATAAACTATCAAAAACTACAGTAATTATATTTAATATAATGTACATAAAATATCAAAAATTACACCAAAGGTATATTATTTACTTTAAATAAAATATCAAAAAGTACAGTAAATATATATTACACACACTATGTAAAATATCACAAACTACACCAAATATATATTATATAAATTACATGAAATATCAAAAGGACACCAAATATACCTAATATACTGTACATAAAATATCAAAATGTACAGTAAATATATTAGATATATTGTACATATAATATTAACTAAAAGTAAACCACATATATTTTATATACTGTAAATAAAATATCAAAAAGTACAATAAATATATACTACATACTGTACATAAAATATCAAAAAGTACACCAAATATGTGTTATATATACTGTAAATAAACTATCAAAATCTACAGTAATTATATTTAATATACTGTACATAAAATATCAGTAATGACTCCGAATGTATATTATATACTGTAAATAAAATATCAAATAGTACAGTAAATATATATTACACACCCTATGTAAAATATCAAAAACTACACCAAATATATATAATATAATTTACCTAAAACCTCAAAAGGACACCAAATATATCTTATATACTGTACATAAAATATCAAAAAGTACAGTAAATATATTTCATATATTGTATATATAATATTAACTAAAACTACACCAAATATATTTTATATACTGTAAATAAAATATCAAAAACTACAGTAAATATATATTACATACTGTACATAAAATATCAAAAAGAACACCAAATATGTGTTATATATAGTGTAAAGAAACTATCAAAAACTACAGTAATTATATTTAATATACTGTATGTAAAATATCACAAATTACACCAAATGTATATTATATACTCTAAATAAAAGATGAAAAAGGACAGTAAATATATATTACACTCAGTGTGAAATATCAAAAACTACACCAAATATATATTATATAATTTACATAAAATATCAAAAGGACACCAAATATATATTATATACTGTACATAAAATATCAAAAAGTACAGCAAATATATTTCATATATTGTACATATAATATTAACTAAAAGTACACCAAATATATTTTATATAGAGTAAATAAAATATCAAAAAGTACAGTAAATATATATTACATACTGTACATAAAATATCAAAAAGGTCACCAAATATGTGTTATATATACTGTAAATAAACTATCAACAAATGCAGTAATTATATTTAATATAATGTACATAAAATATGAAAAATTACACCAAATGTATATTAGATACAGTAAATAAAATATCAAAAAGAACAGTAAATATATATGACACACCCTATGTAAAATATCAAAAACTACACCAAATATATATTATATAATTTACATAAAATATCAAAAGGACACCAAATATATCTTATATACTGTACATAAAATATCAAAATGTACAGTAAATATGTTTCATATATTGCACATATAATATTAAATAAATGTACACCAAATACATATTATATACTGTAAACAAAATTTGAAAATGTACAGTAAATATATAATACATACTGTACATAAAATATCAAAAAGTACACCAAATATGTGTTATATATACTGTAAATAAACTATCAAAAACTACAATAATTATATTTCATATACTGTACATAAAATATCAAAAATTACACCAAATGTATATTATATACTTAAAAGAAAATATCGAAAATACAGTAAATATATATTACACACCCTATGTAAAATATCAAAAACTACACCAAATATATATTATATAATTTACATAAAATATCTAAATGCCACCAAACATATCTTATATACTGTACATAAAATATCAAAAATACAGTAAATATGTTTCATATATTGTACATATAATACTAACTAAAAGTACACCAAATATATTTTATATACTGTAAATAAAATTTCAAATATTTCAGTAAATATATATTACGTACTGTACATAAAATATCAAAAAGTACACCAAATATGTGTTATATATACTGTAAATAAACTATCAAAAACTACAATAATTATATTTCATATACTGTACATAAAATATCAAAAATTACACCAAATGTATATTATATACTGTAAAGAAAATATCGAAAATACAGTAAATATATATTACACACCCTATGTAAAATATCAAAAACTACACCAAATATATATTATATAATTTACATAAAATATCAAAAGGCCACCAAACATATCTTATATACTGTACATAAATTATCAAAAATACAGTAAATATGTTTCATATATTGTACATATAATACTAACTAAAAGTACACCAAATATATTTAATATACTGTAAATAAAATTTCAAAAATTACAGTAAATATATATTACGTACTGTACATAAAATATCAAAAAGTACACAAAATATGTGTTATATATACTGTAAATAAACTATCAAAAACTACAATAATTATATTTAATATACTGTACATAAAATATCAAAAATTACACCAAATGTATATTATACACAGTAAATAAAATATCGAAAATGACAATAAATATATACTACACACCCTATGTAAAATATCAAAAACTACACCAAATATATATTATATAATTTACATAAAATATCAAAAGGACACCAAATATATCTTATATACTGTACATAAAATATCAAAAATTACAGTAAATATATTTCATATATTGAACATATAATATTAACTGAAAGTACACCAAATACATTTTATATACTGTAAATAAAATATCAAAAAGTACAGTAAATACATATTACATACTGTACATAATATATCAAAAAGTACACCAAATATGTGTTATATATACTGTAAATAAACTATCAAAAACTACAGTAATTATATTTAATATACTGTACATAAAATATCAAAAATGCCATCGAATGTATATTATATACTCTAAATAAAATATCAAATAGTACAGTAAATATATATTACACACCCTATGTAAAATATCAAAAACTACACAAAATATATATTATATAATTTACAAAAAAATATCAAAAGGCCACCAAATATATCTTATATACTGTACATAAAATATCAAAAAGTACGGTAAATATATTTCATATATTGTACATATGATATTAACTAAACTTACACCAAATATATTTTATATACTGTAAATAAAATATCAAAAATTACAGTAAATATATATTACATACTGTACATAAAACATCAAAAAGTACACCAAATATTTGTTATATATAGTGTAAAGAAACTATCAAAAACTATAGTAATTATATTTAAAATACTGTATGTAAAATATCACAAATTACACCAAATGTATATTATATACTCTAAATAGAAGATGAAAAAGGACAGTAAATATATATTACACTCTGTGTGAAATATCAAAAACTACACCAAATATATATTATATAATTTACATAAAATATCAAAAGGACACCAAATATATCTTATATACTGTAGTGTGGGCGTGTTTGGAGAGTAGCTGGGACAGACAGGCGAGTCCCTGAGGGTTGGAGATAAAGACGTGCTAGAGACTGGGGAGTAACTCAGTGAAAGTGGTGGGCTTGGTGGTGATCCCCGGGTTCCTGGAACTGACCCGCGCTGAAATGTGGGCGTGGTTGGAGAGTAGCTGGGACAGACTGGAGGGTCCGTAAGGGCTGGGGGTGAAGACGTGAGAGAGACTGGCGAGGATCTCACTGAGGTCTGTGAGTTTGTAGGTGTTTCTGGGGTGTGGGGTAGAGACTCCCGCTGAAATCTGGGCGTAGTTGGAGAGTAGCTGGGACAGACAGGAGAGTCATGGGTGGCTGGGGGTGAGCTGCTGGATGATGGCAGTAAGAACATATGGTATATTATTGATGAATGAGGTGACTGTGAAGAATCTCCAGAGGAGGACACGGGAGAACACAATGACATGAGTGACTGTCCTGCTTGGTTAGGAAAGGGAAACGTAAAGTTGTGGAATTCTGTTGATGATGGATGTGAGAGTGGTGAAGCCCTGCGGGGTGATGTAGAGTACTTCCACATCCCTGGTGAGGAGCTGCCCCTTGGGTCTGAGTTTCTGGGAGGGGAGAGGGAGAAGCTGGGTGAGGCAGGCATGAATCTTGAGGAGTCAGGGCTGGGGGACCGCTCATATTCTCCCGAGACGTGTGAGTCTCTGGGGGACTCCTGGGTGCATGGGGCTGACTCCCGCAGGAACCTGGGGATGGCTGGAGAGTAACTGGGAGCCACAGGAGAGTCCCTGAGGCCTGGGGGTGAAGAGATGAAAGACACAGGGGTGGAGCACCGTGAGGCTCGTGAGTTTGTAGGTGATTCCCGGGTGTGGGGGGCTGACTCCAGCTGAAATCTGGGGTTGTTTGGAGAGTAGCTGGGAGACACAGGAGATCCCCCGAGAGCTGGGGGTGAGCTGCTGGGTGATGGCAGTAAGAACATGTGGTATATTATTGATGAACGTGGGGACTCTGAGGAATCCTCAGAGGAGGACACGGGAGAGCCCAATGGCTTCATTGATTGCCCATCACGGTGAGGACAGGGAAATGGGAGCTTGTGGGATTCTGGTGATGACAGAGGTGAGTGTGGTGAAGCCCTAGGGGATGGTGAATGGTAGCTCCGGATCCCTGGTGAGGAGCTTCCCCTGAAGACTGAGTTTCTGAGAGGGGAGAGGGAGAAGCTGGGTGAGGCTCGCATGGACCTTGGGGAGTCCGTGCTGGGGGACCGTTCATAAGAAGAGCCGGACAAGACCCTACTGTTCTTAGGTGCAGACATGATTAGGAAACCTGCAGCTCCCAGGGGCCCCTACTAATTTTCTAACTCGCAGAAGGAAGGAGTGTGTGTGCGTGTGTGTGTGTGTGTGCGGTGTGAGGTATGTGCCCCTTAAGAAAATGGAAATCAACCAACCAATGAGACAGACAGACAGACAGACAGACAGACAGACAGACAGAGATTCACTTGCCCAAGTGTTCTGTCCTGTCCTCTGAATCCGCTTCCAAGTCGCAAGACGCTGTGAGCTCCAAGTCAACGCAGAGTCCGCCAACCGCTCCGGCCGCTGATCCGCTCCGCGAAGATCTGAGTACAGGCCAGCCAGGGTGGGTTTAAATAGCCTCGGGCGCAGCCTAGCAGCGGAAAGGGCGGAGCTTCACTCCTCCTTTCCATCAGTCACCCCCAACTTTCCCAGGCTACACCTCGTAGGAAACTGTTCTCCTGCTTTGATTTCATGCGCCACCTTTGGGACAATCTAAGAACTTACAAGTTTTCTTGGCCAGATATATTAGGAATTGTATGCACTGAAACACTGAAAACCAACTAGTGGTTCTGTGGTTCCCACGTTGTGGTTTTGACACCAGCAGCATCCTTGCCACAATCAAACCCCGGAGATCCACAGATCTGCGGTGTAACAATACCTCCCCCTGATCCGGATGCATGGCAGTTTAAGAAGTCTTTCCGTGTAAGGGAAAAGACTTTGTAGAAAAGGTGGAGATATGCGTTGTATAAACATTCTTTTGCTCTGGAACCACGTAGAGACTTGGGAGCCAGTTGGGAGGAGCATTCGTTGGATGAGGGTGCTCGGGTTAGGAATATCAAGGTGTGGCTCCAGATAATCCAATCATCTAATTAAGATTCCAGTTATGCTCATCTGTTTTAAAATTCCGTTTGGGTAAATTCTTTTAGTCAGACTGAGAATGGCAAAGCCTCAACCCCAATTTCCAGGGAGGGTTGAGAGCCTCAGGTGGAGTTGATCACCAATAGCCTATGGTTTAACCCGTCATGCCTATAGAATGAGGTCTCCATAAAAACCCAAAAGGACTGGGTTCAGAGAGCTTGTGGATAACACTTCCTGGAAGGTAGTGCACCCCTCCCCACACGCCGGGCCCCGCATTTATTTCTGAACTTTTTGCAAAGTCCGCTAAAATACAACGGCAAATGTAAGTGTTTCCCTGCGTGCTGTGAGCTCTTCCAGCCAATGAATGCAACTAAATCTGGGAGTGGTGGCAACCTGATTTATAGCCAGTTGCTGAGAAGCACAGGTAAAACAACGTGGGGCTTCCCATTGTTATTAGTGTGGGAGGCCTGTCTGGCGGGACTCGGCCCTTTGGAATCTAAAGCTATGTCCCGGTAGATAGCGTCACCATTGAATTAGAAGACACACATATGTTGAGAATAATCTTTCTGGTCATTTGCTGCATGTCTTATTTACAATATGTAATCAAATTCTTTATCCTGGCCTTATGGCACCTGGGTTGAGAACCATGATTTGAACCAAACATTGGTCTGTCACGTTCTGAGTTTGAAACTTTATTTTGCCTTTAGCGTTTTGCTATTGCTCTTTCGTTTTCTTTTGTTTCGTTTCGTTTCTAAGTTCTGGGGTATATGTGCAGGATGTGCAGATTTGTTACTAAGGTAAACGTGTGCCATGGTGGTTCGCTGCACCTGTCAACCCATCACCTAGGTATTAAGCCCAGCATGCAGTAGCTGTTTTTCTTAACGCTCTGCCTCCCGAAAGGCCCCAGTGAGTGTTGTTCCCCTTCCTGTGTCCATGTGATCTCATTTTTCAGCTCTCATTATAAGTGAGAATGTGGCGTTTGGTTTTCTTTCCCTGGATTAGTTTGCTGAGCATAATGACCACACATCACCACTGTTTCTGTTTTTTAGTATAAAGAGTAGTATTTTATTGAATAAGATTTGCTCACAGAAAAATAAGCTTAAGTCTACAATGAATGCCAGACTCTACAGCAGAAAGCAATTTTCTCACTTTTCCACACACAATGGTTCCTACTAAGTGAAAAAACTTCATTCACAAATGTACTACTCTGTCTCAAAACATCTCACATAATCATGCACTGTACTAAAGCCATTAGATCAGTTCTTCAGTCAGGTTAAAGAAGTATCCCTCTAATAACTGACTTTTATAATGCTATCAATATCCACTCCCAATCAGTCTGCCATTGTTAATGGTGTACAGCATTACTGAATACAATGGAATTGATGACGCCCATATCCACGGACACACCGTGACTTACGGTGGTTTGATTTATGATTTTTCAACGTTATGATGGGATTATTGGAATATTAGATGCGTTTCTGAGTTACAGTGGGTTTATGAGTATGCGACCCTATAGTCCAGAAACAGCTGTATAAGGAAAAACAGGTGTACCTAATAAAAATATGCTTAGTGACTTGGGATAAACCAATAGATGTTCACAACTGATGGAGAGCCGTGAAAGAGAGATAGCGGTAAATAGTTACAATAACACAATTTTCCTGCACCTGTCGAGGATTTCTCCCAAAAAACGCAGAATGTGGGATGCACCTAAGGCATATGAAAGAGAGAGGGCAGAAGGAGTAAGAGAGAAATAGGAGGAAGGAAGGAAGGAAGGAAAGAAAGAAGGAAGGTAGGAAGGAAGGAAGGAAGGAAGGAAGGAAGGAAGGAAAGAAGGACGAAAGGAAGGAGAAAACACCCGGTGTTACTAAAACCCCCCAAAAAATGGTTTCCCCCTGTGGGTAAGCCTACAATGTGGATGAATCTTGAAAATATTGTGCTACGTGTTGTGTCAGTCATAACAGCTCACCTATTGTGCAATTCCGTTGATAGGAAATGTCCACAATATGGAAATCTATGCATATGGGATTGATCGCACTAGGTAGTTGCTACCTAGGGCTGAGGGTCAGGGAGAGGGTTTGAGACAGAATGAGGAGTGACTAATGTCTACAGGGTTTTTCTCTGGTCGGGGGTGATAAGACGTTCTACAATGGATTGCGAATTAAAATTGAATGTGCACCACCACAGGTATACTAAAAGCCACTCAATTCATGACTTTTAATGGGGGAATCTTCTGTGGCGCACTCTCATGGAGACCACGGCAGACATAGTGAGAGAGAAAAAGGTGAGTAAATATCTGAAACGGAGGCAGAAAGAGAGAGAATGAGAAGCCCTGTGAATGGAAGGGAGAGCGAAAAGGGAAAATGGTCCTATTTACAAATGACAGATGTGAAACCGGGGTTCACATCAACAGTGTCACTGCCAGGAAGGAGGGTCATGCTAGCCATGTCACCGGTAGTGTGGCCCGCAGGGACGCCGACCTGCTGGAGCGTCGTGCCAGCATGGGCTCTGGCAGCCACGTGGGCCAGCAGGAGGGTCCCGCTGCACAGCTGTGGGGTGAGGATAGACTGGGTGGTGATATCGCCCATTACAGGGGCCTCTTCTGCTGGCAAGAGTGTGACAGTAGCAAGTAGATGGACAAGCCTGCGTGTGAGGACGGAATGCAGGAGGGGCTCTTGTGCGGCTGGGTGTGGGGCCCTCACGGGAACCGTGGAGAAATGGCCAGGTAACTGCGTCATGTGGGCTAGTAGATTGGCCAGGGCTTCGAACTGAAGGACAATAACGGGGAGTAGCTGTCAGGCCCTGGGAGTGTCTGAGTGTAAGTGGAGATGGGTTTGGGGTCACTGAGGGATGCGTGGGAGCCATCCCTGTATAGGTACAGGTCATAGGGAGATAGTCTCGTGAGGCCTGTGAGTGTCTAGGGTTGTCCTGGGTGCCTGGGGCTGACTGTGGCAGAAATCTGGGGAAGGCTGGAGAGAAGCTGGGAGACCCAGGAGAGTCCCTGAAGGCAGGGGGTGAAGAGGTGAAAGAAATGGGGGAGGGTTGCAGTAAGGTCCGTGAGTTTGTAGGTGATTCCTGGGTGCGGGAAGCTGACTCCAGGTGAAATCTGGAGATGGTCGGAGTGTAGCTGAGAGAGACAGAAGAGTCCTTGAGGGCTGGGGGTGAGAACATGAGGGAGACTGGGGAGTAAGTCAGTGAAATTCGTGAGTTCGGTGGTGTATCGTGGGTGCCTGGAACTGACTCCAGCTGGAATCTAGCGAAGTTTTGAGAGTAGCTGAAAGAGACACAGGAGTCCCTGTGGGCTGAGGGCAAAGACCTGAGAGAGACCAGGGAGGACCTCAGTGAAGTCTGTGAGTCTGTAGGTGATTCCGGAGTGTGGGAGGCTGAGTGCCGCTGAAATCTGGGCGTGGTGGGAGAGTAGCTGGGACAGACAGGAGAGTCCCAGGGGGCTGGGGGTGAAGACATGACAGAGACTGGGGAGTAACTCAGCGAAACTGCTGAGTTTGGTGGTGATACCTGGGTGCCTGGAACTGACTCCCGCTGAAATCTGGGCATGGTTGGAGAGTAGCTGGGACACACAGGAGAGTCCCTGAGGGCTGGGGGTGAAGACATGAGAGAGACCGGGGAGTACCTCAGTGAAACTGGTGAGTTTGGTGGTGACTCCGGGGTGCCTGGGACTGACTCCAGCTGAAATGTGTGCGTGGTTGGAGAGTAGCTGGGACAGACAGGAGAGTCCCTGAGGGCTGGTGAAGACATGAGAGAGACTGGAGAGTAAGTGAGTGAAATTGGGGAGTTTGGTGGTGCTTCCTGGGTGCCTGGAACTGACTCCCGCTGAAGTGTGGGCGTGGTTGGAGAGTAGCTGGGACACACAGGAGAGTCCCTGAGGGTTGGAGATAAAGACGTGCTAGAGACTGGGGAGTAACTCAGTGAAAGTGTTGGGCTTGGTGGTGATCCCTGGGTTCCTGGAACTGACCCGCGCTGAAATGTGGGCGTGGTTGGAGAGTAGCTGGGACAGACTGGAGGGTCCGTAAGGGCTGGGGGTGAAGACGTGAGAGAGACTGGCGAGGATCTCACTGAGGTCTGTGAGTTTGTAGGTGTTTCTGGGGTGTGGGGTAGAGACCCCCGCTGAAATCTGGGCGTAGTTGGAGAGTAGCTGGGACAGACAGGAGAGTCATGGGTGGCTGGGGGTGAGCTGCTGGATGATGGCAGTAAGAACATATGGTATATTATTGATGAATGAGGTGACTGTGAAGAATCTCCAGAGGAGGACACGGGAGAACACAATGACATGAGTGACTGTCCTGCTTGGTTAGGAAAGGGAAACGTAAAGTTGTGGAATTCTGTTGATGATGGATGTGAGAGTGGTGAAGCCCTGCGGGGTGATGTAGAGTACTTCCACATCCCTGGTGAGGAGCTGCCCCTTGGGTCTGAGTTTCTGGGAGGGGAGAGGGAGAAGCTGGGTGAGGCAGGCATGAATCTTGAGGAGTCAGGGCTGGGGGACCGCTCATATTCTCCCGAGACGTGTGAGTCTCTGGGGGACTCCTGGGTGCATGGGGCTGACTCCCGCAGGAACCTGGGGATGGCTGGAGAGTAACTGGGAGCCACAGGAGAGTCCCTGAGGCCTGGGGGTGAAGAGATGAAAGACACAGGGGTGGAGCACCGTGAGGCTCGTGAGTTTGTAGGTGATTCCCGGGTGTGGGGGGCTGACTCCAGCTGAAATCTGGGGTTGTTTGGAGAGTAGCTGGGAGACACAGGAGATCCCCCGAGAGCTGGGGGTGAGCTGCTGGGTGATGGCAGTAAGAACATGTGGTATATTATTGATGAACGTGGGGACTCTGAGGAATCCTCAGAGGAGGACACGGGAGAGCCCAATGGCTTCATTGATTGCCCATCACGGTGAGGACAGGGAAATGGGAGCTTGTGGGATTCTGGTGATGACAGAGGTGAGTGTGGTGAAGCCCTAGGGGATGGTGAATGGTAGCTCCGGATCCCTGGTGAGGAGCTTCCCCTGAAGCCTGAGTTTCTGAGAGGGGAGAGGGAGAAGCTGGGTGAGGCTCGCATGGACCTTGGGGAGTCCGTGCTGGGGGACCGTTCATAAGAAGAGCCGGACAAGACCCTACTGTTCTTAGGTGCAGACATGATTAGGAAACCTGCAGCTCCCAGGGGCCCCTACTAATTTTCTAACTCGCAGAAGGAAGGAGTGTGTGTGCGTGTGTGTGTGTGTGTGCGGTGTGAGGTATGTGCCCCTTAAGAAAATGGAAATCAACCAACCAATGAGACAGACAGACAGACAGACAGACAGACAGACAGAGATTCACTTGCCCAAGTGTTCTGTCCTGTCCTCTGAATCCGCTTCCAAGTCGCAAGACGCTGTGAGCTCCAAGTCAACGCAGAGTCCGCCAACCGCTCCGGCCGCTGATCCGCTCCGCGAAGATCTGAGTACAGGCCAGCCAGGGTGGGTTTAAATAGCCTCGGGCGCAGCCTAGCAGCGGAAAGGGCGGAGCTTCACTCCTCCTTTCCATCAGTCACCCCCAACTTTCCCAGGCTACACCTCGTAGGAAACTGTTCTCCTGCTTTGATTTCATGCGCCACCTTTGGGACAATCTAAGAACTTACAAGTTTTCTTGGCCAGATATATTAGGAATTGTATGCACTGAAACACTGAAAACCAACTAGTGGTTCTGTGGTTCCCACGTTGTGGTTTTGACACCAGCAGCATCCTTGCCACAATCAAACCCCGGAGATCCACAGATCTGCGGTGTAACAATACCTCCCCCTGATCCGGATGCATGGCAGTTTAAGAAGTCTTTCCGTGTAAGGGAAAAGACTTTGTAGAAAAGGTGGAGATATGCGTTGTATAAACATTCTTTTGCTCTGGAACCACGTAGAGACTTGGGAGCCAGTTGGGAGGAGCATTCGTTGGATGAGGGTGCTCGGGTTAGGAATATCAAGGTGTGGCTCCAGATAATCCAATCATCTAATTAAGATTCCAGTTATGCTCATCTGTTTTAAAATTCCGTTTGGGTAAATTCTTTTAGTCAGACTGAGAATGGCAAAGCCTCAACCCCAATTTCCAGGGAGGGTTGAGAGCCTCAGGTGGAGTTGATCACCAATAGCCTATGGTTTAACCCGTCATGCCTATAGAATGAGGTCTCCATAAAAACCCAAAAGGACTGGGTTCAGAGAGCTTGTGGATAACACTTCCTGGAAGGTAGTGCACCCCTCCCCACACGCCGGGCCCCGCATTTATTTCTGAACTTTTTGCAAAGTCCGCTAAAATACAACGGCAAATGTAAGTGTTTCCCTGCGTGCTGTGAGCTCTTCCAGCCAATGAATGCAACTAAATCTGGGAGTGGTGGCAACCTGATTTATAGCCAGTTGCTGAGAAGCACAGGTAAAACAACGTGGGGCTTCCCATTGTTATTAGTGTGGGAGGCCTGTCTGGCGGGACTCGGCCCTTTGGAATCTAAAGCTATGTCCCGGTAGATAGCGTCACCATTGAATTAGAAGACACACATATGTTGAGAATAATCTTTCTGGTCATTTGCTGCATGTCTTATTTACAATATGTAATCAAATTCTTTATCCTGGCCTTATGGCACCTGGGTTGAGAACCATGATTTGAACCAAACATTGGTCTGTCACGTTCTGAGTTTGAAACTTTATTTTGCCTTTAGCGTTTTGCTATTGCTCTTTCGTTTTCTTTTGTTTCGTTTCGTTTCTAAGTTCTGGGGTATATGTGCAGGATGTGCAGATTTGTTACTAAGGTAAACGTGTGCCATGGTGGTTCGCTGCACCTGTCAACCCATCACCTAGGTATTAAGCCCAGCATGCAGTAGCTGTTTTTCTTAACGCTCTGCCTCCCGAAAGGCCCCAGTGAGTGTTGTTCCCCTTCCTGTGTCCATGTGATCTCATTTTTCAGCTCTCATTATAAGTGAGAATGTGGCGTTTGGTTTTCTTTCCCTGGATTAGTTTGCTGAGCATAATGACCACACATCACCACTGTTTCTGTTTTTTAGTATAAAGAGTAGTATTTTATTGAATAAGATTTGCTCACAGAAAAATAAGCTTAAGTCTACAATGAATGCCAGACTCTACAGCAGAAAGCAATTTTCTCACTTTTCCACACACAATGGTTCCTACTAAGTGAAAAAACTTCATTCACAAATGTACTACTCTGTCTCAAAACATCTCACATAATCATGCACTGTACTAAAGCCATTAGATCAGTTCTTCAGTCAGGTTAAAGAAGTATCCCTCTAATAACTGACTTTTATAATGCTATCAATATCCACTCCCAATCAGTCTGCCATTGTTAATGGTGTACAGCATTACTGAATACAATGGAATTGATGACGCCCATATCCACGGACACACCGTGACTTACGGTGGTTTGATTTATGATTTTTCAACGTTATGATGGGATTATTGGAATATTAGATGCGTTTCTGAGTTACAGTGGGTTTATGAGTATGCGACCCTATAGTCCAGAAACAGCTGTATAAGGAAAAACAGGTGTACCTAATAAAAATATGCTTAGTGACTTGGGATAAACCAATAGATGTTCACAACTGATGGAGAGCCGTGAAAGAGAGATAGCGGTAAATAGTTACAATAACACAATTTTCCTGCACCTGTCGAGGATTTCTCCCAAAAAACGCAGAATGTGGGATGCACCTAAGGCATATGAAAGAGAGAGGGCAGAAGGAGTAAGAGAGAAATAGGAGGAAGGAAGGAAGGAAGGAAAGAAAGAAGGAAGGTAGGAAGGAAGGAAGGAAGGAAGGAAGGAAGGAAAGAAGGACGAAAGGAAGGAGAAAACACCCGGTGTTACTAAAACCCCCCAAAAAATGGTTTCCCCCTGTGGGTAAGCCTACAATGTGGATGAATCTTGAAAATATTGTGCTACGTGTTGTGTCAGTCATAACAGCTCACCTATTGTGCAATTCCGTTGATAGGAAATGTCCACAATATGGAAATCTATGCATATGGGATTGATCGCACTAGGTAGTTGCTACCTAGGGCTGAGGGTCAGGGAGAGGGTTTGAGACAGAATGAGGAGTGACTAATGTCTACAGGGTTTTTCTCTGGTCGGGGGTGATAAGACGTTCTACAATGGATTGCGAATTAAAATTGAATGTGCACCACCACAGGTATACTAAAAGCCACTCAATTCATGACTTTTAATGGGGGAATCTTCTGTGGCGCACTCTCATGGAGACCACGGCAGACATAGTGAGAGAGAAAAAGGTGAGTAAATATCTGAAACGGAGGCAGAAAGAGAGAGAATGAGAAGCCCTGTGAATGGAAGGGAGAGCGAAAAGGGAAAATGGTCCTATTTACAAATGACAGATGTGAAACCGGGGTTCACATCAACAGTGTCACTGCCAGGAAGGAGGGTCATGCTAGCCATGTCACCGGTAGTGTGGCCCGCAGGGACGCCGACCTGCTGGAGCGTCGTGCCAGCATGGGCTCTGGCAGCCACGTGGGCCAGCAGGAGGGTCCCGCTGCACAGCTGTGGGGTGAGGATAGACTGGGTGGTGATATCGCCCATTACAGGGGCCTCTTCTGCTGGCAAGAGTGTGACAGTAGCAAGTAGATGGACAAGCCTGCGTGTGAGGACGGAATGCAGGAGGGGCTCTTGTGCGGCTGGGTGTGGGGCCCTCACGGGAACCGTGGAGAAATGGCCAGGTAACTGCGTCATGTGGGCTAGTAGATTGGCCAGGGCTTCGAACTGAAGGACAATAACGGGGAGTAGCTGTCAGGCCCTGGGAGTGTCTGAGTGTAAGTGGAGATGGGTTTGGGGTCACTGAGGGATGCGTGGGAGCCATCCCTGTATAGGTACAGGTCATAGGGAGATAGTCTCGTGAGGCCTGTGAGTGTCTAGGGTTGTCCTGGGTGCCTGGGGCTGACTGTGGCAGAAATCTGGGGAAGGCTGGAGAGAAGCTGGGAGACCCAGGAGAGTCCCTGAAGGCAGGGGGTGAAGAGGTGAAAGAAATGGGGGAGGGTTGCAGTAAGGTCCGTGAGTTTGTAGGTGATTCCTGGGTGCGGGAAGCTGACTCCAGGTGAAATCTGGAGATGGTCGGAGTGTAGCTGAGAGAGACAGAAGAGTCCTTGAGGGCTGGGGGTGAGAACATGAGGGAGACTGGGGAGTAAGTCAGTGAAATTCGTGAGTTCGGTGGTGTATCGTGGGTGCCTGGAACTGACTCCAGCTGGAATCTAGCGAAGTTTTGAGAGTAGCTGAAAGAGACACAGGAGTCCCTGTGGGCTGAGGGCAAAGACCTGAGAGAGACCAGGGAGGACCTCAGTGAAGTCTGTGAGTCTGTAGGTGATTCCGGAGTGTGGGAGGCTGAGTGCCGCTGAAATCTGGGCGTGGTGGGAGAGTAGCTGGGACAGACAGGAGAGTCCCAGGGGGCTGGGGGTGAAGACATGACAGAGACTGGGGAGTAACTCAGCGAAACTGCTGAGTTTGGTGGTGATACCTGGGTGCCTGGAACTGACTCCCGCTGAAATCTGGGCATGGTTGGAGAGTAGCTGGGACACACAGGAGAGTCCCTGAGGGCTGGGGGTGAAGACATGAGAGAGACCGGGGAGTACCTCAGTGAAACTGGTGAGTTTGGTGGTGACTCCGCGGTGCCTGGGACTGACTCCAGCTGAAATGTGTGCGTGGTTGGAGAGTAGCTGGGACAGACAGGAGAGTCCCTGAGGGCTGGTGAAGACATGAGAGAGACTGGAGAGTAAGTGAGTGAAATTGGGGAGTTTGGTGGTGCTTCCTGGGTGCCTGGAACTGACTCCCGCTGAAGTGTGGGCGTGGTTGGAGAGTAGCTGGGACACACAGGAGAGTCCCTGAGGGTTGGAGATAAAGACGTGCTAGAGACTGGGGAGTAACTCAGTGAAAGTGTTGGGCTTGGTGGTGATCCCTGGGTTCCTGGAACTGACCCGCGCTGAAATCTGGGCGTAGTTGGAGAGTAGCTGGGACAGACAGGAGAGTCATGGGTGGCTGGGGGTGAGCTGCTGGATGATGGCAGTAAGAACATATGGTATATTATTGATGAATGAGGTGACTGTGAAGAATCTCCAGAGGAGGACACGGGAGAACACAATGACATGAGTGACTGTCCTGCTTGGTTAGGAAAGGGAAACGTAAAGTTGTGGAATTCTGTTGATGATGGATGTGAGAGTGGTGAAGCCCTGCGGGGTGATGTAGAGTACTTCCACATCCCTGGTGAGGAGCTGCCCCTTGGGTCTGAGTTTCTGGGAGGGGAGAGGGAGAAGCTGGGTGAGGCAGGCATGAATCTTGAGGAGTCAGGGCTGGGGGACCGCTCATATTCTCCCGAGACGTGTGAGTCTCTGGGGGACTCCTGGGTGCATGGGGCTGACTCCCGCAGGAACCTGGGGATGGCTGGAGAGTAACTGGGAGCCACAGGAGAGTCCCTGAGGCCTGGGGGTGAAGAGATGAAAGACACAGGGGTGGAGCACCGTGAGGCTCGTGAGTTTGTAGGTGATTCCCGGGTGTGGGGGGCTGACTCCAGCTGAAATCTGGGGTTGTTTGGAGAGTAGCTGGGAGACACAGGAGATCCCCCGAGAGCTGGGGGTGAGCTGCTGGGTGATGGCAGTAAGAACATGTGGTATATTATTGATGAACGTGGGGACTCTGAGGAATCCTCAGAGGAGGACACGGGAGAGCCCAATGGCTTCATTGATTGCCCATCACGGTGAGGACAGGGAAATGGGAGCTTGTGGGATTCTGGTGATGACAGAGGTGAGTGTGGTGAAGCCCTAGGGGATGGTGAATGGTAGCTCCGGATCCCTGGTGAGGAGCTTCCCCTGAAGCCTGAGTTTCTGAGAGGGGAGAGGGAGAAGCTGGGTGAGGCTCGCATGGACCTTGGGGAGTCCGTGCTGGGGGACCGTTCATAAGAAGAGCCGGACAAGACCCTACTGTTCTTAGGTGCAGACATGATTAGGAAACCTGCAGCTCCCAGGGGCCCCTACTAATTTTCTAACTCGCAGAAGGAAGGAGTGTGTGTGCGTGTGTGTGTGTGTGTGCGGTGTGAGGTATGTGCCCCTTAAGAAAATGGAAATCAACCAACCAATGAGACAGACAGACAGACAGACAGACAGACAGACAGAGATTCACTTGCCCAAGTGTTCTGTCCTGTCCTCTGAATCCGCTTCCAAGTCGCAAGACGCTGTGAGCTCCAAGTCAACGCAGAGTCCGCCAACCGCTCCGGCCGCTGATCCGCTCCGCGAAGATCTGAGTACAGGCCAGCCAGGGTGGGTTTAAATAGCCTCGGGCGCAGCCTAGCAGCGGAAAGGGCGGAGCTTCACTCCTCCTTTCCATCAGTCACCCCCAACTTTCCCAGGCTACACCTCGTAGGAAACTGTTCTCCTGCTTTGATTTCATGCGCCACCTTTGGGACAATCTAAGAACTTACAAGTTTTCTTGGCCAGATATATTAGGAATTGTATGCACTGAAACACTGAAAACCAACTAGTGGTTCTGTGGTTCCCACGTTGTGGTTTTGACACCAGCAGCATCCTTGCCACAATCAAACCCCGGAGATCCACAGATCTGCGGTGTAACAATACCTCCCCCTGATCCGGATGCATGGCAGTTTAAGGAGTCTTTCCGTGTAAGGGAAAAGACTTCGAAGAAAAGGTGGAGATATGCGTTGTGTAAACATTCTTTTGCTCTGGAACCACGTAGAGACTTGGGAGCCAGTTGGGTGGAGCATTCGTTGGATGAGGGTGCTCGGGTTAGGAATATCAAGGTGTGGCTCCAGATAATCCAATCATCTAATTAAGATTCCAGTTATGCTCATCTGTTTTAAAATTCCGTTTGGGTAAATTCTTTTAGTCAGACTGAGAATGGCAAAGCCTCAACCCCAATTTCCAGGGAGGGTTGAGAGCCTCAGGTGGAGTTGATCACCAATAGCCTATGGTTTAACCCGTCATGCCTATAGAATGAGGTCTCCATAAAAACCCAAAAGGACTGGGTTCAGAGAGCTTGTGGATAACACTTCCTGGAAGGTAGTGCACCCCTCCCCACACGCCGGGCCCCGCATTTATTTCTGAACTTTTTGCAAAGTCCGCTAAAATACAACGGCAAATGTAAGTGTTTCCCTGCGTGCTGTGAGCTCTTCCAGCCAATGAATGCAACTAAATCTGGGAGTGGTGGCAACCTGATTTATAGCCAGTTGCTGAGAAGCACAGGTAAAACAACGTGGGGCTTCCCATTGTTATTACTGTGGGAGGCCTGTCTGGCGGGACTCGGCCCTTTGGAATCTAAAGCTATGTCCCGGTAGATAGCGTCACCATTGAATTAGAAGACACACATATGTTGAGAATAATCTTTCTGGTCATTTGCTGCATGTCTTATTTACAATATGTAATCAAATTCTTTATCCTGGCCTTATGGCACCTGGGTTGAGAACCATGATTTGAACCAAACATTGGTCTGTCACGTTCTGAGTTTGAAACTTTATTTTGCCTTTAGCGTTTTGCTATTGCTTTTTCGTTTTCTTTTGTTTCGTTTCGTTTCTAAGTTCTGGGGTATATGTGCAGGATGTGCAGATTTGTTACTAAGGTAAACGTGTGCCATGGTGGTTCGCTGCACCTGTCAACCCATCACCTAGGTATTAAGCCCAGCATGCAGTAGCTGTTTTTCTTAACGCTCTGCCTCCCGAAAGGCCCCAGTGAGTGTTGTTCCCCTTCCTGTGTCCATGTGATCTCATTTTTCAGCTCTCATTATAAGTGAGAATGTGGCGTTTGGTTTTCTTTCCCTGGAATAGTTTGCTGAGCATAATGACCACACATCACCACTGTTTCTGTTTTTTAGTATAAAGAGTAGTATTTTATTGAATAAGATTTGCTCACAGAAAAATAAGCTTAAGTCTACAATGAATGCCAGACTCTACAGCAGAAAGCAATTTTCTCACTTTTCCACACACAATGGTTCCTACTAAGTGAAAAAACTTCATTCACAAATGTACTACTCTGTCTCAAAACATCTCACATAATCATGCACTGTACTAAAGCCATTAGATCAGTTCTTCAGTCAGGTTAAAGAAGTATCCCTCTAATAACTGACTTTTATAATGCTATCAATATCCACTCCCAATCAGTCTGCCATTGTTAATGGTGTACAGCATTACTGAATACAATGGAATTGATGACGCCCATATCCACGGACACACCGTGACTTACGGTGGTTTGATTTATGATTTTTCAACGTTATGATGGGATTATTGGAATATTAGATGCGTTTCTGAGTTACAGTGGGTTTATGAGTATGCGACCCTATAGTCCAGAAACAGCTGTATAAGGAAAAACAGGTGTACCTAATAAAAATATGCTTAGTGACTTGGGATAAACCAATAGATGTTCACAACTGATGGAGAGCCGTGAAAGAGAGATAGCGGTAAATAGTTACAATAACACAATTTTCACCAAATATGTGTTATATATACTGTAAATAAACTATCGAAACTACAGTAATTATATTTAATATACTGTACATAAAATATCAAAAATTACACCAAATGTATATTATATACTCTAAATAAAATATCAAAAAGGATAGTAAATATATATTAAATTCTATGTAAAATATCAAAAACTACACCAAATACATATTATATAATTTACATAAAATATCAAAAGGACACCAAATATATATTATATACTGTACATAAAATATCAAAAATACAGTAAATATATTTCATATATTGTGCATATAATATTAACTAAATGTACACCAAATACATTTTATATGCTGTAAATAAAATATCAAAAATTACAGTAAATATATATTACACACCATATGTAAAATATCACAATCTACGCCAAATAAATATTATATAATTTACATAAAATATCAAAAGGACACCAAATATATCTTATATACTGTACATAAAATATCAAAAATTACAGTAAATATATTTCATATACTGTAAATATAATATTAACTAAAAGTACACCAAATAAATTTTATATAGTGTGAATAAAATATCAAAAATTTCAGTGAATATATATTACATAATGTACATAAACTATCAAAAAGTACAGCAAATATGTGTTATATACTGTAAATAAACTATCAAAAACTACAGTAATTATATTAAATATACTGTACATAAAATATCAAAAATTACACCAAATGTATATTATATACTGTAAATAAAAAATCAGAAAGGACAGTAAATATATATCACACTCTATGTAAAATATCAAAAACTAAAAATATATATTATATAATTTACATAAAATATCAAAATGACACCAATTATATCTTATATACTGTACATAAAATCATCAAAAAGTACAGTAAATATATTTCATATATTGTACATATAATATTAACTAAAAGTACACCAAATACATTTTATATACTGTAAAAATGTATCAAAAAGTGCAGTAAATACGTATTACATACTGTACATAAAATATCAAAAAGTACACCAAATACGTGTTATATATACTGTAAATAAACTATCAAAAACTACAGTAATTATATTTAATATACTGTACATAAAATAACAAAAATTACAACAAATGTATATTATATACTCTAAATAAAATATCAAAAATTACAGTAAATATATATTACACACCCTATGTAAAATATCACAAACTACATCAAATATATATTATATAATTTACATAAAATATCAAAAGGACACCAAATATACCTTATATACTGTACATAAAATATCAAAATATACAGTAAATATATTTCATATATTGTACATATAATACTAGCTAAAAGTACACCAAATACATTATACATATTGTAAATAAAATATCAAAAAGTACAGTAAATATATATTACATACAGTACATAAAATATCAAAAAGTACACCAAATATGTGTTATATATACTGTAAATAAAGTATGAAAAACTACAGTAATTATATTTAATATACTGTATGTAAAATATCAGAAATTACAACAAACGTATATTATATACTGTAAATAAAATATCAAACAGGACAGTAAATATATACTACACACCCTATGTAAAATATCAAAAACTACACCAAGTATATATTTTATAATTTACATAAAATATCAAAAGGACACCAAATATATCTTATATACTCAACATAAAACATCAAAAAGTACAGTAAATATATTTCATATATTGTGCATATAATATTAACTAAAAGTACACCAAATACATTTTATGTACTGTAAATAAAATATCAAAAAGTACAGTAAATATATATTACATACTGTACATAAAATATCAAAAAGTACACCAAATATGTGTTATGTATACTGTAAATAAACTATCAAAAACTACAGTAACTATATTTAATATACTGTACATAAAATATAAAAATTACACCAAATGTATAATATAGTGTAAATAAAATATCAAAAAGTACAGTAAATATATATTAAACACCATATGTAAAATATCACAATCTACACAAAATATATAATTTACATAAAATATCAAAAGGACACCAAATATATCTTATATACTGTATATAAAATATCAAAATGTTCAGTAAATATATTTCATATATTGTACAAATAATATTAACTAAAAGTACACCAAATACATTATATATATTGTAAATAAAATATCAAAAAGTACAGTAAATATATATTACATACAGTACATAAAATATCAAAAAGTACACCAAATATGTGTTATATATACTGTAAATAAACTATCAAAAACTACAGTAATTATATTTAATATACTGTATATAAAATATCAGAAATTACACCAAATGTATATTATATACTGTAAATAAAATATCAAACAGGACAGTAAATATATACTACACACCCTATGTAAAATATCAAAAACTACACCAAATATATATTATATAATTTACATAAAATATCAAAAGGACCCCAAATATATCTTATATACCGTACATAAAATATCAAAATGTACAGTAAATATATTTCATATATTGTACATATAATATTAACTAAAAGTACACCAAATACATTTTATATACTGTAAATAAAATATCAAAATGTACAGTAAATATACATTACATATTGTACATAATATATCAAAAAGTACACCAAATATGAGTTATATATACTGTAAATAAACTATCAAAATCTACAGTAATTATGTTTAATATACAGTGCATAAAATATCAAAAATTACACCAAAAGTATATTATATACTGTAAATAAAATATCAAAAATTACAGTAAATATATATTACATACTGTACATAAAATATCAAAAAGTACACCACATATGTGTTATATATACTGTAAATATCAAAAACTACAGTAATTATATTCAATGTACCGTATATAAAATATCAGAAAATACACCAAATGTAAATTATATGCTGTAAATAAAATCTCAAAAAGGACAGTAAATGTATACTACACACCCTATGTAAAATATCAAAAACTACATCAAATATATATTATATAATTTACATAAAATATAAAAGGGACACCAAATATATCTTATATACTGTAGATAAAATATCAAAATGTACAGTAAATATATTTCATATATTGTGCATATAATATTAACTAAAAGTACACCAAATACATTTTATGTACTGTAAATAGAATATCAAAAAGTACAGTAAATATATATTACATACTGTACATAAAATATCAAAAAGTACACCAAATATGTGTTATATATACTGTAAATAAACTATGACAAACTACAGTAATTATATTTAATATACTGTACATAAAATATCAAAAATTACACCAAAAGTATGTTATTTACTGTAAATAAAATATCAAAAATACAGTAAATATATATTACACACCATATGTAAAATATCACAATCTACACAAAATATATATTATATAATTTACAAAAAATATCAAAAGGACACCAAATATATCTTATATACTGTACATAAAATATCAAAATGTACAGTAAATATATTTCATATATTGTACATATAATATAAACTAAAAGTACACCAAATACATTTTATATAGTGTAAAAAAAATATCAAATAGTACAGTAAATATATATTACACACCATCTGTAAAATATCACAATCTACACCAAATATATATTATATAATTTACATAAAATTTCAAAAGGACACCAAATATTTCTTATATACTGTACATCAAATATCAAAAAGTTCAGTAAATATATTTCTTATGTTGTACATATAATATTAACTAAAAGTACACCAAATACATTTTATATAGTGTAAATAAAATATCAAAAAGTACAGTAAATATATATTACACACCATATGTAAAATATCACAATATACAACAAATATATATTATATAATTTACATAAAATATCAAAAGGACACAAAATATATCTTATATACTGTACATAAAATATCAAAAGGTACAGTAAATATATTAAATATATTGTATATATAATATTAACTAAAAGTACACCTAATACATATTATGTAGTGTAAATAAAATATCAAAAATTACAGTGAATATATATTACATACTGTATATAAATTATCAAAAAGTACACCAAATATGTGTTATATATAGTGTAAATAAACTATCAAAAACTACAGTAATTATATTTAATATACTGTATATTAAATATCAAAAATTACACCAAATGTATGTTATATATTGTATATAAAATATCAAAAAGGACAGTAAATATATACTGCACACCCTATGTAAAATATCAAAAACTACACCAAATATATATTATATAATTTACATAAAATATCAAAAATTACACCAAATATATATTATATACTGAAAATAAAATATCAAAAAGGAGAGTAAATATATATTACACTCTATGTAAAATATCAAAAACTACAAATATATATTAAATTTACATAAAATATCAAAAGGACCCCAAATATATCTTATATACCGTACATAAAATATCAAAAAGTACAGTAAATATATTTCATATATTGTGCACATAATATTAACTAAAAGTACACCAAATACATTTTATGTACTGTAAATAAAATATCAAAAAGTACAGAAAACATATATAACATACTGTACATTAAATATCGAAAAGTACACCAAATATGTGTTATATATACTGTAAATAAACTATCAAAAACTACAGTAATTATATTTAATATACTGTACATAAAATATCAAAAATTACACCAAATGTATATTATATACCGTAAATAAAATATCAAAAATTACAGTAAATATATATTACACACCCTATGTAAAATATCACAAACTACACCAAATATATATTATATAATTTACATAAAATATCAAAAGGACACCAAATATACCTTATATACTGTACATAAAATATCAAAATGTACAGTAAATATATTTCATATATTGTACATATAATATTAGCTAAAAGTACACCAAATACATTATATATATTGTAAATAAAATATCAAAAAGTACAGTAAATATATATTACATACAGTACATAAAATATCAAAAAGTACACCAAATATGTGTTATATATACTGTAAATAAACTATGAAAAACTACAGTAATTATATTTAATATACTGTATGTAAAATATCAGAAATTACACCAAATGTATATTATATACTGTAAATAAAATATCAAACAGGACAGTAAATATATACTACACACCCTATGTAAAATATCAAAAACTACACCAAATATATATTATATAATTTACATAAAATATCAAAAGGACACCAAATATATCTTATATACTCTACATAAAACATCAAAAAGTACAGTAAATATATTTCATATATTGTGCATATAATATTAACTAAAACTACACCAAATACATTTTATGTACTGTAAATAAAATATCAAAAAGTTCAGTAAATATATATTACATACTGTACATAAAATATCAAAAAGTACACCAAATATGTGTTATATATACAGTAAATAAACTATCAAAAACTACAATAATTATATTTATTATACTGTACATAAAATATAAAAAATTACACCAAATGTATAATATACTGTAAATAAAATATCAAAAAGTACAGTAAATATATATTAAACATCATATATAAAATATCACAATCTACACAAAATATATATTATATAATTTACATAAAATATCAAAAGTACACCAAATACATATTATATACTGTATATAAAATATCAAAATATTCAGTAAATATATTTCATATATTGTACATATAATATTAACTAAAACTACACCAAATGCATTATATATATTGTAAATAAAATATCAAAAAGTACAGTAAATATATATTACATACAGTACATAAAATATCAAAAAGTACACCAAATATGTGTTATATATACTGTAAATAAACTATCAAAAACTACATTAATTATATTTAATATACTGTATATAAAATATCAGAAATTACACCAAATGTATATTATATACTGTAAATAAAATATCAAACAGGACAGTAAATATATACTACACACCGTATGAAAAAATATCAAAAACTACACAAAATATATATTATATAATTTACATAAAATATCAAAGGCCCCCAAATATATCTTATATACCGTACATAAAATATCAAAATGTACAGTAAATATATTTCATATATTGTACATATAATATTAACTAAAAGTACACCAGATACATTTTATATACTGTAAATAAAATATCAAAATGTACAGTAAATATACATTACATATTGTACATAATATATCAAAAAGTACACCAAATATGTGTTATATATACTGTAAATAAACTATCAAAATCTACAGTAATTATGTTTAATATACAGTGCATAAAATATCAAAAATTACACCAAAAGTATATAATATACTGTAAATAAAATATCAAAAATTACAGTAAATATATATTACATACTGTACATAAAATATCAAAAAGTACACCACGTATGTGTTATATATACTGTAAATATCAAAAACTACAGTAATTATATTCAATGTACGGTATATAAAATATCAGAAAATACACCAAATGTAAATTATATGGTGTAAATAAAATATCAAAAAGGACAGTAAATATATACTACACACCCTATGTAAAATATCAAAAACTACATCAAATATATATTATATAATTTACATAAAATATAAAAAGTACACCAAATATATCTTATATACTGTAGATAAAATATCAAAATGTACAGTAAATATATTTCATATATTGTGCATATAATATTAACTAAAAGTACACCAAATACATTTTATGTACTGTAAATAGAATATCAAAAAGTACAGTAAATATATATTACATACTGTACATAAAATATAAAAAGTACACCAAATATGTGTTATATATAGTGTAAATAAACTATCACAAACTACAGTAATTATATTTAATATACTGTACATAAAATATCAAAAATTACACCAAATATATGTTATTTACTGTAAATAAAATATCAAAAATACAGTAAATATATATTACACACCATATATAAAATATCACAATCTACACAAAATATATATTATATAATTTACAAAAAATATCAAAAGGACACCAAATATATCTTATATACTGTACATAAAATATCAAAATGTACAGTAAATATATTTCATATATTGTACATATAATATTAACTAAAAGTACACCAAATACATTTTATATACTGTAAATAAAATATCAAAAAGTACAGTAAATATACATTACTTATTGTACATAATATATCAAAAAGTACACCAAATATGTGTTATATATACTGTAAATAAACTATCAAAATCTACAGTAATTATGTTTAATATACAGTACATAAAATATCAAAAATTACACCAAAAGTATATTATATACTGTAAATAAAATATCAAAAATTACAGTAAATATATATTACATACTGTACATAAAATATCAAAAAGTACACCACATATGTGTTATATATACTGTAAATATCAAAAACTACAGTAATTATATTCAATGTACGGTATATAAAATATCAGAAATTACACCAAATGTAAATTATATGCTGTAAATAAAATATCAAAAAGGACATTAAATATATACTACACACCCTATGTAAAATATCAAAAACTACATCAAATATATATTATATAATTTACATAAAATATAAAAAGGACACCAAATATATCTTATATACTGTAGATAAAATATCAAAATATACAGTAAATATATTTCATATATTGTGCATATAATATTAACTATATATTATATATATTATATAATTTACATAAAATATCGAAAGGACACAAAACATATCTTATATACTGTACATAAAATATCAAAAAGTACAGTAAATATATTTCATATATTGTACATATAATATTAACTAAAAGTACACTAAATACATTTTATATAGTGTAAATAAAATATCAAAAATTACAGTAAATATATATTACATACTGTACATAAAATAACAAAAAGTACACCAAATATGTGTGATATATACAGTGTAAATAAACTATAAAAAACTACAGTAATTATATTTAATATACTGTACATATAATATCAAAAATTACAACAAATGTATATTATATACTGTAAATAAAATATCAAAAAGGACAGTAAATATATATTACACTCTATGTAAAATATCAAAAACTACAAATATATATTATATAATTTACATAAAATATCAAAAGGACAAAAAGTAAGTCTTATATACTGTACATACAATATCAAAAATTTCAGTAAATATATTACATATATTGTACATATAATATTAACTAAACGTACACCAAATAAATTTTATATAGTGTAAATAAAATATCAAAAATTACAGTGAATATATATTACATACTGTACATAAAATATCAAAAAGTACAACAAATATGTGTTATATATACTGTTAATAAACTGCCAAAAACTACATTAATTATATTTAATATAATGTACATAAAATATCAAAAATTACACCAAATGTATATTATTTACTGTAAATAAAATACCAAAAAGTACAGTAAATATATATTACACACCCTATGTAAAATATCACAAACTACACCAAATTTATATTATATAATTTACATAAAATATCAAAAGGACACCAATTATACCTTATATACTGTACATAAAATATCAAAATATACAGTAAATATATTTCATATATTGTAAATATAATATTAACTAAAAGTACACCAAATACATTTTATATACTGTAAGTAAAAAATTGCAGTAAATATATATTACATACTGTACATAAAATCTCAAAAAGTACACCAAATATGTGTTATATATTCTGTAAACAAACTATCAAAAAGTACAGTAATTATATTTAATATACTGGACATAAAATATCAAAAATTACACCAAATGTATACTATTTACTGTAAATAAAATATCAAAAAGTACAGTAAATATATATTACACACCATATGTAAAATATCACAATCTACACCAAATATATATTATATACTTTACATAAAATATCAAAAGGACAACAAATATATCTTATATACCGTATATAAAATATCAAAAGTACAGTAAATATATTTCATATATTGTACATATAATATTAACTAAAAGTACACCAAATATATTTTATATAGTGTAAATAAAATATGAACAGTACAGTAAATATGTATTATATACTGTAAATGAAATATCAAAACGTACACCAAATATGTGTTATATATACTGTAAATAAACTTTAAAATCTACAGTAATTATATTTAATATACTGTACAAAAATATCAAAAATTACACCAAATGTATATTATACACTGTAAATAAAATATCAAAAAGGACAGTAAATATATATAACACTCTATGTAAAATATCAAAAACTACAAATATATATTATATAATTTACATTAAATATCAAAAGTACACATTTTATATAGTGTAAATAAAAATCAAAAAGTACAGTAAATATATATTACACACCATATGTAAAATATCGCAATCTACGCCAAATATATATTATATAATTTTCATAAAATATCAAAAGGACACCAAAAATATCTTGTATACTGTACATAAGATATGAAAAAGTACAGTAAATATATTTCATATATTGTACATATAATATTAACTAAAAGTACACCAAATACATTTTATATACTGTAAATAAAATATCAAAAATTACAGTAAATATATATTACATACAGTACATAAAACAGCAAAAAGTACACCAAATATGTGTTATATATACTCTAAATAAACTATCAAAAACTACAGTAATTATATTTAATATACTGTACATAAAAGATCAATAATTACACCAAATGTATATTATTTACAGTAAATAAAATATCAAAAAGTACAGTTAATATATATTACACACCTTATGTAATATATCACAATCTACACCAAATATATATTATATAATTTACATAAAATATCAAAAGGACACCAAATATATCTTATATAGTGTACATAAAATATCAAAATGTACAGTAAATATATTTCATATATTGTACATATAATACTAACTGAAAGTACACCAAATACATTTTATATAGTGTAAATAAAATATCAAAAAGTACAGTAAATATATATTACACACCATATGTAAAATATCACAATCTACACCAAATATATATTATATAATTTACATAAAATATCAAAAGGACACCAAATATATCTTATATACTGTACATAAAATATCAAAATTACAGTAAATATATTTCATATATTGTACATATAATATTAACTAAGAGTACACCAAATACATTTTATATAGTGTAAATAAAATATCAAAAATTACAATGTATATATATTACATACTGTACATAAAATATCAAAAAGTACACCAAATATGTGTTATATATGCTGTAAATAAACTATCAAAAACTACAGTAATTATATTTAATATACTGTACATCACATATCAAAAATTACACCAAATGTATAATTTTTACTGTAAATAAAATACCAAAAATTACAGTAAATATATATTACACACACTATGTAAAATATCACAAACTACACCAAATATATATTATATAATTTACTTAAAATATCAAAAGGACACCAAATATACCTTACATACTGTAAATAAAACATCAAAATATACAGTAAATATATTTCGTATATTGTGCATATAATATTAACTAAAAGTACAGCAAATACATTTTATATACTGTAAATAAAATATCAAAAATTACAGTAAATATATATTACATACTGTACATAAAATATCAAAAAGTAAAGCAAATATATGTTATATATACTGTAAATAAACTATCAAAACCTACAGTAATTATATTTAATATACTGTACATAAAATATCAAAAATTACACCAAATGTATATTATTTACTGTAAATAAAATATTAAAAAGTACAGTAAATATATATTACACACCATATGTAAAATATCACAATCTACACAAAATATATACTATATAGTTTACATAAAATATCGAAAGGACACCAAATATATCTTATATACTGTACATAAAATATCAAAAGTACAGTAAATATATTTCATATATTGTACATATAATATTAACAAAAAGTACACCACATATATTTTATATAGTGTAAATAAAATATCAAAAAGTACAGTAAATATGTATTATATACTGTACATAAAATATCAAAACGTACACCAAATATGTGTTATATATACTGTAAATAAACTTTAAAATCTACAGTAATTATATTTAATATACTGTACATAAAATATCAAAAATTACACCAAATGTATATTTTACACTGTAAATAAAATATCACAAAAAACAGTAAATGTATATTACACTCTATGTAAAATATCAAAATCTACAAATATATATTATATAATTTACATTAAATATCAAAATTACACAAAATATATCTTATATACTTTACATAAAATATCAAAATGTACACCAAATATGTGTTATATATACTGTAAATAAACTATCGAAAACTCCAGTAATTATATTTAATATACTGTATATAAAATATCAAAAATTACACCAAATGTATGTTATATACTGTATATAAAATATCAAAAAGGACAGTAAATATATACTTCACACCGTATGTAAAATAACAAAAACTACACCAAATATATATTATATAATTTACATAAAATATCAAAAGGACACCAAATATATCTTATATACTGTACATAAAATATCAAAAAGTACAGTAAATATATTTCATATATTGTGCATATATTAACTAAAAGTACAACAAATACATTTTATGTACTGCAAATAAAATATAAAAAATTACATTAAATATATATTACATACTGTACATACAATATCAAAAAGTACAAAAAATATGTGTTATATATACTGTAAATAAACTATCAAAAACTACAATAATTTTATTTAATATACTGTACATAAAATATAAAAAATTACACCAAATGTATAATATACTGTAAATAAAATATCAAATAGTACAGTAAATATATATTACACACCCTATGTAAAATATCACAAACTACACCAAATATATATTATATAAGTTACATAAAATATCAAAAGGACACCAAATATATCTTATATACTGTACATAAAATATTAAAATGTACTGTAAAGATATTTCATATATTGTATATATAATATTAACTAAATGTACACCAAATACATTTTTTATACTGTAAATAAAATATCAAAAATTTCAGTAAATATATATTACATACTGTACATAAAATATCAAAAAGTACACCAAATATGTGTTTTATATACTGTAAATAAACTGTCAAAAACTACAGTAATTATATTTAATATACTGTACATAAAATATGAAAAATTACACCAAATGTATATTAATTACTGTAAATAAAATATCAAAAATACAGTAAATATATATTACACACCATATGTTAAATATCACAATCTACACCAAATATATATTATATAATTTACATAAAATATCAAAAGGACACCAAATATATCTTATATACTGTACATAAAATATCAAAAACTACAGTAAATATATTTCATATATTGTGCATATATTAACTAAAACTACACCAAATACATTTTATGTACTGTAAATAAAATGTCAAAAAGTACAGTAAACATATATTACATACTATACATAAAATATCGAAAAGTACACCAAATATGTTTTATATATACTATAAATAAACTATCAAAAACTACAATAATTATATTTAATATACAGTACATTAAATATAAAAAATTACACCAAATATATAATATACTGTAAATAAAATATCAAAAATACAGTAAATATATATTACACACCCTATGTAAATTATCACAAACTACACCAAATATATATTATATAATTTACATAAAATATCAAAAGGACACCAAATATATCTTACATACTGTTCATAAATTATCAAAAAGTACAGTAAATGTATATTACATACTGTACATAAAATATCAAAAAGTACACAAAATATGTGTTATATATACTGTAAATAAACTATCAAAAACTACAATAATTATATTTAATATACCGTACATAAAATATCCAAAATGACACCAAATGTACATTATATACTGCAAATAAAATATCAAAAAGGACAGTAAATATATATGACACATCCTATGTAAAATATCAAAATCTACAACAAATATACATTACATCATTTACGTAAAATATCAAAAGGACACCAAATATATCTTATATACTGTACATAAAATATCAAAAATACAGTAAATATATTTCATATATTGTACATATAATATTAACTAAATGTACACCAAATACATTTTGTATACTGTAAATAAAATATCAAAATACAGTAAATATATATTACATACTCTACATAAAGTATGAAAAAGTACACCAAATATGTGTTATATATACTGTAAATAAACTATCAAAACTTACAGTAATTATATTTAATATACTGTGCATAAAATATCAAAAATTTCACCAAATGTATATTATATACTGTTAATAAAATATCAAAAAGGACAGTAAATATATGCTACACACCCTATGTAAAGTATCAAAAACTACACCAAATATATATTATATAATTTACATAAAATATAAAAAGGACACCAAATATATGTTATATACTGTACATAAAATAGCAAAAAGTACAGTATATATATTTCATATATTGTACATATAATATTAACTAAAATTACACCAAATACATTTTATATACTGTAAATAAAATATCAAAATGTACAGTAAATATATATTACATACTGTACATAAAATATCAAAGAGTACACCAAATATGTGTTATATATACTGTAAATAAACTATCAAAAACTACAGTACTTGTATTTAATATACTGTACATAAAATATCAATATTTACACCAAATGTATAGTACCTACTGTAAATAAAGTATCAAAAAGGACAGTAAATATATACTACACACCCTATGTAAAATATCAAAAACTACACCAAATATATATTATATAATTTACATACAATATCAAAAGGACACCCAATATATCTTATATACTGTACATAAAATATCAAAAAGTACAGTAAATATATTTCATATATTGTACATATAATATTAACTAAAAGTACACCAAATACATTTTATATACTGTAAATAAAATATCAACAAATACAGTAAATGTATATTACATACTGTACATAAAATATCAAAAAGTACACCAAATATGTGTTATATATACTGTAAATAAACAATCAAAAACTACATTACTTATATTTAATATACTCTACATAAAATATCAAAAATTACACCAAATGTATATTATATACTGTAAATAAAATATCAAAAAGTACAGTAAATATTTACTACACACCCTAAGTAAAATATCAAAAACTACACCAAATATATATTATATAATTTACGTAAAATATCAGTAGGACACCAAATATAACTTATATACTTTATATAAAATATCAAAAAGTACAGTAAATACATTTCATATATTGTACATATAATATTAACTAAAAGTACACCAAATTCATTTTATATACTGTAAATAAAATATCAAAAGTACAGTAAATATATATTACATACAGTACATAAAATATCGAAAAGTACACCAAATATGTCTCATATATACTGTAAATAAACTATCAAAAACTACAGTAATTATATTTAATATACTGTACATAAAATATCAAAAATTAAACCAAATGTATATTATATACTGTAAATAAAACATCAAAAAGTACAGTTAATATATACTACACACCCTATGTAAAATATCAAAAAGTACACCAAATATGTATTATATAATTAACATAAAATATCAAAAGGACACCAAATGTATCATATATACTGTACATAAAATATCAAAAAGTACAGTGAATATATATTACACACCCTATGTAAAATATCAAAAACTACACCAAATATATATTATATAATTTACATAAAATATCAAAAGGACACCAAATGTATCTTATATACTGTACATAAAATATCAAAAAGTTCAGTAAATATGTTTCATATGTTGTACATATAATATTAACTCAAAGTACACCAAATACATTTTATATACTGTAAATAAAATATCAAAATGTTCAGTAAATATATATTACATACAGTACATAAAATATCAAAAAGTACACCAAATTTGTGTCATATATACTGTAAGTAAACTATCAAAAACTACAGTAATTATATATAATATACTGTAAGTTAAATATCAAAAATGACACCAAATGTATATTATATACTGTAAATAAAATATCAAAAAGGACAGTAAATATATATGACACAAACTATGTAAAATATCAAAAACTACACAAATATATATTATATAATTTACATAAAATATCAAAAGGACACCAAATATATCTTATATACTGTACATAAAATATCAAATATACAGTAAATATATTTCATATATTGTACATATAATATTAACTAAAAGTACACCAAATACATTTTATATACTGTAAATAAAATATCATAAAGCACAGTAAATATATATTACATAATGTACATAAAGTATCAAAAAGTACACCAAATATGTGTTATATATACTGTAAATAAACTATCAAACACTACAGTAATTATATTTAATATACTGTACATAAAATATCAAAAATTACACCAAATGTATATTATATACTGTAAATAAAATATCAATAATGACAGTAAATATATATGACACACCCTATGTAAAATATCAAAAACTACACCAAATATATAATATGTAATTTACATAAAATATCAAAAGGACACCAAATATATCTTACATACTGTACATAAAATATCAAAATGTACAGTAAATATATTTCATGTATTGTACATATAATATTAACTAAAATTACACCAAATACATTTTATATACTGTAAATAAATATCAAAAAGTACAGTAAATATATATTACATAGTCTACATAAAATATCAAAAAGTACACCAAATATGTGTTATATATACTGTAAATATACTATGAAAAACTACAGTAATTATATTTAATATACTGTACATAATATATCAAAAATAACACCAAATGTATATTATATACTGTAAATAAAATATCAAAAAGGCCAGTAAATATATATTACACTCTATGTAAAATATCAAAAACTAAAAATATATATTATATAATTTACATAAAATATCAAAAGGACACCAAATACGTATTATATACTACACATAAAATATCAAAAAGTACAGTAAATATATTTCATATATTGTACGTATAATATTAACTAAAAGTACACCAAATACATTTTATATAGTGTAAATAAAATATCAAAAATTACAGTAAATATATATTACATACTGTACATAAAATATCAAAAAGTACACCAACTATGTGTTATATATACTGTAAATAAACTATCAAAAACTACGGTAATTATATTTAATATACTGTACATAAAATATCAAAAATTACACCAAAGGTATATTATTTACTTTAAATAAAATATCAAAAAGTACAGTAAATATATATTACACACACTATGTAAAATATCACAAACTACACCAAATATATATTATATAAATTACATGAAATATCAAAAGGACACCAAATATACCTAATATACTGTACATAAAATATCAAAATGTACAGTAAATATATTAGATATATTGTACATATAATATTAACTAAAAGTAAACCACATATATTTTATATACTGTAAATAAAATATCAAAAAGTACAATAAATATATACTACATACTGTACATAAAATATCAAAAAGTACACCAAATATGTGTTATATATACTGTAAATAAACTATCAAAATCTACAGTAATTATATTTAATATACTGTACATAAAATATCAGTAATGACTCCGAATGTATATTATATACTGTAAATAAAATATCAAATAGTACAGTAAATATATATTACACACCCTATGTAAAATATCAAAAACTACACCAAATATATATAATATAATTTACCTAAAACCTCAAAAGGACACCAAATATATCTTATATACTGTACATAAAATATCAAAAAGTACAGTAAATATATTTCATATATTGTATATATAATATTAACTAAAACTACACCAAATATATTTTATATACTGTAAATAAAATATCAAAAACTACAGTAAATATATATTACATACTGTACATAAAATATCAAAAAGTACACCAAATATGTGTTATATATAGTGTAAAGGAACTATCAAAAACTACAGTAATTATATTTAATATACTGTATGTAAAATATCACAAATTACACCAAATGTATATTATATACTCTAAATAAAAGATGAAAAAGGACAGTAAATATATATTACACTCAGTGTGAAATATCAAAAACTACACCAAATATATATTATATAATTTACATAAAATATCAAAAGGACACCAAATATATATTATATACTGTACATAAAATATCAAAAAGTACAGCAAATATATTTCATATATTGTACATATAATATTAACTAAAAGTACACCAAATATATTTTATATAGAGTAAATAAAATATCAAAAAGTACAGTAAATATATATTACATACTGTACATAAAATATCAAAAAGGTCACCAAATATGTGTTATATATACTGTAAATAAACTATCAACAAATGCAGTAATTATATTTAATATAATGTACATAAAATATGAAAAATTACACCAAATGTATATTAGATACTGTAAATAAAATATCAAAAAAACAGTAAATATATATGACACACCCTATGTAAAATATCAAAAACTACACCAAATATATATTATATAATTTACATAAAATATCAAAAGGACACCAAATATATCTTATATACTGTACATAAAATATCAAAATGTACAGTAAATATGTTTCATATATTGCACATATAATATTAAATAAATGTACACCAAATACATATTATATACTGTAAATAAAATTTGAAAATGTACAGTAAATATATAATACATACTGTACATAAAATATCAAAAAGTACACCAAATATGTGTTATATATACTGTAAATAAACTATCAAAAACTACAATAATTATATTTCATATACTGTACATAAAATATCAAAAATTACACCAAATGTATATTATATACTTAAAAGAAAATATCGAAAATACAGTAAATATATATTACACACCCTATGTAAAATATCAAAAACTACACCAAATATATATTATATAATTTACATAAAATATCAAAATGCCACCAAACATATCTTATATACTGTACATAAAATATCAAAAATACAGTAAATATGTTTCATATATTGTACATATAATACTAACTAAAAGTACACCAAATATATTTTATATACTGTAAATAAAATTTCAAAAATTTCAGTAAATATATATTACGTACTGTACATAAAATATCAAAAAGTACACCAAATATGTGTTATATATACTGTAAATAAACTATCAAAAACTACAATAATTATATTTCATATACTGTACATAAAATATCAAAAATTACACCAAATGTATATTATATACTGTAAAGAAAATATCGAAAATACAGTAAATATATATTACACACCCTATGTAAAATATCAAAAACTACACCAAATATATATTATATAATTTACATAAAATATCAAAAGGCCACCAAACATATCTTATATACTGTACATAAATTATCAAAAATACAGTAAATATGTTTCATATATTGTACATATAATACTAACTAAAAGTACACCAAATATATTTTATATACTGTAAATAAAATTTCAAAAATTACAGTAAATATATATTACGTACTGTACATAAAATATCAAAAAGTACACAAAATATGTGTTATATATACTGTAAATAAACTATCAAAAACTACAATAATTATATTTAATATACTGTACATAAAATATCAAAAATTACACCAAATGTATATTATACACAGTAAATAAAATATCGAAAATGACAATAAATATATACTACACACCCTATGTAAAATATCAAAAACTACACCAAATATATATTATATAATTTACATAAAATATCAAAAGGACACCAAATATATCTTATATACTGTACATAAAATATCAAAAATTACAGTAAATATATTTCATATATTGAACATATAATATTAACTAAAAGTACACCAAATACATTTTATATACTGTAAATAAAATATCAAAAAGTACAGTAAATACATATTACATACTGTACATAATATATCAAAAAGTACACCAAATATGTGTTATATATACTGTAAATAAACTATCAAAAACTACAGTAATTATATTTAATATACTGTACATAAAATATCAAAAATGCCATCGAATGTATATTATATACTCTAAATAAAACATCAAATAGTACAGTAAATATATATTACACACCCTATGTAAAATATCAAAAACTACACAAAATATATATTATATAATTTACAAAAAAATATCAAAAGGCCACCAAATATATCTTATATACTGTACATAAAATATCAAAAAGTACGGTAAATATATTTCATATATTGTACATATGATATTAACTAAACTTACACCAAATATATTTTATATACTGTAAATAAAATATCAAAAATTACAGTAAATATATATTACATACTGTACATAAAACATCAAAAAGTACACCAAATATTTGTTATATATAGTGTAAAGAAACTATCAAAAACTATAGTAATTATATTTAAAATACTGTATGTAAAATATCACAAATTACACCAAATGTATATTATATACTCTAAATAGAAGATGAAAAAGGACAGTAAATATATATTACACTCTGTGTGAAATATCAAAAACTACACCAAATATATATTATATAATTTACATAAAATATCAAAAGGACACCAAATATATCTTATATACTGTAGTGTGGGCGTGTTTGGAGAGTAGCTGGGACAGACAGGCGAGTCCCTGAGGGTTGGAGATAAAGACGTGCTAGAGACTGGGGAGTAACTCAGTGAAAGTGGTGGGCTTGGTGGTGATCCCTGGGTTCCTGGAACTGACCCGCGCTGAAATGTGGGCGTGGTTGGAGAGTAGCTGGGACAGACTGGAGGGTCCGTAAGGGCTGGGGGTGAAGACGTGAGAGAGACTGGCGAGGATCTCACTGAGGTCTGTGAGTTTGTAGGTGTTTCTGGGGTGTGGGGTAGAGACTCCCGCTGAAATCTGGGCGTAGTTGGAGAGTAGCTGGGACAGACAGGAGAGTCATGGGTGGCTGGGGGTGAGCTGCTGGATGATGGCAGTAAGAACATATGGTATATTATTGATGAATGAGGTGACTGTGAAGAATCTCCAGAGGAGGACACGGGAGAACACAATGACATGAGTGACTGTCCTGCTTGGTTAGGAAAGGGAAACGTAAAGTTGTGGAATTCTGTTGATGATGGATGTGAGAGTGGTGAAGCCCTGCGGGGTGATGTAGAGTACTTCCACATCCCTGGTGAGGAGCTGCCCCTTGGGTCTGAGTTTCTGGGAGGGGAGAGGGAGAAGCTGGGTGAGGCAGGCATGAATCTTGAGGAGTCAGGGCTGGGGGACCGCTCATATTCTCCCGAGACGTGTGAGTCTCTGGGGGACTCCTGGGTGCATGGGGCTGACTCCCGCAGGAACCTGGGGATGGCTGGAGAGTAACTGGGAGCCACAGGAGAGTCCCTGAGGCCTGGGGGTGAAGAGATGAAAGACACAGGGGTGGAGCACCGTGAGGCTCGTGAGTTTGTAGGTGATTCCCGGGTGTGGGGGCTGACTCCAGCTGAAATCTGGGGTTGTTTGGAGAGTAGCTGGGAGACACAGGAGATCCCCCGAGAGCTGGGGGTGAGCTGCTGGGTGATGGCAGTAAGAACATGTGGTATATTATTGATGAACGTGGGGACTCTGAGGAATCCTCAGAGGAGGACACGGGAGAGCCCAATGGCTTCATTGATTGCCCATCACGGTGAGGACAGGGAAATGGGAGCTTGTGGGATTCTGGTGATGACAGAGGTGAGTGTGGTGAAGCCCTAGGGGATGGTGAATGGTAGCTCCGGATCCCTGGTGAGGAGCTTCCCCTGAAGCCTGAGTTTCTGAGAGGGGAGAGGGAGAAGCTGGGTGAGGCTCGCATGGACCTTGGGGAGTCCGTGCTGGGGGACCGTTCATAAGAAGAGCTGGACAAGACCCTACCGTTCTTAGGTGCAGACATGATTAGGAAACCTGCAGCTCCCAGGGGCCCCTACTAATTTTCTAACTCGCAGAAGGAAGGAGTGTGTGTGCGTGTGTGTGTGTGTGTGCGGTGTGAGGTATGTGCCCCTTAAGAAAATGGAAATCAACCAACCAATGAGACAGACAGACAGACAGACAGACAGACAGACAGAGATTCACTTGCCCAAGTGTTCTGTCCTGTCCTCTGAATCCGCTTCCAAGTCGCAAGACGCTTTGAGCTCCAAGTCAACGCAGAGTCCGCCAACCGCTCCGGCCGCTGATCCGCTCCGCGAAGATCTGAGTACAGGCCAGCCAGGGTGGGTTTAAATGGCTTCGGGCGCACCCTAGCAGCGGAAAGGGCGGAGCTTCACTCCTCCTTTCCATCAGTCACCCCCAACTTTCCCAGGCTACACCTCGTAGGAAACTGTTCTCCTGCTTTGATTTCATGCGCCACCTTTGGGACAATCTAAGAACTTACAAGTTTTCTTGGCCAGATATATTAGGAATTGTATGCACTGAAACACTGAAAACCAACTAGTGGTTCTGTGGTTCCCACGTTGTGGTTTTGACACCAGCAGCATCCTTGCCACAATCAAACCCCGGAGATCCACAGATCTGCGGTGTAACAATACCTCCCCCTGATCCGGATGCATGGCAGTTTAAGGAGTCTTTCCGTGTAAGGGAAAAGACTTTGTAGAAAAGGTGGAGATATGCGTTGTATAAACATTCTTTTGCTCTGGAACCACGTAGAGACTTGGGAGCCAGTTGGGAGGAGCATTCGTTGGATGAGGGTGCTCGGGTTAGGAATATCAAGGTGTGGCTCCAGATAATCCAATCATCTAATTAAGATTCCAGTTATGCTCATCTGTTTTAAAATTCCGTTTGGGTAAATTCTTTTAGTCAGACTGGAAATGGCAAAGCCTCAACCCCAATTTCCAGGGAGGGTTGAGAGCCTCAGGTGGAGTTGATCACCAATAGCCTATGGTTTTACCCGTCATGCCTATAGAATGAGGTCTCCATAAAAACCCAAAAGGACTGGGTTCAGAGAGCTTGTGGATAACACTTCCTGGAAGGTAGTGCACCCCTCCCCACACGCCGGGCCCCGCATTTATTTCTGAACTTTTTGCAAAGTCCGCTAAAATACAACGGCAAATGTAAGTGTTTCCCTGCGTGCTGTGAGCTCTTCCAGCCAATGAATGCAACTAAATCTGGGAGTGGTGGCAACCTGATTTATAGCCAGTTGCTGAGAAGCACAGGTAAAACAACGTGGGGCTTCCCATTGTTATTAGTGTGGGAGGCCTGTCTGGCGGGACTCGGCCCTTTGGAATCTAAAGCTATGTCCCGGTAGATAGCGTCACCATTGAATTAGAAGACACACATATGTTGAGAATAATCTTTCTGGTCATTTGCTGCATGTCTTATTTACAATATGTAATCAAATTCTTTATCCTGGCCTTATGGCACCTGGGTTGAGAACCATGATTTCAACCAAACATTGGTCTGTCACGTTCTGAGTTTGAAACTTTATTTTGCCTTTAGCGTTTTGCTATTGCTCTTTCGTTTTCTTTTGTTTCGTTTCGTTTCTAAGTTCTGGGGTATATGTGCAGGATGTGCAGATTTGTTACTAAGGTAAACGTGTGCCATGGTGGTTCGCTGCACCTGTCAACCCATCACCTAGGTATTAAGCCCAGCATGCAGTAGCTGTTTTTCTTAACGCTCTGCCTCCCGAAAGGCCCCAGTGAGTGTTGTTCCCCTTCCTGTGTCCATGTGATCTCATTTTTCAGCTCTCATTATAAGTGAGAATGTGGCGTTTGGTTTTCTTTCCCTGGATTAGTTTGCTGAGCATAATGACCACACATCACCACTGTTTCTGTTTTTTAGTATAAAGAGTAGTATTTTATTGAATAAGATTTGCTCACAGAAAAATAAGCTTAAGTCTACAATGAATGCCAGACTCTACAGCAGAAAGCAATTTTCTCACTTTTCCACACACAATGGTTCCTACTAAGTGAAAAAACTTCATTCACAAATGTACTACTCTGTCTCAAAACATCTCACATAATCATGCACTGTACTAAAGCCATTAGATCAGTTCTTCAGTCAGGTTAAAGAAGTATCCCTCTAATAACTGACTTTTATAATGCTATCAATATCCACTCCCAATCAGTCTGCCATTGTTAATGGTGTACAGCATTACTGAATACAATGGAATTGATGACGCCCATATCCACGGACACACCGTGACTTACGGTGGTTTGATTTATGATTTTTCAACGTTATGATGGGATTATTGGAATATTAGATGCGTTTCTGAGTTACAGTGGGTTTATGAGTATGCGACCCTATAGTCCAGAAACAGCTGTATAAGGAAAAACAGGTGTACCTAATAAAAATATGCTTAGTGACTTGGGATAAACCAATAGATGTTCACAACTGATGGAGAGCCGTGAAAGAGAGATAGCGGTAAATAGTTACAATAACACAATTTTCCTGCACCTGTCGAGGATTTCTCCCAAAAAACGCAGAATGTGGGATGCACCTAAGGCATATGAAAGAGAGAGGGCAGAAGGAGTAAGAGAGAAATAGGAGGAAGGAAGGAAGGAAGGAAAGAAAGAAGGAAGGTAGGAAGGAAGGAAGGAAGGAAGGAAGGAAGGAAGGAAGGAAAGAAGGACGAAAGGAAGGAGAAAACACCCGGTGTTACTAAAACCCCCCAAAAAATGGTTTCCCCCTGTGGGTAAGCCTACAATGTGGATGAATCTTGAAAATATTGTGCTACGTGTTGTGTCAGTCATAACAGCTCACCTATTGTGCAATTCCGTTGATAGGAAATGTCCACAATATGGAAATCTATGCATATGGGATTGATCGCACTAGGTAGTTGCTACCTAGGGCTGAGGGTCAGGGAGAGGGTTTGAGACAGAATGAGGAGTGACTAATGTCTACAGGGTTTTTCTCTGGTCGGGGGTGATAAGACGTTCTACAATGGATTGCGAATTAAAATTGAATGTGCACCACCACAGGTATACTAAAAGCCACTCAATTCATGACTTTTAATGGGGGAATCTTCTGTGGCGCACTCTCATGGAGACCACGGCAGACATAGTGAGAGAGAAAAAGGTGAGTAAATATCTGAAACGGAGGCAGAAAGAGAGAGAATGAGAAGCCCTGTGAATGGAAGGGAGAGCGAAAAGGGAAAATGGTCCTATTTACAAATGACAGATGTGAAACCGGGGTTCACATCAACAGTGTCACTGCCAGGAAGGAGGGTCATGCTAGCCATGTCACCGGTAGTGTGGCCCGCAGGGACGCCGACCTGCTGGAGCGTCGTGCCAGCATGGGCTCTGGCAGCCACGTGGGCCAGCAGGAGGGTCCCGCTGCACAGCTGTGGGGTGAGGATAGACTGGGTGGTGATATCGCCCATTACAGGGGCCTCTTCTGCTGGCAAGAGTGTGACAGTAGCAAGTAGATGGACAAGCCTGCGTGTGAGGACGGAATGCAGGAGGGGCTCTTGTGCGGCTGGGTGTGGGGCCCTCACGGGAACCGTGGAGAAATGGCCAGGTAACTGCGTCATGTGGGCTAGTAGATTGGCCAGGGCTTCGAACTGAAGGACAATAACGGGGAGTAGCTGTCAGGCCCTGGGAGTGTCTGAGTGTAAGTGGAGATGGGTTTGGGGTCACTGAGGGATGCGTGGGAGCCATCCCTGTATAGGTACAGGTCATAGGGAGATAGTCTCGTGAGGCCTGTGAGTGTCTAGGGTTGTCCTGGGTGCCTGGGGCTGACTGTGGCAGAAATCTGGGGAAGGCTGGAGAGAAGCTGGGAGACCCAGGAGAGTCCCTGAAGGCAGGGGGTGAAGAGGTGAAAGAAATGGGGGAGGGTTGCAGTAAGGTCCGTGAGTTTGTAGGTGATTCCTGGGTGCGGGAAGCTGACTCCAGGTGAAATCTGGAGATGGTCGGAGTGTAGCTGAGAGAGACAGAAGAGTCCTTGAGGGCTGGGGGTGAGAACATGAGGGAGACTGGGGAGTAAGTCAGTGAAATTCGTGAGTTCGGTGGTGTATCGTGGGTGCCTGGAACTGACTCCAGCTGGAATCTAGCGAAGTTTTGAGAGTAGCTGAAAGAGACACAGGAGTCCCTGTGGGCTGAGGGCAAAGACCTGAGAGAGACCAGGGAGGACCTCAGTGAAGCCTGTGAGTCTGTAGGTGATTCCGGAGTGTGGGAGGCTGAGTGCCGCTGAAATCTGGGCGTGGTGGGAGAGTAGCTGGGACAGACAGGAGAGTCCCAGGGGGCTGGGGGTGAAGACATGACAGAGACTGGGGAGTAACTCAGCGAAACTGCTGAGTTTGGTGGTGATACCTGGGTGCCTGGAACTGACTCCCGCTGAAATCTGGGCATGGTTGGAGAGTAGCTGGGACACACAGGAGAGTCCCTGAGGGCTGGGGGTGAAGACATGAGAGAGACCGGGGAGTACCTCAGTGAAACTGGTGAGTTTGGTGGTGACTCCGGGGTGCCTGGGACTGACTCCAGCTGAAATGCGTGCGTGGTTGGAGAGTAGCTGGGACAGACAGGAGAGTCCCTGAGGGCTGGTGAAGACATGAGAGAGACTGGAGAGTAAGTGAGTGAAATTGGTGAGTTTGGTGGTGCTTCCTGGGTGCCTGGAACTGACTCCCGCTGAAGTGTGGGCGTGGTTGGAGAGTAGCTGGGACACACAGGAGAGTCCCTGAGGGTTGGAGATAAAGACGTGCTAGAGAGTGAGGAGTAACTGAGTGAAATTGGGGAGTTTGGTGGTGATTCCGGGGTGCCTGGAGCGGACTGCAGCTGAAATGTGGGCGTGGTTGGAGAGTAGCTGGGACAGACGGGAGAGTCCCTGAGGGATGGTGAAGACATGAGAGAGACTGGGGAGTAACGCAGTGAAATTGGTGAGTTTGGTGGTGATTTCTGGGTGCCTGCAACGGACTCCCGCTGAAGTGTGGGCGTGTTTGGAGAGTAGCTGGGACAGACAGGCGAGTCCCTGAGGGTTGGAGATAAAGACGTGCTAGAGACTGGGGAGTAACTCAGTGAAAGTGGTGGGCTTGGTGGTGATCCCCGGGTTCCTGGAACTGACCCGCGCTGAAATGTGGGCGTGGTTGGAGAGTAGCTGGGACAGACTGGAGGGTCCGTAAGGGCTGGGGGTGAAGACGTGAGAGAGACTGGCGAGGATCTCACTGAGGTCTGTGAGTTTGTAGGTGTTTCTGGGGTGTGGGGTAGAGACTCCCGCTGAAATCTGGGCGTAGTTGGAGAGTAGCTGGGACAGACAGGAGAGTCATGGGTGGCTGGGGGTGAGCTGCTGGATGATGGCAGTAAGAACATATGGTATATTATTGATGAATGAGGTGACTGTGAAGAATCTCCAGAGGAGGACACGGGAGAACACAATGACATGAGTGACTGTCCTGCTTGGTTAGGAAAGGGAAACGTAAAGTTGTGGAATTCTGTTGATGATGGATGTGAGAGTGGTGAAGCCCTGCGGGGTGATGTAGAGTACTTCCACATCCCTGGTGAGGAGCTGCCCCTTGGGTCTGAGTTTCTGGGAGGGGAGAGGGAGAAGCTGGGTGAGGCAGGCATGAATCTTGAGGAGTCAGGGCTGGGGGACCGCTCATATTCTCCCGAGACGTGTGAGTCTCTGGGGGACTCCTGGGTGCATGGGGCTGACTCCCGCAGGAACCTGGGGATGGCTGGAGAGTAACTGGGAGCCACAGGAGAGTCCCTGAGGCCTGGGGGTGAAGAGATGAAAGACACAGGGGTGGAGCACCGTGAGGCTCGTGAGTTTGTAGGTGATTCCCGGGTGTGGGGGGCTGACTCCAGCTGAAATCTGGGGTTGTTTGGAGAGTAGCTGGGAGACACAGGAGATCCCCCGAGAGCTGGGGGTGAGCTGCTGGGTGATGGCAGTAAGAACATGTGGTATATTATTGATGAACGTGGGGACTCTGAGGAATCCTCAGAGGAGGACACGGGAGAGCCCAATGGCTTCATTGATTGCCCATCACGGTGAGGACAGGGAAATGGGAGCTTGTGGGATTCTGGTGATGACAGAGGTGAGTGTGGTGAAGCCCTAGGGGATGGTGAATGGTAGCTCCGGATCCCTGGTGAGGAGCTTCCCCTGAAGCCTGAGTTTCTGAGAGGGGAGAGGGAGAAGCTGGGTGAGGCTCGCATGGACCTTGGGGAGTCCGTGCTGGGGGACCGTTCATAAGAAGAGCCGGACAAGACCCTACTGTTCTTAGGTGCAGACATGATTAGGAAACCTGCAGCTCCCAGGGGCCCCTACTAATTTTCTAACTCGCAGAAGGAAGGAGTGTGTGTGCGTGTGTGTGTGTGTGTGCGGTGTGAGGTATGTGCCCCTTAAGAAAATGGAAATCAACCAACCAATGAGACAGACAGACAGACAGACAGACAGACAGACAGAGATTCACTTGCCCAAGTGTTCTGTCCTGTCCTCTGAATCCGCTTCCAAGTCGCAAGACGCTGTGAGCTCCAAGTCAACGCAGAGTCCGCCAACCGCTCCGGCCGCTGATCCGCTCCGCGAAGATCTGAGTACAGGCCAGCCAGGGTGGGTTTAAATAGCCTCGGGCGCAGCCTAGCAGCGGAAAGGGCGGAGCTTCACTCCTCCTTTCCATCAGTCACCCCCAACTTTCCCAGGCTACACCTCGTAGGAAACTGTTCTCCTGCTTTGATTTCATGCGCCACCTTTGGGACAATCTAAGAACTTACAAGTTTTCTTGGCCAGATATATTAGGAATTGTATGCACTGAAACACTGAAAACCAACTAGTGGTTCTGTGGTTCCCACGTTGTGGTTTTGACACCAGCAGCATCCTTGCCACAATCAAACCCCGGAGATCCACAGATCTGCGGTGTAACAATACCTCCCCCTGATCCGGATGCATGGCAGTTTAAGAAGTCTTTCCGTGTAAGGGAAAAGACTTTGTAGAAAAGGTGGAGATATGCGTTGTATAAACATTCTTTTGCTCTGGAACCACGTAGAGACTTGGGAGCCAGTTGGGAGGAGCATTCGTTGGATGAGGGTGCTCGGGTTAGGAATATCAAGGTGTGGCTCCAGATAATCCAATCATCTAATTAAGATTCCAGTTATGCTCATCTGTTTTAAAATTCCGTTTGGGTAAATTCTTTTAGTCAGACTGAGAATGGCAAAGCCTCAACCCCAATTTCCAGGGAGGGTTGAGAGCCTCAGGTGGAGTTGATCACCAATAGCCTATGGTTTAACCCGTCATGCCTATAGAATGAGGTCTCCATAAAAACCCAAAAGGACTGGGTTCAGAGAGCTTGTGGATAACACTTCCTGGAAGGTAGTGCACCCCTCCCCACACGCCGGGCCCCGCATTTATTTCTGAACTTTTTGCAAAGTCCGCTAAAATACAACGGCAAATGTAAGTGTTTCCCTGCGTGCTGTGAGCTCTTCCAGCCAATGAATGCAACTAAATCTGGGAGTGGTGGCAACCTGATTTATAGCCAGTTGCTGAGAAGCACAGGTAAAACAACGTGGGGCTTCCCATTGTTATTAGTGTGGGAGGCCTGTCTGGCGGGACTCGGCCCTTTGGAATCTAAAGCTATGTCCCGGTAGATAGCGTCACCATTGAATTAGAAGACACACATATGTTGAGAATAATCTTTCTGGTCATTTGCTGCATGTCTTATTTACAATATGTAATCAAATTCTTTATCCTGGCCTTATGGCACCTGGGTTGAGAACCATGATTTCAACCAAACATTGGTCTGTCACGTTCTGAGTTTGAAACTTTATTTTGCCTTTAGCGTTTTGCTATTGCTCTTTCGTTTTCTTTTGTTTCGTTTCGTTTCTAAGTTCTGGGGTATATGTGCAGGATGTGCAGATTTGTTACTAAGGTAAACGTGTGCCATGGTGGTTCGCTGCACCTGTCAACCCATCACCTAGGTATTAAGCCCAGCATGCAGTAGCTGTTTTTCTTAACGCTCTGCCTCCCGAAAGGCCCCAGTGAGTGTTGTTCCCCTTCCTGTGTCCATGTGATCTCATTTTTCAGCTCTCATTATAAGTGAGAATGTGGCGTTTGGTTTTCTTTCCCTGGATTAGTTTGCTGAGCATAATGACCACACATCACCACTGTTTCTGTTTTTTAGTATAAAGAGTAGTATTTTATTGAATAAGATTTGCTCACAGAAAAATAAGCTTAAGTCTACAATGAATGCCAGACTCTACAGCAGAAAGCAATTTTCTCACTTTTCCACACACAATGGTTCCTACTAAGTGAAAAAACTTCATTCACAAATGTACTACTCTGTCTCAAAACATCTCACATAATCATGCACTGTACTAAAGCCATTAGATCAGTTCTTCAGTCAGGTTAAAGAAGTATCCCTCTAATAACTGACTTTTATAATGCTATCAATATCCACTCCCAATCAGTCTGCCATTGTTAATGGTGTACAGCATTACTGAATACAATGGAATTGATGACGCCCATATCCACGGACACACCGTGACTTACGGTGGTTTGATTTATGATTTTTCAACGTTATGATGGGATTATTGGAATATTAGATGCGTTTCTGAGTTACAGTGGGTTTATGAGTATGCGACCCTATAGTCCAGAAACAGCTGTATAAGGAAAAACAGGTGTACCTAATAAAAATATGCTTAGTGACTTGGGATAAACCAATAGATGTTCACAACTGATGGAGAGCCGTGAAAGAGAGATAGCGGTAAATAGTTACAATAACACAATTTTCCTGCACCTGTCGAGGATTTCTCCCAAAAAACGCAGAATGTGGGATGCACCTAAGGCATATGAAAGAGAGAGGGCAGAAGGAGTAAGAGAGAAATAGGAGGAAGGAAGGAAGGAAGGAAAGAAAGAAGGAAGGTAGGAAGGAAGGAAGGAAGGAAGGAAGGAAGGAAGGAAGGAAAGAAGGACGAAAGGAAGGAGAAAACACCCGGTGTTACTAAAACCCCCCAAAAAATGGTTTCCCCCTGTGGGTAAGCCTACAATGTGGATGAATCTTGAAAATATTGTGCTACGTGTTGTGTCAGTCATAACAGCTCACCTATTGTGCAATTCCGTTGATAGGAAATGTCCACAATATGGAAATCTATGCATATGGGATTGATCGCACTAGGTAGTTGCTACCTAGGGCTGAGGGTCAGGGAGAGGGTTTGAGACAGAATGAGGAGTGACTAATGTCTACAGGGTTTTTCTCTGGTCGGGGGTGATAAGACGTTCTACAATGGATTGCGAATTAAAATTGAATGTGCACCACCACAGGTATACTAAAAGCCACTCAATTCATGACTTTTAATGGGGGAATCTTCTGTGGCGCACTCTCATGGAGACCACGGCAGACATAGTGAGAGAGAAAAAGGTGAGTAAATATCTGAAACGGAGGCAGAAAGAGAGAGAATGAGAAGCCCTGTGAATGGAAGGGAGAGCGAAAAGGGAAAATGGTCCTATTTACAAATGACAGATGTGAAACCGGGGTTCACATCAACAGTGTCACTGCCAGGAAGGAGGGTCATGCTAGCCATGTCACCGGTAGTGTGGCCCGCAGGGACGCCGACCTGCTGGAGCGTCGTGCCAGCATGGGCTCTGGCAGCCACGTGGGCCAGCAGGAGGGTCCCGCTGCACAGCTGTGGGGTGAGGATAGACTGGGTGGTGATATCGCCCATTACAGGGGCCTCTTCTGCTGGCAAGAGTGTGACAGTAGCAAGTAGATGGACAAGCCTGCGTGTGAGGACGGAATGCAGGAGGGGCTCTTGTGCGGCTGGGTGTGGGGCCCTCACGGGAACCGTGGAGAAATGGCCAGGTAACTGCGTCATGTGGGCTAGTAGATTGGCCAGGGCTTCGAACTGAAGGACAATAACGGGGAGTAGCTGTCAGGCCCTGGGAGTGTCTGAGTGTAAGTGGAGATGGGTTTGGGGTCACTGAGGGATGCGTGGGAGCCATCCCTGTATAGGTACAGGTCATAGGGAGATAGTCTCGTGAGGCCTGTGAGTGTCTAGGGTTGTCCTGGGTGCCTGGGGCTGACTGTGGCAGAAATCTGGGGAAGGCTGGAGAGAAGCTGGGAGACCCAGGAGAGTCCCTGAAGGCAGGGGGTGAAGAGGTGAAAGAAATGGGGGAGGGTTGCAGTAAGGTCCGTGAGTTTGTAGGTGATTCCTGGGTGCGGGAAGCTGACTCCAGGTGAAATCTGGAGATGGTCGGAGTGTAGCTGAGAGAGACAGAAGAGTCCTTGAGGGCTGGGGGTGAGAACATGAGGGAGACTGGGGAGTAAGTCAGTGAAATTCGTGAGTTCGGTGGTGTATCGTGGGTGCCTGGAACTGACTCCAGCTGGAATCTAGCGAAGTTTTGAGAGTAGCTGAAAGAGACACAGGAGTCCCTGTGGGCTGAGGGCAAAGACCTGAGAGAGACCAGGGAGGACCTCAGTGAAGTCTGTGAGTCTGTAGGTGATTCCGGAGTGTGGGAGGCTGAGTGCCGCTGAAATCTGGGCGTGGTGGGAGAGTAGCTGGGACAGACAGGAGAGTCCCAGGGGGCTGGGGGTGAAGACATGACAGAGACTGGGGAGTAACTCAGCGAAACTGCTGAGTTTGGTGGTGATACCTGGGTGCCTGGAACTGACTCCCGCTGAAATCTGGGCATGGTTGGAGAGTAGCTGGGACACACAGGAGAGTCCCTGAGGGCTGGGGGTGAAGACATGAGAGAGACCGGGGAGTACCTCAGTGAAACTGGTGAGTTTGGTGGTGACTCCGCGGTGCCTGGGACTGACTCCAGCTGAAATGTGTGCGTGGTTGGAGAGTAGCTGGGACAGACAGGAGAGTCCCTGAGGGCTGGTGAAGACATGAGAGAGACTGGAGAGTAAGTGAGTGAAATTGGGGAGTTTGGTGGTGCTTCCTGGGTGCCTGGAACTGACTCCCGCTGAAGTGTGGGCGTGGTTGGAGAGTAGCTGGGACACACAGGAGAGTCCCTGAGGGTTGGAGATAAAGACGTGCTAGAGACTGGGGAGTAACTCAGTGAAAGTGTTGGGCTTGGTGGTGATCCCTGGGTTCCTGGAACTGACCCGCGCTGAAATGTGGGCGTGGTTGGAGAGTAGCTGGGACAGACTGGAGGGTCCGTAAGGGCTGGGGGTGAAGACGTGAGAGAGACTGGCGAGGATCTCACTGAGGTCTGTGAGTTTGTAGGTGTTTCTGGGGTGTGGGGTAGAGACCCCCGCTGAAATCTGGGCGTAGTTGGAGAGTAGCTGGGACAGACAGGAGAGTCATGGGTGGCTGGGGGTGAGCTGCTGGATGATGGCAGTAAGAACATATGGTATATTATTGATGAATGAGGTGACTGTGAAGAATCTCCAGAGGAGGACACGGGAGAACACAATGACATGAGTGACTGTCCTGCTTGGTTAGGAAAGGGAAACGTAAAGTTGTGGAATTCTGTTGATGATGGATGTGAGAGTGGTGAAGCCCTGCGGGGTGATGTAGAGTACTTCCACATCCCTGGTGAGGAGCTGCCCCTTGGGTCTGAGTTTCTGGGAGGGGAGAGGGAGAAGCTGGGTGAGGCAGGCATGAATCTTGAGGAGTCAGGGCTGGGGGACCGCTCATATTCTCCCGAGACGTGTGAGTCTCTGGGGGACTCCTGGGTGCATGGGGCTGACTCCCGCAGGAACCTGGGGATGGCTGGAGAGTAACTGGGAGCCACAGGAGAGTCCCTGAGGCCTGGGGGTGAAGAGATGAAAGACACAGGGGTGGAGCACCGTGAGGCTCGTGAGTTTGTAGGTGATTCCCGGGTGTGGGGGGCTGACTCCAGCTGAAATCTGGGGTTGTTTGGAGAGTAGCTGGGAGACACAGGAGATCCCCCGAGAGCTGGGGGTGAGCTGCTGGGTGATGGCAGTAAGAACATGTGGTATATTATTGATGAACGTGGGGACTCTGAGGAATCCTCAGAGGAGGACACGGGAGAGCCCAATGGCTTCATTGATTGCCCATCACGGTGAGGACAGGGAAATGGGAGCTTGTGGGATTCTGGTGATGACAGAGGTGAGTGTGGTGAAGCCCTAGGGGATGGTGAATGGTAGCTCCGGATCCCTGGTGAGGAGCTTCCCCTGAAGCCTGAGTTTCTGAGAGGGGAGAGGGAGAAGCTGGGTGAGGCTCGCATGGACCTTGGGGAGTCCGTGCTGGGGGACCGTTCATAAGAAGAGCCGGACAAGACCCTACTGTTCTTAGGTGCAGACATGATTAGGAAACCTGCAGCTCCCAGGGGCCCCTACTAATTTTCTAACTCGCAGAAGGAAGGAGTGTGTGTGCGTGTGTGTGTGTGTGCGGTGTGAGGTATGTGCCCCTTAAGAAAATGGAAATCAACCAACCAATGAGACAGACAGACAGACAGACAGACAGACAGACAGAGATTCACTTGCCCAAGTGTTCTGTCCTGTCCTCTGAATCCGCTTCCAAGTCGCAAGACGCTGTGAGCTCCAAGTCAACGCAGAGTCCGCCAACCGCTCCGGCCGCTGATCCGCTCCGCGAAGATCTGAGTACAGGCCAGCCAGGGTGGGTTTAAATAGCCTCGGGCGCAGCCTAGCAGCGGAAAGGGCGGAGCTTCACTCCTCCTTTCCATCAGTCACCCCCAACTTTCCCAGGCTACACCTCGTAGGAAACTGTTCTCCTGCTTTGATTTCATGCGCCACCTTTGGGACAATCTAAGAACTTACAAGTTTTCTTGGCCAGATATATTAGGAATTGTATGCACTGAAACACTGAAAACCAACTAGTGGTTCTGTGGTTCCCACGTTGTGGTTTTGACACCAGCAGCATCCTTGCCACAATCAAACCCCGGAGATCCACAGATCTGCGGTGTAACAATACCTCCCCCTGATCCGGATGCATGGCAGTTTAAGAAGTCTTTCCGTGTAAGGGAAAAGACTTTGTAGAAAAGGTGGAGATATGCGTTGTATAAACATTCTTTTGCTCTGGAACCACGTAGAGACTTGGGAGCCAGTTGGGAGGAGCATTCGTTGGATGAGGGTGCTCGGGTTAGGAATATCAAGGTGTGGCTCCAGATAATCCAATCATCTAATTAAGATTCCAGTTATGCTCATCTGTTTTAAAATTCCGTTTGGGTAAATTCTTTTAGTCAGACTGAGAATGGCAAAGCCTCAACCCCAATTTCCAGGGAGGGTTGAGAGCCTCAGGTGGAGTTGATCACCAATAGCCTATGGTTTAACCCGTCATGCCTATAGAATGAGGTCTCCATAAAAACCCAAAAGGACTGGGTTCAGAGAGCTTGTGGATAACACTTCCTGGAAGGTAGTGCACCCCTCCCCACACGCCGGGCCCCGCATTTATTTCTGAACTTTTTGCAAAGTCCGCTAAAATACAACGGCAAATGTAAGTGTTTCCCTGCGTGCTGTGAGCTCTTCCAGCCAATGAATGCAACTAAATCTGGGAGTGGTGGCAACCTGATTTATAGCCAGTTGCTGAGAAGCACAGGTAAAACAACGTGGGGCTTCCCATTGTTATTAGTGTGGGAGGCCTGTCTGGCGGGACTCGGCCCTTTGGAATCTAAAGCTATGTCCCGGTAGATAGCGTCACCATTGAATTAGAAGACACACATATGTTGAGAATAATCTTTCTGGTCATTTGCTGCATGTCTTATTTACAATATGTAATCAAATTCTTTATCCTGGCCTTATGGCACCTGGGTTGAGAACCATGATTTCAACCAAACATTGGTCTGTCACGTTCTGAGTTTGAAACTTTATTTTGCCTTTAGCGTTTTGCTATTGCTCTTTCGTTTTCTTTTGTTTCGTTTCGTTTCTAAGTTCTGGGGTATATGTGCAGGATGTGCAGATTTGTTACTAAGGTAAACGTGTGCCATGGTGGTTCGCTGCACCTGTCAACCCATCACCTAGGTATTAAGCCCAGCATGCAGTAGCTGTTTTTCTTAACGCTCTGCCTCCCGAAAGGCCCCAGTGAGTGTTGTTCCCCTTCCTGTGTCCATGTGATCTCATTTTTCAGCTCTCATTATAAGTGAGAATGTGGCGTTTGGTTTTCTTTCCCTGGATTAGTTTGCTGAGCATAATGACCACACATCACCACTGTTTCTGTTTTTTAGTATAAAGAGTAGTATTTTATTGAATAAGATTTGCTCACAGAAAAATAAGCTTAAGTCTACAATGAATGCCAGACTCTACAGCAGAAAGCAATTTTCTCACTTTTCCACACACAATGGTTCCTACTAAGTGAAAAAACTTCATTCACAAATGTACTACTCTGTCTCAAAACATCTCACATAATCATGCACTGTACTAAAGCCATTAGATCAGTTCTTCAGTCAGGTTAAAGAAGTATCCCTCTAATAACTGACTTTTATAATGCTATCAATATCCACTCCCAATCAGTCTGCCATTGTTAATGGTGTACAGCATTACTGAATACAATGGAATTGATGACGCCCATATCCACGGACACACCGTGACTTACGGTGGTTTGATTTATGATTTTTCAACGTTATGATGGGATTATTGGAATATTAGATGCGTTTCTGAGTTACAGTGGGTTTATGAGTATGCGACCCTATAGTCCAGAAACAGCTGTATAAGGAAAAACAGGTGTACCTAATAAAAATATGCTTAGTGACTTGGGATAAACCAATAGATGTTCACAACTGATGGAGAGCCGTGAAAGAGAGATAGCGGTAAATAGTTACAATAACACAATTTTCCTGCACCTGTCGAGGATTTCTCCCAAAAAACGCAGAATGTGGGATGCACCTAAGGCATATGAAAGAGAGAGGGCAGAAGGAGTAAGAGAGAAATAGGAGGAAGGAAGGAAGGAAGGAAAGAAAGAAGGAAGGTAGGAAGGAAGGAAGGAAGGAAGGAAGGAAGGAAGGAAGGAAAGAAGGACGAAAGGAAGGAGAAAACACCCGGTGTTACTAAAACCCCCCAAAAAATGGTTTCCCCCTGTGGGTAAGCCTACAATGTGGATGAATCTTGAAAATATTGTGCTACGTGTTGTGTCAGTCATAACAGCTCACCTATTGTGCAATTCCGTTGATAGGAAATGTCCACAATATGGAAATCTATGCATATGGGATTGATCGCACTAGGTAGTTGCTACCTAGGGCTGAGGGTCAGGGAGAGGGTTTGAGACAGAATGAGGAGTGACTAATGTCTACAGGGTTTTTCTCTGGTCGGGGGTGATAAGACGTTCTACAATGGATTGCGAATTAAAATTGAATGTGCACCACCACAGGTATACTAAAAGCCACTCAATTCATGACTTTTAATGGGGGAATCTTCTGTGGCGCACTCTCATGGAGACCACGGCAGACATAGTGAGAGAGAAAAAGGTGAGTAAATATCTGAAACGGAGGCAGAAAGAGAGAGAATGAGAAGCCCTGTGAATGGAAGGGAGAGCGAAAAGGGAAAATGGTCCTATTTACAAATGACAGATGTGAAACCGGGGTTCACATCAACAGTGTCACTGCCAGGAAGGAGGGTCATGCTAGCCATGTCACCGGTAGTGTGGCCCGCAGGGACGCCGACCTGCTGGAGCATCGTGCCAGCATGGGCTCTGGCAGCCACGTGGGCCAGCAGGAGGGTCCCGCTGCACAGCTGTGGGGTGAGGATAGACTGGGTGGTGATATCGCCCATTACAGGGGCCTCTTCTGCTGGCAAGAGTGTGACAGTAGCAAGTAGATGGACAAGCCTGCGTGTGAGGACGGAATGCAGGAGGGGCTCTTGTGCGGCTGGGTGTGGGGCCCTCACGGGAACCGTGGAGAAATGGCCAGGTAACTGCGTCATGTGGGCTAGTAGATTGGCCAGGGCTTCGAACTGAAGGACAATAACGGGGAGTAGCTGTCAGGCCCTGGGAGTGTCTGAGTGTAAGTGGAGATGGGTTTGGGGTCACTGAGGGATGCGTGGGAGCCATCCCTGTATAGGTACAGGTCATAGGGAGATAGTCTCGTGAGGCCTGTGAGTGTCTAGGGTTGTCCTGGGTGCCTGGGGCTGACTGTGGCAGAAATCTGGGGAAGGCTGGAGAGAAGCTGGGAGACCCAGGAGAGTCCCTGAAGGCAGGGGGTGAAGAGGTGAAAGAAATGGGGGAGGGTTGCAGTAAGGTCCGTGAGTTTGTAGGTGATTCCTGGGTGCGGGAAGCTGACTCCAGGTGAAATCTGGAGATGGTCGGAGTGTAGCTGAGAGAGACAGAAGAGTCCTTGAGGGCTGGGGGTGAGAACATGAGGGAGACTGGGGAGTAAGTCAGTGAAATTCGTGAGTTCGGTGGTGTATCGTGGGTGCCTGGAACTGACTCCAGCTGGAATCTAGCGAAGTTTTGAGAGTAGCTGAAAGAGACACAGGAGTCCCTGTGGGCTGAGGGCAAAGACCTGAGAGAGACCAGGGAGGACCTCAGTGAAGTCTGTGAGTCTGTAGGTGATTCCGGAGTGTGGGAGGCTGAGTGCCGCTGAAATCTGGGCGTGGTGGGAGAGTAGCTGGGACAGACAGGAGAGTCCCAGGGGGCTGGGGGTGAAGACATGACAGAGACTGGGGAGTAACTCAGCGAAACTGCTGAGTTTGGTGGTGATACCTGGGTGCCTGGAACTGACTCCCGCTGAAATCTGGGCATGGTTGGAGAGTAGCTGGGACACACAGGAGAGTCCCTGAGGGCTGGGGGTGAAGACATGAGAGAGACCGGGGAGTACCTCAGTGAAACTGGTGAGTTTGGTGGTGACTCCGCGGTGCCTGGGACTGACTCCAGCTGAAATGTGTGCGTGGTTGGAGAGTAGCTGGGACAGACAGGAGAGTCCCTGAGGGCTGGTGAAGACATGAGAGAGACTGGAGAGTAAGTGAGTGAAATTGGGGAGTTTGGTGGTGCTTCCTGGGTGCCTGGAACTGACTCCCGCTGAAGTGTGGGCGTGGTTGGAGAGTAGCTGGGACACACAGGAGAGTCCCTGAGGGTTGGAGATAAAGACGTGCTAGAGACTGGGGAGTAACTCAGTGAAAGTGTTGGGCTTGGTGGTGATCCCTGGGTTCCTGGAACTGACCCGTGCTGAAATGTGGGCGTGGTTGGAGAGTAGCTGGGACAGACTGGAGGGTCCGTAAGGGCTGGGGGTGAAGACGTGAGAGAGACTGGCGAGGATCTCACTGAGGTCTGTGAGTTTGTAGGTGTTTCTGGGGTGTGGGGTAGAGACCCCCGCTGAAATCTGGGCGTAGTTGGAGAGTAGCTGGGACAGACAGGAGAGTCATGGGTGGCTGGGGGTGAGCTGCTGGATGATGGCAGTAAGAACATATGGTATATTATTGATGAATGAGGTGACTGTGAAGAATCTCCAGAGGAGGACACGGGAGAACACAATGACATGAGTGACTGTCCTGCTTGGTTAGGAAAGGGAAACGTAAAGTTGTGGAATTCTGTTGATGATGGATGTGAGAGTGGTGAAGCCCTGCGGGGTGATGTAGAGTACTTCCACATCCCTGGTGAGGAGCTGCCCCTTGGGTCTGAGTTTCTGGGAGGGGAGAGGGAGAAGCTGGGTGAGGCAGGCATGAATCTTGAGGAGTCAGGGCTGGGGGACCGCTCATATTCTCCCGAGACGTGTGAGTCTCTGGGGGACTCCTGGGTGCATGGGGCTGACTCCCGCAGGAACCTGGGGATGGCTGGAGAGTAACTGGGAGCCACAGGAGAGTCCCTGAGGCCTGGGGGTGAAGAGATGAAAGACACAGGGGTGGAGCACCGTGAGGCTCGTGAGTTTGTAGGTGATTCCCGGGTGTGGGGGGCTGACTCCAGCTGAAATCTGGGGTTGTTTGGAGAGTAGCTGGGAGACACAGGAGATCCCCCGAGAGCTGGGGGTGAGCTGCTGGGTGATGGCAGTAAGAACATGTGGTATATTATTGATGAACGTGGGGACTCTGAGGAATCCTCAGAGGAGGACACGGGAGAGCCCAATGGCTTCATTGATTGCCCATCACGGTGAGGACAGGGAAATGGGAGCTTGTGGGATTCTGGTGATGACAGAGGTGAGTGTGGTGAAGCCCTAGGGGATGGTGAATGGTAGCTCCGGATCCCTGGTGAGGAGCTTCCCCTGAAGCCTGAGTTTCTGAGAGGGGAGAGGGAGAAGCTGGGTGAGGCTCGCATGGACCTTGGGGAGTCCGTGCTGGGGGACCGTTCATAAGAAGAGCCGGACAAGACCCTACTGTTCTTAGGTGCAGACATGATTAGGAAACCTGCAGCTCCCAGGGGCCCCTACTAATTTTCTAACTCGCAGAAGGAAGGAGTGTGTGTGCGTGTGTGTGTGTGTGCGGTGTGAGGTATGTGCCCCTTAAGAAAATGGAAATCAACCAACCAATGAGACAGACAGACAGACAGACAGACAGACAGACAGAGATTCACTTGCCCAAGTGTTCTGTCCTGTCCTCTGAATCCGCTTCCAAGTCGCAAGACGCTGTGAGCTCCAAGTCAACGCAGAGTCCGCCAACCGCTCCGGCCGCTGATCCGCTCCGCGAAGATCTGAGTACAGGCCAGCCAGGGTGGGTTTAAATAGCCTCGGGCGCAGCCTAGCAGCGGAAAGGGCGGAGCTTCACTCCTCCTTTCCATCAGTCACCCCCAACTTTCCCAGGCTACACCTCGTAGGAAACTGTTCTCCTGCTTTGATTTCATGCGCCACCTTTGGGACAATCTAAGAACTTACAAGTTTTCTTGGCCAGATATATTAGGAATTGTATGCACTGAAACACTGAAAACCAACTAGTGGTTCTGTGGTTCCCACGTTGTGGTTTTGACACCAGCAGCATCCTTGCCACAATCAAACCCCGGAGATCCACAGATCTGCGGTGTAACAATACCTCCCCCTGATCCGGATGCATGGCAGTTTAAGGAGTCTTTCCGTGTAAGGGAAAAGACTTCGAAGAAAAGGTGGAGATATGCGTTGTGTAAACATTCTTTTGCTCTGGAACCACGTAGAGACTTGGGAGCCAGTTGGGTGGAGCATTCGTTGGATGAGGGTGCTCGGGTTAGGAATATCAAGGTGTGGCTCCAGATAATCCAATCATCTAATTAAGATTCCAGTTATGCTCATCTGTTTTAAAATTCCGTTTGGGTAAATTCTTTTAGTCAGACTGAGAATGGCAAAGCCTCAACCCCAATTTCCAGGGAGGGTTGAGAGCCTCAGGTGGAGTTGATCACCAATAGCCTATGGTTTAACCCGTCATGCCTATAGAATGAGGTCTCCATAAAAACCCAAAAGGACTGGGTTCAGAGAGCTTGTGGATAACACTTCCTGGAAGGTAGTGCACCCCTCCCCACACGCCGGGCCCCGCATTTATTTCTGAACTTTTTGCAAAGTCCGCTAAAATACAACGGCAAATGTAAGTGTTTCCCTGCGTGCTGTGAGCTCTTCCAGCCAATGAATGCAACTAAATCTGGGAGTGGTGGCAACCTGATTTATAGCCAGTTGCTGAGAAGCACAGGTAAAACAACGTGGGGCTTCCCATTGTTATTACTGTGGGAGGCCTGTCTGGCGGGACTCGGCCCTTTGGAATCTAAAGCTATGTCCCGGTAGATAGCGTCACCATTGAATTAGAAGACACACATATGTTGAGAATAATCTTTCTGGTCATTTGCTGCATGTCTTATTTACAATATGTAATCAAATTCTTTATCCTGGCCTTATGGCACCTGGGTTGAGAACCATGATTTCAACCAAACATTGGTCTGTCACGTTCTGAGTTTGAAACTTTATTTTGCCTTTAGCGTTTTGCTATTGCTTTTTCGTTTTCTTTTGTTTCGTTTCGTTTCTAAGTTCTGGGGTATATGTGCAGGATGTGCAGATTTGTTACTAAGGTAAACGTGTGCCATGGTGGTTCGCTGCACCTGTCAACCCATCACCTAGGTATTAAGCCCAGCATGCAGTAGCTGTTTTTCTTAACGCTCTGCCTCCCGAAAGGCCCCAGTGAGTGTTGTTCCCCTTCCTGTGTCCATGTGATCTCATTTTTCAGCTCTCATTATAAGTGAGAATGTGGCGTTTGGTTTTCTTTCCCTGGAATAGTTTGCTGAGCATAATGACCACACATCACCACTGTTTCTGTTTTTTAGTATAAAGAGTAGTATTTTATTGAATAAGATTTGCTCACAGAAAAATAAGCTTAAGTCTACAATGAATGCCAGACTCTACAGCAGAAAGCAATTTTCTCACTTTTCCACACACAATGGTTCCTACTAAGTGAAAAAACTTCATTCACAAATGTACTACTCTGTCTCAAAACATCTCACATAATCATGCACTGTACTAAAGCCATTAGATCAGTTCTTCAGTCAGGTTAAAGAAGTATCCCTCTAATAACTGACTTTTATAATGCTATCAATATCCACTCCCAATCAGTCTGCCATTGTTAATGGTGTACAGCATTACTGAATACAATGGAATTGATGACGCCCATATCCACGGACACACCGTGACTTACGGTGGTTTGATTTATGATTTTTCAACGTTATGATGGGATTATTGGAATATTAGATGCGTTTCTGAGTTACAGTGGGTTTATGAGTATGCGACCCTATAGTCCAGAAACAGCTGTATAAGGAAAAACAGGTGTACCTAATAAAAATATGCTTAGTGACTTGGGATAAACCAATAGATGTTCACAACTGATGGAGAGCCGTGAAAGAGAGATAGCGGTAAATAGTTACAATAACACAATTTTCACCAAATATGTGTTATATATACTGTAAATAAACTATCGAAACTACAGTAATTATATTTAATATACTGTACATAAAATATCAAAAATTACACCAAATGTATATTATATACTCTAAATAAAATATCAAAAAGGATAGTAAATATATATTAAATTCTATGTAAAATATCAAAAACTACACCAAATACATATTATATAATTTACATAAAATATCAAAAGGACACCAAATATATATTATATACTGTACATAAAATATCAAAAATACAGTAAATATATTTCATATATTGTGCATATAATATTAACTAAATGTACACCAAATACATTTTATATGCTGTAAATAAAATATCAAAAATTACAGTAAATATATATTACACACCATATGTAAAATATCACAATCTACGCCAAATAAATATTATATAATTTACATAAAATATCAAAAGGACACCAAATATATCTTATATACTGTACATAAAATATCAAAAATTACAGTAAATATATTTCATATACTGTAAATATAATATTAACTAAAAGTACACCAAATAAATTTTATATAGTGTGAATAAAATATCAAAAATTTCAGTGAATATATATTACATAATGTACATAAACTATCAAAAAGTACAGCAAATATGTGTTATATACTGTAAATAAACTATCAAAATCTACAGTAATTATATTAAATATACTGTACATAAAATATCAAAAATTACACCAAATGTATATTATATACTGTAAATAAAAAATCAGAAAGGACAGTAAATATATATCACACTCTATGTAAAATATCAAAAACTAAAAATATATATTATATAATTTACATAAAATATCAAAATGACACCAATTATATCTTATATACTGTACATAAAATCATCAAAAAGTACAGTAAATATATTTCATATATTGTACATATAATATTAACTAAAAGTACACCAAATACATTTTATATACTGTAAAAATGTATCAAAAAGTGCAGTAAATACGTATTACATACTGTACATAAAATATCAAAAAGTACACCAAATACGTGTTATATATACTGTAAATAAACTATCAAAAACTACAGTAATTATATTTAATATACTGTACATAAAATAACAAAAATTACAACAAATGTATATTATATACTCTAAATAAAATATCAAAAATTACAGTAAATATATATTACACACCCTATGTAAAATATCACAAACTACATCAAATATATATTATATAATTTACATAAAATATCAAAAGGACACCAAATATACCTTATATACTGTACATAAAATATCAAAATATACAGTAAATATATTTCATATATTGTACATATAATACTAGCTAAAAGTACACCAAATACATTATACATATTGTAAATAAAATATCAAAAAGTACAGTAAATATATATTACATACAGTACATAAAATATCAAAAAGTACACCAAATATGTGTTATATATACTGTAAATAAAGTATGAAAAACTACAGTAATTATATTTAATATACTGTATGTAAAATATCAGAAATTACAACAAACGTATATTATATACTGTAAATAAAATATCAAACAGGACAGTAAATATATACTACACACCCTATGTAAAATATCAAAAACTACACCAAGTATATATTTTATAATTTACATAAAATATCAAAAGGACACCAAATATATCTTATATACTCAACATAAAACATCAAAAAGTACAGTAAATATATTTCATATATTGTGCATATAATATTAACTAAAAGTACACCAAATACATTTTATGTACTGTAAATAAAATATCAAAAAGTACAGTAAATATATATTACATACTGTACATAAAATATCAAAAAGTACACCAAATATGTGTTATGTATACTGTAAATAAACTATCAAAAACTACAGTAACTATATTTAATATACTGTACATAAAATATAAAAATTACACCAAATGTATAATATAGTGTAAATAAAATATCAAAAAGTACAGTAAATATATATTAAACACCATATGTAAAATATCACAATCTACACAAAATATATAATTTACATAAAATATCAAAAGGACACCAAATATATCTTATATACTGTATATAAAATATCAAAATGTTCAGTAAATATATTTCATATATTGTACAAATAATATTAACTAAAAGTACACCAAATACATTATATATATTGTAAATAAAATATCAAAAAGTACAGTAAATATATATAACATACAGTACATAAAATATCAAAAAGTACACCAAATATGTGTTATATATACTGTAAATAAACTATCAAAAACTACAGTAATTATATTTAATATACTGTATATAAAATATCAGAAATTACACCAAATGTATATTATATACTGTAAATAAAATATCAAACAGGACAGTAAATATATACTACACACCCTATGTAAAATATCAAAAACTACACCAAATATATATTATATAATTTACATAAAATATCAAAAGGACCCCAAATATATCTTATATACCGTACATAAAATATCAAAATGTACAGTAAATATATTTCATATATTGTACATATAATATTAACTAAAAGTACACCAAATACATTTTATATACTGTAAATAAAATATCAAAATGTACAGTAAATATACATTACATATTGTACATAATATATCAAAAAGTACACCAAATATGAGTTATATATACTGTAAATAAACTATCAAAATCTACAGTAATTATGTTTAATATACAGTGCATAAAATATCAAAAATTACACCAAAAGTATATTATATACTGTAAATAAAATATCAAAAATTACAGTAAATATATATTACATACTGTACATAAAATATCAAAAAGTACACCACATATGTGTTATATATACTGTAAATATCAAAAACTACAGTAATTATATTCAATGTACCGTATATAAAATATCAGAAAATACACCAAATGTAAATTATATGCTGTAAATAAAATCTCAAAAAGGACAGTAAATATATACTACACACCCTATGTAAAATATCAAAAACTACATCAAATATATATTATATAATTTACATAAAATATAAAAGGGACACCAAATATATCTTATATACTGTAGATAAAATATCAAAATGTACAGTAAATATATTTCATATATTGTGCATATAATATTAACTAAAAGTACACCAAATACATTTTATGTACTGTAAATAGAATATCAAAAAGTACAGTAAATATATATTACATACTGTACATAAAATATCAAAAAGTACACCAAATATGTGTTATATATACTGTAAATAAACTATGACAAACTACAGTAATTATATTTAATATACTGTACATAAAATATCAAAAATTACACCAAAAGTATGTTATTTACTGTAAATAAAATATCAAAAATACAGTAAATATATATTACACACCATATGTAAAATATCACAATCTACACAAAATATATATTATATAATTTACAAAAAATATCAAAAGGACACCAAATATATCTTATATACTGTACATAAAATATCAAAATGTACAGTAAATATATTTCATATATTGTACATATAATATAAACTAAAAGTACACCAAATACATTTTATATAGTGTAAATAAAATATCAAATAGTACAGTAAATATATATTACACACCATCTGTAAAATATCACAATCTACACCAAATATATATTATATAATTTACATAAAATTTCAAAAGGACACCAAATATTTCTTATATACTGTACATCAAATATCAAAAAGTTCAGTAAATATATTTCTTATGTTGTACATATAATATTAACTAAAAGTACACCAAATACATTTTATATAGTGTAAATAAAATATCAAAAAGTACAGTAAATATATATTACACACCATATGTAAAATATCACAATATACAACAAATATATATTATATAATTTACATAAAATATCAAAAGGACACAAAATATATCTTATATACTGTACATAAAATATCAAAAGGTACAGTAAATATATTAAATATATTGTATATATAATATTAACTAAAAGTACACCTAATACATATTATGTAGTGTAAATAAAATATCAAAAATTACAGTGAATATATATTACATACTGTATATAAATTATCAAAAAGTACACCAAATATGTGTTATATATAGTGTAAATAAACTATCAAAAACTACAGTAATTATATTTAATATACTGTATATTAAATATCAAAAATTACACCAAATGTATGTTATATATTGTATATAAAATATCAAAAAGGACAGTAAATATATACTGCACACCCTATGTAAAATATCAAAAACTACACCAAATATATATTATATAATTTACATAAAATATCAAAAATTACACCAAATATATATTATATACTGAAAATAAAATATCAAAAAGGAGAGTAAATATATATTACACTCTATGTAAAATATCAAAAACTACAAATATATATTAAATTTACATAAAATATCAAAAGGACCCCAAATATATCTTATATACCGTACATAAAATATCAAAAAGTACAGTAAATATATTTCATATATTGTGCACATAATATTAACTAAAAGTACACCAAATACATTTTATGTACTGTAAATAAAATATCAAAAAGTACAGAAAACTTATATAACATACTGTACATTAAATATCGAAAAGTACACCAAATATGTGTTATATATACTGTAAATAAACTATCAAAAACTACAGTAATTATATTTAATATACTGTACATAAAATATCAAAAATTACACCAAATGTATATTATATACCGTAAATAAAATATCAAAAATTACAGTAAATATATATTACACACCCTATGTAAAATATCACAAACTACACCAAATATATATTATATAATTTACATAAAATATCAAAAGGACACCAAATATACCTTATATACTGTACATAAAATATCAAAATGTACAGTAAATATATTTCATATATTGTACATATAATATTAGCTAAAAGTACACCAAATACATTATATATATTGTAAATAAAATATCAAAAAGTACAGTAAATATATATTACATACAGTACATAAAATATCAAAAAGTACACCAAATATGTGTTATATATACTGTAAATAAACTATGAAAAACTACAGTAATTATATTTAATATACTGTATGTAAAATATCAGAAATTACACCAAATGTATATTATATACTGTAAATAAAATATCAAACAGGACAGTAAATATATACTACACACCCTATGTAAAATATCAAAAGCTACACCAAATATATATTATATAATTTACATAAAATATCAAAAGGACACCAAATATATCTTATATACTCTACATAAATCATCAAAAAGTACAGTAAATATATTTCATATATTGTGCATATATTAACTAAAACTACACCAAATACATTTTATGTACTGTAAATAAAATAGCAAAAAGTTCAGTAAATATATATTACATACTGTACATAAAATATCAAAAAGTACACCAAATATGTGTTATATATACAGTAAATAAACTATCAAAAACTACAATAATTATATTTATTATACTGTACATAAAATATAAAAAATTACACCAAATGTATAATATACTGTAAATAAAATATCAAAAAGTACAGTAAATATATATTAAACATCATATATAAAATATCACAATCTACACAAAATATATATTATATAATTTACATAAAATATCAAAAGTACACCAAATACATATTATATACTGTATATAAAATATCAAAATATTCAGTAAATATATTTCATATATTGTACATATAATATTAACTAAAAGTACACCAAATGCATTATATATATTGTAAATAAAATATCAAAAAGTACAGTAAATATATATTACATACAGTACATAAAATATCAAAAAGTACACCAAATATGTGTTATATATACTGTAAATAAACTATCAAAAACTACATTAATTATATTTAATATACTGTATATAAAATATCAGAAATTACACCAAATGTATATTATATACTGTAAATAAAATATCAAACAGGACAGTAAATATATACTACACACCGTATGAAAAAATATCAAAAACTACACAAAATATATATTATATAATTTACATAAAATATCAAAAGGCCCCCAAATATATCTTATATACCGTACATAAAATATCAAAATGTACAGTAAATATATTTCATATATTGTACATATAATATTAACTAAAAGTACACCAGATACATTTTATATACTGTAAATAAAATATCAAAATGTACAGTAAATATACATTACATATTGTACATAATATATCAAAAAGTACACCAAATATGTGTTATATATACTGTAAATAAACTATCAAAATCTACAGTAATTATGTTTAATATACAGTGCATAAAATATCAAAAATTACACCAAAAGTATATAATATACTGTAAATAAAATATCAAAAATTACAGTAAATATATATTACATACTGTACATAAAATATCAAAAAGTACACCACGTATGTGTTATATATACTGTAAATATCAAAAACTACAGTAATTATATTCAATGTACGGTATATAAAATATCAGAAAATACACCAAATGTAAATTATATGGTGTAAATAAAATATCAAAAAGGACAGTAAATATGTACTACACACCCTATGTAAAATATCAAAAACTACATCAAATATATATTATATAATTTACATAAAATATAAAAAGTACACCAAATATATCTTATATACTGTAGATAAAATATCAAAATGTACAGTAAATATATTTCATATATTGTGCATATAATATTAACTAAAAGTACACCAAATACATTTTATGTACTGTAAATAGAATATCAAAAAGTACAGTAAATATATATTACATACTGTACATAAAATATAAAAAGTACACCAAATATGTGTTATATATAGTGTAAATAAACTATCACAAACTACAGTAATTATATTTAATATACTGTACATAAAATATCAAAAATTACACCAAATATATGTTATTTACTGTAAATAAAATATCAAAAATACAGTAAATATATATTACACACCATATGTAAAATATCACAATCTACACAAAATATATATTATATAATTTACAAAAAATATCAAAAGGACACCAAATATATCTTATATACTGTACATAAAATATCAAAATGTACAGTAAATATATTTCATATATTGTACATATAATATTAACTAAAAGTACACCAAATACATTTTATATACTGTAAATAAAATATCAAAAAGTACAGTAAATATACATTACTTATTGTACATAATATATCAAAAAGTACACCAAATATGTGTTATATATACTGTAAATAAACTATCAAAATCTACAGTAATTATGTTTAATATACAGTACATAAAATATCAAAAATTACACCAAAAGTATATTATATACTGTAAATAAAATATCAAAAATTACAGTAAATATATATTACATACTGTACATAAAATATCAAAAAGTACACCACATATGTGTTATATATACTGTAAATATCAAAAACTACAGTAATTATATTCAATGTACGGTATATAAAATATCAGAAATTACACCAAATGTAAATTATATGCTGTAAATAAAATATCAAAAAGGACATTAAATATATACTACACACCCTATGTAAAATATCAAAAACTACATCAAATATATATTATATAATTTACATAAAATATAAAAAGGACACCAAATATATCTTATATACTGTAGATAAAATATCAAAATATACAGTAAATATATTTCATATATTGTGCATATAATATTAACTAAAAGTACACCAAATACATTTTATGTACTGTAAATAGAATATCAAAATGTACAGTAAATATATATTACATATTGTACATAAAATATCAAAAAGTACACCAAATACGTGTTATATATACTGTAAATAAACTATCAAAAAGTACATTAATTATATTTAATATACTGTACATAAAATATCAAAAATTACACCAAATGTATATTATATACTCTAAAATATCAAAAATTACAGTAAATATATATTACACACCCTATGCAAAATAACAAAAACTACACCAAATATATATTATATAATTTACACAAAATATCAAAAGGACACTAAATATATCTTATATACTGTACATAAAATATCAAAAAGTACAGTAAATATATTTCATATATTGTGCATATAATATTAACTAAAAGTACACCAAATACATTTTATGTACTGTAAATAGAATATCAAAAAGTACAGTAAATATATATTACATACTGTACATAAAATATCAAAAACTACACCAAATATATGTTATATATACTGTAAATAAACTATCACAAACTACAGTAATTATATTTAATGTACTGTACATAAAATTTCAAAAATTACACCAAATGTATGTTATTTACTGTAAATAAAATATCAAAAATACAGTAAATATATATTACACACCATATGTAAAATATCACAATCTACACAAAATATATATTATATAATTTACAAAAAAATATCAAAAGGACACCAAATATATCTTATATACTGTACATAAAATATGAAAATGTACAGTAAATATATTTCATATATTGTACATATAATATAAACTAAAAGTACACCAAGTACATTTTATATAGTGTAAATAAAATATCAAATAGTACAGTAAATATATATTACACACCATCTGTAAAATATCACAATCTACACCAAATATATATTATATAATTTACATAAAATATCAAAAGGACACCAAATATATGTTATATACTGTACATCAAATATCAAAATGTTCAGTAAATATATTTCATATGTTGTACATATAATATTAACTAAAAGTACACCAAATACATTTTATATAGTGTAAATAAAATATCAAAAAGTACAGTAAATATATATTACACACCATATGTAAAATATCACAATATACAACAAATATATATTATATAATTTACATAAAATATCAAAAGGACACAAAATATATCTTATATACTGTACATAAAATATCAAAATGTACAGGAAATATATTTCATATATTGTATATATAATATTAATTAAAGTACACCTAATACATAGTATATAGTGTAAATAAAATATCAAAAATTACAGTGAATATATATTACATACTGTATATAAATTATCAAAAAGTACACCAAATATGTGTTATATATAGTGTAAATAAACTATCAAAAACTACAGTAATTATATTTAATATACTGTACATAAAAAAACAAAAATTACACCAAATGTATATTATTTACTGTAAATAAAATACTAAAAAGTACAGTAAATATATATTACACACCCTATGTAAAATATCACAAACTACACCAAATATATATTATATAATTTACATAAAATATCAAAAGGTCACCAAATATACCTTATATACTGTACTTAAACTATCAAAATGTACAGTAAATATATTTCATATATTTTACATATAATATTAACTAAAAGTACACCAAATACATTTTATATACTCTAAATAAAATATCAAAAATTACAGTAAATATATATTACATACTGTACATAAAATATCCAAAAGTTAACCAAATATGTGTTATATATACTGTAAATAAACTATCAAAAACTACAGTAATTATATTTAATATACTTTATATTAAATATCAAAAATTACACCAAATGTATGTTATATATTGTATATAAAATATCAAAAAGGACAGTAAATATATACTGCACACCCTATGTAAAATATCAAAAACTACACCAAATATATATTATATAATTTACATAAAATATCAAAAATTACACCAAATATATATTATATACTGAAAATAAAATATCAAAAAGGAGAGTAAATATATATTACACTCTATGTAAAATATCAAAAACTACAAATATGTATTAAATTTACATAAAATATCAAAAGGACCCCAAATATATCTTATATACCGTACATAAAATATCAAAAAGTACAGTAAATATATTTCATATATTGTGCACATAATATTAACTAAAAGTACACCTAATACATTTTATGTACTGTAAATAAAATATCAAAAAGTACAGTAAACATATATTACATACTGTACATTAAATATCGAAAAGTACACCAAATATGTGTTATATATACTGTAAATAAACTATCAAAAACTACAGTAATTATATTTAATATACTGTATATAAAATATCAAAAATTACACCAAATGTATATTATATACTCTAAATAAAATATCAAAAATTACAGTAAATATATATTACACACCCTATGTAAAATATCACAAACTACACCAAATATATATTATATAATTTACATAAAATATCAAAAGGACACCAAATATACCTTATATACTGTACATAAAATATCAAAATGTACAGTAAATATATTTCATATATTGTACATATAATATTAGCTAACAGTACACCAAATACATTATATATATTGTAAATAAACTATCAAAAAGTACAGTAAATATATATTACATACAGTACATAAAATATCAAAAAGTACACCAAATATGTGTTATATATACTGTAAATAAACTATGAAAAACTACAGTAATTATATTTAATATACTGAATGTAAAATATCAGAAATTACACCAAATATATATTATATACTGTAAATAAAATATCAAACAGGACAGTAAATATATACTACACACCCTATGTAAAATATCAAAAACTACACCAAATATATATTATATAATTTACATAAAATATAAAAAGGACACCAAATATATCTTATATACTCTACATAAAACATCAAAAAGTACAGTAAATATATCTCATATACTGTGCATATAATATTAACTAAAAGTACACCAAATACATTTTATGTACTGTAAATAAAATATCAAAAAGTACAGTAAATATATATTACATACTGTACATAAAATATCAAAAATTACACCAAATATGTGTTATATATACAGTAAATAAACTATCAAAAACTACAATAATTATATTTAATATACTGTACATAAAATATAAAAAATTACACCAAATGTATAATATACTGTAAATAAAATATCAAAAAGTACAGTAAATATATATTAAACACCATATGTAAAATATCACAATCTACAGAAAATATATATTATATAATTTACAAAAAATATCAAAAAGACACCAAATATATCTTATATACTGTACATAAAATATCAAAATGTACAGTAAATATATTTCATATATTGTACATATAATATTAACTAAAAGTACACCAAATACATTTTATATACTGTAAATAAAATATCAAAAAGTACAGTAAATATACATTACTTATTGTACATAATATATAAATAAACTATCAAAAACTACAGTACTTGTATTTAATATACTGTACATAAAATATCAATATTTACACCAAATGTATAGTACCTACTGTAAATAAAGTATCAAAAAGGACAGTAAATATATACTACACACCCTATGTAAAATATCAAAAACTACACCAAATATATATTATATAATTTACATACAATATCAAAAGGACACCCAATATATCTTATATACTGTACATAAAATATCAAAAAGTACAGTAAATATATTTCATATATTGTACATATAATATTAACTAAAAGTACACCAAATACATTTTATATACTGTAAATAAAATATCAACAAATACAGTAAATGTATATTACATACTGTACATAAAATATCAAAAAGTACACCAAATATGTGTTATATATACTGTAAATAAACAATCAAAAACTACATTACTTATATTTAATATACTCTACATAAAATATCAAAAATTACACCAAATGTATATTATATACTGTAAATAAAATATCAAAAAGTACAGTAAATATTTACTACACACCCTAAGTAAAATATCAAAAACTACACCAAATATATATTATATAATTTACGTAAAATATCAGTAGGACACCAAATATAACTTATATACTTTATATAAAATATCAAAAAGTACAGTAAATACATTTCATATATTGTACATATAATATTAACTAAAAGTACACCAAATTCATTTTATATACTGTAAATAAAATATCAAAAGTACAGTAAATATATATTACATACAGTACATAAAATATCGAAAAGTACACCAAATATGTCTCATATATACTGTAAATAAACTATCAAAAACTACAGTAATTATATTTAATATACTGTACATAAAATATCAAAAATTAAACCAAATGTATATTATATACTGTAAATAAAACATCAAAAAGTACAGTTAATATATACTACACACCCTATGTAAAATATCAAAAAGTACACCAAATATGTATTATATAATTAACATAAAATATCAAAAGGACACCAAATGTATCATATATACTGTACATAAAATATCAAAAAGTACAGTGAATATATATTACACACCCTATGTAAAATATCAAAAACTACACCAAATATATATTATATAATTTACATAAAATATCAAAAGGACACCAAATGTATCTTATATACTGTACATAAAATATCAAAAAGTTCAGTAAATATGTTTCATATGTTGTACATATAATATTAACTCAAAGTACACCAAATACATTTTATATACTGTAAATAAAATATCAAAATGTTCAGTAAATATATATTACATACAGTACATAAAATATCAAAAAGTACACCAAATTTGTGTCATATATACTGTAAGTAAACTATCAAAAACTACAGTAATTATATATAATATACTGTAAGTTAAATATCAAAAATGACACCAAATGTATATTATATACTGTAAATAAAATATCAAAAAGGACAGTAAATATATATGACACAAACTATGTAAAATATCAAAAACTACACAAATATATATTATATAATTTACATAAAATATCAAAAGGACACCAAATATATCTTATATACTGTACATAAAATATCAAATATACAGTAAATATATTTCATATATTGTACATATAATATTAACTAAAAGTACACCAAATACATTTTATATACTGTAAATAAAATATCATAAAGCACAGTAAATATATATTACATAATGTACATAAAGTATCAAAAAGTACACCAAATATGTGTTATATATACTGTAAATAAACTATCAAACACTACAGTAATTATATTTAATATACTGTACATAAAATATCAAAAATTACACCAAATGTATATTATATACTGTAAATAAAATATCAATAATGACAGTAAATATATATGACACACCCTATGTAAAATATCAAAAACTACACCAAATATATAATATGTAATTTACATAAAATATCAAAAGGACACCAAATATATCTTACATACTGTACATAAAATATCAAAATGTACAGTAAATATATTTCATGTATTGTACATATAATATTAACTAAAATTACACCAAATACATTTTATATACTGTAAATAAATATCAAAAAGTACAGTAAATATATATTACATAGTCTACATAAAATATCAAAAAGTACACCAAATATGTGTTATATATACTGTAAATATACTATGAAAAACTACAGTAATTATATTTAATATACTGTACATAATATATCAAAAATAACACCAAATGTATATTATATACTGTAAATAAAATATCAAAAAGGCCAGTAAATATATATTACACTCTATGTAAAATATCAAAAACTAAAAATATATATTATATAATTTACATAAAATATCAAAAGGACACCAAATACGTATTATATACTACACATAAAATATCAAAAAGTACAGTAAATATATTTCATATATTGTACGTATAATATTAACTAAAAGTACACCAAATACATTTTATATAGTGTAAATAAAATATCAAAAATTACAGTAAATATATATTACATACTGTACATAAAATATCAAAAAGTACACCAACTATGTGTTATATATACTGTAAATAAACTATCAAAAACTACGGTAATTATATTTAATATACTGTACATAAAATATCAAAAATTACACCAAAGGTATATTATTTACTTTAAATAAAATATCAAAAAGTACAGTAAATATATATTACACACACTATGTAAAATATCACAAACTACACCAAATATATATTATATAAATTACATGAAATATCAAAAGGACACCAAATATACCTAATATACTGTACATAAAATATCAAAATGTACAGTAAATATATTAGATATATTGTACATATAATATTAACTAAAAGTAAACCACATATATTTTATATACTGTAAATAAAATATCAAAAAGTACAATAAATATATACTACATACTGTACATAAAATATCAAAAAGTACACCAAATATGTGTTATATATACTGTAAATAAACTATCAAAATCTACAGTAATTATATTTAATATACTGTACATAAAATATCAGTAATGACTCCGAATGTATATTATATACTGTAAATAAAATATCAAATAGTACAGTAAATATATATTACACACCCTATGTAAAATATCAAAAACTACACCAAATATATATAATATAATTTACCTAAAACCTCAAAAGGACACCAAATATATCTTATATACTGTACATAAAATATCAAAAAGTACAGTAAATATATTTCATATATTGTATATATAATATTAACTAAAACTACACCAAATATATTTTATATACTGTAAATAAAATATCAAAAACTACAGTAAATATATATTACATACTGTACATAAAATATCAAAAAGTACACCAAATATGTGTTATATATAGTGTAAAGGAACTATCAAAAACTACAGTAATTATATTTAATATACTGTATGTAAAATATCACAAATTACACCAAATGTATATTATATACTCTAAATAAAAGATGAAAAAGGACAGTAAATATATATTACACTCAGTGTGAAATATCAAAAACTACACCAAATATATATTATATAATTTACATAAAATATCAAAAGGACACCAAATATATATTATATACTGTACATAAAATATCAAAAAGTACAGCAAATATATTTCATATATTGTACATATAATATTAACTAAAAGTACACCAAATATATTTTATATAGAGTAAATAAAATATCAAAAAGTACAGTAAATATATATTACATACTGTACATAAAATATCAAAAAGGTCACCAAATATGTGTTATATATACTGTAAATAAACTATCAACAAATGCAGTAATTATATTTAATATAATGTACATAAAATATGAAAAATTACACCAAATGTATATTAGATACTGTAAATAAAATATCAAAAAAACAGTAAATATATATGACACACCCTATGTAAAATATCAAAAACTACACCAAATATATATTATATAATTTACATAAAATATCAAAAGGACACCAAATATATCTTATATACTGTACATAAAATATCAAAATGTACAGTAAATATGTTTCATATATTGCACATATAATATTAAATAAATGTACACCAAATACATATTATATACTGTAAATAAAATTTGAAAATGTACAGTAAATATATAATACATACTGTACATAAAATATCAAAAAGTACACCAAATATGTGTTATATATACTGTAAATAAACTATCAAAAACTACAATAATTATATTTCATATACTGTACATAAAATATCAAAAATTACACCAAATGTATATTATATACTTAAAAGAAAATATCGAAAATACAGTAAATATATATTACACACCCTATGTAAAATATCAAAAACTACACCAAATATATATTATATAATTTACATAAAATATCAAAATGCCACCAAACATATCTTATATACTGTACATAAAATATCAAAAATACAGTAAATATGTTTCATATATTGTACATATAATACTAACTAAAAGTACACCAAATATATTTTATATACTGTAAATAAAATTTCAAAAATTTCAGTAAATATATATTACGTACTGTACATAAAATATCAAAAAGTACACCAAATATGTGTTATATATACTGTAAATAAACTATCAAAAACTACAATAATTATATTTCATATACTGTACATAAAATATCAAAAATTACACCAAATGTATATTATATACTGTAAAGAAAATATCGAAAATACAGTAAATATATATTACACACCCTATGTAAAATATCAAAAACTACACCAAATATATATTATATAATTTACATAAAATATCAAAAGGCCACCAAACATATCTTATATACTGTACATAAATTATCAAAAATACAGTAAATATGTTTCATATATTGTACATATAATACTAACTAAAAGTACACCAAATATATTTTATATACTGTAAATAAAATTTCAAAAATTACAGTAAATATATATTACGTACTGTACATAAAATATCAAAAAGTACACAAAATATGTGTTATATATACTGTAAATAAACTATCAAAAACTACAATAATTATATTTAATATACTGTACATAAAATATCAAAAATTACACCAAATGTATATTATACACAGTAAATAAAATATCGAAAATGACAATAAATATATACTACACACCCTATGTAAAATATCAAAAACTACACCAAATATATATTATATAATTTACATAAAATATCAAAAGGACACCAAATATATCTTATATACTGTACATAAAATATCAAAAATTACAGTAAATATATTTCATATATTGAACATATAATATTAACTAAAAGTACACCAAATACATTTTATATACTGTAAATAAAATATCAAAAAGTACAGTAAATACATATTACATACTGTACATAATATATCAAAAAGTACACCAAATATGTGTTATATATACTGTAAATAAACTATCAAAAACTACAGTAATTATATTTAATATACTGTACATAAAATATCAAAAATGCCATCGAATGTATATTATATACTCTAAATAAAACATCAAATAGTACAGTAAATATATATTACACACCCTATGTAAAATATCAAAAACTACACAAAATATATATTATATAATTTACAAAAAAATATCAAAAGGCCACCAAATATATCTTATATACTGTACATAAAATATCAAAAAGTACGGTAAATATATTTCATATATTGTACATATGATATTAACTAAACTTACACCAAATATATTTTATATACTGTAAATAAAATATCAAAAATTACAGTAAATATATATTACATACTGTACATAAAACATCAAAAAGTACACCAAATATTTGTTATATATAGTGTAAAGAAACTATCAAAAACTATAGTAATTATATTTAAAATACTGTATGTAAAATATCACAAATTACACCAAATGTATATTATATACTCTAAATAGAAGATGAAAAAGGACAGTAAATATATATTACACTCTGTGTGAAATATCAAAAACTACACCAAATATATATTATATAATTTACATAAAATATCAAAAGGACACCAAATATATCTTATATACTGTAGTGTGGGCGTGTTTGGAGAGTAGCTGGGACAGACAGGCGAGTCCCTGAGGGTTGGAGATAAAGACGTGCTAGAGACTGGGGAGTAACTCAGTGAAAGTGGTGGGCTTGGTGGTGATCCCTGGGTTCCTGGAACTGACCCGCGCTGAAATGTGGGCGTGGTTGGAGAGTAGCTGGGACAGACTGGAGGGTCCGTAAGGGCTGGGGGTGAAGACGTGAGAGAGACTGGCGAGGATCTCACTGAGGTCTGTGAGTTTGTAGGTGTTTCTGGGGTGTGGGGTAGAGACTCCCGCTGAAATCTGGGCGTAGTTGGAGAGTAGCTGGGACAGACAGGAGAGTCATGGGTGGCTGGGGGTGAGCTGCTGGATGATGGCAGTAAGAACATATGGTATATTATTGATGAATGAGGTGACTGTGAAGAATCTCCAGAGGAGGACACGGGAGAACACAATGACATGAGTGACTGTCCTGCTTGGTTAGGAAAGGGAAACGTAAAGTTGTGGAATTCTGTTGATGATGGATGTGAGAGTGGTGAAGCCCTGCGGGGTGATGTAGAGTACTTCCACATCCCTGGTGAGGAGCTGCCCCTTGGGTCTGAGTTTCTGGGAGGGGAGAGGGAGAAGCTGGGTGAGGCAGGCATGAATCTTGAGGAGTCAGGGCTGGGGGACCGCTCATATTCTCCCGAGACGTGTGAGTCTCTGGGGGACTCCTGGGTGCATGGGGCTGACTCCCGCAGGAACCTGGGGATGGCTGGAGAGTAACTGGGAGCCACAGGAGAGTCCCTGAGGCCTGGGGGTGAAGAGATGAAAGACACAGGGGTGGAGCACCGTGAGGCTCGTGAGTTTGTAGGTGATTCCCGGGTGTGGGGGCTGACTCCAGCTGAAATCTGGGGTTGTTTGGAGAGTAGCTGGGAGACACAGGAGATCCCCCGAGAGCTGGGGGTGAGCTGCTGGGTGATGGCAGTAAGAACATGTGGTATATTATTGATGAACGTGGGGACTCTGAGGAATCCTCAGAGGAGGACACGGGAGAGCCCAATGGCTTCATTGATTGCCCATCACGGTGAGGACAGGGAAATGGGAGCTTGTGGGATTCTGGTGATGACAGAGGTGAGTGTGGTGAAGCCCTAGGGGATGGTGAATGGTAGCTCCGGATCCCTGGTGAGGAGCTTCCCCTGAAGCCTGAGTTTCTGAGAGGGGAGAGGGAGAAGCTGGGTGAGGCTCGCATGGACCTTGGGGAGTCCGTGCTGGGGGACCGTTCATAAGAAGAGCTGGACAAGACCCTACCGTTCTTAGGTGCAGACATGATTAGGAAACCTGCAGCTCCCAGGGGCCCCTACTAATTTTCTAACTCGCAGAAGGAAGGAGTGTGTGTGCGTGTGTGTGTGTGTGTGCGGTGTGAGGTATGTGCCCCTTAAGAAAATGGAAATCAACCAACCAATGAGACAGACAGACAGACAGACAGACAGACAGACAGAGATTCACTTGCCCAAGTGTTCTGTCCTGTCCTCTGAATCCGCTTCCAAGTCGCAAGACGCTTTGAGCTCCAAGTCAACGCAGAGTCCGCCAACCGCTCCGGCCGCTGATCCGCTCCGCGAAGATCTGAGTACAGGCCAGCCAGGGTGGGTTTAAATGGCTTCGGGCGCACCCTAGCAGCGGAAAGGGCGGAGCTTCACTCCTCCTTTCCATCAGTCACCCCCAACTTTCCCAGGCTACACCTCGTAGGAAACTGTTCTCCTGCTTTGATTTCATGCGCCACCTTTGGGACAATCTAAGAACTTACAAGTTTTCTTGGCCAGATATATTAGGAATTGTATGCACTGAAACACTGAAAACCAACTAGTGGTTCTGTGGTTCCCACGTTGTGGTTTTGACACCAGCAGCATCCTTGCCACAATCAAACCCCGGAGATCCACAGATCTGCGGTGTAACAATACCTCCCCCTGATCCGGATGCATGGCAGTTTAAGGAGTCTTTCCGTGTAAGGGAAAAGACTTTGTAGAAAAGGTGGAGATATGCGTTGTATAAACATTCTTTTGCTCTGGAACCACGTAGAGACTTGGGAGCCAGTTGGGAGGAGCATTCGTTGGATGAGGGTGCTCGGGTTAGGAATATCAAGGTGTGGCTCCAGATAATCCAATCATCTAATTAAGATTCCAGTTATGCTCATCTGTTTTAAAATTCCGTTTGGGTAAATTCTTTTAGTCAGACTGGAAATGGCAAAGCCTCAACCCCAATTTCCAGGGAGGGTTGAGAGCCTCAGGTGGAGTTGATCACCAATAGCCTATGGTTTTACCCGTCATGCCTATAGAATGAGGTCTCCATAAAAACCCAAAAGGACTGGGTTCAGAGAGCTTGTGGATAACACTTCCTGGAAGGTAGTGCACCCCTCCCCACACGCCGGGCCCCGCATTTATTTCTGAACTTTTTGCAAAGTCCGCTAAAATACAACGGCAAATGTAAGTGTTTCCCTGCGTGCTGTGAGCTCTTCCAGCCAATGAATGCAACTAAATCTGGGAGTGGTGGCAACCTGATTTATAGCCAGTTGCTGAGAAGCACAGGTAAAACAACGTGGGGCTTCCCATTGTTATTAGTGTGGGAGGCCTGTCTGGCGGGACTCGGCCCTTTGGAATCTAAAGCTATGTCCCGGTAGATAGCGTCACCATTGAATTAGAAGACACACATATGTTGAGAATAATCTTTCTGGTCATTTGCTGCATGTCTTATTTACAATATGTAATCAAATTCTTTATCCTGGCCTTATGGCACCTGGGTTGAGAACCATGATTTCAACCAAACATTGGTCTGTCACGTTCTGAGTTTGAAACTTTATTTTGCCTTTAGCGTTTTGCTATTGCTCTTTCGTTTTCTTTTGTTTCGTTTCGTTTCTAAGTTCTGGGGTATATGTGCAGGATGTGCAGATTTGTTACTAAGGTAAACGTGTGCCATGGTGGTTCGCTGCACCTGTCAACCCATCACCTAGGTATTAAGCCCAGCATGCAGTAGCTGTTTTTCTTAACGCTCTGCCTCCCGAAAGGCCCCAGTGAGTGTTGTTCCCCTTCCTGTGTCCATGTGATCTCATTTTTCAGCTCTCATTATAAGTGAGAATGTGGCGTTTGGTTTTCTTTCCCTGGATTAGTTTGCTGAGCATAATGACCACACATCACCACTGTTTCTGTTTTTTAGTATAAAGAGTAGTATTTTATTGAATAAGATTTGCTCACAGAAAAATAAGCTTAAGTCTACAATGAATGCCAGACTCTACAGCAGAAAGCAATTTTCTCACTTTTCCACACACAATGGTTCCTACTAAGTGAAAAAACTTCATTCACAAATGTACTACTCTGTCTCAAAACATCTCACATAATCATGCACTGTACTAAAGCCATTAGATCAGTTCTTCAGTCAGGTTAAAGAAGTATCCCTCTAATAACTGACTTTTATAATGCTATCAATATCCACTCCCAATCAGTCTGCCATTGTTAATGGTGTACAGCATTACTGAATACAATGGAATTGATGACGCCCATATCCACGGACACACCGTGACTTACGGTGGTTTGATTTATGATTTTTCAACGTTATGATGGGATTATTGGAATATTAGATGCGTTTCTGAGTTACAGTGGGTTTATGAGTATGCGACCCTATAGTCCAGAAACAGCTGTATAAGGAAAAACAGGTGTACCTAATAAAAATATGCTTAGTGACTTGGGATAAACCAATAGATGTTCACAACTGATGGAGAGCCGTGAAAGAGAGATAGCGGTAAATAGTTACAATAACACAATTTTCCTGCACCTGTCGAGGATTTCTCCCAAAAAACGCAGAATGTGGGATGCACCTAAGGCATATGAAAGAGAGAGGGCAGAAGGAGTAAGAGAGAAATAGGAGGAAGGAAGGAAGGAAGGAAAGAAAGAAGGAAGGTAGGAAGGAAGGAAGGAAGGAAGGAAGGAAGGAAGGAAGGAAAGAAGGACGAAAGGAAGGAGAAAACACCCGGTGTTACTAAAACCCCCCAAAAAATGGTTTCCCCCTGTGGGTAAGCCTACAATGTGGATGAATCTTGAAAATATTGTGCTACGTGTTGTGTCAGTCATAACAGCTCACCTATTGTGCAATTCCGTTGATAGGAAATGTCCACAATATGGAAATCTATGCATATGGGATTGATCGCACTAGGTAGTTGCTACCTAGGGCTGAGGGTCAGGGAGAGGGTTTGAGACAGAATGAGGAGTGACTAATGTCTACAGGGTTTTTCTCTGGTCGGGGGTGATAAGACGTTCTACAATGGATTGCGAATTAAAATTGAATGTGCACCACCACAGGTATACTAAAAGCCACTCAATTCATGACTTTTAATGGGGGAATCTTCTGTGGCGCACTCTCATGGAGACCACGGCAGACATAGTGAGAGAGAAAAAGGTGAGTAAATATCTGAAACGGAGGCAGAAAGAGAGAGAATGAGAAGCCCTGTGAATGGAAGGGAGAGCGAAAAGGGAAAATGGTCCTATTTACAAATGACAGATGTGAAACCGGGGTTCACATCAACAGTGTCACTGCCAGGAAGGAGGGTCATGCTAGCCATGTCACCGGTAGTGTGGCCCGCAGGGACGCCGACCTGCTGGAGCGTCGTGCCAGCATGGGCTCTGGCAGCCACGTGGGCCAGCAGGAGGGTCCCGCTGCACAGCTGTGGGGTGAGGATAGACTGGGTGGTGATATCGCCCATTACAGGGGCCTCTTCTGCTGGCAAGAGTGTGACAGTAGCAAGTAGATGGACAAGCCTGCGTGTGAGGACGGAATGCAGGAGGGGCTCTTGTGCGGCTGGGTGTGGGGCCCTCACGGGAACCGTGGAGAAATGGCCAGGTAACTGCGTCATGTGGGCTAGTAGATTGGCCAGGGCTTCGAACTGAAGGACAATAACGGGGAGTAGCTGTCAGGCCCTGGGAGTGTCTGAGTGTAAGTGGAGATGGGTTTGGGGTCACTGAGGGATGCGTGGGAGCCATCCCTGTATAGGTACAGGTCATAGGGAGATAGTCTCGTGAGGCCTGTGAGTGTCTAGGGTTGTCCTGGGTGCCTGGGGCTGACTGTGGCAGAAATCTGGGGAAGGCTGGAGAGAAGCTGGGAGACCCAGGAGAGTCCCTGAAGGCAGGGGGTGAAGAGGTGAAAGAAATGGGGGAGGGTTGCAGTAAGGTCCGTGAGTTTGTAGGTGATTCCTGGGTGCGGGAAGCTGACTCCAGGTGAAATCTGGAGATGGTCGGAGTGTAGCTGAGAGAGACAGAAGAGTCCTTGAGGGCTGGGGGTGAGAACATGAGGGAGACTGGGGAGTAAGTCAGTGAAATTCGTGAGTTCGGTGGTGTATCGTGGGTGCCTGGAACTGACTCCAGCTGGAATCTAGCGAAGTTTTGAGAGTAGCTGAAAGAGACACAGGAGTCCCTGTGGGCTGAGGGCAAAGACCTGAGAGAGACCAGGGAGGACCTCAGTGAAGCCTGTGAGTCTGTAGGTGATTCCGGAGTGTGGGAGGCTGAGTGCCGCTGAAATCTGGGCGTGGTGGGAGAGTAGCTGGGACAGACAGGAGAGTCCCAGGGGGCTGGGGGTGAAGACATGACAGAGACTGGGGAGTAACTCAGCGAAACTGCTGAGTTTGGTGGTGATACCTGGGTGCCTGGAACTGACTCCCGCTGAAATCTGGGCATGGTTGGAGAGTAGCTGGGACACACAGGAGAGTCCCTGAGGGCTGGGGGTGAAGACATGAGAGAGACCGGGGAGTACCTCAGTGAAACTGGTGAGTTTGGTGGTGACTCCGGGGTGCCTGGGACTGACTCCAGCTGAAATGCGTGCGTGGTTGGAGAGTAGCTGGGACAGACAGGAGAGTCCCTGAGGGCTGGTGAAGACATGAGAGAGACTGGAGAGTAAGTGAGTGAAATTGGTGAGTTTGGTGGTGCTTCCTGGGTGCCTGGAACTGACTCCCGCTGAAGTGTGGGCGTGGTTGGAGAGTAGCTGGGACACACAGGAGAGTCCCTGAGGGTTGGAGATAAAGACGTGCTAGAGAGTGAGGAGTAACTGAGTGAAATTGGGGAGTTTGGTGGTGATTCCGGGGTGCCTGGAGCGGACTGCAGCTGAAATGTGGGCGTGGTTGGAGAGTAGCTGGGACAGACGGGAGAGTCCCTGAGGGATGGTGAAGACATGAGAGAGACTGGGGAGTAACGCAGTGAAATTGGTGAGTTTGGTGGTGATTTCTGGGTGCCTGCAACGGACTCCCGCTGAAGTGTGGGCGTGTTTGGAGAGTAGCTGGGACAGACAGGCGAGTCCCTGAGGGTTGGAGATAAAGACGTGCTAGAGACTGGGGAGTAACTCAGTGAAAGTGGTGGGCTTGGTGGTGATCCCCGGGTTCCTGGAACTGACCCGCGCTGAAATGTGGGCGTGGTTGGAGAGTAGCTGGGACAGACTGGAGGGTCCGTAAGGGCTGGGGGTGAAGACGTGAGAGAGACTGGCGAGGATCTCACTGAGGTCTGTGAGTTTGTAGGTGTTTCTGGGGTGTGGGGTAGAGACTCCCGCTGAAATCTGGGCGTAGTTGGAGAGTAGCTGGGACAGACAGGAGAGTCATGGGTGGCTGGGGGTGAGCTGCTGGATGATGGCAGTAAGAACATATGGTATATTATTGATGAATGAGGTGACTGTGAAGAATCTCCAGAGGAGGACACGGGAGAACACAATGACATGAGTGACTGTCCTGCTTGGTTAGGAAAGGGAAACGTAAAGTTGTGGAATTCTGTTGATGATGGATGTGAGAGTGGTGAAGCCCTGCGGGGTGATGTAGAGTACTTCCACATCCCTGGTGAGGAGCTGCCCCTTGGGTCTGAGTTTCTGGGAGGGGAGAGGGAGAAGCTGGGTGAGGCAGGCATGAATCTTGAGGAGTCAGGGCTGGGGGACCGCTCATATTCTCCCGAGACGTGTGAGTCTCTGGGGGACTCCTGGGTGCATGGGGCTGACTCCCGCAGGAACCTGGGGATGGCTGGAGAGTAACTGGGAGCCACAGGAGAGTCCCTGAGGCCTGGGGGTGAAGAGATGAAAGACACAGGGGTGGAGCACCGTGAGGCTCGTGAGTTTGTAGGTGATTCCCGGGTGTGGGGGGCTGACTCCAGCTGAAATCTGGGGTTGTTTGGAGAGTAGCTGGGAGACACAGGAGATCCCCCGAGAGCTGGGGGTGAGCTGCTGGGTGATGGCAGTAAGAACATGTGGTATATTATTGATGAACGTGGGGACTCTGAGGAATCCTCAGAGGAGGACACGGGAGAGCCCAATGGCTTCATTGATTGCCCATCACGGTGAGGACAGGGAAATGGGAGCTTGTGGGATTCTGGTGATGACAGAGGTGAGTGTGGTGAAGCCCTAGGGGATGGTGAATGGTAGCTCCGGATCCCTGGTGAGGAGCTTCCCCTGAAGCCTGAGTTTCTGAGAGGGGAGAGGGAGAAGCTGGGTGAGGCTCGCATGGACCTTGGGGAGTCCGTGCTGGGGGACCGTTCATAAGAAGAGCCGGACAAGACCCTACTGTTCTTAGGTGCAGACATGATTAGGAAACCTGCAGCTCCCAGGGGCCCCTACTAATTTTCTAACTCGCAGAAGGAAGGAGTGTGTGTGCGTGTGTGTGTGTGTGTGCGGTGTGAGGTATGTGCCCCTTAAGAAAATGGAAATCAACCAACCAATGAGACAGACAGACAGACAGACAGACAGACAGACAGAGATTCACTTGCCCAAGTGTTCTGTCCTGTCCTCTGAATCCGCTTCCAAGTCGCAAGACGCTGTGAGCTCCAAGTCAACGCAGAGTCCGCCAACCGCTCCGGCCGCTGATCCGCTCCGCGAAGATCTGAGTACAGGCCAGCCAGGGTGGGTTTAAATAGCCTCGGGCGCAGCCTAGCAGCGGAAAGGGCGGAGCTTCACTCCTCCTTTCCATCAGTCACCCCCAACTTTCCCAGGCTACACCTCGTAGGAAACTGTTCTCCTGCTTTGATTTCATGCGCCACCTTTGGGACAATCTAAGAACTTACAAGTTTTCTTGGCCAGATATATTAGGAATTGTATGCACTGAAACACTGAAAACCAACTAGTGGTTCTGTGGTTCCCACGTTGTGGTTTTGACACCAGCAGCATCCTTGCCACAATCAAACCCCGGAGATCCACAGATCTGCGGTGTAACAATACCTCCCCCTGATCCGGATGCATGGCAGTTTAAGAAGTCTTTCCGTGTAAGGGAAAAGACTTTGTAGAAAAGGTGGAGATATGCGTTGTATAAACATTCTTTTGCTCTGGAACCACGTAGAGACTTGGGAGCCAGTTGGGAGGAGCATTCGTTGGATGAGGGTGCTCGGGTTAGGAATATCAAGGTGTGGCTCCAGATAATCCAATCATCTAATTAAGATTCCAGTTATGCTCATCTGTTTTAAAATTCCGTTTGGGTAAATTCTTTTAGTCAGACTGAGAATGGCAAAGCCTCAACCCCAATTTCCAGGGAGGGTTGAGAGCCTCAGGTGGAGTTGATCACCAATAGCCTATGGTTTAACCCGTCATGCCTATAGAATGAGGTCTCCATAAAAACCCAAAAGGACTGGGTTCAGAGAGCTTGTGGATAACACTTCCTGGAAGGTAGTGCACCCCTCCCCACACGCCGGGCCCCGCATTTATTTCTGAACTTTTTGCAAAGTCCGCTAAAATACAACGGCAAATGTAAGTGTTTCCCTGCGTGCTGTGAGCTCTTCCAGCCAATGAATGCAACTAAATCTGGGAGTGGTGGCAACCTGATTTATAGCCAGTTGCTGAGAAGCACAGGTAAAACAACGTGGGGCTTCCCATTGTTATTAGTGTGGGAGGCCTGTCTGGCGGGACTCGGCCCTTTGGAATCTAAAGCTATGTCCCGGTAGATAGCGTCACCATTGAATTAGAAGACACACATATGTTGAGAATAATCTTTCTGGTCATTTGCTGCATGTCTTATTTACAATATGTAATCAAATTCTTTATCCTGGCCTTATGGCACCTGGGTTGAGAACCATGATTTCAACCAAACATTGGTCTGTCACGTTCTGAGTTTGAAACTTTATTTTGCCTTTAGCGTTTTGCTATTGCTCTTTCGTTTTCTTTTGTTTCGTTTCGTTTCTAAGTTCTGGGGTATATGTGCAGGATGTGCAGATTTGTTACTAAGGTAAACGTGTGCCATGGTGGTTCGCTGCACCTGTCAACCCATCACCTAGGTATTAAGCCCAGCATGCAGTAGCTGTTTTTCTTAACGCTCTGCCTCCCGAAAGGCCCCAGTGAGTGTTGTTCCCCTTCCTGTGTCCATGTGATCTCATTTTTCAGCTCTCATTATAAGTGAGAATGTGGCGTTTGGTTTTCTTTCCCTGGATTAGTTTGCTGAGCATAATGACCACACATCACCACTGTTTCTGTTTTTTAGTATAAAGAGTAGTATTTTATTGAATAAGATTTGCTCACAGAAAAATAAGCTTAAGTCTACAATGAATGCCAGACTCTACAGCAGAAAGCAATTTTCTCACTTTTCCACACACAATGGTTCCTACTAAGTGAAAAAACTTCATTCACAAATGTACTACTCTGTCTCAAAACATCTCACATAATCATGCACTGTACTAAAGCCATTAGATCAGTTCTTCAGTCAGGTTAAAGAAGTATCCCTCTAATAACTGACTTTTATAATGCTATCAATATCCACTCCCAATCAGTCTGCCATTGTTAATGGTGTACAGCATTACTGAATACAATGGAATTGATGACGCCCATATCCACGGACACACCGTGACTTACGGTGGTTTGATTTATGATTTTTCAACGTTATGATGGGATTATTGGAATATTAGATGCGTTTCTGAGTTACAGTGGGTTTATGAGTATGCGACCCTATAGTCCAGAAACAGCTGTATAAGGAAAAACAGGTGTACCTAATAAAAATATGCTTAGTGACTTGGGATAAACCAATAGATGTTCACAACTGATGGAGAGCCGTGAAAGAGAGATAGCGGTAAATAGTTACAATAACACAATTTTCCTGCACCTGTCGAGGATTTCTCCCAAAAAACGCAGAATGTGGGATGCACCTAAGGCATATGAAAGAGAGAGGGCAGAAGGAGTAAGAGAGAAATAGGAGGAAGGAAGGAAGGAAGGAAAGAAAGAAGGAAGGTAGGAAGGAAGGAAGGAAGGAAGGAAGGAAGGAAGGAAGGAAAGAAGGACGAAAGGAAGGAGAAAACACCCGGTGTTACTAAAACCCCCCAAAAAATGGTTTCCCCCTGTGGGTAAGCCTACAATGTGGATGAATCTTGAAAATATTGTGCTACGTGTTGTGTCAGTCATAACAGCTCACCTATTGTGCAATTCCGTTGATAGGAAATGTCCACAATATGGAAATCTATGCATATGGGATTGATCGCACTAGGTAGTTGCTACCTAGGGCTGAGGGTCAGGGAGAGGGTTTGAGACAGAATGAGGAGTGACTAATGTCTACAGGGTTTTTCTCTGGTCGGGGGTGATAAGACGTTCTACAATGGATTGCGAATTAAAATTGAATGTGCACCACCACAGGTATACTAAAAGCCACTCAATTCATGACTTTTAATGGGGGAATCTTCTGTGGCGCACTCTCATGGAGACCACGGCAGACATAGTGAGAGAGAAAAAGGTGAGTAAATATCTGAAACGGAGGCAGAAAGAGAGAGAATGAGAAGCCCTGTGAATGGAAGGGAGAGCGAAAAGGGAAAATGGTCCTATTTACAAATGACAGATGTGAAACCGGGGTTCACATCAACAGTGTCACTGCCAGGAAGGAGGGTCATGCTAGCCATGTCACCGGTAGTGTGGCCCGCAGGGACGCCGACCTGCTGGAGCGTCGTGCCAGCATGGGCTCTGGCAGCCACGTGGGCCAGCAGGAGGGTCCCGCTGCACAGCTGTGGGGTGAGGATAGACTGGGTGGTGATATCGCCCATTACAGGGGCCTCTTCTGCTGGCAAGAGTGTGACAGTAGCAAGTAGATGGACAAGCCTGCGTGTGAGGACGGAATGCAGGAGGGGCTCTTGTGCGGCTGGGTGTGGGGCCCTCACGGGAACCGTGGAGAAATGGCCAGGTAACTGCGTCATGTGGGCTAGTAGATTGGCCAGGGCTTCGAACTGAAGGACAATAACGGGGAGTAGCTGTCAGGCCCTGGGAGTGTCTGAGTGTAAGTGGAGATGGGTTTGGGGTCACTGAGGGATGCGTGGGAGCCATCCCTGTATAGGTACAGGTCATAGGGAGATAGTCTCGTGAGGCCTGTGAGTGTCTAGGGTTGTCCTGGGTGCCTGGGGCTGACTGTGGCAGAAATCTGGGGAAGGCTGGAGAGAAGCTGGGAGACCCAGGAGAGTCCCTGAAGGCAGGGGGTGAAGAGGTGAAAGAAATGGGGGAGGGTTGCAGTAAGGTCCGTGAGTTTGTAGGTGATTCCTGGGTGCGGGAAGCTGACTCCAGGTGAAATCTGGAGATGGTCGGAGTGTAGCTGAGAGAGACAGAAGAGTCCTTGAGGGCTGGGGGTGAGAACATGAGGGAGACTGGGGAGTAAGTCAGTGAAATTCGTGAGTTCGGTGGTGTATCGTGGGTGCCTGGAACTGACTCCAGCTGGAATCTAGCGAAGTTTTGAGAGTAGCTGAAAGAGACACAGGAGTCCCTGTGGGCTGAGGGCAAAGACCTGAGAGAGACCAGGGAGGACCTCAGTGAAGTCTGTGAGTCTGTAGGTGATTCCGGAGTGTGGGAGGCTGAGTGCCGCTGAAATCTGGGCGTGGTGGGAGAGTAGCTGGGACAGACAGGAGAGTCCCAGGGGGCTGGGGGTGAAGACATGACAGAGACTGGGGAGTAACTCAGCGAAACTGCTGAGTTTGGTGGTGATACCTGGGTGCCTGGAACTGACTCCCGCTGAAATCTGGGCATGGTTGGAGAGTAGCTGGGACACACAGGAGAGTCCCTGAGGGCTGGGGGTGAAGACATGAGAGAGACCGGGGAGTACCTCAGTGAAACTGGTGAGTTTGGTGGTGACTCCGCGGTGCCTGGGACTGACTCCAGCTGAAATGTGTGCGTGGTTGGAGAGTAGCTGGGACAGACAGGAGAGTCCCTGAGGGCTGGTGAAGACATGAGAGAGACTGGAGAGTAAGTGAGTGAAATTGGGGAGTTTGGTGGTGCTTCCTGGGTGCCTGGAACTGACTCCCGCTGAAGTGTGGGCGTGGTTGGAGAGTAGCTGGGACACACAGGAGAGTCCCTGAGGGTTGGAGATAAAGACGTGCTAGAGACTGGGGAGTAACTCAGTGAAAGTGTTGGGCTTGGTGGTGATCCCTGGGTTCCTGGAACTGACCCGCGCTGAAATGTGGGCGTGGTTGGAGAGTAGCTGGGACAGACTGGAGGGTCCGTAAGGGCTGGGGGTGAAGACGTGAGAGAGACTGGCGAGGATCTCACTGAGGTCTGTGAGTTTGTAGGTGTTTCTGGGGTGTGGGGTAGAGACCCCCGCTGAAATCTGGGCGTAGTTGGAGAGTAGCTGGGACAGACAGGAGAGTCATGGGTGGCTGGGGGTGAGCTGCTGGATGATGGCAGTAAGAACATATGGTATATTATTGATGAATGAGGTGACTGTGAAGAATCTCCAGAGGAGGACACGGGAGAACACAATGACATGAGTGACTGTCCTGCTTGGTTAGGAAAGGGAAACGTAAAGTTGTGGAATTCTGTTGATGATGGATGTGAGAGTGGTGAAGCCCTGCGGGGTGATGTAGAGTACTTCCACATCCCTGGTGAGGAGCTGCCCCTTGGGTCTGAGTTTCTGGGAGGGGAGAGGGAGAAGCTGGGTGAGGCAGGCATGAATCTTGAGGAGTCAGGGCTGGGGGACCGCTCATATTCTCCCGAGACGTGTGAGTCTCTGGGGGACTCCTGGGTGCATGGGGCTGACTCCCGCAGGAACCTGGGGATGGCTGGAGAGTAACTGGGAGCCACAGGAGAGTCCCTGAGGCCTGGGGGTGAAGAGATGAAAGACACAGGGGTGGAGCACCGTGAGGCTCGTGAGTTTGTAGGTGATTCCCGGGTGTGGGGGGCTGACTCCAGCTGAAATCTGGGGTTGTTTGGAGAGTAGCTGGGAGACACAGGAGATCCCCCGAGAGCTGGGGGTGAGCTGCTGGGTGATGGCAGTAAGAACATGTGGTATATTATTGATGAACGTGGGGACTCTGAGGAATCCTCAGAGGAGGACACGGGAGAGCCCAATGGCTTCATTGATTGCCCATCACGGTGAGGACAGGGAAATGGGAGCTTGTGGGATTCTGGTGATGACAGAGGTGAGTGTGGTGAAGCCCTAGGGGATGGTGAATGGTAGCTCCGGATCCCTGGTGAGGAGCTTCCCCTGAAGCCTGAGTTTCTGAGAGGGGAGAGGGAGAAGCTGGGTGAGGCTCGCATGGACCTTGGGGAGTCCGTGCTGGGGGACCGTTCATAAGAAGAGCCGGACAAGACCCTACTGTTCTTAGGTGCAGACATGATTAGGAAACCTGCAGCTCCCAGGGGCCCCTACTAATTTTCTAACTCGCAGAAGGAAGGAGTGTGTGTGCGTGTGTGTGTGTGTGCGGTGTGAGGTATGTGCCCCTTAAGAAAATGGAAATCAACCAACCAATGAGACAGACAGACAGACAGACAGACAGACAGACAGAGATTCACTTGCCCAAGTGTTCTGTCCTGTCCTCTGAATCCGCTTCCAAGTCGCAAGACGCTGTGAGCTCCAAGTCAACGCAGAGTCCGCCAACCGCTCCGGCCGCTGATCCGCTCCGCGAAGATCTGAGTACAGGCCAGCCAGGGTGGGTTTAAATAGCCTCGGGCGCAGCCTAGCAGCGGAAAGGGCGGAGCTTCACTCCTCCTTTCCATCAGTCACCCCCAACTTTCCCAGGCTACACCTCGTAGGAAACTGTTCTCCTGCTTTGATTTCATGCGCCACCTTTGGGACAATCTAAGAACTTACAAGTTTTCTTGGCCAGATATATTAGGAATTGTATGCACTGAAACACTGAAAACCAACTAGTGGTTCTGTGGTTCCCACGTTGTGGTTTTGACACCAGCAGCATCCTTGCCACAATCAAACCCCGGAGATCCACAGATCTGCGGTGTAACAATACCTCCCCCTGATCCGGATGCATGGCAGTTTAAGAAGTCTTTCCGTGTAAGGGAAAAGACTTTGTAGAAAAGGTGGAGATATGCGTTGTATAAACATTCTTTTGCTCTGGAACCACGTAGAGACTTGGGAGCCAGTTGGGAGGAGCATTCGTTGGATGAGGGTGCTCGGGTTAGGAATATCAAGGTGTGGCTCCAGATAATCCAATCATCTAATTAAGATTCCAGTTATGCTCATCTGTTTTAAAATTCCGTTTGGGTAAATTCTTTTAGTCAGACTGAGAATGGCAAAGCCTCAACCCCAATTTCCAGGGAGGGTTGAGAGCCTCAGGTGGAGTTGATCACCAATAGCCTATGGTTTAACCCGTCATGCCTATAGAATGAGGTCTCCATAAAAACCCAAAAGGACTGGGTTCAGAGAGCTTGTGGATAACACTTCCTGGAAGGTAGTGCACCCCTCCCCACACGCCGGGCCCCGCATTTATTTCTGAACTTTTTGCAAAGTCCGCTAAAATACAACGGCAAATGTAAGTGTTTCCCTGCGTGCTGTGAGCTCTTCCAGCCAATGAATGCAACTAAATCTGGGAGTGGTGGCAACCTGATTTATAGCCAGTTGCTGAGAAGCACAGGTAAAACAACGTGGGGCTTCCCATTGTTATTAGTGTGGGAGGCCTGTCTGGCGGGACTCGGCCCTTTGGAATCTAAAGCTATGTCCCGGTAGATAGCGTCACCATTGAATTAGAAGACACACATATGTTGAGAATAATCTTTCTGGTCATTTGCTGCATGTCTTATTTACAATATGTAATCAAATTCTTTATCCTGGCCTTATGGCACCTGGGTTGAGAACCATGATTTCAACCAAACATTGGTCTGTCACGTTCTGAGTTTGAAACTTTATTTTGCCTTTAGCGTTTTGCTATTGCTCTTTCGTTTTCTTTTGTTTCGTTTCGTTTCTAAGTTCTGGGGTATATGTGCAGGATGTGCAGATTTGTTACTAAGGTAAACGTGTGCCATGGTGGTTCGCTGCACCTGTCAACCCATCACCTAGGTATTAAGCCCAGCATGCAGTAGCTGTTTTTCTTAACGCTCTGCCTCCCGAAAGGCCCCAGTGAGTGTTGTTCCCCTTCCTGTGTCCATGTGATCTCATTTTTCAGCTCTCATTATAAGTGAGAATGTGGCGTTTGGTTTTCTTTCCCTGGATTAGTTTGCTGAGCATAATGACCACACATCACCACTGTTTCTGTTTTTTAGTATAAAGAGTAGTATTTTATTGAATAAGATTTGCTCACAGAAAAATAAGCTTAAGTCTACAATGAATGCCAGACTCTACAGCAGAAAGCAATTTTCTCACTTTTCCACACACAATGGTTCCTACTAAGTGAAAAAACTTCATTCACAAATGTACTACTCTGTCTCAAAACATCTCACATAATCATGCACTGTACTAAAGCCATTAGATCAGTTCTTCAGTCAGGTTAAAGAAGTATCCCTCTAATAACTGACTTTTATAATGCTATCAATATCCACTCCCAATCAGTCTGCCATTGTTAATGGTGTACAGCATTACTGAATACAATGGAATTGATGACGCCCATATCCACGGACACACCGTGACTTACGGTGGTTTGATTTATGATTTTTCAACGTTATGATGGGATTATTGGAATATTAGATGCGTTTCTGAGTTACAGTGGGTTTATGAGTATGCGACCCTATAGTCCAGAAACAGCTGTATAAGGAAAAACAGGTGTACCTAATAAAAATATGCTTAGTGACTTGGGATAAACCAATAGATGTTCACAACTGATGGAGAGCCGTGAAAGAGAGATAGCGGTAAATAGTTACAATAACACAATTTTCCTGCACCTGTCGAGGATTTCTCCCAAAAAACGCAGAATGTGGGATGCACCTAAGGCATATGAAAGAGAGAGGGCAGAAGGAGTAAGAGAGAAATAGGAGGAAGGAAGGAAGGAAGGAAAGAAAGAAGGAAGGTAGGAAGGAAGGAAGGAAGGAAGGAAGGAAGGAAGGAAGGAAAGAAGGACGAAAGGAAGGAGAAAACACCCGGTGTTACTAAAACCCCCCAAAAAATGGTTTCCCCCTGTGGGTAAGCCTACAATGTGGATGAATCTTGAAAATATTGTGCTACGTGTTGTGTCAGTCATAACAGCTCACCTATTGTGCAATTCCGTTGATAGGAAATGTCCACAATATGGAAATCTATGCATATGGGATTGATCGCACTAGGTAGTTGCTACCTAGGGCTGAGGGTCAGGGAGAGGGTTTGAGACAGAATGAGGAGTGACTAATGTCTACAGGGTTTTTCTCTGGTCGGGGGTGATAAGACGTTCTACAATGGATTGCGAATTAAAATTGAATGTGCACCACCACAGGTATACTAAAAGCCACTCAATTCATGACTTTTAATGGGGGAATCTTCTGTGGCGCACTCTCATGGAGACCACGGCAGACATAGTGAGAGAGAAAAAGGTGAGTAAATATCTGAAACGGAGGCAGAAAGAGAGAGAATGAGAAGCCCTGTGAATGGAAGGGAGAGCGAAAAGGGAAAATGGTCCTATTTACAAATGACAGATGTGAAACCGGGGTTCACATCAACAGTGTCACTGCCAGGAAGGAGGGTCATGCTAGCCATGTCACCGGTAGTGTGGCCCGCAGGGACGCCGACCTGCTGGAGCATCGTGCCAGCATGGGCTCTGGCAGCCACGTGGGCCAGCAGGAGGGTCCCGCTGCACAGCTGTGGGGTGAGGATAGACTGGGTGGTGATATCGCCCATTACAGGGGCCTCTTCTGCTGGCAAGAGTGTGACAGTAGCAAGTAGATGGACAAGCCTGCGTGTGAGGACGGAATGCAGGAGGGGCTCTTGTGCGGCTGGGTGTGGGGCCCTCACGGGAACCGTGGAGAAATGGCCAGGTAACTGCGTCATGTGGGCTAGTAGATTGGCCAGGGCTTCGAACTGAAGGACAATAACGGGGAGTAGCTGTCAGGCCCTGGGAGTGTCTGAGTGTAAGTGGAGATGGGTTTGGGGTCACTGAGGGATGCGTGGGAGCCATCCCTGTATAGGTACAGGTCATAGGGAGATAGTCTCGTGAGGCCTGTGAGTGTCTAGGGTTGTCCTGGGTGCCTGGGGCTGACTGTGGCAGAAATCTGGGGAAGGCTGGAGAGAAGCTGGGAGACCCAGGAGAGTCCCTGAAGGCAGGGGGTGAAGAGGTGAAAGAAATGGGGGAGGGTTGCAGTAAGGTCCGTGAGTTTGTAGGTGATTCCTGGGTGCGGGAAGCTGACTCCAGGTGAAATCTGGAGATGGTCGGAGTGTAGCTGAGAGAGACAGAAGAGTCCTTGAGGGCTGGGGGTGAGAACATGAGGGAGACTGGGGAGTAAGTCAGTGAAATTCGTGAGTTCGGTGGTGTATCGTGGGTGCCTGGAACTGACTCCAGCTGGAATCTAGCGAAGTTTTGAGAGTAGCTGAAAGAGACACAGGAGTCCCTGTGGGCTGAGGGCAAAGACCTGAGAGAGACCAGGGAGGACCTCAGTGAAGTCTGTGAGTCTGTAGGTGATTCCGGAGTGTGGGAGGCTGAGTGCCGCTGAAATCTGGGCGTGGTGGGAGAGTAGCTGGGACAGACAGGAGAGTCCCAGGGGGCTGGGGGTGAAGACATGACAGAGACTGGGGAGTAACTCAGCGAAACTGCTGAGTTTGGTGGTGATACCTGGGTGCCTGGAACTGACTCCCGCTGAAATCTGGGCATGGTTGGAGAGTAGCTGGGACACACAGGAGAGTCCCTGAGGGCTGGGGGTGAAGACATGAGAGAGACCGGGGAGTACCTCAGTGAAACTGGTGAGTTTGGTGGTGACTCCGCGGTGCCTGGGACTGACTCCAGCTGAAATGTGTGCGTGGTTGGAGAGTAGCTGGGACAGACAGGAGAGTCCCTGAGGGCTGGTGAAGACATGAGAGAGACTGGAGAGTAAGTGAGTGAAATTGGGGAGTTTGGTGGTGCTTCCTGGGTGCCTGGAACTGACTCCCGCTGAAGTGTGGGCGTGGTTGGAGAGTAGCTGGGACACACAGGAGAGTCCCTGAGGGTTGGAGATAAAGACGTGCTAGAGACTGGGGAGTAACTCAGTGAAAGTGTTGGGCTTGGTGGTGATCCCTGGGTTCCTGGAACTGACCCGCGCTGAAATGTGGGCGTGGTTGGAGAGTAGCTGGGACAGACTGGAGGGTCCGTAAGGGCTGGGGGTGAAGACGTGAGAGAGACTGGCGAGGATCTCACTGAGGTCTGTGAGTTTGTAGGTGTTTCTGGGGTGTGGGGTAGAGACCCCCGCTGAAATCTGGGCGTAGTTGGAGAGTAGCTGGGACAGACAGGAGAGTCATGGGTGGCTGGGGGTGAGCTGCTGGATGATGGCAGTAAGAACATATGGTATATTATTGATGAATGAGGTGACTGTGAAGAATCTCCAGAGGAGGACACGGGAGAACACAATGACATGAGTGACTGTCCTGCTTGGTTAGGAAAGGGAAACGTAAAGTTGTGGAATTCTGTTGATGATGGATGTGAGAGTGGTGAAGCCCTGCGGGGTGATGTAGAGTACTTCCACATCCCTGGTGAGGAGCTGCCCCTTGGGTCTGAGTTTCTGGGAGGGGAGAGGGAGAAGCTGGGTGAGGCAGGCATGAATCTTGAGGAGTCAGGGCTGGGGGACCGCTCATATTCTCCCGAGACGTGTGAGTCTCTGGGGGACTCCTGGGTGCATGGGGCTGACTCCCGCAGGAACCTGGGGATGGCTGGAGAGTAACTGGGAGCCACAGGAGAGTCCCTGAGGCCTGGGGGTGAAGAGATGAAAGACACAGGGGTGGAGCACCGTGAGGCTCGTGAGTTTGTAGGTGATTCCCGGGTGTGGGGGGCTGACTCCAGCTGAAATCTGGGGTTGTTTGGAGAGTAGCTGGGAGACACAGGAGATCCCCCGAGAGCTGGGGGTGAGCTGCTGGGTGATGGCAGTAAGAACATGTGGTATATTATTGATGAACGTGGGGACTCTGAGGAATCCTCAGAGGAGGACACGGGAGAGCCCAATGGCTTCATTGATTGCCCATCACGGTGAGGACAGGGAAATGGGAGCTTGTGGGATTCTGGTGATGACAGAGGTGAGTGTGGTGAAGCCCTAGGGGATGGTGAATGGTAGCTCCGGATCCCTGGTGAGGAGCTTCCCCTGAAGCCTGAGTTTCTGAGAGGGGAGAGGGAGAAGCTGGGTGAGGCTCGCATGGACCTTGGGGAGTCCGTGCTGGGGGACCGTTCATAAGAAGAGCCGGACAAGACCCTACTGTTCTTAGGTGCAGACATGATTAGGAAACCTGCAGCTCCCAGGGGCCCCTACTAATTTTCTAACTCGCAGAAGGAAGGAGTGTGTGTGCGTGTGTGTGTGTGTGCGGTGTGAGGTATGTGCCCCTTAAGAAAATGGAAATCAACCAACCAATGAGACAGACAGACAGACAGACAGACAGACAGACAGAGATTCACTTGCCCAAGTGTTCTGTCCTGTCCTCTGAATCCGCTTCCAAGTCGCAAGACGCTGTGAGCTCCAAGTCAACGCAGAGTCCGCCAACCGCTCCGGCCGCTGATCCGCTCCGCGAAGATCTGAGTACAGGCCAGCCAGGGTGGGTTTAAATAGCCTCGGGCGCAGCCTAGCAGCGGAAAGGGCGGAGCTTCACTCCTCCTTTCCATCAGTCACCCCCAACTTTCCCAGGCTACACCTCGTAGGAAACTGTTCTCCTGCTTTGATTTCATGCGCCACCTTTGGGACAATCTAAGAACTTACAAGTTTTCTTGGCCAGATATATTAGGAATTGTATGCACTGAAACACTGAAAACCAACTAGTGGTTCTGTGGTTCCCACGTTGTGGTTTTGACACCAGCAGCATCCTTGCCACAATCAAACCCCGGAGATCCACAGATCTGCGGTGTAACAATACCTCCCCCTGATCCGGATGCATGGCAGTTTAAGGAGTCTTTCCGTGTAAGGGAAAAGACTTCGAAGAAAAGGTGGAGATATGCGTTGTGTAAACATTCTTTTGCTCTGGAACCACGTAGAGACTTGGGAGCCAGTTGGGTGGAGCATTCGTTGGATGAGGGTGCTCGGGTTAGGAATATCAAGGTGTGGCTCCAGATAATCCAATCATCTAATTAAGATTCCAGTTATGCTCATCTGTTTTAAAATTCCGTTTGGGTAAATTCTTTTAGTCAGACTGAGAATGGCAAAGCCTCAACCCCAATTTCCAGGGAGGGTTGAGAGCCTCAGGTGGAGTTGATCACCAATAGCCTATGGTTTAACCCGTCATGCCTATAGAATGAGGTCTCCATAAAAACCCAAAAGGACTGGGTTCAGAGAGCTTGTGGATAACACTTCCTGGAAGGTAGTGCACCCCTCCCCACACGCCGGGCCCCGCATTTATTTCTGAACTTTTTGCAAAGTCCGCTAAAATACAACGGCAAATGTAAGTGTTTCCCTGCGTGCTGTGAGCTCTTCCAGCCAATGAATGCAACTAAATCTGGGAGTGGTGGCAACCTGATTTATAGCCAGTTGCTGAGAAGCACAGGTAAAACAACGTGGGGCTTCCCATTGTTATTACTGTGGGAGGCCTGTCTGGCGGGACTCGGCCCTTTGGAATCTAAAGCTATGTCCCGGTAGATAGCGTCACCATTGAATTAGAAGACACACATATGTTGAGAATAATCTTTCTGGTCATTTGCTGCATGTCTTATTTACAATATGTAATCAAATTCTTTATCCTGGCCTTATGGCACCTGGGTTGAGAACCATGATTTCAACCAAACATTGGTCTGTCACGTTCTGAGTTTGAAACTTTATTTTGCCTTTAGCGTTTTGCTATTGCTTTTTCGTTTTCTTTTGTTTCGTTTCGTTTCTAAGTTCTGGGGTATATGTGCAGGATGTGCAGATTTGTTACTAAGGTAAACGTGTGCCATGGTGGTTCGCTGCACCTGTCAACCCATCACCTAGGTATTAAGCCCAGCATGCAGTAGCTGTTTTTCTTAACGCTCTGCCTCCCGAAAGGCCCCAGTGAGTGTTGTTCCCCTTCCTGTGTCCATGTGATCTCATTTTTCAGCTCTCATTATAAGTGAGAATGTGGCGTTTGGTTTTCTTTCCCTGGAATAGTTTGCTGAGCATAATGACCACACATCACCACTGTTTCTGTTTTTTAGTATAAAGAGTAGTATTTTATTGAATAAGATTTGCTCACAGAAAAATAAGCTTAAGTCTACAATGAATGCCAGACTCTACAGCAGAAAGCAATTTTCTCACTTTTCCACACACAATGGTTCCTACTAAGTGAAAAAACTTCATTCACAAATGTACTACTCTGTCTCAAAACATCTCACATAATCATGCACTGTACTAAAGCCATTAGATCAGTTCTTCAGTCAGGTTAAAGAAGTATCCCTCTAATAACTGACTTTTATAATGCTATCAATATCCACTCCCAATCAGTCTGCCATTGTTAATGGTGTACAGCATTACTGAATACAATGGAATTGATGACGCCCATATCCACGGACACACCGTGACTTACGGTGGTTTGATTTATGATTTTTCAACGTTATGATGGGATTATTGGAATATTAGATGCGTTTCTGAGTTACAGTGGGTTTATGAGTATGCGACCCTATAGTCCAGAAACAGCTGTATAAGGAAAAACAGGTGTACCTAATAAAAATATGCTTAGTGACTTGGGATAAACCAATAGATGTTCACAACTGATGGAGAGCCGTGAAAGAGAGATAGCGGTAAATAGTTACAATAACACAATTTTCACCAAATATGTGTTATATATACTGTAAATAAACTATCGAAACTACAGTAATTATATTTAATATACTGTACATAAAATATCAAAAATTACACCAAATGTATATTATATACTCTAAATAAAATATCAAAAAGGATAGTAAATATATATTAAATTCTATGTAAAATATCAAAAACTACACCAAATACATATTATATAATTTACATAAAATATCAAAAGGACACCAAATATATATTATATACTGTACATAAAATATCAAAAATACAGTAAATATATTTCATATATTGTGCATATAATATTAACTAAATGTACACCAAATACATTTTATATGCTGTAAATAAAATATCAAAAATTACAGTAAATATATATTACACACCATATGTAAAATATCACAATCTACGCCAAATAAATATTATATAATTTACATAAAATATCAAAAGGACACCAAATATATCTTATATACTGTACATAAAATATCAAAAATTACAGTAAATATATTTCATATACTGTAAATATAATATTAACTAAAAGTACACCAAATAAATTTTATATAGTGTGAATAAAATATCAAAAATTTCAGTGAATATATATTACATAATGTACATAAACTATCAAAAAGTACAGCAAATATGTGTTATATACTGTAAATAAACTATCAAAATCTACAGTAATTATATTAAATATACTGTACATAAAATATCAAAAATTACACCAAATGTATATTATATACTGTAAATAAAAAATCAGAAAGGACAGTAAATATATATCACACTCTATGTAAAATATCAAAAACTAAAAATATATATTATATAATTTACATAAAATATCAAAATGACACCAATTATATCTTATATACTGTACATAAAATCATCAAAAAGTACAGTAAATATATTTCATATATTGTACATATAATATTAACTAAAAGTACACCAAATACATTTTATATACTGTAAAAATGTATCAAAAAGTGCAGTAAATACGTATTACATACTGTACATAAAATATCAAAAAGTACACCAAATACGTGTTATATATACTGTAAATAAACTATCAAAAACTACAGTAATTATATTTAATATACTGTACATAAAATAACAAAAATTACAACAAATGTATATTATATACTCTAAATAAAATATCAAAAATTACAGTAAATATATATTACACACCCTATGTAAAATATCACAAACTACATCAAATATATATTATATAATTTACATAAAATATCAAAAGGACACCAAATATACCTTATATACTGTACATAAAATATCAAAATATACAGTAAATATATTTCATATATTGTACATATAATACTAGCTAAAAGTACACCAAATACATTATACATATTGTAAATAAAATATCAAAAAGTACAGTAAATATATATTACATACAGTACATAAAATATCAAAAAGTACACCAAATATGTGTTATATATACTGTAAATAAAGTATGAAAAACTACAGTAATTATATTTAATATACTGTATGTAAAATATCAGAAATTACAACAAACGTATATTATATACTGTAAATAAAATATCAAACAGGACAGTAAATATATACTACACACCCTATGTAAAATATCAAAAACTACACCAAGTATATATTTTATAATTTACATAAAATATCAAAAGGACACCAAATATATCTTATATACTCAACATAAAACATCAAAAAGTACAGTAAATATATTTCATATATTGTGCATATAATATTAACTAAAAGTACACCAAATACATTTTATGTACTGTAAATAAAATATCAAAAAGTACAGTAAATATATATTACATACTGTACATAAAATATCAAAAAGTACACCAAATATGTGTTATGTATACTGTAAATAAACTATCAAAAACTACAGTAACTATATTTAATATACTGTACATAAAATATAAAAATTACACCAAATGTATAATATAGTGTAAATAAAATATCAAAAAGTACAGTAAATATATATTAAACACCATATGTAAAATATCACAATCTACACAAAATATATAATTTACATAAAATATCAAAAGGACACCAAATATATCTTATATACTGTATATAAAATATCAAAATGTTCAGTAAATATATTTCATATATTGTACAAATAATATTAACTAAAAGTACACCAAATACATTATATATATTGTAAATAAAATATCAAAAAGTACAGTAAATATATATAACATACAGTACATAAAATATCAAAAAGTACACCAAATATGTGTTATATATACTGTAAATAAACTATCAAAAACTACAGTAATTATATTTAATATACTGTATATAAAATATCAGAAATTACACCAAATGTATATTATATACTGTAAATAAAATATCAAACAGGACAGTAAATATATACTACACACCCTATGTAAAATATCAAAAACTACACCAAATATATATTATATAATTTACATAAAATATCAAAAGGACCCCAAATATATCTTATATACCGTACATAAAATATCAAAATGTACAGTAAATATATTTCATATATTGTACATATAATATTAACTAAAAGTACACCAAATACATTTTATATACTGTAAATAAAATATCAAAATGTACAGTAAATATACATTACATATTGTACATAATATATCAAAAAGTACACCAAATATGAGTTATATATACTGTAAATAAACTATCAAAATCTACAGTAATTATGTTTAATATACAGTGCATAAAATATCAAAAATTACACCAAAAGTATATTATATACTGTAAATAAAATATCAAAAATTACAGTAAATATATATTACATACTGTACATAAAATATCAAAAAGTACACCACATATGTGTTATATATACTGTAAATATCAAAAACTACAGTAATTATATTCAATGTACCGTATATAAAATATCAGAAAATACACCAAATGTAAATTATATGCTGTAAATAAAATCTCAAAAAGGACAGTAAATATATACTACACACCCTATGTAAAATATCAAAAACTACATCAAATATATATTATATAATTTACATAAAATATAAAAGGGACACCAAATATATCTTATATACTGTAGATAAAATATCAAAATGTACAGTAAATATATTTCATATATTGTGCATATAATATTAACTAAAAGTACACCAAATACATTTTATGTACTGTAAATAGAATATCAAAAAGTACAGTAAATATATATTACATACTGTACATAAAATATCAAAAAGTACACCAAATATGTGTTATATATACTGTAAATAAACTATGACAAACTACAGTAATTATATTTAATATACTGTACATAAAATATCAAAAATTACACCAAAAGTATGTTATTTACTGTAAATAAAATATCAAAAATACAGTAAATATATATTACACACCATATGTAAAATATCACAATCTACACAAAATATATATTATATAATTTACAAAAAATATCAAAAGGACACCAAATATATCTTATATACTGTACATAAAATATCAAAATGTACAGTAAATATATTTCATATATTGTACATATAATATAAACTAAAAGTACACCAAATACATTTTATATAGTGTAAATAAAATATCAAATAGTACAGTAAATATATATTACACACCATCTGTAAAATATCACAATCTACACCAAATATATATTATATAATTTACATAAAATTTCAAAAGGACACCAAATATTTCTTATATACTGTACATCAAATATCAAAAAGTTCAGTAAATATATTTCTTATGTTGTACATATAATATTAACTAAAAGTACACCAAATACATTTTATATAGTGTAAATAAAATATCAAAAAGTACAGTAAATATATATTACACACCATATGTAAAATATCACAATATACAACAAATATATATTATATAATTTACATAAAATATCAAAAGGACACAAAATATATCTTATATACTGTACATAAAATATCAAAAGGTACAGTAAATATATTAAATATATTGTATATATAATATTAACTAAAAGTACACCTAATACATATTATGTAGTGTAAATAAAATATCAAAAATTACAGTGAATATATATTACATACTGTATATAAATTATCAAAAAGTACACCAAATATGTGTTATATATAGTGTAAATAAACTATCAAAAACTACAGTAATTATATTTAATATACTGTATATTAAATATCAAAAATTACACCAAATGTATGTTATATATTGTATATAAAATATCAAAAAGGACAGTAAATATATACTGCACACCCTATGTAAAATATCAAAAACTACACCAAATATATATTATATAATTTACATAAAATATCAAAAATTACACCAAATATATATTATATACTGAAAATAAAATATCAAAAAGGAGAGTAAATATATATTACACTCTATGTAAAATATCAAAAACTACAAATATATATTAAATTTACATAAAATATCAAAAGGACCCCAAATATATCTTATATACCGTACATAAAATATCAAAAAGTACAGTAAATATATTTCATATATTGTGCACATAATATTAACTAAAAGTACACCAAATACATTTTATGTACTGTAAATAAAATATCAAAAAGTACAGAAAACTTATATAACATACTGTACATTAAATATCGAAAAGTACACCAAATATGTGTTATATATACTGTAAATAAACTATCAAAAACTACAGTAATTATATTTAATATACTGTACATAAAATATCAAAAATTACACCAAATGTATATTATATACCGTAAATAAAATATCAAAAATTACAGTAAATATATATTACACACCCTATGTAAAATATCACAAACTACACCAAATATATATTATATAATTTACATAAAATATCAAAAGGACACCAAATATACCTTATATACTGTACATAAAATATCAAAATGTACAGTAAATATATTTCATATATTGTACATATAATATTAGCTAAAAGTACACCAAATACATTATATATATTGTAAATAAAATATCAAAAAGTACAGTAAATATATATTACATACAGTACATAAAATATCAAAAAGTACACCAAATATGTGTTATATATACTGTAAATAAACTATGAAAAACTACAGTAATTATATTTAATATACTGTATGTAAAATATCAGAAATTACACCAAATGTATATTATATACTGTAAATAAAATATCAAACAGGACAGTAAATATATACTACACACCCTATGTAAAATATCAAAAGCTACACCAAATATATATTATATAATTTACATAAAATATCAAAAGGACACCAAATATATCTTATATACTCTACATAAATCATCAAAAAGTACAGTAAATATATTTCATATATTGTGCATATATTAACTAAAACTACACCAAATACATTTTATGTACTGTAAATAAAATTGCAAAAAGTTCAGTAAATATATATTACATACTGTACATAAAATATCAAAAAGTACACCAAATATGTGTTATATATACAGTAAATAAACTATCAAAAACTACAATAATTATATTTATTATACTGTACATAAAATATAAAAAATTACACCAAATGTATAATATACTGTAAATAAAATATCAAAAAGTACAGTAAATATATATTAAACATCATATATAAAATATCACAATCTACACAAAATATATATTATATAATTTACATAAAATATCAAAAGTACACCAAATACATATTATATACTGTATATAAAATATCAAAATATTCAGTAAATATATTTCATATATTGTACATATAATATTAACTAAAAGTACACCAAATGCATTATATATATTGTAAATAAAATATCAAAAAGTACAGTAAATATATATTACATACAGTACATAAAATATCAAAAAGTACACCAAATATGTGTTATATATACTGTAAATAAACTATCAAAAACTACATTAATTATATTTAATATACTGTATATAAAATATCAGAAATTACACCAAATGTATATTATATACTGTAAATAAAATATCAAACAGGACAGTAAATATATACTACACACCGTATGAAAAAATATCAAAAACTACACAAAATATATATTATATAATTTACATAAAATATCAAAAGGCCCCCAAATATATCTTATATACCGTACATAAAATATCAAAATGTACAGTAAATATATTTCATATATTGTACATATAATATTAACTAAAAGTACACCAGATACATTTTATATACTGTAAATAAAATATCAAAATGTACAGTAAATATACATTACATATTGTACATAATATATCAAAAAGTACACCAAATATGTGTTATATATACTGTAAATAAACTATCAAAATCTACAGTAATTATGTTTAATATACAGTGCATAAAATATCAAAAATTACACCAAAAGTATATAATATACTGTAAATAAAATATCAAAAATTACAGTAAATATATATTACATACTGTACATAAAATATCAAAAAGTACACCACGTATGTGTTATATATACTGTAAATATCAAAAACTACAGTAATTATATTCAATGTACGGTATATAAAATATCAGAAAATACACCAAATGTAAATTATATGGTGTAAATAAAATATCAAAAAGGACAGTAAATATGTACTACACACCCTATGTAAAATATCAAAAACTACATCAAATATATATTATATAATTTACATAAAATATAAAAAGTACACCAAATATATCTTATATACTGTAGATAAAATATCAAAATGTACAGTAAATATATTTCATATATTGTGCATATAATATTAACTAAAAGTACACCAAATACATTTTATGTACTGTAAATAGAATATCAAAAAGTACAGTAAATATATATTACATACTGTACATAAAATATAAAAAGTACACCAAATATGTGTTATATATAGTGTAAATAAACTATCACAAACTACAGTAATTATATTTAATATACTGTACATAAAATATCAAAAATTACACCAAATATATGTTATTTACTGTAAATAAAATATCAAAAATACAGTAAATATATATTACACACCATATGTAAAATATCACAATCTACACAAAATATATATTATATAATTTACAAAAAATATCAAAAGGACACCAAATATATCTTATATACTGTACATAAAATATCAAAATGTACAGTAAATATATTTCATATATTGTACATATAATATTAACTAAAAGTACACCAAATACATTTTATATACTGTAAATAAAATATCAAAAAGTACAGTAAATATACATTACTTATTGTACATAATATATCAAAAAGTACACCAAATATGTGTTATATATACTGTAAATAAACTATCAAAATCTACAGTAATTATGTTTAATATACAGTACATAAAATATCAAAAATTACACCAAAAGTATATTATATACTGTAAATAAAATATCAAAAATTACAGTAAATATATATTACATACTGTACATAAAATATCAAAAAGTACACCACATATGTGTTATATATACTGTAAATATCAAAAACTACAGTAATTATATTCAATGTACGGTATATAAAATATCAGAAATTACACCAAATGTAAATTATATGCTGTAAATAAAATATCAAAAAGGACATTAAATATATACTACACACCCTATGTAAAATATCAAAAACTACATCAAATATATATTATATAATTTACATAAAATATAAAAAGGACACCAAATATATCTTATATACTGTAGATAAAATATCAAAATATACAGTAAATATATTTCATATATTGTGCATATAATATTAACTAAAAGTACACCAAATACATTTTATGTACTGTAAATAGAATATCAAAATGTACAGTAAATATATATTACATATTGTACATAAAATATCAAAAAGTACACCAAATACGTGTTATATATACTGTAAATAAACTATCAAAAAGTACATTAATTATATTTAATATACTGTACATAAAATATCAAAAATTACACCAAATGTATATTATATACTCTAAAATATCAAAAATTACAGTAAATATATATTACACACCCTATGCAAAATAACAAAAACTACACCAAATATATATTATATAATTTACACAAAATATCAAAAGGACACTAAATATATCTTATATACTGTACATAAAATATCAAAAAGTACAGTAAATATATTTCATATATTGTGCATATAATATTAACTAAAAGTACACCAAATACATTTTATGTACTGTAAATAGAATATCAAAAAGTACAGTAAATATATATTACATACTGTACATAAAATATCAAAAACTACACCAAATATATGTTATATATACTGTAAATAAACTATCACAAACTACAGTAATTATATTTAATGTACTGTACATAAAATTTCAAAAATTACACCAAATGTATGTTATTTACTGTAAATAAAATATCAAAAATACAGTAAATATATATTACACACCATATGTAAAATATCACAATCTACACAAAATATATATTATATAATTTACAAAAAAATATCAAAAGGACACCAAATATATCTTATATACTGTACATAAAATATGAAAATGTACAGTAAATATATTTCATATATTGTACATATAATATAAACTAAAAGTACACCAAGTACATTTTATATAGTGTAAATAAAATATCAAATAGTACAGTAAATATATATTACACACCATCTGTAAAATATCACAATCTACACCAAATATATATTATATAATTTACATAAAATATCAAAAGGACACCAAATATATGTTATATACTGTACATCAAATATCAAAATGTTCAGTAAATATATTTCATATGTTGTACATATAATATTAACTAAAAGTACACCAAATACATTTTATATAGTGTAAATAAAATATCAAAAAGTACAGTAAATATATATTACACACCATATGTAAAATATCACAATATACAACAAATATATATTATATAATTTACATAAAATATCAAAAGGACACAAAATATATCTTATATACTGTACATAAAATATCAAAATGTACAGGAAATATATTTCATATATTGTATATATAATATTAATTAAAGTACACCTAATACATAGTATATAGTGTAAATAAAATATCAAAAATTACAGTGAATATATATTACATACTGTATATAAATTATCAAAAAGTACACCAAATATGTGTTATATATAGTGTAAATAAACTATCAAAAACTACAGTAATTATATTTAATATACTGTACATAAAAAAACAAAAATTACACCAAATGTATATTATTTACTGTAAATAAAATACTAAAAAGTACAGTAAATATATATTACACACCCTATGTAAAATATCACAAACTACACCAAATATATATTATATAATTTACATAAAATATCAAAAGGTCACCAAATATACCTTATATACTGTACTTAAACTATCAAAATGTACAGTAAATATATTTCATATATTTTACATATAATATTAACTAAAAGTACACCAAATACATTTTATATACTCTAAATAAAATATCAAAAATTACAGTAAATATATATTACATACTGTACATAAAATATCCAAAAGTTAACCAAATATGTGTTATATATACTGTAAATAAACTATCAAAAACTACAGTAATTATATTTAATATACTTTATATTAAATATCAAAAATTACACCAAATGTATGTTATATATTGTATATAAAATATCAAAAAGGACAGTAAATATATACTGCACACCCTATGTAAAATATCAAAAACTACACCAAATATATATTATATAATTTACATAAAATATCAAAAATTACACCAAATATATATTATATACTGAAAATAAAATATCAAAAAGGAGAGTAAATATATATTACACTCTATGTAAAATATCAAAAACTACAAATATGTATTAAATTTACATAAAATATCAAAAGGACCCCAAATATATCTTATATACCGTACATAAAATATCAAAAAGTACAGTAAATATATTTCATATATTGTGCACATAATATTAACTAAAAGTACACCTAATACATTTTATGTACTGTAAATAAAATATCAAAAAGTACAGTAAACATATATTACATACTGTACATTAAATATCGAAAAGTACACCAAATATGTGTTATATATACTGTAAATAAACTATCAAAAACTACAGTAATTATATTTAATATACTGTATATAAAATATCAAAAATTACACCAAATGTATATTATATACTCTAAATAAAATATCAAAAATTACAGTAAATATATATTACACACCCTATGTAAAATATCACAAACTACACCAAATATATATTATATAATTTACATAAAATATCAAAAGGACACCAAATATACCTTATATACTGTACATAAAATATCAAAATGTACAGTAAATATATTTCATATATTGTACATATAATATTAGCTAACAGTACACCAAATACATTATATATATTGTAAATAAACTATCAAAAAGTACAGTAAATATATATTACATACAGTACATAAAATATCAAAAAGTACACCAAATATGTGTTATATATACTGTAAATAAACTATGAAAAACTACAGTAATTATATTTAATATACTGAATGTAAAATATCAGAAATTACACCAAATATATATTATATACTGTAAATAAAATATCAAACAGGACAGTAAATATATACTACACACCCTATGTAAAATATCAAAAACTACACCAAATATATATTATATAATTTACATAAAATATAAAAAGGACACCAAATATATCTTATATACTCTACATAAAACATCAAAAAGTACAGTAAATATATCTCATATACTGTGCATATAATATTAACTAAAAGTACACCAAATACATTTTATGTACTGTAAATAAAATATCAAAAAGTACAGTAAATATATATTACATACTGTACATAAAATATCAAAAATTACACCAAATATGTGTTATATATACAGTAAATAAACTATCAAAAACTACAATAATTATATTTAATATACTGTACATAAAATATAAAAAATTACACCAAATGTATAATATACTGTAAATAAAATATCAAAAAGTACAGTAAATATATATTAAACACCATATGTAAAATATCACAATCTACAGAAAATATATATTATATAATTTACAAAAAATATCAAAAAGACACCAAATATATCTTATATACTGTACATAAAATATCAAAATGTACAGTAAATATATTTCATATATTGTACATATAATATTAACTAAAAGTACACCAAATACATTTTATATACTGTAAATAAAATATCAAAAAGTACAGTAAATATACATTACTTATTGTACATAATATATCAAAAAGTACACCAAATATGTGTTATATATACTGTAAATAAACTATCAAAATCTACAGTAATTATGTTTAATATACAGTACATAAAATATCAAAAATTACACCAAAAGTATATTATATACTGTAAATAAAATATCAAAAATTACAGTAAATATATATTACATACTGTACATAAAATATCAAAAAGTACACCACATATGTGTTATATATACTGTAAATATCAAAAACTACAGTAATTATATTCAATGTACGGTATATAAAATATCAGAAATTACACCAAATGTAAATTATATGCTGTAAATAAAATATCAAAAAGGACAGTAAATATATACTACACACTCTATGTAAAATATCAAAAACTACATCAAATATATATTATATAATTTACATAAAATATAAAAAGGACACCAAAAATATCTTATATACTGTAGATTAAATATCAAAATTTACAGTAAATATATTTCATATATTGTGCATATAATATTAACTAAAAGTACACCAAATACATTTTATGTACTGTAAATAGAATATCAAAAAGTACAGTAAATATATATTACATATTGTACATAAAATATCAAAAAGTACAACAAATACGTGTTATATATACTGTAAATAAACTATCAAAAACTACAGTAATTATATTTACTATACTGTACATAAAATATCAAAAATTACACCAAATATATATTATATACTCTAAAATATCAAAAATTACAGTAAATATATATTACACACCCTATGTAAAATATCAAAAACTACACCAAATATATATTATATTATTTACATAAAATATCAAAAGGACACCAAATATATCTTATATACTGTACATAAAATATCAAAAACTTTAGTAAATAAATTTCATATGTTGTACATATAATATTTACTAAAAGTACACCAAATACATTTTATATACTGTAAATAAAATACCAAAAACTACAGTAAATATACATTACATATTGTACATAATATATCAAAAAGTACACCAAATATGTGTTATATATACTGTAAATAAACTATCAAAGTCTACAGTAATTATGTTTAATATACAGTACATAAAATTTCAAAAATTAAACCAAAAGTATATTATATACTGTAAATAAAATATCAAAAATTATAGTAAATACATATTACATACTGTACATAAAATATCAAAAAGTACACCACATATGTGTTATATATACTGTAAATATCAAAAACTATAGGAATTATATTCAATGTACGGTATATAAAATATCAAAAATTACACCAAATGTAAATTATATGCTGTAAATAAAATATCAAAAAGGACAGTAAATATATACTACACACCCTATGTAAAATATCAAAAACTACATCCAATATATATTACATAATTTACATAAAATATAAAAAGGACACCAAATATATCTTGTATACTGTAGATAAAATATCAAAATGTACAGTAAATATATTTCATATATTGTGCATATAATATTAACTAAAAGTACACCAAATACATTTTATGTACTGTAAATAGAATATCAAAAAGTAGAGTAAATATATATTACATACTGTACATAAAATATCAAAAAGTGCACCAAATATGTGTTATATATACTGTAAATAAACTATCACAAACTACAGTAATTATATTTAATATACTGTACATAAAATATAAAAATTACACCAAATGTATAATATAGTGTAAATAAAATATCAAAAAGTACAGTAAATATATATTAAACACCATATGTAAAATATCACAATCTACACAAAATATATAATTTACATAAAATATCAAAAGGACACCAAATATATCTTATATACTGTATATAAAATATCAAAATGTTCAGTAAATATATTTCATATATTTTACATATAATATTAACTAAAAGTACACCAAATACATTATATATATTGTAAATAAAATATCAAAAAGTACAGTAAATATATATTACATACAGTACATAAAATATCAAAAAGTACACCAAATATGTGTTATATATACTGTAAATAAACTATCAAAAACTACAGTAATTATATTTAATATACTGTATATAAAATATCAGAAATTACACCATATGTATATTATATACTGTAAATAAAATATCAAACAGGACAGTAAATATATACTACACACCCTATGTAAAATATCAAAAACTACACCAAATATATATTATATAATTTACATAAAATATCAAAAGGACCCCAAATATATCTTATATACCGTACATAAAATATCAAAATGTACAGTAAATATATTTCATATATTGTACATATAATATTAACTAAAAGTACACCAAATACATTTTATATACTGTAAATAAAATATCAAAATGTACAGTAAATATACATTACATATTGTACACAATATATCAAAAAGTACACCAAATATGAGTTATATATACTGTAAATAAACTATCAAAATCTACAGTAATTATGTTTAATATACAGTGCATAAAATATCAAAAATTACACCAAAAGTATATTATATACTGTAAATAAAATATCAAAAATTACAGTAAATATAAATTACATACTGTACATAAAATATCAAAAAGTACACCACATATGTGTTATATATACTGTAAATATCAAAAACTACAGTAATTATATTCAATGTACGGTATATAAAATATCAGAAAATACACCAAATGTAAATTATATGCTGTAAATAAAATCTCAAAAAGGACAGTAAATATATACTACACACCCTATGTAAAATATCAAAAACTACATCAAATATATATTATATAATTTACATAAAATATAAAAGGGACACCAAATATATCTTATATACTGTAGATAAAATATCAAAATGTACAGTAAATATATTTCATATATTGTGCATATAATATTAACTAAAAGTACACCAAATACATTTTATGTACTGTAAATAGAATATCAAAAAGTACAGTAAATATATATTACATACTGTACATAAAATATCAAAAAGTACACCAAATATGTGTTATATATACTGTAAATAAACTATGACAAACTACAGTAATTATATTTAATATACTGTACATAAAATATCAAAAATTACACCAAAAGTATGTTATTTACTGTAAATAAAATATCAAAAATACAGTAAATATATATTACACACCATATGTAAAATATCACAATCTACACAAAATATATATTATATAATTTACAAAAAATATCAAAAGGACACCAAATATATCTTATATACTGTACATAAAATATCAAAATGTACAGTAAATATATTTCATATATTGTACATATAATATAAACTAAAAGTACACCAAATACATTTTATATAGTGTAAATAAAATATCAAATAGTACAGTAAATATATATTACACACCATCTGTAAAATATCACAATCTACACCATATATATATTATATAATTTACATAAAATATCAAAAGGACACCAAATATTTCTTATATACTGTACATCAAATATCAAAAAGTTCAGTAAATATATTTCTTATGTTGTACATATAATATTAACTAAAAGTACACCAAATACATATTATATAGTGTAAATAAAATATCAAAAAGTACAGTAAATATATATTACACACCATATGTAAAATATCACAATATACAACAAATATATATTATATAATTTACATAAAATATCAAAAGGACACAAAATATATCTTATATACTGTACATAAAATATCAAAAGGTACAGTAAATATATTTCATATATTGTATATATAATATTAACTAAAAGTACACCTAATACATATTATATAGTGTAAATAAAATATCAAAAATTACAGTGAATATATATTACATACTGTATATAAATTATCAAAAAGTACACCAAATATGTGTTATATATAGTGTAAATAAACTATCAAAAACTACAGTAATTATATTTAATATACTGTATATTAAATATCAAAAATTACACCAAATGTATGTTATATATTGTATATAAAATATCAAAAAGGACAGTAAATATATACTGCACACCCTATGTAAAATATCAAAAACTACACCAAATATATATTATATAATTTACATAAAATATCAAAAATTACACCAAATATATATTATATACTGAAAATAAAATATCAAAAAGGAGAGTAAATATATATTACACTCTATGTAAAATATCAAAAACTACAAATATATATTAAATTTACATAAAATATCAAAAGGACCCCAAATATATCTTATATACCGTACATAAAATATCAAAAAGTACAGTAAATATATTTCATATATTGTGGACATAATATTAACTAAAAGTACACCAAATACATTTTATGTACTGTAAATAAAATATCAAAAATACAGAAAACATATATTACATACTGTACATTAAATATCGAAAAGTACACCAAATATGTGTTTTATATACTGTAAATAAACTATCAAAAACTACAGTAATTATATTTAATATACTGTACATAAAAAAACAAAAATTACACCAAATGTATATTATTTACTGTAAATAAAATACTAAAAAGTACAGTAAATATATATTACACACCCTATGTAAAATATCACAAACTACACCAAATATATATTATATAATTTACATAAAATATCAAAAGGTCACCAAATATACCTTATATACTGTACATAAACTATCAAAATGTACAGTAAATATATTTCATATATTTTACATATAATATTAACTAAAAGTACACCAAATACATTTTATATACTCTAAATAAAATATCAAAAATTACAGTAAATATATATTACATACTGTACATAAAATATCCAAAAGTTAACCAAATATGTGTTATATATACTGTAAATAAACTATCAAAAACTACAGTAATTATATTTAATATACTGTATATTAAATATCAAAAATTACACCAAATGTATGTTATGTATTGTATATAAAATATCAAAAAGGACAGTAAATATATACTGCACACCCTATGTAAAATATCAAAAACTACACCAAATATATATTATATAATTTACATAAAATATCAAAAATTACACCAAATATATATTATATACTGAAAATAAAATATCAAAAAGGAGAGTAAATATATATTACACTCTATGTAAAATATCAAAAACTACAAATATGTATTAAATTTACATGAAATATCAAAAGGACCCCAAATATATCTTATATACCGTACATAAAATATCAAAAAGTACAGTAAATATATTTCATATATTGTGCACATAATATTAACTAAAAGTACACCTAATACATTTTATGTACTGTAAATAAAATATCAAAATGTACAGTAAACATATATTACATACTGTACATTAAATATCGAAAAGTACACCAAATATGTGTTATATATACTGTAAATAAACTATGAAAAACTACAGTAATTATATTTAATATACTGAATGTAAAATATCAGAAATTACACCAAATGTATATTATATACTGTAAATAAAATATCAAACAGGACAGTAAATATATACTACACACCCTATGTAAAATATCAAAAACTACACCAAATATATATTATATAATTTACATAAAATATCAAAAGGACACCAAATATATCTTATATACTCTACATAAAAGATCAAAAAGTACAGTAAATATATTTCATATATTGTGCATATAATATTAACTAAAAGTACACCAAATACATTTTATGTACTGTAAATAAAATATCAAAAAGTACAGTAAATATATATTACATACTGTACATAAAATATCAAAAATTACACCAAATATGTGTTATATATACTGTAAATAAACTATCAAAAACTACAATAATTATATTTAATATACTGTACATAAATATAAAAAATTACACCAAATGTATAATGTACTTTAAATAAAATATCAAAAAGTACAGTAAATATATATTAAACACCATATGTAAAATATCACAATCTACACAAAATATATATTATATAATTTACAAAAAATATCAAAAAGACACCAAATATATCTTATATACTGTACATAAAATATCAAAATGTACAGTAAATATATTTCATATATTGTACATATAATATTAACTAAAAGTACAACAAATACATTTTATATACTGTAAATAAAATATCAAAAACTACAGTAAATATACATTACTTATTGTACATAATATACCAAAAAGTACACCAAATATGTGTTATATATACTGTAAATAAACTACCAAAGTCTACAGTAATTATGTTTAATATACAGTACATAAAATATCAAAAATTACACCAAAGTATATTATATACTGTAAACAAAATATCAAAAATTACAGTAAATATATATTACATACTGTACATAAAATATCAAAAAGTACACCACATATGTGTTATATATACTGTAAATATCAAAAACTACAGTAATTATATTCAATATACGGTATATAAAATATCAGAAATTGCACCAAATGTAAATTATATGCTGTAAATAAAATATCAAAAAGGACAGTAAATATACACTACACACCCTATGTAAAATATCAAAAACTACATCAAATATATATTATATAATTTACATAAAATATAAAAAGGACACCAAATATATCTTATATACTGTAGATAAAATATCAAAATGTACAGTAAATATATTTCATATATTGTGCATATAATCTTAACTAAAAGTACACCAAATACATTTTATGTACTGTAAATAGAATATCAAAAAGTACAGTAAATATATATTACACACTGTACATAAAATATCAAAAAGTACACCAAATATGTGTTATACATACTGTAAATAAACTATCACAAACTACAGTAATTATATTTAATATACTGTACATAAAATATCAAAAATTACACCAAATGTATGGTATTTACTGTAAATAAAATATGAAAAATACAGTAAATATATATTACACACCATATGTAAAATATCACAATCTACACAAAATATATATTATATAATTTACAAAAATATCAAAAGGACACCAAATATATCTTATATACTGTACATAAAATATCAAAATGTACAGTAAATATATTTCATATATTGTACATATAATATTAACTAAAAGTACACCAAATACATTTTATATACTGTAAATAAAATATCAAAATGTACAGTAAATATACATTACTTATTGTACATAATATATCAAAAAGTACACCAAATATGTGTTATATATACTGTAAATAAACTATCAAAATCTACAGTAATTATGTTTAATATACAGTAAATAAAATATCAAAAATTTCAACAAAAGTATATTATATACTCTAAATAAAATATCAAAAATTACAGTAAATATATATTACATACTGTACATAAAATATCAAAAAGTACACCACATATGTGTTATATATACTGTAAATATCAAAAACTACAGTAATTATATTCAATGTACGGTATATAAAATATCAGAAATTACACCAAATGTAAATTATATGCTGTAAATAAAATATCAAAAAGGACAGTAAATATATACTACACACCCTATGTAAAATATCAGAAACTACATCAAATATATATTATATAATTTACATAAAATATAAAAAGGACACCAAAAATATCTTATATACTGTAGATAAAATATCAAAATGTACAGTAAATATATTTCATATATTGTGCATATAATATTAACTAAAAGTACACCAAATACATTTTATGTACTGTAAATAGAATATCAAAAAGTACAGTAAATATATATTACATATTGTACATAAAATATCAAAAAGTACACCAAATACGTGTTATATATACTGTAAAGAAACTATCAAAAACTACAGTAATTATATTTAATATACTGTACATAAAATATCAAAAATTACACCAAATGTATATTATATACTCTAAAATATCAAAAATTACAGTAAATATATATTACACACCCTATGTAAAATATCAAAAACTACACCAAATATACATTATATAATTTACATAAAATATCAAAAGGACACTAAATATATCTTATATACTGTACATAAAATATCAAAAGTACAGTAAATATATTTCATATATTGTGCATATAATATTAACTAAAAGTACACCAAATACATTTTATGTACTGTAAATAGAATATCAAAAAGTACAGTAAATATATATTACATACTGTACATAAAATATCAAAAAGTACACCAAATATGTGTTATATATACTGTAAATATACTATCACAAACTACAGTAATCATATTTAATATACTGTACATAAAATTTCAAAAATTACACCAAATGTATGTTATTTACAGCAAATAAAATATCAAAAATACAGTAAATATATATTACACACCATATGTAAAATATCACAATCTACACAAAATATATATTATATAATTTACATAAAATATCAAAAGGACACCAAATATATCTTATATACTGTACATAAAATATCAAAATGTACAGTAAATATATTTCATATATTGTACATATATTAACTAAAAGTACATCAAATACATTTTATATACTGAAAATAAAATATCAAAAATTTCAGTAAATATATATTACGTACTGTACACAAAATATCAATAAGTACACCATATATGTGTTATATATAGTGTAAATAAACTATCAAAAACTACAGTAATTATAATTAATATACTGTACATAAAATATCAAAAATTACACCATATGTATGTTATTTAGTGTAAATAAAAAATCAAAAATTACAGTAAATATATATTGCACACCATATGTAAAATATCACAATCTCAACCTATATATATTATGTAATTTACATAAAATATCATAAGGACACAAATTATAACTTATATACTTTACATAAAATATCAAAAAGTACAGTAAATATATTTCATATATTGTACATATAATATTAACTAAAAGTACACCAAATACATTTTATATACTGTAAATAAAGTATCAAAAAGTACAGTAAATACATATTACATACTGTACATAAAATATCAAAAAGTACACCAAATACGTGTTATATATACTGTAAATAAACTATCAAAAACTACAGTAATTATATTTAGCATACTGTACATAAGATATCAAAAATTACACCAAATGTATATTATATACTCTTAAATATCAAAAATTACAGTAAATATATATTACACACCCTATGTAAAATATCAAAAACTACACCAAATATATATTATATAATTTACATAAATATCAAAAGGATACCAAATATATCTTATATACTGTACATAAAATATCAAAATGTATAGTAAATATATTTCATATGTTGTACATATAATATTTACTAAAAGTACACCAAATACATTTTATATACTGTAAATAAAATATCAAAAACTACAGTAAATATACATTACATATTGTACATAATGTATCAAAAAGTACACCAAATATGTGTTATATATACTGTAAATAAACTATCAAAGTCTACAGTAATTATGTTTAATATACAGTATATAAAATATCAAAAATTACACCAAAAGTATATTATATACTGTAAATAAAATATCAAAAATTACAGTAAATATATATTACATACTGTAAATAAAATATCAAAAAGTACACCACATATGTGTTATATATACTGTAAATATCAAAAACTACAGTAATTATATTCAATGTACGGTATATAAAATATCAATAATTACACCAAATGTAAATTATATGCTGCAAATAAAATATCAAAAAGGACAGTAAATATATACTACACACCCTATGTAAAATATCAAAAACTACACCAAATACATATTATATAATTTACATAAAATATCAAAAGGACACCAAATATTTCTTATATACTTTACATCAAATATCAAAATGTTCAGTAAATATATTTCTTATGTTGTACATATAATATTAACTTAAAGTACACCAAATACATTTTATATAGTGTAAATAAAATATCAAAAAGTACAGTAAATATATATTACACACCATATGTAAAATATCACAATATACAACAAATATATATTATATAATTTACATAAAATATCAAAAGGACACAAAATATATCTTATATACTGTACATAAAATATCAAAATGTACAGTAAATATATTTCATATATTGTATATATAATATTAGCTAAAAGTACACCTAATACATATTATATAGTGTAAATAAAATATCAAAAATTACAGTGAATATATATTACATACTGTATATAAATTATCAAAAAGTACACCAAATATGTGTTATATATAGTGTAAATAAACTATCAAAAACTACAGTAATTATATTTAATATACTGTATATTAAATATCAAAAATTACACCAAATATATGTTATATATTGTATATAAAATATCAAAAAGGACAGTAAATATATACTGCACACCCTATGTAAAATATCAAAAACTACACCAAATATATCTTATATAATTTACATAAAATATCAAAAATTACACCAAATATATATTATATACTGAAAATAAAATATCAAAAAGGAGAGTAAATATATATTACACTCTATGTAAAATATCAAAAACTACAAATATATATTAAATTTACATAAAATATCAAAAGGACCCCAAATATATCTTATATACCGTACATAAAATATCAAAAAGTACAGTAAATATATTTCATATATTGTGCACACAATATTAACTAAAAGTACACCAAATACATTTTATGTACTGTAAATAAAATATCAAAAAGTACAGAAAACATATATTACATACTGTACATTAAATATCGAAAAGTACACCAAATATGTGTTATATATACTGTAAATAAACTATCAAAAACTACAGTAATTATATTTAATATACTGTACATAAAATATCAAAAATTACACCAAATGTATATTATATACTGTAAATAAAATATCAAACAGGACAGTAAATATATACTACACACCCTCTTTAAAATATCACAAACTACACCAAATATATATTATATAATTTACATAAAATATCAAAAGGACACAAAATATACCTTATATACAGTACATAAAATATCAAAATGTACAGTAAATATATTTCATATATTGTACATATAATATTAGCTAAAAGTACACCAAATACATTATATATATTGTAAATAAAATATCAAAAAGTACAGTAAATATATATTACATACAGTACATAAAATATCAAAAAGTACACCAAATATGTGTTATATATACTGTAAATAAACTATGAAAAACTACAGTAATTATATTTAATATACTGTATGTAAAATATCAGAAATTACACCAAATGTATATTATATACTGTAAATAAAATATCAAACAGGACAGTAAATATATACTACACACCCTATGTAAAATATCAAAAACTACACCAAATATATATTATATAATTTACATAAAATATCAAAAGGACACCAAATATATCTTATAGAATCTACATAAAACATCAAAAAGTACAGTAAATATATTTCATATATTGTGCATATAATATTAACTAAAAGTACACCAAATACATTTTATGTACTGTAAATAAAATATCAAAAGTACAGTAAATATATATTACATACTGTACATAAAATATCAAAAAGTACACCAAATATGTGTTATATATACAGTAAATAAACTATCAAAAACTACAATAATTATATTTATTATACTGTACATAAAATATAAAAAATTACACCAAATGTATAATATACTGTAAATAAAATATCAAAAAGTACAGTAAATATATATTAAACACCATATGTAAAATATCACAATCTACACAAAATATATATTATATAATTTACAAAAAATATCAAAAGTACACCAAATACATATTATATACTGTATATAAAATATCAAAATATTCAGTAAATATATTTCATATATTGTACATATAATATTAACTAAAAGTACACCAAATGCATTGTATATATTGTAAATAAAATATAAAAAAGTACAGTAAATATATATTACATACAGTACATAAAATATCAAAAAGTACACCAAATATGTGTTATATATACTGTAAATAAACTATCAAAAACTACATTAATTATATTTAATATACTGTATATAAAATATCAGAAATTACACCAAATGTATATTATATACTGTAAATAAAATATCAAACAGGACAGTAAATATATACTACACACCGTATGAAAAAATATCAAAAACTACACAAAATATATATTATATAATTTACATAAAATATCAAAAGTACACCAAATATTTATTATATACTGTATATAATATATCAAAAAGTGCAGTAAATATATTTCATATATTGTACATATAATATTAACTAAAAGTACACCAAATACATTTTATATACTGTAAATAAAATATCAAAATACAGTAAATATATATTACATACTCTACATAAAATATCAAAGAGTACACCAAATATGTGTTATATATACTGTAAATAAACTATCAAAAACTACAGTAATTATATTTAATATACTCTACATAAAATATCAAAAATTACACCAAATATTTGTTATATATACTGTAAATAAACTATCAAAAACTACAGTAATTATATTTAATATAATGTACATAAAATATAAAAAATTACACCAAATGTATATTATATACTGTAAATAAAATATCAAAAAGGAAAGTAAATATATATGACACACCCTATGTAAAATATCAAAAACTACACCAAATATATATTATATAATTTATATAAAATATCAAAAGCACACCAGATATATCTTATATACTATACATAAAATATCAAAAAGTACAGTAAATACATTTCATATATTGTGAATATAATATTAACTAAAAGTACACCAAATACATTTTATATATTGTAAATAAAATATCAAAAAGGACAGTAAATATATATTACATACTGTACATAAAATATCAAAAAGTACACCAAATATGTGTTATACATACTGTAAATAAAGTATCAAAAACTTCAGAAATTATATTTAATATACTCTACATAAAATATCAAAAAGTACACCAAATATGTGTTATATATACTGTAAATAAACTATCAAATCTACAGTAATTATATTTAATGTACTCTACATAAAATATCAAAAATTATACCAAATATTTGCTATATACACTGTAAATAAACTATCAAAAACTACAGTAATTATATTTAATATAATGTACATAAAATATAAAAAATTACACCAAATGTATATTATATACTGTAAATAAAATATCGAAAAGGAAAGTAAATATCTATGACACACCCTATGTAAAATATCAAAAACTACACCAAATTTATGTTATATAATTAACATAAAATGTGAATAGGACACCAAATATATCTTATATACTGTAAATAAAATATCAAAAAGTACAGTAAAGATAATTCATATATTGTACATATAATATTAACTAAAAGTACACCAAATACATTATATATACTGTGAATAAAATATCAAAAAGTACTCTAAATGTATATTACATACTGTACATAAAATATCAAAAAGTACACCAAATATGTGTCATATATACTGTAAATAAACTATCAAAAACTACAGTAATTATATTTAATATACTGTACATAAAATATCAAAAATTACACCAAATGTATATTATATACTGTAAATAAAATATCAAAAAGAACAGTAAATATATATGACACACACTATGTAAAATATCAAAAACTACACCAAACATATAATATATAATTTACATAAAATATCAAAAGGACACCAAATATATATTATATACTGTACATAAAATATCAAAAAGTACAGTAAATATGTTTCATATATTGTACATATAATATTAACTAAAAGTACACCAAATACATTTTATATAGTGTAAATAAAATTTCAAAAAGTACAGTAAATATATATTACATACTGTACATAAAATATCAAAAAGTACACCAATTAGGTGTTATATATTCTGTAAATAAACTATCAAAAACTACAGTAATTACATTTAATATGCTGTACATAAAATTTCAAAAATTACACCAAATGTATATTATACACAGTAAATAAAATATCAAAAAGGACAGTAAATATATACAAAACACACCATGTAATATATCAAAAACTACACCAAATATGTATTATATAATTTACATAAAATATCAAAAGGACACCAAATATATCTTATATACTGTAGATAAAATATCAAAAAGTACAGTAAATATATTTCATATATTGTACATATAATATTAACTTAAATTACACCAAATACATTTTATATACTGTAAATAAAATATCAAAAAGTACAGTAAATATATATTACATACAGTACATATAATATCAAAAAGTACACCAAATATGTGTCATATATAGTGTAAATAAACTATCAAAAACTACAGAAATTATATATAATATACTGTACATAAAATATCAAAAATTACACCATATGTATATTATATACTCTAAATAAAATATGAAAAAGGACAGTAAATATATATTACACCCTATGTAAAATATCAAAAACTACATCAAATATATATTATATAATTTACATAAAATACCAAAAGGACACGAAATATATCTTATATACTGTACAAAAAATATCAAAAAGTACAGTAAATATATTTCATATATTGTTTATATAATATTAACTAAAAGTACACCAAATACATTTTATATACTGTAAATAAAATATCAAAAAGTACAGTAAATATATATTACATACAGTACATAAAATATCAAAAAGTACACCAAATATGTGTTATATATAGTGTAAATAAACTATCAAAAACTACAGAAATTATATTTAATATACTGTACATAAAATATCAAAAATTACACCAAATGTATATTATATACTCTAAATAAATATGAAAAAGGATAGTAAATATATATTACACTCTAAGTAAAATATCAAAAACTACACCAATATATAGTATATAATTTACATAAAATATCAAAAGTACACCAAATGTATATTATATACTGTAAATAAAATATCAAAAAGTACAGTAAATATATTTCATATATTGTACATATAATATTAACTAAAGGTACACCAAATACATTTTATATACTGTAAATAAAATATCAAAATGTACAGTATATATATATTACATACTGTACATAAAATATCAAAGAGTACACCAAATATGTGTTATATATACTGTAAATAAACTATCAAAAACTACAGTAATTATATTTAATATACTATACATAAAATATCAAAAATTACACGAAATGTATATTATATACTGTAAATAAAATATCAAAAAGACAGTAAATATATACTACCCTCCCTATGTAAAATATCAAAATCTACACCAAATATATATTATATAATTCACATAAAATATCAAAAGGCCACCAATTATAACTTATATACTGTACATAATATATCAAAAAGTAAAGTAAATATGTTTCATATATTGTACATATAATATTAACTAAAATACACCAAATACATTTTATATAGTGTAAATAAAATTTCAAAAAGTTCAGTAAATATATATTACATACTGTACATAAAATATCAAAATTACACCAAATATGTGTTATATATACTGTAAATAAACTATAAAAAACTACAGTAATTATATTTAATGTACTGTACATAAAAAATCAAAAATTACACCAAATGTATATTATATACTCTAAATAAATATGAAAAAGGACAGTAAATATATATTACACTCTATGCAAAATATCAAAAACTACACGAAATATATATTATATAACTTACATAAAATATCAAAAGGACACCAAATATAGATTATATACTGTACATAAAATATCAAAAAGTACATTAAATATATTTCATATATTGTACAGATAATATTAACTGAAAGTACACCAAATACATTTTATATACTGTAAATATAATATCAAAAATACAGTAAATATATATTACATACAGTACATAAAGTATCAACAAGTACACCAAATATGTGTTATATATACTGTAAATAAACTATCAAAAACTACAGTAATTATATTTAATATACTGTACATAAAATATCAAAAATTACACCAAATGTACATTATATACTGTAAATAAAATATCAAAAAAGACAGTAAATATATATGACACACCCTATGTAAAATATCAAAATGTACAACAAATATATATTTTTTAATTTACATAAAATTTCAAAAGTACACAAAATATATATTAAATAGTGTACATAATATATCAAAAAGTACAGTAAATATATTTCATATATTGTACATATAATATTAACTAAAAGTAAACCAAATATATTTTATATACTGTAAATAAAATATCAAAATACAGTAAATATATATTACATACTCTACATAAAATATCGAAAATTACACCAAATATTTGCTATATATACTGTAAATAAACTATCAAAAACTACAGTAATTATATTTAATATACTGTACATAAAATATAAAAAATACAACAAGTGTATATTATATATTGTAAATAAAATATCAAAAAGGAAAGTAAATACATATGACACACCCTATGTAAAATATCAAAAACTACACCAAATATATATTATATAATTTATATAAAATATCAAAAGGACACCAGATATATGTTATATACTGTACATAAAATATCAAAAAGTACAGTAAATACATTTCATATATTTTGCATATAATATTAACTAAAAGTACACCAAATACATTTTATATAGTGTAAATAAGGTATCAAAAAGGACAGTAAATAAATATTACATACTGTACATAAAATATCAAAAACTACACCAAATATGTGTTATATATACTGTAAATAAACTATCAAAAACTACAGTAATTATATTTCATATATTGTACATATAATATTAACTAAAAGTACACCAAATACATTTTATATACTGTAAATAAAATATCATAAAGTACAGTAAATATATATTACATACACTACATAAAATATCAAAAAGTACTCCAAATATGTGTTATATATACTATAAATAAACTATCAAAAACTACAGTAATTATATTTAATATTCTCTACATAAAATATCAAAAATTGCACCAAATATGTGTTATATATACTGTACATAAACTATCAAAAACTGCAGTAATTATATTTAATATACTGTACATAAAATATAAAAAAATTCTCCAAATGTATATTATATACTGTAAATAAAATATCAAAAAGACAGTAAATATATATGACACACCCTATGTAAAACATCAAAATCTACACCTAATAAATATTATATAACTTGCATAAAATATCAAAAGTACACAAATTGTATATTATATACTGCACATAAAATATCAAAAACTACAGTAAATATGTTTCATATATTGTATATATAATATTAACTAAAAGTACACCAAATACATTTTATATACTGTAAATAAAATTTCAAAAAGTACAGTAAATATATATTACATACTTTATATAAAATATCAAAAAGTACACCAAATATGTGTTATATATACTGTAAATAAACTATCAAAAAGTACAGTAATTATATTTAATATACTGTACATAAAATATCAAAAATTACACCAAATGTATATTATATACTCTAAATAAAAGATGAAAAATGACAGTAAATATATATTACACTCTGTGTGAAATATCAAAAACTACACCAATTATATACAATATAATTTACATAAAATATCAAAAGGACACCAAATATAGATTATATACTGTACATAAAATATCAAAAAGTACAGCAAATATATTTCATATATTGTACATATAATATTAACTAAAAGTACACCTAATATATTTTATATAGTGTAAATAAAACATCAGAAAGTACAGTAAATATATATTACATACTGCACATAAAATATCAAAAAGTACACCAAATATGTGTTATATATACTGTAAATAAACTATCAAAAACTGCAGTAATTATATTTAATATAATGTACATAAAATATCAAAAATTACACCAAATGTATATTATATACTGTAAATAAAATATCAAAATTACAGTAAATATATATTACATACTCTACATAAAATATCAAAAAGTACACCAAATATGTGTTATATATACTGTAAATAAACTATCAAAAACTACAGTAATTATATTTAATATACTCTACATAAAATATCAAAAATTACACCAAATATTTGTTATATATACTGTAAATAAACTATCAAAAACTACAGTAATTATATTTAATATACTGTACATAAAATATAAAAAATTACACCAAATGTATATTATATACCGTAAATAAAATATCAAAAAGTACAGTAAATATATTCTACACACCCTATGTAAAATATCAAAAACTACACCAAATACATATTATGTAATTTACATAAAATAACAAAAGGACAACAAATATATATTATATACTGTACATAAAATATCGAAAAGAACAGTAAATATATTTCATATATTCTACATGTAATATTAACTAAAAGTACACCAAATACATTTTATATACTGTAAATAAAATATCAAAAATACAGTAAATATATATTACATACTGTACATAAATTATCAAAAAGTACACCAAATATGTGTTATATATACTGTAAATAAACTATCAAAAACTACAGTAATTATATTTAATATACTGTATATAAAATATCAAAAATTACACCAAATGTACATTATATACGGTAAATAAAATATCAAAAAGACAGTAAATATATATGACACACCCTATGTAAAATATCAAAATCTACAACAAATATATATTTTTTAATTTACATAAAATTTCAAAAGTACACAAAATATATATTAAATAGTGTACATAATATATCAAAAAGTACAGTAAATATATTTCATATATTGTACATATAATATTAACTAAAAGTAAACCAAATACATTTTATATACTGTAAATAAAATATCAAAATACAGTAAATATATATTACATACTCTACATAAAATATCGAAAATTACACCAAATATTTGCTATATATACTGTAAATAAACTATCAAAAACTACAGTAATTATATTTAATATACTGTACATAAAATATAAAAAATACAACAAGTGTATATTATATACTGTAAATAAAATATCAAAAAGGAAAGTAAATACATATGACACACCCTATGTAAAATATCAAAAACTACACCAAATATATATTATATAATTTATGTAAAATATCAAAAGGACACCAGATATATGTTATATACTGTACATAAAATATCAAAAAGTACAGTAAATACATTTCATATATTTTGCATATAATATTAACTAAAAGTACACCAAATACATTTTATATAGTGTAAATAAGGTATCAAAAAGGACAGTAAATAAATATTACATACTGTACATAAAATATCAAAAACTACACCAAATATGTGTTATATATACTGTAAATAAACTATCAAAAACTACAGTAATTATATTTCATATATTGTACATATAATATTAACTAAAAGTACACCAAATACATTTTATATACTGTAAATAAAATATCATAAAGTACAGTAAATATATATTACATACACTACATAAAATATCAAAAAGTACTCCAAATATGTGTTATGTATACTGTAAATAAACTATCAAAAACTACAGTAATTATATTTAATATTCTCTACATAAAATATCAAAAATTGCACCAAATATGTGTTATATATACTGTACATAAACTATCAAAAACTGCAGTAATTATATTTAATATACTGTACATAAAATATAAAAAAATTCTCCAAATGTATATTATATACTGTAAATAAAATATCAAAAAGACAGTAAATATATATGACACACCCTATGTAAAACATCAAAATCTACACCTAATAAATATTAAATAACTTGCATAAAATATCAAAAGTACACAAATTGTATATTATATACTGCACATAAAATATCAAAAACTACAGTAAATATGTTTCATATATTGTACATATAATATTAACTAAAAGTACACCAAATACATTTTATATACTGTAAATAAAATTTCAAAAAGTACAGTAAATATATATTACATACTTTATATAAAATATCAAAAAGTACACCAAATATGTGTTATATATACTGTAAATAAACTATCAAAAAGTACAGTAATTATATTTAATATACTGTACATAAAATATCAAAAATTACACCAAATGTATATTATATACTCTAAATAAAACATGAAAAATGACAGTAAATATATATTACACTCTGTGTGAAATATCAAAAACTACACCAATTATATACGATATAATTTACATAAAATATCAAAAGGACACCAAATATAGATTATATACTGTACATAAAATATCAAAAAGTACAGCAAATATATTTCATATATTGTACATATAATATTAACTAAAAGTACACCAAATATATTTTATATAGTGTAAATAAAACATCAGAAAGTACAGTAAATATATATTACATACTGCACATAAAATATCAAAAAGTACACCAAATATGTGTTATATATACTGTAAATAAAGTATCAAAAACTGCAGTAATTATATTTAATATAATGTACATAAAATATCAAAAATTACACCAAATGTATATTATATACTGTAAATAAAATATCAAAATTACAGTAAATATATATTACATACTCTACATAAAATATCAAAAAGTACACCAAATATGTGTTATATATACTGTAAATAAACTATCAAAAACTACAGTAATTATATTTAATATACTCTACATAAAATATCAAAAGTTACACCAAATATGTGTTATATATACTGTAAATAAACTATCAAAAACTACAGTAATTATATTTAATATACTGTACATAAAATATCAAAAATTACACCAAATGTATATTATATACTGTAAATAAAATATCAAAAAGTACAGTAAATATATACTACACACCCTATGTAAAATATCAAAAACTACACCAAATACATATTATATAATTTACATAAATTAACAAAAGGACAACAAATATATATTATATACTGTACATAAAATATCGAAAAGAACAGTAAATATATTTCATATATTCTACATGTAATATTAACTAAAAGTACACCAAATACATTTTATATACTGTAAATAAAATATCAAAATACAGTAAATATATATTACATACTGTACATAAATTATCAAATAGTACACCAAATATGTGTTATATATACTGTAAATAAACTATCAAAATCTACAGTAATTATATTTAATATACTGCAAATAAAATATCAAAAATTACAGCAAATGTGTATTTTAGACTGTAAATAAAATATCAAAAAGGAAAGTAAATATCTAGTACACACCCTATGTAAAATATCAAAAACTACACCAAATTTATGTTATATAATTAACATAAAATATGAAAAGGACACCAAATATATCTTATATACGGTAGATAAAATATCAAAAAGTACAGTAAATATAATTCATATATTGTACATATAATATTAACTAAAAGTACACCATATACATTTTATATACTGTGAATAAAATATCAAAAAGTACTGTAAATATATATTACATACTGTACATAAAATATCAAAAAGTACACCAAATATGTGTTATATATACTGTAAATAAACTATCAAAAAATACAGTAATTATATTTAATATACTGTACATAAAATATCAAAAATTATACCAAATGTACATTATATAGTGTAAATAAATTATTAAAAAGGACAGTAAATATATATGACACAACCTATGTAAAATATCAAAGCCTACACCAAATATATATTATATAATTTACAAAAAATATCAAAAGTACCCCAAATATATATTATATACAGTACATAAAATATCAAAATGTACAGTAAATATATTTCATATATTGTACATATAATATTAACAAAAAGTACACAAAATACTTTTTATATACTGTAAATAAAATATCAAAATACAGTAAATATATATTACATACTCTACATAAAATATCAAAAAGTACACCAAATATGTGTTATATATACTGTAAATAAACTATCGAAATCTACAGTTATTATATTTAATATACTGTACATAAAATATCAAAAATTACACCAAATGTATAATATATACTCTAAATAAACTATCAAAAAGGACAGTAAATATATACTACACACCCCATGTAAAATATCAAAAACTACACCAAATATATATTATATAATTTACATAAAATATCAAAATGTCACCAAATATATCTTATACACTGTACATAAAATATCAAAAAGTACAGTAAATATATTTCACATATTGTACATATAATATTAAATAAAGTACACCAAATACATTTTATATACTGTAAATTAAATATCAAAAAGTACAGTAAATATATATTACAGACAGTACATAAAATATCAAGAAGTACACCAAATATGTGTTATGTATACAGTAAATAAAATATCAAAAATTACAGTAATTAAATTTCGTATATTGTACATATAATATTAACTAAAAGTACACCAAATACATTTTATATACTGTAAATAAAATATCAAAAAGTACAGTAAATATGTATTACATACACTACATAAAATATCAAAAAGTACACCAAATATGTGTTACAGATACTGTAAATAAACTATCAAAAACTACAGTAATTATATTTAATATACTGTACATAAAATATCAAAAATTACACCAAATGTATATTATATACTGTAAATAAAATATCAAAAAGTACAGTAAATATATACTACACACCCTATGTAAAATATCAAAAACTACACAAAATACGTATTATATAATTTACATAAAATAAAAAAAGGACACCAAATATATATTATATACTGTACATAAAATATCAAAAAGTACAGTAAATATATTTCATATATTCTACATGTAATATTAACTAAAAGTACACCAAATACATTTTATATACTGTAAATAAAATATCAAAAAGTACAGTAAATATAAATTACATACTGTACATAAAATATCAAATAGAACACCAAATATGTGTTATATATACTGTAAATAAACTATCAAAATCTACAGTAATTGTATTTAATATACTGTACATAAAATACCAAAAATTACACCAAATGTATATTTTAGACTGTAAATAAGATATCAAAAATGAAAGTAAATATATAGTACACACCCTATGTAAAATATCAAAAACTACACCAAGTTTATGTTATATAATTAACATAAAATATGAAAAGGACACCAAATATATCTTATATACTGTACATAAAATATGAAAAAGTACAGTAAATATAATTCATATATTGTACATATAATAATAACTAAAAGTACACCAAATACATATTATGTACTGTGAATAAAATACTAAAAGTACTGTAAATGTATATTACATACTGTACATAAAATATCAAAAAGTACACCAAATATGTGTTATATATACTATAAATAAACTATCAAAAACTACAGTAATTATATTTAATATACTGTACATAAAATATCAAAAATTACAACAAATGTACATTATATACTGTAAATAAAATATTAAAAAGGACAGTAAATATATATGACACACCCTATGTAAAATATCAAAATCTACACCAAATATATATTATATAATTTACATAAAATATCAAAAGTACACCAAATATATATTATATACTGTACATAAAATATCAAAAAGTACAGTAAATATATTTCATATTTTGTACATATAATATTAACTAAAAGTACACAAAATACATTTTATATACTGTAAATAAAATATCAAAATACAGTAAATATATGTTTCATACTGTACATAAAATATAAAGTAGTAGACCAAATATGTGTTATATATACTGTAAATAAACTATCATAAACTACAGTAATTATATTTAATATACTGTACATAAAATATCAAAAATTACCCCAAATGTACATTATATACCGTAAATAAAATATCAAAAAGGACAGTAAATATATACTACACACCCTATGTAAAATATCAAAAACTACACGAAATATATATTATATAATTTACATAAAATATCAAAAGTTCACCAAATATATCTTATACACCGTACATAAAATATCAAAAAGTACAGTAAATAGATTTCATATATTGTACATATAATATTAAATAAAGTACACCAAATACATTTTATATACTGTAAATTAAATATCAAAAAGTACAGTAAATATATATTACAGACAGTACATAAAGTATCAAGAAGTACACCAAATATGTGTTACATATACAGCAAATAAACTATCAAAAACTACAGTAATTATATTTCATATATTGTACATATAATATTAACTAAAAGTACGCAAAATACATTTTATATACACTAAATAAAATATCAAAATACAGTAAATATATATTACATACTCTACATAAAATATCAAATAGTACACCAAATATGTGTTATATATACTGTAAATAAACTATCATAAACTACAGTAATTATATTTAATATACTGTACATAAAATATCAAAAATTACACCAAAAGTATATTATATACTGTAAATAAAATATCAAAAAGACAGTAAATATATACTACACACCCTATGTAAAATATCAAAAACTACACCAAATATATATTATATAATTTACATAAAATATCAAAAGTTCACCAAATATATCTTATACACCGTACATAAAATATCAAATAGTACAGTAAATATATTTCATATATTGTACATATAATATTAAATAAAGTACACCAAATACATTTTATATACTGTAAATAAAATATCACAAATACAGTAAATATATATTACATACAGCACATAAAATATCAAGAAGTACACCAAATATGTGTTATATATACCGTAAATTAACTATCACAAACTACAGTAATTATATTTCATATATTGTACATATAATATTAACTAAAAGTACACCAAACACATTTTATATACTGTAAATAAAATATCAAAAAGTACAGTAAATATATATTACATACTGTATATAAAATATCAAAAAGTACAGTAAATATATTTCATATATTGGACATATAATATAAACTAAAAGTACAAAAAACACATTTTATATACTGTAAATAAAATATCCAAAGGTAAAGTAAATCTATATTACATACTGTACATAAAATATCAAATAGTACACCAAATATGTGTTTTATATACTGTATATAAACTATCAAAAACTACAGCAATTATATTTAACATACTGTATATAAAATATCAAAAATTACACCAAATATATATTATATACACTAAATATAATATCAAAAAGTACAGTAAATATTTATTACACACTGTGTTTAAAATATCAAAAATTACACACAATATATATTATATAATTTACATAAAATTTCAAAAGTACACCAAATATATATTATATACTGTACATAATATATCAGAAATTTCTGTAAATATATTTCATATAGTGTACATATAATATTAACTAAAATACACCAAATACATTTTATATACTGTAAACTAAATATTCAAACGTTCAGTAAATATATATTACATACTGTACATAAAATATCAAAAGTACACCAAATATGTGTTATATATACTGTAAATAAACTACCAAACACTACAGTAATCATATTTAATGTACTGTACATAAAATATCAAAAATTACACCAAATGTATATTATATACTGTAAATAAAATATCAAAAATTACAGTAAATATATATTACAAACTCTATGTAAATTATCAAAAACTACACCAAATATATATTATAAAATTTACATAAAATATCAAAAGTACAACAAATATATATTATATATTCTACATAAAATATCAAAATTTACAGTAAATATATTTCGTATATTGTACAGAGAATATTAACTAAAAGTACACCAAATACATTTTATGTACTGTAAATAAAATACCCAAAAGTACAGTAAATATATATTACATACTGTACATAAAATATCAAAAAGTACACCAAATATGTGTTATATATACTGTAAATAAGCTATCAAAAACTACAGTAATTATATTTAATATACTGTACATAAAATATCAAAAATTACACTAAATGCATATTATATACTGTAAATAAAATATCAAATAGTACAGTAAATATTTATTAAACACTCTATGTAAAATATCAAAAACTACACCAAACATATGTTATATAATTTACATAAAATATCTAAAGTACACCAAATATATATTATATACTGTACATAAAATATCAAAATGCACAGTAAATCTATTTCATATATTGTACGTGTAATATTAACTGAAAGTACACCAAATACATTTTATATACTGCAAATAAAATATCTAAAAGCACAGTAAATATATACTACATACTGTACATAAAATATCAAAAAGTACACCAAATCTGTGTTATATGTACTGTAAATAAACAATCAAAAAATACAGTAATTATATTTAATATACTGTAAATAAAATATCAAAAACTACACGAAATGTATACTATATACCGTAAAAAAATATCTAAAATTACAGTATATATATATTACACACTCTATGTAAAATATCAGAAACTACGCCAAATATATATTATATAATTTATATAAAATATCAAAAGCACACCAAATAGATATTATATACTGTACATAACGTATCAAAAAGTACAGTAAATATATTTCATATATTGTACATATAATATTAACTAAAAGTACACCAAATACATTTTATATACTCTAAATAAAATATCCAATAGTACAGTAAATATATATTACATACTGTACATAAAATATCAAAAAGTACACCAAATATGTGTTATATATACTGTAAATAAATTATAAAAACTACAGCAATTATATTTAATATAGTGTACATAAAATATGAAAAATTACACTAAATGCATATTATATACTGTAAATAAAATATCAAATAGTACAGTAAATATTTCTTACACACTCTATGTAAAATATCAAAAACTACACCAAATATATGTTATATAATTTACATAAAATATCAAAAGTACAGCAAATATATATTATATACTGTACATAAAATATCAAAAATTACACCAAATGCATATTATATACGGTAAATAACATATCAAAAAGGATAGCAATTATATATTACACACTCCATGTAAAATATCAAAAACTACACCAAATAGATAATATATAATTTACATAAAATATCAAAAGTACACCAAATATATATTATATACTCTACATAAAATATCAAAAAGTACAGTAAATATATTTCATATATTGCACATATAATATTAACTAAAAGTACACCAAATACATTTTATATACTGTAAATAAAATATCAAAAATACAGTAAATATATATTACATACTGTACAAAAAATATCAAAAAGTACACCAAATATGTGTTATATATAGTAAATAAAATATCAAAAACTACAGTAATTATATTTAATAAACTGTACATAAAATATCAAAAATTACACCAAATGTATAGTATATACTGTAAATAACATATCAAAAAGTACAGTAAAGATATATTACACATTGTCAGTAAAATATAAAAAACTACACCAAATATATATTATATACATTACATAAAATATCAAAAGTACAGGAAACTTATATTATACACTGTACATAAAATATCAAAATTACAGTAAATATATTCCATATATTGTACATATAATATTAACTAAAAGTACACCAAATACATTTCATATACTGTAAATAAAATATGAAAAACTACAGTAAATATGTATTACATACTGTACATGAAATATCAAAAGAACACCAAATATGTGTTATATATATTTTAAGTAAACTATCAAAAACTACCGTAATGATATTTAATATACTGTACATAAATTAGCAAAAATTACTCCAAATGTACATTATATACTGTAAATAAAATATCAAAATGTACAGTAAATATATATTACACACCCTATGTAAAATATCAAAAACTACACCAAATATACATTATATAATTTACATAAAATATCAAAAGGACACGAAATATATCTTATATATTCTACATAAAATATCAAAAATTACAGTAAATATATTTCATATATTGTACATAGATTATTAACTAAAAGTCCACCAAGTACCTTTTATATAGTGTAAATAAAATATCAAAAAGTACAGTAAAAATATATTACACACCATAAGTAAAATATCACAATCTACACCAAATATATATTACATAATTTACATTAACTATCAAAAGGACACCAAATATACCTTATATACTGTACATAAAATATCAAAATGTACAGTAAATATATTTCATATATTGTACATATATTATTAACTAAAAGTACACCAAATACATTTCATATATTATAAAGAAAATATGAAAAACTACAGTAATTATATATTACATACTGTACATGAAATATCAAAAGGACACCAAATATGTGTCCTTTATAATGTAAATACTCTATCAAAAACTACCATAATGATATTTAATATACTGTACATAAATTATCAAAAATTACTCCAAATGTACATTATATACTGTAAATAAAATATCAGAAAGTACAGTAAATATATATTACACACCCTATGTAAAATATCAAAAACTACACCAAATATATATTATATAATTTACATAAAATATCAAAAGGACACCAAATATACCTTATATACTGTACATAAAATATCAAAACGTACAGTAAATATATTTCAAATATTGTACATATAATATTAACTAAAAGTACACCAAATACATTTTATATACTGTAAATAAAATATCCAAAAGCACAGTAAATGTATATTACATACTGTACATAAAATATCAAAAAGCACACCAAATATGTGTTATATATACTGTAAATAAACAATCAGAAACTACAGTAATTATATTTAATATACTGTACATAAAATATCAAAAATTACACGAAATGTATACTATATACTGCACAAAAAGTATCTAAAATTACATTAAATATATATTACACACTCTATGTAAAATATCAAAAACTACGCCAAATATATATTATATAATTTACATAAAATATCAAAAGTACAACAAATAGATATTATATAGTGTACATAAAATATCATAATGCACAGTAAATATATTTCATATAATGTACATATATTGAGTAAAAGTACACCAAATTCATTTTATATACTGTAAATACAATATCCAATAGTACAGTAAATATATATTACATACTGTACATAAAATATCAAAAAGTACACCAAATATGTGTTATCTATACTGTAAATAAGCTATCAAAAACTACAATAATTATAATTAATATACTGTACATAAAATATCAAAAATTACACTAAATGCATATTATATAGTGCAAATAAAATATCAAATAGTACAGTAAATATTTATTGCACACTCTATGTTAAATATCAAATACTACACCAAATATGTTATATAATTTACATAAAATATCATAAGTACACCAAATATATATTATATACTGTACATAATATATCAAAATGCACAGTAAATCTATTTCATATATTGTACATATAATATTAACTGAAAGTACACCAAATACATTTTATATACTGTAAAAAATGTATCCAAAAGCACAGTAAATATATATTACGTACGGTACATAAAATATCAAAAAGTACACCAAATATGTGTTATATATACTGTAAACAAACAATCAAAAAATACAGTAATTATATTTAATATACTGTACATAAAATATCAAAAATTACACGAAATGTATACTATATACTGTAAAAAAATATCTAAAATTACAGTAAATATATGTTACACACTCTATGTAAAATATCAAAATCTACGACAAATATATATTATAGAATTTATATAAAATATCAAAAGTACGCCAAATAGATATTATATACTGTACATAAAATATCAAAAAGTACAGTAAATATATTTCATATATTGTACATATATCATTAACTAAAAGTACACCAAATACATTTTATATACACTAAATAAAATATCCAATAGTACAGTAAATATATATTACATACTGTACATAAATATCAAAAAGTACACCAAATATGTGTTATATATACTGTAAATAAGGTATAAAAACTACAGTAATTATATTTAATATACTGTACATAAAATATGAAAATTACACTAAATGCATATTATATACTGTAAATAAAATATCAAATAGTACAGTAAATATTTATTACACACTCTATGTAAAATATCAAAAACTACACCAAATATATGTTATATAATTTACATAAAATATCAAATTACACCAAATATATATTATATTCTGTACATAAAATATCAAATTGCACAGTAAAACTATTTCATATATTGTACATATAATATTAACTGAAAGTACACCAAATACATTTTATATATTGTAAATAAAATATCCAAATGCACAGTAAATATATATTACATACTGTAGATAAATTATACAAAAGTACACGAAATATGTGTTATATATACTGTAAATAAACAATGAAAAAAACAGTAATTATATTTAATATACTGTACATAAAATATCAAAAATTACACGAAATGTATACTATGTACTGTAAAAAATATCTAAAATTACATTAAATATATATTACACACTCTATGTAAAATACCAAAAACTACGCCAAATATATATTATATAATTTACATAAAATATCAAATGTACACCAGATAGATATTATATACTGTACATAAAATATCAAAAAGTACAGTAAATATATTGCAAATATTGTACATATAATATTAACTAAAAGTACACCAAATACATTTTATATACTGTAAATAAAATATCAAATAGTACAGTAAATATTTATTACACACTCTATGTAAAATATCAAAAACTACACCAAATATGTGTTATATATACTGTAAATAAGCAATCAAAAATTACAGTAATTATATTTAATATACTGTACATAAATTATCAAAAATTGCACGAAATGTATACTATATACTGTAAAAAAAATCTAAAGTTACAGTAAATATATATTACACACTCTATGTAAAATATCAAAAACTATGCCAAATATATATTATATAATTTACATAAAATATAAAATGTACAACAAATATATATATTATACTGAACATAAAACATCAAAAATACAGTAAATATATTGCAAATATTGTACATATAATATTAACTAAAAGTACACCAAATACATTTTATATACTGTAAATAAAATATCCAAAAGAACAGTAAATATATATTACATACTGTACATAAAATATCAAAAAGTACACCAAATATGTGTTATATATACTGTAAATAAACTATAAAAACTACAGTAATTATATTTAATATACTGTACATAAAATATCAAAAATTACACAAAATGTATATTATATACTGTAAAAAAATATCAAAAATTACAGTAAACATATATTACACATTCTATTTAAAATATCAAAAACTACACCAAAAATATATTTTATAATTTACATAAAATAGCAAAAGTACACTTAATATATTTTATATACTGAACATAAATTATGAAAATGTACAGTAAATATATTTCATATATTGTACATATAATATTAAATAAAGAACACCAAATACATTTTATACACTGTACATAAAATATCCAAATGTACAGTAAATATATATTACATACTGTGCATAAAATATCAAAAAGTACACCAAATATGTGTTATATATACTGTAAGTAAGCTATCAAAAACTACAGTAATTATATATAATATACTGTACATAAAACACATACTGTACATAAAATATCAAAAAGTACACCAAATGTGTGTTATATATACTGTAAAAAAGCTATAAAATCTACAGTAATTATATTTAATGTACTGTACATAAAATATCAAAAATTACACTAAATGCATATTATATACTGTAAATAAAATATCAAATAGTAAAGTAAATATTTATTGCACACTCTATGTAAAATATCAAAAACTACACCAAATATGTGTTATATATACAGTAAATAAACAATCAAAAATTACAGTAATTATATTTAATATACTGTACATAAAATATCAAAAAATACACGAAATGTATACTATATACTGTAAAAAAAATCTAAAATTACAATAAATATATATTACACACTCTATGTAAAATATCAAAAACTACACCAAATATATATTATATAATTTACATAAAATATCAAAAGTACACCAAATATATATTATATACTGTACATAAAATATCAAAAATACAGTAAATATATTGCAAATATTGTACATATAAAATTAACTAAAAGTACACCAAATACATTTTATATACTGTAAATAAAATATCCAAAACTACAATCAATATATATTACATACTGTACATAAAATATCAAAAAGTACACCAAAAATGTGTTATATATACTGTAAATAAACTATAAAAACTACAGTAATTATATTTAATATACTGTACATAAAATATCAAAAATTTCACCAAATGTATATTATATACTGTAAATAAAATATCGAAAAGTGCAGTAAATATATATTACACACTGTACCGAAAATATCAAAAACTACACCAAATATATATTATATAATTTACAGAAAATATCAAAAGTACACCAACTACATATTATATACTCTACATAAAATATCAAAAAGTACAGTAAATATGTTTCATATATTTTACATATAATATTAACTAAAAGTACACCAAATACATTTTATATACTGTAAATAAAATATCCAAAATACAGCAAATATATATTAGCTACTGTACATAAAAGTATCAAAAAGTACACCAAATATGTGTTATATATACTCTAAATAAACTGTCAAAAACTACAGTAATTGTATTTAATATACTGTACATAAAATATCAAAAATTACACAAAATGTATATTTTATACTGTAAATAAAATATCAAAAAGTATAGTAAATATATATTACACAGTCTATGTAAAATATCAAATACTACATCAAATATATATTATATAATTTATATAAAATATCAAAATTACACCAAATATATATTATATACTGTACATAAAATATCAAAAGTACAGTAAATATATTTCATATATTGTATATATAATACTAAATAAAAGTACACCAAATACATTTTATATACTGTAAAGTAAATATCCAAAATACAGTAAATATATATTACATAGCGTACATAAGATATCAAAATGTACACCAAATATGTGTTGTATATATTGTAATTAATCTATCAAAAACTACAGTAATAATATTCAATACACTGTACATAAAATATCAAAAATTACACCAAATGTATATTATATACTGTAAATAAAATATCCAAAAGTACAGTAAATATATATTACACATTCTTTGTAAAATATCAAAAACTACACCAAATAGACATTATATAATTTACAGAAAATATCAAAGTACAACAAATATATATTATATACTGTACATAAAATATCAAAATTACAGTAAAAATATTGCAAATATTGTACATATAATATTAACAAAAAGTACACCAAATACATTTTATATACTGTAAATAAAATATCCAATAGTACAGTAAATATATATTACATACTGTACATAAAATATCAAAAAGTACACCAAATATGTGTTATAGATACTGTAAATAAGCTATCAAAACTACAGTAATTATATATAATATACTGTATATAAAATATCAAAAATTACACTAAATGCATATTATATACTGTAAATAAAATATCAAATAGTACAGTAAATATTTATTACAGACTCTATGTAAAATATCAAAAACTACACCAAATATATGTTATATAATTTACATAAAATATCAAAAGTTCACCAAATATATATTATATACTGTACATAAAATATCAAAATGCACAGTAATCTATTTCATATATTGTACATATAATATTAACTGAAAGTACACCAAATACATTTTATATACTGTAAATAAAATATCCAAAAGCACAGTAAATATATATTACATACTGTACATAAAATTTCAAAAAGTACACCAAATATGTGTAATATATACTGTAAATAAACAATCAAAAACTACAGTAATTATATTTAGTATACTGTACATAAAATATCAAAAATTACACGAAATGTATACTATATACTTTAAAAAATATCTAAAATTACAGTAAATATATATTACACACTCTATGTAAAACATCAAAAACTACGCCAAATATATATTATATGATTTACATAAAATATCAAAAGTACACCAAATAGATATTATATACAGTTCATAAAATATGAAAAAGTTCAGTAAATATATTTCATATGTTGTACATATAATATTAACTAAAAGTACACCAAATACATTTTATATAGTGTAAATGAAATATCCAATAGTACAGTAAATATATATTACATATTGTACATAAAATATCAAAAAGTACACCAAATATGTGTTATATATACTGTAAATAAACTATAAAAACTACAGTAATTATATTTAATATACTGTACATAAAATATCATAAATTACACGAAATGCATATTATGTACTGTAAATAAAATATCAAATAGTACAGTAAATATTTATTACACACTCTATGTAAAATATCAAAAACTACACCATATATATGTTATATAATTTACATAAAATATCAAATGTACACCAAATATATATTATATTCTGTACATAAAATATCAAAATGCACAGTAAATCTATTTTATATATTTTACATATAATATTAACTGAAAGTACACCAAATACATTTTATATACTGTAAATAAAATATCCAAAAGCACAGTAAATATATATTACATACTGTACATAAAATATCAAAAAGTACACCAAATATGTGTTATATATACTGTAAATAAACAATCAAAAAATACACTAATTATATTTAATATACTGTACATAAAATATCAAAAATTACACGAAATATATACTATATACCGTAAAAAAAATCAAAAATTACAGTAAATATATATTACACACTCCATGTAAAATATCAAAAACTACACCAAATATACATTACATAATTTACATAAAATATCAAAAGTACACCAAATAGATATTATATATTGTACATAAAATATCAAAGTGTACAGTACATATATTTCATATATTGTACATATAATATTAACTAAAAGTACACCAAATACATTTTATATACTGTAAATAAAATATCCAATAGTACAGTAAATATATATTACATACTGTAAATAAAATATCAAAAAGTACACCAAATATGTGTTATATGTACTGTAAATAAAGTGTCAAAAACTACAGTAATTATATTTAATATACTGTACATAAAATGTCAAAAATTACACCAAATGTATATTATATACTGTAAATAAAATATCAAAAAGTACAGTAAATATATATTATACACAGTACCGAAAATATCAAAAACTACACCAAATATATATCATATAATTTACAGAAAATATCAAAAGTACACCAAATACATATTATATACTCTACATAAAATATCAAAATGTACATTAAATATATTTCATATATTTTACATATAATATTAACTAAAAGTACAGCAAATACATTTTATATAGTGTAAATAATATATCCAAAATACAGTAAATATATATTACCTACTGTACATAAAAGTATCAAAAAGTACAGCAAATATGTGTTATATATACTCTAAATAAACTATGAAAAACTACAGTAATTATATTTAATATACAGTACATAAAATATCAAAAATTATACAAAATGTATATTATATACTGTAAATAAAATATCAAAGTATAGTAAATATATATTACACAGTCTATGTAAAATATCAAAGACTACACCAAATATATATTATATAATTTATATAAAATATCAAATGTACACCAAATATATATTATATACTGTACATAAAATATCAAAAAGTACAGTAAATATATTTTATATATTGTATATATGATATTAACTACAAGTACACCAAATAAATTTTATATACTGTAAATTAAAAATCCAAAATTCAGTAAATATATATTACACAGTGTACATAAAATATCAAAAGTACACCAAATATGTGTTGTATATACTGTAAATAAAGTATCAAAAACGACAGTAATTATATTCAATATAGTGTACATAAAATATCAAAAATTACACCAAATGTGTATTATATACTGTAAATAAAATATCAAAAAGTACAGTAAATATATATTACACATTCTATGTAAAATATCAAAAACTACACTAAATATACATTATATAATTTACATAAAATATCAAAGTACAACAAATATATATTCTATACTGTACATAAAATATCAAAAAGAACAGTAAATATATCGCAAATATTGTACAAATAATATTAACAAAAAGTACATGAAATACATTTTATATACTGTAAATAAAATATCCAATAGTACAGTAAATATATATTACATACTGTACATAAAATATAAAAGTACACCAAATATGTGTTATATATACTGTAAATAAACCATCAAAAACTACAGTAATTATATTTAATATACTGTACATAAAATGTCAAAAATTACACCAAATGTATATTATATACTGTAAATAAAATATCAAATAGTACAGTAAATATTTATTACACACTCTATGTAAAATATCAAAAACTACACCAAATATATGTTATATAATTTACATAAAATATCAAAAGTACACCAAATATATATTATATACTGTAGATAAAATATCAAAATGCACAGTAAATCTATTTCGTATATTGTACATATAATATAAACTGAAAGTACACCAAATACATTTTATATACTGTAAATAAAATATCCAAAAGCACAGTAAATAGATATTACATACTGTACATGAAATATCAAAAAGTACACCAAATATGTGTTATATATACTGTAAATAAACTATAAAAAACGACAGTAATTATATTTAATATACTGTACATAAAATATCAAAAATTACACTAAATGCATATTATATACTGTAAATAAAATATCAAATAGTACAGTAAATATTTATTACACACTCTATGTAAAATATCAAAAACTACACCAAATATATGTTATATAATTTACATAAAATATCAAAAGCACACCAAATATATATTATATACTGTACATAAAATAACAAAAATTACACGAAATGTATACTATATACTGTAAAAAAAATCTAAAATTACAGTAATTATATATTACACACTCTATGTAAAATATCAAAAACTACGCCAAATATATATTGTATAATTTACGTAAAATATCAAATGTATAACAAATATATAGTATATACTGTACATAAAATATCAAAAGGTACAGTATATATATTGCAAATATTGTACATATAATATTACCTAAAAGTACACCAAATGCATTTTATATACTGTAAATAAAATATCCAAAAGTACAGTAAATATATCTCATATACTGTACATAAATTATCAAAAAGTACACCAAATACGTGTTATATATACTGTTAATAAACTATAAAAACTAAAGTAATTATATTTAATATACTGTACATAATATATCGAAAATTACACTAAATGCATATGATATACTGTAAATAAAATATCAAATAGTACAGTAAATATTTATTACACACTCTATGTAATTTATCAAAAACTACACCATATATATGTATATAATTTACATAAAATATCAAATGTACACCAAATATATATTAAATTCTGTACATAAAATATCAAAATGCACAGTAAATCTATTTCATATATTGTACATATAATATTAACTGAAAGTACACCAAATACATTTTATATACTGTAAATAAAATATCCAAAAGCACAGTAAATATATATTACATACTGTACATAAAATATCAAAAAGTACACCAAATATGTGTTATATATACTGTAAATAAACAATCAAAAAATACACTAATTATATTTAATATACTGTACATAAAATATCAAAAATTACACGAAATGTATACAATATATCGTAAAAAAAATCTAAAATTACAGTAAATATATATTACACACTCTATGTAAAATATCAAAAACTACGCCAAATATACATTACATAATTTACATAAAATATCAAAAGTACACCAAATACATATTATATACTGTACATAAAATATCAAAGTGTACAGTATATATATTTCATATATTGTACATATATTAACTAAAAGTACACCAAATACATTTTATATACTGTAAATAAAATATCCAATAGTACAGTAAATATATATTACATACTGTACATAAAATATAAAAGTACAACAAATATGTGTTATATATACTGTAAATAAACTGTCAAAAACTACAGTAATTATATTTAATATACTGTACATAAAATGTCAAAAATTACACCAAATGTATATTATATACTGTAAATAAAATATGAAATAGTACAGTAAATATTTATTACACACTCTATGTAAAATATCAAAAACTACACCAAATATATGTTATATAATTTACATAAAATATCAAAAGTACACCAAATATATATTATATACTCTACATAAAATATCAAAATGCACAGTAAATCTATTTCACATATTGTACATATAATATTAACTGAAAGTACACCAAATACATTTTATATACTGTAAATAAAATATCCAATAGTACAGTAAATATATATTACATACAGTATCTAAATTATCAAAAAGTACACCAAATATGCGTTATATATACTGTAAATAATCAAAAACTACAGTAATTATATTTAATATACTGTACATAAAATATCAAAAATTACACCAAATGTATATTATATACTGTAAATAAAATATTAAAAATTACAATAAATATATATTACACACTCTATGTAAAATATCAAAAACTACACCAATTATATATTATAAAATTTACATAAAATATCAAATCTACAACAAATATATATTACATACTGTACATAAATTATCAAAAAGTACAGTAAATATATTTCATATATTGCACATATAATATAAACTAAAAGTACAAAAAATACATTTTATATACTGTAAATAAAATATCCAAAGGTAAAGTAAATCTATATTACATACTGTACATAAAATATCAAATAGTACACCAAATATGTGTTTTATATACTGTATATAAACTATCAAAAACTACAGCAATTATATTTAACATACTGTATATAAAATATCAAAAATTACACCAAATATATATTATATACACTAAATATAATATCAAAAAGTACAGTAAATATTTATTACACACTCTGTTTAAAATATCAAAAATTACACACAATATATATTATATAATTTACATAAAATTTCAAAAGTACACCAAATATATATTATATACTGTACATAATATATCAGAAAGTTCTGTAAATATATTTCATATAGTGTACATATAATATTAACTAAAATACACCAAATACATTTTATATACTGTAAACTAAATATTCAAACGTTCAGTAAATATATATTACATACTGTACATAAAATATCAAAAGTACACCAAATATGTGTTATATACACTGTAAATAAACTACCAAACACTACAGTAATCATATTTAATATACTGTACATAAAATATCAAAAAGTACACCAAATGTATATTATATACTGTAAATAAAATATCAAAAATTACAGTAAATATATATTACAAACTCTATGTAAATTATCAAAAACTACACCAAATATATATTATAAAATTTACATAAAATATCAAAAGTACAACAAATATATATTATATATTCTACATAAAATATCAAAATTTACAGTAAATATATTTCGTATATTGTACAGAGAATATTAACTAAAAGTACACCAAATACATTTTATGTACTGTAAATAAAATACCCAAAAGTACAGTAAATATATATTACATACTGTACATAAAATATCAAAAAGTACACCAAATATGTGTTATATATACTGTAAATAAGCTATCAAAAACTACAGTAATTATATTTAATATACTGTACATAAAATATCAAAAATTACACTAAATGCATATTATATACTGTAAATAAAATATCAAATAGTACAGTAAATATTTATTAAACACTCTATGTATAATATCAAAAACTACACCAAACATATGTTATATAATTTACATAAAATATCAAAAGTACACCAAATATATATTATATACTGTACATAAAATATCAAAATGCACAGTAAATCTATTTCATATATTGTACGTGTAATATTAACTGAAAGTACACCAAATACATTTTATATACTGCAAATAAAATATCTAAAAGCACAGTAAATATATACTACATACTGTACATAAAATATCAAAAAGTACACCAAATCTGTGTTATATGTACTGTAAATAAACAATCAAAAAATACAGTAATTATATTTAATATACTGTAAATAAAATATCAAAAACTACACGAAATGTATACTATATACCGTAAAAAAATATCTAAAATTACAGTAAATATATATTACACACTCTATGTAAAATATCAGAAACTACGCCAAATATATATTATATAATTTATATAAAATATCAAAAGTACACCAAATAGATATTATATACTGTACATAACGTATCAAAAAGTACAGTAAATATATTTCATATATTGTACATATAATATTAACTAAAAGTACACCAAATACATTTTATATACTCTAAATAAAATATCCAATAGTACAGTAAATATATATTACATACTGTACATAAAATATCAAAAAGTACACCAAATATGTGTTATATATACTGTAAATAAATTATAAAAACTACAGTAATTATATTTAATATAGTGTACATAAAATATGAAAAATTACACTAAATGCATATTATATACTGTAAATAAAATATCAAATAGTACAGTAAATATTTCTTACACACTCTATGTAAAATATCAAAAACTACACCAAATATATGTTATATAATTTACATAAAATATCAAAAGTACAGCAAATATATATTATATACTGTACATAAAATATCAAAAATTACACCAAATGCATATTATATACGGTAAATAACATATCAAAAAGGATAGCAATTATATATTACACACTCCATGTAAAATATCAAAAACTACACCAAATAGATAATATATAATTTACATAAAATATCAAAAGTACACAAAATATATATTATATACTCTATATAAAATAACAAAAAGTACAGTAAATATATTTCATATATTGCACATATTATATTAACTAAAAGTACACCAAATACATTTTATATACTGTAAATAAAATATCAAAAATACAGTAAATATATATTACATACTGTACAAAAAATATCAAAAAGTACACCAAATATGTGTTATATATAGTAAATAAAATATCAAAAACTACAGTAATTATATTTAATAAACTGTACATAAAATATCAAAAATTACACCAAATGTATAGTATTTACTGTAAATAACATATCAAAAACTACAGTAAAGCTATATTACACATTCTCAGTAAAATATAAAAAACTACACCAAATATATATTATATACATTACATAAAATATCAAAAGTACAGGAAACTTATATTATACACTGTACATAAAATATCAAAATTACAGTAAATATATTCCATATATTGTACATATAATATTAACTAAAAGTACACCAAATACATTTCATATACTGTAAATAAAATATGAAAAACTACAGTAAATATGTATTACATACTGTACATGAAATATCAAAAGAACACCAAATATGTGTTATATATATTTTAAGTAAACTATCAAAAACTACCGTAATGATATTTAATATACTGTACATAAATTATCAAAAATTACTCCAAATGTACATAATATAGTGTATATAAAATATCAAAAAGTACAGTAAATATATATTACACACCCTATTTAAACTATCACAATGAACACCAAGTAGACATTATATAATTTACATAAAATATCAAAAGTACACCAAATATATATTATATAATCTATATAAAATATCAAAATGTACAGTAAATATATTTCATATATTGCACATATTATATTAACTAAAAGTACACCAAATACGTTTTATATACTGTAAATAAAATATCAAAATATACAGTAAATATATATTACGTACTGTACATGAAATATCAAAAGGACACCAAATATGTGTTATATATACTGTACATAAACTATCAAAAACTACCGTAATGATATTTAATATACTGTACATAAATTATCAAAAATTACTCCAAATGTACATTATATACTGTAAATAAAATATCAAAAAGTACAGTAAATATATATTACACACCCTATGTAAAATATCAGAAACTACACAAAAAATATATTATATAATTTACATAAAATATCAAAAGGACAGCAAATATATCTTATATAATCTACATAAAATATCAAAAATTGCAGTAAATATATTTCATATATTGTACAGAGAACATTAACTAAAAGTACACCAAGTACATTTTATATAGTGTAAATAAAATATCAAAATGTACAGTAAAAATATATTACACACCATATGTAAAATGTCACAATCTACACCAAATATATATTACATAATTTACGTAAAATATCAAAAGGACACAAAATATACCTTATATACTGTACATAAAATATCAAAAATTACACCAAATTAATATTATATACTGTAAATAAATTATCAAAAATACAGTAAATATATATTACACACCCTATGTAAAATATCAATAACTACAACAAATATATATTATTTAATTTCCATAAAATATCAAAAGGACACGAAATAAATCTTATATACTGTACATAAAATATCAAAATGTACAGTAAATATATTCCATATATTGTATATATAATATTAACTAAAAGTACACCAAATACATTTTCTATACTGTAAATGAAATATCTAAAAGTACAGTAAATATGTATTACATACTGTACATAAAATATCAAAAAGTACACCAAATATGTGTTTTATATACTGTAAATAAACTATAAAAAACTGCAGTAATTATATTTAATATACTGTACATAAAATATCAAAAATTACACCAAATGTACGTTATTTACTGTAAATAAAATATCAAAAAGTACAGTAAATATATATTACACACCATATGTAAAATATCACAATCTACACCAAATATATATTATATAATTTACATAAAATATCAAAAGGACACCAATTATATCTTATATACTGTACATAAAATATCAAAAAGTGCAGTAAACATATTTCATATATTGTACATATAATAATAATTAAAGTACAACAAATACATTTTATATACTGTAAATAAAATATCAAATAGTACAGTAAATATATATTACATACTGAACATAAAATATCAAAAAGTAAACCAAATATGTGTTATATATACTGTAAATAAACTATCAAAAACTACAGTACTCATATTTAATATACTGTACATAAAATATCAAAAAGTACAGTAAATATGTTTCATATATTGTACATATAATAATAATTAAAGTACAACAAATACATTTTATATACTGTAAATAAGATTTCAAAAATTACAGTAAATATATATTACATACTGTCCATAAAATATCATAAAGTACACCAAATATGTGTTATATATACTGTAAATAAACTATCAAAAACTACAGTAATCATATTTAATATACTGTACATAAAATATCAAAAATTACACCAAATGTATATTATATACTTTAAATAAAATATGAAAAAGGACAATAAATATATATTACACACCCTATGTAAAATATCAAAAACTACACCAAATATATATTATATAATTTACATAAAATATCAAAAGGACACCAAATATATATTATATGCTGTACATAAAATATCAAAAATTACAGTAAATATATGTCATATATTGTGCATATAATATTAACTAAAAGTACACCAAATACATTTTATATACTGTAAATAAAATATCAAATAGTACAGTAAATATATATTACATACTGAACATAAAATATCAAAAAGTAAACCAAATATGTGTTATATATACTGTAAATAAACTATCAAAAACTACAGTACTTATATTTAATATACTGTACATAAAATATCAAAAATTACACCAAATGTATAATATATACTGTAAATAACATATCAAAAAGGACAGTAAATATATACTACACACCCTATGTAAAATATCAAAAACTACACCAAACATATATTATATAATTTACATAAAATATCAAAACGAAACCAAATATATGTTATATACTGTACATAAATATCAAAAAGTACAGTAAATATATTTCATACATTGTACATATATTAAATAAAAGTACGCCAAATACATTTTATATACTGTAAATTAAATATCAAATATTACAGTAAAGATATATTACATACTGTACATAAAATATCAAAAACACCCCAAATATGTGTTATATATAGTGTAAATAAACTATGAAAAACTACAGTAATTATATTAATATACTGTACATAAAATATCAAAAATTACACCAAATATATTATATACTGTAAATAAACTATCAAAAATACAGTAAATATATATTACACACGCTATGTAAAATATAACAAACTACACCAAATATATATTTTACAATTTACATAAAATATCAAGAGGACACTAAATATATCTTATATACTGTAAATAAAATATGAAAAACTACAGTAAATATGTTTCATAGATTGTACATATAATATTAACCAAAAGTACAACAAATACATTTTATATACTGTAAATAAAATTTCAAAAAGTACAGTAAATATATATTACATACTGTATATAAAATATCAAAAAGTACACCAAATATGTGTTATATATACTGTAAATAAACTGTGAAAAACTACAGTAATTATATTTAACATACTGTACATAAAATATCAAAAATGACACCAAATGTATATTATATACTGTAAATAAAATATTAAAAAGGACAGTAAATATACATTACACCCTATGTAAAATATCAAAAACTACACCAAAAATATATTATATAATTTACATAAAATATCAAAAGGACACCAAATATATCTTATATACTGTACGTAAAATATCAAAAAGTACACCAAATGTGTGGTGTATATACTGTAAATATACTATGAAAAACTACAGTACTTATATTTAATATACTGTACATAAAATATCAAAATTTACACCAAATGTATAATATATACTGTAAATCAAATATCAAAAAGGACAGTAAATATATACTGCACTCCCTATGTAAAATATCAAAAACTACACCAAATATATATTATGTAATTTACATGAAATATCAAAAGGACAGCAAATATATATTATATACTGTACATAAAATATCAAAAATACAGAAAATGTATTTCATATATTGTGCATATAATATTAACTAAAAGTACACCAAATACATTTTATGTACTGTAAATAAAATATCAGAAAGTACAGTAAATATATATTACATACTGTACATAAAATATCAAAAAGTACAGCAATTATGTGTTATATATACTGTAAATAAACTATTAAAAACTACAGTACTTATATTTAATATACTGTACATAAAATATCAAAAAGTACAGTAAATATGTTTCATATATTGTACATATAATAATAATTAAAGTTCACCAAATACATTTTATATACTGTAAATAAAATATGAATAAGTACAGCAAATGTATATTACATACTGTATATAAAATATCAAAAAGTACACCAAATATCTGTTATATATACTGTAAATAAACTATCAAAAATTACAGTAATCATATTTAATATAATGTAGATAAAATATCAAATATTACACCAAATGTATAATACATACAGTAAATAAAATATCAAAAAGGACAGTAAATATATACTACACACCCTATGTAAAATATCAAAAACTACACCAAATATATATTATATAGTTTACATAAAATATCAAAAGGCCACCAAATATATCTCATATACTGTACAGAAAATATCAAAAAGTACAGTAAATATATTTCATATATTGTACATATAATATTAACTAAAAGTACACCAAATACATATTACATACTGTAAATAAAATATAAAAAATTACAGTAAGTATATATTATCTACTGTACATAAAATATCAAAAAGTACAGTAAATATATTTCATATATTGTACATATAATATTAACTAAAAGTACAACAAATACATTTTACATACTGTAAATAAAATATTAAAAATTACAGTAAGTATATATTATCTACTGTACATAAAATATCAAAAAGCACACCAAATATGTGTTATATATACTGTAAATAAACTATCAAAATCTTCAGTAATTATATTTAATATACTGTTCATAAAATATCAAAAATTACACCAAATGTATATTATACACTCTAAATAAAATATCAAAAATGACAGTAAATATATATTACACTCTATGTAAAATATCAAATACTACACCAAGTATATATTATATAATTTACATAAAATATCAAAATACACCAAATATATATTATATACTGTACATAAAATATCAAAAAGTACAGTAAATATATTTCATATATTGTACATATAATATTAATTAAAGTACACCAAATACATTTTACATACTGTAAATAAAATATCAAAAATTACTGTAAGTATATATTATCTACTCTACATAAAATATCAAAAAGTACAGTAAATATATTTCATATATTGTACATATAATATTAACTAAAAGTACACGAAATACATTTTACATACTGTAAATAAAATATAAAATTTACAGTAAGTATATATTATCTACTGTACATAAAATATCAAAAAGTACACCAAATATGTGTTATATATACTGTAAATAAACTATCAAAATCTTCAGTAATTATATTTACTATACTGTTCATAAAATATCAAAAATTACACCAAATGCATATTATACACTCTAAATAAAATATCAAAAAGGACAGTAAATATATATTACACTCTATGTAAAATATCAAAAGTTACACCAAATATATATTATATAATTTACATAAAATATCAAAATTTCACCAAATGTATATTATATACTGCACATAAAATATCAAAAAGTACAGTAAATATATTTCATATATTGTACATATACTATTAACTAATAGAACACCAAATACATTTTACATACTGTAAATAAAATATCAAAAATTACAGTAAGTATATGTACTCTACTGTACATAAAATATCAAAAAGTACACCAAATATGTGTTATATATACTGTAAATAAACTATCAAAATCTACAGTAATTATATTTAATATACTGTTCATAAAATATCAAAAATTACACCAAATGTATATTATACACTCTAAATAAAATATCAAAAAGGACAGTAAATATATATTACAATCTATGTAAAATATCAAAAACTACACCAAATATATATTATATAATTTACATAAAATATCAAAAGTACACAAAATATATATTATATATTGTACATAAAATATCAAAAGGGACAGAAAATATATTTCATATATTGTACATATAATATTAACTAAAAGTACACCAAATACATTTTACATACTGTAAATAAAATATCAAAAATTACAGTATGTATATATTATCTACTGTACAAAAAGTATCAAAAAGTACACCAAATATGTGTTATATATACTGTAAATAAACTATCAAAATCTTCAGTAATTATATTTAATATACTGTTCATAAAATATCAAAAATTACACCAAATATATACTATACACTCTAAATAAAATATCAAAAAGACAGTAAATATATATTACACTCTATGTAAAATATCAAAAACTACACCAAGTATATATTATATAATTTACATAAAATATCAAAAGTACACCAAATATACATTATATACTGTACATAAAATATCAAAAAGTACAGTAAATATATTTCATATATTGTACATATAATATTAACTAAAAGTACACCAAATACATTTTACATACTGCTAATAAAATATAAAAAATTACAGTAAGTATAAATTATCTACTGTACATAAAATATCAAAAAGTTCAGTAAATATATTTCATATATTGTACATATAATATTAACTAAAAGTACAACAAATACATTTTACATACTGTAAATAAAATATCAAAAATTACAGTAAGTATATATTATCTACTGTACAAAAAATATCAAAAAGTTCACCGAATATGTGTTATATATACTGTAAATAAACTATCAAAATCTTCAGTAATTATATTTAATATACTGTTCATAAAATATCAAAAATTACACAAAATGTATATTATACACTCTAAATAAAATATCAAAAAGGACAGTAAATATATATTACACCCTATGTAAAATATCAAAAACTAAACCAAGTATATATTATATAATTTACATAAAATATCAAAAGTAGACCAAATATATATTATATACAGTACATAAAATATCAAAAAGTTCAGTAAATATATTTCATATATTGTACATATAATATTAACTGAAAGTACTCCAAATACATTTTACATACAGTAAATAAAATATAAAAAATTACAGTAAGTATATATTATCTACTGTACATAAAATATCAAAAAGTACAGTAAATATATTTCATATATTGTACATATAATATTAACTAAAAGTACAACAAATACATTTTACATACTGTAAATAAAATATAAAAAATTTCAGTAAGTATATATTATCTACTGTACATAAAATATCAAAAAGTACACCAAATATGTGTTATATATACTGTAAATAAACTATCAAAATCTTCAGTAATTATATTTAATATACTGTTCATAAAATATCAAAAATTACACCAAATGTATATTATACACTCTAAATAAAATATCAAAATGACAGTAAATATATATTACACTCTATGTAAAATATCAAAAATTACACCAAATATATATTATATAATTTACATAAAATATCAAAAGTACACCAAATATATATTATATACTGTACATAAAATATCAAAAAGTACAGTAAATATATTTCATATATTGTACATATAATATTAACTAAAATTACACCACATACATTTTACATACTGTAAATAAAATATCAAAAATTACAGTAAGCGTATATTATCTACTGCACATAAAATATCAAAAAGTACACCAAATATGTGTTACATATACTGTAAATATTTACCAAAATCTTCAGTAATTATATTGAATATACTGTTCATAATATATCAAAAATTACACACAATGTATATTATACACTCTAAATAAAATATCAAAAAGGACAGTAAATATATATTACACTCTATGTAAAATATCAAAAACTGCACCAAATATATATTATATAATTTACATAAAATATCAAAAGTACACCAAATATATATTATATACTGTACATAAAATATCAAAAAGTACAGCAAATATATTTCATATATTGTACATATAATATTACCTAATAGTACAACAAATAAATTTTACATACTGTAAATAAAATACCAAAAATTACATTAAGTATATATTATCTACTGTACATAAAATATCAAAAAGTACACCAAATATGTGTTATATATACTGTAAATAAACTATCAAAATCTTCAGTAATTATATTTAATATACTGTTCATAAAATATCAAAAATTACACCAAATGTATATTATACATTCTAAATAATATATCAAAAACGACAGTAAATATATATTACACTCTATGTAAAATATCAAAAACTACACCAAATATATATTATATAATTTACATAAAATATCAAAAGTACACAAAATATATATTATATATTGTACATAAAATATCAAAAAGTACAGTAAATATATTTCATATATTGTACATATAATATTAACTAAAAGTACCCCAAATACATTTTACATACTTTAAATAAAATATCAAGAATTACAGTAAGTATATATTATCTACTGTACAAAGTATCAAAAAGTACACCAAATATGTGTTATATATACTGTAAATAAACTATCAAAATCTTCAGTAATTATATTTAATATACCGTTCATAAAATATCAAATATTACACCAAATGTATATTATACACTCTAAATAAAATATCAAAAAGGACAGTAAATATATATTACACTCTATGTAAAATATCAAAAACTAAACCAAGTATATATTGTATAATTTACATAAAATATCAAAAGTACACCAAATATATATTATATACTGTACATAAAATATCAAAAAGTACAGTAAATATATTTCATATATTGTACATAGAATATTAAGTAAAAGTACACCAAATACATTTTTTATACTGTAAATAAAATATAAAAAATTACAGTAAGTTTATATTATCAACTGTACATAAAATATCACAAAGTACAGTAAATATATTTCATATATTGTACATATAATATTAACTAAAAGTACACCAAATACATTTTACATACAGTAAATAAAATAACAAAAATTACAGTAAGTATATATTATCTACTGTACATAAAATATCAAAAAGTTCAGTAAATATATTTCATATATTGTACATATAATATTAACTAAAAGTACACCAAATACATCTTACATACTGTAAATAAAATATAAAAATTACAGTAAGTATATATTAACTACTGTACATAAAATATCAAAAAGTACACCAAATATGTGTTATATATACTGTAAATAAACTATCAAAATCTTCAGTAATTATATTTAATATACTGTTCATAAAATATCAAAAATTACACCAAACGTATATTATACACTCTAAATAAAATATCAAAAAGGACAGTAAATATATATTACACACTATGTAAAATATCAAAAATTACACCAAATATATATTATATAATTTACATAAAATATCAAAAGTACACCAAATATATATTATATACTGTACAAAAAATATCAAAAAGTACAGTAAATATATTTCATATATTGTACATATAATATTAACTAAAATTACAGCACATACATTTTACATACTGTAAATAAAATATCAAAAATTACAGTAAGAATATATTATCTACTGTACATAAAATATCAAAACGTACACCAAATATGTGTTACATATACTGTAAATATCTACCAAAATTTTCAGTAATTATATTGAATATACTGTTCATAAAATATCAAAAATTACACACAATGCATATTATACACTCTAAATAAAATATCAAAAAGGACAGTAAATATATATTACACTCTATGTAAAATATCAAAAACTACACCAAATATATATTATATAATTTACATAAAATATCAAAAGTACACCAAATATATATTATATACTGTACATAAAATATCAAAAAGTACAGCAAATATATTTCATATATTGTACATATAATATTAACTAAAAGTACAACAAATACATTTTACATACTGTAAATAAAATACCAAAAATTACATTAAGTCTATATTATCTACTGTACATAAAATATCAAAAAGTACACCAAATATGTGTTATATATACTGTAAATAAACTATCAAAATCTTCAGTAATTATATTTAATATACTGTTCATAAAATATCAAAAATTACACCAAATGTATATTGTAAACTCTAAATAAAATATCAAAAAGGACAGTAAATATATATTACACTCCATGTAAAATATCAAAAACTACACCAAATATATATTATATAATTTACATAAAATATCAAAAGTACACCAAATATATATTATATACTGTACATAAAATATCAAAAAGTACAGTAAATATATTTCATATATTGTACATATAATATTAACTAAAAGTACACCAAATACATTTTACATACTGTAAATAAAATATAATAAATTACAGTAAGTATATATTATCTACAGTACATAAAATATCAAAAAGTACAGTAAATATATTTCATATATTGTACATATAATATTAACTAAAAGTACAACAAATACATTTTACATACTGTAAATAAAATATTAAAAATTACAGTAAGTATATATTATCTACTGTACATAAAATATCAAAAAGCACACCAAATATGTGTTATATATACTGTAAATAAACTATCAAAATCTTCAGTAATTATATTTAATATACTGTTCATAAAATATCAAAAATTACACCAAATGTATATTATACACTCTAAATAAAATATCAAAAAGGACAGTAAATATATATTACACTCTATGTAAAATATCAAATACTACACCAAGTATATATTATATAATTTACATAAAATATCAAAATACACCAAATATATATTATATACTGTACATAAAATATCAAAAAGTACAGTAAATATATTTCATATATTGTACATATAATATTAATTAAAGTACACCAAATACATTTTACATACTGTAAATAAAATATCAAAAATTACTGTAAGTATATATTATCTACTCTACATAAAATATCAAAAAGTACAGTAAATATATTTCATATATTGTACATATAATATTAACTAAAAGTACACGAAATACATTTTACATACTGTAAATAAAATATAAAATTTACAGTAAGTATATATTATCTACTGTACATAAAATATCAAAAAGTACACCAAATATGTGTTATATATATTGTAAATAAACTATCAAAATCTTCAGTAATTATATTTAATATACTGTTCATAAAATATCAAAAATTACACCAAATGCATATTATACACTCTAAATAAAATATCAAAAAGGACAGTAAATATATATTACACTCTATGTAAAATATCAAAAGTTACACCAAATATATATTATATAATTTACATAAAATATCAAAATTTCACCAAATGTATATTATATACTGCACATAAAATATCAAAAAGTACAGTAAATATATTTCATATATTGTACATATAATATTAACTAAAATTACACAAAATACATTTTACATACTGTAAATAAAATATCAAAAATTAGAGTAAGTATATATTATCTACTGTACATAAACTATCAAAAAGTACAACAAATATGTGTTATATATACTGTAAATAAACTATCAAAATCTTCAGTAATTATATTTAATATACTGTTCAAAAATATCAAAAATTACACCCAATGTATATTATACACTCTAAATAAAATATCAAAAAGGTCAGTAAATATATATTACACTCTATGTAAAATATCAAAAACTACACCAAATATATATTATATAATTTATATAAAATATCAAAAGTACACCAAATATATATTATATACTCTACATAAAATATCAAAAAGTATAGTAAATATATTTCATATATTGTACATATACTATTAACTAATAGAACACCAAATACATTTTACATACTGTAAATAAAATATCAAAAATTACAGTAAGTATATGTAATCTACTGTACATAAAATATCAAAAAGTACACCAAATATGTGTTATATATACTGTAAATAAACTATCAAAATCTACAGTAATTATATTTAATATACTGTTCATAAAATATCAAAAATTACACCAAATGTATATTATACACTCTAAATAAAATATCAAAAAGGACAGTAAATATATATTACAATCTATGTAAAATATCAAAAACTACACCAAATATATATTATATAATTTACATAAAATATCAAAAGTACACAAAATATATATTATATATTGTACATAAAATATCAAAAGGGACAGTAAATATATTTCATATATTGTACATATAATATTAACTAAAAGTACACCAAATACATTTTACATACTGTAAATAAAATATCAAAAATTACAGTATGTATATATTATCTACTGTACAAAAAGTATCAAAAAGTACACCAAATATGTGTTATATATACTGTAAATAAACTATCAAAACCTTCAGTAATTATATTTAATATACTGTTCATAAAATATCAAAAATTACACCAAATATATACTATACACTCTAAATAAAATATCAAAAAGACAGTAAATATATATTACACTCTATGTAAAATATCAAAAACTACACCAAGTATACATTATATAATTTACATAAAATATCAAAAGTACACCAAATATACATTATATACTGTACATAAAATATCAAAAAGTACAGTAAATATATTTCATATATTGTACATATAATATTAACTAAAAGTACACCAAATACATTTTACATACTGCTAATAAAATATAAAAAATTACAGTAAGTATAAATTATCTACTGTACATAAAATATCAAAAAGTTCAGTAAATATATTTCATATATTGTACATATAATATTAACTAAAAGTACAACAAATACATTTTACATACTGTAAATAAAATATCAAAAATTACAGTAAGTATATATTATCTACTGTACAAAAAATATCAAAAAGTTCACCAAATATGTGTTATATATACTGTAAATAAACTATCAAAATCTTCAGTAATTATATTTAATATACTGTTCATAAAATATCAAAAATTACACAAAATGTATATTATACACTCTAAATAAAATATCAAAAAGGACAGTAAATATATATTACACCCTATGTAAAATATCAAAAACTAAACCAAGTATATATTATATAATTTACATAAAATATCAAAAGTAGACCAAATATATATTATATACTGTACATAAAATATCAAAAAGTTCCGTAAATATATTTCATATATTGTACATATAATATTAACTGAAAGTACTCCAAATACATTTTACATACAGTAAATAAAATATAAAAAATTACAGTAAGTATATATTATCTACTGTACATAAAATATCAAAAAGTACAGTAAATATATTTCATATATTGTACATATAATATTAACTAAAAGTACAACAAATACATTTTACATACTGTAAATAAAATATAAAAAATTTCAGTAAGTATATATTATCTACTGTACATAAAATATCAAAAAGTACACCAAATATGTGTTATATATACTGTAAATAAACTATCAAAATCTTCAGTAATTATATTTAATATACTGTTCATAAAATATCAAAAATTACACCAAATGTATATTATACACTCTAAATAAAATATCAAAATGACAGTAAATATATATTACACTCTATGTAAAATATCAAAAATTACACCAAATATATATTATATAATTTACATACAATATCAAAAGTACACCAAATATATATTATATACTGTACATAAAATATCAAAAAGTACAGTAAATATATTTCATATATTGTACATATAATATTAACTAAAATTACACCACATACATTTTACATACTGTAAATAAAATATCAAAAATTACAGTAAGAGTATATTATCTACTGTACATAAAATATCAAAAAGTACACCAAATATGTGTTACATATACTGTAAATATCTACCAAAATCTTCAGTAATTATATTGAATATACTGTTCATAAAATATCAAAAATTACACACAATGTATATTATACACTCTAAATAAAATATCAAAAAGGACAGTAAATATATATTACACTCTATGTAAAATATCAAAAACTACACCAAATATATATTATATAATTTACATAAAATATCAAAAGTACACCAAATATATATTATATACTGTACATAAAATATCAAAAAGTACAGCAAATATATTTCATATATTGTACATATAATATTAACTAATAGTACAACAAATAAATTTTACATACTGTAAATAAAATACCAAAAATTACATTAAGTATATATTATCTACTGTACATAAAATATCAAAAAGTACACCAAAGATGTGTTATATATACTGTAAATAAACTATCAAAATCTTCAGTAATTATATTTAATATACTGTTCATAAAATATCAGAAATTACACCAAATGTATATTATACACTCTAAATAATATATCAAAAACGACAGTAAATATATATTACACTCTATGTAAAATATCAAAAACTACACCAAATATATATTATATAATTTACATAAAATATCAAAAGTACACAAAATATATATTATATATTGTACATAAAATATCAAAAAGTACAGTAAATATATTTCATATATTGTACATATAATATTAACTAAAAGTACACCAAATACATTTTACATACTTTAAATAAAATATCAAGAATTACAGTAAGTATATATTATCTACTGTACAAAGTATCAAAAAGTACACCAAATATGTGTTATATATACTGTAAATAAACTATCAAAATCTTCAGTAATTATATTTAATATACCGTTCATAAAATATCAAAAATTACACCAAATGTATATTATACACTCTAAATAAAATATCAAAAAGGACAGTAAATATATATTACATTCTATGTAAAATATCAAAAACTAAACCAAGTATATATTGTATAATTTACATAAAATATCAAAAGTACACCAAGTATATATTATATACTGTACATAAAATATTAAAAAGTACAGTAAATATATTTCATATATTGTACATAGAATATTAAGTAAAAGTACACCAAATACATTTTTCATACTGTAAATAAAATATAAAAAATTACAGTAAGTTTATATTATCAACTGTACATAAAATATCACAAAGTACAGTAAATATATTTCATATATTGTACATATAATACTAACTAAAAGTACACCAAATACATTTTACATACAGTAAATAAAATAACAAAAATTACAGTAAGTATATATTATCTACTGTACATAAAATATCAAAAAGTTCAGTAAATATATTTCATATATTGTACATATAATAATAACTAAAAGTACACCAAATACATCTTACATACTGTAAATAAAATATAAAAATTACAGTAAGTATGTATTAACTACTGTACATAAAATATCAAAAAGTACACCAAATATGTGTTATATATACTGTAAATAAACTATCAAAATCTTCAGTAATTATATTTAATATACTGTTCATAAAATATCAAAAATTACACCAAATGTATATTATACACTCTAAATAAAATATCAAAAAGGACAGTAAATATATATTACACCCTATGTAAAATATCAAAAATTACACCAAATATATATTATATAATTTACATAAAATATCAAAAGTACACCAAATATATATTATATACTGTACAAAAAATATCAAAAAGTACAGTAAATATATTTCATATATTGTACATATAATATTAACTAAAATTACACCACATACATTTTACATACTGTAAATAAAATATCAAAAATTACAGTAAGAATATATTATCTACTGTACATAAAATATCAAAAAGTACACCAAATATGTGTTACATATACTGTAAATATCTACCAAAATTTTCAGTAATTATATTGAATATACTGTTCATAAAATATCAAAAATTACACACAATGCATATTATACACTCTAAATAAAATATCAAAAAGGACAGTAAATATATATTACACTCTATGTAAAATATCAAAAACTACACCAAATATATATTATATAATTTACATAAAATATCAAAAGTACACCAAATATATATTATATACTGTACATAAAATATCAAAAAGTACAGCAAATATATTTCATATATTGTACATATAATATTAACTAAAAGTACAACAAATACATTTAAATACTGTAAATAAAATACCAAAAATTACATTAAGTCTATATTATCTACTGTACATAAAATATCAAAAAGTACACCAAATATGTGTTATATATACTGTAAATAAACTATCAAAATCTTCAGTAATTATATTTAATATACTGTTCATAAAATATCAAAAACTACACCAAATGTATATTATACACTCTAAATAAAATATCAAAAAGGACAGTAAATATATATTACACTCCATGTAAAATATCAAAAACTACACCAAATATATATTATATAATTTACATAAAATATCAAAAGCACAACAAATATATATTATATACTGTACATAAAATATCAAAAAGTACAGTAAATATATTTCATATATTGTACATATAATATTAACTAAAAGTACACCAAATACATTTTATATACTGTAAATAATATATCAAAAATTACAGTAAATATATATTACATACTGTACATAATATATCAACAAGTACACCAAATATGTTATATACTGTAAATAAAGTATCAAAAACTACAGTAATTATATTTAATATACTGTACATAAAATACCAAAAATTACACCAAATGTACATTACATAGTGTAAATAAAATATCAAAAAGGACAGTAAATATATACTACACACCCTATGGAAAATATCAAAAACTGCACCAAAGATATGATTTATAATTTACATAAAATATCAAAAGGCCACCAAATATATCTTATATACTGTACATAAAATATCAAAAAGTACAGTAAATATATTTCATATATTGTACATATAATATTAACTAAAAGTACACCAAATACATTTTATATACTGTAAATAAAATATCAAAAATTACAGTAAATATATATTACATACTGTACATAATATATCAAGAAGTACACCAAATATGTGTTATATATACTGTAAATAAACTATCAAAAACTACAGTAATTATATTTAATATACTGTATATAAAATATCAAAAATTACACCAAATGTGTATTACATACGGTAAATAAAATATCAAAAAGACAGTAAATATATACTACACACCCTATATAAAATATCAAAAACTACACAAAATATATATTATATAATTTACTTAAAATATCAAAAGGCCACCAAATATATCTTATATACTGTACATAAAATATCAAAAGGTACAGTAAATACATTTCATATATTGTACTTATAATATTAACTAAATGTTCACCAAATACATTTTATATACTGTAAACAATATATCAATAAGTACAGCAAATGTATATTACATACTGTACATAAAATATCAAAAAGTACACCAAATATCTGTTATATATACTGTTAATAAACTATCAAAAATTACAGTAATCATATTTAATATACTGTAGATAAAATATCAAATATTACACCAAATGTATATTACATACTGTAAATAAAATATCAAAAAGGACAGTAAATATATACTACACACCCTATGTAAAATATCAAAAACTACAGCAAATATATATTATATAGTTTACATAAAATATCAACAGGCCACCAAATATATCTCATATACTGTACAGAAAATATCAAAAAGTACAGTAAATATATTTCATATATTGTACATATAATATTAACTAAAAGTACACCAAATACATTTTATATACTGTAAATAATACATCAAAAATACAGTAAAAGTATATTACATACTGTACATAATATATGAAAAAGTACACCAAATATGTGTTATATATATCGTAAATAAACTATCAAAATCTACATTAATTATATTTATTATACTGTACATAAAATATCAAAAATTACACCAAATGTATATATTATACTCTAAATAAAATATCAAAAATGACAGTAAATATATATTATACTCTATGTAAAATATCAAAAACTACACCAAATATATATTATATAATTTACATAAAATATCAAATGTACACCAAATATATATTATATACTGTACATAAAATGTCAAAAAGTACAGTAAATATATATTACATACTGTACATAAAATATCAAATAGTACACCAAATATGTGTTATATATACTGTAAATAAAGTATTAAAAAATACAGTAATTATATTTAATATACTGCACATAAAATATCAAAAATTACACCAAATGTATATCACATACTATAAATAAAATATCAAAAAGACAGTAAATATATACTACACATCCTATGTAAAATATCAAAAAACACACCAAATATATATTATACAATTTACATAAAATATCAAAAGACCACCAAATATATCTTATACACTATACATAAAATATCAAAATATACAGTAAATATATTTCATCTATTGTACATATAATATTAAATAAAGGTACACAAAATGCATTTCATATACTGTAAGTAAAATATCAAAAAGTACAGTAAATATATATTACATACTGTATATAAAATATCAAAAAGTACACCAAATATGTGTTATATATACTGTAAATAAACTGTCAAAAACTACAGTAATCATATTTAATATACTGTACATAAAATATCAAATAATACACCAAATATATATTACATACTGTAAATAAAATATCAAAAAGGACAGTAAATATATTCTACACACCCTATGTAAAATATCAGAAACTACACCAAATATGTATTATATAATTTACATAAAATTTCAAAAGGCCACCAAATATATCTTATATACTGAACATAAAATATCAAAAAGTACAGTAAATATATATCATATATTGTACATCTAATATTTACTAAAACTACACCAAATACATTTTATATACTGAAAATAAAATATCAAAAATACAGTAAATATATATTGCATACTGTACATAATATATCAAAAAGTACACCAAATATGTGTTATATATACTGTAAATAAACTATCAACAACTACAGTAATTATATTTAATATACTGTACATAAAATATCAAAAATTACACCAAATGTATATCACATACTGTAAATAAAATATCAAAAAGACAGTAAATATATACTACACATCCTATGTAAAATATCAAAAACTACACCAAATATATATAATACAATTTACATAAAATATCAAAAGGCCACCAAATATATCTTATATACTGTACATAAAATATCAAAATGTACAGTAAATATATTTCATATATTGTACATATAATATTAAATAAAAGTACACCAAATACATTTCATATACTCTAAATAAAATATCAAATGTAGAGTAAATATATATTACATACTGTACATAAAATATCAAAAAGTACACCAAATATGTGTTACATATACTGTAAATAAACTATCAAAAACTACAGTAATCATATTTAATATACTGTACATAAAATATCAAATATTACACCAAATGTATATTACATACTGTAAATAAAATATCAGAAAGGACAGTAAATATATACTACACACCCTATGTAAAATATCAAAAACTACACCAAATATGAATTATATAAGTTACATAAAATTTCAAAAGGCCACCAAAGATATCTTATATACTGTACATAAAATATCAAAAAGTACAGTAAATATATTTCATATATTGTTCATATAATATTAACTAAAAGGACACCAAATACATTTTTTATACTGTAAATAATATATCAAAAATACAGTAAAAATATATTACATACTGTACATTATATATGAAAAGGTACACCAAATATGTGTTATATATATAGTAAATAAATTATCAAAAACTACAGTAATTATATTTAATATACTGTACATAAAATATCAAAAATTACACCAAATGTATATTTTATACTCTAAATAAAATATCAAAAATGACAGTAAATATATATTACACTCTATGTAAAATATCAAAAACTACACCAAATATATATTATATAATTTACATAAAATATCAAAAGTACACCAAATATATATTATATACTGTACATAAAATGTCAAAAAGTACAGTAAATATATATTACATACTGTACATTAAATATGAAAAAGTACACCAAATAGGTGTTATATATAGTGTAAATAAAGTATCAAAAACTACAGTAATTATATTTAATATACTGTACATAAAATATCAGAAATTACACCAAATGTATATTATATAGTGTAAATAAAATATCAAAAACAACAGTAAATATATATTACACACCCTATGTAAAATATCAAAAACTACACTAAATATATATTATATAATTTACATAAAATATCAAAAGGCCACCAAATATATCTTATATACTGTACATAAAATATCAAAAATACAGTAAATATATTTCATATATTGTACATATCATATTAACTAAAAGAACACCAAATATATTTTATATACTGTAAACAAATTATCAAAAATACAGTAAAGATATATTACATACTTTACATAAAATATCAAAAAGTACAACAAATATATGTTATATATACTGTAAATAAACTATCGAAAACTACATTAATTATATTTAATATACTGCATATATAATATCAAAAATTACACCAAATGTATATTTTATACACTAAATAAAATATCAAAAAGGACAGTAAATATATATTACACTCTATGTAAAATATTAAAAACTACACCAATTATATATTATATAATTTACATAAAATATCAAAAGTACACCAAATATATATTATATACTGTACATAAAATGTCAAAAAGTACAGTAAATATATTTTATATATTGTACATATAAGATTAACTTAAAGTACACCAAATATATTTTATATACTGTAAAAAAAATTTCAAATGTACACTAAATATATATTACATACCGTACATAAAATATCAAAAAGTACACCAAATATGTGTTATATATACTGTAAATAAACTATCAAAAACTACAGTAATTATATTTAATATACTGTACATAAAATATCAAAAATTACACCAAATGTATATTATATACTGTAAATAAATTATCAAAAAACAGTAAATATATACTACACACCCTATGTAAAATATCAAAAACTACACCAAATATATATTTTATAATTTACATAAAATATAAAAAGCCCACCAAATATATTTTATATACTGTACATAAAATATCAAAAAGTACAGTAAATATATTTCATATATTGTACATATAATATTAACTAAAAGTACACTAAATACATTTTCTATACTGTAAATAAAATATCAAAAAATTCATTAAATATATATTATGTACTGTACATAATATATCAAAAATTACACCAAATATATATTTTATATACTGTAAATAAACTGTCAAAAACTACAGTAATTATATTTAATATACTGTACATAAAATAACAAAAATTACACCAAACGTATATTTCATACTGTAAATAAAATATGAAAAAGGACAGTAAATATATACTACAAACCCTATGTAAAATATCAAAAACTACACCAAATATTTATTATATAATTTACATAAAATATCAAAAGGCCACCAAATATATCTTATATACTGTACATAAAATATCAAAAAGTACAGTAAATATATTTCATATATTGTACATATAATATTAACTAAAAGTACACCAAATACATTTTATATACCGTAAATAAAATATCAAAGTACAGTAAAAATATATTACATACTGTACATAATATATGAAAAAGTACACCAAATATGTGTTATATATATTGTAAATAAACTATCAAAAACTACAGTAATTATATTTAATATACTGTACATAAAGTATCAAAAATTACACCAAATCTATATTACATACTGTAAATAAAATATCAAAAAGGACAGTAAATATATACTACACACCCTATGTAAAATATCAAAAACTACACCAAATATATATTATATAATTTACATTAAATATCAAAAGGCCACCAAATATATCTTATATACTGTACATAAAATATCAAAATGTACAGTAAATATATTTCATATATTGTACTTATAATATTAACTAAAAGTACACCAAATACATTTTATATACTGTAAATAAAATATCAAAAATGCAGTAAAAATATATTACATACTGTACATAATATATGAAAAAGTACACCAAATATGTGTAATATATATTGGAAATAAACTATCAAAAACTACGGTAATTATATTTAATATACTGTACATAGAATATCAAAAATTACACCAAATGAATATTACATACTGTAAATAAAATATCAAAAAGTACAGTAAATATATACTACACACCCTATGTAAAATGTCAAAAACTACACCAAATATACATTATATAATTTACATAAAATAAAAAAGGCCACCAAATATATCTTATATACTGTACATTAAATATCAAAAAGTACAGTAAATATATTTCATATATTGTACATATAATATTAACTAAAAGTACACCAAATACATTTTATATACTGTAAATAAAATATCAAAAAGTATAGTAAATATATATTATGTACTGTACATAATATATCAAAAAGTTCATTAAATATGTGTTATATATACTGTGAATAAACTATCAAAAACTACAGTAATTATATTTAATATACTGTACATAAAATATCAAAAATTACACCAAATGTATATCACATACTGTAAATAAAATATCAAAAAGCACAGTAAACACATACTACACACCCTATGTAAAATATCAAAAACTACACCAAATATATGTTATATAATTTACATACAATATAAAAAGGCCACCAAATATATCTTATATACTGTACATAAAATATCAAAAAGTACAGTAAATATATTTCATATATTGTACATATAATATTAACTAAAACTACACCAAATACATTTTATATACTGTAAATAAAATATCAAAAATACAGTAAATATATATTACATACTGTACATAATATATCAAAAAGTACACCAAATATGTGTTATATATACTGTAAATAAACTATAAAAAACTACAGTAATTATATTTAATATACGGTACATAAAATGTCAAAATTTACACCAAATGTATATCACATACTGTAAATAAAATATCAAAAAGTACAGTAAATATATACTACACATCCTATGTAAAATATCAAAACTGCACCAAATATATATTATATAATTTACATAAAATATCAACAGTCCACCAAATATATCTTATATACTGTTCATAAAATATCAAAATGTACAGTAAATATATTTCATATATTGTACATATAATATTAAATAAAAGTACATCAAATACATTTCATATACTGTATATAAAATGAAAAAAAGTACACTAAATATATATTACGCACTGTACATAAAATATCAAAAAGTACACCAAATATGTGTTATATATACTGTAAATAAACTATCAAATACTACAGTAATCATATTTAATATACTCTACATAAAATATCAAATATTACACCAAATGTATATTACATACTGTAAATAAAATATCAAAAAGGACAGTAAATATATACTACACAGCCTATGTAAAATATCAAAAACTACACCAAATATATATTATATAATTTACTTAAAATATCAACAGGCCACCAAATATTTCTTATATACTGTACAGAAAATATCAAAAGTACAGTAAATATATTTCATATATTGTACATATAATATTAACTAAAAGTACACAAAATACATTTTATATACTGTAAATAATATATCAAAAATACAGTAAAAATTATTACATACTGTACATAATATGTGAAAAAGTACACCAAATATGTGTTATATATAGTAAATAAACTACCAAAAACTACAGTAATTATATTTAATATACTGTGCATAAAATATCAAAAATTACACCAAATGTATATTTTATACTCTAAATAAAATATCAAAAAGGACAGTAAATATATATTACACTCTATGTAAAATATCAAAAACTACACCAAACATGTATTATATAATTTACATAAAATATCAAAAGTACACCAAATATATATTTTATACTGTACATAAAATGTCAAAAAGTTCAGTAAATATATATTACATACTGTACATAAAATATCAAAAAGTACACCAAATATGTGTTATATATAGAGTAAATAAACTATCAAAATATACAGTAATTATATTTAATATAATGTACATAAAATATCAAAAATTACACCAAATGTATATTACATACTGTAAATAAAATATCAAAAAGGAGAGTAAATATATTCTACACACCCTATGTAAAATATCAAAAACTACACCAAATATATATTATATAATTTACATAAAATATCAAAAGGCCTCCAAATATACCTTATATACTGTACATAAAATATCAAAAAGTACAGTAAATATATTTCGTATATTGTACATATTATATTAACTAAAACTACACCAAATACATTTTATATACTGTAAATAAAATATCAAAAATACAGTAAATATATATTACATACTGTACATAATATATCAAAAAGTACACCAAATATATGTTATATATAGAGTAAATAAACTATCAAAAACTACAGTAATTATATTTAATATACGGTACATAAAATATCAAAATTTACACCAAATGTATATCACATACTGTAAATAAAATATCAAAAATTACAGTAAATATATACTACACATCCTATGTAAAATATCAAAACTGCACCAAATATATATTATATAATTTACATAAAATATCAAAAGGCCACCAAATATATCTTATATACTGTTCATAAAATATCAAAATGTACAGTAAATACATTTCATATATTGTACATATAATATTAACTAAAAATACACCAAATACATTTTATATAACGTAAATAAAATATCAAAATGTACAGTAAATATATATTACATACTGTACATAATATATCAAGAAGTACACCAAATATGTGTGATATATACTGTAAATAAACTATCAAAAACTACAGTAATTATATTTAATATAATGTACATAAAATATTAAAAAATTACACCAAATGTATATTGCATACTGTAAATAAAATATGAAAAACACAGTAAATATATACTACGCACCCTATGTAAAATATCAAAAACTACACGAAATATATATTATATAATTTAGATAAAATATCAAAAGGCCACCAATTATATCTAATATACTGTACATAAAATGTCAAAAAGTACAGTAAATATATTTCATATGTTGTACATATAATATTAACTAAAAGTACACCAAATACATTTTATATACTGTAAATAAAATATCAAAAATACAGTAAATATTTGTTACATACTGTACATAAAATAACAAAAAGTACACCAAACAGGTGTTATATATACTGTAAATAAACTATCAAAAACTACAGTAATTATATTTAATATACTGTACTTAAAATATCAAAAATTACACCAAATGTGTATTACATACTGTAAATAAAATATCAAAAATTACAGTAAATATATACTACACACCCTATGTAAAATATGAAAAACTACACCAAATATATATTATATAATTTACATAAAATATCAAAAGGACACCAAATATATCTTATATACTGTATATAAAATATCAAAAAATACAGTAAATATATTTCATATATTGTACATATCATATTAACTAAAAGTACATCAAATACATTTTATATACTGTAAATAAATTATCAAAAATTACAGTAAATATATGTTACATACTGTACATAAAATATCAAAAAGTACACAAAATATATGTTATATATACTGTAAATAAACTATCAAAAACTACAGTAATTATATTTAATATACTGCACATATAATATCAAAAATTACACCAAATGTAAATTATATACTGTAAATAAAATATCAAAAATTACAGTAAATATATATTACACTCTATGTAAAATATCAAAAACTACACCAAATATATATTATAAAATTTACATAAAATATCTAAGTGACACCAAATATATCTTATATACTGTACATAAAATATCCAAAAGTACGGTAAATATATTTCATATATTGTATATATAATATTAACTAAAAGTACACAAAATACATTTTGTATACTCTAAATAAAATATCAAAAAGTACAGTAAATATATTACATATTGTACATAAAATATCAAAATGTACACCAAATATGTGTCATATATACTGTAAATAAACTATCAAAAACTACAGTAATTATATTTAATATAGTGTACATAAAATATCTAAATTTACACCAAATGTATATTATATAGTGTAAAGAAAATATCAAAAGGACGGTAAATATATATTACACACCCTATGTAAAATATCAAAAACTACACCAAATATATATTATATAATTTACATAAAATACCAAAAGGCCACCAAATATATCTTATATACTGTACATAAATTATCAAAAAGTACAGTAAATATATTTCATATATTGTATATATAATATTAACCAAAATTACAGCAAATACATTTTATATACTGTAAATAAAATTTCAAAAAGTTCAGTAAATATATATTACATACTGTACATAAAATATCAAAAAGTACACCAAATATGTGTTATATATACTGTAAATAAACTATCAAAAACTACAGTAATTATATTTAATATACTGTACATAAAATATCAAAAATTACACCAAATGTATATTATATACTCTAAATAAAATATGAAAAAGGACAGTAAATATATATTACACTCTATGTAAATTATCAAAAACTACACAAAATATATATTATATAATTTACATATAATATCAAAAGGACACAAAATATATCTTATATACTGTACATAAAATATCAAAATGTACAGTAAATATATTTCATATATTGTACAAATAATATTTACTAAAATTACACGAAATACATTTTATATACTGTAAATAAAATATCAAAAAGTACAGTAAATATATATTACATACTGTACATAAATTATCAAAATGTACACGAAATATATGTTATATATACTGTAAATAAACTATCAAAAACTACAGTAATGACATTTAATATACTGTACATAAAATATCAAATATTACACCAAATGTATATTATATAGTGTAAAGAATATATCAAAAAGACTGTATATATATATTACACACCCTATGTAAAATATCAGAAACTACACCAAATATATATTATATTATTTACATAAAATATCAAAAGGACACCAAATATATCTCATATACTGTACATAAAATATCAAAAGGTACAGTAAATATATTTCATATATTGTACATATAATATTAACTAAAAGTACACCAAATACATTTTATATACTGTAAAAAAGGTATCCAAAAGTACAGTAAATATATATTACATACTGCACTTAAAATATCAGAAAGTACACCAAATATGTGTTATATATACTGTAAATAAACTATCAAAAACTACAGTAATTATATTTAATATACTGTACATAAAATATGAAAAATTACACCAAATGTATATTATTTACTGTAAATAAAATATCAAAAAGTACAGTAAATATATATGACACACCCTATGTAAAATATCACAATCTACACCAAATATATATTATATAATTTACATAAAATATCAAAAGGACATCAATTATAACTTATATACTGTACATAAAATATCAAAAAGTACAGTAAATATATTTCATATATTGTACATATAATATTAACTAAAAGTACACCAAATTTATTTTATATAGTGTAAATAAAATATCAAAAAGTACAGTAAATATGTATTACATACTGTACATAAAATATCAAAAAGTACACCAAATATGTGTTATAAGTACTGTAAATAAACTATAAAAAACTACAGTAATTATATTTAATATACTGTACATAAATTATCAAAAATTACACGAAATATTTATTATATACTGTAAATAAGATATCAAAAAGGACAGTAAATATATATTACACTCTATGTAAAATATCAAAATCTACAAATATATATTATATAATTTACATAAAATATCAACAGGACAAAAATTATATCTTATATACTGTACATAAAATATCAAAAATTTCAGTAAATATATTTCATATATTGTACATATAATATTAACTAAAAGTACACCAAATATATTTTATATAGTGTAAATAAAATATCAAATGGTTCAGTAAATACATATTACATACTGTACATAAAATATCAAAAAGTACACCAAATATGTGTTATATATACTGTAAATAAACTATCAAAAACTACAGTAATTACATTTAATATACTGTATATAAAATATCATATATTACACCAAATGTATATCATATACTCTAAATAAAATATGAAATAGGACAGTAAATCTATATTAAGCACCCTATGTAAAATATCAAAAACTACACAAAATATATATTATATAATTTACATAAAATATCAAAAGTACACCAAATATATATTATACACTGTGAATAAAATATCAAAAAGTACAGTAAATATATTTCAGATATTGTATATATAATATTAACTAAAAGTACAACAAATACATTTTATATACTGTAAATAAAATAACAAAAAGTACAGTAAATATATATTACATACAGTACATAAAATATAAAAAATACACCAAATATGTGTGATATATACTGTAAATAAACTATCAAAAACCACAGTAATTATATTTATTATACTGTATATAAAATATCAAAAATTATACCAAATGTATATTGTATACTGTAAATAAAATATAAAAAAGGACAGTAAATATATATGACACACCCTATGTATAATATCAAAGACTACACTAAATATATATTATATAATTTACATCCAATATCAAAAGGACAGCAAATATATCTTACATACAGTACATAAAATATCAAAAATTACAGTAAATATATTTCATATATTGTACATAAAATAGGAAAAATTACACCAAATGTATATTATTTACTGTAAATAAAATATCAAAAAGTACAGTAAATATATATGACACACCCTATGTAAAATATCACAATCTACACCAAATATATATTATATAATTTACATAAAATATAAAAAGGACACCAAATATAACTTATATACTGTACATAAAATATCAAAAAGTACAGTAAATATATTTTATATATTGTACATATAATATTAACTAAAAGTACACCAAATTTATTTTATATAGTGTAAATAAAATATCAAAAAGTACAGTAAATATGTATTACATACTGTACATAAAATATCAAAAAGTACACCAAATATGTGCAATATATACTGTAAATAAACTATCAAAACTACAGTAATTATATTTAATATACTGTACATAAAATATAAAAAATTACACCAAATGTATATTATATACTCTAAATAAAATATGAAATAGGACAGTAAATCTATATTAAGCACCCTATGTAAAATATCAAAAACTACACCAAATATATATTATATAATTTACATAAAATATCAAAAGTACACCAAATATATATTATATACTGTAAATAAAATATCAAAAAGTAGAGTAAATATATATTACATAGTGTACATAATATATCAAAAAGTACACCAAATATGCGTTATATATACTGTAAATAAACTATCAAAAACTACAGTAATTATATTTAATATACTGTACATAAAATATCAAAAATTACACTAAATGTATATCACTCACTGTAAATAAAATATCAAAAAGACAGTAAATATATACTACACATCCTATGTAAAATTTCAAAAACTACACTATATATATTATATAATTTGCATAAAATATCAAAAGGCAACCAAATATATCTTATATACTGTACATAAAATATCAAAATGTACAGTAAATATATTTCATATATTGTACATATAATATTAAATAAAAGAACACCAAATACATTTCATATACTGTAAATAATATATCAAAAAGTACAGTAAATATATATTACATACTGTACATAAAATATCAAAGAGTACACCAAATATGTGTTATATATACTGTAAATATAGTATCTAAAACTACAGTAATCATATTTAATATACTGTACATAAAAATCAAATATTACACCAAATGTATATTACATACTGTAAATAAAATATCAAAAAGGACAGTAAATATATACTACAAACCCTTTGTAAAATATCAAAAACTACAGCAAATATATATTATATAATTTACATGATACATCAAAAGGCCCCCAAATATATCTCATATACTGTACAGAAAATATCAAAAAGTACAGTAAATATATTTCATATATTGTACATATAATATTAACTAAAATACACCAAATACATTTTATATAATGTAAATAATATATCAAAAATACAGTAAAAGTATATTACATACTGTACATAATATATGAAAAAGTACACCAAATATGTGTTATATATATCGTAAATAAACAATAAAAACTACAGTAATAATATTTAATATACTGTACATAAAATGTCAAAAATTACACCAAATGTATATATTATACTCTAACTAAAATATCAAAAAGGACAGTAAATATATATTACACTCTATGTAAAATATAAAAAACTACACCAAATATATTATATAATTTACATAAAATATCAAAAGTACACCAAATATATATTATATACTGTACATAAAATGTCCAAAAGTACAGTAAATATATTTCATATATTGTACATCTAATATTTACTAAAACTACACCAAATACATTTTATATACTGTAAATAAAATATCAAAAATACAGTAAATATATATTGCATACTGTACATAATATATCAAAAAGTACACCAAATATGTGTTATATATACTGTAAATAAACTACCAAAAACTACAGTAATTATATTTAATATACTGTACATAAAATATCAAAAATTACACCAAATGTATATTTTATACTCTAAATAAAATATCAAAAAGACAGTAAATATATATTACACTCTATGTAAAATATCAAAAACTACACCAAATATGTATTATATAATTTACCTAAAATATCAAATGTACACAAAATATATATTATATACTGTACATAAAATGTCAAGAAGTACAGTAAATATATATTACATACTGTACATAAAATATCAAAAAGTACACCAAATATGTGTTATAAATACGGTAAATAAATTATTATAAACTACATTAATTATATTAATATTCTGCACATAAAATATCAAAAATTACACCAAACGTATATCACATACTGTAAATAAAATATCAAAAAGGTCAGCAAATATATACTACACATCCTATGGAAAATATCAAAAACTACACCAAATATATATTATATAATATACATAAAATATAAAAAGTCCACCAAATATATCTTATATACTGTACATAAAATATCAAAATGTACAGTAAATATATTTCATATATTGTACATATAATATTAACTAAAAGTACACCAAATACATTTTATATACTGTAAATAAAATTTCAAAAAGTTCAGTAAATATATATTACATACTGTACATAAAATATCAAAAAGTACACCAAATATGTGTTATATATACTGTAAATAAACTATCAAAAACTACAGTAATTATATTTAATATACTGTACATAAAATATCAAAAATTACACCAAATGTATATTATATACTCTAAATAAAATATGAAAAAGGACAGTAAATATATATTACACTCAATGTAAATTATCAAAAACTACACAAAATATATATTATATAATTTACATAAAATATCAAAAGGACACAAAATATATCTTATATACTGTACATAAAATATCAAAATGTACAGTAAATATATTTCATATATTGTACAAATAATATTTACTAAAATTACACGAAATACATTTTATATACTGTAAATAAAATATCAAAAAGTACAGTAAATATATATTACATACTGTACATAAATTATCAAAATGTACACGAAATATATGTTATATATACTGTAAATAAACTATCAAAAACTACAGTAATGACATTTAATATACTGTACATAAAATATCAAATATTACACCAAATGTATATTATATAGTGTAAAGAATATATCAAAAAGACTGTATATATATATTACACACCCTATGTAAAATATCAGAAACTACACCAAATATATATTATATTATTTACATAAAATATCAAAAGGACACCAAATATATCTCATATACTGTACATAAAATATCAAAAGGTACAGTAAATATATTTCATATATTGTACATATAATATTAACTAAAAGTACACCAAATACATTTTATATACTGTAAAAAAAGTATCCAAAAGTACAGTAAATATATATTACATACTGCACTTAAAATATCAGAAAGTACACCAAATATGTGTTATATATACTGTAAATAAACTATCAAAAACTACAGTAATTATATTTAATATACTGTACATAAAATATGAAAAATTACACCAAATGTATATTATTTACTGTAAATAAAATATCAAAAAGTACAGTAAATATATATGACACACCCTATGTAAAATATCACAATCTACACCAAATATATATTATATAATTTACATAAAATATCAAAAGGACATCAATTATAACTTATATACTGTACATAAAATATCAAAAAGTACAGTAAATATATTTCATATATTGTACATATAATATTAACTAAAAGTACACCAAATTTATTTTATATAGTGTAAATAAAATATCAAAAAGTACAGTAAATATGTATTACATACTGTACATAAAATATCAAAAAGTACACCAAATATGTGTTATAAGTACTGTAAATAAACTATAAAAAACTACAGTAATTATATTTAATATACTGTACATAAATTATCAAAAATTACACGAAATATTTATTATTTACTGTAAATAAAATATCAAAAAGTACAGTAAATATATATGACACACCCTATGTAAAATATCACAATCTACACCAAATATATATTATATAATTTACATAAAATATCAACAGGACAAAAATTATATCTTATATACTGTACATAAAATATCAAAAATTTCAGTAAATATATTTCATATATTGTACATATAATATTAACTAAAAGTACACCAAATATATTTTATATAGTGTAAATAAAATATCAAATGGTTCAGTAAATACATATTACATACTGTACATAAAATATCAAAAAGTACACCAAATATGTGTTATATATACTGTAAATAAACTATCAAAAACTACAGTAATTACATTTAATATACTGTATATAAAATATCATATATTACACCAAATGTATATCATATACTCTAAATAAAATATGAAATAGGACAGTAAATCTATATTAAGCACCCTATGTAAAATATCAAAAACTACACAAAATATATATTATATAATTTACATAAAATATCAAAAGTACACCAAATATATATTATACACTGTGAATAAAATATCAAAAAGTACAGTAAATATATTTCAGATATTGTATATATAATATTAACTAAAAGTACAACAAATACATTTTATATACTGTAAATAAAATAACAAAAAGTACAGTAAATATATATTACATACAGTACATAAAATATAAAAAATACACCAAATATGTGTGATATATACTGTAAATAAACTATCAAAAACCACAGTAATTATATTTATTATACTGTATATAAAATATCAAAAATTATACCAAATGTATATTGTATACTGTAAATAAAATATAAAAAAGGACAGTAAATATATATGACACACCCTATGTATAATATCAAAGACTACACTAAATATATATTATATAATTTACATCCAATATCAAAAGGACAGCAAATATATCTTACCTACAGTACATAAAATATCAAAAATTACAGTAAATATATTTCATATATTGTACATAAAATAGGAAAAATTACACCAAATGTATATTATTTACTGTAAATAAAATATCAAAAAGTACAGTAAATATATATGACACACGCTATGTAAAATATCACAATCTACACCAAATATATATTATATAATTTACATAAAATATAAAAAGGACACCAAATATAACTTATATACTGTACATAAAATATCAAAAAGTACAGTAAATATATTTTATATATTGTACATATAATATTAACTAAAAGTACACCAAATTTATTTTATATAGTGTAAATAAAATATCAAAAAGTACAGTAAATATGTATTACATACTGTACATAAAATATCAAAAAGTACACCAAATATGTGCAATATATACTGTAAATAAACTATCAAAACTACAGTAATTATATTTAATATACTGTACATAAAATATAAAAAATTACACCAAATGTATATTATATACTCTAAATAAAATATGAAATAGGACAGTAAATCTATATTAAGCACCCTATGTAAAATATCAAAAACTACACCAAATATATATTATATAATTTACATAAAATATCAAAAGTACACCAAATATATATTATATACTGTAAATAAAATATCAAAAAGTAGAGTAAATATATATTACATAGTGTACATAATATATCAAAAAGTACACCAAATATGCGTTATATATACTGTAAATAAACTATCAAAAACTACAGTAATTATATTTAATATACTGTACATAAAATATCAAAAATTACACTAAATGTATATCACTCACTGTAAATAAAATATCAAAAAGACAGTAAATATATACTACACATCCTATGTAAAATTTCAAAAACTACACTATATATATTATATAATTTGCATAAAATATCAAAAGGCAACCAAATATATCTTATATACTGTACATAAAATATCAAAATGTACAGTAAATATATTTCATATATTGTACATATAATATTAAATAAAAGAACACCAAATACATTTCATATACTGTAAATAAAATATCAAAAAGTACAGTAAATATATATTACATACTGTACATAAAATATCAAAGAGTACACCAAATATGTGTTATATATACTGTAAATATAGTATCAAAAACTACAGTAATCATATTTAATATACTGTACATAAAAATCAAATATTACACCAAATGTATATTACATACTGTAAATAAAATATCAAAAAGGACAGTAAATATATACTACAAACCCTTTGTAAAATATCAAAAACTACAGCAAATATATATTATATAATTTACATGATACATCAAAAGGCCCCCAAATATATCTCATATACTGTACAGAAAATATCAAAAAGTACAGTAAATATATTTCATATATTGTACATATAATATTAACTAAAAGTACACCAAATACATTTTATATAATGTAAATAATATATCAAAAATACAGTAAAAGTATATTACATACTGTACATAATATATGAAAAAGTACACCAAATATGTGTTATATATATCGTAAATAAACAATAAAAACTACAGTAATAATATTTAATATACTGTACATAAAATGTCAAAAATTACACCAAATGTATATATTATACTCTAACTAAAATATCAAAAAGGACAGTAAATATATATTACACTCTATGTAAAATATAAAAAACTACACCAAATATATATTATATAATTTACATAAAATATCAAAAGTACACCAAATATATGTTATATACTGTACATAAAATGTCCAAAAGTACAGTAAATATATTTCATATATTGTACATCTAATATTTACTAAAACTACACCAAATACATTTTATATACTGTAAATAAAATATCAAAAATACAGTAAATATATATTGCATACTGTACATAATATATCAAAAAGTACACCAAATATGTGTTATATATACTGTAAATAAACTACCAAAAACTACAGTAATTATATTTAATATACTGTACATAAAATATCAAAAATTACACCAAATGTATATTTTATACTCTAAATAAAATATCAAAAAGACAGTAAATATATATTACACTCTATGTAAAATATCAAAAACTACACCAAATATGTATTATATAATTTACCTAAAATATCAAATGTACACAAAATATATATTATATACTGTACATAAAATGTCAAGAAGTACAGTAAATATATATTACATACTGTACATAAAATATCAAAAAGTACACCAAATATGTGTTATAAATACGGTAAATAAATTATTATAAACTACATTAATTATATTAATATTCTGCACATAAAATATCAAAAATTACACCAAACGTATATCACATACTGTAAATAAAATATCAAAAAGGTCAGCAAATATATACTACACATCCTATGGAAAATATCAAAAACTACACCAAATATATATTATATAATATACATAAAATATAAAAAGTCCACCAAATATATCTTATATACTGTACATAAAATATCAAAAAGTACAGTAAATATATTTCATATATTGTACATATAATATTAACTAAAAGTAAACCAAATACATTTTATATACTGTAAAAAAAATATCAAAATTGCAGTAAATATACACTATGTACTGTATATAATATATCAAAAAGTACACCAAATACATTTTATATACTGTAAATAAAATATCAAAATTACAGTAAATATATACTATGTACTGTATATAATATATCAAAAAGTACACCAAATAAATTTTGTATACTGTAAATAAAATATCAATATCCTGTAAATATATATTACATACTTTACATAAAATATCAAAAAGTACACCAAGTATGTGTTATATATACTGTAAACTATCAAAAACTGCAGTAATTATATTTAATATACTGTACATAAAATACCAAAAATTACACCAACTGTATATTATTTACTGTAAATAAAATACCAAAAATTACAGTAAACGTATATTACACACCCTATGTAAAATATCACAAACTACACAAAATATATATTATATTATTTACATAAAATACCAAAAGCACACCAAATATACCTTATATACTGTACATAAAATATCAAAATGTACAGAAAATATGTTCCATATACTGTACATATAATATTAACTAAAGGTACACGAAATACATTTTATATACTGTAAATAAATTTCAAAAGTACAGTAAAGATATATAACATACTGAACATAAAATATCAAAAAGTACACCAAATATGTGTTATATATACTGTAAATATACTATCAAAAACTACAGTAATTATATTTAATATACTGTATATAAAATATCAAAAACTACACCAAATGTATACTATATAGTGTAAATAATATATAAAAAAGAACAGTAAATATATACTACACACCCTATGTAAAATATCAAAAACTACACCAAATATATATTATATAATTTACATAAAATATCAAAAGGCCACCAAATATATCTTATATACTGTACATAAAATATCAAAAGGTGCAGGAAATATATTCCATATATTGTACATATAATATTAACTAAAAGTACACCAAATACATTTTATATACTGTAAATAAAGTATCAAAAACTACAGTAAATATGTATTACATACTGTACATAAAATATCAAAAGGTACACCAAGTATGTGTTATATATACTGTAAATAAACTATCACAAACTACAGTATTTATATTTAATATACTGTACATAAAATATCAAAAATTACACCAAATGTATATTGTATACTCTAAATAAAATATGAAAAAGGACAGTAAATGTATATTACACAATATGTAAAATATCAAAAACTACACCAAATATATATTATATAATTTACATAAAATATCAGAAGTACACCAAATATATATTATATACTGTACATAAAATATCAAAAAGTACAGTAAATATATTTCATATATTGTACATATAATATTAACTTAAAGTACACCAAATACATTTTATATACTGTAAATAAAATATCAAAATGTACAGTAAATATATATTACATACTGTACATAAAATATCAAAAAGTACACCAAATATGTGTTTTATATACTGTAAATCAACTATCAAAAACTACAGTAATTATATTTAATATACTGTACATAAAATATCAAAAATTAAACCAAATGTATATTATATACTCTAAATAAAATATGAAATAGGACAGTAAATATATATTACATCCTATGTAAATTATCAAAAACTACAAGAAATATATATTATATAATTTACATAAAATATCAAAAGGACACCAAATATATATTATGTACTGTAAAAAAAAATCAAAAAGTACAGTAAATATATTTCAAATATTGTACATATAAGTTTAACTAAAATTACACCAAATATATTTTTATACTGAAAATAATATATCAAAAAGTACAGTAAATATATATTACATACTGTACATAAAATATCAAAAAGTACAGCAAATATGTGTTATATATACTGTAAATAAACTCTCAAAATATACAGAAATTATATTTAATATAATGTACATAAAATATCAAAAATTACACCAAATGTATATTATAAATTGTAAATAAACTGTCAAAAAGGACTGTAAATATATACCACACACCCTATGTAAAATATCAAAAACTACACCAAATATATATAATATTATTTACATAAAATATCAAAAGGACACCAAATATATCTTATATACTGTACATAAAATATCAAAATGTACAGGAAATATATTTCATATATTGTATATATAATATTAACTAAAAGTATACCAAATACATTTTATATACTGTAAATAAAATATCAAAAAATACTGTAAATGTATATTACATACTGTACATAAAATATCAAAAAGTACACCAAATATGTGTTATATATACTGTAAAATAACTATCACAAACTACAGTAATTTTATTTAATATACTGTACATAAAATATCAAAAATTACACCAAATGTATATTATATAGACTAAATAAAATATGAAAAAGGACAGTAAATATATATTACACTCTATGTAAAATATCAAAAACTACACCAAATATATATTATATAATTTACATAAAATATCAGAAGTACACAAAATATATATTATATACTGTACATAAAATATCAAAAAGTACAGTAAATATGTTTCATATATTGTAAATATAATATTAACTAAAAGTACACCAAATACATTTTATATACTGTAAATAAGATATCAAAAAGGACAGTAAATATATATTAATTACTGTACATAAAATATCAAAAAGTACACCAAATATGTGTTATATATACTGTAAATAAACTATGAAAAACTACAGTACTTATATTTAATATAATGTACATAGAATATCAAAAATTACACCAAATGTATATTATAAATTGTAAATAATCTGTCAAAAAGGACAGTAAATATATACTACACACCCTATGTAAAATATCAAAAACTACACCAAATATATATTATATAATTTACAAAAAATATCAAAAGGACACCAAGTATATCTTATATACTGTATATAAAACATCAAAATGTACAGTAAATATATTTCATATATTGTATATATAATATTAACTAAAAGTACACCAAATACATTTTATATACTGTAAATAAAATATCAAAAAGTACTGTAAATGTATATTACATACTGTACATAAAATATAAAAAAGTACACCAAATATGTGTTATATGTACTGTAAAAAAACTATCGCAAACTACAGTAATTTTATTTAATATACTGTACATAAAATATCAAAAATTACACCAAATGTATATTATATACTCTAAATAAAATATCAAAAAGTACATTAAATATTTATTACACACCCTAAGTAAAATATCAAAAACTACAACAAATTTATATTATAAAATTTACATAAAATATCAAAAGGCCACAAAATTTATCTTATATACTGTACATAAAATATCAAAAAGTACAGTAAATATATTTCATATATTGTGCATATATTAACTAAAAGTACGCCAAATACATTTTATATACAGTAAATAATATATCAAAAATTACAATAAATATATATTACCTTCTGTACATAAAATATCAAAAAGTACACCAAATATGTGTTATATATACTGTAAATAAACTATCAAAAACTACAGTAATAATATTTAATATACTGTACATAAAATATCAAAAATTAAACCAAATGTATATTATATACTGTAAATAATATATCAAAAAGACAGTAAATATCTACGACACACACTATTTAATATATCAATATCTACACCAAATATATATCATATAATTTACATAAAATATCAAAAGGACACAAAATATATCTTATATATTGTACAGAAAATGTCAAAAAGCACAGTAAATATATTTCATATACTGTACATCTAATATTAACTAAAAGTACACCAAATATATTTTATATATTCTCAATAAAATATCAAAAATACAGTAAATATATATTACATACTGTACATAAAATATCAAAAAGTACATGAAATATGTGTTATATATAGTTTAAATAAACTATCAAAAACTACAGTAATTATACTTAATATACTGTACGTAAAATATCAAAAATGACACCAAATGTATATTATATATTGTAAATAAAATATAAAAAAGGACAGTAAATATATATTACACCCTATGTAAAATATCAAAAACTACACCAAATATATATAATATAATTTACATAAAATATCAAAAGGACACCAAATATATATTATATACTGTACATAAAATATCAAAAAGTACAGTAAATATATTTCATATATTGTACATGTAATATTAACGAAAAGTACACCAAATACATTTTATATACTGTAAATAAGATATCAAAAACTACAGTATATATGTTACATACTGTACATAAAATATCGAAAAGTACACCAAATATGTGTTATATATACTCTAAATAAACTATCAAAAACTACAGTTCTTATATTTAATATACTGTACATAAAATATCAAAAATTAGAGGAAATGTATATTATATACTGTAAATAAAATATCAAAAAGGACAGTAAATATATACTACACACCCTATGTAAAATATCAAAAACTACACCAAATATATATTATATAATTTACATAAAATATCAAAAGTACACCAAGTATATATTATATACTGTACATAAAATATCAAAAAGTACAGTAAATATATTTCATATATTGTACATATAATATTAACTAAAAGTACACCAAATACATCTTACATACTCTAAATAAAATATCAAATTTCAGTAAATATATATTACATACTGTACATAAAATATCAAAAAGTACACCAAATATGTGTTATATATACTGTAAATAAACTATCAAAAACTACAATAATTATATTTAATATACTGTACATAAAATATAAAAAATTACACCAAATGTATATTATACTGCAAATAAAATATCAAAATTACAGTAAATGTATATGACACAACCTATGTAAAATATCACAAACTACACCAAATATATATTATATAATTTACATAAAATATCAAAAGGACAACAAATATATCTTATATACTGTACGTAAAATATCAAAAATTACAGTAAATATATTTCATGTATTGTACATATAATATTAACTAAAAGTACAGCAAATACATTTTATATAGTGTAAATAAATTATCAAAAATACAGTAAATATATATTACACACCATATGTAAAATATCACAATCTATGCCAAATATATATTATATAATTTACATAAAATGTCAAAAGGACACCAAATATATCTTATATACTGTACATAAAATATCAAAAAGTACAGTAAATGTATTTCATATATTGTACATATAATATTAACTAAAAGTACACCAAATACATTTTATATACTGTGAATAAAATATCAAAATGTTCAGTAAATATATATTACATACAGTACATAAAATATCAAAAAATACACCAAATATGTGTTATGTATACTGTAAATAAACTATCAAAAACTGCAGTAATTATATTTAATATACTGTACATAAAATATCAAAAATTACACCAAATGTATATTATATACTGAAAATAAAATATCAAAAAGTACAGTAAATATATATTACACACACTATGTAAAATAACACAAACTACACCAAATATATATTATATAATTTACATAAAATATCAAAAGGACACCAAATATATCTTACATACTGTACATAAAATATCATAAGGAAAGTAAATATATTTCATATATTGTACATTTAATATTAACTAAAAGTACACCAAATACATTTTATATAGTGTAAATAAAATATCAAAAATTACAGTAAATAGGTATTACATACTGTACATAAAATATCAAAAAGTACACCAAATATGTGTTATATATACTGTAAATAAACTATAAAAAACTACAGTAATTATATTTAATATGCTGTACATAAAATATCAAAAATTACACCAAATGTACATTATTTACTGTAAATAAAATACCAAAAAGTGCAGTAAATATATATTACACACCCTATGTAAAATACCACAAACTACACCATATATATATTATATAATTTACATAAAATATCAAAAGGACAAAAAATATACCTTAATTACTGTACATAAAATATCAAAATGTACAGTAAATATATTTCATATATTGTACATATAATATTAACTAAAAGTACACCAAATACATTTTATATACTGTAAATAAAATATCAAAAATTACAGTAAATATATATTACATACTGTACATAAAATATCAAAAAGTACACCAAATATGTGTTACATATACTGTAAATAAACTGTCAAAAACTACAGTAATTATATTTAATATACTGTACATAAAGTATCAAAAATTACACCAAATGTATATTATTTACTGTATATAAAATATCAAAAAGTACAGTACATATATATTACACACCATATGTAAGATATCACAATCTACACCAAATATATATTATATAATTTACATAAAATATCAAAAGGACACCAAATATATCTTCTATACTGTACATAAAATATCAAAAAGTACAGTAAATATATTTCATATATTGTACATATAATATTAACTAAATGTACACCAAATACATTTTATATAGTGTAAATAAAATATCAAAAATACAGTAAATATATATTACACACCTTATGTAAAATATCACAATCTACGCCAAACATATATTATTTAATTTACATAAAATATCAAAAGGACACCAAATATATCTTACATACTGTACATAAAATATCAAAAAGTACAGTAAATATATTTCATATATTGTACATATAATATTAACTAAAAGTACAGCAAATACATTTTATATAGTGTAAATAAAATATCAAAAAGTACAGTAAATATATATTACACACCCTATGTAAAATATCACAATCTATGCCAAATATATATTATATAATTTACATAAAATATCAAAAGGACACCAAATATATCTTATATACTGTACATAAAATATCAAAAATACAGTAAATATATTTCATATATTGTACATATAATATTACCTAAAAGTACACCAAATACATTTTATATAGTGTAAATAAAATATCGAAAATTACAGTGAATATATATCACATACTGTACATAAAATATCAAAAAGTACACCAAATATTTGTTATATATACTCTAAATAAACTATCAAAATCTACAGTAATTATATTAATATACTGTGCATAAAACATCAAAAATTACACCAAATGTATATTATTTACTGTAAATAAAATACCAAAAAGTAGAGTAAATATATATTACACACCCTATTTAAAATATCACAAACTACACCAATTATATATTATATAATTTACATAAAATATCAATAGGACACCAAATATACCTTATATACTGTACATAAAATATCAAAATGTACAGTATATATATTTCATATATTGTACATATAATATTAACTAAAAGTACACCAAATACATTTTATATACTGTAAATAAAATATCAAAAATTACAGTAAATATATATTACATACTGTACATAAAACATCAAAAAGTACACCAAATATGTGTTATATATACTGTAAATAAACTATCAAAGCTACAGTAATTATATTTAATATACTGTACATAAAACATCAAAAATTACACCAAATGTATGATATTTACTGTAAATAAAATATCAAAAAGTACAGTAAATATATATTACACACCATATGTAAAATATCACAATCTTCACCAAATATATATTATATAATTTACATAAAATATCGAAAGGACACAAAACATATCTTATATACTGTACATAAAATATCAAAAAGTACAGTAAATATATTTCATATATTGTACATATAATATTAACTAAAAGTACACCAAATACATTTTATATAGTGTAAATAAAATATCAAAAATTACAGTAAATGTATATTACATACTGTACATAAAATAACAAAAAGTACACCAAATATGTGTGATATATACAGTGTAAATAAACTATAAAAAACTACAGTAATTATATTTAATATACTGTACATATAATATCAAAAATTACAACAAATGGATATTATATACTGTAAATAAAATATCAAAAAGGACAGTAAATATATATTACACTCTATGTAAAATATCAAAAACTACAAATATATATTATATAATTTACATAAAATATCAAAAGGACAAAAAGTAAGTCTTATATACTGTACATACAATATCAAAAATTTCAGTAAATATATTACATATATTGTACATATAATATTAACTAAACGTACACCAAATAAATTTTATATAGTGTAAATAAAATATCAAAAATTACAGTGAATATATATTACATACTGTACATAAAATATCAAAAAGTACAACAAATATGTGTTATATATACTGTTAATAAACTGCCAAAAACTACATTAATTATATTTAATATAATGTACATAAAATATCAAAAATTACACCAAATGTATATTATTTACTGTAAATAAAATACCAAAAAGTACAGTAAATATATATTACACACCCTATGTAAAATATCACAAACTACACCAAATTTATATTATATAATTTTCATAAAATATCAAAAGGACAACAAATATATCTTATATACCGTATATAAAATATCAAAAGTACAGTAAATATATTTCATATATTGTACATATAATATTAACTAAAAGTACACCAAATATATTTTATATAGTGTAAATAAAATATGAACAGTACAGTAAATATGTATTATATACTGTAAATGAAATATCAAAACGTACACCAAATATGTGTTATATATACTGTAAATAAACTTTAAAATCTACAGTAATTATATTTAATATACTGTACAAAAATATCAAAAATTACACCAAATGTATATTATACACTGTGAATAAAATATCAAAAAGGACAGTAAATATATATAACACTCTATGTAAAATATCAAAAACTACAAATATATATTATATAATTTACATTAAATATCAAAAGTACACATTTTATATAGTGTAAATAAAAATCAAAAAGTACAGTAAATATATATTACACACCATATGTAAAATATCGCAATCTACGCCAAATATATATTATATAATTTTCATAAAATATCAAAAGGACACCAAAAATATCTTGTATACTGTACATAAGATATGAAAAAGTACAGTAAATATATTTCATATATTGTACATATAATATTAACTAAAAGTACACCAAATACATTTTATATACTGTAAATAAAATATCAAAAATTACAGTAAATATATATTACATACAGTACATAAAACAGCAAAAAGTACACCAAATATGTGTTATATATACTCTAAATAAACTATCAAAAACTACAGTAATTATATTTAATATACTGTACATAAAAGATCAATAATTACACCAAATGTATATTATTTACAGTAAATAAAATATCAAAAAGTACAGTTAATATATATTACACACCTTATGTAATATATCACAATCTACACCAAATATATATTATATAATTTACATAAAATATCAAAAGGACACCAAATATATCTTATATAGTGTACATAAAATATCAAAATGTACAGTAAATATATTTCATATATTGTACATATAATACTAACTGAAAGTACACCAAATACATTTTATATAGTGTAAATAAAATATCAAAAAGTACAGTAAATATATATTACACACCATATGTAAAATATCACAATATACACCAAATATATATTATATAATTTACATAAAATATCAAAAGGACACCAAATATATCTTATATACTGTACATAAAATATCAAAAAGTAGAGTAAATATATTTCATATATTGTACATATAATATTAACTAAAAGTACACCAAATACATTTTATATACTGTAAATAAAGTATCAAAAATTACAGTGAATATATATTACATACTGTACATACAATATCAAAAAGTACACCAAATATGTGTTATATATACTGTAAATAAACTATCAAAAACTACAATAATTATATTTAATATACTGTACATAAAATATAAAAAATTACACCAAATGTATAATATACTGCAAATAAAATATCAAAAAGTACAGTAAATATATATTACACAACTTATGTAAAATATCACAAACTACACCAAATATATATTATATAATTTACATAAAATATCAAAAGGACACCAAATATATCTTATATACTGTACGTAAAATATCAAAATGTACAGTAAATATATTTCATATATTGTACATATAATATTAACTATAAGTACACCGAATACATTTTATATACTGTAAATAAATTATGAAAAATTACAGTAAATATATATTACATACTGTACATAAAACATCAAAAAGTACACCAAATATGTGTTATATATACTCTAAATATACTATCAAAAACTACAGTAATTATATTTAATATACTGTACATAAAATATCAAAAATTACACCAAATGTACGTTATTGACTGTAAATAAAATATCAAAAAGTACAGTAAATATATATTACACACCATATGTAAGATATCACAATCTACACAAAATATATATTATATAATTTACATAAAATATCAAAAGGACACCAAATATATCTTCTATACTGTACATAAAATATAAAAAGGTACAGTAAATATATTTCATATATTGTACATATAATATTAACTAAATGTACACCAAATACATTTTATATAGTGTAAATAAAATATCAAAAATACAGTAAATATATATTACACACCTTATGTAAAATATCACAATCTACGCCAAACATTTATTATTTAATTTACATAAATTATCAAAAGGACACCAAATATATCTTACATACTGTACATAAAATATCAAAAAGTACAGTAAATATATTTCATATATTGTACATATAATATTAACTAAAAGTACACCAAATACATTTAATATACTGTGAATAAAATATCAAAAAGTACAGTAAATATATATTACATACTGTAGATAAAATATCAAAAAGTACACCAAATATGTGTTATATATACTGTAAATAAACTATAAAAAACTACAGTAATTATATTTAATATACTGTACATAAAATATCAAAAATTACACCAAATGTATATTATATACTGTAAATAAAATGTCAAAAACGACAGTAAATATATATTACACTCTATGTAAAATATCAAAAACTAAAAATATACATTATATAATTTACATAAAATATCAAAAGGACTCCAAACATATCTTATATAGTGTACATGAAATATCAAAAGTACAGTAAATATATTTCATATATTGTACATATAATATTAACTAAAAGTACACCAAATACATTTTATATAGTGTAAAGAAAATATCAAAAAGTACAGTAAATATATATTACACACCATATGTAAAATATCACAATCTACACCAAATATATATTATATAATTTACATAAAATATCAAAAGGACACCAAATATATCTTATATACTGTACATAAAATATCAAAAAGTACAGTAAATATATTTCATATATTGTACATATAATATTAACTAAGAGTACACCAAATACATTTTATATAGTGTAAATAAAATATCAAAAATTACAATGTATATATATTACATACTGTACATAAAATATCAAAAAGTACACCAAATATGTGTTATATATGCTGTAAATAAACTATCAAAAACTACAGTAATTATATTTAATATACTGTACATCACATATCAAAAATTACACCAAATGTATAATTTTTACTGTAAATAAAATACCAAAAATTACAGTAAATATATATTACACACACTATGTAAAATATCACAAACTACACCAAATATATATTATATAATTTACTTAAAATATCAAAAGGACACCAAATATACCTTATATACTGTAAATAAAACATCAAAATATACAGTAAATATATTTCGTATATTGTGCATATAATATTAACTAAAAGTACAGCAAATACATTTTATATACTGTAAATAAAATATCAAAAATTACAGTAAATATATATTACATACTGTACATAAAATATCAAAAAGTAAAGCAAATATATGTTATATATACTGTAAATAAACTATCAAAACCTACAGTAATTATATTTAATATACTGTACATAAAATATCAAAAATTACACCAAATGTATATTATTTACTGTAAATAAAATATTAAAAAGTACAGTAAATATATATTACACACCATATGTAAAATATCACAATCTACACAAAATATATACTATATAGTTTACATAAAATATCGAAAGGACACCAAATATATCTTATATACTGTACATAAAATATCAAAAGTACAGTAAATATATTTCATATATTGTACATATAATATTAACAAAAAGTACACCACATATATTTTATATAGTGTAAATAAAATATCAAAAAGTACAGTAAATATGTATTATATACTGTACATAAAATATCAAAACGTACACCAAATATGTGTTATATATACTGTAAATAAACTTTAAAATCTACAGTAATTATATTTAATATACTGTACATAAAATATCAAAAATTACACCAAATGTATATTTTACACTGTAAATAAAATATCACAAAGAACAGTAAATATATATTACACTCTATGTAAAATATCAAAATCTACAAATATATATTATATAATTTACATTAAATATCAAAATTACACAAAATATATCTTATATACTTTACATAAAATATCAAAATGTACACCAAATATGTGTTAAATATACTGTAAATAAACTATCGAAAACTCCAGTAATTATATTTAATATACTGTATATAAAATATCAAAAATTACACCAAATGTATGTTATATACTGTATATAAAATATCAAAAAGGACAGTAAATATATACTTCACACCGTATGTAAAATATCAAAAACTACACCAAATATATATTATATAATTTACATAAAATATCAAAAGGACACCAAATATATCTTATATACTGTACATAAAATATCAAAAAGTACAGTAAATATATTTCATATATTGTGCATATATTAACTAAAAGTACAACAAATACATTTTATGTACTGCAAATAAAATATAAAATATTACATTAAATATATATTACATACTGTACATACAATATCAAAAAGTACAAAAAATATGTGTTATATATACTGTAAATAAACTATCAAAAACTACAATAATTTTATTTAATATACTGTACAGAAAATATAAAAAATTACACCAAATGTATAATATACTGTAAATAAAATATCAAATAGTACAGTAAATATATATTACACACCCTATGTAAAATATCACAAACTACACCAAATATATATTATATAAGTTACATAAAATATCAAAAGGACACCAAATATATCTTATATACTGTACATAAAATATTAAAATGTACTCTAAAGATATTTCATATATTGTACATATAATATTAACTAAAAGTACACCGAATACATTTTACATACTGTAAATAAAATATCAAAAATTACAGTAAATATATATTACATACTGTACATAAAGCATCAAAAGTACACCAAATATTTGTTGTATATACTCTAAATAAACTATCAAAAACTACAGTAATTATATTTAATATACTGTACATAAAATATCAAAAATTACACCAAATGTACATTATTTACTGTAAGTAAAATATCAAAAAGTACAGTAAATATATATTACATACCGTATGTAAAATATCACAATCTACACCAAATATATATTATATAATTTACATAAAATATCAAAAGGACACCAAATATATCTTATATACTGTACATAAAATATCAAAATGTACAGTAAATATATTTCATATATTGTACATATAATATTAACTAAAAGTATACCAAATACATTGTATATACTGTAAATTAAATATCAAAAAGTACAGTAAATATATATCACATACTGTACATAAAATATCAAAAAGTACACCAAATATGTGTTATATATACTGTAAATAAACTATCAAATCTACAGTAATTATATTTAATATAATGTAAATAAAATATCAAGAATTTCACCAAATATATATTATTTACTGTAAATAAAATATCAAAAAGTAGAGTAAATATATATTCCACACCCTATGTAAAATATCACAAACTGCACCAAATATATATTATATAATTTACATAAAATAACAAAAGGACACCAAATATACCTTATATTCTGTACATAAAATATCAAAATATACAGTAAATATATTTCATATATTATATATAATATTAACTAAATGTACACCAAATACATTTTTTATACTGTAAATAAAATATCAAAAATTACAGTAAATATGTATTTCATACTGTATATAAAATATCAAAAAGTACACCAAATATGTGTTATATATACTGTAAATAAAGTATAAAAAACTACAGTAATTGTATTTAATATTCTGTACATAAAATATCAAAAATTACACCAAATGTATATTATATACTGTAAATAAAATATCAAAAAGGACAGTAAATATATATTACACTCTATGTAAAATATCAAAAACTACAAATATATATTATATAATTTACTTAAAATATCAAAAGGACAAAAAGTATATCTTATATACTGTACATAAAATATCAAAAAGTACAGTAAATATATTTCATATATTGTACATGTAATATTAACTAAAAGTACACCAAATACATTTTATATACTGTAAATAAAATATCAAAAAGTACAGTAAATATATATTACATACTGTACATAAAATATCAAAAAGTACACCAAATATGTGTTATATATACTGTAAATAAACCATCAAAAACTACAGTAATTACATTTAATATAGTGAACATAAAATATCAAAATTTACACCAAATGTATATTATATACGGTAAATAAAATATGAAAAAGGACAGTAAATATATATTACGCACCCTATGTAAAATATCAAAAACTACAACAAATATATATTATATAATTTACATAAAATATGAAAAGTACAACAAATATATATTATATACTGTACATAACCTATCAAAAATTGCAGTTAATACATTTCATATATTGTACATATAATATTAAATAAAAGTACACCAAATACATTTTATGTATTGTAAATAAAATATCGAAAAGTACAGTAAATATATATTACATACAGTACATAAAATATCAAAAAGTACACCAAATATGTGTTATATATACTGTAAATAAACTATCAAAAGCTACAGTAATTATATTTAATATAATGTAAATAAAATATCAAAAATTACACAAAATCAATATTATTTACTGTAAATAAAATATCAAAAAGTACAGTAAATATATATCACACACCCTATGTAAAATATCACAAACTACACCAAATATATATTATATAATTTACATAAAATAACAAAAGGACACCAAATATACCTTATATACTGTACATAAAATATCAAAATGTACAGTAAATATATTTCATATATTGTATATATAATATTAACTAAATCTACACCAAATACATTTTTATACTGTAAATAAAATATCAAAAATTACAGTAAATATATATTACATACTGTACATAAAATATCAAAAAGTACACCAAATGTATATTATACACTGTAAATAAAATATCAAAAAGGACAGTAAATATGTACTACACACCCTATGTAAAATATCAAAAACTACACCAAATATATATTATATAATTTACATGAAATATCTAAAGGACACCAAATATATCTTTTATACTGTACATTAAGTATTAAAAAGTACAGTAAATATATTTCATATATTGTGCATGTAATATTAACTAAAAGTACAACAAATACATTTTAAGTACTGTAAATAAAATATCAAAAATTACAGTAAATATATACTACATGCTGTACATAAAATATCAAAATGTACACCAAATATGTGTTATATATACTGTAAATAAACTATCAAAAACTAAAATAATTATACTTAATATACTGTACATGAAATATAAAAAATTACACCAAAGGTATAATATTCTGTAAATAAAATATCAAAAAGTACAGTAAATATATATTACACACCCTGTGTAAAATATCACAAACTACACCAAATATATATAATATAATTTACATAAAATATCAAAAGTACAACAAATATATATTATATACTGTACATAACCTATCAAAAAGTACAGTTAATACATTTCATATATTGTACATATAATAATAACTAAAAGTACACCAAATACATTTTATATACTGTAAATAAAATATCAAAAAGTACAGTAAATATATATTACATACAGTACATAAAATATCAAAAAGTACACCAAATATGTGTTATATATACTTTAAATAAACTATCAAAAACTACAGTAATTATATTTAATATACTGTACATAAAATATCAAATATTACACCAAATGTACGTTATTTACTGTAAATAAAATATCAAAAAGTACAGTAATTATATATTACACACCATATGTAAAATATCACAATCTACACCAAATATATTTTATATAATTTACATAAAATATCAAAAGGACAACAAACATATCTTATATACTGTACATAAAATATCAAAATGTACAGTAAATATATTTCATATATTGTACATATAATATTAACTAAAAGTACACCAAATACATTGTATATACTGTAAATTAAATATCAAAAAGTACAGTAAATATATATTACATACTGTACATAAAATATCAAAAAGTACACCAAATATGTGTTATATATACTGTAAATAAACTATCAAAAGCTACAGTAATTATATTTATTATAATGTAAATAAAATATCAAAAATTAGACCAAATGTATATCATTTACTGTAAATAAAATATCAAAAAGTACAGTAAATATATATTACACACCCTATGTAAAATATCACAAACTACACCAAATATATATTATATAATTTACAGAAAATAACAAATGGACACCAAATATACCTTATATACTGTACATAAAATATCAAAATGTGCAGTAAATATATTTCATATATTGTATATATAATATTAACTAAATGTACACCAAATACATTTTTTATACTGTAAATAAAATATCAAAAATTTCAGTAAATATATATTACATACTGTACATAAAATATCAAAAAGTACACCAAATATGTGTTTTATATACTGTAAATAAACTATCAAAAACTACAGTAATTATATTTAATATACTGTACATAAAATATGAAAAATTACACCAAATGTATATTAATTACTGTAAATAAAATATCAAAAATACAGTAAATATATATTACACACCATATGTAAAATATCACAATCTACACCAAATATATATTATATAATTTACATAAAATATCAAAAGGACACCAAATATATCTTATATACTGTACATAAAATATCAAAAACTACAGTAAATATATTTCATATATTGTGCATATATTAACTAAAACTACACCAAATACATTTTATGTACTGTAAATAAAATGTCAAAAAGTACAGTAAACATATATTACATACTATACATAAAATATCGAAAAGTACACCAAATATGTTTTATATATACTATAAATAAACTATCAAAAACTACAATAATTATATTTAATATACAGTACATTAAATATAAAAAATTACACCAAATATATAATATAATGTAAATAAAATATCAAAAATACAGTAAATATATATTACACACCCTATGTAAATTATCACAAACTACACCAAATATATATTATATAATTTACATAAAATATCAAAAGGACACCAAATATATCTTACATACTGTTCATAAATTATCAAAAAGTACAGTAAATATGTATTACATACTGTACATAAAATATCAAAAAGTACACAAAATATGTGTTATATATACTGTAAATAAACTATCAAAAACTACAATAATTATATTTAATATACCGTACATAAAATATCCAAAATGACACCAAATGTACATTATATACTGCAAATAAAATATCAAAAAGGACAGTAAATATATATGACACATCCTATGTAAAATATCAAAATCTACAACAAATATACATTACATCATTTACGTAAAATATCAAAAGGACACCAAATATATCTTATATACTGTACATAAAATATCAAAAATACAGTAAATATATTTCATATATTGTACATATAATATTAACTAAATGTACACCAAATACATTTTGTATACTGTAAATAAAATATCAAAATACAGTAAATATATATTACATACTCTACATAAAGTATGAAAAAGTACACCAAATATGTGTTATATATACTGTAAATAAACTATCAAAACTTACAGTAATTATATTTAATATACTGTGCATAAAATATCAAAAATTTCACCAAATGTATATTATATACGGTTAATAAAATATCAAAAAGGACAGTAAATATATGCTACACACCCTATGTAAAGTATCAAAAACTACACCAAATATATATTATATAATTTACATAAAATATAAAAAGGACACCAAATATATGTTATATACTGTACATAAAATAGCAAAAAGTACAGTATATATATTTCATATATTGTACATATAATATTAACTAAAATTACACCAAATACATTTTATATACTGTAAATAAAATATCAAAATGTACAGTAAATATATATTACATACTGTACATAAAATATCAAAGAGTACACCAAATATGTGTTATATATACTGTAAATAAACTATCAAAAACTACAGTACTTGTATTTAATATACTGTACATAAAATATCAATATTTACACCAAATGTATAGTACCTACTGTAAATAAAGTATCAAAAAGGACAGTAAATATATACTACACACCCTATGTAAAATATCAAAAACTACACCAAATATATATTATATAATTTACATACAATATCAAAAGGACACCCAATATATCTTATATACTGTACATAAAATATCAAAAAGTACAGTAAATATATTTCATATATTGTACATATAATATTAACTAAAAGTACACCAAATACATTTTATATACTGTAAATAAAATATCAACAAATACAGTAAATGTATATTACATACTGTACATAAAATATCAAAAAGTACACCAAATATGTGTTATATATACTGTAAATAAACAATCAAAAACTACAGTACTTATATTTAATATACTCTACATAAAATATCAAAAATTACACCAAATGTATATTATATACTGTAAATAAAATATCAAAAAGTACAGTAAATATTTACTACACACCCTAAGTAAAATATCAAAAACTACACCAAATATATATTATATAATTTACGTAAAATATCAGTAGGACACCAAATATATCTTATATACTGTATATAAAATATCAAAAAGTACAGTAAATACATTTCATATATTGTACATATAATATTAACTAAAAGTACACCAAATTCATTTTATATACTGTAAATAAAATATCAAAAGTACAGTAAATATATATTACATACTGTACATAAAATATCGAAAAGTACACCAAATATGTCTCATATATACTGTAAATAAACTATCAAAAACTACAGTAATTATATTTAATATACTGTACATAAAATATCAAAAATTAAACCAAATCTATATTATATACTGTAAATAAAACATCAAAAAGTACAGTTAATATATACTACACACCCTATGTAAAATATCAAAAAGTAAACCAAATATGTATTATATAATTAACATAAAATATCAAAAGGACACCAAATGTATCATATATACTGTACATAAAATATCAAAAAGTACAGTGAATATATATTACACACCCTATGTAAAATATCAAAAACTACACCAAATATATATTATATAATTTACATAAAATATCAAAAGGACACCAAATGTATCTTATATACTGTACATAAAATATCAAAAAGTTCAGTAAATATGTTTCATATGTTGTACATATAATATTAACTCAAAGTACACCAAATACATTTTATATACTGTAAATAAAATATCAAAATGTTCAGTAAATATATATTACATACTGTACATAAAATATCAAAAAGTACACCAAATTTGTGTCATATATACTGTAAGTAAACTATCAAAAACTACAGTAATTATATATAATATAATGTAAGTTAAATATCAAAAATGACACCAAATGTATATTATATACTGTAAATAAAATATCAAAAAGGACAGTAAATATATATGACACAAACTATGTAAAATATCAAAAACTACACAAATATATATTATATAATTTACATAAAATATCAAAAGGACACCAAATATATCTTATATACTGTACATAAAATATCAAATATACAGTAAATATATTTCATATATTGTACATATAATATTAACTAAAAGTACACCAAATACATTTTATATACTGTAAATAAAATATCAAAAAGCACAGTAAATATATATTACATAATGTACATAAAGTATCAAAAAGTACACCAAATATGTGTTATATATACTGTAAATAAACTATCAAACACTACAGTAATTATATTTAATATACTGTACATAAAATATCAAAAATTACACCAAATGTATATTATATACTGTAAATAAAATATCAATAATGACAGTAAATATATATGACACACCCTATGTAAAATATCAAAAACTACACCAAATATATAATATGTAATTTACATAAAATATCAAAAGGACACCAAATATATCTTACATACTCTACATAAAATATCAAAATGTACAGTAAATATATTTCATGTATTTTACATATAATATTAACTAAAATTACACCAAATACATTTTATATACTGTAAATAAATATCAAAAAGTACAGTAAATATATATTACATAGTCTACATAAAATATCAAAAAGTACACCAAATATGTGTTATATATACTGTAAATATACTATGAAAAACTACAGTAATTATATTTAATATACTGTACATAATATATCAAAAATAACACCAAATGTATATTATATACTGTAAATAAAATATCAAAAAGGCCAGTAAATATATATTACACTCTATGTAAAATATCAAAAACTAAAAATATATATTATATAATTTACATAAAATATCAAAAGGACACCAAATACGTATTATATACTACACATAAAATATCAAAAAGTACAGTAAATATATTTCATATATTGTACGTATAATATTAACTAAAAGTACACCAAATACATTTTATATAGTGTAAATAAAATATCAAAAATTACAGTAAATATATATTACATACTGTACATAAAATATCAAAAAGTACACCAACTATGTGTTATATATACTGTAAATAAACTACCAAAAACTACAGTAATTATATTTAATATACTGTACATAAAATATCAAAAATTACACCAAAGGTATATTATTTACTTTAAATAAAATATCAAAAAGTACAGTAAATATATATTACACACACTATGTAAAATATCACAAACTACACCAAATATATATTATATAAATTACATGAAATATCAAAAGGACACCAAATATACCTAATATACTGTACATAAAATATCAAAATGTACAGTAAATATATTAGATATATTGTACATATAATATTAACTAAAAGTAAACCACATATATTTTATATACTGTAAATAAAATATCAAAAAGTACAATAAATATATACTACATACTGTACATAAAATATCAAAAAGTACACCAAATATGTGTCATATATACTGTAAATAAACTATCAAAATCTACAGTAATTATATTTAATATACTGTACATAAAATATCAGTAATGACTCCGAATGTATATTATATACTGTAAATAAAATATCAAATAGTACAATAAATATATATTACACACCCTATGTAAAATATCAAAAACTACACCAAATATATATAATATAATTTACCTAAAACCTCAAAAGGACACCAAATATATCTTATATACTGTACATAAAATATCAAAAAGTACAGTAAATATATTTCATATATTGTATATATAATATTAACTAAAACTACACCAAATATATTTTATATACTGTAAATAAAATATCAAAAACTACAGTAAATATATATTACATACTGTACATAAAATATCAAAAAGTACACCAAATATGTGTTATATATAGTGTAAAGAAACTATCAAAAACTACAGTAATTATATTTAATATACTGTATGTAAAATATCACAAATTACACCAAATGTATATTATATACTCTAAATAAAAGATGAAAAAGGACAGTAAATATATATTACACTCAGTGTGAAATATCAAAAACTACACCAAATATATATTATATAATTTACATAAAATATCAAAAGGACACCAAATATATATTATATACTGTACATAAAATATCAAAAAGTACAGCAAATATATTTCATATATTGTACATATAATATTAACTAAAAGTACACCAAATATATTTTATATAGAGTAAATAAAATATCAAAAAGTACAGTAAATATATATTACATACTGTACATAAAATATCAAAAAGGTCACCAAATATGTGTTATATATACTGTAAATAAACTATCAACAAATGCAGTAATTATATTTAATATAATGTACATAAAATATCAAAAATTACACCAAATATATATTAGATACTGTAAATAAAATATCAAAAAGAACAGTAAATATATATGACACACCCAATGTAAAATATCAAAAACTACACCAAATATATATTATATAATTTACATAAAATATCAAAAGGCCACCAAACATATCTTATATACTGTACATAAATTATCAAAAATACAGTAAATATGTTTCATATATTGTACATATAATACTAACTAAAAGTACACCAAATATATTTTATATACTGTAAATAAAATTTCAAAAATTACAGTAAATATATATTACGTACTGTACATAAAATATCAAAAAGTACACAAAATATGTGTTATATATACTGTAAATAAACTATCAAAAACTACAGTAATTATATTTAATATACTGTACATAAAATATCAAAAATGCCATCGAATGTATATTATATACTCTAAATAAAATATCAAATAGTACAGTAAATATATATTACACACCCTATGTAAAATATCAAAAACTACACAAAATATATATTATATAATTTACAAAAAAATATCAAAAGGCCACCAAATATATCTTATATACTGTACATAAAATATCAAAAAGTACGGTAAATATATTTCATATATTGTACATATGATATTAACTAAAATTACACCAAATATATTTTATATACTGTAAATAAAATATCAAAAATTACAGTAAATATATATTACATACTGTACATAAAACATCAAAAAGTACACCAAATATTTGTTATATATAGTGTAAAGAAACTATCAAAAACTATAGTAATTATATTTAAAATACTGTATGTAAAATATCACAAATTACACCAAATGTATATTATATACTCTAAATAGAAGATGAAAAAGGACAGTAAATATATATTACACTCTGTGTGAAATATCAAAAACTACACCAAATATATATTATATAATTTACATAAAATATCAAAAGGACACCAAATATATCTTATATACTGTAGTGTGGGCGTGTTTGGAGAGTAGCTGGGACAGACAGGCGAGTCCCTGAGGGTTGGAGATAAAGACGTGCTAGAGACTGGGGAGTAACTCAGTGAAAGTGGTGGGCTTGGTGGTGATCCCTGGGTTCCTGGAACTGACCCGCGCTGAAATGTGGGCGTGGTTGGAGAGTAGCTGGGACAGACTGGAGGGTCCGTAAGGGCTGGGGGTGAAGACGTGAGAGAGACTGGCGAGGATCTCACTGAGGTCTGTGAGTTTGTAGGTGTTTCTGGGGTGTGGGGTAGAGACTCCCGCTGAAATCTGGGCGTAGTTGGAGAGTAGCTGGGACAGACAGGAGAGTCATGGGTGGCTGGGGGTGAGCTGCTGGATGATGGCAGTAAGAACATATGGTATATTATTGATGAATGAGGTGACTGTGAAGAATCTCCAGAGGAGGACACGGGAGAACACAATGACATGAGTGACTGTCCTGCTTGGTTAGGAAAGGGAAACGTAAAGTTGTGGAATTCTGTTGATGATGGATGTGAGAGTGGTGAAGCCCTGCGGGGTGATGTAGAGTACTTCCACATCCCTGGTGAGCAGCTGCCCCTTGGGTCTGAGTTTCTGGGAGGGGAGAGGGAGAAGCTGGGTGAGGCAGGCATGAATCTTGAGGAGTCAGGGCTGGGGGACCGCTCATATTCTCCCGAGACGTGTGAGTCTCTGGGGGACTCCTGGGTGCATGGGGCTGACTCCCGCAGGAACCTGGGGATGGCTGGAGAGTAACTGGGAGCCACAGGAGAGTCCCTGAGGCCTGGGGGTGAAGAGATGAAAGACACAGGGGTGGAGCACCGTGAGGCTCGTGAGTTTGTAGGTGATTCCCGGGTGTGGGGGCTGACTCCAGCTGAAATCTGGGGTTGTTTGGAGAGTAGCTGGGAGACACAGGAGATCCCCCGAGAGCTGGGGGTGAGCTGCTGGGTGATGGCAGTAAGAACATGTGGTATATTATTGATGAACGTGGGGACTCTGAGGAATCCTCAGAGGAGGACACGGGAGAGCCCAATGGCTTCATTGATTGCCCATCACGGTGAGGACAGGGAAATGGGAGCTTGTGGGATTCTGGTGATGACAGAGGTGAGTGTGGTGAAGCCCTAGGGGATGGTGAATGGTAGCTCCGGATCCCTGGTGAGGAGCTTCCCCTGAAGCCTGAGTTTCTGAGAGGGGAGAGGGAGAAGCTGGGTGAGGCTCGCATGGACCTTGGGGAGTCCGTGCTGGGGGACCGTTCATAAGAAGAGCTGGACAAGACCCTACCGTTCTTAGGTGCAGACATGATTAGGAAACCTGCAGCTCCCAGGGGCCCCTACTAATTTTCTAACTCGCAGAAGGAAGGAGTGTGTGTGCGTGTGTGTGTGTGTGTGCGGTGTGAGGTATGTGCCCCTTAAGAAAATGGAAATCAACCAACCAATGAGACAGACAGACAGACAGACAGAGATTCACTTGCCCAAGTGTTCTGTCCTGTCCTCTGAATCCGCTTCCAAGTCGCAAGACGCTTTGAGCTCCAAGTCAACGCAGAGTCCGCCAACCGCTCCGGCCGCTGATCCGCTCCGCGAAGATCTGAGTACAGGCCAGCCAGGGTGGGTTTAAATGGCTTCGGGCGCAGCCTAGCAGCGGAAAGGGCGGAGCTTCACTCCTCCTTTCCATCAGTCACCCCCAACTTTCCCAGGCTACACCTCGTAGGAAACTGTTCTCCTGCTTTGATTTCATGCGCCACCTTTGGGACAATCTAAGAACTTACAAGTTTTCTTGGCCAGATATATTAGGAATTGTATGCACTGAAACACTGAAAACCAACTAGTGGTTCTGTGGTTCCCACGTTGTGGTTTTGACACCAGCAGCATCCTTGCCACAATCAAACCCCGGAGATCCACAGATCTGCGGTGTAACAATACCTCCCCCTGATCCGGATGCATGGCAGTTTAAGGAGTCTTTCCGTGTAAGGGAAAAGACCTCGAAGAAAAGGTGGAGATATGCGTTGTGTAAACATTCTTTTGCTCTGGAACCACGTAGAGACTTGGGAGCCAGTTGGGAGGAGCATTCGTTGGATGAGGGTGCTCGGGTTAGGAATATCAAGGTGTGGCTCCAGATAATCCAATCATCTAATTAAGATTCCAGTTATGCTCATCTGTTTTAAAATTCCGTTTGGGTAAATTCTTTTAGTCAGACTGGAAATGGCAAAGCCTCAACCCCAATTTCCAGGGAGGGTTGAGAGCCTCAGGTGGAGTTGATCACCAATAGCCTATGGTTTAACCCGTCATGCCTATAGAATGAGGTCTCCATAAAAACCCAAAAGGACTGGGTTCAGAGAGCTTGTGGATAACACTTCCTGGAAGGTAGTGCACCCCTCCCCACACGCCGGGCCCCGCATTTATTTCTGAACTTTTTGCAAAGTCCGCTAAAATACAACGGCAAATGTAAGTGTTTCCCTGCGTGCTGTGAGCTCTTCCAGCCAATGAATGCAACTAAATCTGGGAGTGGTGGCAACCTGATTTATAGCCAGTTGCTGAGAAGCACAGGTAAAACAACGTGGGGCTTCCCATTGTTATTAGTGTGGGAGGCCTGTCTGGCGGGACTTGGCCCTTTGGAATCTAAAGCTATGTCCCGGTAGATAGCGTCACCATTGAATTAGAAGACACACATATGTTGAGAATAATCTTTCTGGTCATTTGCTGCATGTCTTATTTACAATATGTAATCAAATTCTTTATCCTGGCCTTATGGCACCTGGGTTGAGAACCATGATTTGAACCAAACATTGGTCTGTCACGTTCTGAGTTTGAAACTTTATTTTGCCTTTAGCGTTTTGCTATTGCTTTTTCGTTTTCTTTTGTTTCGTTTCGTTTCTAAGTTCTGGGGTATATGTGCAGGATGTGCAGATTTGTTACTAAGGTAAACGTGTGCCATGGTGGTTCGCTGCACCTGTCAACCCATCACCTAGGTATTAAGCCCAGCATGCAGTAGCTGTTTTTCTTAACGCTCTGCCTCCCGAAAGGCCCCAGTGAGTGTTGTTCCCCTTCCTGTGTCCATGTGATCTCATTTTTCAGCTCTCATTATAAGTGAGAATGTGGCGTTTGGTTTTCTTTCCCTGGATTAGTTTGCTGAGCATAATGACCACACATCACCACTGTTTCTGTTTTTTAGTATAAAGAGTAGTATTTTATTGAATAAGATTTGCTCACAGAAAAATAAGCTTAAGTCTACAATGAATGCCAGACTCTACAGCAGAAAGCAATTTTCTCACTTTTCCACACACAATGGTTCCTACTAAGTGAAAAAACTTCATTCACAAATGTACTACTCTGTCTCAAAACATCTCACATAATCATGCACTGTACTAAAGCCATTAGATCAGTTCTTCAGTCAGGTTAAAGAAGTATCCCTCTAATAACTGACTTTTATAATGCTATCAATATCCACTCCCAATCAGTCTGCCATTGTTAATGGTGTACAGCATTACTGAATACAATGGAATTGATGACGCCCATATCCACGGACACACCGTGACTTACGGTGGTTTGATTTATGATTTTTCAACGTTATGATGGGATTATTGGAATATTAGATGCGTTTCTGAGTTACAGTGGGTTTATGAGTATGCGACCCTATAGTCCAGAAACAGCTGTATAAGGAAAAACAGGTGTACCTAATAAAAATATGCTTAGTGACTTGGGATAAACCAATAGATGTTCACAACTGATGGAGAGCCGTGAAAGAGAGATAGCGGTAAATAGTTACAATAACACAATTTTCCTGCACCTGTCGAGGATTTCTCCCAAAAAACGCAGAATGTGGGATGCACCTAAGGCATATGAAAGAGAGAGGGCAGAAGGAGTAAGAGAGAAATAGGAGGAAGGAAGGAAGGAAGGAAAGAAAGAAGGAAGGTAGGAAGGAATGAAGGAAGGAAGGAAGGAAGGAAGGAAGGAAAGAAGGACGAAAGGAAGGAGAAAACACCCGGTGTTACTAAAACCCCCCAAAAAATGGTTTCCCCCTGTGGGTAAGCCTACAATGTGGATGAATCTTGAAAATATTGTGCTACGTGTTGTGTCAGTCATAACAGCTCACCTATTGTGCAATTCCGTTGATAGGAAATGTCCACAATATGGAAATCTATGCATATGGGATTGATCGCACTAGGTAGTTGCTACCTAGGGCTGAGGGTCAGGGAGAGGGTTTGAGACAGAATGAGGAGTGACTAATGTCTACAGGGTTTTTCTCTGGTCGGGGGTGATAAGACGTTCTACAATGGATTGCGAATTAAAATTGAATGTGCACCACCACAGGTATACTAAAAGCCACTCAATTCATGACTTTTAATGGGGGAATCTTCTGTGGCGCACTCTCATGGAGACCACGGCAGACATAGTGAGAGAGAAAAAGGTGAGTAAATATCTGAAACGGAGGCAGAAAGAGAGAGAATGAGAAGCCCTGTGAATGGAAGGGAGAGCGAAAAGGGAAAATGGTCCTATTTACAAATGACAGATGTGAAACCGGGGTTCACATCAACAGTGTCACTGCCAGGAAGGAGGGTCATGCTAGCCATGTCACCGGTAGTGTGGCCCGCAGGGACGCCGACCTGCTGGAGCGTCGTGCCAGCATGGGCTCTGGCAGCCACGTGGGCCAGCAGGAGGGTCCCGCTGCACAGCTGTGGGGTGAGGATAGACTGGGTGGTGATATCGCCCATTACAGGGGCCTCTTCTGCTGGCAAGAGTGTGACAGTAGCAAGTAGATGGACAAGCCTGCGTGTGAGGACGGAATGCAGGAGGGGCTCTTGTGCGGCTGGGTGTGGGGCCCTCACGGGAACCGTGGAGAAATGGCCAGGTAACTGCGTCATGTGGGCTAGTAGATTGGCCAGGGCTTCGAACTGAAGGACAATAACGGGGAGTAGCTGTCAGGCCCTGGGAGTGTCTGAGTGTAAGTGGAGATGGGTTTGGGGTCACTGAGGGATGCGTGGGAGCCATCCCTGTATAGGTACAGGTCATAGGGAGATAGTCTCGTGAGGCCTGTGAGTGTCTAGGGTTGTCCTGGGTGCCTGGGGCTGACTGTGGCAGAAATGTGGGGAAGGCTGGAGAGAAGCTGGGAGACCCAGGAGAGTCCCTGAAGGCAGGGGGTGAAGAGGTGAAAGAAATGGGGGAGGGTTGCAGTAAGGTCCGTGAGTTTGTAGGTGATTCCTGGGTGCGGGAAGCTGACTCCAGGTGAAATCTGGAGATGGTCGGAGTGTAGCTGAGAGAGACAGAAGAGTCCTTGAGGGCTGGGGGTGAGAACATGAGGGAGACTGGGGAGTAAGTCAGTGAAATTCGTGAGTTCGGTGGTGTATCGTGGGTGCCTGGAACTGACTCCAGCTGGAATCTAGCGAAGTTTTGAGAGTAGCTGAAAGAGACACAGGAGTCCCTGTGGGCTGAGGGCAAAGACCTGAGAGAGACCAGGGAGGACCTCAGTGAAGCCTGTGAGTCTGTAGGTGATTCCGGAGTGTGGGAGGCTGAGTGCCGCTGAAATCTGGGCGTGGTGGGAGAGTAGCTGGGACAGACAGGAGAGTCCCAGGGGGCTGGGGGTGAAGACATGACAGAGACTGGGGAGTAACTCAGCGAAACTGCTGAGTTTGGTGGTGATACCTGGGTGCCTGGAACTGACTCCCGCTGAAATCTGGGCATGGTTGGAGAGTAGCTGGGACACACAGGAGAGTCCCTGAGGGCTGGGGGTGAAGACATGAGAGAGACCGGGGAGTACCTCAGTGAAACTGGTGAGTTTGGTGGTGACTCCGGGGTGCCTGGGACTGACTCCAGCTGAAATGCGTGCGTGGTTGGAGAGTAGCTGGGACAGACAGGAGAGTCCCTGAGGGCTGGTGAAGACATGAGAGAGACTGGAGAGTAAGTGAGTGAAATTGGTGAGTTTGGTGGTGCTTCCTGGGTGCCTGGAACTGACTCCCGCTGAAGTGTGGGCGTGGTTGGAGAGTAGCTGGGACACACAGGAGAGTCCCTGAGGGTTGGAGATAAAGACGTGCTAGAGAGTGAGGAGTAACTGAGTGAAATTGGGGAGTTTGGTGGTGATTCCGGGGTGCCTGGAGCGGACTGCAGCTGAAATGTGGGCGTGGTTGGAGAGTAGCTGGGACAGACGGGAGAGTCCCTGAGGGATGGTGAAGACATGAGAGAGACTGGGGAGTAACGCAGTGAAATTGGTGAGTTTGGTGGTGATTTCTGGGTGCCTGCAACGGACTCCCGCTGAAGTGTGGGCGTGTTTGGAGAGTAGCTGGGACAGACAGGCGAGTCCCTGAGGGTTGGAGATAAAGACGTGCTAGAGACTGGGGAGTAACTCAGTGAAAGTGGTGGGCTTGGTGGTGATCCCCGGGTTCCTGGAACTGACCCGCGCTGAAATGTGGGCGTGGTTGGAGAGTAGCTGGGACAGACTGGAGGGTCCGTAAGGGCTGGGGGTGAAGACGTGAGAGAGACTGGCGAGGATCTCACTGAGGTCTGTGAGTTTGTAGGTGTTTCTGGGGTGTGGGGTAGAGACTCCCGCTGAAATCTGGGCGTAGTTGGAGAGTAGCTGGGACAGACAGGAGAGTCATGGGTGGCTGGGGGTGAGCTGCTGGATGATGGCAGTAAGAACATATGGTATATTATTGATGAATGAGGTGACTGTGAAGAATCTCCAGAGGAGGACACGGGAGAACACAATGACATGAGTGACTGTCCTGCTTGGTTAGGAAAGGGAAACGTAAAGTTGTGGAATTCTGTTGATGATGGATGTGAGAGTGGTGAAGCCCTGCGGGGTGATGTAGAGTACTTCCACATCCCTGGTGAGGAGCTGCCCCTTGGGTCTGAGTTTCTGGGAGGGGAGAGGGAGAAGCTGGGTGAGGCAGGCATGAATCTTGAGGAGTCAGGGCTGGGGGACCGCTCATATTCTCCCGAGACGTGTGAGTCTCTGGGGGACTCCTGGGTGCATGGGGCTGACTCCCGCAGGAACCTGGGGATGGCTGGAGAGTAACTGGGAGCCACAGGAGAGTCCCTGAGGCCTGGGGGTGAAGAGATGAAAGACACAGGGGTGGAGCACCGTGAGGCTCGTGAGTTTGTAGGTGATTCCCGGGTGTGGGGGGCTGACTCCAGCTGAAATCTGGGGTTGTTTGGAGAGTAGCTGGGAGACACAGGAGATCCCCCGAGAGCTGGGGGTGAGCTGCTGGGTGATGGCAGTAAGAACATGTGGTATATTATTGATGAACGTGGGGACTCTGAGGAATCCTCAGAGGAGGACACGGGAGAGCCCAAAGGCTTCATTGATTGCCCATCACGGTGAGGACAGGGAAATGGGAGCTTGTGGGATTCTGGTGATGACAGAGGTGAGTGTGGTGAAGCCCTAGGGGATGGTGAATGGTAGCTCCGGATCCCTGGTGAGGAGCTTCCCCTGAAGACTGAGTTTCTGAGAGGGGAGAGGGAGAAGCTGGGTGAGGCTCGCATGGACCTTGGGGAGTCCGTGCTGGGGGACCGTTCATAAGAAGAGCCGGACAAGACCCTACTGTTCTTAGGTGCAGACATGATTAGGAAACCTGCAGCTCCCAGGGGCCCCTACTAATTTTCTAACTCGCAGAAGGAAGGAGTGTGTGTGCGTGTGTGTGTGTGTGTGCGGTGTGAGGTATGTGCCCCTTAAGAAAATGGAAATCAACCAACCAATGAGACAGACAGACAGACAGACAGACAGACAGACAGAGATTCACTTGCCCAAGTGTTCTGTCCTGTCCTCTGAATCCGCTTCCAAGTCGCAAGACGCTGTGAGCTCCAAGTCAACGCAGAGTCCGCCAACCGCTCCGGCCGCTGATCCGCTCCGCGAAGATCTGAGTACAGGCCAGCCAGGGTGGGTTTAAATAGCCTCGGGCGCAGCCTAGCAGCGGAAAGGGTGGAGCTTCACTCCTCCTTTCCATCAGTCACCCCCAACTTTCCCAGGCTACACCTCGTAGGAAACTGTTCTCCTGCTTTGATTTCATGCGCCACCTTTGGGACAATCTAAGAACTTACAAGTTTTCTTGGCCAGATATATTAGGAATTGTATGCACTGAAACACTGAAAACCAACTAGTGGTTCTGTGGTTCCCACGTTGTGGTTTTGACACCAGCAGCATCCTTGCCACAATCAAACCCCGGAGATCCACAGATCTGCGGTGTAACAATACCTCCCCCTGATCCGGATGCATGGCAGTTTAAGGAGTCTTTCCGTGTAAGGGAAAAGACCTCGAAGAAAAGGTGGAGATATGCGTTGTGTAAACATTCTTTTGCTCTGGAACCACGTAGAGACTTGGGAGCCAGTTGGGTGGAGCATTCGTTGGATGAGGGTGCTCGGGTTAGGAATATCAAGGTGTGGCTCCAGATAATCCAATCATCTAATTAAGATTCCAGTTATGCTCATCTGTTTTAAAATTCCGTTTGGGTAAATTCTTTTAGTCAGACTGAGAATGGCAAAGCCTCAACCCCAATTTCCAGGGAGGGTTGAGAGCCTCAGGTGGAGTTGATCACCAATAGCCTATGGTTTAACCCGTCATGCCTATAGAATGAGGTCTCCATAAAAACCCAAAAGGACTGGGTTCAGAGAGCTTGTGGATAACACTTCCTGGAAGGTAGTGCACCCCTCCCCACACGCCGGGCCCCGCATTTATTTCTGAACTTTTGGCAAAGTCCGCTAAAATACAACGGCAAATGTAAGTGTTTCCCTGCGTGCTGTGAGCTCTTCCAGCCAATGAATGCAACTAAATCTGGGAGTGGTGGCAACCTGATTTATAGCCAGTTGCTGAGAAGCACAGGTAAAACAACGTGGGGCTTCCCATTGTTATTAGTGTGGGAGGCCTGTCTGGCGGGACTCGGCCCTTTGGAATCTAAAGCTATGTCCCGGTAGATAGCGTCACCATTGAATTAGAAGACACACATATGTTGAGAATAATCTTTCTGGTCATTTGCTGCATGTCTTATTTACAATATGTAATCAAATTCTTTATCCTGGCCTTATGGCACCTGGGTTGAGAACCATGATTTGAACCAAACATTGGTCTGTCACGTTCTGAGTTTGAAACTTTATTTTGCCTTTAGCGTTTTGCTATTGCTTTTTCGTTTTCTTTTGTTTCGTTTCGTTTCTAAGTTCTGGGGTATATGTGCAGGATGTGCAGATTTGTTACTAAGGTAAACGTGTGCCATGGTGGTTCGCTGCACCTGTCAACCCATCACCTAGGTATTAAGCCCAGCATGCAGTAGCTGTTTTTCTTAACGCTCTGCCTCCCGAAAGGCCCCAGTGAGTGTTGTTCCCCTTCCTGTGTCCATGTGATCTCATTTTTCAGCTCTCATTATAAGTGAGAATGTGGCGTTTGGTTTTCTTTCCCTGGAATAGTTTGCTGAGCATAATGACCACACATCACCACTGTTTCTGTTTTTTAGTATAAAGAGTAGTATTTTATTGAATAAGATTTGCTCACAGAAAAATAAGCTTAAGTCTACAATGAATGCCAGACTCTACAGCAGAAAGCAATTTTCTCACTTTTCCACACACAATGGTTCCTACTAAGTGAAAAAACTTCATTCACAAATGTACTACTCTGTCTCAAAACATCTCACATAATCATGCACTGTACTAAAGCCATTAGATCAGTTCTTCAGTCAGGTTAAAGAAGTATCCCTCTAATAACTGACTTTTATAATGCTATCAATATCCACTCCCAATCAGTCTGCCATTGTTAATGGTGTACAGCATTACGGAATACAATGGAATTGATGACGCCCATATCCACGGACACACCGTGACTTACGGTGGTTTGATTTATGATTTTTCAACGTTATGATGGGATTATTGGAATATTAGATGCGTTTCTGAGTTACAGTGGGTTTATGAGTATGCGACCCTATAGTCCAGAAACAGCTGTATAAGGAAAAACAGGTGTACCTAATAAAAATATGCTTAGTGACTTGGGATAAACCAATAGATGTTCACAACTGATGGAGAGCCGTGAAAGAGAGATAGCGGTAAATAGTTACAATAACACAATTTTCACAAAATATGTGTTATATATACTGTAAATAAACTATCGAAACTACAGTAATTATATTTAATATACTGTACATAAAATATCAAAAATTACACCAAATGTATATTATATACTCTAAATAAAATATCAAAAAGGATAGTAAATATATATTAAATTCTATGTAAAATATCAAAAACTACACCAAATACATATTATATAATTTACATAAAATATCAAAAGGACACCAAATATATATTATATACTGTATATAAAATATCAAAAATACAGTAAATATATTTCATATATTGTGCATATAATATTAACTAAATGTACACCAAATACATTTTATATGCTGTAAATAAAATATCAAAAATTACAGTAAATATATATTACACACCATATGTAAAATATCACAATCTACGCCAAATAAATATTATATAATTTACATAAAATATCAAAAGGACACCAAATATATCTTATATACTGTACATAAAATATCAAAAATTACAGTAAATATATTTCATATACTGTAAATATAATATTAACTAAAAGTACACCAAATAAATTTTATATAGTGTGAATAAAATATCAAAAATTTCAGTGAATATATATTACATAATGTACATAAACTATCAAAAAGTACAGCAAATATGTGTTATATACTGTAAATAAACTATCAAAAACTACAGTAATTATATTAAATATACTGTACATAAAATATCAAAAATTACACCAAATGTATATTATATACTGTAAATAAAAAATCAGAAAGGACAGTAAATATATATCACACTCTATGTAAAATATCAAAAACTAAAAATATATATTATATAATTTACATAAAATATCAAAATGACACCAATTATATCTTATATACTGTACATAAAATCATCAAAAAGTACAGTAAATATATTTCATATATTGTACATATAATATTAACTAAAAGTACACCAAATACATTTTATATACTGTAAAAATGTATCAAAAAGTGCAGTAAATACGTATTACATACTGTACATAAAATATCAAAAAGTACACCAAATACGTGTTATATATACTGTAAATAAACTATCAAAAACTACAGTAATTATATTTAATATACTGTACATAAAATAACAAAAATTACAACAAATGTATATTATATACTCTAAATAAAATATCAAAAATTACAGTAAATATATATTACACACCCTATGTAAAATATCACAAACTACATCAAATATATATTATATAATTTACATAAAATATCAAAAGGACACCAAATATACCTTATACACTGTACATAAAATATCAAAATATACAGTAAATATATTTCATATATTGTACATATAATACTAGCTAAAAGTACACCAAATACATTATACATATTGTAAATAAAATATCAAAAAGTACAGTAAATATATATTACATACAGTACATAAAATATCAAAAAGTACACCAAATATGTGTTATATATACTGTAAATAAAGTATGAAAAACTACAGTAATTATATTTAATATACTGTATGTAAAATATCAGAAATTACAACAAACGTATATTATATACTGTAAATAAAATATCAAACAGGACAGTAAATATATACTACATACCCTATGTAAAATATCAAAAACTACACCAAGTATATATTTTATAATTTACATAAAATATCAAAAGGACACCAAATATATCTTATATACTCAACATAAAACATCAAAAATACAGTAAATATATTTCATATATTGTGCATATAATATTAACTAAAAGTACACCAAATACATTTTATGTACTGTAAATAAAATATCAAAAAGTACAGTAAATATATATTACATACTGTACATAAAATATCAAAAAGTACACCAAATATGTGTTATGTATACTGTAAATAAACTATCAAAAACTACAGTAACTATATTTAATATACTGTACATAAAATATAAAAATTACACCAAATGTATAATATAGTGTAAATAAAATATCAAAAAGTACAGTAAATATATATTAAACACCATATGTAAAATATCACAATCTACACAAAATATATAATTTACATAAAATATCAAAAGGACACCAAATATATCTTATATACTGTATATAAAATATCAAAATGTTCAGTAAATATATTTCATATATTGTACAAATAATATTAACTAAAAGTACACCAAATACATTATATATATTGTAAATAAAATATCAAAAAGTACAGTAAATATATATTACATACAGTACATAAAATATCAAAAAGTACACCAAATATGTGTTATATATACTGTAAATAAACTATCAAAAACTACAGTAATTATATTTAATATACTGTATATAAAATATCAGAAATTACACCAAATGTATATTATATACTGTAAATAAAATATCAAACAGGACAGTAAATATATACTACACACCCTATGTAAAATATCAAAAACTACACGAAATATATATTATATAATTTACATAAAATATCAAAAGGACCCCAAATATATCTTATATACCGTACATAAAATATCAAAATGTACAGTAAATATATTTCATATATTGTACATATAATATTAACTAAAAGTACACCAAATACATTTTATATACTGTAAATAAAATATCAAAATGTACAGTAAATATACATTACATATTGTACATAATATATCAAAAAGTACACCAAATATGAGTTATATATACTGTAAATAAACTATCAAAATCTACAGTAATTATGTTTAATATACAGTGCATAAAATATCAAAAATTACACCAAAAGTATATTATATACTGTAAATAAAATATCAAAAATTACAGTAAATATATATTACATACTGTACATAAAATATCAAAAAGTACACCACATATGTGTTATATATACTGTAAATATCAAAAACTACAGTAATTATATTCAATGTACCGTATATAAAATATCAGAAAATACACCAAATGTAAATTATATGCTGTAAATAAAATCTCAAAAAGGACAGTAAATATATACTACACACCCTATGTAAAATATCAAAAACTACATCAAATATATATTATATAATTTACATAAAATATAAAAGGGACACCAAATATATCTTATATACTGTAGATAAAATATCAAAATGTACAGTAAATATATTTCATATATTGTGCATATAATATTAACTAAAAGTACACCAAATACATTTTATGTACTGTAAATAGAATATCAAAAAGTACAGTAAATATATATTACATACTGTACATAAAATATCAAAAAGTACACCAAATATGTGTTATATATACTGTAAATAAACTATGACAAACTACAGTAATTATACTTAATATACTGTACATAAAATATCAAAAATTACACCAAAAGTATGTTATTTACTGTAAATAAAATATCAAAAATACAGTAAATATATATTACACACCATATGTAAAATATCACAATCTACACAAAATATATATTATATAATTTACAAAAAATATCAAAAGGACACCAAATATATCTTATATACTGTACATAAAATATCAAAATGTACAGTAAATATATTTCATATATTGTACATATAATATAAACTAAAAGTACACCAAATACATTTTATATAGTGTAAATAAAATATCAAATAGTACAGTAAATATATATTACACACCATCTGTAAAATATCACAATCTACACCAAATATATATTATATAATTTACATAAAATTTCAAAAGGACACCAAATATTTCTTATATACTGTACATCAAATATCAAAAATTTCAGTAAATATATTTCTTATGTTGTACATATAATATTAACTAAAAGTACACCAAATACATTTTATATAGTGTAAATAAAATATCAAAAAGTACAGTAAATATATATTACACACCATATGTAAAATATCACAATATACAACAAATATATATTATATAATTTACATAAAATATCAAAAGGACACAAAATATATCTTATATACTGTACATAAAATATCAAAAGGTACAGTAAATATATTAAATATATTGTATATATAATATTAACTAAAAGTACACCTAATACATATTATGTAGTGTAAATAAAATATCAAAAATTACAGTGAATATATATTACATACTGTATATAAATTATCAAAAAGTACACCAAATATGTGTTATATATAGTGTAAATAAACTATCAAAAACTACAGTAATTATATTTAATATACTGTATATTAAATATCAAAAATTACACCAAATGTATGTTATATATTGTATATAAAATATCAAAAAGGACAGTAAATATATACTGCACACCCTATGTAAAATATCAAAAACTACACCAAATATATATTATATAATTTACATAAAATATCAAAAATTACACCAAATATATATTATATACTGAAAATAAAATATCAAAAAGGAGAGTAAATATATATTACACTCTATGTAAAATATCAAAAACTACAAATATATATTAAATTTACATAAAATATCAAAAGGACCCCAAATATATCTTATATACCATACATAAAATATCAAAAAGTACAGTAAATATATTTCATATATTGTGCACATAATATTAACTAAAAGTACACCAAATACATTTTATGTACTGTAAATAAAATATCAAAAAGTACAGAAAACATATATAACATACTGTACATTAAATATCGAAAAGTACACCAAATATGTGTTATATATACTGTAAATAAACTATCAAAAGCTACAGTAATTATATTTAATATACTGTACATAAAATATCAAAAATTACACCAAATGTATATTATATACTGTAAATAAAATATCAAAAATTACAGTAAATATATATTACACACCCTATGTAAAATATCACAAACTACACCAAATATATATTATATAATTTACATAAAATATCAAAAGGACAACAAATATACCTTATATACTGTACATAAAATATCAAAATGTACAGTAAATATATTTCATATATTGTACATATAATATTAGCTAAAAGTACACCAAATACATTATATATATTGTAAATAAAATATCAAAAAGTACAGTAAATATATATTACATACAGTACATAAAATATCAAAAAGTACACCAAATATGTGTTATATATACTGTAAATAAACTATGAAAAACTACAGTAATTATATTTAATATACTGTATGTAAAATATCAGAAATTACACCAAATGTATATTATATACTGTAAATAAAATATCAAACAGGACAGTAAATATATACTACACACCCTATGTAAAATATCAAAAACTACACCAAATATATATTATATAATTTACATAAAATATCAAAAGGACACCAAATATATCTTATATACTCTACATAAAACATCAAAAAGTACAGTAAATATATTTCATATATTGTGCATATAATATTAACTAAAACTACACCAAATACATTTTATGTACTGTAAATAAAATATCAAAAATTTCAGTAAATATATATTACATACTGTACATAAAATATCAAAAAGTACACCAAATATGTGTTATATATACAGTAAATAAACTATCAAAAACTACAATAATTATATTTATTATACTGTACATAAAATATAAAAAATTACACCAAATGTATAATATACTGTAAATAAAATATCAAAAAGTACAGTAAATATATATTAAACATCATATATAAAATATCACAATCTACACAAAATATATATTATATAATTTACATAAAATATCAAAAGTACACCAAATACATATTATATACTGTATATAAAATATCAAAATATTCAGTAAATATATTTCATATATTGTACATATAATATTAACTAAAAGTACACCAAATGCATTATATATATTGTAAATAAAATATCAAAAAATACAGTAAATATATATTACATACAGTACATAAAATATCAAAAAGTACACCAAATATGTGTTATATATACTGTAAATAAACTATCAAAAACTACATTAATTATATTTAATATACTGTATATAAAATATCAGAAATTACACCAAATGTATATTATATACTGTAAATAAAATATCAAACAGGACAGTAAATATATACTACACACCGTATGAAAAAATATCAAAAACTACACAAAATATATATTATATAATTTACATAAAACATCAAAAGGCCCCCAAATATATCTTATATACCGTACATAAAATATCAAAATGTACAGTAAATATATTTCATATATTGTACATATAATATTAACTAAAAGTACACCAGATACATTTTATATACTGTAAATAAAATATCAAAATGTACAGTAAATATACATTACATATTGTACATAATATATCAAAAAGTACACCAAATATGTCTTATATATACTGTAAATAAACTATCAAAATCTACAGTAATTATGTTTAATATACAGTGCATAAAATATCAAAAATTACACCAAAAGTATATAATATACTGTAAATAAAATATCAAAAATTACAGTAAATATATATTACATACTGTACATAAAATATCAAAAAGTACACCACGTATGTGTTATATATACCGTAAATATCAAAAACTACAGTAATTATATTCAATGTACGGTATATAAAATATCAGAAAATACACCAAATGTAAATTATATGGTGTAAATAAAATATCAAAAAGGACAGTAAATATATACTACACACCCTATGTAAAATATCAAAAACTACATCAAATATATATTATATAATTTACATAAAATATAAAAAGTACACCAAATATATCTTATATACTGTAGATAAAATATCAAAATGTACAGTAAATATATTTCATATATTGTGCATATAATATTAACTAAAAGTACACCAAATACATTTTATGTACTGTAAATAGAATATCAAAAAGTACAGTAAATATATATTACATACTGTACATAAAATATAAAAAGTACACCAAATATGTGTTATATATAGTGTAAATAAACTATCACAAACTTCAGTAATTATATTTAATATACTGTACATAAAATATCAAAAATTACACCAAATATATGTTATTTACTGTAAATAAAATATCAAAAATACAGTAAATATATATTACACACCATATGTAAAATATCACAATCTACACAAAATATATATTATATAATTTACAAAAAATATCAAAAGGACACCAAATATATCTTATATACTGTACATAAAATATCAAAATGTACAGTAAATATATTTCATATATTGTACATATAATATTAACTAAAAGTACACCAAATACATTTTATATACTGTAAATAAAATATCAAAAAGTACAGTAAATATACATTACTTATTGTACATAATATATCAAAAAGTACACCAAATATGTGTTATATATACTGTAAATAAACTATCAAAATCTACAGTAATTATGTTTAATATACAGTACATAAAATATCAAAAATTACACCAAAAGTATATTATATACTGTAAATAAAATATCAAAAATTACAGTAAATATATATTACATACTGTACATAAAATATCAAAAAGTACACCACATATGTGTTATATATACTGTAAATATCAAAAACTACAGTAATTATATTCAATGTACGGTATATAAAATATCAGAAATTACACCAAATGTAAATTATATGCTGTAAATAAAATATCAAAAAGGACAGTAAATATATACTACACACTCTATGTAAAATATCAAAAACTACATCAAATATATATTATATAATTTACATAAAATATAAAAAGGACACCAAAAATATCTTATATACTGTAGATAAAATATCAAAATGTACAGTAAATATATTTCATATATTGTGCATATAATATTAACTAAAAGTACACCAAATACATTTTATGTACTGTAAATAGAATATCAAAAAGTACAGTAAATATATATTACATATTGTACATAAAATATCAAAAAGTACAACAAATACGTGTTATATATACTGTAAATAAACTATCAAAAACTACAGTAATTATATTTACTATACTGTACATAAAATATCAAAAATTACACCAAATATATATTATATACTCTAAAATATCAAAAATTACAGTAAATATATATTACACACCCTATGTAAAATATCAAAAACTACACCAAATATATATTATATAATTTACATAAAATATCAAAAGGACACTAAATATATATTATATACTGTACATAAAATATCAAAAAGTACAGTAAATGTATTTCATATATTGTGCATATAATATTAACTAAAAGTACACCAAATACATTTTATGTACTGTAAATAGAATATCAAAAAGTACAGTAAATATATATTACATACTGTACATAAAATATCAAAAAGTACACCAAATATGTGTTATATATACTGTAAATAAACTATCACAAACTACAGTAATTATATTTAATATACTGTACATAAAATTTCAAAAATTACATCAAATGTATGTTATTTACTGTAAATAAAATATCAAAAATACAGTAAATATATATTACACACCATAGGTAAAATATCACAATCTACACAAAATATATATTATATAATTTATATAAAATATCAAAAGGACACCAAATATATTTTATATACTGTACATAAAATATCAAAAAGTACAGTAAATATATTTCATATATTGTACATATAATATTAACTAAAAGTACACCAAATACATTATATATATTGTAAATAAAATATCAAAATGTACAGTAAATATATATTACATACAGTACATAAAATATCAAAAAGTACACCAAATATGTGTTATATATACTGTAAATAAACTATCAAAAACTACAGTAATTATATTTAATATACTGTACATAAAATATCAAAAATTACACGAAATGTATATTATATACTGTAAATAAAATATCAAACAGGACAGTAAATATATACTACACACCCTATGTAAAATATCAAAAACTACACCAAATATATATTATATAATTTACATAAAATATCAAAAGGACACCAAATATATCTTATATACTGTACATAAAATATCAAAAACTTTAGTAAATAAATTTCATATGTTGTACATATAATATTTACTAAAAGTACACCAAATACATTTTATATACTGTAAATAAAATACCAAAAACTACAGTAAATATACATTACATATTGTACATAATATATCAAAAAGTACACCAAATATGTGTTATATATACTGTAAATAAACTATCAAAGTCTACAGTAATTATGTTTAATATACAGTACATAAAATTTCAAAAATTAAACCAAAAGTATATTATATACTGTAAATAAAATATCAAAAATTACAGTAAATACATATTACATACTGTACATAAAATATCAAAAAGTACACCACATATGTGTTATATATACTGTAAATATCAAAAACTACAGGAATTATATTCAATGTACGGTATATAAAATATCAAAAATTACACCAAATGTAAATTATATGCTGTAAATAAAATATCAAAAAGGACAGTAAATATATACTACACACCCTATGTAAAATATCAAAAACTACATCCAATATATATTACATAATTTACATAAAATATAAAAAGGACACCAAATATATCTTATAGAATCTACATAAAACATCAAAAAGTACAGTAAATATATTTCATATATTGTGCATATAATATTAACTAAAAGTACACCAAATACATTTTATGTACTGTAAATAAAATATCAAAAGTACAGTAAATATATATTACATACTGTACATAAAATATCAAAAAGTACACCAAATATGTGTTATATATACAGTAAATAAACTATCAAAAACTACAATAATTATATTTATTATACTGTACATAAAATATAAAAAATTACACCAAATGTATAATATACTGTAAATAAAATATCAAAAAGTACAGTAAATATATATTAAACACCATATGTAAAATATCACAATCTACACAAAATATATATTATATAATTTACAAAAAATATCAAAAGTACACCAAATACATATTATATACTGTATATAAAATATCAAAATATTCAGTAAATATATTTCATATATTGTACATATAATATTAACTAAAAGTACACCAAATGCATTATATATATTGTAAATAAAATATCAAAAAGTACAGTAAATATATATTACATACAGTACATAAAATATCAAAAAGTACACCAAATATGTGTTATATATACTGTAAATAAACTATCAAAAACTACATTAATTATATTTAATATACTGTATATAAAATATCAGAAATTACACCAAATGTATATTATATACTGTAAATAAAATATCAAACAGGACAGTAAATATATACTACACACCGTATGAAAAAATATCAAAAACTACACAAAATATATATTATATAATTTACATAAAATATCAAAAGGCCCCCACATATATCTTATATACCGTACATAAAATATCAAAATGTACAGTAAATATATTTCATATATTGTACATATAATATTAACTAAAAGTACACCAGATACATTTTATATACTGTAAATAAAATATCAAAATGTACAGTAAATATACATTACATATTGTACATAATATATCAAAAAGTACACCAAATATGTGTTATATATACTGTAAATAAACTATCAAAATCTACAGTAATTATGTTTAATATACAGTGCATAAAATATCAAAAATTACACCAAAAGTATATAATATACTGTAAATAAAATATCAAAAATTACAGTAAATATATATTACATACTGTACATAAAATATCAAAAAGTACACCACATATGTGTTATATATACTGTAAATATCAAAAACTACAGTAATTATATTCAATGTACGGTATATAAAATATCAGAAAATACACCAAATGTAAATTATATGCTGTAAATAAAATATCAAAAAGGACAGTAAATATATACTACACACCCTATGTAAAATATCAAAAACTACATCAAATATATATTATATAATTTACATAAAATATAAAAAGTACACCAAATATATCTTATATACTGTAGATAAAATATCAAAATGTACAGTAAATATATTTCATATATTGTGCATATAATATTAACTAAAAGTACACCAAATACATTTTATGTACTGTAAATAGAATATCAAAAAGTACAGTAAATATATATTACATACTGTACATAAAATATAAAAAGTACACCAAATATGTGTTATATATAGTGTAAATAAACTATCACAAACTACAGTAATTATATTTAATATACTGTACATAAAATATCAAAAATTACACCAAATGTATGTTATTTACTGTAAATAAAATATCAAAAATACAGTAAATATATATTACACACCATATGTAAAATATCACAATCTACACAAAATATATATTATATAATTTACAAAAAATATCAAAAGGACACCAAATATATCTTATATACTGTACATAAAATATGAAAATGTACAGTAAATATATTTCATATATTGTACATATAATATAAACTAAAAGTACACCAAGTACATTTTATATAGTGTATATAAAATATCAAATAGTACAGTAAATATATATTACACACCATCTGTAAAATATCACAATCTACACCAAATATATATTATATAATTTACATAAAATATCAAAAGGACACCAAATATATGTTATATACTGTACATCAAATATCAAAAAGTTCAGTAAATATATTTCATATGTTGTACATATAATATTAACTAAAAGTACACCAAATACATTTTATATAGTGTAAATAAAATATCAAAAAGTACAGTAAATATATATTACACACCATATGTAAAATATCACAATATACAACAATTATATATTATATAATTTACATAAAATATCAAAAGGACACAAAATATATCTTATATACTGTACATAAAATATCAAAATGTACAGTAAATATATTTCATATATTGTATATATAATATTAACTAAAAGTACCCCTAATACATAGTATATAGTGTGAATAAAATATCAAATATTACAGTGAATATATATTACATACTGTATATAAATTATCAAAAAGTACACCAAATATGTGTTATATATAGTGTAAATAAACTATCAAAAACTACAGTAATTATATTTAATATACTGTACATAAAAAAACAAAAATTACACCAAATGTATATTATTTACTGTAAATAAAATACTAAAAAGTACAGTAAATATATATTACACACCCTATGTAAAATATCACAAACTACAACAAATATATATTATATAATTTACATAAAATATCAAAAGGTCACCAAATATACCTTATATACTGTACATAAACTATCAAAATGTACAGTAAATATATTTCATATATTTTACATATAATATTAACTAAAAGTACACCAAATACATTTTATATACTCTAAATAAAATATCAAAAATTACAGTAAATATATATTACATACTGTACATAAAATATCCAAAAGTTAACCAAATATGTGTTATATATACTGTAAATAAACTATCAAAAACTACAGTAATTATATTTAATATACTGTATATTAAATATCAAAAATTACACCAAATGTATGTTATGTATTGTATATAAAATATCAAAAAGGACAGTAAATATATACTGCACACCCTATGTAAAATATCAAAAACTACACCAAATATATATTATATAATTTACATAAAATATCAAATATTACACCAAATATATATTATATACTGAAAATAAAATATCAAAAAGGAGAGTAAATATATATTACACTCTATGTAAAATATCAAAAACTACAAATATGTATTAAATTTACATGAAATATCAAAAGGACCCCAAATATATCTTATATACCGTACATAAAATATCAAAAAGTACAGTAAATATATTTCATATATTGTGCACATAATATTAACTAAAAGTACACCTAATACATTTTATGTACTGTAAATAAAATATCAAAATGTACAGTAAACATATATTACATACTGTACATTAAATATCGAAAAGTACACCAAATATGTGTTATATATACTGTAAATAAACTATCAAAAACTACAGTAATTATATTTAATATACTGTACATAAAATATCAAAAATTACACCCAATGTATATTATATACTCTAAATAAAATATCAAAAATTACAGTAAATATATATTACACACCCTATGTAAAATATCACAAACTACACCAAATATATATTATATAATTTACATAAAATATCAAAAGGACACCAAATATACCTTATATACTGTACATAAAATATAAAAATGTACAGTAAATATATGTCATATATTGTACATATAATATTAGCTAAAAGTACACCAAATACATTATATATATTGTAAATAAAATATCAAAAAGTACAGTAAATATATATTACATACAGTACATAAAATATCAAAAAGTACACCAAATATGTGTTATATATACTGTAAATAAACTATGAAAAACTACAGTAATTATATTTAATATACTGTATGTAAAATATCAGAAATTACACCAAATGTATATTATATACTGTAAATAAAATATCAAACAGGACAGTAAATATATACTACACTCCCTATGTAAAATATCAAAAACTACACCAAATATATATTATATAATTTACATAAAATATCAAAAGGACACCAAATATATCTTATATACTCTACATAAAACATCAAAAAGTACAGTAAATATATTTCATATATTGTGCATATAATATTAACTAAAAGTACACCAAATACATTTTATGTACTGTAAATAAAATATCAAAAATACAGTAAATATATATTACATACTGTACATAAAATATCAAAAATTACACCAAATATGTGTTATATATACAGTAAATAAACTATCAAAAACTACAATAATTATATTTAATATACTGTACATAAAATATAAAAAATTACACCAAATGTATAATATACTGTAAATAAAATATCAAAAAGTACAGTAAATATATATTAAACACCATATGTAAAACATCACAATCTACACAAAATATATATTATATAATTTACAAAAAATATCAAAAAGACACCAAATATATCTTATATACTGTACATAAAATATCAAAATGTACAGTAAATATATTTCATATATTGTACATATAATATTAACTAAAAGTACACCAAATACATTTTATATACTGTAAATGAAATATCAAAAACTACAGTAAATATACATTACTTATTGTACATAATATATCAAAAAGTACACCAAATATGTGTTATATATACTGTAAATAAACTACCAAAGTCTACAGTAATTATGTTTAATATACAGTACATAAAATATCAAAAATTACACCAAACTATATTATATACTGTAAATAAAATATCAAAAATTACAGTAAATATATATTACATACTGTACATAAAATATCAAAAAGTACACCACATATGTGTTATATATACTGTAAATATCAAAAACTACAGTAATTATATTCAATATACGGTATATAAAATATCAGAAATTGCACCAAATGTAAATTATATGCTGTAAATAAAATATCAAAAAGGACAGTAAATATACACTACACACCCTATGTAAAATATCAAAAACTACATCAAATATATATTATATAATTTACATAAAATATAAAAAGGACACCAAATATATCTTATATACTGTAGATAAAATATCAAAATGTACAGTAAATATATTTCATATATTGTGCATATAATCTTAACTAAAAGTACACCAAATACATTTTATGTACTGTAAATAGAATATGAAAAAGTACAGTAAATATATATTACACACTGTACATAAAATATCAAAAAGTACACCAAATATGTGTTATACATACTGTAAATAAACTATCACAAACTACAGTAATTATATTTAATATACTGTACATAAAATATCAAAAATTACACCAAATGTATGGTATTTACTGTAAATAAAATATGAAAAATACAGTAAATATATATTACACACCATATGTAAAATATCACAATCTACACAAAATATATATTATATAATTTACAAAAAATATCAAAAGGACACCAAATATATCTTATATACTGTACATAAAATATCAAAATGTACAGTAAATATATTTCATATATTGTACATATAATATTAACTAAAAGTACACCAAATACATTTTATATACTGTAAATAAAATATCAAAAAGTACAGTAAATATACATTACTTATTGTACATAATATATCAAAAAGTACACCAAATATGTTTTAAATATACTGTAAATAAACTATCAAAATCTACAGTAATTATGTTTAATATACAGTACATAAAATATCAAAAATTTCAACAAAAGTATATTATATACTCTAAATAAAATATCAAAAATTACAGTAAATATATATTACATACTGTACATAAAATATCAAAAAGTACACCACATATGTGTTATATATACTGTAAATATCAAAAACTACAGTAATTATATTCAATGTACGGTATATAAAATATCAGAAATTACACCAAATGTAAATTATATGCTGTAAATAAAATATCAAAAAGGACAGTAAATATATACTACACACCCTATGTAAAATATCAGAAACTACATCAAATATATATTATATAATTTACATAAAATATAAAAAGGACACCAAAAAATCTTATATATTGTAGATAAAATATCAAAATGTACAGTAAATATATTTCATATATTGTGCATATAATATTAACTAAAAGTACACCAAATACATTTTATGTACTGTAAATAGAATATCAAAAAGTACAGTAAATATATATTACATATTGTACATAAAATATCAAAAAGTACACCAAATACGTGTTATATATACTGTAAAGAAACTATCAAAAACTACAGTAATTATATTTAATATACTGTACATAAAATATCAAAAATTACACCAAATGTATATTATATACTTTAAAATATCAAAAATTACAGTAAATATATATTACACACCCTATGTAAAATATCAAAAACTACACCAAATATACATTATATAATTTACATAAAATATCAAAAGGACACTAAATATATCTTATATACTGTACATAAAATATCAAAAAGTACAGTAAATATATTTCATATATTGTGCATATAATATTAACTAAAAGTACACCAAATACATTTTATGTACTGTAAATAGAATATCAAAAAGTACAGTAAATATATATTACATACTGTACATAAAATATCAAAAAGTACACCAAATATGTGTTATATATACTGTAAATATACTATCACAAACTACAGTAATCATATTTAATATACTGTACATAAAATTTCAAAAATTACACCAAATGTATGTTATTTACAGTAAATAAAATATCAAAAATACAGTAAATATATTTTACACACCATATGTAAAATATCACAATCTACACAAAATATATATTATATAATTTACATAAAATATCAAAAGGACACCAAATATATCTTATATACTGTACATAAAATATCAAAATGTACAGTAAATATATTTCATATATTGTACATATAATATTAACTAAAAGTACATCAAATACATTTTATATACTGAAAATAAAATATCAAAAATTTCAGTAAATATATATTACGTACTGTACACAAAATATCAATAAGTACACCATATATGTGTTATATATAGTGTAAACTATCAAAAACTACAGTAATTATAATTAATATACTGTACATAAAATATCAAAAATTACACCATATGTATGTTATTTAGTGTAAATAAAAAATCAAAAATTACAGTAAATATATATTGCACACCATATGTAAAATATCACAATCTCAACCTATATATATTATGTAATTTACATAAAATATCATAAGGACACCAATTATATCTTATATACTTTACATAAAATATCAAAAAGTACAGTAAATATATTTCATATATTGTACATATAATATTAACTAAAAGTACACCAAATACATTTTATATACTGTAAATAAAGTATCAAAAAGTACAGTAAATACATATTACATACTGTACATAAAATATCAAAAAGTACACCAAATACGTGTTATATATACTGTAAATAAACTATCAAAAACTACAGTAATTATATTTAGTATACTGTACATAAAATATCAAAAATTACACCAAATGTATATTATATACTCTTAAATATCAAAAATTACAGTAAATATATATTACACACCCTATGTAAAATATCAAAAACTACACCAAATATATATTATATAATTTACATAAAATATCAAAAGGATACCAAATATATCTTATATACTGTACATAAAATATCAAAAAGTATAGTAAATATATTTCATATGTTGTACATATAATATTTACTAAAAGTACACCAAATACATTTTATATACTGTAAATAAAATATCAAAAACTACAGTAAATATACATTACATATTGTACATAATGTATCAAAAAGTACACCAAATATGTGTTATATATACTGTAAATAAACTATCAAAGTCTACCATAATTATGTTTAATATACAGTATATAAAATATCAAAAATTACACCAAAAGTATATTATATACTGTAAATAAAATACCAAAAATTACAGTAAATATATATTACATACTGTAAATAAAATATCAAAAAGTACACCACATATGTGTTATATATACTGTAAATATCAAAAACTACAGTAATTATATTCAATGTACGGTATATAAAATATCAGAAATTACACCAAATGTAAATTATATGCTGCAAATAAAATATCAAAAAGGACAGTAAATATATACTACACACCCTATGTAAAATATCAAAAACTACACCAAATACATATTATATAATTTAGATAAAATAACAAAAGGACACCAAATATATATTATATACTGTACATAAAATATCAAAAAGTAGAGTAAATATATTTCAGATATTCTAAATGTAATATTAACTAAAAGTACACCAAATACATTTTATATACTGTAAATAAAATATCAAAAAGTACAGTAAATATATATTACATACTGTACAAAAAATATCAAATAGTACACCAAATATGTGTTATATATACTGTAAATAAACTATCATAAAGTACAGTAATTATATTTAATATACTGTACAGAAAATATCAAAAATTACACCAAATGTATATTATATACTGTAAATAAAATATCAAAAGGACAGTAAATATATACTGCACACCCTATGTAAAATATCAAAAACTACACCAAATATATATTATATAATATACATAAAATATCAAAATGTCACCAAATATATCTTATACACCGTACATAAAATATCAAAAAGTACAGTAAATATATTTCATATATTGTACATATAATATTAAATAAAGTACACCAAATACATTTTATATACTGTAAATTAAATATCAAAAAGTACAGTAAATATATATTAGAGACAGTACATAAAATATCAAGAAGTACACCAAATATGTGTTATATATACAGTAAATAAACTATCAAAAACTACAGTAATTATATTTCAAACATTGTACATATAATATTAACTAAAAGTACAACAAAGACATTTTATATACTGTAAATAAAATATCAAAATGTACAGTAAATATATATTACATACACTACATAAAATATCAAAAAGTACACCAAATATGTGTTATAGATACTGTAAATAAACTATCAAAAACTACAGTAATTATATTTAATGTACTGTTTAAAATATCAAAATTTACACCAAATGTATATTATATACTGTAAATAAAATATCAAAAAGTACAGTAAATATATACTACACACCCTATGTAAAATATCAAAAACTACACCGAATACGTATTATATAATTTACATAAAATAACAAAAGGACACCAAATATATATTATATACTGTACATAAAATATCGAAAAGTACAGTAAATATATTTCATATATTCTACATGTAATATTAACTAAAAGTACACCAAATACATTTTATATACTGTAAATATAATATCAAAAAGTACAGTAAATATATATTACATACAGTACATAAAATATCAAGAAATACACCAAATATGTGTTATATATACTGTAAATAAACTATCAAAAACTACAGTAATTATATTTCATATATCGTACATATAATATTAACTAAAAGTACACCAAATACATTTTATATTCTGTGAATAATATCTCAAAAAGTACTGTAAATGTATATTACATACTGTACGTAAAATATCAAAAAGTACACCAAATATGTGTTATATATACTGTAAATAGACTATGAAAAACTACAGTAATTATATTTAATATACTGTACATAAAATATCAAAAATTACACCAAATGTATATTATATACTGTAAAAAAATATCAAAAAGGACAGTGAATATATGTTACACTCTATGTAAAATATCAAAAACTGCAAATATATATTATATAATATACATAAAATATCAAAAGTACACCTAATATATGTTATATAATGTATATAAAATATCAAAAAGTACAGTAAATATATTTCATATATTGTACATATAATATTAATTAAAAGTACACCAAATATATTTTATATACTGTAAATAAAATATCAAAAAGTGCATTAAACATATATTAAATACTGTAGAGAAAATATCAAAAAGTACACCAAATATGTGTTATATATACTGTAAATATACTATCAAAAACTACAGTAATTACATTTAATATACTGTATATAAAATATCAAAAATTATACCAAATGTATATCATATACTCTAAATAAAATATGAAAAATTACAGTAAATCTATATTACGCACCCTATGTAAAATATCAAAAACTACACCAAATATATATTATATAATTTACATAAAATATCAAAACTACACCAAATATATATTATATAATTTACATAAAATATCAAAACTACACCAAATATATATTATATACTGTAAATAAAATATGAAAAAGTACAGTAAATATATTTCATATATTGTATATATAATATTAACTAAACGTACACCAAATACATTTTCTATACTGTAAATAAAATATCAAAAATTACAGTAAATATATATTACATACTGTATATAAAATATAAATAATTACACCAAATATGTGTTATATATACTGTAAATAAACTATCAAAAACTACAGTAATTATATTTAATATACTGTATATAAAATATCAAAAATTACACCAAATGTAAATTATAAACTGTAAATAAAATATCAAAAAGGACAGTAAATATATATGACCCACCCTATGTAAAATATCAAAAACTACACCAAATATATATTATATAATTTACATAAAATATCAAAAGGACACCAAATATATCTTCTAAACTGTACATAAAATACGAAAAAGTACAGTAAATATATTTCATATATTGTACATATAATATTAACTAAAAGTACACCAAATACATTTTATATACTGTAGATAAATTATCAAAAAGTACAGTAAATATAGTTACATACTGTACATAAAATATCAAAAAGTACAACAAATATGTGTTATATATACTGTAAATAAACTATCAAAAATTACAGAAATTATATTTAATATACTGTACATGAAATATCAAAAATTACACCAAATGTATATTATATACTGTAAATAAAATATCAAAAAGGACAGTAAATACATATTACCCACACTATGTAAAATAACACAAACTACACCAAATAAATGTTATATAATTTACATAAAATATCAAAAGGACACCAAATATATCTTTTATACTGTACATAAAATATCAAAATGTACAATAAATATATTTCATATATTGTACATATAATATTAACTAAAAGTACACCAAATACATTTTATATACTGTTAATAAAGTATCAAAAATTACAGTAAATATAAATTACATACTGTACCTAAAATATCAAAAAGTACAGCAAATATGTGTTATATATACTGTAAATAAACTATCAAATACTACAGTAATTATATTTAATATACTGTACATAAAATATCAAAAATTACACCAAATGTATATTATTTAATGTAAATAAAATATCAAAAATACAGTAAATATATATTACACACCATATGTAAAATATCACAATCTACACCAAATATATATTATATAATTTACATAAAATATCAAAAGAACACCAAATATATCTTATATACTGTACATAAAATTTCAAAATATACAGTAAATATATTTCGTATATTGTACATATAATATTAACTAAAAGTTCACCAAATACATTTTATATAGGGTAAATAAAATATCAAAAAGTACAGTAAATAGGTATTACATACTGTACATAAAATATCAAAAAGTACACCAAATATGTGTTATATATACTGTAAATAGACTATAAAAAACTACAGTAATTATATTTAATATACCGTACATAAAATATCAAAAATTACACCAAATATTTATTATATACTGTAAAATAATATCAAAAAGGACAGTGAATATATATTACACTCTATGTAAAATATCAAAAACTGCAAATATATATTATATAATTTACATAAAATATCAAAAGTACACCAAATATATCTTATATACTGTACATAAAATATCAAATAGTACAGTAAATATATTTCATATATTGTACATATAATATTAACTAAAAGTACACCAAATATATTTTATATACTGTAAATAAAAAATCCAAAAGTACAGTAAATATATATTACATACTGTACAGAAAATATCAAAAAGTACACCAAATATGTGTTATATATACTGTAAATAAACTATCAAAAACTACAGTAATTACATTTAATATACTGTATATAAAATATGAAAATTTACACCAAATGTATATCATGTACCCTAAATAAAATATGAAAAAGGACAGTAAATCTATATTACGCACCCTGTGTAAAATATCAAAAAATACACCAAATATATATTATATAATTTACATAAAATATCAAAAGTACACCAAATGTATATTATATATTCTAAATAAAATATCAAAAAGTACAGTAAATATATTTCATATATTGTATACATAATATTAACTAAAAGTACACCAAATACATTTTCTATACTGTAAATAAAATATCAAAAAGTTCAGTAAATATATACTACATACACTACATAAAATATAAATAATTACCCCAAATATGTGTTATATATACTGTAAATAGACTATAAAAAACTACAGTAATTATATTTAATATACTGTACATAAAATATCAAAAATTACACCAAATGTTTATTATATACTGTAAAATAATATCAAAAAGGACAGTGAATATATATTACACTCTATGTAAAATATCAAAAACTGCAAATATATATTATATAATTTACATAAAATATCAAAAGTACACCAAATATATCTTATATACTGTACATAAAATATCAAATAGTACAGTAAATATATTTCATATATTGTACATATAATATTAACTAAAAGTACACCAAATATATTTTATATACTGTAAATAAAATATCAAAAATTACAGTGAATATATATTACATACTGTACATAAAATATCAAAAAGTACACCAAATATGTGTTATATATACTGTAAATAAACTATCAAAAACTACAGTAATTATATTTAATATATTGTACATAAAATATAAAAAATTACACCAAATGTATATTATTTAATGTAAATAAAATACCAAAAAGTACAGTAAACATATATTACACACCCTATGTAAAATATCACAAACTACACCAAATATATATTATATAACTTACAAAAAATAACAAAAGGACACCAAATATACTTTATATACTGTAGATAAAACATCAAAATGTACAGTAAATATATTTCATATATTGTACATATAATATTAACTAAAAGTACACCAAATACATTTTATATAGTGTAAATAAAATATCAAAAATTTCAGTGAATATATATTACATACTGTAAATAAAATATCAAAAAGTACACCAAATATGTGTTATATATATACTGTAAATGAGCTATCAAAAACTACAGTAATTATATTTAATATACTGTACATAAAATATCAAAAATTACACCAAATGTATATTATTTACAGTAAATAAAATACCAAAAATACAGTAAACATATATTACACACCCCATGTAAAATATCACAAACTACACCAAGTATATATTATATAATTAACATAAAATACCAAAAGGACACCAAATATACCTTATATACTGTACATAAAATATCAAAATGTACAGTAAATATATTTCATATATTGTACATATATTATTAACTAAAAGTACACCAAATACATTTTATATAGTGTAAATAAAATATCAAAAATTACAGTGAATATATATTACATACTGTACATAAAATGTCAAAAAGTACATCAAATATGTGTTATATATACTGTAAATAAACTATCAAAAACTGCAGTAATTATATTTAATATACGGTACATAAAATATCAAAAATTACACCAAATGTATACTATTTACTGTAAATAAAATATCAAAAAGTACAGTAAATATATCTTACACACCCTATGTAAAATATGAAAAACTACACCAAATACGTATTATATAATTTATATAAAATAAACAAAGGACACCAAATATATATTGTATACTGTACATAAAATATCGAAAAGTACAGTAAATATATTTCATATAATCTACCTGTAATATTAACTAAAAGTACACCAAAAACATTTTATATACTGTAAATAAAATATCAAAAAGTACAGTAAATATATATTACATACTGTACATAAAATATCAAATAGTACACCAAATATGTGTTATATACACTGTAAATATACTATCAAAATCTACAGTAATTATATTTAATATACTGTACATAAAATATCAAAAATTATACCAAATGTATATTTTAGACTGTAAATAAAATATCAAAAAGGAAAGTAAATATATAGTACACACCCTATGTAAAATATCAAAAACTACACCAAATTTATGTTCTATACTTAACATAAAATATGAAAAGCACACCAAATATATCTTATATACTGTACATAAAATATGAAAAAGTACAGTAAATATAATTCATATATTGTACATATAATATTAACTAAAAGTACACCAAATACATTTTATGTACTGTGAATAAAATACTAAAAGTACTGTAAATGTATATTACATACTGTACATAAAAGATCAAAAAGTACACCAAATATGTGTTATATATACTGTAAATAAACTATCAAAAACTGCAGTCATTATATTTAATATACGGTACATAAAGTATCAAAAATTACACCAAATGTATATTATTTACTGTAAATAAAATATCAAAAAGTACAGTTAATATATCTTACAAACCTTATGTAAAATATCACAATCTACACCAAATATATATTATATAATTTACATAATATATCAAAAGGACACCAAATATATATTATGTACTGTACATAAAATATCAAAACGTACAGTAAATGTATTTCATATATTGTATATATAATTTTAACTAAAAGTACACCAAATACATTTTATATACTGTAAATAAAATATCATAAAGTACAGTAAATATATATTACATAGTGTACAAAAAATATCAAAAAGTATACCAAATATGTGTTATATATACTGTAAATAAACTATCAAAAACTACAGTAATTATATTTAATATACTGTACATACAATATCAAAAATTACACGAAATGTATATTATTTACTGTAAATAAAATATCAAAAAGTACAGTAAATATATGTGACATACCATATGTATAATATCACAATCTACACCAAATATATATTATACAATTTACATAAAATATCAAAAGGACACCAAATATATCTTATATACTGTACATAAAATATCAAAATATACAGTAAATATATTTCATATATTGTACATATAATATTAACTAAAAGTACACCAAATACATTTTATAAAGTGTAAATAAAATATCAAAATGCACAGTAAATATATATTACACACCATATGTAAACTATCACAATCTACACCAAGTATATATTATATAATATACATAAAATATCAAAAGGACACCAAATATATCTTATGTACTGTACATAAAATATCAAAAAGTACAGTAAATATATTTCATATATTGTACATATAATATTAACTAAAAGTACACCAAATACATTTTATATAGGGTAAATAAATTATCAAAAATTACAGTGAATTTATATTACATACTGTACATAAAATATCAAAAAGTACACCAAATATGTGTTATATATACCCTAAATAAACTATCAAAAACTACAGTAATTATATTTAATATACTGTACATAAAATATCAAAAATTACACCAATTAAATATTATTTACTGTAAATAATATACCAAAAAGTACAGTAAATATATATGACACACCCTATGTGAAATATCACAAACTACAACAAATATATATTTTATAATTTACATAAAATATCAAAAGGACACCAAATATACTTATATACTGTACAAAAAATATCAAAATGTACAGTAAATATATTTCATATATTATACATATAATATTAACTAAAAGTACACCAAATACATTTTATATACTGTAAATAAAATATCAAAATTACAGTAAATATATATTACATACTGTACATAAAATATCGAAAAGTACACCAAATATGTGTTATATATACTGTAAATAAACTATCAAAAACTGCAGTAATTATATTTAATATACTGTACATAAAATATCAAAAATTACACCAAATGTATATTATTTACTGTAAATAAAATATCAAAAAGAACAGTAAATATATCTTACACACCCTATGTAAAATATGAAAAACTACACCAAATACGTATTATATAATTAACATAAAATAACAAAAGGACACCAAATATATATTATATACTGTACATAAACTATCGAAAAGTACAGTAAATATATTTCATATATTCTACATATAATATTAACTAAAAATACACCAAAAACGTTTTATATACTGTAAATAAAATATCAAAAAGTACAGTAAATATATATTACATACTGTACATAAAATTTCAAATAGTACACCAAATATGTGTTATATACACTGTAAATATACTATCAAAATCTACAGTAATTATATTTAATATACTGTACATAAAATATCAAAAATTACACCAAATGTATATTTTAGACTGTAAATAAAATATCAAAAAGGAAAGTAAATATATAGTACACACCCTATGTAAAATATCAAAAACTACACCAAATTTATGTTATATAATTAACATAAAATATGAAAAGGACACCAAATATATCTTATATACTGTACATAAAATATCAAAAAGTACATTAACTATAATCCATATATTGTACATATAATATCAACTAAAAGTACACCAAATACATTTTATATACTGTGAATAAAATATCAAAAAGTACTGTAAATATATATTACCTACTGTACATAAAATATCAAAAAGTACACCAAATATGTGTTATATATACTGTAAATAAACTACCAAAAACTACAGTAATTATATTTAATATACTGTACATAAAATATCAAAAATTACACCAAATGTACATTATATACTGTAAATAAAATATTAAAAAGGACAGTAAATATATATGACACACCCTATGTAAAATATCAAAATCTACACCAAATATATATTATATAATTTCCATAAAATATCAAAAGTACACCAAATATATATTATATACTGTACATAAAATATCAAAATGTACAGTAAATATATTTCATATATGGTACATATAATATTAACTAAAAGTACACAAAATACATTTTATATACTGTAAATAAAATATCAAAATACAGTAAATATATTACATACTCTACATAAAATATCAAAAAGTACACCAAATATCTGTTATATATACTGTAAATAAACTATCGAAAACTACAGTAATTATATTTAATATACTGTACATAAAATGTCAAAAATTACACCAAATGTATATTATATACTGTAAATAAAATATCAAATAGAACAGTAAATATATACTACACACCCTATGTTAAATATCAAAAACTACACCAAATATATATTATATAATTTAAATAAAATATCAAAATGTCACCAAATATATCTTATACACCGTGCATAAAATATCAAGTAGTACAGTAAATATATTTCATATACTGTACATATAATATTAAATAAAGTACACCAAATACATTTTATATACTGTAAATTAATTATCAAAAAGTACAGTAAATATATATTGCAGACAGTACATAAAATATCAAGAAGTACACCAAATATGTGTTATATATACAGTAAATAGACTATCAAAAACTACAGTAATTATATATCATATATTGTATATATAATATTAACTAAAAGTACACCAAATACATTTTATATACTGTAAATAAAATATCAAAAAGTACAGTAAATATATATTACATACACTACATAAAATATCAAAAAGTATACCAAATATGTGTTATAGATACTGTAAATAAACTATCAAAAACTACAGTAATTATATTTAATATACTGTACATAAAATATCAGAAATTACACCAAATGTATATTATACACTGTAAATAAAATATCAAAAAGTACAGTAAATATATACTACACACCCTATGTAAAATATCAAAAACTACACCAAATACGTATTATATAATTTACATAAAATAACAAAAGGACACCAAATATATATTATATACTGTACATAAAATATCGAAAAGTACAGTAAATATGTTTCATATATTCTATATGTAATATTAACTAAAAGTACACCAAATACATTTTATATACTGTAAATAAAATATCAAAAAGTACAGTAAATATATATTACATACTGTACATTAAATATCAAATAGTACACCAAATATGTGTTATATATACTGTAAATATACTATCAAAAACTACAGTAATTATATTTAATATACTGTACATAAAATATCAAAAATTACACCAAATGTACATTATATACTGTAAATAAAATATTAAAAAGGACAGTAAATATATATGACACACCCTATGTAAAATATCAAAATCTACACCAAATATATATTATATAATTTACATAAAATATCAAAAGTACACCAAATATATATTATATACTGTACATAAAATATCAAAAAGTACAGTAAATATATTTCATATATTGTACATATAATATTAACTAAAAGTACACCAAATACATTTTATATACTGTAAATAAAATATCAAAATTCAGTAAATATATATTACATACTCTACATAAAATATCAAAAAGTACACCAAATATGTGTTATATATACTGTAAATAAACTATCAAAAACTACAGTAATTATATTTAATATACTCTACATAAAATATCAAATATTACACCAAATATTTGTTATATATATTGTAAATAAACTATCAAAAACTACAGTAATTATATTTAATATAATGTACATAAAATATAAAAAATTACACCAAATGTATATTATATACTGTAAATAAAATATCAAAAAGGAAAGTAAATATATATGACACACCCTATGTAAAATATCAAAAACTACACCAAATATATATTATATAATTTATATAAAATATCAAAAGCACACCAGATATATCTTATATACTATACATAAAATATCAAAAATTACAGTAAATACATTTCATATATTGTGCATATAATATTAACTAAAAGTACACCAAATACATTTTATATATTGTAAATAAAATATCAAAATGGACAGTAAATATATATTACATACTGTACATAAAATATCAAAAAGTACATCAAATATGTGTTATACATACTGTAAATAAAGTATCAAAAACTTCAGTAATTATATTTAATATACTCTACATAAAATATCAAAAAGTACACCAAATATGTGTTATATATACTGTAAATAAACTATCAAAAACTACAGTAATTATATTTAATATACTCTACATAAAATATCAAAAATTACACCAAATATTTGTTATATATACTGTAAATAAACTATCAAAAACTACAGTAATTATATTTAATATAATGTACATAAAATATAAAAAATTACACCAAATGTATATTATATACTGTAAATAAAATATCGAAAAGGAAAGTAAATATCTATGACACACCCTATGTAAAATATCAAAAACTGCACCAAATTTATGTTATGTAATTAACATAAAATGTGAATAGGACACCAAATATATCTTATATACTGTAAATAAAATATCAAAAAGTACAGTAAAGATAATTCATATATTGTACATATAATATTAACTAAAAGTACACCAAATACATTTTATATACTGTGAATAAAATATCAAAAAGTACTCTAAATGTATATTACATACTGTACATAAAATATCAAAAAGTACACCAAATATGTGTCATATATACTGTAAATAAACTATCAAAAACTACAGTAATTATATTTAATATACTGTACATAAAATATCAAAAATTACACCAAATGTATATTATATACTGTAAATAAAATATCAAAAAGAACAGTAAATATGTATGACACACACTATGTAAAATATCAAAAACTACACCAAACATATATTATATAATTTACATAAAATATCAAAAGGACACCAAATATATATTATATACTGTACATAAAATATCAAAAAGTACAGTAAATATGTTTCATATATTGTACATATTATATTAACTAAAAGTACACCAAATACATTTTATATAGTGTAAATAAAATTTCAAAAAGTACAGTAAATATATATTACATACTGTACATAAAATATCAAAAAGTACACCAATTATGTGTTATATATTCTGTAAATAAACTATCAAAAACTACAGTAATTACATTTAATATGCTGTACATAAAATTTCAAAAATTACACCAAATGTATATTATACACAGTAAATAAAATATCAAAAAGGACAGTAAATATATACAAAACACACCATGTAATATATCAAAAACTACACCAAATATGTATTATATAATTTACATAAAGTATCAAAAGGACACCAAATATATCTTATATACTGTAGATAAAATATCAAAAAGTACAGTAAATATATTTCATATATTGTACATATAATATTAACTTAAATTACACCAAATACATTTTATATACTGTAAATAAAATATCAAAAAGTACAGTAAATATATATTACATACAGTACATATAATATCAAAAAGTACACCAAATATGTGTCATATATAGTGTAAATAAACTATCAAAAACTACAGAAATTATATATAATATACTGTACATAAAATATCAAAAATTACACCATATGTATATTATATACTCTAAATAAAATATGAAAAAGGACAGTAAATATATATTACACCCTATGTAAAATATCAAAAACTACACCAAATATATATTATATAATTTACATAAAATACCAAAAGGACACGAAATATATCTTATATACTGTACATAAAATATCAAAAAGTACAGTAAATATATTTCATATATTGTTTATATAATATTAACTAAAAGTACACCAAATACATTTTATATACTGTAAATAAAATATCAAAAAGTACAGTAAATATATATTACATACAGTACATAAAATATCAAAAAGTACACCAAATATGTGTTATATATAGTGTAAATAAACTATCAAAAACTACAGAAATTATATTTAATATACTGTACATAAAATATCAAAAATTACACCAAATGTATATTATATACTCTAAATAAATATGAAAAATGATAGTAAATATATATTACACTCTATGTAAAATATCAAAAACTACACCAATATATATTATATAATTTACATAAAATATCAAAAGTACACCAAATGTATATTATATACTGTACATAAAATATCAAAAAGTACAGTAAATATATTTCATATATTGTGCATATAATATTAACTAAAAGTACACCAAATACATTTTATATACTGTAAATAAAATATCAAAATGTACAGTAAATATATATTACATACTGTACATAAAATATCAAAGAGTACACCAAATATGTGTTATATATACTGTAAATAAACTATCAAAAACTACAGTAATTATATTTAATATGCTATACATAAAATATCAAAAATTACACGAAATGTATATTATATACTGTAAATAAAATATCAAAAAGACAGTAAATATATACTACCCTCCCTATGTAAAATAGCAAAATCTACTCCAAATATATATTATATAATTCACATAAAATATCAAAAGGCCACCAAATATAACTTATATACTGTACATAATATATCAAAAAGTAAAGTAAATATGTTTCATATATTGTACATATAATATTAACTAAAATACACCAAATACATTTTATATAGTGTCAATAAAATTTCAAAAAGTTCAGTAAATATATATTACATACTGTACATAAAATATCAAAAAGTACACCAAATATGTGTTATATATACTGTAAATAAACTATAAAAAACTACAGTAATTATATTTAATGTACTGTACATAAAAAATCAAAAATTACACCAAATGTATATTATATACTCTAAATAAATATGAAAAAGGACAGTAAATATATATTACACTCTATGCAAAATATCAAAAACTACACGAAATATATATTATATAACTTACATAAAATATCAAAAGGACACCAAATATAGATTATATACTGTACATAAAATATCAAAAAGTACATTAAATATATTTCATATATTGTACATATAATATTAACTGAAAGTACACCAAATACATTTTATATACTGTAAATATAATATCAAAAATACAGTAAATATATATTACATACAGTACATAAAGTATCAACAAGTACACCAAATATGTGTTGTATATACTGTAAATAAACTATCAAAAACTACAGTAATTATATTTAATATACTGAACATAAAATATCAAAAATTACACCAAATGTACATTATATACTGTAAATAAAATATCAAAAAAGACAGTAAATATATATGACACACCCTCTGTAAAATATCAAAATGTACAACAAATATATATTTTTTAATTTACATAAAATTTCAAAAGTACACAAAATATATATTATATAGTGTACATAATATATCAAAAATTACAGTAAATATATTTCATATATTGTACATTTAATATTAACTAAAAGTAAACCAAATACATTTTATATACTGTAAATAAAATATCAAAATACAGTAAATATATATTACATACTCTACATAAAATATCGAAAATTACACCAAATATTTGCTATATATACTGTAAATAAACTATCAAAAACTACAGTAATTATATTTAATATACTGTACATAAAATATCAAAAATTACACCAAATGTGTATTATATACTCTAAATAAAAGATGAAAAATGACAGTAAATATATATTACACTCTGTGTGAAATATCAAAAACTACACCAATTATATACTATATAATTTACATAAAATATCAAAAGGACACCAAATATAGATTATATACTGTACATAAAATATCAAAAAGTACAGCAAATATATTTCATATATTGTACATATAATATTAACTAAAAGTACACCAAATATATTTTATATAGTGTAAATAAAACATCAGAAAGTACAGTAAATATATATTACATACTGCACATAAAATATCAAAAAGTACACCAAATATGTGTTATATATACTGTAAATAAACTATCAAAAACTGCAGTAATTATATTTAATATAATGTGCATAAAATATCAAAAATTACACCAAATGTATATTATATACTGTAAATAAAATATCAAAATTACAGTAAATATATATTACATATTCTACATAAAATATCAAAAAGTACACCAAATATGTGTTATATATACTGTAAATAAACTATCAAAAACTACATTAATTATATTTATTATACTCTACATAAAATATCAAAAATTACACCAAATATTTGTTATATATACTGTAAATAAACTATCAAATACTACAGTAATTATATTTAATATACTGTACATAAAATATAAAAAATTACACCAAATGTATATTATATACTGTAAATAAAATATCAAAAAGAAAGTAAATACATATGACACACCCTATGTAAAATATCAAAAACTACACCAAATATATATTATATAATTTATATAAAATATCAAAAGGACACCAGATGTATTTTATATACTGTACATAAAATATCAAAAAGTACAGTAAATACATTTCATATATTGTGCATATAATATTAACTAAAAGTACACCAAATACATTTTATATACTGTAAATAAAATATCAAAAAGGACAGTAAATATATATTACATACTCTACATAATATATAAAAAGTACACCAAATATGTGTTATATATACTGTAAATAAACTATCAAAAACTACAATAATTATATTTAATATACTCTACATAAAATATCGAAAATTACACCAAATATTTGCTATATATACTGTAAATAAACTATCAAAAACTACAGTAATTATATTTAATATACTGTACATAAAATATAAAAAATACAACAAGTGTATATTATATACTGTAAATAAAATATCAAAAAGGAAAGTAAATACATATGACACACCCTATGTAAAATATCAAAAACTACACCAAATATATATTATATAATTTAGATAAAATATCAAAAGGACACCAGATATATGTTATATACTGTACATAAAATATCAAAAAGTACAGTAAATACATTTCATATATTTTGCATATAATATTAACTAAAAGTACACCAAATACATTTTATATAGTGTAAATAAGGTATCAAAAAGGACAGTAAATAAATATTACATACTGTACATAAAATATCAAAAACTACACCAAATATGTGTTATATATACTGTAAATAAACTATGAAAAACTACAGTAATTATATTTCATATATTGTACATATAATATTAACTAAAAGTACACCAAATACATTTTATATACTGTAAATAAAATATCATAAAGTACAGTAAATATATATTACATACACTACATAAAATATCAAAAAGTACTCCAAATATGTGTTATATATACTGTAAATAAACTATCAAAAACTACAGTAATTATATTTAATATTCTCTACATAAAATATCAAAAATTGCACCAAATATGTGTTATATATACTGTACATAAACTATCAAAAACTGCAGTAATTATATTTAATATACTGTACATAAAATATAAAAAAATTCTCCAAATGTATATTATATACTGTAAATAAAATATCAAAAAGACAGTAAATATATATGACACACCCTATATAAAACATCAAAATCTACACCTAATAAATATTATATAACTTGCATAAAATATCAAAAGTACACAAATTGTATATTATATACTGCACATAAAATAGCAAAAACTACAGTAAATATGTTTCATATATTGTACATATAATATTAACTAAAAGTACACCAAATACATTTTATATACTGTAAATAAAATTTCAAAAAGTAGAGTAAATATATATTACATACTTTATATAAAATATCAAAAAGTACACCAAATATGTGTTATATATACTGTAAATAAACTATCAAAAAGTACAGTAATTATATTTAATATACTGTACATAAAATATCAAAAATTACACCAAATGTATATTATATACCCTAAATAAAAGATGAGAAATGACAGTAAATATATATTACACTCTGTGTGAAATATCAAAAACTACACCAATTATATACTATATAATTTACATAAAATATCAAAAGGACACCAAATATAGATTATATACTGTACATAAAATATCAAAAAGTACAGCAAATATATTTCATATATTGTACATATAATATTAACTAAAAGTACACCAAATATATTTTATATAGTGTAAATAAAACATCAGAAAGTACAGTAAATATATATTACATACTGCACATAAAATATCAAAAAGTACACCAAATATGTGTTATATATACTGTAAATAAACTATCAAAAACTGCAGTAATTATATTTAATATAATGTACATAAAATATCAAAAATTACATCAAATGAATATTATATACTGTAAATAAAATATCAAAATTACAGTAAATATATATTACATACTCTACATAAAATATCAAAAAGTACACCAAATATGTGTTATATATACTGTAAATAAACTATCAAAAACTACAGTAATTATATTTAATATACTCTACATAAAATATCAAAAATTACACCAAATATTTGTTATATATACTGTAAATAAACTATCAAAAACTACAGTAATTATATTTAATATACTGTACATAAAATATAAAAAATTACACCAAATGTATATTATATACTGTAAATAAAATATCAAAAAGTACAGTAAATATATTCTACACACCCTATGTAAAATATCAAAAACTACACCAAATACATATTATGTAATTTACATAAAATAACAAAAGGACAACAAATATATATTATATACTGTACATAAAATATCGAAAAGAACAGTAAATATATTTCATATATTCTACATGTAATATTAACTAAAAGTACACCAAATACATTTTATATACTGTAAATAAAATATCAAAAATACAGTAAATATATATTACATACTGTACATAAATTATCAAAAAGTACACCAAATATGTGTTATATATACTGTAAATAAACTATCAAAATCTACAGTAATTATATTTAATATACTGCACATAAAATATCAAAAATTACACCAAATGTGTATTTTAGACTGTAAATAAAATATCAAAAAGGAAAGTAAATATATAGTACACACCCTATGTAAAATATCAAAAACTACACCAAATTTATGTTATATAATTAACATAAAATATGAAAAGGACACCAAATATATCTTATATACGGTAGATAAAATATCAAAAAGTACAGTAAATATAATTCATATATTGTAAATATAATATTAACTAAAAGTACACCATATACATTTTATATACTGTGAATAAAATATCAAAAAGTACTGTAAATGTATATTACATACTGTACATAAAATATCAAAAAGTACACCAAATATGTGTTATATATACTGCAAATAAACTATCAAAAAATACAGTAATTACATTTAATATACTGTACATAAAATATCAAAAATTATACCAAATGTACATTATATAGTGTAAATAAAATATTAAAAAGGACAGTAAATATATATGACACACCCTATGTAAAATATCAAAGTCTACACCAAAAATATATCTTTAAGTACACCAAATATATATTATATACAGTACATAAAATATCAAAATGTACAGTAAATATATTTCATATATTGTACATATAATATTAACAAAAAGTACACAAAATACATTTTATATACTGTAAATAAAATATCAAAATACAGTAAATATATATTACATACTCTACATAAAATATCAAAAAGTACACCAAATATGTGTTATATATACTGTAAATAAACTATCGAAAACTACAGTTATTATATTTAATATAATGTACATAGAAAATCAAAAATTACACCAAATGTATATTATATACTGTAAATAAACTATCGAAAAGGACAGTAAATATATACTACACACCCTATGTAAAATATCAAAAACTACAACAAATATATATTATATAATTTACATAAAATATCAAAATGTCACCAAATATATCTTATACACCGTACATAAAATATCAAAAAGTACAGTAAATATATTTCATATATTGTACATATAATATTAAATAAAGTACACCAAATACATTTTATATACTGTAAATTAAATATCAAAAAGTACAGTAAATATATATTAGAGACAGTACATAAAATATCAAGAAGTACACCAAATATGTGTTATGTATACAGTAAATAAAATATCAAAAATTACAGTAATTATATTTCATATATTGTACATATAATATTAACTAAAAGTACACCAAATACATTTTATATACTGTAAATAAAATATCAAAAAGTACAGTAAATATATATTACATACACTACATAAAATATCAAAAAGTACACCAATTATGTGTTATAGATACTGTAAATAAACTATCAAAAACTACAGTAATTATATTTAATATACTGTACATAAAATATCAAAAATTACACCAAATTTATATTATATACTGTAAATAAAATATCAAAAAGTACAGTAAATATATACTACACACCCTATGTAAAATATCAAAAACTACACCAAATACGTATTATATAATTTACATAAAATAACAAAAGGACACCAAATCTATATTATATACTGCACATAAAATATCGAAAATTACAGTAAACATATTTCATATATTCTACATGTAATATTAACTAAAAGTACACCAAATACATTTTATATACTGTAAATTAAATATCAAAAAGTACAGTAAATATATATTACATACTGTACATAAAATATCAAATAGAACACCAAATATGTGTTATATATACTGTAAATAAACTATCAAAATCTACAGTAATTGTATTTAATATCCTGTACATAAAATATCAAAAATTTCACCAAATGTATATTTTAGACTGTAAATAAAATATCAAAAAGGAAAGTAAATATATAGTACACACCGTGTGTAAAATATCAAAAACTACACCAAATTTATGTTATATAATTAACATAAAATATGAAAAGGACACCAAATATATCTTATATACTGTACATAAAATATGAAAAAGTATAGTAAATATAATTCATATATTGTACATATAATATTAACTAAAAGTACACCAAAAACATTTTATGTACTGTGAATAAAATACTAAAAGTACTGTAAATGTATATTACATACTGTACATAAAATATCACAAAGTACACCAAATATGTGTTATATATACTGTAAATAAACTATCAAAAACTACAGTAATTATATTTAATATACTGTACATAAAATATCAAAAATTACAACAAATGTACATTATATACTGTAAATAAAATATTAAAAAGGACAGTAAATATATATGACACACCCTATGTAAAATATCAAAATCTACACCAAATATATATTATATAATTTACATAAAATATCAAAAGTTCACCAAATATATATTATATACTGTACATAAAATATCAAAAAGTACAGTAAATATATTTCATATATTGTACATATAATATTAACTAAAAGTACACAAAATACATTTTATATACTGTAAATAAAATATCAAAATACAGTAAATATATATTACATACTGTACATAAAATATAAAATAGTACACCAAATATCTGTTATATATACTGTAAATAAACTATCATAAACTACAGTAATTATATTTAATATACTGTACATAAAATATCAAAAATTACACCAAATGTACATTATATACCGTAAATAAAATATTAAAAAGGACAGTAAATATATACTACACACCCAATATAAAATATCAAAAACTACACGAAATATATATTATATAATTTACATAAAATATCAAAAGTTCACCAAATATATCTTATACACCGTACATAAAATATCAAAAAGTACAGTAAATAGATTTCATATATTGTACATATAATATTAAATAAAGTACACCAAATAAATTTTATATACTGTAAATAAAATTTCAAAAAGTACATAAAGATATATTACATACAGTACATAAAATATCAAGAAGTACACCAAATATGTGTTATATATACTGTAAATAAACTATCAAAAACTACAGTAATTATATTTCATATATTGTACATATAATATTAACTAAAAGTACACCAAATACATTTTATATGCTGTAAATAAAATATCAAAAAGTACAGTAAATATATATAACATACACTACATAAATTATCAAAAAGTACACCAAATATGTGTTATATATACTGTAAATAAACTATCAAAAACTACAGTAATTATATTTAATATACTGTACATAAAATATTAAAAATTACACCAAATGTATATTATATACTGTAAATAAAATATCAAAAAGTACAGTAAATATATACTACACACCCTATGTAAAATATCAAAAACTACACCAAATACATATTATATAATTTACATAAATTAACAAAAGGACAACAAATATATATTATATACTGTACATAAAATATCGAAAAGAACAGTAAATATATTTCATATATTCTACATGTAATATTAACTAAAAGTACACCAAATACATTTTATATACTGTAAATAAAATATCAAAAATACAGTAAATGTATATTACATACTGTACATAAATTATCAAATAGTACACCAAATATGTGTTATATATACTGTAAATAAACTATCAAAATCTACAGTAATTATATTTAATATACTGCAAATAAAATATCAAAAATTACACCAAATGTGTATTTTAGACTGTAAATAAAATATCAAAAAGGAAAGTAAATATATAGTACACACCCTATGTAAAATATCAAAAACTACACCAAATTTATGTTATATAAATAACATAAAATATGAAAAGGACACCAAATATATCTTATATACTGTATATAAAATATCGAAAAGTACTGTAAATATATTTCATATATTGTACATATAATATTGACTAAAAGTACACCAAATAATTTTTATATACTGTAAATAAAATATCAAAAAGTACAGTAAATATATATTACATACAGTACATAAAGTATCAAAAAGTACACCAAATATGTGTTATATATACTGTAAATAAACTATCAAAACTACAGTAATTATATTTAATATACTGTACATAAAATATCATAAATTACACCAAACGTACATTATATACTGTAAATAAAATATCAAAAAGACAGTAAATATATATGACACACCCTATGTAAAATATCAAAATCTACACCAAATATATATTATATAATTTACATAAAATATCAAAAGTACACCAAATATTTATTATATACTGTATATAATATATCAAAAAGTGCAGTAAATATATTTCATATATTGTACATATAATATTAACTAAAAGTACACCAAATACATTTTATATACTGTAAATAAAATATCAAAATACAGTAAATATATATTACATACTCTACATAAAATATCAAAAAGTACACCAAATATGTGTTATATATACTGTAAATAAACTATCAAAAACTACAGTAATTATATTTAATATACTCTACATAAAATATCAAAAATTACACCAAATATTTGTTATATATACTGTAAATAAACTATCAAAAACTACAGTAATTATATTTAATATAATGTACATAAAATATAAAAAATTACACCAAATGTATATTATATACTGTAAATAAAATATCAAAAAGGAAAGTAAATATATATGACACACCCTATGTAAAATATCAAAATCTACACCAAATATATATTATATAATTTATATAAAATATCAAAAGCACACCAGATATATCTTATATACTATACATAAAATATCAAAAAGTACAGTAAATACATTTCATATATTGTGAATATAATATTAACTAAAAGTACACCAAATACATTTTATATATTGTAAATAAAATATCGAAAAGGACAGTAAATATATATTACATACTGTACATAAAATATCAAAAAGTACACCAAATATGTGTTATACATACTGTAAATAAAGTATCAAAAACTTCAGAAATTATATTTAATATACTCTACATAAAATATCAAAAAGTACACCAAATATGTGTTATATATACTGTAAATAAACTATCAAATCTACAGTAATTATATTTAATGTACTCTACATAAAATATCAAAAATTACACCAAATATTTGTTATATACACTGTAAATAAACTATCAAAAACTACAGTAATTATATTTAATATAATGTACATAAAATATAAAAAATTACACCAAATGTATATTATATACTGTAAATAAAATATCGAAAAGGAAAGTAAATATCTATGACACACCCTATGTAAAATATCAAAAACTACACCAAATTTATGTTATATAATTAACATAAAATGTGAATAGGACACCAAATATATCTTATATACTGTAAATAAAATATCAAAAAGTACAGTAAAGATAATTCATATATTGTACATATAATATTAACTAAAAGTACACCAAATACATTATATATACTGTGAATAAAATATCAAAAAGTACTCTAAATGTATATTACATACTGTACATAAAATATCAAAAAGTACACCAAATATGTGTCATATATACTGTAAATAAACTATCAAAAACTACAGTAATTATATTTAATATACTGTACATAAAATATCAAAAATTACACCAAATGTATATTATATACTGTAAATAAAATATCAAAAAGAACAGTAAATATATATGACACACACTATGTAAAATATCAAAAACTACACCAAACATATAATATATAATTTACATAAAATATCAAAAGGACACCAAATATATATTATATACTGTACATAAAATATCAAAAAGTACAGTAAATATGTTTCATATATTGTACATATAATATTAACTAAAAGTACACCAAATACATTTTATATAGTGTAAATAAAATTTCAAAAAGTACAGTAAATATATATTACATACTGTACATAAAATATCAAAAAGTACACCAATTAGGTGTTATATATTCTGTAAATAAACTATCAAAAACTACAGTAATTACATTTAATATGCTGTACATCAAATTTCAAAAATTACACCAAATGTATATTATACACAGTAAATAAAATATCAAAAAGGACAGTAAATATATACAAAACACACCATGTAATATATCAAAAACTACACCAAATATGTATTATATAATTTACATAAAATATCAAAAGGACACCAAATATATCTTATATACTGTAGATAAAATATCAAAAAGTACAGTAAATATATTTCATATATTGTACATATAATATTAACTTAAATTACACCAAATACATTTTATATACTGTAAATAAAATATCAAAAAGTACAGTAAATATATATTACATACAGTACATATAATATCAAAAAGTACACCAAATATGTGTCATATATAGTGTAAATAAACTATCAAAAACTACAGAAATTATATATAATATACTGTACATAAAATATCAAAAATTACACCATATGTATATTATATACTCTAAATAAAATATGATAAAGGACAGTAAATATATATTACACCCTATGTAAAATATCAAAAACTACACCAAATATATATTATATAATTTACATAAAATACCAAAAGGACACGAAATATATCTTATATACTGTACATAAAATATCAAAAAGTACAGTAAATATATTTCATATATTGTTTATATAATATTAACTAAAAGTACAGCAAATACATTTTATATACTGTAAATAAAATATCAAAAAGTACAGTAAATATATATTACATACAGTACATAAAATATCAAAAAGTACACCAAATATGTGTTATATATAGTGTAAATAAACTATCAAAAACTACAGAAATTATATTTAATATACTGTACATAAAATATCAAAAATTACACCAAATGTATATTATATACTCTAAATAAATATGAAAAAGGATAGTAAATATATATTACACTCTAAGTAAAATATCAAAAACTACACCAATATATAGTATATAATTTACATAAAATATCAAAAGTACACCAAATGTATATTATATACTGTAAATAAAATATCAAAAAGTACAGTAAATATATTTCATATATTGTACATATAATATTAACTAAAAGTACACCAAATACATTTTATATACTGTAAATAAAATATCAAAATGTACAGTATATATATATTACATACTGTAGATAAAATATCAAAGAGTACACCAAATATGTGTTATATATACTGTAAATAAACTATCAAAAACTACAGTAATTATATTTAATATACTATACATAAAATATCAAAAATTAGACGAAATGTATATTATATACTGTAAATAAAATATCAAAAAGACAGTAAATATATACTACCCTCCCTATGTAAAATATCAAAATCTACACCAAATATATATTATATAATTCACATAAAATATCAAAAGGCCACCAATTATAACTTATATACTGTACATAATATATCAAAAAGTAAAGTAAATATGTTTCATATATTGTACATATAATATTAACTAAAATACACCAAATACATTTTATATAGTGTAAATAAAATTTCAAAAAGTTCAGTAAATATATATTACATACTGTACATAAAATATCAAAATTACACCAAATATGTGTTATATATACTGTAAATAAACTATAAAAAACTACAGTAATTATATTTAATGTACTGTACATAAAAAATCAAAAATTACACCAAATGTATATTATATACTCTAAATAAATATGAAAAAGACAGTAAATATATATTACACTCTATGCAAAATATCAAAAACTACACGAAATATATATTATATAACTTACATAAAATATCAAAAGGACACCAAATATAGATTATATACTGTACATAAAATATCAAAAAGTACATTAAATATATTTCATATATTGTACATATAATATTAACTGAAAGTACACCAAATACATTTTATATACTGTAAATATAATATCAAAAATACAGTAAATATATATTACATACAGTACATAAAGTATCAACAAGTACACCAAATATGTGTTATATATACTGTAAATAAACTATCAAAAACTACAGTAATTATATTTAATATACTGTACATAAAATATCAAAAATTACACCAAATGTACATTATATACTGTAAATAAAATATCAAAAAATACAGTAAATATATATGACACACCCTATGTAAAATATCAAAATGTACAACAAATATATATTTTTTAATTTACATAAAATTTCAAAAGTACACAAAATATATATTAAATAGTGTACATAATATATCAAAAAGTACAGTAAATATATTTCATATATTGTACATATAATATTAACTAAAAGTAAACCAAATACATTTTATATACTGTAAATAAAATATCAAAATACAGTAAATATATATTACATACTCTACATAAAATATCGAAAATTACACCAAATATTTGCTATATATACTGTAAATAAACTATCAAAAACTACAGTAATTATATTTAATATACTGTACATAAAATATAAAAAATACAACAAGTGTATATTATATATTGTAAATAAAATATCAAAAAGGAAAGTAAATACATATGGCACACCCTATGTAAAATATCAAAAACTACACCAAATATATATTATATAATTTATATAAAATATCAAAAGGACACCAGATATATGTTATATACTGTACATAAAATATCAAAAAGTACAGTAAATACATTTCATATATTTTGCATATAATATTAACTAAAAGTACACCAAATACATTTTATATAGTGTAAATAAGGTATCAAAAAGGACAGTAAATAAATATTACATACTGTACATAAAATATCAAAAACTACACCAAATATGTGTTATATATACTGTAAATAAACTATGAAAAACTACAGTAATTATATTTCATATATTGTACATATAATATTAACTAAAAGTACACCAAATACATTTTATATACTGTAATTAAAATATCATAAAGTACAGTAAATATATATTACATACACTACATAAAATATCAAAAAGTACTCCAAATATGTGTTATATATACTGTAAATAAACTATCAAAAACTACAGTAATTATATTTAATATTCTCTACATAAAATATCAAAAATTGCACCAAATATGTGTTATATATACTGTACATAAACTATCAAAAACTGCAGTAATTATATTTAATATACTGTACGTAAAATATAAAAAATTCTCCAAATGTATATTATATACTGTAAATAAAATATCAAAAAGACAGTAAATATATATGACACACCCTATGTAAAACATCAAAATCTACACCTAATAAATATTAAATAACTTGCATAAAATATCAAAAGTACACAAATTGTATATTATATACTGCACATAAAATATCAAAAACTACAGTAAATATGTTTCATATATTGTATATATAATATTAACTAAAAGTACACCAAATACATTTTATATACTGTAAATAAAATTTCAAAAAGTACAGTAAATATATATTACATACTTTATATAAAATATCAAAAAGTACACCAAATATGTGTTATATATACTGTAAATAAACTATCAAAAAGTACAGTAATTATATTTAATATACTGTACATAAAATATCAAAAATTACACCAAATGTATATTATATACTCTAAATAAAAGATGAAAAATGACAGTAAATATATATTACACTCTGTGTGAAATATCAAAAACTACACCAATTATATACGATATAATTTACATAAAATATCAAAAGGACACCAAATATAGATTATATACTGTACATAAAATATCAAAAGGTACAGCAAATATATTTCATATATTGTACATATAATATTAACTAAAAGTACACCAAATATATTTTATATAGTGTAAATAAAACATCAGAAAGTACAGTAAATATATATTACATACTGCACATAAAATATCAAAAAGTACACCAAATATGTGTTATATATACTGTAAATAAACTATCAAAAACTGCAGTAATTATATTTAATATAATGTACATAAAATATCAAAAATTACACCAAATGTATATTATATACTGTAAATAAAATATCAAAATTACAGTAAATATATATTACATACTCTACATAAAATATCAAAAAGTACACCAAATATGTGTTATATATACTGTAAATAAACTATCAAAAACTACAGTAATTATATTTAATATACTCTACATAAAATATCAAAAATTACACCAAATATTTGTTATATATACTGTAAATAAACTATCAAAAACTACAGTAATTATATTTAATATACTGTACATAAAATATAAAAAATTACACCAAATGTATATTATATACTGTAAATAAAATATCAAAAAGTACAGTAAATATATTCTACACACCCTATGTAAAATATCAAAAACTACACCAAATACATATTATGTAATTTACATAAAATAACAAAAGGAAAACAAATATATATTATATACTGTACATAAAATATCGAAAAGAACAGTAAATATATTTCATATATTCTACATGTAATATTAACTAAAAGTACACCAAATACATTTTATATACTGTAAATAAAATATCAAAAATACAGTAAATATATATTACATACTGTACATAAATTATCAAAAAGTACACCAAATATGTGTTATATATACTGTAAATAAACTATCAAAAACTACAGTAATTATATTTAATATACTGTACATAAAATATCAAAAATTACACCAATTGTACATTATATACTGTAAATAAAATATCAAAAAAGACAGTAAATATATATGACACACCCTATGTAAAATATCAAAATGTACAACAAATATATATTTTTTAATTTACATAAAATTTCAAAAGTACACAAAATATATATTAAATAGTGTACATAATATATCAAAAAATACAGTAAATATATTTCATATATTGTACATATAATATTAACTAAAAGTAAACCAAATACATTTTATATACTGTAAATAAAATATCAAAATACAGTAAATATATATTACATACTCTACATAAAATATCGAAAATTACACCAAATATTTGCTATATATACTGTAAATAAACTATCAAAAACTACAGTAATTATATTTAATATACTGTACATAAAATATAAAAAATACAACAAGTGTATATTATATACTGTAAATAAAATATCAAAAAGGAAAGTAAATACATATGACACACCCTATGTAAAATATCAAAAACTACACCAAATATATATTATATAATTTATATAAAATATCAAAAGGACACCAGATATATGTTATATACTGTACATAAAATATCAAAAAGTACAGTAAATACATTTCATATATTTTGCATATAATATTAACTAAAAGTACACCAAATACATTTTATATAGTGTAAATAAGGTATCAAAAAGGACAGTAAATAAATATTACATACTGTACATAAAATATCAAAAACTACACCAAATATGTGTTATATATACTGTAAATAAACTATGAAAAACTACAGTAATTATATTTCATATATTGTACATATAATATTAACTAAAAGTACACCAAATACATTTTATATACTGTAAATAAAATATCATAAAGTACAGTAAATATATATTACATACACTACATAAAATATCAAAAAGTACTCCAAATATGTGTTATGTATACTGTAAATAAACTATCAAAAACTACAGTAATTATATTTAATATTCTCTACATAAAATATCAAAAATTGCACCAAATATGTGTTATATATACTGTACATAAACTATCAAAAACTGCAGTAATTATATTTAATAAACTGTACATAAAATATAAAAAAATTCTCCAAATGTATATTATATACTGTAAATAAAATATCAAAAAGACAGTAAATATATATGACACACCCTATGTAAAACATCAAAATCTACACCTAATAAATATTAAATAACTTGCATAAAATATCAAATGTACACAAATTGTATATTATATACTGCACATAAAATATCAAAAACTACAGTAAATATGTTTCATATATTGTACATATAATATTAACTAAAAGTACACCAAATACATTTTATATACTGTAAATAAAATTTCAAAAAGTACAGTAAATATATATTACATACTTTATATAAAATATCAAAAAGTACACCAAATATGTGTTATATATACTGTAAATAAACTATCAAAAAGTACAGTAATTATATTTAATATACTGTACATAAAATATCAAAAATTACACCAAATGTATATTATATACTCTAAATAAAAGATGAAAAATGACAGTAAATATATATTACACTCTGTGTGAAATATCAAAAACTACACCAATTATATACGATATAATTTACATAAAATATCAAAAGGACACCAAATATAGATTATATACTGTACATAAAATATCAAAAAGTACAGCAAATATATTTCATATATTGTACATATAATATTAACTAAAAGTACACCAAATATATTTTATATAGTGTAAATAAAACATCAGAAAGTACAGTAAATATATATTACATACTGCACATAAAATATCAAAAAGTACACCAAATATGTGTTATATATACTGTAAATAAAGTATCAAAAACTGCAGTAATTATATTTAATATAATGTACATAAAATATCAAAAATTACACCAAATGTATATTATATACTCTAAATAAAATATCAAAATTACAGTAAATATATATTACATACTCTACATAAAATATCAAAAAGTACACCAAATATGTGTTATATATACTGTAAATAAACTATCAAAAACTACAGTAATTATATTTAATATACTCTACATAAAATATCAAAAATTACACCAAATATGTGTTATATATACTGTAAATAAACTATCAAAAACTACAGTAATTATATTTAATATACTGTACTTAAAATATAAAAAATTACACCAAATGTATATTATATACTGTAAATAAAATATCAAAAAGTACAGTAAATATATTCTACACACCCTATGTAAAATATCAAAAACTACACCAAATACATATTATGTAATTTACATAAAATAACAAAAGGACAACAAATATATATTATATACTGTACATAAAATATCGAAAAGAACAGTAAATATATTTCATATATTCTACATGTAATATTAACTAAAAGTACACCAAATACATTTTATATACTGTAAATAAAATATCAAAAATACTGTAATTATATATGACATACTGTACATAAATTATCAAAAAGTACACCAAATATGTGTTATATATACTGTAAATAAACTATCAAAATCTACAGTAATTATATTTAATATACTGCACATAAAATATCAAAAATTACACCAAATGTGTATTTTAGACTGTAAATAAAATATCAAAAAGGAAAGTAAATATATAGTACACACCCTATGTAAAATATCAAAAACTACACCAAATTTATGTTATATAATTAACATAAAATATGAAAAGGACACCAAATATATCTTATATACGGTAGATAAAATATCAAAAAGTACAGTAAATGTAATTCATATATTGTACATATAATATTAACTAAAAGTACACCATATACATTTTATATACTGTGAATAAAATATCAAAAAGTACTGTAAATTTATATTACATACTGTACATAAAATATCAAAAAGTACACCAAATATGTGTTATATATACTGCAAATAAACTATCAAAAAATACAGTAATTATATTTAATATACTGTACATAAAATATCAAAAATTATACCAAATGTACATTATATAGTGTAAATAAAATATTAAAAAGGACAGTAAATATATATGACACACCCTATGTAAAATATCAAAGTCTACACCAGAAATATATATTTAAGTACACCAAATATATATTATATACAGTACATAAAATATCAAAATGTACAGTAAATATATTTCGTATATTGTACATATAATATTAACAAAAAGTACACAAAATACATTTTATATACTGTAAATAAAATATCAAAATACAGTAAATATATATTACATACTCTACATAAAATATCAAAAAGTACACCAAATATGTGTTATATATACTGTAAATAAACTATCGAAAACTACAGTTATTATATTTAATATAATGTACATAAAATATCAAAAATTACACCAAATGTATATTATATACTGTAAATAAACTATCGAAATAGACAGTAAATATATACTACACACCCTATGTAAAATATCAAAAACTACACCAAATATATATTATATAATTTACATAAAATATCAAAATGTCACCAAATATATCTTATACTCCGTACATAAAATATCAAAAAGTACAGTAAATATATTTCATATATTGTACATATAATATTAAATAAAGTACACCAAATACATTTTATATACTGTAAATAAAATTTCAAAAAGTACATAAAGATAGATTACATACAGTACATAAAATATCAAGAAGTACACCAAATATGTGTTATATATACTGTAAATAAACTATCAAAAACTACAGTAATAATATTTCATATATTGTACATATAATATTAACTAAAAGTACACCATATACATTTTATATACTGTGAATAAAATATCAAAAAGTGCTGTAAATATATATTACATACTGTACATAAAATATCAAAAAGTACACCAAATATGTGTTATATATACTGTAAATAAACTATCAAAAATTACAGTAATTATATTTAATATACTGTACATAAAATACCAAAAATTATACCAAATGTACATTATATAGTGTAAATAAAATATTAAAAAGGACAGTAAATATATATGACACAACCTATGTAAAATATCAAAGCCTACACCAAATATATATTATATAATTTACAAAAAATATCAAATGTACACCAAATATATATTATATACAGTACATAAAATATCAAAATGTACAGTAAATATATTTCATATATTGTACATATAATATTAACAAAAAGTACACAAAATACTTTTTATATACTGTAAATAAAATATCAAAATACAGTAAATATATATTACATACTGTACATAAAATATCAAAAAGTACACCAAATATGTGTTATATATACTGTAAATAAACTATCGAAATCTACAGTTATTATATTTAATATACTGTACATAAAATATCAAAAATTACACCAAATGTATAATATATACTCTAAATAAACTATCAAAAAGGACAGTAAATATATACTACACACCCTATGTAAAATATCAAAAACTACACCAAATATATATTATATAATTTACATAAAATATCAAAATGTCACCAAATATATCTTATACACCGTACATAAAATATCAAAAAGTACAGTAAATATATTTCACATATTGTACATATAATATTAAATAAAGTACACCAAATACATTTTATATACTGTAAATTAAATATCAAAAAGTACAGTAAATATATATTACAGACAGTACATAAAATATCAAGAAGTACACCAAATATGTGTTATGTATACAGTAAATAAAATATCAAAAATTACAGTAATTAAATTTCGTATATTGTACATATAATATTAACTAAAAGTACACCAAATACATTTTATATACTGTAAATAAAATATCAAAAAGTACAGTAAATATGTATTACATACACTACATAAAATATCAAAAAGTACACCAAATATGTGTTACAGATACTGTAAATAAACTATCAAAAACTACAGTAATTATATTTAATATACTGTACATAAAATATCAAAAATTACACCAAATGTATATTATATACTGTAAATAAAATATCAAAAAGTACAGTAAATATATACTACACACCCTATGTAAAATATCAAAAACTACACCAAATACGTATTATATAATTTACATAAAATAACAAAAGGACACCAAATATATATTATATACTGTACATAAAATATCAAAAACTACAGTAAATATATTTCATATATTCTACATGTAATATTAACTAAAAGTACACCAAATACATTTTATATACTGTAAATAAAATATCAAAAAGTACAGTAAATATAAATTACATACTGTACATAAAATATCAAATAGAACACCAAATATGTGTTATATATACTGTAAATAAACTATCAAAATCTACAGTAATTGTATTTAATATACTGTACATAAAATACCAAAAATTACACCAAACGTATATTTTAGACTGTAAATAAGATATCAAAAATGAAAGTAAATATATAGTACACACCCTATGTAAAATATCAAAAACTACACCAAATTTATGTTATATAATTAACATAAAATATGAAAAGGACACCAAATATATCTTATATACTGTACATAAAATATGAAAAAGTACAGTAAATATAATTCATATATTGTACATATAATAATAACTAAAAGTACACCAAATACATATTATGTACTGTGAATAAAATACTAAAAGTACTGTAAATGTATATTACATACTGTACATAAAATATCAAAAAGTACACCAAATATGTGTTATATATACTATAAATAAACTATCAAAAACTACAGTAATTATATTTAATATACTGTACATAAAATATAAAAATTACAACAAATGTACATTATATACTGTAAATAAAATATTAAAAAGGACAGTAAATATATATGACACACCCTATGTAAAATATCAAAATCTACACCAATTATATATTATATAATTTACATAAAATATCAAAAGTACACCAAATATATATTATATACTGTACATAAAATATCAAAAAGTACAGTAAATATATTTCATATTTTGTATATATAATATTAACTAAAAGTACACAAAATACATTTTATATACTGTAAATAAAATATCAAAATACACTAAATATATGTTACATACTGTACATAAAATATAAAGTAGTAGACCAAATATGTGTTATATATACTGTAAATAAACTATCATAAACTACAGTAATTATATTTAATATACTGTACATAAAATATCAAAAATTACCCCAAATGTACATTATATACCGTAAATAAAATATCAAAAAGGACAGTAAATATATACTACACACCCTATGTAAAATATCAAAAACTACACGAAATATATATTATATAATTTACATAAAATATCAAAAGTTCACCAAATATATCTTATACACCGTACATATAATATCAAAAAGTACAGTAAATAGATTTCATATATTGTACATATAATATTAAATAAAGTACACCAAATACATTTTATATACTGTAAATTAAATATCAAAAAGTACAGTAAATATATATTACAGACAGTACATAAAGTATCAAGAAGTACACCAAATATGTGTTATATATACAGCAAATAAACTATCAAAAACTACAGTAATTATATTTCATATATTGTACATATAATATTAACTAAAAGTACGCAAAATACATTTTATATACACTAAATAAAATATCAAAATACAGTAAATATATATTACATACTCTACATAAAATATCAAATAGTACACCAAATATGTGTTATATATACTGTAAATAAACTATCATAAACTACAGTAATTATATTTAATATACTGTACATAAAATATCAAAAATTACACCAAAAGTATATTATATACTGTAAATAAAATATCAAAAAGACAGTAAATATATACTACACACCCTATGTAAAATATCAAAAACTACACCAAATATATATTATATAATTTACATAAAATATCAAAAGTTCACCAAATATATCTTATACACCGTACATAAAATATCAAATAGTACAGTAAATATATTTCATATATTGTACATATAATATTAAATAAAGTACACCAAATACATTTTATATACTGTAAATAAAATATCACAAATACAGTAAATATATATTACATACAGCACATAAAATATCAAGAAGTACACCAAATATGTGTTATATATACCGTAAATTAACTATCACAAACTACAGTAAATACATTTCATATATTTTGCCTATAATATTAACTAAAAGTACACCAAATACATTTTATATAGTGTAAATAAGGTATCAAAAAGGACAGTAAATAAATATTACATACTGTACATAAAATATCAAAAACTACACCAAATATGTTTATATATACTGTAAATAAACTATCAAAAACTACAGTAATTATATTTCATATATTGTACATATAATATTAACTAAAAGTACACCAAATACATTTTATATACTGTAAATAAAATATCATAAAGTACAGTAAATATATATTACATACACTACATAAAATATCAAAAAGTACTCCAAATATGTGTTATATATACTGTAAATAAACTATCAAAAACTACAGTAATTATATTTAATATTCTCTACATAAAATATCAAAAATTGCACCAAATATGTGTTATATATACTGTACATAAACTATCAAAAACTGCAGTAATTATATTTAATAAACTGTACATAAAATATAAAAAAATTCTCCAAATGTATATTATATACTGTAAATAAAATATCAAAAAGACAGTAAATATATATGACACACCCTATGTAAAACATCAAAATCTACACCTAATAAATATTAAATAACTTGCATAAAATATCAAAAGTACACAAATTGTATATTATATACTGCACATAAAATATCAAAAACTACAGTAAATATGTTTCATATATTGTACATATAATATTAACTAAAAGTACACCAAATACATTTTATATACTGTAAATAAAATTTCAAAAAGTACAGTAAATATATATTACATACTTTATATAAAATATCAAAAAGTACACCAAATATGTGTTATATATACTGTAAATAAACTATCAAACACTACAGTAATCATATTTAATATACTGTACATAAAATCTCAAAAATTACACCAAATGTATATTATATACTCCAAATAATATATGAAAAAGGACAGCAAATATATATTACACCCTATGTAAAATATCAAAATCTACACCAAATATATATTATATAATTTACATAAAATATCAAAAGTACACCAAATATATATTATATACTGTACATAATATATCAAAAAGTACAGTAAATATATTTCATATATTGTACATACAATATTAACTAAAAGTACACCAAATACATTTTATATACTGTAAATAAAATATCAAAATACAGTAAATATATATTACATACTCTACATAAAATATCAAAAATACACCAAATATGTGTTATATATACAGTAAATAAGCTATCAAAAACTACAGTAGTTATATTTAATATACTCTACGTCAAATATCTAAAATTACACCAAATATTTGTTATATATACTGTAAATAAACTATCAAAAACTACAGTAATTATATTTAATATACTGTACATAAAATATAAAAAATTACACCAATTGTATATTATATACTGTAAATAAAATATCGAAAAGGAAAGTAAATATCTATGACACACCCTATGTAAAATATCAAAAACTACACCAAATATATATTATAAAATTTATATAAAATATCAAATGGACACCAGATATATCTTATATACTGTACATAAAATATCAAAAAGTACAGTAAATACATTTCATATATTGTGCATATAATATTAACTAAAAGTACACCAAATACATTTTATATACTGTAAATAAAATATCAAAAAGGACAGTAAATATATAATACATACTGTACATAAAATATCAAAAAGTACACCAAATATGTGTTGTACATACTGTAAATAAACTATCAAAAACTACAGTAATTATATTTCATATATTGTACATATAATATTAACTAAAAGTACACCAAATACATTTTATATACTGTAAATAAAATATCATATAGTACAGTAAATATATATTACATACACTACATAAAATATCAGAAAGTAAACCAAATATGTGTTATATATACTGTAAATAAACTATCAAAAACTACAGTAATTATATTTAGTATACTCTACATAAAATATCAGAAATTACACCAAATATATATTTTAGACTGTAAATAAAATATCAAAAAGGAAAGAAAATATATAGTACACACCCTATGTAAAATATCAAAAACTACACCAAATTTATGTTATATAATTAACATAAAATGTGAAAAGGACACCAAATATATCTTATATACTGTACATAAAATATCAAAAAGTACAGTAAAGATAATTCATATATTGTACATATAATACTAACTAAAAGTACACCAAATACATTTTATATACTGTGAATAAAATATCAAAAGTACTCTAAATGTATATTACATACTGTACATAAAATATCAAAAAGTACACCAAATATTTGTCATATATACTGTAAATAAACTATCAAAATCTACAGTAATTATATTTAATATACTGTACATAAAATATCAAAAATTACACCAAATGTATATTATATACTGTAAATAATATATCAGAAAGAACAGTAAATATATATGACACACCCTATATAAAATATCAAAAACTACACCAAAGATATATTATATAATTTACATAAAATATCAAAAGGACACCAAATATATCTTATAAACTGTACATAAAATATCAAAAAGTACAGTAAACATATTTCATATATTGTACAAGTAATATTAACTAAAAGTACACCAAATATATTTTATATACTGTAAATAAAGTAGCAAAAACTACAGTAATTATATTTAATATACTGTACATAAAATATGAAAAATTACGCCAAATGTATATTATATACTCTAAATAAAAGATGAAAAAGGGCAGTAAATATATGTTACACTCTGTGTGAAATATCAAAAACTACACCAATTATATATTATATAATTTACATAAAATATCAAAAGGACACCAAATATAGATTATATACTGTACATAAAATATCAAAAAGTACAGCAAATATATTTCATATATTGTACATATAATATTAACTAAAAGTACCCCAAATATATTTTATATAGTGTAAATAAATATCAAAAAGTTCAGTAAATACATATTACTTACTGTACATAAAATATCAAAAAGTACACCAAATATGTGTTATATATACTGTAAATAAACTATAAAAAACTACAGTAATTACATTTAATATACTGTACATAAAAAATCAAATATTACACCAAATGTATATTATATACTCTAAATAAATATGAAAAAGAACAGTAAATATATATTACACTCTATGCAAAATATCAAAAACTACACGAAATATATATTATATAACTTACATAAAATATCAAAAGGACAAAAAATATAGATTATATGCTGTACATAAAATATCAAAAAGTACATTAAATATATTTAATATATTGTACATATAATATTAACTAAAATTACACCAAATACATTTTATATACTGTAAATATAATATCAAAAAGTACAGTAAATATATATTACATACAGTACATAAAGTAACAAAAAGTACACCAAATATGTGTTATATATACTGTAAATAAACTATCAAAAACTACAGTAATTATATTTAATATACTGTACATAAAATATCAAAAATTACACCAAATGTACATTATATACTGTAAATAAAATATCAAATAAGACAGTAAATATATATGACACACCCTATGTAAAATACCAAAATCTACACCAAATATATATTATATAATTTACATAAAATTTCAAAAGTACACCAAATATATATTATATAGTGTACATAATATATCAAAAAGTACAGTAAATATATTTCATATATTGTACATATAATATTAACTAAAAGTACACCAAATACATTTTATATACTGTAAATAAAATATCAAAATTCAGTAAATATATATTACATACTCTACATAAAATATAAAAAATTACACCAAATATGTGTTATATATACTGTAAATAAACTATCAAAATCTTCACTAATTATATTTAATATAATGTACATAAAATATCAAAAATTACACCAGATGTATATTATATACTGTAAATAAAATATCAAAAAGGAAAGTAACTATATATGACACACAGTATGTAAAATATCAAAAACTACACTAAATATATATTATATAATTTATATAAAATATCAAAAGGACACCACATTTATCTTATATACTGTACATAAAATATCAAAAAGTACAGTAAATACATTTAATATATTGTGCATGTAATATTAACTAAAAGTACACCAAATACATTTTATATACTGTAAATAATTATCAAAAAGTACATTAAATATATATTACATACTGTATATAAAATGTCAAAAAGTACACCAAATATGTGTTATATATACTGTAAATAAACTATCAAAAACTACAGTAATTATATTTAATATACTGTACCTAAAATATCAAAAATTACACCAAATGTATATTATATACTGTAATTAAATTATCAAAAAGTACAGTAAATATATATTACACACCCTATGTAAAATATCTAAAACTACACCAAATATATACTATATAATTTACATAAAATATCAAAAGGCCACCAAAGATATCTTATATGCTGTACATAAAATATCAAAAACTACAGTAAATATGTTTCATATATTGTACATATAATATTAACTAAAAGTACACCAAATACATTTTATATACTGTAAATAAAATTTAAAAAATTTCAGTAAATATATATTACATACTCTACATAAAATATCAAAAAGTACACCAAATATGTGTTATATATACTGTAAATAAAGTATTCAAAAACTACAGTAATTATATTTAATATACTGTACATAAAATATGAAAAATTACGCCAAATGTGTATTATATACTCTAAATAAAAGATGAAAAATGGCAGTAAATATATGTTACACTCTGTGTGAAATATCAAAATCTACACCAATTATATATTATATAATTTACATAAAATATCACAAGGACACCAAATATAGATTATATACTGTACATAAAATATCAAAAAGTACAGCAAATATATTTCATATATTGTACATATAATATTAACTAAAAGTACCCCAAATGTATTTTATATAGTGTAAATTAAATATCAAAAAGTACAGTAAATATGTATTACATACTGTTCATAAAATATCAAAAAGTATACCAAATATGAGTTATATATATTGTAAATAAACTATCAAAAACTGCAGTAATTATATTTAATATACTGTACATAAAATATCAAAAATTACACCAAATGTATATTATATACTGTAAATAAAATATCAAAAAGGACAGTAAATATATACTACACACCCTATGTAAAATATCAAAAACTACACCAAATATATATTATATAATTTACATAAAATATCAAAAGTTCACCAAATATACCTTATACACCGTACATAAAATATCAAAAAGTACAGTAAATATATTTCATATATTGTACATATAATATTAAATAAAGTACACCAAATACATTTTATATACTGTAAATAAAATATCCAAAAGTACAGTAAATATATATTACATACAGTACATAAAATATCAAGAAGTACACCAAATATGTTTTATATATACTGTAAATAAACTATCAAAAACTACAGTAATTCTATTTCATATATTGTACATATAATATTAACTAAAAGTACACCAAATACATTTTAAATACTGTAAATAAAATATCAAAAAGTTCAGTAAATATATGTTACATACACTACATAAAATATCAAAAAGTACACCAAATATGTGTTATATATACTGTAAAGAAACTATCAAAAACTACAGTAATTATATTTAATATACTGTACATAAAATATCAAAAATTACACCAAATGTATATTATACACTGTACATAAAATATCAAAAAGGACAGTAAATATATATGTTACACACCCTATGTAAAATATCAAAAACTACACCAAATATATATTATATAATTTACATAAAACACCAAAAGGACACCAAATATATCTTATATACTGTACATAAAATATCAAAAATTACAGTAAATATATTTCATCTATTGTACATATAATATTAACTAAAAGTACACCAAATACATTTTATATACTGTAAATAAAATATCAAAAAGTACAGTAAATATATATTACATACAGTACATAAAATATCAAAAAGTACACCAAATATGTGTTATATATACTGTAAATAAACTATGAAAAACTACAGAAATTATATTTAATATACTGTACATATAATATCAAAAATTACACCAAATGTATATTATATACTCTAAATAAAATATGAAAAAGGACACTAAATATATATTACATTCTTTGTAAAATATCAAAAACTACACCAAATATATATTATATAATTTACATAAAATATCAAAAGTACACCAAATATATATTATATACTGTACATAAAATATCAAAAAGTACACTCAATATATTTCATATATTGTACAAATAATATTAACTAAAAGTACACCAAGTACATTTTATATACTGTAAATAAAATATCAAAATACAGTAAATATATATTACATACTCTACATAAAATATCAAAAAGTACACCAAATATGTGTTATATGTACTGTAAATAAACTATCATAAACTACAGTAATTATATTTAATATACTGCACATAAAATATCAACAATTACAACAAATGTATATTATATACAGTAAATGAAATATCAAAAAGACAGTAAATATATACTACACACCCTATGTTAAATATCAAAACTACACCAAATATATATTATATGATTTACATAAAATATCAAAAGGTCGCCAAATATATCTTATACACCGTACATAAAATATCAAAAAGTACAGTAAACATATTTCATATATTGTACATATAATATTAAATAAAGTACACCAAACACATTTTATATACTGTAAATAAAATATCAAATATTACAGTAAATATATATTACATACAGTACATAAAATATCAAGAAGTACACCAAATATGTGTTATATATACTGTAAATAAACTATCAAAAACTACAGTAATTATATTTCATATATTGTACATATAATATTAACTAAAAGTACACCAAATACATTTTATATACTGTAAATAAAATATCAAAAAGTAGAGTAAATATATATTACATACACTACATAAAATATCAAAAAGTACACCAAATATGTTTTATATATACTGTAAATAAACTATCAAAAACTACAGTAATTATATTTAATATACTGTTCATAAAATATCAAAATTACACCAAATGTATATTATATACTGTAAATAAAATGTCAAAAAGGACAGTAAATATATACTACACACCCTATGTAAAATATCAAAAACTACACTATAATTATAAATTATAATATATATATAATTTTATATATATTATAAAATTATATAAAATTATATATAATTTAATGTGAATTATCTATATTATATAATTTATATAAAATACAAAAAGGACACCAAATATATCTTATATACTGTACATAAAATATAAAAAAGTACAGTAAATATATTTCATATATTGTACATATAATATTAAGTAAAATACAACAAATACATTTTATATACTGTAAATAAAATATCAAAATGTACAGTAAATATATATTACATACTGTACATAAAATACCAAAAAGTACAACAAATATGTGTTATATATTCTGTAAATAAACTGTCAAAAACTACAGAAATTATATTTAATATACTGTACATGAAATATCAAAAATTACACCAAACGTATATTCTATACTCTAAATAAAATATGAAAAAGGACAGTAAATATACATTACACTCTATGTAAAATATCAAAAGCTACACGAAATATATATTATATAATTTACATTAAATATCAAAAGTACACCAAATATATATTATATACTGTACATAAAATATCAAAAAGTACAGTAAATATATTTCATATATTGTACATATAGTATTAACTAAAAGTACACCAAATACATTTTATATACTGTAAATAATATATCAAAATACAGTAAATATATATTACATACTCTTCATAAAATAACAAAAATACACCAAATATGTGTTATATATACTATAAATAAACTATCATAAACTACAGTGATTATATTTAATATACTGTACATAAAATATCTAAAATTACACCAAATGTATATTATATACTGTAAATAAAATATCAAAAAGGACAGTAAATATATACTACACACCCTATGTAAAATATCAAAAACTACACAAAATATATATTATATAATTTACATAAAATATCAAAAGGACACCAAATATATCTTATACACCGTACATAAAATATCAAAAAGTACAGTAAATATATTTCATATATTGTACATATAATATTAAATAAAGTACACCAAATATATTTTATATACTGTAAATAAAATATCAAAAAGTACAGTAAATATATATGACATACAGCACATAAAATATCAAGAGGTACACCAAATATGTGTTATATATACTGTAAATAAACTATCAAAAACTACAGTAATTATATTTCATATATTGTACATTTAATATTATCTAAAAGTACACCAAATACATTTTATATACTGTAAATAAAATATCAAAAAGTACAGTAAATATATATTACATACACTATATAAAATATCAAAAAGTACACCAAATATGAGTTATATATACTCTAAATAAACTATCAAAAACTACAATAATTATATTTAATATACTGTACATAAAAAATCAAAAATTACACCAAATGTATATTATATACTCTAAATAAATATTATAAAGGACAGTAAATATATATTACACTCTATGCAAAATATAAAAATCTACACCAAATATATATTATATAATTTACATAAAATATCAAAGGGACACCAAATATAGAGTATATACTGTACATAAAATATCAAAAAGTACATTAAATATATTTCATATATTGTACATATAATATTAACTAAAATTACACCAAATACACTTTATATACTGTAAATAAAATATCAAAAAGTACAGTAAATATTTATTACATACAGTACATAAAATATCAAAAAGTACACCAAATATGTGTTATAAATACTGTAAATAAACTATCAAAAACTGCAGTAATTATGTTTAATATAATGTACATAAAATATCAAAAATTACACCAAATGTATATTATATACTGTAAATAAAATACCAAATTACAGTAGATATATATTACATACAGTTCATAAAATATCAAAAATTACAACAAATATGTGTTATATATACTGTAAATAAACTATCAAATCTACAGTAATTATATTTAATATACTGTACATAAAATATCGAAAATTACACCAAATATATATTATATACTGTAAACAAAATATCAAAATGTACAGTAAATATATACTACACTCCCTATGTAAAATATCAAAAACTACACCAAATATATATTATATAATTTACATAAAATACCAAAAGGACACCAAATATATATTATATACAGTACATTAAATATGGAAAAGTACAGTAAATATATTTCATATATTCTACATGTAATATTATCTAAAAGTACACCAAATACATTTTATATAATGTAAATAAAATATCAAAAATACAGTAAATATATATTGCATACTGTACATAAAATATCAAAAAGTACACCAAATATGTGTGATATATATTGTAAATAAACTATCAAAATCTACAGTAATTATATTTAATATACTATACATAAAATATCAAATATTACACCAAATGTATATTTTAGACTGTAAATAAAATATCAAAAAGGAAAGTAAATATATAGGACACACCCTATGTAAAATATCAAAAACTACACCAAATTTATATAATATAATTTACAAAAAATATCAAAAGGACAGCAAATATAGATTATATACTGTACATAAAATATCAAAAAGTACATTAAATATATTTCATATATTGTACATATAATATTAACTAAAAGTACACCAAATGCATTTTATATACTTTAAATAATATATCAAAATAGAGTAAATATATATTACATACTCTACATAAAATATCAAAATGTAAACCAAATATGTGTTACATATACTGTAAATAAACTATCAAAAACTACAGTAATTATATTTAATATACTCTACATAAAATATCAGAAATTACACCAAATATTTGTTATATATACTGTAAATAAACTATCAAAAACTACAGTAATTTTATTCAATATACTGTACATAAAGTATAAAAAATTACACCAAATGTATATTATATACAGTAAATAAAATATCAAAAAGGAAAGCAAATATATATGACACACCCTATGTAAAATATCAAAAACTACACCAAATATATAATATAATTTATATAAAATATCAAAAGCACACCAGATATATCTTATATACTGTACATAAAATATCAAAAAGTACAGAAAATACATTTCATATATTGTGCATATAATATTAATTAAAGTACACCAAATACATTTTATATACTGTAAATAAAATATCAAAAAGACAGTAAATATATATTACACACTGTACATAAAATATCAAAAAGTACACCAAATATATGTTTTATACACTGTAAATAAACTAACAAAAGCTACAGTAATTATATTTAATATACTGTACATAAAATATCAAAAATTACACCAGATGTATATTATATACTGTGATTAAATTATCAGAAAGTACAGTAAATATATATTACACACCCTATGTAAAATATCAAAATCTACACCATATATATATTATATAATTTACATAACATATCTAAAGGCCAAAAAATATATCTTATATACTGTACATAAAATATCAAAAATACAGTAAATATGATTCATATATTGTTCATATAATATTAACTAAAAGCTCACCAAATACATTTTATATACTGTAAATAATATTTCGAAAAGTACAGTAAATATATATTACATACTGTACATAAAATATCAAAAAGTACACCAAATATGTGTTATATATACTGTAAATAAAGTGTAAAAACTACAGTAATTATATTTAATATACTGTACATAAAATATCAAAAATTACACCAAATGTGTATTATATACTGTAATTAAAATATCAAAAAGTACAGTAAATATATATTACACACCCTATGTAAAATATCAAAAACTACACCAAATATATATTATATAATTTATATGATATATCAAAAGACCACCAAATATATCTTATATACTGTACATAAAATATCAAAAACTACAGTAAATATGTTTCATATATTGTACATATAATATTAACTAAAAGTACACCAATTACATTTTATATACTGTAAAGAAAATTTCAAAAAGTACAGTAAATATATATTACATAATCTATATAAAATATCAAAAAGTACACCAAATATATGTTAGATATACTGTAAATAAACTATCAAAAACTACAGTAATTATGTTTAATATACTGTACATAAAATATCAAAAATTACACCAAATGTATATTATATACTATAAATAAATACGAAAAAGGACAGTAAATATATATTACACTCTATGCAAAATATCAAAAACTACACCAAATGTATATTATATAATTTACATAAAATATCATAAGGACACCAAATATAGATTATATACTGTACATAAAATATCAAAAAGTACTGTAAATATATTTCATATATTCTACATGTAATATTAACTAAAAGTACACCAAATACATTTTATAAACTGTAAATAAAATATCAAAATACAGAAAATATATATTACATACTGTACATAAAATATCAAATAGTACACCAAATATGTGTTATATATAGTGTAAATAAACTACCAAAATCTACAGTAATTATATTTAATATACTGTAAATAAAATATCAAAAATTACACCAAATGTATATTTTAGACTGTAAATAAAGTATCAAAAAGGAAAGTAAATATATAGTACACACCCTATGTAAAGTATCAAAAACTACACCAAATTTATATTATATAATTAACATAAAATATGAAAAGGACACCAAATATATCTTCTATACTGTACATAAAATATCAGAAAGTACAGTAAATATATTTCATATAATGTACATATAATATTAACTAAAAGTACACCAAATACATTTTATATACTGCAGATACAATATCAAAAAGTACAGTAAATATATATTACATACTGTACATAAAATATCAAAAAGTACACCAAATATGTGTTACATATACTGTAAATAGACTATAAAAAACTACAGTAATTATATTTAATATACTGTACATAAAATATCAAAAATTACACCAAATGTATATTATATACTGTAAAATAATATCAAAAAGGACAGTGAATATATATTACACTCTATGTAAAATATCAAAAACAGCAAATATATATTATGTAATTTACATAAAATATCAAAAGTACACCAAATATATCTTATATACTGTACATAAAATATCCAAATAGTACAGTAAATATATTTCATATATTGTACATATAATATTAACTAAAACTACACCAAATATATATTATATACTGTAAATAAAATATGAAAAATACAGTAAATATATTTCATATATTGTATATATAATATTAACTAAAAGTAGACCAAATACATTTTCTATACTGTAAATAAAATATCAAAAATTACAGTAAATATATATTACATACTGTATATAAAATATAAATAATTACACCAAATATGTGTTATATATACTTTAAATAAACTATCAAAAACTACAGTAATTATATTTAATATACTGTATATAAAATATCAAAAATTACACCAAATGTAAATTATAAACTGTAAATAAAATATCAAAAAGGACAGTAAATATATATGACCCACCCTATGTAAAATATCAAAAACTACACCAAATATATATTATATAATTTACATAAAATATCAAAAGGACACCAAATATATCTTCTAAACTGTACATAAAATATGAAAAAGTACAGTAAATATATTTCATATATTGTACATATAATATTAACTAAAAGTACACCAAATACATTTTATATACTGTAGATAAAATATCAAAAAGTACAGTAAATATAGTTACATACTGTACATAAAATATCAAAAAGTACAACAAATATGTGTTATATATACTGTAAATAAACTATCAAAAACTACAGAAATTATATTTAATATACTGTACATGAAATATAAAAAATTACACCAAATGTATATTATATTCTGTAAATAAAATATCAAAAAGGACAGTAAATACATATTACCCACACTATGTAAAATAACACAAACTACACCAAATAAATGTTATATAATTTACATAAAATATCAAAAGGACACCAAATATATCTTTTATACTGTACATAAAATATCAAAATGTACAATAAATATATTTCATATATTGTACATATAATATTAACTAAAAGTACACCAAATACATTTTATATACTGTTAATAAAGTATCAAAAATTACAGTAAATATAAATTACATACTGTACCTAAAATATCAAAAAGTACAGCAAATATGTGTTATATATACTGTAAATAAACTATCAAATACTACAGTAATTATATTTAATATACTGTACATAAAATATCAAAAATTACACCAAATGTATATTATTTAATGTAAATAAAATATCAGAAATACAGTAAATATATATTACACACCATATGTAAAATATCACAATCTACACCAAATATATATTATATAATTTACATAAAATATCAAAAGAACACCAAATATATCTTATATACTGTACATAAAATTTCAAAATATACAGTAAATATATTTCGTATATTGTACATATAATATTAACTAAAAGTTCACCAAATACATTTTATATAGGGTAAATAAAATATCAAAAAGTACAGTAAATAGGTATTACATACTGTACATAAAATATCAAAAAGTACACCAAATATGTGTTATATATACTATAAATAGACTATAAAAAACTACAGTAATTATATTTAATATACTGTACATAAAATATCAAAAATTAAAACAAATGTACATTATATACTGTAAATAAAATATTAAAACGACAGTAAATATATATGACACACCCTATGTAAAATATCAAAATCTACACCAAATATATATTATATAATTTACATAAAATATCAAAAGGTCACAAAATATATATTATATACTGTACATAAAATATCAAAATGTACAGTAAATATATTTCATATATTCTACATATAATATTAACTAAAAGTACGCAAAATACATTTTATATACTCTAAATAAAATATCAAAATACAGTAAATATATATTACATACTCTACATAAAATATCAAAACGTACACCAAATATGTGTTATATATACTGTAAATAAACTATCATAAACTACAGTAATTATATTTAATATACTGTACATAAAATATCAAAAATTACACCAAATGTATATTATACACTGTAAATAAAATATCAAATAGACAGTAAATATATATAGAACACTCCCTATGTAAAATATCAAAAACTACACCAAATATATATTTTATAATTTACATAAAATATCAAAAGTTCACCAAATATATCTTATACACAGTACTTAAAATATCAAATAGTACAGTAAATATATTTAATATATTGTACATATAATATTAAATAAAGTCCACCAAATACATTTTATATACTGCAAATAAAATATCAAAAAGTACAGTAAATATATATTACACACAGTACATAAAATATCAAGAAGTACACCAAATATGTGTTATATATACCGTAAATTAACTATCAATAACTACAGTAATTATATTTCATATATTGTACATATAATATTAACTAAAAGTCCACCAAACACATTTTATATACTGTAAATAAAATATCAAAAAGTAGAGTAAATATATATTACATACAGTACATAAAATATCAAGAAGTACACCAAATATGTGTTATATATACTGTAAATAAACTATCAAAAACTACAGTAATTATATTTAATATACTGTACATAAAATATCAAAAATTACACCAAATGTATATTATATACTCTAAATAAAGTATCAAAAAGTACAGTAAATATATACTACACACCCTATGTAAAATATCGAAAACTACACCAAATACATATTATATAATTTACATAAAATAACAAAAGGACACCAAATATATATTATATACTGTACATAAAATATCGAAAAGTACAGTAAATATATTTCATATATTCTACATGTAATATTAACTAAAAGTACACCAAATACATTTTATATACTGTAAATAAAATATCAAAAAGTACAGTAAATATATATTACATACTGTACATAAAATATCAAATAGTACACCAAATATGTGTTATATATACTGTAAATAAACTATCAAAATCTACAGTAATTATATTTTATATACTGTACATAAAATTTCAAAAATTACACCAAATGTACATTATATACTGTAAATAAATTATTAAAAAGGACAGTAAATATATATGACACACCCTATGTAAAATATCAAAATCTACACCAAATATATATTATATAATTTACATAAAATATCAAAAGGTCACCAAATATATATTGTATACTGTACATAAAATATTAAAAATTACAGTAAATATATTTCATATATTGTACATATATTATTAACTAAAAGTACACAAAATACATTTTATATACTGTAAATAAAATATCAAAATACAGTAAATTTATATTACATACTCTACATAAAATATCAAACAGTACACCAAATATGTGTTATATATACTTTAAATAAACTATCATAAACCACAGTAATTATATTTAATATACTGTACATTAAATATCAAAAATTACACCAAATGTATATTATATACTGTAAATAAACTATCAAAAAGGACAGTAAATATATACTACACACCCTATGTAAAATATCAAAAACTACACCAAATATATATTATATAATTTACATAAAATATCAAAATGTCACCAAATATATCTTATACACCGTACATAAAATATCAAAAAGTACAGTAAATATATTTCACATATTGTACATATAATATTAAATAAAGTACACCAAATACATTTTATATACTGTAAATTAAATATCAAAAAGTACAGTAAATATATATTACAGACAGTACATAAAATATCAAGAAGTACACCAAATGTGTTATGTATACAGTAAATAAAATATCAAAAATTACAGTAATTATATTTCGTATATTGTACATATAATATTAACTAAAAGTACACCAAATACATTTTATATACTGTAAATAAAATATCAAAAAGTACAGTAAATATGTATTACATACACTACATAAAATATCAAAAAGTACACCAAATATGTGTTATATATACTGTAAATATACTGTAAAAACTACAGTAATTATATTTAATACACTGTACATAAAATATCAAAAATTACACTAAATGCATACTATATACTGTAAATAAAATATCAAATAGTACAGTAAATATTTATTACACACTCGATGTAAAATATCAAAAACTACGCCAAATATATATTATATAATTTACATAAAATATCAAATGTACACCAAATATATATTATATACTGTACATAAAATATCAAAAGTACAGTAAATATATTGCAAATATAGTACACATAATATTAACTAAAAGTACACCAAATACATTTTATATACTGTAAATAAAACATCCAAAAGTACAGTAAATATATATTACATACTGTACATAAAATATCGAAATGTATAACAAATATGTGTTATATATACCGTAAATAAACTTTAAAAACTATAGTAATTATATTTAATATACTGTACATAAAATATCAAAAATTACACTAAATGAATATGATATACAGTAAATATAATATCAAACAGTACAGTAAATATTTCTTACGCACTTTATGTAAAATATCAAAAACTACACCAAATATACGTTATATAATTTACATAAAATATCAAAAGTACGCCAAATATATATTATATACTGTACATAAAATATCAAAATGCACAGTAAATCTATTTCATATATTGTACATATAATATTCACTGAAAGTACACCAAATACATTTTATATACTGTAAATAATGTATCCGAAAGCACAGTAAATATATATTACATACGGTACATAAAATATCAAAAAGTATACCAAATATGTGTTATATATACTGTAAATAAACAATCAAAAAATACAGTAATTTTATTTAATATACTGTACATAAAATATCAAAATTTACACGAAATGTATACTATATACTGTAAAAAAAATCTAAAATTACAGTAAATATATGTTACACACTCTATCTAAAATATCAAAAACTATGAGAAATATATATTATATAATTTACATAAAATATCAAAGGTTCACCAAACAGATTTTATATACTGTACATAAAATATCAAAAAGTACAGTATATATATTTCATATACTGTACATATAATATTACCTAAAGGAACACCAAATACATTTTATATACTGTAAATAAAATATCCAATAGTGCAGTAAATATATACTCTAAATAAAATATCCAATAGTACAGTAAATATATATTACATACTGTACATAAAATATCAAAAAGTACACCAAATATGTGTTATGTATACTGTAAATAAAGTATAAAAACTACAGTAATTATATTTAATATCCTGTACATTAAATATGAAAAATTACACTAAATGCATATTATATACTGTAAATAAAATATCAAATAGTACAGTAAATATTTATTACAAACTCTATGTAAAATATCAAAAACTACACCAAATATGTGTTATATATAGTGTAATTAAACAATCAAAAATTAGAGTAATTATATTTAATATACTGTACATAAAATATCAAAAATTACACGAAATGTATACTATATACTGTAAAAAAAATCTAAAATTACAGTAAATATATATTACACACTCTATGTAAAATATCAAAAACTATGCCAAATATATATTATATAATTTACATAAAATATCAAAAGTACACCAAATAGATATTATATACAGTACATAAAATATCAAAAATACAGTAAATATATTGCAAATATTGTACATATAATATTAACTAAAAGTACACCAAATACATTTTATATACTGTAAATAAAATATCCAAAAGTACAGTAAATATATATTACATACTGTACATAAAATATCAAAAAGTACACCAAATATGTGTTATATATACTGTAAATAAACTATAAAAACTAGAGTAATTATATTTAAAATACTGTACATAAAATATCAAAAATTACACAAAATGTATATTATATACTGTAAATAAAATATCAAAAATTACAGTAAATATATATTACACATTCTATTTAAAATATCAAAACTACACCAAAAATATATTTTATAATTTACATAAAATATCAGTAGTACACTTAATATATTTTATATACTGTACATAAAATATGAAAATGTACAGTAAATATATTTCATATATTGTATATATAATATTAAATAAAGTACACCAAATACATTTTATATACTGTAAATAAAATATCCAAACGTACAGTAAATATACATTAAATACTGTGCATAAAATATCAAAAAGTACACGAAATATGTGTTATATATACTGTAAATAATCTATCAAAAACTACAGTAATTATATTTAATATACTGTACATAAAATATCAGAAATTACACTAAATGCATATTATATACTGTAAATAAAATATCAAATAGTACAGGAAATATTTATTACACACTCTATGTAAAATATCAAAAACTACAACAAATATATGTTATGTAATTTACATAAAATATCAAAAGTACACCAAATATATATTATATACTGCACATAAAAAATCAAAATGCACAGTAAGTCTATTTCATATAAGGTATATATAATATTAACTGAAAGTACTCCAAATACATTTTGTATACTGTAAATAAAATATTCAAAAGCACAGTAAGTATATATTACATACGGTACATAAAATATCTAAAAGTACACCAAATATGTGTTATACATACTGTAAATAAACAATCAAAAAATACAGTAATTATATTTAATATACTGTACATAAATTACCAAAAACTACACGAAATGTATACTATATACTGTAAAAAAATATCTAAAATTACAGTAAATATATGTTACACACTCTATGTAAAATATCAAAAACTACGCCACATATATATTATATAATTTACATAAAATATCAAAAGTACACCAAATATATATTATACACTGTACATAAAATATCAAAAAGTACAGTAAACATATTGCAAATATTGTACATATAATATTAACTAAAAGTACACCAAATACATTTCATATACTGTAAAGAAAATATGAAAAACTACAGTAAATATATATTACATACTGTACATGAAATATCAAAAGGACACCAAATATGTGTCCTTTATACTGTAAATACTCTATCAAAAACTACCATAATGATATTTAATATACTGTACATAAATTATCAAAAATTACTCCAAATGTACCTTATATACTGTAAATAAAATACCAAAAAGGACAGTAAATATATATTACACTCTATGTAAAATATCAAAAACTCCACCAAAAGTATATTAAATAATTTACATAAAATAAAAAAATTACACCAAATATATATTATATTCTGTACATAAAATAACAAAAAGTTCAGTAAATATATTTCATATATTGTACATATAATATTAACTTAAAGTACACCAAATACATTTTATATACATTAAAAAAATATCAAAAAGTAGAGTAAATATATATTACACACTGTACTTAAAATATCAAAATTACTCCAAATATGTGTTATATATACTGTAAATACACTATCAAAAACTACTGTAATTATATTTATTATACTGTACATAAAATATCAAAAATTACACCAAATGTATATTATATACGGTAAATAACATATCAAAAATGATAGTAAATATATATTACACACTGCATGTAAAATATCAAAAACTACACCAAGTAGATATTATATAATTTACATAAAATATCAAAAGTACACCAAATATATGTTATATACCCTACATAAAATATCAAAAAGCAGAGTAAATATATTTCATATATTGCACATATAATATTAACTAAAAGTACACCAAATACATTTTATATACTGTTAATAAAATATCAAATAGTACAGTAAATATATATTACATACTGTACATAAAATATCAAAAAGTACACCAAATATGTGTTATATATGGTAAAAAAATATCAAAAACTACAGTAATTATATTTAATATACTGTATATAAAATATCAAAAATTACTCCAAATGTACGTTATATATTGTAAATAAAATATCAAAAACTACAGTAAATATATATTACACACTCTATGTAAAATATGAAAAACTACACCAAATATAAATTATATAATTTACATAAAATATAAAAAGTACACCAAATATATATTATATACTGTACATAAAATATCACAAAGTACAGTAAATATGTTTCATATATTGTACATATAATATTAACTAAAAGTACACCAAATACATTTTATATACTATAATTAAAATATCAAAATGTACAGTAAATATATTTTACATAATGTACATAAAATATCAGAAAGTACACCAAATATGTGTTATATATACTGTAAATAAACTATCAAAAACTACAGTAATTATATTTAATATATTCTACATAAAATATCAAAAATTACACCAAATGTATAGTATATACTGTAAATAACATATCAAAAAGTACAGTAAAGATATATTACGCATTCTCTGTAAAATATAAAAAACTACACCAAATATATATTATATACTTTACATAAAATATCAAAAGTACACCAAATATATATTTTACACTGTACATAATATATCAAAATTACAGTAAATATATTCCATATATTGTACATATAATATTAACTAAAAGTACACCAAATACATTTCCTATACTGTAAATAAAGTATGAAAAACTACAGTAAATATATATTACTTACTGTACATGAAATATCAAAAGGACACCAAATATGTGTTATATATACTGTAAATAAACTATCAAAAACTACAGTAATTATATTTAGTATACTGTAAATAAAATATCAAAATTTACACCAAATGTATATTATTTACTGTAAATAAAATATCAAAAAGTACAATAAATATATTTTACAGACCCTACGTAAAATATCACAACCAGCAACCAAATATATATTTCATGATTTACATAAAATATCAAAAGGACACCAAATATATCTTTTATGCTCTACATAAAATACCAAAATGTACAGTAAATATATTTCATATATTGTACATATAATATTAACTAAAAGTACACCAAATACATTTTATATAGTGTAAATAAAATACCAAAAAGTACAGTAAATATGTATTACATACTGTACATAAAATATCAAAAAGTACACCAAATATGTGTTATATATAGTTTAAATAAACTATAAAAAACTACAGTAATTATATTTAATATACTGTACATAAAATATCAAAAATTACACGAAATGTATATTATATACTGTAAATAAAATATCAAAAAGGACAATAAAGATATATTACACACCCTATGTAAAATATCACAAACTACACCAAATTTATATTATATAATTTACATAAACTATCAAAAGGACACCAAATATACCTTATATACTGTACATAACATATCAAAATGTACAGTAAATATATTTCATATATTGTACATATAATATTAAATAAAAGTACACCAAATACATTTTATATAGTGTAAATAAAATACCAAAAAGTACAGTAAATATGTATTACATACTGTACATAAAATATCAAAAACTACACCAAATATGTGTTATATATAGTGTAAATAAACTATAAAACACTACAGTAATTATATTTAATATACTGTACATAAAATCTCAAAAATTACACCAAATGTATATTATATACTCTAAATAAAATATGAAAAAGACAGTAAATATATATTACGCACCCTATATAAAATAGCAAAAACTACACCAAATATATATTATATAATTTATATAACCTATCAAAAGTACAACAAATATATCTTAAATACTGTACATAAACTATCAAAAAGTACAGTTAATATATTTCATATATTGTACATATAATATTAACTAAAAGTACACCAAATACATTTTATATACTGTAAATAAAATATCAAAAACACATTAAATATATATTACATACTGTACATAAAATATAAAAAAGTACACAAAATATGTGTTATATATACTGTAAATATACTATCAAAAACTACAGTAATTATATTTAATATACTGTATATAAAATGTCAAAAATTACACCAAATGTATATTATATAATGTAAATAAAATATCAAAAGAACAGTAAATATATACTACACACCCTATGTAAAATATCAAAAACTACACCAAAAGTATATTATTTACTGTAAATAAAATATCCAAAAAACAGTAAATATATACTACACACCCTATGAAAAATATCAAAAACTACACCAAATATATATTATATAATTTACATAAAATATCAAAAGGACACGAAATATATATTATACACTGTACATAAAATATCAAAATTTCAGTAAATATATTCCATATATTGTACAAATAATATTAACTAAAAGTACACCAGATATATTTCATATACTGTAAATAAAAGATGAAAAACTACAGTAAATATATATTACATACTGTACATGAAATATCAAAAGGGCACCAAATATGTGTTATATATACTGTAAATAAACTATCAAAAACTACCATAATGATATTTAATATACTGTACATAAATTATCAAAAATTACTCCAAATGTACATTATATACTGTAAATAAAATATTAAAAATACAGTAAATATATATTACACACCCTATGTAAAATATCAAAAACTACAACATATATATATTATATAATTTACATAAAATATCAAAAGGACAACAAATATATCTAATATATTCTACATAAAATATCAAAAATTACAGTAAACATATTTCATATATTGTACATATAATATTAACTAAAAGTACACCAAATACATTTTATATACTGTAAATAAAATATCAAAATTACAGTAAATATATATTACATACTGTACATAAAATATCAAAAAGTACACCAAATATGTGTTATATATACTGTAAATAAACTATCAAAAACTGCAGTAATTATATTTAATACACTGTACATAAAATATCAAAAATTACACCAAAGGTATATTATTTACTGTAAATACAATATGAAAAACTACAGAAAATATATATTACACACCCTATGTAAAATTTCACAAACTATACCAAATATATATTATATAATTTATATAAAATATCAATAGGACACCAAATATACCTTATATACTGTAAATAAAATATCAAAATGTACAGTAAAGATATTTCATATATTGTACATATATTATTAACTAAAAGTACACCTAATACATTTTATATACTGTAAATATAATGTCAAAAATTTCAGTAAGTATATATTACATACTGTACAAAAAATATCAAAAAGTACACCAAATATGTGTTATATATACTGTAAATAAACTACCAAAAACAACAGTAATTATATTTAATATACTGTACATAAAATATCAAAAATTACACCAAATGTATATTATTTACTTTAAATAAAATATCAAAATATACAGTAAATATATATTACACACCATATGTAAAATATCACAATCTACACCAAATATATATTATATAATTTACATAAAATATCAAAAGGACACCAAATATATCTTATATACTGTACATAAAATATCAAAATGAACAGTAAATATATTTCATATATTGTACATATAATATTGACTAAAAGTACACCAAATACATTTTATATAGTGTAAATAAAATATCAAAATTACAGTAAATATATATTACATACTGCACATAAAATATCAAAAAGTACACTAACTATGTATTATATATAGTGTAAATAAACTATCAAAAACTGCAGTAATTATATTTAATATACTGTACATAAAATATCAAAAATTACACCAAAGGTATATTATTTACTGTAAATAAAATATCAAAAGTAGAGTAAATATATCTTACACACCATATGTAAAATATCACAAACTACACCAAGTATATATTATATAATTTATATAAAATATCAAAAGGACACCAAATATATCTTATATACTGTACATAAAATATCAAAAATTTCAGTAAATATATTACATATATTGCACATATAATATTAACTAAAAGTACACGAAAATACATTTTATATAGTGTAAATAAAATATCAAAATGTACAGTAAATATATATTACACACCATATGTAAACTACCACAATCTACACCAAATATATGTTATATAATTTACATAAAATATCAAAAGTACACCAAATATATATTATATACTGTACATAAAATATCAAAATGTACAGTAAATATATTGCAAATATGTTACATATAATATTATCTAAAAGTACACCAAATACATTTTATATACTGTAATTAAAATATCCAAAAGTAGAGTAAATATATATTACATAGTGTATATAAAATATCAAAAGTACAACAAATATGTGTTATATATACTGTAAATAAACTATAAAAACTACAGTAATTATATTTAATATACTGTATATAAAATATCAAAAATCACACCAAATGTATACTACATACTCTAAATAAAATATCAAATAGTACAGTAAATATTTATTACACACTCTATGTAAAATATCAAAAAATTACACCAAATATATGTTATATAATTTACATAAAATATCAAAAGTACACCAAATATATTTTATATACTGTACATAAAATATCAAAATGCACAGTAAATCTATTTCATATATTGTACATATAATATTACCTGAAAGTACACAAATACATTTTATACACTGTAAATACAATATCCAAAAGCACAGTAAAAATATATTACATACTGTAATTAAAATATCAAAAAGTACACCAAATATGTGTTATATATACTGTAAATAAACAATCAAAAAATACAGTAATTATATTTTATATAATGTGCATAAAATATCTAAAATTACACGAAATGTATACTGTATACTGTAAAAAAAATCTAAAATTACAGTAAATATATATTACACACTCTATGTAAAATATCAAAAACTATGCCAAATATATATTATATAATTTACATAAAATATGAAAAGTACACAAAATAGATATTATATACTGTACATAAAATATCAAAATACAGTAAATATATTTCATATATTGTACATATAATATTAACTAAAAGTACACCAAATACATGTTATATACTGTAAATAAAGTATCCAATAGTACAGTAAATATATATTACATACAGTACATAAAATATCAAAAAGTACACCAAATATGTGTTATGTATACTGTAAATAAACTATCAAAAACTACAGTAATTATATTTAATATACTGTACATAAAATGTCAAAAATTACACCAAATGTATATTATATACTGTAAATAAACTATCAAAAAGTACAGTAAATATATATTACACACTCTAAGTAAAATATCAAAAACTACACCAAATATATATTATGTAATTTACATAAAATATCAAAAGTACACCAAATATATATTATACACTATACATAAAATATCAAAAAGTATAGTAAATATATTTCATATATTGTAAATATAATATTAACTGAAAGTACACCATATACATTTTATATTCTGTTAATTAAATTTCCAAATTTCAGTAAATATATATTACATACTGTACATTAAATATCAAAAAGTACACCTAATATGTGTTATATATAGTGTAAATAAACTATCAGAATCTACAGTAATTATATTTAACATACTGTACATAAAATATCAAAAATTAAACCAAATGTATAATATATACTGTAAATAAAATAACAAAAATTACAATAAATATATATTACACACTCTATGTAAAATATCAAAAACTACACCACATATATATTATAAAATTTACATAAAATATCAAATGTACAACAAATATATATTATATACTGTACATAAAGTATCAAAATGTACAGTAAATATATTTCATATATTGTACATATAATATTAACTAAAAGTCCAACAAATACATTTTATATACTGTAAATAAACTATCCAAAGGAACAGTAAATATATATTACATACTGTACATAAAATATCAAATAGTACACCAAATATGTGTTGTATATACTGTAAATAAACTATAAAAAACTACACTAATTATATTTAACATACTGTACATAAAATATCAAAAATTACACGAAATATATAGTATATACACTACATAAAATATCAAAAAGTGCACTAAATATTTATTACACACTCTATGTAAAACATCAATAACTACACCAAATATATATTACATAATTTACATAAAATATCAAGACGACACCAAACATATATTATATACTGTACATAAAATAACAAAATGCACAGTCAATATATTTCATATATGGTACATATAATATTAACTGAGTACACCAAATACATTTTATATACTGTAAATAAAATATCCAAAAGTACAGTAAATATATATTACCTACAGTACATAAAATATCAAATAGTACACCAAATATGTGTTATATAAACGGTAAATAAACTATCAAAAACTACAGTAATTATATTAAATATGCTGAACATAAAATATCAAAAACTACACCAAATGTATATTATATACTGTAAATAAAATATCAAAAATTACTGTAAATATATATTATACACTCTATGTAAAATACCAAAAACTACACCAAATATATTTTATATAAATTACATAAAATCTCAAAAGTACACCAAATATTATATACTGTACATGAAATATCAAAGAGTAGAGTAAATATATTTCATATATTGTACATATAAAATTAACTGAAAGTACACCAAATACATTTTATATACTTTTAATTAAATATCCAAATTTCAGTAAATATATATTACATACTGTACATAAAATATCAAAAAGTACACCAAATATGTGTTATATATACTGTAAATAAACTATCAAATACTACAGTAATTATATTTAATATACTGTACATAAAATGTCAAAAATTACTCCAAATGTACATTATATAGTGTAAATAATATATCCATAATACAGTAAATATATATTACACACCCTATGTAAAATATAAAAAATTACACCAAATATATATTATATAATTTACAAAAAATATCAGAAGGACACCAAATATATCCTATATACTGTACATAAAATATCAAAATCTACAGTAAATATATTTCATATATTGTACATATAATGTTAACTAAAAGTACACCAAATACATTTTATATACTGTAAATAAAATATCAAAATACAGTAAATATATATTACATACTGTACATAAAATATCAAAAAGTACACCAAATATGTGTTATATATACTGTAAATAAACTCTCAAAAACTACAGTAATTATGTTCAATATACTGTACATAAAATATCAAAAATTACCCCAAATGTACATTATATGGTGTAAATAAAATATCCAAAATACAGTAAATATATATTACACACCCTATGTGAAATATCCAAATTTACACCAAATATATATTATATAATTTACAAAAAATATCGGAAGGACACCAAATATATCTTATATACTGTACGTAAAATGTCAAAAACTACAGTAAATATATTTCATATATTGTGCATATATTAACTAAAAGTACACCAAATACATTTTATATACTGTAAATAAAATATCAAATAGTACAGTAAATATATATTACATACTGAACATAAAATATCAAAAAGTAAACCAAATATGTTTTATATATACTGTAAATAAACTATCAAAAACTACAGTACTTATATTTAATATACTGTACATAAAATATCAAAAATTACACCAAATGTATAATATATACTGTAAATAACATATCAAAAAGGACAGTAAATATATACTACACACACTATGTAAAATATCAAAAACTACACCAAATATATATTATATAATTTACATAAAATATCAAAACGAAACCAAATATATGTTATATACTGTATATAAATATCAAAAAGTACAGTAAATATATTTCATACCTTGTACATATAATATTAACTAAAAGTACGCCAAATACATTTCATATACTGTAAATAAAGTATCAAAAAGTACAGTAAAGATATATTACATACTGTACATAAAATATCAAAAATACCCCAAATATGTGTTATATATACTGTAAATAAACTATGAAAAACTACAGTAATTATATTTAATATACTGTACATAAAATATCAAAAATTACACCAAATGTATATTATATACTGTAAATAAAATATCAAAAAGTACAGTAAATATATATTACACACCATATGTAAAATATCACAATCTACACAAAATATATATTATATAATTTACATAAAATATCAAAACTACACCAAATATATCTTATATACTGTACATAAAATATCAAAACGTACAGTAAATATATTTCATATATTGTACATATAATATTAACTAACAGTACACCAAATACATTTTATATACTGTAAATAAAATATCAAATAGTACAGTAAATATATATTACATACAGTTCATAAAATACAAAAAAGCATACCAAATATGTGTTATATATACTGTAAATAAACTATCAAAAACTACAGTAATTATATTTAATATACTGTATGTAAAATATCAAAAATTACACCAAATGTATACTATATACTGTAAATAAAATATCAAAAAGGACAGTAAATATATACTACATACCCTATGTAAAATATAAAAAACTACACCAAATATATATTATATAATTTACATAAAATATCAAAAGGACACCAAATATATCTTATATACTGTACATAAAATATCAAAAAGTACAGTAAATATATTTCATATATTGTACATATAATATTAACTAAAAGTACACCAAATACATTTTATATACTGTAAATAAAATATCAAAAATTACAGTAAATATATATTACATACTGTACATAAAATATCAAAAAGTACCCCAAATATGTGTTATATATACTGTAAACTATCAAAAACTACAGTAATTATATTCAATGAAAGGTATATAAATTATCAAAAATTACACCAAATGAAAATTATATACTGTAAATAAAATATCAAATAGGACAGTAAATATATACTACACACCCTATGTAAAATATAAAATACTACACCAAATATATATTATACAATTTACATAAAATATAAAAAGGACAGCAAATATATCTTATATACTGTACATAAAATATCAAAATGTACAGGAAATATATTTCATATATTGTACATATAATAATAACTAAAAGTACACCAAATACATTTTATATACTGTAAATAAAATATCAAAAAGTACAGTAAATATATATTACACACCGTACATAAAATATCAAAAAGTACCCCAAATATGTGTTATGTATACTGTAGATAAACTATGAAAAACTACACTAATTATATTTAATATACTGTACATAAAATATCAAAAATTACACCAAATGTATATTATATACTGTCAATAAAATATCAAAAACTACAGTAAATATAAATTACACACCATCTGTAAACTATCACAATCTACACCAAATATATATTATGTAATTTACATAAAATATCAAAAGTACACCAAATATATCTTATATACTGTACATAAAATATCAAAAAATACACAAAATATATTCCATATATTGTATATATAATATTAACTAAAAGTACACCAAATACATTTTCTATACTGTAAATGAAATATCTAAAAGTACAGTAAATATGTATAACATACTGTACATAAAATATCAAAATGTACACCAAATACGTGTTTTATATACTGTAAATAAACTATAAAAAACTACAGTAATTATATTTAATATACTGTACATAAAATATCAAAAATTACACTAAATGTAAATTATATACTGTAAATAAAATATCAAAAAGCACAGTAAATATATATTACACACCCTATGTAAAATATCACAAACTACACCAAGTATATATTTTATAATTTACATAAAATATCAAAAGGACACTAAATATATCTTACATACTGTACATAAAATATCAAAAACTACAGTAAATGTATTTCATATATTGAACATATAATATTAACAAAAAGTACACTGAATACATTTTATATACTGTAAATAAAATATGAAAAATTACAGTAAATATATATTACATACTGTACATAAAATATCAAAAAGTACACCAAATATGTGTTATATATGCTGTAAATAATCTATCAAATACTACAATAATTATATTTAATATACTGTACATAAAATATCAAAAATTACACCAAACGTATATTATATACTGTTAATAAAATATCAAAAAGCACAGTAAATATATACTACACACACTATGTAAAATATCAAAAACTACACCAGATATATATTATATAATTTACATAAAATACCAAAGCGACACCAAATATATGTTATATACTGTACATAAATATCAAAATTACAGTAAATATATTTCATACATTGTACATATAATATTGACTAAAAGTATGACAAATACATGTTATATACTGTAAACAAAATATCAAAAAGTACAGTAAATATATATTACATACTGGACATAAAATATCAAAAAGTACACCAAATATGTGTTATATATACTGTACATAAACTATCAAAAACTACTGTAATTATATTTAATATACTGTACATAAAATATGAAAAATTACACCAAATGAATATTATATACTGTTAATAAAATATCAAAAAGTACAGTAAATACATATCAGACACCCTATGTAAAATATCAATAACTACACCAAATATATATTATATAATTTACATGAAATATCAAAAGGACACCAAATATGTCTTATATACTGTACATAAAATATCAAAATGTACAGGAAATATATTTCATATATTGCATATATAATATTAACTAAAAGTACATCAAATACATTTTATATACTGTAAATAAAATATCAAAAAGTACAGTAAATATATATTACATACTGTACATAAAATATCAAAAAGTACCCCAAATATGTGTTATATATACTGTAAATAAACTATGAAAAACTACTGTAATTATATTTGATATACTGTACATAAAATATCAAAAATTACACCAAATGTATATTATATACTGTAAATAAAATATCAAAAAGGACAGTAAATATATACTACACACCCTATGTAAAATATCAAAAACTACTCGAAATATATATTATATAATTTACATAAAATATCAAAAGTACACCAAATATATATTATATACTGTACAGAAAATATCAAAAAGTACAGTAAATATATTTCATATATTGTACATATAATATCAACTATAAGTACACCAAATACATTTTATATACGGTAAATAAAATATCAAAAAGTACAGTAATTATATATTACATACTGTACATAAAATATCAAAAAGTAACCCAAATTTGTGTTATATATATTGTAAATAAACTATGAAAAACTACAGTAATTATATTTAATATACTGTACATAAAATATCAAAAATTACACCAAATGTATATTATATACTGTAAATAAAATATCAAAATGTACAGTAAATATATATTACACACCATATGTAAAATATCACACTCTACCCCAAATATATATTATATAATTTACATAAAATATCAAAAGGACACTAAATATATATTACATACTGCACATAAAATACTAAAAGTACAGTAAATATATTTCATATATTGTACATTTAATATTAACTAACAGTACACCAAATACATTTTATATACTGTAAATAAAATATCAAATAGTACAGTAAATATATATTACATACAGTTCATAAAATATAAAAAAGTAAACCAAATATGTGTTATATATACTGTAAATAAACTATCAAAAACTACAGTAATTATATTTAATATACTGTATATAAAATATAAAAAATTACACCAAATTTATATTATATAGTGTAAATAAATACCAAAAAGGACAGTAAATATATACTACACACCCTATGTAAAATATAAAATACTACACCAAATATATATTATTCAATTTACATAAAATATAAAAAGGACAGCAAATATATCTTATATACTGTATATAAAGTATCAAAATATGCAGGAAATATATTTCATATATTGCACATATAATAATAACTAAAAGTACACCAAATACATTTTATATACTGTAAATAAAATATCAAAATGTACAGTATATATATTACACACTGTACATAAAATATCAAAAAGTACCCCAAATATGTGTTATATATACTGTAAATAAACTATGAAAAACTACACTAATTATATTTAATATACAGTACATAAAATATCAAAAATTACACCAAATGTATATTATATACTGTGAATAAAATATCAAAAACTACAGTAAATATATATTACACACCATATGTAAAATATCACAATCTACACCAAATATATATTATGTAATTTACATAAAATATCAAAAGTACACCAAATATATCTTATATACTGTACATAATATATCAAAAAATACACAAAATATATTTCATATATTGTGCATATATTAACTAAAAGTACACCAAATACATTTTATATACTGTAAATAAAATATCAAATAGTACAGTAAATATATATTACATACTGAACATAAAATATCAAAAAGTAAACCAAATATGTTTTATATATACTGTAAATAAACTATCAAAAACTACAGTACTTATATTTAATATACTGTACATAAAATATCAAAAATTACACAAAATGTATAATATATACTGTAAATAACATATCAAAAAGGACAGTAAATATATACTACACACACTATGTAAAATATCAAAAACTACACCAAATATATATTATATAATTTACATAAAATATCAAAACGAAACCAAATATATGTTATATACTGTATATAAATATCAAAAAGTACAGTAAATATATTTCATACCTTGTACATATAATATTAACTAAAAGTACGCCAAATACATTTTATATACTGTAAATAAAGTATCAAAAAGTACAGTAAAGATATATTACATACTGTACATAAAATATCAAAAATACCCCAAATATGTGTTATATATACTGTAAATAAACTATGAAAAACTACAGTAATTATATTTAATATACTGTACATAAAATATCAAAAATTACACCAAATGTATATTATATACTGTAAATAAAATATCAAAAAGTACAGTAAATATATATTACACACCATATGTAAAATATCACAATCTACACAAAATATATATTATATAATTTACATAAAATATCAAAACTACACCAAATATATCTTATATACTGTACATAAAATATCAAAACGTACAGTAAATATATTTCATATATTGTACATATAATATTAACTAACAGTACACCAAATACATTTTATATACTGTAAATAAAATATCAAATAGTACAGTAAATATATATTACATACAGTTCATAAAATACAAAAAAGCATACCAAATATGTGTTATATATACTGTAAATAAACTATCAAAAACTACAGTAATTATATTTAATATACTGTATGTAAAATATCAAAAATTACACCAAATGTATACTATATACTGTAAATAAAATATCAAAAAGGACAGTAAATATATACTACATACCCTATGTAAAATATAAAAAACTACACCAAATATATATTATATAATTTACATAAAATATCAAAAGGACACCAAATATATCTTATATACTGTACATAAAATATCAAAAAGTACAGTAAATATATTTCATATATTGTACATATAATATTAACTAAAAGTACACCAAATACATTTTATATACTGTAAATAAAATATCAAAAATTACAGTAAATATATATTACATACTGTACATAAAATATCAAAAAGTACCCCAAATATGTGTTATATATACTGTAAACTATCAAAAACTACAGTAATTATATTCAATGAAAGGTATATAAATTATCAAAAATTACACCAAATGAAAATTATATACTGTAAATAAAATATCAAATAGGACAGTAAATATATACTACACACCCTATGTAAAATATAAAATACTACACCAAATATATATTATACAATTTACATAAAATATAAAAAGGACAGCAAATATATCTTATATACTGTACATAAAATATCAAAATGTACAGGAAATATATTTCATATATTGTACATATAATAATAACTAAAAGTACACCAAATACATTTTATATACTGTAAATAAAATATCAAAAAGTACAGTAAATATATATTACACACCGTACATAAAATATCAAAAAGTACCCCAAATATGTGTTATGTATACTGTAGATAAACTATGAAAAACTACACTAATTATATTTAATATACTGTACATAAAATATCAAAAATTACACCAAATGTATATTATATACTGTCAATAAAATATCAAAAACTACAGTAAATATATATTACACACCATCTGTAAACTATCACAATCTACACCAAATATATATTATGTAATTTACATAAAATATCAAAAGTACACCAAATATATCTTATATACTGTACATAAAATATCAAAAAATACACAAAATATATTCCATATATTGTATATATAATATTAACTAAAAGTACACCAAATACATTTTCTATACTGTAAATGAAATATCTAAAAGTACAGTAAATATGTATAACATACTGTACATAAAATATCAAAATGTACACCAAATACGTGTTTTATATACTGTAAATAAACTATAAAAAACTACAGTAATTATATTTAATATACTGTACATAAAATATCAAAAATTACACTAAATGTAAATTATATACTGTAAATAAAATATCAAAAAGCACAGTAAATATATATTACACACCCTATGTAAAATATCACAAACTACACCAAGTATATATTTTATAATTTACATAAAATATCAAAAGGACACTAAATATATCTTACATACTGTACATAAAATATCAAAAACTACAGTAAATGTATTTCATATATTGAACATATAATATTAACAAAAAGTACACTGAATACATTTTATATACTGTAAATAAAATATGAAAAATTACAGTAAATATATATTACATACTGTACATAAAATATCAAAAAGTACACCAAATATGTGTTATATATGCTGTAAATAATCTATCAAATACTACAATAATTATATTTAATATACTGTACATAAAATATCAAAAATTACACCAAACGTATATTATATACTGTTAATAAAATATCAAAAAGCACAGTAAATATATACTACACACACTATGTAAAATATCAAAAACTACACCAGATATATATTATATAATTTACATAAAATACCAAAGCGACACCAAATATATGTTATATACTGTACATAAATATCAAAATTACAGTAAATATATTTCATACATTGTACATATAATATTGACTAAAAGTATGACAAATACATGTTATATACTGTAAACAAAATATCAAAAAGTACAGTAAATATATATTACATACTGGACATAAAATATCAAAAAGTACACCAAATATGTGTTATATATACTGTACATAAACTATCAAAAACTACTGTAATTATATTTAATATACTGTACATAAAATATGAAAAATTACACCAAATGAATATTATATACTGTTAATAAAATATCAAAAAGTACAGTAAATACATATCAGACACCCTATGTAAAATATCAATAACTACACCAAATATATATTATATAATTTACATGAAATATCAAAAGGACACCAAATATGTCTTATATACTGTACATAAAATATCAAAATGTACAGGAAATATATTTCATATATTGCATATATAATATTAACTAAAAGTACATCAAATACATTTTATATACTGTAAATAAAATATCAAAAAGTACAGTAAATATATATTACATACTGTACATAAAATATCAAAAAGTACCCCAAATATGTGTTATATATACTGTAAATAAACTATGAAAAACTACTGTAATTATATTTGATATACTGTACATAAAATATCAAAAATTACACCAAATGTATATTATATACTGTAAATAAAATATCAAAAAGGACAGTAAATATATACTACACACCCTATGTAAAATATCAAAAACTACTCGAAATATATATTATATAATTTACATAAAATATCAAAAGTACACCAAATATATATTATATACTGTACAGAAAATATCAAAAAGTACAGTAAATATATTTCATATATTGTACATATAATATCAACTATAAGTACACCAAATACATTTTATATACGGTAAATAAAATATCAAAAAGTACAGTAATTATATATTACATACTGTACATAAAATATCAAAAAGTAACCCAAATTTGTGTTATATATATTGTAAATAAACTATGAAAAACTACAGTAATTATATTTAATATACTGTACATAAAATATCAAAAATTACACCAAATGTATATTATATACTGTAAATAAAATATCAAAATGTACAGTAAATATATATTACACACCATATGTAAAATATCACACTCTACCCCAAATATATATTATATAATTTACATAAAATATCAAAAGGACACTAAATATATATTACATACTGCACATAAAATACTAAAAGTACAGTAAATATATTTCATATATTGTACATTTAATATTAACTAACAGTACACCAAATACATTTTATATACTGTAAATAAAATATCAAATAGTACAGTAAATATATATTACATACAGTTCATAAAATATAAAAAAGTAAACCAAATATGTGTTATATATACTGTAAATAAACTATCAAAAACTACAGTAATTATATTTAATATACTGTATATAAAATATAAAAAATTACACCAAATTTATATTATATAGTGTAAATAAATACCAAAAAGGACAGTAAATATATACTACACACCCTATGTAAAATATAAAATACTACACCAAATATATATTATTCAATTTACATAAAATATAAAAAGGACAGCAAATATATCTTATATACTGTATATAAAGTATCAAAATATGCAGGAAATATATTTCATATATTGCACATATAATAATAACTAAAAGTACACCAAATACATTTTATATACTGTAAATAAAATATCAAAATGTACAGTATATATATTACACACTATACATAAAATATCAAAAAGTACCCCAAATATGTGTTATATATACTGTAAATAAACTATGAAAAACTACACTAATTATATTTAATATACAGTACATAAAATATCAAAAATTACACCAAATGTATATTATATACTGTGAATAAAATATCAAAAACTACAGTAAATATATATTACACACCATATGTAAAATATCACAATCTACACCAAATATATATTATGTAATTTACATAAAATATCAAAAGTACACCAAATATATCTTATATACTGTACATAATATATCAAAAAATACACAAAATATATTTCATATATTGTGCATATATTAACTAAAAGTACACCAAATACATTTTATATACTGTAAATAAAATATCAAATAGTACAGTAAATATATATTACATACTGAACATAAAATATCAAAAAGTAAACCAAATATGTTTTATATATACTGTAAATAAACTATCAAAAACTACAGTACTTATATTTAATATACTGTACATAAAATATCAAAAATTACACCAAATGTATAATATATACTGTAAATAACATATCAAAAAGGACAGTAAATATATACTACACACACTATGTAAAATATCAAAAACTACACCAAATATATATTATATAATTTACATAAAATATCAAAACGAAACCAAATATATGTTATATACTGTATATAAATATCAAAAAGTACAGTAAATATATTTCATACCTTGTACATATAATATTAACTAAAAGTACGCCAAATACATTTTATATACTGTAAATAAAGTATCAAAAAGTACAGTAAAGATATATTACATACTGTACATAAAATATCAAAACTACCCCAAATATGTGTTATATATACTGTAAATAAACTATGAAAAACTACAGTAATTATATTTAATATACTGTACATAAAATATCAAAAATTACACCAAATGTATATTATATACTGTAAATAAAATATCAAAAAGTACAGTAAATATATATTACACACCATATGTAAAATATCACAATCTACACAAAATATATATTATATAATTTACATAAAATATCAAAAGTACACCAAATATATCTTATATACTGTACATAAAATATCAAAACGTACAGTAAATATATTTCATATATTGTACATATAATATTAACTAACAGTACACCAAATACATTTTATATACTGTAAATAAAATATCAAATAGTACAGTAAATATATATTACATACAGTTCATAAAATACAAAAAAGCATACCAAATATGTGTTATATATACTGTAAGTAAACTATCAAAAACTACAGTAATTATATTTAATATACTGTATATAAAATATCAAAAATTACACCAAATGTATACTATATACGGTAAATAAAATATCAAAAAGGACAGTAAATATATACTACATACCCTATGTAAAATATAAAAAACTACACCAAATATATATTATATAATTTACATAAAATATCAAAAGGACACCAAATATATCTTATATACTGTACATAAAATATCAAAAGATACAGGAAATATATTTCCTATATTGTACATATAATATTAACTAAAAGTACACCAAATACATTTTATATACTGTAAATAAAATATCAAAATTACAGTAAATATATATTACATACTGTATATAAAATATCAAAAAGTACCCCAAATATGTGTTATATATACTGTAAATAAACTATGAGAAACTACAGTAATTATATTTAATATACTGTACATAAAATATCAAAAATTACACCAAATATATATTATATAATGTAAATAAATTATCAAAATGTACAGTAAATATATATTACACACCGTATGTAAAATATCACAAACTACAACAAATATATATTTTATAATTTACATAAAATATCAAAAGGACACCAAATATATCTTATATACTGTACATAAAATATCAAAATGTAGAGTAAATATATTTCATATATTGAACATATAATATTAACTAACAGTACACCAAATACATTTTATATACTGTAGATAAAATATCAAAAAGAAAAGTAAATATATATTACATGCAGCTCATAAAATATAAAAAAGTAAACCAAATAAGTGTTATATATATTGTAAATAAACTATCAAAAACTACAGTAATTATATTTGATATACTGTATATACAATATCAAATATTACACCAAATGTATATTATATACTGTAAATAAAATGTCAAAAAGGACAGTAAATATATACTACACACCCTATGTAAAATAAAAAAAAACTACTCCAAATATATATTATATAATTTACATAAAATATCAAAAGGACACCAAATATATCTTATATAATGTACATAAAATATCAAAATGTACAGGAAATATATTTCATATATTGTACATATAATATTAACTAAAAGTTCACCAAATACATTTTATATACTGTAAATAAAATATCAAAAGGTACAGTAAATATATATTACATACTGTACATAAAATATCAAAAGTACCCCAAATATGTGTTATATATACTGTAAATAAACTATGAAAAACTACAGTAATTATATTTAATATACTGTACATAAAATATCAAAAATTACACCAAATGTATATTATATACTGTAAATAAAATATCAAAATTACAGTAAATATATATTACACACCCTATGTAAAATATCACAAACTACACCAAATATATATTTTATAAATTACATAAAATATTAAAAGGACAATAAATATATGTTATATACTGGACATAAAATATCAAAAACTACAGTAAATGTATTTCATATATTGAACATATAATATTAACTAAAAGTACACCGAATACATTTTATATACTGTAAATAAATTATCAAAAACTAGAGTAAATATATATTTCATACTGTACATAAAGTATCAAAAAGTACCCCAAATATGTGTTACATATTCTGTAAATTAACTATGAAAATCTACATTAATTATATTGAATACACTGTACATAAAATATCAAAAATAACACCAAATGTATATTATATACTGTAAATAAAATATAAAAAAGGACAGTAAATATATATTACACACCATATGTAAAATATCACAATCAACACCAAATATATATTATATAATTTACATAAAATATCAAAGTACACCAAATATATCTTACATACTGTACATGAAATATCAAAATGTACAGTAAATATATTTCATATATTGTACATATTATATTAACTAACAGTATACCAAATACATTTTATATACTGTAAATAAAATATCAAAAAGTACAGTAAATATATATTACATACAGTTCATAAAATATAAAAAAGTAAACCAAATATGTGTTATATATACTGTAAATAAACTATCAAAAACTACAGTAATCATATTTAATATACTGTATATAAAATATCAAAAATTACACCAAATGTATATTATATACTGTATATAAAATATCAAAAAGGACAGTAAATATATACTACACACCCTATGTAAAATATCAAAAACTTCTCCAAATATATATTATATAATTTACATAAAATATCAAAAGTACACCAAATATATATTATATACTGTACATAAAATATCAAAAAGTACAGTAAATATATTTCATATATTGTACATATAATATTAACTAAAAGTACACCAAATACATTTTATATACTGTAAATAAAATATCAAAAAGTACAGTAATTATATATTACATACTGTACATAAAATATCAAAAAGTAATCCAAATTTGTGTAATATATATTGTAAATAAACTATGAAAAACTACATTAATTATGTTTAATATACTGTACATAAAATATCAAAAATTACATCAAATGTATATTATATACTGTAAATAAAATATCAAAATGTACAGTAAATATATATTACACACCATATGTAAAATATCACAATCTACTCCAAATATATATTATATAATTTACATAAAATATCAAAAGGACACTAAATATATCTTATATACTGCACATAAAATACCAAAATTCAGTAAATATATTTCATATATTGTACATATAATATTAACTAACAGTACACCAAATACATTTTATATACTGTAAATAAAATATCAAATAGTACAATAAATATATATTACATACAGTTCATAAAATATAAAAAAGTAAACCAAATATGTGTTATATATACTGTAAATAATCAAAAATTTCAGTAATTATATTTAATATACTGTATATGAAATATCAAAAATTACACCAAATATATATTATATACTGTAAATAAATATCAAAAAGGACAGTAAATATATACTACACAAACATTGTTAAATATAAAAAAACTACACCAAATATATATTATACAATTTACATAAAATATAAAAAGGACAGCAAATATATCTTATATACTGTACATAAAATATCAAAATGTACAGGAAATATATTTCGTATATTGTACATATAATAATAAGTAAAAGTACACCAAATACATTTTATATACTGTAAATAAAATATCAAAAAGTACAGTAAATATATATTACACACTGTACATAAAATATCAAAAAGTACTCCAAATATGTGTTACATATACTGTAAATAAACTATGAAAAACTACACAAATTATATTTAATATACTGTACATAAAATATCAAAAATTACACCAAATGTATATTATATACTGTGAATAAAAAACACTACAGTAAATATATATTACACACCATATGTAAAATATCACAATCTACACCAAATATATATTATGTAATTTACATAAACTATCAAAAGTACGCCAAATATATCTTATATACTGTACATAAAATATCAAAAAGTACACAAAATATATTTCATATATTGTGCATATAATATTAACTAAAAGTACACCAAATACATTTTATATACTGTAAATAAAATATCAAATAGTACAGTAAATATATATTACATACTGAACACAAAATATCAAAAAGTAAACCAAATATGAGTTATATATACTGTAAATAAACTATCAAAAACTACAGTACTTATATTTAATATACTGTACATAAAATATCAAAAATTACACCAAATGTATAATATATACTGTAAATAACATATCAAAAAGGACAGTAAATATATACTACACACCCTACGTAAAATATCAAAAACTACACCAAATATTTATTATATAATTTACATAAAATATCAAAACGAAACCAAATATATGTTATATACTGTACATAAATATCAAAAAGTACAGTAAATATATTTCATACATTGTACATATAATATTAAGTAAAAGTACGCCAAATACATTTTATATACTTTAAATAAAATATCAAAAAGTACAGTAAAGATATATTACATACTGTACATAAAATATCAAAAATACCCCAAATATGTGTTATATACACTGTAAATAAACTATGAAAAACTACAGTAATTATATTTAATATACTGTACATAAAATATCAAAAATTACACCAAATGTATATTATATACCGTAAATAAAATATCAAAAAGTACAGTAAATATATATTACACACCATATGTAAAATATCACAATCTGCACCAAATATATATTATATAATTTACATAAAATATCAAAAGTACACCAAATATATCTTATATACTGTACATAAAATATCAAAACGTACAGTAAATATATTTCATATATTGTACATATAATATTAACTAACAGTACACCAAATACATTTTATATACTGTAAATAAAATATCAAAAGTACAGTAAATATATCTTACATAATGTATATAAAATATCAAAAAGTACCCCAAATATGTGTTATGTATACTGTAAATAAACTATCAAAAACTACAGTACTTATATTTAATATACTGTACATAAAATATCAAAAATTACACCAAATGTATAATATATACTGTAAATAACATATCAAAAAGGACAGTAAATATATACTACACACCCTATGTAAAATATCAAAAACTACACCAAATATATATTATATAATTTACATAAAATATGAAAACGAAACCAAATATATGTTATATACTGTACATAAATATCAAAAAGTACAGTAAATATATTTCATACATTGTACATATAATATTGACTAAAAGTATGCCAAATACATGTTATTTACTGTAAACAAAATATCAAAAAGTACAGTAAATATTTATTACATACTGGACATTAAATATCAAAAAGTACACCAAATATGTGTTATATATACTGTACATAAACTATCAAAAACTGCTGTAATTATATTTACTATACTGTACATAAAATATCAAAAATTACACCAAATGAATATTATATACTGTAAATAAAATATCAAAAATACAGTAAATATATATCAGACACCCTATGTAAAATATCAATAACTACACCAAATATATATTATATAATTTACATAAAATATCAAAAGGACACCAAATATATCTTATCTACTGTACATAAAATATCAAAATGTACAGGAAATATATTTCATATATTGTACATATAATATTAACTAAAAGTACATCAAATACGTTTTATATACTGTAAATAAAATATCAAAAAGTACAGTAAATATATATTACACACTGTACATAAAATATCAAAAAGTACCCCAAATATGTGTTATATATACTGTAAATAAACTATGAAAAACTACGGTAATTATATTTGATATACTGTACATAAAATATCAAAAATTACACCAAATATATATTATATACTGTAAATAAAATATCAAAAAGGACAGTAAATATATACTACACACCCTATGTAAAATATCAAAAATTACTCGAAATATATATTATAAAATTTACATAAAATATCAAAAGTACACCAAATATATATTATATACTGTACAGAAAATATCAAAAAGTACAGTAAATATATTTCATATATTGTACATATAATATTAACTAAAAGTACACCAAATACATTTTATATACTGTAAATAAAATATCAAAAAGTACAGTAATTATATATTACGTACTGTACATAAAATATCAAAAAGTAACCCAAATTTGTGTTATATATATTGTAAATAAACTATGAAAAACTACAGTAATTATATTTAATATACTGTACATAAAATATCAAAAATTACACCAAATGTATATTATATACTGTAAATAAAATATCAAAATGTACACTAAATATATATTACACACCATATGAAAAATATCACAATCTACCCCAAATATATATTATATAATTTACATAAAATATCTAAAGGACACTAAATATATATTACATACTGCACATAAAATACTAAAAGTACAGTAAATATATTTCATATATTGTACATTTAATATTAACTAACAGTACACCAAATACATTTTATATACTGTAAATAAAATATCAAATAGTACAGTAAATATATATTACACACAGTTCATAAAATATAAAAAAGTAAACCAAATATGTGTTATATATACTGTAAATAAACTATCAAAAACTACAGTAATTATATTTAATATACTGTATATAATATATCAAAAATTACACCAAATGTGTATTATATAGTGTAAATAAATACCAAAAAGGACAGTAAATATATACTACACACCCTATGTAAAATATAAAATACTACACCAAATATATGTTATACAATTTACATAAAATATAAAAAGGACAGCAAATATATCTTATATACTGTACATAAAATATCAAAATATACAGGAAATATATTTCATATATTGCACATATAATAATAACTAAAAGTACACCAAATACATTTTATATACTGTAAATAAAATATCAAAATGTACAGTATATATATATTACACACTGTACATAAAATATCAAAAAGTACCCCAAATATGTGTTATATATACTGTAAATAAACTATGAAAAACTACACTAATTATATTTAATATACAGTACATAAAATATCAAAAATTACACCAAATGTATATTATATACTGTGAATAAAATATCAAAAACTACAGTAAATATATATTACACACCATATGTAAAATATCACAATCTACACCAAATATATATTATGTAATTTACATAAAATATCAAAAGTACACCAAATATATCTTATATACTGTACATAATATATCAAAAAATACACAAAATATATTTCATATATTGTGCATATAATATTAACTAAAAGTACACCAAATACATTTTACATACTGTAAATAAAATATCAAATAGTACAGTAAATATATATTACATACTGAACATAAAATATCAAAAAGTAAACCAAATATGAGTTATATATACTGTAAATAAACTATCAAAAACTACAATACTTATATTTAATATACTGTACATAAAATATCAAAAATTACACCAAATGTATAATATATACTGTAAATAACATATCAAAAAGGACAGTAAATATATACTACACACACTATGTAAAATATCAAAAACTACACCAAATATATATTATATAATTTACATAAAATATCAAAACGAAACCAAATATATGTTATATACTGTACATAAATATCAAAAAGTACAGTAAATATATTTCATACATTGTACATATAATATTGACTAAAAGTATGCGAAATACATGTTATATACTGTAAACAAAATATCAAAAAGTACAGTAAATATATATTACATACTGGACATTAAATATCAAAAAGTACACCAAATATGTGTTATATATACTGTACATAAACTATCAAAGACTACTGTAATTATATTTAATATACTGTACATAAAATATCAAAAATTACACCAAATGAATATTATATACTGTAAATAAAATATCAAAAAGTACAGTAAATATATATCAGACACCCTATGTAAAATATCAATAAATACACCAAATATATATTATATAATTTACATAAAATATCAAAAGGACACCAAATATATCTTATATACTGTACATAAAATATCAAAATGTACAGGAAATATATTTCATATATTGTACATATAATATTAACTAAAAGTACATCAAATACGTTTTATATACTGTAAATAAAATATCAAAAAGTACAGTAAATATATATTACACACTGTACATAAAATATCAAAAAGTACCCCAAATATGTGTTATATATACTGTAAATAAACTATGAAAAACTACAGTAATTATATTTGATATACTGTACATAAATTATCAAAAATTACACCAAATATATATTATATACTGTAAATAAAATATCAAAAAGGACAGTAAATATATACTTCACACCCTATGTAAAATATCAAAAACTACTCGAAATATATATTATATAATTTACATAAAATATCAAAAGTACACCAAATATATATTATATACTGTACATAAAATATCAAAAAGTACAGTAAATATATTTCATATATTGTACATATAATATTAACTAAAAGTACACCAAATACATTTTATATACTGTAAATAAAATATCAAAAAGTACAGTAATTATATATTACATACTGTACATAAAATATCAAAAAGTAACCCAAATTTGTGTTATATATATTGTAAATAAACTATGAAAAACTACAGTAATTATATTTAATATACTGTACATAAAATATCAAAAATTACACCAAATGTATATTACATACTGTAAATAAAATATCAAAATGTACAGTAAATATATATTACACACCATATGTAAAATATCACAATCTACCGCAAATATATATTATATAATTTACATAAAATATCTAAAGGACACTAAATATATATTACATACTGCACATAAAATACTAAAAGTACAGTAAATATATTTCATATATTGTACATTTAATATTAACTAACAGTACACCAAATACATTTTATATACTGTAAATAAAATATCAAATAGTACAGTAAATATATATTACACACAGTTCATAAAATATAAAAAAGTAAACCAAATATGTGTTATATATACTGTAAATAAACTATCAAAAACTACAGTAATTATATTTAATATACTGTATATAATATATCAAAAATTACACCAAATGTATATTATATAGTGTAAATAAATACCAAAAAGGACAGTAAATATATACTACACACCCTATGTAAAATATAAAATACTACACCAAATATATATTATACAATTTACATAAAATATAAAAAGGACAGCAAATATATCTTATATACTGTACATAAAATATCAAAATATACAGGAAATATATTTCATATATTGCACATATAATAATAACTAAAAGTACACCAAATATATTTTATATACTGTAAATAAAATATCAAAATGTACAGTATATATATTACACACTGTACATAAAATATCAAAAAGTACCCAAATATGTGTTATATATACTGTAAATAAACTATGAAAAACTACACTAATTATATTTAATATACAGTACATAAAATATCAAAAATTACACCAAATGTATATTATATACTGTAAATAAAATATCAAAAAGTACAGTAAATATATATTACACACCATATGTAAAATACCACAATCTGCACCAAATATATATTATATAATTTACATAAAATATCAAAAGTACACCAAATATATCTTATATACTGTACATAAAATATCAAAAAGTACAGTATATATATTTCATATATTGTACATATAATATTAACTAACAGTACACCAAATACATTTTATATACTGTAAATAAAATATCAAATAGTACAGTAAATATATATTACATACAGTTCATAAAATACAAAAAAGTATACCAAATATGTGTTATATATACTGTAAATAAACTATCAAAAACTACAGTAATTATATTTAATATACTGTATATAAAATATCAAAAATTACACCAAATGTATACTATATACTGTAAATAAAATATGAAAAATGACAGTAAATATATACTACATACCCTATGTAAAATATAACAAACTACACCAAATATATATTATATAATTTATATAAAATATCAAAAGGACACCAAATATATCTTATATAGTGTACATAAAATATCAAAATGTACAGGAAATATATTTCCTATATTGTACATATAATATTAACTAAAAGTACACCAAATACATTTTATATACTGTAAATAAAGTATCAAAAAGTACAGTAAATATATATTACATACTGTATATAAAATATCAAAAAGTACCCCAAATATGTGTTATATATACTGTAAATAAACTATGAAAAATTACAGTAATTATATTTAATATACTGTACATAAAATATCAAAAATTACACCAAATATATATTATATACTGTAAATAAAATATCAAAAAATACAGTAAATATATATTACACACCCTATGTAAAATATCACAAACTACACCAAATATATATTTTATAATTTACATAAAATATCAAAAGGACACCAAATATATCTTATATACTCTACATAAAGTATCAAAATGTACAGTAAATATATTTCATATATTGAACATATAATATTAACTAACAGTACACCAAATACATTTTATATACTGTAAATAAAATTTCAAAAAGAACAGTAAATATATATTACATACAGTTCATAAAATATAAAAAAGTAACCCAAATATGTGTTATATATACTGTAAATAAACTATCAAAAACTACAGTAATTATATTTAATATACTGTACATAAAATATCAAAAATTACACCAAATGTATATTATATACTGTAAATAAATATCAAAAAGGATAGTAAATATATACTACACACACTATGTTAAATATAAAAAAACTACACCAAATGTATATTATACAATTTACATAAAATATAAAAAGGACAGCAAATATATCTTATATACTATACATAAAATATCAACATGTACAGGAAATATATTTCATATATTGTACATATAATAATAACTAAAAGTACACCAAATACATTTTATATACTGTAAATAAAATATCAAAAAGTACAGTAAATATATATTACACACTGTACATAAAATATCAAAATGTACCCCAAATATGTGTTATATATACTGTAAATAAACTATGAAAAACTACACTAATTATATTTAATATACTGTACATAAAATATCAAAAATTACACCAAATGTATATTATATACTGTGAATAAAATATCAAACACTACAGTAAATATATATTACACACCATATGTAAAATATCAAAATCTACACAAAATATATATTATGTAATTTACATAAACTATCAAAAGTACACCAAATATATCTTATATACTGTACATAAAATATCAAAAAGTACACAAAATATATTTCATGTATTGTGCATATAATATTAACTTAAAGTACACCAAATACATTTTATATACTGTAAATAAAATATCAAATAGTACAGTAAATATATATTACATACTGAACACAAAATATCAAAAAGTAAACCAAATATGTGTTATATATAGTGTAAATAAACTATCAAAAACTACATTACTTATATTTAATATACTGTACATAAAATATCAAAAATTACACCAAATGTATAATATATACTGTAAATAACATATCAAAAACACAGTAAATATATACTACACACCCTATGTAAAATATCAAAAACTACACCAAATATTTATTATATAATTTACATAAAATATCAAAACGAAACCAAATATATGTTATATACTGTATATAAATATCAAAAAGTACAGTAAATATATTTCATACATTGTACATATAATATTAACTAGAAGTACTCCAAATACATTTTATATACTTTAAATAAAATATCAAAAAGTACAGTAAAGATATATTACATACTGTACATAAAATATCAAAAATACCCCAAATATGTGTTATATATACTGTAAATAAACTATGAAAAACTACAGTAATTATATTTAATATACTGTACATAAAATATCAAAAATTACACCAAATGTATATTATATACTGTACATAAAATATCAAAAATTACACCAAATGTATATTATATACTGTAAATAAAATATCAAAAATTACAGTAAATATATATTACACACCATATGTAAAATATCACAATCTGCACCAAATATATATTATATAATTTACATAAAATATCAAAAGTACACCAAATATATCTTATATACTGTACATAAAATATCAAAAATTACAGTAAATATATTTCATATATTGTACATATAATATTAACTAACAGTACACCAAATACATTTTATATACTGTAAATAAAATAGCAAATAGCACAGTAAATATATATTACATACAGTTCATAAAATACAAAAAAGTATACCAAATATGTGTTATATATACTGTAAATAAACTATCAAAAACTACAGTAATTATACTTAATATACTGTACATAAAATATCAAAAATTACGCCAAATGTATGTTATTTACTGTAAATAAATTACCAAAAAGTACAGTTAAAATATATTACACACCAAATGTAAAATATCACAATCTACACCAAATATATATTACATAATTTACCTAAAATATCAAAAGGACACCAAATATATCTTATATACTGTACATAAAATATCAAAAAGTACAGTAAATATATTTCATATATTGTACATATAATATTAACTGAAAGTAAACCAAATAAATTTTATATACTGTAAATAAAATATCCAAATGCACAGTAAATATATATTACATACGGTACATAAAATATCAAAAAGTACACCTAATATGTGTTATATATACTGTAAATATACAATCATAAAATAGAGTAATTATATTTAATATACTGTACATAAAATATCAAAAATTACACGAAATGTATACTATATACTGTTAAAAAAAATCTAAAATTACAGTAAATATACGTTACACACTCTATGTAAAATATGAAAAACTATGCCAAATATATATTATATAATTTACGTAAAATATCGAAAGTACACCAAATAGATATTTTATACTGTACATAAAGTATCAAAAAGTACAGTATATATATTTCATATATTGTACATATAATATTAACTAAAAGTACACCAAATACATTTTATATACTGTAAATAAAATATCCAATAGTACAGTAAATATATATTACATACTGTACATAAAATATAAAAAAAGTACACCAAATATGTGTTATATATACTGTAAATAAACTATAAAAACTACAGAAATAATATTTAATATACTGTACATAAAATATCAAAAATGACACTAAATGCATGTTATATGCTATAAATAAAATATCAAATAGTACAGTAAATATTTATTACACACTCTATGTAAAATATCAAAAACTACACCAAATATATGTTATATAATTCATATAAAATACCAAAAGTACACCAAATATATATTATATACTGTACATAAAATATCAAAAAGTACAGTAAATATATTTCATATATTGTACATATAATATTAACTAAAAGTACACCAAATACATTTTATATACTGTAAATAAAATCTCAAAAAGTACAGTAATTATATATTACATACTGTACATAAAATATTAAAAAGTAATCCAAATTTGTGTAATATATATTGTAAATAAACTATGAAAAACTACAGTAATTATGTTTAATATACTGTACATAAAATATCAAAAATTACACCAAATGTATATTATATACTGTAAATAAAATATCAAAAAGTACAGTAAATATATATTACACACCATATGTAAAATATCACAATCTGCACCAAATATATATTATATAATTTACAGAAAATATCAAAAGTACACCAAATATATCTTATATACTGTACATAAAATATCAAAAAGTACAGTAAATATATTTCATATATTGTACATATAATATTAACTAACAGTACACCAAATACATTTTATATACTGTAAATAAAATATCAAATAGTACAGTAAATATATATTACATAGAGTTCATAAAATACAAAAAAGTATACCAAATATGTGTTATATATACTGTAAATAAACTATCAAAAACTACAGTAATTATATTTAATATACTGTATATAAAATATCAAAAATTACACCAAATGTATACTATATACTGTAAATAAAATATCAAAAAGGACAGTAAATATATACTACATACCCTATGTAAAATATAACAAACTACACCAAATATATATTATATAATTTATATAAAATATCAAGAGGACACCAAATATATCTTATATACTGTACATAAAATATCAAAATGTACAGGAAATATGTTTCCTATATTGTACATATAATATTAACTAAAAGTACACCAAATACATTTTATATACTGTAAATAAAGTATCAAAAAGTACAGTAAATATATATTACATACTGTATATAAAATATCAAAAAGTACCCCAAATATGTGTTATATATACTGTAAATAAACTATGAAAAATTACAGTAATTATATTTAATATACTGTACATAAAATATCAAAAATTACACCAAATATATATTATATACTGTAAATAAAATATCAAAAAATACAGTAAATATATATTACACACCCTATGTAAAATATCACAAACTACACCAAATATATATTTTATAATTTACATAAAATATCAAAAGGACACCAAATATATCTTATATACTCTACATAAAGTATCAAAATGTACAGTAAATATATTTCATATATTGAACATATAATATTAACTAACAGTACACCAAATACATTTTATATACTGTAAATAAAATTTCAAAAAGAACAGTAAATATATATTACATACAGTTCATAAAATATAAAAAAGTAAACCAAATATGTGTTATATATACTGTAAATAAACTATCAAAAACTACAGTAATTATATTTAATATACTGTACATAAAATATCAAAAATTACACCAAATGTATATTATATACTGTAAATAAATATCAAAAAGGATAGTAAATATATACTACACACACTATGTTAAATATAAAAAAACTACACCAAATATATATTATACAATTTACATAAAATATAAAAAGGACAGCAAATATATCTTATATACTGTACATAAAATATCAAAAAGTACACCAAATATGTGTTATATATACTGTAAACTATCAAAAACTACAGTAATTATATTTAATATACTGTACATAAAATATCAAAAATCACACGAAATTTATATTATATACCGTAAATAAAATATCAAAAAGGACAGTGAATATATATGACACACACTATGTAAAATATGAAAAACTACACCAAGTATATATTATATAACTTACAATAAATATCAAAAGGACACCAAATATATCTTATATACTGTACATAAAATATCAAAAAGTACAGTAAATATATTTCATATATTGTATATATAATATTAACTAAAAGTACACCAAATACATTTTATAAACTGTAAATAAAATATCAAAAAGTACAGTAAATATATATTACATACTGTACATAAAATATAAAAAAGTACACCAAATATGTGTTATATATACTGTAAATAAGCTATGAAAAACTACAGTAATTATATTTAATATACTGTACATAAAATATCAAATATTACTCCAAATGTACATTATATAGTGTAAATAATATATCCAAAATACGGTAAATAAATATTATACACCCTATGTAAAATATCAAAAATTACACCAAATATATATTATATAATTTACAAAAAATATCGGAAGGACACCAAATATATCCTATATACTGTACATAAAATATCAAAACTACAGTAAATAAATTTCATATATTGTACATATAATATAAACTAAATGTACACCAAATACATTTTATATACTCTAAATAAAATATCAAAAAGTACAGTAAATATATATTACATACTGTACATAAAATATCAAAAAGTACACCAAATGTGTGTTATATATACTGTAAATAAACTATCAAAAACTACAGTAATTATATTCAATATACTGTACATAAAATATCAAAAATTACTCCAAATGTACATTATATAGTGTAAATAATATATCCAAAATACAGTAAATATATAACACACCCTTTGTAAAATATCCAAATTTACACCAAAGATATATTATATAATTTACAAAAAATATCGGAAGGACACCAAATATATCTTATATACTGTACGTAAAATATCAAAAACTACAGTAAATATATTTCATATATTGTACATATAATATTAACTAAAAGTACACCAAATACATTTTATATACTGTAAATGAGATATCAAAAAGTACAGTAAATGTATATTACACACTGTATTAAGATATCAAAAAGTACACCAAGAATGTGTTATATATAGTGTAAATAAACTATCAAAAACTACAGTAATTATATTAATATACTGTACATAAAATATAAAAATTACACCAATTAAATATTATTTACTGTAAATAAAATATCAAAAAGGACTGTAAATGTATATGACACACTCTATGTAAAATATCAAAAAATATATCAAATATATATTATATAATTTACATAAAATATCAAAAAGACACCAAATATATCTTATGTACTGTACATAAAATATCAAAAAGTACAGTAAATATATTTCATATATTGTACAAATTAACTAAAAGTACACCAAATACATTTTATATAGTGTAAATAAAATATCAAAAATACAGTAAATATATATTACATAATGTATATAAAATATCAAAAAGTACACCAAATATGTGTTATAGATACTGTAAATAAACTATCAAAATCTACAGTAATTACATTTAATATACTGTTTGTAAAATATCAAAAATTACACCAAATGTATATCATATACTCTAAATAAAATATGAAAAAGGACAGTAAATCTATATTACGCACCCTATGTAAAATATCATAAACTACACCAAATATATATTATATAATTTACATAAAAAAAGAAAAGGACACCAAATATATCTTAAATACTGTACATGAAGTATCAAAAAGTACAGTAAATATATTTCATATATTGTACATATAATATTAAATAAAAGTACACGAAATACATTTTATATACTGTAAATAAAATATCAAAATTTACAGTAAATATATATTACATACTGTACATAAAATATCAAAAAGTACACCAAATATGTGTTATATATACTGTAAATAAACTATCAAAAACTACAGTAATTATATTCAATATACTGTACATAAAATATCAAAAATTACACCAAATGTATATTATATACTGTAAATAAAATATCCAAAATACAGTAAATATATATTACACACCCTATGTAAAATATCCAAATTTACTCCAAATATATATTATATAATTTACAAAAAATATCAGAAGGACACCAAATATATCTTATATAGTGTACGTAAAATAAAAAAACTACAGTAAATATATTTCATATATTGTACATATAATATTAACTAAAAGTACACCAAATACATTTTATATACTGTAAATAAAATATCAAAAATTACAGTAAATATATATTACATACTGTACATAAAATATCAAACAGTACAACAAATATGTATCATATATACTGTAATTATCAAAAACTACAGTAATTATATTCAATGTACGGTATATAAATTATCAAAAATTACACCAAATGTAAATTATTTACTGTAAATAAAATATCAAAAAGGACAGCAAATATATACTGCACACCCTAAGTAAAATATCAAAAACTACAGCAAATATATATTATATAATTTTCATAAAATATCAAAAGGACACCAAATATATCTTATATACTCTATATAAAATATCAAAAAGTACAGTATATATATTTCATATATTGTACATCTATTATTAACTAAAAGTACACCAAATATACTTTATATACTGTAAATAAAATATCAAAAATTACAGTAAATATATATTACATACTGTACATAAAATTTCAAAAAGTACACCAAATATGTGTTATATATACTGTAAACTATCAAAAACTTCAGTAATTATATATAATATACTGTACATAAAATATCAAAAATCACACCAAATGTATATTATATACTGTAAATAAAATATCAAAAAGTACAGTAAATATATTTCATATATTGTACATGTAATATTAACTAAAAGTACACCAAATACATTTTATACACTGTAAATAAAATATCAAAAAGTACAGTAAATATATATTACATACAGTACATAAAATATAAAAAAGTACACCGAATATGTGTTATATATACTGTAAATAAGGTGTGAAAAACTACAGTAATTATATTTAATATACTGTACATAAAATATCAAAAATTACTCCAAATGTACATTATATAGTGTAAATAATATATCCAAAATACAGTAAATATATATTACACACCCTATGTAAAATATCAAAAATTACACCAAATATATATTATATAATTTACAAAAAATATCGGAAGGACACGAAATATATCCTATATACTGTACGTAAAATATCAAAAACTACATTAAATAAACTTCATATATTGTACATATAACATTAACTAAAAGTACACCAAATACATTTTATATACTGTAAATAAAATATCAAAAATTTCAGTAAATACATATTACATACTCTACATAAAATATTAAAAAGTACACCAAATATGTGTTATATATACTGTAATTATCAGAAACTACAGTAATTATATTTAATATACTGTACATAAAATATCAAAAATTACACCAAATGTATATTATATACTATAAATAAAATATCAAAAAGTACAGTAAATATATATTACACAACCTATGTAAAATATAAAATACTACACCAAATATATATTATATAATTTACATAAAATATCAAAAGGCCACCGAATATCTCTTATATACTGTACATAAAATACCAAAAAGTACAGTAAATAGGTTTCATATATTGTACATATAATATTAACTAAAAGTACAAAAAATACATTTCATATAATGTAAATAATATTTCAAAAAGTACAGTAAATATATATTACATACTGTACATAAAATATCAAAACGTAGAGTAAATATATATTACACACCCTATGTAAAATATCAAAAACTACACCAAATATATATTATATAATTTAAATAAAATATCTAAAGGACACCAAATATATCTTATATACTGTAGATAAAATATCAAAAAGTACAGTAAATATATTTCATATATTGTACATATAATATTAACTAAAAGTACAACAAATACATTTTATGTACTGTAAATAATATTTCAAAAAGTACAGTAAATATATATCACATACTGTACATAATATATCAAAAAGTACACCAAATATGTGTTATATATACTGTAAATAAACTACCAAAAACTACAGTAATTATATTTAATATACTGTACATAAAATATCAAAAATTACACCAAATGTATAATATATACTCTAAATAAAATATGAAATAGGACAGTAAATATATATTACACTCCCTATGTAAAATATCAAAAACTAAACCAAATATATATTATATAATTTACATAAAATATCAAAAGACCACCAAATATATCTTATATACTGTACATAAAATATCAAAAAGTACAGTAAATATGTTTCATATATTTTACATATAATATTAACTAAAAGTACACAAAATACATTTTATATACTGTAAATAAAATATCAAAATCCTGTAAATATATGTTACATACTTTACATAAAATATCAAAAACTACAACAAATATGTGTTATATATAGAGTAAATAAACTATCAAAAACTACAGTAATTATATTTAATATACTCTACATAAAATATGAAAAATTACACAAAATGTATATTGTATACTGTAAAAAAAAATCAAAAACTACAGTAAATATATATTACACAAGCTATGTAAAATATCACAAACTACACCAAATATATATTATATAATTTACATAAAATATCAAAAGGACACCAAATATATCTTATACTGTACATAAAATATCAAATAGTAGAGTAAATATATTTCATATATTGTACATATAATATTAACTAAAAGTACACCAAATACATTTTATATACTGTAAATAAAATATCAAAAAGTACAGTAAATATATATTACATACTGTACATAAAATAACAAAATGTACACCAAATATGTGTTATATATACTGTAAATAAACTATCAAAAATAGAGTAATTATATTTAACATACTGTAGAAAAAATATCAAAAATTACACCAAATGTATATTATATAGTGTAAAGAAAATATCAAAAAGGACGGTAAATATATATTACACAACCTATGTAAAATACGAAAAACTACTCCAAATATATTTTATATAATTTACATAAAATATCAAAAGGACACCAAATATATCTTATATACTGTACATGAAATATCGAAAAGTACAGTAAATATGTTTCATATATTGCACATATAATATTAACTAAAAGTACACGAAATACATTTTATATACGGTAAATAAAATATCAAAAAGTACACTAAATACATATTACATACTGTACATAAAATATCAAACAGTACACCTAATATGTTTTATATATACTGTAAATAAACTATCAAAAACTACAGTAATTATATTTAATATACTGTACATAAAACATCAAAAATTAAACTAAATATATATTATGTACTGTAAATAAAATATCAAAAAGTACAGTAAATACATATTACACTCTATGGAAAATATCAAAAACTACACCAAATATATATCATATAATTTAAATAAAATATCTAAAGGACACCAAATATATCTTATATACTCTACATAAAATATCAAAAAGTACAGTAAATATATTTCATATATTGTACATATAATATTAACTAAAAGTACAACAAATACATTTTATATACTGTAAATAATATTTCAAAAATACAGTAAATATATATTACATACTGTACATAATATATCAAAAAGTGCACCAAATATGTGTTATATATACTGTAAATAAACTGCCAAAAACTACAGTAATTATATTTCATATACTGTATATAAAATATCAAAAATTACACCAAATGTTTAATATATACTCTAAATAAAATATGAAATAGGACAGTAAATATATATTACACTCCCTATGTAAAATATCAAAAACTAAACCAAATACATGTTATATAATTTACATAAAATATCAAAAGGACACCAAATATATATTGTATACAGTACATAAAATATCAAAAATACAGTAAATATATTTCATATATTGTGCATATAATATTAACCAAAAGTACACCAAATACATTTTATATACTGTAAATAAAATATCAAAAAGTACGGTAAATATATATTACATACTGTACATAAAATATCAAAAAGTACACCAAATATGTGTTATATATACAGTATATAAACTATCAAATACTGCAGTACTTATATGTAATATACTGTACATAAAATATCAAAAATTACACCAAATGTATAATATATACAGTAAATAAAATATCATAAAGGACAGTAAATATATACTACACACCTTATGTAAAATATCAAAACTACACCAAACATATATTGTATAATTTACATAAAGTATCAAAAGGACACCAAATATATCTTATATACTGTACATAAAATATCAAAGGTACAGTAAATATATTTCATATATTGTACATATAATATTAACTAAAAGTACACCAAATACATTTTATATACTGTAAATAAAATATCAAAAGATACAGTAAATATATATTACATACTGTACAGAAAATATCAAAAAGTACACCAAATGTGTGTTATATATAATGTAAAAAAACTATCAAAAACTACAGTAATTATATTTAATATACTGTACCTAAAATATCAAAAATTACATGAAACGTATATTATGTACTCTAAATAAAATATGAAAAAAGACAGTAAATATATATTACACACCCTATGTAAAATATCAAAAACTACACCAAATATATATTATATAATTTACATAAAATAACAAAAGGACACCAAATATATATTATATACTGTACATAAAATATCAAAAATTACAGTAAATATATTTCATATATTGTGCATATAATATTAATTAAATTACACCAAATACATTTTATATACTGTAAATAAAATATCAAATAGTACAGTAAATATATATTACATACTGTACATAAAATATCAAAAAGTACACCAAATATGTGTTATATATACTGTAAATAAACTATCAAAAGCTACAGTACTTATATTTAATATACTATACATAAAACATCGAAAATTACACCAAATGTACAATATATAGTGTAAATAAAATATCAAAAAGTACAGTAAATATATACTACACCCCCTATGTAAAATATCAAAAACTACACCAAATATATATTATATACTTTACATAAAATATCAAAAGGACACCAAATATATGTTATATACTGTACATAAATATCAAATTTACAGTAAATATATTTCATACATTGTACATATAATATTAACTAAAAGTACACCAAATACATTTTATATACTGTAAATAAAATATCAAAAAGTACAGTAAATATATATTACATACTGTACATAAAATATCGAAAAGTACACCAAATATGTGTTACATATACTGTACATAAACTATCAAAAACTGTTGTAATTATATTTAATATACTGTACATAAAATATCAAAAATTACACCAAATGCATATTATATACTGTAAATAAAATATCAAAAATTACAATAAATATATATTACACACCCTATGTAAAATAACAATAATTACACCAAATATATATTATATAATTTACGTAAAATATCAAAAGGACACCAAATATATCTTATATACTATACATAAAATATTAAATATTACAATAAATATATTTCATATACTGTATATATAATATTAACTAAAAGTACACAAAATACATTTTATATACTGTAAATAAAATATCAAAAATTACAGTAAATATGTATAACATAGTGTACATAAAATATCAAAAATACACCAAATATGTGTTATATATACTGTTAATAAACTATGAAAAACTACAGTAATTATATTTAATATACTGTACATAATAAATCAAAAATTACACGAAATATATATTATATACTGTAAATAATATATCAAAAAGTACAGTAAATATATATTACACACCATATGTAAAATATCACAATCTACACAAAATATATATTATATAATTTACATAAAATATAAATAGTACACCAAATATATCTAATATACTGTACATAAAATATCAAAAAGTACAGTAAATATATTTCATATATTGTACATATAATATTAACTAACAGTAGAAAAAATACATTTTATATACTGTAAATAAAATATCAAAAAGAACAGTAAATATATATTACATAGAGTTCATGAAATATAAAAAATAAACCAAATATGTGTTATATATACTGTAAATAAACTATCAAACACTACAGTAATTATATTTAATATACTGCATATTAAATATCAAAAATTACACCAAATGTATATTATATACTGTAAATAAAATATCAAAAAGGACAGGAAATATATACTACACACCCGATGTAAAATATCAAAAACTACACCAAATATATATTATATAATTTACATATAATATAAAAAGGACACCAAATATATCTTATATACTGTACATAAAATATCAAAAAGTACAGGAAATATATTTCATATATTGTACATATAATATTAACTAAAAGTACACTAAATACATTTTATATACTGTAAATAAAATATCAAAAAGTACAGTAAATATATATTACATACTCTACATAAAATATCAAAAAGTACCCCAAATATGTGTTATATATTCTGTTAATAAATTATGAAAAACTACAGTAATTATATTTAATATACTGTACATAAAATATCAAAAATTACTCGAAATGTATATTATATACTGTAAATAAAATATCAAAAAGTACAGTAAATATGTATTACACACAATATGTAAAATATCACAATCTACACCAAATATATATTATATAATTTACATACAATATCGAAAGGACACCAAATATATCTTATATACTGCACATAAAATAACAAAAATACAGTAAATATATTTCATATATTGTACATATAATATTAACTGAAACTACACCAAATACGTTTTATATAGTGTAAATAAAATATCAAAAAGTACAGTAAATATGTATTATATACTGTACATAAAATATCAAAAAGCTCACCAAATATGTGTTATATATACTCTAAATAAACTATAAAATCTAAAGTAATTATATTTAATATACTGTACATAAAATATCAAAAATTAATCCAAATGTATATTATATACTCTAAATAAAATATGAAAAAGTACAGTAAATATATACTACGCACACTATGTAAAATATCACAAACTACTCAAAATATATATAATATAATTTACATGAAATATCAAAAGTACACCAAATATATATTATGTACTGTACATAAAATATCAAAAAATACAGAAAATATATTTCATATATTGTACATATAATATTAACTGAAAGTACACCAAATGCATTTTATATACTGTAAATAAAATATCAAAAATTTCTGCAAATATATATTACATACAGTACATAAAATATAAAAAAGTACACCAAATATGTGTTATATATAATGTAAATAAACTATCAAAAACTACAGTAATTATATTTAATTTACTGTATATAATATATCAAAAATTACACAAAATGTATGTTATATACTGTATATAAAATATCAAAAAGGACAGTAAATATATACTGCACACCCTACGTAAAATATCAAAAACTGCACCAAATATATATTATATAATTTACATAAAATATCAAAGGGACCCCAAGTATATCTTATATACTGTACATAAAATATCAAAAAGTACAGTAAATATATTTCATATATTGTGCATATAATATTAACTAAAATTACACCAAATACATTTTATGTACTGTAAATAGAATATCAAAAATACAGTAAATATATATTACATACTGTACATAAAATATCAAAAAGTACACCAAATATGTGTCATATATACTCTAAATAAACTATAAAAAGCTACAATAATTATATTTAATATACTGTATATAAAATATACAAAATTACACCAAATGTATTATATACTGTAAATAAAATATCAAAAAGTAGAGTAAATATATATTACACACCCTATGTAAAATATCAAAAACTACACCAAATATATATTATGTAATTTGCATAAAATATCAAAAGGACACCAAATATATCTTATATACTGTACATAAAATATCTAAATGTACAGTAAATATATTTCATATATTGTACATATAATATTAACTAAAAGTTCACCGAATACATTCTATATACTGTAAATAAAATACCAAATATTACAGTAAATATATATTACATACTGTACATAAAACATAAAATAGTACACCAAATATGTGTTATATATACTCTAAATAATCTATCAAAATCTACAGTAATTATGTTTAATATACTGTACATAAAATATCAAAAATTACACGAAATGTATACTATATACTGTAAAAAAAATATCTAAAATTACAGTAAATATATGTTACACACTCTATGTAAAATATCGAAAACTACGACAAATATGTATTATATAATTTACATAAAATATCAAAGGTACACCAAATAGATATTATATACTGTACATAAAATATCAAAAAGTACAGTAAATATATTTCATATATAGTAAATATAATATTAACTAAAACTACACCAAATACATTTTATATACTGTAAATAAAATATCCAATAGTACAGTAAATATATATTACATACTGTACATAAAATATCAAAAAGTACACCAAATATGTGTTATATATACTGTAAATGAAGTATAAAAACTACAGTAATTATATTTATTATACTGTACATAAAATATGAAAAATTACACTAAATGCATATTATATACTGTAAATAAAATATGAAATAGTACAGTAAATATTTATTACACACTCTATGTAAAATATCAAAAACTACACCAAATATATGTTATATAATTTACATAAAATATGAAATGTACACCAAATATATATTATATTCTGTACATAAAATATCAAAACGCACAGTAAATCTATTTCATATATTGTACATATAATATTAACTGAAAGTACACCAAATACATTTTATATATTGTAAATAAAATATCCAAATGCACAGTAACTATATATTACATACTGTAGATAAAATATCCAAAAGTACACCAAATATGTGTTATATATACTGTAAATAAACAATCAAACAAACAGTAATTATATTTAATATACTGTACATAAAATATCAAAAATTACACGAAATGTATACTATATAGTGTAAAAAAAATCTAAAATTACATTAAATATATATTACCCACTCTATGTAAAATATCAAAAACTATGCCAAATATATATTATATAATTTACATAAAATATCAAAAGTATACCAAATATAAATTATATACTCTACATAAAATATCAAAAAGTACAGTAAATATGTTGCAAATATTGTACATATAATATTAACTAAAAGTACACCAAATACATTTTATATACTGTAAATAAAATATCCAATAGTACAGTAAAGATTACATACTGTATATAAAATATTAAAAATTACACCAAATATGTGTTATATACACTGTAAGTAAACTGTAAAAACTACAGTAATTATATTTAATACACTGTACATAAAATATCAAATATTACACTAAATGCATATTATATACTGTAAATAAAATATCAAATATTACAGTAAATATTTATTACACACTCTATGTAAAATATCAAAAACTACGCCAAATATATATTATATAATTTACATAAAATATCAAAAGTACACCAAATATATATTATATACTGTACATAAAATATGAAAAGGTACAGTAAATATATTTCATATATTGTACATATATTAAATAAAGTACACCAAATACATTGTATATACTGTAAATAAAATATCCAATACTACAGTAAATTTATATTACATACTGTACATAAAATATCAAATTGTACACCAAATATGTGTTATATATACTGTAAATAAGCTATAAAATACTACAGTAATTATATTTAATATACTGTACTTAAAATACATACTGTACATAAAATATCAAAAATTACACCAAATATGTGTTATATATACTGTAAAAAAACTATAAAATCTACAGTAATTATATTTAATATACTGTATATATAATATCAAAAATTACACTAACTGCATATTATATACTGTAAATAAAATATCAAATAGTACAGTAAATATTTATTACACACTCTATGTAAAATATCAAAAACTACACCAAATATGTGTTATATATACTGTAAATAAACAATGAAAAATTAGAGTAATTATATTTAATATACTGTACTTGAAATATCAAAAATTACACGAAATGTATACTATACACTGTAAAAAAAATCTAAAATTACAGTAAATATATATTACACACTTTATGTAAAATATCAAAAACTACGCCAAATATATAGGAGATAATTTACATAAAATATCAAAAGTACACCAAATATATATTATGTACTGTACATAAAATATCAAAAATACAGTAAATATATTGCAAAAATTGTACATATAATATTAACTAAAAGTACACCAAATACATTTTATATACTGTAAATAAAATATCGAAAAGTACAGTACAGATATATTACATACTGTACATAAAATATCAAAAAGTACACCAAATATGTGTTATATATACTGTAAATAAACTATAAAAACTACAGTAATTATATTTAATATACTGTACATAAATTATCAAAAATTACACAAAATGTATATTATATACTGTAAATAAAATATCAAAAATTACAGTAAATATATATTACACATTCTATTTAAAATATCAAAAACTACACCAAAAATATATTTTATAATTTACATAAAATATCAAAAGTACACTTAATATATTTTGTATACTGTAGATAAAATATGAAAATGTACAGTAAATATATTTCATATATTGTACATATAATATTAAATAAAGTACACCAAATACATTTTATATACTGTAAATAAAATATCCAATAGTACAGTAAATATTACATACTGTACATAAAATATTAAAAAGTACACCAAATATGTGTTATATATACTGTAAATAAACTGTAAAAACTACAGTAATTATATTTAATACACTGTACATAAAATATCAAAAATTACACTAAATGCATATTATATACTGTAAATAAAATATCAAATAGTACAGTAAATATTTATTACACACTCGATGTAAAATATCAAAAACTACGCCAAATATATATTATATAATTTACATAAAATATCAAAAGTACACGAAATATATATTATATACTGTACATAAAATATCAAAAGTACAGTAAATATATTGCAAATATAGTACATATAATATTAACTAAAAGTACACCAAATACATTTTATATACTGTAAATAAAACATCCAAAATTACAGTAAATATATATTACATACTGTACATAAAATATCGAAAAGTACAACAAATATGTGTTATATATACCGTAAATAAACTTTAAAAACTACAGTAATTATATTTAATATACTGTACATAAAATATCAAAAATTACACTAAATTAATATGATATACATTAAATAAAATATCAAACAGTACAGTAAATATTTATTACGCACTCTATGTAAAATATCAAAAACTACACCAAATATACGTTATATAATTTACGTAAAATATCAAAAGTATGCCAAATATATATTATATACTGTAAATAAAATATCAAAAAGTGCAGTAAATATATATCACACACTGTACCGAAAATATCAAAAACTACACCAAATATATATTATATAATTTACAGAAAATATCAAAAGTACACCAAATACATATTATATACTCTACATAAAATATCAAAATGTACAGTAAATATGTTTCATATATTTTACATATAATATTAACTAAAAGTACACCAAATACATTTTATATACTGTAAATAAAATATCCAAAATACAGCAAATATATATTAGCTACTGTACATAAAAGTATCAAAAAGTACACCAAATATGTGTTATATATACTCTAAATAAACTGTCAAAAACTACAGTAATTGTATTTAATATACTGTACATAAAATATCAAAAATTACACAAAACGTATATTTTATACTGTAAATAAAATATCAAAAATTATAGTAAATATATATTACACAGTCTATGTAAAATATCAAATACTACATCAAATATATATTATATAATTTATATAAAATATCAAAGTTACACCAAATATATATTATATACTGTACATAAAATATCAAAAGTACAGTAAATATATTTCATATATTGTATATATAATACTAAATAAAAGTACACCAAATACATTTTATATACTGTAAAGAAAATATCCAAAATACAGTAAATATATATTACATAATGTACATAAGATATCAAAATGTACACCAAATATGTGTTGTATATATTGTAAATAATCTATCAAAAACTACAGTAATAATATTCAATACACTGTACATAAAATATCAAAAATTACACCAAATGTATATTATATACTGTAAATAAAATATCCAAAAGTACAGTAAATATATATTACACATTCTTTGTAAAATATCAAAAACTACACCAAATACACATTATATAATTTACAGAAAATATCAAAGTACAACAAATATATATTATATACTGTACATAAAATATCAAAAAGTACAGTAAAAATATCGCAAATATTGTACATATAATATTAACAAAAAGTACACTAAATACATTTTATATACTGTAAATAAAATATCCAATAGTACAGTAAATATATATTACATACTGTACATAAAATATCAAAAAGTACACCAAATATGTGTTATAGATACTGTAAATAAGCTGTCAAAACTACAGTAATTATATATAATATACTGTACATAAAATATCAAAAATTACACTAAATGCATATTATATACTGTAAATAAAATATCAAATAGTACAGTAAATATTTATTACAGACTCTATGTAAAATATCAAAAACTACACCAAATATATGTTATATAATTTACATAAAATATCAAAAGTTCACCAAACATATATTATATACTGTACATAAAATATCAAAATGCACAGTAATCTATTTCATATATTGTACGTATAATATTAACTGAAAGTACACCAAATACATTTTATATACTGTAAATAAAATATCCAAAAGCACAGTAAATATATATTACATACTGTACATAAAATTTCAAAAAGTACACCAAATATGTGTTATATATACTGTAAATAAACAATCAAAAACTACAGTAATTATATTTAGTATACTGTACATAAAATATCAAAAATTACACGAAATGTATACTATATACTTTAAAAAATATCTAAAATTACACTAAATATATATTACACACTCTATGTAAAACATCAAAAACTACGCCAAATATATATTATATGATTTACATAAAATATCAAAAGTACACCAAATAGATATTATATACAGTTCATAAAATATGAAAAAGTTCAGTAAATATATTTCATATGTTGTACATATAATATTAACTAAAAGTACACCAAATTCATTTTATATAGTGTAAATGAAATATCCAATAGTACAGTAAATATATATTACATATTGTACATAAAATATCAAAAAGTACACCAAATATGTGTTATATATACTGTAAATAAACCATAAAAACTACAGTAATTATATTTAATATACTGTACATAAAATATCATAAATTACACGAAATGCATATTATATACTGTAAATAAAATATCAAATAGTACAGTAAATATTTATTACACATTCTATGTAAAATATCAAAAACTACACCATATATATGTTATATAATTTACATAAAATATCAAATGTACACCAAATATATATTATATTCTGTACATAAAATATCAAAATGCACAGTAAATCTATTTTATATATTTTACATATAATATTAACTGAAAGTACACCAAATACATTTTATATACTGTAAATAAAATATCCAAAAGCACAGTAAATATATATTACATACTGTACATAAAATATCAAAAAGTACACCAAATATGTGTTATATATACTGTAAATAAACAATCAAAAAATACACTAATTATATTTAATATACTGTACATAAAATATCAAAAATTACACGAAATGTATACTATATACCGTAAAAAAAATCTAAAATTACAGTAAATATATATTACACACTCCATGTAAAATATCAAAAACTATACCAAATATACATTACATAATTTACATAAAATATCAAAAGTACACCAAATAGATATTATATACTGTACATAAAATATCAAAGTGTACAGTACATATATTTCATATATTGTACATATAATATTAACTAAAAGTACACCAAATACATTTTATATACTGTAAATAAAATATCCAATAGTACAGTAAATATATATTACATACTGTACATAAAATATCAAAAAGTACACCAAATATGTGTTATATGTACTGTAAATAAAGTGTCAAAAACTATAGTAATTATATTTAATATACTGTACATAAAATGTCAAAAATTACACCAAATGTATACTATATACTGTAAATAATATATCAAAAAGTACAGTAAATATATATTATACACAGTACCGAAAATATCAAAAACTACACCAAATATATATCATATAATTTACAGAAAATATCAAAAGTACACCAAATACATATTATATACTCTACATAAAATATCAAAATGTACATTAAATATATTTCATATATTTTACATATAATATTAACTAAAAGTACACCAAATACATTTTATATAGTGTAAATAATATATCCAAAATACAGTAAATATATATTACCTACTGTACATAAAAGTATCAAAAAGTACAGCAAATATGTGTTATATATACTCTAAATAAACTATCAAAAACTACAGTAATTATATTTAATATACAGTACATAAAATATCAAAAATTATACAAAATGTATATTATATACTGTAAATAAAATATCAAAGTATAGTAAATATATATTACACAGTCTATGTAAAATATCAAAGACTACACCAAATATATATTATATAATTTATATAAAATATCAAATGTACACCAAATATATATTATATACTGTACATAAAATATCAAAAAGTACAGTAAATATATTTTATATATTGTATATATGATATTAACTACAAGTACACCAAATAAATTTTATATACTGTAAATTAAAAATCCAAAATTCAGTAAATATATATTACACAGTGTACAGAAAATATCAAATTACACCAAATATGTGTTGTATATACTGTAAATAAAGTATCAAAAACGACAGTAATTATATTCAATATAGTGTACATAAAATATCAAAAATTACACCAAATGTATATTATATACTGTAAATAAAATATCAAAAAGTACAGTAAATATATTTTACACATTCTATGTAAAATATCAAAAACTACACTAAATATACATTATATAATTTACATAAAATATCAAAGTAGAACAAATATATATTCTATACTGTACATAAAATATCAAAAAGAACAGTAAATATATCGCAAATATTGTACATATAATATTAACAAAAAGTACATGAATTACATTTTATATACTGTAAATAAAATATCCAATAGTACAGTAAATATATATTACATACTGTACATAAAATATAAAAGTACACCAAATATGTGTTATATATACTGTAAATAAACTGTCAAAATCTACAGTAATTATATTTAATATACTATACATAAAATGTCAAAAATTACACCAAATGTATATTATATACTGTAAATAAAATATCAAATAGTACAGTAAATATTTATTACACACTCTATGTAAAATATCAAAAACTACACCAAATATATGTTATATAATTTACATAAAATATCAAAAGTACACCAAATATATATTATATACTGTAGATAAAATATCAAAATGCACAGTAAATCTATTTCGTATATTGTACATATAATATAAACTGAAAGTACACCAAATACATTTTATATACTGTAAATAAAATATCCAAAAGCACAGTAAATAGATATTACATACTGTACATGAAATATCAAAAAGTACACCAAATATGTGTTATATATACTGTAAATAAACTATAAAAAACGACAGTAATTATATTTAATATACTGTACATAAAATATCAAAAATTACACTAAATGCATATTATATACTATAAATAAAATATCAAATAGTACAGTAAATATTTATTACACACTCTATGTAAAATATCAAAAACTACACCAAATATATGTTATATAATTTACATAAAATATCAAAAGCACACCAAATATATATTATATACTGTACATAAAATATCAAAAATTACACGAAATGTATACTATATACTGTAAAAAAAATCTAAAATTACAGTAATTATATATTACACACTCTATGTAAAATATCAAAAACTACGCCAAATATATATTGTATAATTTACGTAAAATATCAAATGTATAACAAATATATAGTATATACTGTACATAAAATATCAAAAGGTACAGTATATATATTGCAAATATTGTACATATAATATTACCTAAAAGTACACCAAATGCATTTTATATACTGTAAATAAAATATCCAAAAGTACAGTAAATATATCTCATATACTGTACATAAATTATCAAAAATACACCAAATATGTGTTATATATACTGTTAATAAACTGTAAAAACTACAGTAATTATATTTAATATACTGTACATAAAATATCAAAAATTACACTAAATGCATATTATATACTGTAAATAAAATATCAAATAGTACAGTAAATATTTATTACACACTCTATGTAATTTATCAAAAACTACACCATATATATGTATATAATTTACATAAAATATCAAATGTACACCAAATATATATTAAATTCTGTACATAAAATATCAAAATGCACAGTAAATCTATTTCATATATTGTACATATAATATTAACTGAAAGTACACCAAATACATTTTATATACTGTAAATAAAATATCCATAATCACAGTAAATATATATTACATACTGTACATAAAATATCAAAAAGTACACCAAATATGTGTTATATATACTGTAAATAAACAATCAAAAAATACACTAATTATATTTAATATACTGTACATAAAATATCAAAAATTACACGAAATGTATACTATATACCGTAAAAAAAATCTAAAATTACAGTAAATATATATTACACACTCTATGTAAAATATCAAAAACTACGCCAAATATACATTACATAATTTACATAAAATATCAAAAGTACACCAAATACATATTATATACTGTACATAAAATATCAAAGTGTACAGTATATATATTTCATATATTGTACATATATTAACTAAAAGTACACCAAATACATTTTATATACTGTAAATAAAATATCCAATAGTACAGTAAATATATATTACATACTGTACATAAAATATAAAAGTACAACTAATATGTGTTATATATACTGTAAATAAACTGTCAAAAACTACAGTAATTATATTTAATATACTGTACATAAAATGTCAAAAATTACACCAAATTTATATTATATACTGTAAATAAAATATGAAATAGTACAGTAAATATTTATTACACACTCTATGTAAAATATCAAAAACTACACCAAATATATGTTATATAATTTACATAAAATATCAAAAGTACACCAAATATATATTATATACCGTACATAAAATATCTAAATGCACAGTAAATCTATTTCGTATATTGTACATATAATATAAACTGAAAGTACACCAAATACATTTTATATACTGTAAATAAAATATCCAAAAGCACAGTAAATAGATATTACATACTGTACATGAAATATCAAGAAGTACACCAAATATGTGTTATATATACTGTAAATAAACTATAAAAAACGACAGTAATTATATTTAATATACTGTACATAAAATATCAAAAATTACACTAAATGCATATTTTATACTGTAAATAAAATATCAAATAGTACAGTAAATATTTATTACACACTCTATGTAAAATATCAAAAACTACACCAAATATATGTTATACAATTTACATAAAATATCAAAAGCACACCATATATATATTATATACTGTACATAAAATATCAAAAATTACACGAAATGTATACTATATACTGTAAAAAATATCTAAAATTACAGTAAATATATATTACACACTCTATGTAAAATATCAAAACTACGACAAATATATATTGTATAATTTACGCAAAATATCAAAAGTATACCAAATATATAGTATATACTGTACATAAAATATCAAAAGGTACAGTATATATATTGCAAATATTGTACATATAATATTAACTAAAAGTACACCAAATGCATTTTATATACTGTAAATAAAATATCCAAAAGTACAGTAAATATATCTTACATACTGTACATAAAATATCAAAAAGTACACCAAATACGTGTTATATATACTGTTAATAAACTATAAAAAAAAGTAATTATATTTAATATACTGTACATAAAATATCAAAAATTACACAAAATGCATATTATATACTGTAAATAAAATATCAAATAGTAGAGTAAATATTTATTACACACTCTATGTAAAATATCAAAAACTACACCAAATATATGTTATGTAATTTACATAAAATATCAAAAGTACACCAAATATATATTATATACTGTACATAATATATCAAAATGCACAGTAAATCTATTTCATATAGTGTACATATAATATTAACTGAAAGTACACCAAATACATTTTATATACTGTAAATAAAATATCCAAAAGCACAGTAAATATATACTACATAAAGTACATAAAATATTAAAAAGTACACCAAATATGTGTTATATATACTGTAAATAAGCAATCAAAAAAACAGTAATTATATTTAATATACTGTACATAAAATATCAAAAATTACATGAAATGTATACTATGTACTGTTAAAAAAAATTTAAATTACATTAAATATATATTACACATTCTATTTAAAATATCAAAAACTACACCAAAAATATATTTTATAATTTACATAAACTATGAAAAGCACACTTAATATATTTTATATACTGTACATAAAATATGAAAATGTACAGTAAATATATTTCATATATTGTACATATATTAAATAAAGTACACCAAATATATTGTATATACTGTAAATAAAATATCCAAAACTACACTAAATATATATTACATAATGTACATAAAATATCAAAAAGTGCACCAAATATGTGTTATATATACTCTAAATAAGCTATCAAAAACTACAGTAATTTTATTTAATATACTGTACATAAAATCCATACTGTACATAAAATATCAAAAAGTACACCAAATATGTGTTATATATACTGTAAAAAAACTATAAAATCTACAGAAATTATATTTAATATACTGTACATAAAATATCAAAAATTACACTAAATGCATATTATATACTGTAAATAAAATATCAAACAGTACAGTAAATATTTATTACACACTCTATGTAAAATATCAAAAACTACACCAAATATGTGTTATATATACAGTAAATAATCAAAAATTACAGTAATTATATTTAATATACTGTACATAAAATATCAAAAATTACACAAAATGCATATTATATACTGTAAATAAAATATCAAATAGTACAGTAAATAATTATTACACACTCTATGGAAAATATCAAAAACTACACCAAATATTTGTTATATAATTTACATAAAATATCAAAGTACACCAAATATATATTATATACTCTACATAAAATATCAAAATGCACAGTAAATCTATTTCACATATTGTACATATAATATTAACTGAAAGTACACCAAATACATTTTATATACTGTAAATAAAATATCCAATAGTACAGTAAATATATATTCCATACTGAACATAAAATATCAAAAGGTACACCAAATATGTGTTATGTATACTGTAAATAAATTATAAAAAACTACAGTAATTATATTTAGTATACTGTACATAAAATATCAAAAATTACACCAAATGTATATTATATACTGTAAATAAAGTATCAAAATGTACAGTCAATATATATTACACACTCTATGTAAAATATCAAAAACTACACCAAATATATATTATATAACTTACATAAAATATCAAAAGTACACCAAATATATATTATATAGTGTACAAGAAATATCAAAAAGTACAGTAAATATATTTCATATATTGTGCATATAATATTAACTGAAAGTACACCAAATACATTTTATATACTCTTAATTAAATATCCAAATTTCAGTAAATATATATTAATACTGTATCTAAATTATCAAAAAGTACACCAAATATGCGTTATATATACTGTAAATAAACTATCAAAAACTACAGTAATTATATTTAATATACTGTACATAAAATATCAAAAATTACACCAAATGTATATTATATACTGTAAATAAAATATTAAAAATTACAATAAATATATATTACACACTCTATGTAAAATATCAAAAACTACACCAATTATATATTATAAAATTTACATAAAATATCAAATCTACAACAAATATATATTACATACTGTACATAAATTATCAAAAAGTACAGTAAATATATTTCATATATTGGACATATAATATAAACTAAAAGTACAAAAAATACATTTTATATACTGTAAATAAAATATCCAAAGGTAAAGTAAATCTATATTACATACTGTACATAAAATATCAAATAGTACAGCAAATATGTGTTGTATATACTGTATATAAACTATCAAATACTACAGCAATTATATTTAACATACTGTATATAAAATATCAAAATTACACAAAATATATATTTTATACACTAAATATAATATCAAAAAGTACAGTAAATATTTATTACACACTCTGTTTAAAATATCAAAAATTACACACAATATATATTATATAATTTACATAAAATTTCAAAAGTACAGCAAATATATATTATATACTGTACATAATATATCAGAAAGTTCTGTAAATATATTTCATATAGTGTACATATAATATTAACTAAAATACACCAAATACATTTTATATACTGTAAACTAAATATTCAAACGTTCAGTAAATATTTATTACATACTGTACATAAAATATCAAAAGTACACCAAATATGTGTTATATATACTGTAAATAAACTACCAAACACTACAGTAATCATATTTAATATACTGTACATAAAATATCAAAAATTACACCAAATGTATATTATATACTGTAAATAAAATATCAAAAATTACAGTAAATATATATTACAAACTCTATGTAAATTATCAAAAACTACACCAAATATATATTATAAAATTTACATAAAATATCAAAAGTACAACAAATATATATTATATATTCTACATAAAATAACAAAATTTACAGTAAATATATTTCGTATATTGTACAGAGAATATTAACTAAAAGTACACCAAATACATTTTATGTACTGTAAACAAAATACCCAAAAGTACAGTAAATATATATTACATACTGTACATAAAATATCAAAAAGTACACCAAATATGTGTTATATATACTGTAAATAAGCTATCAAAAACTACAGTAGTTATATTTAATATACTGTACATAAAATATCAAAAATTACACTAAATGCATATTATATACTGTAAATAAAATATCAAATAGTACAGTAAATATTTATTAAACACTCTATGTAAAATATCAAAAACTACACCAAACATATGTTATATAATTTACATAAAATATCAAAAGTACACCAAATATATATTATATACTGTACATAAAATATCAAAATGCACAGTAAATCTATTTCATATATTGTACATATAATATTAACTGAAAGTACACCGAATACATTTTATATACTGCAAATAAAATATCGAAAAGCACAGTAAATATGTACTACATACTGTACATAAAATATCAAATAGTACACCAAATCTGTGTTATATGTACTGTAAATAAACAATCAAAAAATACAGTAATTATATTTAATATACTGTAAATAAAATATCAAAAACTACACAAAATGTATACTATATACCGTAAAAAAATATCTAAAATTACAGTAAATATATATTACACATTCTATGTAAAATATCAGAAACTACGCCAAATATATATTATATAATTTATATAAAATATCAAAAGTACACCAAATAGATATTATATACTGTACACAACGTATCAAAAATTACAGTAAATATATTTCATATATTGTACATATAATATTAACTAAAAGTACACCAAATACATTTTATATACTCTAAATAAAATATCCAATAGTACAGTAAATATATATTACATACTGTACATAAAATATCAAAAAGTACACCAAATATGTGTTATATATACTGTAAATAAATTATAAAAACTACAGTAATTATATTTAATATAGTGTACATAAAATATGAAAAATTACACTAAATGCATATTATATACTGTAAATAAAATATCAAATAGTACATTAAATATTTCTTACACACTCTATGTAAAATATCAAAAACTACACCAAATATATGTTATATAATTTACATAAAATATCAAAAGTACAGCAAATATATATTATATACTGTACATAAAATATCAAAAATTACACCAAATGCATATTATATACGGTAAATAACAAATCAAAAAGGATAGCAATTATATATTACACACTCCATGTAAAATATCAAAAACTACACCAAATAGATAATATATAATTTACATAAAATATCAAAAGTACACCAAATATATATTATATACTCTACATAAAATATCAAAAAGTACAGTAAATATATTTCATATATTGCACATATAATATTAACTAAAAGTACACCAAATACATTTTATATACTGTAAATAAAATATCAAAAATACAGTAAATATATATTACATACTGTACAAAAAATATCAAAAAGTACACCAAATATGTGTTATATATACTGTAAATAAACTATAAAAAACTACAGTAATTATATTTAATATACCGTACATAAAATATCAAAAATTACACCAAATGTATATTATATACAGTAAATAAAATATCAAAAATGACAGTAAATATGTACTACACTCTATGTAAAATATCAAAAACTAAAAATATATATTATATAATTTACATAAAATATCAAAAGGACAGCAAATATATCTTATATACTGTACATAAAATATCAAAAAGTATAGTAAATATATTTCATATATTGTACAAAAATATTAACTAAAAGTACACCAAATACATTTTATATACTGTAAATAAAATATCAAAAAGTACAGTAAATATATATTACATACACTACATAAAATATAAAAAAGTACACCAAATATGTGTTATATATACTGTAAATAAACTATCAAAAACTACAGTAATTATATATAATATACTGTATATAAAATATCAAAAATTACACCAAATGTATATTATATACTGTAAATAAAATATCAAAAATGACAGTAAATATATACTACACAGCCTATGTAAAATATGAAATACTACACCAAATATATATTATATAATTTACATAAAATATCAAAAGAACACCAAACATATCTTATATACTGTACATAAAATATCAAAAAGTACAGTAAATATATTTCACATATTGTACATATAATATTAACTAAAAGTACACGAAATACAATTTATATACTGTAAATAAAATATCCAAAATTACAGTAAATATATATTACATACTGTACATAAAATATCAAAAAGTACACCAAATATGTGTTATGTATACTGTAAATAAACTATCAAAAACTACAGTAATTATATTTAATATAGTGTACATAAAATATAAAAATTACACCAAAGGTATAATATACTGTAAATAAAATATCAAAAAGTACAGTAAATATGTATTACACACCCTATGTAAAATATCAAAACCTACACCAAATATATATTATATAATTTGCATAAAATATCAAAAGTACACCAAATATATCTTATATACTGTACATAAAATATCTAAATGTACAGTAAATATATTTCATATATTGTACATATAATATTAACTAAAAGTTCACCGAATACATTCTATATACTGTAAATAAAATACCAAAATTTACAGTAAATATATATTACATACTGTACATAAAACATCAAAAAGTACACCAAATATGTGTTATATATACTCTAAATAAACTATCGAAAACTACAGTAATTATATTTAATATACTGTACATAAAATATCAAAAATTACACCAAATGTACGTTATTAACTGTAAATAAAATATCAAAAAGTACACTAAATATATCATACACACCATATGTAAAATATCACAATCTACACCAAATATATATTATATAATTTACATAAAATATCAAAAGGACACCAATTATATCTTATATACTATACATAAAATATCAAAAAGTACAGTAAATATATTTCATATATTGTACATATAATATTAACCAAAAGTACACCAAATACATTTTATATACTTTAAAAAAAAATCAAAAATTTCAGTGAATATATATTACATACTGTACATAAAATATCAAAAAGTACACCAAATACGTGTTATATATACTGTAAATAAACTATCAAAAACTACAGTAATTATATTTAATATACTGTACATAAAATATCTAAAATTACACCAAATGTATATTATTGACTGTAAATAAAATATCAAAAACTACAGTAAATATATATTACACACCATATGTAAAATATCACAATCTACACAAAATATATATTATATAATTTACATAAAATATCAAAAGGACACCAAATATATATTATATACTGTACATAAAATATCAAAAATACAGTAAATATATTTCATATATTGTACATATAATATTAACTAAAACTACACCAAATACATTTTATATAGTGTAAATAAAATATCAAAAAGTACAGTAAATATGTATTATATACTGTACATAAAATATCAAATAGCTCACCAAATATGTGTTAAATATACTCTAAATAAACTATAAAATCTACAGTAATTATATTTAATATACTGTACATAAAATATCAAAAATTAAACCTAATGTATATTATGTACTGTAAATATCATATGAAAAAGGACAGTAAATATATACTACGCACCCTATGTAAAATATCACAAACTACACAAAATATATATTATATAATTTACATAAAATATCAAAAGTACACCAAATATATACTATATACTCTACGTAAAATATCAAAAAGTACAGAAAACATATTTCATATATTGTACATATAGTATTAACTGAAAGTACACGAAATACATTTTATATACTGTAAATAAAATATCAAAAAGTACTGTAAATATATATTACATACAGTACATAAAATATAAAAAAGTACACCAAATGTGTGTTATATATACTGTAAATAAACTATCAAAAACTACAGTAATTATATTTAATATACTGTATATAAAATATCAAAAATTACACCAAATGCATGTTATATACTGTATATAAAATATCAAAAAGGACAGTAAATATATACTGCACACCCTATGTAAAATATCAAAAACTACACCAAATATATATTATATAATTTACATAAAATATCAAAAGGACACCAAGTATATCTTATATACTGTACATAAAATATCAAAATGTACAGTAAATATATTTCATATATTGTACATATAATATTAACTAAAAGTACACCAAATACATTTTATGTACTGTAAATAGAATATCATAATGTACAGTAAATATATAATACATACTGTACATAAAATATCAAAAAGTACACCAAATATGTGTTATATATACTGTAAATAAACTATGAAAAACTACAGTAAGTATATTTAATATACTGTACATAAAATATCAAAAATTACACCAAATGCATATTATTTACTGTAAATAAAATATCAAAAATTACAGTAAATATATTTTACACACCCTATGTAAAATATCACAAACTACAACAAATATATATTACATAATTTACATATAATATCAAAAGGACACCAAATATATCTTATATGCTGTACATAAAATATCAAAATATACAGTAAATATATTTCATATATTGTACATATAATATTAATTAAAGTACACCAAATAAATTTTATATAGTGTAAATAAAATATCAAAAATTACAGTAAATAAAAGTACAACAAATATGTGTTATATATACTGTAAATAAACTATCAAAAACTACAGTAATTATATTTAATATACTGTACATAAAATACCAAAAATTACACCAAATGTATATTATTTACTGTAAATAAAATATCAAAAAGTACAGTAAATATGTATTACACACCATATGTAAAATATCACAGCCTACACCAAATATATATTATATAATTTACATAAAATATCAAAAGGACACCAAATATATCTTATATAATGTACATAAAATATCAAAAACTACAGTAAATATATTTAATATATTGTACATATAATATTAACTAAAAGTACACCAAATACATTTTATATAGTGTAAATAAAATATCAAAAAGTACAGTAAATACATATTACACACCATATGTAAAATATCACAATCTACACCAAATATATATTATATAATTTACATAAAATATCAAAAGGACACCAAATATATCTTATATACTGTACATAAAATATCAAAAAGTGCAGTAAATTTATTTCATATATTGTACATATAATATTAACTAAAAGTAAACCAAATACATTTTATATAGTGTAAAAAAAAATCAAAAATTACAGTGAATATATATTACATACTGTACATAAAATATCAAAAAGTACACCAAATATGTGTTATATATATTGTAAATAAACTATCAAAAACTACAATAATTATATATAATATACTGTACATAAAATATCAAAAATTACACCTAATGTATATTATTTACTGTAAATAAAATATCAAAAATCACAGTAAATATATATTACACACCATATGTAAAGTATCACAATCAACACCAAATATATATTATATAATTTACATAAAATATCAAAAGGACACCAAATATATCTTATATGATGTACATAAAATATCAAAAATACAGTAAATATATTTCATATATTGTACATATAATATTAACTAAAAGTACAACAAATACATTTTTTATAGTGTAAATAAAATAACAAAAAGTACAGTAAATATATATTACAAACCATATGTAAAATATCACAATCTACACCAAATATATATTATATAATTTACATAAAATATCAAAAGGACACCAAATATATCTTATATATTGTACATAATATATCAAAATGTACAGTAAATATATTTCATATATTGTAAATATAATATTAACTAAAATTACACCAAATACATTTTATATAGTGTAAATAAAATATCAAAACTACGGTGAATATATATTACATACTGTACATAAAATATCAAAAAGTACACCTAATATGTGTTATATGTACTGTAAATAAACTATCAAAAACTACACTAATTATATTTAATATACTGTACATAAAATATCAAAAATAACACCAAATGTATATTATTTACTTTAAATAAAATACCAAAAATTACAGTAAATATATATGACACACCCTATGTAAAATATCACAAACTACACCAAATATATATTATATAATTTACATAAAATATCAAAAGGACACCAAATATACCTTATATACTGTACATAAAATATCAAAATGTACAGTAAATATATTTCATATATTGTACATATAATATTAACTAAAAGAACACCAAATACATTTTATATACTGTAAACAAAATATCAAATATTACAGTAAATATATTACATACTGTACATAAAATATCAAAAAGTACAACAAATATATGTTATATATAATGTAAATAAACTATCAAAGAATACAGTAATTATATTTAATATACTGTATATAAAATATCAAAAATTACAGCAAGTATATATTTTTTACTGTAAATAAAATATCAAAAAGCACAGTAAATATATATTACACACCGTATGTAAAATATCACAATCTACACCAAATATATATTATATAATTTACATAAAATATCAAAAGGACACCAAGTATATCTTACATACTGTACATAAAGTATCAAAAAGTACAGTAAATATATTTCATATATTGTACATATAATAATAACTAAAAGTACGCCAAATACATTTTATATAGTGTAAATAAAATTTTAAAAATTACAGTAAATATATATTACACACCCTATGTAAAATATCACAATCTACACCAAATATAAATTATAAAATTTATATAAAATATCAAAAGGACACCAAATATATCTTATATACTGTACATAAAATATCATAAGTACAGTAAATATATTTCATATATTGTACATATAATATTAACTAAAAGTACACCAAATAAATTTTATAGAGTGTAAATAAAATATCAAAAATTACAGTGAATATATATTACATACTATACATAAAATATCAAAAAGTGCACCAAATATGTGTTATATATACTCTAAATAAACTATCAAAATCTACAGTAATTATACTTAATATACTGTACATAAAATATCAAAAATTACACCAAATGTATATTATTTACTGTAAATAAAATACCAAAATTACAGTAAATATATATTACACACCCTACGCTAAATATCACAAACTACACCAAATATATATTATATAATTTACATAAAATATCAGAAGTACACCAAATATATCTTATATACTGTACATAAAATATCAAAATGTACAGTATATATATTTCATATATTGTACATATAATATTAACTAAAAGTACACCAAATACATTTTATATACTGTAAATAAACTATCAAAAACTACAGTAATTTTATTTAATATACTGTATATAAAATATCAAAAATTACACCAAATGTATATTATATACTGTAAATGAAATATCAAAAAGGACAGTAAATATATACTACACACCCTATGTAAAATATAAAAAAACTGCACCAAATATATATTATATAATTTACATAAAATATCAAAAGGACACCAAATATATCTTATATACTGTACATAAAATATCAAAATGTATAGGAAATATATCTCATATATTGTACATATAGTATTAACTAAAAGTACACCAAATACATTTTATATACGGTAAATGAAATATCAAAAGTTACATTAAATATATATTACATACTGTACATAAAATATCAAATGTACCCCAAATATGTGTTATATATAGTAAATAAAATATGAAAAACTACAGTAATTATATTTAATATACTGTACATAAAATATCAAAAATTACACCAAATGTATATTATATACTGTAAATAAAATATCAAAATTACATTAAATATATATTACACACCCTATGTAAAATATCACAAACTACACCAAATATATATTTTATAATTTACATAAAATATCAAAAGGACAGTAAATATATCTTATATACTGTACATAAAATATCAAAAATTACAGTAAATGTATTTCATATAATGAACATATAATATTAACTAAAAGTACACCGAATACATTTTATATACTGTAAATAAAATATCAAAAACTACAGTAAATATATATTACATACTGTACATAAAATATCAAAAAGTACCCCAAATATGTGTTATATATTCTGTAAATAAACTATGAAAATCTACAGTAATTACATTTAATACACTGTACATAAAATATCAAAAATTCCACCAAATGTATATTATATACTGTAAATAAAATATCAAAAAGTACAGTAAATATATATTACACACCCTATGTAAAATATCACAATCAACACCAAATATATATTATATAATTTACATAAAATATCAAAAGTACACCAAATATATCTTATATACTGTACATAAAATATCAAAAGCTACAGTAAATGTATTTCATATATTGAACATATAATATTAACAAAAAGTATACCGAATACATTTTATATACTCTAAATAAAATATCAAAAAGTACAGTAGATATATATTACATACTGTACGTAGAATATCAAAAAGTACACCAAATATGTGTTATATTTGCTGTAAATAATCTATCAAATTCTACAATAATTATATTTAATATACTGTACATAATATATCAAAAATTACACCAAACGTATATTATATACTGTAAATAAAATATCAAAAAGGACAGTAAATATATACTACACACACTATGTAATATATCAAAAACTACACCAAATATATATTATATAATTTACATAAAATATCAAAACGACACCAAATATATGTTATATACTGTACATAAATATCAAAAAGTAGAGTAAATATATTTCATACATTGTACATATAATATTGACTAAAAGTATGCCAAATACATGTTATATACCGTAAATAAAATATCAAAAAGTACTGTAAATACATATTACATACTGGACATAAAATATCAAAAATTACACCAAATATGTGTTATATATACTGTACATAAACTATCAAAAACTACTGTAATTATATTTAATATACTGTACATAAAATATCAAAAATTACACCAAATGAATATTATATACTGTAAATAAAATATCAAAATGTACAGTAAATATATATCAGACACCCTATGTAAAATATCGATAACTACACCAAATATATATTATATAACTTACATAAAATATCAAAAGGACACCAAATATATCTTATATACTGTACATAAAATATCAAAAATTACAGTAAATATATTTCATATATTGTACATATAATATTAACTAAAAGTACACAAAATACATTTTATATACTGTAAATAAAATATCAAATAGTACAGTAAATATGTATTACATAGTGTACATAAAATATCAAAAAGTACACCAAATATGTTTTATATATACTGTAAATAAACTATAAAATCTACAGTAATTATATTTCATATACTGTACATAAAATATCAAAAATTACACCTAATGTATATTATATACTGTAAATAAAATATCAAAAAGGACACCAAATGTATATTATATACTGTAAATAAAATATTAAAAAGGACAGTAAATATATATTACACCCTATGTAAAATATCAAAAACTACACCAAATATATATTATATAACTTACATAAAATATCAAAAGGACACCAAATATATCTTATATACTGTACATAAAATATCAAAAAGTACACCAAATATGTGGTATATATACTGTAAATATACTATGAAAAACTACAGTACTTATATTTAATATACTGTACATAAAATATCAAAAATTACACCAAATGTGTAATATGTACTGTAAATCAAATATCAAAAACGACAGTAAATATATACTGCACTCCCTATGTAAAATATCAAAAACTACACCAAATATATATTATGTAATTTACATGAAATATCAAAAGGACAGCAAATATATATTATATACTGTACATAAAATATCAAAAATACAGAAAATGTATTTCATATATTGTGCATATAATATTAACTAAAAGTACACCAAATACATTTTTTGTACTGTAAATAAAATATCAAAAAGTACAGTAAATATATATTACATACTGTATATAAAATATCAAAAAGTACATCAAATATGAGTGATATATTCTGTAACCAAACTATCAAAAACTACAATAATTATATTTAATGCACTGTACATAAAATATAAATAATTACACCAAATGTATATTTTATACTGTAATTAAAATATCAAAAAGGACTGTAAATATATATGACACACCGTAGGTAAAATTTCAAAACTACACCAAATATATATTATATAATTTACATTAAATATCAAAAGGACACCAAATATATCTTATATACTGTACATAAAATATCAAAAAGTACAGTAAACATATTTCATATATTGTACATATAATATTAACTAAAAGTACAACAAATACATTTTATGCACAGTAAATAAAATATCAAAACTACAGTAAATATGTATTACATACTGTACATGAAATATCAAAAAGTACACCAAATATGTGTTATATATACTGTAAATAAACTATAAAATCTACAGTAATTATATTTCATATACTGTACATAAAATATCAAAAATTACACCAGTTGTATATTATATACTGTAAAAAAAAATCAAAAAGGACAGTAAATATATATTACACACTCTATGTAAAATATCAAAAACTACACCAAATATATATTATATAATTTACATAAAATATCAAAAGGACACAAAATATATCTTATATACTGTACATAAAATATCAAAATATACAGTAAATATATTTCATGTATTGTGCATATAATATTAACTAAAAGTACACCAAATACATTTTATATACTGTAGATAAAATATCAAAAAGTACAGTAAATATATAGTACATACTGTACATAAAATATCAAATAGTACACTAAATATATTTCATATATTGTACATATAATATTAACTAAAAGTACACAAAATACATTTTATATACTGTAAATAAAATATCAAAAATACAGTAAATATGTATTACATAGTGTACATAAAATATCAAAAATACACCAAATATGTGTTATATATACTCTAAATGAACTATAAAATCTACAGTAATTATATTTAATATACTGTAAATAAAATATCAAAAATTACACCTAATGTATATTATATACTGTAAATAAAATATCAAAAAGTACAGTAAATATATATTACACACCATATGAAAAATATCACAATCTACACCACATATATATTATATGATTTACGTAAAATATCAAAAGGACAACAAATATAACTTATATACTGTACATAAAATATCAAAATGTACAGTAAATATATTTCATATATTGTACATATAATATTAACTAACAGTACACCAAATACATTTTATATACAGTAAATAAAATATCAAAAAGCACAGTAAATATATATTACATACAGTTCGTAAAATATGAAAAAGTAAACCAAATATGTGTTATATATACTGTATATAAACTATCAAAAACTACAGTAAATATATTTAATATACTGTATATAAAATATCAAAAATTACACCAAATGTATACTATATACTGTAAATAAAATATCAAAAAGGACAGTAAATATAAACTACACACCCTATGTAAAATATAAAAAAACTACAACAAATATATATTATATAATTTACATAAAATATCAAAAGGACACCAAATATATCTTATATACAATACATAAAATATCAAAATGTACTGGAAACATATTTCATATATTGTACATATAATATTAACTAAAAGTACACCAAATACATTTTATATACTGTAAATAAAATATCAAAAGGTACAGTAAATATATATTACATACTGTACATAAAATATCAAAAGTACCCCAAATATGTGTTATATATACTGTAAATAAACTATGAAAAACTACAGTAATTATATTTAATATACTGTACATAAAATATCAAAAAGGACACCAAATGTATATTATATACTGTAAATAAAATATCCAAAATACAGTAAATATATATTACACACCATATGTAAAATATCACAAATTACACCAAATATATATTATATAATTTACAAAAAATATCGGAAGGACACCAAATATATCTTATATACTGTACGTAAAATATCAAAAAATACAGTAAATATATTTCATATATTGTACATATAATATTAACTAAAAGTACAACAAATACATTTTATATACTGTAAATAAAATATCAAAAATTACACTAAATATATATTGCATACTGTACATATAATATCAAAAAGTACACCAAACATGTGTTATATATAGTGTAAATAAACTATCAAAAACTACAGTAATTATATTTAATATACTTTTCATAAAACATCAAAAATTACAGCAAATGTATATCATATACTGTAAATAAAATATCAAAAAGGACAGTAAATATATACTACACACCCTATGTAAAATATCAAAAACTACACCAAATATATATTATACAATTTACATAATATATCAAAAGGACACCATATATATATTATATACTGTACATAAAATATCAAAATATACAGGAAATATATTTCATATATTGCACATATAATAATAACTAAAAGTACACCAAATACATTTTATATACTGTAAATAAAATATCAAAATGTACAGTATATATATATTACACACTGTACATAAAATATCAAAAAGTACCCCAAATATGTGTTATATATACTGTAAATAAACTATGAAAAACTACACTAATTATATTTAATATACAGTACATAAAATATCAAAAATTACACCAAATGTATACTATATACTGTGAATAAAATATCAAAAACTACAGTAAATATATATTACAAACCATATGTAAAATATCACAATCTACACCAAATATATATTATGTAATTTACATAAAATATCAAAAGTACACTAAATATATCTTATATACTTACATAAAATATCAAAAAATACACAAAATATATTTCATATATTGTGCATATAATATTAACTAAAAGTACACCAAATACATTTTATATACTGTAAATAAAATATCAAATAGTACAGTAAATATATATTACATACTGAACATAAAATATCAAAAAGTAAACCAAATATGTGTTATATATACTGTAAATAAACTATCAAAAACTACAGTACTTATATTTAATATACTGTACATAAAATATCAAAAATTACACCAAATGTATAATATATACTGTAAATAACATATCAAAAAGGACAGTAAATATATACTACACACCCTATGTAAAATATCAAAAACTACACCAAATATATATTATATAATTTACATAAAATATCAAAACGAAACCAAATATATGTTATATACTGTACATAAATATCAAAAAGTACAGTAAATATATTTCATACATTGTACATATAATATTAACTAAAAGTATGCCAAATACATTTTATATACTGTAAATAAAATATCAAAAAATTACAGTAAAGATATATTACATACTGTACATAATATATCAAAAATACCCCAAATATGTGTTATCTATACTGTAAATAAACTATGAAAAACTTCAGTAATTATATTTAATATACTGTACATAAAATATCAAAAATTACACCAAATGTATATTTTATACTGTAAATAAAATATCAAAAAGTACACTAAATATATATTACACACCATATGTAAAATATCACAATCTTCACCAAGTATATATTATATAATTTACATAAAATATCAAAAGTACACCAAATATATCTTATATACTGTACATAAAATATCAAAAAGTACAGTAAATATATTTCATATATTGTACATATAATATTAACTAACAGTACAACAAATACATTTTATATACTGTAAATAAAATATCAAATAGTACAGTAAATATATATTACATACAGTTCATAAAATACAAAAAAGCATACCAAATATGTGTTATATATACTGTAAATAAACTATCAAAAACTACAGTAATTCTATTTAATATACTGTATATAAAATATCAAAAATTACACCAAATGTATACTATATACTGTAAATAAAATATCAAAAAGGACAGTAAATATATACTACATAACCTATGTAAAATATAAAAAACTACACAAAATATATATTATATAATTTACATAAAAAATCAAAAGGACACCAAATATATCTTATATACTGTACATAAAATATCAAAAGGTACATGAAATATATTTCCTATATTGTACATATAATATTAACTAAAAGTACACCAAATACATTTTATATACTGTAAATAAAATATCAAAAAGTACAGTAAATATATATTACATACTGTATATAAAATATCAAAAAGTACCCCAAATATGTGTTATATATACTGTAAATAAACTATGAGAAACTACAGTAATTATATTTAATATACTGTACATAAAATATCAAAAATTACACCAGATATATATTATATAATGTAAATAAGTTATCAAAAAGTACAGTAAATATATATTACACACCCTATGTAAAATATCACAAACTACACCAAATATATATTTTTTAATTTACATGAAATATCAAAAGGACACCAAATATATCTTATATACTGTACATAAAATATCAAAATGCACAGTAAATATATTTCATATATTGAACATATAATATTAACTAACAGTACACCAAATACATTTTATATACTGTAGATAAAATATCAAAAAGAACAGTAAATATATATTACATACAGTTCATAAAATATAAAAAAGTAAACCAAATAAGTGTTATATATACTGTAAATAAACTATCAAAAACTACAGTAATCATATTTAATATACTGTATATAAAATATCAAAAATTACACCAAATGTATATTATATACTGTATATAAAATATCAAAAAGACAGTAAATATATACTACACACCCTATGTAAAATATCAAAAACTTCTCCAAATATATATTATATAATTTACATAAAATATAAAAGTACACCAAATATATATTATATACTGTACATAAAATATCAAAAAGTACAGTAAATATATTTCATATATTGTACATATAATATTAACTAAAAGAACACCAAATACATTTTATATACTGTAAATAAAATATCTAAATGTACAGTAATTATATATTACATAGTGTACATAAAATATCAAAAAGTAATCCAAATTTGTGTTATATATATTGTAAATAAACTATGAAAAACTACAGTAATTATGTTTAATATACTGTACATAAAGTATCAAAAATTACATCAAATGTATATTATATACTGTAAATAAAATATCAAAATGTACAGTAAATATATATTACACACCATATGTAAAATATCACAATCTACTCCAAATATATATTATATAATTTACATAAAATATCAAAAGGACACTAAATATATCTTACATACTGCACATAAAATACCAAAATTTCAGTAAATATATTTCATATATTGTACATATAATATTAACTAACAGTACACCAAATATATTTTATATACTGTAAATAAAATATCAAATAGTACAGTAAATATATATTACATACAGTTCATAAAATATAAAAAAGTAAACCAAATATGTGTTATATATACTGTAAATAAACAATCAAAAACTTCAGTAATTATATTTAATATACTGTACATAAAATATCAAAAATTACACCAAATGTATATTATATACTGTAAATAAAATATCAAAATTACAGTAAATATATATTACACACCCTATGTAAAATATCACAAACTACACCAAATATATATTTTATAATTTACATAAAATATCAAAAGGACACTAAATATATCTTATATACTGGACATAAAATATCAAAAACTACAGTAAATGTATTTCATATATTGAACATATAATATTAACTAAAAGTACACCGAATACATTTTATATACTGTAAATAAAATATCAAAAACTACAGTAAATATATATTTCATACTGTACATAAAGTATCAAAAAGTACCCCAAATATCTGTTATATATTCTGTAAATTAACTATGAAAATCTACAGTAATTATATTTAATACACTGTACATAAAATATCAAAAATTACACCAAATGTATATTATATACTGTAAATAAAATATCAAAAAGGACAGTAAATATATATTACACACCATATGTAAAGTATCACAATCAACACCAAATATATATTATATAATTTACATAAAATATCAAAAGTACACCAAATATAGCTTATATACTGTACATGAAATATCAAAAAGTACAGTAAATATATTTCATATATTGTACATATTATATTAACTAACAGTATACCAAATACATTTTATATACTGTAAATAAAATATCAAAATGTACAGTAAATATATATTACATACAGTTCATAAAATATAAAAAAGTAAACTAAATATGTGTTATATATACTGTAAATAAACTATCAAAAACTACAGTAATCATATTTAATATACTGTATATAAAATATCAAAAATTACACCAAATGTATATTATATACTGTATATAAAATATCAAAAAGGACAGTAAATATATACTACACACCCTATGTAAAATATCAAAAACTTCTCCAAATATATATTATATAATTTACATAAAATATCAAAAGTACACCAAATATATATTATATACTGTACATAAAATATCAAAAATTACAGTAAATATATTTCACATATTGTACATATAATATTAACTAAAAGTACACCAAATACATTTTATATACTGTAAATAAAATATCTAAAAGTACAGTAATTATATATTACATACTGTACATAAAATATCAAAAAGTAATCCAAATTTGTGTTATATATATTGTAAATAAACTATGAAAAACTACAGTAATTATATTTAATATACTGTACATAAAATATCAAAAATTACATCAAATGTATATTATATACTGTAAATAAAATATCAAAATGTACAGTAAATATATATTACACACCATATGTAAAATATCACAATCTACTCCAAATATATATTATATAATTTACATAAAATATCAAAAGGACACTAAATATAGCTTATATATTGCACATAAAATACCAAAATTTCAGTAAATATATTTCATATATTGTACATATAACATTAACTAACAGTACACCAAATACATTTTATATACTGTAAATAAAATATCAAATAGTACAGTAAATATATATTACATACAGTTCATAAAATATAAAAAAGTAAACCAAATTTGTGTTATATATACTGTAAATAAACAATCAAAAACTTCAGAAATTATATTTAATATACTGTATATAAAATATCAAAAATTACACCAAATGTATATTATATACTGTAAATAAATATCAAAAAGGACAGTAAATATATACTACACACACTATGTAAAATATAAAAAAACTACACCAAATATATATTATACAATTTACATAAAATAAAAAAGGACAGCAAATATATCTTATATACTGTACATAAAATGTCAAAATGTACAGGAAATATATTTCATATATTGTACATATAATAATAACTAAAAGTACACCAAATACATTTTATATACTGTAAATAAAATATCAAAAAGTACAGTAAATATATATTACACACTGTACATAAAATATCAAAAAGTACCCCAAATATGTGTTATATATACTGTAAATAAACTATGAAAAACTACACTAATTATATTTAATATACTATACATAAAATATCAAAAATTACACCAAATGTATATTATATACTGTGAGTAAAATATCAAACATTACAGTAAATATATATTACACACCATATGTAAAATATCACAATCTACACCAAATATATATTATGTAATTTACATAAAATATCAAAAGTACACCAAATATATCTTATATACTGTACATAAAATATCAAAAGTTCACAAAATATATTTCATATATTGTGCATATAATATTAACTAAAAGTACGCCAAATACATTTTATATACTGTAAATAAAATATCAAATAGTACAGTATATATATATTACATACAGTTCATAAAATACAAAAAAGCATACCAAATATGTGTTATATATACTGTAAATAAACTATCAAAAACTACAGTAATTATATTTAATATACTGTATATAAAATATCAAAAATTACACCAAATGTATACTATATACTGTAAATAAAATATCAAAAAGGACAGTAAATATATACTACATAAACTATGTAAAATATAAAAAACTATACCAAATATATATTATATAATTTACATAAAAAATCAAAAGGACACCAAGTATATCTTATATACTGTACATAAAATATCAAAAGGTACATGAAATATATTTCCTATATTGTACATATAATATTAACTAAAAGTACACCAAATACATTTTATATACTGTAAATAAAATATCAAAAAGTACAGTAAATATATATTACATACTGTATATAAAATATCAAAAAGTACCCCAAATATGTGTTATATATACTGTAAATAAACTATGAGAAACTACAGTAATTATATTTAATATACTGTACATAAAATATCAAATATTACACCAAATATATATTATATACTGTAAATAAATTATCAAAAAGTACAGTAAATATATATTAGACACCCTATGTAAAATATCACAAACTACACCAAATATATATTTTATAATTTACATGAAATATCAAAAGGACACCAAATATATCTTATATACTGTACATAAAATATCAAAAAGTACAGTAAATATATTTCATATATTGAACATATAATATTAACTAACAGTACACCAAATACATTTTATATACTGTAGATAAAATATCAAAAAGAACAGTAAATATATATTACATACAGTTCATAAAATATAAAAAAGTAAACCAAATATGTGTTATATATACTGTAAATAAACTATCAAAAACTACAGTAATCATATTTAATATACTGTATATAAAATATCAAAAATTACACCAAATGTATATTATATACTGTATATAAAATATCAAAAAGGACAGTAAATATATACTACACACCCTATGTAAAATATCAAAAACTTCTCCAAATATATATTATATAATTTACATAAAATATCAAAAGTACACCAAATATATATTATATACTGTACATAAAATATCAAAAAGTACAGTAAATATATTTCATATATTGTACATATAATATTAACTAAAAGTACACCAAATACATTTTATATACTGTAAATAAAATATCTAAAAGTACAGTAATTATATATTACATACTGTACATAAAATATCAAAAAGTAATCCAAATTTGTGTTATATATATTGTAAATAAACTATGAAAAACTACAGTAATTATATTTAATATACTGTACATAAAATATCAAAAATTACATCAAATGTATATTATATACTGTAAATAAAATATCAAAATGTACAGTAAATATATATTACACACCATATGTAAAATATCACAATCTACTCCAAATATATACTATATAATTTACATAAAATATCAAAAGGACACTAAATATATCTTATATACTGCACACAAAATACCAAAAGTTCAGTAAATATGTTTCATATATTGTACATATAATATTAACTAACAGTACACCAAATACATTTTATATACTGTGAATAAAATATCAAAAACTACAGTAAATATATATTACATACAGTTCATAAAATATAAAAAAGTAAACCAAATATGTGTTATATATACTGTAAATAAACAATCAAAAACTTCAGTAATTATATTTAATATACTGTACATAAAATATCAAAAATTACACCAAATGTATATTATATACTGTAAATAAAATATCAAAATTACAGTAAATATATATTACACACCCTATGTAAAATATCACAAACTACACCAAATATATATTTATAATTTACATAAAATATAAAAAGGACAGCAAAAATATCTTATATACTGAACATAAAATATCAAAAACTACAGTAAATGTATTTCATATATTGAAAATATAATATTAACTAAAAGTACAGCGAATACATTTTATATACAGTAAATAAAATATTAAAAAATACAGTAAATACATATTTCATACTGTACATAAAGTATCAAAAAGTACCCCAAATATGTGTTATATATACTGTAAATAAACTATGAAAAACTACAGTAATTATATTTGATATACTGTACATAAATTATCAAAAATTACACCAAATATATATTATATACTGTAAATAAAATATCAAAAAGGACAGTAAATATATACTTCACACCCTATGTAAAATATCAAAAACTACTCGAAATATATATTATATAATTTACATAAAATATCAAAAGTACACCAAATATATATTATATACTGTACATAAAATATCAAAAAGTACAGTAAATATATTTCATATATTGTACATATAATATTAACTAAAAGTACACCAAATACATTTTATATACTGTAAATAAAATATCAAAAATTACAGTAATTATATATTACATACTGTACATAAAATATCAAAAAGTAACCCAAATTTGTGTTATATATATTGTAAATAAACTATGAAAAACTACAGTAATTATATTTAATATACTGTACATAAAATATCAAAAATTACACCAAATGTATATTACATACTGTAAATAAAATATCAAAATGTACAGTAAATAGATATTACACACCATATGTAAAATATCACAATCTACCGCAAATATATATTATATAATTTACATAAAATATCTAAAGGACACTAAATATATATTACATACTGCACATAAAATACTAAAAGTACAGTAAATATATTTCATATATTGTACATTTAATATTAACTAACAGTACACCAAATACATTTTATATACTGTAAATAAAATATCAAATAGTACAGTAAATATATATTACACACAGTTCATAAAATATAAAAAAGTAAACCAAATATGTGTTATATATACTGTAAATAAACTATCAAAAACTACAGTAATTATATTTAATATACTGTATATAATATATCAAAAATTACACCAAATGTATATTATATAGTGTAAATAAATACCAAAAAGGACAGTAAATATATACTACACACCCTATGTAAAATATAAAATACTACACCAAATATATATTATACAATTTACATAAAATATAAAAAGGACAGCAAATATATCTTATATACTGTACATAAAATATCAAAATATACAGGAAATATATTTCATATATTGCACATATAATAATAACTAAAAGTACACCAAATATATTTTATATACTGTAAATAAAATATCAAAATGTACAGTATATATATATTACACACTGTACATAAAATATCAAAAAGTACCCAAATATGTGTTATATATACTGTAAATAAACTATGAAAAACTACACTAATTATATTTAATATACAGTACATAAAATATCAAAAATTACACCAAATGTATATTATATACTGTAAATAAAATATCAAAAAGTACAGTAAATATATATTACACACCATATGTAAAATACCACAATCTGCACCAAATATATATTATATAATTTACATAAAATATCAAAAGTACACCAAATATATCTTATATACTGTACATAAAATATCAAAAAGTACAGTATATATATTTCATATATTGTACATATAATATTAACTAACAGTACACCAAATACATTTTATATACTGTAAATAAAATATCAAATAGTACAGTAAATATATATTACATACAGTTCATAAAATACAAAAAAGTATACCAAATATGTGTTATATATACTGTAAATAAACTATCAAAAACTACAGTAATTATATTTAATATACTGTATATAAAATATCAAAAATTACACCAAATGTATACTATATACTGTAAATAAAATATCAAAAAGGACAGTAAATATATACTACATACCCTATGTAAAATATAACAAACTACACCAAATATATATTATATAATTTATATAAAATATCAAAAGGACACCAAATATATCTTATATAGTGTACATAAAATATCAAAATGTACAGGAAATATATTTCCTATATTGTAAATATAATATTAACTAAAAGTACACCAAATACATTTTATATACTGTAAATAAAGTATCAAAAAGTACAGTAAATATATATTACATACTGTATATAAAATATCAAAAAGTACCCCAAATATGTGTTATATATACTGTAAATAAACTATGAAAAATTACAGTAATTATATTTAATATACTGTACATAAAATATCAAAAATTACACCAAATATATATTATATACTGTAAATAAAATATCAAAAAATACAGTAAATATATATTACACACCCTATGTAAAATATCACAAACTACACCAAATATATATTTTATAATTTACATAAAATATCAAAAGGACACCAAATATATCTTATATACTCTACATAAAGTATCAAAATGTACAGTAAATATATTTCATATATTGAACATATAATATTAACTAACAGTACACCAAATACATTTTATATACTGTAAATAAAATTTCAAAAAGAACAGTAAATATATATTACATACAGTTCATAAAATATAAAAAAGTAACCCAAATATGTGTTATATATACTGTAAATAAACTATCAAAAACTACAGTAATTATATTTAATATACTGTACATAAAATATCAAAAATTACACCAAATGTATATTATATACTGTAAATAAATATCAAAAAGGATAGTAAATATATACTACACACACTATGTTAAATATAAAAAAACTACACCAAATGTATATTATACAATTTACATAAAATATAAAAAGGACAGCAAATATATCTTATATACTGTACATAAAATATCAACATGTACAGGAAATATATTTCATATATTGTACATATAATAATAACTAAAAGTACACCAAATACATTTTATATACTGTAAATAAAATATCAAAAAGTACAGTAAATATATATTACACACTGTACATAAAATATCAAAATGTACCCCAAATATGTGTTATATATACTGTAAATAAACTATGAAAAACTACACTAATTATATTTAATATACTGTACATAAAATATCAAAAATTACACCAAATGTATATTATATACTGTGAATAAAATATCAAACACTACAGTAAATATATATTACACACCATATGTAAAATATCAAAATCTACACAAAATATATATTATGTAATTTACATAAACTATCAAAAGTACACCAAATATATCTTATATACTGTACATAAAATATCAAAAAGTACACAAAATATATTTCATGTATTGTGCATATAATATTAACTTAAAGTACACCAAATACATTTTATATACTGTAAATAAAATATCAAATAGTACAGTAAATATATATTACATACTGAACACAAAATATCAAAAAGTAAACCAAATATGTGTTATATATAGTGTAAATAAACTATCAAAAACTACATTACTTATATTTAATATACTGTACATAAAATATCAAAAATTACACCAAATGTATAATATATACTGTAAATAACATATCAAAAACACAGTAAATATATACTACACACCCTATGTAAAATATCAAAAACTACACCAAATATTTATTATATAATTTACATAAAATATCAAAACGAAACCAAATATATGTTATATACTGTATATAAATATCAAAAAGTACAGTAAATATATTTCATACATTGTACATATAATATTAACTAGAAGTACTCCAAATACATTTTATATACTTTAAATAAAATATCAAAAAGTACAGTAAAGATATATTACATACTGTACATAAAATATCAAAAATACCCCAAATATGTGTTATATATACTGTAAATAAACTATGAAAAACTACAATAATTATATTTAATATACTGTACATAAAATATCAAAAATTACACCAAATGTATATTATATACTGTACATAAAATATCAAAAATTACACCAAATGTATATTATATACTGTAAATAAAATATCAAAAATTACAGTAAATATATATTACACACCATATGTAAAATATCACAATCTGCACCAAATATATATTATATAATTTACATAAAATATCAAAAGTACACCAAATATATCTTATATACTGTACATAAAATATCAAAAATTACAGTAAATATATTTCATATATTGTACATATAATATTAACTAACAGTACACCAAATACATTTTATATACTGTAAATAAAATAGCAAATAGCACAGTAAATATATATTACATACAGTTCATAAAATACAAAAAAGTATACCAAATATGTGTTATATATACTGTAAATAAACTATCAAAAACTACAGTAATTATACTTAATATACTGTACATAAAATATCAAAAATTACGCCAAATGTATGTTATTTACTGTAACTAAAATACCAAAAAGTACAGTTAAAATATATTACACACCAAATGTAAAATATCACAATCTACACCAAATATATATTACATAATTTACCTAAAATATCAAAAGGACACCAAATATATCTTATATACTGTACATAAAATATCAAAAAGTACAGTAAATATATTTCATATATTGTACATATAATATTAACTGAAAGTAAACCAAATAAATTTTATATACTGTAAATAAAATATCCAAATGCACAGTAAATATATATTACATACGGTACATAAAATATCAAAAAGTACACCTAATATGTGTTATATATACTGTAAATATACAATCATAAAATAGAGTAATTATATTTAATATACTGTACATAAAATATCAAAAATTACACGAAATGTATACTATATACTGTTAAAAAAAATCTAAAATTACAGTAAATATACGTTACACACTCTATGTAAAATATGAAAAACTATGCCAAATATATATTATATAATTTACGTAAAATATCGAAAGTACACCAAATAGATATTTTATACTGTACATAAAGTATCAAAAAGTACAGTATATATATTTCATATATTGTACATATAATATTAACTAAAAGTACACCAAATACATTTTATATACTGTAAATAAAATATCCAATAGTACAGTAAATATATATTACATACTGTACATAAAATATAAAAAAGTACACCAAATATGTGTTATATATACTGTAAATAAACTATAAAAACTACAGAAATAATATTTAATATACTGTACATAAAATATCAAAAATGACACTAAATGCATGTTATATGCTATAAATAAAATATCAAATAGTACAGTAAATATTTATTACACACTCTATGTAAAATATCAAAAACTACACCAAATATATGTTATATAATTCATATAAAATACCAAAAGTACACCAAATATATATTATATACTGTACATAAAATATCAAAAAGTACAGTAAATATATTTCATATATTGTACATATAATATTAACTAAAAGTACACCAAATACATTTTATATACTGTAAATAAAATATCAAAAAGTACAGTAATTATATATTACATACTGTACATAAAATATCAAAAAGTAATCCAAATTTGTGTAATATATATTGTAAATAAACTATGAAAAACTACAGTAATTATGTTTAATATACTGTACATAAAATATCAAAAATTACACCAAATGTATATTATATACTGTAAATAAAATATCAAAAAGTACAGTAAATATATATTACACACCATATGTAAAATATCACAATCTGCACCAAATATATATTATATAATTTACAGAAAATATCAAAAGTACACCAAATATATCTTATATACTGTACATAAAATATCAAAAAGTACAGTAAATATATTTCATATATTGTACATATAATATTAACTAACAGTACACCAAATACATTTTATATACTGTAAATAAAATATCAAATAGTACAGTAAATATATATTACATAGAGTTCATAAAATACAAAAAAGTATACCAAATATGTGTTATATATACTGTAAATAAACTATCAAAAACTACAGTAATTATATTTAATATACTGTATATAAAATATCAAAAATTACACCAAATGTATACTATATACTGTAAATAAAATATCAAAAAGGACAGTAAATATATACTACATACCCTATGTAAAATATAACAAACTACACCAAATATATATTATATAATTTATATAAAATATCAAAAGGACACCAAATATATCTTATATACTGTACATAAAATATCAAAATGTACAGGAAATATATTTCCTATATTGTACATATAATATTAACTAAAAGTACACCAAATACATTTTATATACTCTAAATAAAATATCAAAAAGTACAGTAAATATATATTACATACTGTACATAAAATATCAAAAAGTACACCAAATGTGTGTTATATATACTGTAAATAAACTATCAAAAACTACAGTAATTATATTCAATATACTGTACATAAAATATCAAAAATTACTCCAAATGTACATTATATAGTGTAAATAATATATCCAAAATACAGTAAATATATAACACACCCTTTGTAAAATATCCAAATTTACACCAAAGATATATTATATAATTTACAAAAAATATCGGAAGGACACCAAATACATCTTATATACTGTACGTAAAATATCAAAAACTACAGTAAATATATTTCATATATTGTACATATAATATTAACTAAAAGTACATCAAATACATTTTATATACTGTAAATGAGATATCAAAAAGTACAGTAAATGTATATTACACACTGTATTAAGATATCAAAAAGTACACCAAGAATGTGTTATATATAGTGTAAATAAACTATCAAAAACTACAGTAATTATATTAATATACTGTACATAAAATATAAAAATTACACCAAATGTATATTATATACTGTAAATAAAATATCAAAAAGGACTGTAAATGTATATGACACACTCTATGTAAAATATCAAAAAATATATCAAATATATATTATATAATTTACATAAAATATCAAAAAGACACCAAATATATCTTATGTACTGTACATAAAATATCAAAAAGTACAGTAAATATATTTCATATATTGTACAAATTAACTAAAATTACACCAAATACATTTTATATAGTGTAAATAAAATATCAAAAATACAGTAAATATATATTACATAATGTATATAAAATATCAAAAAGTACACCAAATATGTGTTATAGATACTGTAAATAAACTATCAAAATCTACAGTAATTACATTTAATATACTGTTTGTAAAATATCAAAAATTACACCAAATGTATATCATATACTCTAAATAAAATATGAAAAAGGACAGTAAATCTATATTACGCACCCTATGTAAAATATCATAAACTACACCAAATATATATTATATAATTTACATAAAATATGAAAAGGACACCAAATATATCTTAAATACTGTACATGAAGTATCAAAAAGTACAGTAAATATATTTCATATATTGTACATATAATATTAAATAAAAGTACACGAAATACATTTTATATACTGTAAATAAAATATCAAAATTTACAGTAAATATATATTACATACTGTACATAAAATATCAAAAAGTACACCAAATATGTGTTATATATACTGTAAATAAACTATCAAAAACTACAGTAATTATATTCAATATACTGTACATAAAATATAAAAATTACACCAAATGTATATTATATACTGTAAATAAAATATCCAAAATACAGTAAATATATATTACACACCCTATGTAAAATATCCAAATTTACACCAAATATATATTATATAATTTACAAAAAATATCAGAAGGACACCAAATATATCTTATATAGTGTACGTAAAATAAAAAAACTACAGTAAATATATTTCATATATTGTACATATAATATTAACTAAAAGTACACCAAATACATTTTATATACTGTAAATAAAATATCAAAAATTACAGTAAATATATATTACATACTGTACATAAAATATCAAACAGTACAACAAATATGTATCATATATACTGTAATTATCAAAAACTACAGTAATTATATTCAATGTACGGTATATAAATTATCAAAAATTACACCAAATGTAAATTATTTACTGTAAATAAAATATCAAAAAGGACAGTAAATATATAATGCACACCCTAAGTAAAATATCAAAAACTACAGCAAATATATATTATATAATTTTCATAAAATATCAAAAGGACACCAAATATATCTTATATACTCTATATAAAATATCAAAAAGTACAGTATATATATTTCATATATTGTACATCTATTATTAACTAAAAGTACACCAAATATACTTTATATACTGTAAATAAAATATCAAAAATTACAGTAAATATATATTACATACTGTACATAAAATTTCAAAAAGTACACCAAATATGTGTTATATATACTGTAAACTATCAAAAACTTCAGTAATTATATATAATATACTGTACATAAAATATCAAAAATCACACCAAATGTATATTATATACTGTAAATAAAATATCAAAAAGTACAGTAAATATATTTCATATATTGTACATGTAATATTAACTAAAAGTACACCAAATACATTTTATACACTGTAAATAAAATATCAAAAAGTACAGTAAATATATATTACATACAGTACATAAAATATAAAAAAGTACACCGAATATGTGTTATATATACAGTAAATAAGGTGTGAAAAACTACAGTAATTATATTTAATATACTGTACATAAAATATCAAAAATTACTCCAAATGTACATTATATAGTGTAAATAATATATCCAAAATACAGTAAATATATATTACACACCCTATGTAAAATATCAAAAATTACACCAAATATATATTATATAATTTACAAAAAATATCGGAAGGACACGAAATATATCCTATATACTGTACGTAAAATATCAAAAACTACATTATATAAACTTCATATATTGTACATATAACATTAACTAAAAGTACACCAAATACATTTTATATACTGTAAATAAAATATCAAAAATTTCAGTAAATACATATTACATACTCTACATAAAATATTAAAAAGTACACCAAATATGTGTTATATATACTGTAATTATCAGAAACTACAGTAATTATATTTAATATACTGTACATAAAATATCAAAAATTACACCAAATGTATATTATATACTATAAATAAAATATCAAAAAGTACAGTAAATATATATTACACAACCTATGTAAAATATAAAATACTACACCAAATATATATTATATAATTTACATAAAATATCAAAAGGCCACCGAATATCTCTTATATACTGTACATAAAATACCAAAAAGTACAGTAAATAGGTTTCATATATTGTACATATAATATTAACTAAAAGTACAAAAAATACATTTCATATAATGTAAATAATATTTCAAAAAGTACAGTAAATATATATTACATACTGTACATAAAATATCAAAAAGTAGAGTAAATATATATTACACACCCTATGTAAAATATCAAAAACTACACCAAATATATATTATATAATTTAAATAAAATATCTAAAGGACACCAAATATATCTTATATACTGTAGATAAAATATCAAAAAGTACAGTAAATATATTTCATATATTGTACATATAATATTAACTAAAAGTACAACAAATACATTTTATGTACTGTAAATAATATTTCAAAAAGTACAGTAAATATATATCACATACTGTACATAATATATCAAAAAGTACACCAAATATGTGTTATATATACTGTAAATAAACTACCAAAAACTACAGTAATTATATTTAATATACTGTACATAAAATATCAAAAATTACACCAAATGTATAATATATACTCTAAATAAAATATGAAATAGGACAGTAAATATATATTACACTCCCTATGTAAAATATCAAAAACTAAACCAAATATATATTATATAATTTACATAAAATATCAAAAGACCACCAAATATATCTTATATACTGTACATAAAATATCAAAAAGTACAGTAAATATGTTTCATATATTTTACATATAATATTAACTAAAAGTACACAAAATACATTTTATATACTGTAAATAAAATATCAAAATCCTGTAAATATATGTTACATACTTTACATAAAATATCAAAAACTACAACAAATATGTGTTATATATAGAGTAAATAAACTATCAAAAACTACAGTAATTATATTTAATATACTCTACATAAAATATGAAAAATTACACAAAATGTATATTGTATACTGTAAAAAAAAATCAAAAACTACAGTAAATATATATTACACAAGCTATGTAAAATATCACAAACTACACCAAATATATATTATATAATTTACATAAAATATCAAAAGGACACCAAATATATCTTATACTGTACATAAAATATCAAATAGTAGAGTAAATATATTTCATATATTGTACATATAATATTAACTAAAAGTACACCAAATACATTTTATATACTGTAAATAAAATATCAAAAAGTACAGTAAATATATATTACATACTGTACATAAAATAACAAAATGTACACCAAATATGTGTTATATATACTGTAAATAAACTATCAAAAATAGAGTAATTATATTTAACATACTGTAGAAAAAATATCAAAAATTACACCAAATGTATATTATATAGTGTAAAGAAAATATCAAAAATGACGGTAAATATATATTACACAACCTATGTAAAATACGAAAAACTATTCCAAATATATATTATATAATTTACATAAAATATCAAAAGGACACCAAATATATCTTATATACTGTACATGAAATATCGAAAAGTACAGTAAATATGTTTCATATATTGCACATATAATATTAACTAAAAGTACACGAAATACATTTTATATACGGTAAATAAAATACCAAAAAGTACACTAAATACATATTACATACTGTACATAAAATATCAAACAGTACACCTAATATGTTTTATATATACTGTAAATAAACTATCAAAAACTACAGTAATTATATTTAATCTACTGTACATAAAACATCAAAAATTAAACTAAATATATATTATGTACTGTAAATAAAATATCAAAAAGTACAGTAAATACATATTACACTCTATGGAAAATATCAAAAACTACACCAAATATATATCATATAATTTAAATAAAATAACTAAAGGACACCAAATATATCTTATATACTCTACATAAAATATCAAAAAGTACAGTAAATATATTTCATATATTGTACATATAATATTAACTAAAAGTACAACAAATACATTTTATATACTGTAAATAATATTTCAAAAATACAGTAAATATATATTACATACTGTACATAATATATCAAAAAGTACACCAAATATGTGTTATATATACTGTAAATAAACTGCCAAAAACTACAGTAATTATATTTCATATACTGTATATAAAATATCAAAAATTACACCAAATGTTTAATATATACTCTAAATAAAATATGAAATAGGACAGTAAATATATATTACACTCCCTATGTAAAATATCAAAAACTAAACCAAATACATGTTATATAATTTACATAAAATATCAAAAGGACACCAAATATATATTGTATACAGTACATAAAATATCAAAAATACAGTAAATATATTTCATATATTGTGCATATAATATTAACCAAAAGTACACCAAATACATTTTATATACTGTAAATAAAATATCAAAAAGTACGGTAAATATATATTACATACTGTACATAAAATATCAAAAAGTACACCAAATATGTGTTATATATACAGTATATAAACTATCAAATACTGCAGTACTTATATGTAATATACTGTACATAAAATATCAAAAATTACACCAAATGTATAATATATACAGTAAATAAAATATCATAAAGGACAGTAAATATATACTACACACCTTATGTAAAATATCAAAACTACACCAAACATATATTGTATAATTTACATAAAGTATCAAAAGGACACCAAATATATCTTATATACTGTACATAAAATATCAAAGGTACAGTAAATATATTTCATATATTGTACATATAATATTAACTAAAAGTACACCAAATACATTTTATATACTGTAAATAAAATATCAAAAGATACAGTAAATATATATTACATACTGTACAGAAAATATCAAAAAGTACACCAAATGTGTGTTATATATAATGTAAAAAAACTATCAAAAACTACAGTAATTATATTTAATATACTGTACCTAAAATATCAAAAATTACATGAAACGTATATTATGTACTCTAAATAAAATATGAAAAAAGACAGTAAATATATATTACACACCCTATGTAAAATATCAAAAACTACACCAAATATATATTATATAATTTACATAAAATAACAAAAGGACACCAAATATATATTATATACTGTACATAAAATATCAAAAATTACAGTAAATATATTTCATATATTGTGCATATAATATTAATTAAATTACACCAAATACATTTTATATACTGTAAATAAAATATCAAATAGTACAGTAAATATATATTACATACTGTACATAAAATATCAAAAAGTACACCAAATATGTGTTATATATACTGTAAATAAACTATCAAAAACTACAGTACTTATATTTAATATACTATACATAAAACATCGAAAATTACACCAAATGTACAATATATAGTGTAAATAAAATATCAAAAAGTACAGTAAATATATACTACACCCCCTATGTAAAATATCAAAAACTACACCAAATATATATTATATACTTTACATAAAATATCAAAAGGACACCAAATATATGTTATATACTGTACATAAATATCAAATTTACAGTAAATATATTTCATACATTGTACATATAATATTAACTAAAAGTACACCAAATACATTTTATATACTGTAAATAAAATATCAAAAAGTACAGTAAATATATATTACATACTGTACATAAAATATCGAAAAGTACACCAAATATGTGTTACATATACTGTACATAAACTATCAAAAACTGTTGTAATTATATTTAATATACTGTACATAAAATATCAAAAATTACACCAAATGCATATTATATACTGTAAATAAAATATCAAAAATTACAATAAATATATATTACACACCCTATGTAAAATAACAATAATTACACCAAATATATATTATATAATTTACGTAAAATATCAAAAGGACACCAAATATATCTTATATACTATACATAAAATATTAAATATTACAATAAATATATTTCATATACTGTATATATAATATTAACTAAAAGTACACAAAATACATTTTATATACTGTAAATAAAATATCAAAAATTACAGTAAATATGTATAACATAGTGTACATAAAATATCAAAAATACACCAAATATGTGTTATATATACTGTTAATAAACTATGAAAAACTACAGTAATTATATTTAATATACTGTACATAATATATCAAAAATTACACGAAATATATATTATATACTGTAAATAATATATCAAAAAGTACAGTAAATATATATTACACACCATATGTAAAATATCACAATCTACACAAAATATATATTATATAATTTACATAAAATATAAATAGTACACCAAATATATCTTATATACTGTACATAAAATATCAAAAAGTACAGTAAATATATTTCATATATTGTACATATAATATTAACTAACAGTAGAAAAAATACATTTTATATACTGTAAATAAAATATCAAAAAGAACAGTAAATATATATTACATAGAGTTCATGAAATATAAAAAATAAACCAAATATGTGTTATATATACTGTAAATAAACTATCAAACACTACAGTAATTATATTTAATATACTGCATATTAAATATCAAAAATTACACCACATGTATATTATATACAGTAAATAAAATATCAAAAAGGACAGGAAATATATACTACACACCCGATGTAAAATATCAAAAACTACACCAAATATATATTATATAATTTACATATAATATAAAAAGGACACCAAATATATCTTATATACTGTACATAAAATATCAAAAAGTACAGGAAATATATTTCATATATTGTACATATAATATTAACTAAAAGTACACTAAATACATTTTATATACTGTAAATAAAATATCAAAAAGTACAGTAAATATATATTACATACTCTACATAAAATATCAAAAAGTACCCCAAATATGTGTTATATATTCTGTTAATAAATTATGAAAAACTACAGTAATTATATTTAATATACTGTACATAAAATATCAAAAATTACTCGAAATGTATATTATATACTGTAAATAAAATATCAAAAAGTACAGTAAATATGTATTACACACAATATGTAAAATATCACAATCTACACCAAATATATATTATATAATTTACATACAATATCGAAAGGACACCAAATATATCTTATATACTGCACATAAAATAACAAAAATACAGTAAATATATTTCATATATTGTACATATAATATTAACTGAAACTACACCAAATACGTTTTATATAGTGTAAATAAAATATCAAAAAGTACAGTAAATATGTATTATATACTGTACATAAAATATCAAAAAGCTCACCAAATATGTGTTATATATACTCTAAATAAACTATAAAATCTAAAGTAATTATATTTAATATACTGTACATAAAATATCAAAAATTAATCCAAACGTATATTATATACTCTAAATAAAATATGAAAAAGTACAGTAAATATATACTACGCACACTATGTAAAATATCACAAACTACTCAAAATATATATAATATAATTTACATAAAATATCAAAAGTACACCAAATATATATTATGTACTGTACATAAAATATCAAAAAATACAGAAAATATATTTCATATATTGTACATATAATATTAACTGAAAGTACACCAAATGCATTTTATATACTGTAAATAAAATATCAAAAAGTTCTGCAAATATATATTACATACAGTACATAAAATATAAAAAAGTACACCAAATATGTGTTATATATAATGTAAATAAACTATCAAAAACTACAGTAATTATATTTAATTTACTGTATATAATATATCAAAAATTACACAAAATGTATGTTATATACTGTATATAAAATATCAAAAAGGACAGTAAATATATACTGCACACCCTACGTAAAATATCAAAAACTGCACCAAATATATATTATATAATTTACATAAAATATCAAAGGGACCCCAAGTATATCTTATATACTGTACATAAAATATCAAAAAGTACAGTAAATATATTTCATATATTGTGCATATAATATTAACTAAAATTACACCAAATACATTTTATGTACTGTAAATAGAATATCAAAAATACAGTAAATATATATTACATACTGTACATAAAATATCAAAAAGTACACCAAATATGTGTCATATATACTCTAAATAAACTATAAAAAGCTACAATAATTATATTTAATATACTGTATATAAAATATACAAAATTACACCAAATGTATTATATACTGTAAATAAAATATCAAAAAGTAGAGTAAATATATATTACACACCCTATGTAAAATATCAAAAACTACACCAAATATATATTATGTAATTTGCATAAAATATCAAAAGGACACCAAATATATCTTATATACTGTACATAAAATATCTAAATGTACAGTAAATATATTTCATATATTGTACATATAATATTAACTAAAAGTTCACCGAATACATTCTATATACTGTAAATAAAATACCAAATATTACAGTAAATATATATTACATACTGTACATAATACATAAAATAGTACACCAAATATGTGTTATATATACTCTAAATAATCTATCAAAATCTACAGTAATTATGTTTAATATACTGTACATAAAATATCAAAAATTACACGAAATGTATACTATATACTGTAAAAAAAATATCTAAAATTACAGTAAATATATGTTACACACTCTATGTAAAATATCGAAAACTACGACAAATATGTATTATATAATTTACATAAAATATCAAAGGTACACCAAATAGATATTATATACTGTACATAAAATATCAAAAAGTACAGTAAATATATTTCATATATAGTAAATATAATATTAACTAAAACTACACCAAATACATTTTATATACTGTAAATAAAATATCCAATAGTACAGTAAATATATATTACATACTGTACATAAAATATCAAAAAGTACACCAAATATGTGTTATATATACTGTAAATGAAGTATAAAAACTACAGTAATTATATTTATTATACTGTACATAAAATATGAAAAATTACACTAAATGCATATTATATGCTGTAAATAAAATATGAAATAGTACAGTAAATATTTATTACACACTCTATGTAAAATATCAAAAACTACACCAAATATATGTTATATAATTTACATAAAATATGAAATGTACACCAAATATATATTATATTCTCTACATAAAATATCAAAACGCACAGTAAATCTATTTCATATATTGTACATATAATATTAACTGAAAGTACACCAAATACATTTTATATATTGTAAATAAAATATCCAAATGCACAGTAACTATATATTACATACTGTAGATAAAATATCCAAAAGTACACCAAATATGTGTTATATATACTGTAAATAAACAATCAAACAAACAGTAATTATATTTAATATACTGTACATAAAATATCAAAAATTACACGAAATGTATACTATATAGTGTAAAAAAAATCTAAAATTACATTAAATATATATTACCCACTCTATGTAAAATATCAAAAACTATGCCAAATATATATTATATAATTTACATAAAATATCAAAAGTATACCAAATATAAATTATATACTCTACATAAAATATCAAAAAGTACAGTAAATATGTTGCAAATATTGTACATATAATATTAACTAAAAGTACACCAAATACATTTTATATACTGTAAATAAAATATCCAATAGTACAGTAAAGATTACATACTGTATATAAAATATTAAAAATTACACCAAATATGTGTTATATACACTGTAAATAAACTGTAAAAACTACAGTAATTATATTTAATACACTGTACATAAAATATCAAATATTACACTAAATGCATATTATATACTGTAAATAAAATATCAAATATTACAGTAAATATTTATTACACACTCTATGTAAAATATCAAAAACTACGCCAAATATATATTATATAATTTACATAAAATATCAAAAGTACACCAAATATATATTATATACTGTACATAAAATATGAAAAGGTACAGTAAATATATTTCATATATTGTACATATATTAAATAAAGTACACCAAATACATTGTATATACTGTAAATAAAATATCCAATACTACAGTAAATTTATATTACATACTGTACATAAAATATCAAATTGTACACCAAATATGTGTTATATATACTGTAAATAAGCTATCAAATACTACAGTAATTATATTTAATATACTGTACTTAAAATACATACTGTACATAAAATATCAAAAATTACACCAAATATGTGTTATATATACTGTAAAAAAACTATAAAATCTACAGTAATGATATTTAATATACTGTACATATAATATCAAAAATTACACTAACTGCATATTATATACTGTAAATAAAATATCAAATAGTACAGTAAATATTTATTACACACTCTATGTAAAATATCAAAAACTACACCAAATATGTGTTATATATACTGTAAATAAACAATGAAAAATTAGAGTAATTATATTTAATATACTGTACTTGAAATATCAAAAATTACACGAAATGTATACTATACACTGTAAAAAAAATCTAAAATTACAGTAAATATATATTACACACTTTATGTAAAATATCAAAAACTACGCCAAATATATAGGAGATAATTTACATAAAATATCAAAAGTACACCAAATATATATTATGTACTGTACATAAAATATCAAAAATACAGTAAATATATTGCAAAAATTGTACATATAATATTAACTAAAAGTACACCAAATACATTTTATATACTGTAAATAAAATATCGAAAAGTACAGTACAGATATATTACATACTGTACATAAAATATCAAAAAGTACACCAAATATGTGTTATATATACTGTAAATAAACTATAAAAACTACAGTAATTATATTTAATATACTGTACATAAATTATCAAAAATTACACAAAATGTATATTATATACTGTAAATAAAATATCAAAAATTACAGTAAATATATATTACACATTCTATTTAAAATATCAAAAACTACACCAAAAATATATTTTATAATTTACATAAAATATCAAAAGTACACTTAATATATTTTGTATACTGTAGATAAAATATGAAAATGTACAGTAAATATATTTCATATATTGTACATATAATATTAAATAAAGTACACCAAATACATTTTATATACTGTAAATAAAATATCCAATAGTACAGTAAATATTACATACTGTACATAAAATATTAAAAAGTACACCAAATATGTGTTATATATACTGTAAATAAACTGTAAAAACTACAGTAATTATATTTAATACACTGTACATAAAATATCAAAAATTACACTAAATGCATATTATATACTGTAAATAAAATATCAAATAGTACAGTAAATATTTATTACACACTCGATGTAAAATATCAAAAACTACGCCAAATATATATTATATAATTTACATAAAATATCAAAAGTACACGAAATATATATTATATACTGTACATAAAATATCAAAAGTACAGTAAATATATTGCAAATATAGTACATATAATATTAACTAAAAGTACACCAAATACATTTTATATACTGTAAATAAAACATCCAAAATTACAGTAAATATATATTACATACTGTACATAAAATATCGAAAAGTACAACAAATATGTGTTATATATACCGTAAATAAACTTTAAAAACTACAGTAATTATATTTAATATACTGTACATAAAATATCAAAAATTACACTAAATTAATATGATATACATTAAATAAAATATCAAACAGTACAGTAAATATTTATTACGCACTCTATGTAAAATATCAAAAACTACACCAAATATACGTTATATAATTTACGTAAAATATCAAAAGTATGCCAAATATATATTATATACTGTAAATAAAATATCAAAAAGTGCAGTAAATATATATCACACACTGTACCGAAAATATCAAAAACTACACCAAATATATATTATATAATTTACAGAAAATATCAAAAGTACACCAAATACATATTATATACTCTACATAAAATATCAAAATGTACAGTAAATATGTTTCATATATTTTACATATAATATTAACTAAAAGTACACCAAATACATTTTATATACTGTAAATAAAATATCCAAAATACAGCAAATATATATTAGCTACTGTACATAAAAGTATCAAAAAGTACACCAAATATGTGTTATATATACTCTAAATAAACTGTCAAAAACTACAGTAATTGTATTTAATATACTGTACATAAAATATCAAAAATTACACAAAACGTATATTTTATACTGTAAATAAAATATCAAAAATTATAGTAAATATATATTACACAGTCTATGTAAAATATCAAATACTACATCAAATATATATTATATAATTTATATAAAATATCAAAGTTACACCAAATATATATTATATACTGTACATAAAATATCAAAAGTACAGTAAATATATTTCATATATTGTATATATAATACTAAATAAAAGTACACCAAATACATTTTATATACTGTAAAGAAAATATCCAAAATACAGTAAATATATATTACATAATGTACATAAGATATCAAAATGTACACCAAATATGTGTTGTATATATTGTAAATAATCTATCAAAAACTACAGTAATAATATTCAATACACTGTACATAAAATATCAAAAATTACACCAAATGTATATTATATACTGTAAATAAAATATCCAAAAGTACAGTAAATATTTATTACACATTCTTTGTAAAATATCAAAAACTACACCAAATACACATTATATAATTTACAGAAAATATCAAAGTACAACAAATATATATTATATACTGTACATAAAATATCAAAAAGTACAGTAAAAATATCGCAAATATTGTACATATAATATTAACAAAAAGTACACCAAATACATTTTATATACTGTAAATAAAATATCCAATAGTACAGTAAATATATATTACATACTGTACATAAAATATCAAAAAGTACACCAAATATGTGTTATAGATACTGTAAATAAGCTATCAAAACTACAGTAATTATATATAATATACTGTACATAAAATATCAAAAATTACACTAAATGCATATTATATACTGTAAATAAAATATCAAATAGTACAGTAAATATTTATTACAGACTCTATGTAAAATATCAAAAACTACACCAAATATATGTTATATAATTTACATAAAATATCAAAAGTTCACCAAATATATATTATATACTGTACATAAAATATCAAAATGCACAGTAATCTATTTCATATATTGTACGTATAATATTAACTGAAAGTACACCAAATACATTTTATATACTGTAAATAAAATATCCAAAAGCACAGTAAATATATATTACATACTGTACATAAAATTTCAAAAAGTACACCAAATATGTGTTATATATACTGTAAATAAACAATCAAAAACTACAGTAATTATATTTAGTATACTGTACATAAAATATCAAAAATTACACGAAATGTATACTATATACTTTAAAAAATATCTAAAATTACACTAAATATATATTACACACTCTATGTAAAACATCAAAAACTACGCCAAATATATATTATATGATTTACATAAAATATCAAAAGTACACCAAATAGATATTATATACAGTTCATAAAATATGAAAATGTTCAGTAAATATATTTCATATGTTGTACATATAATATTAACTAAAAGTACACCAAATTCATTTTATATAGTGTAAATGAAATATCCAATAGTACAGTAAATATATATTACATATTGTACATAAAATATCAAAAAGTACACCAAATATGTGTTATATATACTGTAAATAAACTATAAAAACTACAGTAATTATATTTAATATACTGTACATAAAATATCATAAATTACACGAAATGCATATTATATACTGTAAATAAAATATCAAATAGTACAGTAAATATTTATTACACATTCTATGTAAAATATCAAAAACTACACCATATATATGTTATATAATTTACATAAAATATCAAATGTACACCAAATATATATTATATTCTGTACATAAAATATCAAAATGCACAGTAAATCTATTTTATATATTTTACATATAATATTAACTGAAAGTACACCAAATACATTTTATATACTGTAAATAAAATATCCAAAAGCACAGTAAATATATATTACATACTGTACATAAAATATCAAAAAGTACACCAAATATGTGTTATATATACTGTAAATAAACAATCAAAAAATACACTAATTATATTTAATATACTGTACATAAAATATCAAAAATTACACGAAATGTATACTATATACCGTAAAAAAAATCTAAAATTACAGTAAATATATATTACACACTCCATGTAAAATATCAAAAACTATACCAAATATACATTACATAATTTACATAAAATATCAAAAGTACACCAAATAGATATTATATACTGTACATAAAATATCAAAGTGTACAGTACATATATTTCATATATTGTACATATAATATTAACTAAAAGTACACCAAATACATTTTATATACTGTAAATAAAATATCCAATAGTACAGTAAATATATATTACATACTGTACATAAAATATCAAAAAGTACACCAAATATGTGTTATATGTACTGTAAATAAAGTGTCAAAAACTACAGTAATTATATTTAATATACTGTACATAAAATGTCAAAAATTACACCAAATGTATACTATATACTGTAAATAATATATCAAAAAGTACAGTAAATATATATTATACACAGTACCGAAAATATCAAAAACTACACCAAATATATATCATATAATTTACAGAAAATATCAAAAGTACACCAAATACATATTATATACTCTACATAAAATATCAAAATGTACATTAAATATATTTCATATATTTTACATATAATATTAACTAAAAGTACACCAAATACATTTTATATAGTGTAAATAATATATCCAAAATACAGTAAATATATATTACCTACTGTACATAAAAGTATCAAAAAGTACAGCAAATATGTGTTATATATACTCTAAATAAACTATCAAAAACTACAGTAATTATATTTAATATACAGTACATAAAATATCAAAAATTATACAAAATGTATATTATATACTGTAAATAAAATATCAAAGTATAGTAAATATATATTACACAGTCTATGTAAAATATCAAAGACTACACCAAATATATATTATATAATTTATATAAAATATCAAATGTACACCAAATATATATTATATACTGTACATAAAATATCAAAAAGTACAGTAAATATATTTTATATATTGTATATATGATATTAACTACAAGTACACCAAATAAATTTTATATACTGTAAATTAAAAATCCAAAATTCAGTAAATATATATTACACAGTGTACAGAAAATATCAAATTACACCAAATATGTGTTGTATATACTGTAAATAAAGTATCAAAAACGACAGTAATTATATTCAATATAGTGTACATAAAATATGAAAAATTACACCAAATGTATATTATATACTGTAAATAAAATATCAAAAAGTACAGTAAATATATTTTACACATTCTATGTAAAATATCAAAAACTACACTAAATATACATTATATAATTTACATAAAATATCAAAGTAGAAAAAATATATATTCTATACTGTACATAAAATATCAAAAAGAACAGTAAATATATCGCAAATATTGTACATATAATATTAACAAAAAGTACATGAATTACATTTTATATACTGTAAATAAAATATCCAATAGTACAGTAAATATATATTACATACTGTACATAAAATATAAAAGTACACCAAATATGTGTTATATATACTGTAAATAAACTGTCAAAATCTACAGTAATTATATTTAATATACTATACATAAAATGTCAAAAATTACACCAAATGTATATTATATACTGTAAATAAAATATCAAATAGTACAGTAAATATTTATTACACACTCTATGTAAAATATCAAAAACTACACCAAATATATGTTATATAATTTACATAAAATATCAAAAGTACACCAAATATATATTATATACTGTAGATAAAATATCAAAATGCACAGTAAATCTATTTCGTATATTGTACATATAATATAAACTGAAAGTACACCAAATACATTTTATATACTGTAAATAAAATATCCAAAAGCACAGTAAATAGATATTACATACTGTACATGAAATATCAAAAAGTACACCAAATATGTGTTATATATACTGTAAATAAACTATAAAAAACGACAGTAATTATATTTAATATACTGTACATAAAATATCAAAAATTACACTAAATGCATATTATATACTATAAATAAAATATCAAATAGTACAGTAAATATTTATTACACACTCTATGTAAAATATCAAAAACTACACCAAATATATGTTATATAATTTACATAAAATATCAAAAGCACACCAATTATATATTATATACTGTACATAAAATATCAAAAATTACACGAAATGTATACTATATACTGTAAAAAAAATCTAAAATTACAGTAATTATATATTACACACTCTATGTAAAATATCAAAAACTACGCCAAATATATATTGTATAATTTACGTAAAATATCAAATGTATAACAAATATATAGTATATACTGTACATAAAATATCAAAAGGTACAGTATATATATTGCAAATATTGTACATATAATATTACCTAAAAGTACACCAAATGCATTTTATATACTGTAAATAAAATATCCAAAAGTACAGTAAATATATCTCATATACTGTACATAAATTATCAAAAATACACCAAATACGTGTTATATATACTGTTAATAAACTATAAAAACTACAGTAATTATATTTAATATACTGTACATAAAATATCAAAAATTACACTAAATGCATATTATATACTGTAAATAAAATATCAAATAGTACAGTAAACATTTATTACACACTCTATGTAATTTATCAAAAACTACACCATATATATGTATATAATTTACATAAAATATCAAATGTACACCAAATATATATTAAATTCTGTACATAAAATATCAAAATGCACAGTAAATCTATTTCATATATTGTACATATAATATTAACTGAAAGTACACCAAATACATTTTATATACTGTAAATAAAATATCCATAATCACAGTAAATATATATTACATACTGTACATAAAATATCAAAAAGTACACCAAATATGTGTTATATATACTGTAAATAAACAATCAAAAAATACACTAATTATATTTAATATACTGTACATAAAATATCAAAAATTACACGAAATGTATACTATATACCGTAAAAAAAATCTAAAATTACAGTAAATATATATTACACACTCTATGTAAAATATCAAAAACTACGCCAAATATACATTACATAATTTACATAAAATATCAAAAGTACACCAAATACATATTATATACTGTACATAAAATATCAAAGTGTACAGTATATATATTTCATATATTGTACATATATTAACTAAAAGTACACCAAATACATTTTATATACTGTAAATAAAATATCCAATAGTACAGTAAATATATATTACATACTGTACATAAAATATAAAAGTACAACTAATATGTGTTATATATACTGTAAATAAACTGTCAAAAACTACAGTAATTATATTTAATATACTGTACATAAAATGTCAAAAATTACACCAAATGTATATTATATACTGTAAATAAAATATGAAATAGTACAGTAAATATTTATTACACACTCTATGTAAAATATCAAAAACTACACCAAATATATGTTATATAATTTACATAAAATATCAAAAGTACACCAAATATATATTATATACCGTACATAAAATATCTAAATGCACAGTAAATCTATTTCGTATATTGTACATATAATATAAACTGAAAGTACACCAAATACATTTTATATACTGTAAATAAAATATCCAAAAGCACAGTAAATAGATATTACATACTGTACATGAAATATCAAGAACTACACCAAATATGTGTTATATATACTGTAAATAAACTATAAAAAACGACAGTAATTATATTTAATATACTGTACATAAAATATCAAAAATTACACTAAATGCATATTTTATACTGTAAATAAAATATCAAAAAATACAGTAAATATATATTACTCACCCTATGTAAAATATCACAAACTACACCAAATATATATTTTATAATTTACATAAAATATCAAAAGGACACCAAATACATTTTATATACTGTACATAAAGTATCAAAATGTACAGTAAATATATTTCATATATTGAACATATAATATTAACTAACAGTACACCAAATACATTTTATATACTTTAAATAAAATTTCAAAAAGAACAGTAAATATATATTACATACAGTTCATAAAATATAAAAAAGTAAACCAAATATGTGTTATATATACTGTAAATAAACTATCAAAAACTACAATAATTATATTTAATATACTGTACATAAAATATCAAAAATTACACCAAATGTATATTATATACTGTAAATAAAATATCAAAATTGCAGTAAATATATATTACACACACTATGTAAAATATCACACACTACACCAAATATATATTTTATAATTTACATAAAATATCAAAAGTACACCAAATATATATTATATACTGTACATCAAATATCAAAAAGTACAGTAAATATATTTCATATATTGTACATATAATATTATCTAAAAGTACACCGAATACATTTTATATACTGTAAATAAAATATCAAAAACTACAGTAATTATATATTACATACTGTACATAAAATATCAAAAAGTAACACAAATTTGTGTTATATATATTGTAAATAAACTATGAAAATCTACAGTAATTATATTTAATACACTGTACATAAAATATCAAAAATTACACCAAATGTATATTATATACTGTAAATAAAATATCAAAATGTACAGTAAATATATATTACACACCATGTGTAAAATATCACAATCTACTCCAAATATATATTATATAATTTACATAAAATATCAAAAGGACACTAAATATATCTTATATACTGCACATAAAATACCAAAAGAACAGTAAATATATTTCATATATTGTACATATAATATTAACTAACAGTACAGCAAATACATTTTATATACTGTAAATAAAATATCAAATAGTACAGTAAATATATATTACATACAGTTCATAAAATATGAAAAAGTAAACCAAGCATATGTTATATATATTGTAAATAAACTATCAAAAACTACAGTAATTATATTTAATATACTGTATATAAAATATCAAAAATTACACCAAATGTATATTATATACAGTAAATAAAATATCAAAAAGGACAGTAAATATATACTACACACCCTATGTAAAATATAAAATACTACACCAAATATATATTATACAATTTACATAAAATATAAAAAGGACAGCAAATATATCTTATATACTGTACATAAAATATCAAAATGTACAGGAAATATATTTCATATATTGTACATATAATAATAACTAAAAGTACACCAAATACATTTTATATACTGTAAATAAAATATCAAAGTACAGTAAATATATATTACACACTGTACATAAAATATCAAAAAGTACCCCAAATATGTGTTATATATACTGTAGATAAACTATGAAAAACTACACTAATTATATTTAACATACTGTACATAAAATATCAAAAATTACACCAAATGTATCTTATATAATGTCAATAAAATATCAAAAACTACAGTAAATATATATTACACACCATATGTAAAATATCACAATCTACACCAAATATATATTATATAATTTACATAAAATATCAAAAGTACACCAAATATATCTTATATACAGTACATAAAATATCAAAAAGTACACAAAATATATTTCATGTATTGTGCATATAATATTAACTAAAAGTACACCAAATACATTTTATATACTGTAAATAAAATATCAAATAGTACAGTAAATATATATTACATACTGAACATAAAATATCAAAAAGTAAACCAAATATGTGTTATATATACTGTAAATAAACTATCAAATACTACAGTACTTATATTTAATATACTGTACATAAAATACCAAAAATTACACCAAATGTATAATATATACTGTAAATTACATATCAAAAAGGACAGTAAATATATACTACACACCCTATGTAAAATATCAAAAACTACACCAAATATATATTATATAATTTACATAAAATATCAAAACGAAACCAAATATATGTTATATACTGTACATAAATATCAAAAAGTACAGTAAATATATTTCATACATTGTACATATAATATTAAATAAAAGTACACCAAATACATTTTATATACTGTAAATAAAATATCAAATATTACAGTAAAGATATATTACATACTGTACATAAAATATCAAAAATACCCCAAATATGTGTTATATATAGTGTAAATAAACTATGAAAAACTACAGTAATTATATTAATATACTGTACATAAAATATCAAAAATTACACCAAATATATATTATATACTGTAAATAAACTATCAAAAATACAGTAAATATATATTACACACGCTATGTAAAATATAACAAACTACACCAAATATATATTTTATAATTTACATAAAATATCAAAAGGACGCTAAATATATCTTATATACTGTAAATAAAATATGAAAAACTACAGTAAATATGTTTCATAGATTGTACATATAATATTAACCAAAAGTACAACAAATACATTTTATATACTGTAAATAAAATTTCAAAAATTACAGTAAATATATATTACATACTGTATATAAAATATCAAAAAGTACACCAAATATGTGTTATATATACTGTAAATAAACTATGAAAAACTACAGTAATTATATTTAACATACTGTACATAAAATATCAAAAATTACACCAAATGTATATTATATACTGTAAATAAAATATTAAAAATGACAGTAAATATATATTACACCCTATGTAAAATATCGAAAGCTACACCAAAAATATATTATATAATTTATATAAAATATCAAAAGGACAACAAATATATCTTATATACTGTACGTAAAATATCAAAAAGTACACCAAATGTGTGGTGTATATACTGTAAATATACTATGAAAAACTACAGTACTTATATTTAATATACTGTACATAAAATATCAAAAATTTCACCAAATGTATAATATATACTGTAAATCAAATATCAAAAAGGACAGTAAATATATACTGCACTCCCTATGTAAAATATCAAAAACTACACCAAATATATATTATGTAATTTACATGAAATATCAAAAGGACAGCAAATATATATTATATACTGTACATAAAATATCAAAAATACAGAAAATGTATTTCATATATTGTGCATATAATATTAACTAAAAGTACACCAAATACATTTTATGTACTGTAAATAAAATATCAGAAAGTACAGTAAATATATATGACATACTGTACATAAAATATCAAAAAGTACACCAAATATGTGTTATATATATACTGAAAATAAACTATCAAAAACAACAGTAATTATATATAATATACAGTACATAAAATATCAACAAAGACACCAAATGTATATTATATACTGCAAATAAAATATCAAAAAGGACAGTAAACATATATCACACACCCTATGTAAAATATTAAAAACTACACCAAATATATGTTATATAATTTACATAAAATATCAAAAGGACACCAAATATATCTTATATACTGTACATAAAATATCAAAAAGTACAGTAAATATATTTCATATACTGTACATATAATAATAACTAAAAGTACACCACATACATTTTATATATTGTAAATAAAATATCAAAAATTACAGCAAGTGTATATTACATACTGTACATAAAATATCAAAAAGTACACCAAGTATGTGTTATATATATTGTAAATAAACCATCAAAAACTACAGTAATTATATTTAATATACAATACATAAAATATCAAAAATTAAACCAAGTGTATAGTATATACTGTAAATAAAATATCAAAAAGGACAGTAAATATATATGACACACCATATGTAAAATATCAAAAACTGCACCAAATATATATTATATAATTTACATAAAATATCAAAAGGACACCAAATATATCTTATATACTGTACATAAAATATCAAAAAGTACAGTAAATATATTTCATATATTCTACAAATAATATTAACTAAAAGTAAACCAAGTACATTTTATATGCTGTAAATAAAATATCAAAAAGTACAGTAAATATATATTACATACTGTACATAAAATATCAAAAAGTACACCAAATATGTGTTATATATACTGTAAATAAACTATCAAAATATACAGTAATTTTATTTAATATACTGTACATAAAATATCAAAAATTACACCAAATGTATATTATATACACTAAATAAAATATGAAAAAGGACAGTAAATATATATTACACTCTATGTAAAATATCAAAAACTACTCCAAATATATATTATATAATTTACATAAAATATCAGAAGTACACCACTATATATTATATACTGTACATAAAGTATCAAAAAGTACAGTAAATATATTTCATATATTGTACATATAATATTAACTAAAAGTACACCAAATACATTTTATATTCTGTAAATAAAATATCAAAACACAGTAAATATATATTACATACTGTACATAAAATATCAAAAAGTACACTAAATATGTGTTATATATACTCTAAATAAACTATCACAAACTACAGTAATTATATTTAATATACTGTACTTAAATTATCAAAAATTACACCAAATGTATATTATATACTGTAAATAAATATCAAAAACTAGAGTAAATATATATTACACACCCTATGTAATATATCAAAAACTACACCAAATATATATTATATAATTTACATTAAATATCAAGAGGCCCCCAAATATAACTTATATACTGTAAATAAAATATCAAAAAGTACAGTAAATATGTTTCATATATTGTATATATAATATTAACTAAAAGTACACCAAATACATTTTATATACTGTAAATAAAATTTCAAAATGTACAGTAAATATATAATACATACTGTACATAAAATATCAAAAAGTACACCAAATACGTGATATATATATTAAATAAGCTATCACAAACCACAGTAATTATATTTAATATACTGTACATAAAATATCAAAAATTACTCCAAATGTATATTATATACCCTAAATAAAATATGAAAAAGGACAGTAAATATATATTTCACACTATGCAAAATATCAAAAACAACAGCAAATATATATTATGTAAATTACATAAAATATCAAAAGGACACAATGTATATATTATATACTGTAAAGAAAATATCAAAAAGTACATTAAATATATTTCATATATTGTACATATAATATTAACTAAAAGTACACCAAATACATTTTATATACTATAAATAAAATATCAAAATACAGTAAATATATATTACATACTGTACTTAAAATATCAAAAAGTACACCAAATATGTGTTATATATACTGTAAATAAACTATGAAAAACTAAAGTAATTATATTTAATATAATGAACATAAGATATCAAAAATTACACAAAATATATATTATATACTCTAAATAAAATATGAAAAAGGACAGTAAATGTATATTACACTCTATGTAAAATATCAAAAACTACACCAAATATATATTATATAATTTACATAAAATATCAAAAGGACGCCAAATATTTATTATATACTGTATATAAAATATCAAAAAGTACAGTAAATATATTTCATATATTGTACATATAATATTAACTAAAAGTACACCAAATATGTTTTATATATACTATAAATAAACTATCAAAAACTACAGTAATTATATTTAATATACTGTACATAAAATATCCAAAGGTACACCCAATATGTGTTATATAAACTGTAAATAAACTATCAAAAACTACAGTAATTATATTTAATATACTGTACATAAAATATCAAAAATTACACCAAGTGTATAATATATACTGTAAATAATATATCAAAAAGGACAGTAAATATACATTACGCACCCTATGTAAAATATCAAAAACTACACAAAATATATATTATTTAATTTACCTAAAATATCTAAAGGACACCAAATATATCTTATACACTGTACAAAAAATATCAAAAAGTACAGTAAATATATTTCATATATTGTGCATATAATATTAACTAAAAGTACAACAAATACATTTTATGTACTGTAAATAAAATATCAAAAAGTACTGTAAATAAAATATCAAAAAAACAGTAAATATATATTACACACCCTATGTAAAATATCAAAAACTACACCAAATACATATTATATAATTTACATAATATATCAAAAGCACATGAAATATATATTAAATACTGTAAATAAAATACCAAAAAGTACAGTAAATATATTTCATATGTTGTACATATATTTCCTAAAAATACACAAAATACATTATTTATACTGTAAACAAAATATCAAAAATACAGTCTATATATTACATACTGTACATAAAATATCAAACAGTACACCAAATATGTTTTATATATCCTGTAAATACGCTCTCAAAATCTACAGTAATATTTAATATACTGTACATAAAATATCAAAAATTACACCAAATGTATATCATATACTGTAAAAAAAGTATCAAAAATTAGAGTAAATATATATTACACACAGTACATGAAATATCAAAAACTACACCAAATTTATGTTTTATAATTTACAGAAAATATTAAATGTACACAAAATACACATTATATACTGTACATAAAATATCAAATAGTACTGTAAATATATTTCATATTTTGTACATATAATATTATCTAAAGGCACACCAAGTACATATTATATACTGTAAATAAAATACCAAAAACTACAGTAAATATATAATACATACTGTACACAAAATATAAAAAGTACACCAAATATGTGTTATATATACTGTAAATAAACTATCAAAAACTACAATAATTATATTTAATATAGTGTATATAAATTATCAAAAATTACATGAAATGTATACTATATACCTTAAAAAAAATCTAAAATTACAGTAAATATATATTACACACTCTATGTAAAATATCAAAACTACGCCAAATATACGATATATAATTTACATAAAATATCAAAAGTACACCAAATAGATATTATATACTGTACATAAAATATCAAAGTGTACAGTAAATATATTTCATATATTGTACATATAATATAAACTAAAAGTACACCAAATACATTTTATATACTGTAAATAAAATATCCAATAGTACAGTAAATATATATTACATACTGTACATAAAACATCAAAAAGTACACCAAATATGTGTTATATATACTGTAAATAAACTATAAAAACTACAGTAATTATATTTAATATACTGTACATAAAATACCAAAAATTACACTAAATGCATATTATACACTGTAAATAGAATATCAAATAGTACAGTAAATATTTATTACATACTCTATGTAAAATATCAAAAACTACACCAAATATGTGTTATATATACTGTAAATAAACAATCAAAAATTACAGTAATTATATTTAATATACTGTACATAAAATAACAAAAATTACACGAAATGTATACTATATACTGTAAAAAAATTCTAAAATTACAGTAAATATCTATTACACACACTATGTAAAATATCAAATACTACGCCAAATATATATTAGATAATTTACATAAAATATCAAAAGTACACCTAATATATATTATATACTGTACATAAAATATCAAAAATACTGTAAATATATTGCAAATATTGTACATATAATATTAACTAAAAGTACACCAAATACATTTTATATACTGTAAATAAAATATCCAAAAGTACAGTAAATATATTACATAATGTACATAAAATATCAAAAAGTACACCAAATATGTGTTATATATACTGTAAATAAACTATAAAAACTACAGTAATTATATTTAATATACTGTACATAAAATATCAAAAATTACACAAAATGTATATTATATACTGTAAATAAAACATCAAAAATTACAGTAAATATATATTACACATTCTATTTAAAATATCAAACTCTACGCCAAAAATATATTTTATAATTTACATAAAATATCAAAAGTACACTTAATATATTTTATATACTGTACATAAAAGATGAAATTGTACAGTAAATATATTTCATATATTGTACATATAATATTAAATAAAGTACACCAAATACATTTTATATACTGTAAATAAAATATCCAAAAGCATATTAAATATATATTACATACTGTACATAAAATATGAAAAAGTACACCAAATATGTGTTATATATACTGTAAATAAACAATCAAAAATTACAGTAATTATATTTAATATACTGTGTATAAAATATCAAAAATTACACGAAATGTATATTATATATTGTAAAAAAAATTTCTAAATTTACAGTAAATATATATTACACACTCTATGTAAAATATCAAAAACTACGCCAAATATATATTATATAATTTACATAAAATATCAAAAGTACACCAAATATATATTATATACTGTACATAAAATATCAAAAATACACTAAATATATTGCCAACATTGTACATATAATATTAACAAAAAGTATACCAAATACATTTTATATACTGTAAATGAGATATCCAAAAGTACAATTAATATATATTACATACTGTACATAAAATATCAAAAAGTACACCAAATATGTGTTATATATACTGTAAATAAACTTTAAAAACTACAGTAATTATATTTAATATACTGTACATAAAATATCAAAAATTACACTAAATGCATATTATATACTGCAAATAAAATATCAAATAATAGAGTAAATATTTATTACACACTCTATGTTAAATATCAAAAACTACACCAAATATATGTTATATAATTTACATAAAATATCAAAAGTACACCAAATATATATTATATACTCTACATAAAATATCAAAATGCACAGTAAATCTATTTTATATATTGTACATATAATATTAACTGAAAGTACACCAAATAAATTTTATATACTGTAAATAAAATATCCAAAAGCACAGTAAAGATATATTACATACGGTACATAAAATATCAAAAAGTACTCCAAATATGTGTTATATATACTGTAAATATACAATCAAAAATACAGTAATTATATTTAATATACTGTACATAAAATATCAAAAATTACACGAAATGCATACTATATACTGTGCAAAAAATATCTAAAATTACATTAAATATATATTACACACTCTCGGTAAAATATCAAAAACTACGCCAAATATATATTATATAATTTACATAAAATATCAAAAGTACACAAAACAGATATTATATACTGTACATAAAATATCAAAAAGTTCTGTAAATATATTTCATATAGTGTACATATAATATTAACTAAAAGTACACCAAATACATTTTATACAGTGTAAATAAAATATCCAATAGTACAGTAAATATATATTACATACTGTACATAAAATAACAAAAAGTACACCAAATATGTGTTATGTATACTGTAAGTAAACTATCAAAAACTGCAGTAATTATATTTAATATACTGTACATAAAATATCAAAAATTACACCAAATGTATATTATATACTGTAAATAAAGTATCAAAAAGTACAGTAAATATATATTACACACTCTATGTAAAATATCAAAAACTACACCAAATATATACTATATAATTTACATAAAATATCAAAAGTACACAAAATATATATTATATACTGTACATGAAATATCAAAAAGTACAGTAAATATATTTCATATATTGTACATATAATATTAACTGAAAATACACCAAATACATTTTATATACTGTTAATTAAATATCCAAATTTCAGTAAATATATATTACATACTGTACATAAAATATCAAATAGTACACCAAATATGAGTTGTATATACTGTAAATAGACTATCAAAAACTATAGTAATTATATATAACATACTGTACATAAAATAAAAAAAATTACCCGAAATATATATTACACACACTAAATAAAATATCAAAATATACAGTAAATATTTATTGCACACTCTATGTAAAATATCAAAAACTATACCAAATATATATTATATAATTTACATAAAATATCAAAAGTACAACAAATATATATTATATACTGTACATAAAATATCAAAATGCACAGTAAATATATTTCATATATTGTACGTATAATATTAAGTAAAAGTACACCAAATACATTTTACATACTGTAAATTAAATATCCAAAAGTACAATAAATATATATTACATACTGTACATAAAATATCAAAAAGTACACCAAATATGTGTTATATATACTTTAAATAAACTATCAAAAGCTATATTAATTATATTTAATATACTGTACATAAATATCAAAAATTAAACCAAATGTATATTATATACCGTAAATAATATATCAAAAATTACAATAAATATATATTACACACTCTATGTAAAATATCAAAAACTACACCAAATATATATTATAAAATTTACATAAAATATCAAATGTACAACAAATATATATTATATACTGTACATAAATTATCAAAAAGTACAGTAAATATATTTCATATATTGGACATATAATATTAACTAAAAGTACAACAAATACATTTTATATACTCTAAATAAAATATCCAAAGGTACAGTAAATATATATTACATACTGTACATAAAATATCAAATAGTACACCAAATATGCGCTGTATATACTGTAAATAAACTATCAAAAACTACAGTAATTGTATTTAACATACTGTACATAAAATATCAAAAATTACACGAAATATATGTTATATACACTAAATAAAATATCAAAAAGTACAGTAAATATTTATTACACACTCTATGTAAAATATCAAAAACTACACCCAATATATATTATATAACTTACATAAAATATCAAAAGTACACCAAATATATATTATATACTGTACATAAAATATCAAAATGCACAGTAAATATATTTCATATATTGTACATATAATATTAAGTAAAATTACACCAAATACATTTTACATACCGAAAATTAGATATCCAAAAGTACAGTAAATATATATTACACACTGTACATAAAATATCACAAAGTACACCAAATATGTGTTATATATACGGTAAATAAACTATCAAAAACTACAGTAATTATATTTAACATACTGAATGTAAAATATCAAAAATTACACCAAATGTGTATTATATACTGTAAATAAAATATCAAAAATTACTGTAAATATATATTACACACTCTATGTAAAATATCAAAAACTACACCAACTTTATATTATATAATTTACATAAAATTTCAAATGTACACCAAATATATATTATATACTGTACATAAAATATCAGAAAGTTCTGTAAATATATTTCATATAGTGTACATATAATATTAACTAAAAGTACACCAAATACATTTTATACACTGTAAATTAAATAACCAAATTTTGAGTAAATATATATTACATACTGTACATAAAATATCAAATAGTACACCAAATATGTGTTATGTATACTGTAAATAAACTATCAAAAACTACAGTAATTATATTTATTATACTGTACATAAAATATCAAAAATTACACCAAATGTATATTATATACTGTAAATAAAGTATCAAAAAGTACAGTAAATATATATTACACACTCTATGTAATATATCAAAAACAACAACAACTATATATTTTATAACTTATATAAAATATCAAAAGTACACCAAATATATATTATATAGTGTAAATGAAATATCAAAAAGTACAGCAAATATATTTCATATATTGTACATATATTAACTGAAAGTATACCAAATACATTTTATATACTGTTAATTAAATATCCAAATTTCAGTAAATATATATTACATACTGTATCTAAATTATCAAAAAGTACACCAAATATGTGTTATATATACTGTAAATAAGCTATCAAAAACTGCAGTAATTATATTTAATATACTGTACATAAAATATCAAAAATTACACCAAATGTATACAATATACTGTAAATAAAATATCAAAAATTACAATTAATATATATTACACACTCTATGTAAAATATCAAAAACTACACCAAATATATATTATAAAATTTACATAAAGTATCAAATGTACAACAAATATATATAATATACTGTACATAAAATATCAAAATGTACAGTAAATATTTTTCATATATTGAACATATAATATTAACTAAAAGTACAACAAATACATTTTATATTCTGTAAATAAACTATCCAAAGGTTCAGTAAATCTATATTACATACTGTACATAAAATATCGAATAGTACACCAAATATGTGTTGTATATACTGTAAATAAACTATCAAAAACTACAGTAATTATATTTAACATACTGTATAAAAAATATAAAAATTACACGAAATATATACTATATACACTAAATATAATATCAAAAATACAGTAAATATTTATTAAACACTCTATGTAAAATATCAAAAACTACACCAAATATATATTATATAATTTACATAAAATATCAAAAGTACACCAAATATATATTATATACTCTACATAATATATCAAAATGCAGAGTAAATATATTTCATATATTGCACATTTAATATTAACTAAAAGTACACCAAATACATTTTATATAGTGTAAATAAAATATCAAAAATTACAGTAAATATATATTACATACTGTACATAAAATATTAAAAAGTACACCAAATATGTGTCATATATACTGTAAATAAGCTATCAAAAACTAAAATAATTATATTTAATACACTGTACATAAAATATCAAAAATTACACCAAATGTATATTATTTACTCTAAATAAAATATCAAAAATTACAGTAAATATATATTACACACCTTATGTAAATTATCACAAACTTCACCAAATTTATATTATATAATTTACATAAAATATCAAAACGGCACAAAATATACCTTATATACTGCACATAACATATCAAAATGTACAGTATATATATTTCATATATTGTACATATAATATTAACTAAAAGAACACCAAATACATTTTATATATTTTAAATAAAATATCACAAATTACAGTAAATATATATTACATAATGTACATAAAATATCAAAAAGTACAACAAATATGTGTTATATACACTGTAAATAAACCATCAAATCTACAGTAATTATATTTAATATACTGTACATAAAATATCAAAAATTACACCAAATGTATAATATTTACTGTAAATAAAATATCAAAAATTACAGTAAACATATATTACACACCATATGTAAAATATCACAATCTACACAAAATATATGTTATATAATTTACATAAAATATCAAAAGGACACCAAATATATCTTATATACTGTACATAAAATATCAAAAAGTACAGTAATTATATTTCATATATTGTACATATAATATTAACTAAAAGTACACCAAATACATTTTATATAGTGTAAATAAAATATCAAAATGTACAGTAAATATATATTATACACCCTATATGAACTATCACAATCTACACCAAATACATATTATATAATTTACATAAAATAACAAAAGGACACCAAATATATCATATATACTGTACATAAAATATCAAATATACAGTAAACATATTTCAGATATTGTACATATTATATTAACTAAAAGTACACCAAATACATTTTATATAGTGTAAATAATATATCAAAAATTACAGTGAATATATATAACATACTGTACATAAACTTTCAAAAAGGACACCAAATATGAGTTATATATACTGTAAATAAAATATCAAAAACTACAGTAATTATATTTAATATAATGTAGATAAAATATCAAAAATTACAACAAATGTATATTATTTACTGTAAATAAAATACCAAAAAGTACAGTAAACATATATTACACACCTATGTAACATATCACAAACTACACCAAATATATATTATATAATTTACATAAAATACCAAAAGGACACCAAATATACCTTATATACTGTACATAGAATATCAAAATGTACAGTAAATATATTTCATATATTGTACTTATAATATTAACTAAAAGTACAGCAAATACATTTTATATAGGGTAAATAAAATATCAAAAATTACTGTGAATATATATTACATACTGTACATAAAATATCAAAAAGTAAACCAAATATGTGTTATATATACTGTAAATAAACTATCAAAAACTACAGTAATTATATTTAATATACTGTACATAAAATATCAAAAATTACACCAAATGTATATTATTTACTGTAAATAAAATCCCAAAATGTACAGTAAATATATTTTACACACCCTATGTAAAATATCACAAACTACAACAAATATATATTATATAATTTACATAAAATATCACAGGAACACAAAATATACATTGTATACTGTACATAAAATATCAAAATATAAAGTAAATATATTTCATATTTTGTACATATAATATTAACTAAAAGTACACCAAATACATTTTATATACTGTAAATAAAATATCCAAAAGCACAGTAAATATGTATTACATATTGTACATAAAATACCAAAAACGACACCAAATACCTGTTATATATACTGTAAATAAACAATCAAAAACTACAGTAATTATATTAAATATACTGTACATAAAATATCAAATATTACACCAAATGTATAATATATACTGTAAAAAAAATCTAAAATTACATTAAATATATATTACACACTCTATGTAAAATATCAAAAACTACGCCAAATATATATTATATAATTTACATAAAATAGCAAAAGTACACCAAATAGGTATTATATACTGTATATAAAATATCAAAATTACAGTAAATATATTTCATATATTGTACATATAATATTAACTAAAAGTATACCAAATACATTTTATATAGTGTAAATAAAATATCAAAAATTACAGTAAATATATATTACATACTGTACATAAAATATTAAAAAGTCCACCAAATATGTGTCATATATACTGTAAATAAGCTATGAAAAACTAAAGTAACTATATTTAATACACTGCACATAAAATATCAAAAATTACACCAAATGTATATTATTTACTCTAAATAAAATATCAAAAATTACAGTAAATATATATTACACACCCTATGTAAATTATCACAAACTACACCAAATTTATATTATATAATTTACATAAAATATCAAAAGGGCACCAAATATACCTTATATACAGCACATAATATATCAAAAAGTAATGTAAATATATTTCTTATACTGTACATATAATATTAACAAAAAGTACGCCAAGTACACTTTATATAGTGTAAATAAAATATCAAAAATTACAGTAAATATATATTACATACTGTACATAAAATATCAAAAAGTACACCAAATATGTGTTATATATACTGTAAATAAACTATCAAAAACTACAGTAATTATATTTAATATGCTTTACATAAAATATCAAAAATTACACCAAAGGTATATTATTTACTGTAAATAAAATATCAAAAAGTTGAGTAAATATATCTTACAGCCCGTATGTAAAATGTCACAATCTACAACAAATATATATTATATAATTTACATAAAATATCAAAAGGACACCAAATATATCTTATATACTGTACATAAAATATCAAAAAGTACAGTATATATTTCATATATTGTACATATAATATTAACTAAAAGTACAACAAATACATTTTATATAGTGTAAATAAAATATCAAAAATTACAGTGTATATATATTACATACTGTACATAAAATTACAAAAAGTACACCAAATATGTGTTATATATACTGTAAATAAACTATCAAAAACTACAGTAATTATATTTAATATACTGTACATAAAATATCAAAAATTACACCAAATGTATGTTATTTACTGTAAATAAAATATCAAAATACAGTAAATATATATTACACACCATATGTAATATATCACAATCTACACCAAATATATATTGTATAATTTACATAAAATATCAAAACGACACCAAATATATCTTATATACTGTACATAAAATATCAAAAAGTACAGTAAATATATTACATATATTGTAGATATAATATTATCTAAAAGTACACCGAATACATTTTATATACTGTAAATAAAGCATCAAAAATTACAGTGAATTTGTATTACATACTGTACATAAAATATCAAAAAGTACACCAAATATGTGTTATATATACTGTAAATAAAATATCAAAAAGGACAGTAAATATATATTACACTCTATGTAAAATATCAAAAACTCCACCAAATATATATTAAATAATTTACATAAAATAAAAAAAGTACACCAAATATATATTATATTCTGTACATAAAATAACAAAAAGTTCAGTAAATATATTTCATATATTGTACATATAATATTAACTTAAAGTACACCAAATACATTTTATATACATTAAAAAAAATCAAAGAGTAGAGTAAATATATATTACACACTGTACTTAAAATATCAAAATTACTCCAAATATGTGTTATATATACTGTAAATACACTATCAAAAACTACTGTAATTATATTTATTATACTGTACATAAAATATCAAAAATTACACCAAATATATATTATATACGGTAAATAACATATCAAAAATGATAGTAAATATATATTACACACTGCATGTAAAATATCAAAAACTACACCAAGTAGATATTATATAATTTACATAAAATATCAAAAGTACACCAAATATATGTTATATACTCTACATAAAATATCAAAAAGCAGAGTAAATATATTTCATATATTGCACATATATTATTAACTAAAACTACACCAAATACATTTTATATACTGTTAATAAAATATCAAATAGTACAGTAAATATATATTACATACTGTACATAAAATATCAAAAAGTACACCAAATATGTGTTATATATGGTAAAAAAATATCAAAAACTACAGTAATTATATTTAATATACTGTATATAAAATATCAAAAATTACTCCAAATGTACGTTATATATTGTAAATAAAATATCAAAAACTACAGTAAATATATATTACACACTCTATGTAAAATATCAAAAACTACACCAAATATAAATTATATAATTTACATAAAATATAAAAAGTACACCAAATATATATTATATACTGTACATAAAATATCACAAAGTACAGTAAATATGTTTCATATATTGTACATATAATATTAACTACAAGTACACCAAATACATTTTATATACTCTAATTAAAATATCAAAATGTACAGTAAATATATTTTACATACTGTACATAAAATATCAGAAAGTACACCAAATATGTGTTATATATACTGTAAATAAACTATCAAAAACTACAGTAATTATATTTAATATATTGTACATAAAATATCAAAAATTACACCAAATGTATAGTATATACTGTAAATAACATATCAAAAAGTACAGTAAAGATATATTACGCATTCTCTGTAAAATATAAAAAACTACACCAAATATATATTATATACTTTACATAAAATATCAAAAGTACACCAAATATATATTTTACACTGTACATAAAATATCAAAATTACAGTAAATATATTCCATATATTGTACATATAATATTAACTAAAAGTACACCAAATACATTTCCTATACTGTAAATAAAGTATGAAAAACTACAGTAAATATATATTACTTACTGTACATGAAATATCAAAAGGACACCAAATATGTGTTATATATAATGTAAATAAACTATCAAAAACTACAGTAATTATATTTAGTATACTGTAAATAAAATATCAAAAAGTACAATAAATATATTTTACAGACCCTACGTAAAATATCACAACCAGCAACCAAATATATATTTCATGATTTACATAAAATATCAAAAGGACACCAAATATATCTTATATAATCTACATAAAATATCAAAAAGTACAGTAAATATATTTCATATATTGTACATATAATATTAACTAAAAGTACACCAAATACATTTTATATAGTGTAAATAAAATACCAAAAAGTACAGTAAATATGTATTACATACTGTACATAAAATATCAAAAAGTACACCAAATATGTGTTATATATAGTTTAAATAAACTATAAAAAACTACAGTAATTATATTTAATATACTGTATATAAAATATCAAAAATTACACGAAATGTATATTATATACTGTAAATAAAATATCAAAAAGGACTGTAAATATATATTACACACCCTATGTAAAATATCACAAACTACACCAAATTTATATTATATAATTTACATAAACTATCAAAAGGACACCAAATATACCTTATATACTGTACATAACATATCAAAATGTACAGTAAATATATTTCATATATTGTACATATAATATTAACTAAAAGTACACCAAATACATTTTATATAGTGTAAATAAAATACCAAAAAGTACAGTAAATATGTATGACATACTGTACATAAAATATCAAAAACTACACCAAATATATGTTATATAATTTACATAAAATATCAAAAGTACACCAAATATATATTATATACTGTACATAAAATATCAAAATGCACAGTAAATCTATTTCATATATTGTACATATAATATTACCTGAAAGTACACAAATACATTTTATACACTGTAAATACAATATCCAAAAGCACAGTAAAAATATATTACATACTGTAATTAAAATATCAAAAAGTACACCAAATATGTGTTATATATACTGTAAATAAACAATCAAAAAATACAGGAATTATATTTTATATAATGTGCATAAAATATCAAAAATTACACGAAATGTATACTGTATACTGTAAAAAAAATCTAAAATTACAGTAAATATATATTACACACTCTATGTAAAATATCAAAAACTACGCCAAATATATATTATATAATTTACATAAAATATGACAAGTACACAAAATAGATATTATATACTGTACATAAAATATCAAAATACAGTAAATATATTTCATATATTGTACATATAATATTAACTAAAAGTACACCAAATACATGTTATATACTGTAAATAAAGTATCCAATAGTACAGTAAATATATATTACATACAGTACATAAAATATCAAAAAGTACACCAAATATGTGTTATGTATACTGTAAATAAACTATCAAAAACTACAGTAATTATATTTAATATACTGTACATAAAATGTCAAAAATTACACCAAATGTATATTATATACTGTAAATAAATTATCAAAAAGTACAGTAAATATATATTACACACTCTAAGTAAAATATCAAAAACTACACCAAATATATATTATGTAATTTACATAAAATATCAAAAGTACACCAAATATATATTATACACTATACATAAAATATCAAAAAGTATAGTAAATATATTTCATATATTGTAAATATAATATTAACTGAAAGTACACCATATACATTTTATATTCTGTTAATTAAATTTCCAAATTTCAGTAAATATATATTACATACTGTACATTAAATATCAAAAAGTACACCTAATATGTGTTATATATAGTGTAAATAAACTATCAGAATCTACAGTAGTTATATTTAACATACTGTACATAAAATATCAAAAATTAAACCAAATGTATAATATATACTGTAAATAAAATAACAAAAAGTACAATAAATATATATTACACACTCTATGTAAAATATCAAAAACTACACCACATATATATTATAAAATTTACATAAAATATCAAATGTACAACAAATATATATTATATACTGTACATAAAGTATCAAAATGTACAGTAAATATATTTCATATATTGTACATATAATATTAACTAAAAGTCCAACAAATACATTTTATATACTGTAAATAAACTATCCAAAGGAACAGTAAATATATATTACATACTGTACATAAAATATCAAATAGTACACCAAATATGTGTTGTATATACTGTAAATAAACTATAAAAAACTACACTAATTATATTTAACATACTGTACATAAAATATCAAAAATTACACGAAATATATAGTATATACACTACATAAAATATCAAAAAGTGCACTAAATATTTATTACACACTCTATGTAAAACATCAATAACTACACCAAATATATATTACATAATTTACATAAAATATCAAGACGACACCAAACATATATTATATACTGTACATAAAATAACAAAATGCACAGTCAATATATTTCATATATGGTACATATAATATTAACTGAGTACACCAAATACATTTTATATACTGTAAATAAAATATCCAAAAGTACAGTAAATATATATTACCTACAGTACATAAAATATCAAAGAGTACACCAAATATGTGTTTTATAAACGGTAAATAAACTATCAAAAACTACCGTAATTATATTAAATATGCTGAACATAAAATATCAAAAATTACACCAAATGTATATTATATACTGTAAATAAAATATCAAAAATTACTGTAAATATATATTATACACTCTATGTAAAATACCAAAAACTACACCAAATATATTTTATATAAATTATATAAAATCTCAAAAGTACACCAAATATTATATACTGTACATGAAATATCAAAGAGTAGAGTAAATATATTTCATATATTGTACATATAAAATTAAGTGAAAGTACACCAAATACATTTTATATACTTTTAATTAAATATCCAAATTTCAGTAAATATATATTACATACTGTACATAAAATATCAAAAAGTACACCAAATATGTGTTATATATACTGTAAATAAACTATCAAATACTACAGTAATTATATTTAATATACTGTACATAAAATGTCAAAAATTACTCCAAATGTACATTATATAGTGTAAATAATATATCCATAATACAGTAAATATATATTACACACCCTATGTAAAATATAAAAAATTACACCAAATATATATTATATAATTTACAAAAAATATCAGAAGGACACCAAATATATCCTATATACTGTACGTAAAATATCAAAATCTACAGTAAATATATTTCATATATTGTACATATAATATTAACTAAAAGTACACCAAATACATTTTATATACTGTAAATAAAATATCAAAATACAGTAAATATATATTACATACTGTACATAAAATATCAAAAAGTACACCAAATATGTGTTATATATACTGTAAATAAACTCTCAAAAACTACAGTAATTATGTTCAATATACTGTACATAAAATATCAAAAATTACCCCAAATGTACATTATATGGTGTAAATAAAATATCCAAAATACAGTAAATATATATTACACACCCTATGTGAAATATCCAAATTTACACCAAATATATATTATATAATTTACAAAAAATATCGGAAGGACACCAAATATATCTTATATACTGTACGTAAAATATCAAAAACTACAGTAAATATATTTCATATATTGTACATATAATATTAACTAAAAGTACAGCAAATACATTTTATATACTGTAAATAAAATATCAAAAATTACAGTAAATGTATATTACATACTGTACATAAAATATCAAAAAGTACACCAAATATGTCTTGTATATACTGTAAATATCAAAAACTACAGTAATTATATTCAATGTACTGTATATAAATTATCAAAAATTACACCAAATGTAAATTATATACTGTAAATAAAATATCAAATAGGACAGTAAATATATACTACACACCCTATGTAAAATATCAAAAACTACACCAAATATATATTATATAATTTACATAAATATCAAAAGGACACCAAATATATCTTATATACTGTACATAAAATATCAAAAAGTACAGTATATATATTTCATATATTGTACATATATTATTAACTAAAAGTACACCAAATACGTTTGATATACTGTAAATAAAATATGAAAAATTAGAGTAAATATATATTACATAATGTACATAAAATATCAAAAAGTAAACCAAATATGTGTTATATATACTCTAAATATACTATCAAAACTACAGTAATTATATTTAATATACTGTACATAAAATATCAAAAATTACACCAAATGTATATTATATACTGTAAATAAAATATCAAAAAGTACAGTAAATATATATCACACACCCTATGTAAAATATCAAAAACTACACCAAATATATGTTATATAATTTACATAAAATAACAAAAGGACACCAAATATGTCTTATATACTGTACATAAAATATCAAATAGTACAGTAAATATATTTCATATATTGTACATATAATATTAACTAAAAGTACACCAAATACATTTTATATACTGTAAAAAAATTATCAAAAATTACAGTAAATATATATTACATTCTGTACATAAAATATCAAAAAGTACACCAAATATGTGTTATGTATACTGTAAATATCAAAAACTACTGTAATTATATTCAATGTACTGTATATAAAATATCAAATATTACACCAAATGTAAATTATATACTGTAAATAAAATATCCAAAATACAGTAAATATATATTACACACCCTATGTAAAATATCCAAATTTACACGAAATATACATTATATAATTTACAAAAAATATCGGAAGGACACCAAATATATCTTATATACTGTACGTAAATTATCAAAAATTACAGTAAATATATTTCATATATTGTACATAAATATTAACTAAAAGTACACCAAATACATTTTATATACTGTAAATAAAATATCAAAAATTACAGTAAATGTATGTTACATACTGTACATAATATATCAAAAAGTACACCAAACATGTGTTATATATACTGCAATTATCAAAAACTACAGTAATTATATTCAATGTACTGTATATAAATTATCAAAAATTACACCAAATGTAAATTATATACGGTAAATAAAATATCGAATAAGGCAATAAATATATACTACACACCCTATGTAAAATATCAAAAACTACACCAAATATATATTATATAATTTACATAAATTATCAAAAGGACACCAAATATATCTTATATACTGTACATAAAATATCAAAAAGTACAGTATATTTATTTCATATATTGTACATATACTATTAACTAAAAGTACACCAAATACATTTTATATACGGTAAATAAAATATCAAAAAGTACAGTAAATATATATTACATACTGTACATAAAATATCAAAAAGTACAGTGAATATATTTTATATATTGTACATATAATATTAACTAAAAGTACACCAAATACATTTTATATACTGTAAATAAAATATCAAAAATTGCAGTAAATATATATTACATACTTTACATAAAATATCAAAAAGTACACCAAATATGTGTTATATGTACTGTAAATAAACTATCAAAACTACAGTAATTATATTTAATTTCCTGAACATAAAATATCAAAAATTACACCAAATGTATGTTATATACGGTAAATAAGATATCAAAAAGTACAGTAAATATATATTACACACACTATGTAAAATATAAAATACTACACCAAATATATATTATACAATTTACATAAAATATAAAAAGGACACCAAATATATCTTATATACTGTACATAAAATATCAAAAAGTACAGTAAATATATTTCATATATTGTACATATAATATTAACTAAAAGTACACCAAATACATTTTATATACTGTAAATAAAATATCAAAAATTACTGTAAATATATATTACATACTGTACATAAAATATCAAAAAGTACACCAAATATGTGTTATATATACTGTAAACTATCAAAAACTACAGTAATTATATTCAATGAACGGTGTATAAATTATCAAAAATTACACCAAATGTAAATTATATACTGTAAATAAAATATCAAATAGGACAGTAAATATATACTACACACCCTATGTAAAATATAAAATACTACACCAAATATATATTATACAATTTACATAAAATATAAAAAGGACAGCAAATATATCTTATATACTGTACATAAAATATCAAAATGTACAGGAAATATATTTCATATATTGTACATATAATAATAACTAAAAGTACACCAAATACATTTTATATACTGTAAATAAAATATCAAAAAGTACAGTAAATATATATTACACACCGTACATAAAATATCAAAAAGTACCCCAAATATGTGTTATGTATACTGTAGATAAACTATGAAAAACTACACTAATTATATTTAATATACTGTACATAAAATATCAAAAATTACACCAAATGTATATTATATACCGTCAATAAAATATCAAAAACTACAGTAAATATATATTACACACCATATGTAAAATATCACAATCTTCACCAAATATATATTATGTAATTTACATAAAATATCAAAAGTACACCAAATATATCTTATATACTGTACATAAAATATCAAAAAATACACAAAATATATTCCATATATTGTATATATAATATTAACTAAAAGTACACCAAATACATTTTCTATACTGTAAATGAAATATCTAAAAGTACAGTAAATATGTATTACATACTGTACATAAAATATCAAAAAGTACACCAAATACGTGTTTTATATACTGTAAATAAACTATAAAAAACTACAGTAATTATATTTAATATACTGTACATAAAATATCAAAAATTACACCAAATGTAAAGTATATACTGTAAATAAAATATCAAAAAGCACAGTAAATATATATTACACACCCTATGTAAAATATCACAAACTACACCAAGTATATATTTTATAATTTACATAAAATATCAAAAGGACACTAAATATGTCTTACATACTGTACATAAAATATCAAAAACTACAGTAAATGTATTTCATATATTGAACATATAATATTAACAAAAAGTACACTGAATACATTTTATATACTGTAAATAAAATATGAAAAATTACAGTAAATATATATTACATACTGTACATAAAATATCAAAAAGTACACCAAATATGTGTTATATATGCTGTAAATAATCTATCAAATACTACAATAATTATATTTAATATACTGTACATAAAATATCAAAAATTACACCAAACGTATATTATATACTGTAAATAAAATATCAAAAAGCACAGTAAATATATATCAGACACCCTATGTAAAATATCAATAACTACACCAAATATATATTATATAATTTACATAAAATATCAAAAGGACACCAAATATGTCTTATATACTGTACATAAAATATCAAAATGTACAAGAAATATATTTCATATATTGTACATATAATATTAACTAAAAGTACATCAAATACATTTTATATACTGTAAATAAAATATCAAAAAGTACAGTAAATATATATTACATACTGTACATAAAATATCAAAAAGTACCCCAAATATGTGTTATATATACTGTAAATAAACTATGAAAAACTACAGTAATTATATTTGATATACTGTACATAAAATATCAAAAATTACACCAAATGTATATTATATACTTTAAATAAAATATCAAAAAGGACAGTAAATATATACTACACACCCTATGTAAAATATCAAAAACTACTCGAAATATATATTATATAATTTACATAAAATATCAAAAGTACACCAAATATATATTATATACTGTACATAAAATATCAAAAAGTACAGTAAATATATTTCATATATTGTACATATAATATCAACTATAAGTACACCAAATACATTTTATATACGGTAAATAAAATATGAAAAAGTACAGTAATTATATATTACATACTGTACATAAAATATCAAAAAGTAACCCAAATTTGTGTTATATATATTGTAAATAAACTATGAAAAACTACAGTAATTATATTTAATATACTGTACATAAAATATCAAAAATTACACCAAATGTATATTATATACTGTAAATAAAATATCAAAATGTACAGTAAATATATATTACACACCATATGTAAAATATCACAATCTACCCCAAATATATATTATATAATTTACATAAAATATCTAAAGGACACTAAATATATATTACATACTGCACATAAAATACTAAAAGTACAGTAAATATATTTCATATATTGTACATTTAATATTAACTAACAGTACACCAAATACATTTTATATACTGTAAATAAAATATCAAATAGTACAGTAAATATATATTACACACAGTTCATAAAATATAAAAAAGTAAACCAAATATGTGTTATATATACTGTAAATAAACTATCAAAAACTACAGTAATTATATATAATATACTGTATATAAAATATCAAAAATTACACCAAATGTATATTATATAGTGTAAATAAATACCAAAAAGGACAGTAAATATATACTACACACCCTATGTAAAATATAAAATACTACACCAAATATATATTATACAATTTACATAAAATATAAAAAGGACAGCAAATATATCTTATATACTGTACATAAAATATCAAAATATACAGGATATATATTTCATATATTGCACATATAATAATAACTAAAAGTACACCAAATACATTTTATATACTGTAAATAAAATATCAAAATGTACAGTATATATATATTACACACTGTACATAAAATATCAACAAGTACCCCAAATATGTGTTATATATACTGTAAATAAACTATGAAAAACTACACTAATTATATTTAATATACAGTACATAAAATATCAAAAATTACACCAAATGTATATTATATACTGTGAATAAAATATCAAAAACTACAGTAAATATATATTACACACCATATGTAAAATATCACAATCTACACCAAATATATATTATGTAATTTACATAAAATATCAAAAGTACACCAAATATATCTTATATACTGTACATAATATATCAAAAAATACAAAAAATATATTTCATATATTGTGCATATAATATTAACTAAAAGTACACCAAATACATTTTATATACTGTAAATAAAATATCAAATAATACAGTAAATATATATTACATACTGAACATAAAATATCAAAAAGTAAACCAAATATGTGTTATCTATACTGTAAATAAACTATCAAAAACTACAGTACTTATATTTAATATACTGTACATAAAATATCAAAAATTACACCAAATGTATAATATATACTGTAAATAACATATCAAAAAGGACAGTACATATATACTACACACACTATGTAAAATATCAAAAACTGCACCAAATATATATTATATAATTTACATAAAATATCAAAACAAAACCAAATATATGTTATATACTGTACATAAATATCAAAAAGTACAGTAAATATATTTCATACCTTGTACATATAATATTAACTAAAAGTACGCCAAATACATTTTATATACTGTAAATAAAATATCAAAAAGTACAGTAAAGATATATTACATACTGTACATAAAATATCAAAAATACCCCAAATATGTGTTATATATACTGTAAATAAACTATGAAAAACTACAGTAATTATATTTAATATACTGTACATAAAATATCAAAAATTACACCAAATGTATATTATATACTGTAAATAAAATATCAAAAAGTACAGTAAATATATATTACACACCATATGTAAAATATCACAATCTGCACCAAATATATATTATATAATTTACATAAAATATCAAAAGTACACCAAATATATCTTATATACTGTACATAAAATATCAAAAAGTTCAGTAAATATATTTCATATATTGTACATATAATATTAACTAACAGTACACCAAATACATTTTATATACTGTAAATAAAATATCAAATAGTACAGTAAATATATATTACATACAGTTCAGAAAATACAAAAAAGTATACCAAATATGTGTTATATATACTGTAAATAAACTATCAAAAACTACAGTAATTATATTTAATATACTGTATATAAAATATCAAAAATTACACCAAATGTATACTATATACTGTAAATAAAATATCAAAAAGGACAGTAAATATATACTACATACCCTATGTAAAATATTACAAACTACACCAAATATATATTATATAATTTATATAAAATATCAAAAGGACACCAAATATATCTTATATACTGTACATAAAATATCAAAATGTACAGGAAATATATTTCCTATATTGTACATATAATATTAACTAAAAGTACACCAAATACATTTTATATACTGTAAATAAAGTACCAAAAAGTACAGTAAATATATATTACATACTGTATATAAAATATCAAAAAGTACCCCAAATATGTGTTATATATACTGTAAATAAACTATGAAAAATTACAGTAATTATATTTAATATACTGTACATAAAATATCAAAAATTACACCAAATATATATTATATACTGTAAATAAAATATCAAAAAATACAGTAAATATATATTACACACCCTATGTAAAATATCACAAACTACACCAAATATATATTTTATAATTTACATAAAATATCAAAAGGACACCAAATATATCTTATATACTCTACATAAAGTATCAAAATGTACAGTAAATATATTTCATATATTGAACATATAATATTAACTAACAGTACACCAAATACATTTTATATACTGTAAATAAAATTTCAAAAAGAACAGTAAATATATATTACATACAGTTCATAAAATATAAAAAAGTAAACCAAATATGTGTTATATATACTGTAAATAAACTATCAAAAACTACAGTAATTATATTTAATATACTGTACATAAAATATCAAAAATTACACGAAATGTATACTATATACTGTTAAAAAAAATCTAAAATTACAGTAAATATATGTTACACACTCTATGTAAAATATGAAAAACTATGCCAAATATATACTATATAATTTACGTAAAATATCGAAAGTACACCAAATAGATATTTTATACTGTACATAAAGTATCAAAAAGTACAGTATATATATTTCATATATTGTACATATAATATTAACTAAAAGTACACCAAATACATTTTATATACTGTAAATAAAATATCCAATAGTACAGTAAATATATATTACATTCTGTACATAAAATATAAAAAAGTACACCAAATATGTGTTATATATACTGTAAATAAACTATAAAAACTACAGAAATAATATTTAATATACTGTACATAAAATATCAAAAATGACACTAAATGCATGTTATATGCTATAAATAAAATATCAAATAGTACAGTAAATATTTATTACACACTCTATGTAAAATATCAAAAACTACACCAAATACATGTTATATAATTCACATAAAATACCAAAAGTAAACCAAATATATATTATATACTGTACATAAAATATAAAAAGTACAGTAAATATATTGCAAATATTGTACATATACTATAAACTAAAAGTACACCAAATACATTTTATATACTGTAAATAAAATATCCAAATGTGCAGTAAATATATATTACATACTCTACACAAAATATCAAAAAGTACACCAAATATGTGTTATATATACTGTAAATAAGCTATCAAAAACTACAGTACTTATATTTAATATACTGTACATAAAATATCAAAAATTACACAAATGTATATTATATACTGTAAATAAAATATCAAAATTTACAGTAAATATATATTACACATTCTATTTAAAATATCAAAAACTACACCAGTAATATATTTTATAATTTATATAAACTATCAAAAGTACACTTAATATATATTATATACTGTACATAAAATATGAAAATGTACAGTAAATATATTACTTATATTGTACATATAATATTAAATAAAGTACACCAAATACATTTTATATACTGTAAATAAAATATCCAAAAGTACGGTAAATATATATTACATACTGTAGATAAAATATCAAAAAGTACACCAAATATGTGTTATATATACTGTAAATAAGCTATCAAAAACTACAGTACTTATAATTAATATACTGTACATAAAATATCAAAAATTACACTAAATGCATATTATATACTCTAAATAAAATATCAAATACTACAGTAAATATTTATTACACACTCTATGTAAAATATCAAAAACTACACCAAATATATGTTATATAATTTACATAAAATATCAAAAGTACACCAAATATATATTATATACTGTACATAAAATATTAAAATGCACAGTAAATCTATTTCATATATTGTACATATAATATTAACTGAAAGTACACCAAATACATTTTATATACTGTAAATAAAATATCCAAAAGCACAGTAAATATATATTACATAGTGTACATAAAATATCAAAAAGTACACCAAATATGTGTTATATATACTGTAAATAAACAATCAAGAAATACAGAAATTATATTTAATATACTGTACATAAAATATCAAAAAGTACCCGAAATGTATACTATATACTGTAAAAAAACATCAAAAATTACAGTAAACACATATTACACACTCTATGTAAAATATCAAAAACTATGCCAAATATATATTATTTAATTTACATAAAATATCAAAAGTACACCAAATATATATTACATACTGTACATAACATATCAAAAAGTACACCAAGTATTTGTTATATAAATTACATAAAATAACAAAAGTACACTTAATATATTTTATATAATGTACATAAAATATGAAAATGTACAGTAAATATAATTCATATATTGAACATATAATATTAAATAAAGTACACCAAGTACATTTTATATACTGTAAGTAAAATATCCAAAAGTACAGTAAATATATATTACACAGTCTATGTAAAATATCAAAACTACTTCAAATATATATTATATAATTTATATAAAATATCTAAAGTACACCAAATATATATTATATACTTTACGTAAAATATCAAAATGCACAGTAAATATATTTCATATATTGTACATATAAAATTAAATAAAAGTACACCAAATACCTTTTTTATACTGTGAATAAAATATTCAAAAGTACAGTAAATATACATTACATACTGTACATAAAATATCAAAAAGTACACCAAATATGTGTTATATATACTGTAAATAAACTATCAAAAACTACAGTAATTATATTTAATATACTGTACATAAAATATCAAAAATTACACCAAATGTATATTATTTACTGTAAATAAAATATCAAAAAGTACAATAAATATATATTTCACACTATATGTAAAATATCACAATCTACACCAAATATATATTATATAATTTACATAAAATATAAAAAGTACACCAAATGGATATTATATACTGTACATAAAATATCAAATAGTACAGTAAATATATTTCATATATTGTACATGTAATATTAACTAAAAGTACACCAAACACATTTTATATAGTGTAAATAAAATATCAAAAGGTACAGTAAATATATATTACACACCATATGTAAAATATCACAATCTGCACCAAATATATATTTTATAATTTACATAAAATATCAAAAGAACACCAAATATATCTTACATACTGTACATAATATATCAAAATTTACAGTAAATATATTTCGTATATTGAACATATAATATTAACTAAAAGTACACCAAATTCATTTCATATAGTGTAAATAAAATATCAAATATTACAGTAAATATGTATTACACATTCTATTTAAAATATCAAAAACTACACCAAAAATATATTTTATAATTTACATAAAATATCAAAAGTACACTTAATATATTTTATATACTGTACATAAAATGTGAAAATGCACAGTAAATATATTTCATATATTGTACATATATTAAATAAAGTACACCAAATACATTGTATATACTGTAAATAAAATATCCAAAACTAAAGTAAATATATATTACATAATGTACATAAAATATCAAAAGGTAAACCAAATATGTGTTATATATACTGTAAATAAGCTATCAAAAACTACAGTAATTATATTTAACATACTGTACATAAAATACATACTGTACATAAAATACCAAAAAGTACACCAAATATGTGTTATATATACTGTAAAAAAACTATAAAATCTATAAAAACTATAAAATTACACTAAATGCATATTATATACTGTAAATAAAATATCAAATAGTACAGTAAATATTTATTACAGACTCTATGTAAAATATTAAAAACTACACCAAATATGTGTTATATATACTGTAAATAAACAAAAATTACAGTAATTATATTTAATATACTGTACAGAAAGTATGAAAAATTACACGAAATGTATACTATATAGTGTAAAAAAATCTAAAATTACAGTAAATATATATTACACACTATATGTAAAATATCAAAAACTACGTCAAATATATATTATATAATTTACATAAAATATCAAAAGTTCACCAAATACATATTATATACTGTACATAAAATGTCAAAATTACAGTAAATATATTGCAAATATTGAATAGATAATATTAAATAAAAGTACACCAAATACATTTTATATACTGTAAATAAAATATCCAAAAGTACAGTAAATATATATTACATACTGTACAAAAAATATCAAAAAGTACACCAAATATGTGTTATATATACTGTAAATAAACTATAAAAACTACAGTAATTATATTTAATATGCTGTACATAAAATATCAAAAATTACACAAAATGAATATTATATACTGTAAATAAAATATCAAACATTACAGTAAATATATATTACACATTCTATTTAAAATATCAAAAACTACACCAAAAATATATCTTATAATTTACATAAAATATCAAAAGTACACTTAATATATTTTATATACTGTACATAAAATATGAAAATGTACAGTAAATATATTTCATATATTGTACAAATAATATTAAATAAAGTACACCAAATACATTTTATATACTGTACATAAAATATACAAAAGTACAGTAAATATATATTACATACTGTGCATAAAATATCAAAAAGTACACCAAATATGTGGTATATATACTGTAAATATACTATGAAAAACTACAGTACTTATATTTAATATACTGTACATATAATATCAAAAAGTACAGTAAATATATTTCATATATTGAATATATACTATTAACTAAAAGTACACCAAATACATTTTACATACTGTAAATAAAATATCAAAAATTACAGTAAGTATATATAATCTACTGTACATAAAATATCAAAAAGTACACCAAATGTGTGTTATATATACTGTAAATAAACTATCAAAACCTTCAGTAATTATATTTAATATACTGTTCATAAAATATCAAAAATTACACCAAATGTATATTATACACTCTAAATAAAATATCAAAAAGGACAGTAAATATATATTACACTCTATGTAAAATATCAAAAACTACACCAAATATATATTATATAATTTACATAAAATATCAAAAGTACACCAAATATATATTATATATTGTACATAAAACATCAAAAACTACAGTAAATATATTTCATATATTGTACATATAATATTAACTAAAAGTACACCAAATACATTTTATATACTGTAAAATATATAAAAAATTACAGTAAGTATAAATTATCTACTGTACATAAAATATCAAAAAGTTCAGTAAATATATTTCATATATTGTACATATAATATTAACTAAAAGTACAACAAATACATTTTACATACTGTAAATAAAATATAAAATATTACAGTAAGTCTATATTATCTACTGTACATAAAATATCAAAAAGTACACCAAATATGTGTTATATATACTGTAAATAAACTATCAAAATCTTCAGTAATTATATTTAATATACTGTTAATAAAATATCAAAAATTACACCAAATGTATATTATACACTCTAAATAAAATATCAAAAAGGACAGTAAATATATATTACACTCTATGTAAAATATCAAATACTACACCAAGTATATATTATATAATTTACATAAAATATCAAAAGTACACCAAATATATATTATATACTGTACATAAAATATCAAAAAGTACAGTAAATATATTTCATATATTGTACATATAATATTAACTAAAAGTACACCAAATACATTTTACATACTGTAAATAAAAAATCAAAAATTACAGTAAGTATATATTATCTACTCTACATAAAATATCAAAAAGTACAGTAAATATATTTCATATATTGTACATATAATATTAAATAAAAGTACACCAAATACATTTTACATACTGTAAATAAATTATAAAATTTTCAGTAAGTATATATTATCTACTGTACATAAAATATCAAAAAGTACACCAAATATGTGTTATATATACTGTAAATAAACTATCAAAATCTTCAGTAATTATATTTAATATACTGTTCATAAAATATCAAAAATTACACCAAATGTATATTATACACTCTAAATAAAATATCAAAAAGGACAGTAAATATATATTACACACTATGTAAAATATCAAAAATTACACCAAATATATATTATATAATTTACATAAAATATCAAAAGTACACCAAATGTATATTATATACTGTACATAAAATATCAAAAAGTACAGTAAATATATTTCATATATTGTACACATAATATTAAATAAAATTACACCAAATACATTTTACATACTGTAAATAAAATATCAAAAATTACAGTAAGTATATATAATCTACTGTACATAAAATATCAAAAAGTACACCAAATATGTGTTATATATACTGTAAATAAACTATCAAAATCTTCAGTAATTATATTTAATATACTGTTCATAAAATATCAAAAATTACACCAAATGTATATTATACACTCTAAATAAAATATCAAAAACGACAGTAAATATATATTACACTCTATGTAAAATATCAAAAACTAAACCAAGTATATATTATATAATTTACATAAAATATCAAAAGTACACCAAATATATATTATATACTGTACATAAAATATCACAAAGTACAGTAAATATATTTCATATATTGTACATATAATATTAACTAAAAGTACACCAAATACATTTTACATACAGTAAATAAAATATCAAAAATTACAGTAAGTATATATTATCTACTGTACATAAAATATCAAAAAGTTCATTAAATATATTTCATATATTGTACATATAATATTAACTAAAAGTACACCGAATACATTTTACATACTGTAAATAAAATATAAAAAATTACAGTAAGTATATATTATCTACTGTACATAAAATATCAAAAAGTACACCAAATATATGTTATATATACTGTAAATAAACTATCAAAATCTTCAGTAATTATATTTAATATACTGTTCATAAAATATCAAAAATTGCACCCAATGTATGTTATACACTCTAAATAAAATATCAAAAAGGACAGTAAATATATATTACACTCTATGTAAAATATCAAAAATTACACCAAATATATATTATATAATTTACATAAAATATCAAAAGTACACCAAATATATATTATATACTGTACATATAATATCAAAAAGTACAGTAAATATATTTCATATATTGAACATATACTATTAACTAAAAGTACACCAAATACATTTTACATACTGTAAATAAAATATCAAAAATTACAGTAAGTATATATAATCTACTGTACATAAAATAGCAAAAAGTACACCAAATATGTGTTATATATACTGTAAATAAACTATCAAAATCTTCAGTAATTATATTTAATATACTGTTCATAAAATATCAAAAATTACACCAAATGTATATTATACACTCTAAATAAAATATCAAAAAGGACAGTAAATATGTATTACACTCTATGTAAAATATCAAAAACTACACCAAATATATATTATATAATTTACATAAATTATCAAAAGTACACCAAATATATATTATATATTGTACATAAAATATCAAAAACTACAGTAAATATATTTCATATATTGTACATATAATATTAACTAAAAGTTCACCAAATACATTTTACATACTGTAAATAAAATATCAAAAATTACAGTAAGTATAAATTATCTACTGTACATAAAATATCAAAAAGTTCAGTAAATATATTTCATATATTGTACATATAATATTAACTAAAAGTACAACAAATACATTTTACATACTGTAAATAAAATATCAAAAATTACAGTAAGTATATATTATCTACTGTACAAAAAATATCAAAAAGTTCACCAAATATGTGTTATATATACTGTAAATTAACTATCAAAATCTTCAGTAATTATATTTAATATACTGTTCATAAAATATCAAAAATTACAACAAATGTATATTATACACTCTAAATAAAATATCAAAAACGACAGTAAATATATATTACACTCTATGTAAAATATCAAAAACTAAACCAAGTATATATTTTATAACTTACATAAAATATCAAAAGTAGACCAAATATATATTATATACTGTACATAAAATATGATAAAGTACAGTAAATATATTTCATATATTGTATATATAATATTAACTAAAAGTACACCAAATACATTTTACATACTGTAAATAAAATATAAAAAATTACAGTAAGTATATATTATCTACTGTACATAAAATATCAAAAAGTACACCAAATATGTGTTATATATACTGTAAATAAACTATCAAAATCTTCAGTAATTATATTTAATATACTGTTCATAAAATATCAAAAATTACACCAAATGTATATTATACACTCTAAATAAAATATCAAAAAGGACAGTAAATATATATTACACTCTATGTAAAATATCAAATACTACACCAAGTATATATTATATAATTTACATAAAATATGAAAAGTACACCAAATATATATTATATACTGTACATAAAATATCAAAAAGTACAGTAAATATATTTCATATATTGTACATATAATATTAATTAAAGTACACCAAATACATTTTACATACTGTAAATAAAATATCAAAAATTACAGTAAGTATATATTATCTACTCTACATAAAATATCAAAAAGTACAGTAAATATATTTCATATATTGTACATATAATATTAACTAAAAGTACACCAAATACATTTTACATACTGTAAATAAAATATAAAATTTACAGTAAGTATATATTATCTACTGTACATAAAATATCAAAAAGTACACCAAATATGTGTTACATATACTGTAAATAAACTATCTAAATCTTCAGTAATTATATTTAATATACTGTTCATAAAATATCAAAAATTACACGAAATGTATATTATACACTCTAAATAAAATATCAAAAAGACAGTAAATATATATTACACTCCATGTAAAATATCAAAAACTACACCAAATATATATTATATAATTTTCATAAAATATCAAAAGTACACCAAATATATATTATCTACTGTACATAAAATATCAAAAAGTACAGTATATATATTTCATATATTGTACATATACTATTAACTAATAGAACAGCAAATACATTTTACATACTGTAAATAAAATATCAAAAATTACAGCAAGTATATGTAATGTACTGTACATAAAATATCAAAAAGTACACCAAATATGTGTTATATATACTGTAAATAAACTATCAATATCTTCACTAATTATATTTAATATACTGTTCATAAAATATCAAAAATTACACCAAATGTATATTATACACTCTAAATAAAATATCAAAAAGGTCAGTAAATATATATTACACTCTATGTAAAATATCAAAAACTAAACCAAGTATATATTATATAATTTACATAAAATATCAAAAGTACACCAAATATATATTATATACTGTACATAAAATATCAAAAAGTACAGTAAATATATTTCATATATTGTACATATAATATTAACTAAAAGTACACCAAATACATTTTACATACAGTAAATAAAATATCAAAAATTACAGTAAGTATATATTATCTACTGTACATAAAATATCAAAAAGTACAGTAAATATATTTCATATATTGTACATATAATATTAAATAAAAGTACACCAAATACATTTTAGATACTGTAAATAAAATATCAAAAATTTCAGTAAGTATATATTATCTACTGTACATAAAATATCAAAAATACACCAAATATGTGTTATATATACAGTAAATAAACTATCAAAATCTTCAGTAATTATATTTAATATACTGTTCATAAAATACCAAAAATTACACCAAATGTATATTATACACTCTAAATAAAATATCAAAAAGGACAGTAAATATATATTACACTCTATGTAAAATATCAAAAACTACACCAAATATATATTATATAATTTACATAAAATATCAAAAGTACACCAAATATATATTATATACTGTACATAAAATATCAAAAAGTACAGTAAATATATTTCATATATTGTACATATAATATTAACTAAAAGTACACCAAATACATTTTACATACAGTAAAAAAAATATAAAAAATTACAGTAAGTATAAATTATCTACTGTACATAAAATATCAAAAAGTTCAGTAAATATATTTCATATATTGTACATATAATATTAACTAAAAGTACAACAAATACATTTTACATACTGTAAATAAAATATCAAAAATTACAGTAAGTATATATTATCTACTGTACAAAAAATATCAAAAAGTTCACCAAATATGTGTTATATATACTGTAAATAAACTATCAAAGTCTTCAGTAATTATATTTAATATACTGTTCATAAAATATCAAAAATTACACCAAATGTATATTATACACTCTAAATAAAATATCAAAAACGACAGTAAATATATATTACACTCTATGTAAAATATCAAAAACTAAACCAAGTATATATTATATAATTTACATAAAATATCAAAAGTAGACCAAATATATATTATATACTGTACATAAAATATCATAAAGTACAGTAAATATATTTCATATATTGTACATATAATATTAACTAAAAGTACACCAAATACATTTTACATACTGTAAATAAAATATAAAAAATTACAGTAAGTATATATTATCTATTGTACATAAAATATCAAAAAGTACAGTAAATATATTTCATATATTGTACATATAATATTAATTAAAGTACACCAAATACATTTTACATACTGTAAATAAAATATCAAAAATTTCAGTAAGTATATATTATCTACTGTACATAAAATATCAAAAATACACCAAATATGTGTTATATATACTGTAAATAAACTATCAAAATCTTCAGTAATTATATTTAATATACTGTTCATAAAATATCAAAAATTACACCAAATGCATATTATACACTCTAAATAAAATATCAAAAAGGACAGTAAATATATATTACACTCTATGTAAAATATCAAAAGTTACACCAAATATATATTATATAATTTACATAAAATATCAAAATTTCACCAAATGTATATTATATACTGTACATAAAATATCAAAAAGTACAGTAAATATATTTCATATAATGTACATATAATATTAACTAAAATTACACCAAATACATTTTACATACTGTAAATAAAATATCAAAAATTACAGTAAGTATATATTATCTACTGTACATAAAATATCAAAAAGTACAACAAATATGTGTTATATATACTGTAAATAAACTATCAAAATCTTAAGTAATTATATTTAATATACTGCTCAAAAATATCAAAAATTACACCAAATGTATATTATACACTCTAAATAAAATATCAAAAAGACAGTAAATATATATTACACTCTATGTAAAATATCAAAAACTACACCAAATATATATTATATAATTTACATAAAATATCAAAAGTACACCAACTATATATTATATACGGTACATAAAATATCAAAAAGTACAGTAAATATATTTCATATATTGTACATATACTATTAACTAATAGAACACCAAATACATTTTACATACTGTAAATAAAATATCAAAAATTACAGTAAGTATATGTAATCTACTGTACATAAAATATCAAAAAGTACACCAAATATGTGTTATATATACTGTAAATAAACTATCAAAATCTTCAGTAATTATATTTAATATACTGTTCATAAAATATCAAAAATTACACCAAATGTATATTATACACTCTAAATAAAATATCAAAAAGGTCAGTAAACATATATTACACTCTATGTAAAATATCAAAAACTAAACCAAGTATATATTATATAATTTACATAAAATATCAAAAGGACACCAAATATATATTATATACTGTACATAAAATATCAAAAAGTACAGTAAATATATTTCATATATTGTACATATAATATTAACTAAAAGTACACCAAATACATTTTACATACTGTAAATAAAATATAAAAAATTACAGTAAGTATATATTATCTACTGTACATAAAATATCAAAAAGTACAGTAAATATATTTCATATATTGTACATATAATATTAACTAAAAGTACAACAAATACATTTTACATTCTGTAAATAAAATATAAATAATTACAGTAAGTATATATTATCTACTGTACATAAAATATCAAAAAGTACACCAAATATGTGTTATATATACTGTAAATAAACTATCAAAATCTTCGGTAATTATATTTAATATACTGTTCATAAAATATCAAAAATTACACCAAATGTATATTATACACTCTAAATAAAATATCAAAATGACAGTAAATATATATTACACTCTATGTAAAATATCAAATACTACACCAAGTATATATTATATAATTTACATAAAATATCAAAAGTACACCAAGTATATATTATATACTCTACATAAAATATCAAAAAATACAGTAAATATATTTCATATATTGTACATATAATATTAATTAAAGTACACCAAATACATTTTACATACTGTAAATAAAATATCAAAAATTACAGTAAGTATATATTATCTACTCTACATAAAATATCAAAAAGTACAGTAAATATATTTCATATATTGTACATATAATATTAACTAAAAGTACACCAAATACATTTTACATACTGTAAATAAATTATAAAATTTACAGTAAGTATATATTATCTACTGTACATAAAATATCAAAAAGTACACCAAATATGTGTTATATATACTGTAAAAAAACTATCAAAATCTTCAGTAATTATATTTAATATACTGTTCATAAAATATCAAAAATTACACCAAATGTATATTATACACTCTAAATAAAATATCAAAAAGGACAGTAAATATATATTACACACTATGTAAAATATCAAAAATTACACCAAATATATATTATATAATTTACATAAAATATCAAAAGTACACCAAATGTATATTATCTACTGTACATAAAATATCAAAAAGTACAGTAAATATATTTCATATATTGTACATATAATATTAACTAAAATTACACCAAATACATTTTACATACTGTAAATAAAATATCAAAAATTACAGTAAGTATATATTATCTACTGTACATAAAATATCAAAAAGTACACCAAATATGTGTTATATATACTGTAAATAAACTATAAAAACTACAGTAATTATATTTAATATACTGTACATAAAATATCATAAATTACACGAAATGCATATTATATACTGTAAATAAAATATCAAATAGTACAGTAAATATTTATTACACATTCTATGTAAAATATCAAAAACTACACCATATATATGTTATATAATTTACATAAAATATCAAATGTACACCAAATATATATTATATTCTGTACATAAAATATCAAAATGCACAGTAAATCTATTTTATATATTTTACATATAATATTAACTGAAAGTACACCAAATACATTTTATATACTGTAAATAAAATATCCAAAAGCACAGTAAATATATATTACATACTGTACATAAAATATCAAAAAGTACACCAAATATGTGTTATATATACTGTAAATAAACAATCAAAAAATACACTAATTATATTTAATATACTGTACATAAAATATCAAAAATTACACGAAATGTATACTATATACCGTAAAAAAAATCTAAAATTACAGTAAATATATATTACACACTCCATGTAAAATATCAAAAACTATACCAAATATACATTACATAATTTACATAAAATATCAAAAGTACACCAAATAGATATTATATACTGTACATAAAATATCAAAGTGTACAGTACATATATTTCATATATTGTACATATAATATTAACTAAAAGTACACCAAATACATTTTATATACTGTAAATAAAATATCCAATAGTACAGTAAATATATATTACATACTGTACATAAAATATCAAAAAGTACACCAAATATGTGTTATATGTACTGTAAATAAAGTGTCAAAAACTACAGTAATTATATTTAATATACTGTACATAAAATGTCAAAAATTACACCAAATGTATACTATATACTGTAAATAATATATCAAAAAGTACAGTAAATATATATTATACACAGTACCGAAAATATCAAAAACTACACCAAATATATATCATATAATTTACAGAAAATATCAAAAGTACACCAAATACATATTATATACTCTACATAAAATATCAAAATGTACATTAAATATATTTCATATATTTTACATATAATATTAACTAAAAGTACACCAAATACATTTTATATAGTGTAAATAATATATCCAAAATACAGTAAATATATATTACCTACTGTACATAAAAGTATCAAAAAGTACAGCAAATATGTGTTATATATACTCTAAATAAACTATCAAAAACTACAGTAATTATATTTAATATACAGTACATAAAATATCAAAAATTATACAAAATGTATATTATATACTGTAAATAAAATATCAAAGTATAGTAAATATATATTACACAGTCTATGTAAAATATCAAAGACTACACCAAATATATATTATATAATTTATATAAAATATCAAATGTACACCAAATATATATTATATACTGTACATAAAATATCAAAAAGTACAGTAAATATATTTTATATATTGTATATATGATATTAACTACAAGTACACCAAATAAATTTTATATACTGTAAATTAAAAATCCAAAATTCAGTAAATATATATTACACAGTGTACAGAAAATATCAAATTACACCAAATATGTGTTGTATATACTGTAAATAAAGTATCAAAAACGACAGTAATTATATTCAATATAGTGTACATAAAATATCAAAAATTACACCAAATGTATATTATATACTGTAAATAAAATATCAAAAAGTACAGTAAATATATTTTACACATTCTATGTAAAATATCAAAAACTACACTAAATATACATTATATAATTTACATAAAATATCAAAGTAGAAAAAATATATATTCTATACTGTACATAAAATATCAAAAAGAACAGTAAATATATCGCAAATATTGTACATATAATATTAACAAAAAGTACATGAATTACATTTTATATACTGTAAATAAAATATCCAATAGTACAGTAAATATATATTACATACTGTACATAAAATATAAAAGTACACCAAATATGTGTTATATATACTGTAAATAAACTGTCAAAATCTACAGTAATTATATTTAATATACTATACATAAAATGTCAAAAATTACACCAAATGTATATTATATACTGTAAATAAAATATCAAATAGTACAGTAAATATTTATTACACACTCTATGTAAAATATCAAAAACTACACCAAATATATGTTATATAATTTACATAAAATATCAAAAGTACACCAAATATATATTATATACTGTAGATAAAATATCAAAATGCACAGTAAATCTATTTCGTATATTGTACATATAATATAAACTGAAAGTACACCAAATACATTTTATATACTGTAAATAAAATATCCAAAAGCACAGTAAATAGATATTACATACTGTACATGAAATATCAAAAAGTACACCAAATATGTGTTATATATACTGTAAATAAACTATAAAAAACGACAGTAATTATATTTAATATACTGTACATAAAATATCAAAAATTACACTAAATGCATATTATATACTATAAATAAAATATCAAATAGTACAGTAAATATTTATTACACACTCTATGTAAAATATCAAAAACTACACCAAATATATGTTATATAATTTACATAAAATATCAAAAGCACACCAATTATATATTATATACTGTACATAAAATATCAAAAATTACACGAAATGTATACTATATACTGTAAAAAAAATCTAAAATTACAGTAATTATATATTACACACTATGTAAAATATCAAAAACTACGCCAAATATATATTGTATAATTTACGTAAAATATCAAATGTATAACAAATATATAGTATATACTGTACATAAAATATCAAAAGGTACAGTATATATATTGCAAATATTGTACATATAATATTACCTAAAAGTACACCAAATGCATTTTATATACTGTAAATAAAATATCCAAAAGTACAGTAAATATATCTCATATACTGTACATAAATTATCAAAAATACACCAAATACGTGTTATATATACTGTTAATAAACTATAAAAACTACAGTAATTATATTTAATATACTGTACATAAAATATCAAAAATTACACTAAATGCATATTATATACTGTAAATAAAATATCAAATAGTACAGTAAATATTTATTACACACTCTATGTAATTTATCAAAAACTACACCATATATATGTATATAATTTACATAAAATATCAAATGTACACCAAATATATATTAAATTCTGTACATAAAATATCAAAATGCACAGTAAATCTATTTCATATATTGTACATATAATATTAACTGAAAGTACACCAAATACATTTTATATACTGTAAATAAAATATCCATAATCACAGTAAATATATATTACATACTGTACATAAAATATCAAAAAGTACACCAAATATGTGTTATATATACTGTAAATAAACAATCAAAAAATACACTAATTATATTTAATATACTGTACATAAAATATCAAAAATTACACGAAATGTATACTATATACCGTAAAAAAGATCTAAAATTACAGTAAATATATATTACACACTCTATGTAAAATATCAAAAACTACGCCAAATATACATTACATAATTTACATAAAATATCAAAAGTACACCAAATACATATTATATACTGTACATAAAATATCAAAGTGTACAGTATATATATTTCATATATTGTACATATATTAACTAAAAGTACACCAAATACATTTTATATACTGTAAATAAAATATCCAATAGTACAGTAAATATATATTACATACTGTACATAAAATATAAAAGTACAACTAATATGTGTTATATATACTGTAAATAAACTGTCAAAAACTACAGTAATTATATTTAATATACTGTACATAAAATGTCAAAAATTACACCAAATGTATATTATATACTGTAAATAAAATATGAAATAGTACAGTAAATATTTATTACACACTCTATGTAAAATATCAAAAACTACACCAAATATATGTTATATAATTTACATAAAATATCAAAAGTACACCAAATATATATTATATACCGTACATAAAATATCTAAATGCACAGTAAATCTATTTCGTATATTGTACATATAATATAAACTGAAAGTACACCAAATACATTTTATATACTGTAAATAAAATATCCAAAAGCACAGTAAATAGATATTACATACTGTACATGAAATATCAAGAAGTACACCAAATATGTGTTATATATACTGTAAATAAACTATAAAAAACGACAGTAATTATATTTAATATACTGTACATAAAATATCAAAAATTACACTAAATGCATATTTTATACTGTAAATAAAATATCAAAAAATACAGTAAATATATATTACTCACCCTATGTAAAATATCACAAACTACACCAAATATATATTTTATAATTTACATAAAATATCAAAAGGACACCAAATAGATTTTATATACTGTACATAAAGTATCAAAATGTACAGTAAATATATTTCATATATTGAACATATAATATTAACTAACAGTACACCAAATACATTTTATATACTTTAAATAAAATTTCAAAAAGAACAGTAAATATATATTACATACAGTTCATAAAATATAAAAAAGTAAACCAAATATGTGTTATATATACTGTAAATAAACTATCAAAAACTACAATAATTATATTTAATATACTGTACATAAAATATCAAAAATTACACCAAATGTATATTATATACTGTAAATAAAATATCAAAATTGCAGTAAATATATATTACACACACTATGTAAAATATCACACACTACACCAAATATATATTTTATAATTTACATAAAATATCAAAAGTACACCAAATATATATTATATACTGTACATCAAATATCAAAAAGTACAGTAAATATATTTCATATATTGTACATATAATATTATCTAAAAGTACACCGAATACATTTTATATACTGTAAATAAAATATCAAAAACTACAGTAATTATATATTACATACTGTACATAAAATATCAAAAAGTAACACAAATTTGTGTTATATATATTGTAAATAAACTATGAAAATCTACAGTAATTATATTTAATACACTGTACATAAAATATCAAAAATTACACCAAATGTATATTATATACTGTAAATAAAATATCAAAATGTACAGTAAATATATATTACACACCATGTGTAAAATATCACAATCTACTCCAAATATATATTATATAATTTACATAAAATATCAAAAGGACACTAAATATATCTTATATACTGCACATAAAATACCAAAAGAACAGTAAATATATTTCATATATTGTACATATAATATTAACTAACAGTACAGCAAATACATTTTATATACTGTAAATAAAATATCAAATAGTACAGTAAATATATATTACATACAGTTCATAAAATATGAAAAAGTAAACCAAGCATATGTTATATATATTGTAAATAAACTATCAAAAACTACAGTAATTATATTTAATATACTGTATATAAAATATCAAAAATTACACCAAATGTATATTATATACAGTAAATAAAATATCAAAAAGGACAGTAAATATATACTACACACCCTATGTAAAATATAAAATACTACACCAAATATATATTATACAATTTACATAAAATATAAAAAGGACAGCAAATATATCTTATATACTGTACATAAAATATCAAAATGTACAGGAAATATATTTCATATATTGTACATATAATAATAACTAAAAGTACACCAAATACATTTTATATACTGTAAATAAAATATCAAAGTACAGTAAATATATATTACACACTGTACATAAAATATCAAAAAGTACCCCAAATATGTGTTATATATACTGTAGATAAACTATGAAAAACTACACTAATTATATTTAACATACTGTACATAAAATATCAAAAATTACACCAAATGTATCTTATATAATGTCAATAAAATATCAAAAACTACAGTAAATATATATTACACACCATATGTAAAATATCACAATCTACACCAAATATATATTATATAATTTACATAAAATATCAAAAGTACACCAAATATATCTTATATACAGTACATAAAATATCAAAACGTACACAAAATATATTTCATGTATTGTGCATATAATATTAACTAAAAGTACACCAAATACATTTTATATACTGTAAATAAAATATCAAATAGTACAGTAAATATATATTACATACTGAACATAAAATATCAAAAAGTAAACCAAATATATGTTATATATACTGTAAATAAACTATCAAACACTACAGTACTTATATTTAATATACTGTACATAAAATACCAAAAATTACACCAAATGTATAATATATACTGTAAATAACATATCAAAAAGGACAGTAAATATATACTACACACCCTATGTAAAATATCAAAAACTACACCAAATATATATTATATAATTTACATAAAATATCAAAACGAAACCAAATATATGTTATATACTGTACATAAATATCAAAAAGTACAGTAAATATATTTCATACATTGTACATATAAAATTAAATAAAAGTACACCAAATACATTTTATATACTGTAAATAAAATATCAAATATTACAGTAAAGATATATTACATACTGTACATAAAATATCAAAAATACCCCAAATATGTGTTATATATAGTGTAAATAAACTATGAAAAACTACAGTAATTATATTAATATACTGTACATAAAATATCAAAAATTACACCAAATATATATTATATACTGTAAATAAACTATCAAAAATACAGTAAATATATATTACACACGCTATGTAAAATATAACAAACTACACCAAATATATATTTTATAATTTACATAAAATATCAAAAGGACGCTAAATATATCTTATATACTGTAAATAAAATATGAAAAACTACAGTAAATATGTTTCATAGATTGTACATATAATATTAACCAAAAGTACAACAAATACATTTTATATACTGTAAATAAAATTTCAAAAATTACAGTAAATATATATTACATACTGTATATAAAATATCAAAAAGTACACCAAATATGTGTTATATATACTGTAAATAAACTATGAAAAACTACAGTAATTATATTTAACATACTGTACATAAAATATCAAAAATTACACCAAATGTATATTATATACTGTAAATAAAATATTAAAAATGACAGTAAATATATATTACACCCTATGTAAAATATCGAAAGCTACACCAAAAATATATTATATAATTTATATAAAATATCAAAAGGACAACAAATATATCTTATATACTGTACGTAAAATATCAAAAAGTACACCAAATGTGTGGTGTATATACTGTAAATATACTATGAAAAACTACAGTACTTATATTTAATATACTGTACATAAAATATCAAAAATTTCACCAAATGTATAATATATACTGTAAATCAAATATCAAAAAGGACAGTAAATATATACTGCACTCCCTATGTAAAATATCAAAAACTACACCAAATATATATTATGTAATTTACATGAAATATCAAAAGGACAGCAAATATATATTATATACTGTACATAAAATATCAAAAATACAGAAAATGTATTTCATATATTGTGCATATAATATTAACTAAAAGTACACCAAATACATTTTATGTACTGTAAATAAAATATCAGAAAGTACAGTAAATATATATGACATACTGTACATAAAATATCAAAAAGTACACCAAATATGTGTTATATATATACTGAAAATAAACTATCAAAAACAACAGTAATTATATATAATATACAGTACATAAAATATCAACAAAGACACCAAATGTATATTATATACTGCAAATAAAATATCAAAAAGGACAGTAAACATATATCACACACCCTATGTAAAATATTAAAAACTACACCAAATATATGTTATATAATTTACATAAAATATCAAAAGGACACCAAATATATCTTATATACTGTACATAAAATATCAAAAAGTACAGTAAATATATTTCATATACTGTACATATAATAATAACTAAAAGTACACCACATACATTTTATATATTGTAAATAAAATATCAAAAATTACAGCAAGTGTATATTACATACTGTACATAAAATATCAAAAAGTACACCAAGTATGTGTTATATATATTGTAAATAAACCATCAAAAACTACAGTAATTATATTTAATATACAATACATAAAATATCAAAAATTAAACCAAGTGTATAGTATATACTGTAAATAAAATATCAAAAAGGACAGTAAATATATATGACACACCATATGTAAAATATCAAAAACTGCACCAAATATATATTATATAATTTACATAAAATATCAAAAGGACACCAAATATATCTTATATACTGTACATAAAATATCAAAAAGTACAGTAAATATATTTCATATATTCTACAAATAATATTAACTAAAAGTAAACCAAGTACATTTTATATGCTGTAAATAAAATATCAAAAAGTACAGTAAATATATATTACATACTGTACATAAAATATCAAAAAGTACACCAAATATGTGTTATATATACTGTAAATAAACTATCAAAAAATACAGTAATTTTATTTAATATACTGTACATAAAATATCAAAAATTACACCAAATGTATATTATATACACTAAATAAAATATGAAAAAGGACAGTAAATATATATTACACTCTATGTAAAATATCAAAAACTACTCCAAATATATATTATATAATTTACATAAAATATCAGAAGTACACCACTATATATTATATACTGTACATAAAGTATCAAAAAGTACAGTAAATATATTTCATATATTGTACATATAATATTAACTAAAAGTACACCAAATACATTTTATATTCTGTAAATAAAATATCAAAACACAGTAAATATATATTACATACTGTACATAAAATATCAAAAAGTACACTAAATATGTGTTATATATACTCTAAATAAACTATCACAAACTACAGTAATTATATTTAATATACTGTACTTAAATTATCAAAAATTACACCAAATGTATATTATATACTGTAAATAAATATCAAAAACTAGAGTAAATATATATTACACACCCTATGTAATATATCAAAAACTACACCAAATATATATTATATAATTTACATTAAATATCAAGAGGCCCCCAAATATAACTTATATACTGTAAATAAAATATCAAAAAGTACAGTAAATATGTTTCATATATTGTATATATAATATTAACTAAAAGTACACCAAATACATTTTATATACTGTAAATAAAATTTCAAAATGTACAGTAAATATATAATACATACTGTACATAAAATATCAAAAAGTACACCAAATACGTGATATATATATTAAATAAGCTATCACAAACCACAGTAATTATATTTAATATACTGTACATAAAATATCAAAAATTACTCCAAATGTATATTATATACCCTAAATAAAATATGAAAAAGGACAGTAAATATATATTTCACACTATGCAAAATATCAAAAACAACAGCAAATATATATTATGTAAATTACATAAAATATCAAAAGGACACAATGTATATATTATATACTGTAAAGAAAATATCAAAAAGTACATTAAATATATTTCATATATTGTACATATAATATTAACTAAAAGTACACCAAATACATTTTATATACTATAAATAAAATATCAAAATACAGTAAATATATATTACATACTGTACTTAAAATATCAAAAAGTACACCAAATATGTGTTATATATACTGTAAATAAACTATGAAAAACTAAAGTAATTATATTTAATATAATGAACATAAGATATCAAAAATTACACAAAATATATATTATATACTCTAAATAAAATATGAAAAAGGACAGTAAATGTATATTACACTCTATGTAAAATATCAAAAACTACACCAAATATATATTATATAATTTACATAAAATATCAAAAGGACGCCAAATATTTATTATATACTGTATATAAAATATCAAAAAGTACAGTAAATATATTTCATATATTGTACATATAATATTAACTAAAAGTACACCAAATATGTTTTATATATACTATAAATAAACTATCAAAAACTACAGTAATTATATTTAATATACTGTACATAAAATATCCAAAGGTACACCCAATATGTGTTATATAAACTGTAAATAAACTATCAAAAACTACAGTAATTATATTTAATATACTGTACATAAAATATCAAAAATTACACCAAGTGTATAATATATACTGTAAATAATATATCAAAAAGGACAGTAAATATACATTACGCACCCTATGTAAAATATCAAAAACTACACAAAATATATATTATTTAATTTACCTAAAATATCTAAAGGACACCAAATATATCTTATACACTGTACAAAAAATATCAAAAAGTACAGTAAATATATTTCATATATTGTGCATATAATATTAACTAAAAGTACAACAAATACATTTTATGTACTGTAAATAAAATATCAAAAAGTACTGTAAATAAAATATCAAAAAAACAGTAAATATATATTACACACCCTATGTAAAATATCAAAAACTACACCAAATACATATTATATAATTTACATAATATATCAAAAGCACATGAAATATATATTAAATACTGTAAATAAAATACCAAAAAGTACAGTAAATATATTTCATATGTTGTACATATATTTCCTAAAAATACACAAAATACATTATTTATACTGTAAACAAAATATCAAAAATACAGTCTATATATTACATACTGTACATAAAATATCAAACAGTACACCAAATATGTTTTATATATCCTGTAAATACGCTCTCAAAATCTACAGTAATATTTAATATACTGTACATAAAATATCAAAAATTACACCAAATGTATATCATATACTGTAAAAAAAGTATCAAAAATTAGAGTAAATATATATTACACACAGTACATGAAATATCAAAAACTACACCAAATTTATGTTTTATAATTTACAGAAAATATTAAATGTACACAAAATACACATTATATACTGTACATAAAATATCAAATAGTACTGTAAATATATTTCATATTTTGTACATATAATATTATCTAAAGGCACACCAAGTACATATTATATACTGTAAATAAAATACCAAAAACTACAGTAAATATATAATACATACTGTACACAAAATATAAAAAGTACACCAAATATGTGTTATATATACTGTAAATAAACTATCAAAAACTACAATAATTATATTTAATATAGTGTATATAAATTATCAAAAATTACATGAAATGTATACTATATACCTTAAAAAAAATCTAAAATTACAGTAAATATATATTACACACTCTATGTAAAATATCAAAACTACGCCAAATATACGATATATAATTTACATAAAATATCAAAAGTACACCAAATAGATATTATATACTGTACATAAAATATCAAAGTGTACAGTAAATATATTTCATATATTGTACATATAATATAAACTAAAAGTACACCAAATACATTTTATATACTGTAAATAAAATATCCAATAGTACAGTAAATATATATTACATACTGTACATAAAACATCAAAAAGTACACCAAATATGTGTTATATATACTGTAAATAAACTATAAAAACTACAGTAATTATATTTAATATACTGTACATAAAATACCAAAAATTACACTAAATGCATATTATACACTGTAAATAGAATATCAAATAGTACAGTAAATATTTATTACATACTCTATGTAAAATATCAAAAACTACACCAAATATGTGTTATATATACTGTAAATAAACAATCAAAAATTACAGTAATTATATTTAATATACTGTACATAAAATAACAAAAATTACACGAAATGTATACTATATACTGTAAAAAAATTCTAAAATTACAGTAAATATCTATTACACACACTATGTAAAATATCAAATACTACGCCAAATATATATTAGATAATTTACATAAAATATCAAAAGTACACCTAATATATATTATATACTGTACATAAAATATCAAAAATACTGTAAATATATTGCAAATATTGTACATATAATATTAACTAAAAGTACACCAAATACATTTTATATACTGTAAATAAAATATCCAAAAGTACAGTAAATATATTACATAATGTACATAAAATATCAAAAAGTACACCAAATATGTGTTATATATACTGTAAATAAACTATAAAAACTACAGTAATTATATTTAATATACTGTACATAAAATATCAAAAATTACACAAAATGTATATTATATACTGTAAATAAAACATCAAAAATTACAGTAAATATATATTACACATTCTATTTAAAATATCAAACTCTACGCCAAAAATATATTTTATAATTTACATAAAATATCAAAAGTACACTTAATATATTTTATATACTGTACATAAAAGATGAAATTGTACAGTAAATATATTTCATATATTGTACATATAATATTAAATAAAGTACACCAAATACATTTTATATACTGTAAATAAAATATCCAAAAGCATATTAAATATATATTACATACTGTACATAAAATATGAAAAAGTACACCAAATATGTGTTATATATACTGTAAATAAACAATCAAAAATTACAGTAATTATATTTAATATACTGTGTATAAAATATCAAAAATTACACGAAATGTATATTATATATTGTAAAAAAAATTTCTAAATTTACAGTAAATATATATTACACACTCTATGTAAAATATCAAAAACTACGCCAAATATATATTATATAATTTACATAAAATATCAAAAGTACACCAAATATATATTATATACTGTACATAAAATATCAAAAATACACTAAATATATTGCCAACATTGTACATATAATATTAACAAAAAGTATACCAAATACATTTTATATACTGTAAATGAGATATCCAAAAGTACAATTAATATATATTACATACTGTACATAAAATATCAAAAAGTACACCAAATATGTGTTATATATACTGTAAATAAACTTTAAAAACTACAGTAATTATATTTAATATACTGTACATAAAATATCAAAAATTACACTAAATGCATATTATATACTGCAAATAAAATATCAAATAATAGAGTAAATATTTATTACACACTCTATGTTAAATATCAAAAACTACACCAAATATATGTTATATAATTTACATAAAATATCAAAAGTACACCAAATATATATTATATACTCTACATAAAATATCAAAATGCACAGTAAATCTATTTTATATATTGTACATATAATATTAACTGAAAGTACACCAAATAAATTTTATATACTGTAAATAAAATATCCAAATGCACAGTAAAGATATATTACATACGGTACATAAAATATCAAAAAGTACTCCAAATATGTGTTATATATACTGTAAATATACAATCAAAAATACAGTAATTATATTTAATATACTGTACATAAAATATCAAAAATTACACGAAATGCATACTATATACTGTGCAAAAAATATCTAAAATTACATTAAATATATATTACACACTCTCGGTAAAATATCAAAAACTACGCCAAATATATATTATATAATTTACATAAAATATCAAAAGTACACAAAACAGATATTATATACTGTACATAAAATATCAAAAAGTTCTGTAAATATATTTCATATAGTGTACATATAATATTAACTAAAAGTACACCAAATACATTTTATACAGTGTAAATAAAATATCCAATAGTACAGTAAATATATATTACATACTGTACATAAAATAACAAAAAGTACACCAAATATGTGTTATGTATACTGTAAGTAAACTATCAAAAACTGCAGTAATTATATTTAATATACTGTACATAAAATATCAAAAATTACACCAAATGTATATTATATACTGTAAATAAAGTATCAAAAAGTACAGTAAATATATATTACACACTCTATGTAAAATATCAAAAACTACACCAAATATATACTATATAATTTACATAAAATATCAAAAGTACACAAAATATATATTATATACTGTACATGAAATATCAAAAAGTACAGTAAATATATTTCATATATTGTACATATAATATTAACTGAAAATACACCAAATACATTTTATATACTGTTAATTAAATATCCAAATTTCAGTAAATATATATTACATACTGTACATAAAATATCAAATAGTACACCAAATATGAGTTGTATATACTGTAAATAGACTATCAAAAACTATAGTAATTATATATAACATACTGTACATAAAATAAAAAAAATTACCCGAAATATATATTACACACACTAAATAAAATATCAAAATATACAGTAAATATTTATTGCACACTCTATGTAAAATATCAAAAACTATACCAAATATATATTATATAATTTACATAAAATATCAAAAGTACAACAAATATATATTATATACTGTACATAAAATATCAAAATGCACAGTAAATATATTTCATATATTGTACGTATAATATTAAGTAAAAGTACACCAAATACATTTTACATACTGTAAATTAAATATCCAAAAGTACAGTAAATATATATTACATACTGTACATAAAATATCAAAAAGTACACCAAATATGTGTTATATATACTTTAAATAAACTATCAAAAGCTATATTAATTATATTTAATATACTGTACATAAATATCAAAAATTAAACCAAATGTATATTATATACGGTAAATAATATATCAAAAATTACAATAAATATATATTACACACTCTATGTAAAATATCAAAAACTACACCAAATATATATTATAAAATTTACATAAAATATCAAATGTACAACAAATATATATTATATACTGTACATAAATTATCAAAAAGTACAGTAAATATATTTCATATATTGGACATATAATATTAACTAAAAGTACAACAAATACATTTTATATACTCTAAATAAAATATCCAAAGGTACAGTAAATATATATTACATACTGTACATAAAATATCAAATAGTACACCAAATATGCGCTGTATATACTGTAAATAAACTATCAAAAACTACAGTAATTGTATTTAACATACTGTACATAAAATATCAAAAATTACACGAAATATATGTTATATACACTAAATAAAATATCAAAAAGTACAGTAAATATTTATTACACACTCTATGTAAAATATCAAAAACTACACCCAATATATATTATATAACTTACATAAAATATCAAAAGTACACCAAATATATATTATATACTGTACATAAAATATCAAAATGCACAGTAAATATATTTCATATATTGTACATATAATATTAAGTAAAATTACACCAAATACATTTTACATACCGAAAATTAGATATCCAAAAGTACAGTAAATATATATTACACACTGTACATAAAATATCACAAAGTACACCAAATATGTGTTATATATACGGTAAATAAACTATCAAAAACTACAGTAATTATATTTAACATACTGAATGTAAAATATCAAAAATTACACCAAATGTGTATTATATACTGTAAATAAAATATCAAAAATTACTGTAAATATATATTACACACTCTATGTAAAATATCAAAAACTACACCAACTTTATATTATATAATTTACATAAAATTTCAAATGTACACCAAATATATATTATATACTGTACATAAAATATCAGAAAGTTCTGTAAATATATTTCATATAGTGTACATATAATATTAACTAAAAGTACACCAAATACATTTTATACACTGTAAATTAAATAACCAAATTTTGAGTAAATATATATTACATACTGTACATAAAATATCAAATAGTACACCAAATATGTGTTATGTATACTGTAAATAAACTATCAAAAACTACAGTAATTATATTTATTATACTGTACATAAAATATCAAAAATTACACCAAATGTATATTATATACTGTAAATAAAGTATCAAAAAGTACAGTAAATATATATTACACACTCTATGTAATATATCAAAAACTACAACAAATATATATTTTATAACTTATATAAAATATCAAAAGTACACCAAATATATATTATATAGTGTAAATGAAATATCAAAAAGTACAGCAAATATATTTCATATATTGTACATATATTAACTGAAAGTATACCAAATACATTTTATATACTGTTAATTAAATATCCAAATTTCAGTAAATATATATTACATACTGTATCTAAATTATCAAAAAGTACACCAAATATGTGTTATATATACTGTAAATAAGCTATCAAAACTGCAGTAATTATATTTAATATACTGTACATAAAATATCAAAAATTACACCAAATGTATACAATATACTGTAAATAAAATATCAAAAATTACAATTAATATATATTACACACTCTATGTAAAATATCAAAAACTACACCAAATATATATTATAAAATTTACATAAAGTATCAAATGTACAACAAATATATATAATATACTGTACATAAAATATCAAAATGTACAGTAAATATTTTTCATATATTGAACATATAATATTAACTAAAAGTACAACAAATACATTTTATATTCTGTAAATAAACTATCCAAAGGTTCAGTAAATCTATATTACATACTGTACATAAAATATCGAATAGTACACCAAATATGTGTTGTATATACTGTAAATAAACTATCAAAAACTACAGTAATTATATTTAACATACTGTATAAAAAATATAAAAATTACACGAAATATATACTATATACACTAAATATAATATCAAAAATACAGTAAATATTTATTAAACACTCTATGTAAAATATCAAAAACTACACCAAATATATATTATATAATTTACATAAAATATCAAAAGTACACCAAATATATATTATATACTCTACATAATATATCAAAATGCAGAGTAAATATATTTCATATATTGCACATTTAATATTAACTAAAAGTACACCAAATACATTTTATATAGTGTAAATAAAATATCAAAAATTACAGTAAATATATATTACATACTGTACATAAAATATTAAAAAGTACACCAAATATGTGTCATATATACTGTAAATAAGCTATCAAAAACTAAAATAATTATATTTAATACACTGTACATAAAATATCAAAAATTACACCAAATGTATATTATTTACTCTAAATAAAATATCAAAAATTACAGTAAATATATATTACACACCTTATGTAAATTATCACAAACTTCACCAAATTTATATTATATAATTTACATAAAATATCAAAACGGCACAAAATATACCTTATATACTGCACATAACATATCAAAATGTACAGTATATATATTTCATATATTGTACATATAATATTAACTAAAAGAACACCAAATACATTTTATATATTTTAAATAAAATATCACAAATTACAGTAAATATATATTACATAATGTACATAAAATATCAAAAAGTACAACAAATATGTGTTATATACACTGTAAATAAACCATCAAATCTACAATAATTATATTTAATATACTGTACATAAAATATCAAAAATTACACCAAATGTATAATATTTACTGTAAATAAAATATCAAAAATTACAGTAAACATATATTACACACCATATGTAAAATATCACAATCTACACAAAATATATGTTATATAATTTACATAAAATATCAAAAGGACACCAAATATATCTTATATACTGTACATAAAATATCAAAAAGTACAGTAATTATATTTCATATATTGTACATATAATATTAACTAAAAGTACACCAAATACATTTTATATAGTGTAAATAAAATATCAAAATGTACAGTAAATATATATTATACACCCTATATGAACTATCACAATCTACACCAAATACATATTATATAATTTACATAAAATAACAAAAGGACACCAAATATATCGTATATACTGTACATAAAATATCAAATATACAGTAAACATATTTCAGATATTGTACATATTATATTAACTAAAAGTACACCAAATACATTTTATATAGTGTAAATAATATATCAAAAATTACAGTGAATATATATAACATACTGTACATAAACTTTCAAAAAGGACACCAAATATGAGTTATATATACTGTAAATAAAATATCAAAAACTACAGTAATTATATTTAATATAATGTAGATAAAATATCAAAAATTACAACAAATGTATATTATTTACTGTAAATAAAATACCAAAAAGTACAGTAAACATATATTACACACCTATGTAACATATCACAAACTACACCAAATATATATTATATAATTTACATAAAATACCAAAAGGACACCAAATATACCTTATATACTGTACATAGAATATCAAAATGTACAGTAAATATATTTCATATATTGTACTTATAATATTAACTAAAAGTACAGCAAATACATTTTATATAGGGTAAATAAAATATCAAAAATTACTGTGAATATATATTACATACTGTACATAAAATATCAAAAAGTAAACCAAATATGTGTTATATATACTGTAAATAAACTATCAAAAACTACAGTAATTATATTTAATATACTGTACATAAAATATCAAAAATTACACCAAATGTATATTATTTACTGTAAATAAAATCCCAAAATGTACAGTAAATATATTTTACACACCCTATGTAAAATATCACAAACTACAACAAATATATATTATATAATTTACATAAAATATCACAGGAACACAAAATATACATTGTATACTGTACATAAAATATCAAAATATAAAGTAAATATATTTCATATTTTGTACATATAATATTAACTAAAAGTACACCAAATACATTTTATATACTGTAAATAAAATATCCAAAAGCACAGTAAATATGTATTACATATTGTACATAAAATACCAAAAACGACACCAAATACCTGTTATATATACTGTAAATAAACAATCAAAAACTACAGTAATTATATTAAATATACTGTACATAAAATATCAAATATTACACCAAATGTATAATATATACTGTAAAAAAAATCTAAAATTACATTAAATATATATTACACACTCTATGTAAAATATCAAAAACTACGCCAAATATATATTATATAATTTACATAAAATAGCAAAAGTACACCAAATAGGTATTATATACTGTATATAAAATATCAAAATTACAGTAAATATATCTCATATATTGTACATATAATATTAACTAAAAGTATACCAAATACATTTTATATAGTGTAAATAAAATATCAAAAATTACAGTAAATATATATTACATACTGTACATAAAATATTAAAAAGTCCACCAAATATGTGTCATATATACTGTAAATAAGCTATGAAAAACTAAAGTAACTATATTTAATACACTGCACATAAAATATCAAAAATTACACCAAATGTATATTATTTACTCTAAATAAAATATCAAAAATTACAGTAAATATATATTACACACCCTATGTAAATTATCACAAACTACACCAAATTTATATTATATAATTTACATAAAATATCAAAAGGGCACCAAATATACCTTATATACAGCACATAATATATCAAAAAGTAATGTAAATATATTTCTTATACTGTACATATAATATTAACAAAAAGTACGCCAAGTACACTTTATATAGTGTAAATAAAATATCAAAAATTACAGTAAATATATATTACATACTGTACATAAAATATCAAAAAGTACACCAAATATGTGTTATATATACTGTAAATAAACTATCAAAAACTACAGTAATTATATTTAATATGCTTTACATAAAATATCAAAAATTACACCAAAGGTATATTATTTACTGTAAATAAAATATCAAAAAGTTGAGTAAATATATCTTACAGCCCGTATGTAAAATGTCACAATCTACAACAAATATATATTATATAATTTACATAAAATATCAAAAGGACACCAAATATATCTTATATACTGTACATAAAATATCAAAAAGTACAGTATATATTTCATATATTGTACATATAATATTAACTAAAAGTACAACAAATACATTTTATATAGTGTAAATAAAATATCAAAAATTACAGTGTATATATATTACATACTGTACATAAAATTACAAAAAGTACACCAAATATGTGTTATATATACTGTAAATAAACTATCAAAAACTACAGTAATTATATTTAATATACTGTACATAAAATATCAAAAATTACACCAAATGTATGTTATTTACTGTAAATAATATATCAAAATACAGTAAATATATATTACACACCATATGTAATATATCACAATCTACACCAAATATATATTGTATAATTTACATAAAATATCAAAACGACACCAAATATATCTTATATACTGTACATAAAATATCAAAAAGTACAGTAAATATATTACATATATTGTAGATATAATATTATCTAAAAGTACACCGAATACATTTTATATACTGTAAATAAAGCATCAAAAATTACAGTGAATTTGTATTACATACTGTACATAAAATATCAAAAAGTACACCAAATATGTGTTATATATACTGTAAATAAAATATCAAAAAGGACAGTAAATATATATTACACTCTATGTAAAATATCAAAAACTCCACCAAATATATATTAAATAATTTACATAAAATAAAAAAAGTACACCAAATATATATTATATTCTGTACATAAAATAACAAAAAGTTCAGTAAATATATTTCATATATTGTACATATAATATTAACTTAAAGTACACCAAATACATTTTATATACATTAAAAAAAATCAAAGAGTAGAGTAAATATATATTACACACTGTACTTAAAATATCAAAATTACTCCAAATATGTGTTATATATACTGTAAATACACTATCAAAAACTACTGTAATTATATTTATTATACTGTACATAAAATATCAAAAATTACACCAAATATATATTATATACGGTAAATAACATATCAAAAATGATAGTAAATATATATTACACACTGCATGTAAAATATCAAAAACTACACCAAGTAGATATTATATAATTTACATAAAATATCAAAAGTACACCAAATATATGTTATATACTCTACATAAAATATCAAAAAGCAGAGTAAATATATTTCATATATTGCACATATATTATTAACTAAAACTACACCAAATACATTTTATATACTGTTAATAAAATATCAAATAGTACAGTAAATATATATTACATACTGTACATAAAATATCAAAAAGTACACCAAATATGTGTTATATATGGTAAAAAAATATCAAAAACTACAGTAATTATATTTAATATACTGTATATAAAATATCAAAAATTACTCCAAATGTACGTTATATATTGTAAATAAAATATCAAAAACTACAGTAAATATATATTACACACTCTATGTAAAATATCAAAAACTACACCAAATATAAATTATATAATTTACATAAAATATAAAAAGTACACCAAATATATATTATATACTGTACATAAAATATCACAAAGTACAGTAAATATGTTTCATATATTGTACATATAATATTAACTAAAAGTACACCAAATACATTTTATATACTCTAATTAAAATATCAAAATGTACAGTAAATATATTTTACATACTGTACATAAAATATCAGAAAGTACACCAAATATGTGTTATATATACTGTAAATAAACTATCAAAAACTACAGTAATTATATTTAATATATTGTACATAAAATATCAAAAATTACACCAAATGTATAGTATATACTGTAAATAACATATCAAAAAGTACAGTAAAGATATATTACGCATTCTCTGTAAAATATAAAAAACTACACCAAATATATATTATATACTTTACATAAAATATCAAAAGTACACCAAATATATATTTTACACTGTACATAAAATATCAAAATTACAGTAAATATATTCCATATATTGTACATATAATATTAACTAAAAGTACACCAAATACATTTCCTATACTGTAAATAAAGTATGAAAAACTACAGTAAATATATATTACTTACTGTACATGAAATATCAAAAGGACACCAAATATGTGTTATATATAATGTAAATAAACTATCAAAAACTACAGTAATTATATTTAGTATACTGTAAATAAAATATCAAAAAGTACAATAAATATATTTTACAGACCCTACGTAAAATATCACAACCAGCAACCAAATATATATTTCATGATTTACATAAAATATCAAAAGGACACCAAATATATCTTATATAATCTACATAAAATATCAAAAAGTACAGTAAATATATTTCATATATTGTACATATAATATTAACTAAAAGTACACCAAATACATTTTATATAGTGTAAATAAAATACCAAAAAGTACAGTAAATATGTATTACATACTGTACATAAAATATCAAAAAGTACACCAAATATGTGTTATATATAGTTTAAATAAACTATAAAAAACTACAGTAATTATATTTAATATACTGTATATAAAATATCAAAAATTACACGAAATGTATATTATATACTGTAAATAAAATATCAAAAAGGACTGTAAATATATATTACACACCCTATGTAAAATATCACAAACTACACCAAATTTATATTATATAATTTACATAAACTATCAAAAGGACACCAAATATACCTTATATACTGTACATAACATATCAAAATGTACAGTAAATATATTTCATATATTGTACATATAATATTAACTAAAAGTACACCAAATACATTTTATATAGTGTAAATAAAATACCAAAAAGTACAGTAAATATGTATGACATACTGTACATAAAATATCAAAAACTACACCAAATATATGTTATATAATTTACATAAAATATCAAAAGTACACCAAATATATATTATATACTGTACATAAAATATCAAAATGCACAGTAAATCTATTTCATATATTGTACATATAATATTACCTGAAAGTACACAAATACATTTTATACACTGTAAATACAATATCCAAAAGCACAGTAAAAATATATTACATACTGTAATTAAAATATCAAAAAGTACACCAAATATGTGTTATATATACTGTAAATAAACAATCAAAAAATACAGGAATTATATTTTATATAATGTGCATAAAATATCAAAAATTACACGAAATGTATACTGTATACTGTAAAAAAAATCTAAAATTACAGTAAATATATATTACACACTCTATGTAAAATATCAAAAACTACGCCAAATATATATTATATAATTTACATAAAATATGACAAGTACACAAAATAGATATTATATACTGTACATAAAATATCAAAATACAGTAAATATATTTCATATATTGTACATATAATATTAACTAAAAGTACACCAAATACATGTTATATACTGTAAATAAAGTATCCAATAGTACAGTAAATATATATTACATACAGTACATAAAATATCAAAAAGTACACCAAATATGTGTTATGTATACTGTAAATAAACTATCAAAAACTACAGTAATTATATTTAATATACTGTACATAAAATGTCAAAAATTACACCAAATGTATATTATATACTGTAAATAAATTATCAAAAAGTACAGTAAATATATATTACACACTCTAAGTAAAATATCAAAAACTACACCAAATATATATTATGTAATTTACATAAAATATCAAAAGTACACCAAATATATATTATACACTATACATAAAATATCAAAAAGTATAGTAAATATATTTCATATATTGTAAATATAATATTAACTGAAAGTACACCATATACATTTTATATTCTGTTAATTAAATTTCCAAATTTCAGTAAATATATATTACATACTGTACATTAAATATCAAAAAGTACACCTAATATGTGTTATATATAGTGTAAATAAACTATCAGAATCTACAGTAGTTATATTTAACATACTGTACATAAAATATCAAAAATTAAACCAAATGTATAATATATACTGTAAATAAAATAACAAAAAGTACAATAAATATATATTACACACTCTATGTAAAATATCAAAAACTACACCACATATATATTATAAAATTTACATAAAATATCAAATGTACAACAAATATATATTATATACTGTACATAAAGTATCAAAATGTACAGTAAATATATTTCATATATTGTACATATAATATTAACTAAAAGTCCAACAAATACATTTTATATACTGTAAATAAACTATCCAAAGGAACAGTAAATATATATTACATACTGTACATAAAATATCAAATAGTACACCAAATATGTGTTGTATATACTGTAAATAAACTATAAAAAACTACACTAATTATATTTAACATACTGTACATAAAATATCAAAAATTACACGAAATATATAGTATATACACTACATAAAATATCAAAAAGTGCACTAAATATTTATTACACACTCTATGTAAAACATCAATAACTACACCAAATATATATTACATAATTTACATAAAATATCAAGACGACACCAAACATATATTATATACTGTACATAAAATAACAAAATGCACAGTCAATATATTTCATATATGGTACATATAATATTAACTGAGTACACCAAATACATTTTATATACTGTAAATAAAATATCCAAAAGTACAGTAAATATATATTACCTACAGTACATAAAATATCAAAGAGTACACCAAATATGTGTTTTATAAACGGTAAATAAACTATCAAAAACTACAGTAATTATATTAAATATGCTGAACATAAAATATCAAAAATTACACCAAATGTATATTATATACTGTAAATAAAATATCAAAAATTACTGTAAATATATATTATACACTCTATGTAAAATACCAAAAACTACACCAAATATATTTTATATAAATTATATAAAATCTCAAAAGTACACCAAATATTATATACTGTACATGAAATATCAAAGAGTAGAGTAAATATATTTCATATATTGTACATATAAAATTAAGTGAAAGTACACCAAATACATTTTATATACTTTTAATTAAATATCCAAATTTCAGTAAATATATATTACATACTGTACATAAAATATCAAAAAGTACACCAAATATGTGTTATATATACTGTAAATAAACTATCAAATACTACAGTAATTATATTTAATATACTGTACATAAAATGTCAAAAATTACTCCAAATGTACATTATATAGTGTAAATAATATATCCATAATACAGTAAATATATATTACACACCCTATGTAAAATATAAAAAATTACACCAAATATATATTATATAATTTACAAAAAATATCAGAAGGACACCAAATATATCCTATATACTGTACGTAAAATATCAAAATCTACAGTAAATATATTTCATATATTGTACATATAATATTAACTAAAAGTACACCAAATACATTTTATATACTGTAAATAAAATATCAAAATACAGTAAATATATATTACATACTGTACATAAAATATCAAAAAGTACACTAAATATGTGTTATATATACTGTAAATAAACTCTCAAAAACTACAGTAATTATGTTCAATATACTGTACATAAAATATCAAAAATTACCCCAAATGTACATTATATGGTGTAAATAAAATATCCAAAATACAGTAAATATATATTACACACCCTATGTGAAATATCCAAATTTACACCAAATATATATTATATAATTTACAAAAAATATCGGAAGGACACCAAATATATCTTATATACTGTACGTAAAATATCAAAAACTACAGTAAATATATTTCATATATTGTACATATAATATTAACTAAAAGTACAGCAAATACATTTTATATACTGTAAATAAAATATCAAAAATTACAGTAAATGTATATTACATACTGTACATAAAATATCAAAAAGTACACCAAATATGTCTTGTATATACTGTAAATATCAAAAACTACAGTAATTATATTCAATGTACTGTATATAAATTATCAAAAATTACACCAAATGTAAATTATATACTGTAAATAAAATATCAAATAGGACAGTAAATATATACTACACACCCTATGTAAAATATCAAAAACTACACCAAATATATATTATATAATTTACATAAATATCAAAAGGACACCAAATATATCTTATATACTGTACATAAAATATCAAAAAGTACAGTATATATATTTCATATATTGTACATATATTATTAACTAAAAGTACACCAAATACGTTTGATATACTGTAAATAAAATATGAAAAATTAGAGTAAATATATATTACATAATGTACATAAAATATCAAAAAGTAAACCAAATATGTGTTATATATACTCTAAATATACTATCAAAACTACAGTAATTATATTTAATATACTGTACATAAAATATCAAAAATTACACCAAATGTATATTATATACTGTAAATAAAATATCAAAAAGTACAGTAAATATATATCACACACCCTATGTAAAATATCAAAAACTACACCAAATATATGTTATATAATTTACATAAAATAACAAAAGGACACCAAATATGTCTTATATACTGTACATAAAATATCAAATAGTACAGTAAATATATTTCATATATTGTACATATAATATTAACTAAAAGTACACCAAATACATTTTATATACTGTAAAAAAATTATCAAAAATTACAGTAAATATATATTACATACTGTACATAAAATATCAAAAAGTACACCAAATATGTGTTATGTATACTGTAAATATCAAAAACTACTGTAATTATATTCAATGTACTGTATATAAAATATCAAATATTACACCAAATGTAAATTATATACTGTAAATAAAATATCCAAAATACAGTAAATATATATTACACACCCTATGTAAAATATCCAAATTTACACGAAATATACATTATATAATTTACAAAAAATATCGGAAGGACACCAAATATATCTTATATACTGTACGTAAATTATCAAAAATTACAGTAAATATATTTCATATATTGTACATAAATATTAACTAAAAGTACACCAAATACATTTTATATACTGTAAATAAAATATCAAAAATTACAGTAAATGTATGTTACATACTGTACATAATATATCAAAAAGTACACCAAACATGTGTTATATATACTGCAATTATCAAAAACTACAGTAATTATATTCAATGTACTGTATATAAATTATCAAAAATTACACCAAATGTAAATTATATACGGTAAATAAAATATCGAATAAGGCAATAAATATATACTACACACCCTATGTAAAATATCAAAAACTACACCAAATATATATTATATAATTTACATAAATTATCAAAAGGACACCAAATATATCTTATATACTGTACATAAAATATCAAAAAGTACAGTATATTTATTTCATATATTGTACATATACTATTAACTAAAAGTACACCAAATACATTTTATATACGGTAAATAAAATATCAAAAAGTACAGTAAATATATATTACATACTGTACATAAAATATCAAAAAGTACAGTGAATATATTTTATATATTGTACATATAATATTAACTAAAAGTACACCAAATACATTTTATATACTGTAAATAAAATATCAAAAATTGCAGTAAATATATATTACATACTTTACATAAAATATCAAAAAGTACACCAAATATGTGTTATATGTACTGTAAATAAACTATCAAAACTACAGTAATTATATTTAATTTCCTGAACATAAAATATCAAAAATTACACCAAATGTATGTTATATACGGTAAATAAGATATCAAAAAGTACAGTAAATATATATTACACACACTATGTAAAATATAAAATACTACACCAAATATATATTATACAATTTACATAAAATATAAAAAGGACACCAAATATATCTTATATACTGTACATAAAATATCAAAAAGTACAGTAAATATATTTCATATATTGTACATATAATATTAACTAAAAGTACACCAAATACATTTTATATACTGTAAATAAAATATCAAAAATTACTGTAAATATATATTACATACTGTACATAAAATATCAAAAAGTACACCAAATATGTGTTATATATACTGTAAACTATCAAAAACTACAGTAATTATATTCAATGAACGGTGTATAAATTATCAAAAATTACACCAAATGTAAATTATATACTGTAAATAAAATATCAAATAGGACAGTAAATATATACTACACACCCTATGTAAAATATAAAATACTACACCAAATATATATTATACAATTTACATAAAATATAAAAAGGACAGCAAATATATCTTATATACTGTACATAAAATATCAAAATGTACAGGAAATATATTTCATATATTGTACATATAATAATAACTAAAAGTACACCAAATACATTTTATATACTGTAAATAAAATATCAAAAAGTACAGTAAATATATATTACACACCGTACATAAAATATCAAAAAGTACCCCAAATATGTGTTATGTATACTGTAGATAAACTATGAAAAACTACACTAATTATATTTAATATACTGTACATAAAATATCAAAAATTACACCAAATGTATATTATATACCGTCAATAAAATATCAAAAACTACAGTAAATATATATTACACACCATATGTAAAATATCACAATCTTCACCAAATATATATTATGTAATTTACATAAAATATCAAAAGTACACCAAATATATCTTATATACTGTACATAAAATATCAAAAAATACACAAAATATATTCCATATATTGTATATATAATATTAACTAAAAGTACACCAAATACATTTTCTATACTGTAAATGAAATATCTAAAAGTACAGTAAATATGTATTACATACTGTACATAAAATATCAAAAAGTACACCAAATACGTGTTTTATATACTGTAAATAAACTATAAAAAACTACAGTAATTATATTTAATATACTGTACATAAAATATCAAAAATTACACCAAATGTAAAGTATATACTGTAAATAAAATATCAAAAAGCACAGTAAATATATATTACACACCCTATGTAAAATATCACAAACTACACCAAGTATATATTTTATAATTTACATAAAATATCAAAAGGACACTAAATATGTCTTACATACTGTACATAAAATATCAAAAACTACAGTAAATGTATTTCATATATTGAACATATAATATTAACAAAAAGTACACTGAATACATTTTATATACTGTAAATAAAATATGAAAAATTACAGTAAATATATATTACATACTGTACATAAAATATCAAAAAGTACACCAAATATGTGTTATATATGCTGTAAATAATCTATCAAATACTACAATAATTATATTTAATATACTGTACATAAAATATCAAAAATTACACCAAACGTATATTATATACTGTAAATAAAATATCAAAAAGCACAGTAAATATATATCAGACACCCTATGTAAAATATCAATAACTACACCAAATATATATTATATAATTTACATAAAATATCAAAAGGACACCAAATATGTCTTATATACTGTACATAAAATATCAAAATGTACAAGAAATATATTTCATATATTGTACATATAATATTAACTAAAAGTACATCAAATACATTTTATATACTGTAAATAAAATATCAAAAAGTACAGTAAATATATATTACATACTGTACATAAAATATCAAAAAGTACCCCAAATATGTGTTATATATACTGTAAATAAACTATGAAAAACTACAGTAATTATATTTGATATACTGTACATAAAATATCAAAAATTACACCAAATGTATATTATATACTTTAAATAAAATATCAAAAAGGACAGTAAATATATACTACACACCCTATGTAAAATATCAAAAACTACTCGAAATATATATTATATAATTTACATAAAATATCAAAAGTACACCAAATATATATTATATACTGTACATAAAATATCAAAAAGTACAGTAAATATATTTCATATATTGTACATATAATATCAACTATAAGTACACCAAATACATTTTATATACGGTAAATAAAATATGAAAAAGTACAGTAATTATATATTACATACTGTACATAAAATATCAAAAAGTAACCCAAATTTGTGTTATATATATTGTAAATAAACTATGAAAAACTACAGTAATTATATTTAATATACTGTACATAAAATATCAAAAATTACACCAAATGTATATTATATACTGTAAATAAAATATCAAAATGTACAGTAAATATATATTACACACCATATGTAAAATATCACAATCTACCCCAAATATATATTATATAATTTACATAAAATATCTAAAGGACACTAAATATATATTACATACTGCACATAAAATACTAAAAGTACAGTAAATATATTTCATATATTGTACATTTAATATTAACTAACAGTACACCAAATACATTTTATATACTGTAAATAAAATATCAAATAGTACAGTAAATATATATTACACACAGTTCATAAAATATAAAAAAGTAAACCAAATATGTGTTATATATACTGTAAATAAACTATCAAAAACTACAGTAATTATATATAATATACTGTATATAAAATATCAAAAATTACACCAAATGTATATTATATAGTGTAAATAAATACCAAAAAGGACAGTAAATATATACTACACACCCTATGTAAAATATAAAATACTACACCAAATATATATTATACAATTTACATAAAATATAAAAAGGACAGCAAATATATCTTATATACTGTACATAAAATATCAAAATATACAGGATATATATTTCATATATTGCACATATAATAATAACTAAAAGTACACCAAATACATTTTATATACTGTAAATAAAATATCAAAATGTACAGTATATATATATTACACACTGTACATAAAATATCAACAAGTACCCCAAATATGTGTTATATATACTGTAAATAAACTATGAAAAACTACACTAATTATATTTAATATACAGTACATAAAATATCAAAAATTACACCAAATGTATATTATATACTGTGAATAAAATATCAAAAACTACAGTAAATATATATTACACACCATATGTAAAATATCACAATCTACACCAAATATATATTATGTAATTTACATAAAATATCAAAAGTACACCAAATATATCTTATATACTGTACATAATATATCAAAAAATACACAAAATATATTTCATATATTGTGCATATAATATTAACTAAAAGTACACCAAATACATTTTATATACTGTAAATAAAATATCAAATAATACAGTAAATATATATTACATACTGAACATAAAATATCAAAAAGTAAACCAAATATGTGTTATCTATACTGTAAATAAACTATCAAAAACTACAGTACTTATATTTAATATACTGTACATAAAATATCAAAAATTACACCAAATGTATAATATATACTGTAAATAACATATCAAAAAGGACAGTACATATATACTACACACACTATGTAAAATATCAAAAACTGCACCAAATATATATTATATAATTTACATAAAATATCAAAACAAAACCAAATATATGTTATATACTGTACATAAATATCAAAAAGTACAGTAAATATATTTCATACCTTGTACATATAATATTAACTAAAAGTACGCCAAATACATTTTATATACTGTAAATAAAATATCAAAAAGTACAGTAAAGATATATTACATACTGTACATAAAATATCAAAAATACCCCAAATATGTGTTATATATACTGTAAATAAACTATGAAAAACTACAGTAATTATATTTAATATACTGTACATAAAATATCAAAAATTACACCAAATGTATATTATATACTGTAAATAAAATATCAAAAAGTACAGTAAATATATATTACACACCATATGTAAAATATCACAATCTGCACCAAATATATATTATATAATTTACATAAAATATCAAAAGTACACCAAATATATCTTATATACTGTACATAAAATATCAAAAAGTACAGTAAATATATTTCATATATTGTACATATAATATTAACTAACAGTACACCAAATACATTTTATATACTGTAAATAAAATATCAAATAGTACAGTAAATATATATTACATACAGTTCAGAAAATACAAAAAAGTATACCAAATATGTGTTATATATACTGTAAATAAACTATCAAAAACTACAGTAATTATATTTAATATACTGTATATAAAATATCAAAAATTACACCAAATATATACTATATACTGTAAATAAAATATCAAAAAGGACAGTAAATATATACTACATACCCTATGTAAAATATTACAAACTACACCAAATATATATTATATAATTTATATAAAATATCAAAAGGACACCAAATATATCTTATATACTGTACATAAAATATCAAAATGTACAGGAAATATATTTCCTATATTGTACATATAATATTAACTAAAAGTACACCAAATACATTTTATATACTGTAAATAAAGTATCAAAAAGTACAGTAAATATATATTACATACTGTATATAAAATATCAAAAAGTACCCCAAATATGTGTTATATATACTGTAAATACACTATGAAAAATTACAGTAATTATATTTAATATACTGTACATAAAATATCAAAAATTACACCAAATATATATTATATACTGTAAATAAAATATCAAAAAATACAGTAAATATATATTACACACCCTATGTAAAATATCACAAACTACACCAAATATATATTTTATAATTTACATAAAATATCAAAAGGACACCAAATATATCTTATATACTCTACATAAATTATCAAAATGTACAGTAAATATATTTCATATATTGAACATATAATATTAACTAACAGTACACCAAATACATTTTATATACTGTAAATAAAATTTCAAAAAGAACAGTAAATATATATTACATACAGTTCATAAAATATAAAAAAGTAAACCAAATATGTGTTATATATACTGTAAATAAACTATCAAAAACTACAGTAATTATATTTAATATACTGTACATAAAATATCAAAAATTACACGAAATGTATACTATATACTGTTAAAAAAAATCTAAAATTACAGTAAATATATGTTACACACTCTATGTAAAATATGAAAAACTATGCCAAATATATACTATATAATTTACGTAAAATATCGAAAGTACACCAAATAGATATTTTATACTGTACATAAAGTATCAAAAAGTACAGTATATATATTTCATATATTGTACATATAATATTAACTAAAAGTACACCAAATACATTTTATATACTGTAAATAAAATATCCAATAGTACAGTAAATATATATTACATTCTGTACATAAAATATAAAAAAGTACACCAAATATGTGTTATATATACTGTAAATAAACTATAAAAACTACAGAAATAATATTTAATATACTGTACATAAAATATCAAAAATGACACTAAATGCATGTTATATGCTATAAATAAAATATCAAATAGTACAGTAAATATTTATTACACACTCTATGTAAAATATCAAAAACTACACCAAATACATGTTATATAATTCACATAAAATACCAAAAGTAAACCAAATATATATTATATACTGTACATAAAATATAAAAAGTACAGTAAATATATTGCAAATATTGTACATATACTATAAACTAAAAGTACACCAAATACATTTTATATACTGTAAATAAAATATCCAAATGTGCAGTAAATATATATTACATACTCTACACAAAATATCAAAAAGTACACCAAATATGTGTTATATATACTGTAAATAAGCTATCAAAAACTACAGTACTTATATTTAATATACTGTACATAAAATATCAAAAATTACACAAATGTATATTATATACTGTAAATAAAATATCAAAATTTACAGTAAATATATATTACACATTCTATTTAAAATATCAAAAACTACACCAGTAATATATTTTATAATTTATATAAACTATCAAAAGTACACTTAATATATATTATATACTGTACATAAAATATGAAAATGTACAGTAAATATATTACTTATATTGTACATATAATAGTAAATAAAGTACACCAAATACATTTTATATACTGTAAATAAAATATCCAAAAGTACGGTAAATATATATTACATACTGTAGATAAAATATCAAAAAGTACACCAAATATGTGTTATGTATACTGTAAATAAGCTATCAAAAACTACAGTACTTATAATTAATATACTGTACATAAAATATCAAAAATTACACTAAATGCATATTATATACTCTAAATAAAATATCAAATACTACAGTAAATATTTATTACACACTCTATGTAAAATATCAAAAACTACACCAAATATATGTTATATAATTTACATAAAATATCAAAAGTACACCAAATATATATTATATACTGTACATAAAATATTAAAATGCACAGTAAATCTATTTCATATATTGTACATATAATATTAACTGAAAGTACACCAAATACATTTTATATACTGTAAATAAAATATCCAAAAGCACAGTAAATATATATTACATAGTGTACATAAAATATCAAAAAGTACACCAAATATGTGTTATATATACTGTAAATAAACAATCAAGAAATACAGAAATTATATTTAATATACTGTACATAAAATATCAAAAAGTACCCGAAATGTATACTATATACTGTAAAAAAACATCAAAAATTACAGTAAACACATATTACACACTCTATGTAAAATATCAAAAACTATGCCAAATATATATTATTTAATTTACATAAAATATCAAAAGTACACCAAATATATATTACATACTGTACATAACATATCAAAAAGTACACCAAGTATTTGTTATATAAATTACATAAAATAACAAAAGTACACTTAATATATTTTATATAATGTACATAAAATATGAAAATGTACAGTAAATATAATTCATATATTGAACATATAATATTAAATAAAGTACACCAAGTACATTTTATATACTGTAAGTAAAATATCCAAAAGTACAGTAAATATATATTACACAGTCTATGTAAAATATCAAAACTACTTCAAATATATATTATATAATTTATATAAAATATCTAAAGTACACCAAATATATATTATATACTTTACGTAAAATATCAAAATGCACAGTAAATATATTTCATATATTGTACATATAAAATTAAATAAAAGTACACCAAATACCTTTTTTATACTGTGAATAAAATATTCAAAAGTACAGTAAATATACATTACATACTGTACATAAAATATCAAAAAGTACACCAAATATGTGTTATATATACTGTAAATAAACTATCAAAAACTACAGTAATTATATTTAATATACTGTACATAAAATATCAAAAATTACACCAAATGTATATTATTTACTGTAAATAAAATATCAAAAAGTACAATAAATATATATTTCACACTATATGTAAAATATCACAATCTACACCAAATATATATTATATAATTTACATAAAATATAAAAAGTACACCAAATGGATATTATATACTGTACATAAAATATCAAATAGTACAGTAAATATATTTCATATATTGTACATGTAATATTAACTAAAAGTACACCAAACACATTTTTATAGTGTAAATAAAATATCAAAAGGTACAGTAAATATATATTACACACCATATGTAAAATATCACAATCTGCACCAAATATATATTTTATAATTTACATAAAATATCAAAAGAACACCAAATATATCTTACATACTGTACATAATATATCAAAATTTACAGTAAATATATTTCGTATATTGAACATATAATATTAACTAAAAGTACACCAAATTCATTTCATATAGTGTAAATAAAATATCAAATATTACAGTAAATATGTATTACACATTCTATTTAAAATATCAAAAACTACACCAAAAATATATTTTATAATTTACATAAAATATCAAAAGTACACTTAATATATTTTATATACTGTACATAAAATGTGAAAATGCACAGTAAATATATTTCATATATTGTACATATATTAAATAAAGTACACCAAATACATTGTATATACTGTAAATAAAATATCCAAAACTAAAGTAAATATATATTACATAATGTACATAAAATATCAAAAGGTAAACCAAATATGTGTTATATATACTGTAAATAAGCTATCAAAAACTACAGTAATTATATTTAACATACTGTACATAAAATACATACTGTACATAAAATACCAAAAAGTACACCAAATATGTGTTATATATACTGTAAAAAAACTATAAAATCTATAAAAACTATAAAATTACACTAAATGCATATTATATACTGTAAATAAAATATCAAATAGTACAGTAAATATTTATTACAGACTCTATGTAAAATATTAAAAACTACACCAAATATGTGTTATATATACTGTAAATAAACAAAAATTACAGTAATTATATTTAATATACTGTACAGAAAGTATGAAAAATTACACGAAATGTATACTATATAGTGTAAAAAAATCTAAAATTACAGTAAATATATATTACACACTATATGTAAAATATCAAAAACTACGTCAAATATATATTATATAATTTACATAAAATATCAAAAGTTCACCAAATACATATTATATACTGTACATAAAATGTCAAAATTACAGTAAATATATTGCAAATATTGAATAGATAATATTAAATAAAAGTACACCAAATACATTTTATATACTGTAAATAAAATATCCAAAAGTACAGTAAATATATATTACATACTGTACAAAAAATATCAAAAAGTACACCAAATATGTGTTATATATACTGTAAATAAACTATAAAAACTACAGTAATTATATTTAATATGCTGTACATAAAATATCAAAAATTACACAAAATGAATATTATATACTGTAAATAAAATATCAAACATTACAGTAAATATATATTACACATTCTATTTAAAATATCAAAAACTACACCAAAAATATATCTTATAATTTACATAAAATATCAAAAGTACACTTAATATATTTTATATACTGTACATAAAATATGAAAATGTACAGTAAATATATTTCATATATTGTACAAATAATATTAAATAAAGTACACCAAATACATTTTATATACTGTACATAAAATATACAAAAGTACAGTAAATATATATTACATACTGTGCATAAAATATCAAAAAGTACACCAAATATGTGGTATATATACTGTAAATATACTATGAAAAACTACAGTACTTATATTTAATATACTGTACATATAATATCAAAAAGTACAGTAAATATATTTCATATATTGAATATATACTATTAACTAAAAGTACACCAAATACATTTTACATACTGTAAATAAAATATCAAAAATTACAGTGAGTATATATAATCTACTGTACATAAAATATCAAAAAGTACACCAAATGTGTGTTATATATACTGTAAATAAACTATCAAAACCTTCAGTAATTATATTTAATATACTGTTCATAAAATATCAAAAATTACACCAAATGTATATTATACACTCTAAATAAAATATCAAAAAGGACAGTAAATATATATTACACTCTATGTAAAATATCAAAAACTACACCAAATATATATTATATAATTTACATAAAATATCAAAAGTACACCAAATATATATTATATATTGTACATAAAACATCAAAAACTACAGTAAATATATTTCATATATTGTACATATAATATTAACTAAAAGTACACCAAATACATTTTATATACTGTAAAATATATAAAAAATTACAGTAAGTATAAATTATCTACTGTACATAAAATATCAAAAAGTTCAGTAAATATATTTCATATATTGTACATATAATATTAACTAAAAGTACAACAAATACATTTTACATACTGTAAATAAAATATAAAAAATTACAGTAAGTCTATATTATCTACTGTACATAAAATATCAAAAAGTACACCAAATATGTGTTATATATACTGTAAATAAACTATCAAAATCTTCAGTAATTATATTTAATATACTGTTAATAAAATATCAAAAATTACACCAAATGTATATTATACACTCTAAATAAAATATCAAAAAGGACAGTAAATATATATTACACTCTATGTAAAATATCAAATACTACACCAAGTATATATTATATAATTTACATAAAATATCAAAAGTACACCAAATATATATTATATACTGTACATAAAATATCAAAAAGTACAGTAAATATATTTCATATATTGTACATATAATATTAACTAAAAGTACACCAAATACATTTTACATACTGTAAATAAAAAATCAAAAATTACAGTAAGTATATATTATCTACTCTACATAAAATATCAAAAAGTACAGTAAATATATTTCATATATTGTACATATAATATTAAATAAAAGTACACCAAATACATTTTACATACTGTAAATAAATTATAAAATTTTCAGTAAGTATATATTATCTACTGTACATAAAATATCAAAAAGTACACCAAATATGTGTTATATATACTGTAAATAAACTATCAAAATCTTCAGTAATTATATTTAATATACTGTTCATAAAATATCAAAAATTACACCAAATGTATATTATACACTCTAAATAAAATATCAAAAAGGACAGTAAATATATATTACACACTATGTAAAATATCAAAAATTACACCAAATATATATTATATAATTTACATAAAATATCAAAAGTACACCAAATGTATATTATATACTGTACATAAAATATCAAAAAGTACAGTAAATATATTTCATATATTGTACACATAATATTAAATAAAATTACACCAAATACATTTTACATACTGTAAATAAAATATCAAAAATTACAGTAAGTATATATAATCTACTGTACATAAAATATCAAAAAGTACACCAAATATGTGTTATATATACTGTAAATAAACTATCAAAATCTTCAGTAATTATATTTAATATACTGTTCATAAAATATCAAAAATTACACCAAATGTATATTATACACTCTAAATAAAATATCAAAAACGACAGTAAATATATATTACACTCTATGTAAAATATCAAAAACTAAACCAAGTATATATTATATAATTTACATAAAATATCAAAAGTACACCAAATATATATTATATACTGTACATAAAATATCACAAAGTACAGTAAATATATTTCATATATTGTACATATAATATTAACTAAAAGTACACCAAATACATTTTACATACAGTAAATAAAATATCAAAAATTACAGTAAGTATATATTATCTACTGTACATAAAATATCAAAAAGTTCATTAAATATATTTCATATATTGTACATATAATATTAACTAAAAGTACACCGAATACATTTTACATACTGTAAATAAAATATAAAAAATTACAGTAAGTATATATTATCTACTGTACATAAAATATCAAAAAGTACACCAAATATATGTTATATATACTGTAAATAAACTATCAAAATCTTCAGTAATTATATTTAATATACTGTTCATAAAATATCAAAAATTGCACCCAATGTATGTTATACACTCTAAATAAAATATCAAAAAGGACAGTAAATATATATTACACTCTATGTAAAATATCAAAAATTACACCAAATATATATTATATAATTTACATAAAATATCAAAAGTACACCAAATATATATTATATACTGTACATATAATATCAAAAAGTACAGTAAATATATTTCATATATTGAACATATACTATTAACTAAAAGTACACCAAATACATTTTACATACTGTAAATAAAATATCAAAAATTACAGTAAGTATATATAATCTACTGTACATAAAATAGCAAAAAGTACACCAAATATGTGTTATATATACTGTAAATAAACTATCAAAATCTTCAGTAATTATATTTAATATACTGTTCATAAAATATCAAAAATTACACCAAATGTATATTATACACTCTAAATAAAATATCAAAAAGGACAGTAAATATGTATTACACTCTATGTAAAATATCAAAAACTACACCAAATATATATTATATAATTTACATAAATTATCAAAAGTACACCAAATATATATTATATATTGTACATAAAATATCAAAAACTACAGTAAATATATTTCATATATTGTACATATAATATTAACTAAAAGTTCACCAAATACATTTTACATACTGTAAATAAAATATCAAAAATTACAGTAAGTATAAATTATCTACTGTACATAAAATATCAAAAAGTTCAGTAAATATATTTCATATATTGTACATATAATATTAACTAAAAGTACAACAAATACATTTTACATACTGTAAATAAAATATCAAAAATTACAGTAAGTATATATTATCTACTGTACAAAAAATATCAAAAAGTTCACCAAATATGTGTTATATATACTGTAAATTAACTATCAAAATCTTCAGTAATTATATTTAATATACTGTTCATAAAATATCAAAAATTACAACAAATGTATATTATACACTCTAAATAAAATATCAAAAACGACAGTAAATATATATTACACTCTATGTAAAATATCAAAAACTAAACCAAGTATATATTTTATAACTTACATAAAATATCAAAAGTAGACCAAATATATATTATATACTGTACATAAAATATCATAAAGTACAGTAAATATATTTCATATATTGTACATATAATATTAACTAAAAGTACACCAAATACATTTTACATACTGTAAATAAAATATAAAAAATTACAGTAAGTATATATTATCTACTGTACATAAAATATCAAAAAGTACACCAAATATGTGTTATATATACTGTAAATAAACTATCAAAATCTTCAGTAATTATATTTAATATACTGTTCATAAAATATCAAAAATTACACCAAATGTATATTATACACTCTAAATAAAATATCAAAAAGGACAGTAAATATATATTACACTCTATGTAAAATATCAAATACTACACCAAGTATATATTATATAATTTACATAAAATATGAAAAGTACACCAAATATATATTATATACTGTACATAAAATATCAAAAAGTACAGTAAATATATTTCATATATTGTACATATAATATTAATTAAAGTACACCAAATACATTTTACATACTGTAAATAAAATATCAAAAATTACAGTAAGTATATATTATCTACTCTACATAAAATATCAAAAAGTACAGTAAATATATTTCATATATTGTACATATAATATTAACTAAAAGTACACCAAATACATTTTACATACTGTAAATAAAATATAAAATTTACAGTAAGTATATATTATCTACTGTACATAAAATATCAAAAAGTACACCAAATATGTGTTACATATACTGTAAATAAACTATCTAAATCTTCAGTAATTATATTTAATATACTGTTCATAAAATATCAAAAATTACACGAAATGTATATTATACACTCTAAATAAAATATCAAAAAGACAGTAAATATATATTACACTCCATGTAAAATATCAAAAACTACACCAAATATATATTATATAATTTTCATAAAATATCAAAAGTACACCAAATATATATTATCTACTGTACATAAAATATCAAAAAGTACAGTATATATATTTCATATATTGTACATATACTATTAACTAATAGAACAGCAAATACATTTTACATACTGTAAATAAAATATCAAAAATTACAGCAAGTATATGTAATGTACTGTACATAAAATCTCAAAAAGTACACCAAATATGTGTTATATATACTGTAAATAAACTATCAAAATCTTCAGTAATTATATTTAATATACTGTTCATAAAATATCAAAAATTACACCAAATGTATATTATACACTCTAAATAAAATATGAAAAACGACAGTAAATATATATTACACTCTATGTAAAATATCAAATACTACACCAAGTATATATTATATAATTTACATAAAATATCAAAAGTACACCAAATATATATTATATACTGTACATAAAATATCAAAAAGTACAGTAAATATATTTCATATATTGTACATATAATATTAACTAAAAGTACACCAAATACATTTTACATACTGTAAATAAAATATCAAAAATTACAGTAAGTATATATTATCTACTCTACATAAAATATCAAAAAGTACAGTAAATATATTTCATATATTGTACATATAATATTAACTAAAAGTACACCAAATACATTTTACATACTGTAAATAAAATATAAAATTTACAGTAAGTATGTATTATCTACAGTACATATAATATCAAAAAGAACACCAAATATGTGTTATATATATTGTAAATAAACTATCAAAATCTTCAGTAATTATATTTAATATACTGTTCATCAAATATCAAAAATTACACCAAATGTATATTATACACTCTAAATAAAATATCAAAAAGACAGTAAATATATATTACACTCTATGTAAAATATCAAAAACTACACCAAATATATATTATATGATTTACATAAAATATCAAAAGTACACCTATATATTATATACTGTACATAAAATATCAAAAAGTACAGTAAATATATTTCATATATTGTACATATACTATTAACTAATAGAACACCAAATACATTTTACATACTGTAAAAAAAATATCAAAAATTACAGTAAGTATATGTAATCTACTGTACACAAAATATCAAAAAGTACACCAAATATGTGTTTTATATACTGTAAATAAACCATCAAAATCTTCAGTAATTATATTTAATATACTGTTCATAAAATATCAAAAATTACACCAAATGTATATTATACACTCTAAATAAAATATCAAAAACGACAGTAAATATATATTACACTCTATGTAAAATATCAAAAACTACACCAAATATATATTATATAATTTACATAAAATATCTAAAGTACACAAAATATATATTATATATAGTACATAAAATATCAAAAAGTACAGTAAATATATTTCATATATTGTACATATAATATTAACTAAAACTACAGCAAATACATTTTACATACTGTGAATAAAATATCAAGAATTACAGTAAGTATATATTATCTACTGTACAAAAAGTATCAAAAAGTACACCAAATATGTGTTATAAATACTGTGAATACACTATCAAAATCTTCAGTAATTATATTTAATATACTGTTCATAAAATATCAAAAATTACACCAAATGCATATTATACACTCTAAATAAAATATCAAAAAGGACAGTAAATATATATTACACTCTATGTAAAATATCAAAAGTTACACCAAATATATATTATATAATTTACATAAAATATCAAAATTTCACCAAATGTATATTATATACTGTACATAAAATATCAAAAAGTACAGTAAATATATTTCATATAATGTACATATAATATTAACTAAAATTACACCAAATACATTTTACATACTGTAAATAAAATATCAAAAATTACAGTAAGTATATATTATCTACTGTACATAAAATATCAAAAAGTACAACAAATATGTGTTATATATACTGTAAATAAACTATCAAAATCTTAAGTAATTATATTTAATATACTGCTCAAAAATATCAAAAATTACACCAAATGTATATTATACACTCTAAATAAAATATCAAAAAGACAGTAAATATATATTACACTCTATGTAAAATATCAAAAACTACACCAAATATATATTATATAATTTACATAAAATATCAAAAGTACACCAAATATATATTATATACGGTACATAAAATATCAAAAAGTACAGTAAATATATTTCATATATTGTACATATACTATTAACTAATAGAACACCAAATACATTTTACATACTGTAAATAAAATATCAAAAATTACAGTAAGTATATGTAATCTACTGTACATAAAATATCAAAAAGTACACCAAATATGTGTTATATATACTGTAAATAAACTATCAAAATCTTCAGTAATTATATTTAATATACTGTTCATAAAATATCAAAAATTACACCAAATGTATATTATACACTCTAAATAAAATATCAAAAAGGTCAGTAAACATATATTACACTCTATGTAAAATATCAAAAACTAAACCAAGTATATATTATATAATTTACATAAAATATCAAAAGGACACCAAATATATATTATATACTGTACATAAAATATCAAAAAGTACAGTAAATATATTTCATATATTGTACATATAATATTAACTAAAAGTACACCAAATACATTTTACATACTGTAAATAAAATATAAAAAATTACAGTAAGTATATATTATCTACTGTACATAAAATATCAAAAAGTACTGTAAATATATTTCATATATTGTACATATAATATTAACTAAAAGTACAACAAATACATTTTACATTCTGTAAATAAAATATAAATAATTACAGTAAGTATATATTATCTACTGTACATAAAATATCAAAAAGTACACCAAATATGTGTTATATATACTGTAAATAAACTATCAAAATCTTCGGTAATTATATTTAATATACTGTTCATAAAATATCAAAAATTACACCAAATGTATATTATACACTCTAAATAAAATATCAAAATGACAGTAAATATATATTACACTCTATGTAAAATATCAAATACTACACCAAGTATATATTATATAATTTACATAAAATATGAAAAGTACACCAAATATATATTATATACTGTACATAAAATATCAAAAAGTACAGTAAATATATTTCATATATTGTACATATAATATTAATTAAAGTACACCAAATACATTTTACATACTGTAAATAAAATATCAAAAATTACAGTAAGTATATATTATCTACTCTACATAAAATATCAAAAAGTACAGTAAATATATTTCATATATTGTACATATAATATTAACTAAAAGTACACCAAATACATTTTACATACTGTAAATAAAATATAAAATTTACAGTAAGTATATATTATCTACTGTACATAAAATATCAAAAAGTACACCAAATATGTGTTACATATACTGTAAATAAACTATCTAAATCTTCAGTAATTATATTTAATATACTGTTCATAAAATATCAAAAATTACACGAAATGTATATTATACACTCTAAATAAAATATCAAAAAGACAGTAAATATATATTACACTCCATGTAAAATATCAAAAACTACACCAAATATATATTATATAATTTTCATAAAATATTAAGAGTACACCAAATATATATTATGTACTGTACATAAAATATCAAAAAGTACAGTATATATATTTCATATATTGTACATATACTATTAACTAATAGAACAGCAAATACATTTTACATACTGTAAATAAAATATCAAAAATTACAGCAAGTATATGTAATGTACTGTACATAAAATATCAAAAAGTACACCAAATATGTGTTATATATACTGTAAATAAACTATCAATATCTTCACTAATTATATTTAATATACTGTTCATAAAATATCAAAAATTACACCAAATGTATATTATACACTCTAAATAAAATATCAAAAAGGTCAGTAAATATATATTACACTCTATGTAAAATATCAAAAACTAAACCAAGTATATATTATATAATTTACATAAAATATCAAAAGTACACCAAATATATATTATATACTGTACATAAAATATCAAAAAGTACAGTAAATATATTTCATATATTGTACATATAATATTAACTAAAAGTACACCAAATACATTTTACATACAGTAAATAAAATATCAAAAATTACAGTAAGTATATATTATCTACTGTACATAAAATATCAAAAAGTACAGTAAATATATTTCATATATTGTACATATAATATTAAATAAAAGTACACCAAATACATTTTAGATACTGTAAATAAAATATCAAAAATTTCAGTAAGTATATATTATCTACTGTACATAAAATATCAAAAATACACCAAATATGTGTTATATATACAGTAAATAAACTATCAAAATCTTCAGTAATTATATTTAATATACTGTTCATAAAATACCAAAAATTACACCAAATGTATATTATACACTCTAAATAAAATATCAAAAAGGACAGTAAATATATATTACACTCTATGTAAAATATCAAAAACTACACCAAATATATATTATATAATTTACATAAAATATCAAAAGTACACCAAATATATATTATATACTGTACATAAAATATCAAAAAGTACAGTAAATAAATTTCATTTATTGTACATATAATATTAACTAAAAGTACACCAAATACATTTTACATACAGTAAAAAAAATATAAAAAATTACAGTAAGTATTAATTATCTACTGTACATAAAATATCAAAAAGTTCAGTAAATATATTTCATATATTGTACATATAATATTAACTAAAAGTACAACAAATACATTTTACATACTGTAAATAAAATATCAAAAATTACAGTAAGTATATATTATCTACTGTACAAAAAATATCAAAAAGTTCACCAAATATGTGTTATATATACTGTAAATAAACTATCAAAGTCTTCAGTAATTATATTTAATATACTGTTCATAAAATATCAAAAATTACACCAAATGTATATTATACACTCTAAATAAAATATCAAAAACGACAGTAAATATATATTACACTCTATGTAAAATATCAAAAACTAAACCAAGTATATATTATATAATTTACATAAAATATCAAAAGTAGACCAAATATATATTATATACTGTACATAAAATATCATAAAGTACAGTAAATATATTTCATATATTGTACATATAATATTAACTAAAAGTACACCAAATACATTTTACATACTGTAAATAAAATATAAAAAATTACAGTAAGTATATATTATCTATTGTACATAAAATATCAAAAAGTACAGTAAATATATTTCATATATTGTACATATAATATTAATTAAAGTACACCAAATACATTTTACATACTGTAAATAAAATATCAAAAATTTCAGTAAGTATATATTATCTACTGTACATAAAATATCAAAAATACACCAAATATGTGTTATATATACTGTAAATAAACTATCAAAATCTTCAGTAATTATATTTAATATACTGTTCATAAAATATCAAAAATTACACCAAATGCATATTATACACTCTAAATAAAATATCAAAAAGGACAGTAAATATATATTACACTCTATGTAAAATATCAAAAGTTACACCAAATATATATTATATAATTTACATAAAATATCAAAATTTCACCAAATGTATATTATATACTGTACATAAAATATCAAAAAGTACAGTAAATATATTTCATATAATGTACATATAATATTAACTAAAATTACACCAAATACATTTTACATACTGTAAATAAAATATCAAAAATTACAGTAAGTATATATTATCTACTGTACATAAAATATCAAAAAGTACAACAAATATGTGTTATATATACTGTAAATAAACTATCAAAATCTTAAGTAATTATATTTAATATACTGCTCAAAAATATCAAAAATTACACCAAATGTATATTATACACTCTAAATAAAATATCAAAAAGACAGTAAATATATATTACACTCTATGTAAAATATCAAAAACTACACCAAATATATATTATATAATTTACATAAAATATCAAAAGTACACCAAATATATATTATATACGGTACATAAAATATCAAAAAGTACAGTAAATATATTTCATATATTGTACATATACTATTAACTAATAGAACACCAAATACATTTTACATACTGCAAATAAAATATCAAAAATTACAGTAAGTATATGTAATCTACTGTACATAAAATATCAAAAAGTACACCAAATATGTGTTATATATACTGTAAATAAACTATCAAAATCTTCAGTAATTATATTTAATATACTGTTCATAAAATATCAAAAATTACACCAAATGTATATTATACACTCTAAATAAAATATCAAAAAGGTCAGTAAACATATATTATACTCTATGTAAAATATCAAAAACTAAACCAAGTATATATTATATAATTTACATAAAATATCAAAAGGACACCAAATATATATTATATACTGTACATAAAATATCAAAAAGTACAGTAAATATATTTCATATATTGTACATATAATATTAACTAAAAGTACACCAAATACATTTTACATACTGTAAATAAAATATAAAAAATTACAGTAAGTATATATTATCTACTGTACATAAAATATCAAAAAGTACAGTAAATATATTTCATATATTGTACATATAATATTAACTAAAAGTACAACAAATACATTTTACATTCTGTAAATAAAATATAAATAATTACAGTAAGTATATATTATCTACTGTACATAAAATATCAAAAAGTACACCAAATATGTGTTATATATACTGTAAATAAACTATCAAAATCTTCGGTAATTATATTTAATATACTGTTCATAAAATATCAAAAATTACACCAAATGTATATTATACACTCTAAATAAAATATCAAAATGACAGTAAATATATATTACACTCTATGTAAAATATCAAATACTACACCAAGTATATATTATATAATTTACATAAAATATCAAAAGTACACCAAGTATATATTATATACTCTACATAAAATATCAAAAAATACAGTAAATATATTTCATATATTGTACATATAATATTAATTAAAGTACACCAAATACATTTTACATACTGTAAATAAAATATCAAAAATTACAGTAAGTATATATTATCTACTCTACATAAAATATCAAAAAGTACAGTAAATATATTTCATATATTGTACATATAATATTAACTAAAAGTACACCAAATACATTTTACATACTGTAAATAAATTATAAAATTTACAGTAAGTATATATTATCTACTGTACATAAAATATCAAAAAGTACACCAAATATGTGTTATATATACTGTAAAAAAACTATCAAAATCTTCAGTAATTATATTTAATATACTGTTCATAAAATATCAAAAATTACACCAAATGTATATTATACACTCTAAATAAAATATCAAAAAGGACAGTAAATATATATTACACACTATGTAAAATATCAAAAATTACACCAAATATATATTATATAATTTACATAAAATATCAAAAGTACACCAAATGTATATTATCTACTGTACATAAAATATCAAAAAGTACAGTAAATATATTTCATATATTGTACATATAATATTAACTAAAATTACACCAAATACATTTTACATACTGTAAATAAAATATCAAAAATTACAGTAAGTATATATTATCTACTGTACATAAAATATCAAAAACTACAGCAAATATGTGTTATATATACTGTAAATAAACTATCAAAATCTTCAGTAATTATATTTAATATACTGTTCATAAAATATCAAAAATTGCACCCAATGTATGTTATACACTCTAAATAAAATATCAAAAAGGACAGTAAATATATATTACACTCTATGTAAAATATCAAAAACTACACCAAATATATATTATATAATTTACATAAAATATCAAAAGTACACCAAATATATATTATATACTGTACATAAAATATCAAAAAGTACAGTAAATATATTTCATATATTGTACATATAATATTAACTAAAAGTACACCAAATACATTTTACATACTGTAAATAAAATATAAAAAATTACAGTATGTATATATTATCTACTATACATAAAATATCAAAAAGTACACCAAATATGTGTTATATATACTGTAAATAAACTATCTAAATCTTCAGTAATTATATTTAATATACTGTTCATAAAATATCAAAAACTACACCAAATGTATATTATACACTCTAAATAAAATATCAAAAAGGACAGTAAATATATATTACACTCTATGAAAAATATCAAAAACTACACCAAATATATATTATATAATTTACATAAAATATCAAAAGTACACCAAATATATATTATATACTGTACATAAAATATCAAAAAGTACAGTAAATATATTTCATATATTGTACATATACTATTAACTAATAGAACACCAAATACATTTTACATACTGTAAATAAAATATCAAAAATTACAATAAGTATATGTAATCTACTGTACATAAAATATCAAAAAGTACACCAAATATGTGTTATATATACTGTTAATAAACTATCAAAATCTTCAGTATTTATATTTAATATACTGTTCATAAAATATCAAAAATTACACCAAATGTATATTATACACTCTAAATAAAATATCAAAAAGGACAGTAAATATATATTACACTGTATGTAAAATATCACACACTACACCAAATATATATTATATAATTTACATAAAATATCATAAGTACACAAAATATATATTATATATTGTACATAAAATATCAAAAAGTACAGTAAATATATTTCATATATTGTACCTATAATATTAACTAAAAGTACACCAAATACATTTTACATACTGTAAATAAAATATCAAAAATTACAGTAAGTATATATTATCTACTGTACAAAAAGTATCAAAAAGTACACCAAATATGTGTTATATATACTGTAAATAAACTATCAAAATATTCAGTAATTATATTTAATATACTGTTCATAAAATATCAAAAATTACACCAAATGTATATTATACACTCTAAATAAAATATCAAAAAGGACAGTAAATATATATTACACTCTATGTTAAATATCAAATACTACACCAAGTATATATTATATAATTTACATAAAATATCAAAAGTACACCAAATATATATTATATACTGTACATAAAATATCAAAAAGTACAGTAAATATATTTCATATATTGTACATATAATATTAATTAAAGTACACCAAATACATTTTACATACTGTAAATAAAATATCAAAAATTACAGTAAGTATATATTATCTACTCTACATAAAATATCAAAAAGTACAGTAAATATATTTCATATATTGTACATATAATATTAACTAAAAGTACACCAAATACATTTTACATACTGTAAATAAAATATAAAATTTACAGTAAGTATATATTATCTACTGTACATAAAATATCAAAAAGTACACCAAATATGTGTTACATATAGTGTAAATAAACTATCAAAATCTTAAGTAATTATATTTAATATACTGTTCATAAAATATCAAAAATTACACCAAATGCATATTATACACTCTAAATAAAATATCAAAAAGGACAGTAAATATATATTACACTCTATGTAAAATATCAAATGTTACACAAAATATATATTATTTAATTTACATAAAATATAAAAGTTCACCAAATGTATATTATATACTGTACATAAAATATCAAAAAGTACAGTAAATATATTTCATATATTGTACATATAATATTAACTAAAATTACACCAAATACATTTTACATACTGTAAATAAAATATCAAAAATTACAGTAAGTATATATTATCTACTGTACAAAAAATATCAAAAAGTACAACAAATATGTGTTATATATACTGTAAATAAACTATCAAAACCTTCAGTAATTATATTTAATATACTGTTCATAAAATATCAAAAATTACACACAATGTATATTATACACTCTAAATAAAATATCAAAAAGGACAGTAAATATATATTACACTCTATGTAAAATATCAAAAACTACACCAAATATAGATTATATAATTTACATAAAATATCAAAAGTACACCAAATATATATTATATACTGTACATAAAATATCAAAAAGTACAGTAAATATATTTCATATATTGTACATATAATATTAACTAAAAGTACACCAAATACATTTTACATACTGTAAATAAAATATAAAAAATTACAGTAAGTATATATTATCTACTGTACATAAAATATCAAAAAGGACACCAAATATGTGTTATATATACTGTAAATAAACTATCTAAAACTTCAGTAATTATATTTAATATGCTGTTCATAAAATATCAAAAATTACACGAAATGTATATTATACACTCTAAATAAAATATCAAAAAGACAGTAAATATATATTACACTCAATGTAAAATATCAAAAACTACACCAAATATATATTATATAATTTTCATAAAATATCAAAAGTACACCAAATATATATTATATACTGTACATAAAATATCAAAAAGTACAGTAAATATATTTCATATATTGTACATATACTATTAACTAATAGAACACCAAATACATTTTACATACTGTAAATAAAATATCAAAAATTACAGCAAGTATATGTAATCTACTGTACATAAAATATCAAAAAGTACACCAAATATGTGTTATATATACTGTAAATAAACTATCAAAATCTTCACTAATTATATCTAATATACTGTTCATAAAATATCAAAAATTTCACCAAATGTATATTATACACTCTAAATAAAATATCAAAAAGGTCAGTAAATATATATTACACTCTATGTAAAATATCAAAAACTAAACCAAGTATATATTATATAATTTACATAAAATATCAAAAGTACACCAAATATATATTATATACTGTACATAAAATATCAAAAAGTACAGTAAATATATTTCATATATTGTACATATAATATTAACTAAAAGTACACCAAATACATTTTACATACTGTAAATAAAATATCAAAAATTACAGTAAGTATATATTATCTACTGTACATAAAATATCAAAAAGTAGAGTAAATATATTTCATATATTGTACATATAATATTAAATAAAAGTACACCAAATACATTTTAGATACTGTAAATAAAATATCAAAAATTTCAGTAAGTATATATTATCTACTGTACATAAAATATCAAAAATACACCAAATATGTGTTATATATACAGTAAATAAACTATCAAAATCTTCAGTAATTATATTTAATATACTGTTCATAAAATACCAAAAATTACACCAAATGTATACTATACACTCTAAATAAAATATCAAAAAGGACAGTAAATATATATTACACTCTATGTAAAATATCAAAAACTACACCATATATATATTATATAATTTACATAAAATATCAAAAGTACACCAAATATATATTATATACTGTACATAAAATATCAAAAAGTACAGTATATATATTTCATATATTGTACATATAATATTAAATAAAAGTACAACAAATACATTTCACATAATGAAAATAACATATAAAAAATTACAGTAAGTATATATTATCTACTGTACATAAAATATCAAAAAGTACACCAAATATGTGTTATATATACTGTAAATAAACTATCAAAATCTTCAGTAATTATATGTAATATACTGTTCATAAAATATCAAAAATTACACCAAATGTATAATATACACTCTAAATAAAATATCAAAAAACAGTAAATATATATTACACTCTATGTAAAATATCAAAAACTACACAAATTATATATTATATAATTTACATAAAATATCAAAAGTACACCAAATATATATTATATACTGTACATAAAATATCAAAAAGTACAGTAAATATATTTCATATATTTTACATATAATATTAACTAAAAGTACACCAAATACATTTTACATACTGTAAATAAAATATAAAAAATTACAGTAAGTATATATTATCTACTGTACATAAAATATAAAAAGTATACCAAATATGTGTTATATATACTGTAAATAAACTATCAAAACCTTCAGTAATTATATTTAATATACTGTTCATAAAATATCAAAAATTACACCAAATGTATATTATACACTCCAAATAAAATATCAAAAAGGACAGTAAATATATATTACACTCTATGTAAAATATCAAAAACTACACCAAATATATATTATATAATTTACATAAAATATCAAAAGTACACCAAATATATGTTATATACTGTACATAAAATATAAAATGTACAATAAATATATTTCATATATTGTACCTATAACATTAACTAAAAGTACACCAAATACATTTTACATACTGTAAATAAAATATCAAAAATTACAGTAAGTATATATAATCTACTGTACATAAAATATCAAAAATACACCAAATATGTGTTATATATACTGTAAATAAACTATCAAAATCTTCAGCAATTATATTTAATATGCTGTTCATAAAATATCAAAATTACACCAAATGTATATTATACAGTCTAAATAAAATATCAAAAAGGACAGAAAATATATATTACACTCTATGTAAAATATCAAAAACTACACCAAATATATATTATGTAATTTACATAAAATATCAAAAGTACACCAAATATATATTATATATTGTACATGAAATATCAAAAAGTACAGTAAATATATTTCACATATTGTACATATAATATTAACTAAAAGTACAACAAATACATTTTACATACTGTAAATAAAATATAAAAAATTACAGTAAGTATATTTTATCTACTGTACATAAAATATCAAAAAGTACACCAAATATGTGTTATATATACTGTAAATAAACTATCAAAATCTTCAGTAATTATATTTAATATACTGTTCATAAAATATCAAAAATTACACCAAATATATACTATACACTCTAAATAAAATATCAAAAAGACAGTAAATATATATTACACTCTAAGTAAAATATCAAAAACTACACCAAGTATATATTATATAATTTACATAAAATATCAAAAGTACACCAAATATATATTATATACTGTACATAAAATATCAAAAAGTACTGTAAATATATTTCATATATTGTACATATAATATTAACTAAAAGTACACCAAATACATTTTACATACTGTAAAAAAAATATAAAAAATTACAGTATGTATAAATTATCTACTGTACATAAAATATCAAAAAGTTCAGTAAATATATTTCATATATTGTACATATAATATTAACTAAAAGTACACCAAATACATTTTACATACTGTAAATAAAATATAAAAAATTACAGTAAGTATATATTATCTACTGTACTTAAAATATAAAAAGTATACCAAATATGTGTTATATATACTGTAAATTAAGTATCAAAAACTACAGTAATTATATTTAATATACTGTACATAAAATATCAAAAATTACCCCAAATGTATATTACATACTGTAAATAAAATATCAAAAAGGATAGTATATATATACTACACACCCTATGGAAAATATCAAAAACTACACCAAATATATGTTATATAATTTACATAAAATATCAAAAGGCCACCAAATATTTCTTATATACTGTACATAAAATATCAAAATGTACAGTAAATATATTTCATATATTGTACATATAATATTAACTAAAAGTACACCAAATACATTTTATATACTGTAAATAAAATATCAATAAATACAGTAAATGTATATTACATACTGTACATAAAATATCAAAAAGTACACCAAATATGAGTTATATATACTGTAAATAAACTATCAAAGACTACAGTAATTATATTTAATATACTCTACATAAAATATCTAAAATTACACCAAATGTATATTACATACGGTGAATAAAATATCAAAAAGACAGAAAATATATACTACACACCCTATGTAAAATATCAAAAACTACACCAAATATATATTATATAATTTACATTAAATATCAAAAGGCCACCAAATATATCTTATATACTGTACATAAAATATCAAAAAGTACAGTAAATATATTTCATATATTGTACATATAATATTAACTAAAAGTACACCAAATACATTTTATATACTGTAAATAAAATATCAAAAATTACAGTAAATATATATTACATACTGTACATAATATATCAAAAAGTACACCAAATATGTTATATACTGTAAATAAAGTATCAAAAACTACAGTAATTATATTTAATATACTGTACATAAAATATCAAAAATTACACCAAATGTACATTACATAGTGTAAATAAAATATCAAAAAGGACAGTAAATATATACTACACACCCTATGGAAAATATCAAAAACTGCACCAAATATATGATTTATAATTTACATAAAATATCAAAAGGCCACCAAATATATCTTATATGCTGTACATAAAATATCAAAATGTACAGTAAATATATTTCATATATTGTACATATAGTATTAACTAAAAGTACACCAAATACATTTTATATACGGTAAATAAAATATCAAAAATTACAGTAAATATATATAACATACTGTACATAATATTTCAAGAAGTACACCAAATATGTGTTATATATACTGTAAATAAACTATCAAAAACTACAGTAATTATATTTAATATACTGTATATAAAATATCAAAAATTACACCAAATGTATATTACATACTGTAAATAAAATATCAAAAAGACAGTAAATATATACTACACACCCTATATAAAATATCAAAATCTACACAAAATATATATTATATAATTTACTTAAAATATCAAAAGGCCACCAAATATATCTTATATACTGTACATAAAATATCAAAAGGTACAGTAAATACATTTCATATATTGTACTTATAATATTAACTAAAAGTTCACCAAATACATTTTATATACTGTAAATAAAATATCAATAAGTACAGCAAATGTATATTACATACTGTACATAAAATATCAAAAAGTACAACAAATATCTGATATATATAGTGTAAATAAACTATCAAAAATTACAGTAATCATATTTAATATACTGTAGATAAAATGTCAAATATTACACCAAATGTATATTACATACTGTAAATAAAATATCAAAAAGGACAGTAAATATATACTACACACCCAATGTAAAATATCAAAAACTACACCAAATATATATTATATACTTTACATAAAATATCAAAAGGCCACCAAATATATCTCATATACTGTACAGAAAATATCAAAAAGTACAGTAAATATATTTCATATATTGTACATATAATATTAACTAAAAGTACACCAAATACATTTTACATACTGTAAATAAAATATAAAAAATTACAGTAAGTATATATTATCTACTGTACATAAAATATCAAAAAGTACAGTAAATATATTTCATATATTGTACATATAATATTAACTAAAAGTACAACAAATACATTTTACATACTGTAAATAAAATATAAAAAAATACAGTAAGTATATATTATCTACTGTACATAAAATATCAAAAAGCACACCAAATATGTGTTATATATACTGTAAATAAACTATCAAAATCTTCAGTAATTATATTTAATATAGTGTTCATAAAATATCAAAAATTACACCAAATGTATATTATACACTCTAAATAAAATATCAAAAAGGACAGTAAATATATATTACACTCTATGTAAAATATCAAATACTACACCAAGTATATATTATATAATTTACATAAAATATCAAAAGTACACCAATTATATATTATATACTGTACATAAAATATCAAAAAGTACAGTAAATATATTTCATATATTGTACATGTAATATTAATTAAAGTACACCAAATAAATTTTACATACTGTAAATAAAATATCAAAAATTACTGTAAGTATATATTATCAACTCTACATAAAATATCAAAAAGTAAAGTAAATATATTTCATATATTGTACATATAATATTAACTAAAAGTACACGAAATACATTTTACATACTGTAAATAAAATATAAAATTTACAGTAAGTATATATTATCTACTGTACATAAAATATCAAAAAGTACACCAAATATGTGTTATATATACTGTAAATAAACTATCAAAATCTTCAGTAATTATATTTAATATACTGTTCATAAAATATCAAAAATTACACCAAATGCATATTATACACTCTAAATAAAATATCAAAAAGGACAGTAAATATATATTACACTCTATGTAAAATATCAAAAGTTAAACCAAATATATATTATATAATTTACATAAAATATCAAAATTTCACCAAATGTATATTATATACTGTACATAAAATATCAAAAAGTACAGTAAATATATTTCATATATTGTACATATAATATTAACTAAAATTACACCAAATACATTTTACATACTGTAAATAAAATATCAAAAATTACAGTAAGTATATATTATCTACTGTACATAAAATATCAAAAAGTACACCAAATATGTGTTATATATACTGTAAATAAACTATCAAAATCTTCAGTAATTATATTTAATATACTGTTCAAAAATATCAAAAATTACACCCAATGTATATTATACACTCTAAATAAAATATCAAAAAGGTCAGTAAATATATATTACACTCTATGTAAAATATCAAAAACTACACCAAATATACATTATATAATTTACATAAAATATCAAAAGTACACCAAATATATATTATATAGTGTACATAAAATATCAAAAAGTAGAGTAAATATATTTCATATATTGTACATATACTATTAACTAATAGAACACCAAATACATTTTACATACTGTAAATAAAATATCAAAAATTACAGTAAGTATATGTAATCTACTGTACATAAAATATCAAAAAGTACACCAAATATGTGTTATATATACTGTAAATAAACTATCAAAATCTTCAGTAATTATATTTAATATACTGTTCATAAAATATGAAAAATTACACCAAATGTATATTATACACTCTAAATAAAATATCAAAAAGGACAGTAAATATATATTACACTCTATGTAAAATATCAAAAACTACACCAAATATATATTATATAATTTACATAAAATATCAATAGTACACAAAATATATATTATATATTGTACATAAAATATCAAAAGGGACAGTAAATATATTTCATATATTGTACATATAATATTAACTAAAAGTACACCAAATACATTTCACATACTGTAAATAAAATATCAAAAATTACAGTAAGTATATATTATCTACTGTACATAAAATATCAAAAAGTACAGTAAATATATTTCATATATTGTACATATAATATTAACTAAAATACAACAAATACATTTTACATACTGTAAATAAAATATAAAAAATTTCAGTAAGTATATATTATCTACTGTACATAAAATATCAAAAAGTACACCAAAAATGTGTTATATATACTGTAAATAAACTATCAAAATCTTCAGTAATTATATTTAATATACTGTTCATAAAATATCAAAAATTACACCAAATGTATATTATACACTCTAAATAAAATATCAAAAACGACAGTAAATATATATTACACTCTATGTAAAATATCAAATACTACACCAAGTATATATTATATAATTTACATAAAATATCAAAAGTACACCAAATATATATTATATACTGTACATAAAATATCAAAAAGTACAGTAAATATATTTCATATATTGTACATATAATATTAACTAAAAGTACACCAAATACATTTTACATAGTGTAAATAAAATATCAAAAATTACAGTAAGTATATATTATCTACTCTACATAAAATATCAAAAAGTACAGTAAATATATTTCATATATTGCACATATAATATTAACTAAAAGTACACCAAATACATTTTACTTACTGTAAATAAAATATAAAATTTACGGTAAGTATGTATTATCTACTGTACATAAAATATCAAAAAGTACACCAAAAATGTGTTATATATACTGTAAATAAACTATCAAAATCTTCAGTAATTATATTTAATATACTGTTCATCAAATATCAAAAATTACACCAAATGTATATTATACACTCTAAATAAAATATGAAAAATACAGTAAATATATATTACACTCTATGTAAAATATCAAAAACTACACCAAATATATATTATATGATTTACATAAAATATCAAAAGTACACCTATATATTATATACTGTACATAAAATATCAAAAAGTACAGTAAATATATTTCATATATTGTACATATACCATTAACTAATAGAACACCAAATACATTTTATATACTGTAAAAAAAATATCAAAAATTACAGTAAGTATATGTAATCTACTGTACATAAAATATCAAAAAGTACACCAAATATGTGTTATATATACTGTAAATAAACCATCAAAATCTTCAGTAATTATATTTAATATACTGTTCATAAAATATCAAAAATTACACCAAATGTATATTATACACTCTAAATAAAATATCAAAAACGACAGTAAATATATATTACACACTATGTAAAATATCAAAAACTACACCAAATATATATTATATAATTTACATAAAATATCTAAAGTACACAAAATATATATTATATATATTACATAAAATATCAAAAAGTACAGTAAATATATTTCATATATTGTACATATAATATTAACTAAAACTACAGCAAACACATTTTACATACTGTGAATAAAATATCAAGAATTACAGTAAGTATATATTATCTACTGTACAAAAAGTATCAAAAAGTACACCAAATATGTGTTATATATACTGTGAATACACTATCAAAATCTTCAGTAATTATATTTAATATGCTGTACATAAAATATCAAAAATTACACCAAATGTATATTATACACTCTAAATAAAATATCAAAAAGGACAGTAAATATATACTACACTCTATGTAAAATATCAAAAACTACACCAAATATATATTATATAATTTACATAAAATATCAAAAGTACACCAAATATATATTATATATTGTACATAAAATATCAAAAAGTACAGTAAATATATTTCATATATTGTACATATATTAACTAAAAGTACAACAAATACATTTTACATAATGTAAATAAAATATAAAAAATTACAGTAAGTATATATTATCTACTGTACATAAAATATCAAAAAGTACACCAAATATGTGTTATATATACTGTAAATAAACTATCAAAATCTTCAGTAATTATATTTAATATACTGTTCATAAAATATCAAAAATTACACCAAATATATATTATACACTCTAAATAAAATATCAAAAAGACAGTAAATATATGTTACACTCTATGTAAAATATCAAAAACTACACCAAGTATATATTATATAATTTACATAAAACATCAAAAGTACACCAAATATATATTATATACTGTACATAAAATATCAAAAAGTACAGTAAATATATTTCATATACTGTACATATAATATTAACTAAAAGTACAACAAATACATTTTACATAATGTAAATAAAATATAAAAAATTACATTAGGTATATATTATCTACTGTACATAAAATATCAAAAAGTACACCAATTATGTGTTATATATACTGTAAATAAACTATCAAAATCTTCAGTAATTATATTTAATATACTGTTCATAAAATATCAAAAATTACACCAAATGTATATTATACACTCTAAATAAAATATCAAAAAGGACAGTAAATATATATTACACTCTATGTAAAATATCAAAAACTACACGAAATATATATTATATAATTTACATAAAATATCAAATGTACACCAAATATATATGATATACTGTACATAAAATATCAAAAAGTACAGTAAATATATTTCATATATTGTACATATAATATTAACTAAAAGTACAACAAATACATTTTACATACTGTAAATAAAATATAAAAAATTACAGTAAGTATATATTATCTACTGTACATAAACTATCAAAAAGTACACCAAATATGTGTTATATATACTGTAAATAAACTATCAAAATCTTCAGTAATTATATTTAATATACTGTTCATAAAATATCAAAAATTACACCAAATGTATATTATACACTCTAAATAAAATATCAAAAAGGTCAGTAAATATATATTACACTCTATGTAAAATATCAAAAACTACACAAAATATACATTATATAATTTACATAAAATATCAAAAGTACACCAAATATATATTATATAGTGTACATAAAATATCAAAAAGTACAGTAAATATATTTCATATATTGTACATATACTATTAACTAATAGAACACCAAATACATTTTACATACTGTAAATAAAATATCAAAAATTACAGTAAGTATATGTAATCTACTGTACATAAAATATCAAAAAGTACACCAAATATGTGTTATATATACTGTAAATAAACTATCAAAATCTTCAGTAACTATATTTAATATACTGTTCATAAAATATGAAAAATTACACCAAATGTATATTATACACTCTAAATAAAATATCAAAAAGGACAGTAAATATATATTACACTCTATGTTAAATATCAAAAACTACACCAAATATATATTATATAATTTACATAAAATATCAAAAGTACACAAAATATATATTATATATTGTACATAAAATATCAAAAGGGACAGTAAATATATTTCATATATTGTACATATAATATTAACTAAAAGTACACCAAATACATTTTACATACTGTAAATAAAATATCAAAAATTACAGTAAGTATATATTATCTACTGTACAAAAAGTATCAAAAAGTACACCAAATATGTGTTATATATACTGTAAATAAACTATCAAAATCTTCAGTAATTATATTTAATATACTGTTCATAAAATATCAAAAATTACACCAAATATATACTATACCCTCTAAATAAAATATCAAAAAGACAGTAAATATATATTACACTCTATGTAAAATATCAAAAACTACACCAAGTATATATTATATAATTTACATAAAATATCAAAAGTACACCAAATATACATTATATACTGTACATAAAATATCAAAAAGTACAGTAAATATATTTCATATATTGTACATATAATATTAACTAAAAGTACACCAAATACATTTTACATTCTGCTAATAAAATATAAAAAATTACAGTAAGTATAAATTATCTACTGTACATAAAATATCAAAAAGTTCAGTAAATATATTTCATATATTGTACATATAATATTAACTAAAAGTACAACAAATACATTTTACATACTGTAAATAAAATATCAAAAATTACAGTAAGTATATATTATCTACTGTACCAAAAATATCAAAAAGTACAACAAATATGTGTTATATATACTGTAAATAAACTATCAAAATCTTCAGTAATTATATTTAATATACTGTTCATAAAATATCAAAAATTACACCAAATGTATATTATACACTCTAAATAAAATATCAAAAAGGACAGTAAATATATATTACACTCTATGAAAAATATCAAAAACTAAACCAAGTATATATTATATAATTTACATAAAATATCAAAAGTACACCAAATATATATGATATACTGTACATAAAATATCAAAAAGTACAGTAAATATATTTCATATATTGTACATATAATATTAACTAAAAGTACAACAAATACATTTTACATACTGTAAATAAAATATAAAAAATTACAGTAAGTATATATTATCTACTGTACATAAAATCTCAAAAAGTACACCAAATATGTGTTATATATACTGTAAATAAACTATCAAAACCTTCAGTAATTATATTTAATATACTGTTCATAAAATATCAAAAATTACACCAAATGTATATTATACACTCTAAATAAAATATCAAAAAGGTCAGTAAATATATATTACACTCTATGTAAAATATCAAAAACTACACCAAATATACATTATATAATTTACATAAAATATCAAAAGTACACCAAATATATATTATATAGTGTACATAAAATATCAAAAAGTACAGTAAATATATTTCATATATTGTACATATACTATTAACTAATAGAACACCAAATACATTTTACATACTGTAAATAAAATATCAAAAATTACAGTAAGTATATGTAATCTACTGTACATAAAATATCAAAAAGTACACCAAATATGTGTTATATATACTGTAAATAAACTATCAAAATCTTCAGTAATTATATTTAATATACTGTTCATAAAATATGAAAAATTACACCAAATGTATATTATACACTCTAAATAAAATATCAAAAAGGACAGTAAATATATATTACACTCTATGTAAAATATCAAAAACTACACCAAATATATATTATATAATTTACATAAAATATCAAAAGTACACAAAATATATATTATATATTGTACATAAAATATCAAAAGGGACAGTAAATATATTTCATATATTGTACATATAATATTAACTAAAAGTACACCAAATACATTTTACATACTGTAAATAAAATATCAAAAATTACAGTAAGTATATATTATCTACTGTACAAAAAGTATCAAAAAGTACACCAAATATGTGTTATATATACTGTAAATAAACTATCAAAATCTTCAGTAATTATATTTAATATACTGTTCATAAAATATCAAAAATTACACCAAATATATACTATACACTCTAAATAAAATATCAAAAAGACAGTAAATATATATTACACTCTATGTAAAATATCAAAAACTACACCAAGTATATATTATATAATTTACATAAAATATCAAAAGTACACCAAATATACATTATATACTGTACATAAAATATCAAAAAGTACAGTAAATATATTTCATATATTGTACATATAATATTAACTAAAACTACACCAAATACATTTTACATACTGCTAATAAAATATAAAAAATTACAGTAAGTATAAATTATCTACTGTACATAAAATATCAAAAAGTTCAGTAAATATATTTCATATATTGTACATATAATATTAACTAAAAGTACAACAAATACATTTTACATACTGTAAATAAAATATCAAAAATTACAGTAAGTATATATTATCCACTGTACCAAAAATATCAAAAAGTTCACCAAATATGTGTTATATATACTGTAAATAAACTATCAAAATCTTCAGTAATTATATTTAATATACTGTTCATAAAATATCAAAAATTACACCAAATGTATATTATACACTCTAAGTAAAATATCAAAAAGGACAGTAAATATATATTACACTCTATGTAAAATATCAAAAACTAAACCAAGTATATATTATATAATTTACATAAAATATCAAAAGTACACCAAATATATATGATATACTGTACATAAAATATCAAAAAGTACAGTAAATATATTTCATATATTGTACATATAATATTAACTAAAAGTACAACAAATACATTTTACATACTGTAAATAAAATATAAAAAATTACAGTAAGTATATATTATCTACTGTACATAAAATCTCAAAAAGTACACCAAATATGTGTTATATATACTGTAAATAAACTATCAAAATCTTCAGTAATTATATTTAATATACTGTTCATAAAATATCAAAAATTACACCAAATGTATATTATACACTCTAAATAAAATATGAAAAACGACAGTAAATATATATTACACTCTATGTAAAATATCAAATACTACACCAAGTATATATTATATAATTTACATAAAATATCAAAAGTACACCAAATATATATTATATACTGTACATAAAATATCAAAAAGTACAGTAAATATATTTCATATATTGTACATATAATATTAACTAAAAGTACACAAAATACATTTTACATACTGTAAATAAAATATCAAAAATTACAGTAAGTATATATTATCTACTCTACATAAAATATCAAAAAGTACAGTAAATATATTTCATATATTGTACATATAATATTAACTAAAAGTACACCAAATACATTTTACATACTGTAAATAAAATATAAAATTTACAGTAAGTATGTATTATCTACAGTACATATAATATCAAAAAGAACACCAAATATGTGTTATATATATTGTAAATAAACTATCAAAATCTTCAGTAATTATATTTAATATACTGTTCATCAAATATCAAAAATTACACCAAATGTATATTATACACTCTAAATAAAATATCAAAAAGACAGTAAATATATATTACACTCTATGTAAAATATCAAAAACTACACCAAATATATATTATATGATTTACATAAAATATCAAAAGTACACCTATATATTATATACTGTACATAAAATATCAAAAAGTACAGTAAATATATTTCATATATTGTACATATACTATTAACTAATAGAACACCAAATACATTTTACATACTGTAAAAAAAATATCAAAAATTACAGTAAGTATATGTAATCTACTGTACACAAAATATCAAAAAGTACACCAAATATGTGTTTTATATACTGTAAATAAACCATCAAAATCTTCAGTAATTATATTTAATATACTGTTCATAAAATATCAAAAATTACACCAAATGTATATTATACACTCTAAATAAAATATCAAAAACGACAGTAAATATATATTACACTCTATGTAAAATATCAAAAACTACACCAAATATATATTATATAATTTACATAAAATATCTAAAGTACACAAAATATATATTATATATAGTACATAAAATATCAAAAAGTACAGTAAATATATTTCATATATTGTACATATAATATTAACTAAAACTACAGCAAATACATTTTACATACTGTGAATAAAATATCAAGAATTACAGTAAGTATATATTATCTACTGTACAAAAAGTATCAAAAAGTACACCAAATATGTGTTATAAATACTGTGAATACACTATCAAAATCTTCAGTAATTATATTTAATATGCTGTACATAAAATATCAAAAATTACACCAAATGTATATTATACACTCTAAATAAAATATCAAAAAGGACAGTAAATATATATTACACTCTATGTAAAATATCAAAAACTACATCAAATATATATTTTATAATTTACATAAAATATCAAAAGTACACCAAATATATATTATATATTGTACATAAAATATCAAAAAGTACAGTAAATATATTTCATATATTGTACATATAATATTAACTAAAAGTACAACAAATACATTTTACATAATGTAAATAAAATATAAAAAATTACAGTAAGTATATATTATCTACTGTACATAAAATATCAAAAAGTACACCAAATATGTGTTATATATACTGTAAATAAACTATCAAAATCTTCAGTAATTATATTTAATATACTGTTCATAAAATATCAAAAATTACACCAAATATATATTATATAATTTACATAAAATATCAAAAGTACACCAAATATATATTATATACTGTACATAAAATATCAAAAAGTACAGTAAATATATTTCATATATTGTACATATAATATTAACTAAAAGTACACCAAATACATTTTACATACTGTAAATAAAATATAAAAAATTACAGTAAGTATATATTATCTACTGTACTTAAAATATAAAAAGTATACCAAATATGTGTTATATATACTGTAAATTAAGTATCAAAAACTACAGTAATTATATATAATATACTGTACATAAAATATCAAAAATTACACCAAATGTATATTACATACTGTAAATAAAATATCAAAAAGGATAGTAAATATATACTACACACCATATGGAAAATATCAAAAACTACAACAAATATATGTTATATAATTTACATAAAATATCAAAAGGCCACCAAATATATCTTATATACTGTACATAAAATAGCAAAATGTACAGTAAATATATTTCATATATTGTACATATAATATTAACTAAAAGTACACCAAATACATTTTATATACTGTAAATAAAATATCAATAAATACAGTAAATGTATATTACATACTGTACATAAAATATCAAAAAGTACACCTAATATGAGTTATATATACTGTAAATAAACTATCAAAGACTACAGTAATTATATTTAATATACTCTACATAAAATATCTAAAATTACACCAAATGTATATTAGATACGGTGAATAAAATATCAAAAAGACAGAAAATATATACTACACACCCTATGTAAAATATCAAAAACTACACCAAATATATATTATATAATTTACATTAAATATCAAAAGGCCACCAAATATATCTTATATACTGTACATAAAATATCAAAAATTACAGTAAATATATTTCATATATTGTACAGATAATATTAACTAAAAGTACACCAAATACATTTTATATACTGTAAATAAAATATCAAAAATTACAGTAAATATATATTACATACTGTACATAATATATCAAAAAGTACACCAAATATGTTATATACTGTAAATAAAGTATCAAAAACTACAGTAATTATATTTAATATACTGTACATAAAATATCAAAAATTACACCAAATGTACATTACATAGTGTAAATAAAATATCAAAAAGGACAGTAAATATATACTACACACCCTTTGGAAAATATCAAAAACTGCACCAAATATATGATTTATAATTTACATAAAATATCAAAAGGCCACCAAATATATCTTATATACTGTACATAAAATATCAAAAAGTACAGTAAATATATTTCATATATTGTACATATAATATTAACTAAAAGTACACCAAATACATTTTATATACAGTAAATAAAATATCAAAAATTACAGTAAATATATATTACATACTGTACATAATATATCAAGAAGTACACCAAATATGTGTTATCTATACTGTAAATAAACTATCAAAAACTACAGTAATTATATTTAATATACTGTATATAAAATATCAAAAATTACACCAAATGTGTATTACATACTGTAAATAAAATATCAAAAAGACAGTAAATATATACTACACACCCTATATAAAATATCAAAATCTACACAAAATATATATTATATAATTTACTTAAAATATCAAAAGGCCACCAAATATATCTTATATACTGTACATAAAATATCAAAAGGTACAGTAAATACATTTCATATATTGTACTTATAATATTAACTTAAAGTTCACCAAATACATTTTATATACTGTAAATAAAATATCAATAAGTACAGCAAATGTATATTACATACTGTACATAAAATATCAAAAAGTACACCAAATATCTGTTATATATACTGTAAATAAACTATCAAAAATTACAGTAATCATATTTAATATACTGTAGATAAAATATCAAATATTACACCAAATGTATATTACATACTGTAAATAAAATATCAAAAAGGACAGTAAATATATACTACACACCCTATGTAAAATATCAAAAACTACACCAAATATATATTATATAGTTTACATAAAATATCAACAGGCCACCAAATATATCTCATATACTGTACAGAAAGTATCAAAAAGTACAGTAAATATATTTCATATATTGTACATATAATATTAACTAAAAGTACACCAAATATATTTTATATACTGTAAATAATACATCAAAAATACAGTAAAAGTATATTACATACTGTACATAATATATGAAAAAGTACACCAAATATGTGTTATATATATCGTAAATAAACTATCAAAAAATACAGTAATAATATTTATTATACTGTACATAAAATATCAAAAATTACACCAAATGTATATATTATACTCTAAATAAAATATCAAAAATGACAGTAAATATATATTATACTCTATGTAAAATATCAAAAACTACACCAAATATATATTATATAATTTACATAAAATATCAAAAGTACACCAAATATATATTATATAATGTACATAAAATGTCAAAAAGTACAGTAAATATATATTACATACTGTACATAAAATATCAAATAGTACACCAAATTTGTGTTATATATACTGTAAATAAAGTATTAAAAAATACAGTAATTATATTTAATATACTGCACATAAAATATCAAAAATTACACCAAATGTATATCACATACTATAAATAAAATATCAAAAAGACAGTAAATATATACTACACATCCTATGTAAAATATCAAAAACCACACCAAATATATATTATACAATTTACATAAAATATCAAAAGACCACCAAATATATCTTATACACTATACATAAAATATCAAAATATACAGTAAATATATTTCATCTTTTGTACATATAATATTAAATAAATGTACACAAAATGCATTTCATATACTGTAAGTAAAATATCAAAAAGTACAGTAAATATATATTACATACTGTATATAAAATATCAAAAAGTACACCAAATATGTGTTATATATACTGTAAATAAACTGTCGAAAACTACAGTAATCATATTTAATATACTGTACATAAAATATCAAATAATACACCAAATGTATATTACATACTGTAAATAAAATATCAAAAAGGACACTAAATATATTCTACACACCCTATGTAAAATATCAGAAACTACACCAAATATGTATTATATAATTTACATAAAATTTCAAAAGGCCACCAAATATATCTTATATACTGAACATAAAATATCAAAAAGTACAGTAAATATATATCATATATTGTACATCTAATATTTACTAAAACTACACCAAATACATTTTATATACTGAAAATAAAATATCAAAAATACAGTAAATATATATTGCATACTGTACATAATATATCAAAAAGTACACCAAATATGTGTTATATATACTGTAAATAAACTATCAAAAACTACAGTAATTATATTTAATATACTGTACATAAAATATCAAAAATTACACCAAATGTATATCACATACTGTAAATAAAATATCAAAAAGACAGTAAATATATACTACACATCCTATGTAAAATATCAAAAACTACACCAAATATATATAATACAATTTACATAAAATATCAAAAGGCCACCAAATATATCTTATATACTGTACATAAAATATCAAAATGTACAGTAAATATATTTCATATATTGTACATATAATATTAAATAAAAGTACACCAAATACATTTCATATACTCTAAATAAAATATCAAAAGTAGAGTAAATATATATTACATACTGTACATAAAATATCAAAAAGTACACCAAATATGTGTTACATATACTGTAAATAAACTATCAAAAACTACAGTAATCATATTTAATATACTGTACATAAAATATCAAATATTACACCAAATATATATTACATACTGTAAATAAAATATCAGAAAGGACACTAAATATATACTCCACACCCTATGTAAAATATCAAAAACTACATCAAATATGAATTATATAAGTTACATAAAATTTCAAAAGGCCACCAAATATATCTTATATACTGTAAATAAAATATCAAAAAGTACAGTAAATATATTTCATATATTGTTCATATAATATTAACTAAAAGTACACCAAATACATTTTTTATACTGTAAATAATATATCAAAAATACAGTAAAAATATATTACATACTGTACATTATATATGAAAAGGTACACCAAATATGTGTTATATATATTGTAAATAAATTATCAAAAACTACAGTAATTATATTTAATATAGTGTACATAAAATATCAAAAATTACACCAAACGTATATTTCATACTGTAAATAAAATATCAAAAATGACAGTAAATATATACTACAAACCCTATGTAAAATATCAAAAACTACACCAAATATATATTATATAATTTACATAAAATATCAAATGTACACCAAATATATATTATATACTGTACATAAAATGTCAAAAAGTACAGTAAATATATATTACATACTGTACATTAAATATGAAAAAGTACACCAAATACATTTTATATACTGTAAATAAAATATCAAAGTACAGTAAAAATATATTACATACTGTACATAATATATGAAAAAGTACACCAAATATGTGTTATATATATTGTAAATAAACTATCAAAAACTACAGTAATTATATTTAATATACTCTACATAAAGTATCAAAAATTACACCAAATCTATATTACATACTGTAAATAAAATATCAAAAAGGACAGTAAATATATACTACACACCCTATGTAAAATATCAAAAACTACACGAAATATATATTATATAATTTACATTAAATATCAAAAGGCCAACAAATATATCTTATATACTGTACATAAAATATCAAAAAGTACAGTAAATATATTTCATATATTGTACTTATAATATTAACTAAAAGTACACCAAATACATTTTATATACTGTAAATAAAATATCAAAAATGCAGTAAAAATATATTACATACTGTACATAATATATGAAAAAGTTCACCAAATATGTGTAATATATATTGGAAATAAACTATCAAAAACTACGGTAATTATATTTAATATACTGTACATAGAATATCAAAAATTACACCAAATGAATATTACATACTGTAAATAAAATATCAAAAACTACAGTAAATATATACTACACACCCTATGTAAAATGTCAAAAACTACACCAAATATACATTATATAATTTACATAAAATAAAAAAGGCCACCAAATATATCTTATATACTGTACATTAAATATCAAAAAGTACAGTAAATATATTTCATATATTGTACATATAATATTAACTAAAAGTACACCAAATACATTTTATATACTGTAAATAAAATATCAAAAAGTTTAGTAAATATATATTATGTACTGTACATAATATATCAAAAAGTTCATTAAATATGTGTTATATATACTGTGAATAAACTATCAAAAACTACAGTAATTATATTTAATATACTGTACATAAAATATCAAAAATTACACCAAATGTATATCACATACTGTAAATAAAATATCAAAAAGCACAGTAAACACATACTACGCACCCTATGAAAATATCAAAAAATACACCAAATATATTTTATATAATTTACATACAATATCAAAAGGCCACCAAATATATCTTATATACGGTACATAAAATATCAAAAAGTACAGTAAATATATTTCATATATTGTACATATAATATTAACGAAAACTACACCAAATACATTTTATATACTGTAAATAAAATATCAAAAATACAGTAAATATATATTACATACTGTACATAATATATCAAAAAGTACACCAAATATGTGTTATATATACTGTAAATAAACTATCAAAAACTACAGTAATTATATTTAATATACGGTACATAAAATATCAAAATTTACACCAAATGTATATCACATACTGTAAATAAAATATAAAAAAGTACAGTAAATATATACTACACATCCTATGTAAAATATCAAAACTGCACCAAATATATATTATATAATTTACATAAAATATCAACAGGCCACCAAATATATCTTATATACTGTTCATAAAATATCAAAATGTACAGTAAATATATTTCATATATTGTACATATAATATTAAATAAAAGTACATGAAATACATTTCATATACTGTATATAAAATGTCAAAAAGTACACTAAATATATATTACGTACTGTACATAAAATATCAAAAAGTACACCAAATATGTGTTATATATACTGTAAATAAACTATCAAATACTACAGTAATCATATTTAATATACTCTACATAAAATATCAAATATTACACCAAATGTATATTACATATTGTAAATAAAATATCAAAAAGGACAGTAAATATATACTACACAGCCTATGTAAAATATCAAAAACTACACCAAATATATATTACATAATTTACTTAAAATATCAAAAGGCCACCAAATATTTCTTATATACTGTACAGAAAATATCAAAAGTACAGTAAATATATTTCATATATTGTACATATAATATTAACTAAAAGTACACAAAATACATTTTATATACTGTAAATAATATATCAAAAATACAGTAAAAATTATTACATACTGTACATAATATGTGAAAAAGTACACCAAATATGTGTTATATATAGTAAATAAACTACCAAAAACTACAGTAATTATATTTAATATACTGTACATAAAATATCAAAAATTACACCAAATGTATATTTTATACTCTAAATAAAATATCAAAAAGGACAGTAAATATATATTACACTCTATGTAAAATATCAAAAACTACACCAAACATGTATTATATAATTTACATAAAATATCAAAAGTACACCAAATATATATTATATACTGTACATAAAATGTCAAAAAGTTCAGTAAATATATATTACATACTGTACATAAAATATCAAAAAGTACACCAAATATGTGTTATATATAGAGTAAATAAAATATCAAAATATACAGTAATTATATTTAATATAATGTACATAAAATATCAAAAATTACACCAAATGTATATTACATACTGTAAATAAAATATCAAAAAGGAGAGTAAATATATTCTACACACCCTATGTAAAATATCAAAAACTACACCAAATATATATTATATAATATTCATAAAATATCAAAAGGCCTCCAAATATACCTAATATACTGTACATAAAATACCAAAAAGTACAGTAAATATATTTCATATATTGTACATATAATATTAACTAAAACTACACCAAATATATTTTATATACTGTCAGTAAAATATCAAAAATACAGTAAATATATATTACATACTGTACATAATATATCAAAAAGTACACCAAATATGTGTTATATATAGAGTAAATAAACTATCAAAAACTACAGTAATTATATTTAATATACGGTACATAAAATATCAAAATTTACACCAAATGTATATCACATACTGTAAATAAAATATCAAAAATTACAGTAAATATATACTACACATCCTATGTAAAATATCAAAACTGCACCAAATATATATTATATAATTTACATAAAATATCAAAAGGCCACCAAATATATCTTATATACTGTTCATAAAATATCAAAATGTACAGTAAATACATTTCATATATTGTACATATAATATTAACTAAAAATACACCAAATACATTTTATATACCGTAAATAAAATATCAAAATGTACAGTAAATATATATTACATACTGTACATAATATATCAAGAAGTACACCAAATATGTGTGATATATACTGTAAATAAACTATCAAAAACTACAGTAATTATATTTAATATAATGTACATAAAATATTAAAAAATTACACCAAATGTATATTGCATACTGTTAATAAAATATGAAAAACACAGTAAATATATACTACGCACCCTATGTAAAATATCAAAAACTACACCAAATATATATTATATAATTTAGATAAAATATCAAAAGGCCACCAAATATATCTTATATACTGTACATAAAATGTCAAAAAGTACAGTAAATATATTTCATATGTTGTACATATAATATTAACTAAAAGTACACCAAATACATTTTATATACTGTAAATAAAATATCAAAAATACAGTAAATATTTGTTACATACTGTACATAAAATAACAAAAAGTACACCAAACAGGTGTTATATATACTGTAAATAAACTATCAAAAACTACAGTAATTATATTTAATATACTGTACATAAAATATCAAAAATTACACAAAATGTGTATTACATACTGTAAATAAAATATCAAAAATTACAGTAAATATATACTACACACCCTATGTAAAATATCAAAAACTACACCAAATATATATTATATAATTTACATAAAATATCAAAAGGACACCAAATATATCTTATATACTGTATATAAAATATCAAAAAATACAGTAAATATATTTCATATATTGTACATAACATATTAACTAAAAGTACATCAAATACATTTTATATACTGTAAATAAATTATCAAAAATTACAGTAAATATATGTGACATACTGTACATAAAATATCAAAAAGTACACAAAATATATGTTATATATACTGTAAATAAACTATCAAAAACTACAGTAATTATATTTAATATACTGCACATATAATATCAAAAATTACACCAAATGTAAATTATATACTGTAAATAAAATATCAAAAATTACAGTAAATATATATTACACTCTATGTAAAATATCAAAAACTACACCAAATATATATTATAAAATTTACATAAAATATCTAAAGGACACCAAATATATCTTATATACTGTACATAAAATATCCAAAAGTACGTTAAATATATTTCATATATTGTATATATAATATTAACTAAAGTACACAAAATACATTTTATATACTGTAAATAAAATATCAAAAAGTACAGTAAATATATTACATATTGTACATAAAATATCAAAATGTACACCAAATATGTGTCATATATACTGTAAATAAACTATCAAAAACTACAGTAATTATATTTAATATACTGTACATAAAATATCTAAATTTACATCAAATGTATATTATATAGTGTAAAGAAAATATCAAAAAGACGGTAAATATATATTACACACCCTATGTAAAATATCAAAAACTACACCAAATATATATTATATAATTTACATAAAATACCAAAAGGCCACCAAATATATCTTATATACTGTACATAAATTATCAAAAAGTACAGTAAATATGTTTCATATATTGTATATATAATATTAACCAAAATTACAGCAAATACATTTTATATACTGTAAATAATATTTCAAAATGTTCAGTAAATATATATTACATACTGTACATAAAATATCAAAAAGTACACCAAATATGTGTTATATATACTGTAAATAAACTATCAAAAACTACAGTAATTATATTTAATATACTGTACATAAAATATCAAAAATTACACCAAATGTATATTATATACTCTAAATAAAATATGAAAAAGGACAGTAAATATATATTACACTCTATGTAAATTATCAAAAACTACACAAAATATATATTATATAATTTACATAAAATATCAAAAGGAAACCAAATATATCTCATATACTGTACATAAAATATCAAAAGGTACTGTAAATATATTTCATATATTGTACATATAATATTAACTAAAAGTACACCAAATACATTTTATATACTGTAAAAAAAATATCCAAAAGTACAGTAAATATATATTACATACTGCACTTAAAATATCAGAAAGTACACCAAATATGTGTTATATATACTGTAAATAAACTATCAAAAACTACAGTAATTATATTTAATATACTGTACATAAAATATGAAAAATTACACCAAATTTATATTATTTACAGTAAATAAAATATCAAAAAGTACAGTAAATATATATGACACACCCTATGTAAAATATCACAATCTACACCAAATATATATTATATAATTTATAAAATATCAAAAGGACATCAATTATAACTTATATACTGTACATAAAATATCAAAAAGTACAGTAAATATATTTCATATATTGTACATATAATATTAACTAAAAGTACACCAAATTTATTTTATATAGTGTAAATAAAATATCAAAAAGTACAGTAAATATGTATTACATACTGTACATAAAATATCAAAAAGTACACCAAATATGTGTTATAAGTACTGTAAATAAACTATAAAAACTACAGTAATTATATTTAATATACTGTACATAAATTATCAAAAATTACACCAAATATTTATTATATACTGTAAATAAGTTATCAAAAAGGACAGTAAATATATATTACACTCTATGTAAAATATCAAAATCTACAAATATATATTATATAATTTACATAAAATATCAACAGGACAAAAATTATATCTTATATACTGTACATAAAATATCAAAAATTTCAGTAAATATATTTCATATATTGTATATATAATATTAACTAAAAGTACACCAAATATATTTTATATAGTGTAAATAAAATATCAAAATATTCAGTAAATATATATTACATACTGTACATAAAATATCAAAAAGTACACCAAATATGTGTTATATATACTGTAAATAAACTATCAAAAACTACAGTAATTACATTTAATATACTGTATATAAAATATCATATATTACACCAAATGTATATCATATACTCTAAATAATATATGAAATAGGACAGTAAATCTATATTACGCACCCTATGTAAAATATCAAATACTACACAAAATATATATTATATAATTTTCATAAAATATCAAAAGTACACCAAATATATATTATACACTGTGAATAAAATATCAAAAAGTACAGTAAATATATTTCATATATTGTATATATAGTATTAACTAAAAGTACAACAAATACATTTTATATACTGTAAAGAAAATAACAAAAAGTACAGTAAATATATATTACATACAGTACATAAAATATAAAAAAGTACACCAAATATGTGTGATATATACTGTAAATAAACTATCAAAAACTACAGTAATTATATTTAATATACTGTACATAAAATATCAAAAATTATACCAAATGTATATTTTATACTGTAAATAAAATATAAAAAAGGACAGTAAATATATATGACACACCCTATGTATAATATCAAAGACTACACTAAATATATATTATATAATTTACATCCAATATCAAAAGGACAGCAAATATATCTTGCATACTGTACATAAAATATCAAAAATTACAGTAAATATATTTCATATATTGTACATAAAATAGGAAAAATTACACCAAATGTATGTTATATACGGTAAATAAGATATCAAAAAGTACAGTAAATATATATTACACACCCTATGTAAAATATCACAATCTACACCAAATATATATTATATAATTTACATAAAATATAAAAAGGACACCAAATATAACTTATATACTGTACATAAAATATCAAAAAGTACAGTAAATATATTTTATATATTGTACATATAATATTAACTAAAAGTACACCAAATTTATTTCATATAGTGTAAATAAAATATCAAAAAGTACAGTAAATATGTATTACATACTGTACATAAAATATCAAAAAGTACACCAAATATGTGTTATAAGTACTGTAAATAAACTATCAAAAACTACAGTAATTATATTTAATATACTGTACATAAAATATCAAAAATTACACCAAATGTATATTTTATACTCTAAATAAAATATCAAAAATGACAGTAAACATATATTACACTCTATGTAAAATATCAAAAACTACACCAAATATATATTATATAATTTACATAAAATATCAAAAGTACACCAAATATATATTATATACTGTAAATAAAATATCAAAAAGTAGAGTAAATATATATTACATAGTGTACATAATATATCAAAAAGTACACCAAATATGCGTTATATATACTGTAAATAAACTATCAAAAACTACAGTAATTATATTTAATATACTGTACATAAAATATCAAAAATTACACTAAATGTATATCACTCACTGTAAATAAAATATCAAAAAGACAGTAAATATATACTACACATCCTATGTAAAATTTCAAAAACTACACCAAATATATATTATATAATTTGCATAAAATATCAAAAGGCAACCAAATATATCTTATATACTGTACATAAATTATCAAAATGTACAGTAAATATATTTCATATATTGTACATATAATATTAAATAAAAGTACACCAAATACATTTCATATACTGTAAATAAAATATCAAAAACTACAGTAAATATATATTACATACTGTACATAAAATATCAAAGAGTACACTAAATATGTGTTATATATACTGTAAATATAGTATCAAAAACTACAGTAATCATATTTAATATACTGTACATAAAAATCAAATATTACACCAAATGTATATTACATACTGTAAATAAAATATCAAAAAGGACAGTAAATATATACTACAAACCCTTTGTAAAATATCAAAAACTACACCAAATATATATTATATAATTTACATGAAACATCAAAAGGCCCCCAAATATATCTCATATACTGTACAGAAAATATCAAAAAGTACAGTAAATATATTTCATATATTGTACATATAATATTAACTAAAAGTACACCAAATACATTTTATATAATGTAAATAATATATCAAAAATACAGTAAAAGTATATTACATACTGTACATAATATATGAAAAAGTACACCAAATATGTGTTATATATATCGTAAATAAACAATAAAAACTACAGTAATAATATTTATTATACTGTACATAAAATGTCAAAAATTACACCAAATGTATATATTATACTCTAACTAAAATATCAAAAAGGACAGTAAATATATATTACACTCTTTGTAAAATATAAAAAACTACACCAAATATATATTATATAATTTACATAAAATATCAAAAGTACACCAAATATATATTATATACTGTACATAAAATGTCAAAAAGTACAGTAAATATATTTCATATATTGTACATCTAATATTTACTAAAACTACACCAAATACATTTTATATACTGTAAATAAAATATCAAAAATACAGTAAATATATATTGCATACTGTACATAATATATCAAACAGTACACCAAATATGTGTTATATATACTGTAAATAAACTACCAAAAACTACAGTAATTATATTTAATATACTGTACATAAAATATCAAAAATTACACCAAATGTATATTTTATACTCTAAATAAAATATCAAAAAGACAGTAAAGATATATTACACTCTATGTAAAATATCAAAAACTACACCAAATATGTATTATATAATTTACCTAAAATATCAAAAGTACACAAAATATATATTATATACTGTACAAAATGTCAAAAGAACAGTAAATATATATTACATACTGTACATAAAATATCAAAAAGTACACCAAATATGTGTTATATATAGTGAAAATAAATTATTAAAAACTACATTAATTATATTAATATTCTGCACATAAAATATCAAAAATTACACCAAACGTATATCACATACTGTAAATAAAATATCAAAAAGGTCAGCAAATATATACTACACATCCTATGGAAAATATCAAAAACTACACCAAATACATATTATATAATATACATAAAATATAAAAAGGCCACCAAATATATCTTATATACTGTACATAAAATATCAAAAAGTACAGTAAATATATTTCATATATTGTACATATAATATTAACTAAAAGTACACCAAATACATTTTATATACTGTAAATAAAATATCAAAATTACAGTAAATATATACTATGTACTGTATATAATATATCAAAAAGTACACCAAATACATTTTATATACTGTAAATAAAATATCAAAATTACAGTAAATATATACTATGTACTGTATATAATATATCAAAAAGTACACCAAATACATTTTGTATACTGTAAATAAAATATCAAAATCCGGTAAATATATATTACATACTTTACATAAAATATCAAAAAGTACACCAAATATGTGTTATATATACTGTAAACTATCAAAAACTGCAGTAATTATATTTAATATACTGTACATAAAATACCAAAAATTACACCAACTGTATATTATTTACTGTAAATAAAATAACAAAAATTACAGTAAACGTATATTACACACCCTATGTAAAATATCACAAACTACACAAAATATATATTATATTATTTACATAAAATACCAAAAGCACACCAAATATACCTTATATACTGTACATAAAATATCAAAATGTACAGTAAATATGTTTCATATATTGTACATATAATATTAACTAAAGGTACACGAAATACATTTTATATACTGTAAATAAATTTCAAAAGTACAGTAAAGATATATAACATACTGAACATAAAATATCAAAAAGTACACCAAATATGTGTTATATATACTGTAAATATACTATGAAAAACTACAGTAATTATATTTAATATACTGTATATAAAATATCAAAAACTACACCAAATGTATACTATATAGTGTAAATAATATATAAAAAAGAACAGTAAATATATACCACACACCCTATGTAAAATATCAAAAACTACACCAAATATATATTATATAATTTACATAAAATATCAAAAGGCCACCAAATATATCTTATATACTGTACATAAAATATCAAAAGGTACAGGAAATATATTTCATATATTGTACATATAATATTAACTAAAAGTACACCAAATACATTTTATATACTGTAAATAAAGTATCAAAAACTACAGTAAATATGTATTACATACTGTACATAAAATATCAAAAAGTACCTCAAATATGTGTTATACATACTGTAAATATACTTTGAAAAACTACAGTAATTATATTTAATATACTGTAGATAAAATATCAAATATTACACCAAATGTATATTATCTACTATAAATAAAATATCAAAAATTACAGTAAATATATATTACACACCATATGTAAAATATCACAATCTGCACCAAATATATATTATATAATTTACATAAAATATCAAAAGGACACCAAATATACCTTATATACTGAACATAAAATATCAAAATGTACAGTAAATATATTTCATATATTGTACATATAATATCAACTAAAAGTACACCAAATACATTTTATATAGTGTAAATAAAATATCAAAAAGTACAGTAAATATGTATTACATACTGTATATAAAATATCAAAAAGTACACCAAATATGTGTTATATATACTGTAAATAAACTATCAAAAACTACAGTAATTATATTTAATATACTGTACATAAAATATCAAAAATTACACCAAATGTATATTATATACTGTAATAAAAGATGAAAAAGTACAGTAAATATATATTACACACCATATGTAAAATATCACAGTCTACACCAAATATATATTATATAATTTACATAAAATATCAAAAGTACACCAAATATATCTTATATACTGTACATAAAATATCAAAAAGTACAGTAAATATATTTCATATATTGTACATATAATACTAACAGTACAAAAAATACATTTTATATAGTGTAAATAAAATATCAAAAAGAACAGTAAAAATATATTACATACAGTTCATAAAATATAAAAAATAAACCAAATATGTGTTATATATACTGTAAATAAACTACCAAAAAATACAGTAATTATATTTAATATACTGTATATAAAATATCAAAAATTACACCAAATGTATATTATATACTGTAAATAAAATATCAAAAAGGACAGGAAATATATACTACACACCCTATGTAAAATATCAAAAACTACACCAAATACATATTATATAATTTACATAAAATATCAAAAGGACACCAAATATATCTTATATACTGTACATAAAATATCAAAATGTACAGGAAATTTATTTCATACATTGTACATATAATATTGACTAAAAATACGCCAAATACATTTTATATACTGTAAATAAAATATCAAAAAGTACAGTAAATATATATTACATACTGTACATAAAATATCAAAAAGTACACCAAATATGTGTTATATATACTGTACATAAACTATCAAAAACTACTGTAATTATATTTAATATACTGTACATAAAATATCAAAAATTACACCAAATGAATATTATATACTGTAAATAAAATATCAAAAAGTAGAGTAAATATATATTACACACCCTATGTAAAATATCAAAAACTACACCAAATATATACTATATAATTTAAATAAAATATCTAAAGGACACCAAATATATCTTATATAATGTGCATAAAATATCAAAAAGTACAGTAAATATATTTCATATATAGTACATATAATATTAACTAAAAGTACAACAAATACATTTTATGTACTGTAAAAAATATTTCAAAAAGTACAGTAAATATATATTACATACTGTATATAATATATCAAAAAGTACACCAAATATGTGTTACATATACTGTAAATAAACTACCAAAAACTTCAGTAATTATATTTAATATACTGTACATAAAATATCAAAAATTATACCAAATGTATAATATATACTCTAAATAAAATATGAAATAAGACAGTAAATATATATTACACTCCCTATGTAAAATATAAAAAACTAAACCAAATATATATTATATAATTTACATAAAATATCAAAGGACACCAAATATATATTATATACAGTACATAAAATATGAAAAATACACTAAATATATTACATATATTGTGCATATAATATTAAACAAAAGTACACCAAATACATTTTCTATACTGTAAATAAAATATCAAAATGTACAGTAAATATATATTACATACTGTACATAAAATATCGAAAAGTGCAACAAATATGTGTTATATATAGTGTAAATAAACCATCAAAAATCTACAGTAATTACATTTAATATACTGTACATAAAATAACAAAAATTACACAATATGTATATTATGTACTGTAAATAAAATATCAAATAATACAGTAAATATATATTACACACACTATGTAAAATATCAAAAACTACACCAATCATATATTATATAATTTACATAAAATAACAAAAGGACACCAAATATATCTTATATACTGTACATAAAATATCAAATGTACAGTAAATATATTTCATATATTGTACATATAATATTAACTAAAAGTACACGTAATACATTTTATATACTGTAAATAAAATATCAAAAAGTACTGAAAATATATATTACATACTGTACATAAAATATCAAAAGGTACACCAAGTATGTGTTATATATACTGTAAATAAACTAACACAAACTACAGTATTTATACTTAATATACTGTACATAAAATATCAAAAATTACACCAAATGTATATTGTATACTCTAAATAAAATATGAAAAAGGACAGTAAATATATATTACACACTATGTAAAATATCAAAAACTACACCAAATATATATTATATAATTTACATAAAATATCAGAAGTACACCAAATATATATTATATACTGTACATAAAATATCAAAAAGTACAGTATATATATTTCATATATTGTACATATAATATTAACTTAAAGTACACCAAATACATTTTATATACTGTAAATAAAATATCAAAAAGTACAGTAAATATATATTACATACTGTACATAAAATATCAAAAAGTACACCAAATATGTGTTTTATATACTGTAAATAAACTATCAAAAACTACAGTAATTATATTTAATATACTGTACATAAAATTTCAAAAATTACACCAAATGTATATTATATACTCTAAATAAAATATGAAATAGGACAGTAAATATATATTACATCCTCTGTAAATTATCAAAAACTACAAGAAATATATATTATATAATTTACATAAAATATCAAAAGGACACCAAATATATATTATGTACTGTAAAAAAAAAATCAACAAGTACAGTAAATATATTTCAAATATTGTACATATAAGTTTAACTAAAATTACACCAAATACATTTTTATACTGAAAATAATATATCAAAAAGTACAGTAAATATATATTACATACTGTACATAAAATATCAAAAAGTACAGCAAATATGTGTTATATATACTGTAAATAAACTATCAAAATATACAGAAATTATATTTAATATAATGTACATAAAATATCAAAATTTACACCAAATGTATATTATAAATTGTAAATAAACTGTCAAAAAGGACTGTAAATATATACCACACACCCTATGTAAAATATCAAAAACTACACCAAATATATATAATATTATTTACATAAAATATCAAAAGGACACCAAATATATCTTATATACTGTACATAAAATATCAAAATGTACAGGAAATATATTTCATATATTGTATATATAATATTAACTAAAAGTATACCAAATACATTTTATATACTGTAAATAAAATATCAAAAAATACTGTAAATGTATATTACATACTGTACATAAAATATCAAAAAGTACACCAAATATGTGTTATATATACTGTAAAATAACTATCACAAACTACAGTAATTTTATTTAATATACTGTACATAAAATATCAAAAATTACACCAAATGTATATTATATACACTAAATAAAATATGAAAAAGGACAGTAAATATATATTACACTCTATGTAAAATATCAAAAACTACACCAAATATATATTATATAATTTACATAAAATATCAGAAGTACACAAAGTATATATTATATACTGTACATAAAATATCAAAAAGGACAGTAAATATATTTCATATATTGTACACATAATATTAACTAAAAGTACACCAAATACATTTTATATACTGTAAATAAAATATCAAAACACAGTAAATGTATATTACATACTGTACATAAAATATCAAAAAGTACACCAAATATGTGTTATATATACTCTAAATAAACTATCACAAACTACAGTAATTATATTTAATATACTGTACAAAAAATATCAAAAATTACACCAAATGTATATTATATACTGTAAATAAAATAACAAAAAGGACAGTGAATATATGTTACACTCTATGTAAAATATCAAAAACTGCAAATATATATTATATAATATACATAAAATATCAAAAGTACACCAAATATATCTTATATACTGTACATAAAATATCAAATGTACAGTAAATATATTTCATATATTGTACATATAATATTAACTAAAAGTACACAAAATACATTTTATATAGTGTAAATAAAATATCAAAAAGTACAGTAAATATATATTACATACCATATGTAAAATATCACAATCTACACCAAATATATATTATGCAATTTAAATAAAATATCAAAAGGACACCAAATAGATCTTATATACTGTACATAAAATATCGAAAAGTACAGTAAATATATTTCATATATTGTACATATAATATTAACTAAAAGTACACCAAATACATTTTATATAGTGTAAATAAAATATCAAAAATTACAGTAAATATATATTACATACTGTACATAAAATATCAAAAAGTACACCAAATATGTGTTATATATACTGTGAATAAACTATCAAAAATTATACTAATTATATTTAATATACTGTGCATAAAATATCAAAAATTACACCAAATGTATATTATTTACTGTAAATAAAATTCCAAAAATTACAGTAAATATATATTACACACCCTATGTAAAATATCACAATCTACACCAAATATATATTGTATAATTTACATAAAATATCAAAAGGACACCAAATATACCTTATCTACTGTACATAAAATATCAAAATGTACAGTAAATATATTTCATATATTGTACATATAATATTAACTAAAAGTACACCAAATATTTTTATATACTGTAAATAACATATCAAAAACTACAGTAAATATATATTACATACTGTACATAAAATATCAAAAAGTACGCCAAAGATGTGTTATATATACTGTAAATAAACTATTAAAAACTACAGTAATTATCTTTAATATACTGTACATAAAATAACAAAAATTACTCCAAATGTACATTAAATAGTGTAAATAAATATCCAAAATACAGTAAATATATATTACACACCCTATGTAAAATATCAAAAATTCCACCAAATATATATTATATAATTTACAAAAAATATCGGAAGGACACCAAATATATCTTATATACTGTACGTAAAATATCAAAAACTACAGTAAATATATTTCATATATTGTACATATAATATTAACTAAAAGTACACCAAATACATATTATATACTGTAAATAAAATATCAAAAATTACAATAAATATATATTACATACTGTACATAAAATATCAAAAAGTCCACCAAATATGTGTTATATATACTGTAAATAAACTATCAAAAACTACAGTAATTATATTTAATATACTGTACATAAAATATCAAAAATTTACTCCAAATGTATATTTTTTACTGTAAATAAAATATCAAAAAGTACAGTAAATATATATTACACACCATATGTAAAATATCACAATCTACACCAAATATATATTATATAATTCACATAAAATATCAAAAGGACACCAAATATATCTTATATACTGTACATAAAATATCAAAATACAGTAAATATATTTCATATATTGTATAAATAATACTAACTAAAAGTACACCAAATACATTTTGTATAGTGTTAATAAAATATCAAAAAGTACAGTAAATATATATTACACACCATATGTAAAATATCACAATCTATGCCAAATATATATTATATAATTTACATAAAATATCAAAAGGACACCAAATATATCTTATATACTGTACATAAAATATCAAAAAGTACAGTAAATATATTTCATATATTGTACATATTATGTTAACTAAAAGTACACCAAATACATTTTATATAGTGTAAATAAAATATCGAAAATTACAGTGAATATATATCACATACTGTACATAAAATATCAAAAAGTACACCAAATATTTGTTATATATACTCTAAATAAACTATCAAAATCTACACTAATTATATTAATATACTGTACATAAAATATCAAAAATTACACCAAATGTATATTATTTACTGTAAATAAAATACCAAAAAGTAGAGTAAATATATATTACACACCCTATGTAAAATATCACAAACTACACCAAATATATATTATATAATTTACATAAAATATCAAAAGGACACCAAATATACCTTATATACTGTACATAAAATATCAAAATGTACAGTATATATATTTCATATATTGTACATATAATATTAACTAAAAGTACACCAAATACATTTTATATACTGTAAATAAAATATCAAAAATTACAGTAAATATATATTACATACTGTAAATAAAACATCAAAAAGTACACCAAATATGTGTTATATATACTGTAAATAAACTATCAAAAACTACAGTAATTATATTTAATATACTGTATATAAAACATCAAAAATTACACCAAATGTATGATATTTACTGTAAATAAAATATCAAAAAGTACAGTAAATATATATTACACACCATATGTAAAATATCACACTTTTCGCCAAATATATATTATATAATTTACATAAAATATCGAAAGGACACCAAATATATCTTATATACTGTACATAAAATATCAAAAGTACAGTAAATATATTTCATATATTGTACATATAATATTAACTAAAAGTACACCAAATACATTTTATATAGTGTAAATAAAATAACAAAAACTACAGTAAATAGGTATTACATAGTGTACATAAAATATCAAAAAGTACACCAAATATGTGTTATATATACTGTAAATAAACTATAAAAAACTACAGTAATTATATTTAATATACTGTACATAAAATATCAAAAATTACACAAAATATATATTATATACTGTAAAAAAAATCAAAAAGGACAGTTAATATATGTTACACTCTATGTAAAATATCAAAAACTGCAAATATATATTATATAATATACATAAAATATCAAAAGTACACCAAATATATATTATATACAGTAAATAAAATATCAAAAAGTACAGTAAATCTATATTACATACTGTACATAAAATATCAAAAAGTACACCAAATATGTGTTATATATACTGTAAATAAACTATCAAAAACTACAGTAATTACATTTAATATAATGTATATAAAATATCAAAAATTACACCAAATGTATATCATATACTCTAAATAAAATATGAAAAAGGACAGTAAATCTATATTACGCACCCGATGTAAAACATCAAAAACTACACCATATATATATTATATAACTTACATAAAATATCAAAAGTACACCAAATATATATTATATACAGTAAATAAAATATCAAAAAGTACAGTAAATATATATTACACACACTATGTACAATAACACAGACTACACCAAATATATATTATATAATTTACATAAAATATCAAAAGGACACCAAATATATCTTACATACTCTACATAAAATATCAAAATATACAGTAAATGTATTTCATATATTGTATATATAATATTAACTAAAAGTACACCAAATACATTTTCTATACTCTAAATAAAATATCAAAATGTACAGTAAATATATATTACATACAGTACATAAAATATAAATAATTACAACAAATATGTGTTATATATACTGTAAATATACTATCAAAAACTACAGTAATTATATTTAATATACTGTATATAAAATATCAAAAATTACACCAAATGTAAATTATATACTGTAAATGAAATATCAAAAAGGACAGTAAATATATATGACACACCCTATGTAAAATATCAAAAACTACTCCAAATATATATTATGTAATTTACATAAAATATCAAAAGTACACCAAATATATAATATATACAGTACATAAAATATCAAAAAGTACAGTAAATACTTTTCATATATTGTACATATAATATTAACTAAAAGTACACCAAATACATTTTATATACTGTGAATAAAATATCAAGAAGTACAGTTAATATATATTACATACTGTACATAAAATATCAAAAAGTACACCAAATATGTGTTATACATACTGTAAATAAACAATCAAAAACTTCAGTAATTATATTTAATGTACTGTACATAAAATATCAAAAATTACACCAAATGTATATTATATACAGTAAATAAAATGACAAAAAGGACAGTAAATGTATATTACACTCTATGTATGATATGAAAAACTAAAAATATATATTATATAATTTACATAAAACATCAAAAGGACACCAAATATATCTTATATACTGTACATAAAATATCAAAAATTACAGTAAATATATTTCAAATATTTTACACATAATATTAACTAAAAGTACACCAAATACATTTTATTTAGTGTAAATAAAATATCAAAAATACAGTAAATATATATTACACAACACCTGTAAAATATCACAGTCTACGCCAAATATATATTATATAATATACATAAAATATCAAAAGGACACCAAATATATCTTATATACTGTACATAAAATATCAAAAAGTACAGTAAATATATTTCATATATTGTACATATAATATTAACTAAAAGTACACCAAATACATTTTATATAGTGTAAATAAAATATCAAAAATTACAGTGAATATATATTACATACTGTACATAAAATATCAAAAAGTACACCAAATATGTGTTATATATACTGTAAATAAACTATCAAAAATACAGTAATTATATTTAATATACTGTACATAAAATATCAAAAATTACAGCAAATGTATATTATTTACTGTAAATAAAATATCAAAAAGTACAGTACATATATATTACACGCCATATGTAAAATATCACAATCTACACCAAGTATATATTATATAATTTACATAAAATATCAAAAGGACACCAAATATATCTTATATACTGTACATAAAATATCAAAAATTTCAGTAAATATATTTCATATATTGTTCATATAATATTAAGTAAAACTACACCAAATACATTTTATATAGTGTAAATAAAATATCAAAAAGTACAGTAAATATGTATTATATACCGTACATAAAATATCAAAACTTACACCAAATATGTGTTATATATACTGTAAATAAACTATAAAATCTACAGTAATTTTATTTAATATACTGTACATAAAATATCAAAAATTACACAAAATGTATATTATACACTGTAAATAAAATATCAAATAGGACACTAAATATACATTACACTCTATGTAAAATATCAAAAACTACAAATATATATTATATAATTTACATAAAATATCAAAACTACACAAAATATATCTTATATACTTTACATAAAATATCAACAAGTACAGTATATATATTTCATATATTGTACATATAATATTAACTAAAAGTACACAAAATACATTTTATATACTGTAAATAATATATCAAAAAGTACAGTAAATATATATTACATAGTGTACATAAAATATCACAAAGTACACCAAATATGTGTTATATATACTGTAAATAAACTATCAAAAACTACAGTAATTACATTTAATATACTGTACATAAAATATCAAAAAGTACACCAAATATGTGTTATATACACTGTAAATAAACTATAAAATCTACAGTAATTATATTTAATATACTGTACAAAAAATATCAAAAATTACAGCAAATGTATATTATATACTGTAAATAAAATAACAAAAAGGACAGTGAATATATGTTACACTCTATGTAAAATATCAAAAACTGCAAATATATATTATATAATATACATAAAATATCAAAAGTACACCAAATATATCTTATATACTGTACATAAAATATCAAATGCACAGTAAATATATTTCATATATTGTACATATAATATTAACTAAAAGTACACAAAATACATTTTATATAGTGTAAATAAAATATCAAAAAGTACAGTAAATATATATTACATACCATATGTAAAATATCACAATCTACACCAAATATATATTATGTAATTTACATAAAATATCAAAAGGACACCAAATAGATCTTATATACTGTACATAAAATATCGAAAAGTACAGTAAATATATTTCATATATTGTACATATAATATTAACTAAAAGTACACCAAATACATTTTATATAGTGTAAATAAAATATCAAAAATTACAGTAAATATATATTACATACTGTACATAAAATATCAAAAAGTACACCAAATATGTGTTATATATACTGTGAATAAACTATCAAAAATTATACTAATTATATTTAATATACTGTGCATAAAATATCAAAAATTACACCAAATGTATATTATTTACTGTAAATAAAATTCCGAAAATTACAGTAAATATATATTACACACCCTATGTAAAATATCACAATCTACACCAAATATATATTGTATAATTTACATAAAATATCAAAAGGACACCAAATATACCTTATATACTGTACATAAAATATCAAAATGTACAGTAAATATATTTCATATATTGTACATATAATATTAACTAAAAGTACACCAAATACTTTTTATACACTGTAAATAACATATCAAAAACTACAGTAAATATATATTACATACTGTACATAAAATATCAAAAAGTACGCCAAAGATCTGTTATATATACTGTAAATAAACTATTAAAAACTACAGTAATTATCTTTAATATACTGTACATAAAATAACAAAAATTACTCCAAATGTACATTAAATAGTGTAAATAAATATCCAAAATACAGTAAATATATATTACATACCCTATGTAAAATATCAAAAATTCCACCAAATATATATTATATAATTTACAAAAAATATCGGAAGGACACCAAATATATCTTATATACTGTACGTAAAATATCAAAAACTACAGTAAATATATTTCATATATTGTACATATAATATTAACTAAAAGTACACCAAATACATATTATATACTGTAAATAAAATATCAAAAATTACAGTAAATATATATTACATACTGTACATAAAATATAAAATAGTACACCAAATATGAGTTATATATATTGTAAATAATCCATCAAAATCTACAGTTATTATATTTAATATACTGTACATAAAATATCAAAAATTACACCAAATGTATATTATATACTGTAAATAAAATATCAAAAAGTACAGTAAATATATATTACACACCCTATGTAAAATATGACAAACTACACCAAATATATATTATATAATTTACATAAAATATCAAAAGGACACCATATATATCTTATATAATGTACATAAAATATCAAAAAATTCAGTAAATATATTTCATATATTGTACGCATAATATTAATTAAAAGTACACCAAATACATTTTATATACTGTAAATAAAATATCAAAATGTACAGTAAATATATATTACATACTGTACATAAAATATCAAAAAGTACACCAAATATGTGTTATATATACTGTAAATAAACTATCGAAAACTACAGTAATTATATTCAATATACTATACATTAAATACCAAAAATTACACCAAATGTATATTATATACTGTGAATAAAATATCAAAAAGGACTGTAAATATATATTACACTCTATGTAAAATATCAAAAACTGCAAATACATATTATATAATTTACATAAAATATCAAAAGTATACCAAATATATCTTATATACTGTACAGAAAATATCAAAATTTCAGTAAATATATTTCATATATTGTACATATAATATTAACTAAAAGTACACCAAATATATTTTATATAGTGTAAATAAAATATCAAAAATTACAGTAAATATATATTACATACTGTACATAAAATATCAAAAAGTACACCAAATATGTGTTATATATTCTGTAAATAAACTATAAAAACTACAGTAATTACATCTAATATACTGTACATAAAATATCAAAAATTACACGAAATGTATATTATTTACTGTAAATAAAATATCAAAAATTACAATAAATATACATTACACAACATATGTAAAATATCACAATCTACACCAAATATATATTATAAAATTTACATAATATATCAAAAGGACACCAAATATATCTTATATACTGTACATAAAATATCAAAAATACAGTAAATATTTTTCATATATTGTACATATAATATTAACTAAAAGTACACCAAATACATTTTATATAGTGTAAATAAAATATCAAAAAGTACAGTAAATATGTTTTACACACCATATGTAAAATATCACAATCTACACCAAATATATATTATATAATTTACAAAAATATCAAAAGGACACCAAATATATCTTATATACTCTACATAAAATATCAAAAAGTACAGTAAATATATTTCAAATATTGTACTTATAATATTAACTAAAAGTACACCAAACAAATTTTATATAGTGTAAATAATATATCTAAAATTACAGTGAATATATATTACATACTGTGCATAAAATATCAAAAAGTACACCAAATATGTGTTATATATATTGTAAATAAACTATCAAAATCTACAGTAATTATATTTAATATACTGTACATAAAATATCAAAAATTACACCAAATGTATATTATTTACTGTAAATAAAATACAAAAAGTACAGTAAATATATATTACACACCCTATGTAAAATATCACAAACTACACCAAAAATATATCATATAATTTATATAAAATATCAAAAGGACACCAAATATACCTTATATACTGTACATAAAATATCAAAATGTACAGTAAATAAATTTCATATATTGTACATATAATATTAACTAAAAGTACACCGAATACATTTTATATACTGTAAATAAAATATTAAAAACTACAGTAAATATATATTACAAACTGTACATAAAATATCAAAAAGTACACCAAATACGTGTCATATATACTGTAAATAAACTATCAAAAACTACAGTAATTATATTTAATATACTGTACATAAAATATCAAAAATTACAACAAATGTATATTATGTACTGTAAATAAAATATCCAATATTACAGTAAATATATATTACACTCCCTATGTGAAATATCAAAAACTACACCAAATATATTATATAATTTCCATAAAATATCATAAGGACACCAAATATATCTTATATACTGTACATAAAATATCAAAAAGTACAGTAAATATGTTTCATATATTGTACATATAATATTAACTAAAAGAACACCAAATACATTTTATATAGTGTAAATAAAATATCAAAAAGTACACTAAATATGTATTACATACTGTACATAAAATATCAAAACGTACACCAAATATGTGTTATATATACTATAAATAAACTCTAATATCTACAGTAATTATATTTAATATACTGTCCATAAAATATCAAAAATTACACCAAAAATATATTATACACTGTAAATAAAATATCAAAAAGGACAGTAAATATATATTACACTCTATGTAAATTATCAAATACTACAAATATATATTATATAATTTACATAAAATATCAAAAGTACACAAAATATATCCTATATACTTTACATTAAATATCAAAAAGTACAGTATATATATTTCATATATTGTACATATAATATTAACTAAAAGTACACCAAACACATTTTATATACTGTAAATAAAATATCAAAAATACAGTAAATATATATTACATACTGTACATTAAATATCACAAAGTACACCAAATATGAGTTATATATACTCTAAATAAACTATCAAATCTACAGTAATTACATTTAATATACTGTACATAAAATATGAAAAATTACACCAAATGTATATTTTATACTCTAAATAAAATATGAAAAAGGACAGTAAATGTATATTACGCACCCTATGTAAAATATCAAAGACTACACCAAATATATATTATATAATTAACATAAAATATCAAAAGTACACCAAATATATATTATATACTGTACATAAAATATCAAAAAGTACAGTAAATATATTTCATATATTGTACATATAATATTAACTAAAAGTACACCACATACAGTTTATATACTGTAAATAAAATATCAAAAAGTACAGTAAATATATATTACATACTGTACATAAAATATCAAAAAGTACACCAAATATGTGTTATATATACTGTAAATAAACTATCAAAAACTACTGTAATTATATTTAATATACTGTACATAAAATATCAAAAATTACACCAAATGTATATTATTTACTCTAAATGAATTATCAAAAATTACAGTAAATATATATTACACACCCTATGTAAAATATCACAAACTACACCAAATATATATTATATAATTTACATAAAATATCAAAAGGACAAGAAATATAACTTATATACTGTACATAAAATATCAAGAAGTACAGTAAATATATTTCATATATTGTACATATATTATTAACTAAAAGTACACCAAATATATTTTATATACTGTAAATAAAATACCAAAAATTACAGTAAATATATATTACATACTGTACATAAAATATCAAAATGTACACCAAATATGTGTTATATATATTGTAAAGAGACTATCAAAAACTACAGTAATTATATTTAATATACTGTACATAAAATATCAAAAATTACTCCAAATGTACATTATATAGTGTAAATAAAATATCCAAAATACAGTAAATATATATAACACACCCTATGTAAAGTATCAAAAATTACAACAAATATATTATATAATTCACAAAAAATATCGGAAGGACACCAAATGTATCTTATATACTATACCTAAAATATCAAAAACTACAGTAAATATATTTCATATATTGTATATATAATATTAACTAAAAGTACACCAAATACATTTTATATACTGTAAATAACATATCAAAAACTACAGTAAATATATATTACATACTGTACACAAAATATCAAAAAGTACATCAAAGATGTGTTATATATATTGTAAATAAACTATTAAAAACTACAGTAATTATATTTAATATACTGTACATAAAATAACAAAAATTACTCCAAATGTACATTAAATAGTGTAAATAAATATCCAAAATACAGGAAATATATATTACACACCCTATGTAAACTATCAAAAATTCCACCAAATATATATTATATAATTTACAAAAAATATCGGAAGGACACCAAATATATCTTATATACTGTACGTAAAATATCAAAAACTACAGTAAATATATTTCATATATTATACATATAATATTAACTAAAAGTACACCAAATACATTTTATATACTGTAAATAAAATATCAAAATGTACAGTAAATATATATTAAATACTGTACATAAAATATCAAATAGTACACCAAATATGAGTTATATATACTTTAAATAAACTATCCAAATCTACAGTAATTATATTTAATATACTGTACATAAAATATCAAAAATTACACCAAATGTATATTATATACTGTAAATAAAATATCAAAAAGTACACTAAATATATATTACACACCCTATGTAAAATATGACAAACAACACCAGATATATATTATATAATTTACATAAAATATCAAAAGGACACCATATATATCTTATATAATGTACATAAAGTATCAAAAAGTACAGTGAATATATTTCATATATTGTACACATAATATTAATTAAAAGTACACTAAATACATTTTATATACTGTAAATAAAATATCAAAATGTACAGTAAATATATATTACATACTGTACATAAAATATCAAAAAGTACACCAAATATGTGTTATATATACTGTAAATAAACTATAAAAACTACAGTAATTATATTCAATATACTGTACATAAAATATCAAAAATTACACCAAATGAATATTATATACTGTGAATAAAATATCAAAAAGGACTGTAAATATATATTACACTCTATGTAAAATATCAAAAACTGCAAATACATATTATACAATTTACATAAAATATCAAAAGTACACCAAATATATCTTATATGCTGTACATAAAATATCAAAAAGTTCAGTAAATATATTTCATATATTGTACATATAATATTAACTAAAAGTATACCAAATTTATTTTATATAGTGTAAATAAATTATCAAAAGTACAGTAAATATATACTACATACTGTACATAAAATATCACAAAGTACACCAAATATGTGTTATATATACTGTAAATAAACTATCAAAAACTACAGTAATTACATTTAATATACTGTATATAAAATAACAAAAATTACACGAAATGTATATCATATACTCTAAATAAAATATGAAAAAACAGTAAATCTATATTACGCACCCTATGTAAAATATCAAAAACTACACCAAATATATATTACATAATTTACATAAAATATCAAAAGTACACCAAATATATATTATATACTGTAAATAAAATATCCAAAAGTACAGTAAATGTATTTCATATATTGTATATATAATATTAACTAAAAGTACACCAAATACATTTTATATACTGTAAATAAAGTATCAGAAAGTACAGTAAATATATATTACATACTGTACATAAAATATCAAAAAGTGCACCAAATACGTGTTATATATACTGTAAATAAACTATCAAAGACTACATAAATTATATTTAATATACTGTACATAAAATATCAAAAATTACACGAAATGAATATTATATACTCTAAATAAAATATCAAAAATTACAGTAAATATATATTACACACCCTATGGAAAATATCAAAAACTACACCAAATATATATTATATAATTTACATAAAATATCAAAAGTACACCAAATATATGTTATATACTGTACATAAAATATCAAAAAGTACAGTAAATATGGTTCATATATTGTACATATAATATTAACTAAAAGTACACCAAATACATTTTATATACTGTATATAAAATATCAAAAAGTACAGTAAATATATATTACATACAGTACATAAAATATAAAAAAGTACACAAAATATGTGTTATATATACTGTGATTAAACTATCAAAATCTACAGTAATTATATTTAACATACTGCATATAAAATATCAAAAATTACACCAAATGTATATTATAGACTGTAAATAAAATGTCAAAAATACAGTAAATATATATGAGACACCCTATGTAAAATATCAAAAACTACACCAAATATATATTATATAATTTACATAAAATATCAAAAGGACACCAAATATATCTTATATACTGTACATAAAATATGAAAAAGTACAGTAAGTATATTTCATATATTGTATATATAATATTAATTAAAAGTACACCAAATATATTTTATATACTGTAAATAAAATATCAAAAATTACAGTAAATATATATTACATACTGTACATAAAATATCAAAAAGTACACCAAATACGTGTTATATATAGTGTAAATAAACTATCAAATCTACAGTAATTATATTTAATATACTGTACATAAAATATCAAAAATTACACCAATGTATATTATATACTGTAAATAAAATATCAAAAATGACAGTAAATATATATTACACACCCTATGTAAAATATCAAAAACTACACCAAATATATATTATATAATTTACATAAAATATCGTAAGAACACCAAATACATCTCATATACTGTACATAAATTATCAAAAAGTACACTAAATATGTATGATATATTGTACATATAATATTAACTAAAAGTACACCAAATACATTTTATATAGTGTAAATAAAATATCAAAATGTACAGTAAATATGTATTACGTACTGTACATAAAGTATCAAAAAGTACACCAAATATGTGTTATATATACTGTAAATGAACTATCAAAAACTACAGTAATTATATTTAATATACTGTACATAAAATATCAAAAATTACACCAAATGTATATTATATACTGTAAATAAAATATCAAAAAGGACAGTAAATATATATGACACACCCTATGTAAAATATCAAAAACTACACCAAATATATATTATATAATTTACATAAATATCAAACCTACACCAAATATATATTCTATACTGTACATAAAATATCAAAAAGAACAGTAAATATATTTCATATATTGTACATATAATATTAACTAAAAGTACACCAAATACATTTTATATACCGTAAATAAAATATCAAAAACTACAGTAAATATACATTACATACTGTACATAAAATATCAAAAAGTACACCAAATATGTGTTATATATACTGTAAATAAACTATGAAAAACTACAGTAATTATATTTAATATAGTGTACATAAAATATCAAAAATTACACTAAAAGTATATTATATACTGTAAATAAGTATCAAAAAGTACAGTAAATATATATTACACTCTATCTAAAATATCAAAAACTACAGCAAATATATATTAAATAATTTCCATAAAATATCAGAAGGACACCAAATATATCTTATATACTGTACATAAAATATCAAAAAGTACAGTAAATATATTTCATATATTGTACATATAATATTAACTAAAAGTACACCAAATACATTTTTATTCTGTAAATAAAATATCAAAAAGTACAGTAAATATATATTACATAGTGTACATAAAATATCAAAATGTACACCAAATATGTGTTATATATACTGTAAATAAACTATCAAAAACTACATTAATTAAATTTAATATACTGTACATAAAATGTCAAAAATTACACAAAATGTATATTATATAGTGTAAAGAAAATATGAAATAGGACAGTAAATCTATATTACACACCCTATGTAAAATATCAAAAACTACACCAAATATATATTGTATAATTAACATAAAATATCAAAAGGACACCAAATATATCTTATATTCTGTACATAAAATATCAAAATGTACAGTAAATATGTTTCATATATTCTACATATAATATTAACTAAAAGTACAGCAAATACATTTTATATACTGTAAATAAAATTTCAAAATGTTCCATAAATATATATTACATACAGTACATAATATATCAAAAAGTACACTAAATATGTGTTATATATACTGTAAATAAACTACCAAAAACTACAGTAATTATATTTAATATACTGTACATAAAACGACAAAAATTACACCAAATGTATATCATTTACAGTAAATAAAATATCAAAAATTACAGTAAATATATATTACACACCCTATGTAAAATATCACAAACTACACCAAATATATATTATATAATTTACATAAAATATCAAAAGGACACCAAATATATCTTATATACTCTACATAAAATATCAAAAAGTACAGTAAATATGTTTCATATATTGTACATGTCATATTAACTAAAAGTACACCAAATACATTTTATATACTGTAAATAAAATATCAAAAATACAGTAAATATAAATTACATACAGTACATAAAATATAAAAATGTACACCAAATATGTGTTATATATTCTGTAAATAAACTATCAAAAACTACAGTAATTATATTTAATATACCGTACATAAAATATCAAAAATTACACCAAATGTATATTATATAGTTTAAATAAAATATCAAAAAGACAGTAAATATATATGACACACTATGTAAAATATCAAAAACTACATCAAATATATATTATATAATTTACATAAAATATCAAAAGAACACCAAATATATCTTATATACTGTACATACAATATCAAAAAGTACAGCAAGTATATTTCATATATTCTACATATCATATTAACTAAAAGTACACCAAATATATTTTATATAATGTAAATAAAATATCAAAAACTACAGTAAATATATATTACATACTGTACATAAAATATCAAAAAGTACACCAAATACGTGTCATATATACTGTAAATAAACTATCAAAATCTACAGTAATTAAATTTAATATACTGTACATAAAATATCAAAAATTACACCAAATGTATATTATGTACTGTAAATAAAATATCCAATATTACAGTAAATATATATTACACACCCTATGTAAAATATCAAAAACTACACCAAATATATTATATGATTTACATAAAATATCATAAGGACACCAAATATATCTTATATACTGTACATAAAATATCAAAAAGTACAGTAAATATGTTTCATATATTGTACATATAATATTAACTAAAAGTACACCAAATACATTTTATATAGTGTAAATAAAATATCAAAAAGTACAGTAAATATGTGTTACATACTGTACATAAAATATCAAAACGTACACCAAATATGTGTTATATATACTGTAAATAAACTATAATATCTACAGTAATTATATTTAATATACTGAACATAAAATATCAAAAATTACACCAAATATATATTATACACTGTAAATAAAATATCAAAAAGGACAGTAAATATATATTACACTCTAAGAAAAATATCAAGTACTACAAATATATATTATATAATTTACATAAAATATCAAAAGTACACAAAATATATCCTATATACTTTACATAAAATATCAAAAATACAGTACATATATTTCATATATTGTACATATAATATTAACTAAAAGTACACCAAATACATTTTATATACTGTAAATAAAATTTCAAAAAGTACAGTAAATATATACTACATACTGTACATTAAATATCACAAAGTACACCAAATCTGTGTTATATATACTGTAAATAAACTATGAAAAACTACAGTAATTATATTTAGTATACTGTACATAAAATATCAAAAATTACACTTAATATATATTATATACTGTTAATGAAATATCAAAAAGTACAGTAAATATATATTACACACTATGTAAAATATCAAAAACTACACCAAATATATATTATATAATTTTTAAAAAATATCAAAAGGACACCAAATATATCTTATATACTGTACATAAGATGTCAAAAAGTACAGTACATATATTTCATATATTGTATATATAATATTAAATAAAAGTACACCAAATACATTTTTTATACTGTATGTAAATTAGTAAAAGTTACAGTAAACATTTATTACATACTTTACATAAAATATCAAAAAGTACACCACATATGTGTAATATATACTGTAAATATCAAAAACTACATTAATTATATTCAATGTACTGTATATAAAATATCAAAAATTACACCAAATTTAAATTATATGCTGTAAATAAAATATCAAAAAGGACAGTAAATATATACTACACACCCTATGTAAAATATCAAAAACTACACCAAATATATATTATATAATTTACATAAAATATCTAAAGGTCACCAAATATATCTTTTATACTGTACATAAAATATTAAAAAGTACAGTATATATATTTCATATATTGTGCATGTAATATTAACTAAAAGTACACCAAATACATTTTATATAGTGTAAATAAAATATCAAAAAGTACAGTAAATAGGTATTACATACTGTATATAAAATATCAAAAAGTACACCAAATATGTGTTATGTATACTGTAAATAACATATCTAAAACTACAGTAATTATATTCAATATACTGCACATAAAATATAAAAAATTACACCAAATGTATATTATATAATGTAAATAAAATTTCAAAAACTACAGTAAATATATTTTACACACACTATGTACAATAACACAAACTACACCAAATATATATTATATAATTTACATAAAATATCAAAAGGACACCAAATATATCTTACATACTGTACATAAAATACCAAAATGTACAGTAAATATATTTCATATATTGTACATATAATATTAACTAAAAGTACACCAAATACATTTTATATACTGTAAATAAAATATGAAAAAGTTCAGTAAATATATATTACATAATGTATATAAAATATCAAAAAGTACACCAAATATGTGTTATTTATACTGTAAATATACTATCAAACACTACAGTAATTATATTTAATATACTGTACATAAAATATCAAAAATTACACCAAATGTATATTATATACTGTAAATAAAATATCAAAAAGACAGTAAATATATACTACACACCCCATGTAAAATATCAAAAACTACACCAAAAATATATTATATAATTTACATAAAATATCAAAAGGACACCAAATATACCTTATATACTGTACATAAAATATCAAAATATACAGTAAATATATTTCATATATTGTACATATAATATTAACCAAAAGTACAGCAAATACATTTTATATAGTGTAAATAAAATATCAAAAATTACAGTAAATATATATTACATACTGTACATAAAGCATCAAAAGTACACCAAATATTTGTTATATATACTCTAAATAAACTATCAAAAACTACAGTAATTATATTTAATATACTGTACATAAAATATCAAAAATTACACCAAATGTACGTTATTTACTGTAAGTAAAATATCAAAAAGTACAGTAAATATATATTACATACCGTATGTAAAATATCACAATCTACACCAAATATATATTATATAATTTACATAAAATATCAAAAGGACACCAAATATATCTTATATACTGTACATAAAATATCAAAAAGTACAGTAAATATATTTCATATATTGTACATATAATATTAACTAAAAGTATACCAAATACATTGTATATACTGTAAATTAAATATCAAAAAGTACAGTAAATATATATTACATACTGTACATAAAATATCAAAAAGTACACCAAATATGTGTTATATATACTGTAAATAAACTATCAAAAGCTACAGTAATTATATTTAATATAATGTAAATAAAATATCAAAAATTGCACCAAATGTATATTATTTACTGTAAATAAAATATCAAAAAGTACAGTAAATATATATTACACACCCTATGTAAAATATCACAAACTGCACCAAATATATATTATATAATTTACATAAAATAAAAAAAGGACACCAAATATACCTTATATACTGTACATAAAATATCAAAATATACAGTAAATATATTTCATATATTGTATATATAATATTACCTAAATGTACACCAAATACATTTTTTATAGTGTAAATAAAATATCAAAAATTACAGTAAATATGTATTACATACTGTATATAAAATATCAAAAAGTACACCAAATATGTGTTATATATACTGTAAATAAAGTATAAAAAACTACAGTAATTGTATTTAATATACTGTACATAAAATATCAAAAATTACACCAAATGTATATTATATAACGTAAATAAAATATCAAAAAGGACAGTAAATATATATTACACTCTATGTAAAATATCAAAAACTACAAATATATATTATATAATTTCCTTAAAATATCAAAAGGACAAAAAGTATATCTTATATACTGTACATAAAATATCAAAAGTACAGTAAATACATTTCATATATTGTACATATAATATTAACTAAAAGTACACCAAATACATTTTATATACTGTAAATAAAATATCAAATAGTACAGTAAATATATATAACATACTGTACATAAAATATCAAAAAGTACACCAAATATGTGTTATATATACTGTAAATTAACCATCAAAAACTACAGTAATTACATTTAATATACTGAACATAAAATATCAAAATTTACACCAAATGTATATTATATACTGTAAATAAAATATGAAAAAGGACAGTAAATATATATTACGCACCCTATGTAAAATATCAAAAACTACACCAAATATATATTATATCATTTACATAAAATATGAAAAGTACAACAAATATATATTATATACTGTACATAACCTATCAAAAATTGCAGTTAATACATTTCATATATTGTACATGTAATATTAACTAAAAGTACACCAAATACATTTTATGTACTGTAAATAAAATATCAAAAAGTACAGTAAATATATATTACATACAGTACATAAAGTATCAAAAAGTACACCAAATATGTGTTATATATACTGTAAATAAACTATCAAAAGCTACAGTAATTATATTTAATATAATGTAAATAAAATATCAAAAATTACACCAAATGTATATTATTTACTGTAAATAAAATATCAAAAAGTACAGTAAATATATATCACACACCCTATGTAAAATATCACAAACTACACCAAATATATATTATATAATTTACATAAAATAACAAAAGGACACCAAATATACCTTATATACTGTACATAAAATATCAAAATGTACAGTAAATATATTTCATATATTGTATATATAATATTAACTAAATCTACACCAAATACATTTTTTATACTGTAAATAAAATATCAAAAATTACAGTAAATATATATTACATACTGTACATAAAATATCAAAAAGTACACCAAATGTATATTATATACTGTAAATAAAATATCAAAAAGGACAGTAAATATATACTACACACCCTATGTAAAATATCAAAAACTACACCAAATATATATTATATAATTTACATAAAATATCTAAAGGACACCAAATATATCTTTTATACTGTACATAAAATATTAAAAAGTACAGTAAATATATTTCATATATTGTGCATGTAATATTAACGAAAAGTACAACAAATACATTTTAAGTACTGTAAATAAATTATCAAAAATTACAGTAAATATATATTACATGCTGTACATACAATATCAAAAAGTACAAAAAATATGTGTTATATATACTGTAAATAAACTATCAAAAACTAAAATAATTATATTTAATATACTGTACATGAAATCTAAAAAATTACACCATAGGTATAATATACTGTAAATAAAATATCAAAAAGTACAGTAAATATATATTACACACCCTGTGTAAAATATCACAAACTACACCAAATATATATAATATAATTTACATAAAATATCAAAAGTACAACAAATATATATTATATACTGTACATAACCTATCAAAAGGTAGAGTTAATACATTTCATATATTGTACATATAATAATAACTAAAAGTACACCAAATACATTTTATATACTGTAAATAAAATATCAAAAAGTACAGTAAATATATATTACATACAGTACATAAAATATCAAAAAGTACACCAAATATGAGTTTTATATACTGTAAATAAACTATCAAAAGCTACAATAATTATATTTAATATAATGTAAATAAAATATCAAAAATTACACCAAATGTATATTATTTACTGTAAATAAAATATCAAAAAGTACAGTAAATATATATTACACACCCTATGTAAAATATCACAAACTACACCAAATATATATTATATAATTTACATAAAATAACAAAAGGACACCAAATATACCTTATGTACTGTACATAAAATATCAAAATGTACAGTAAATATATTTCATATATTGTATATATAATATTAACTATATCTACACCAAATACATTTTTTATACTGTAAATAAAATATCAAAAATTACAGTAAATATATATTACATACTGTACATAAAATATCAAAGGTACACCAAATGTATATTATATACTGTAAATAAAATATCAAAAAGGACAGTAAATATATACTACACACCCTATGTAAAATATCAAAAACTACACCAAATGTATATTATATAATTTACATAAAATATCTAAAGGACACCAAATATATCTTTTATACTGTACATAAAATATTAAAAAGTACAGTAAATATATTTCATATATTGTGCATGTAATATTAACTAAAAGTACAACAAATACATTTTATGTACTGTAAATAAAATATCAAAAATTACAGTAAATATATATTACATGCTGTACATAAAATATCAAAATGTAAACCAAATATGTGTTATATATACTGTAAATAAACTATCAAAAACTAAAATAATTATATTTAATATACTGTACATGAAATATAAAAAATTACACCAAAGGTAAAATATTCTGTAAATAAAATATCAAAAAGTACAGTAAATATATATTACACACCCTGTGTAAAATATCACAAACTACACCAAATATATATAATATAACTTACATAAAATATCAAAAGTACAACAAATATATATTATATACTGTACAAAACCTATCAAAAAGTACAGTTAATACAATTCATATATTGTACATATAATAATAACTAAAAGTACACCAAATACATTTTATATACTGTAAATAAAATATCAAAAAGTACAGTAAATATATATTACATACAGTACATAAAATATCAAAAGGTACACCAAATATGTGTTATATATACTTTAAATAAACTATCAAAAACTACAGTAATTATATTTAATATACTGTACATAAAATATCAAAAATTACACCAAATGTACGTTATTTACTGTAAATAAAATATCAAAAAGGACAGTAATTATATATTACACACCATATGTAAAATATCACAATCTACACCAAATATATTTTATATAATTTACATAAAATATCAAAAGGACACCAAACATATCTTATATACTGTACATAAAATATCAAAAAGTACAGTAAATATATTTCATATATTGTACATATAATATTAACTAAAAGTACACCAAATACATTGTATATACTGTAAATTAAATATCAAAAAGTACAGTAAATATATATTACATACTGTACATAAAATATCAAAAAGTACACCAAATATGTGTGATATATACTGTAAATAAACTATCAAAAGCTACAGTAATTATATTTACTATAATGTAAATAAAATATCAAAAATTAGACCAAATGTATATTATTTACTGTAAATAAAATATCAAAAAGTACAGAAAATATATATTACACACCCTATGTAAAATATCACAAACTACACCAAATATATATTATATAATTTACAGAAAATAACAAATGGACACCAAATATACCTTATATACTGTACATAAAATATCAAAATGTACAGTAAATATATTTCATATATTGTATATATAATATTAACTAAATGTACACCAAATACATTTTTTATACTGTAAATAAAATATCAAAAATTTCAGTAAATATATATTACATACTGTACATAAAATATCAAAAATTACACCAAATATGTGTTTTATATACTGTAAATAAACTATCAAAAACTACAGTAATTATATTTAATATACTGTACATAAAATATGAAAAATTACACCAAATGTATATTAATTACTGTAAATAAAATTTCAAAAATACAGTAAATATATATTACACACCATATGTAAAATATCACAATCTACACCAAATATATATTATATAATTTACATAAAATATCAAATGGACACCAAATATATCTTATATACTGTACATAAAATATCAAAAACTACAGTAAATATATTTCATATATTGTGCATATATTAACTAAAACTACACCAAATACATTTTATGTACTGTAAATAAAATGTCAAAAAGTACAGTAAACATATATTACATACTATAGATAAAATATCGAAAAGTACACCAAATATGTTTTATATATACTATAAATAAACTATCAAAAACTGCAATAATTATATTTAATATACAGTACATAAAATATAAAAAATTACACCAAATATATAATATACTGTAAATAAAATATCAAAAATACAGTAAATATATATTACACACCCTATGTAAATTATCACAAACTACAACAAATATATATTATATAATTTACATAAAATATCAAAAGGACACCAAATATATCTTACATACTGAACATAAAATATCAAAATGTACAGTAAATATATTTCATGTATTGTACATATAATATTAACTAAAATTACACCAAATACATTTTATATACTGTAAATAAATATCAAAAAGTACAGTAAATATATATTACATAGTCTACATAAAATATCAAAAAGTACACCAAATATGTGTTATATATACTGTAAATATACTATCAAAAACTACAGTAATTATATTTAATATACTGTACATAATATATCAAAAATTACACCAAATGTATATTATATACTGTAAATAAAATATCAAAAAGGCCAGTAAATATATATTACACTCTATGTGAAATATCAAAAACTAAAAATATATATTATATAATTTACATAAAATATCAAAAGGACACCAAATACGTATTATATACTATACATAAAATATCAAAAACTACAGTAAATATATTTCATATATTGTACGTATAATATTAACTAAAAGTACACCAAATACATTTTATATAGTGTAAATAAAATATCAAAAATTACAGTAAATATATATTACATACTGTACATAAAATATCAAAAGGTACACCAACTATGTGTTATATATACTGTAAATAAACTATCAAAAACTACAGTAATTATATTTAATATACTGTACATAAAATATCAAAAATTACACCAAAGGTATATTATTTACTTTAAATAAAATATCAAAAAGTACAGTAAATATATATTACACACCCTATGTAAAATATCAGAAACTACACCAAATATATATTATATAAATTACATGAAATATCAAAAGGACACCAAATATACCTAATATACTGTACATAAAATATCAAAATGTACAGTAAATATATTTCATATATTGTACATACAATATTTACTAAAAGTACACCAAATACATTTTATATACTGTAAAGAAAAAATCAAAAATTACAGTAAATATATATTACATACTGTACATAAAATATCAAAAAGTACACCAAATATGTGTTATATATACTGTAAATAAACTATCAAATACTACAGTAATTATATTTAATATACTGTACATAAAATATCAAAAATTTACTCCAAATGTATATTATTTACTGTAAATAAAATATCAAACAGTACAGTAAATATATATTACACACTATATGTAAAATATCACAATCTACACCAAATATATATTATATAATTTACATAAAATATCAAAAGGACACCAAATATATCTTATAAACTGTACATAAAATATCAAAATACAGTAAATATATTTCAACTATTGTACATATAATATTAAGTAAAAGTACACCAAATACATTTTATATAGTGTAAATAAAATATCAAAAAGTACAGTAAATAGGTATTACATACTGTATATAAAATATCAAAAAGTACACCAAATATGTGTTATGTATACTGTAAATAACATATCTAAAACTACAGTAATTATATTCAATATACTGCACATAAAATATAAAAAATTACACCAAATGTATGTTATATAATGTAAATAAAATATCAAAAACTACAGTAAATATATTTTACACACACTATGTACAATAACACAAACTACACCAAATATATATTATATAATTTACATAAAATATCAAAAGGACACCAAATATATCTTACATACTGTACATAAAATATCAAAATGTACAGTAAATATATTTCATATATTGTACATATAATATTAACTAAAAGTACACCAAATACATTTTATATACTGTAAATAAAATATGAAAAAGTTCAGTAAATATATATTACATAATGTATATAAAATATCAAAAAGTTCACCAAATATGTGTTATTTATACTGTAAATATACTATCAAACACTACAGTAATTATATTTAATATACTGTACATAAAATATCAAAAATTACACCAAATGTATATTATATACTGTAAATAAAATATCAAAAAGACAGTAAATATATACTACACACCCCATGTAAAATATCAAAAACTACACCAAATATATATTATATAATTTACATAAAATATCAAAAGGACACCAAATATATCTTATATACTGTACATAAAATATCAAAATTACAGTAAATATATTTCATATAATGTATATATAATATTAACTAAAAATACACCAAATACATTTTATATACTGTAAATAAAATATCAAAAAGTACAGTAAATATATATTACGTACAGTTCATAAAATATCAAAAAGTACACCAAATATGTGTTATATATACTGTAAATAAACTATCAAAACTACAGTACTTATATTTAATATACTGTACATAAAATATCAAAAATTACACCAAATGTATATTATATACTGTAAATAAAATATCAAAAAGGACAGTAAATATATATGACACATCCTATGTAAAATATCAAAATCTACAACAAATATATATTATATATTTTACGTAAAATATCAAAAGGACAGCAAATATATTTTATATACTGTACATAAAATATCAAAAAGTACAGGAAATATATTTCATATATTGTAGATATAATATTAACTAAATGTACACCAAATACATTTCATATACTGTAAATAAAATTTCAAAACACAGTAAATATATATTACATACTCTACATAAAATATCAAAAAGTCCACCAAATATGTGTTATATATACTGTAAATAAACTATCAAAAACTACAATAATTATATTTAATATACTGTACATAAAATATCAAAAATGACACCAAATGTACATTATATACTGTAAATAAAATATCAAAAAGTCAGTAAACATATACTACACACCCTATGTAAAATATCAAAAACTACATCATATATATTATATAATTTACATAAAATATCAAAACGACACAAAATATATCTTATATACTGTACATAAAATATCAAAAATACAGTAAATATATTTCATATATTGTACATATAATATTAACTAAAAGTACACCAAATACATTTTATATACTGTAAATAAAATATCAAAAAGTTCAGTAAATATATATTACATAATGTACATAAAATATCAAAAAGTACACCAAATATGTGTTATATATACTGTAAATAAAATTTCAAACACTACAGTAATTATATTTAATATAGTGTAAGTAAAATATCAACAATTACACCAACTGTATAATATACTGTAAATAAAATATCAAAAATGACAGTAAATATATATGACACACCCTATGTAAAATATCAAAAACTACACCAAATATATATTATTTAATTAACATAAAATATCAAAAGGACACCAAATATATATTATACACTGTACATAATATATCAAAAATACAGTAAATATATTTCATATATTGTGCGTATAATATTAACTAAAAGTACACCAAATACATTTTATAGACTGTAAATAAAATATCAAAAAGTACAGTAAATATATATTACATACTGTACATAAAATATCAAAAAGTACACCAAATATGTGTTATGTATACTGTAAATAAACTATCAAAAACTACAATAATTATATTTAATATACTGTACATAAAATATCCAAAATGACACCAAAGGTACATTATATACTGTAAATACAATATCAAAACGTCAGTAAATATATACTACACACCCTATGTAAAATATCAAAAACTACACCAAATATATAATATAATTTACATAAAACATCAAAAGGACACCAAATATATCTTATATACTGTACATAAAATATCAAAAATACAGTAAATATATTTCATATATTGTACATATAATATTAACTAAAAGTACACCAAATACATTTTATATACTGTAAATAAAATATCAAAAAGTTCAGTAAATATATATTACATAATGTATATAAAATATCAAAAAGTACACCAAATATGTGTTATATATACTGTAAATAAACTATCAAACACTACAGTAATTATATTTAGTATACTGTACATAAAATATCAAAAATTACACCAAATGTATATTATATACTGTAAATAAAATATCAAAAATGACAGTAACTATATATGACACACCCTATGTAAAATATCAAAAACTACACCAAATATATATTATTTAATTAACATAAAATATCAAAAGGACACCAAATATATCTTACATACTGTACATAAAATATCAAAAAGTACAATAAATATATATTACATACTGTACATAAAATATCAAAAAGTACACCAAATATGTGTTATATATACTGTAAATAAACTATCAAAAACTACAATAATTATATTTAATATACTGTACATAAAATATCCAAAATGACGCCAAATGTACATTATATACTGTAAATAAAATATCAAAAAGGACAGTAAATATATATGACACATCCTATGTAAAATATCAAAATCTACAACAAATATATATTACATCATTTACGTAAAATATCAAAAGGACACCAAATATATCTTATATACTGTACATAAAATATCAAAAAGTACAGTAAATATATTTCATATATTGTACATATAATATTAACTAAATGTACACCAAATACATTTTATATACTGTAAATAAAATATCAAAATACAGTAAATACATATTACATACTCTACATAAAGTATCAAAAAGTACGCCAAATATGTGTTATATATACTGTAAATAAAATATCAAAGATTACAGTAATTACATTTAATATACTGTGCATAAAATATCAAAAATTTCACCAAATGTATATTATATACTGTTAATAAAATATCAAAAAGGACAGTAAATATATACTACACACCCTATGTAAAGTATCAAAAACTACACCAAATATATATTATATAATTTACATAAAATATAAAAAGGACACCAAATATATGTTATATACTGTACATAAAATAGCAGAAAGTACAGTAAATATATTTCATATATTGTACATATAATATTAACTAAAAGTACACCAAATACATTTTATATACTGTAAATAAAATATCAAAATGTACAGTAAATATATATTACATACTGTACATAAAATATCAAAGAGTACACCAAATATGTGTTATATATACTGTAAATAAACTATCAAAAACTACAGTACTTATATTTAATATACTGTACATAAAATATCAAAAATTACACCAAATGTATAGTACATACTGTAAATAAAGTATCAAAAAGGACAGTAAATATATACTACACACCCTATGTAAAATATCAAAAACTACACCAAATATACATTATATAATTTACATACAATATCAAAAGGACACCAAATATATCTTATATGCTGTACATAAAATATCAAAAAGTACAGTAAATATATTTCATATATTGTACATATAATATTAACTAAAGTACACCAAATACATTTTAAATACTGTAAATAAAATATCAACAAATACAGTAAATGTATATTACATACTTTACATAAAATATCAAAAAGTACACCAAATATGTGTTATATATACTGTAAATAAACTATCAAAAACTACAGTACTTATATTTAATATACTGTACATAAAATATCAAAAATTACACCAAATATATATTATATACTGTAAATAAAATATCAAAAAGTACAGTAAATATTTACTACACACCCTAAGTAAAATATCAAAAACTACACCAAATATATATTATATAATTTACGTAAAATATCAGCAGGACACCAAATATATCTTATATACTGTATATAAAATATCAAAAAGTACAGTAAATACATTTCATATATTGTACATATAATATTAACTAAAAGTACACCAAATACATTTTATATACTGTAAATAAAATATCAAAAGTACAGTAAATATATATTACATACTGTACATAAAATATAAAAAAGTACACCAAATATGTGCTATATATACTGTAAATAAACTATCAAAAACTACAGTAATTATATTTAGTATACTGTATATAAAATATCAAAAATTACACCAAATGTATATTATATACTGTAAATAAAACATCAAAAAGTACAGTTAATATATACTACACACCCTATGTAAAATATCAAAAACTACACCAAATATATATTATATAATTTACATAAAATATCAAAAGGACACCAAATATACCTTATATACTGTACATAAAATATCAAAATATACAGTAAATATATTTCATATATTGTATATATAATATTACCTAAATGTACACCAAATACATTTTTTATAGTGTAAATAATATATCAAAAATTACAGTAAATATGTATTACATACTGTATATAAAATATCAAAAAGTACACCAAATATGTGTTATATATACTGTAAATAAAGTATAAAAAACTACAGTAATTGTATTTAATATACTGTACATAAAATATCAAAAATTACACCAAATGTATATTATATAATGTCAATAAAATATCAAAAAGGACAGTAAATATATATTACACTCTATGTAAAATTTCAAAAACTACAAATATATATTATATAATTTCCTTAAAATATCAAAAGGACAAAAAGTATATCTTATATACTGTACATAAAATATCAAAAGTAGAGTAAATATATTTCATATTTTGTACATATAATATTAACTAAAAGTACACCAAATACATTTTATATACTGTAAATAAAATATCAAATAGTACAGTAAATATATATTACATACTGTACATAAAATATCAAAAAGTACACCAAATATGTGTTATATATACTGTAAATAAACCATCAAAAACTACAGAAATTACATTTAATATACTGAACATAAAATATCAAAATTTACACCAAATGAATATTATATACTGTAAATAAAATATGAAAAAGGACAGTAAATATATATTACGCACCCTATGTAAAATATCAAAAACTACACCAAATATATATTATATCATTTACATAAAATATGAAAAGTACAACAAATATATATTATATACTGTACATAACCTATCAAAAATTGCAGTTAATACATTTCATATATTGTACATGTAATATTAACTAAAAGTACACCAAATACATTTTATGTACTGTAAATAAAATATCAAAAAGTACAGTAAATATATATTACATACAGTACATAAAGTATCAAAAAGTACACCAAATATGTGTTATATATACTGTAAATAAACTATCAAAAGCTACAGTAATTATATTTAATATAATGTAAATAAAATATCAAAAATTACACCAAATGTATATTATTTACTGTAAATAAAATATCAAAAAGTACAGTAAATATATATCACACACCCTATGTAAAATATCACAAACTACACCAAATATATATTATATAATTTACATAAAATAACAAAAGGACACCAAATATACCTTATATACTGTACATAAAATATCAAAATGTACAGTAAATATATTTCATATATTGTATATATAATATTAACTAAATCTACACCAAATACATTTTTTATACTGTAAATAAAATATCAAAAATTACAGTAAATATATGTTACATACTGTACATAAAATATCAAAAAGTACACCAAATGTATATTATATACTGTAAATAAAATATCAAAAAGGACAGTAAATATATACTACACACCCTATGTAAAATATCAAAAACTACACCAAATATATATTATATAATTTACATAAAATATCTAAAGGTCACCAAATATATCTTTTATATTGTACATAAAATATTAAAAAGTACAGTAAATATATTTCATATGTTGTGCATGTAATTTTAACTAAAAGTACAACAAATACATTTTAAGTACTGTAAATAAAATATCAAAAATTACAGTAAATATATATTACATGCTGTACATACAATATCAAAAAGTACAAAAAATATGTGTTATATATACTGTAAATAAACTGTCAAAAACTAAAATAATTATATTTAATATACTGTACATGAAATCTAAAAAATTACACCAAAGGTATAATATTCTGTAAATAAAATATCAAAAAGTACAGTAAATATATATTACACACCCTGTGTAAAATATCACAAACTACACCAAATATATATAATATAATTTACATAAAATATCAAAAGTACAACAAATATATATTATATACTGTACATAACCTATCAAAAAGTACAGTTAATACAATTCATATATTGTACATATAATAATAACTAAAAGTACACCAAATACATTTTATATACTGTAAATAAAATATCAAAAAGTACAGTAAATATATATTACATACAGTACATAAAATATCAAAAAGTACACCAAATATGAGTTATATATACTGTAAATAAACTATCAAAAGCTACAATAATTATATTTAATATAATGTAAATAAAATATCAAAAATTACACCAAATGTATATTATTTACTGTAAATAAAATATCAAAAAGTACAGTAAATATATATTACACACCCTATGTAAAATATCACAAACTACACCAAATATATATTATATAATTTACATAAAATAACAAAAGGACACCAAATATACCTTATATACTGTACATAAAATATCAAAATGTACAGTAAATATATTTCATATATTGTATATATAATATTAACTATATCTACACCAAACACATTTTTTATACTGTAAATAAAATATCAAAATTACAGTAAATATATATTACATACTGTTCATAAAATATCAAAGGTACACCAAATGTATATTATATACTGTAAATAAAATATCAAAAAGGACAATAAATATATACTACACACCCTATGTAAAATATCAAAAACTACACCAAATGTATATTATATAATTTACATAAAATATCTAAAGGACACCAAATATATCTTTTATACTGTACATAAAATATTAAAAAGTACAGTATATATATTTCATATATTGTGCATGTAATATTAACTAAAAGTACAACAAATACATTTTATGTACTGTAAATAAAATATCAAAAATTACAGTAAATATATATTACATGCTGTACATAAAATATCAAAATGTAAACCAAATATGTGTTATATATACTGTAAATAAACTATCAAAAACTAAAATAATTATATTTAATATACTGTACATGAAATATAAAAAATTACACCAAAGGTATAATATTCTGTAAATAAAATATCAAAAAGTACAGTAAATAAATATTACACACCCTGTGTAAAATATCACAAACTACACCAAATATATATAATATAATTTACATAAAATATCAAAAGTACAACAAATATATATTATATACTGTACATAACCTATCAAAAAGTACAGTTAATACAATTCATATATTGTACATATAATAATAACTAAAAGTACACCAAATACATTTTATATACTGTAAATAAAATATCAAAAAGTACAGTAAATATATATTACATACAGTACATAAAATATCAAAAGGTACACCAAATATGTGTTATATATACTTTAAATAAACTATCAAAAACTACAGTAATTATATTTAATATACTGTACATAAAATATCAAAAATTACACCAAATGTACGTTATTTACTGTAAATAAAATATCAAAAAGGACAGTAATTATATATTACACACCATATGTAAAATATCACAATCTACACCAAATATATTTTATATAATTTACATAAAATATCAAAAGGACACCAAACATATCTTATATACTGTACATAAAATATCAAAAAGTACAGTAAATATATTTCATATATTGTACATATAATATTAACTAAAAGTACACCAAATACATTGTATATACTGTAAATTAAATATCAAAAAGTACAGTAAATATATATTACATACTGTACATAAAATATCAAAAAGTACACCAAATATGTGTTATATATACTGTAAATAAACTATCAAAAGCTACAGTAATTATATTTACTATAATGTAAATAAAATATCAAAAATTAGAAGAAATGTATATTATTTACTGTAAATAAAATATCAAAAAGTACAGAAAATATATATTACACACCCTATGTAAAATATCACAAACTACAAAAAATATATATTATATAATTTACAGAAAATAACAAATGGACACCAAATATACCTTATATACAGTACATAAAATATCAAAATGTACAGTAAATATATTTCATATATTGTATATATAATATTAACTAAATGTACACCAAATACATTTTTTATACTGTAAATAAAATATCAAAAATTTCAGTAAATATATATTACATACTGTACATAAAATATCAAAAAGTACACCAAATATGTGTTTTATATACTGTAAATAAACTATCAAAAACTACAGTAATTATATTTAATATACTGTACATAAAATATGAAAAATTACACCAAATGTATATTAATTACTGTAAATAAAATTTCAAAAATACAGTAAATATATATTACACACCATATGTAAAATATCACAATCTACACCAAATATATATTATATAATTTACATAAAATATCAAAAGGACAACAAATATATCTTATATACTGTACATAAAATATCAAAAACTACAGTAAATATATTTCATATATTGTGCATATATTAACTAAAACTACACCAAATACATTTTATGTACTGTAAATAAAATGTCAAAAAGTACAGTAAACATATATTACATACTATAGATAAAATATCGAAAAGTACACCAAATATGTTTTATATATACTATAAATAAACTATCAAAAACTGCAATAATTATATTTAATATACAGTACATAAAATATAAAAAATTACACCAAATATATAATATACTGTAAATAAAATATCAAAAATACAGTAAATATATATTACACACCCTATGTAAATTATCACAAACTACAACAAATATATATTATATAATTTACATAAAATATCAAAAGGACACCAAATATATCTTACATACTGTACATAAAATATCAAAATGTACAGTAAATATATTTCATGTATTGTACATATAATATTAACTAAAATTACACCAAATACATTTTATATACTGTAAATAAATATCAAAAAGTACAGTAAATATATATTACATAGTCTACATAAAATATCAAAAAGTACACCAAATATGTGTTATATATACTGTAAATATACTATCAAAAACTACAGTAATTATATTTAATATACTGTACATAATATATCAAAAATTACACCAAATGTATATTATATACTGTAAATAAAATATCAAAAAGGCCAGTAAATATATATTACACTCTATGTGAAATATCAAAAACTAAAAATATATATTATATAATTTACATAAAATATCAAAAGGACACCAAATACGTATTATATACTATACATAAAATATCAAAAACTACAGTAAATATATTTCATATATTGTACGTATAATATTAACTAAAAGTACACCAAATACATTTTATATAGTGTAAATAAAATATCAAAAATTACAGTAAATATATATTACATACTGTACATAAAATATCAAAAAGTACACCAACTATGTGTTATATATACTGTAAATAAACTATCAAAAACTACAGTAATTATATTTAATATACTGTACATAAAATATCAAAAATTACACCAAAGGTATATTATTTACTTTAAATAAAATATCAAAAAGTACAGTAAATATATATTAGACACCCTATGTAAAATATCACAAACTACACCAAATATATATTATATAAATTACATGAAATATCAAAAGGACACCAAATATACCTAATATACTGTACATAAAATATCAAAATGTACAGTAAATTTATTTCATATATTGTACATACAATATTAACTAAAAGTACACCAAATACATTTTATATACTGTAAAGAAAAAATCAAAAATTACAGTAAATATATATTACATACTGTACATAAAATATCAAAAAGTACACCAAATATGTGTTATATATTCTGTAAATAAACTATCAAATACTACAGTAATTATATTTAATATACTGTACATCAAATATCAAAAATTTACTCCAAATGTATATTATTTACTGTAAATAAAATATCAAACAGTACAGTAAATATATATTACACACTATATGTAAAATATCACAATCTACACCAAATATATATTATATAATTTACATAAAATATCAAAAGGACACCAAATATATCTTATAAACTGTACATAAAATATCAAAATACAGTAAATATATTTCAACTATTCTACATATAATATTAAGTAAAAGTACACCAAATACATTTTATATAGTGTAAATAAAATATCAAAAAGTACAGTAAATAGGTATTACATACTGTATATAAAATATCAAAAAGTACACCAAATATGTGTTATGTATACTGTAAATAACATATCTAAAACTACCGTAATTATATTCAATATACTGCACATAAAATATAAAAAATTACACCAAATGTATATTATATAATGTAAATAAAATATCAAAAACTACAGTAAATATATTTTACACACACTATGTACAATAACACAAACTACACCAAATATATATTATATAATTTACATAAAATATCAAAAGGACACCAAATATATCTTACATACTGTACATAAAATACCAAAATGTACAGTAAATATATTTCATATATTGTACATATAATATTAACTAAAAGTACACCAAATACATTTTATATACTGTAAATAAAATATGAAAAAGTTCAGTAAATATATATTACATAATGTATATAAAATATCAAAAAGTACACCAAATATGTGTTATTTATACTGTAAATATACTATCAAACACTACAGTAATTATATTTAATATACTGTACATAAAATATCAAAAATTACACAAAATGTATATTATATACTGTAAATAAAATATCAAAAAGACAGTAAATATATACTACACACCCCATGTAAAATATCAAAAACTACACCAAATATATATTATATAATTTACATAAAATATCAAAAGGACACCAAATATATCTTATATACTGTACATAAAATATCAAAATTTCAGTAAATATATTTCATATAATGTATATATAATATTAACTAAAAATACACCAAATACATTTTATATACTGTAAATAAAATATCAAAAAGTAGAGTAAATATATATTACATACAGTTCATAAAATATCAAAAAGTACACCAAATATGTGTTATATATACTGTAAATAAACTATCAAAACTACAGTACTTATATTTAATATACTGTACATAAAATATCAAAAATTACACCAAATGTATATTATATTCTGTAAATAAAATATCAAAAAGGACAGTAAATATATATGACACATCCTATGTAAAATATCAAAATCTACAACAAATATATATTATATATTTTACGTAAAATATCAAAAGGACAGCAAATATAGTTTATATACTGTACATAAAATATCAAAAAGTACAGGAAATATATTTCATATATTGTAGATATAATATTAACTAAATGTACACCAAATACATTTCATATACTGTAAATAAAATTTCAAAATACAGTAAATATATATTACATACTCTACATAAAATATCAAAAAGTCCACCAAATATGTGTTATATATACTGTAAATAAACTATCAAAAACTACAATAATTATATTTAATATACTGTACATAAAATATCAAAAATGACACCAAATGTACATTATATACTGTAAATAAAATATCAAAAAGTCAGTAAACATATACTACACACCCTATGTAAAATATCAAAAACTACATCATATATATTATATAATTTACATAAAATATCAAAACGACACAAAATATATCTTATATACTGTACATAAAATATCAAAAATACAGTAAATATATTTCATATATTGTACATATAATATTAACTAAAAGTACACCAAATACATTTTATATACTGTAAATAAAATATCAAAATTTCAGTAAATATATATTACATAATGTACATAAAATATCAAAATGTACACCAAATATGTGTTATATATACTGTAAATAAAATTTCAAACACTACAGTAATTATATTTAATATAGTGTAAGTAAAATATCAACAATTACACCAACTGTATAATATACTGTAAATAAAATATCAAAAATGACAGTAAATATATATGACACACCCTATGTAAAATATCAAAAACTACACCAAATATATATTATTTAATTAACATAAAATATCAAAAGGACACCAAATATATATTATACACTGTACATAATATATCAAAAAGTACAGTAAATATATTTCATATATTGTGCGTATAATATTAACTAAAAGTACACCAAATACAATTTATAGACTGTAAATAAAATATCAAAAAGTACAGTAAATATATATTACATACTGTACATAAAATATCAAAAAGTACACCAAATATGTGTTATGTATACTGTAAATAAACTATCAAAAACTACAATAATTATATTTAATATACTGTACATAAAATATCCAAAATGACACCAAAGGTACATTATATACTGTAAATACAATATCAAAACGTCAGTAAATATATACTACACACCCTATGTAAAATATCAAAAACTACACCAAATATATAATATAATTTACATAAAATATCAAAAGGACACCAAATATATCTTATATACTGTACATAAAATATCAAAAATACAGTAAATATATTTCATATATTGTACATATAATATTAACTAAAAGTACACCAAATACATTTTATATACTGTAAATAAAATATCAAAAAGTTCAGTAAATATATATTACATAATGTATATAAAATATCAAAAAGTACACCAAATATGTGTTATATATACTGTAAATAAACTATCAAACACTACAGTAATTATATTTAGTATACTGTACATAAAATATCAAAAATTACACCAAATGTATATTATATACTGTAAATAAAATATCAAAAATGACAGTAACTATATATGACACACCCTATGTAAAATATCAAAAACTACACCAAATATATATTATTTAATTAACATAAAATATCAAAAGGACACCAAATATATCTTACATACTGTACATAAAATATCAAAAAGTACAATAAATATATATTACATACTGTACATAAAATATCAAAAAGTACACCAAATATGTGTTATATATACTGTAAATAAACTATCAAAAACTACAATAATTATATTTAATATACTGTACATAAAATATCCAAAATGACGCCAAATGTACATTATATACTGTAAATAAAATATCAAAAAGGACAGTAAATATATATTACACATCCTATGTAAAATATCAAAATCTACAACAAATATATATTACATCATTTACGTAAAATATCAAAAGGACACCAAATATATCTTATATACTGTACATAAAATATCAAAAAGTACAGTAAATATATTTCATATATTGTACATATAATATTAACTAAATGTACACCAAATACATTTTATATACTGTAAATAAAATATCAAAATACAGTAAATATATATTACATACTGTACATAAAATATAAAAAAGTACACCAAATATGTGCTATATATACTGTAAATAAACTATCAAAAACTACAGTAATTATATTTAGTATACTGTATATAAAATATCAAAAATTACACCAAATGTATATTATATACTGTAAATAAAACATCAAAAAGTACAGTTAATATATACTACACACCCTATGTAAAATATCAAAAACTACACCAAATATATATTATATAATTTACATAAAATATCAAAAGGACACCAAATATATATTATACACTGTACATAAAATATCAAAAAGTACAGTAAATATATTTCATATATTGTGCATATAATATTAACTAAAAGTACACCAAATACATTTTATAGACTGTAAATAAAATATCAAAAAGTACAGTGAATATATATTACATACTGTACATAAAATATCTAAAAGTATACCAAATATGTGTTATGTATACTGTAAATAAACTATCAAAAACTACAATAATTATATTTAATATACTGTACATAAAATATCCAAAATGACACCAAATGTACATTATATACTGTAAATAAATATCAAAAAGTCAGTAAATATATACTACACACCCTATGTAAAATATCAAAAACTACACCAAATATATAATATAATTTACATAAAATATCAAAAGGACACCAAATATATCTTATATACTGTACATAAAATATCAAAAATACAGTAAATATATTTCATATATTGTACATATAATATTAACTAAAAGTACACCAAATACATTTTATATACTGTAAATAAAATATCAAAAAGTTCAGTAAATATATATTACATAATGTATATAAAATATCAAAAAGTACACCAAATATGTGTTATATATACTGTAAATAAACTATCAAACACTACAGTAATTATATTTAGTATACTGTACATAAAATATCAAAAATTACACCAAATGTATATTATATACTGTAAATAAAATATCAAAAATGACAGTAACTATATATGACACACCCTATGTAAAATATCAAAAACTACACCAAATATATATTATTTAATTAACATAAAATATCAAAAGGACACCAAATATATCTTACATACTGTACATAAAATATCAAAAAGTACAATAAATATATATTACATACTGTACATAAAATATCAAAAAGTACACCAAATATGTGTTATATATACTGTAAATAAACTATCAAAAACTACAATAATTATATTTAATATACTGTACATAAAATATCCAAAATGACGCCAAATGTACATTATATACTGTAAATAAAATATCAAAAAGGACAGTAAATATATATTACACATCCTATGTAAAATATCAAAATCTACAACAAATATATATTACATCATTTACGTAAAATATCAAAAGGACACCAAATATATCTTATATACTGTACATAAAATATCAAAAAGTACAGTAAATATATTTCATATATTGTACATATAATATTAACTAAATGTACACCAAATACATTTTATATACTGTAAATAAAATATCAAAATACAGTAAATATATATTACATACTGTACATAAAATATAAAAAAGTACACCAAATATGTGCTATATATACTGTAAATAAACTATCAAAAACTACAGTAATTATATTTAGTATACTGTATATAAAATATCAAAAATTACACCAAATGTATATTATATACTGTAAATAAAACATCAAAAAGTACAGTTAATATATACTACACACCCTATGTAAAATATCAAAAACTACACCAAATATATATTATATAATTTACATAAAATATCAAAAGGACACCAAATATATATTATACACTGTACATAAAATATCAAAAAGTACAGTAAATATATTTCATATATTGTGCATATAATATTAACTAAAAGTACACCAAATACATTTTATAGACTGTAAATAAAATATCAAAAAGTACAGTGAATATATATTACATACTGTACATAAAATATCTAAAAGTACACCAAATATGTGTTATGTATACTGTAAATAAACTATCAAAAACTACAATAATTATATTTAATATACTGTACATAAAATATCCAAAATGACACCAAATGTACATTATATACTGTAAATAAATATCAAAAAGTCAGTAAATATATACTACACACCCTATGTAAAATATCAAAAACTACACCAAATATATAATATAATTTACATAAAATATCAAAAGGACACCAAATATATCTTATATACTGTACATAAAATATCAAAAATACAGTAAATATATTTCATATATTGTACATGTAATATTAACTAACAGTTCACCAAATACATTTTATATACTCTAAATAAAATATCAAAAATTTCAGTAAATATATATTACATAATGTATATAAAATATCAAAATGTACACCAAATATGTGTTATATATACTGTAAATAAACTATCAAACACTACAGTAATTATATTTAATATACTGTACATAAAATATCAAAAATTACACCAAATGTATATTATATACTGTAAATAAAATATCAAAAATGACAGTAAATATATATGACACACCCTATGTAAAATATCAAAAACTACACCAAATATATATTATTTAATTAACATAAAATATCAAAAGGACACCAAATATCTTACATACTTTTCATAAATTATCAAAAAGTACAGTAAATATATATTACATACTGTACATAAAATATCAAAAAGTACACCAAATATGTGTTATATATACTGTAAATAAACTGTCAAAAACTACAGTACATATATTTAATATACTGTACATAAAATATCAAAAATTACACCAAATGTATATTATATACTGTAAATAAAATATCAAAAAGTACAGTAAATATTTACTACACACCCTAAGTAAAATATCAAAAACTACACCAAATATATATTATATAATTTACGTAAAATATCAGTAGGACACCAAATATATCTTATATACTGTATGTAAAATATCAAAAAATACAGTAAATACATTTCATATATTGTACATATAATATTAACTAAAAGTACAGCAAATACACTTTATATACTGTAAATAAAATATCAAAAGTACAGTAAATATATATTACATACTGTACATAAAATATCGAAAAGTACACCAAATATGTCTCATATATACTGTAAATAAACTATCAAAAACTACAGTAATTATATTTAATATACTGTACATAAAATATCAAAAATTACACCAAATGTATATTATATACTGTAAATAAAACATCAAAAAGTACAGTTAATATATACTACACACCCTATGTAAAATATCAAAAACTACACCAAATATGTATTATATAATTTACATAAAATATCAAAAGGACACCAAATGTATCATATATACTGTACATAAAATATCAAAAAGTACAGTGAATATATATTACACACCCTATTTAAAATATCAAAAACTACACCAAATATATATTATATAATTTACATAAAATATCAAAAGGACACAAAATGTATCTTATATACTGTACATAAAATATCAAAATTTCAGTAAATATGTTTCATATGTTGTACATATAATATTAACTCAAAGTACACAAAATACATTTTATATACTGTAAATAAAATATCAAAATGTTCAGTAAATATATATTACATACTGTACATAAAATATCAAAAAGTACACCAAATTTGTGTCATATATACTGTAAGTAAACTATCAAAAACTACAGTAATTATATATAATATACTGTAAATTAAATATCAAAAATGACACCAAATGTATATTATGTACTGTAAATAAAACATCAAAAAGGACAGTAAATATATATGACACAACCTATGTAAAATATCAAAAACTACACAAATATATATTATATAATTTACATAAAATATCAAAAGGACACCAAATATATCTTATATACTGTACATAAAATATCAAATATACAGTAAATATATTTCATATATTGTACATATAATATTAACTAAAAGTACACCAAATACATTTTATATACGGTAAATAAAATATCAAAAAGTACAGTAAATATATATTACATAATGTACATAAAATATCAAAAAGTACACCAAATATGTGTTATATATACTGTAAATAAACTATCAAACACTACAGTAATTATATTGAATATACTGTACATAAAATATCAAAAATTACACCAAATGTATATTATATACTGTAAATAAAATATCAATAATGACAGTAAATATATATGACACACCCTATGTAAAATATCAAAAACTACACCAAATATATAATATGTAATTTACATAAAATATCAAAAGGACACCAAATATATCTTACATACCGTACATAAAATATCAAAAAGTACAGTAAATATATTTCATATATTGTACATATAATATTAACTAAAAGTACACCGAATACATTTTATATACTGTAAATAAAATATCAAAATGTGCAGTAAATATATATTACATAATGTAAATAAAATATGAAAAAGTACACCAAATATATGTTATATATACTGTAAATAAACTATCAAATCTGCAGTAATTATATTTAATATACTGTACATAAAATATCAAAAATTACACCAAATGTATATTATATACTGTAAATAAAACATCAAAAAGTACAGTTAATATATACTACACACCCTATGTAAAATATCAAAAACTACACCAAATATGTATTATATAATTTACATAAAATATCAAAAGGACACCAAATGTATCATATATACTGTACATAAAATATCAAAAAGTACAGTGAATATATATTACACACCCTATGTAAAATATCAAAAACTACACCAAATATATATTATATAATTTACATAAAATATCAAAAGGACACTAAATGTATCTTATATACTGTACATAAAATATCAAAAAGTTCAGTAAATATGTTTCATATGTTGTACATATAATATTAACTCAAAGTACACCAAATACATTTTATATACTGTAAATAAAATATCAAAATGTTCAGTAAATATATATTACATACTGTACATAAAATATCAAAAAGTACACCAAATTTGTGTCATATATACTGTAAGTAAACTGTCAAAAACTACAGTAATTATATATAATATACTGTAAATTAAATATCAAAAATGACACCAAATGTATATTATATAGTGTAAATAAAACATCAAAAAGGACAGTAAATATATATGACACAACCTATGTAAAATATCAAAAACTACACAAATATATATTATATAATTTACATAAAATATCAAAAGGACACCAAATATACCTTATGTACTGTACATAAAATATCAAATATACAGTAAATATATTTCATATATTGTACATATAATATTAACTAAAAGTACACCAAATACATTTTATATAGTGTAAATAAAATATCAAAAAGTACAGTAAATATATATTACATAATGTACATAAAATATCAAAAAGTACACCAAATATGTGTTATATATACTGTAAATAAACTATCAAACACTACAGTAATTATATTTAATATACTGTACATAAAATATCAAAAATTACACCAAATGTATATTATATACTGTAAATAAAATATCAATAATGACAGTAAATATATATGACACACCCTATGTAAAATATCAAAAACTACACCAAATATATAATATGTAATTTACATAAAATATCAAAAGGACACCAAATATATCTTACATACCGTACATAAAATATCAAAAAGTACAGTAAATATATTTCATATATTGTACCTATAATATTAACTAAAAGTACACCGAATACATTTTATATACTGTAAATAAAATATCAAAATGTGCAGTAAATATATATTACATAATGTAAATAAAATATGAAAAAGTACACCAAATATATGTTATATATACTGTAAATAAACTATCAAATCTGCAGTAATTATATTTAATATACTGTACATAAAATATCAAAAATTACACCAAATGTATATTATATACTGTAAATAAAATATCAAAATTACATTAAATATATATTACACACCCTATGTAAAATATCAAAAACTACACCAAATATATATTATACAATTTACATAAAATATCAAAATTCCACAAAATATATATTATATACTGTACATAAAATATCAAAAAGTACAGTAAATATGTTTCATATATTGTACATATAATATTAACAAAAATTACACCAAATACATTTAATATACTGTAAATAAAATTTCAAAGTTACAGTAAATATATATTACATACTGTACATAATATATCAAAAAGAACACCAAATATGTGTTATATATACTGTAAATAAACTATCAAAAACTACAGTAAATATATTTCATATACTGTACATAAAATATCAAAAATTACACCAAATGTATATTATATACTCTAAATAAAATATGAAAAAGGACAGTAAATATATATTACACTCTATGTAAATTATCAAAAACTACACCAAATATATATTATATAATTTACATAAAATATCAAAAGGCCACCAAACATATCTTATATACTGTACATAAAATATCAAAAATACAGTAAATATGTTTCATATATTGTACATATAAAACTAACTAAAAGTACACCAAATATATTTTATATACTGTAAATAAAATTTCAAAAATTACAGTAAATATATATTACGTACTGTACATAAAATATCAAAAAGTACACCAAATATGTGTTATATATACTGTAAATAAACTATCAAAAACTACAATAATTATATTTAATATACTGTACATAAAATATCAAAAATTACACCAAATGTATATTATACACAGTAAATAAAATATCAAAAATGACAATAAATATATACTACACACCCTATGTAAAATATCAAAAACTACACAAAATATATATTATATAATTTACATAAAATATCAAAAGGACACCAAATATATCTTATATACTGTACATAAAATATCAAAAATTTCAGTAAATATATTTCATGTATTGAACATATAATATTAACTAAAAGTACACCAAATACATTTTATATACTGTAAATAAAATATCAAAAAGTACAGTAAATACATATTACATACTGTACATAATATATCAAAAAGTACACCAAATATGTGTTATATATACTGTAAATAAACTATCAAAAACTACAGTAATTATATTTAATATACTGTACATAAAATATCAAAAATGCCATAGAATGTATATTATATACTCTAAATAAAATATCAAATAGTACAGTAAATATATATTACACACCCTATGTAAAATATCAAAAACTACACAAAATATATATTATATAATTTACAAAAAAATATCAAAAGGCCACCAAATATATCTTATATACTGTACATAAAATATCAAAAAGTACAGTAAATATATTTCATATATTGTACATATGATATTAACTAAAAGTACACCAAATATATTTTATATACTGTAAATAAAATATCAAAAATTACAGTAAATATATATTACATACTGTACATAAAACATCAAAAAGTACACCAAATATTTGTTATATATAGTGTAAAGAAACTATCAAAAACTATAGTAATTATATTTAAAATACTGTATGTAAAATATCACAAATTACACCAAATGTATATTATATACTCTAAATAGAAGATGAAAAAGGACAGTAAATATATATTACACTCTGTGTGAAATATCAAAAACAACACCAAATATATATTATATAATTTACATAAAATATCAAAAGGACACCAAATATATCTTATATACTGTAGTGTGGGCGTGTTTGGAGAGTAGCTGGGACAGACAGGCGAGTCCCTGAGGGTTGGAGATAAAGACGTGCTAGAGACTGGGGAGTAACTCAGTGAAAGTGGTGGGCTTGGTGGTGATCCCCGGGTTCCTGGAACTGACCCGCGCTGAAATGTGGGCGTGGTTGGAGAGTAGCTGGGACAGACTGGAGGGTCCGTAAGGGCTGGGGGTGAAGACGTGAGAGAGACTGGCGAGGATCTCACTGAGGTCTGTGAGTTTGTAGGTGTTTCTGGGGTGTGGGGTAGAGACTCCCGCTGAAATCTGGGCGTAGTTGGAGAGTAGCTGGGACAGACAGGAGAGTCATGGGTGGCTGGGGGTGAGCTGCTGGATGATGGCAGTAAGAACATATGGTATATTATTGATGAATGAGGTGACTGTGAAGAATCTCCAGAGGAGGACACGGGAGAACACAATGACATGAGTGACTGTCCTGCTTGGTTAGGAAAGGGAAACGTAAAGTTGTGGAATTCTGTTGATGATGGATGTGAGAGTGGTGAAGCCCTGCGGGGTGATGTAGAGTACTTCCACATCCCTGGTGAGGAGCTGCCCCTTGGGTCTGAGTTTCTGGGAGGGGAGAGGGAGAAGCTGGGTGAGGCAGGCATGAATCTTGAGGAGTCAGGGCTGGGGGACCGCTCATATTCTCCCGAGACGTGTGAGTCTCTGGGGGACTCCTGGGTGCATGGGGCTGACTCCCGCAGGAACCTGGGGATGGCTGGAGAGTAACTGGGAGCCACAGGAGAGTCCCTGAGGCCTGGGGGTGAAGAGATGAAAGACACAGGGGTGGAGCACCGTGAGGCTCGTGAGTTTGTAGGTGATTCCCGGGTGTGGGGGCTGACTCCAGCTGAAATCTGGGGTTGTTTGGAGAGTAGCTGGGAGACACAGGAGATCCCCCGAGAGCTGGGGGTGAGCTGCTGGGTGATGGCAGTAAGAACATGTGGTATATTATTGATGAACGTGGGGACTCTGAGGAATCCTCAGAGGAGGACACGGGAGAGCCCAATGGCTTCATTGATTGCCCATCACGGTGAGGACAGGGAAATGGGAGCTTGTGGGATTCTGGTGATGACAGAGGTGAGTGTGGTGAAGCCCTAGGGGATGGTGAATGGTAGCTCCGGATCCCTGGTGAGGAGCTTCCCCTGAAGCCTGAGTTTCTGAGAGGGGAGAGGGAGAAGCTGGGTGAGGCTCGCATGGACCTTGGGGAGTCCGTGCTGGGGGACCGTTCATAAGAAGAGCCGGACAAGACCCTACTGTTCTTAGGTGCAGACATGATTAGGAAACCTGCAGCTCCCAGGGGCCCCTACTAATTTTCTAACTCGCAGAAGGAAGGAGTGTGTGTGCGTGTGTGTGTGTGTGTGCGGTGTGAGGTATGTGCCCCTTAAGAAAATGGAAATCAACCAACCAATGAGACAGACAGACAGACAGACAGACAGACAGACAGACAGAGATTCACTTGCCCAAGTGTTCTGTCCTGTCCTCTGAATACGCTTCCAAGTCGCAAGACGCTGTGAGCTCCAAGTCAACGCAGAGTCCGCCAACCGCTCCGGCCGCTGATCCGCTCCGCGAAGATCTGAGTACAGGCCAGCCAGGGTGGGTTTAGATGGCCTTGGGCGCAGCCTAGCAGCGGAAAGGGCGGAGCTTCACTCCTCCTTTCCATCAGTCACCCCCAACTTTCCCAGGCTACACCTCGTAGGAAACTGTTCTCCTGCTTTGATTTCATGCGCCACCTTTGGGACAATCTAAGAACTTACAAGTTTTCTTGGCCAGATATATTAGGAATTGTATGCACTGAAACACTGAAAACCAACTAGTGGTTCTGTGATTCCCACGTTGTGGTTTTGACACCAGCAGCATCCTTGCCACAATCAAACCCCGGAGATCCACAGATCTGCGGTGTAACAATACCTCCCCCTGATCCGGATGCATGGCAGTTTAAGAAGTCTTTCCGTGTAAGGGAAAAGACTTTGTAGAAAAGGTGGAGATATGCGTTGTATAAACATTCTTTTGCTCTGGAACCACGTAGAGACTTGGGAGCCAGTTGCGTGGAGCATTCGTTGGATGAGGGTGCTCGGGTTAGGAATATCAAGGTGTGGCTCCAGATAATCCAATCATCTAATTAAGATTCCAGTTATGCTCATCTGTTTTAAAATTCCGTTTGGGTAAATTCTTTTAGTCAGACTGAGAATGGCAAAGCCTCAACCCCAATTTCCAGGGAGGGTTGAGAGCCTCAGGTGGAGTTGATCACCAATAGCCTATGGTTTAACCCGTCATGCCTATAGAATGAGGTCTCCATAAAAACCCAAAAGGACTGGGTTCAGAGAGCTTGTGGATAACACTTCCTGGAAGGTAGTGCACCCCTCCCCACACGCCGGGCCCCGCATTTATTTCTGAACTTTTTGCAAAGTCCGCTAAAATACAACGGCAAATGTAAGTGTTTCCCTGCGTGCTGTGAGCTCTTCCAGCCAATGAATGCAACTAAATCTGGGAGTGGTGGCAACCTGATTTATAGCCAGTTGCTGAGAAGCACAGGTAAAACAACGTGGGGCTTCCCATTGTTATTAGTGTGGGAGGCCTGTCTGGCGGGACTCGGCCCTTTGGAATCTAAAGCTATGTCCCGGTAGATAGCGTCACCATTGAATTAGAAGACACACATATGTTGAGAATAATCTTTCTGGTCATTTGCTGCATGTCTTATTTACAATATGTAATCAAATTCTTTATCCTGGCCTTATGGCACCTGGGTTGAGAACCATGATTTGAACCAAACATTGGTCTGTCACGTTCTGAGTTTGAAACTTTATTTTGCCTTTAGCGTTTTGCTATTGCTTTTTCGTTTTCTTTTGTTTCGTTTCGTTTCTAAGTTCTGGGGTATATGTGCAGGATGTGCAGATTTGTTACTAAGGTAAACGTGTGCCATGGTGGTTCGCTGCACCTGTCAACCCATCACCTAGGTATTAAGCCCAGCATGCAGTAGCTGTTTTTCTTAACGCTCTGCCTCCCGAAAGGCCCCAGTGAGTGTTGTTCCCCTTCCTGTGTCCATGTGATCTCATTTTTCAGCTCTCATTATAAGTGAGAATGTGGCGTTTGGTTTTCTTTCCCTGGATTAGTTTGCTGAGCATAATGACCACACATCACCACTGTTTCTGTTTTTTAGTATAAAGAGTAGTATTTTATTGAATAAGATTTGCTCACAGAAAAATAAGCTTAAGTCTACAATGAATGCCAGACTCTACAGCAGAAAGCAATTTTCTCACTTTTCCACACACAATGGTTCCTACTAAGTGAAAAAACTTCATTCACAAATGTACTACTCTGTCTCAAAACATCTCACATAATCATGCACTGTACTAAAGCCATTAGATCAGTTCTTCAGTCAGGTTAAAGAAGTATCCCTCTAATAACTGACTTTTATAATGCTATCAATATCCACTCCCAATCAGTCTGCCATTGTTAATGGTGTACAGCATTACTGAATACAATGGAATTGATGACGCCCATATCCACGGACACACCGTGACTTACGGTGGTTTGATTTATGATTTTTCAACGTTATGATGGGATTATTGGAATATTAGATGCGTTTCTGAGTTACAGTGGGTTTATGAGTATGCGACCCTATAGTCCAGAAACAGCTGTATAAGGAAAAACAGGTGTACCTAATAAAAATATGCTTAGTGACTTGGGATAAACCAATAGATGTTCACAACTGATGGAGAGCCGTGAAAGAGAGATAGCGGTAAATAGTTACAATAACACAATTTTCCTGCACCTGTCGAGGATTTCTCCCAAAAAACGCAGAATGTGGGATGCACCTAAGGCATATGAAAGAGAGAGGGCAGAAGGAGTAAGAGAGAAATAGGAGGAAGGAAGGAAGGAAGGAAAGAAAGAAGGAAGGTAGGAAGGAAGGAAGGAAGGAAGGAAGGAAGGAAGGAAAGAAGGACGAAAGGAAGGAGAAAACACCCGGTGTTACTAAAACCCCCCAAAAAATGGTTTCCCCCTGTGGGTAAGCCTACAATGTGGATGAATCTTGAAAATATTGTGCTACGTGTTGTGTCAGTCATAACAGCTCACCTATTGTGCAATTCCGTTGATAGGAAATGTCCACAATATGGAAATCTATGCATATGGGATTGATCGCACTAGGTAGTTGCTACCTAGGGCTGAGGGTCAGGGAGAGGGTTTGAGACAGAATGAGGAGTGACTAATGTCTACAGGGTTTTTCTCTGGTCGGGGGTGATAAGACGTTCTACAATGGATTGCGAATTAAAATTGAATGTGCACCACCACAGGTATACTAAAAGCCACTCAATTCATGACTTTTAATGGGGGAATCTTCTGTGGCGCACTCTCATGGAGACCACGGCAGACATAGTGAGAGAGAAAAAGGTGAGTAAATATCTGAAACGGAGGCAGAAAGAGAGAGAATGAGAAGCCCTGTGAATGGAAGGGAGAGCGAAAAGGGAAAATGGTCCTATTTACAAATGACAGATGTGAAACCGGGGTTCACATCAACAGTGTCACTGCCAGGAAGGAGGGTCATGCTAGCCATGTCACCGGTAGTGTGGCCCGCAGGGACGCCGACCTGCTGGAGCGTCGTGCCAGCATGGGCTCTGGCAGCCACGTGGGCCAGCAGGAGGGTCCCGCTGCACAGCTGTGGGGTGAGGATAGACTGGGTGGTGATATCGCCCATTACAGGGGCCTCTTCTGCTGGCAAGAGTGTGACAGTAGCAAGTAGATGGACAAGCCTGCGTGTGAGGACGGAATGCAGGAGGGGCTCTTGTGCGGCTGGGTGTGGGGCCCTCACGGGAACCGTGGAGAAATGGCCAGGTAACTGCGTCATGTGGGCTAGTAGATTGGCCAGGGCTTCGAACTGAAGGACAATAACGGGGAGTAGCTGTCAGGCCCTGGGAGTGTCTGAGTGTAAGTGGAGATGGGTTTGGGGTCACTGAGGGATGCGTGGGAGCCATCCCTGTATAGGTACAGGTCATAGGGAGATAGTCTCGTGAGGCCTGTGAGTGTCTAGGGTTGTCCTGGGTGCCTGGGGCTGACTGTGGCAGAAATGTGGGGAAGGCTGGAGAGAAGCTGGGAGACCCAGGAGAGTCCCTGAAGGCAGGGGGTGAAGAGGTGAAAGAAATGGGGGAGGGTTGCAGTAAGGTCCGTGAGTTTGTAGGTGATTCCTGGGTGCGGGAAGCTGACTCCAGGTGAAATCTGGAGATGGTCGGAGTGTAGCTGAGAGAGACAGAAGAGTCCTTGAGGGCTGGGGGTGAGAACATGAGGGAGACTGGGGAGTAAGTCAGTGAAATTCGTGAGTTCGGTGGTGTATCGTGGGTGCCTGGAACTGACTCCAGCTGGAATCTAGCGAAGATTTGAGAGTAGCTGAAAGAGGCACAGGAGTCCCTGTGGGCTGAGGGCAAAGACCTGAGAGAGACCAGGGAGGACCTCAGTGAAGTCTGTGAGTCTGTAGGTGATTCCGGAGTGTGGGAGGCTGAGTGCCGCTGAAATCTGGGCGTGGTGGGAGAGTAGCTGGGACAGACAGGAGAGTCCCAGGGGGCTGGGGGTGAAGACATGACAGAGACTGGGGAGTAACTCAGCGAAACTGCTGAGTTTGGTGGTGATACCTGGGTGCCTGGAACTGACTCCCGCTGAAATCTGGGCATGGTTGGAGAGTAGCTGGGACACACAGGAGAGTCCCTGAGGGCTGGGGGTGAAGACATGAGAGAGACCGGGGAGTACCTCAGTGAAACTGGTGAGTTTGGTGGTGACTCCGGGGTGCCTGGGACTGACTCCAGCTGAAATGCGTGCGTGGTTGGAGAGTAGCTGGGACAGACAGGAGAGTCCCTGAGGGCTGGTGAAGACATGAGAGAGACTGGAGAGTAAGTGAGTGAAATTGGTGAGTTTGGTGGTGCTTCCTGGGTGCCTGGAACTGACTCCCGCTGAAGTGTGGGCGTGGTTGGAGAGTAGCTGGGACACACAGGAGAGTCCCTGAGGGTTGGAGATAAAGACGTGCTAGAGAGTGAGGAGTAACTGAGTGAAATTGGGGAGTTTGGTGGTGATTCCGGGGTGCCTGGAGCTGACTGCAGCTGAAATGTGGGCGTGGTTGGAGAGTAGCTGGGACAGACGGGAGAGTCCCTGAGGGATGGTGAAGACATGAGAGAGACTGGGGAGTAACGCAGTGAAATTGGTGAGTTTGGTGGTGATTTCTGGGTGCCTGCAACGGACTCCCGCTGAAGTGTGGGCGTGTTTGGAGAGTAGCTGGGACAGACAGGCGAGTCCCTGAGGGTTGGAGATAAAGACGTGCTAGAGACTGGGGAGTAACTCAGTGAAAGTGGTGGGCTTGGTGGTGATCCCCGGGTTCCTGGAACTGACCCGCGCTGAAATGTGGGCGTGGTTGGAGAGTAGCTGGGACAGACTGGAGGGTCCGTAAGGGCTGGGGGTGAAGACGTGAGAGAGACTGGCGAGGATCTCACTGAGGTCTGTGAGTTTGTAGGTGTTTCTGGGGTGTGGGGTAGAGACTCCCGCTGAAATCTGGGCGTAGTTGGAGAGTAGCTGGGACAGACAGGAGAGTCATGGGTGGCTGGGGGTGAGCTGCTGGATGATGGCAGTAAGAACATATGGTATATTATTGATGAATGAGGTGACTGTGAAGAATCTCCAGAGGAGGACACGGGAGAACACAATGACATGAGTGACTGTCCTGCTTGGTTAGGAAAGGGAAACGTAAAGTTGTGGAATTCTGTTGATGATGGATGTGAGAGTGGTGAAGCCCTGCGGGGTGATGTAGAGTACTTCCACATCCCTGGTGAGGAGCTGCCCCTTGGGTCTGAGTTTCTGGGAGGGGAGAGGGAGAAGCTGGGTGAGGCAGGCATGAATCTTGAGGAGTCAGGGCTGGGGGACCGCTCATATTCTCCCGAGACGTGTGAGTCTCTGGGGGACTCCTGGGTGCATGGGGCTGACTCCCGCAGGAACCTGGGGATGGCTGGAGAGTAACTGGGAGCCACAGGAGAGTCCCTGAGGCCTGGGGGTGAAGAGATGAAAGACACAGGGGTGGAGCACCGTGAGGCTCGTGAGTTTGTAGGTGATTCCCGGGTGTGGGGGGCTGACTCCAGCTGAAATCTGGGGTTGTTTGGAGAGTAGCTGGGAGACACAGGAGATCCCCCGAGAGCTGGGGGTGAGCTGCTGGGTGATGGCAGTAAGAACATGTGGTATATTATTGATGAACGTGGGGACTCTGAGGAATCCTCAGAGGAGGACACGGGAGAGCCCAATGGCTTCATTGATTGCCCATCACGGTGAGGACAGGGAAATGGGAGCTTGTGGGATTCTGGTGATGACAGAGGTGAGTGTGGTGAAGCCCTAGGGGATGGTGAATGGTAGCTCCGGATCCCTGGTGAGGAGCTTCCCCTGAAGCCTGAGTTTCTGAGAGGGGAGAGGGAGAAGCTGGGTGAGGCTCGCATGGACCTTGGGGAGTCCGTGCTGGGGGACCGTTCATAAGAAGAGCCGGACAAGACCCTACTGTTCTTAGGTGCAGACATGATTAGGAAACCTGCAGCTCCCAGGGGCCCCTACTAATTTTCTAACTCGCAGAAGGAAGGAGTGTGTGTGCGTGTGTGTGTGTGTGTGCGGTGTGAGGTATGTGCCCCTTAAGAAAATGGAAATCAACCAACCAATGAGACAGACAGACAGACAGACAGACAGACAGACAGAGATTCACTTGCCCAAGTGTTCTGTCCTGTCCTCTGAATCCGCTTCCAAGTCGCAAGACGCTGTGAGCTCCAAGTCAACGCAGAGTCCGCCAACCGCTCCGGCCGCTGATCCGCTCCGCGAGGATCTGAGTACAGGCCAGCCAGGGTGGGTTTAAATGGCCTTGGGCGCAGCCTAGCAGCGGAAAGGGCGGAGCTTCACTCCTCCTTTCCATCAGTCACCCCCAACTTTCCCAGGCTACACCTCGTAGGAAACTGTTCTCCTGCTTTGATTTCATGCGCCACCTTTGGGACAATCTAAGAACTTACAAGTTTTCTTGGCCAGATATATTAGGAATTGTATGCACTGAAACACTGAAAACCAACTAGTGGTTCTGTGGTTCCCACGTTGTGGTTTTGACACCAGCAGCATCCTTGCCACAATCAAACCCCGGAGATCCACAGATCTGCGGTGTAACAATACCTCCCCCTGATCCGGATGCATGGCAGTTTAAGAAGTCTTTCCGTGTAAGGGAAAAGACTTTGTAGAAAAGGTGGAGATATGCGTTGTATAAACATTCTTTTGCTCTGGAACCACGTAGAGACTTGGGAGCCAGTTGCGTGGAGCATTCGTTGGATGAGGGTGCTCGGGTTAGGAATATCAAGGTGTGGCTCCAGATAATCCAATCATCTAATTAAGATTCCAGTTATGCTCATCTGTTTTAAAATTCCGTTTGGGTAAATTCTTTTAGTCAGACTGAGAATGGCAAAGCCTCAACCCCAATTTCCAGGGAGGGTTGAGAGCCTCAGGTGGAGTTGATCACCAATAGCCTATGGTTTAACCCGTCATGCCTATAGAATGAGGTCTCCATAAAAACCCAAAAGGACTGGGTTCAGAGAGCTTGTGGATAACACTTCCTGGAAGGTAGTGCACCCCTCCCCACACGCCGGGCCCCGCATTTATTTCTGAACTTTTTGCAAAGTCCGCTAAAATACAACGGCAAATGTAAGTGTTTCCCTGCGTGCTGTGAGCTCTTCCAGCCAATGAATGCAACTAAATCTGGGAGTGGTGGCAACCTGATTTATAGCCAGTTGCTGAGAAGCACAGGTAAAACAACGTGGGGCTTCCCATTGTTATTAGTGTGGGAGGCCTGTCTGGCGGGACTCGGCCCTTTGGAATCTAAAGCTATGTCCCGGTAGATAGCGTCACCATTGAATTAGAAGACACACATATGTTGAGAATAATCTTTCTGGTCATTTGCTGCATGTCTTATTTACAATATGTAATCAAATTCTTTATCCTGGCCTTATGGCACCTGGGTTGAGAACCATGATTTGAACCAAACATTGGTCTGTCACGTTCTGAGTTTGAAACTTTATTTTGCCTTTAGCGTTTTGCTATTGCTTTTTCGTTTTCTTTTGTTTCGTTTCGTTTCTAAGTTCTGGGGTATATGTGCAGGATGTGCAGATTTGTTACTAAGGTAAACGTGTGCCATGGTGGTTCGCTGCACCTGTCAACCCATCACCTAGGTATTAAGCCCAGCATGCAGTAGCTGTTTTTCTTAACGCTCTGCCTCCCGAAAGGCCCCAGTGAGTGTTGTTCCCCTTCCTGTGTCCATGTGATCTCATTTTTCAGCTCTCATTATAAGTGAGAATGTGGCGTTTGGTTTTCTTTCCCTGGATTAGTTTGCTGAGCATAATGACCACACATCACCACTGTTTCTGTTTTTTAGTATAAAGAGTAGTATTTTATTGAATAAGATTTGCTCACAGAAAAATAAGCTTAAGTCTACAATGAATGCCAGACTCTACAGCAGAAAGCAATTTTCTCACTTTTCCACACACAATGGTTCCTACTAAGTGAAAAAACTTCATTCACAAATGTACTACTCTGTCTCAAAACGTCTCACATAATCATGCACTGTACTAAAGCCATTAGATCAGTTCTTCAGTCAGGTTAAAGAAGTATCCCTCTAATAACTGACTTTTATAATGCTATCAATATCCACTCCCAATCAGTCTGCCATTGTTAATGGTGAACAGCATTACCGAACACAATGGAATTGATGACGCCCATATCCACGGACACACCGTGACTTACGGTGGTTTGATTTATGATTTTTCAACGTTATGATGGGATTATTGGAATATTAGATGCGTTTCTGAGTTACAGTGGGTTTATGAGTATGCGACCCTATAGTCCAGAAACAGCTGTATAAGGAAAAACAGGTGTACCTAATAAAAATATGCTTAGTGAGTTGGGATAAACCAATAGATGTTCACAACTGATGGAGAGCCGTGAAAGAGAGATAGCGGTAAATAGTTACAATAACACAATTTTCCTGCACCTGTCGAGGATTTCTCCCAAAAAACGCAGAATGTGGGATGCACCTAAGGCATATGAAAGAGAGAGGGCAGAAGGAGTAAGAGAGAAATAGGAGGAAGGAAGGAAGGAAGGAAGGAAGGAAGGAAAGAAGGACGAAAGGAAGGAGAAAACACCCGGTGTTACTAAAACCCCCCAAAAAATGGTTTCCCCCTGTGGGTAAGCCTACAATGTGGATGAATCTTGAAAATATTGTGCTACGTGTTGTGTCAGTCATAACAGCTCACCTATTGTGCAATTCCGTTGATAGGAAATGTCCACAATATGGAAATCTATGCATATGGGATTGATCGCACTAGGTAGTTGCTACCTAGGGCTGAGGGTCAGGGAGAGGGTTTGAGACAGAATGAGGAGTGACTAATGTCTACAGGGTTTTTCTCTGGTCGGGGGTGATAAGACGTTCTACAATGGATTGCGAATTAAAATTGAATGTGCACCACCACAGGTATACTAAAAGCCACTCAATTCATGACTTTTAATGGGGGAATCTTCTGTGGCGCACTCTCATGGAGACCACGGCAGACATAGTGAGAGAGAAAAAGGTGAGTAAATATCTGAAACGGAGGCAGAAAGAGAGAGAATGAGAAGCCCTGTGAATGGAAGGGAGAGCGAAAAGGGAAAATGGTCCTATTTACAAATGACAGATGTGAAACCGGGGTTCACATCAACAGTGTCACTGCCAGGAAGGAGGGTCATGCTAGCCATGTCACCGGTAGTGTGGCCCGCAGGGACGCCGACCTGCTGGAGCGTCGTGCCAGCATGGGCTCTGGCAGCCACGTGGGCCAGCAGGAGGGTCCCGCTGCACAGCTGTGGGGTGAGGATAGACTGGGTGGTGATATCGCCCATTACAGGGGCCTCTTCTGCTGGCAAGAGTGTGACAGTAGCAAGTAGATGGACAAGCCTGCGTGTGAGGACGGAATGCAGGAGGGGCTCTTGTGCGGCTGGGTGTGGGGCCCTCACGGGAACCGTGGAGAAATGGCCAGGTAACTGCGTCATGTGGGCTAGTAGATTGGCCAGGGCTTCGAACTGAAGGACAATAACGGGGAGTAGCTGTCAGGCCCTGGGAGTGTCTGAGTGTAAGTGGAGATGGGTTTGGGGTCACTGAGGGATGCGTGGGAGCCATCCCTGTATAGGTACAGGTCATAGGGAGATAGTCTCGTGAGGCCTGTGAGTGTCTAGGGTTGTCCTGGGTGCCTGGGGCTGACTGTGGCAGAAATGTGGGGAAGGCTGGAGAGAAGCTGGGAGACCCAGGAGAGTCCCTGAAGGCAGGGGGTGAAGAGGTGAAAGAAATGGGGGAGGGTTGCAGTAAGGTCCGTGAGTTTGTAGGTGATTCCTGGGTGCGGGAAGCTGGCTCCAGGTGAAATCTGGAGATGGTCGGAGTGTAGCTGAGAGAGACAGAAGAGTCCTTGAGGGCTGGGGGTGAGAACATGAGGGAGACTGGGGAGTAAGTCAGTGAAATTCGTGAGTTCGGTGGTGTATCGTGGGTGCCTGGAACTGACTCCAGCTGGAATCTAGCGAAGTTTTGAGAGTAGCTGAAAGAGACACAGGAGTCCCTGTGGGCTGAGGGCAAAGACCTGAGAGAGACCAGGGAGGACCTCAGTGAAGTCTGTGAGTCTGTAGGTGATTCCGGAGTGTGGGAGGCTGAGTGCCGCTGAAATCTGGGCGTGGTGGGAGAGTAGCTGGGACAGACAGGAGAGTCCCAGGGGGCTGGGGGTGAAGACATGACAGAGACTGGGGAGTAACTCAGCGAAACTGCTGAGTTTGGTGGTGATACCTGGGTGCCTGGAACTGACTCCCGCTGAAATCTGGGCATGGTTGGAGAGTAGCTGGGACACACAGGAGAGTCCCTGAGGGCTGGGGGTGAAGACATGAGAGAGACCGGGGAGTACCTCAGTGAAACTGGTGAGTTTGGTGGTGACTCCGGGGTGCCTGGGACTGACTCCAGCTGAAATGTGTGCGTGGTTGGAGAGTAGCTGGGACAGACAGGAGAGTCCCTGAGGGCTGGTGAAGACATGAGAGAGACTGGAGAGTAAGTGAGTGAAATTGGTGAGTTTGGTGGTGCTTCCTGGGTGCCTGGAACTGACTCCCGCTGAAGTGTGGGCGTGGTTGGAGAGTAGCTGGGACACACAGGAGAGTCCCTGAGGGTTGGAGATAAAGACGTGCTAGAGAGTGAGGAGTAGCTGAGTGAAATTGGGGAGTTTGGTGGTGATTCCGGGGTGCCTGGAGCTGACTGCAGCTGAAATGTGGGCGTGGTTGGAGAGTAGCTGGGACAGACGGGAGAGTCCCTGAGGGATGGTGAAGACATGAGAGAGACTGGGGAGTAACGCAGTGAAATTGGTGAGTTTGGTGGTGATTTCTGGGTGCCTGCAACGGACTCCCGCTGAAGTGTGGGCGTGTTTGGAGAGTAGCTGGGACAGACAGGCGAGTCCCTGAGGGTTGGAGATAAAGACGTGCTAGAGACTGGGGAGTAACTCAGTGAAAGTGGTGGGCTTGGTGGTGATCCCTGGGTTCCTGGAACTGACCCGCGCTGAAATGTGGGCGTGGTTGGAGAGTAGCTGGGACAGACTGGAGGGTCCGTAAGGGCTGGGGGTGAAGACGTGAGAGAGACTGGCGAGGATCTCACTGAGGTCTGTGAGTTTGTAGGTGTTTCTGGGGTGTGGGGTAGAGACTCCCGCTGAAATCTGGGCGTAGTTGGAGAGTAGCTGGGACAGACAGGAGAGTCATGGGTGGCTGGGGGTGAGCTGCTGGATGATGGCAGTAAGAACATATGGTATATTATTGATGAATGAGGTGACTGTGAAGAATCTCCAGAGGAGGACACGGGAGAACACAATGACATGAGTGACTGTCCTGCTTGGTTAGGAAAGGGAAACGTAAAGTTGTGGAATTCTGTTGATGATGGATGTGAGAGTGGTGAAGCCCTGCGGGGTGATGTAGAGTACTTCCACATCCCTGGTGAGGAGCTGCCCCTTGGGTCTGAGTTTCTGGGAGGGGAGAGGGAGAAGCTGGGTGAGGCAGGCATGAATCTTGAGGAGTCAGGGCTGGGGGACCGCTCATATTCTCCCGAGACGTGTGAGTCTCTGGGGGACTCCTGGGTGCATGGGGCTGACTCCCGCAGGAACCTGGGGATGGCTGGAGAGTAACTGGGAGCCACAGGAGAGTCCCTGAGGCCTGGGGGTGAAGAGATGAAAGACACAGGGGTGGAGCACCGTGAGGCTCGTGAGTTTGTAGGTGATTCCCGGGTGTGGGGGGCTGACTCCAGCTGAAATCTGGGGTTGTTTGGAGAGTAGCTGGGAGACACAGGAGATCCCCCGAGAGCTGGGGGTGAGCTGCTGGGTGATGGCAGTAAGAACATGTGGTATATTATTGATGAACGTGGGGACTCTGAGGAATCCTCAGAGGAGGACACGGGAGAGCCCAATGGCTTCATTGATTGCCCATCACGGTGAGGACAGGGAAATGGGAGCTTGTGGGATTCTGGTGATGACAGAGGTGAGTGTGGTGAAGCCCTAGGGGATGGTGAATGGTAGCTCCGGATCCCTGGTGAGGAGCTTCCCCTGAAGCCTGAGTTTCTGAGAGGGGAGAGGGAGAAGCTGGGTGAGGCTCGCATGGACCTTGGGGAGTCCGTGCTGGGGGACCGTTCATAGGAAGAGCCGGACAAGACCCTACTGTTCTTAGGTGCAGACATGATTAGGAAACCTGCAGCTCCCAGGGGCCCCTACTAATTTTCTAACTCGCAGAAGGAAGGAGTGTGTGTGCGTGTGTGTGTGTGTGTGTGCGGTGTGAGGTATGTGCCCCTTAAGAAAATGGAAATCAACCAACCAATGAGACAGACAGACAGACAGACAGACAGAGATTCACTTGCCCAAGTGTTCTGTCCTGTCCTCTGAATCCGCTTCCAAGTCGCAAGACGCTGTGAGCTCCAAGTCAACGCAGAGTCCGCCAACCGCTCCGGCCGCTGATCCGCTCCGCGAAGATCTGAGTACAGGCCAGCCAGGGTGGGTTTAAATGGCCTTGGGCGCAGCCTAGCAGCGGAAAGGGCGGAGCTTCACTCCTCCTTTCCATCAGTCACCCCCAACTTTCCCAGGCTACACCTCGTAGGAAACTGTTCTCCTGCTTTGATTTCATGCGCCACCTTTGGGACAATCTAAGAACTTACAAGTTTTCTTGGCCAGATATATTAGGAATTGTATGCACTGAAACACTGAAAACCAACTAGTGGTTCTGTGGTTCCCACGTTGTGGTTTTGACACCAGCAGCATCCTTGCCACAATCAAACCCCGGAGATCCACAGATCTGCGGTGTAACAATACCTCCCCCTGATCCGGATGCATGGCAGTTTAAGAAGTCTTTCCGTGTAAGGGAAAAGACTTTGTAGAAAAGGTGGAGATATGCGTTGTATAAACATTCTTTTGCTCTGGAACCACGTAGAGACTTGGGAGCCAGTTGCGTGGAGCATTCGTTGGATGAGGGTGCTCGGGTTAGGAATATCAAGGTGTGGCTCCAGATAATCCAATCATCTAATTAAGATTCCAGTTATGCTCATCTGTTTTAAAATTCCGTTTGGGTAAATTCTTTTAGTCAGACTGAGAATGGCAAAGCCTCAACCCCAATTTCCAGGGAGGGTTGAGAGCCTCAGGTGGAGTTGATCACCAATAGCCTATGGTTTAACCCGTCATGCCTATAGAATGAGGTCTCCATAAAAACCCAAAAGGACTGGGTTCAGAGAGCTTGTGGATAACACTTCCTGGAAGGTAGTGCACCCCTCCCCACACGCCGGGCCCCGCATTTATTTCTGAACTTTTTGCAAAGTCCGCTAAAATACAACGGCAAATGTAAGTGTTTCCCTGCGTGCTGTGAGCTCTTCCAGCCAATGAATGCAACTAAATCTGGGAGTGGTGGCAACCTGATTTATAGCCAGTTGCTGAGAAGCACAGGTAAAACAACGTGGGGCTTCCCATTGTTATTAGTGTGGGAGGCCTGTCTGGCGGGACTCGGCCCTTTGGAATCTAAAGCTATGTCCCGGTAGATAGCGTCACCATTGAATTAGAAGACACACATATGTTGAGAATAATCTTTCTGGTCATTTGCTGCATGTCTTATTTACAATATGTAATCAAATTCTTTATCCTGGCCTTATGGCACCTGGGTTGAGAACCATGATTTGAACCAAACATTGGTCTGTCACGTTCTGAGTTTGAAACTTTATTTTGCCTTTAGCGTTTTGCTATTGCTTTTTCGTTTTCTTTTGTTTCGTTTCGTTTCTAAGTTCTGGGGTATATGTGCAGGATGTGCAGATTTGTTACTAAGGTAAACGTGTGCCATGGTGGTTCGCTGCACCTGTCAACCCATCACCTAGGTATTAAGCCCAGCATGCAGTAGCTGTTTTTCTTAACGCTCTGCCTCCCGAAAGGCCCCAGTGAGTGTTGTTCCCCTTCCTGTGTCCATGTGATCTCATTTTTCAGCTCTCATTATAAGTGAGAATGTGGCGTTTGGTTTTCTTTCCCTGGATTAGTTTGCTGAGCATAATGACCACACATCACCACTGTTTCTGTTTTTTAGTATAAAGAGTAGTATTTTATTGAATAAGATTTGCTCACAGAAAAATAAGCTTAAGTCTACAATGAATGCCAGACTCTACAGCAGAAAGCAATTTTCTCACTTTTCCACACACAATGGTTCCTACTAAGTGAAAAAACTTCATTCACAAATGTACTACTCTGTCTCAAAACATCTCACATAATCATGCACTGTACTAAAGCCATTAGATCAGTTCTTCAGTCAGGTTAAAGAAGTATCCCTCTAATAACTGACTTTTATAATGCTATCAATATCCACTCCCAATCAGTCTGCCATTGTTAATGGTGTACAGCATTACCGAACACAATGGAATTGATGACGCCCATATCCACGGACACACCGTGACTTACGGTGGTTTGATTTATGATTTTTCAACGTTATGATGGGATTATTGGAATATTAGATGCGTTTCTGAGTTACAGTGGGTTTATGAGTATGCGACCCTATAGTCCAGAAACAGCTGTATAAGGAAAAACAGGTGTACCTAATAAAAATATGCTTAGTGACTTGGGATAAACCAATAGATGTTCACAACTGATGGAGAGCCGTGAAAGAGAGATAGCGGTAAATAGTTACAATAACACAATTTTCCTGCACCTGTCGAGGATTTCTCCCAAAAAACGCAGAATGTGGGATGCACCTAAGGCATATGAAAGAGAGAGGGCAGAAGGAGTAAGAGAGAAATAGGAGGAAGGAAGGAAGGAAGGAAAGAAAGAAGGAAGGTAGGAAGGAAGGAAGGAAGGAAGGAAGGAAGGAAAGAAGGACGAAAGGAAGGAGAAAACACCCGGTGTTACTAAAACCCCCCAAAAAATGGTTTCCCCCTGTGGGTAAGCCTACAATGTGGATGAATCTTGAAAATATTGTGCTACGTGTTGTGTCAGTCATAACAGCTCACCTATTGTGCAATTCCGTTGATAGGAAATGTCCACAATATGGAAATCTATGCATATGGGATTGATCGCACTAGGTAGTTGCTACCTAGGGCTGAGGGTCAGGGAGAGGGTTTGAGACAGAATGAGGAGTGACTAATGTCTACAGGGTTTTTCTCTGGTCGGGGGTGATAAGACGTTCTACAATGGATTGCGAATTAAAATTGAATGTGCACCACCACAGGTATACTAAAAGCCACTCAATTCATGACTTTTAATGGGGGAATCTTCTGTGGCGCACTCTCATGGAGACCACGGCAGACATAGTGAGAGAGAAAAAGGTGAGTAAATATCTGAAACGGAGGCAGAAAGAGAGAGAATGAGAAGCCCTGTGAATGGAAGGGAGAGCGAAAAGGGAAAATGGTCCTATTTACAAATGACAGATGTGAAACCGGGGTTCACATCAACAGTGTCACTGCCAGGAAGGAGGGTCATGCTAGCCATGTCACCGGTAGTGTGGCCCGCAGGGACGCCGACCTGCTGGAGCGTCGTGCCAGCATGGGCTCTGGCAGCCACGTGGGCCAGCAGGAGGGTCCCGCTGCACAGCTGTGGGGTGAGGATAGACTGGGTGGTGATATCGCCCATTACAGGGGCCTCTTCTGCTGGCAAGAGTGTGACAGTAGCAAGTAGATGGACAAGCCTGCGTGTGAGGACGGAATGCAGGAGGGGCTCTTGTGCGGCTGGGTGTGGGGCCCTCACGGGAACCGTGGAGAAATGGCCAGGTAACTGCGTCATGTGGGCTAGTAGATTGGCCAGGGCTTCGAACTGAAGGACAATAACGGGGAGTAGCTGTCAGGCCCTGGGAGTGTCTGAGTGTAAGTGGAGATGGGTTTGGGGTCACTGAGGGATGCGTGGGAGCCATCCCTGTATAGGTACAGGTCATAGGGAGATAGTCTCGTGAGGCCTGTGAGTGTCTAGGGTTGTCCTGGGTGCCTGGGGCTGACTGTGGCAGAAATGTGGGGAAGGCTGGAGAGAAGCTGGGAGACCCAGGAGAGTCCCTGAAGGCAGGGGGTGAAGAGGTGAAAGAAATGGGGGAGGGTTGCAGTAAGGTCCGTGAGTTTGTAGGTGATTCCTGGGTGCGGGAAGCTGACTCCAGGTGAAATCTGGAGATGGTCGGAGGGTAGCTGAGAGAGACAGAAGAGTCCTTGAGGGCTGGGGGTGAGAACATGAGGGAGACTGGGGAGTAAGTCAGTGAAATTCGTGAGTTCGGTGGTGTATCGTGGGTGCCTGGAACTGACTCCAGCTGGAATCTAGCGAAGATTTGAGAGTAGCTGAAAGAGGCACAGGAGTCCCTGTGGGCTGAGGGCAAAGACCTGAGAGAGACCAGGGAGGACCTCAGTGAAGTCTGTGAGTCTGTAGGTGATTCCGGAGTGTGGGAGGCTGAGTGCCGCTGAAATCTGGGCGTGGTGGGAGAGTAGCTGGGACAGACAGGAGAGTCCCAGGGGGCTGGGGGTGAAGACATGACAGAGACTGGGGAGTAACTCAGCGAAACTGCTGAGTTTGGTGGTGATACCTGGGTGCCTGGAACTGACTCCCGCTGAAATCTGGGCATGGTTGGAGAGTAGCTGGGACACACAGGAGAGTCCCTGAGGGCTGGGGGTGAAGACATGAGAGAGACCGGGGAGTACCTCAGTGAAACTGGTGAGTTTGGTGGTGACTCCGGGGTGCCTGGGACTGACTCCAGCTGAAATGCGTGCGTGGTTGGAGAGTAGCTGGGACAGACAGGAGAGTCCCTGAGGGCTGGTGAAGACATGAGAGAGACTGGAGAGTAAGTGAGTGAAATTGGTGAGTTTGGTGGTGCTTCCTGGGTGCCTGGAACTGACTCCCGCTGAAGTGTGGGCGTGGTTGGAGAGTAGCTGGGACACACAGGAGAGTCCCTGAGGGTTGGAGATAAAGACGTGCTAGAGAGTGAGGAGTAACTGAGTGAAATTGGGGAGTTTGGTGGTGATTCCGGGGTGCCTGGAGCTGACTGCAGCTGAAATGTGGGCGTGGTTGGAGAGTAGCTGGGACAGACGGGAGAGTCCCTGAGGGATGGTGAAGACATGAGAGAGACTGGGGAGTAACGCAGTGAAATTGGTGAGTTTGGTGGTGATTTCTGGGTGCCTGCAACGGACTCCCGCTGAAGTGTGGGCGTGTTTGGAGAGTAGCTGGGACAGACAGGCGAGTCCCTGAGGGTTGGAGATAAAGACGTGCTAGAGACTGGGGAGTAACTCAGTGAAAGTGGTGGGCTTGGTGGTGATCCCCGGGTTCCTGGAACTGACCCGCGCTGAAATGTGGGCGTGGTTGGAGAGTAGCTGGGACAGACTGGAGGGTCCGTAAGGGCTGGGGGTGAAGACGTGAGAGAGACTGGCGAGGATCTCACTGAGGTCTGTGAGTTTGTAGGTGTTTCTGGGGTGTGGGGTAGAGACTCCCGCTGAAATCTGGGCGTAGTTGGAGAGTAGCTGGGACAGACAGGAGAGTCATGGGTGGCTGGGGGTGAGCTGCTGGATGATGGCAGTAAGAACATATGGTATATTATTGATGAATGAGGTGACTGTGAAGAATCTCCAGAGGAGGACACGGGAGAACACAATGACATGAGTGACTGTCCTGCTTGGTTAGGAAAGGGAAACGTAAAGTTGTGGAATTCTGTTGATGATGGATGTGAGAGTGGTGAAGCCCTGCGGGGTGATGTAGAGTACTTCCACATCCCTGGTGAGGAGCTGCCCCTTGGGTCTGAGTTTCTGGGAGGGGAGAGGGAGAAGCTGGGTGAGGCAGGCATGAATCTTGAGGAGTCAGGGCTGGGGGACCGCTCATATTCTCCCGAGACGTGTGAGTCTCTGGGGGACTCCTGGGTGCATGGGGCTGACTCCCGCAGGAACCTGGGGATGGCTGGAGAGTAACTGGGAGCCACAGGAGAGTCCCTGAGGCCTGGGGGTGAAGAGATGAAAGACACAGGGGTGGAGCACCGTGAGGCTCGTGAGTTTGTAGGTGATTCCCGGGTGTGGGGGGCTGACTCCAGCTGAAATCTGGGGTTGTTTGGAGAGTAGCTGGGAGACACAGGAGATCCCCCGAGAGCTGGGGGTGAGCTGCTGGGTGATGGCAGTAAGAACATGTGGTATATTATTGATGAACGTGGGGACTCTGAGGAATCCTCAGAGGAGGACACGGGAGAGCCCAATGGCTTCATTGATTGCCCATCACGGTGAGGACAGGGAAATGGGAGCTTGTGGGATTCTGGTGATGACAGAGGTGAGTGTGGTGAAGCCCTAGGGGATGGTGAATGGTAGCTCCGGATCCCTGGTGAGGAGCTTCCCCTGAAGCCTGAGTTTCTGAGAGGGGAGAGGGAGAAGCTGGGTGAGGCTCGCATGGACCTTGGGGAGTCCGTGCTGGGGGACCGTTCATAGGAAGAGCCGGACAAGACCCTACTGTTCTTAGGTGCAGACATGATTAGGAAACCTGCAGCTCCCAGGGGCCCCTACTAATTTTCTAACTCGCAGAAGGAAGGAGTGTGTGTGCGTGTGTGTGTGTGTGTGCGGTGTGAGGTATGTGCCCCTTAAGAAAATGGAAATCAACCAACCAATGAGACAGACAGACAGACAGACAGACAGACAGACAGACAGAGATTCACTTGCCCAAGTGTTCTGTCCTGTCCTCTGAATCCGCTTCCAAGTCGCAAGACGCTGTGAGCTCCAAGTCAACGCAGAGTCCGCCAACCGCTCCGGCCGCTGATCCGCTCCGCGAAGATCTGAGTACAGGCCAGCCAGGGTGGGTTTAAATGGCCTCGGGCGCAGCCTAGCAGCGGAAAGGGCGGAGCTTCACTCCTCCTTTCCATCAGTCACCCCCAACTTTCCCAGGCTACACCTCGTAGGAAACTGTTCTCCTGCTTTGATTTCATGCGCCACCTTTGGGACAATCTAAGAACTTACAAGTTTTCTTGGCCAGATATATTAGGAATTGTATGCACTGAAACACTGAAAACCAACTAGTGGTTCTGTGGTTCCCACGTTGTGGTTTTGACACCAGCAGCATCCTTGCCACAATCAAACCCCGGAGATCCACAGATCTGCGGTGTAACAATACCTCCCCCTGATCCGGATGCATGGCAGTTTAAGAAGTCTTTCCGTGTAAGGGAAAAGACTTTGAAGAAAAGGTGGAGATATGCGTTGTATAAACATTCTTTTGCTCTGGAACCACGTAGAGACTTGGGAGCCATTTGGGAGGAGCATTCGTTGGATGAGGGTGCTCGGGTTAGGAATGTCAAGGTGTGGCTCCAGATAATCCAATCATCTAATTAAGATTCCAGTTATGCTCATCTGTTTTAAAATTCCGTTTGGGTAAATTCTTTTAGTCAGACTGAGAATGGCAAAGCCTCAACCCCAATTTCCAGGGAGGGTTGAGAGCCTCAGGTGGAGTTGATCACCAATAGCCTATGGTTTAACCCGTCATGCCTATAGAATGAGGTCTCCATAAAAACCCAAAAGGACTGGGTTCAGAGAGCTTGTGGATAACACTTCCTGGAAGGTAGTGCACCCCTCCCCACACGCCGGGCCCCGCATTTATTTCTGAACTTTTTGCAAAGTCCGCTAAAATACAACGGCAAATGTAAGTGTTTCCCTGCGTGCTGTGAGCTCTTCCAGCCAATGAATGCAACTAAATCTGGGAGTGGTGGCAACCTGATTTATAGCCAGTTGCTGAGAAGCACAGGTAAAACAACGTGGGGCTTCCCATTGTTATTAGTGTGGGAGGCCTGTCTGGCGGGACTCGGCCCTTTGGAATCTAAAGCTATGTCCCGGTAGATAGCGTCACCATTGAATTAGAAGACACACATATGTTGAGAATAATCTTTCTGGTCATTTGCTGCATGTCTTATTTACAATATGTAATCAAATTCTTTATCCTGGCCTTATGGCACCTGGGTTGAGAACCATGATTTGAACCAAACATTGGTCTGTCACGTTCTGAGTTTGAAACTTTATTTTGCCTTTAGCGTTTTCCTATTGCTTTTTCGTTTTCTTTTGTTTCGTTTCGTTTCTAAGTTCTGGGGTATATGTGCAGGATGTGCAGATTTGTTACTAAGGTAAACGTGTGCCATGGTGGTTCGCTGCACCTGTCAACCCATCACCTAGGTATTAAGCCCAGCATGCAGTAGCTGTTTTTCTTAACGCTCTGCCTCCCGAAAGGCCCCAGTGAGTGTTGTTCCCCTTCCTGTGTCCATGTGATCTCATTTTTCAGCTCTCATTATAAGTGAGAATGTGGCGTTTGGTTTTCTTTCCCTGGATTAGTTTGCTGAGCATAATGACCACACATCACCACTGTTTCTGTTTTTTAGTATAAAGAGTAGTATTTTATTGAATAAGATTTGCTCACAGAAAAATAAGCTTAAGTCTACAATGAATGCCAGACTCTACAGCAGAAAGCAATTTTCTCACTTTTCCACACACAATGGTTCCTACTAAGTGAAAAAACTTCATTCACAAATGTACTACTCTGTCTCAAAACGTCTCACATAATCATGCACTGTACTAAAGCCATTAGATCAGTTCTTCAGTCAGGTTAAAGAAGTATCCCTCTAATAACTGACTTTTATAATGCTATCAATATCCACTCCCAATCAGTCTGCCATTGTTAATGGTGTACAGCATTACCGAACACAATGGAATTGATGACGCCCATATCCACGGACACACCGTGACTTACGGTGGTTTGATTTATGATTTTTCAACGTTATGATGGGATTATTGGAATATTAGATGCGTTTCTGAGTTACAGTGGGTTTATGAGTATGCGACCCTATAGTCCAGAAACAGCTGTATAAGGAAAAACAGGTGTACCTAATAAAAATATGCTTAGTGACTTGGGATAAACCAATAGATGTTCACAACTGATGGAGAGCCGTGAAAGAGAGATAGCGGTAAATAGTTACAATAACACAATTTTCCTGCACCTGTCGAGGATTTCTCCCAAAAAACGCAGAATGTGGGATGCACCTAAGGCATATGAAAGAGAGAGGGCAGAAGGAGTAAGTGAGAAATAGGAGGAAGGAAGGAAGGAAGGAAGGAAAGAAAGAAGGAAGGTAGGAAGGAAGGAAGGAAGGAAGGAAGGAAGGAAGGAAGGAAAGAAGGACGAAAGGAAGGAGAAAACACCCGGTGTTACTAAAACCCCCCAAAAAATGGTTTCCCCCTGTGGGTAAGCCTACAATGTGGATGAATCTTGAAAATATTGTGCTACGTGTTGTGTCAGTCATAACAGCTCACCTATTGTGCAATTCCGTTGATAGGAAATGTCCACAATATGGAAATCTATGCATATGGGATTGATCGCACTAGGTAGTTGCTACCTAGGGCTGAGGGTCAGGGAGAGGGTTTGAGACAGAATGAGGAGTGACTAATGTCTACAGGGTTTTTCTCTGGTCGGGGGTGATAAGACGTTCTACAATGGATTGCGAATTAAAATTGAATGTGCACCACCACAGGTATACTAAAAGCCACTCAATTCATGACTTTTAATGGGGGAATCTTCTGTGGCGCACTCTCATGGAGACCACGGCAGACATAGTGAGAGAGAAAAAGGTGAGTAAATATCTGAAACGGAGGCAGAAAGAGAGAGAATGAGAAGCCCTGTGAATGGAAGGGAGAGCGAAAAGGGAAAATGGTCCTATTTACAAATGACAGATGTGAAACCGGGGTTCACATCAACAGTGTCACTGCCAGGAAGGAGGGTCATGCTAGCCATGTCACCGGTAGTGTGGCCCGCAGGGACGCCGACCTGCTGGAGCGTCGTGCCAGCATGGGCTCTGGCAGCCACGTGGGCCAGCAGGAGGGTCCCGCTGCACAGCTGTGGGGTGAGGATAGACTGGGTGGTGATATCGCCCATTACAGGGGCCTCTTCTGCTGGCAAGAGTGTGACAGTAGCAAGTAGATGGACAAGCCTGCGTGTGAGGACGGAATGCAGGAGGGGCTCTTGTGCGGCTGGGTGTGGGGCCCTCACGGGAACCGTGGAGAAATGGCCAGGTAACTGCGTCATGTGGGCTAGTAGATTGGCCAGGGCTTCGAACTGAAGGACAATAACGGGGAGTAGCTGTCAGGCCCTGGGAGTGTCTGAGTGTAAGTGGAGATGGGTTTGGGGTCACTGAGGGATGCGTGGGAGCCATCCCTGTATAGGTACAGGTCATAGGGAGATAGTCTCGTGAGGCCTGTGAGTGTCTAGGGTTGTCCTGGGTGCCTGGGGCTGACTGTGGCAGAAATGTGGGGAAGGCTGGAGAGAAGCTGGGAGACCCAGGAGAGTCCCTGAAGGCAGGGGGTGAAGAGGTGAAAGAAATGGGGGAGGGTTGCAGTAAGGTCCGTGAGTTTGTAGGTGATTCCTGGGTGCGGGAAGCTGGCTCCAGGTGAAATCTGGAGATGGTCGGAGTGTAGCTGAGAGAGACAGAAGAGTCCTTGAGGGCTGGGGGTGAGAACATGAGGGAGACTGGGGAGTAAGTCAGTGAAATTCGTGAGTTCGGTGGTGTATCGTGGGTGCCTGGAACTGACTCCAGCTGGAATCTAGCGAAGTTTTGAGAGTAGCTGAAAGAGACACAGGAGTCCCTGTGGGCTGAGGGCAAAGACCTGAGAGAGACCAGGGAGGACCTCAGTGAAGTCTGTGAGTCTGTAGGTGATTCCGGAGTGTGGGAGGCTGAGTGCCGCTGAAATCTGGGCGTGGTGGGAGAGTAGCTGGGACAGACAGGAGAGTCCCAGGGGGCTGGGGGTGAAGACATGACAGAGACTGGGGAGTAACTCAGCGAAACTGCTGAGTTTGGTGGTGATACCTGGGTGCCTGGAACTGACTCCCGCTGAAATCTGGGCATGGTTGGAGAGTAGCTGGGACACACAGGAGAGTCCCTGAGGGCTGGGGGTGAAGACATGAGAGAGACCGGGGAGTACCTCAGTGAAACTGGTGAGTTTGGTGGTGACTCCGGGGTGCCTGGGACTGACTCCAGCTGAAATGTGTGCGTGGTTGGAGAGTAGCTGGGACAGACAGGAGAGTCCCTGAGGGCTGGTGAAGACATGAGAGAGACTGGAGAGTAAGTGAGTGAAATTGGTGAGTTTGGTGGTGCTTCCTGGGTGCCTGGAACTGACTCCCGCTGAAGTGTGGGCGTGGTTGGAGAGTAGCTGGGACACACAGGAGAGTCCCTGAGGGTTGGAGATAAAGACGTGCTAGAGAGTGAGGAGTAGCTGAGTGAAATTGGGGAGTTTGGTGGTGATTCCGGGGTGCCTGGAGCTGACTGCAGCTGAAATGTGGGCGTGGTTGGAGAGTAGCTGGGACAGACGGGAGAGTCCCTGAGGGATGGTGAAGACATGAGAGAGACTGGGGAGTAACGCAGTGAAATTGGTGAGTTTGGTGGTGATTTCTGGGTGCCTGCAACGGACTCCCGCTGAAGTGTGGGCGTGTTTGGAGAGTAGCTGGGACAGACAGGCGAGTCCCTGAGGGTTGGAGATAAAGACGTGCTAGAGACTGGGGAGTAACTCAGTGAAAGTGGTGGGCTTGGTGGTGATCCCTGGGTTCCTGGAACTGACCCGCGCTGAAATGTGGGCGTGGTTGGAGAGTAGCTGGGACAGACTGGAGGGTCCGTAAGGGCTGGGGGTGAAGACGTGAGAGAGACTGGCGAGGATCTCACTGAGGTCTGTGAGTTTGTAGGTGTTTCTGGGGTGTGGGGTAGAGACTCCCGCTGAAATCTGGGCGTAGTTGGAGAGTAGCTGGGACAGACAGGAGAGTCATGGGTGGCTGGGGGTGAGCTGCTGGATGATGGCAGTAAGAACATATGGTATATTATTGATGAATGAGGTGACTGTGAAGAATCTCCAGAGGAGGACACGGGAGAACACAATGACATGAGTGACTGTCCTGCTTGGTTAGGAAAGGGAAACGTAAAGTTGTGGAATTCTGTTGATGATGGATGTGAGAGTGGTGAAGCCCTGCGGGGTGATGTAGAGTACTTCCACATCCCTGGTGAGGAGCTGCCCCTTGGGTCTGAGTTTCTGGGAGGGGAGAGGGAGAAGCTGGGTGAGGCAGGCATGAATCTTGAGGAGTCAGGGCTGGGGGACCGCTCATATTCTCCCGAGACGTGTGAGTCTCTGGGGGACTCCTGGGTGCATGGGGCTGACTCCCGCAGGAACCTGGGGATGGCTGGAGAGTAACTGGGAGCCACAGGAGAGTCCCTGAGGCCTGGGGGTGAAGAGATGAAAGACACAGGGGTGGAGCACCGTGAGGCTCGTGAGTTTGTAGGTGATTCCCGGGTGTGGGGGGCTGACTCCAGCTGAAATCTGGGGTTGTTTGGAGAGTAGCTGGGAGACACAGGAGATCCCCCGAGAGCTGGGGGTGAGCTGCTGGGTGATGGCAGTAAGAACATGTGGTATATTATTGATGAACGTGGGGACTCTGAGGAATCCTCAGAGGAGGACACGGGAGAGCCCAATGGCTTCATTGATTGCCCATCACGGTGAGGACAGGGAAATGGGAGCTTGTGGGATTCTGGTGATGACAGAGGTGAGTGTGGTGAAGCCCTAGGGGATGGTGAATGGTAGCTCCGGATCCCTGGTGAGGAGCTTCCCCTGAAGCCTGAGTTTCTGAGAGGGGAGAGGGAGAAGCTGGGTGAGGCTCGCATGGACCTTGGGGAGTCCGTGCTGGGGGACCGTTCATAGGAAGAGCCGGACAAGACCCTACTGTTCTTAGGTGCAGACATGATTAGGAAACCTGCAGCTCCCAGGGGCCCCTACTAATTTTCTAACTCGCAGAAGGAAGGAGTGTGTGTGCGTGTGTGTGTGTGTGTGTGCGGTGTGAGGTATGTGCCCCTTAAGAAAATGGAAATCAACCAACCAATGAGACAGACAGACAGACAGACAGACAGAGATTCACTTGCCCAAGTGTTCTGTCCTGTCCTCTGAATCCGCTTCCAAGTCGCAAGACGCTGTGAGCTCCAAGTCAACGCAGAGTCCGCCAACCGCTCCGGCCGCTGATCCGCTCCGCGAAGATCTGAGTACAGGCCAGCCAGGGTGGGTTTAAATGGCCTTGGGCGCAGCCTAGCAGCGGAAAGGGCGGAGCTTCACTCCTCCTTTCCATCAGTCACCCCCAACTTTCCCAGGCTACACCTCGTAGGAAACTGTTCTCCTGCTTTGATTTCATGCGCCACCTTTGGGACAATCTAAGAACTTACAAGTTTTCTTGGCCAGATATATTAGGAATTGTATGCACTGAAACACTGAAAACCAACTAGTGGTTCTGTGGTTCCCACGTTGTGGTTTTGACACCAGCAGCATCCTTGCCACAATCAAACCCCGGAGATCCACAGATCTGCGGTGTAACAATACCTCCCCCTGATCCGGATGCATGGCAGTTTAAGAAGTCTTTCCGTGTAAGGGAAAAGACTTTGTAGAAAAGGTGGAGATATGCGTTGTATAAACATTCTTTTGCTCTGGAACCACGTAGAGACTTGGGAGCCAGTTGCGTGGAGCATTCGTTGGATGAGGGTGCTCGGGTTAGGAATATCAAGGTGTGGCTCCAGATAATCCAATCATCTAATTAAGATTCCAGTTATGCTCATCTGTTTTAAAATTCCGTTTGGGTAAATTCTTTTAGTCAGACTGAGAATGGCAAAGCCTCAACCCCAATTTCCAGGGAGGGTTGAGAGCCTCAGGTGGAGTTGATCACCAATAGCCTATGGTTTAACCCGTCATGCCTATAGAATGAGGTCTCCATAAAAACCCAAAAGGACTGGGTTCAGAGAGCTTGTGGATAACACTTCCTGGAAGGTAGTGCACCCCTCCCCACACGCCGGGCCCCGCATTTATTTCTGAACTTTTTGCAAAGTCCGCTAAAATACAACGGCAAATGTAAGTGTTTCCCTGCGTGCTGTGAGCTCTTCCAGCCAATGAATGCAACTAAATCTGGGAGTGGTGGCAACCTGATTTATAGCCAGTTGCTGAGAAGCACAGGTAAAACAACGTGGGGCTTCCCATTGTTATTAGTGTGGGAGGCCTGTCTGGCGGGACTCGGCCCTTTGGAATCTAAAGCTATGTCCCGGTAGATAGCGTCACCATTGAATTAGAAGACACACATATGTTGAGAATAATCTTTCTGGTCATTTGCTGCATGTCTTATTTACAATATGTAATCAAATTCTTTATCCTGGCCTTATGGCACCTGGGTTGAGAACCATGATTTGAACCAAACATTGGTCTGTCACGTTCTGAGTTTGAAACTTTATTTTGCCTTTAGCGTTTTGCTATTGCTTTTTCGTTTTCTTTTGTTTCGTTTCGTTTCTAAGTTCTGGGGTATATGTGCAGGATGTGCAGATTTGTTACTAAGGTAAACGTGTGCCATGGTGGTTCGCTGCACCTGTCAACCCATCACCTAGGTATTAAGCCCAGCATGCAGTAGCTGTTTTTCTTAACGCTCTGCCTCCCGAAAGGCCCCAGTGAGTGTTGTTCCCCTTCCTGTGTCCATGTGATCTCATTTTTCAGCTCTCATTATAAGTGAGAATGTGGCGTTTGGTTTTCTTTCCCTGGATTAGTTTGCTGAGCATAATGACCACACATCACCACTGTTTCTGTTTTTTAGTATAAAGAGTAGTATTTTATTGAATAAGATTTGCTCACAGAAAAATAAGCTTAAGTCTACAATGAATGCCAGACTCTACAGCAGAAAGCAATTTTCTCACTTTTCCACACACAATGGTTCCTACTAAGTGAAAAAACTTCATTCACAAATGTACTACTCTGTCTCAAAACATCTCACATAATCATGCACTGTACTAAAGCCATTAGATCAGTTCTTCAGTCAGGTTAAAGAAGTATCCCTCTAATAACTGACTTTTATAATGCTATCAATATCCACTCCCAATCAGTCTGCCATTGTTAATGGTGTACAGCATTACCGAACACAATGGAATTGATGACGCCCATATCCACGGACACACCGTGACTTACGGTGGTTTGATTTATGATTTTTCAACGTTATGATGGGATTATTGGAATATTAGATGCGTTTCTGAGTTACAGTGGGTTTATGAGTATGCGACCCTATAGTCCAGAAACAGCTGTATAAGGAAAAACAGGTGTACCTAATAAAAATATGCTTAGTGACTTGGGATAAACCAATAGATGTTCACAACTGATGGAGAGCCGTGAAAGAGAGATAGCGGTAAATAGTTACAATAACACAATTTTCCTGCACCTGTCGAGGATTTCTCCCAAAAAACGCAGAATGTGGGATGCACCTAAGGCATATGAAAGAGAGAGGGCAGAAGGAGTAAGAGAGAAATAGGAGGAAGGAAGGAAGGAAGGAAAGAAAGAAGGAAGGTAGGAAGGAAGGAAGGAAGGAAGGAAGGAAGGAAAGAAGGACGAAAGGAAGGAGAAAACACCCGGTGTTACTAAAACCCCCCAAAAAATGGTTTCCCCCTGTGGGTAAGCCTACAATGTGGATGAATCTTGAAAATATTGTGCTACGTGTTGTGTCAGTCATAACAGCTCACCTATTGTGCAATTCCGTTGATAGGAAATGTCCACAATATGGAAATCTATGCATATGGGATTGATCGCACTAGGTAGTTGCTACCTAGGGCTGAGGGTCAGGGAGAGGGTTTGAGACAGAATGAGGAGTGACTAATGTCTACAGGGTTTTTCTCTGGTCGGGGGTGATAAGACGTTCTACAATGGATTGCGAATTAAAATTGAATGTGCACCACCACAGGTATACTAAAAGCCACTCAATTCATGACTTTTAATGGGGGAATCTTCTGTGGCGCACTCTCATGGAGACCACGGCAGACATAGTGAGAGAGAAAAAGGTGAGTAAATATCTGAAACGGAGGCAGAAAGAGAGAGAATGAGAAGCCCTGTGAATGGAAGGGAGAGCGAAAAGGGAAAATGGTCCTATTTACAAATGACAGATGTGAAACCGGGGTTCACATCAACAGTGTCACTGCCAGGAAGGAGGGTCATGCTAGCCATGTCACCGGTAGTGTGGCCCGCAGGGACGCCGACCTGCTGGAGCGTCGTGCCAGCATGGGCTCTGGCAGCCACGTGGGCCAGCAGGAGGGTCCCGCTGCACAGCTGTGGGGTGAGGATAGACTGGGTGGTGATATCGCCCATTACAGGGGCCTCTTCTGCTGGCAAGAGTGTGACAGTAGCAAGTAGATGGACAAGCCTGCGTGTGAGGACGGAATGCAGGAGGGGCTCTTGTGCGGCTGGGTGTGGGGCCCTCACGGGAACCGTGGAGAAATGGCCAGGTAACTGCGTCATGTGGGCTAGTAGATTGGCCAGGGCTTCGAACTGAAGGACAATAACGGGGAGTAGCTGTCAGGCCCTGGGAGTGTCTGAGTGTAAGTGGAGATGGGTTTGGGGTCACTGAGGGATGCGTGGGAGCCATCCCTGTATAGGTACAGGTCATAGGGAGATAGTCTCGTGAGGCCTGTGAGTGTCTAGGGTTGTCCTGGGTGCCTGGGGCTGACTGTGGCAGAAATGTGGGGAAGGCTGGAGAGAAGCTGGGAGACCCAGGAGAGTCCCTGAAGGCAGGGGGTGAAGAGGTGAAAGAAATGGGGGAGGGTTGCAGTAAGGTCCGTGAGTTTGTAGGTGATTCCTGGGTGCGGGAAGCTGACTCCAGGTGAAATCTGGAGATGGTCGGAGGGTAGCTGAGAGAGACAGAAGAGTCCTTGAGGGCTGGGGGTGAGAACATGAGGGAGACTGGGGAGTAAGTCAGTGAAATTCGTGAGTTCGGTGGTGTATCGTGGGTGCCTGGAACTGACTCCAGCTGGAATCTAGCGAAGTTTTGAGAGTAGCTGAAAGAGACACAGGAGTCCCTGTGGGCTGAGGGCAAAGACCTGAGAGAGACCAGGGAGGACCTCAGTGAAGTCTGTGAGTCTGTAGGTGATTCCGGAGTGTGGGAGGCTGAGTGCCGCTGAAATCTGGGCGTGGTGGGAGAGTAGCTGGGACAGACAGGAGAGTCCCAGGGGGCTGGGGGTGAAGACATGACAGAGACTGGGGAGTAACTCAGCGAAACTGCTGAGTTTGGTGGTGATACCTGGGTGCCTGGAACTGACTCCCGCTGAAATCTGGGCATGGTTGGAGAGTAGCTGGGACACACAGGAGAGTCCCTGAGGGCTGGGGGTGAAGACATGAGAGAGACCGGGGAGTACCTCAGTGAAACTGGTGAGTTTGGTGGTGACTCCGGGGTGCCTGGGACTGACTCCAGCTGAAATGTGTGCGTGGTTGGAGAGTAGCTGGGACAGACAGGAGAGTCCCTGAGGGCTGGTGAAGACATGAGAGAGACTGGAGAGTAAGTGAGTGAAATTGGTGAGTTTGGTGGTGCTTCCTGGGTGCCTGGAACTGACTCCCGCTGAAGTGTGGGCGTGGTTGGAGAGCAGCTGGGACACACAGGAGAGTCCCTGAGGGTTGGAGATAAAGACGTGCTAGAGAGTGAGGAGTAGCTGAGTGAAATTGGGGAGTTTGGTGGTGATTCCGGGGTGCCTGGAGCTGACTGCAGCTGAAATGTGGGCGTGGTTGGAGAGTAGCTGGGACAGACGGGAGAGTCCCTGAGGGATGGTGAAGACATGAGAGAGACTGGGGAGTAACGCAGTGAAATTGGTGAGTTTGGTGGTGATTTCTGGGTGCCTGCAACGGACTCCCGCTGAAGTGTGGGCGTGTTTGGAGAGTAGCTGGGACAGACAGGCGAGTCCCTGAGGGTTGGAGATAAAGACGTGCTAGAGACTGGGGAGTAACTCAGTGAAAGTGGTGGGCTTGGTGGTGATCCCTGGGTTCCTGGAACTGACCCGCGCTGAAATGTGGGCGTGGTTGGAGAGTAGCTGGGACAGACTGGAGGGTCCGTAAGGGCTGGGGGTGAAGACGTGAGAGAGACTGGCGAGGATCTCACTGAGGTCTGTGAGTTTGTAGGTGTTTCTGGGGTGTGGGGTAGAGACTCCCGCTGAAATCTGGGCGTAGTTGGAGAGTAGCTGGGACAGACAGGAGAGTCATGGGTGGCTGGGGGTGAGCTGCTGGATGATGGCAGTAAGAACATATGGTATATTATTGATGAATGAGGTGACTGTGAAGAATCTCCAGAGGAGGACACGGGAGAACACAATGACATGAGTGACTGTCCTGCTTGGTTAGGAAAGGGAAACGTAAAGTTGTGGAATTCTGTTGATGATGGATGTGAGAGTGGTGAAGCCCTGCGGGGTGATGTAGAGTACTTCCACATCCCTGGTGAGGAGCTGCCCCTTGGGTCTGAGTTTCTGGGAGGGGAGAGGGAGAAGCTGGGTGAGGCAGGCATGAATCTTGAGGAGTCAGGGCTGGGGGACCGCTCATATTCTCCCGAGACGTGTGAGTCTCTGGGGGACTCCTGGGTGCATGGGGCTGACTCCCGCAGGAACCTGGGGATGGCTGGAGAGTAACTGGGAGCCACAGGAGAGTCCCTGAGGCCTGGGGGTGAAGAGATGAAAGACACAGGGGTGGAGCACCGTGAGGCTCGTGAGTTTGTAGGTGATTCCCGGGTGTGGGGGGCTGACTCCAGCTGAAATCTGGGGTTGTTTGGAGAGTAGCTGGGAGACACAGGAGATCCCCCGAGAGCTGGGGGTGAGCTGCTGGGTGATGGCAGTAAGAACATGTGGTATATTATTGATGAACGTGGGGACTCTGAGGAATCCTCAGAGGAGGACACGGGAGAGCCCAATGGCTTCATTGATTGCCCATCACGGTGAGGACAGGGAAATGGGAGCTTGTGGGATTCTGGTGATGACAGAGGTGAGTGTGGTGAAGCCCTAGGGGATGGTGAATGGTAGCTCCGGATCCCTGGTGAGGAGCTTCCCCTGAAGCCTGAGTTTCTGAGAGGGGAGAGGGAGAAGCTGGGTGAGGCTCGCATGGACCTTGGGGAGTCCGTGCTGGGGGACCGTTCATAGGAAGAGCCGGACAAGACCCTACTGTTCTTAGGTGCAGACATGATTAGGAAACCTGCAGCTCCCAGGGGCCCCTACTAATTTTCTAACTCGCAGAAGGAAGGAGTGTGTGTGCGTGTGTGTGTGTGTGTGCGGTGTGAGGTATGTGCCCCTTAAGAAAATGGAAATCAACCAACCAATGAGACAGACAGACAGACAGACAGACAGACAGACAGACAGAGATTCACTTGCCCAAGTGTTCTGTCCTGTCCTCTGAATCCGCTTCCAAGTCGCAAGACGCTGTGAGCTCCAAGTCAACGCAGAGTCCGCCAACCGCTCCGGCCGCTGATCCGCTCCGCGAAGATCTGAGTACAGGCCAGCCAGGGTGGGTTTAAATGGCCTCGGGCGCAGCCTAGCAGCGGAAAGGGCGGAGCTTCACTCCTCCTTTCCATCAGTCACCCCCAACTTTCCCAGGCTACACCTCGTAGGAAACTGTTCTCCTGCTTTGATTTCATGCGCCACCTTTGGGACAATCTAAGAACTTACAAGTTTTCTTGGCCAGATATATTAGGAATTGTATGCACTGAAACACTGAAAACCAACTAGTGGTTCTGTGGTTCCCACGTTGTGGTTTTGACACCAGCAGCATCCTTGCCACAATCAAACCCCGGAGATCCACAGATCTGCGGTGTAACAATACCTCCCCCTGATCCGGATGCATGGCAGTTTAAGAAGTCTTTCCGTGTAAGGGAAAAGACTTTGAAGAAAAGGTGGAGATATGCGTTGTATAAACATTCTTTTGCTCTGGAACCACGTAGAGACTTGGGAGCCATTTGGGAGGAGCATTCGTTGGATGAGGGTGCTCGGGTTAGGAATGTCAAGGTGTGGCTCCAGATAATCCAATCATCTAATTAAGATTCCAGTTATGCTCATCTGTTTTAAAATTCCGTTTGGGTAAATTCTTTTAGTCAGACTGAGAATGGCAAAGCCTCAACCCCAATTTCCAGGGAGGGTTGAGAGCCTCAGGTGGAGTTGATCACCAATAGCCTATGGTTTAACCCGTCATGCCTATAGAATGAGGTCTCCATAAAAACCCAAAAGGACTGGGTTCAGAGAGCTTGTGGATAACACTTCCTGGAAGGTAGTGCACCCCTCCCCACACGCCGGGCCCCGCATTTATTTCTGAACTTTTTGCAAAGTCCGCTAAAATACAACGGCAAATGTAAGTGTTTCCCTGCGTGCTGTGAGCTCTTCCAGCCAATGAATGCAACTAAATCTGGGAGTGGTGGCAACCTGATTTATAGCCAGTTGCTGAGAAGCACAGGTAAAACAACGTGGGGCTTCCCATTGTTATTAGTGTGGGAGGCCTGTCTGGCGGGACTCGGCCCTTTGGAATCTAAAGCTATGTCCCGGTAGATAGCGTCACCATTGAATTAGAAGACACACATATGTTGAGAATAATCTTTCTGGTCATTTGCTGCATGTCTTATTTACAATATGTAATCAAATTCTTTATCCTGGCCTTATGGCACCTGGGTTGAGAACCATGATTTGAACCAAACATTGGTCTGTCACGTTCTGAGTTTGAAACTTTATTTTGCCTTTAGCGTTTTCCTATTGCTTTTTCGTTTTCTTTTGTTTCGTTTCGTTTCTAAGTTCTGGGGTATATGTGCAGGATGTGCAGATTTGTTACTAAGGTAAACGTGTGCCATGGTGGTTCGCTGCACCTGTCAACCCATCACCTAGGTATTAAGCCCAGCATGCAGTAGCTGTTTTTCTTAACGCTCTGCCTCCCGAAAGGCCCCAGTGAGTGTTGTTCCCCTTCCTGTGTCCATGTGATCTCATTTTTCAGCTCTCATTATAAGTGAGAATGTGGCGTTTGGTTTTCTTTCCCTGGATTAGTTTGCTGAGCATAATGACCACACATCACCACTGTTTCTGTTTTTTAGTATAAAGAGTAGTATTTTATTGAATAAGATTTGCTCACAGAAAAATAAGCTTAAGTCTACAATGAATGCCAGACTCTACAGCAGAAAGCAATTTTCTCACTTTTCCACACACAATGGTTCCTACTAAGTGAAAAAACTTCATTCACAAATGTACTACTCTGTCTCAAAACGTCTCACATAATCATGCACTGTACTAAAGCCATTAGATCAGTTCTTCAGTCAGGTTAAAGAAGTATCCCTCTAATAACTGACTTTTATAATGCTATCAATATCCACTCCCAATCAGTCTGCCATTGTTAATGGTGTACAGCATTACCGAACACAATGGAATTGATGACGCCCATATCCACGGACACACCGTGACTTACGGTGGTTTGATTTATGATTTTTCAACGTTATGATGGGATTATTGGAATATTAGATGCGTTTCTGAGTTACAGTGGGTTTATGAGTATGCGACCCTATAGTCCAGAAACAGCTGTATAAGGAAAAACAGGTGTACCTAATAAAAATATGCTTAGTGACTTGGGATAAACCAATAGATGTTCACAACTGATGGAGAGCCGTGAAAGAGAGATAGCGGTAAATAGTTACAATAACACAATTTTCCTGCACCTGTCGAGGATTTCTCCCAAAAAACGCAGAATGTGGGATGCACCTAAGGCATATGAAAGAGAGAGGGCAGAAGGAGTAAGTGAGAAATAGGAGGAAGGAAGGAAGGAAGGAAGGAAAGAAAGAAGGAAGGTAGGAAGGAAGGAAGGAAGGAAGGAAGGAAGGAAGGAAGGAAAGAAGGACGAAAGGAAGGAGAAAACACCCGGTGTTACTAAAACCCCCCAAAAAATGGTTTCCCCCTGTGGGTAAGCCTACAATGTGGATGAATCTTGAAAATATTGTGCTACGTGTTGTGTCAGTCATAACAGCTCACCTATTGTGCAATTCCGTTGATAGGAAATGTCCACAATATGGAAATCTATGCATATGGGATTGATCGCACTAGGTAGTTGCTACCTAGGGCTGAGGGTCAGGGAGAGGGTTTGAGACAGAATGAGGAGTGACTAATGTCTACAGGGTTTTTCTCTGGTCGGGGGTGATAAGACGTTCTACAATGGATTGCGAATTAAAATTGAATGTGCACCACCACAGGTATACTAAAAGCCACTCAATTCATGACTTTTAATGGGGGAATCTTCTGTGGCGCACTCTCATGGAGACCACGGCAGACATAGTGAGAGAGAAAAAGGTGAGTAAATATCTGAAACGGAGGCAGAAAGAGAGAGAATGAGAAGCCCTGTGAATGGAAGGGAGAGCGAAAAGGGAAAATGGTCCTATTTACAAATGACAGATGTGAAACCGGGGTTCACATCAACAGTGTCACTGCCAGGAAGGAGGGTCATGCTAGCCATGTCACCGGTAGTGTGGCCCGCAGGGACGCCGACCTGCTGGAGCGTCGTGCCAGCATGGGCTCTGGCAGCCACGTGGGCCAGCAGGAGGGTCCCGCTGCACAGCTGTGGGGTGAGGATAGACTGGGTGGTGATATCGCCCATTACAGGGGCCTCTTCTGCTGGCAAGAGTGTGACAGTAGCAAGTAGATGGACAAGCCTGCGTGTGAGGACGGAATGCAGGAGGGGCTCTTGTGCGGCTGGGTGTGGGGCCCTCACGGGAACCGTGGAGAAATGGCCAGGTAACTGCGTCATGTGGGCTAGTAGATTGGCCAGGGCTTCGAACTGAAGGACAATAACGGGGAGTAGCTGTCAGGCCCTGGGAGTGTCTGAGTGTAAGTGGAGATGGGTTTGGGGTCACTGAGGGATGCGTGGGAGCCATCCCTGTATAGGTACAGGTCATAGGGAGATAGTCTCGTGAGGCCTGTGAGTGTCTAGGGTTGTCCTGGGTGCCTGGGGCTGACTGTGGCAGAAATGTGGGGAAGGCTGGAGAGAAGCTGGGAGACCCAGGAGAGTCCCTGAAGGCAGGGGGTGAAGAGGTGAAAGAAATGGGGGAGGGTTGCAGTAAGGTCCGTGAGTTTGTAGGTGATTCCTGGGTGCGGGAAGCTGACTCCAGGTGAAATCTGGAGATGGTCGGAGGGTAGCTGAGAGAGACAGAAGAGTCCTTGAGGGCTGGGGGTGAGAACATGAGGGAGACTGGGGAGTAAGTCAGTGAAATTCGTGAGTTCGGTGGTGTATCGTGGGTGCCTGGAACTGACTCCAGCTGGAATCTAGCGAAGTTTTGAGAGTAGCTGAAAGAGACACAGGAGTCCCTGTGGGCTGAGGGCAAAGACCTGAGAGAGACCAGGGAGGACCTCAGTGAAGTCTGTGAGTCTGTAGGTGATTCCGGAGTGTGGGAGGCTGAGTGCCGCTGAAATCTGGGCGTGGTGGGAGAGTAGCTGGGACAGACAGGAGAGTCCCAGGGGGCTGGGGGTGAAGACATGACAGAGACTGGGGAGTAACTCAGCGAAACTGCTGAGTTTGGTGGTGATACCTGGGTGCCTGGAACTGACTCCCGCTGAAATCTGGGCATGGTTGGAGAGTAGCTGGGACACACAGGAGAGTCCCTGAGGGCTGGGGGTGAAGACATGAGAGAGACCGGGGAGTACCTCAGTGAAACTGGTGAGTTTGGTGGTGACTCCGGGGTGCCTGGGACTGACTCCAGCTGAAATGTGTGCGTGGTTGGAGAGTAGCTGGGACAGACAGGAGAGTCCCTGAGGGCTGGTGAAGACATGAGAGAGACTGGAGAGTAAGTGAGTGAAATTGGTGAGTTTGGTGGTGCTTCCTGGGTGCCTGGAACTGACTCCCGCTGAAGTGTGGGCGTGGTTGGAGAGTAGCTGGGACACACAGGAGAGTCCCTGAGGGTTGGAGATAAAGACGTGCTAGAGAGTGAGGAGTAGCTGAGTGAAATTGGGGAGTTTGGTGGTGATTCCGGGGTGCCTGGAGCTGACTGCAGCTGAAATGTGGGCGTGGTTGGAGAGTAGCTGGGACAGACGGGAGAGTCCCTGAGGGATGGTGAAGACATGAGAGAGACTGGGGAGTAACGCAGTGAAATTGGTGAGTTTGGTGGTGATTTCTGGGTGCCTGCAACGGACTCCCGCTGAAGTGTGGGCGTGTTTGGAGAGTAGCTGGGACAGACAGGCGAGTCCCTGAGGGTTGGAGATAAAGACGTGCTAGAGACTGGGGAGTAACTCAGTGAAAGTGGTGGGCTTGGTGGTGATCCCTGGGTTCCTGGAACTGACCCGCGCTGAAATGTGGGCGTGGTTGGAGAGTAGCTGGGACAGACTGGAGGGTCCGTAAGGGCTGGGGGTGAAGACGTGAGAGAGACTGGCGAGGATCTCACTGAGGTCTGTGAGTTTGTAGGTGTTTCTGGGGTGTGGGGTAGAGACTCCCGCTGAAATCTGGGCGTAGTTGGAGAGTAGCTGGGACAGACAGGAGAGTCATGGGTGGCTGGGGGTGAGCTGCTGGATGATGGCAGTAAGAACATATGGTATATTATTGATGAATGAGGTGACTGTGAAGAATCTCCAGAGGAGGACACGGGAGAACACAATGACATGAGTGACTGTCCTGCTTGGTTAGGAAAGGGAAACGTAAAGTTGTGGAATTCTGTCGATGATGGATGTGAGAGTGGTGAAGCCCTGCGGGGTGATGTAGAGTACTTCCACATCCCTGGTGAGGAGCTGCCCCTTGGGTCTGAGTTTCTGGGAGGGGAGAGGGAGAAGCTGGGTGAGGCAGGCATGAATCTTGAGGAGTCAGGGCTGGGGGACCGCTCATATTCTCCCGAGACGTGTGAGTCTCTGGGGGACTCCTGGGTGCATGGGGCTGACTCCCGCAGGAACCTGGGGATGGCTGGAGAGTAACTGGGAGCCACAGGAGAGTCCCTGAGGCCTGGGGGTGAAGAGATGAAAGACACAGGGGTGGAGCACCGTGAGGCTCGTGAGTTTGTAGGTGATTCCCGGGTGTGGGGGGCTGACTCCAGCTGAAATCTGGGGTTGTTTGGAGAGTAGCTGGGAGACACAGGAGATCCCCCGAGAGCTGGGGGTGAGCTGCTGGGTGATGGCAGTAAGAACATGTGGTATATTATTGATGAACGTGGGGACTCTGAGGAATCCTCAGAGGAGGACACGGGAGAGCCCAATGGCTTCATTGATTGCCCATCACGGTGAGGACAGGGAAATGGGAGCTTGTGGGATTCTGGTGATGACAGAGGTGAGTGTGGTGAAGCCCTAGGGGATGGTGAATGGTAGCTCCGGATCCCTGGTGAGGAGCTTCCCCTGAAGCCTGAGTTTCTGAGAGGGGAGAGGGAGAAGCTGGGTGAGGCTCGCATGGACCTTGGGGAGTCCGTGCTGGGGGACCGTTCATAGGAAGAGCCGGACAAGACCCTACTGTTCTTAGGTGCAGACATGATTAGGAAACCTGCAGCTCCCAGGGGCCCCTACTAATTTTCTAACTCGCAGAAGGAAGGAGTGTGTGTGCGTGTGTGTGTGTGTGTGCGGTGTGAGGTATGTGCCCCTTAAGAAAATGGAAATCAACCAACCAATGAGACAGACAGACAGACAGACAGACAGACAGACAGAGATTCACTTGCCCAAGTGTTCTGTCCTGTCCTCTGAATCCGCTTCCAAGTCGCAAGACGCTGTGAGCTCCAAGTCAACGCAGAGTCCGCCAACCGCTCCGGCCGCTGATCCGCTCCGCGAAGATCTGAGTACAGGCCAGCCAGGGTGGGTTTAAATGGCCTCGGGCGCAGCCTAGCAGCGGAAAGGGCGGAGCTTCACTCCTCCTTTCCATCAGTCACCCCCAACTTTCCCAGGCTACACCTCGTAGGAAACTGTTCTCCTGCTTTGATTTCATGCGCCACCTTTGGGACAATCTAAGAACTTACAAGTTTTCTTGGCCAGATATATTAGGAATTGTATGCACTGAAACACTGAAAACCAACTAGTGGTTCTGTGGTTCCCACGTTGTGGTTTTGACACCAGCAGCATCCTTGCCACAATCAAACCCCGGAGATCCACAGATCTGCGGTGTAACAATACCTCCCCCTGATCCGGATGCATGGCAGTTTAAGAAGTCTTTCCGTGTAAGGGAAAAGACTTTGAAGAAAAGGTGGAGATATGCGTTGTAGAAACATTCTTTTGCTCTGGAACCACGTAGAGACTTGGGAGCCAGTTGGGAGGAGCATTCGTTGGATGAGGGTGCTCGGGTTAGGAATATCAAGGTGTGGCTCCAGATAATCCAATCATCTAATTAAGATTCCAGTTATGCTCATCTGTTTTAAAATTCCGTTTGGGTAAATTCTTTTAGTCAGACTGAGAATGGCAAAGCCTCAACCCCAATTTCCAGGGAGGGTTGAGAGCCTCAGGTGGAGTTGATCACCAATAGCCTATGGTTTAACCCGTCATGCCTATAGAATGAGGTCTCCATAAAAACCCAAAAGGACTGGGTTCAGAGAGCTTGTGGATAACACTTCCTGGAAGGTAGTGCACCCCTCCCCACACGCCGGGCCCCGCATTTATTTCTGAACTTTTTGCAAAGTCCGCTAAAATACAACGGCAAATGTAAGTGTTTCCCTGCGTGCTGTGAGCTCTTCCAGCCAATGAATGCAACTAAATCTGGGAGTGGTGGCAACCTGATTTATAGCCAGTTGCTGAGAAGCACAGGTAAAACAACGTGGGGCTTCCCATTGTTATTAGTGTGGGAGGCCTGTCTGGCGGGACTCGGCCCTTTGGAATCTAAAGCTATGTCCCGGTAGATAGCGTCACCATTGAATTAGAAGACACACATATGTTGAGAATAATCTTTCTGGTCATTTGCTGCATGTCTTATTTACAATATGTAATCAAATTCTTTATCCTGGCCTTATGGCACCTGGGTTGAGAACCATGATTTGAACCAAACATTGGTCTGTCACGTTCTGAGTTTGAAACTTTATTTTGCCTTTAGCGTTTTGCTATTGCTTTTTCGTTTTCTTTTGTTTCGTTTCGTTTCTAAGTTCTGGGGTATATGTGCAGGATGTGCAGATTTGTTACTAAGGTAAACGTGTGCCATGGTGGTTCGCTGCACCTGTCAACCCATCACCTAGGTATTAAGCCCAGCATGCAGTAGCTGTTTTTCTTAACGCTCTGCCTCCCGAAAGGCCCCAGTGAGTGTTGTTCCCCTTCCTGTGTCCATGTGATCTCATTTTTCAGCTCTCATTATAAGTGAGAATGTGGCGTTTGGTTTTCTTTCCCTGGATTAGTTTGCTGAGCATAATGACCACACATCACCACTGTTTCTGTTTTTTAGTATAAAGAGTAGTATTTTATTGAATAAGATTTGCTCACAGAAAAATAAGCTTAAGTCTACAATGAATGCCAGACTCTACAGCAGAAAGCAATTTTCTCACTTTTCCACACACAATGGTTCCTACTAAGTGAAAAAACTTCATTCACAAATGTACTACTCTGTCTCAAAACGTCTCACATAATCATGCACTGTACTAAAGCCATTAGATCAGTTCTTCAGTCAGGTTAAAGAAGTATCCCTCTAATAACTGACTTTTATAATGCTATCAATATCCACTCCCAATCAGTCTGCCATTGTTAATGGTGTACAGCATTACCGAACACAATGGAATTGATGACGCCCATATCCACGGACACACCGTGACTTACGGTGGTTTGATTTATGATTTTTCAACGTTATGATGGGATTATTGGAATATTAGATGCGTTTCTGAGTTACAGTGGGTTTATGAGTATGTGACCCTATAGTCCAGAAACAGCTGTATAAGGAAAAACAGGTGTACCTAATAAAAATATGCTTAGTGACTTGGGATAAACCAATAGATGTTCACAACTGATGGAGAGCCGTGAAAGAGAGATAGCGGTAAATAGTTACAATAACACAATTTTCCTGCACCTGTCGAGGATTTCTCCCAAAAAACGCAGAATGTGGGATGCACCTAAGGCATATGAAAGAGAGAGGGCAGAAGGAGTAAGAGAGAAATAGGAGGAAGGAAGGAAGGAAGGAAAGAAAGAAGGAAGGTAGGAAGGAAGGAAGGAAGGAAGGAAGGAAGGAAGGAAGGAAGGAAAGAAGGACGAAAGGAAGGAGAAAACACCCGGTGTTACTAAAACCCCCCAAAAAATGGTTTCCCCCTGTGGGTAAGCCTACAATGTGGATGAATCTTGAAAATATTGTGCTACGTGTTGTGTCAGTCATAACAGCTCACCTATTGTGCAATTCCGTTGATAGGAAATGTCCACAATATGGAAATCTATGCATATGGGATTGATCGCACTAGGTAGTTGCTACCTAGGGCTGAGGGTCAGGGAGAGGGTTTGAGACAGAATGAGGAGTGACTAATGTCTACAGGGTTTTTCTCTGGTCGGGGGTGATAAGACGTTCTACAATGGATTGCGAATTAAAATTGAATGTGCACCACCACAGGTATACTAAAAGCCACTCAATTCATGACTTTTAATGGGGGAATCTTCTGTGGCGCACTCTCATGGAGACCACGGCAGACATAGTGAGAGAGAAAAAGGTGAGTAAATATCTGAAACGGAGGCAGAAAGAGAGAGAATGAGAAGCCCTGTGAATGGAAGGGAGAGCGAAAAGGGAAAATGGTCCTATTTACAAATGACAGATGTGAAACCGGGGTTCACATCAACAGTGTCACTGCCAGGAAGGAGGGTCATGCTAGCCATGTCACCGGTAGTGTGGCCCGCAGGGACGCCGACCTGCTGGAGCGTCGTGCCAGCATGGGCTCTGGCAGCCACGTGGGCCAGCAGGAGGGTCCCGCTGCACAGCTGTGGGGTGAGGATAGACTGGGTGGTGATATCGCCCATTACAGGGGCCTCTTCTGCTGGCAAGAGTGTGACAGTAGCAAGTAGATGGACAAGCCTGCGTGTGAGGACGGAATGCAGGAGGGGCTCTTGTGCGGCTGGGTGTGGGGCCCTCACGGGAACCGTGGAGAAATGGCCAGGTAACTGCGTCATGTGGGCTAGTAGATTGGCCAGGGCTTCGAACTGAAGGACAATAACGGGGAGTAGCTGTCAGGCCCTGGGAGTGTCTGAGTGTAAGTGGAGATGGGTTTGGGGTCACTGAGGGATGCGTGGGAGCCATCCCTGTATAGGTACAGGTCATAGGGAGATAGTCTCGTGAGGCCTGTGAGTGTCTAGGGTTGTCCTGGGTGCCTGGGGCTGACTGTGGCAGAAATGTGGGGAAGGCTGGAGAGAAGCTGGGAGACCCAGGAGAGTCCCTGAAGGCAGGGGGTGAAGAGGTGAAAGAAATGGGGGAGGGTTGCAGTAAGGTCCGTGAGTTTGTAGGTGATTCCTGGGTGCGGGAAGCTGACTCCAGGTGAAATCTGGAGATGGTCGGAGGGTAGCTGAGAGAGACAGAAGAGTCCTTGAGGGCTGGGGGTGAGAACATGAGGGAGACTGGGGAGTAAGTCAGTGAAATTCGTGAGTTCGGTGGTGTATCGTGGGTGCCTGGAACTGACTCCAGCTGGAATCTAGCGAAGTTTTGAGAGTAGCTGAAAGAGACACAGGAGTCCCTGTGGGCTGAGGGCAAAGACCTGAGAGAGACCAGGGAGGACCTCAGTGAAGTCTGTGAGTCTGTAGGTGATTCCGGAGTGTGGGAGGCTGAGTGCCGCTGAAATCTGGGCGTGGTGGGAGAGTAGCTGGGACAGACAGGAGAGTCCCAGGGGGCTGGGGGTGAAGACATGACAGAGACTGGGGAGTAACTCAGCGAAACTGCTGAGTTTGGTGGTGATACCTGGGTGCCTGGAACTGACTCCCGCTGAAATCTGGGCATGGTTGGAGAGTAGCTGGGACACACAGGAGAGTCCCTGAGGGCTGGGGGTGAAGACATGAGAGAGACCGGGGAGTACCTCAGTGAAACTGGTGAGTTTGGTGGTGACTCCGGGGTGCCTGGGACTGACTCCAGCTGAAATGTGTGCGTGGTTGGAGAGTAGCTGGGACAGACAGGAGAGTCCCTGAGGGCTGGTGAAGACATGAGAGAGACTGGAGAGTAAGTGAGTGAAATTGGTGAGTTTGGTGGTGCTTCCTGGGTGCCTGGAACTGACTCCCGCTGAAGTGTGGGCGTGGTTGGAGAGTAGCTGGGACACACAGGAGAGTCCCTGAGGGTTGGAGATAAAGACGTGCTAGAGAGTGAGGAGTAGCTGAGTGAAATTGGGGAGTTTGGTGGTGATTCCGGGGTGCCTGGAGCTGACTGCAGCTGAAATGTGGGCGTGGTTGGAGAGTAGCTGGGACAGACGGGAGAGTCCCTGAGGGATGGTGAAGACATGAGAGAGACTGGGGAGTAACGCAGTGAAATTGGTGAGTTTGGTGGTGATTTCTGGGTGCCTGCAACGGACTCCCGCTGAAGTGTGGGCGTGTTTGGAGAGTAGCTGGGACAGACAGGCGAGTCCCTGAGGGTTGGAGATAAAGACGTGCTAGAGACTGGGGAGTAACTCAGTGAAAGTGGTGGGCTTGGTGGTGATCCCTGGGTTCCTGGAACTGACCCGCGCTGAAATGTGGGCGTGGTTGGAGAGTAGCTGGGACAGACTGGAGGGTCCGTAAGGGCTGGGGGTGAAGACGTGAGAGAGACTGGCGAGGATCTCACTGAGGTCTGTGAGTTTGTAGGTGTTTCTGGGGTGTGGGGTAGAGACTCCCGCTGAAATCTGGGCGTAGTTGGAGAGTAGCTGGGACAGACAGGAGAGTCATGGGTGGCTGGGGGTGAGCTGCTGGATGATGGCAGTAAGAACATATGGTATATTATTGATGAATGAGGTGACTGTGAAGAATCTCCAGAGGAGGACACGGGAGAACACAATGACATGAGTGACTGTCCTGCTTGGTTAGGAAAGGGAAACGTAAAGTTGTGGAATTCTGTCGATGATGGATGTGAGAGTGGTGAAGCCCTGCGGGGTGATGTAGAGTACTTCCACATCCCTGGTGAGGAGCTGCCCCTTGGGTCTGAGTTTCTGGGAGGGGAGAGGGAGAAGCTGGGTGAGGCAGGCATGAATCTTGAGGAGTCAGGGCTGGGGGACCGCTCATATTCTCCCGAGACGTGTGAGTCTCTGGGGGACTCCTGGGTGCATGGGGCTGACTCCCGCAGGAACCTGGGGATGGCTGGAGAGTAACTGGGAGCCACAGGAGAGTCCCTGAGGCCTGGGGGTGAAGAGATGAAAGACACAGGGGTGGAGCACCGTGAGGCTCGTGAGTTTGTAGGTGATTCCCGGGTGTGGGGGGCTGACTCCAGCTGAAATCTGGGGTTGTTTGGAGAGTAGCTGGGAGACACAGGAGATCCCCCGAGAGCTGGGGGTGAGCTGCTGGGTGATGGCAGTAAGAACATGTGGTATATTATTGATGAACGTGGGGACTCTGAGGAATCCTCAGAGGAGGACACGGGAGAGCCCAATGGCTTCATTGATTGCCCATCACGGTGAGGACAGGGAAATGGGAGCTTGTGGGATTCTGGTGATGACAGAGGTGAGTGTGGTGAAGCCCTAGGGGATGGTGAATGGTAGCTCCGGATCCCTGGTGAGGAGCTTCCCCTGAAGCCTGAGTTTCTGAGAGGGGAGAGGGAGAAGCTGGGTGAGGCTCGCATGGACCTTGGGGAGTCCGTGCTGGGGGACCGTTCATAAGAAGAGCCGGACAAGACCCTACTGTTCTTAGGTGCAGACATGATTAGGAAACCTGCAGCTCCCAGGGGCCCCTACTAATTTTCTAACTCGCAGAAGGAAGGAGTGTGTGTGCGTGTGTGTGTGTGTGTGCGGTGTGAGGTATGTGCCCCTTAAGAAAATGGAAATCAACCAACCAATGAGACAGACAGACAGACAGACAGACAGACAGACAGACAGAGATTCACTTGCCCAAGTGTTCTGTCCTGTCCTCTGAATCCGCTTCCAAGTCGCAAGACGCTGTGAGCTCCAAGTCAACGCAGAGTCCGCCAACCGCTCCGGCCGCTGATCCGCTCCGCGAAGATCTGAGTACAGGCCAGCCAGGGTGGGTTTAAATGGCCTTGGGCGCAGCCTAGCAGCGGAAAGGGCGGAGCTTCACTCCTCCTTTCCATCAGTCACCCCCAACTTTCCCAGGCTACACCTCGTAGGAAACTGTTCTCCTGCTTTGATTTCATGCGCCACCTTTGGGACAATCTAAGAACTTACAAGTTTTCTTGGCCAGATATATTAGGAATTGTATGCACTGAAACACTGAAAACCAACTAGTGGTTCTGTGATTCCCACGTTGTGGTTTTGACACCAGCAGCATCCTTGCCACAATCAAACCCCGGAGATCCACAGATCTGCGGTGTAACAATACCTCCCCCTGATCCGGATGCATGGCAGTTTAAGAAGTCTTTCCGTGTAAGGGAAAAGACTTTGTAGAAAAGGTGGAGATATGCGTTGTATAAACATTCTTTTGCTCTGGAACCACGTAGAGACTTGGGAGCCAGTTGCGTGGAGCATTCGTTGGATGAGGGTGCTCGGGTTAGGAATATCAAGGTGTGGCTCCAGATAATCCAATCATCTAATTAAGATTCCAGTTATGCTCATCTGTTTTAAAATTCCGTTTGGGTAAATTCTTTTAGTCAGACTGAGAATGGCAAAGCCTCAACCCCAATTTCCAGGGAGGGTTGAGAGCCTCAGGTGGAGTTGATCACCAATAGCCTATGGTTTAACCCGTCATGCCTATAGAATGAGGTCTCCATAAAAACCCAAAAGGACTGGGTTCAGAGAGCTTGTGGATAACACTTCCTGGAAGGTAGTGCACCCCTCCCCACACGCCGGGCCCCGCATTTATTTCTGAACTTTTTGCAAAGTCCGCTAAAATACAACGGCAAATGTAAGTGTTTCCCTGCGTGCTGTGAGCTCTTCCAGCCAATGAATGCAACTAAATCTGGGAGTGGTGGCAACCTGATTTATAGCCAGTTGCTGAGAAGCACAGGTAAAACAACGTGGGGCTTCCCATTGTTATTAGTGTGGGAGGCCTGTCTGGCGGGACTCGGCCCTTTGGAATCTAAAGCTATGTCCCGGTAGATAGCGTCACCATTGAATTAGAAGACACACATATGTTGAGAATAATCTTTCTGGTCATTTGCTGCATGTCTTATTTACAATATGTAATCAAATTCTTTATCCTGGCCTTATGGCACCTGGGTTGAGAACCATGATTTGAACCAAACATTGGTCTGTCACGTTCTGAGTTTGAAACTTTATTTTGCCTTTAGCGTTTTGCTATTGCTTTTTCGTTTTCTTTTGTTTCGTTTCGTTTCTAAGTTCTGGGGTATATGTGCAGGATGTGCAGATTTGTTACTAAGGTAAACGTGTGCCATGGTGGTTCGCTGCACCTGTCAACCCATCACCTAGGTATTAAGCCCAGCATGCAGTAGCTGTTTTTCTTAACGCTCTGCCTCCCGAAAGGCCCCAGTGAGTGTTGTTCCCCTTCCTGTGTCCATGTGATCTCATTTTTCAGCTCTCATTATAAGTGAGAATGTGGCGTTTGGTTTTCTTTCCCTGGATTAGTTTGCTGAGCATAATGACCACACATCACCACTGTTTCTGTTTTTTAGTATAAAGAGTAGTATTTTATTGAATAAGATTTGCTCACAGAAAAATAAGCTTAAGTCTACAATGAATGCCAGACTCTACAGCAGAAAGCAATTTTCTCACTTTTCCACACACAATGGTTCCTACTAAGTGAAAAAACTTCATTCACAAATGTACTACTCTGTCTCAAAACATCTCACATAATCATGCACTGTACTAAAGCCATTAGATCAGTTCTTCAGTCAGGTTAAAGAAGTATCCCTCTAATAACTGACTTTTATAATGCTATCAATATCCACTCCCAATCAGTCTGCCATTGTTAATGGTGTACAGCATTACTGAATACAATGGAATTGATGACGCCCATATCCACGGACACACCGTGACTTACGGTGGTTTGATTTATGATTTTTCAACGTTATGATGGGATTATTGGAATATTAGATGCGTTTCTGAGTTACAGTGGGTTTATGAGTATGCGACCCTATAGTCCAGAAACAGCTGTATAAGGAAAAACAGGTGTACCTAATAAAAATATGCTTAGTGACTTGGGATAAACCAATAGATGTTCACAACTGATGGAGAGCCGTGAAAGAGAGATAGCGGTAAATAGTTACAATAACACAATTTTCCTGCACCTGTCGAGGATTTCTCCCAAAAAACGCAGAATGTGGGATGCACCTAAGGCATATGAAAGAGAGAGGGCAGAAGGAGTAAGAGAGAAATAGGAGGAAGGAAGGAAGGAAGGAAGGAAGGAAGGAAGGAAGGAAAGAAGGACGAAAGGAAGGAGAAAACACCCGGTGTTACTAAAACCCCCCAAAAAATGGTTTCCCCCTGTGGGTAAGCCTACAATGTGGATGAATCTTGAAAATATTGTGCTACGTGTTGTGTCAGTCATAACAGCTCACCTATTGTGCAATTCCGTTGATAGGAAATGTCCACAATATGGAAATCTATGCATATGGGATTGATCGCACTAGGTAGTTGCTACCTAGGGCTGAGGGTCAGGGAGAGGGTTTGAGACAGAATGAGGAGTGACTAATGTCTACAGGGTTTTTCTCTGGTCGGGGGTGATAAGACGTTCTACAATGGATTGCGAATTAAAATTGAATGTGCACCACCACAGGTATACTAAAAGCCACTCAATTCATGACTTTTAATGGGGGAATCTTCTGTGGCGCACTCTCATGGAGACCACGGCAGACATAGTGAGAGAGAAAAAGGTGAGTAAATATCTGAAACGGAGGCACAAAGAGAGAGAATGAGAAGCCCTGTGAATGGAAGGGAGAGCGAAAAGGGAAAATGGTCCTATTTACAAATGACAGATGTGAAACCGGGGTTCACATCAACAGTGTCACTGCCAGGAAGGAGGGTCATGCTAGCCATGTCACCGGTAGTGTGGCCCGCAGGGACGCCGACCTGCTGGAGCGTCGTGCCAGCATGGGCTCTGGCAGCCACGTGGGCCAGCAGGAGGGTCCCGCTGCACAGCTGTGGGGTGAGGATAGACTGGGTGGTGATATCGCCCATTACAGGGGCCTCTTCTGCTGGCAAGAGTGTGACAGTAGCAAGTAGATGGACAAGCCTGCGTGTGAGGACGGAATGCAGGAGGGGCTCTTGTGCGGCTGGGTGTGGGGCCCTCACGGGAACCGTGGAGAAATGGCCAGGTAACTGCGTCATGTGGGCTAGTAGATTGGCCAGGGCTTCGAACTGAAGGACAATAACGGGGAGTAGCTGTCAGGCCCTGGGAGTGTCTGAGTGTAAGTGGAGATGGGTTTGGGGTCACTGAGGGATGCGTGGGAGCCATCCCTGTATAGGTACAGGTCATAGGGAGATAGTCTCGTGAGGCCTGTGAGTGTCTAGGGTTGTCCTGGGTGCCTGGGGCTGACTGTGGCAGAAATGTGGGGAAGGCTGGAGAGAAGCTGGGAGACCCAGGAGAGTCCCTGAAGGCAGGGGGTGAAGAGGTGAAAGAAATGGGGGAGGGTTGCAGTAAGGTCCGTGAGTTTGTAGGTGATTCCTGGGTGCGGGAAGCTGGCTCCAGGTGAAATCTGGAGATGGTCGGAGTGTAGCTGAGAGAGACAGAAGAGTCCTTGAGGGCTGGGGGTGAGAACATGAGGGAGACTGGGGAGTAAGTCAGTGAAATTCGTGAGTTCGGTGGTGTATCGTGGGTGCCTGGAACTGACTCCAGCTGGAATCTAGCGAAGTTTTGAGAGTAGCTGAAAGAGACACAGGAGTCCCTGTGGGCTGAGGGCAAAGACCTGAGAGAGACCAGGGAGGACCTCAGTGAAGTCTGTGAGTCTGTAGGTGATTCCGGAGTGTGGGAGGCTGAGTGCCGCTGAAATCTGGGCGTGGTGGGAGAGTAGCTGGGACAGACAGGAGAGTCCCAGGGGGCTGGGGGTGAAGACATGACAGAGACTGGGGAGTAACTCAGCGAAACTGCTGAGTTTGGTGGTGATACCTGGGTGCCTGGAACTGACTCCCGCTGAAATCTGGGCATGGTTGGAGAGTAGCTGGGACACACAGGAGAGTCCCTGAGGGCTGGGGGTGAAGACATGAGAGAGACCGGGGAGTACCTCAGTGAAACTGGTGAGTTTGGTGGTGACTCCGGGGTGCCTGGGACTGACTCCAGCTGAAATGTGTGCGTGGTTGGAGAGTAGCTGGGACAGACAGGAGAGTCCCTGAGGGCTGGTGAAGACATGAGAGAGACTGGAGAGTAAGTGAGTGAAATTGGTGAGTTTGGTGGTGCTTCCTGGGTGCCTGGAACTGACTCCCGCTGAAGTGTGGGCGTGGTTGGAGAGTAGCTGGGACACACAGGAGAGTCCCTGAGGGTTGGAGATAAAGACGTGCTAGAGAGTGAGGAGTAGCTGAGTGAAATTGGGGAGTTTGGTGGTGATTCCGGGGTGCCTGGAGCTGACTGCAGCTGAAATGTGGGCGTGGTTGGAGAGTAGCTGGGACAGACGGGAGAGTCCCTGAGGGATGGTGAAGACATGAGAGAGACTGGGGAGTAACGCAGTGAAATTGGTGAGTTTGGTGGTGATTTCTGGGTGCCTGCAACGGACTCCCGCTGAAGTGTGGGCGTGTTTGGAGAGTAGCTGGGACAGACAGGCGAGTCCCTGAGGGTTGGAGATAAAGACGTGCTAGAGACTGGGGAGTAACTCAGTGAAAGTGGTGGGCTTGGTGGTGATCCCTGGGTTCCTGGAACTGACCCGCGCTGAAATGTGGGCGTGGTTGGAGAGTAGCTGGGACAGACTGGAGGGTCCGTAAGGGCTGGGGGTGAAGACGTGAGAGAGACTGGCGAGGATCTCACTGAGGTCTGTGAGTTTGTAGGTGTTTCTGGGGTGTGGGGTAGAGACTCCCGCTGAAATCTGGGCGTAGTTGGAGAGTAGCTGGGACAGACAGGAGAGTCATGGGTGGCTGGGGGTGAGCTGCTGGATGATGGCAGTAAGAACATATGGTATATTATTGATGAATGAGGTGACTGTGAAGAATCTCCAGAGGAGGACACGGGAGAACACAATGACATGAGTGACTGTCCTGCTTGGTTAGGAAAGGGAAACGTAAAGTTGTGGAATTCTGTTGATGATGGATGTGAGAGTGGTGAAGCCCTGCGGGGTGATGTAGAGTACTTCCACATCCCTGGTGAGGAGCTGCCCCTTGGGTCTGAGTTTCTGGGAGGGGAGAGGGAGAAGCTGGGTGAGGCAGGCATGAATCTTGAGGAGTCAGGGCTGGGGGACCGCTCATATTCTCCCGAGACGTGTGAGTCTCTGGGGGACTCCTGGGTGCATGGGGCTGACTCCCGCAGGAACCTGGGGATGGCTGGAGAGTAACTGGGAGCCACAGGAGAGTCCCTGAGGCCTGGGGGTGAAGAGATGAAAGACACAGGGGTGGAGCACCGTGAGGCTCGTGAGTTTGTAGGTGATTCCCGGGTGTGGGGGGCTGACTCCAGCTGAAATCTGGGGTTGTTTGGAGAGTAGCTGGGAGACACAGGAGATCCCCCGAGAGCTGGGGGTGAGCTGCTGGGTGATGGCAGTAAGAACATGTGGTATATTATTGATGAACGTGGGGACTCTGAGGAATCCTCAGAGGAGGACACGGGAGAGCCCAATGGCTTCATTGATTGCCCATCACGGTGAGGACAGGGAAATGGGAGCTTGTGGGATTCTGGTGATGACAGAGGTGAGTGTGGTGAAGCCCTAGGGGATGGTGAATGGTAGCTCCGGATCCCTGGTGAGGAGCTTCCCCTGAAGCCTGAGTTTCTGAGAGGGGAGAGGGAGAAGCTGGGTGAGGCTCGCATGGACCTTGGGGAGTCCGTGCTGGGGGACCGTTCATAGGAAGAGCCGGACAAGACCCTACTGTTCTTAGGTGCAGACATGATTAGGAAACCTGCAGCTCCCAGGGGCCCCTACTAATTTTCTAACTCGCAGAAGGAAGGAGTGTGTGTGCGTGTGTGTGTGTGTGTGCGGTGTGAGGTATGTGCCCCTTAAGAAAATGGAAATCAACCAACCAATGAGACAGACAGACAGACAGACAGACAGACAGAGATTCACTTGCCCAAGTGTTCTGTCCTGTCCTCTGAATCCGCTTCCAAGTCGCAAGACGCTGTGAGCTCCAAGTCAACGCAGAGTCCGCCAACCGCTCCGGCCGCTGATCCGCTCCGCGAAGATCTGAGTACAGGCCAGCCAGGGTGGGTTTAAATGGCCTCGGGCGCAGCCTAGCAGCGGAAAGGGCGGAGCTTCACTCCTCCTTTCCATCAGTCACCCCCAACTTTCCCAGGCTACACCTCGTAGGAAACTGTTCTCCTGCTTTGATTTCATGCGCCACCTTTGGGACAATCTAAGAACTTACAAGTTTTCTTGGCCAGATATATTAGGAATTGTATGCACTGAAACACTGAAAACCAACTAGTGGTTCTGTGGTTCCCACGTTGTGGTTTTGACACCAGCAGCATCCTTGCCACAATCAAACCCCGGAGATCCACAGATCTGCGGTGTAACAATACCTCCCCCTGATCCGGATGCATGGCAGTTTAAGAAGTCTTTCCGTGTAAGGGAAAAGACTTTGAAGAAAAGGTGGAGATATGCGTTGTAGAAACATTCTTTTGCTCTGGAACCACGTAGAGACTTGGGAGCCAGTTGGGAGGAGCATTCGTTGGATGAGGGTGCTCGGGTTAGGAATATCAAGGTGTGGCTCCAGATAATCCAATCATCTAATTAAGATTCCAGTTATGCTCATCTGTTTTAAAATTCCGTTTGGGTAAATTCTTTTAGTCAGACTGAGAATGGCAAAGCCTCAACCCCAATTTCCAGGGAGGGTTGAGAGCCTCAGGTGGAGTTGATCACCAATAGCCTATGGTTTAACCCGTCATGCCTATAGAATGAGGTCTCCATAAAAACCCAAAAGGACTGGGTTCAGAGAGCTTGTGGATAACACTTCCTGGAAGGTAGTGCACCCCTCCCCACACGCCGGGCCCCGCATTTATTTCTGAACTTTTTGCAAAGTCCGCTAAAATACAACGGCAAATGTAAGTGTTTCCCTGCGTGCTGTGAGCTCTTCCAGCCAATGAATGCAACTAAATCTGGGAGTGGTGGCAACCTGATTTATAGCCAGTTGCTGAGAAGCACAGGTAAAACAACGTGGGGCTTCCCATTGTTATTAGTGTGGGAGGCCTGTCTGGCGGGACTCGGCCCTTTGGAATCTAAAGCTATGTCCCGGTAGATAGCGTCACCATTGAATTAGAAGACACACATATGTTGAGAATAATCTTTCTGGTCATTTGCTGCATGTCTTATTTACAATATGTAATCAAATTCTTTATCCTGGCCTTATGGCACCTGGGTTGAGAACCATGATTTGAACCAAACATTGGTCTGTCACGTTCTGAGTTTGAAACTTTATTTTGCCTTTAGCGTTTTGCTATTGCTTTTTCGTTTTCTTTTGTTTCGTTTCGTTTCTAAGTTCTGGGGTATATGTGCAGGATGTGCAGATTTGTTACTAAGGTAAACGTGTGCCATGGTGGTTCGCTGCACCTGTCAACCCATCACCTAGGTATTAAGCCCAGCATGCAGTAGCTGTTTTTCTTAACGCTCTGCCTCCCGAAAGGCCCCAGCGAGTGTTGTTCCCCTTCCTGTGTCCATGTGATCTCATTTTTCAGCTCTCATTATAAGTGAGAATGTGGCGTTTGGTTTTCTTTCCCTGGATTAGTTTGCTGAGCATAATGACCACACATCACCACTGTTTCTGTTTTTTAGTATAAAGAGTAGTATTTTATTGAATAAGATTTGCTCACAGAAAAATAAGCTTAAGTCTACAATGAATGCCAGACTCTACAGCAGAAAGCAATTTTCTCACTTTTCCACACACAATGGTTCCTACTAAGTGAAAAAACTTCATTCACAAATGTACTACTCTGTCTCAAAACATCTCACATAATCATGCACTGTACTAAAGCCATTAGATCAGTTCTTCAGTCAGGTTAAAGAAGAATCCCTCTAATAACTGACTTTTATAATGCTATCAATATCCACTCCCAATCAGTCTGCCATCGTTAATGGTGTACAGCATTACGGAATACAATGGAATTGATGACGCCCATATCCACGGACACACCGTGACTTACGGTGGTTTGATTTATGATTTTTCAACGTTATGATGGGATTATTGGAATATTAGATGCGTTTCTGAGTTACAGTGGGTTTATGAGTATGCGACCCTATAGTCCAGAAACAGCTGTATAAGGAAAAACAGGTGTACCTAATAAAAATATGCTTAGTGACTTGGGATAAACCAATAGATGTTCACAACTGATGGAGAGCCGTGAAAGAGAGATAGCGGTAAATAGTTACAATAACACAATTTTCCTGCACCTGTCGAGGATTTCTCCCAAAAAACGCAGAATGTGGGATGCACCTAAGGCATATGAAAGAGAGAGGGCAGAAGGAGTAAGTGAGAAATAGGAGGAAGGAAGGAAGGAAGGAAAGAAAGAAGGAAGGTAGGAAGGAAGGAAGGAAGGAAGGAAGAAAGGAAGGAAGGACGAAAGGAAGGAGAAAACACCCGGTGTTACTAAAACCCCCCAAAAAATGGTTTCCCCCTGTGGGTAAGCCTACAATGTGGATGAATCTTGAAAATATTGTGCTACGTGTTGTGTCAGTCATAACAGCTCACCTATTGTGCAATTCCGTTGATAGGAAATGTCCACAATATGGAAATCTATGCATATGGGATTGATCGCACTAGGTAGTTGCTACCTAGGGCTGAGGGTCAGGGAGAGGGTTTGAGACAGAATGAGGAGTGACTAATGTCTACAGGGTTTTTCTCTGGTCGGGTGTGATAAGACGTTCTACAATGGATTGCGAATTAAAATTGAATGTGCACCACCACAGGTATACTAAAAGCCACTCAATTCATGACTTTTAATGGGGGAATCTTCTGTGGCGCACTCTCATGGAGACCACGGCAGACATAGTGAGAGAGAAAAAGGTGAGTAAATATCTGAAACGGAGGCACAAAGAGAGAGAATGAGAAGCCCTGTGAATGGAAGGGAGAGCGAAAAGGGAAAATGGTCCTATTTACAAATGACAGATGTGAAACCGGGGTTCACATCAACAGTGTCACTGCCAGGGAGGAGGGTCATGCTAGCCATGTCACCGGTAGTGTGGCCCGCAGGGACGCCGACCTGCTGGAGCGTCGTGCCAGCATGGGCTCTGGCAGCCACGTGGGCCAGCAGGAGGGTCCCGCTGCACAGCTGTGGGGTGAGGATAGACTGGGTGGTGATATCGCCCATTACAGGGGCCTCTTCTGCTGGCAAGAGTGTGACAGTAGCAAGTAGATGGACAAGCCTGCGTGTGAGGACGGAATGCAGGAGGGGCTCTTGTGCGGCTGGGTGTGGGGCCCTCACGGGAACCGTGGAGAAATGGCCAGGTAACTGCGTCATGTGGGCTAGTAGATTGGCCAGGGCTTCGAACTGAAGGACAATAACGGGGAGTAGCTGTCAGGCCCTGGGAGTGTCTGAGTGTAAGTGGAGATGGGTTTGGGGTCACTGAGGGATGCGTGGGAGCCATCCCTGTATAGGTACAGGTCATAGGGAGATAGTCTCGTGAGGCCTGTGAGTGTCTAGGGTTGTCCTGGGTGCCTGGGGCTGACTGTGGCAGAAATGTGGGGAAGGCTGGAGAGAAGCTGGGAGACCCAGGAGAGTCCCTGAAGGCAGGGGGTGAAGAGGTGAAAGAAATGGGGGAGGGTTGCAGTAAGGTCCGTGAGTTTGTAGGTGATTCCTGGGTGCGGGAAGCTGACTCCAGGTGAAATCTGGAGATGGTCGGAGTGTAGCTGAGAGAGACAGAAGAGTCCTTGAGGGCTGGGGGTGAGAACATGAGGGAGACTGGGGAGTAAGTCAGTGAAATTCGTGAGTTCGGTGGTGTATCGTGGGTGCCTGGAACTGACTCCAGCTGGAATCTAGCGAAGTTTTGAGAGTAGCTGAAAGAGACACAGGAGTCCCTGTGGGCTGAGGGCAAAGACCTGAGAGAGACCAGGGAGGACCTCAGTGAAGTCTGTGAGTCTGTAGGTGATTCCGGAGTGTGGGAGGCTGAGTGCCGCTGAAATCTGGGCGTGGTGGGAGAGTAGCTGGGACAGACAGGAGAGTCCCAGGGGGCTGGGGGTGAAGACATGACAGAGACTGGGGAGTAACTCAGCGAAACTGCTGAGTTTGGTGGTGATACCTGGGTGCCTGGAACTGACTCCCGCTGAAATCTGGGCATGGTTGGAGAGTAGCTGGGACACACAGGAGAGTCCCTGAGGGCTGGGGGTGAAGACATGAGAGAGACCGGGGAGTACCTCAGTGAAACTGGTGAGTTTGGTGGTGACTCCGGGGTGCCTGGGACTGACTCCAGCTGAAATGCGTGCGTGGTTGGAGAGTAGCTGGGACAGACAGGAGAGTCCCTGAGGGCTGGTGAAGACATGAGAGAGACTGGAGAGTAAGTGAGTGAAATTGGTGAGTTTGGTGGTGCTTCCTGGGTGCCTGGAACTGACTCCCGCTGAAGTGTGGGCGTGGTTGGAGAGTAGCTGGGACACACAGGAGAGTCCCTGAGGGTTGGAGATAAAGACGTGCTAGAGAGTGAGGAGTAGCTGAGTGAAATTGGGGAGTTTGGTGGTGATTCCGGGGTGCCTGGAGCTGACTGCAGCTGAAATGTGGGCGTGGTTGGAGAGTAGCTGGGACAGACGGGAGAGTCCCTGAGGGATGGTGAAGACATGAGAGAGACTGGGGAGTAACGCAGTGAAATTGGTGAGTTTGGTGGTGATTTCTGGGTGCCTGCAACGGACTCCCGCTGAAGTGTGGGCGTGTTTGGAGAGTAGCTGGGACAGACAGGCGAGTCCCTGAGGGTTGGAGATAAAGACGTGCTAGAGACTGGGGAGTAACTCAGTGAAAGTGGTGGGCTTGGTGGTGATCCCTGGGTTCCTGGAACTGACCCGCGCTGAAATGTGGGCGTGGTTGGAGAGTAGCTGGGACAGACTGGAGGGTCCGTAAGGGCTGGGGGTGAAGACGTGAGAGAGACTGGTGAGGATCTCACTGAGGTCTGTGAGTTTGTAGGTGTTTCTGGGGTGTGGGGTAGAGACTCCCGCTGAAATCTGGGCGTAGTTGGAGAGTAGCTGGGACAGACAGGAGAGTCATGGGTGGCTGGGGGTGAGCTGCTGGATGATGGCAGTAAGAACATATGGTATATTATTGATGAATGAGGTGACTGTGAAGAATCTCCAGAGGAGGACACGGGAGAACACAATGACATGAGTGACTGTCCTGCTTGGTTAGGAAAGGGAAACGTAAAGTTGTGGAATTCTGTTGATGATGGATGTGAGAGTGGTGAAGCCCTGCGGGGTGATGTAGAGTACTTCCACATCCCTGGTGAGGAGCTGCCCCTTGGGTCTGAGTTTCTGGGAGGGGAGAGGGAGAAGCTGGGTGAGGCAGGCATGAATCTTGAGGAGTCAGGGCTGGGGGACCGCTCATATTCTCCCGAGACGTGTGAGTCTCTGGGGGACTCCTGGGTGCATGGGGCTGACTCCCGCAGGAACCTGGGGATGGCTGGAGAGTAACTGGGAGCCACAGGAGAGTCCCTGAGGCCTGGGGGTGAAGAGATGAAAGACACAGGGGTGGAGCACCGTGAGGCTCGTGAGTTTGTAGGTGATTCCCGGGTGTGGGGGGCTGACTCCAGCTGAAATCTGGGGTTGTTTGGAGAGTAGCTGGGAGACACAGGAGATCCCCCGAGAGCTGGGGGTGAGCTGCTGGGTGATGGCAGTAAGAACATGTGGTATATTATTGATGAACGTGGGGACTCTGAGGAATCCTCAGAGGAGGACACGGGAGAGCCCAATGGCTTCATTGATTGCCCATCACGGTGAGGACAGGGAAATGGGAGCTTGTGGGATTCTGGTGATGACAGAGGTGAGTGTGGTGAAGCCCTAGGGGATGGTGAATGGTAGCTCCGGATCCCTGGTGAGGAGCTTCCCCTGAAGCCTGAGTTTCTGAGAGGGGAGAGGGAGAAGCTGGGTGAGGCTCGCATGGACCTTGGGGAGTCCGTGCTGGGGGACCGTTCATAGGAAGAGCCGGACAAGACCCTACTGTTCTTAGGTGCAGACATGATTAGGAAACCTGCAGCTCCCAGGGGCCCCTACTAATTTTCTAACTCGCAGAAGGAAGGAGTGTGTGTGCGTGTGTGTGTGTGTGTGCGGTGTGAGGTATATGCCCCTTAAGAAAATGGAAATCAACCAACCAATGAGACAGACAGACAGACAGACAGACAGACAGAGATTCACTTGCCCAAGTGTTCTGTCCTGTCCTCTGAATCCGCTTCCAAGTCGCAAGACGCTGTGAGCTCCAAGTCAACGCAGAGTCCGCCAACCGCTCCGGCCGCTGATCCGCTCCGCGAAGATCTGAGTACAGGCCAGCCAGGGTGGGTTTAAATGGCCTCGGGCGCAGCCTAGCAGCGGAAAGGGCGGAGCTTCACTCCTCCTTTCCATCAGTCACCCCCAACTTTCCCAGGCTACACCTCGTAGGAAACTGTTCTCCTGCTTTGATTTCATGCGCCACCTTTGGGACAATCTAAGAACTTACAAGTTTTCTTGGCCAGATATATTAGGAATTGTATGCACTGAAACACTGAAAACCAACTAGTGGTTCTGTGGTTCCCACGTTGTGGTTTTGACACCAGCAGCATCCTTGCCACAATCAAACCCCGGAGATCCACAGATCTGCGGTGTAACAATACCTCCCCCTGATCCGGATGCATGGCAGTTTAAGAAGTCTTTCCGTGTAAGGGAAAAGACTTTGAAGAAAAGGTGGAGATATGCGTTGTAGAAACATTCTTTTGCTCTGGAACCACGTAGAGACTTGGGAGCCAGTTGGGAGGAGCATTCGTTGGATGAGGGTGCTCGGGTTAGGAATATCAAGGTGTGGCTCCAGATAATCCAATCATCTAATTAAGATTCCAGTTATGCTCATCTGTTTTAAAATTCCGTTTGGGTAAATTCTTTTAGTCAGACTGAGAATGGCAAAGCCTCAACCCCAATTTCCAGGGAGGGTTGAGAGCCTCAGGTGGAGTTGATCACCAATAGCCTATGGTTTAACCCGTCATGCCTATAGAATGAGGTCTCCATAAAAACCCAAAAGGACTGGGTTCAGAGAGCTTGTGGATAACACTTCCTGGAAGGTAGTGCACCCCTCCCCACACGCCGGGCCCCGCATTTATTTCTGAACTTTTTGCAAAGTCCGCTAAAATACAACGGCAAATGTAAGTGTTTCCCTGCGTGCTGTGAGCTCTTCCAGCCAATGAATGCAACTAAATCTGGGAGTGGTGGCAACCTGATTTATAGCCAGTTGCTGAGAAGCACAGGTAAAACAACGTGGGGCTTCCCATTGTTATTAGTGTGGGAGGCCTGTCTGGCGGGACTCGGCCCTTTGGAATCTAAAGCTATGTCCCGGTAGATAGCGTCACCATTGAATTAGAAGACACACATATGTTGAGAATAATCTTTCTGGTCATTTGCTGCATGTCTTATTTACAATATGTAATCAAATTCTTTATCCTGGCCTTATGGCACCTGGGTTGAGAACCATGATTTGAACCAAACATTGGTCTGTCACGTTCTGAGTTTGAAACTTTATTTTGCCTTTAGCGTTTTGCTATTGCTTTTTCATTTTCTTTTGTTTCGTTTCGTTTCTAAGTTCTGGGGTATATGTGCAGGATGTGCAGATTTGTTACTAAGGTAAACGTGTGCCATGGTGGTTCGCTGCACCTGTCAACCCATCACCTAGGTATTAAGCCCAGCATGCAGTAGCTGTTTTTCTTAACGCTCTGCCTCCCGAAAGGCCCCAGTGAGTGTTGTTCCCCTTCCTGTGTCCATGTGATCTCATTTTTCAGCTCTCATTATAAGTGAGAATGTGGCGTTTGGTTTTCTTTCCCTGGATTAGTTTGCTGAGCATAATGACCACACATCACCACTGTTTCTGTTTTTTAGTATAAAGAGTAGTATTTTATTGAATAAGATTTGCTCACAGAAAAATAAGCTTAAGTCTACAATGAATGCCAGACTCTACAGCAGAAAGCAATTTTCTCACTTTTCCACACACAATGGTTCCTACTAAGTGAAAAAACTTCATTCACAAATGTACTACTCTGTCTCAAAACATCTCACATAATCATACACTGTACTAAAGCCATTAGATCAGTTCTTCAGTCAGGTTAAAGAAGTATCCCTCTAATAACTGACTTTTATAATGCTATCAATATCCACTCCCAATCAGTCTGCCATTGTTAATGGTGTACAGCATTACGGAATACAATGGAATTGATGACGCCCATATCCACGGACACACCGTGACTTACGGTGGTTTGATTTATGATTTTTCAACGTTATGATGGGATTATTGGAATATTAGATGCGTTTCTGAGTTACAGTGGGTTTATGAGTATGCGACCCTATAGTCCAGAAACAGCTGTATAAGGAAAAACAGGTGTACCTAATAAAAATATGCTTAGTGACTTGGGATAAACCAATAGATGTTCACAACTGATGGAGAGCCGTGAAAGAGAGATAGCGGTAAATAGTTACAATAACACAATTTTCCTGCACCTGTCGAGGATTTCTCCCAAAAAACGCAGAATGTGGGATGCACCTAAGGCATATGAAAGAGAGAGGGCAGAAGGAGTAAGTGAGAAATAGGAGGAAGGAAGGAAGGAAGGAAAGAAAGAAGGAAGGTAGGAAGGAAGGAAGGAAGGAAGGAAGAAAGGAAGGAAGGACGAAAGGAAGGAGAAAACACCCGGTGTTACTAAAACCCCCCAAAAAATGGTTTCCCCCTGTGGGTAAGCCTACAATGTGGATGAATCTTGAAAATATTGTGCTACGTGTTGTGTCAGTCATAACAGCTCACCTATTGTGCAATTCCGTTGATAGGAAATGTCCACAATATGGAAATCTATGCATATGGGATTGATCGCACTAGGTAGTTGCTACCTAGGGCTGAGGGTCAGGGAGAGGGTTTGAGACAGAATGAGGAGTGACTAATGTCTACAGGGTTTTTCTCTGGTCGGGTGTGATAAGACGTTCTACAATGGATTGCGAATTAAAATTGAATGTGCACCACCACAGGTATACTAAAAGCCACTCAATTCATGACTTTTAATGGGGGAATCTTCTGTGGCGCACTCTCATGGAGACCACGGCAGACATAGTGAGAGAGAAAAAGGTGAGTAAATATCTGAAACGGAGGCACAAAGAGAGAGAATGAGAAGCCCTGTGAATGGAAGGGAGAGCGAAAAGGGAAAATGGTCCTATTTACAAATGACAGATGTGAAACCGGGGTTCACATCAACAGTGTCACTGCCAGGGAGGAGGGTCATGCTAGCCATGTCACCGGTAGTGTGGCCCGCAGGGACGCCGACCTGCTGGAGCGTCGTGCCAGCATGGGCTCTGGCAGCCACGTGGGCCAGCAGGAGGGTCCCGCTGCACAGCTGTGGGGTGAGGATAGACTGGGTGGTGATATCGCCCATTACAGGGGCCTCTTCTGCTGGCAAGAGTGTGACAGTAGCAAGTAGATGGACAAGCCTGCGTGTGAGGACGGAATGCAGGAGGGGCTCTTGTGCGGCTGGGTGTGGGGCCCTCACGGGAACCGTGGAGAAATGGCCAGGTAACTGCGTCATGTGGGCTAGTAGATTGGCCAGGGCTTCGAACTGAAGGACAATAACGGGGAGTAGCTGTCAGGCCCTGGGAGTGTCTGAGTGTAAGTGGAGATGGGTTTGGGGTCACTGAGGGATGCGTGGGAGCCATCCCTGTATAGGTACAGGTCATAGGGAGATAGTCTCGTGAGGCCTGTGAGTGTCTAGGGTTGTCCTGGGTGCCTGGGGCTGACTGTGGCAGAAATGTGGGGAAGGCTGGAGAGAAGCTGGGAGACCCAGGAGAGTCCCTGAAGGCAGGGGGTGAAGAGGTGAAAGAAATGGGGGAGGGTTGCAGTAAGGTCCGTGAGTTTGTAGGTGATTCCTGGGTGCGGGAAGCTGACTCCAGGTGAAATCTGGAGATGGTCGGAGTGTAGCTGAGAGAGACAGAAGAGTCCTTGAGGGCTGGGGGTGAGAACATGAGGGAGACTGGGGAGTAAGTCAGTGAAATTCGTGAGTTCGGTGGTGTATCGTGGGTGCCTGGAACTGACTCCAGCTGGAATCTAGCGAAGTTTTGAGAGTAGCTGAAAGAGACACAGGAGTCCCTGTGGGCTGAGGGCAAAGACCTGAGAGAGACCAGGGAGGACCTCAGTGAAGTCTGTGAGTCTGTAGGTGATTCCGGAGTGTGGGAGGCTGAGTGCCGCTGAAATCTGGGCGTGGTGGGAGAGTAGCTGGGACAGACAGGAGAGTCCCAGGGGGCTGGGGGTGAAGACATGACAGAGACTGGGGAGTAACTCAGCGAAACTGCTGAGTTTGGTGGTGATACCTGGGTGCCTGGAACTGACTCCCGCTGAAATCTGGGCATGGTTGGAGAGTAGCTGGGACACACAGGAGAGTCCCTGAGGGCTGGGGGTGAAGACATGAGAGAGACCGGGGAGTACCTCAGTGAAACTGGTGAGTTTGGTGGTGACTCCGGGGTGCCTGGGACTGACTCCAGCTGAAATGCGTGCGTGGTTGGAGAGTAGCTGGGACAGACAGGAGAGTCCCTGAGGGCTGGTGAAGACATGAGAGAGACTGGAGAGTAAGTGAGTGAAATTGGTGAGTTTGGTGGTGCTTCCTGGGTGCCTGGAACTGACTCCCGCTGAAGTGTGGGCGTGGTTGGAGAGTAGCTGGGACACACAGGAGAGTCCCTGAGGGTTGGAGATAAAGACGTGCTAGAGAGTGAGGAGTAGCTGAGTGAAATTGGGGAGTTTGGTGGTGATTCCGGGGTGCCTGGAGCTGACTGCAGCTGAAATGTGGGCGTGGTTGGAGAGTAGCTGGGACAGACGGGAGAGTCCCTGAGGGATGGTGAAGACATGAGAGAGACTGGGGAGTAACGCAGTGAAATTGGTGAGTTTGGTGGTGATTTCTGGGTGCCTGCAACGGACTCCCGCTGAAGTGTGGGCGTGTTTGGAGAGTAGCTGGGACAGACAGGCGAGTCCCTGAGGGTTGGAGATAAAGACGTGCTAGAGACTGGGGAGTAACTCAGTGAAAGTGGTGGGCTTGGTGGTGATCCCTGGGTTCCTGGAACTGACCCGCGCTGAAATGTGGGCGTGGTTGGAGAGTAGCTGGGACAGACTGGAGGGTCCGTAAGGGCTGGGGGTGAAGACGTGAGAGAGACTGGCGAGGATCTCACTGAGGTCTGTGAGTTTGTAGGTGTTTCTGGGGTGTGGGGTAGAGACTCCCGCTGAAATCTGGGCGTAGTTGGAGAGTAGCTGGGACAGACAGGAGAGTCATGGGTGGCTGGGGGTGAGCTGCTGGATGATGGCAGTAAGAACATATGGTATATTATTGATGAATGAGGTGACTGTGAAGAATCTCCAGAGGAGGACACGGGAGAACACAATGACATGAGTGACTGTCCTGCTTGGTTAGGAAAGGGAAACGTAAAGTTGTGGAATTCTGTTGATGATGGATGTGAGAGTGGTGAAGCCCTGCGGGGTGATGTAGAGTACTTCCACATCCCTGGTGAGGAGCTGCCCCTTGGGTCTGAGTTTCTGGGAGGGGAGAGGGAGAAGCTGGGTGAGGCAGGCATGAATCTTGAGGAGTCAGGGCTGGGGGACCGCTCATATTCTCCCGAGACGTGTGAGTCTCTGGGGGACTCCTGGGTGCATGGGGCTGACTCCCGCAGGAACCTGGGGATGGCTGGAGAGTAACTGGGAGCCACAGGAGAGTCCCTGAGGCCTGGGGGTGAAGAGATGAAAGACACAGGGGTGGAGCACCGTGAGGCTCGTGAGTTTGTAGGTGATTCCCGGGTGTGGGGGGCTGACTCCAGCTGAAATCTGGGGTTGTTTGGAGAGTAGCTGGGAGACACAGGAGATCCCCCGAGAGCTGGGGGTGAGCTGCTGGGTGATGGCAGTAAGAACATGTGGTATATTATTGATGAACGTGGGGACTCTGAGGAATCCTCAGAGGAGGACACGGGAGAGCCCAATGGCTTCATTGATTGCCCATCACGGTGAGGACAGGGAAATGGGAGCTTGTGGGATTCTGGTGATGACAGAGGTGAGTGTGGTGAAGCCCTAGGGGATGGTGAATGGTAGCTCCGGATCCCTGGTGAGGAGCTTCCCCTGAAGCCTGAGTTTCTGAGAGGGGAGAGGGAGAAGCTGGGTGAGGCTCGCATGGACCTTGGGGAGTCCGTGCTGGGGGACCGTTCATAGGAAGAGCCGGACAAGACCCTACTGTTCTTAGGTGCAGACATGATTAGGAAACCTGCAGCTCCCAGGGGCCCCTACTAATTTTCTAACTCGCAGAAGGAAGGAGTGTGTGTGCGTGTGTGTGTGTGTGTGCGGTGTGAGGTATATGCCCCTTAAGAAAATGGAAATCACCCAACCAATGAGACAGACAGACAGACAGACAGACAGACAGAGATTCACTTGCCCAAGTGTTCTGTCCTGTCCTCTGAATCCGCTTCCAAGTCGCAAGACGCTGTGAGCTCCAAGTCAACGCAGAGTCCGCCAACCGCTCCGGCCGCTGATCCGCTCCGCGAAGATCTGAGTACAGGCCAGCCAGGGTGGGTTTAAATGGCCTCGGGCGCAGCCTAGCAGCGGAAAGGGTGGAGCTTCACTCCTCCTTTCCATCAGTCACCCCCAACTTTCCCAGGCTACACCTCGTAGGAAACTGTTCTCCTGCTTTGATTTCATGCGCCACCTTTGGGACAATCTAAGAACTTACAAGTTTTCTTGGCCAGATATATTAGGAATTGTATGCACTGAAACACTGAAAACCAACTAGTGGTTCTGTGGTTCCCACGTTGTGGTTTTGACACCAGCAGCATCCTTGCCACAATCAAACCCCGGAGATCCACAGATCTGCGGTGTAACAATACCTCCCCCTGATCCGGATGCATGGCAGTTTAAGAAGTCTTTCCGTGTAAGGGAAAAGACTTTGAAGAAAAGGTGGAGATATGCGTTGTATAAACATTCTTTTGCTCTGGAACCACGTAGAGACTTGGGAGCCAGTTGGGAGGAGCATTCGTTGGATGAGGGTGCTCGGGTTAGGAATATCAAGGTGTGGCTCCAGATAATCCAATCATCTAATTAAGATTCCAGTTATGCTCATCTGTTTTAAAATTCCGTTTGGGTAAATTCTTTTAGTCAGACTGAGAATGGCAAAGCCTCAACCCCAATTTCCAGGGAGGGTTGAGAGCCTCAGGTGGAGTTGATCACCAATAGCCTATGGTTTAACCCGTCATGCCTATAGAATGAGGTCTCCATAAAAACCCAAAAGGACTGGGTTCAGAGAGCTTGTGGATAACACTTCCTGGAAGGTAGTGCACCCCTCCCCACACGCCGGGCCCCGCATTTATTTCTGAACTTTTTGCAAAGTCCGCTAAAATACAACGGCAAATGTAAGTGTTTCCCTGCGTGCTGTGAGCTCTTCCAGCCAATGAATGCAACTAAATCTGGGAGTGGTGGCAACCTGATTTATAGCCAGTTGCTGAGAAGCACAGGTAAAACAACGTGGGGCTTCCCATTGTTATTAGTGTGGGAGGCCTGTCTGGCGGGACTCGGCCCTTTGGAATCTAAAGCTATGTCCCGGTAGATAGCGTCACCATTGAATTAGAAGACACACATATGTTGAGAATAATCTTTCTGGTCATTTGCTGCATGTCTTATTTACAATATGTAATCAAATTCTTTATCCTGGCCTTATGGCACCTGGGTTGAGAACCATGATTTGAACCAAACATTGGTCTGTCACGTTCTGAGTTTGAAACTTTATTTTGCCTTTAGCGTTTTGCTATTGCTTTTTCATTTTCTTTTGTTTCGTTTCGTTTCTAAGTTCTGGGGTATATGTGCAGGATGTGCAGATTTGTTACTAAGGTAAACGTGTGCCATGGTGGTTCGCTGCACCTGTCAACCCATCACCTAGGTATTAAGCCCAGCATGCAGTAGCTGTTTTTCTTAACGCTCTGCCTCCCGAAAGGCCCCAGTGAGTGTTGTTCCCCTTCCTGTGTCCATGTGATCTCATTTTTCAGCTCTCATTATAAGTGAGAATGTGGCGTTTGGTTTTCTTTCCCTGGATTAGTTTGCTGAGCATAATGACCACACATCACCACTGTTTCTGTTTTTTAGTATAAAGAGTAGTATTTTATTGAATAAGATTTGCTCACAGAAAAATAAGCTTAAGTCTACAATGAATGCCAGACTCTACAGCAGAAAGCAATTTTCTCACTTTTCCACACACAATGGTTCCTACTAAGTGAAAAAACTTCATTCACAAATGTACTACTCTGTCTCAAAACATCTCACATAATCATGCACTGTACTAAAGCCATTAGATCAGTTCTTCAGTCAGGTTAAAGAAGTATCCCTCTAATAACTGACTTTTATAATGCTATCAATATCCACTCCCAATCAGTCTGCCATTGTTAATGGTGTACAGCATTACGGAATACAATGGAATTGATGACGCCCATATCCACGGACACACCGTGACTTACGGTGGTTTGATTTATGATTTTTCAACGTTATGATGGGATTATTGGAATATTAGATGCGTTTCTGAGTTACAGTGGGTTTATGAGTATGCGACCCTATAGTCCAGAAACAGCTGTATAAGGAAAAACAGGTGTACCTAATAAAAATATGCTTAGTGACTTGGGATAAACCAATAGATGTTCACAACTGATGGAGAGCCGTGAAAGAGAGATAGCGGTAAATAGTTACAATAACACAATTTTCCTGCACCTGTCGAGGATTTCTCCCAAAAAACGCAGAATGTGGGATGCACCTAAGGCATATGAAAGAGAGAGGGCAGAAGGAGTAAGTGAGAAATAGGAGGAAGGAAGGAAGGAAGGAAAGAAAGAAGGAAGGTAGGAAGGAAGGAAGGAAGGAAGGAAGGAAGGAAGGAAGGAAAGAAAGACGAAAGGAAGGAGAAAACACCCGGTGTTACTAAAACCCCCCAAAAAATGGTTTCCCCCTGTGGGTAAGCCTACAATGTGGATGAATCTTGAAAATATTGTGCTACGTGTTGTGTCAGTCATAACAGCTCACCTATTGTGCAATTCCGTTGATAGGAAATGTCCACAATATGGAAATCTATGCATATGGGATTGATCGCACTAGGTAGTTGCTACCTAGGGCTGAGGGTCAGGGAGAGGGTTTGAGACAGAATGAGGAGTGACTAATGTCTACAGGGTTTTTCTCTGGTCGGGTGTGATAAGACGTTCTACAATGGATTGCGAATTAAAATTGAATGTGCACCACCACAGGTATACTAAAAGCCACTCAATTCATGACTTTTAATGGGGGAATCTTCTGTGGCGCACTCTCATGGAGACCACGGCAGACATAGTGAGAGAGAAAAAGGTGAGTAAATATCTGAAACGGAGGCACAAAGAGAGAGAATGAGAAGCCCTGTGAATGGAAGGGAGAGCGAAAAGGGAAAATGGTCCTATTTACAAATGACAGATGTGAAACCGGGGTTCACATCAACAGTGTCACTGCCAGGGAGGAGGGTCATGCTAGCCATGTCACCGGTAGTGTGGCCCGCAGGGACGCCGACCTGCTGGAGCGTCGTGCCAGCATGGGCTCTGGCAGCCACGTGGGCCAGCAGGAGGGTCCCGCTGCACAGCTGTGGGGTGAGGATAGACTGGGTGGTGATATCGCCCATTACAGGGGCCTCTTCTGCTGGCAAGAGTGTGACAGTAGCAAGTAGATGGACAAGCCTGCGTGTGAGGACGGAATGCAGGAGGGGCTCTTGTGCGGCTGGGTGTGGGGCCCTCACGGGAACCGTGGAGAAATGGCCAGGTAACTGCGTCATGTGGGCTAGTAGATTGGCCAGGGCTTCGAACTGAAGGACAATAACGGGGAGTAGCTGTCAGGCCCTGGGAGTGTCTGAGTGTAAGTGGAGATGGGTTTGGGGTCACTGAGGGATGCGTGGGAGCCATCCCTGTATAGGTACAGGTCATAGGGAGATAGTCTCGTGAGGCCTGTGAGTGTCTAGGGTTGTCCTGGGTGCCTGGGGCTGACTGTGGCAGAAATGTGGGGAAGGCTGGAGAGAAGCTGGGAGACCCAGGAGAGTCCCTGAAGGCAGGGGGTGAAGAGGTGAAAGAAATGGGGGAGGGTTGCAGTAAGGTCCGTGAGTTTGTAGGTGATTCCTGGGTGCGGGAAGCTGACTCCAGGTGAAATCTGGAGATGGTCGGAGTGTAGCTGAGAGAGACAGAAGAGTCCTTGAGGGCTGGGGGTGAGAACATGAGGGAGACTGGGGAGTAAGTCAGTGAAATTCGTGAGTTCGGTGGTGTATCGTGGGTGCCTGGAACTGACTCCAGCTGGAATCTAGCGAAGTTTTGAGAGTAGCTGAAAGAGACACAGGAGTCCCTGTGGGCTGAGGGCAAAGACCTGAGAGAGACCAGGGAGGACCTCAGTGAAGTCTGTGAGTCTGTAGGTGATTCCGGAGTGTGGGAGGCTGAGTGCCGCTGAAATCTGGGCGTGGTGGGAGAGTAGCTGGGACAGACAGGAGAGTCCCAGGGGGCTGGGGGTGAAGACATGACAGAGACTGGGGAGTAACTCAGCGAAACTGCTGAGTTTGGTGGTGATACCTGGGTGCCTGGAACTGACTCCCGCTGAAATCTGGGCATGGTTGGAGAGTAGCTGGGACACACAGGAGAGTCCCTGAGGGCTGGGGGTGAAGACATGAGAGAGACCGGGGAGTACCTCAGTGAAACTGGTGAGTTTGGTGGTGACTCCGGGGTGCCTGGGACTGACTCCAGCTGAAATGCGTGCGTGGTTGGAGAGTAGCTGGGACAGACAGGAGAGTCCCTGAGGGCTGGTGAAGACATGAGAGAGACTGGAGAGTAAGTGAGTGAAATTGGTGAGTTTGGTGGTGCTTCCTGGGTGCCTGGAACTGACTCCCGCTGAAGTGTGGGCGTGGTTGGAGAGTAGCTGGGACACACAGGAGAGTCCCTGAGGGTTGGAGATAAAGACGTGCTAGAGAGTGAGGAGTAGCTGAGTGAAATTGGGGAGTTTGGTGGTGATTCCGGGGTGCCTGGAGCTGACTGCAGCTGAAATGTGGGCGTGGTTGGAGAGTAGCTGGGACAGACGGGAGAGTCCCTGAGGGATGGTGAAGACATGAGAGAGACTGGGGAGTAACGCAGTGAAATTGGTGAGTTTGGTGGTGATTTCTGGGTGCCTGCAACGGACTCCCGCTGAAGTGTGGGCGTGTTTGGAGAGTAGCTGGGACAGACAGGCGAGTCCCTGAGGGTTGGAGATAAAGACGTGCTAGAGACTGGGGAGTAACTCAGTGAAAGTGGTGGGCTTGGTGGTGATCCCTGGGTTCCTGGAACTGACCCGCGCTGAAATGTGGGCGTGGTTGGAGAGTAGCTGGGACAGACTGGAGGGTCCGTAAGGGCTGGGGGTGAAGACGTGAGAGAGACTGGCGAGGATCTCACTGAGGTCTGTGAGTTTGTAGGTGTTTCTGGGGTGTGGGGTAGAGACTCCCGCTGAAATCTGGGCGTAGTTGGAGAGTAGCTGGGACAGACAGGAGAGTCATGGGTGGCTGGGGGTGAGCTGCTGGATGATGGCAGTAAGAACATATGGTATATTATTGATGAATGAGGTGACTGTGAAGAATCTCCAGAGGAGGACACGGGAGAACACAATGACATGAGTGACTGTCCTGCTTGGTTAGGAAAGGGAAACGTAAAGTTGTGGAATTCTGTTGATGATGGATGTGAGAGTGGTGAAGCCCTGCGGGGTGATGTAGAGTACTTCCACATCCCTGGTGAGGAGCTGCCCCTTGGGTCTGAGTTTCTGGGAGGGGAGAGGGAGAAGCTGGGTGAGGCAGGCATGAATCTTGAGGAGTCAGGGCTGGGGGACCGCTCATATTCTCCCGAGACGTGTGAGTCTCTGGGGGACTCCTGGGTGCATGGGGCTGACTCCCGCAGGAACCTGGGGATGGCTGGAGAGTAACTGGGAGCCACAGGAGAGTCCCTGAGGCCTGGGGGTGAAGAGATGAAAGACACAGGGGTGGAGCACCGTGAGGCTCGTGAGTTTGTAGGTGATTCCCGGGTGTGGGGGGCTGACTCCAGCTGAAATCTGGGGTTGTTTGGAGAGTAGCTGGGAGACACAGGAGATCCCCCGAGAGCTGGGGGTGAGCTGCTGGGTGATGGCAGTAAGAACATGTGGTATATTATTGATGAACGTGGGGACTCTGAGGAATCCTCAGAGGAGGACACGGGAGAGCCCAATGGCTTCATTGATTGCCCATCACGGTGAGGACAGGGAAATGGGAGCTTGTGGGATTCTGGTGATGACAGAGGTGAGTGTGGTGAAGCCCTAGGGGATGGTGAATGGTAGCTCCGGATCCCTGGTGAGGAGCTTCCCCTGAAGCCTGAGTTTCTGAGAGGGGAGAGGGAGAAGCTGGGTGAGGCTCGCATGGACCTTGGGGAGTCCGTGCTGGGGGACCGTTCATAGGAAGAGCCGGACAAGACCCTACTGTTCTTAGGTGCAGACATGATTAGGAAACCTGCAGCTCCCAGGGGCCCCTACTAATTTTCTAACTCGCAGAAGGAAGGAGTGTGTGTGCGTGTGTGTGTGTGTGTGCGGTGTGAGGTATGTGCCCCTTAAGAAAATGGAAATCAACCAACCAATGAGACAGACAGACAGACAGACAGACAGACAGAGATTCACTTGCCCAAGTGTTCTGTCCTGTCCTCTGAATCCGCTTCCAAGTCGCAAGACGCTGTGAGCTCCAAGTCAACGCAGAGTCCGCCAACCGCTCCGGCCGCTGATCCGCTCCGCGAAGATCTGAGTACAGGCCAGCCAGGGTGGGTTTAAATGGCCTCGGGCGCAGCCTAGCAGCGGAAAGGGCGGAGCTTCACTCCTCCTTTCCATCAGTCACCCCCAACTTTCCCAGGCTACACCTCGTAGGAAACTGTTCTCCTGCTTTGATTTCATGCGCCACCTTTGGGACAATCTAAGAACTTACAAGTTTTCTTGGCCAGATATATTAGGAATTGTATGCACTGAAACACTGAAAACCAACTAGTGGTTCTGTGGTTCCCACGTTGTGGTTTTGACACCAGCAGCATCCTTGCCACAATCAAACCCCGGAGATCCACAGATCTGCGGTGTAACAATACCTCCCCCTGATCCGGATGCATGGCAGTTTAAGAAGTCTTTCCGTGTAAGGGAAAAGACTTTGAAGAAAAGGTGGAGATATGCGTTGTAGAAACATTCTTTTGCTCTGGAACCACGTAGAGACTTGGGAGCCAGTTGGGAGGAGCATTCGTTGGATGAGGGTGCTCGGGTTAGGAATATCAAGGTGTGGCTCCAGATAATCCAATCATCTAATTAAGATTCCAGTTATGCTCATCTGTTTTAAAATTCCATTTGGGTAAATTCTTTTAGTCAGACTGAGAATGGCAAAGCCTCAACCCCAATTTCCAGGGAGGGTTGAGAGCCTCAGGTGGAGTTGATCACCAATAGCCTATGGTTTAACCCGTCATGCCTATAGAATGAGGTCTCCATAAAAACCCAAAAGGACTGGGTTCAGAGAGCTTGTGGATAACACTTCCTGGAAGGTAGTGCACCCCTCCCCACACGCCGGGCCCCGCATTTATTTCTGAACTTTTTGCAAAGTCCGCTAAAATACAACGGCAAATGTAAGTGTTTCCCTGCGTGCTGTGAGCTCTTCCAGCCAATGAATGCAACTAAATCTGGGAGTGGTGGCAACCTGATTTATAGCCAGTTGCTGAGAAGCACAGGTAAAACAACGTGGGGCTTCCCATTGTTATTAGTGTGGGAGGCCTGTCTGGCGGGACTCGGCCCTTTGGAATCTAAAGCTATGTCCCGGTAGATAGCGTCACCATTGAATTAGAAGACACACATATGTTGAGAATAATCTTTCTGGTCATTTGCTGCATGTCTTATTTACAATATGTAATCAAATTCTTTATCCTGGCCTTATGGCACCTGGGTTGAGAACCATGATTTGAACCAAACATTGGTCTGTCACGTTCTGAGTTTGAAACTTTATTTTGCCTTTAGCGTTTTGCTATTGCTTTTTCGTTTTCTTTTGTTTCGTTTCGTTTCTAAGTTCTGGGGTATATGTGCAGGATGTGCAGATTTGTTACTAAGGTAAACGTGTGCCATGGTGGTTCGCTGCACCTGTCAACCCATCACCTAGGTATTAAGCCCAGCATGCAGTAGCTGTTTTTCTTAACGCTCTGCCTCCCGAAAGGCCCCAGTGAGTGTTGTTCCCCTTCCTGTGTCCATGTGATCTCATTTTTCAGCTCTCATTATAAGTGAGAATGTGGCGTTTGGTTTTCTTTCCCTGGATTAGTTTGCTGAGCATAATGACCACACATCACCACTGTTTCTGTTTTTTAGTATAAAGAGTAGTATTTTATTGAATAAGATTTGCTCACAGAAAAATAAGCTTAAGTCTACAATGAATGCCAGACTCTACAGCAGAAAGCAATTTTCTCACTTTTCCACACACAATGGTTCCTACTAAGTGAAAAAACTTCATTCACAAATGTACTACTCTGTCTCAAAACATCTCACATAATCATGCACTGTACTAAAGCCATTAGATCAGTTCTTCAGTCAGGTTAAAGAAGTATCCCTCTAATAACTGACTTTTATAATGCTATCAATATCCACTCCCAATCAGTCTGCCATTGTTAATGGTGTACAGCATTACGGAATACAATGGAATTGATGACGCCCATATCCACGGACACACCGTGACTTACGGTGGTTTGATTTATGATTTTTCAACGTTATGATGGGATTATTGGAATATTAGATGCGTTTCTGAGTTACAGTGGGTTTATGAGTATGCGACCCTATAGTCCAGAAACAGCTGTATAAGGAAAAACAGGTGTACCTAATAAAAATATGCTTAGTGACTTGGGATAAACCAATAGATGTTCACAACTGATGGAGAGCCGTGAAAGAGAGATAGCGGTAAATAGTTACAATAACACAATTTTCCTGCACCTGTCGAGGATTTCTCCCAAAAAACGCAGAATGTGGGATGCACCTAAGGCATATGAAAGAGAGAGGGCAGAAGGAGTAAGTGAGAAATAGGAGGAAGGAAGGAAGGAAGGAAAGAAAGAAGGAAGGTAGGAAGGAAGGAAGGAAGGAAGGAAGAAAGGGAGGAAGGACGAAAGGAAGGAGAAAACACCCGGTGTTACTAAAACCCCCCAAAAAATGGTTTCCCCCTGTGGGTAAGCCTACAATGTGGATGAATCTTGAAAATATTGTGCTACGTGTTGTGTCAGTCATAACAGCTCACCTATTGTGCAATTCCGTTGATAGGAAATGTCCACAATATGGAAATCTATGCATATGGGATTGATCGCACTAGGTAGTTGCTACCTAGGGCTGAGGGTCAGGGAGAGGGTTTGAGACAGAATGAGGAGTGACTAATGTCTACAGGGTTTTTCTCTGGTCGGGTGTGATAAGACGTTCTACAATGGATTGCGAATTAAAATTGAATGTGCACCACCACAGGTATACTAAAAGCCACTCAATTCATGACTTTTAATGGGGGAATCTTCTGTGGCGCACTCTCATGGAGACCACGGCAGACATAGTGAGAGAGAAAAAGGTGAGTAAATATCTGAAACGGAGGCACAAAGAGAGAGAATGAGAAGCCCTGTGAATGGAAGGGAGAGCGAAAAGGGAAAATGGTCCTATTTACAAATGACAGATGTGAAACCGGGGTTCACATCAACAGTGTCACTGCCAGGGAGGAGGGTCATGCTAGCCATGTCACCGGTAGTGTGGCCCGCAGGGACGCCGACCTGCTGGAGCGTCGTGCCAGCATGGGCTCTGGCAGCCACGTGGGCCAGCAGGAGGGTCCCGCTGCACAGCTGTGGGGTGAGGATAGACTGGGTGGTGATATCGCCCATTACAGGGGCCTCTTCTGCTGGCAAGAGTGTGACAGTAGCAAGTAGATGGACAAGCCTGCGTGTGAGGACGGAATGCAGGAGGGGCTCTTGTGCGGCTGGGTGTGGGGCCCTCACGGGAACCGTGGAGAAATGGCCAGGTAACTGCGTCATGTGGGCTAGTAGATTGGCCAGGGCTTCGAACTGAAGGACAATAACGGGGAGTAGCTGTCAGGCCCTGGGAGTGTCTGAGTGTAAGTGGAGATGGGTTTGGGGTCACTGAGGGATGCGTGGGAGCCATCCCTGTATAGGTACAGGTCATAGGGAGATAGTCTCGTGAGGCCTGTGAGTGTCTAGGGTTGTCCTGGGTGCCTGGGGCTGACTGTGGCAGAAATGTGGGGAAGGCTGGAGAGAAGCTGGGAGACCCAGGAGAGTCCCTGAAGGCAGGGGGTGAAGAGGTGAAAGAAATGGGGGAGGGTTGCAGTAAGGTCCGTGAGTTTGTAGGTGATTCCTGGGTGCGGGAAGCTGACTCCAGGTGAAATCTGGAGATGGTCGGAGTGTAGCTGAGAGAGACAGAAGAGTCCTTGAGGGCTGGGGGTGAGAACATGAGGGAGACTGGGGAGTAAGTCAGTGAAATTCGTGAGTTCGGTGGTGTATCGTGGGTGCCTGGAACTGACTCCAGCTGGAATCTAGCGAAGTTTTGAGAGTAGCTGAAAGAGACACAGGAGTCCCTGTGGGCTGAGGGCAAAGACCTGAGAGAGACCAGGGAGGACCTCAGTGAAGTCTGTGAGTCTGTAGGTGATTCCGGAGTGTGGGAGGCTGAGTGCCGCTGAAATCTGGGCGTGGTGGGAGAGTAGCTGGGACAGACAGGAGAGTCCCAGGGGGCTGGGGGTGAAGACATGACAGAGACTGGGGAGTAACTCAGCGAAACTGCTGAGTTTGGTGGTGATACCTGGGTGCCTGGAACTGACTCCCGCTGAAATCTGGGCATGGTTGGAGAGTAGCTGGGACACACAGGAGAGTCCCTGAGGGCTGGGGGTGAAGACATGAGAGAGACCGGGGAGTACCTCAGTGAAACTGGTGAGTTTGGTGGTGACTCCGGGGTGCCTGGGACTGACTCCAGCTGAAATGCGTGCGTGGTTGGAGAGTAGCTGGGACAGACAGGAGAGTCCCTGAGGGCTGGTGAAGACATGAGAGAGACTGGAGAGTAAGTGAGTGAAATTGGTGAGTTTGGTGGTGCTTCCTGGGTGCCTGGAACTGACTCCCGCTGAAGTGTGGGCGTGGTTGGAGAGTAGCTGGGACACACAGGAGAGTCCCTGAGGGTTGGAGATAAAGACGTGCTAGAGAGTGAGGAGTAGCTGAGTGAAATTGGGGAGTTTGGTGGTGATTCCGGGGTGCCTGGAGCTGACTGCAGCTGAAATGTGGGCGTGGTTGGAGAGTAGCTGGGACAGACGGGAGAGTCCCTGAGGGATGGTGAAGACATGAGAGAGACTGGGGAGTAACGCAGTGAAATTGGTGAGTTTGGTGGTGATTTCTGGGTGCCTGCAACGGACTCCCGCTGAAGTGTGGGCGTGTTTGGAGAGTAGCTGGGACAGACAGGCGAGTCCCTGAGGGTTGGAGATAAAGACGTGCTAGAGACTGGGGAGTAACTCAGTGAAAGTGGTGGGCTTGGTGGTGATCCCTGGGTTCCTGGAACTGACCCGCGCTGAAATGTGGGCGTGGTTGGAGAGTAGCTGGGACAGACTGGAGGGTCCGTAAGGGCTGGGGGTGAAGACGTGAGAGAGACTGGCGAGGATCTCACTGAGGTCTGTGAGTTTGTAGGTGTTTCTGGGGTGTGGGGTAGAGACTCCCGCTGAAATCTGGGCGTAGTTGGAGAGTAGCTGGGACAGACAGGAGAGTCATGGGTGGCTGGGGGTGAGCTGCTGGATGATGGCAGTAAGAACATATGGTATATTATTGATGAATGAGGTGACTGTGAAGAATCTCCAGAGGAGGACACGGGAGAACACAATGACATGAGTGACTGTCCTGCTTGGTTAGGAAAGGGAAACGTAAAGTTGTGGAATTCTGTTGATGATGGATGTGAGAGTGGTGAAGCCCTGCGGGGTGATGTAGAGTACTTCCACATCCCTGGTGAGGAGCTGCCCCTTGGGTCTGAGTTTCTGGGAGGGGAGAGGGAGAAGCTGGGTGAGGCAGGCATGAATCTTGAGGAGTCAGGGCTGGGGGACCGCTCATATTCTCCCGAGACGTGTGAGTCTCTGGGGGACTCCTGGGTGCATGGGGCTGACTCCCGCAGGAACCTGGGGATGGCTGGAGAGTAACTGGGAGCCACAGGAGAGTCCCTGAGGCCTGGGGGTGAAGAGATGAAAGACACAGGGGTGGAGCACCGTGAGGCTCGTGAGTTTGTAGGTGATTCCCGGGTGTGGGGGGCTGACTCCAGCTGAAATCTGGGGTTGTTTGGAGAGTAGCTGGGAGACACAGGAGATCCCCCGAGAGCTGGGGGTGAGCTGCTGGGTGATGGCAGTAAGAACATGTGGTATATTATTGATGAACGTGGGGACTCTGAGGAATCCTCAGAGGAGGACACGGGAGAGCCCAATGGCTTCATTGATTGCCCATCACGGTGAGGACAGGGAAATGGGAGCTTGTGGGATTCTGGTGATGACAGAGGTGAGTGTGGTGAAGCCCTAGGGGATGGTGAATGGTAGCTCCGGATCCCTGGTGAGGAGCTTCCCCTGAAGCCTGAGTTTCTGAGAGGGGAGAGGGAGAAGCTGGGTGAGGCTCGCATGGACCTTGGGGAGTCCGTGCTGGGGGACCGTTCATAGGAAGAGCCGGACAAGACCCTACTGTTCTTAGGTGCAGACATGATTAGGAAACCTGCAGCTCCCAGGGGCCCCTACTAATTTTCTAACTCGCAGAAGGAAGGAGTGTGTGTGCGTGTGTGTGTGTGTGTGCGGTGTGAGGTATGTGCCCCTTAAGAAAATGGAAATCAACCAACCAATGAGACAGACAGACAGACAGACAGACAGACAGAGATTCACTTGCCCAAGTGTTCTGTCCTGTCCTCTGAATCCGCTTCCAAGTCGCAAGACGCTGTGAGCTCCAAGTCAACGCAGAGTCCGCCAACCGCTCCGGCCGCTGATCCGCTCCGCGAAGATCTGAGTACAGGCCAGCCAGGGTGGGTTTAAATGGCCTCGGGCGCAGCCTAGCAGCGGAAAGGGCGGAGCTTCACTCCTCCTTTCCATCAGTCACCCCCAACTTTCCCAGGCTACACCTCGTAGGAAACTGTTCTCCTGCTTTGATTTCATGCGCCACCTTTGGGACAATCTAAGAACTTACAAGTTTTCTTGGCCAGATATATTAGGAATTGTATGCACTGAAACACTGAAAACCAACTAGTGGTTCTGTGGTTCCCACGTTGTGGTTTTGACACCAGCAGCATCCTTGCCACAATCAAACCCCGGAGATCCACAGATCTGCGGTGTAACAATACCTCCCCCTGATCCGGATGCATGGCAGTTTAAGAAGTCTTTCCGTGTAAGGGAAAAGACTTTGAAGAAAAGGTGGAGATATGCGTTGTAGAAACATTCTTTTGCTCTGGAACCACGTAGAGACTTGGGAGCCAGTTGGGAGGAGCATTCGTTGGATGAGGGTGCTCGGGTTAGGAATATCAAGGTGTGGCTCCAGATAATCCAATCATCTAATTAAGATTCCAGTTATGCTCATCTGTTTTAAAATTCCGTTTGGGTAAATTCTTTTAGTCAGACTGAGAATGGCAAAGCCTCAACCCCAATTTCCAGGGAGGGTTGAGAGCCTCAGGTGGAGTTGATCACCAATAGCCTATGGTTTAACCCGTCATGCCTATAGAATGAGGTCTCCATAAAAACCCAAAAGGACTGGGTTCAGAGAGCTTGTGGATAACACTTCCTGGAAGGTAGTGCACCCCTCCCCACACGCCGGGCCCCGCATTTATTTCTGAACTTTTTGCAAAGTCCGCTAAAATACAACGGCAAATGTAAGTGTTTCCCTGCGTGCTGTGAGCTCTTCCAGCCAATGAATGCAACTAAATCTGGGAGTGGTGGCAACCTGATTTATAGCCAGTTGCTGAGAAGCACAGGTAAAACAACGTGGGGCTTCCCATTGTTATTAGTGTGGGAGGCCTGTCTGGCGGGACTCGGCCCTTTGGAATCTAAAGCTATGTCCCGGTAGATAGCGTCACCATTGAATTAGAAGACACACATATGTTGAGAATAATCTTTCTGGTCATTTGCTGCATGTCTTATTTACAATATGTAATCAAATTCTTTATCCTGGCCTTATGGCACCTGGGTTGAGAACCATGATTTGAACCAAACATTGGTCTGTCACGTTCTGAGTTTGAAACTTTATTTTGCCTTTAGCGTTTTGCTATTGCTTTTTCGTTTTCTTTTGTTTCGTTTCGTTTCTAAGTTCTGGGGTATATGTGCAGGATGTGCAGATTTGTTACTAAGGTAAACGTGTGCCATGGTGGTTCGCTGCACCTGTCAACCCATCACCTAGGTATTAAGCCCAGCATGCAGTAGCTGTTTTTCTTAACGCTCTGCCTCCCGAAAGGCCCCAGTGAGTGTTGTTCCCCTTCCTGTGTCCATGTGATCTCATTTTTCAGCTCTCATTATAAGTGAGAATGTGGCGTTTGGTTTTCTTTCCCTGGATTAGTTTGCTGAGCATAATGACCACACATCACCACTGTTTCTGTTTTTTAGTATAAAGAGTAGTATTTTATTGAATAAGATTTGCTCACAGAAAAATAAGCTTAAGTCTACAATGAATGCCAGACTCTACAGCAGAAAGCAATTTTCTCACTTTTCCACACACAATGGTTCCTACTAAGTGAAAAAACTTCATTCACAAATGTACTACTCTGTCTCAAAACATCTCACATAATCATGCACTGTACTAAAGCCATTAGATCAGTTCTTCAGTCAGGTTAAAGAAGTATCCCTCTAATAACTGACTTTTATAATGCTATCAATATCCACTCCCAATCAGTCTGCCATTGTTAATGGTGTACAGCATTACGGAATACAATGGAATTGATGACGCCCATATCCACGGACACACCGTGACTTACGGTGGTTTGATTTATGATTTTTCAACGTTATGATGGGATTATTGGAATATTAGATGCGTTTCTGAGTTACAGTGGGTTTATGAGTATGCGACCCTATAGTCCAGAAACAGCTGTATAAGGAAAAACAGGTGTACCTAATAAAAATATGCTTAGTGACTTGGGATAAACCAATAGATGTTCACAACTGATGGAGAGCCGTGAAAGAGAGATAGCGGTAAATAGTTACAATAACACAATTTTCCTGCACCTGTCGAGGATTTCTCCCAAAAAACGCAGAATGTGGGATGCACCTAAGGCATATGAAAGAGAGAGGGCAGAAGGAGTAAGTGAGAAATAGGAGGAAGGAAGGAAGGAAGGAAAGAAAGAAGGAAGGTAGGAAGGAAGGAAGGAAGGAAGGAAGAAAGGAAGGAAGGACGAAAGGAAGGAGAAAACACCCGGTGTTACTAAAACCCCCCAAAAAATGGTTTCCCCCTGTGGGTAAGCCTACAATGTGGATGAATCTTGAAAATATTGTGCTACGTGTTGTGTCAGTCATAACAGCTCACCTATTGTGCAATTCCGTTGATAGGAAATGTCCACAATATGGAAATCTATGCATATGGGATTGATCGCACTAGGTAGTTGCTACCTAGGGCTGAGGGTCAGGGAGAGGGTTTGAGACAGAATGAGGAGTGACTAATGTCTACAGGGTTTTTCTCTGGTCGGGTGTGATAAGACGTTCTACAATGGATTGCGAATTAAAATTGAATGTGCACCACCACAGGTATACTAAAAGCCACTCAATTCATGACTTTTAATGGGGGAATCTTCTGTGGCGCACTCTCATGGAGACCACGGCAGACATAGTGAGAGAGAAAAAGGTGAGTAAATATCTGAAACGGAGGCACAAAGAGAGAGAATGAGAAGCCCTGTGAATGGAAGGGAGAGCGAAAAGGGAAAATGGTCCTATTTACAAATGACAGATGTGAAACCGGGGTTCACATCAACAGTGTCACTGCCAGGGAGGAGGGTCATGCTAGCCATGTCACCGGTAGTGTGGCCCGCAGGGACGCCGACCTGCTGGAGCGTCGTGCCAGCATGGGCTCTGGCAGCCACGTGGGCCAGCAGGAGGGTCCCGCTGCACAGCTGTGGGGTGAGGATAGACTGGGTGGTGATATCGCCCATTACAGGGGCCTCTTCTGCTGGCAAGAGTGTGACAGTAGCAAGTAGATGGACAAGCCTGCGTGTGAGGACGGAATGCAGGAGGGGCTCTTGTGCGGCTGGGTGTGGGGCCCTCACGGGAACCGTGGAGAAATGGCCAGGTAACTGCGTCATGTGGGCTAGTAGATTGGCCAGGGCTTCGAACTGAAGGACAATAACGGGGAGTAGCTGTCAGGCCCTGGGAGTGTCTGAGTGTAAGTGGAGATGGGTTTGGGGTCACTGAGGGATGCGTGGGAGCCATCCCTGTATAGGTACAGGTCATAGGGAGATAGTCTCGTGAGGCCTGTGAGTGTCTAGGGTTGTCCTGGGTGCCTGGGGCTGACTGTGGCAGAAATGTGGGGAAGGCTGGAGAGAAGCTGGGAGACCCAGGAGAGTCCCTGAAGGCAGGGGGTGAAGAGGTGAAAGAAATGGGGGAGGGTTGCAGTAAGGTCCGTGAGTTTGTAGGTGATTCCTGGGTGCGGGAAGCTGACTCCAGGTGAAATCTGGAGATGGTCGGAGTGTAGCTGAGAGAGACAGAAGAGTCCTTGAGGGCTGGGGGTGAGAACATGAGGGAGACTGGGGAGTAAGTCAGTGAAATTCGTGAGTTCGGTGGTGTATCGTGGGTGCCTGGAACTGACTCCAGCTGGAATCTAGCGAAGTTTTGAGAGTAGCTGAAAGAGACACAGGAGTCCCTGTGGGCTGAGGGCAAAGACCTGAGAGAGACCAGGGAGGACCTCAGTGAAGTCTGTGAGTCTGTAGGTGATTCCGGAGTGTGGGAGGCTGAGTGCCGCTGAAATCTGGGCGTGGTGGGAGAGTAGCTGGGACAGACAGGAGAGTCCCAGGGGGCTGGGGGTGAAGACATGACAGAGACTGGGGAGTAACTCAGCGAAACTGCTGAGTTTGGTGGTGATACCTGGGTGCCTGGAACTGACTCCCGCTGAAATCTGGGCATGGTTGGAGAGTAGCTGGGACACACAGGAGAGTCCCTGAGGGCTGGGGGTGAAGACATGAGAGAGACCGGGGAGTACCTCAGTGAAACTGGTGAGTTTGGTGGTGACTCCGGGGTGCCTGGGACTGACTCCAGCTGAAATGCGTGCGTGGTTGGAGAGTAGCTGGGACAGACAGGAGAGTCCCTGAGGGCTGGTGAAGACATGAGAGAGACTGGAGAGTAAGTGAGTGAAATTGGTGAGTTTGGTGGTGCTTCCTGGGTGCCTGGAACTGACTCCCGCTGAAGTGTGGGCGTGGTTGGAGAGTAGCTGGGACACACAGGAGAGTCCCTGAGGGTTGGAGATAAAGACGTGCTAGAGAGTGAGGAGTAGCTGAGTGAAATTGGGGAGTTTGGTGGTGATTCCGGGGTGCCTGGAGCTGACTGCAGCTGAAATGTGGGCGTGGTTGGAGAGTAGCTGGGACAGACGGGAGAGTCCCTGAGGGATGGTGAAGACATGAGAGAGACTGGGGAGTAACGCAGTGAAATTGGTGAGTTTGGTGGTGATTTCTGGGTGCCTGCAACGGACTCCCGCTGAAGTGTGGGCGTGTTTGGAGAGTAGCTGGGACAGACAGGCGAGTCCCTGAGGGTTGGAGATAAAGACGTGCTAGAGACTGGGGAGTAACTCAGTGAAAGTGGTGGGCTTGGTGGTGATCCCTGGGTTCCTGGAACTGACCCGCGCTGAAATGTGGGCGTGGTTGGAGAGTAGCTGGGACAGACTGGAGGGTCCGTAAGGGCTGGGGGTGAAGACGTGAGAGAGACTGGCGAGGATCTCACTGAGGTCTGTGAGTTTGTAGGTGTTTCTGGGGTGTGGGGTAGAGACTCCCGCTGAAATCTGGGCGTAGTTGGAGAGTAGCTGGGACAGACAGGAGAGTCATGGGTGGCTGGGGGTGAGCTGCTGGATGATGGCAGTAAGAACATATGGTATATTATTGATGAATGAGGTGACTGTGAAGAATCTCCAGAGGAGGACACGGGAGAACACAATGACATGAGTGACTGTCCTGCTTGGTTAGGAAAGGGAAACGTAAAGTTGTGGAATTCTGTTGATGATGGATGTGAGAGTGGTGAAGCCCTGCGGGGTGATGTAGAGTACTTCCACATCCCTGGTGAGGAGCTGCCCCTTGGGTCTGAGTTTCTGGGAGGGGAGAGGGAGAAGCTGGGTGAGGCAGGCATGAATCTTGAGGAGTCAGGGCTGGGGGACCGCTCATATTCTCCCGAGACGTGTGAGTCTCTGGGGGACTCCTGGGTGCATGGGGCTGACTCCCGCAGGAACCTGGGGATGGCTGGAGAGTAACTGGGAGCCACAGGAGAGTCCCTGAGGCCTGGGGGTGAAGAGATGAAAGACACAGGGGTGGAGCACCGTGAGGCTCGTGAGTTTGTAGGTGATTCCCGGGTGTGGGGGGCTGACTCCAGCTGAAATCTGGGGTTGTTTGGAGAGTAGCTGGGAGACACAGGAGATCCCCCGAGAGCTGGGGGTGAGCTGCTGGGTGATGGCAGTAAGAACATGTGGTATATTATTGATGAACGTGGGGACTCTGAGGAATCCTCAGAGGAGGACACGGGAGAGCCCAATGGCTTCATTGATTGCCCATCACGGTGAGGACAGGGAAATGGGAGCTTGTGGGATTCTGGTGATGACAGAGGTGAGTGTGGTGAAGCCCTAGGGGATGGTGAATGGTAGCTCCGGATCCCTGGTGAGGAGCTTCCCCTGAAGCCTGAGTTTCTGAGAGGGGAGAGGGAGAAGCTGGGTGAGGCTCGCATGGACCTTGGGGAGTCCGTGCTGGGGGACCGTTCATAGGAAGAGCCGGACAAGACCCTACTGTTCTTAGGTGCAGACATGATTAGGAAACCTGCAGCTCCCAGGGGCCCCTACTAATTTTCTAACTCGCAGAAGGAAGGAGTGTGTGTGCGTGTGTGTGTGTGTGTGCGGTGTGAGGTATGTGCCCCTTAAGAAAATGGAAATCAACCAACCAATGAGACAGACAGACAGACAGACAGACAGACAGAGATTCACTTGCCCAAGTGTTCTGTCCTGTCCTCTGAATCCGCTTCCAAGTCGCAAGACGCTGTGAGCTCCAAGTCAACGCAGAGTCCGCCAACCGCTCCGGCCGCTGATCCGCTCCGCGAAGATCTGAGTACAGGCCAGCCAGGGTGGGTTTAAATGGCCTCGGGCGCAGCCTAGCAGCGGAAAGGGCGGAGCTTCACTCCTCCTTTCCATCAGTCACCCCCAACTTTCCCAGGCTACACCTCGTAGGAAACTGTTCTCCTGCTTTGATTTCATGCGCCACCTTTGGGACAATCTAAGAACTTACAAGTTTTCTTGGCCAGATATATTAGGAATTGTATGCACTGAAACACTGAAAACCAACTAGTGGTTCTGTGGTTCCCACGTTGTGGTTTTGACACCAGCAGCATCCTTGCCACAATCAAACCCCGGAGATCCACAGATCTGCGGTGTAACAATACCTCCCCCTGATCCGGATGCATGGCAGTTTAAGAAGTCTTTCCGTGTAAGGGAAAAGACTTTGAAGAAAAGGTGGAGATATGCGTTGTAGAAACATTCTTTTGCTCTGGAACCACGTAGAGACTTGGGAGCCAGTTGGGAGGAGCATTCGTTGGATGAGGGTGCTCGGGTTAGGAATATCAAGGTGTGGCTCCAGATAATCCAATCATCTAATTAAGATTCCAGTTATGCTCATCTGTTTTAAAATTCCGTTTGGGTAAATTCTTTTAGTCAGACTGAGAATGGCAAAGCCTCAACCCCAATTTCCAGGGAGGGTTGAGAGCCTCAGGTGGAGTTGATCACCAATAGCCTATGGTTTAACCCGTCATGCCTATAGAATGAGGTCTCCATAAAAACCCAAAAGGACTGGGTTCAGAGAGCTTGTGGATAACACTTCCTGGAAGGTAGTGCACCCCTCCCCACACGCCGGGCCCCGCATTTATTTCTGAACTTTTTGCAAAGTCCGCTAAAATACAACGGCAAATGTAAGTGTTTCCCTGCGTGCTGTGAGCTCTTCCAGCCAATGAATGCAACTAAATCTGGGAGTGGTGGCAACCTGATTTATAGCCAGTTGCTGAGAAGCACAGGTAAAACAACGTGGGGCTTCCCATTGTTATTAGTGTGGGAGGCCTGTCTGGCGGGACTCGGCCCTTTGGAATCTAAAGCTATGTCCCGGTAGATAGCGTCACCATTGAATTAGAAGACACACATATGTTGAGAATAATCTTTCTGGTCATTTGCTGCATGTCTTATTTACAATATGTAATCAAATTCTTTATCCTGGCCTTATGGCACCTGGGTTGAGAACCATGATTTGAACCAAACATTGGTCTGTCACGTTCTGAGTTTGAAACTTTATTTTGCCTTTAGCGTTTTGCTATTGCTTTTTCGTTTTCTTTTGTTTCGTTTCGTTTCTAAGTTCTGGGGTATATGTGCAGGATGTGCAGATTTGTTACTAAGGTAAACGTGTGCCATGGTGGTTCGCTGCACCTGTCAACCCATCACCTAGGTATTAAGCCCAGCATGCAGTAGCTGTTTTTCTTAACGCTCTGCCTCCCGAAAGGCCCCAGTGAGTGTTGTTCCCCTTCCTGTGTCCATGTGATCTCATTTTTCAGCTCTCATTATAAGTGAGAATGTGGCGTTTGGTTTTCTTTCCCTGGATTAGTTTGCTGAGCATAATGACCACACATCACCACTGTTTCTGTTTTTTAGTATAAAGAGTAGTATTTTATTGAATAAGATTTGCTCACAGAAAAATAAGCTTAAGTCTACAATGAATGCCAGACTCTACAGCAGAAAGCAATTTTCTCACTTTTCCACACACAATGGTTCCTACTAAGTGAAAAAACTTCATTCACAAATGTACTACTCTGTCTCAAAACATCTCACATAATCATGCACTGTACTAAAGCCATTAGATCAGTTCTTCAGTCAGGTTAAAGAAGTATCCCTCTAATAACTGACTTTTATAATGCTATCAATATCCACTCCCAATCAGTCTGCCATTGTTAATGGTGTACAGCATTACGGAATACAATGGAATTGATGACGCCCATATCCACGGACACACCGTGACTTACGGTGGTTTGATTTATGATTTTTCAACGTTATGATGGGATTATTGGAATATTAGATGCGTTTCTGAGTTACAGTGGGTTTATGAGTATGCGACCCTATAGTCCAGAAACAGCTGTATAAGGAAAAACAGGTGTACCTAATAAAAATATGCTTAGTGACTTGGGATAAACCAATAGATGTTCACAACTGATGGAGAGCCGTGAAAGAGAGATAGCGGTAAATAGTTACAATAACACAATTTTCCTGCACCTGTCGAGGATTTCTCCCAAAAAACGCAGAATGTGGGATGCACCTAAGGCATATGAAAGAGAGAGGGCAGAAGGAGTAAGTGAGAAATAGGAGGAAGGAAGGAAGGAAGGAAAGAAAGAAGGAAGGTAGGAAGGAAGGAAGGAAGGAAGGAAGAAAGGGAGGAAGGACGAAAGGAAGGAGAAAACACCCGGTGTTACTAAAACCCCCCAAAAAATGGTTTCCCCCTGTGGGTAAGCCTACAATGTGGATGAATCTTGAAAATATTGTGCTACGTGTTGTGTCAGTCATAACAGCTCACCTATTGTGCAATTCCGTTGATAGGAAATGTCCACAATATGGAAATCTATGCATATGGGATTGATCGCACTAGGTAGTTGCTACCTAGGGCTGAGGGTCAGGGAGAGGGTTTGAGACAGAATGAGGAGTGACTAATGTCTACAGGGTTTTTCTCTGGTCGGGTGTGATAAGACGTTCTACAATGGATTGCGAATTAAAATTGAATGTGCACCACCACAGGTATACTAAAAGCCACTCAATTCATGACTTTTAATGGGGGAATCTTCTGTGGCGCACTCTCATGGAGACCACGGCAGACATAGTGAGAGAGAAAAAGGTGAGTAAATATCTGAAACGGAGGCACAAAGAGAGAGAATGAGAAGCCCTGTGAATGGAAGGGAGAGCGAAAAGGGAAAATGGTCCTATTTACAAATGACAGATGTGAAACCGGGGTTCACATCAACAGTGTCACTGCCAGGGAGGAGGGTCATGCTAGCCATGTCACCGGTAGTGTGGCCCGCAGGGACGCCGACCTGCTGGAGCGTCGTGCCAGCATGGGCTCTGGCAGCCACGTGGGCCAGCAGGAGGGTCCCGCTGCACAGCTGTGGGGTGAGGATAGACTGGGTGGTGATATCGCCCATTACAGGGGCCTCTTCTGCTGGCAAGAGTGTGACAGTAGCAAGTAGATGGACAAGCCTGCGTGTGAGGACGGAATGCAGGAGGGGCTCTTGTGCGGCTGGGTGTGGGGCCCTCACGGGAACCGTGGAGAAATGGCCAGGTAACTGCGTCATGTGGGCTAGTAGATTGGCCAGGGCTTCGAACTGAAGGACAATAACGGGGAGTAGCTGTCAGGCCCTGGGAGTGTCTGAGTGTAAGTGGAGATGGGTTTGGGGTCACTGAGGGATGCGTGGGAGCCATCCCTGTATAGGTACAGGTCATAGGGAGATAGTCTCGTGAGGCCTGTGAGTGTCTAGGGTTGTCCTGGGTGCCTGGGGCTGACTGTGGCAGAAATGTGGGGAAGGCTGGAGAGAAGCTGGGAGACCCAGGAGAGTCCCTGAAGGCAGGGGGTGAAGAGGTGAAAGAAATGGGGGAGGGTTGCAGTAAGGTCCGTGAGTTTGTAGGTGATTCCTGGGTGCGGGAAGCTGACTCCAGGTGAAATCTGGAGATGGTCGGAGTGTAGCTGAGAGAGACAGAAGAGTCCTTGAGGGCTGGGGGTGAGAACATGAGGGAGACTGGGGAGTAAGTCAGTGAAATTCGTGAGTTCGGTGGTGTATCGTGGGTGCCTGGAACTGACTCCAGCTGGAATCTAGCGAAGTTTTGAGAGTAGCTGAAAGAGACACAGGAGTCCCTGTGGGCTGAGGGCAAAGACCTGAGAGAGACCAGGGAGGACCTCAGTGAAGTCTGTGAGTCTGTAGGTGATTCCGGAGTGTGGGAGGCTGAGTGCCGCTGAAATCTGGGCGTGGTGGGAGAGTAGCTGGGACAGACAGGAGAGTCCCAGGGGGCTGGGGGTGAAGACATGACAGAGACTGGGGAGTAACTCAGCGAAACTGCTGAGTTTGGTGGTGATACCTGGGTGCCTGGAACTGACTCCCGCTGAAATCTGGGCATGGTTGGAGAGTAGCTGGGACACACAGGAGAGTCCCTGAGGGCTGGGGGTGAAGACATGAGAGAGACCGGGGAGTACCTCAGTGAAACTGGTGAGTTTGGTGGTGACTCCGGGGTGCCTGGGACTGACTCCAGCTGAAATGCGTGCGTGGTTGGAGAGTAGCTGGGACAGACAGGAGAGTCCCTGAGGGCTGGTGAAGACATGAGAGAGACTGGAGAGTAAGTGAGTGAAATTGGTGAGTTTGGTGGTGCTTCCTGGGTGCCTGGAACTGACTCCCGCTGAAGTGTGGGCGTGGTTGGAGAGTAGCTGGGACACACAGGAGAGTCCCTGAGGGTTGGAGATAAAGACGTGCTAGAGAGTGAGGAGTAGCTGAGTGAAATTGGGGAGTTTGGTGGTGATTCCGGGGTGCCTGGAGCTGACTGCAGCTGAAATGTGGGCGTGGTTGGAGAGTAGCTGGGACAGACGGGAGAGTCCCTGAGGGATGGTGAAGACATGAGAGAGACTGGGGAGTAACGCAGTGAAATTGGTGAGTTTGGTGGTGATTTCTGGGTGCCTGCAACGGACTCCCGCTGAAGTGTGGGCGTGTTTGGAGAGTAGCTGGGACAGACAGGCGAGTCCCTGAGGGTTGGAGATAAAGACGTGCTAGAGACTGGGGAGTAACTCAGTGAAAGTGGTGGGCTTGGTGGTGATCCCTGGGTTCCTGGAACTGACCCGCGCTGAAATGTGGGCGTGGTTGGAGAGTAGCTGGGACAGACTGGAGGGTCCGTAAGGGCTGGGGGTGAAGACGTGAGAGAGACTGGCGAGGATCTCACTGAGGTCTGTGAGTTTGTAGGTGTTTCTGGGGTGTGGGGTAGAGACTCCCGCTGAAATCTGGGCGTAGTTGGAGAGTAGCTGGGACAGACAGGAGAGTCATGGGTGGCTGGGGGTGAGCTGCTGGATGATGGCAGTAAGAACATATGGTATATTATTGATGAATGAGGTGACTGTGAAGAATCTCCAGAGGAGGACACGGGAGAACACAATGACATGAGTGACTGTCCTGCTTGGTTAGGAAAGGGAAACGTAAAGTTGTGGAATTCTGTTGATGATGGATGTGAGAGTGGTGAAGCCCTGCGGGGTGATGTAGAGTACTTCCACATCCCTGGTGAGGAGCTGCCCCTTGGGTCTGAGTTTCTGGGAGGGGAGAGGGAGAAGCTGGGTGAGGCAGGCATGAATCTTGAGGAGTCAGGGCTGGGGGACCGCTCATATTCTCCCGAGACGTGTGAGTCTCTGGGGGACTCCTGGGTGCATGGGGCTGACTCCCGCAGGAACCTGGGGATGGCTGGAGAGTAACTGGGAGCCACAGGAGAGTCCCTGAGGCCTGGGGGTGAAGAGATGAAAGACACAGGGGTGGAGCACCGTGAGGCTCGTGAGTTTGTAGGTGATTCCCGGGTGTGGGGGGCTGACTCCAGCTGAAATCTGGGGTTGTTTGGAGAGTAGCTGGGAGACACAGGAGATCCCCCGAGAGCTGGGGGTGAGCTGCTGGGTGATGGCAGTAAGAACATGTGGTATATTATTGATGAACGTGGGGACTCTGAGGAATCCTCAGAGGAGGACACGGGAGAGCCCAATGGCTTCATTGATTGCCCATCACGGTGAGGACAGGGAAATGGGAGCTTGTGGGATTCTGGTGATGACAGAGGTGAGTGTGGTGAAGCCCTAGGGGATGGTGAATGGTAGCTCCGGATCCCTGGTGAGGAGCTTCCCCTGAAGCCTGAGTTTCTGAGAGGGGAGAGGGAGAAGCTGGGTGAGGCTCGCATGGACCTTGGGGAGTCCGTGCTGGGGGACCGTTCATAGGAAGAGCCGGACAAGACCCTACTGTTCTTAGGTGCAGACATGATTAGGAAACCTGCAGCTCCCAGGGGCCCCTACTAATTTTCTAACTCGCAGAAGGAAGGAGTGTGTGTGCGTGTGTGTGTGTGTGTGCGGTGTGAGGTATGTGCCCCTTAAGAAAATGGAAATCAACCAACCAATGAGACAGACAGACAGACAGACAGACAGAGATTCACTTGCCCAAGTGTTCTGTCCTGTCCTCTGAATCCGCTTCCAAGTCGCAAGACGCTGTGAGCTCCAAGTCAACGCAGAGTCCGCCAACCGCTCCGGCCGCTGATCCGCTCCGCGAAGATCTGAGTACAGGCCAGCCAGGGTGGGTTTAAATGGCCTCGGGCGCAGCCTAGCAGCGGAAAGGGCGGAGCTTCACTCCTCCTTTCCATCAGTCACCCCCAACTTTCCCAGGCTACACCTCGTAGGAAACTGTTCTCCTGCTTTGATTTCATGCGCCACCTTTGGGACAATCTAAGAACTTACAAGTTTTCTTGGCCAGATATATTAGGAATTGTATGCACTGAAACACTGAAAACCAACTAGTGGTTCTGTGGTTCCCACGTTGTGGTTTTGACACCAGCAGCATCCTTGCCACAATCAAACCCCGGAGATCCACAGATCTGCGGTGTAACAATACCTCCCCCTGATCCGGATGCATGGCAGTTTAAGAAGTCTTTCCGTGTAAGGGAAAAGACTTTGAAGAAAAGGTGGAGATATGCGTTGTAGAAACATTCTTTTGCTCTGGAACCACGTAGAGACTTGGGAGCCAGTTGGGAGGAGCATTCGTTGGATGAGGGTGCTCGGGTTAGGAATATCAAGGTGTGGCTCCAGATAATCCAATCATCTAATTAAGATTCCAGTTATGCTCATCTGTTTTAAAATTCCGTTTGGGTAAATTCTTTTAGTCAGACTGAGAATGGCAAAGCCTCAACCCCAATTTCCAGGGAGGGTTGAGAGCCTCAGGTGGAGTTGATCACCAATAGCCTATGGTTTAACCCGTCATGCCTATAGAATGAGGTCTCCATAAAAACCCAAAAGGACTGGGTTCAGAGAGCTTGTGGATAACACTTCCTGGAAGGTAGTGCACCCCTCCCCACACGCCGGGCCCCGCATTTATTTCTGAACTTTTTGCAAAGTCCGCTAAAATACAACGGCAAATGTAAGTGTTTCCCTGCGTGCTGTGAGCTCTTCCAGCCAATGAATGCAACTAAATCTGGGAGTGGTGGCAACCTGATTTATAGCCAGTTGCTGAGAAGCACAGGTAAAACAACGTGGGGCTTCCCATTGTTATTAGTGTGGGAGGCCTGTCTGGCGGGACTCGGCCCTTTGGAATCTAAAGCTATGTCCCGGTAGATAGCGTCACCATTGAATTAGAAGACACACATATGTTGAGAATAATCTTTCTGGTCATTTGCTGCATGTCTTATTTACAATATGTAATCAAATTCTTTATCCTGGCCTTATGGCACCTGGGTTGAGAACCATGATTTGAACCAAACATTGGTCTGTCACGTTCTGAGTTTGAAACTTTATTTTGCCTTTAGCGTTTTGCTATTGCTTTTTCGTTTTCTTTTGTTTCGTTTCGTTTCTAAGTTCTGGGGTATATGTGCAGGATGTGCAGATTTGTTACTAAGGTAAACGTGTGCCATGGTGGTTCGCTGCACCTGTCAACCCATCACCTAGGTATTAAGCCCAGCATGCAGTAGCTGTTTTTCTTAACGCTCTGCCTCCCGAAAGGCCCCAGTGAGTGTTGTTCCCCTTCCTGTGTCCATGTGATCTCATTTTTCAGCTCTCATTATAAGTGAGAATGTGGCGTTTGGTTTTCTTTCCCTGGATTAGTTTGCTGAGCATAATGACCACACATCACCACTGTTTCTGTTTTTTAGTATAAAGAGTAGTATTTTATTGAATAAGATTTGCTCACAGAAAAATAAGCTTAAGTCTACAATGAATGCCAGACTCTACAGCAGAAAGCAATTTTCTCACTTTTCCACACACAATGGTTCCTACTAAGTGAAAAAACTTCATTCACAAATGTACTACTCTGTCTCAAAACATCTCACATAATCATGCACTGTACTAAAGCCATTAGATCAGTTCTTCAGTCAGGTTAAAGAAGTATCCCTCTAATAACTGACTTTTATAATGCTATCAATATCCACTCCCAATCAGTCTGCCATTGTTAATGGTGTACAGCATTACTGAATACAATGGAATTGATGACGCCCATATCCACGGACACACCGTGACTTACGGTGGTTTGATTTATGATTTTTCAACGTTATGATGGGATTATTGGAATATTAGATGCGTTTCTGAGTTACAGTGGGTTTATGAGTATGCGACCCTATAGTCCAGAAACAGCTGTATAAGGAAAAACAGGTGTACCTAATAAAAATATGCTTAGTGACTTGGGATAAACCAATAGATGTTCACAACTGATGGAGAGCCGTGAAAGAGAGATAGCGGTAAATAGTTACAATAACACAATTTTCCTGCACCTGTCGAGGATTTCTCCCAAAAAACGCAGAATGTGGGATGCACCTAAGGCATATGAAAGAGAGAGGGCAGAAGGAGTAAGTGAGAAATAGGAGGAAGGAAGGAAGGAAGGAAAGAAAGAAGGAAGGTAGGAAGGAAGGAAGGAAGGAAGGAAGAAAGGGAGGAAGGACGAAAGGAAGGAGAAAACACCCGGTGTTACTAAAACCCCCCAAAAAATGGTTTCCCCCTGTGGGTAAGCCTACAATGTGGATGAATCTTGAAAATATTGTGCTACGTGTTGTGTCAGTCATAACAGCTCACCTATTGTGCAATTCCGTTGATAGGAAATGTCCACAATATGGAAATCTATGCATATGGGATTGATCGCACTAGGTAGTTGCTACCTAGGGCTGAGGGTCAGGGAGAGGGTTTGAGACAGAATGAGGAGTGACTAATGTCTACAGGGTTTTTCTCTGGTCGGGTGTGATAAGACGTTCTACAATGGATTGCGAATTAAAATTGAATGTGCACCACCACAGGTATACTAAAAGCCACTCAATTCATGACTTTTAATGGGGGAATCTTCTGTGGCGCACTCTCATGGAGACCACGGCAGACATAGTGAGAGAGAAAAAGGTGAGTAAATATCTGAAACGGAGGCACAAAGAGAGAGAATGAGAAGCCCTGTGAATGGAAGGGAGAGCGAAAAGGGAAAATGGTCCTATTTACAAATGACAGATGTGAAACCGGGGTTCACATCAACAGTGTCACTGCCAGGGAGGAGGGTCATGCTAGCCATGTCACCGGTAGTGTGGCCCGCAGGGACGCCGACCTGCTGGAGCGTCGTGCCAGCATGGGCTCTGGCAGCCACGTGGGCCAGCAGGAGGGTCCCGCTGCACAGCTGTGGGGTGAGGATAGACTGGGTGGTGATATCGCCCATTACAGGGGCCTCTTCTGCTGGCAAGAGTGTGACAGTAGCAAGTAGATGGACAAGCCTGCGTGTGAGGACGGAATGCAGGAGGGGCTCTTGTGCGGCTGGGTGTGGGGCCCTCACGGGAACCGTGGAGAAATGGCCAGGTAACTGCGTCATGTGGGCTAGTAGATTGGCCAGGGCTTCGAACTGAAGGACAATAACGGGGAGTAGCTGTCAGGCCCTGGGAGTGTCTGAGTGTAAGTGGAGATGGGTTTGGGGTCACTGAGGGATGCGTGGGAGCCATCCCTGTATAGGTACAGGTCATAGGGAGATAGTCTCGTGAGGCCTGTGAGTGTCTAGGGTTGTCCTGGGTGCCTGGGGCTGACTGTGGCAGAAATGTGGGGAAGGCTGGAGAGAAGCTGGGAGACCCAGGAGAGTCCCTGAAGGCAGGGGGTGAAGAGGTGAAAGAAATGGGGGAGGGTTGCAGTAAGGTCCGTGAGTTTGTAGGTGATTCCTGGGTGCGGGAAGCTGACTCCAGGTGAAATCTGGAGATGGTCGGAGTGTAGCTGAGAGAGACAGAAGAGTCCTTGAGGGCTGGGGGTGAGAACATGAGGGAGACTGGGGAGTAAGTCAGTGAAATTCGTGAGTTCGGTGGTGTATCGTGGGTGCCTGGAACTGACTCCAGCTGGAATCTAGCGAAGTTTTGAGAGTAGCTGAAAGAGACACAGGAGTCCCTGTGGGCTGAGGGCAAAGACCTGAGAGAGACCAGGGAGGACCTCAGTGAAGTCTGTGAGTCTGTAGGTGATTCCGGAGTGTGGGAGGCTGAGTGCCGCTGAAATCTGGGCGTGGTGGGAGAGTAGCTGGGACAGACAGGAGAGTCCCAGGGGGCTGGGGGTGAAGACATGACAGAGACTGGGGAGTAACTCAGCGAAACTGCTGAGTTTGGTGGTGATACCTGGGTGCCTGGAACTGACTCCCGCTGAAATCTGGGCATGGTTGGAGAGTAGCTGGGACACACAGGAGAGTCCCTGAGGGCTGGGGGTGAAGACATGAGAGAGACCGGGGAGTACCTCAGTGAAACTGGTGAGTTTGGTGGTGACTCCGGGGTGCCTGGGACTGACTCCAGCTGAAATGCGTGCGTGGTTGGAGAGTAGCTGGGACAGACAGGAGAGTCCCTGAGGGCTGGTGAAGACATGAGAGAGACTGGAGAGTAAGTGAGTGAAATTGGTGAGTTTGGTGGTGCTTCCTGGGTGCCTGGAACTGACTCCCGCTGAAGTGTGGGCGTGGTTGGAGAGTAGCTGGGACACACAGGAGAGTCCCTGAGGGTTGGAGATAAAGACGTGCTAGAGAGTGAGGAGTAACTGAGTGAAATTGGGGAGTTTGGTGGTGATTCCGGGGTGCCTGGAGCTGACTGCAGCTGAAATGTGGGCGTGGTTGGAGAGTAGCTGGGACAGACGGGAGAGTCCCTGAGGGATGGTGAAGACATGAGAGAGACTGGGGAGTAACGCAGTGAAATTGGTGAGTTTGGTGGTGATTTCTGGGTGCCTGCAACGGACTCCCGCTGAAGTGTGGGCGTGTTTGGAGAGTAGCTGGGACAGACAGGCGAGTCCCTGAGGGTTGGAGATAAAGACGTGCTAGAGACTGGGGAGTAACTCAGTGAAAGTGGTGGGCTTGGTGGTGATCCCTGGGTTCCTGGAACTGACCCGCGCTGAAATGTGGGCGTGGTTGGAGAGTAGCTGGGACAGACTGGAGGGTCCGTAAGGGCTGGGGGTGAAGACGTGAGAGAGACTGGCGAGGATCTCACTGAGGTCTGTGAGTTTGTAGGTGTTTCTGGGGTGTGGGGTAGAGACTCCCGCTGAAATCTGGGCGTAGTTGGAGAGTAGCTGGGACAGACAGGAGAGTCATGGGTGGCTGGGGGTGAGCTGCTGGATGATGGCAGTAAGAACATATGGTATATTATTGATGAATGAGGTGACTGTGAAGAATCTCCAGAGGAGGACACGGGAGAACACAATGACATGAGTGACTGTCCTGCTTGGTTAGGAAAGGGAAACGTAAAGTTGTGGAATTCTGTCGATGATGGATGTGAGAGTGGTGAAGCCCTGCGGGGTGATGTAGAGTACTTCCACATCCCTGGTGAGGAGCTGCCCCTTGGGTCTGAGTTTCTGGGAGGGGAGAGGGAGAAGCTGGGTGAGGCAGGCATGAATCTTGAGGAGTCAGGGCTGGGGGACCGCTCATATTCTCCCGAGACGTGTGAGTCTCTGGGGGACTCCTGGGTGCATGGGGCTGACTCCCGCAGGAACCTGGGGATGGCTGGAGAGTAACTGGGAGCCACAGGAGAGTCCCTGAGGCCTGGGGGTGAAGAGATGAAAGACACAGGGGTGGAGCACCGTGAGGCTCGTGAGTTTGTAGGTGATTCCCGGGTGTGGGGGGCTGACTCCAGCTGAAATCTGGGGTTGTTTGGAGAGTAGCTGGGAGACACAGGAGATCCCCCGAGAGCTGGGGGTGAGCTGCTGGGTGATGGCAGTAAGAACATGTGGTATATTATTGATGAACGTGGGGACTCTGAGGAATCCTCAGAGGAGGACACGGGAGAGCCCAATGGCTTCATTGATTGCCCATCACGGTGAGGACAGGGAAATGGGAGCTTGTGGGATTCTGGTGATGACAGAGGTGAGTGTGGTGAAGCCCTAGGGGATGGTGAATGGTAGCTCCGGATCCCTGGTGAGGAGCTTCCCCTGAAGCCTGAGTTTCTGAGAGGGGAGAGGGAGAAGCTGGGTGAGGCTCGCATGGACCTTGGGGAGTCCGTGCTGGGGGACCGTTCATAGGAAGAGCCGGACAAGACCCTACTGTTCTTAGGTGCAGACATGATTAGGAAACCTGCAGCTCCCAGGGGCCCCTACTAATTTTCTAACTCGCAGAAGGAAGGAGTGTGTGTGCGTGTGTGTGTGTGTGTGCGGTGTGAGGTATGTGCCCCTTAAGAAAATGGAAATCAACCAACCAATGAGACAGACAGACAGACAGACAGACAGACAGAGATTCACTTGCCCAAGTGTTCTGTCCTGTCCTCTGAATCCGCTTCCAAGTCGCAAGACGCTGTGAGCTCCAAGTCAACGCAGAGTCCGCCAACCGCTCCGGCCGCTGATCCGCTCCGCGAAGATCTGAGTACAGGCCAGCCAGGGTGGGTTTAAATGGCCTCGGGCGCAGCCTAGCAGCGGAAAGGGCGGAGCTTCACTCCTCCTTTCCATCAGTCACCCCCAACTTTCCCAGGCTACACCTCGTAGGAAACTGTTCTCCTGCTTTGATTTCATGCGCCACCTTTGGGACAATCTAAGAACTTACAAGTTTTCTTGGCCAGATATATTAGGAATTGTATGCACTGAAACACTGAAAACCAACTAGTGGTTCTGTGGTTCCCACGTTGTGGTTTTGACACCAGCAGCATCCTTGCCACAATCAAACCCCGGAGATCCACAGATCTGCGGTGTAACAATACCTCCCCCTGATCCGGATGCATGGCAGTTTAAGAAGTCTTTCCGTGTAAGGGAAAAGACTTTGAAGAAAAGGTGGAGATATGCGTTGTAGAAACATTCTTTTGCTCTGGAACCACGTAGAGACTTGGGAGCCAGTTGGGAGGAGCATTCGTTGGATGAGGGTGCTCGGGTTAGGAATATCAAGGTGTGGCTCCAGATAATCCAATCATCTAATTAAGATTCCAGTTATGCTCATCTGTTTTAAAATTCCGTTTGGGTAAATTCTTTTAGTCAGACTGAGAATGGCAAAGCCTCAACCCCAATTTCCAGGGAGGGTTGAGAGCCTCAGGTGGAGTTGATCACCAATAGCCTATGGTTTAACCCGTCATGCCTATAGAATGAGGTCTCCATAAAAACCCAAAAGGACTGGGTTCAGAGAGCTTGTGGATAACACTTCCTGGAAGGTAGTGCACCCCTCCCCACACGCCGGGCCCCGCATTTATTTCTGAACTTTTTGCAAAGTCCGCTAAAATACAACGGCAAATGTAAGTGTTTCCCTGCGTGCTGTGAGCTCTTCCAGCCAATGAATGCAACTAAATCTGGGAGTGGTGGCAACCTGATTTATAGCCAGTTGCTGAGAAGCACAGGTAAAACAACGTGGGGCTTCCCATTGTTATTAGTGTGGGAGGCCTGTCTGGCGGGACTCGGCCCTTTGGAATCTAAAGCTATGTCCCGGTAGATAGCGTCACCATTGAATTAGAAGACACACATATGTTGAGAATAATCTTTCTGGTCATTTGCTGCATGTCTTATTTACAATATGTAATCAAATTCTTTATCCTGGCCTTATGGCACCTGGGTTGAGAACCATGATTTGAACCAAACATTGGTCTGTCACGTTCTGAGTTTGAAACTTTATTTTGCCTTTAGCGTTTTGCTATTGCTTTTTCGTTTTCTTTTGTTTCGTTTCGTTTCTAAGTTCTGGGGTATATGTGCAGGATGTGCAGATTTGTTACTAAGGTAAACGTGTGCCATGGTGGTTCGCTGCACCTGTCAACCCATCACCTAGGTATTAAGCCCAGCATGCAGTAGCTGTTTTTCTTAACGCTCTGCCTCCCGAAAGGCCCCAGTGAGTGTTGTTCCCCTTCCTGTGTCCATGTGATCTCATTTTTCAGCTCTCATTATAAGTGAGAATGTGGCGTTTGGTTTTCTTTCCCTGGATTAGTTTGCTGAGCATAATGACCACACATCACCACTGTTTCTGTTTTTTAGTATAAAGAGTAGTATTTTATTGAATAAGATTTGCTCACAGAAAAATAAGCTTAAGTCTACAATGAATGCCAGACTCTACAGCAGAAAGCAATTTTCTCACTTTTCCACACACAATGGTTCCTACTAAGTGAAAAAACTTCATTCACAAATGTACTACTCTGTCTCAAAACATCTCACATAATCATGCACTGTACTAAAGCCATTAGATCAGTTCTTCAGTCAGGTTAAAGAAGTATCCCTCTAATAACTGACTTTTATAATGCTATCAATATCCACTCCCAATCAGTCTGCCATTGTTAATGGTGTACAGCATTACTGAATACAATGGAATTGATGACGCCCATATCCACGGACACACCGTGACTTACGGTGGTTTGATTTATGATTTTTCAACGTTATGATGGGATTATTGGAATATTAGATGCGTTTCTGAGTTACAGTGGGTTTATGAGTATGCGACCCTATAGTCCAGAAACAGCTGTATAAGGAAAAACAGGTGTACCTAATAAAAATATGCTTAGTGACTTGGGATAAACCAATAGATGTTCACAACTGATGGAGAGCCGTGAAAGAGAGATAGCGGTAAATAGTTACAATAACACAATTTTCCTGCACCTGTCGAGGATTTCTCCCAAAAAACGCAGAATGTGGGATGCACCTAAGGCATATGAAAGAGAGAGGGCAGAAGGAGTAAGAGAGAAATAGGAGGAAGGAAGGAAGGAAGGAAGGAAGGAAGGAAGGAAAGAAGGACGAAAGGAAGGAGAAAACACCCGGTGTTACTAAAACCCCCCAAAAAATGGTTTCCCCCTGTGGGTAAGCCTACAATGTGGATGAATCTTGAAAATATTGTGCTACGTGTTGTGTCAGTCATAACAGCTCACCTATTGTGCAATTCCGTTGATAGGAAATGTCCACAATATGGAAATCTATGCATATGGGATTGATCGCACTAGGTAGTTGCTACCTAGGGCTGAGGGTCAGGGAGAGGGTTTGAGACAGAATGAGGAGTGACTAATGTCTACAGGGTTTTTCTCTGGTCGGGGGTGATAAGACGTTCTACAATGGATTGCGAATTAAAATTGAATGTGCACCACCACAGGTATACTAAAAGCCACTCAATTCATGACTTTTAATGGGGGAATCTTCTGTGGCGCACTCTCATGGAGACCACGGCAGACATAGTGAGAGAGAAAAAGGTGAGTAAATATCTGAAACGGAGGCACAAAGAGAGAGAATGAGAAGCCCTGTGAATGGAAGGGAGAGCGAAAAGGGAAAATGGTCCTATTTACAAATGACAGATGTGAAACCGGGGTTCACATCAACAGTGTCACTGCCAGGAAGGAGGGTCATGCTAGCCATGTCACCGGTAGTGTGGCCCGCAGGGACGCCGACCTGCTGGAGCGTCGTGCCAGCATGGGCTCTGGCAGCCACGTGGGCCAGCAGGAGGGTCCCGCTGCACAGCTGTGGGGTGAGGATAGACTGGGTGGTGATATCGCCCATTACAGGGGCCTCTTCTGCTGGCAAGAGTGTGACAGTAGCAAGTAGATGGACAAGCCTGCGTGTGAGGACGGAATGCAGGAGGGGCTCTTGTGCGGCTGGGTGTGGGGCCCTCACGGGAACCGTGGAGAAATGGCCAGGTAACTGCGTCATGTGGGCTAGTAGATTGGCCAGGGCTTCGAACTGAAGGACAATAACGGGGAGTAGCTGTCAGGCCCTGGGAGTGTCTGAGTGTAAGTGGAGATGGGTTTGGGGTCACTGAGGGATGCGTGGGAGCCATCCCTGTATAGGTACAGGTCATAGGGAGATAGTCTCGTGAGGCCTGTGAGTGTCTAGGGTTGTCCTGGGTGCCTGGGGCTGACTGTGGCAGAAATGTGGGGAAGGCTGGAGAGAAGCTGGGAGACCCAGGAGAGTCCCTGAAGGCAGGGGGTGAAGAGGTGAAAGAAATGGGGGAGGGTTGCAGTAAGGTCCGTGAGTTTGTAGGTGATTCCTGGGTGCGGGAAGCTGGCTCCAGGTGAAATCTGGAGATGGTCGGAGTGTAGCTGAGAGAGACAGAAGAGTCCTTGAGGGCTGGGGGTGAGAACATGAGGGAGACTGGGGAGTAAGTCAGTGAAATTCGTGAGTTCGGTGGTGTATCGTGGGTGCCTGGAACTGACTCCAGCTGGAATCTAGCGAAGTTTTGAGAGTAGCTGAAAGAGACACAGGAGTCCCTGTGGGCTGAGGGCAAAGACCTGAGAGAGACCAGGGAGGACCTCAGTGAAGTCTGTGAGTCTGTAGGTGATTCCGGAGTGTGGGAGGCTGAGTGCCGCTGAAATCTGGGCGTGGTGGGAGAGTAGCTGGGACAGACAGGAGAGTCCCAGGGGGCTGGGGGTGAAGACATGACAGAGACTGGGGAGTAACTCAGCGAAACTGCTGAGTTTGGTGGTGATACCTGGGTGCCTGGAACTGACTCCCGCTGAAATCTGGGCATGGTTGGAGAGTAGCTGGGACACACAGGAGAGTCCCTGAGGGCTGGGGGTGAAGACATGAGAGAGACCGGGGAGTACCTCAGTGAAACTGGTGAGTTTGGTGGTGACTCCGGGGTGCCTGGGACTGACTCCAGCTGAAATGTGTGCGTGGTTGGAGAGTAGCTGGGACAGACAGGAGAGTCCCTGAGGGCTGGTGAAGACATGAGAGAGACTGGAGAGTAAGTGAGTGAAATTGGTGAGTTTGGTGGTGCTTCCTGGGTGCCTGGAACTGACTCCCGCTGAAGTGTGGGCGTGGTTGGAGAGTAGCTGGGACACACAGGAGAGTCCCTGAGGGTTGGAGATAAAGACGTGCTAGAGAGTGAGGAGTAGCTGAGTGAAATTGGGGAGTTTGGTGGTGATTCCGGGGTGCCTGGAGCTGACTGCAGCTGAAATGTGGGCGTGGTTGGAGAGTAGCTGGGACAGACGGGAGAGTCCCTGAGGGATGGTGAAGACATGAGAGAGACTGGGGAGTAACGCAGTGAAATTGGTGAGTTTGGTGGTGATTTCTGGGTGCCTGCAACGGACTCCCGCTGAAGTGTGGGCGTGTTTGGAGAGTAGCTGGGACAGACAGGCGAGTCCCTGAGGGTTGGAGATAAAGACGTGCTAGAGACTGGGGAGTAACTCAGTGAAAGTGGTGGGCTTGGTGGTGATCCCTGGGTTCCTGGAACTGACCCGCGCTGAAATGTGGGCGTGGTTGGAGAGTAGCTGGGACAGACTGGAGGGTCCGTAAGGGCTGGGGGTGAAGACGTGAGAGAGACTGGCGAGGATCTCACTGAGGTCTGTGAGTTTGTAGGTGTTTCTGGGGTGTGGGGTAGAGACTCCCGCTGAAATCTGGGCGTAGTTGGAGAGTAGCTGGGACAGACAGGAGAGTCATGGGTGGCTGGGGGTGAGCTGCTGGATGATGGCAGTAAGAACATATGGTATATTATTGATGAATGAGGTGACTGTGAAGAATCTCCAGAGGAGGACACGGGAGAACACAATGACATGAGTGACTGTCCTGCTTGGTTAGGAAAGGGAAACGTAAAGTTGTGGAATTCTGTCGATGATGGATGTGAGAGTGGTGAAGCCCTGCGGGGTGATGTAGAGTACTTCCACATCCCTGGTGAGGAGCTGCCCCTTGGGTCTGAGTTTCTGGGAGGGGAGAGGGAGAAGCTGGGTGAGGCAGGCATGAATCTTGAGGAGTCAGGGCTAGGGGACCGCTCATATTCTCCCGAGACGTGTGAGTCTCTGGGGGACTCCTGGGTGCATGGGGCTGACTCCCGCAGGAACCTGGGGATGGCTGGAGAGTAACTGGGAGCCACAGGAGAGTCCCTGAGGCCTGGGGGTGAAGAGATGAAAGACACAGGGGTGGAGCACCGTGAGGCTCGTGAGTTTGTAGGTGATTCCCGGGTGTGGGGGGCTGACTCCAGCTGAAATCTGGGGTTGTTTGGAGAGTAGCTGGGAGACACAGGAGATCCCCCGAGAGCTGGGGGTGAGCTGCTGGGTGATGGCAGTAAGAACATGTGGTATATTATTGATGAACGTGGGGACTCTGAGGAATCCTCAGAGGAGGACACGGGAGAGCCCAATGGCTTCATTGATTGCCCATCACGGTGAGGACAGGGAAATGGGAGCTTGTGGGATTCTGGTGATGACAGAGGTGAGTGTGGTGAAGCCCTAGGGGATGGTGAATGGTAGCTCCGGATCCCTGGTGAGGAGCTTCCCCTGAAGCCTGAGTTTCTGAGAGGGGAGAGGGAGAAGCTGGGTGAGGCTCGCATGGACCTTGGGGAGTCCGTGCTGGGGGACCGTTCATAAGAAGAGCCGGACAAGACCCTACTGTTCTTAGGTGCAGACATGATTAGGAAACCGGCAGCTCCCAGGGGCCCCTACTAATTTTCTAACTCGCAGAAGGAAGGAGTGTGTGTGCGTGTGTGTGTGTGTGCGGTGTGAGGTATGTGCCCCTTAAGAAAATGGAAATCAACCAACCAATGAGACAGACAGACAGACAGACAGACAGACAGAGATTCACTTGCCCAAGTGTTCTGTCCTGTCCTCTGAATCCGCTTCCAAGTCGCAAGACGCTGTGAGCTCCAAGTCAACGCAGAGTCCGCCAACCGCTCCGGCCGCTGATCCGCTCCGCGAAGATCTGAGTACAGGCCAGCCAGGGTGGGTTTAAATAGCCTCGGGCGCAGCCTAGCAGCGGAAAGGGCGGAGCTTCACTCCTCCTTTCCATCAGTCACCCCCAACTTTCCCAGGCTACACCTCGTAGGAAACTGTTCTCCTGCTTTGATTTCATGCGCCACCTTTGGGACAATCTAAGAACTTACAAGTTTTCTTGGCCAGATATATTAGGAATTGTATGCACTGAAACACTGAAAACCAACTAGTGGTTCTGTGGTTCCCACGTTGTGGTTTTGACACCAGCAGCATCCTTGCCACAATCAAACCCCGGAGATCCACAGATCTGCGGTGTAACAATACCTCCCCCTGATCCGGATGCATGGCAGTTTAAGAAGTCTTTCCGTGTAAGGGAAAAGACTTTGTAGAAAAGGTGGAGATATGCGTTGTATAAACATTCTTTTGCTCTGGAACCACGTAGAGACTTGGGAGCCAGTTGCGTGGAGCATTCGTTGGATGAGGGTGCTCGGGTTAGGAATATCAAGGTGTGGCTCCAGATAATCCAATCATCTAATTAAGATTCCAGTTATGCTCATCTGTTTTAAAATTCCGTTTGGGTAAATTCTTTTAGTCAGACTGAGAATGGCAAAGCCTCAACCCCAATTTCCAGGGAGGGTTGAGAGCCTCAGGTGGAGTTGATCACCAATAGCCTATGGTTTAACCCGTCATGCCTATAGAATGAGGTCTCCATAAAAACCCAAAAGGACTGGGTTCAGAGAGCTTGTGGATAACACTTCCTGGAAGGTAGTGCACCCCTCCCCACACGCCGGGCCCCGCATTTATTTCTGAACTTTTTGCAAAGTCCGCTAAAATACAACGGCAAATGTAAGTGTTTCCCTGCGTGCTGTGAGCTCTTCCAGCCAATGAATGCAACTAAATCTGGGAGTGGTGGCAACCTGATTTATAGCCAGTTGCTGAGAAGCACAGGTAAAACAACGTGGGGCTTCCCATTGTTATTAGTGTGGGAGGCCTGTCTGGCGGGACTCGGCCCTTTGGAATCTAAAGCTATGTCCCGGTAGATAGCGTCACCATTGAATTAGAAGACACACATATGTTGAGAATAATCTTTCTGGTCATTTGCTGCATGTCTTATTTACAATATGTAATCAAATTCTTTATCCTGGCCTTATGGCACCTGGGTTGAGAACCATGATTTGAACCAAACATTGGTCTGTCACGTTCTGAGTTTGAAACTTTATTTTGCCTTTAGCGTTTTGCTATTGCTTTTTCGTTTTCTTTTGTTTCGTTTCGTTTCTAAGTTCTGGGGTATATGTGCAGGATGTGCAGATTTGTTACTAAGGTAAACGTGTGCCATGGTGGTTCGCTGCACCTGTCAACCCATCACCTAGGTATTAAGCCCAGCATGCAGTAGCTGTTTTTCTTAACGCTCTGCCTCCCGAAAGGCCCCAGTGAGTGTTGTTCCCCTTCCTGTGTCCATGTGATCTCATTTTTCAGCTCTCATTATAAGTGAGAATGTGGCGTTTGGTTTTCTTTCCCTGGATTAGTTTGCTGAGCATAATGACCACACATCACCACTGTTTCTGTTTTTTAGTATAAAGAGTAGTATTTTATTGAATAAGATTTGCTCACAGAAAAATAAGCTTAAGTCTACAATGAATGCCAGACTCTACAGCAGAAAGCAATTTTCTCACTTTTCCACACACAATGGTTCCTACTAAGTGAAAAAACTTCATTCACAAATGTACTACTCTGTCTCAAAACATCTCACATAATCATGCACTGTACTAAAGCCATTAGATCAGTTCTTCAGTCAGGTTAAAGAAGTATCCCTCTAATTACTGACTTTTATAATGCTATCAATATCCACTCCCAATCAGTCTGCCATTGTTAATGGTGTACAGCATTACTGAATACAATGGAATTGATGACGCCCATATCCACGGACACACCGTGACTTACGGTGGTTTGATTTATGATTTTTCAACGTTATGATGGGATTATTGGAATATTAGATGCGTTTCTGAGTTACAGTGGGTTTATGAGTATGCGACCCTATAGTCCAGAAACAGCTGTATAAGGAAAAACAGGTGTACCTAATAAAAATATGCTTAGTGACTTGGGATAAACCAATAGATGTTCACAACTGATGGAGAGCCGTGAAAGAGAGATAGCGGTAAATAGTTACAATAACACAATTTTCCTGCACCTGTCGAGGATTTCTCCCAAAAAACGCAGAATGTGGGATGCACCTAAGGCATATGAAAGAGAGAGGGCAGAAGGAGTAAGAGAGAAATAGGAGGAAGGAAGGAAGGAAGGAAAGAAAGAAGGAAGGTAGGAAGGAAGGAAGGAAGGAAGGAAGGAAGGAAGGAAGGAAGGAAGGAAAGAAGGACGAAAGGAAGGAGAAAACACCCGGTGTTACTAAAACCCCCCAAAAAATGGTTTCCCCCTGTGGGTAAGCCTACAATGTGGATGAATCTTGAAAATATTGTGCTACGTGTTGTGTCAGTCATAACAGCTCACCTATTGTGCAATTCCGTTGATAGGAAATGTCCACAATATGGAAATCTATGCATATGGGATTGATCGCACTAGGTAGTTGCTACCTAGGGCTGAGGGTCAGGGAGAGGGTTTGAGACAGAATGAGGAGTGACTAATGTCTACAGGGTTTTTCTCTGGTCGGGGGTGATAAGACGTTCTACAATGGATTGCGAATTAAAATTGAATGTGCACCACCACAGGTATACTAAAAGCCACTCAATTCATGACTTTTAATGGGGGAATCTTCTGTGGCGCACTCTCATGGAGACCACGGCAGACATAGTGAGAGAGAAAAAGGTGAGTAAATATCTGAAACGGAGGCACAAAGAGAGAGAATGAGAAGCCCTGTGAATGGAAGGGAGAGCGAAAAGGGAAAATGGTCCTATTTACAAATGACAGATGTGAAACCGGGGTTCACATCAACAGTGTCACTGCCAGGAAGGAGGGTCATGCTAGCCATGTCACCGGTAGTGTGGCCCGCAGGGACGCCGACCTGCTGGAGCGTCGTGCCAGCATGGGCTCTGGCAGCCACGTGGGCCAGCAGGAGGGTCCCGCTGCACAGCTGTGGGGTGAGGATAGACTGGGTGGTGATATCGCCCATTACAGGGGCCTCTTCTGCTGGCAAGAGTGTGACAGTAGCAAGTAGATGGACAAGCCTGCGTGTGAGGACGGAATGCAGGAGGGGCTCTTGTGCGGCTGGGTGTGGGGCCCTCACGGGAACCGTGGAGAAATGGCCAGGTAACTGCGTCATGTGGGCTAGTAGATTGGCCAGGGCTTCGAACTGAAGGACAATAACGGGGAGTAGCTGTCAGGCCCTGGGAGTGTCTGAGTGTAAGTGGAGATGGGTTTGGGGTCACTGAGGGATGCGTGGGAGCCATCCCTGTATAGGTACAGGTCATAGGGAGATAGTCTCGTGAGGCCTGTGAGTGTCTAGGGTTGTCCTGGGTGCCTGGGGCTGACTGTGGCAGAAATGTGGGGAAGGCTGGAGAGAAGCTGGGAGACCCAGGAGAGTCCCTGAAGGCAGGGGGTGAAGAGGTGAAAGAAATGGGGGAGGGTTGCAGTAAGGTCCGTGAGTTTGTAGGTGATTCCTGGGTGCGGGAAGCTGACTCCAGGTGAAATCTGGAGATGGTCGGAGGGTAGCTGAGAGAGACAGAAGAGTCCTTGAGGGCTGGGGGTGAGAACATGAGGGAGACTGGGGAGTAAGTCAGTGAAATTCGTGAGTTCGGTGGTGTATCGTGGGTGCCTGGAACTGACTCCAGCTGGAATCTAGCGAAGTTTTGAGAGTAGCTGAAAGAGACACAGGAGTCCCTGTGGGCTGAGGGCAAAGACCTGAGAGAGACCAGGGAGGACCTCAGTGAAGTCTGTGAGTCTGTAGGTGATTCCGGAGTGTGGGAGGCTGAGTGCCGCTGAAATCTGGGCGTGGTGGGAGAGTAGCTGGGACAGACAGGAGAGTCCCAGGGGGCTGGGGGTGAAGACATGACAGAGACTGGGGAGTAACTCAGCGAAACTGCTGAGTTTGGTGGTGATACCTGGGTGCCTGGAACTGACTCCCGCTGAAATCTGGGCATGGTTGGAGAGTAGCTGGGACACACAGGAGAGTCCCTGAGGGCTGGGGGTGAAGACATGAGAGAGACCGGGGAGTACCTCAGTGAAACTGGTGAGTTTGGTGGTGACTCCGGGGTGCCTGGGACTGACTCCAGCTGAAATGTGTGCGTGGTTGGAGAGTAGCGGGGACAGACAGGAGAGTCCCTGAGGGCTGGTGAAGACATGAGAGAGACTGGAGAGTAAGTGAGTGAAATTGGTGAGTTTGGTGGTGCTTCCTGGGTGCCTGGAACTGACTCCCGCTGAAGTGTGGGCGTGGTTGGAGAGTAGCTGGGACACACAGGAGAGTCCCTGAGGGTTGGAGATAAGGACGTGCTAGAGAGTGAGGAGTAACTGAGTGAAATTGGGGAGTTTGGTGGTGATTCCGGGGTGCCTGGAGCTGACTGCAGCTGAAATGTGGGCGTGGTTGGAGAGTAGCTGGGACAGACGGGAGAGTCCCTGAGGGATGGTGAAGACATGAGAGAGACTGGGGAGTAACGCAGTGAAATTGGTGAGTTTGGTGGTGATTTCTGGGTGCCTGCAACGGACTCCCGCTGAAGTGTGGGCGTGTTTGGAGAGTAGCTGGGACAGACAGGCGAGTCCCTGAGGGTTGGAGATAAAGACGTGCTAGAGACTGGGGAGTAACTCAGTGAAAGTGGTGGGCTTGGTGGTGATCCCCGGGTTCCTGGAACTGACCCGCGCTGAAATGTGGGCGTGGTTGGAGAGTAGCTGGGACAGACTGGAGGGTCCGTAAGGGCTGGGGGTGAAGACGTGAGAGAGACTGGCGAGGATCTCACTGAGGTCTGTGAGTTTGTAGGTGTTTCTGGGGTGTGGGGTAGAGACTCCCGCTGAAATCTGGGCGTAGTTGGAGAGTAGCTGGGACAGACAGGAGAGTCATGGGTGGCTGGGGGTGAGCTGCTGGATGATGGCAGTAAGAACATATGGTATATTATTGATGAATGAGGTGACTGTGAAGAATCTCCAGAGGAGGACACGGGAGAACACAATGACATGAGTGACTGTCCTGCTTGGTTAGGAAAGGGAAACGTAAAGTTGTGGAATTCTGTCGATGATGGATGTGAGAGTGGTGAAGCCCTGCGGGGTGATGTAGAGTACTTCCACATCCCTGGTGAGGAGCTGCCCCTTGGGTCTGAGTTTCTGGGAGGGGAGAGGGAGAAGCTGGGTGAGGCAGGCATGAATCTTGAGGAGTCAGGGCTGGGGGACCGCTCATATTCTCCCGAGACGTGTGAGTCTCTGGGGGACTCCTGGGTGCATGGGGCTGACTCCCGCAGGAACCTGGGGATGGCTGGAGAGTAACTGGGAGCCACAGGAGAGTCCCTGAGGCCTGGGGGTGAAGAGATGAAAGACACAGGGGTGGAGCACCGTGAGGCTCGTGAGTTTGTAGGTGATTCCCGGGTGTGGGGGGCTGACTCCAGCTGAAATCTGGGGTTGTTTGGAGAGTAGCTGGGAGACACAGGAGATCCCCCGAGAGCTGGGGGTGAGCTGCTGGGTGATGGCAGTAAGAACATGTGGTATATTATTGATGAACGTGGGGACTCTGAGGAATCCTCAGAGGAGGACACGGGAGAGCCCAATGGCTTCATTGATTGCCCATCACGGTGAGGACAGGGAAATGGGAGCTTGTGGGATTCTGGTGATGACAGAGGTGAGTGTGGTGAAGCCCTAGGGGATGGTGAATGGTAGCTCCGGATCCCTGGTGAGGAGCTTCCCCTGAAGCCTGAGTTTCTGAGAGGGGAGAGGGAGAAGCTGGGTGAGGCTCGCATGGACCTTGGGGAGTCCGTGCTGGGGGACCGTTCATAAGAAGAGCCGGACAAGACCCTACTGTTCTTAGGTGCAGACATGATTAGGAAACCGGCAGCTCCCAGGGGCCCCTACTAATTTTCTAACTCGCAGAAGGAAGGAGTGTGTGTGCGTGTGTGTGTGTGTGCGGTGTGAGGTATGTGCCCCTTAAGAAAATGGAAATCAACCAACCAATGAGACAGACAGACAGACAGACAGACAGACAGACAGAGATTCACTTGCCCAAGTGTTCTGTCCTGTCCTCTGAATCCGCTTCCAAGTCGCAAGACGCTGTGAGCTCCAAGTCAACGCAGAGTCCGCCAACCGCTCCGGCCGCTGATCCGCTCCGCGAAGATCTGAGTACAGGCCAGCCAGGGTGGGTTTAAATAGCCTCGGGCGCAGCCTAGCAGCGGAAAGGGCGGAGCTTCACTCCTCCTTTCCATCAGTCACCCCCAACTTTCCCAGGCTACACCTCGTAGGAAACTGTTCTCCTGCTTTGATTTCATGCGCCACCTTTGGGACAATCTAAGAACTTACAAGTTTTCTTGGCCAGATATATTAGGAATTGTATGCACTGAAACACTGAAAACCAACTAGTGGTTCTGTGGTTCCCACGTTGTGGTTTTGACACCAGCAGCATCCTTGCCACAATCAAACCCCGGAGATCCACAGATCTGCGGTGTAACAATACCTCCCCCTGATCCGGATGCATGGCAGTTTAAGAAGTCTTTCCGTGTAAGGGAAAAGACTTTGTAGAAAAGGTGGAGATATGCGTTGTATAAACATTCTTTTGCTCTGGAACCACGTAGAGACTTGGGAGCCAGTTGCGTGGAGCATTCGTTGGATGAGGGTGCTCGGGTTAGGAATATCAAGGTGTGGCTCCAGATAATCCAATCATCTAATTAAGATTCCAGTTATGCTCATCTGTTTTAAAATTCCGTTTGGGTAAATTCTTTTAGTCAGACTGAGAATGGCAAAGCCTCAACCCCAATTTCCAGGGAGGGTTGAGAGCCTCAGGTGGAGTTGATCACCAATAGCCTATGGTTTAACCCGTCATGCCTATAGAATGAGGTCTCCATAAAAACCCAAAAGGACTGGGTTCAGAGAGCTTGTGGATAACACTTCCTGGAAGGTAGTGCACCCCTCCCCACACGCCGGGCCCCGCATTTATTTCTGAACTTTTTGCAAAGTCCGCTAAAATACAACGGCAAATGTAAGTGTTTCCCTGCGTGCTGTGAGCTCTTCCAGCCAATGAATGCAACTAAATCTGGGAGTGGTGGCAACCTGATTTATAGCCAGTTGCTGAGAAGCACAGGTAAAACAACGTGGGGCTTCCCATTGTTATTAGTGTGGGAGGCCTGTCTGGCGGGACTCGGCCCTTTGGAATCTAAAGCTATGTCCCGGTAGATAGCGTCACCATTGAATTAGAAGACACACATATGTTGAGAATAATCTTTCTGGTCATTTGCTGCATGTCTTATTTACAATATGTAATCAAATTCTTTATCCTGGCCTTATGGCACCTGGGTTGAGAACCATGATTTGAACCAAACATTGGTCTGTCACGTTCTGAGTTTGAAACTTTATTTTGCCTTTAGCGTTTTGCTATTGCTTTTTCGTTTTCTTTTGTTTCGTTTCGTTTCTAAGTTCTGGGGTATATGTGCAGGATGTGCAGATTTGTTACTAAGGTAAACGTGTGCCATGGTGGTTCGCTGCACCTGTCAACCCATCACCTAGGTATTAAGCCCAGCATGCAGTAGCTGTTTTTCTTAACGCTCTGCCTCCCGAAAGGCCCCAGTGAGTGTTGTTCCCCTTCCTGTGTCCATGTGATCTCATTTTTCAGCTCTCATTATAAGTGAGAATGTGGCGTTTGGTTTTCTTTCCCTGGATTAGTTTGCTGAGCATAATGACCACACATCACCACTGTTTCTGTTTTTTAGTATAAAGAGTAGTATTTTATTGAATAAGATTTGCTCACAGAAAAATAAGCTTAAGTCTACAATGAATGCCAGACTCTACAGCAGAAAGCAATTTTCTCACTTTTCCACACACAATGGTTCCTACTAAGTGAAAAAACTTCATTCACAAATGTACTACTCTGTCTCAAAACATCTCACATAATCATGCACTGTACTAAAGCCATTAGATCAGTTCTTCAGTCAGGTTAAAGAAGTATCCCTCTAATTACTGACTTTTATAATGCTATCAATATCCACTCCCAATCAGTCTGCCATTGTTAATGGTGTACAGCATTACTGAATACAATGGAATTGATGACGCCCATATCCACGGACACACCGTGACTTACGGTGGTTTGATTTATGATTTTTCAACGTTATGATGGGATTATTGGAATATTAGATGCGTTTCTGAGTTACAGTGGGTTTATGAGTATGCGACCCTATAGTCCAGAAACAGCTGTATAAGGAAAAACAGGTGTACCTAATAAAAATATGCTTAGTGACTTGGGATAAACCAATAGATGTTCACAACTGATGGAGAGCCGTGAAAGAGAGATAGCGGTAAATAGTTACAATAACACAATTTTCCTGCACCTGTCGAGGATTTCTCCCAAAAAACGCAGAATGTGGGATGCACCTAAGGCATATGAAAGAGAGAGGGCAGAAGGAGTAAGTGAGAAATAGGAGGAAGGAAGGAAGGAAGGAAAGAAAGAAGGAAGGTAGGAAGGAAGGAAGGAAGGAAGGAAGGAAGGAAGGAAGGAAGGAAGGAAAGAAAGACGAAAGGAAGGAGAAAACACCCGGTGTTACTAAAACCCCCCAAAAAATGGTTTCCCCCTGTGGGTAAGCCTACAATGTGGATGAATCTTGAAAATATTGTGCTACGTGTTGTGTCAGTCATAACAGCTCACCTATTGTGCAATTCCGTTGATAGGAAATGTCCACAATATGGAAATCTATGCATATGGGATTGATCGCACTAGGTAGTTGCTACCTAGGGCTGAGGGTCAGGGAGAGGGTTTGAGACAGAATGAGGAGTGACTAATGTCTACAGGGTTTTTCTCTGGTCGGGTGTGATAAGACGTTCTACAATGGATTGCGAATTAAAATTGAATGTGCACCACCACAGGTATACTAAAAGCCACTCAATTCATGACTTTTAATGGGGGAATCTTCTGTGGCGCACTCTCATGGAGACCACGGCAGACATAGTGAGAGAGAAAAAGGTGAGTAAATATCTGAAACGGAGGCACAAAGAGAGAGAATGAGAAGCCCTGTGAATGGAAGGGAGAGCGAAAAGGGAAAATGGTCCTATTTACAAATGACAGATGTGAAACCGGGGTTCACATCAACAGTGTCACTGCCAGGGAGGAGGGTCATGCTAGCCATGTCACCGGTAGTGTGGCCCGCAGGGACGCCGACCTGCTGGAGCGTCGTGCCAGCATGGGCTCTGGCAGCCACGTGGGCCAGCAGGAGGGTCCCGCTGCACAGCTGTGGGGTGAGGATAGACTGGGTGGTGATATCGCCCATTACAGGGGCCTCTTCTGCTGGCAAGAGTGTGACAGTAGCAAGTAGATGGACAAGCCTGCGTGTGAGGACGGAATGCAGGAGGGGCTCTTGTGCGGCTGGGTGTGGGGCCCTCACGGGAACCGTGGAGAAATGGCCAGGTAACTGCGTCATGTGGGCTAGTAGATTGGCCAGGGCTTCGAACTGAAGGACAATAACGGGGAGTAGCTGTCAGGCCCTGGGAGTGTCTGAGTGTAAGTGGAGATGGGTTTGGGGTCACTGAGGGATGCGTGGGAGCCATCCCTGTATAGGTACAGGTCATAGGGAGATAGTCTCGTGAGGCCTGTGAGTGTCTAGGGTTGTCCTGGGTGCCTGGGGCTGACTGTGGCAGAAATGTGGGGAAGGCTGGAGAGAAGCTGGGAGACCCAGGAGAGTCCCTGAAGGCAGGGGGTGAAGAGGTGAAAGAAATGGGGGAGGGTTGCAGTAAGGTCCGTGAGTTTGTAGGTGATTCCTGGGTGCGGGAAGCTGACTCCAGGTGAAATCTGGAGATGGTCGGAGTGTAGCTGAGAGAGACAGAAGAGTCCTTGAGGGCTGGGGGTGAGAACATGAGGGAGACTGGGGAGTAAGTCAGTGAAATTCGTGAGTTCGGTGGTGTATCGTGGGTGCCTGGAACTGACTCCAGCTGGAATCTAGCGAAGTTTTGAGAGTAGCTGAAAGAGACACAGGAGTCCCTGTGGGCTGAGGGCAAAGACCTGAGAGAGACCAGGGAGGACCTCAGTGAAGTCTGTGAGTCTGTAGGTGATTCCGGAGTGTGGGAGGCTGAGTGCCGCTGAAATCTGGGCGTGGTGGGAGAGTAGCTGGGACAGACAGGAGAGTCCCAGGGGGCTGGGGGTGAAGACATGACAGAGACTGGGGAGTAACTCAGCGAAACTGCTGAGTTTGGTGGTGATACCTGGGTGCCTGGAACTGACTCCCGCTGAAATCTGGGCATGGTTGGAGAGTAGCTGGGACACACAGGAGAGTCCCTGAGGGCTGGGGGTGAAGACATGAGAGAGACCGGGGAGTACCTCAGTGAAACTGGTGAGTTTGGTGGTGACTCCGGGGTGCCTGGGACTGACTCCAGCTGAAATGTGTGCGTGGTTGGAGAGTAGCTGGGACAGACAGGAGAGTCCCTGAGGGCTGCTGAAGACATGAGAGAGACTGGAGAGTAAGTGAGTGAAATTGGTGAGTTTGGTGGTGCTTCCTGGGTGCCTGGAACTGACTCCCGCTGAAGTGTGGGCGTGGTTGGAGAGTAGCTGGGACACACAGGAGAGTCCCTGAGGGTTGGAGATAAAGACGTGCTAGAGAGTGAGGAGTAACTGAGTGAAATTGGGGAGTTTGGTGGTGATTCCGGGGTGCCTGGAGCTGACTGCAGCTGAAATGTGGGCGTGGTTGGAGAGTAGCTGGGACAGACGGGAGAGTCCCTGAGGGTTGGAGATAAAGACGTGCTAGAGACTGGGGAGTAACTCAGTGAAAGTGGTGGGCTTGGTGGTGATCCCCGGGTTCCTGGAACTGACCCGCGCTGAAATGTGGGCGTGGTTGGAGAGTAGCTGGGACAGACTGGAGGGTCCGTAAGGGCTGGGGGTGAAGACGTGAGAGAGACTGGCGAGGATCTCACTGAGGTCTGTGAGTTTGTAGGTGTTTCTGGGGTGTGGGGTAGAGACTCCCGCTGAAATCTGGGCGTAGTTGGAGAGTAGCTGGGACAGACAGGAGAGTCATGGGTGGCTGGGGGTGAGCTGCTGGATGATGGCAGTAAGAACATATGGTATATTATTGATGAATGAGGTGACTGTGAAGAATCTCCAGAGGAGGACACGGGAGAACACAATGACATGAGTGACTGTCCTGCTTGGTTAGGAAAGGGAAACGTAAAGTTGTGGAATTCTGTTGATGATGGATGTGAGAGTGGTGAAGCCCTGCGGGGTGATGTAGAGTACTTCCACATCCCTGGTGAGGAGCTGCCCCTTGGGTCTGAGTTTCTGGGAGGGGAGAGGGAGAAGCTGGGTGAGGCAGGCATGAATCTTGAGGAGTCAGGGCTGGGGGACCGCTCATATTCTCCCGAGACGTGTGAGTCTCTGGGGGACTCCTGGGTGCATGGGGCTGACTCCCGCAGGAACCTGGGGATGGCTGGAGTGTAACTGGGAGCCACAGGAGAGTCCCTGAGGCCTGGGGGTGAAGAGATGAAAGACACAGGGGTGGAGCACCGTGAGGCTCGTGAGTTTGTAGGTGATTCCCGGGTGTGGGGGGCTGACTCCAGCTGAAATCTGGGGTTGTTTGGAGAGTAGCTGGGAGACACAGGAGATCCCCCGAGAGCTGGGGGTGAGCTGCTGGGTGATGGCAGTAAGAACATGTGGTATATTATTGATGAACGTGGGGACTCTGAGGAATCCTCAGAGGAGGACACGGGAGAGCCCAATGGCTTCATTGATTGCCCATCACGGTGAGGACAGGGAAATGGGAGCTTGTGGGATTCTGGTGATGACAGAGGTGAGTGTGGTGAAGCCCTAGGGGATGGTGAATGGTAGCTCCGGATCCCTGGTGAGGAGCTTCCCCTGAAGCCTGAGTTTCTGAGAGGGGAGAGGGAGAAGCTGGGTGAGGCTCGCATGGACCTTGGGGAGTCCGTGCTGGGGGACCGTTCATAAGAAGAGCCGGACAAGACCCTACTGTTCTTAGGTGCAGACATGATTAGGAAACCTGCAGCTCCCAGGGGCCCCTACTAATTTTCTAACTCGCAGAAGGAAGGAGTGTGTGTGCGTGTGTGTGTGTGTGCGGTGTGAGGTATGTGCCCCTTAAGAAAATGGAAATCAAACAACCAATGAGACAGACAGACAGACAGACAGACAGACAGACAGAGATTCACTTGCCCAAGTGTTCTGTCCTGTCCTCTGAATCCGCTTCCAAGTCGCAAGACGCTGTGAGCTCCAAGTCAACGCAGAGTCCGCCAACCGCTCCGGCCGCTGATCCGCTCCGCGAAGATCTGAGTACAGGCCAGCCAGGGTGGGTTTAAATGGCCTCGGGCGCAGCCTAGCAGCGGAAAGGGCGGAGCTTCACTCCTCCTTTCCATCAGTCACCCCCAACTTTCCCAGGCTACACCTCGTAGGAAACTGTTCTCCTGCTTTGATTTCATGCGCCACCTTTGGGACAATCTAAGAACTTACAAGTTTTCTTGGCCAGATATATTAGGAATTGTATGCACTGAAACACTGAAAACCAACTAGTGGTTCTGTGGTTCCCACGTTGTGGTTTTGACACCAGCAGCATCCTTGCCACAATCAAACCCCGGAGATCCACAGATCTGCGGTGTAACAATACCTCCCCCTGATCCGGATGCATGGCAGTTTAAGAAGTCTTTCCGTGTAAGGGAAAAGACTTTGAAGAAAAGGTGGAGATATGCGTTGTATAAACATTCTTTTGCTCTGGAACCACGTAGAGACTTGGGAGCCAGTTGCGTGGAGCATTCGTTGGATGAGGGTGCTCGGGTTAGGAATATCAAGGTGTGGCTCCAGATAATCCAATCATCTAATTAAGATTCCAGTTATGCTCATCTGTTTTAAAATTCCGTTTGGGTAAATTCTTTTAGTCAGACTGAGAATGGCAAAGCCTCAACCCCAATTTCCAGGGAGGGTTGAGAGCCTCAGGTGGAGTTGATCACCAATAGCCTATGGTTTAACCCGTCATGCCTATAGAATGAGGTCTCCATAAAAACCCAAAAGGACTGGGTTCAGAGAGCTTGTGGATAACACTTCCTGGAAGATAGTGCACCCCTCCCCACACGCCGGGCCCCGCATTTATTTCTGAACTTTTTGCAAAGTCCGCTAAAATACAACGGCAAATGTAAGTGTTTCCCTGCGTGCTGTGAGCTCTTCCAGCCAATGAATGCAACTAAATCTGGGAGTGGTGGCAACCTGATTTATAGCCAGTTGCTGAGAAGCACAGGTAAAACAACGTGGGGCTTCCCATTGTTATTAGTGTGGGAGGCCTGTCTGGCGGGACTCGGCCCTTTGGAATCTAAAGCTATGTCCCGGTAGATAGCGTCACCATTGAATTAGAAGACACACATATGTTGAGAATAATCTTTCTGGTCATTTGCTGCATGTCTTATTTACAATATGTAATCAAATTCTTTATCCTGGCCTTATGGCACCTGGGTTGAGAACCATGATTTGAACCAAACATTGGTCTGTCACGTTCTGAGTTTGAAACTTTATTTTGCCTTTAGCGTTTTGCTATTGCTTTTTCGTTTTCTTTTGTTTCGTTTCGTTTCTAAGTTCTGGGGTATATGTGCAGGATGTGCAGATTTGTTACTAAGGTAAACGTGTGCCATGGTGGTTCGCTGCACCTGTCAACCCATCACCTAGGTATTAAGCCCAGCATGCAGTAGCTGTTTTTCTTAACGCTCTGCCTCCCGAAAGGCCCCAGTGAGTGTTGTTCCCCTTCCTGTGTCCATGTGATCTCATTTTTCAGCTCTCATTATAAGTGAGAATGTGGCGTTTGGTTTTCTTTCCCTGGATTAGTTTGCTGAGCATAATGACCACACATCACCACTGTTTCTGTTTTTTAGTATAAAGAGTAGTATTTTATTGAATAAGATTTGCTCACAGAAAAATAAGCTTAAGTCTACAATGAATGCCAGACTCTACAGCAGAAAGCAATTTTCTCACTTTTCCACACACAATGGTTCCTACTAAGTGAAAAAACTTCATTCACAAATGTACTACTCTGTCTCAAAACATCTCACATAATCATGCACTGTACTAAAGCCATTAGATCAGTTCTTCAGTCAGGTTAAAGAAGTATCCCTCTAATAACTGACTTTTATAATGCTATCAATATCCACTCCCAATCAGTCTGCCATTGTTAATGGTGTACAGCATTACTGAATACAATGGAATTGATGACGCCCATATCCACGGACACACCGTGACTTACGGTGGTTTGATTTATGATTTTTCAACGTTATGATGGGATTATTGGAATATTAGATGCGTTTCTGAGTTACAGTGGGTTTATGAGTATGCGACCCTATAGTCCAGAAACAGCTGTATAAGGAAAAACAGGTGTACCTAATAAAAATATGCTTAGTGACTTGGGATAAACCAATAGATGTTCACAACTGATGGAGAGCCGTGAAAGAGAGATAGCGGTAAATAGTTACAATAACACAATTTTCCTGCACCTGTCGAGGATTTCTCCCAAAAAACGCAGAATGTGGGATGCACCTAAGGCATATGAAAGAGAGAGGGCAGAAGGAGTAAGAGAGAAATAGGAGGAAGGAAGGAAGGAAGGAAAGAAAGAAGGAAGGTAGGAAGGAAGGAAGGAAAGAAGGAAGGAAGGAAGGAAGGAAGGAAGGAAGGAAGGAAAGAAGGACGAAAGGAAGGAGAAAACACCCGGTGTTACTAAAACCCCCCAAAAAATGGTTTCCCCCTGTGGGTAAGCCTACAATGTGGATGAATCTTGAAAATATTGTGCTACGTGTTGTGTCAGTCATAACAGCTCACCTATTGTGCAATTCCGTTGATAGGAAATGTCCACAATATGGAAATCTATGCATATGGGATTGATCGCACTAGGTAGTTGCTACCTAGGGCTGAGGGTCAGGGAGAGGGTTTGAGACAGAATGAGGAGTGACTAATGTCTACAGGGTTTTTCTCTGGTTGGGGGTGATAAGACGTTCTACAATGGATTGCGAATTAAAATTGAATGTGCACCACCACAGGTATACTAAAAGCCACTCAATTCATGACTTTTAATGGGGGAATCTTCTGTGGCGCACTCTCATGGAGACCACGGCAGACATAGTGAGAGAGAAAAAGGTGAGTAAATATCTGAAACGGAGGCACAAAGAGAGAGAATGAGAAGCCCTGTGAATGGAAGGGAGAGCGAAAAGGGAAAATGGTCCTATTTACAAATGACAGATGTGAAACCGGGGTTCACATCAACAGTGTCACTGCCAGGAAGGAGGGTCATGCTAGCCATGTCACCGGTAGTGTGGCCCGCAGGGACGCCGACCTGCTGGAGCGTCGTGCCAGCATGGGCTCTGGCAGCCACGTGGGCCAGCAGGAGGGTCCCGCTGCACAGCTGTGGGGTGAGGATAGACTGGGTGGTGATATCGCCCATTACAGGGGCCTCTTCTGCTGGCAAGAGTGTGACAGTAGCAAGTAGATGGACAAGCCTGCGTGTGAGGACGGAATGCAGGAGGGGCTCTTGTGCGGCTGGGTGTGGGGCCCTCACGGGAACCGTGGAGAAATGGCCAGGTAACTGCGTCATGTGGGCTAGTAGATTGGCCAGGGCTTCGAACTGAAGGACAATAACGGGGAGTAGCTGTCAGGCCCTGGGAGTGTCTGAGTGTAAGTGGAGATGGGTTTGGGGTCACTGAGGGATGCGTGGGAGCCATCCCTGTATAGGTACAGGTCATAGGGAGATAGTCTCGTGAGGCCTGTGAGTGTCTAGGGTTGTCCTGGGTGCCTGGGGCTGACTGTGGCAGAAATGTGGGGAAGGCTGGAGAGAAGCTGGGAGACCCAGGAGAGTCCCTGAAGGCAGGGGGTGAAGAGGTGAAAGAAATGGGGGAGGGTTGCAGTAAGGTCCGTGAGTTTGTAGGTGATTCCTGGGTGCGGGAAGCTGACTCCAGGTGAAATCTGGAGATGGTCGGAGTGTAGCTGAGAGAGACAGAAGAGTCCTTGAGGGCTGGGGGTGAGAACATGAGGGAGACTGGGGAGTAAGTCAGTGAAATTCGTGAGTTCGGTGGTGTATCGTGGGTGCCTGGAACTGACTCCAGCTGGAATCTAGCGAAGTTTTGAGAGTAGCTGAAAGAGACACAGGAGTCCCTGTGGGCTGAGGGCAAAGACCTGAGAGAGACCAGGGAGGACCTCAGTGAAGTCTGTGAGTCTGTAGGTGATTCCGGAGTGTGGGAGGCTGAGTGCCGCTGAAATCTGGGCGTGGTGGGAGAGTAGCTGGGACAGACAGGAGAGTCCCAGGGGGCTGGGGGTGAAGACATGACAGAGACTGGGGAGTAACTCAGCGAAACTGCTGAGTTTGGTGGTGATACCTGGGTGCCTGGAACTGACTCCCGCTGAAATCTGGGCATGGTTGGAGAGTAGCTGGGACACACAGGAGAGTCCCTGAGGGCTGGGGGTGAAGACATGAGAGAGACCGGGGAGTACCTCAGTGAAACTGGTGAGTTTGGTGGTGACTCCGGGGTGCCTGGGACTGACTCCAGCTGAAATGTGTGCGTGGTTGGAGAGTAGCTGGGACAGACAGGAGAGTCCCTGAGGGCTGGTGAAGACATGAGAGAGACTGGAGAGTAAGTGAGTGAAATTGGTGAGTTTGGTGGTGCTTCCTGGGTGCCTGGAACTGACTCCCGCTGAAGTGTGGGCGTGGTTGGAGAGTAGCTGGGACACACAGGAGAGTCCCTGAGGGTTGGAGATAAAGACGTGCTAGAGAGTGAGGAGTAACTGAGTGAAATTGGGGAGTTTGGTGGTGATTCCGGGGTGCCTGGAGCTGACTGCAGCTGAAATGTGGGCGTGGTTGGAGAGTAGCTGGGACAGACGGGAGAGTCCCTGAGGGATGGTGAAGACATGAGAGAGACTGGGGAGTAACGCAGTGAAATTGGTGAGTTTGGTGGTGATTTCTGGGTGTCTGCAACGGACTCCCGCTGAAGTGTGGGCGTGTTTGGAGAGTAGCTGGGACAGACAGGCGAGTCCCTTAGGGTTGGAGATAAAGACGTGCTAGAGACTGGGGAGTAACTCAGTGAAAGTGGTGGGCTTGGTGGTGATCCCTGGGTTCCTGGAACTGACCCGCGCTGAAATGTGGGCGTGGTTGGAGAGTAGCTGGGACAGACTGGAGGGTCCGTAAGGGCTGGGGGTGAAGACGTGAGAGAGACTGGCGAGGATCTCACTGAGGTCTGTGAGTTTGTAGGTGTTTCTGGGGTGTGGGGTAGAGACTCCCGCTGAAATCTGGGCGTAGTTGGAGAGTAGCTGGGACAGACAGGAGAGTCATGGGTGGCTGGGGGTGAGCTGCTGGATGATGGCAGTAAGAACATATGGTATATTATTGATGAATGAGGTGACTGTGAAGAATCTCCAGAGGAGGACACGGGAGAACACAATGACATGAGTGACTGTCCTGCTTGGTTAGGAAAGGGAAACGTAAAGTTGTGGAATTCTGTCGATGATGGATGTGAGAGTGGTGAAGCCCTGCGGGGTGATGTAGAGTACTTCCACATCCCTGGTGAGGAGCTGCCCCTTGGGTCTGAGTTTCTGGGAGGGGAGAGGGAGAAGCTGGGTGAGGCAGGCATGAATCTTGAGGAGTCAGGGCTGGGGGACCGCTCATATTCTCCCGAGACGTGTGAGTCTCTGGGGGACTCCTGGGTGCATGGGGCTGACTCCCGCAGGAACCTGGGGATGGCTGGAGAGTAACTGGGAGCCACAGGAGAGTCCCTGAGGCCTGGGGGTGAAGAGATGAAAGACACAGGGGTGGAGCACCGTGAGGCTCGTGAGTTTGTAGGTGATTCCCGGGTGTGGGGGGCTGACTCCAGCTGAAATCTGGGGTTGTTTGGAGAGTAGCTGGGAGACACAGGAGATCCCCCGAGAGCTGGGGGTGAGCTGCTGGGTGATGGCAGTAAGAACATGTGGTATATTATTGATGAACGTGGGGACTCTGAGGAATCCTCAGAGGAGGACACGGGAGAGCCCAATGGCTTCATTGATTGCCCATCACGGTGAGGACAGGGAAATGGGAGCTTGTGGGATTCTGGTGATGACAGAGGTGAGTGTGGTGAAGCCCTAGGGGATGGTGAATGGTAGCTCCGGATCCCTGGTGAGGAGCTTCCCCTGAAGCCTGAGTTTCTGAGAGGGGAGAGGGAGAAGCTGGGTGAGGCTCGCATGGACCTTGGGGAGTCCGTGCTGGGGGACCGTTCATAAGAAGAGCCGGACAAGACCCTACTGTTCTTAGGTGCAGACATGATTAGGAAACCTGCAGCTCCCAGGGGCCCCTACTAATTTTCTAACTCGCAGAAGGAAGGAGTGTGTGTGCGTGTGTGTGTGTGTGTGCGGTGTGAGGTATGTGCCCCTTAAGAAAATGGAAATCAAACAACCAATGAGACAGACAGACAGACAGACAGACAGACAGACAGAGATTCACTTGCCCAAGTGTTCTGTCCTGTCCTCTGAATCCGCTTCCAAGTCGCAAGACGCTGTGAGCTCCAAGTCAACGCAGAGTCCGCCAACCGCTCCGGCCGCTGATCCGCTCCGCGAAGATCTGAGTACAGGCCAGCCAGGGTGGGTTTAAATGGCCTTGGGCGCAGCCTAGCAGCGGAAAGGGCGGAGCTTCACTCCTCCTTTCCATCAGTCACCCCCAACTTTCCCAGGCTACACCTCGTAGGAAACTGTTCTCCTGCTTTGATTTCATGCGCCACCTTTGGGACAATCTAAGAACTTACAAGTTTTCTTGGCCAGATATATTAGGAATTGTATGCACTGAAACACTGAAAACCAACTAGTGGTTCTGTGGTTCCCACGTTGTGGTTTTGACACCAGCAGCATCCTTGCCACAATCAAACCCCGGAGATCCACAGATCTGCGGTGTAACAATACCTCCCCCTGATCCGGATGCATGGCAGTTTAAGAAGTCTTTCCGTGTAAGGGAAAAGACTTTGTAGAAAAGGTGGAGATATGCGTTGTATAAACATTCTTTTGCTCTGGAACCACGTAGAGACTTGGGAGCCAGTTGCGTGGAGCATTCGTTGGATGAGGGTGCTCGGGTTAGGAATATCAAGGTGTGGCTCCAGATAATCCAATCATCTAATTAAGATTCCAGTTATGCTCATCTGTTTTAAAATTCCGTTTGGGTAAATTCTTTTAGTCAGACTGAGAATGGCAAAGCCTCAACCCCAATTTCCAGGGAGGGTTGAGAGCCTCAGGTGGAGTTGATCACCAATAGCCTATGGTTTAACCCGTCATGCCTATAGAATGAGGTCTCCATAAAAACCCAAAAGGACTGGGTTCAGAGAGCTTGTGGATAACACTTCCTGGAAGGTAGTGCACCCCTCCCCACACGCCGGGCCCCGCATTTATTTCTGAACTTTTTGCAAAGTCCGCTAAAATACAACGGCAAATGTAAGTGTTTCCCTGCGTGCTGTGAGCTCTTCCAGCCAATGAATGCAACTAAATCTGGGAGTGGTGGCAACCTGATTTATAGCCAGTTGCTGAGAAGCACAGGTAAAACAACGTGGGGCTTCCCATTGTTATTAGTGTGGGAGGCCTGTCTGGCGGGACTCGGCCCTTTGGAATCTAAAGCTATGTCCCGGTAGATAGCGTCACCATTGAATTAGAAGACACACATATGTTGAGAATAATCTTTCTGGTCATTTGCTGCATGTCTTATTTACAATATGTAATCAAATTCTTTATCCTGGCCTTATGGCACCTGGGTTGAGAACCATGATTTGAACCAAACATTGGTCTGTCACGTTCTGAGTTTGAAACTTTATTTTGCCTTTAGCGTTTTGCTATTGCTTTTTCGTTTTCTTTTGTTTCGTTTCGTTTCTAAGTTCTGGGGTATATGTGCAGGATGTGCAGATTTGTTACTAAGGTAAACGTGTGCCATGGTGGTTCGCTGCACCTGTCAACCCATCACCTAGGTATTAAGCCCAGCATGCAGTAGCTGTTTTTCTTAACGCTCTGCCTCCCGAAAGGCCCCAGTGAGTGTTGTTCCCCTTCCTGTGTCCATGTGATCTCATTTTTCAGCTCTCATTATAAGTGAGAATGTGGCGTTTGGTTTTCTTTCCCTGGATTAGTTTGCTGAGCATAATGACCACACATCACCACTGTTTCTGTTTTTTAGTATAAAGAGTAGTATTTTATTGAATAAGATTTGCTCACAGAAAAATAAGCTTAAGTCTACAATGAATGCCAGACTCTACAGCAGAAAGCAATTTTCTCACTTTTCCACACACAATGGTTCCTACTAAGTGAAAAAACTTCATTCACAAATGTACTACTCTGTCTCAAAACATCTCACATAATCATGCACTGTACTAAAGCCATTAGATCAGTTCTTCAGTCAGGTTAAAGAAGTATCCCTCTAATAACTGACTTTTATAATGCTATCAATATCCACTCCCAATCAGTCTGCCATTGTTAATGGTGTACAGCATTACTGAACACAATGGAATTGATGACGCCCATATCCACGGACACACCGTGACTTACGGTGGTTTGATTTATGATTTTTCAACGTTATGATGGGATTATTGGAATATTAGATGCGTTTCTGAGTTACAGTGGGTTTATGAGTATGCGACCCTATAGTCCAGAAACAGCTGTATAAGGAAAAACAGGTGTACCTAATAAAAATATGCTTAGTGACTTGGGATAAACCAATAGATGTTCACAACTGATGGAGAGCCGTGAAAGAGAGATAGCGGTAAATAGTTACAATAACACAATTTTCCTGCACCTGTCGAGGATTTCTCCCAAAAAACGCAGAATGTGGGATGCACCTAAGGCATATGAAAGAGAGAGGGCAGAAGGAGTAAGAGAGAAATAGGAGGAAGGAAGGAAGGAAGGAAAGAAAGAAGGAAGGTAGGAAGGAAGGAAGGAAGGAAGGAAGGAAGGAAAGAAAGACGAAAGGAAGGAGAAAACACCCGGTGTTACTAAAACCCCCCATAAAATGGTTTCCCCCTGTGGGTAAGCCTACAATGTGGATGAATCTTGAAAATATTGTGCTACGTGTTGTGTCAGTCATAACAGCTCACCTATTGTGCAATTCCGTTGATAGGAAATGTCCACAATATGGAAATCTATGCATATGGGATTGATCGCACTAGGTAGTTGCTACCTAGGGCTGAGGGTCAGGGAGAGGGTTTGAGACAGAATGAGGAGTGACTAATGTCTACAGGGTTTTTCTCTGGTCGGGGGTGATAAGACGTTCTACAATGGATTGCGAATTAAAATTGAATGTGCACCACCACAGGTATACTAAAAGCCACTCAATTCATGACTTTTAATGGGGGAATCTTCTGTGGCGCACTCTCATGGAGACCACGGCAGACATAGTGAGAGAGAAAAAGGTGAGTAAATATCTGAAACGGAGGCAGAAAGAGAGAGAATGAGAAGCCCTGTGAATGGAAGGGAGAGCGAAAAGGGAAAATGGTCCTATTTACAAATGACAGATGTGAAACCGGGGTTCACATCAACAGTGTCACTGCCAGGAAGGAGGGTCATGCTAGCCATGTCACCGGTAGTGTGGCCCGCAGGGACGCCGACCTGCTGGAGCGTCGTGCCAGCATGGGCTCTGGCAGCCACGTGGGCCAGCAGGAGGGTCCCGCTGCACAGCTGTGGGGTGAGGATAGACTGGGTGGTGATATCGCCCATTACAGGGGCCTCTTCTGCTGGCAAGAGTGTGACAGTAGCAAGTAGATGGACAAGCCTGCGTGTGAGGACGGAATGCAGGAGGGGCTCTTGTGCGGCTGGGTGTGGGGCCCTCACGGGAACCGTGGAGAAATGGCCAGGTAACTGCGTCATGTGGGCTAGTAGATTGGCCAGGGCTTCGAACTGAAGGACAATAACGGGGAGTAGCTGTCAGGCCCTGGGAGTGTCTGAGTGTAAGTGGAGATGGGTTTGGGGTCACTGAGGGATGCGTGGGAGCCATCCCTGTATAGGTACAGGTCATAGGGAGATAGTCTCGTGAGGCCTGTGAGTGTCTAGGGTTGTCCTGGGTGCCTGGGGCTGACTGTGGCAGAAATGTGGGGAAGGCTGGAGAGAAGCTGGGAGACCCAGGAGAGTCCCTGAAGGCAGGGGGTGAAGAGGTGAAAGAAATGGGGGAGGGTTGCAGTAAGGTCCGTGAGTTTGTAGGTGATTCCTGGGTGCGGGAAGCTGACTCCAGGTGAAATCTGGAGATGGTCGGAGTGTAGCTGAGAGAGACAGAAGAGTCCTTGAGGGCTGGGGGTGAGAACATGAGGGAGACTGGGGAGTAAGTCAGTGAAATTCGTGAGTTCGGTGGTGTATCGTGGGTGCCTGGAACTGACTCCAGCTGGAATCTAGCGAAGTTTTGAGAGTAGCTGAAAGAGACACAGGAGTCCCTGTGGGCTGAGGGCAAAGACCTGAGAGAGACCAGGGAGGACCTCAGTGAAGTCTGTGAGTCTGTAGGTGATTCCGGAGTGTGGGAGGCTGAGTGCCGCTGAAATCTGGGCGTGGTGGGAGAGTAGCTGGGACAGACAGGAGAGTCCCAGGGGGCTGGGGGTGAAGACATGACAGAGACTGGGGAGTAACTCAGCGAAACTGCTGAGTTTGGTGGTGATACCTGGGTGCCTGGAACTGACTCCCGCTGAAATCTGGGCATGGTTGGAGAGTAGCTGGGACACACAGGAGAGTCCCTGAGGGCTGGGGGTGAAGACATGAGAGAGACCGGGGAGTACCTCAGTGAAACTGGTGAGTTTGGTGGTGACTCCGGGGTGCCTGGGACTGACTCCAGCTGAAATGTGTGCGTGGTTGGAGAGTAGCTGGGACAGACAGGAGAGTCCCTGAGGGCTGGTGAAGACATGAGAGAGACTGGAGAGTAAGTGAGTGAAATTGGTGAGTTTGGTGGTGCTTCCTGGGTGCCTGGAACTGACTCCCGCTGAAGTGTGGGCGTGGTTGGAGAGTAGCTGGGACACACAGGAGAGTCCCTGAGGGTTGGAGATAAAGACGTGCTAGAGAGTGAGGAGTAACTGAGTGAAATTGGGGAGTTTGGTGGTGATTCCGGGGTGCCTGGAGCTGACTGCAGCTGAAATGTGGGCGTGGTTGGAGAGTAGCTGGGACAGACGGGAGAGTCCCTGAGGGATGGTGAAGACATGAGAGAGACTGGGGAGTAACGCAGTGAAATTGGTGAGTTTGGTGGTGATTTCTGGGTGTCTGCAACGGACTCCCGCTGAAGTGTGGGCGTGTTTGGAGAGTAGCTGGGACAGACAGGCGAGTCCCTTAGGGTTGGAGATAAAGACGTGCTAGAGACTGGGGAGTAACTCAGTGAAAGTGGTGGGCTTGGTGGTGATCCCTGGGTTCCTGGAACTGACCCGCGCTGAAATGTGGGCGTGGTTGGAGAGTAGCTGGGACAGACTGGAGGGTCCGTAAGGGCTGGGGGTGAAGACGTGAGAGAGACTGGCGAGGATCTCACTGAGGTCTGTGAGTTTGTAGGTGTTTCTGGGGTGTGGGGTAGAGACTCCCGCTGAAATCTGGGCGTAGTTGGAGAGTAGCTGGGACAGACAGGAGAGTCATGGGTGGCTGGGGGTGAGCTGCTGGATGATGGCAGTAAGAACATATGGTATATTATTGATGAATGAGGTGACTGTGAAGAATCTCCAGAGGAGGACACGGGAGAACACAATGACATGAGTGACTGTCCTGCTTGGTTAGGAAAGGGAAACGTAAAGTTGTGGAATTCTGTCGATGATGGATGTGAGAGTGGTGAAGCCCTGCGGGGTGATGTAGAGTACTTCCACATCCCTGGTGAGGAGCTGCCCCTTGGGTCTGAGTTTCTGGGAGGGGAGAGGGAGAAGCTGGGTGAGGCAGGCATGAATCTTGAGGAGTCAGGGCTGGGGGACCGCTCATATTCTCCCGAGACGTGTGAGTCTCTGGGGGACTCCTGGGTGCATGGGGCTGACTCCCGCAGGAACCTGGGGATGGCTGGAGAGTAACTGGGAGCCACAGGAGAGTCCCTGAGGCCTGGGGGTGAAGAGATGAAAGACACAGGGGTGGAGCACCGTGAGGCTCGTGAGTTTGTAGGTGATTCCCGGGTGTGGGGGGCTGACTCCAGCTGAAATCTGGGGTTGTTTGGAGAGTAGCTGGGAGACACAGGAGATCCCCCGAGAGCTGGGGGTGAGCTGCTGGGTGATGGCAGTAAGAACATGTGGTATATTATTGATGAACGTGGGGACTCTGAGGAATCCTCAGAGGAGGACACGGGAGAGCCCAATGGCTTCATTGATTGCCCATCACGGTGAGGACAGGGAAATGGGAGCTTGTGGGATTCTGGTGATGACAGAGGTGAGTGTGGTGAAGCCCTAGGGGATGGTGAATGGTAGCTCCGGATCCCTGGTGAGGAGCTTCCCCTGAAGCCTGAGTTTCTGAGAGGGGAGAGGGAGAAGCTGGGTGAGGCTCGCATGGACCTTGGGGAGTCCGTGCTGGGGGACCGTTCATAAGAAGAGCCGGACAAGACCCTACTGTTCTTAGGTGCAGACATGATTAGGAAACCTGCAGCTCCCAGGGGCCCCTACTAATTTTCTAACTCGCAGAAGGAAGGAGTGTGTGTGCGTGTGTGTGTGTGTGTGCGGTGTGAGGTATGTGCCCCTTAAGAAAATGGAAATCAAACAACCAATGAGACAGACAGACAGACAGACAGACAGACAGACAGAGATTCACTTGCCCAAGTGTTCTGTCCTGTCCTCTGAATCCGCTTCCAAGTCGCAAGACGCTGTGAGCTCCAAGTCAACGCAGAGTCCGCCAACCGCTCCGGCCGCTGATCCGCTCCGCGAAGATCTGAGTACAGGCCAGCCAGGGTGGGTTTAAATGGCCTTGGGCGCAGCCTAGCAGCGGAAAGGGCGGAGCTTCACTCCTCCTTTCCATCAGTCACCCCCAACTTTCCCAGGCTACACCTCGTAGGAAACTGTTCTCCTGCTTTGATTTCATGCGCCACCTTTGGGACAATCTAAGAACTTACAAGTTTTCTTGGCCAGATATATTAGGAATTGTATGCACTGAAACACTGAAAACCAACTAGTGGTTCTGTGGTTCCCACGTTGTGGTTTTGACACCAGCAGCATCCTTGCCACAATCAAACCCCGGAGATCCACAGATCTGCGGTGTAACAATACCTCCCCCTGATCCGGATGCATGGCAGTTTAAGAAGTCTTTCCGTGTAAGGGAAAAGACTTTGTAGAAAAGGTGGAGATATGCGTTGTATAAACATTCTTTTGCTCTGGAACCACGTAGAGACTTGGGAGCCAGTTGCGTGGAGCATTCGTTGGATGAGGGTGCTCGGGTTAGGAATATCAAGGTGTGGCTCCAGATAATCCAATCATCTAATTAAGATTCCAGTTATGCTCATCTGTTTTAAAATTCCGTTTGGGTAAATTCTTTTAGTCAGACTGAGAATGGCAAAGCCTCAACCCCAATTTCCAGGGAGGGTTGAGAGCCTCAGGTGGAGTTGATCACCAATAGCCTATGGTTTAACCCGTCATGCCTATAGAATGAGGTCTCCATAAAAACCCAAAAGGACTGGGTTCAGAGAGCTTGTGGATAACACTTCCTGGAAGGTAGTGCACCCCTCCCCACACGCCGGGCCCCGCATTTATTTCTGAACTTTTTGCAAAGTCCGCTAAAATACAACGGCAAATGTAAGTGTTTCCCTGCGTGCTGTGAGCTCTTCCAGCCAATGAATGCAACTAAATCTGGGAGTGGTGGCAACCTGATTTATAGCCAGTTGCTGAGAAGCACAGGTAAAACAACGTGGGGCTTCCCATTGTTATTAGTGTGGGAGGCCTGTCTGGCGGGACTCGGCCCTTTGGAATCTAAAGCTATGTCCCGGTAGATAGCGTCACCATTGAATTAGAAGACACACATATGTTGAGAATAATCTTTCTGGTCATTTGCTGCATGTCTTATTTACAATATGTAATCAAATTCTTTATCCTGGCCTTATGGCACCTGGGTTGAGAACCATGATTTGAACCAAACATTGGTCTGTCACGTTCTGAGTTTGAAACTTTATTTTGCCTTTAGCGTTTTGCTATTGCTTTTTCGTTTTCTTTTGTTTCGTTTCGTTTCTAAGTTCTGGGGTATATGTGCAGGATGTGCAGATTTGTTACTAAGGTAAACGTGTGCCATGGTGGTTCGCTGCACCTGTCAACCCATCACCTAGGTATTAAGCCCAGCATGCAGTAGCTGTTTTTCTTAACGCTCTGCCTCCCGAAAGGCCCCAGTGAGTGTTGTTCCCCTTCCTGTGTCCATGTGATCTCATTTTTCAGCTCTCATTATAAGTGAGAATGTGGCGTTTGGTTTTCTTTCCCTGGATTAGTTTGCTGAGCATAATGACCACACATCACCACTGTTTCTGTTTTTTAGTATAAAGAGTAGTATTTTATTGAATAAGATTTGCTCACAGAAAAATAAGCTTAAGTCTACAATGAATGCCAGACTCTACAGCAGAAAGCAATTTTCTCACTTTTCCACACACAATGGTTCCTACTAAGTGAAAAAACTTCATTCACAAATGTACTACTCTGTCTCAAAACATCTCACATAATCATGCACTGTACTAAAGCCATTAGATCAGTTCTTCAGTCAGGTTAAAGAAGTATCCCTCTAATAACTGACTTTTATAATGCTATCAATATCCACTCCCAATCAGTCTGCCATTGTTAATGGTGTACAGCATTACTGAACACAATGGAATTGATGACGCCCATATCCACGGACACACCGTGACTTACGGTGGTTTGATTTATGATTTTTCAACGTTATGATGGGATTATTGGAATATTAGATGCGTTTCTGAGTTACAGTGGGTTTATGAGTATGCGACCCTATAGTCCAGAAACAGCTGTATAAGGAAAAACAGGTGTACCTAATAAAAATATGCTTAGTGACTTGGGATAAACCAATAGATGTTCACAACTGATGGAGAGCCGTGAAAGAGAGATAGCGGTAAATAGTTACAATAACACAATTTTCCTGCACCTGTCGAGGATTTCTCCCAAAAAACGCAGAATGTGGGATGCACCTAAGGCATATGAAAGAGAGAGGGCAGAAGGAGTAAGAGAGAAATAGGAGGAAGGAAGGAAGGAAGGAAAGAAAGAAGGAAGGTAGGAAGGAAGGAAGGAAGGAAGGAAGGAAGGAAGGAAGGAAGGAAAGAAAGACGAAAGGAAGGAGAAAACACCCGGTGTTACTAAAACCCCCCAAAAAATGGTTTCCCCCTGTGGGTAAGCCTACAATGTGGATGAATCTTGAAAATATTGTGCTACGTGTTGTGTCAGTCATAACAGCTCACCTATTGTGCAATTCCGTTGATAGGAAATGTCCACAATATGGAAATCTATGCATATGGGATTGATCGCACTAGGTAGTTGCTACCTAGGGCTGAGGGTCAGGGAGAGGGTTTGAGACAGAATGAGGAGTGACTAATGTCTACAGGGTTTTTCTCTGGTCGGGGGTGATAAGACGTTCTACAATGGATTGCGAATTAAAATTGAATGTGCACCACCACAGGTATACTAAAAGCCACTCAATTCATGACTTTTAATGGGGGAATCTTCTGTGGCGCACTCTCATGGAGACCACGGCAGACATAGTGAGAGAGAAAAAGGTGAGTAAATATCTGAAACGGAGGCACAAAGAGAGAGAATGAGAAGCCCTGTGAATGGAAGGGAGAGCGAAAAGGGAAAATGGTCCTATTTACAAATGACAGATGTGAAACCGGGGTTCACATCAACAGTGTCACTGCCAGGAAGGAGGGTCATGCTAGCCATGTCACCGGTAGTGTGGCCCGCAGGGACGCCGACCTGCTGGAGCGTCGTGCCAGCATGGGCTCTGGCAGCCACGTGGGCCAGCAGGAGGGTCCCGCTGCACAGCTGTGGGGTGAGGATAGACTGGGTGGTGATATCGCCCATTACAGGGGCCTCTTCTGCTGGCAAGAGTGTGACAGTAGCAAGTAGATGGACAAGCCTGCGTGTGAGGACGGAATGCAGGAGGGGCTCTTGTGCGGCTGGGTGTGGGGCCCTCACGGGAACCGTGGAGAAATGGCCAGGTAACTGCGTCATGTGGGCTAGTAGATTGGCCAGGGCTTCGAACTGAAGGACAATAACGGGGAGTAGCTGTCAGGCCCTGGGAGTGTCTGAGTGTAAGTGGAGATGGGTTTGGGGTCACTGAGGGATGCGTGGGAGCCATCCCTGTATAGGTACAGGTCATAGGGAGATAGTCTCGTGAGGCCTGTGAGTGTCTAGGGTTGTCCTGGGTGCCTGGGGCTGACTGTGGCAGAAATGTGGGGAAGGCTGGAGAGAAGCTGGGAGACCCAGGAGAGTCCCTGAAGGCAGGGGGTGAAGAGGTGAAAGAAATGGGGGAGGGTTGCAGTAAGGTCCGTGAGTTTGTAGGTGATTCCTGGGTGCGGGAAGCTGACTCCAGGTGAAATCTGGAGATGGTCGGAGGGTAGCTGAGAGAGACAGAAGAGTCCTTGAGGGCTGGGGGTGAGAACATGAGGGAGACTGGGGAGTAAGTCAGTGAAATTCGTGAGTTCGGTGGTGTATCGTGGGTGCCTGGAACTGACTCCAGCTGGAATCTAGCGAAGTTTTGAGAGTAGCTGAAAGAGACACAGGAGTCCCTGTGGGCTGAGGGCAAAGACCTGAGAGAGACCAGGGAGGACCTCAGTGAAGTCTGTGAGTCTGTAGGTGATTCCGGAGTGTGGGAGGCTGAGTGCCGCTGAAATCTGGGCGTGGTGGGAGAGTAGCTGGGACAGACAGGAGAGTCCCAGGGGGCTGGGGGTGAAGACATGACAGAGACTGGGGAGTAACTCAGCGAAACTGCTGAGTTTGGTGGTGATACCTGGGTGCCTGGAACTGACTCCCGCTGAAATCTGGGCATGGTTGGAGAGTAGCTGGGACACACAGGAGAGTCCCTGAGGGCTGGGGGTGAAGACATGAGAGAGACCGGGGAGTACCTCAGTGAAACTGGTGAGTTTGGTGGTGACTCCGGGGTGCCTGGGACTGACTCCAGCTGAAATGTGTGCGTGGTTGGAGAGTAGCTGGGACAGACAGGAGAGTCCCTGAGGGCTGGTGAAGACATGAGAGAGACTGGAGAGTAAGTGAGTGAAATTGGTGAGTTTGGTGGTGCTTCCTGGGTGCCTGGAACTGACTCCCGCTGAAGTGTGGGCGTGGTTGGAGAGTAGCTGGGACACACAGGAGAGTCCCTGAGGGTTGGAGATAAGGACGTGCTAGAGAGTGAGGAGTAACTGAGTGAAATTGGGGAGTTTGGTGGTGATTCCGGGGTGCCTGGAGCTGACTGCAGCTGAAATGTGGGCGTGGTTGGAGAGTAGCTGGGACAGACGGGAGAGTCCCTGAGGGATAGTGAAGACATGAGAGAGACTGGGGAGTAACGCAGTGAAATTGGTGAGTTTGGTGGTGATTTCTGGGTGCCTGCAACGGACTCCCGCTGAAGTGTGGGCGTGTTTGGAGAGTAGCTGGGACAGACAGGCGAGTCCCTGAGGGTTGGAGATAAAGACGTGCTAGAGACTGGGGAGTAACTCAGTGAAAGTGGTGGGCTTGGTGGTGATCCCCGGGTTCCTGGAACTGACCCGCGCTGAAATGTGGGCGTGGTTGGAGAGTAGCTGGGACAGACTGGAGGGTCCGTAAGGGCTGGGGGTGAAGACGTGAGAGAGACTGGCGAGGATCTCACTGAGGTCTGTGAGTTTGTAGGTGTTTCTGGGGTGTGGGGTAGAGACTCCCGCTGAAATCTGGGCGTAGTTGGAGAGTAGCTGGGACAGACAGGAGAGTCATGGATGGCTGGGGGTGAGCTGCTGGATGATGGCAGTAAGAACATATGGTATATTATTGATGAATGAGGTGACTGTGAAGAATCTCCAGAGGAGGACACGGGAGAACACAATGACATGAGTGACTGTCCTGCTTGGTTAGGAAAGGGAAACGTAAAGTTGTGGAATTCTGTTGATGATGGATGTGAGAGTGGTGAAGCCCTGCGGGGTGATGTAGAGTACTTCCACATCCCTGGTGAGGAGCTGCCCCTTGGGTCTGAGTTTCTGGGAGGGGAGAGGGAGAAGCTGGGTGAGGCAGGCATGAATCTTGAGGAGTCAGGGCTGGGGGACCGCTCATATTCTCCCGAGACGTGTGAGTCTCTGGGGGACTCCTGGGTGCATGGGGCTGACTCCCGCAGGAACCTGGGGATGGCTGGAGAGTAACTGGGAGCCACAGGAGAGTCCCTGAGGCCTGGGGGTGAAGAGATGAAAGACACAGGGGTGGAGCACCGTGAGGCTCGTGAGTTTGTAGGTGATTCCCGGGTGTGGGGGGCTGACTCCAGCTGAAATCTGGGGTTGTTTGGAGAGTAGCTGGGAGACACAGGAGATCCCCCGAGAGCTGGGGGTGAGCTGCTGGGTGATGGCAGTAAGAACATGTGGTATATTATTGATGAACGTGGGGACTCTGAGGAATCCTCAGAGGAGGACACGGGAGAGCCCAATGGCTTCATTGATTGCCCATCACGGTGAGGACAGGGAAATGGGAGCTTGTGGGATTCTGGTGATGACAGAGGTGAGTGTGGTGAAGCCCTAGGGGATGGTGAATGGTAGCTCCGGATCCCTGGTGAGGAGCTTCCCCTGAAGCCTGAGTTTCTGAGAGGGGAGAGGGAGAAGCTGGGTGAGGCTCGCATGGACCTTGGGGAGTCCGTGCTGGGGGACCGTTCATAAGAAGAGCCGGACAAGACCCTACTGTTCTTAGGTGCAGACATGATTAGGAAACCTGCAGCTCCCAGGGGCCCCTACTAATTTTCTAACTCGCAGAAGGAAGGAGTGTGTGTGCGTGTGTGTGTGTGTGCGGTGTGAGGTATGTGCCCCTTAAGAAAATGGAAATCAAACAACCAATGAGACAGACAGACAGACAGACAGACAGACAGACAGAGATTCACTTGCCCAAGTGTTCTGTCCTGTCCTCTGAATCCGCTTCCAAGTCGCAAGACGCTGTGAGCTCCAAGTCAACGCAGAGTCCGCCAACCGCTCCGGCCGCTGATCCGCTCCGCGAAGATCTGAGTACAGGCCAGCCAGGGTGGGTTTAAATGGCCTTGGGCGCAGCCTAGCAGCGGAAAGGGCGGAGCTTCACTCCTCCTTTCCATCAGTCACCCCCAACTTTCCCAGGCTACACCTCGTAGGAAACTGTTCTCCTGCTTTGATTTCATGCGCCACCTTTGGGACAATCTAAGAACTTACAAGTTTTCTTGGCCAGATATATTAGGAATTGTATGCACTGAAACACTGAAAACCAACTAGTGGTTCTGTGGTTCCCACGTTGTGGTTTTGACACCAGCAGCATCCTTGCCACAATCAAACCCCGGAGATCCACAGATCTGCGGTGTAACAATACCTCCCCCTGATCCGGATGCATGGCAGTTTAAGAAGTCTTTCCGTGTAAGGGAAAAGACTTTGAAGAAAAGGTGGAGATATGCGTTGTAGAAACATTCTTTTGCTCTGGAACCACGTAGAGACTTGGGAGCCAGTTGGGTGGAGCATTCGTTGGATGAGGGTGCTCGGGTTAGGAATATCAAGGTGTGGCTCCAGATAATCCAATCATCTAATTAAGATTCCAGTTATGCTCATCTGTTTTAAAATTCCGTTTGGGTAAATTCTTTTAGTCAGACTGAGAATGGCAAAGCCTCAACCCCAATTTCCAGGGAGGGTTGAGAGCCTCAGGTGGAGTTGATCACCAATAGCCTATGGTTTAACCCGTCATGCCTATAGAATGAGGTCTCCATAAAAACCCAAAAGGACTGGGTTCAGAGAGCTTGTGGATAACACTTCCTGGAAGGTAGTGCACCCCTCCCCACACGCCGGGCCCCGCATTTATTTCTGAACTTTTTGCAAAGTCCGCTAAAATACAACGGCAAATGTAAGTGTTTCCCTGCGTGCTGTGAGCTCTTCCAGCCAATGAATGCAACTAAATCTGGGAGTGGTGGCAACCTGATTTATAGCCAGTTGCTGAGAAGCACAGGTAAAACAACGTGGGGCTTCCCATTGTTATTAGTGTGGGAGGCCTGTCTGGCGGGACTCGGCCCTTTGGAATCTAAAGCTATGTCCCGGTAGATAGCGTCACCATTGAATTAGAAGACACACATATGTTGAGAATAATCTTTCTGGTCATTTGCTGCATGTCTTATTTACAATATGTAATCAAATTCTTTATCCTGGCCTTATGGCACCTGGGTTGAGAACCATGATTTGAACCAAACATTGGTCTGTCACGTTCTGAGTTTGAAACTTTATTTTGCCTTTAGCGTTTTGCTATTGCTTTTTCGTTTTCTTTTGTTTCGTTTCGTTTCTAAGTTCTGGGGTATATGTGCAGGATGTGCAGATTTGTTACTAAGGTAAACGTGTGCCATGGTGGTTCGCTGCACCTGTCAACCCATCACCTAGGTATTAAGCCCAGCATGCAGTAGCTGTTTTTCTTAACGCTCTGCCTCCCGAAAGGCCCCAGTGAGTGTTGTTCCCCTTCCTGTGTCCATGTGATCTCATTTTTCAGCTCTCATTATAAGTGAGAATGTGGCGTTTGGTTTTCTTTCCCTGGATTAGTTTGCTGAGCATAATGACCACACATCACCACTGTTTCTGTTTTTTAGTATAAAGAGTAGTATTTTATTGAATAAGATTTGCTCACAGAAAAATAAGCTTAAGTCTACAATGAATGCCAGACTCTACAGCAGAAAGCAATTTTCTCACTTTTCCACACACAATGGTTCCTACTAAGTGAAAAAACTTCATTCACAAATGTACTACTCTGTCTCAAAACATCTCACATAATCATGCACTGTACTAAAGCCATTAGATCAGTTCTTCAGTCAGGTTAAAGAAGTATCCCTCTAATAACTGACTTTTATAATGCTATCAATATCCACTCCCAATCAGTCTGCCATTGTTAATGGTGTACAGCATTACTGAACACAATGGAATTGATGACGCCCATATCCACGGACACACCGTGACTTACGGTGGTTTGATTTATGATTTTTCAACGTTATGATGGGATTATTGGAATATTAGATGCGTTTCTGAGTTACAGTGGGTTTATGAGTATGCGACCCTATAGTCCAGAAACAGCTGTATAAGGAAAAACAGGTGTACCTAATAAAAATATGCTTAGTGACTTGGGATAAACCAATAGATGTTCACAACTGATGGAGAGCCGTGAAAGAGAGATAGCGGTAAATAGTTACAATAACACAATTTTCCTGCACCTGTCGAGGATTTCTCCCAAAAAACGCAGAATGTGGGATGCACCTAAGGCATATGAAAGAGAGAGGGCAGAAGGAGTAAGAGAGAAATAGGAGGAAGGAAGGAAGGAAGGAAAGAAAGAAGGAAGGTAGGAAGGAAGGAAGGAAGGAAGGAAGGAAGGAAGGAAGGAAGGAAAGAAAGACGAAAGGAAGGAGAAAACACCCGGTGTTACTAAAACCCCCCAAAAAATGGTTTCCCCCTGTGGGTAAGCCTACAATGTGGATGAATCTTGAAAATATTGTGCTACGTGTTGTGTCAGTCATAACAGCTCACCTATTGTGCAATTCCGTTGATAGGAAATGTCCACAATATGGAAATCTATGCATATGGGATTGATCGCACTAGGTAGTTGCTACCTAGGGCTGAGGGTCAGGGAGAGGGTTTGAGACAGAATGAGGAGTGACTAATGTCTACAGGGTTTTTCTCTGGTCGGGGGTGATAAGACGTTCTACAATGGATTGCGAATTAAAATTGAATGTGCACCACCACAGGTATACTAAAAGCCACTCAATTCATGACTTTTAATGGGGGAATCTTCTGTGGCGCACTCTCATGGAGACCACGGCAGACATAGTGAGAGAGAAAAAGGTGAGTAAATATCTGAAACGGAGGCACAAAGAGAGAGAATGAGAAGCCCTGTGAATGGAAGGGAGAGCGAAAAGGGAAAATGGTCCTATTTACAAATGACAGATGTGAAACCGGGGTTCACATCAACAGTGTCACTGCCAGGAAGGAGGGTCATGCTAGCCATGTCACCGGTAGTGTGGCCCGCAGGGACGCCGACCTGCTGGAGCGTCGTGCCAGCATGGGCTCTGGCAGCCACGTGGGCCAGCAGGAGGGTCCCGCTGCACAGCTGTGGGGTGAGGATAGACTGGGTGGTGATATCGCCCATTACAGGGGCCTCTTCTGCTGGCAAGAGTGTGACAGTAGCAAGTAGATGGACAAGCCTGCGTGTGAGGACGGAATGCAGGAGGGGCTCTTGTGCGGCTGGGTGTGGGGCCCTCACGGGAACCGTGGAGAAATGGCCAGGTAACTGCGTCATGTGGGCTAGTAGATTGGCCAGGGCTTCGAACTGAAGGACAATAACGGGGAGTAGCTGTCAGGCCCTGGGAGTGTCTGAGTGTAAGTGGAGATGGGTTTGGGGTCACTGAGGGATGCGTGGGAGCCATCCCTGTATAGGTACAGGTCATAGGGAGATAGTCTCGTGAGGCCTGTGAGTGTCTAGGGTTGTCCTGGGTGCCTGGGGCTGACTGTGGCAGAAATGTGGGGAAGGCTGGAGAGAAGCTGGGAGACCCAGGAGAGTCCCTGAAGGCAGGGGGTGAAGAGGTGAAAGAAATGGGGGAGGGTTGCAGTAAGGTCCGTGAGTTTGTAGGTGATTCCTGGGTGCGGGAAGCTGACTCCAGGTGAAATCTGGAGATGGTCGGAGGGTAGCTGAGAGAGACAGAAGAGTCCTTGAGGGCTGGGGGTGAGAACATGAGGGAGACTGGGGAGTAAGTCAGTGAAATTCGTGAGTTCGGTGGTGTATCGTGGGTGCCTGGAACTGACTCCAGCTGGAATCTAGCGAAGTTTTGAGAGTAGCTGAAAGAGACACAGGAGTCCCTGTGGGCTGAGGGCAAAGACCTGAGAGAGACCAGGGAGGACCTCAGTGAAGTCTGTGAGTCTGTAGGTGATTCCGGAGTGTGGGAGGCTGAGTGCCGCTGAAATCTGGGCGTGGTGGGAGAGTAGCTGGGACAGACAGGAGAGTCCCAGGGGGCTGGGGGTGAAGACATGACAGAGACTGGGGAGTAACTCAGCGAAACTGCTGAGTTTGGTGGTGATACCTGGGTGCCTGGAACTGACTCCCGCTGAAATCTGGGCATGGTTGGAGAGTAGCTGGGACACACAGGAGAGTCCCTGAGGGCTGGGGGTGAAGACATGAGAGAGACCGGGGAGTACCTCAGTGAAACTGGTGAGTTTGGTGGTGACTCCGGGGTGCCTGGGACTGACTCCAGCTGAAATGTGTGCGTGGTTGGAGAGTAGCTGGGACAGACAGGAGAGTCCCTGAGGGCTGGTGAAGACATGAGAGAGACTGGAGAGTAAGTGAGTGAAATTGGTGAGTTTGGTGGTGCTTCCTGGGTGCCTGGAACTGACTCCCGCTGAAGTGTGGGCGTGGTTGGAGAGTAGCTGGGACACACAGGAGAGTCCCTGAGGGTTGGAGATAAGGACGTGCTAGAGAGTGAGGAGTAACTGAGTGAAATTGGGGAGTTTGGTGGTGATTCCGGGGTGCCTGGAGCTGACTGCAGCTGAAATGTGGGCGTGGTTGGAGAGTAGCTGGGACAGACGGGAGAGTCCCTGAGGGATAGTGAAGACATGAGAGAGACTGGGGAGTAACGCAGTGAAATTGGTGAGTTTGGTGGTGATTTCTGGGTGCCTGCAACGGACTCCCGCTGAAGTGTGGGCGTGTTTGGAGAGTAGCTGGGACAGACAGGCGAGTCCCTGAGGGTTGGAGATAAAGACGTGCTAGAGACTGGGGAGTAACTCAGTGAAAGTGGTGGGCTTGGTGGTGATCCCCGGGTTCCTGGAACTGACCCGCGCTGAAATGTGGGCGTGGTTGGAGAGTAGCTGGGACAGACTGGAGGGTCCGTAAGGGCTGGGGGTGAAGACGTGAGAGAGACTGGCGAGGATCTCACTGAGGTCTGTGAGTTTGTAGGTGTTTCTGGGGTGTGGGGTAGAGACTCCCGCTGAAATCTGGGCGTAGTTGGAGAGTAGCTGGGACAGACAGGAGAGTCATGGATGGCTGGGGGTGAGCTGCTGGATGATGGCAGTAAGAACATATGGTATATTATTGATGAATGAGGTGACTGTGAAGAATCTCCAGAGGAGGACACGGGAGAACACAATGACATGAGTGACTGTCCTGCTTGGTTAGGAAAGGGAAACGTAAAGTTGTGGAATTCTGTTGATGATGGATGTGAGAGTGGTGAAGCCCTGCGGGGTGATGTAGAGTACTTCCACATCCCTGGTGAGGAGCTGCCCCTTGGGTCTGAGTTTCTGGGAGGGGAGAGGGAGAAGCTGGGTGAGGCAGGCATGAATCTTGAGGAGTCAGGGCTGGGGGACCGCTCATATTCTCCCGAGACGTGTGAGTCTCTGGGGGACTCCTGGGTGCATGGGGCTGACTCCCGCAGGAACCTGGGGATGGCTGGAGAGTAACTGGGAGCCACAGGAGAGTCCCTGAGGCCTGGGGGTGAAGAGATGAAAGACACAGGGGTGGAGCACCGTGAGGCTCGTGAGTTTGTAGGTGATTCCCGGGTGTGGGGGGCTGACTCCAGCTGAAATCTGGGGTTGTTTGGAGAGTAGCTGGGAGACACAGGAGATCCCCCGAGAGCTGGGGGTGAGCTGCTGGGTGATGGCAGTAAGAACATGTGGTATATTATTGATGAACGTGGGGACTCTGAGGAATCCTCAGAGGAGGACACGGGAGAGCCCAATGGCTTCATTGATTGCCCATCACGGTGAGGACAGGGAAATGGGAGCTTGTGGGATTCTGGTGATGACAGAGGTGAGTGTGGTGAAGCCCTAGGGGATGGTGAATGGTAGCTCCGGATCCCTGGTGAGGAGCTTCCCCTGAAGCCTGAGTTTCTGAGAGGGGAGAGGGAGAAGCTGGGTGAGGCTCGCATGGACCTTGGGGAGTCCGTGCTGGGGGACCGTTCATAAGAAGAGCCGGACAAGACCCTACTGTTCTTAGGTGCAGACATGATTAGGAAACCTGCAGCTCCCAGGGGCCCCTACTAATTTTCTAACTCGCAGAAGGAAGGAGTGTGTGTGCGTGTGTGTGTGTGTGTGCGGTGTGAGGTATGTGCCCCTTAAGAAAATGGAAATCAAACAACCAATGAGACAGACAGACAGACAGACAGACAGACAGACAGAGATTCACTTGCCCAAGTGTTCTGTCCTGTCCTCTGAATCCGCTTCCAAGTCGCAAGACGCTGTGAGCTCCAAGTCAACGCAGAGTCCGCCAACCGCTCCGGCCGCTGATCCGCTCCGCGAAGATCTGAGTACAGGCCAGCCAGGGTGGGTTTAAATGGCCTTGGGCGCAGCCTAGCAGCGGAAAGGGCGGAGCTTCACTCCTCCTTTCCATCAGTCACCCCCAACTTTCCCAGGCTACACCTCGTAGGAAACTGTTCTCCTGCTTTGATTTCATGCGCCACCTTTGGGACAATCTAAGAACTTACAAGTTTTCTTGGCCAGATATATTAGGAATTGTATGCACTGAAACACTGAAAACCAACTAGTGGTTCTGTGGTTCCCACGTTGTGGTTTTGACACCAGCAGCATCCTTGCCACAATCAAACCCCGGAGATCCACAGATCTGCGGTGTAACAATACCTCCCCCTGATCCGGATGCATGGCAGTTTAAGAAGTCTTTCCGTGTAAGGGAAAAGACTTTGAAGAAAAGGTGGAGATATGCGTTGTAGAAACATTCTTTTGCTCTGGAACCACGTAGAGACTTGGGAGCCAGTTGGGTGGAGCATTCGTTGGATGAGGGTGCTCGGGTTAGGAATATCAAGGTGTGGCTCCAGATAATCCAATCATCTAATTAAGATTCCAGTTATGCTCATCTGTTTTAAAATTCCGTTTGGGTAAATTCTTTTAGTCAGACTGAGAATGGCAAAGCCTCAACCCCAATTTCCAGGGAGGGTTGAGAGCCTCAGGTGGAGTTGATCACCAATAGCCTATGGTTTAACCCGTCATGCCTATAGAATGAGGTCTCCATAAAAACCCAAAAGGACTGGGTTCAGAGAGCTTGTGGATAACACTTCCTGGAAGGTAGTGCACCCCTCCCCACACGCCGGGCCCCGCATTTATTTCTGAACTTTTTGCAAAGTCCGCTAAAATACAACGGCAAATGTAAGTGTTTCCCTGCGTGCTGTGAGCTCTTCCAGCCAATGAATGCAACTAAATCTGGGAGTGGTGGCAACCTGATTTATAGCCAGTTGCTGAGAAGCACAGGTAAAACAACGTGGGGCTTCCCATTGTTATTAGTGTGGGAGGCCTGTCTGGCGGGACTCGGCCCTTTGGAATCTAAAGCTATGTCCCGGTAGATAGCGTCACCATTGAATTAGAAGACACACATATGTTGAGAATAATCTTTCTGGTCATTTGCTGCATGTCTTATTTACAATATGTAATCAAATTCTTTATCCTGGCCTTATGGCACCTGGGTTGAGAACCATGATTTGAACCAAACATTGGTCTGTCACGTTCTGAGTTTGAAACTTTATTTTGCCTTTAGCGTTTTGCTATTGCTTTTTCGTTTTCTTTTGTTTCGTTTCGTTTCTAAGTTCTGGGGTATATGTGCAGGATGTGCAGATTTGTTACTAAGGTAAACGTGTGCCATGGTGGTTCGCTGCACCTGTCAACCCATCACCTAGGTATTAAGCCCAGCATGCAGTAGCTGTTTTTCTTAACGCTCTGCCTCCCGAAAGGCCCCAGTGAGTGTTGTTCCCCTTCCTGTGTCCATGTGATCTCATTTTTCAGCTCTCATTATAAGTGAGAATGTGGCGTTTGGTTTTCTTTCCCTGGATTAGTTTGCTGAGCATAATGACCACACATCACCACTGTTTCTGTTTTTTAGTATAAAGAGTAGTATTTTATTGAATAAGATTTGCTCACAGAAAAATAAGCTTAAGTCTACAATGAATGCCAGACTCTACAGCAGAAAGCAATTTTCTCACTTTTCCACACACAATGGTTCCTACTAAGTGAAAAAACTTCATTCACAAATGTACTACTCTGTCTCAAAACATCTCACATAATCATGCACTGTACTAAAGCCATTAGATCAGTTCTTCAGTCAGGTTAAAGAAGTATCCCTCTAATAACTGACTTTTATAATGCTATCAATATCCACTCCCAATCAGTCTGCCATTGTTAATGGTGTACAGCATTACTGAACACAATGGAATTGATGACGCCCATATCCACGGACACACCGTGACTTACGGTGGTTTGATTTATGATTTTTCTACGTTATGATGGGATTATTGGAATATTAGATGCGTTTCTGAGTTACAGTGGGTTTATGAGTATGCGACCCTATAGTCCAGAAACAGCTGTATAAGGAAAAACAGGTGTACCTAATAAAAATATGCTTAGTGACTTGGGATAAACCAATAGATGTTCACAACTGATGGAGAGCCGTGAAAGAGAGATAGCGGTAAATAGTTACAATAACACAATTTTCCTGCACCTGTCGAGGATTTCTCCCAAAAAACGCAGAATGTGGGATGCACCTAAGGCATATGAAAGAGAGAGGGCAGAAGGAGTAAGAGAGAAATAGGAGGAAGGAAGGAAGGAAGGAAAGAAAGAAGGAAGGTAGGAAGGAAGGAAGGAAGGAAGGAAGGAAGGAAAGAAAGACGAAAGGAAGGAGAAAACACCCGGTGTTACTAAAACCCCCCATAAAATGGTTTCCCCCTGTGGGTAAGCCTACAATGTGGATGAATCTTGAAAATATTGTGCTACGTGTTGTGTCAGTCATAACAGCTCACCTATTGTGCAATTCCGTTGATAGGAAATGTCCACAATATGGAAATCTATGCATATGGGATTGATCGCACTAGGTAGTTGCTACCTAGGGCTGAGGGTCAGGGAGAGGGTTTGAGACAGAATGAGGAGTGACTAATGTCTACAGGGTTTTTCTCTGGTCGGGGGTGATAAGACGTTCTACAATGGATTGCGAATTAAAATTGAATGTGCACCACCACAGGTATACTAAAAGCCACTCAATTCATGACTTTTAATGGGGGAATCTTCTGTGGCGCACTCTCATGGAGACCACGGCAGACATAGTGAGAGAGAAAAAGGTGAGTAAATATCTGAAACGGAGGCACAAAGAGAGAGAATGAGAAGCCCTGTGAATGGAAGGGAGAGCGAAAAGGGAAAATGGTCCTATTTACAAATGACAGATGTGAAACCGGGGTTCACATCAACAGTGTCACTGCCAGGAAGGAGGGTCATGCTAGCCATGTCACCGGTAGTGTGGCCCGCAGGGACGCCGACCTGCTGGAGCGTCGTGCCAGCATGGGCTCTGGCAGCCACGTGGGCCAGCAGGAGGGTCCCGCTGCACAGCTGTGGGGTGAGGATAGACTGGGTGGTGATATCGCCCATTACAGGGGCCTCTTCTGCTGGCAAGAGTGTGACAGTAGCAAGTAGATGGACAAGCCTGCGTGTGAGGACGGAATGCAGGAGGGGCTCTTGTGCGGCTGGGTGTGGGGCCCTCACGGGAACCGTGGAGAAATGGCCAGGTAACTGCGTCATGTGGGCTAGTAGATTGGCCAGGGCTTCGAACTGAAGGACAATAACGGGGAGTAGCTGTCAGGCCCTGGGAGTGTCTGAGTGTAAGTGGAGATGGGTTTGGGGTCACTGAGGGATGCGTGGGAGCCATCCCTGTATAGGTACAGGTCATAGGGAGATAGTCTCGTGAGGCCTGTGAGTGTCTAGGGTTGTCCTGGGTGCCTGGGGCTGACTGTGGCAGAAATGTGGGGAAGGCTGGAGAGAAGCTGGGAGACCCAGGAGAGTCCCTGAAGGCAGGGGGTGAAGAGGTGAAAGAAATGGGGGAGGGTTGCAGTAAGGTCCGTGAGTTTGTAGGTGATTCCTGGGTGCGGGAAGCTGACTCCAGGTGAAATCTGGAGATGGTCGGAGGGTAGCTGAGAGAGACAGAAGAGTCCTTGAGGGCTGGGGGTGAGAACATGAGGGAGACTGGGGAGTAAGTCAGTGAAATTCGTGAGTTCGGTGGTGTATCGTGGGTGCCTGGAACTGACTCCAGCTGGAATCTAGCGAAGTTTTGAGAGTAGCTGAAAGAGACACAGGAGTCCCTGTGGGCTGAGGGCAAAGACCTGAGAGAGACCAGGGAGGACCTCAGTGAAGTCTGTGAGTCTGTAGGTGATTCCGGAGTGTGGGAGGCTGAGTGCCGCTGAAATCTGGGCGTGGTGGGAGAGTAGCTGGGACAGACAGGAGAGTCCCAGGGGGCTGGGGGTGAAGACATGACAGAGACTGGGGAGTAACTCAGCGAAACTGCTGAGTTTGGTGGTGATACCTGGGTGCCTGGAACTGACTCCCGCTGAAATCTGGGCATGGTTGGAGAGTAGCTGGGACACACAGGAGAGTCCCTGAGGGCTGGGGGTGAAGACATGAGAGAGACCGGGGAGTACCTCAGTGAAACTGGTGAGTTTGGTGGTGACTCCGGGGTGCCTGGGACTGACTCCAGCTGAAATGTGTGCGTGGTTGGAGAGTAGCTGGGACAGACAGGAGAGTCCCTGAGGGCTGGTGAAGACATGAGAGAGACTGGAGAGTAAGTGAGTGAAATTGGTGAGTTTGGTGGTGCTTCCTGGGTGCCTGGAACTGACTCCCGCTGAAGTGTGGGCGTGGTTGGAGAGTAGCTGGGACACACAGGAGAGTCCCTGAGGGTTGGAGATAAGGACGTGCTAGAGAGTGAGGAGTAACTGAGTGAAATTGGGGAGTTTGGTGGTGATTCCGGGGTGCCTGGAGCTGACTGCAGCTGAAATGTGGGCGTGGTTGGAGAGTAGCTGGGACAGACGGGAGAGTCCCTGAGGGATAGTGAAGACATGAGAGAGACTGGGGAGTAACGCAGTGAAATTGGTGAGTTTGGTGGTGATTTCTGGGTGCCTGCAACGGACTCCCGCTGAAGTGTGGGCGTGTTTGGAGAGTAGCTGGGACAGACAGGCGAGTCCCTGAGGGTTGGAGATAAAGACGTGCTAGAGACTGGGGAGTAACTCAGTGAAAGTGGTGGGCTTGGTGGTGATCCCCGGGTTCCTGGAACTGACCCGCGCTGAAATGTGGGCGTGGTTGGAGAGTAGCTGGGACAGACTGGAGGGTCCGTAAGGGCTGGGGGTGAAGACGTGAGAGAGACTGGCGAGGATCTCACTGAGGTCTGTGAGTTTGTAGGTGTTTCTGGGGTGTGGGGTAGAGACTCCCGCTGAAATCTGGGCGTAGTTGGAGAGTAGCTGGGACAGACAGGAGAGTCATGGATGGCTGGGGGTGAGCTGCTGGATGATGGCAGTAAGAACATATGGTATATTATTGATGAATGAGGTGACTGTGAAGAATCTCCAGAGGAGGACACGGGAGAACACAATGACATGAGTGACTGTCCTGCTTGGTTAGGAAAGGGAAACGTAAAGTTGTGGAATTCTGTTGATGATGGATGTGAGAGTGGTGAAGCCCTGCGGGGTGATGTAGAGTACTTCCACATCCCTGGTGAGGAGCTGCCCCTTGGGTCTGAGTTTCTGGGAGGGGAGAGGGAGAAGCTGGGTGAGGCAGGCATGAATCTTGAGGAGTCAGGGCTGGGGGACCGCTCATATTCTCCCGAGACGTGTGAGTCTCTGGGGGACTCCTGGGTGCATGGGGCTGACTCCCGCAGGAACCTGGGGATGGCTGGAGAGTAACTGGGAGCCACAGGAGAGTCCCTGAGGCCTGGGGGTGAAGAGATGAAAGACACAGGGGTGGAGCACCGTGAGGCTCGTGAGTTTGTAGGTGATTCCCGGGTGTGGGGGGCTGACTCCAGCTGAAATCTGGGGTTGTTTGGAGAGTAGCTGGGAGACACAGGAGATCCCCCGAGAGCTGGGGGTGAGCTGCTGGGTGATGGCAGTAAGAACATGTGGTATATTATTGATGAACGTGGGGACTCTGAGGAATCCTCAGAGGAGGACACGGGAGAGCCCAATGGCTTCATTGATTGCCCATCACGGTGAGGACAGGGAAATGGGAGCTTGTGGGATTCTGGTGATGACAGAGGTGAGTGTGGTGAAGCCCTAGGGGATGGTGAATGGTAGCTCCGGATCCCTGGTGAGGAGCTTCCCCTGAAGCCTGAGTTTCTGAGAGGGGAGAGGGAGAAGCTGGGTGAGGCTCGCATGGACCTTGGGGAGTCCGTGCTGGGGGACCGTTCATAAGAAGAGCCGGACAAGACCCTACTGTTCTTAGGTGCAGACATGATTAGGAAACCTGCAGCTCCCAGGGGCCCCTACTAATTTTCTAACTCGCAGAAGGAAGGAGTGTGTGTGCGTGTGTGTGTGTGTGTGCGGTGTGAGGTATGTGCCCCTTAAGAAAATGGAAATCAAACAACCAATGAGACAGACAGACAGACAGACAGACAGACAGACAGAGATTCACTTGCCCAAGTGTTCTGTCCTGTCCTCTGAATCCGCTTCCAAGTCGCAAGACGCTGTGAGCTCCAAGTCAACGCAGAGTCCGCCAACCGCTCCGGCCGCTGATCCGCTCCGCGAAGATCTGAGTACAGGCCAGCCAGGGTGGGTTTAAATGGCCTTGGGCGCAGCCTAGCAGCGGAAAGGGCGGAGCTTCACTCCTCCTTTCCATCAGTCACCCCCAACTTTCCCAGGCTACACCTCGTAGGAAACTGTTCTCCTGCTTTGATTTCATGCGCCACCTTTGGGACAATCTAAGAACTTACAAGTTTTCTTGGCCAGATATATTAGGAATTGTATGCACTGAAACACTGAAAACCAACTAGTGGTTCTGTGGTTCCCACGTTGTGGTTTTGACACCAGCAGCATCCTTGCCACAATCAAACCCCGGAGATCCACAGATCTGCGGTGTAACAATACCTCCCCCTGATCCGGATGCATGGCAGTTTAAGAAGTCTTTCCGTGTAAGGGAAAAGACTTTGAAGAAAAGGTGGAGATATGCGTTGTAGAAACATTCTTTTGCTCTGGAACCACGTAGAGACTTGGGAGCCAGTTGGGTGGAGCATTCGTTGGATGAGGGTGCTCGGGTTAGGAATATCAAGGTGTGGCTCCAGATAATCCAATCATCTAATTAAGATTCCAGTTATGCTCATCTGTTTTAAAATTCCGTTTGGGTAAATTCTTTTAGTCAGACTGAGAATGGCAAAGCCTCAACCCCAATTTCCAGGGAGGGTTGAGAGCCTCAGGTGGAGTTGATCACCAATAGCCTATGGTTTAACCCGTCATGCCTATAGAATGAGGTCTCCATAAAAACCCAAAAGGACTGGGTTCAGAGAGCTTGTGGATAACACTTCCTGGAAGGTAGTGCACCCCTCCCCACACGCCGGGCCCCGCATTTATTTCTGAACTTTTTGCAAAGTCCGCTAAAATACAACGGCAAATGTAAGTGTTTCCCTGCGTGCTGTGAGCTCTTCCAGCCAATGAATGCAACTAAATCTGGGAGTGGTGGCAACCTGATTTATAGCCAGTTGCTGAGAAGCACAGGTAAAACAACGTGGGGCTTCCCATTGTTATTAGTGTGGGAGGCCTGTCTGGCGGGACTCGGCCCTTTGGAATCTAAAGCTATGTCCCGGTAGATAGCGTCACCATTGAATTAGAAGACACACATATGTTGAGAATAATCTTTCTGGTCATTTGCTGCATGTCTTATTTACAATATGTAATCAAATTCTTTATCCTGGCCTTATGGCACCTGGGTTGAGAACCATGATTTGAACCAAACATTGGTCTGTCACGTTCTGAGTTTGAAACTTTATTTTGCCTTTAGCGTTTTGCTATTGCTTTTTCGTTTTCTTTTGTTTCGTTTCGTTTCTAAGTTCTGGGGTATATGTGCAGGATGTGCAGATTTGTTACTAAGGTAAACGTGTGCCATGGTGGTTCGCTGCACCTGTCAACCCATCACCTAGGTATTAAGCCCAGCATGCAGTAGCTGTTTTTCTTAACGCTCTGCCTCCCGAAAGGCCCCAGTGAGTGTTGTTCCCCTTCCTGTGTCCATGTGATCTCATTTTTCAGCTCTCATTATAAGTGAGAATGTGGCGTTTGGTTTTCTTTCCCTGGATTAGTTTGCTGAGCATAATGACCACACATCACCACTGTTTCTGTTTTTTAGTATAAAGAGTAGTATTTTATTGAATAAGATTTGCTCACAGAAAAATAAGCTTAAGTCTACAATGAATGCCAGACTCTACAGCAGAAAGCAATTTTCTCACTTTTCCACACACAATGGTTCCTACTAAGTGAAAAAACTTCATTCACAAATGTACTACTCTGTCTCAAAACATCTCACATAATCATGCACTGTACTAAAGCCATTAGATCAGTTCTTCAGTCAGGTTAAAGAAGTATCCCTCTAATAACTGACTTTTATAATGCTATCAATATCCACTCCCAATCAGTCTGCCATTGTTAATGGTGTACAGCATTACTGAACACAATGGAATTGATGACGCCCATATCCACGGACACACCGTGACTTACGGTGGTTTGATTTATGATTTTTCAACGTTATGATGGGATTATTGGAATATTAGATGCGTTTCTGAGTTACAGTGGGTTTATGAGTATGCGACCCTATAGTCCAGAAACAGCTGTATAAGGAAAAACAGGTGTACCTAATAAAAATATGCTTAGTGACTTGGGATAAACCAATAGATGTTCACAACTGATGGAGAGCCGTGAAAGAGAGATAGCGGTAAATAGTTACAATAACACAATTTTCCTGCACCTGTCGAGGATTTCTCCCAAAAAACGCAGAATGTGGGATGCACCTAAGGCATATGAAAGAGAGAGGGCAGAAGGAGTAAGAGAGAAATAGGAGGAAGGAAGGAAGGAAGGAAAGAAAGAAGGAAGGTAGGAAGGAAGGAAGGAAGGAAGGAAGGAAGGAAAGAAAGACGAAAGGAAGGAGAAAACACCCGGTGTTACTAAAACCCCCCATAAAATGGTTTCCCCCTGTGGGTAAGCCTACAATGTGGATGAATCTTGAAAATATTGTGCTACGTGTTGTGTCAGTCATAACAGCTCACCTATTGTGCAATTCCGTTGATAGGAAATGTCCACAATATGGAAATCTATGCATATGGGATTGATCGCACTAGGTAGTTGCTACCTAGGGCTGAGGGTCAGGGAGAGGGTTTGAGACAGAATGAGGAGTGACTAATGTCTACAGGGTTTTTCTCTGGTCGGGGGTGATAAGACGTTCTACAATGGATTGCGAATTAAAATTGAATGTGCACCACCACAGGTATACTAAAAGCCACTCAATTCATGACTTTTAATGGGGGAATCTTCTGTGGCGCACTCTCATGGAGACCACGGCAGACATAGTGAGAGAGAAAAAGGTGAGTAAATATCTGAAACGGAGGCAGAAAGAGAGAGAATGAGAAGCCCTGTGAATGGAAGGGAGAGCGAAAAGGGAAAATGGTCCTATTTACAAATGACAGATGTGAAACCGGGGTTCACATCAACAGTGTCACTGCCAGGAAGGAGGGTCATGCTAGCCATGTCACCGGTAGTGTGGCCCGCAGGGACGCCGACCTGCTGGAGCGTCGTGCCAGCATGGGCTCTGGCAGCCACGTGGGCCAGCAGGAGGGTCCCGCTGCACAGCTGTGGGGTGAGGATAGACTGGGTGGTGATATCGCCCATTACAGGGGCCTCTTCTGCTGGCAAGAGTGTGACAGTAGCAAGTAGATGGACAAGCCTGCGTGTGAGGACGGAATGCAGGAGGGGCTCTTGTGCGGCTGGGTGTGGGGCCCTCACGGGAACCGTGGAGAAATGGCCAGGTAACTGCGTCATGTGGGCTAGTAGATTGGCCAGGGCTTCGAACTGAAGGACAATAACGGGGAGTAGCTGTCAGGCCCTGGGAGTGTCTGAGTGTAAGTGGAGATGGGTTTGGGGTCACTGAGGGATGCGTGGGAGCCATCCCTGTATAGGTACAGGTCATAGGGAGATAGTCTCGTGAGGCCTGTGAGTGTCTAGGGTTGTCCTGGGTGCCTGGGGCTGACTGTGGCAGAAATGTGGGGAAGGCTGGAGAGAAGCTGGGAGACCCAGGAGAGTCCCTGAAGGCAGGGGGTGAAGAGGTGAAAGAAATGGGGGAGGGTTGCAGTAAGGTCCGTGAGTTTGTAGGTGATTCCTGGGTGCGGGAAGCTGACTCCAGGTGAAATCTGGAGATGGTCGGAGGGTAGCTGAGAGAGACAGAAGAGTCCTTGAGGGCTGGGGGTGAGAACATGAGGGAGACTGGGGAGTAAGTCAGTGAAATTCGTGAGTTCGGTGGTGTATCGTGGGTGCCTGGAACTGACTCCAGCTGGAATCTAGCGAAGTTTTGAGAGTAGCTGAAAGAGACACAGGAGTCCCTGTGGGCTGAGGGCAAAGACCTGAGAGAGACCAGGGAGGACCTCAGTGAAGTCTGTGAGTCTGTAGGTGATTCCGGAGTGTGGGAGGCTGAGTGCCGCTGAAATCTGGGCGTGGTGGGAGAGTAGCTGGGACAGACAGGAGAGTCCCAGGGGGCTGGGGGTGAAGACATGACAGAGACTGGGGAGTAACTCAGCGAAACTGCTGAGTTTGGTGGTGATACCTGGGTGCCTGGAACTGACTCCCGCTGAAATCTGGGCATGGTTGGAGAGTAGCTGGGACACACAGGAGAGTCCCTGAGGGCTGGGGGTGAAGACATGAGAGAGACCGGGGAGTACCTCAGTGAAACTGGTGAGTTTGGTGGTGACTCCGGGGTGCCTGGGACTGACTCCAGCTGAAATGTGTGCGTGGTTGGAGAGTAGCTGGGACAGACAGGAGAGTCCCTGAGGGCTGGTGAAGACATGAGAGAGACTGGAGAGTAAGTGAGTGAAATTGGTGAGTTTGGTGGTGCTTCCTGGGTGCCTGGAACTGACTCCCGCTGAAGTGTGGGCGTGGTTGGAGAGTAGCTGGGACACACAGGAGAGTCCCTGAGGGTTGGAGATAAGGACGTGCTAGAGAGTGAGGAGTAACTGAGTGAAATTGGGGAGTTTGGTGGTGATTCCGGGGTGCCTGGAGCTGACTGCAGCTGAAATGTGGGCGTGGTTGGAGAGTAGCTGGGACAGACGGGAGAGTCCCTGAGGGATAGTGAAGACATGAGAGAGACTGGGGAGTAACGCAGTGAAATTGGTGAGTTTGGTGGTGATTTCTGGGTGCCTGCAACGGACTCCCGCTGAAGTGTGGGCGTGTTTGGAGAGTAGCTGGGACAGACAGGCGAGTCCCTGAGGGTTGGAGATAAAGACGTGCTAGAGACTGGGGAGTAACTCAGTGAAAGTGGTGGGCTTGGTGGTGATCCCCGGGTTCCTGGAACTGACCCGCGCTGAAATGTGGGCGTGGTTGGAGAGTAGCTGGGACAGACTGGAGGGTCCGTAACGGCTGGGGGTGAAGACGTGAGAGAGACTGGCGAGGATCTCACTGAGGTCTGTGAGTTTGTAGGTGTTTCTGGGGTGTGGGGTAGAGACTCCCGCTGAAATCTGGGCGTAGTTGGAGAGTAGCTGGGACAGACAGGAGAGTCATGGATGGCTGGGGGTGAGCTGCTGGATGATGGCAGTAAGAACATATGGTATATTATTGATGAATGAGGTGACTGTGAAGAATCTCCAGAGGAGGACACGGGAGAACACAATGACATGAGTGACTGTCCTGCTTGGTTAGGAAAGGGAAACGTAAAGTTGTGGAATTCTGTTGATGATGGATGTGAGAGTGGTGAAGCCCTGCGGGGTGATGTAGAGTACTTCCACATCCCTGGTGAGGAGCTGCCCCTTGGGTCTGAGTTTCTGGGAGGGGAGAGGGAGAAGCTGGGTGAGGCAGGCATGAATCTTGAGGAGTCAGGGCTGGGGGACCGCTCATATTCTCCCGAGACGTGTGAGTCTCTGGGGGACTCCTGGGTGCATGGGGCTGACTCCCGCAGGAACCTGGGGATGGCTGGAGAGTAACTGGGAGCCACAGGAGAGTCCCTGAGGCCTGGGGGTGAAGAGATGAAAGACACAGGGGTGGAGCACCGTGAGGCTCGTGAGTTTGTAGGTGATTCCCGGGTGTGGGGGGCTGACTCCAGCTGAAATCTGGGGTTGTTTGGAGAGTAGCTGGGAGACACAGGAGATCCCCCGAGAGCTGGGGGTGAGCTGCTGGGTGATGGCAGTAAGAACATGTGGTATATTATTGATGAACGTGGGGACTCTGAGGAATCCTCAGAGGAGGACACGGGAGAGCCCAATGGCTTCATTGATTGCCCATCACGGTGAGGACAGGGAAATGGGAGCTTGTGGGATTCTGGTGATGACAGAGGTGAGTGTGGTGAAGCCCTAGGGGATGGTGAATGGTAGCTCCGGATCCCTGGTGAGGAGCTTCCCCTGAAGCCTGAGTTTCTGAGAGGGGAGAGGGAGAAGCTGGGTGAGGCTCGCATGGACCTTGGGGAGTCCGTGCTGGGGGACCGTTCATAAGAAGAGCCGGACAAGACCCTACTGTTCTTAGGTGCAGACATGATTAGGAAACCTGCAGCTCCCAGGGGCCCCTACTAATTTTCTAACTCGCAGAAGGAAGGAGTGTGTGTGCGTGTGTGTGTGTGTGCGGTGTGAGGTATGTGCCCCTTAAGAAAATGGAAATCAAACAACCAATGAGACAGACAGACAGACAGACAGACAGACAGAGATTCACTAGCCCAAGTGTTCTGTCCTGTCCTCTGAATCCGCTTCCAAGTCGCAAGACGCTGTGAGCTCCAAGTCAACGCAGAGTCCGCCAACCGCTCCGGCCGCTGATCCGCTCCGCGAAGATCTGAGTACAGGCCAGCCAGGGTGGGTTTAAATGGCCTCGGGCGCAGCCTAGCAGCGGAAAGGGCGGAGCTTCACTCCTCCTTTCCATCAGTCACCCCCAACTTTCCCAGGCTACACCTCGTAGGAAACTGTTCTCCTGCTTTGATTTCATGCGCCACCTTTGGGACAATCTAAGAACTTACAAGTTTTCTTGGCCAGATATATTAGGAATTGTATGCACTGAAACACTGAAAACCAACTAGTGGTTCTGTGGTTCCCACGTTGTGGTTTTGACACCAGCAGCATCCTTGCCACAATCAAACCCCGGAGATCCACAGATCTGCGGTGTAACAATACCTCCCCCTGATCCGGATGCATGGCAGTTTAAGAAGTCTTTCCGTGTAAGGGAAAAGACTTTGAAGAAAAGGTGGAGATATGCGTTGTAGAAACATTCTTTTGCTCTGGAACCACGTAGAGACTTGGGAGCCAGTTGGGAGGAGCATTCGTTGGATGAGGGTGCTCGGGTTAGGAATATCAAGGTGTGGCTCCAGATAATCCAATCATCTAATTAAGATTCCAGTTATGCTCATCTGTTTTAAAATTCCGTTTGGGTAAATTCTTTTAGTCAGACTGAGAATGGCAAAGCCTCAACCCCAATTTCCAGGGAGGGTTGAGAGCCTCAGGTGGAGTTGATCACCAATAGCCTATGGTTTAACCCGTCATGCCTATAGAATGAGGTCTCCATAAAAACCCAAAAGGACTGGGTTCAGAGAGCTTGTGGATAACACTTCCTGGAAGGTAGTGCACCCCTCCCCACACGCCGGGCCCCGCATTTATTTCTGAACTTTTGGCAAAGTCCGCTAAAATACAACGGCAAATGTAAGTGTTTCCCTGCGTGCTGTGAGCTCTTCCAGCCAATGAATGCAACTAAATCTGGGAGTGGTGGCAACCTGATTTATAGCCAGTTGCTGAGAAGCACAGGTAAAACAACGTGGGGCTTCCCATTGTTATTAGTGTGGGAGGCCTGTCTGGCGGGACTCGGCCCTTTGGAATCTAAAGCTATGTCCCGGTAGATAGCGTCACCATTGAATTAGAAGACACACATATGTTGAGAATAATCTTTCTGGTCATTTGCTGCATGTCTTATTTACAATATGTAATCAAATTCTTTATCCTGGCCTTATGGCACCTGGGTTGAGAACCATGATTTGAACCAAACATTGGTCTGTCACGTTCTGAGTTTGAAACTTTATTTTGCCTTTAGCGTTTTGCTATTGCTTTTTCGTTTTCTTTTGTTTCGTTTCGTTTCTAAGTTCTGGGGTATATGTGCAGGATGTGCAGATTTGTTACTAAGGTAAACGTGTGCCATGGTGGTTCGCTGCACCTGTCAACCCATCACCTAGGTATTAAGCCCAGCATGCAGTAGCTGTTTTTCTTAACGCTCTGCCTCCCGAAAGGCCCCAGTGAGTGTTGTTCCCCTTCCTGTGTCCATGTGATCTCATTTTTCAGCTCTCATTATAAGTGAGAATGTGGCGTTTGGTTTTCTTTCCCTGGATTAGTTTGCTGAGCATAATGACCACACATCACCACTGTTTCTGTTTTTTAGTATAAAGAGTAGTATTTTATTGAATAAGATTTGCTCACAGAAAAATAAGCTTAAGTCTACAATGAATGCCAGACTCTACAGCAGAAAGCAATTTTCTCACTTTTCCACACACAATGGTTCCTACTAAGTGAAAAAACTTCATTCACAAATGTACTACTCTGTCTCAAAACATCTCACATAATCATGCACTGTACTAAAGCCATTAGATCAGTTCTTCAGTCAGGTTAAAGAAGTATCCCTCTAATAACTGACTTTTATAATGCTATCAATATCCACTCCCAATCAGTCTGCCATTGTTAATGGTGTACAGCATTACTGAACACAATGGAATTGATGACGCCCATATCCACGGACACACCGTGACTTACGGTGGTTTGATTTATGATTTTTCAACGTTATGATGGGATTATTGGAATATTAGATGCGTTTCTGAGTTACAGTGGGTTTATGAGTATGCGACCCTATAGTCCAGAAACAGCTGTATAAGGAAAAACAGGTGTACCTAATAAAAATATGCTTAGTGACTTGGGATAAACCAATAGATGTTCACAACTGATGGAGAGCCGTGAAAGAGAGATAGCGGTAAATAGTTACAATAACACAATTTTCCTGCACCTGTCGAGGATTTCTCCCAAAAAACGCAGAATGTGGGATGCACCTAAGGCATATGAAAGAGAGAGGGCAGAAGGAGTAAGAGAGAAATAGGAGGAAGGAAGGAAGGAAGGAAAGAAAGAAGGAAGGTAGGAAGGAAGGAAGGAAGGAAGGAAGGAAGGAAGGAAGGAAAGAAAGACGAAAGGAAGGAGAAAACACCCGGTGTTACTAAAACCCCCCAAAAAATGGTTTCCCCCTGTGGGTAAGCCTACAATGTGGATGAATCTTGAAAATATTGTGCTACGTGTTGTGTCAGTCATAACAGCTCACCTATTGTGCAATTCCGTTGATAGGAAATGTCCACAATATGGAAATCTATGCATATGGGATTGATCGCACTAGGTAGTTGCTACCTAGGGCTGAGGGTCAGGGAGAGGGTTTGAGACAGAATGAGGAGTGACTAATGTCTACAGGGTTTTTCTCTGGTCGGGGGTGATAAGACGTTCTACAATGGATTGCGAATTAAAATTGAATGTGCACCACCACAGGTATACTAAAAGCCACTCAATTCATGACTTTTAATGGGGGAATCTTCTGTGGCGCACTCTCATGGAGACCACGGCAGACATAGTGAGAGAGAAAAAGGTGAGTAAATATCTGAAACGGAGGCACAAAGAGAGAGAATGAGAAGCCCTGTGAATGGAAGGGAGAGCGAAAAGGGAAAATGGTCCTATTTACAAATGACAGATGTGAAACCGGGGTTCACATCAACAGTGTCACTGCCAGGAAGGAGGGTCATGCTAGCCATGTCACCGGTAGTGTGGCCCGCAGGGACGCCGACCTGCTGGAGCGTCGTGCCAGCATGGGCTCTGGCAGCCACGTGGGCCAGCAGGAGGGTCCCGCTGCACAGCTGTGGGGTGAGGATAGACTGGGTGGTGATATCGCCCATTACAGGGGCCTCTTCTGCTGGCAAGAGTGTGACAGTAGCAAGTAGATGGACAAGCCTGCGTGTGAGGACGGAATGCAGGAGGGGCTCTTGTGCGGCTGGGTGTGGGGCCCTCACGGGAACCGTGGAGAAATGGCCAGGTAACTGCGTCATGTGGGCTAGTAGATTGGCCAGGGCTTCGAACTGAAGGACAATAACGGGGAGTAGCTGTCAGGCCCTGGGAGTGTCTGAGTGTAAGTGGAGATGGGTTTGGGGTCACTGAGGGATGCGTGGGAGCCATCCCTGTATAGGTACAGGTCATAGGGAGATAGTCTCGTGAGGCCTGTGAGTGTCTAGGGTTGTCCTGGGTGCCTGGGGCCGACTGTGGCAGAAATCTGGGGAAGGCTGGAGAGAAGCTGGGAGACCCAGGAGAGTCCCTGAAGGCAGGGGGTGAAGAGGTGAAAGAAATGGGGGAGGGTTGCAGTAAGGTCCGTGAGTTTGTAGGTGATTCCTGGGTGCGGGAAGCTGACTCCAGGTGAAATCTGGAGATGGTCGGAGGGTAGCTGAGAGAGACAGAAGAGTCCTTGAGGGCTGGGGGTGAGAACATGAGGGAGACTGGGGAGTAAGTCAGTGAAATTCGTGAGTTCGGTGGTGTATCGTGGGTGCCTGGAACTGACTCCAGCTGGAATCTAGCGAAGTTTTGAGAGTAGCTGAAAGAGACACAGGAGTCCCTGTGGGCTGAGGGCAAAGACCTGAGAGAGACCAGGGAGGACCTCAGTGAAGTCTGTGAGTCTGTAGGTGATTCCGGAGTGTGGGAGGCTGAGTGCCGCTGAAATCTGGGCGTGGTGGGAGAGTAGCTGGGACAGACAGGAGAGTCCCAGGGGGCTGGGGGTGAAGACATGACAGAGACTGGGGAGTAACTCAGCGAAACTGCTGAGTTTGGTGGTGATACCTGGGTGCCTGGAACTGACTCCCGCTGAAATCTGGGCATGGTTGGAGAGTAGCTGGGACACACAGGAGAGTCCCTGAGGGCTGGGGGTGAAGACATGAGAGAGACCGGGGAGTACCTCAGTGAAACTGGTGAGTTTGGTGGTGACTCCGGGGTGCCTGGGACTGACTCCAGCTGAAATGTGTGCGTGGTTGGAGAGTAGCTGGGACAGACAGGAGAGTCCCTGAGGGCTGGTGAAGACATGAGAGAGACTGGAGAGTAAGTGAGTGAAATTGGTGAGTTTGGTGGTGCTTCCTGGGTGCCTGGAACTGACTCCCGCTGAAGTGTGGGCGTGGTTGGAGAGTAGCTGGGACACACAGGAGAGTCCCTGAGGGTTGGAGATAAGGACGTGCTAGAGAGTGAGGAGTAACTGAGTGAAATTGGGGAGTTTGGTGGTGATTCCGGGGTGCCTGGAGCTGACTGCAGCTGAAATGTGGGCGTGGTTGGAGAGTAGCTGGGACAGACGGGAGAGTCCCTGAGGGATGGTGAAGACATGAGAGAGACTGGGGAGTAACGCAGTGAAATTGGTGAGTTTGGTGGTGATTTCTGGGTGCCTGCAACGGACTCCCGCTGAAGTGTGGGCGTGTTTGGAGAGTAGCTGGGACAGACAGGCGAGTCCCTGAGGGTTGGAGATAAAGACGTGCTAGAGACTGGGGAGTAACTCAGTGAAAGTGGTGGGCTTGGTGGTGATCCCCGGGTTCCTGGAACTGACCCGCGCTGAAATGTGGGCGTGGTTGGAGAGTAGCTGGGACAGACTGGAGGGTCCGTAAGGGCTGGGGGTGAAGACGTGAGAGAGACTGGCGAGGATCTCACTGAGGTCTGTGAGTTTGTAGGTGTTTCTGGGGTGTGGGGTAGAGACTCCCGCTGAAATCTGGGCGTAGTTGGAGAGTAGCTGGGACAGACAGGAGAGTCATGGGTGGCTGGGGGTGAGCTGCTGGATGATGGCAGTAAGAACATATGGTATATTATTGATGAATGAGGTGACTGTGAAGAATCTCCAGAGGAGGACACGGGAGAACACAATGACATGAGTGACTGTCCTGCTTGGTTAGGAAAGGGAAACGTAAAGTTGTGGAATTCTGTTGATGATGGATGTGAGAGTGGTGAAGCCCTGCGGGGTGATGTAGAGTACTTCCACATCCCTGGTGAGGAGCTGCCCCTTGGGTCTGAGTTTCTGGGAGGGGAGAGGGAGAAGCTGGGTGAGGCAGGCATGAATCTTGAGGAGTCAGGGCTGGGGGACCGCTCATATTCTCCCGAGACGTGTGAGTCTCTGGGGGACTCCTGGGTGCATGGGGCTGACTCCCGCAGGAACCTGGGGATGGCTGGAGAGTAACTGGGAGCCACAGGAGAGTCCCTGAGGCCTGGGGGTGAAGAGATGAAAGACACAGGGGTGGAGCACCGTGAGGCTCGTGAGTTTGTAGGTGATTCCCGGGTGTGGGGGGCTGACTCCAGCTGAAATCTGGGGTTGTTTGGAGAGTAGCTGGGAGACACAGGAGATCCCCCGAGAGCTGGGGGTGAGCTGCTGGGTGATGGCAGTAAGAACATGTGGTATATTATTGATGAACGTGGGGACTCTGAGGAATCCTCAGAGGAGGACACGGGAGAGCCCAATGGCTTCATTGATTGCCCATCACGGTGAGGACAGGGAAATGGGAGCTTGTGGGATTCTGGTGATGACAGAGGTGAGTGTGGTGAAGCCCTAGGGGATGGTGAATGGTAGCTCCGGATCCCTGGTGAGGAGCTTCCCCTGAAGCCTGAGTTTCTGAGAGGGGAGAGGGAGAAGCTGGGTGAGGCTCGCATGGACCTTGGGGAGTCCGTGCTGGGGGACCGTTCATAAGAAGAGCCGGACAAGACCCTACTGTTCTTAGGTGCAGACATGATTAGGAAACCTGCAGCTCCCAGGGGCCCCTACTAATTTTCTAACTCGCAGAAGGAAGGAGTGTGTGTGCGTGTGTGTGTGTGTGTGCGGTGTGAGGTATGTGCCCCTTAAGAAAATGGAAATCAACCAACCAATGAGACAGACAGACAGACAGACAGACAGACAGACAGACAGACAGAGATTCACTTGCCCAAGTGTTCTGTCCTGTCCTCTGAATCCGCTTCCAAGTCGCAAGACGCTGTGAGCTCCAAGTCAACGCAGAGTCCGCCAACCGCTCCGGCCGCTGATCCGCTCCGCGAAGATCTGAGTACAGGCCAGCCAGGGTGGGTTTAAATGGCCTTGGGCGCAGCCTAGCAGCGGAAAGGGCGGAGCTTCACTCCTCCTTTCCATCAGTCACCCCCAACTTTCCCAGGCTACACCTCGTAGGAAACTGTTCTCCTGCTTTGATTTCATGCGCCACCTTTGGGACAATCTAAGAACTTACAAGTTTTCTTGGCCAGATATATTAGGAATTGTATGCACTGAAACACTGAAAACCAACTAGTGGTTCTGTGGTTCCCACGTTGTGGTTTTGACACCAGCAGCATCCTTGCCACAATCAAACCCCGGAGATCCACAGATCTGCGGTGTAACAATACCTCCCCCTGATCCGGATGCATGGCAGTTTAAGAAGTCTTTCCGTGTAAGGGAAAAGACTTTGTAGAAAAGGTGGAGATATGCGTTGTATAAACATTCTTTTGCTCTGGAACCACGTAGAGACTTGGGAGCCAGTTGCGTGGAGCATTCGTTGGATGAGGGTGCTCGGGTTAGGAATATCAAGGTGTGGCTCCAGATAATCCAATCATCTAATTAAGATTCCAGTTATGCTCATCTGTTTTAAAATTCCGTTTGGGTAAATTCTTTTAGTCAGACTGAGAATGGCAAAGCCTCAACCCCAATTTCCAGGGAGGGTTGAGAGCCTCAGGTGGAGTTGATCACCAATAGCCTATGGTTTAACCCGTCATGCCTATAGAATGAGGTCTCCATAAAAACCCAAAAGGACTGGGTTCAGAGAGCTTGTGGATAACACTTCCTGGAAGGTAGTGCACCCCTCCCCACACGCCGGGCCCCGCATTTATTTCTGAACTTTTTGCAAAGTCCGCTAAAATACAACGGCAAATGTAAGTGTTTCCCTGCGTGCTGTGAGCTCTTCCAGCCAATGAATGCAACTAAATCTGGGAGTGGTGGCAACCTGATTTATAGCCAGTTGCTGAGAAGCACAGGTAAAACAACGTGGGGCTTCCCATTGTTATTAGTGTGGGAGGCCTGTCTGGCGGGACTCGGCCCTTTGGAATCTAAAGCTATGTCCCGGTAGATAGCGTCACCATTGAATTAGAAGACACACATATGTTGAGAATAATCTTTCTGGTCATTTGCTGCATGTCTTATTTACAATATGTAATCAAATTCTTTATCCTGGCCTTATGGCACCTGGGTTGAGAACCATGATTTGAACCAAACATTGGTCTGTCACGTTCTGAGTTTGAAACTTTATTTTGCCTTTAGCGTTTTGCTATTGCTTTTTCGTTTTCTTTTGTTTCGTTTCGTTTCTAAGTTCTGGGGTATATGTGCAGGATGTGCAGATTTGTTACTAAGGTAAACGTGTGCCATGGTGGTTCGCTGCACCTGTCAACCCATCACCTAGGTATTAAGCCCAGCATGCAGTAGCTGTTTTTCTTAACGCTCTGCCTCCCGAAAGGCCCCAGTGAGTGTTGTTCCCCTTCCTGTGTCCATGTGATCTCATTTTTCAGCTCTCATTATAAGTGAGAATGTGGCGTTTGGTTTTCTTTCCCTGGATTAGTTTGCTGAGCATAATGACCACACATCACCACTGTTTCTGTTTTTTAGTATAAAGAGTAGTATTTTATTGAATAAGATTTGCTCACAGAAAAATAAGCTTAAGTCTACAATGAATGCCAGACTCTACAGCAGAAAGCAATTTTCTCACTTTTCCACACACAATGGTTCCTACTAAGTGAAAAAACTTCATTCACAAATGTACTACTCTGTCTCAAAACATCTCACATAATCATGCACTGTACTAAAGCCATTAGATCAGTTCTTCAGTCAGGTTAAAGAAGTATCCCTCTAATAACTGACTTTTATAATGCTATCAATATCCACTCCCAATCAGTCTGCCATTGTTAATGGTGTACAGCATTACTGAACACAATGGAATTGATGACGCCCATATCCACGGACACACCGTGACTTACGGTGGTTTGATTTATGATTTTTCAACGTTATGATGGGATTATTGGAATATTAGATGCGTTTCTGAGTTACAGTGGGTTTATGAGTATGCGACCCTATAGTCCAGAAACAGCTGTATAAGGAAAAACAGGTGTACCTAATAAAAATATGCTTAGTGACTTGGGATAAACCAATAGATGTTCACAACTGATGGAGAGCCGTGAAAGAGAGATAGCGGTAAATAGTTACAATAACACAATTTTCCTGCACCTGTCGAGGATTTCTCCCAAAAAACGCAGAATGTGGGATGCACCTAAGGCATATGAAAGAGAGAGGGCAGAAGGAGTAAGAGAGAAATAGGAGGAAGGAAGGAAGGAAGGAAAGAAAGAAGGAAGGTAGGAAGGAAGGAAGGAAGGAAGGAAGGAAGGAAGGAAGGAAAGAAAGACGAAAGGAAGGAGAAAACACCCGGTGTTACTAAAACCCCCCAAAAAATGGTTTCCCCCTGTGGGTAAGCCTACAATGTGGATGAATCTTGAAAATATTGTGCTACGTGTTGTGTCAGTCATAACAGCTCACCTATTGTGCAATTCCGTTGATAGGAAATGTCCACAATATGGAAATCTATGCATATGGGATTGATCGCACTAGGTAGTTGCTACCTAGGGCTGAGGGTCAGGGAGAGGGTTTGAGACAGAATGAGGAGTGACTAATGTCTACAGGGTTTTTCTCTGGTCGGGGGTGATAAGACGTTCTACAATGGATTGCGAATTAAAATTGAATGTGCACCACCACAGGTATACTAAAAGCCACTCAATTCATGACTTTTAATGGGGGAATCTTCTGTGGCGCACTCTCATGGAGACCACGGCAGACATAGTGAGAGAGAAAAAGGTGAGTAAATATCTGAAACGGAGGCACAAAGAGAGAGAATGAGAAGCCCTGTGAATGGAAGGGAGAGCGAAAAGGGAAAATGGTCCTATTTACAAATGACAGATGTGAAACCGGGGTTCACATCAACAGTGTCACTGCCAGGAAGGAGGGTCATGCTAGCCATGTCACCGGTAGTGTGGCCCGCAGGGACGCCGACCTGCTGGAGCGTCGTGCCAGCATGGGCTCTGGCAGCCACGTGGGCCAGCAGGAGGGTCCCGCTGCACAGCTGTGGGGTGAGGATAGACTGGGTGGTGATATCGCCCATTACAGGGGCCTCTTCTGCTGGCAAGAGTGTGACAGTAGCAAGTAGATGGACAAGCCTGCGTGTGAGGACGGAATGCAGGAGGGGCTCTTGTGCGGCTGGGTGTGGGGCCCTCACGGGAACCGTGGAGAAATGGCCAGGTAACTGCGTCATGTGGGCTAGTAGATTGGCCAGGGCTTCGAACTGAAGGACAATAACGGGGAGTAGCTGTCAGGCCCTGGGAGTGTCTGAGTGTAAGTGGAGATGGGTTTGGGGTCACTGAGGGATGCGTGGGAGCCATCCCTGTATAGGTACAGGTCATAGGGAGATAGTCTCGTGAGGCCTGTGAGTGTCTAGGGTTGTCCTGGGTGCCTGGGGCCGACTGTGGCAGAAATCTGGGGAAGGCTGGAGAGAAGCTGGGAGACCCAGGAGAGTCCCTGAAGGCAGGGGGTGAAGAGGTGAAAGAAATGGGGGAGGGTTGCAGTAAGGTCCGTGAGTTTGTAGGTGATTCCTGGGTGCGGGAAGCTGACTCCAGGTGAAATCTGGAGATGGTCGGAGGGTAGCTGAGAGAGACAGAAGAGTCCTTGAGGGCTGGGGGTGAGAACATGAGGGAGACTGGGGAGTAACTCAGTGAAATTCGTGAGTTCGGTGGTGTATCGTGGGTGCCTGGAACTGACTCCAGCTGGAATCTAGCGAAGTTTTGAGAGTAGCTGAAAGAGACACAGGAGTCCCTGTGGGCTGAGGGCAAAGACCTGAGAGAGACCAGGGAGGACCTCAGTGAAGTCTGTGAGTCTGTAGGTGATTCCGGAGTGTGGGAGGCTGAGTGCCGCTGAAATCTGGGCGTGATGGGAGAGTAGCTGGGACAGACAGGAGAGTCCCAGGGGGCTGGGGGTGAAGACATGACAGAGACTGGGGAGTAACTCAGCGAAACTGCTGAGTTTGGTGGTGATACCTGGGTGCCTGGAACTGACTCCCGCTGAAATCTGGGCATGGTTGGAGAGTAGCTGGGACACACAGGAGAGTCCCTGAGGGCTGGGGGTGAAGACATGAGAGAGACCGGGGAGTACCTCAGTGAAACTGGTGAGTTTGGTGGTGACTCCGGGGTGCCTGGGACTGACTCCAGCTGAAATGTGTGCGTGGTTGGAGAGTAGCTGGGACAGACAGGAGAGTCCCTGAGGGCTGGTGAAGACATGAGAGAGACTGGAGAGTAAGTGAGTGAAATTGGTGAGTTTGGTGGTGCTTCCTGGGTGCCTGGAACTGACTCCCGCTGAAGTGTGGGCGTGGTTGGAGAGTAGCTGGGACACACAGGAGAGTCCCTGAGGGTTGGAGATAAGGACGTGCTAGAGAGTGAGGAGTAACTGAGTGAAATTGGGGAGTTTGGTGGTGATTCCGGGGTGCCTGGAGCTGACTGCAGCTGAAATGTGGGCGTGGTTGGAGAGTAGCTGGGACAGACGGGAGAGTCCCTGAGGGATGGTGAAGACATGAGAGAGACTGGGGAGTAACGCAGTGAAATTGGTGAGTTTGGTGGTGATTTCTGGGTGCCTGCAACGGACTCCCGCTGAAGTGTGGGCGTGTTTGGAGAGTAGCTGGGACAGACAGGCGAGTCCCTGAGGGTTGGAGATAAAGACGTGCTAGAGACTGGGGAGTAACTCAGTGAAAGTGGTGGGCTTGGTGGTGATCCCCGGGTTCCTGGAACTGACCCGCGCTGAAATGTGGGCGTGGTTGGAGAGTAGCTGGGACAGACTGGAGGGTCCGTAAGGGCTGGGGGTGAAGACGTGAGAGAGACTGGCGAGGATCTCACTGAGGTCTGTGAGTTTGTAGGTGTTTCTGGGGTGTGGGGTAGAGACTCCCGCTGAAATCTGGGCGTAGTTGGAGAGTAGCTGGGACAGACAGGAGAGTCATGGGTGGCTGGGGGTGAGCTGCTGGATGATGGCAGTAAGAACATATGGTATATTATTGATGAATGAGGTGACTGTGAAGAATCTCCAGAGGAGGACACGGGAGAACACAATGACATGAGTGACTGTCCTGCTTGGTTAGGAAAGGGAAACGTAAAGTTGTGGAATTCTGTTGATGATGGATGTGAGAGTGGTGAAGCCCTGCGGGGTGATGTAGAGTACTTCCACATCCCTGGTGAGGAGCTGCCCCTTGGGTCTGAGTTTCTGGGAGGGGAGAGGGAGAAGCTGGGTGAGGCAGGCATGAATCTTGAGGAGTCAGGGCTGGGGGACCGCTCATATTCTCCCGAGACGTGTGAGTCTCTGGGGGACTCCTGGGTGCATGGGGCTGACTCCCGCAGGAACCTGGGGATGGCTGGAGAGTAACTGGGAGCCACAGGAGAGTCCCTGAGGCCTGGGGGTGAAGAGATGAAAGACACAGGGGTGGAGCACCGTGAGGCTCGTGAGTTTGTAGGTGATTCCCGGGTGTGGGGGGCTGACTCCAGCTGAAATCTGGGGTTGTTTGGAGAGTAGCTGGGAGACACAGGAGATCCCCCGAGAGCTGGGGGTGAGCTGCTGGGTGATGGCAGTAAGAACATGTGGTATATTATTGATGAACGTGGGGACTCTGAGGAATCCTCAGAGGAGGACACGGGAGAGCCCAATGGCTTCATTGATTGCCCATCACGGTGAGGACAGGGAAATGGGAGCTTGTGGGATTCTGGTGATGACAGAGGTGAGTGTGGTGAAGCCCTAGGGGATGGTGAATGGTAGCTCCGGATCCCTGGTGAGGAGCTTCCCCTGAAGCCTGAGTTTCTGAGAGGGGAGAGGGAGAAGCTGGGTGAGGCTCGCATGGACCTTGGGGAGTCCGTGCTGGGGGACCGTTCATAAGAAGAGCCGGACAAGACCCTACTGTTCTTAGGTGCAGACATGATTAGGAAACCTGCAGCTCCCAGGGGCCCCTACTAATTTTCTAACTCGCAGAAGGAAGGAGTGTGTGTGCGTGTGTGTGTGTGTGCGGTGTGAGGTATGTGCCCCTTAAGAAAATGGAAATCAAACAACCAATGAGACAGACAGACAGACAGACAGACAGACAGAGATTCACTAGCCCAAGTGTTCTGTCCTGTCCTCTGAATCCGCTTCCAAGTCGCAAGACGCTGTGAGCTCCAAGTCAACGCAGAGTCCGCCAACCGCTCCGGCCGCTGATCCGCTCCGCGAAGATCTGAGTACAGGCCAGCCAGGGTGGGTTTAAATGGCCTCGGGCGCAGCCTAGCAGCGGAAAGGGCGGAGCTTCACTCCTCCTTTCCATCAGTCACCCCCAACTTTCCCAGGCTACACCTCGTAGGAAACTGTTCTCCTGCTTTGATTTCATGCGCCACCTTTGGGACAATCTAAGAACTTACAAGTTTTCTTGGCCAGATATATTAGGAATTGTATGCACTGAAACACTGAAAACCAACTAGTGGTTCTGTGGTTCCCACGTTGTGGTTTTGACACCAGCAGCATCCTTGCCACAATCAAACCCCGGAGATCCACAGATCTGCGGTGTAACAATACCTCCCCCTGATCCGGATGCATGGCAGTTTAAGAAGTCTTTCCGTGTAAGGGAAAAGACTTTGAAGAAAAGGTGGAGATATGCGTTGTAGAAACATTCTTTTGCTCTGGAACCACGTAGAGACTTGGGAGCCAGTTGGGAGGAGCATTCGTTGGATGAGGGTGCTCGGGTTAGGAATATCAAGGTGTGGCTCCAGATAATCCAATCATCTAATTAAGATTCCAGTTATGCTCATCTGTTTTAAAATTCCGTTTGGGTAAATTCTTTTAGTCAGACTGAGAATGGCAAAGCCTCAACCCCAATTTCCAGGGAGGGTTGAGAGCCTCAGGTGGAGTTGATCACCAATAGCCTATGGTTTAACCCGTCATGCCTATAGAATGAGGTCTCCATAAAAACCCAAAAGGACTGGGTTCAGAGAGCTTGTGGATAACACTTCCTGGAAGGTAGTGCACCCCTCCCCACACGCCGGGCCCCGCATTTATTTCTGAACTTTTGGCAAAGTCCGCTAAAATACAACGGCAAATGTAAGTGTTTCCCTGCGTGCTGTGAGCTCTTCCAGCCAATGAATGCAACTAAATCTGGGAGTGGTGGCAACCTGATTTATAGCCAGTTGCTGAGAAGCACAGGTAAAACAACGTGGGGCTTCCCATTGTTATTAGTGTGGGAGGCCTGTCTGGCGGGACTCGGCCCTTTGGAATCTAAAGCTATGTCCCGGTAGATAGCGTCACCATTGAATTAGAAGACACACATATGTTGAGAATAATCTTTCTGGTCATTTGCTGCATGTCTTATTTACAATATGTAATCAAATTCTTTATCCTGGCCTTATGGCACCTGGGTTGAGAACCATGATTTGAACCAAACATTGGTCTGTCACGTTCTGAGTTTGAAACTTTATTTTGCCTTTAGCGTTTTGCTATTGCTTTTTCGTTTTCTTTTGTTTCGTTTCGTTTCTAAGTTCTGGGGTATATGTGCAGGATGTGCAGATTTGTTACTAAGGTAAACGTGTGCCATGGTGGTTCGCTGCACCTGTCAACCCATCACCTAGGTATTAAGCCCAGCATGCAGTAGCTGTTTTTCTTAACGCTCTGCCTCCCGAAAGGCCCCAGTGAGTGTTGTTCCCCTTCCTGTGTCCATGTGATCTCATTTTTCAGCTCTCATTATAAGTGAGAATGTGGCGTTTGGTTTTCTTTCCCTGGATTAGTTTGCTGAGCATAATGACCACACATCACCACTGTTTCTGTTTTTTAGTATAAAGAGTAGTATTTTATTGAATAAGATTTGCTCACAGAAAAATAAGCTTAAGTCTACAATGAATGCCAGACTCTACAGCAGAAAGCAATTTTCTCACTTTTCCACACACAATGGTTCCTACTAAGTGAAAAAACTTCATTCACAAATGTACTACTCTGTCTCAAAACATCTCACATAATCATGCACTGTACTAAAGCCATTAGATCAGTTCTTCAGTCAGGTTAAAGAAGTATCCCTCTAATAACTGACTTTTATAATGCTATCAATATCCACTCCCAATCAGTCTGCCATTGTTAATGGTGTACAGCATTACTGAACACAATGGAATTGATGACGCCCATATCCACGGACACACCGTGACTTACGGTGGTTTGATTTATGATTTTTCAACGTTATGATGGGATTATTGGAATATTAGATGCGTTTCTGAGTTACAGTGGGTTTATGAGTATGCGACCCTATAGTCCAGAAACAGCTGTATAAGGAAAAACAGGTGTACCTAATAAAAATATGCTTAGTGACTTGGGATAAACCAATAGATGTTCACAACTGATGGAGAGCCGTGAAAGAGAGATAGCGGTAAATAGTTACAATAACACAATTTTCCTGCACCTGTCGAGGATTTCTCCCAAAAAACGCAGAATGTGGGATGCACCTAAGGCATATGAAAGAGAGAGGGCAGAAGGAGTAAGAGAGAAATAGGAGGAAGGAAGGAAGGAAGGAAAGAAAGAAGGAAGGTAGGAAGGAAGGAAGGAAGGAAGGAAGGAAGGAAGGAAGGAAAGAAAGACGAAAGGAAGGAGAAAACACCCGGTGTTACTAAAACCCCCCAAAAAATGGTTTCCCCCTGTGGGTAAGCCTACAATGTGGATGAATCTTGAAAATATTGTGCTACGTGTTGTGTCAGTCATAACAGCTCACCTATTGTGCAATTCCGTTGATAGGAAATGTCCACAATATGGAAATCTATGCATATGGGATTGATCGCACTAGGTAGTTGCTACCTAGGGCTGAGGGTCAGGGAGAGGGTTTGAGACAGAATGAGGAGTGACTAATGTCTACAGGGTTTTTCTCTGGTCGGGGGTGATAAGACGTTCTACAATGGATTGCGAATTAAAATTGAATGTGCACCACCACAGGTATACTAAAAGCCACTCAATTCATGACTTTTAATGGGGGAATCTTCTGTGGCGCACTCTCATGGAGACCACGGCAGACATAGTGAGAGAGAAAAAGGTGAGTAAATATCTGAAACGGAGGCAGAAAGAGAGAGAATGAGAAGCCCTGTGAATGGAAGGGAGAGCGAAAAGGGAAAATGGTCCTATTTACAAATGACAGATGTGAAACCGGGGTTCACATCAACAGTGTCACTGCCAGGAAGGAGGGTCATGCTAGCCATGTCACCGGTAGTGTGGCCCGCAGGGACGCCGACCTGCTGGAGCGTCGTGCCAGCATGGGCTCTGGCAGCCACGTGGGCCAGCAGGAGGGTCCCGCTGCACAGCTGTGGGGTGAGGATAGACTGGGTGGTGATATCGCCCATTACAGGGGCCTCTTCTGCTGGCAAGAGTGTGACAGTAGCAAGTAGATGGACAAGCCTGCGTGTGAGGACGGAATGCAGGAGGGGCTCTTGTGCGGCTGGGTGTGGGGCCCTCACGGGAACCGTGGAGAAATGGCCAGGTAACTGCGTCATGTGGGCTAGTAGATTGGCCAGGGCTTCGAACTGAAGGACAATAACGGGGAGTAGCTGTCAGGCCCTGGGAGTGTCTGAGTGTAAGTGGAGATGGGTTTGGGGTCACTGAGGGATGCGTGGGAGCCATCCCTGTATAGGTACAGGTCATAGGGAGATAGTCTCGTGAGGCCTGTGAGTGTCTAGGGTTGTCCTGGGTGCCTGGGGCTGACTGTGGCAGAAATGTGGGGAAGGCTGGAGAGAAGCTGGGAGACCCAGGAGAGTCCCTGAAGGCAGGGGGTGAAGAGGTGAAAGAAATGGGGGAGGGTTGCAGTAAGGTCCGTGAGTTTGTAGGTGATTCCTGGGTGCGGGAAGCTGACTCCAGGTGAAATCTGGAGATGGTCGGAGTGTAGCTGAGAGAGACAGAAGAGTCCTTGAGGGCTGGGGGTGAGAACATGAGGGAGACTGGGGAGTAAGTCAGTGAAATTCGTGAGTTCGGTGGTGTATCGTGGGTGCCTGGAACTGACTCCAGCTGGAATCTAGCGAAGTTTTGAGAGTAGCTGAAAGAGACACAGGAGTCCCTGTGGGCTGAGGGCAAAGACCTGAGAGAGACCAGGGAGGACCTCAGTGAAGTCTGTGAGTCTGTAGGTGATTCCGGAGTGTGGGAGGCTGAGTGCCGCTGAAATCTGGGCGTGGTGGGAGAGTAGCTGGGACAGACAGGAGAGTCCCAGGGGGCTGGGGGTGAAGACATGACAGAGACTGGGGAGTAACTCAGCGAAACTGCTGAGTTTGGTGGTGATACCTGGGTGCCTGGAACTGACTCCCGCTGAAATCTGGGCATGGTTGGAGAGTAGCTGGGACACACAGGAGAGTCCCTGAGGGCTGGGGGTGAAGACATGAGAGAGACCGGGGAGTACCTCAGTGAAACTGGTGAGTTTGGTGGTGACTCCGGGGTGCCTGGGACTGACTCCAGCTGAAATGTGTGCGTGGTTGGAGAGTAGCTGGGACAGACAGGAGAGTCCCTGAGGGCTGGTGAAGACATGAGAGAGACTGGAGAGTAAGTGAGTGAAATTGGTGAGTTTGGTGGTGCTTCCTGGGTGCCTGGAACTGACTCCCGCTGAAGTGTGGGCGTGGTTGGAGAGTAGCTGGGACACACAGGAGAGTCCCTGAGGGTTGGAGATAAAGACGTGCTAGAGAGTGAGGAGTAACTGAGTGAAATTGGGGAGTTTGGTGGTGATTCCGGGGTGCCTGGAGCTGACTGCAGCTGAAATGTGGGCGTGGTTGGAGAGTAGCTGGGACAGACGGGAGAGTCCCTGAGGGATGGTGAAGACATGAGAGAGACTGGGGAGTAACGCAGTGAAATTGGTGAGTTTGGTGGTGATTTCTGGGTGCCTGCAACGGACTCCCGCTGAAGTGTGGGCGTGTTTGGAGAGTAGCTGGGACAGACAGGCGAGTCCCTGAGGGTTGGAGATAAAGACGTGCTAGAGACTGGGGAGTAACTCAGTGAAAGTGGTGGGCTTGGTGGTGATCCCCGGGTTCCTGGAACTGACCCGCGCTGAAATGTGGGCGTGGTTGGAGAGTAGCTGGGACAGACTGGAGGGTCCGTAAGGGCTGGGGGTGAAGACGTGAGAGAGACTGGCGAGGATCTCACTGAGGTCTGTGAGTTTGTAGGTGTTTCTGGGGTGTGGGGTAGAGACTCCCGCTGAAATCTGGGCGTAGTTGGAGAGTAGCTGGGACAGACAGGAGAGTCATGGGTGGCTGGGGGTGAGCTGCTGGATGATGGCAGTAAGAACATATGGTATATTATTGATGAATGAGGTGACTGTGAAGAATCTCCAGAGGAGGACACGGGAGAACACAATGACATGAGTGACTGTCCTGCTTGGTTAGGAAAGGGAAACGTAAAGTTGTGGAATTCTGTTGATGATGGATGTGAGAGTGGTGAAGCCCTGCGGGGTGATGTAGAGTACTTCCACATCCCTGGTGAGGAGCTGCCCCTTGGGTCTGAGTTTCTGGGAGGGGAGAGGGAGAAGCTGGGTGAGGCAGGCATGAATCTTGAGGAGTCAGGGCTAGGGGACCGCTCATATTCTCCCGAGACGTGTGAGTCTCTGGGGGACTCCTGGGTGCATGGGGCTGACTCCCGCAGGAACCTGGGGATGGCTGGAGAGTAACTGGGAGCCACAGGAGAGTCCCTGAGGCCTGGGGGTGAAGAGATGAAAGACACAGGGGTGGAGCACCGTGAGGCTCGTGAGTTTGTAGGTGATTCCCGGGTGTGGGGGGCTGACTCCAGCTGAAATCTGGGGTTGTTTGGAGAGTAGCTGGGAGACACAGGAGATCCCCCGAGAGCTGGGGGTGAGCTGCTGGGTGATGGCAGTAAGAACATGTGGTATATTATTGATGAACGTGGGGACTCTGAGGAATCCTCAGAGGAGGACACGGGAGAGCCCAATGGCTTCATTGATTGCCCATCACGGTGAGGACAGGGAAATGGGAGCTTGTGGGATTCTGGTGATGACAGAGGTGAGTGTGGTGAAGCCCTAGGGGATGGTGAATGGTAGCTCTGGATCCCTGGTGAGGAGCTTCCCCTGAAGCCTGAGTTTCTGAGAGGGGAGAGGGAGAAGCTGGGTGAGGCTCGCATGGACCTTGGGGAGTCCGTGCTGGGGGACCGTTCATAAGAAGAGCCGGACAAGACCCTACTGTTCTTAGGTGCAGACATGATTAGGAAACCTGCAGCTCCCAGGGGCCCCTACTAATTTTCTAACTCGCAGAAGGAAGGAGTGTGTGTGCGTGTGTGTGTGTGTGCGGTGTGAGGTATGTGCCCCTTAAGAAAATGGAAATCAACCAACCAATGAGACAGACAGACAGACAGACAGACAGACAGACAGACAGAGATTCACTTGCCCAAGTGTTCTGTCCTGTCCTCTGAATCCGCTTCCAAGTCGCAAGACGCTGTGAGCTCCAAGTCAACGCAGAGTCCGCCAACCGCTCCGGCCGCTGATCCGCTCCGCGAAGATCTGAGTACAGGCCAGCCAGGGTGGGTTTAAATAGCCTCGGGCGCAGCCTAGCAGCGGAAAGGGCGGAGCTTCACTCCTCCTTTCCATCAGTCACCCCCAACTTTCCCAGGCTACACCTCGTAGGAAACTGTTCTCCTGCTTTGATTTCATGCGCCACCTTTGGGACAATCTAAGAACTTACAAGTTTTCTTGGCCAGATATATTAGGAATTGTATGCACTGAAACACTGAAAACCAACTAGTGGTTCTGTGGTTCCCACGTTGTGGTTTTGACACCAGCAGCATCCTTGCCACAATCAAACCCCGGAGATCCACAGATCTGCAGTGTAACAATACCTCCCCCTGATCCGGATGCATGGCAGTTTAAGAAGTCTTTCCGTGTAAGGGAAAAGACTTTGTAGAAAAGGTGGAGATATGCGTTGTATAAACATTCTTTTGCTCTGGAACCACGTAGAGACTTGGGAGCCAGTTGCGTGGAGCATTCGTTGGATGAGGGTGCTCGGGTTAGGAATATCAAGGTGTGGCTCCAGATAATCCAATCATCTAATTAAGATTCCAGTTATGCTCATCTGTTTTAAAATTCCGTTTGGGTAAATTCTTTTAGTCAGACTGAGAATGGCAAAGCCTCAACCCCAATTTCCAGGGAGGGTTGAGAGCCTCAGGTGGAGTTGATCACCAATAGCCTATGGTTTAACCCGTCATGCCTATAGAATGAGGTCTCCATAAAAACCCAAAAGGACTGGGTTCAGAGAGCTTGTGGATAACACTTCCTGGAAGGTAGTGCACCCCTCCCCACACGCCGGGCCCCGCATTTATTTCTGAACTTTTGGCAAAGTCCGCTAAAATACAACGGCAAATGTAAGTGTTTCCCTGCGTGCTGTGAGCTCTTCCAGCCAATGAATGCAACTAAATCTGGGAGTGGTGGCAACCTGATTTATAGCCAGTTGCTGAGAAGCACAGGTAAAACAACGTGGGGCTTCCCATTGTTATTAGTGTGGGAGGCCTGTCTGGCGGGACTCGGCCCTTTGGAATCTAAAGCTATGTCCCGGTAGATAGCGTCACCATTGAATTAGAAGACACACATATGTTGAGAATAATCTTTCTGGTCATTTGCTGCATGTCTTATTTACAATATGTAATCAAATTCTTTATCCTGGCCTTATGGCACCTGGGTTGAGAACCATGATTTGAACCAAACATTGGTCTGTCACGTTCTGAGTTTGAAACTTTATTTTGCCTTTAGCGTTTTGCTATTGCTTTTTCGTTTTCTTTTGTTTCGTTTCGTTTCTAAGTTCTGGGGTATATGTGCAGGATGTGCAGATTTGTTACTAAGGTAAACGTGTGCCATGGTGGTTCGCTGCACCTGTCAACTCATCACCTAGGTATTAAGCCCAGCATGCAGTAGCTGTTTTTCTTAACGCTCTGCCTCCCGAAAGGCCCCAGTGAGTGTTGTTCCCCTTCCTGTGTCCATGTGATCTCATTTTTCAGCTCTCATTATAAGTGAGAATGTGGCGTTTGGTTTTCTTTCCCTGGATTAGTTTGCTGAGCATAATGACCACACATCACCACTGTTTCTGTTTTTTAGTATAAAGAGTAGTATTTTATTGAATAAGATTTGCTCACAGAAAAATAAGCTTAAGTCTACAATGAATGCCAGACTCTACAGCAGAAAGCAATTTTCTCACTTTTCCACACACAATGGTTCCTACTAAGTGAAAAAACTTCATTCACAAATGTACTACTCTGTCTCAAAACGTCTCACATAATCATGCACTGTACTAAAGCCATTAGATCAGTTCTTCAGTCAGGTTAAAGAAGTATCCCTCTAATAACTGACTTTTATAATGCTATCAATATCCACTCCCAATCAGTCTGCCATTGTTAATGGTGTACAGCATTACTGAATACAATGGAATTGATGACGCCCATATCCACGGACACACCGTGACTTACGGTGGTTTGATTTATGATTTTTCAACGTTATGATGGGATTATTGGAATATTAGATGCGTTTCTGAGTTACAGTGGGTTTATGAGTATGCGACCCTATAGTCCAGAAACAGCTGTATAAGGAAAAACAGGTGTACCTAATAAAAATATGCTTAGTGACTTGGGATAAACCAATAGATGTTCACAACTGATGGAGAGCCGTGAAAGAGAGATAGCGGTAAATAGTTACAATAACACAATTTTCCTGCACCTGTCGAGGATTTCTCCCAAAAAACGCAGAATGTGGGATGCACCTAAGGCATATGAAAGAGAGAGGGCAGAAGGAGTAAGAGAGAAATAGGAGGAAGGAAGGAAGGAAGGAAAGAAAGAAGGAAGGTAGGAAGGAAGGAAGGAAGGAAGGAAGGAAGGAAGGAAAGAAGGACGAAAGGAAGGAGAAAACACCCGGTGTTACTAAAACCCCCCAAAAAATGGTTTCCCCCTGTGGGTAAGCCTACAATGTGGATGAATCTTGAAAATATTGTGCTACGTGTTGTGTCAGTCATAACAGCTCACCTATTGTGCAATTCCGTTGATAGGAAATGTCCACAATATGGAAATCTATGCATATGGGATTGATCGCACTAGGTAGTTGCTACCTAGGGCTGAGGGTCAGGGAGAGGGTTTGAGACAGAATGAGGAGTGACTAATGTCTACAGGGTTTTTCTCTGGTCGGGGGTGATAAGACGTTCTACAATGGATTGCGAATTAAAATTGAATGTGCACCACCACAGGTATACTAAAAGCCACTCAATTCATGACTTTTAATGGGGGAATCTTCTGTGGCGCACTCTCATGGAGACCACGGCAGACATAGTGAGAGAGAAAAAGGTGAGTAAATATCTGAAACGGAGGCACAAAGAGAGAGAATGAGAAGCCCTGTGAATGGAAAGGAGAGCGAAAAGGGAAAATGGTCCTATTTACAAATGACAGATGTGAAACCGGGGTTCACATCAACAGTGTCACTGCCAGGAAGGAGGGTCATGCTAGCCATGTCACCGGTAGTGTGGCCCGCAGGGACGCCGACCTGCTGGAGCGTCGTGCCAGCATGGGCTCTGGCAGCCACGTGGGCCAGCAGGAGGGTCCCGCTGCACAGCTGTGGGGTGAGGATAGACTGGGTGGTGATATCGCCCATTACAGGGGCCTCTTCTGCTGGCAAGAGTGTGACAGTAGCAAGTAGATGGACAAGCCTGCGTGTGAGGACGGAATGCAGGAGGGGCTCTTGTGCGGCTGGGTGTGGGGCCCTCACGGGAACCGTGGAGAAATGGCCAGGTAACTGCGTCATGTGGGCTAGTAGATTGGCCAGGGCTTCGAACTGAAGGACAATAACGGGGAGTAGCTGTCAGGCCCTGGGAGTGTCTGAGTGTAAGTGGAGATGGGTTTGGGGTCACTGAGGGATGCGTGGGAGCCATCCCTGTATAGGTACAGGTCATAGGGAGATAGTCTCGTGAGGCCTGTGAGTGTCTAGGGTTGTCCTGGGTGCCTGGGGCTGACTGTGGCAGAAATGTGGGGAAGGCTGGAGAGAAGCTGGGAGACCCAGGAGAGTCCCTGAAGGCAGGGGGTGAAGAGGTGAAAGAAATGGGGGAGGGTTGCAGTAAGGTCCGTGAGTTTGTAGGTGATTCCTGGGTGCGGGAAGCTGACTCCAGGTGAAATCTGGAGATGGTCGGAGTGTAGCTGAGAGAGACAGAAGAGTCCTTGAGGGCTGGGGGTGAGAACATGAGGGAGACTGGGGAGTAAGTCAGTGAAATTCGTGAGTTCGGTGGTGTATCGTGGGTGCCTGGAACTGACTCCGGCTGGAATCTAGCGAAGTTTTGAGAGTAGCTGAAAGAGACACAGGAGTCCCTGTGGGCTGAGGGCAAAGACCTGAGAGAGACCAGGGAGGACCTCAGTGAAGTCTGTGAGTCTGTAGGTGATTCCGGAGTGTGGGAGGCTGAGTGCCGCTGAAATCTGGGCGTGGTGGGAGAGTAGCTGGGACAGACAGGAGAGTCCCAGGGGGCTGGGGGTGAAGACATGACAGAGACTGGGGAGTAACTCAGTGAAAGTGGTGGGCTTGGTGGTGATCCCTGGGTGCCTGGAACTGACCCGCGCTGAAATGTGGGCGTGGTTGGAGAGTAGCTGGGACAGACTGGAGGGTCCGTAAGGGCTGGGGGTGAAGACGTGAGAGAGACTGGCGAGGATCTCACTGAGGTCTGTGAGTTTGTAGGTGTTTCTGGGGTGTGGGGTAGAGACTCCCGCTGAAATCTGGGCGTAGTTGGAGAGTAGCTGGGACAGACAGGAGAGTCATGGGTGGCTGGGGGTGAGCTGCTGGATGATGGCAGTAAGAACATATGGTATATTATTGATGAATGAGGTGACTGTGAAGAATCTCCAGAGGAGGACACGGGAGAACACAATGACATGAGTGACTGTCCTGCTTGGTTAGGAAAGGGAAACGTAAAGTTGTGGAATTCTGTTGATGATGGATGTGAGAGTGGTGAAGCCCTGCGGGGTGATGTAGAGTACTTCCACATCCCTGGTGAGGAGCTGCCCCTTGGGTCTGAGTTTCTGGGAGGGGAGAGGGAGAAGCTGGGTGAGGCAGGCATGAATCTTGAGGAGTCAGGGCTAGGGGACCGCTCATATTCTCCCGAGACGTGTGAGTCTCTGGGGGACTCCTGGGTGCATGGGGCTGACTCCCGCAGGAACCTGGGGATGGCTGGAGAGTAACTGGGAGCCACAGGAGAGTCCCTGAGGCCTGGGGGTGAAGAGATGAAAGACACAGGGGTGGAGCACCGTGAGGCTCGTGAGTTTGTAGGTGATTCCCGGGTGTGGGGGGCTGACTCCAGCTGAAATCTGGGGTTGTTTGGAGAGTAGCTGGGAGACACAGGAGATCCCCCGAGAGCTGGGGGTGAGCTGCTGGGTGATGGCAGTAAGAACATGTGGTATATTATTGATGAACGTGGGGACTCTGAGGAATCCTCAGAGGAGGACACGGGAGAGCCCAATGGCTTCATTGATTGCCCATCACGGTGAGGACAGGGAAATGGGAGCTTGTGGGATTCTGGTGATGACAGAGGTGAGTGTGGTGAAGCCCTAGGGGATGGTGAATGGTAGCTCTGGATCCCTGGTGAGGAGCTTCCCCTGAAGCCTGAGTTTCTGAGAGGGGAGAGGGAGAAGCTGGGTGAGGCTCGCATGGACCTTGGGGAGTCCGTGCTGGGGGACCGTTCATAAGAAGAGCCGGACAAGACCCTACTGTTCTTAGGTGCAGACATGATTAGGAAACCTGCAGCTCCCAGGGGCCCCTACTAATTTTCTAACTCGCAGAAGGAAGGAGTGTGTGTGCGTGTGTGTGTGTGTGCGGTGTGAGGTATGTGCCCCTTAAGAAAATGGAAATCAAACAACCAATGAGACAGACAGACAGACAGACAGACAGACAGACAGACAGAGATTCACTTGCCCAAGTGTTCTGTCCTGTCCTCTGAATCCGCTTCCAAGTCGCAAGACGCTGTGAGCTCCAAGTCAACGCAGAGTCCGCCAACCGCTCCGGCCGCTGATCCGCTCCGCGAAGATCTGAGTACAGGCCAGCCAGGGTGGGTTTAAATAGCCTCGGGCGCAGCCTAGCAGCGGAAAGGGCGGAGCTTCACTCCTCCTTTCCATCAGTCACCCCCAACTTTCCCAGGCTACACCTCGTAGGAAACTGTTCTCCTGCTTTGATTTCATGCGCCACCTTTGGGACAATCTAAGAACTTACAAGTTTTCTTGGCCAGATATATTAGGAATTGTATGCACTGAAACACTGAAAACCAACTAGTGGTTCTGTGGTTCCCACGTTGTGGTTTTGACACCAGCAGCATCCTTGCCACAATCAAACCCCGGAGATCCACAGATCTGCGGTGTAACAATACCTCCCCCTGATCCGGATGCATGGCAGTTTAAGAAGTCTTTCCGTGTAAGGGAAAAGACTTTGTAGAAAAGGTGGAGATATGCGTTGTATAAACATTCTTTTGCTCTGGAACCACGTAGAGACTTGGGAGCCAGTTGCGTGGAGCATTCGTTGGATGAGGGTGCTCGGGTTAGGAATATCAAGGTGTGGCTCCAGATAATCCAATCATCTAATTAAGATTCCAGTTATGCTCATCTGTTTTAAAATTCCGTTTGGGTAAATTCTTTTAGTCAGACTGAGAATGGCAAAGCCTCAACCCCAATTTCCAGGGAGGGTTGAGAGCCTCAGGTGGAGTTGATCACCAATAGCCTATGGTTTAACCCGTCATGCCTATAGAATGAGGTCTCCATAAAAACCCAAAAGGACTGGGTTCAGAGAGCTTGTGGATAACACTTCCTGGAAGGTAGTGCACCCCTCCCCACACGCCGGGCCCCGCATTTATTTCTGAACTTTTGGCAAAGTCCGCTAAAATACAACGGCAAATGTAAGTGTTTCCCTGCGTGCTGTGAGCTCTTCCAGCCAATGAATGCAACTAAATCTGGGAGTGGTGGCAACCTGATTTATAGCCAGTTGCTGAGAAGCACAGGTAAAACAACGTGGGGCTTCCCATTGTTATTAGTGTGGGAGGCCTGTCTGGCGGGACTCGGCCCTTTGGAATCTAAAGCTATGTCCCGGTAGATAGCGTCACCATTGAATTAGAAGACACACATATGTTGAGAATAATCTTTCTGGTCATTTGCTGCATGTCTTATTTACAATATGTAATCAAATTCTTTATCCTGGCCTTATGGCACCTGGGTTGAGAACCATGATTTGAACCAAACATTGGTCTGTCACGTTCTGAGTTTGAAACTTTATTTTGCCTTTAGCGTTTTGCTATTGCTTTTTCGTTTTCTTTTGTTTCGTTTCGTTTCTAAGTTCTGGGGTATATGTGCAGGATGTGCAGATTTGTTACTAAGGTAAACGTGTGCCATGGTGGTTCGCTGCACCTGTCAACCCATCACCTAGGTATTAAGCCCAGCATGCAGTAGCTGTTTTTCTTAACGCTCTGCCTCCCGAAAGGCCCCAGTGAGTGTTGTTCCCCTTCCTGTGTCCATGTGATCTCATTTTTCAGCTCTCATTATAAGTGAGAATGTGGCGTTTGGTTTTCTTTCCCTGGATTAGTTTGCTGAGCATAATGACCACACATCACCACTGTTTCTGTTTTTTAGTATACAGAGTAGTATTTTATTGAATAAGATTTGCTCACAGAAAAATAAGCTTAAGTCTACAATGAATGCCAGACTCTACAGCAGAAAGCAATTTTCTCACTTTTCCACACACAATGGTTCCTACTAAGTGAAAAAACTTCATTCACAAATGTACTACTCTGTCTCAAAACATCTCACATAATCATGCACTGTACTAAAGCCATTAGATCAGTTCTTCAGTCAGGTTAAAGAAGTATCCCTCTAATAACTGACTTTTATAATGCTATCAATATCCACTCCCAATCAGTCTGCCATTGTTAATGGTGTACAGCATTACTGAATACAATGGAATTGATGACGCCCATATCCACGGACACACCGTGACTTACGGTGGTTTGATTTATGATTTTTCAACGTTATGATGGGATTATTGGAATATTAGATGCGTTTCTGAGTTACAGTGGGTTTATGAGTATGCGACCCTATAGTCCAGAAACAGCTGTATAAGGAAAAACAGGTGTACCTAATAAAAATATGCTTAGTGACTTGGGATAAACCAATAGATGTTCACAACTGATGGAGAGCCGTGAAAGAGAGATAGCGGTAAATAGTTACAATAACACAATTTTCCTGCACCTGTCGAGGATTTCTCCCAAAAAACGCAGAATGTGGGATGCACCTAAGGCATATGAAAGAGAGAGGGCAGAAGGAGTAAGAGAGAAATAGGAGGAAGGAAGGAAGGAAGGAAGGAAAGAAAGAAGGAAGGTAGGAAGGAAGGAAGGAAGGAAGGAAGGAAGGAAGGAAAGAAAGACAAAAGGAAGGAGAAAACACCCGGTGTTACTAAAACCCCCCAAAAAATGGTTTCCCCCTGTGGGTAAGCCTACAATGTGGATGAATCTTGAAAATATTGTGCTACGTGTTGTGTCAGTCATAACAGCTCACCTATTGTGCAATTCCGTTGATAGGAAATGTCCACAATATGGAAATCTATGCATATGGGATTGATCGCACTAGGTAGTTGCTACCTAGGGCTGAGGGTCAGGGAGAGGGTTTGAGACAGAATGAGGAGTGACTAATGTCTACAGGGTTTTTCTCTGGTCGGGGGTGATAAGACGTTCTACAATGGATTGCGAATTAAAATTGAATGTGCACCACCACAGGTATACTAAAAGCCACTCAATTCATGACTTTTAATGGGGGAATCTTCTGTGGCGCACTCTCATGGAGACCACGGCAGACATAGTGAGAGAGAAAAAGGTGAGTAAATATCTGAAACGGAGGCAGAAAGAGAGAGAATGAGAAGCCCTGTGAATGGAAGGGAGAGCGAAAAGGGAAAATGGTCCTATTTACAAATGACAGATGTGAAACCGGGGTTCACATCAACAGTGTCACTGCCAGGAAGGAGGGTCATGCTAGCCATGTCACCGGTAGTGTGGCCCGCAGGGACGCCGACCTGCTGGAGCATCGTGCCAGCATGGGCTCTGGCAGCCACGTGGGCCAGCAGGAGGGTCCCGCTGCACAGCTGTGGGGTGAGGATAGACTGGGTGGTGATATCGCCCATTACAGGGGCCTCTTCTGCTGGCAAGAGTGTGACAGTAGCAAGTAGATGGACAAGCCTGCGTGTGAGGACGGAATGCAGGAGGGGCTCTTGTGCGGCTGGGTGTGGGGCCCTCACGGGAACCGTGGAGAAATGGCCAGGTAACTGCGTCATGTGGGCTAGTAGATTGGCCAGGGCTTCGAACTGAAGGACAATAACGGGGAGTAGCTGTCAGGCCCTGGGAGTGTCTGAGTGTAAGTGGAGATGGGTTTGGGGTCACTGAGGGATGCGTGGGAGCCATCCCTGTATAGGTACAGGTCATAGGGAGATAGTCTCGTGAGGCCTGTGAGTGTCTAGGGTTGTCCTGGGTGCCTGGGGCTGACTGTGGCAGAAATGTGGGGAAGGCTGGAGAGAAGCTGGGAGACCCAGGAGAGTCCCTGAAGGCAGGGGGTGAAGAGGTGAAAGAAATGGGGGAGGGTTGCAGTAAGGTCCGTGAGTTTGTAGGTGATTCCTGGGTGCGGGAATCTGACTCCAGGTGAAATCTGGAGATGGTCGGAGTGTAGCTGAGAGAGACAGAAGAGTCCTTGAGGGCTGGGGGTGAGAACATGAGGGAGACTGGGGAGTAAGTCAGTGAAATTCGTGAGTTCGGTGGTGTATCGTGGGTGCCTGGAACTGACTCCAGCTGGAATCTAGCGAAGTTTTGAGAGTAGCTGAAAGAGACACAGGAGTCCCTGTGGGCTGAGGGCAAAGACCTGAGAGAGACCAGGGAGGACCTCAGTGAAGTCTGTGAGTCTGTAGGTGATTCCGGAGTGTGGGAGGCTGAGTGCCGCTGAAATCTGGGCGTGGTGGGAGAGTAGCTGGGACAGACAGGAGAGTCCCAGGGGGCTGGGGGTGAAGACATGACAGAGACTGGGGAGTAACTCAGCGAAACTGCTGAGTTTGGTGGTGATACCTGGGTGCCTGGAACTGACTCCCGCTGAAATCTGGGCATGGTTGGAGAGTAGCTGGGACACACAGGAGAGTCCCTGAGGGCTGGGGGTGAAGACATGAGAGAGACCGGGGAGTACCTCAGTGAAACTGGTGAGTTTGGTGGTGACTCCGGGGTGCCTGGGACTGACTCCAGCTGAAATGCGTGCGTGGTTGGAGAGTAGCTGGGACAGACAGGAGAGTCCCTGAGGGCTGGTGAAGACATGAGAGAGACTGGAGAGTAAGTGAGTGAAATTGGTGAGTTTGGTGGTGCTTCCTGGGTGCCTGGAACTGACTCCCGCTGAAGTGTGGGCGTGGTTGGAGAGTAGCTGGGACACACAGGAGAGTCCCTGAGGGTTGGAGATAAAGACGTGCTAGAGAGTGAGGAGTAACTGAGTGAAATTGGGGAGTTTGGTGGTGATTCCGGGGTGCCTGGAGCTGACTGCAGCTGAAATGTGGGCGTGGTTGGAGAGTAGCTGGGACAGACGGGAGAGTCCCTGAGGGATGGTGAAGACATGAGAGAGACTGGGGAGTAACGCAGTGAAATTGGTGAGTTTGGTGGTGATTTCTGGGTGCCTGCAACGGACTCCCGCTGAAGTGTGGGCGTGTTTGGAGAGTAGCTGGGACAGACAGGCGAGTCCCTGAGGGTTGGAGATAAAGACGTGCTAGAGACTGGGGAGTAACTCAGTGAAAGTGGTGGGCTTGGTGGTGATCCCCGGGTTCCTGGAACTGACCCGCGCTGAAATGTGGGCGTGGTTGGAGAGTAGCTGGGACAGACTGGAGGGTCCGTAAGGGCTGGGGGTGAAGACGTGAGAGAGACTGGCGAGGATCTCACTGAGGTCTGTGAGTTTGTAGGTGTTTCTGGGGTGTGGGGTAGAGACTCCCGCTGAAATCTGGGCGTAGTTGGAGAGTAGCTGGGACAGACAGGAGAGTCATGGGTGGCTGGGGGTGAGCTGCTGGATGATGGCAGTAAGAACATATGGTATATTATTGATGAATGAGGTGACTGTGAAGAATCTCCAGAGGAGGACACGGGAGAACACAATGACATGAGTGACTGTCCTGCTTGGTTAGGAAAGGGAAACGTAAAGTTGTGGAATTCTGTTGATGATGGATGTGAGAGTGGTGAAGCCCTGCGGGGTGATGTAGAGTACTTCCACATCCCTGGTGAGGAGCTGCCCCTTGGGTCTGAGTTTCTGGGAGGGGAGAGGGAGAAGCTGGGTGAGGCAGGCATGAATCTTGAGGAGTCAGGGCTAGGGGACCGCTCATATTCTCCCGAGACGTGTGAGTCTCTGGGGGACTCCTGGGTGCATGGGGCTGACTCCCGCAGGAACCTGGGGATGGCTGGAGAGTAACTGGGAGCCACAGGAGAGTCCCTGAGGCCTGGGGGTGAAGAGATGAAAGACACAGGGGTGGAGCACCGTGAGGCTCGTGAGTTTGTAGGTGATTCCCGGGTGTGGGGGGCTGACTCCAGCTGAAATCTGGGGTTGTTTGGAGAGTAGCTGGGAGACACAGGAGATCCCCCGAGAGCTGGGGGTGAGCTGCTGGGTGATGGCAGTAAGAACATGTGGTATATTATTGATGAACGTGGGGACTCTGAGGAATCCTCAGAGGAGGACACGGGAGAGCCCAATGGCTTCATTGATTGCCCATCACGGTGAGGACAGGGAAATGGGAGCTTGTGGGATTCTGGTGATGACAGAGGTGAGTGTGGTGAAGCCCTAGGGGATGGTGAATGGTAGCTCCGGATCCCTGGTGAGGAGCTTCCCCTGAAGCCTGAGTTTCTGAGAGGGGAGAGGGAGAAGCTGGGTGAGGCTCGCATGGACCTTGGGGAGTCCGTGCTGGGGGACCGTTCATAAGAAGAGCCGGACAAGACCCTACTGTTCTTAGGTGCAGACATGATTAGGAAACCTGCAGCTCCCAGGGGCCCCTACTAATTTTCTAACTCGCAGAAGGAAGGAGTGTGTGTGCGTGTGTGTGTGTGTGCGGTGTGAGGTATGTGCCCCTTAAGAAAATGGAAATCAACCAACCAATGAGACAGACAGACAGACAGACAGGCAGACAGACAGACAGAGATTCACTTGCCCAAGTGTTCTGTCCTGTCCTCTGAATCCGCTTCCAAGTCGCAAGACGCTGTGAGCTCCAAGTCAACGCAGAGTCCGCCAACCGCTCCGGCCGCTGATCCGCTCCGCGAAGATCTGAGTACAGGCCAGCCAGGGTGGGTTTAAATAGCCTCGGGCGCAGCCTAGCAGCGGAAAGGGCGGAGCTTCACTCCTCCTTTCCATCAGTCACCCCCAACTTTCCCAGGCTACACCTCGTAGGAAACTGTTCTCCTGCTTTGATTTCATGCGCCACCTTTGGGACAATCTAAGAACTTACAAGTTTTCTTGGCCAGATATATTAGGAATTGTATGCACTGAAACACTGAAAACCAACTAGTGGTTCTGTGGTTCCCACGTTGTGGTTTTGACACCAGCAGCATCCTTGCCACAATCAAACCCCGGAGATCCACAGATCTGCGGTGTAACAATACCTCCCCCTGATCCGGATGCATGGCAGTTTAAGAAGTCTTTCCGTGTAAGGGAAAAGACTTTGTAGAAAAGGTGGAGATATGCGTTGTATAAACATTCTTTTGCTCTGGAACCACGTAGAGACTTGGGAGCCAGTTGCGTGGAGCATTCGTTGGATGAGGGTGCTCGGGTTAGGAATATCAAGGTGTGGCTCCAGATAATCCAATCATCTAATTAAGATTCCAGTTATGCTCATCTGTTTTAAAATTCCGTTTGGGTAAATTCTTTTAGTCAGACTGAGAATGGCAAAGCCTCAACCCCAATTTCCAGGGAGGGTTGAGAGCCTCAGGTGGAGTTGATCACCAATAGCCTATGGTTTAACCCGTCATGCCTATAGAATGAGGTCTCCATAAAAACCCAAAAGGACTGGGTTCAGAGAGCTTGTGGATAACACTTCCTGGAAGGTAGTGCACCCCTCCCCACACGCCGGGCCCCGCATTTATTTCTGAACTTTTTGCAAAGTCCGCTAAAATACAACGGCAAATGTAAGTGTTTCCCTGCGTGCTGTGAGCTCTTCCAGCCAATGAATGCAACTAAATCTGGGAGTGGTGGCAACCTGATTTATAGCCAGTTGCTGAGAAGCACAGGTAAAACAACGTGGGGCTTCCCATTGTTATTAGTGTGGGAGGCCTGTCTGGCGGGACTCGGCCCTTTGGAATCTAAAGCTATGTCCCGGTAGATAGCGTCACCATTGAATTAGAAGACACACATATGTTGAGAATAATCTTTCTGGTCATTTGCTGCATGTCTTATTTACAATATGTAATCAAATTCTTTATCCTGGCCTTATGGCACCTGGGTTGAGAACCATGATTTGAACCAAACATTGGTCTGTCACGTTCTGAGTTTGAAACTTTATTTTGCCTTTAGCGTTTTGCTATTGCTTTTTCGTTTTCTTTTGTTTCGTTTCGTTTCTAAGTTCTGGGGTATATGTGCAGGATGTGCAGATTTGTTACTAAGGTAAACGTGTGCCATGGTGGTTCGCTGCACCTGTCAACCCATCACCTAGGTATTAAGCCCAGCATGCAGTAGCTGTTTTTCTTAACGCTCTGCCTCCCGAAAGGCCCCAGTGAGTGTTGTTCCCCTTCCTGTGTCCATGTGATCTCATTTTTCAGCTCTCATTATAAGTGAGAATGTGGCGTTTGGTTTTCTTTCCCTGGATTAGTTTGCTGAGCATAATGACCACACATCACCACTGTTTCTGTTTTTTAGTATAAAGAGTAGTATTTTATTGAATAAGATTTGCTCACAGAAAAATAAGCTTAAGTCTACAATGAATGCCAGACTCTACAGCAGAAAGCAATTTTCTCACTTTTCCACACACAATGGTTCCTACTAAGTGAAAAAACTTCATTCACAAATGTACTACTCTGTCTCAAAACATCTCACATAATCATGCACTGTACTAAAGCCATTAGATCAGTTCTTCAGTCAGGTTAAAGAAGTATCCCTCTAATAACTGACTTTTATAATGCTATCAATATCCACTCCCAATCAGTCTGCCATTGTTAATGGTGTACAGCATTACTGAACACAATGGAATTGATGACGCCCATATCCACGGACACACCGTGACTTACGGTGGTTTGATTTATGATTTTTCAACGTTATGATGGGATTATTGGAATATTAGATGCGTTTCTGAGTTACAGTGGGTTTATGAGTATGCGACCCTATAGTCCAGAAACAGCTGTATAAGGAAAAACAGGTGTACCTAATAAAAATATGCTTAGTGACTTGGGATAAACCAATAGATGTTCACAACTGATGGAGAGCCGTGAAAGAGAGATAGCGGTAAATAGTTACAATAACACAATTTTCCTGCACCTGTCGAGGATTTCTCCCAAAAAACGCAGAATGTGGGATGCACCTAAGGCATATGAAAGAGAGAGGGCAGAAGGAGTAAGAGAGAAATAGGAGGAAGGAAGGAAGGAAGGAAAGAAAGAAGGAAGGTAGGAAGGAAGGAAGGAAGGAAGGAAGGAAGGAAGGAAGGAAAGAAAGACGAAAGGAAGGAGAAAACACCCGGTGTTACTAAAACCCCCCAAAAAATGGTTTCCCCCTGTGGGTAAGCCTACAATGTGGATGAATCTTGAAAATATTGTGCTACGTGTTGTGTCAGTCATAACAGCTCACCTATTGTGCAATTCCGTTGATAGGAAATGTCCACAATATGGAAATCTATGCATATGGGATTGATCGCACTAGGTAGTTGCTACCTAGGGCTGAGGGTCAGGGAGAGGGTTTGAGACAGAATGAGGAGTGACTAATGTCTACAGGGTTTTTCTCTGGTCGGGGGTGATAAGACGTTCTACAATGGATTGCGAATTAAAATTGAATGTGCACCACCACAGGTATACTAAAAGCCACTCAATTCATGACTTTTAATGGGGGAATCTTCTGTGGCGCACTCTCATGGAGACCACGGCAGACATAGTGAGAGAGAAAAAGGTGAGTAAATATCTGAAACGGAGGCAGAAAGAGAGAGAATGAGAAGCCCTGTGAATGGAAGGGAGAGCGAAAAGGGAAAATGGTCCTATTTACAAATGACAGATGTGAAACCGGGGTTCACATCAACAGTGTCACTGCCAGGAAGGAGGGTCATGCTAGCCATGTCACCGGTAGTGTGGCCCGCAGGGACGCCGACCTGCTGGAGCGTCGTGCCAGCATGGGCTCTGGCAGCCACGTGGGCCAGCAGGAGGGTCCCGCTGCACAGCTGTGGGGTGAGGATAGACTGGGTGGTGATATCGCCCATTACAGGGGCCTCTTCTGCTGGCAAGAGTGTGACAGTAGCAAGTAGATGGACAAGCCTGCGTGTGAGGACGGAATGCAGGAGGGGCTCTTGTGCGGCTGGGTGTGGGGCCCTCACGGGAACCGTGGAGAAATGGCCAGGTAACTGCGTCATGTGGGCTAGTAGATTGGCCAGGGCTTCGAACTGAAGGACAATAACGGGGAGTAGCTGTCAGGCCCTGGGAGTGTCTGAGTGTAAGTGGAGATGGGTTTGGGGTCACTGAGGGATGCGTGGGAGCCATCCCTGTATAGGTACAGGTCATAGGGAGATAGTCTCGTGAGGCCTGTGAGTGTCTAGGGTTGTCCTGGGTGCCTGGGGCTGACTGTGGCAGAAATGTGGGGAAGGCTGGAGAGAAGCTGGGAGACCCAGGAGAGTCCCTGAAGGCAGGGGGTGAAGAGGTGAAAGAAATGGGGGAGGGTTGCAGTAAGGTCCGTGAGTTTGTAGGTGATTCCTGGGTGCGGGAAGCTGACTCCAGGTGAAATCTGGAGATGGTCGGAGTGTAGCTGAGAGAGACAGAAGAGTCCTTGAGGGCTGGGGGTGAGAACATGAGGGAGACTGGGGAGTAAGTCAGTGAAATTCGTGAGTTCGGTGGTGTATCGTGGGTGCCTGGAACTGACTCCAGCTGGAATCTAGCGAAGTTTTGAGAGTAGCTGAAAGAGACACAGGAGTCCCTGTGGGCTGAGGGCAAAGACCTGAGAGAGACCAGGGAGGACCTCAGTGAAGTCTGTGAGTCTGTAGGTGATTCCGGAGTGTGGGAGGCTGAGTGCCGCTGAAATCTGGGCGTGGTGGGAGAGTAGCTGGGACAGACAGGAGAGTCCCAGGGGGCTGGGGGTGAAGACATGACAGAGACTGGGGAGTAACTCAGCGAAACTGCTGAGTTTGGTGGTGATACCTGGGTGCCTGGAACTGACTCCCGCTGAAATCTGGGCATGGTTGGAGAGTAGCTGGGACACACAGGAGAGTCCCTGAGGGCTGGGGGTGAAGACATGAGAGAGACCGGGGAGTACCTCAGTGAAACTGGTGAGTTTGGTGGTGACTCCGGGGTGCCTGGGACTGACTCCAGCTGAAATGCGTGCGTGGTTGGAGAGTAGCTGGGACAGACAGGAGAGTCCCTGAGGGCTGGTGAAGACATGAGAGAGACTGGAGAGTAAGTGAGTGAAATTGGTGAGTTTGGTGGTGCTTCCTGGGTGCCTGGAACTGACTCCCGCTGAAGTGTGGGCGTGGTTGGAGAGTAGCTGGGACACACAGGAGAGTCCCTGAGGGTTGGAGATAAAGACGTGCTAGAGAGTGAGGAGTAACTGAGTGAAATTGGGGAGTTTGGTGGTGATTCCGGGGTGCCTGGAGCTGACTGCAGCTGAAATGTGGGCGTGGTTGGAGAGTAGCTGGGACAGACGGGAGAGTCCCTGAGGGATGGTGAAGACATGAGAGAGACTGGGGAGTAACGCAGTGAAATTGGTGAGTTTGGTGGTGATTTCTGGGTGCCTGCAACGGACTCCCGCTGAAGTGTGGGCGTGTTTGGAGAGTAGCTGGGACAGACAGGCGAGTCCCTGAGGGTTGGAGATAAAGACGTGCTAGAGACTGGGGAGTAACTCAGTGAAAGTGGTGGGCTTGGTGGTGATCCCCGGGTTCCTGGAACTGACCCGCGCTGAAATGTGGGCGTGGTTGGAGAGTAGCTGGGACAGACTGGAGGGTCCGTAAGGGCTGGGGGTGAAGACGTGAGAGAGACTGGCGAGGATCTCACTGAGGTCTGTGAGTTTGTAGGTGTTTCTGGGGTGTGGGGTAGAGACTCCCGCTGAAATCTGGGCGTAGTTGGAGAGTAGCTGGGACAGACAGGAGAGTCATGGGTGGCTGGGGGTGAGCTGCTGGATGATGGCAGTAAGAACATATGGTATATTATTGATGAATGAGGTGACTGTGAAGAATCTCCAGAGGAGGACACGGGAGAACACAATGACATGAGTGACTGTCCTGCTTGGTTAGGAAAGGGAAACGTAAAGTTGTGGAATTCTGTCGATGATGGATGTGAGAGTGGTGAAGCCCTGCGGGGTGATGTAGAGTACTTCCACATCCCTGGTGAGGAGCTGCCCCTTGGGTCTGAGTTTCTGGGAGGGGAGAGGGAGAAGCTGGGTGAGGCAGGCATGAATCTTGAGGAGTCAGGGCTAGGGGACCGCTCATATTCTCCCGAGACGTGTGAGTCTCTGGGGGACTCCTGGGTGCATGGGGCTGACTCCCGCAGGAACCTGGGGATGGCTGGAGAGTAACTGGGAGCCACAGGAGAGTCCCTGAGGCCTGGGGGTGAAGAGATGAAAGACACAGGGGTGGAGCACCGTGAGACTCGTGAGTTTGTAGGTGATTCCCGGGTGTGGGGGGCTGACTCCAGCTGAAATCTGGGGTTGTTTGGAGAGTAGCTGGGAGACACAGGAGATCCCCCGAGAGCTGGGGGTGAGCTGCTGGGTGATGGCAGTAAGAACATGTGGTATATTATTGATGAACGTGGGGACTCTGAGGAATCCTCAGAGGAGGACACGGGAGAGCCCAATGGCTTCATTGATTGCCCATCACGGTGAGGACAGGGAAATGGGAGCTTGTGGGATTCTGGTGATGACAGAGGTGAGTGTGGTGAAGCCCTAGGGGATGGTGAATGGTAGCTCCGGATCCCTGGTGAGGAGCTTCCCCTGAAGCCTGAGTTTCTGAGAGGGGAGAGGGAGAAGCTGGGTGAGGCTCGCATGGACCTTGGGGAGTCCGTGCTGGGGGACCGTTCATAAGAAGAGCCGGACAAGACCCTACTGTTCTTAGGTGCAGACATGATTAGGAAACCTGCAGCTCCCAGGGGCCCCTACTAATTTTCTAACTCGCAGAAGGAAGGAGTGTGTGTGCGTGTGTGTGTGTGTGCGGTGTGAGGTATGTGCCCCTTAAGAAAATGGAAATCAACCAACCAATGAGACAGACAGACAGACAGACAGACAGACAGACAGAGATTCACTTGCCCAAGTGTTCTGTCCTGTCCTCTGAATCCGCTTCCAAGTCGCAAGACGCTGTGAGCTCCAAGTCAACGCAGAGTCCGCCAACCGCTCCGGCCGCTGATCCGCTCCGCGAAGATCTGAGTACAGGCCAGCCAGGGTGGGTTTAAATAGCCTCGGGCGCAGCCTAGCAGCGGAAAGGGCGGAGCTTCACTCCTCCTTTCCATCAGTCACCCCCAACTTTCCCAGGCTACACCTCCTAGGAAACTGTTCTCCTGCTTTGATTTCATGCGCCACCTTTGGGACAATCTAAGAACTTACAAGTTTTCTTGGCCAGATATATTAGGAATTGTATGCACTGAAACACTGAAAACCAACTAGTGGTTCTGTGGTTCCCACGTTGTGGTTTTGACACCAGCAGCATCCTTGCCACAATCAAACCCCGGAGATCCACAGATCTGCGGTGTAACAATACCTCCCCCTGATCCGGATGCATGGCAGTTTAAGAAGTCTTTCCGTGTAAGGGAAAAGACTTTGTAGAAAAGGTGGAGATATGCGTTGTATAAACATTCTTTTGCTCTGGAACCACGTAGAGACTTGGGAGCCAGTTGCGTGGAGCATTCGTTGGATGAGGGTGCTCGGGTTAGGAATATCAAGGTGTGGCTCCAGATAATCCAATCATCTAATTAAGATTCCAGTTATGCTCATCTGTTTTAAAATTCCGTTTGGGTAAATTCTTTTAGTCAGACTGAGAATGGCAAAGCCTCAACCCCAATTTCCAGGGAGGGTTGAGAGCCTCAGGTGGAGTTGATCACCAATAGCCTATGGTTTAACCCGTCATGCCTATAGAATGAGGTCTCCATAAAAACCCAAAAGGACTGGGTTCAGAGAGCTTGTGGATAACACTTCCTGGAAGGTAGTGCACCCCTCCCCACACGCCGGGCCCCGCATTTATTTCTGAACTTTTGGCAAAGTCCGCTAAAATACAACGGCAAATGTAAGTGTTTCCCTGCGTGCTGTGAGCTCTTCCAGCCAATGAATGCAACTAAATCTGGGAGTGGTGGCAACCTGATTTATAGCCAGTTGCTGAGAAGCACAGGTAAAACAACGTGGGGCTTCCCATTGTTATTAGTGTGGGAGGCCTGTCTGGCGGGACTCGGCCCTTTGGAATCTAAAGCTATGTCCCGGTAGATAGCGTCACCATTGAATTAGAAGACACACATATGTTGAGAATAATCTTTCTGGTCATTTGCTGCATGTCTTATTTACAATATGTAATCAAATTCTTTATCCTGGCCTTATGGCACCTGGGTTGAGAACCATGATTTGAACCAAACATTGGTCTGTCACGTTCTGAGTTTGAAACTTTATTTTGCCTTTAGCGTTTTGCTATTGCTTTTTCGTTTTCTTTTGTTTCGTTTCGTTTCTAAGTTCTGGGGTATATGTGCAGGATGTGCAGATTTGTTACTAAGGTAAACGTGTGCCATGGTGGTTCGCTGCACCTGTCAACCCATCACCTAGGTATTAAGCCCAGCATGCAGTAGCTGTTTTTCTTAACGCTCTGCCTCCCGAAAGGCCCCAGTGAGTGTTGTTCCCCTTCCTGTGTCCATGTGATCTCATTTTTCAGCTCTCATTATAAGTGAGAATGTGGCGTTTGGTTTTCTTTCCCTGGATTAGTTTGCTGAGCATAATGACCACACATCACCACTGTTTCTGTTTTTTAGTATAAAGAGTAGTATTTTATTGAATAAGATTTGCTCACAGAAAAATAAGCTTAAGTCTACAATGAATGCCAGACTCTACAGCAGAAAGCAATTTTCTCACTTTTCCACACACAATGGTTCCTACTAAGTGAAAAAACTTCATTCACAAATGTACTACTCTGTCTCAAAACATCTCACATAATCATGCACTGTACTAAAGCCATTAGATCAGTTCTTCAGTCAGGTTAAAGAAGTATCCCTCTAATAACTGACTTTTATAATGCTATCAATATCCACTCCCAATCAGTCTGCCATTGTTAATGGTGTACAGCATTACCGAACACAATGGAATTGATGACGCCCATATCCACGGACACACCGTGACTTACGGTGGTTTGATTTATGATTTTTCAACGTTATGATGGGATTATTGGAATATTAGATGCGTTTCTGAGTTACAGTGGGTTTATGAGTATGCGACCCTATAGTCCAGAAACAGCTGTATAAGGAAAAACAGGTGTACCTAATAAAAATATGCTTAGTGACTTGGGATAAACCAATAGATGTTCACAACTGATGGAGAGCCGTGAAAGAGAGATAGCGGTAAATAGTTACAATAACACAATTTTCCTGCACCTGTCGAGGATTTCTCCCAAAAAACGCAGAATGTGGGATGCACCTAAGGCATATGAAAGAGAGAGGGCAGAAGGAGTAAGAGAGAAATAGGAGGAAGGAAGGAAGGAAGGAAAGAAAGAAGGAAGGTAGGAAGGAAGGAAGGAAGGAAGGAAAGAAGGACGAAAGGAAGGAGAAAACACCCGGTGTTACTAAAACCCCCCAAAAAATGGTTTCCCCCTGTGGGTAAGCCTACAATGTGGATGAATCTTGAAAATATTGTGCTACGTGTTGTGTCAGTCATAACAGCTCACCTATTGTGCAATTCCGTTGATAGGAAATGTCCACAATATGGAAATCTATGCATATGGGATTGATCGCACTAGGTAGTTGCTACCTAGGGCTGAGGGTCAGGGAGAGGGTTTGAGACAGAATGAGGAGTGACTAATGTCTACAGGGTTTTTCTCTGGTCGGGTGTGATAAGACGTTCTACAATGGATTGCGAATTAAAATTGAATGTGCACCACCACAGGTATACTAAAAGCCACTCAATTCATGACTTTTAATGGGGGAATCTTCTGTGGCGCACTCTCATGGAGACCACGGCAGACATAGTGAGAGAGAAAAAGGTGAGTAAATATCTGAAACGGAGGCAGAAAGAGAGAGAATGAGAAGCCCTGTGAATGGAAGGGAGAGCGAAAAGGGAAAATGGTCCTATTTACAAATGACAGATGTGAAACCGGGGTTCACATCAACAGTGTCACTGCCAGGGAGGAGGGTCATGCTAGCCATGTCACCGGTAGTGTGGCCCGCAGGGACGCCGACCTGCTGGAGCGTCGTGCCAGCATGGGCTCTGGCAGCCACGTGGGCCAGCAGGAGGGTCCCGCTGCACAGCTGTGGGGTGAGGATAGACTGGGTGGTGATATCGCCCATTACAGGGGCCTCTTCTGCTGGCAAGAGTGTGACAGTAGCAAGTAGATGGACAAGCCTGCGTGTGAGGACGGAATGCAGGAGGGGCTCTTGTGCGGCTGGGTGTGGGGCCCTCACGGGAACCGTGGAGAAATGGCCAGGTAACTGCGTCATGTGGGCTAGTAGATTGGCCAGGGCTTCGAACTGAAGGACAATAACGGGGAGTAGCTGTCAGGCCCTGGGAGTGTCTGAGTGTAAGTGGAGATGGGTTTGGGGTCACTGAGGGATGCGTGGGAGCCATCCCTGTATAGGTACAGGTCATAGGGAGATAGTCTCGTGAGGCCTGTGAGTGTCTAGGGTTGTCCTGGGTGCCTGGGGCTGACTGTGGCAGAAATGTGGGGAAGGCTGGAGAGAAGCTGGGAGACCCAGGAGAGTCCCTGAAGGCAGGGGGTGAAGAGGTGAAAGAAATGGGGGAGGGTTGCAGTAAGGTCCGTGAGTTTGTAGGTGATTCCTGGGTGCGGGAAGCTGACTCCAGGTGAAATCTGGAGATGGTCGGAGTGTAGCTGAGAGAGACAGAAGAGTCCTTGAGGGCTGGGGGTGAGAACATGAGGGAGACTGGGGAGTAAGTCAGTGAAATTCGTGAGTTCGGTGGTGTATCGTGGGTGCCTGGAACTGACTCCAGCTGGAATCTAGCGAAGTTTTGAGAGTAGCTGAAAGAGACACAGGAGTCCCTGTGGGCTGAGGGCAAAGACCTGAGAGAGACCAGGGAGGACCTCAGTGAAGTCTGTGAGTCTGTAGGTGATTCCGGAGTGTGGGAGGCTGAGTGCCGCTGAAATCTGGGCGTGGTGGGAGAGTAGCTGGGACAGACAGGAGAGTCCCAGGGGGCTGGGGGTGAAGACATGACAGAGACTGGGGAGTAACTCAGCGAAACTGCTGAGTTTGGTGGTGATACCTGGGTGCCTGGAACTGACTCCCGCTGAAATCTGGGCATGGTTGGAGAGTAGCTGGGACACACAGGAGAGTCCCTGAGGGCTGGGGGTGAAGACATGAGAGAGACCGGGGAGTACCTCAGTGAAACTGGTGAGTTTGGTGGTGACTCCGGGGTGCCTGGGACTGACTCCAGCTGAAATGCGTGCGTGGTTGGAGAGTAGCTGGGACAGACAGGAGAGTCCCTGAGGGCTGGTGAAGACATGAGAGAGACTGGAGAGTAAGTGAGTGAAATTGGTGAGTTTGGTGGTGCTTCCTGGGTGCCTGGAACTGACTCCCGCTGAAGTGTGGGCGTGGTTGGAGAGTAGCTGGGACACACAGGAGAGTCCCTGAGGGTTGGAGATAAAGACGTGCTAGAGAGTGAGGAGTAACTGAGTGAAATTGGGGAGTTTGGTGGTGATTCCGGGGTGCCTGGAGCTGACTGCAGCTGAAATGTGGGCGTGGTTGGAGAGTAGCTGGGACAGACGGGAGAGTCCCTGAGGGATGGTGAAGACATGAGAGAGACTGGGGAGTAACGCAGTGAAATTGGTGAGTTTGGTGGTGATTTCTGGGTGCCTGCAACGGACTCCCGCTGAAGTGTGGGCGTGTTTGGAGAGTAGCTGGGACAGACAGGCGAGTCCCTGAGGGTTGGAGATAAAGACGTGCTAGAGACTGGGGAGTAACTCAGTGAAAGTGGTGGGCTTGGTGGTGATCCCTGGGTTCCTGGAACTGACCCGCGCTGAAATGTGGGCGTGGTTGGAGAGTAGCTGGGACAGACTGGAGGGTCCGTAAGGGCTGGGGGTGAAGACGTGAGAGAGACTGGCGAGGATCTCACTGAGGTCTGTGAGTTTGTAGGTGTTTCTGGGGTGTGGGGTAGAGACTCCCGCTGAAATCTGGGCGTAGTTGGAGAGTAGCTGGGACAGACAGGAGAGTCATGGGTGGCTGGGGGTGAGCTGCTGGATGATGGCAGTAAGAACATATGGTATATTATTGATGAATGAGGTGACTGTGAAGAATCTCCAGAGGAGGACACGGGAGAACACAATGACATGAGTGACTGTCCTGCTTGGTTAGGAAAGGGAAACGTAAAGTTGTGGAATTCTGTTGATGATGGATGTGAGAGTGGTGAAGCCCTGCGGGGTGATGTAGAGTACTTCCACATCCCTGGTGAGGAGCTGCCCCTTGGGTCTGAGTTTCTGGGAGGGGAGAGGGAGAAGCTGGGTGAGGCAGGCATGAATCTTGAGGAGTCAGGGCTGGGGGACCGCTCATATTCTCCCGAGACGTGTGAGTCTCTGGGGAACTCCTGGGTGCATGGGGCTGACTCCCGCAGGAACCTGGGGATGGCTGGAGAGTAACTGGGAGCCACAGGAGAGTCCCTGAGGCCTGGGGGTGAAGAGATGAAAGACACAGGGGTGGAGCACCGTGAGGCTCGTGAGTTTGTAGGTGATTCCCGGGTGTGGGGGGCTGACTCCAGCTGAAATCTGGGGTTGTTTGGAGAGTAGCTGGGAGACACAGGAGATCCCCCGAGAGCTGGGGGTGAGCTGCTGGGTGATGGCAGTAAGAACATGTGGTATATTATTGATGAACGTGGGGACTCTGAGGAATCCTCAGAGGAGGACACGGGAGAGCCCAATGGCTTCATTGATTGCCCATCACGGTGAGGACAGGGAAATGGGAGCTTGTGGGATTCTGGTGATGACAGAGGTGAGTGTGGTGAAGCCCTAGGGGATGGTGAATGGTAGCTCCGGATCCCTGGTGAGGAGCTTCCCCTGAAGCCTGAGTTTCTGAGAGGGGAGAGGGAGAAGCTGGGTGAGGCTCGCATGGACCTTGGGGAGTCCGTGCTGGGGGACCGTTCATAAGAAGAGCCGGACAAGACCCTACTGTTCTTAGGTGCAGACATGATTAGGAAACCTGCAGCTCCCAGGGGCCCCTACTAATTTTCTAACTTGCAGAAGGAAGGAGTGTGTGTGCGTGTGTGTGTGTGTGTGTGCGGTGTGAGGTATGTGCCCCTTAAGAAAATGGAAATCAACCAACCAATGAGACAGACAGACAGACAGACAGACAGACAGACAGAGATTCACTTGCCCAAGTGTTCTGTCCTGTCCTCTGAATCCGCTTCCAAGTCGCAAGACGCTGTGAGCTCCAAGTCAACGCAGAGTCCGCCAACCGCTCCGGCCGCTGATCCGCTCCGCGAAGATCTGAGTACAGGCCAGCCAGGGTGGGTTTAAATAGCCTCGGGCGCAGCCTAGCAGCGGAAAGGGCGGAGCTTCACTCCTCCTTTCCATCAGTCACCCCCAACTTTCCCAGGCTACACCTCCTAGGAAACTGTTCTCCTGCTTTGATTTCATGCGCCACCTTTGGGACAATCTAAGAACTTACAAGTTTTCTTGGCCAGATATATTAGGAATTGTATGCACTGAAACACTGAAAACCAACTAGTGGTTCTGTGGTTCCCACGTTGTGGTTTTGACACCAGCAGCATCCTTGCCACAATCAAACCCCGGAGATCCACAGATCTGCGGTGTAACAATACCTCCCCCTGATCCGGATGCATGGCAGTTTAAGAAGTCTTTCCGTGTAAGGGAAAAGACTTTGAAGAAAAGGTGGAGATATGCGTTGTATAAACATTCTTTTGCTCTGGAACCACGTAGAGACTTGGGAGCCAGTTGGGAGGAGCATTCGTTGGATGAGGGTGCTCGGGTTAGGAATATCAAGGTGTGGCTCCAGATAATCCAATCATCTAATTAAGATTCCAGTTATGCTCATCTGTTTTAAAATTCCGTTTGGGTAAATTCTTTTAGTCAGACTGAGAATGGCAAAGCCTCAACCCCAATTTCCAGGGAGGGTTGAGAGCCTCAGGTGGAGTTGATCACCAATAGCCTATGGTTTAACCCGTCATGCCTATAGAATGAGGTCTCCATAAAAACCCAAAAGGACTGGGTTCAGAGAGCTTGTGGATAACACTTCCTGGAAGGTAGTGCACCCCTCCCCACACGCCGGGCCCCGCATTTATTTCTGAACTTTTGGCAAAGTCCGCTAAAATACAACGGCAAATGTAAGTGTTTCCCTGCGTGCTGTGAGCTCTTCCAGCCAATGAATGCAACTAAATCTGGGAGTGGTGGCAACCTGATTTATAGCCAGTTGCTGAGAAGCACAGGTAAAACAACGTGGGGCTTCCCATTGTTATTAGTGTGGGAGGCCTGTCTGGCGGGACTCGGCCCTTTGGAATCTAAAGCTATGTCCCGGTAGATAGCGTCACCATTGAATTAGAAGACACACATATGTTGAGAATAATCTTTCTGGTCATTTGCTGCATGTCTTATTTACAATATGTAATCAAATTCTTTATCCTGGCCTTATGGCACCTGGGTTGAGAACCATGATTTGAACCAAACATTGGTCTGTCACGTTCTGAGTTTGAAACTTTATTTTGCCTTTAGCGTTTTGCTATTGCTTTTTCGTTTTCTTTTGTTTCGTTTCGTTTCTAAGTTCTGGGGTATATGTGCAGGATGTGCAGATTTGTTACTAAGGTAAACGTGTGCCATGGTGGTTCGCTGCACCTGTCAACCCATCACCTAGGTATTAAGCCCAGCATGCAGTAGCTGTTTTTCTTAACGCTCTGCCTCCCGAAAGGCCCCAGTGAGTGTTGTTCCCCTTCCTGTGTCCATGTGATCTCATTTTTCAGCTCTCATTATAAGTGAGAATGTGGCGTTTGGTTTTCTTTCCCTGGATTAGTTTGCTGAGCATAATGACCACACATCACCACTGTTTCTGTTTTTTAGTATAAAGAGTAGTATTTTATTGAATAAGATTTGCTCACAGAAAAATAAGCTTAAGTCTACAATGAATGCCAGACTCTACAGCAGAAAGCAATTTTCTCACTTTTCCACACACAATGGTTCCTACTAAGTGAAAAAACTTCATTCACAAATGTACTACTCTGTCTCAAAACATCTCACATAATCATGCACTGTACTAAAGCCATTAGATCAGTTCTTCAGTCAGGTTAAAGAAGTATCCCTCTAATAACTGACTTTTATAATGCTATCAATATCCACTCCCAATCAGTCTGCCATTGTTAATGGTGTACAGCATTACCGAACACAATGGAATTGATGACGCCCATATCCACGGACACACCGTGACTTACGGTGGTTTGATTTATGATTTTTCAACGTTATGATGGGATTATTGGAATATTAGATGCGTTTCTGAGTTACAGTGGGTTTATGAGTATGCGACCCTATAGTCCAGAAACAGCTGTATAAGGAAAAACAGGTGTACCTAATAAAAATATGCTTAGTGACTTGGGATAAACCAATAGATGTTCACAACTGATGGAGAGCCGTGAAAGAGAGATAGCGGTAAATAGTTACAATAACACAATTTTCCTGCACCTGTCGAGGATTTCTCCCAAAAAACGCAGAATGTGGGATGCACCTAAGGCATATGAAAGAGAGAGGGCAGAAGGAGTAAGAGAGAAATAGGAGGAAGGAAGGAAGGAAGGAAAGAAAGAAGGAAGGTAGGAAGGAAGGAAGGAAGGAAGGAAAGAAGGACGAAAGGAAGGAGAAAACACCCGGTGTTACTAAAACCCCCCAAAAAATGGTTTCCCCCTGTGGGTAAGCCTACAATGTGGATGAATCTTGAAAATATTGTGCTACGTGTTGTGTCAGTCATAACAGCTCACCTATTGTGCAATTCCGTTGATAGGAAATGTCCACAATATGGAAATCTATGCATATGGGATTGATCGCACTAGGTAGTTGCTACCTAGGGCTGAGGGTCAGGGAGAGGGTTTGAGACAGAATGAGGAGTGACTAATGTCTACAGGGTTTTTCTCTGGTCGGGTGTGATAAGACGTTCTACAATGGATTGCGAATTAAAATTGAATGTGCACCACCACAGGTATACTAAAAGCCACTCAATTCATGACTTTTAATGGGGGAATCTTCTGTGGCGCACTCTCATGGAGACCACGGCAGACATAGTGAGAGAGAAAAAGGTGAGTAAATATCTGAAACGGAGGCAGAAAGAGAGAGAATGAGAAGCCCTGTGAATGGAAGGGAGAGCGAAAAGGGAAAATGGTCCTATTTACAAATGACAGATGTGAAACCGGGGTTCACATCAACAGTGTCACTGCCAGGGAGGAGGGTCATGCTAGCCATGTCACCGGTAGTGTGGCCCGCAGGGACGCCGACCTGCTGGAGCGTCGTGCCAGCATGGGCTCTGGCAGCCACGTGGGCCAGCAGGAGGGTCCCGCTGCACAGCTGTGGGGTGAGGATAGACTGGGTGGTGATATCGCCCATTACAGGGGCCTCTTCTGCTGGCAAGAGTGTGACAGTAGCAAGTAGATGGACAAGCCTGCGTGTGAGGACGGAATGCAGGAGGGGCTCTTGTGCGGCTGGGTGTGGGGCCCTCACGGGAACCGTGGAGAAATGGCCAGGTAACTGCGTCATGTGGGCTAGTAGATTGGCCAGGGCTTCGAACTGAAGGACAATAACGGGGAGTAGCTGTCAGGCCCTGGGAGTGTCTGAGTGTAAGTGGAGATGGGTTTGGGGTCACTGAGGGATGCGTGGGAGCCATCCCTGTATAGGTACAGGTCATAGGGAGATAGTCTCGTGAGGCCTGTGAGTGTCTAGGGTTGTCCTGGGTGCCTGGGGCTGACTGTGGCAGAAATGTGGGGAAGGCTGGAGAGAAGCTGGGAGACCCAGGAGAGTCCCTGAAGGCAGGGGGTGAAGAGGTGAAAGAAATGGGGGAGGGTTGCAGTAAGGTCCGTGAGTTTGTAGGTGATTCCTGGGTGCGGGAAGCTGACTCCAGGTGAAATCTGGAGATGGTCGGAGTGTAGCTGAGAGAGACAGAAGAGTCCTTGAGGGCTGGGGGTGAGAACATGAGGGAGACTGGGGAGTAAGTCAGTGAAATTCGTGAGTTCGGTGGTGTATCGTGGGTGCCTGGAACTGACTCCAGCTGGAATCTAGCGAAGTTTTGAGAGTAGCTGAAAGAGACACAGGAGTCCCTGTGGGCTGAGGGCAAAGACCTGAGAGAGACCAGGGAGGACCTCAGTGAAGTCTGTGAGTCTGTAGGTGATTCCGGAGTGTGGGAGGCTGAGTGCCGCTGAAATCTGGGCGTGGTGGGAGAGTAGCTGGGACAGACAGGAGAGTCCCAGGGGGCTGGGGGTGAAGACATGACAGAGACTGGGGAGTAACTCAGCGAAACTGCTGAGTTTGGTGGTGATACCTGGGTGCCTGGAACTGACTCCCGCTGAAATCTGGGCATGGTTGGAGAGTAGCTGGGACACACAGGAGAGTCCCTGAGGGCTGGGGGTGAAGACATGAGAGAGACCGGGGAGTACCTCAGTGAAACTGGTGAGTTTGGTGGTGACTCCGGGGTGCCTGGGACTGACTCCAGCTGAAATGCGTGCGTGGTTGGAGAGTAGCTGGGACAGACAGGAGAGTCCCTGAGGGCTGGTGAAGACATGAGAGAGACTGGAGAGTAAGTGAGTGAAATTGGTGAGTTTGGTGGTGCTTCCTGGGTGCCTGGAACTGACTCCCGCTGAAGTGTGGGCGTGGTTGGAGAGTAGCTGGGACACACAGGAGAGTCCCTGAGGGTTGGAGATAAAGACGTGCTAGAGAGTGAGGAGTAACTGAGTGAAATTGGGGAGTTTGGTGGTGATTCCGGGGTGCCTGGAGCTGACTGCAGCTGAAATGTGGGCGTGGTTGGAGAGTAGCTGGGACAGACGGGAGAGTCCCTGAGGGATGGTGAAGACATGAGAGAGACTGGGGAGTAACGCAGTGAAATTGGTGAGTTTGGTGGTGATTTCTGGGTGCCTGCAACGGACTCCCGCTGAAGTGTGGGCGTGTTTGGAGAGTAGCTGGGACAGACAGGCGAGTCCCTGAGGGTTGGAGATAAAGACGTGCTAGAGACTGGGGAGTAACTCAGTGAAAGTGGTGGGCTTGGTGGTGATCCCTGGGTTCCTGGAACTGACCCGCGCTGAAATGTGGGCGTGGTTGGAGAGTAGCTGGGACAGACTGGAGGGTCCGTAAGGGCTGGGGGTGAAGACGTGAGAGAGACTGGCGAGGATCTCACTGAGGTCTGTGAGTTTGTAGGTGTTTCTGGGGTGTGGGGTAGAGACTCCCGCTGAAATCTGGGCGTAGTTGGAGAGTAGCTGGGACAGACAGGAGAGTCATGGGTGGCTGGGGGTGAGCTGCTGGATGATGGCAGTAAGAACATATGGTATATTATTGATGAATGAGGTGACTGTGAAGAATCTCCAGAGGAGGACACGGGAGAACACAATGACATGAGTGACTGTCCTGCTTGGTTAGGAAAGGGAAACGTAAAGTTGTGGAATTCTGTTGATGATGGATGTGAGAGTGGTGAAGCCCTGCGGGGTGATGTAGAGTACTTCCACATCCCTGGTGAGGAGCTGCCCCTTGGGTCTGAGTTTCTGGGAGGGGAGAGGGAGAAGCTGGGTGAGGCAGGCATGAATCTTGAGGAGTCAGGGCTGGGGGACCGCTCATATTCTCCCGAGACGTGTGAGTCTCTGGGGAACTCCTGGGTGCATGGGGCTGACTCCCGCAGGAACCTGGGGATGGCTGGAGAGTAACTGGGAGCCACAGGAGAGTCCCTGAGGCCTGGGGGTGAAGAGATGAAAGACACAGGGGTGGAGCACCGTGAGGCTCGTGAGTTTGTAGGTGATTCCCGGGTGTGGGGGGCTGACTCCAGCTGAAATCTGGGGTTGTTTGGAGAGTAGCTGGGAGACACAGGAGATCCCCCGAGAGCTGGGGGTGAGCTGCTGGGTGATGGCAGTAAGAACATGTGGTATATTATTGATGAACGTGGGGACTCTGAGGAATCCTCAGAGGAGGACACGGGAGAGCCCAATGGCTTCATTGATTGCCCATCACGGTGAGGACAGGGAAATGGGAGCTTGTGGGATTCTGGTGATGACAGAGGTGAGTGTGGTGAAGCCCTAGGGGATGGTGAATGGTAGCTCCGGATCCCTGGTGAGGAGCTTCCCCTGAAGCCTGAGTTTCTGAGAGGGGAGAGGGAGAAGCTGGGTGAGGCTCGCATGGACCTTGGGGAGTCCGTGCTGGGGGACCGTTCATAAGAAGAGCCGGACAAGACCCTACTGTTCTTAGGTGCAGACATGATTAGGAAACCTGCAGCTCCCAGGGGCCCCTACTAATTTTCTAACTTGCAGAAGGAAGGAGTGTGTGTGCGTGTGTGTGTGTGTGTGTGCGGTGTGAGGTATGTGCCCCTTAAGAAAATGGAAATCAACCAACCAATGAGACAGACAGACAGACAGACAGACAGACAGACAGAGATTCACTTGCCCAAGTGTTCTGTCCTGTCCTCTGAATCCGCTTCCAAGTCGCAAGACGCTGTGAGCTCCAAGTCAACGCAGAGTCCGCCAACCGCTCCGGCCGCTGATCCGCTCCGCGAAGATCTGAGTACAGGCCAGCCAGGGTGGGTTTAAATAGCCTCGGGCGCAGCCTAGCAGCGGAAAGGGCGGAGCTTCACTCCTCCTTTCCATCAGTCACCCCCAACTTTCCCAGGCTACACCTCCTAGGAAACTGTTCTCCTGCTTTGATTTCATGCGCCACCTTTGGGACAATCTAAGAACTTACAAGTTTTCTTGGCCAGATATATTAGGAATTGTATGCACTGAAACACTGAAAACCAACTAGTGGTTCTGTGGTTCCCACGTTGTGGTTTTGACACCAGCAGCATCCTTGCCACAATCAAACCCCGGAGATCCACAGATCTGCGGTGTAACAATACCTCCCCCTGATCCGGATGCATGGCAGTTTAAGAAGTCTTTCCGTGTAAGGGAAAAGACTTTGAAGAAAAGGTGGAGATATGCGTTGTATAAACATTCTTTTGCTCTGGAACCACGTAGAGACTTGGGAGCCAGTTGGGAGGAGCATTCGTTGGATGAGGGTGCTCGGGTTAGGAATATCAAGGTGTGGCTCCAGATAATCCAATCATCTAATTAAGATTCCAGTTATGCTCATCTGTTTTAAAATTCCGTTTGGGTAAATTCTTTTAGTCAGACTGAGAATGGCAAAGCCTCAACCCCAATTTCCAGGGAGGGTTGAGAGCCTCAGGTGGAGTTGATCACCAATAGCCTATGGTTTAACCCGTCATGCCTATAGAATGAGGTCTCCATAAAAACCCAAAAGGACTGGGTTCAGAGAGCTTGTGGATAACACTTCCTGGAAGGTAGTGCACCCCTCCCCACACGCCGGGCCCCGCATTTATTTCTGAACTTTTGGCAAAGTCCGCTAAAATACAACGGCAAATGTAAGTGTTTCCCTGCGTGCTGTGAGCTCTTCCAGCCAATGAATGCAACTAAATCTGGGAGTGGTGGCAACCTGATTTATAGCCAGTTGCTGAGAAGCACAGGTAAAACAACGTGGGGCTTCCCATTGTTATTAGTGTGGGAGGCCTGTCTGGCGGGACTCGGCCCTTTGGAATCTAAAGCTATGTCCCGGTAGATAGCGTCACCATTGAATTAGAAGACACACATATGTTGAGAATAATCTTTCTGGTCATTTGCTGCATGTCTTATTTACAATATGTAATCAAATTCTTTATCCTGGCCTTATGGCACCTGGGTTGAGAACCATGATTTGAACCAAACATTGGTCTGTCACGTTCTGAGTTTGAAACTTTATTTTGCCTTTAGCGTTTTGCTATTGCTTTTTCGTTTTCTTTTGTTTCGTTTCGTTTCTAAGTTCTGGGGTATATGTGCAGGATGTGCAGATTTGTTACTAAGGTAAACGTGTGCCATGGTGGTTCGCTGCACCTGTCAACCCATCACCTAGGTATTAAGCCCAGCATGCAGTAGCTGTTTTTCTTAACGCTCTGCCTCCCGAAAGGCCCCAGTGAGTGTTGTTCCCCTTCCTGTGTCCATGTGATCTCATTTTTCAGCTCTCATTATAAGTGAGAATGTGGCGTTTGGTTTTCTTTCCCTGGATTAGTTTGCTGAGCATAATGACCACACATCACCACTGTTTCTGTTTTTTAGTATAAAGAGTAGTATTTTATTGAATAAGATTTGCTCACAGAAAAATAAGCTTAAGTCTACAATGAATGCCAGACTCTACAGCAGAAAGCAATTTTCTCACTTTTCCACACACAATGGTTCCTACTAAGTGAAAAAACTTCATTCACAAATGTACTACTCTGTCTCAAAACATCTCACATAATCATGCACTGTACTAAAGCCATTAGATCAGTTCTTCAGTCAGGTTAAAGAAGTATCCCTCTAATAACTGACTTTTATAATGCTATCAATATCCACTCCCAATCAGTCTGCCATTGTTAATGGTGTACAGCATTACCGAACACAATGGAATTGATGACGCCCATATCCACGGACACACCGTGACTTACGGTGGTTTGATTTATGATTTTTCAACGTTATGATGGGATTATTGGAATATTAGATGCGTTTCTGAGTTACAGTGGGTTTATGAGTATGCGACCCTATAGTCCAGAAACAGCTGTATAAGGAAAAACAGGTGTACCTAATAAAAATATGCTTAGTGACTTGGGATAAACCAATAGATGTTCACAACTGATGGAGAGCCGTGAAAGAGAGATAGCGGTAAATAGTTAAAATAACACAATTTTCACCAAATATCTGTTATATATACTGTAAATAAACTATCAAAAACTACAGTAATTATATTTAATATACTGTACATAAAATATCAAAAATTACACCAAATGTATATTATATACTGTAAATAATATATCAAAAAGACAGTAAATATATATGAAACACGCTATGTAAAATATCAAAATCTACACCAAATATATATTATATAATTTACATAAAACATCAAAAGGACACCAATTATATATTATATACTGTCCAAAAATATCAAAATTTAGAGTAAATGTATTTCATATATTGCACATATAATATTAACTAAAAGTACACCAAATACATTTTATATACTGTAAATAAAATATCAAAATACAGTAAATATATATTACATATTCTACATAAAATATCAAAAAGTACACCAAATATGTGTTATATCTACTGTAAATAAACTATCAAAAACTACAGTAATTATATTTAATATCCTGTACATAAAATATCAATAATGACACCAAATGTATATTATAGACTGTATAAAAAATATCAAAAGGAGAGTAAATATATATGACACACCCTATGTAAAATATCAAAAACTACACCAAATATATATTATACAATTTATACAAAATAACAAAAGGACACCAGATATATCTTATATACTGTACATAAAATATCAAAAAGTACAGTAAATACACTTCATATATTGTACATATAATATTAACTAAAAGTACACCAAATACATTTTATATACTGTAAATAAAATATCATAAAGTACAGTAAATATATATTACATACTGTACATAAAATATCAAAAAGTATACCAAATATGTGTTATATATACTGTAAATAAACTATCAAAAACTACAGTAATTATATTTAATATCCTGTGCATACAATATCAAAAATTACACGAAATGTATATTATTTACTGTAAATAAAATATCAAAATGTACAGTAAATATATGTGACACACCATATGTAAAATATCACAATCTACACCAAATATATATTATATAATTTACATAAAATATCAAAAGGACACCAAATATATCTTATATACTGTACATAAAATTTCAAAATGTACAGTAAATATATTTCATATATTGTACATATAATATTAACTAAAAGTACACCAAATACATTTTATGTACTGTAAATAAAATATGAAAATTACAGTAAATATATATTACTTACTGTACATAAAATATCAAAAAGTACACCAAGTATGTGTTATATATACTGTGAATAAACTATCAAAAACTACAGTAATTATATTTAACATACAGTACATAAAATATCAAAAATTAACACCAAATGTATATTATTTACTGTAAATAAAATATCAAAAAGTACAGTAAATATATATAACACACCCTATGTAAATTATCACAAACTACACCAAATATATATTATATAATTTACATAATATATCAAAAGGACACCAAATATATCTTATATACTGTACATAAAATTTCAAAATGTACAGTAAATATATTTCATATATTGTACATATAATATTAACTAAAAGTACACCAAATACATTTTATGTACTGTAAATAAAATATCAAAAAGTACAGTAAATATATATTACATACTGAACATAAAATATCGAAAAGTACACCAAATATGTGTTATATATACTGTAAATAAACTATCAAATCTACAGTAATTATATTTAATATACTGTACATAAAATATCAAAAATTACACCAAATGTACATTATTTAATGTAAATAAAATACCAAAAAGTACAGTAAACATATATTACACACACTACGTAAAATATCACAAACTACACCAAATATATATTATATAATTTATATAAAATATTAAAAGGACACCAAATATATATTATATACTATACATAAAATACCAAAAAGTACAGTAAATATATTTCATATATTGTGCATATAATATTAACTAAAAGTACACCAAATACATTTTATAGATTGTAAATAAAATATCAAAAAGGACAGTAAATATATGTGACACATCCTATGTAAAATATCAAAATCTACAACAAATATATATTATATCATTTACGTAAAATATCAAAAGGACACCAAATATATCTTATATACTGTACATAAAATATCAAAAAGTACAGTAAATATATTTCATATATTGTACATATATTAACTAAATGTACACCAAATACATTTTATATACTGTAAATAAAATTTCAAATAGTATAGTAAATATATATTACATACTGTACATAAAATATCAAAAAGTACAGCAAATATGTGCTATATATACTGTAAATAAACTATGAAAAACTACAGTAATTATATTTAGTATACTGTATATAAAATATCAAAAATTACACCAAAAGTATATTATATACTGTAAATAAAATATCAAAAAGTACAGTAAATATATATTACATACTGTACATAAAATATCAAAAAGTACACGAAATATGTGTTATCTATACTGTAAATAAACTATCAAAAACTACAATAATTATATTTAATATACTGTACATAAAATATCCAAAATGACACCAAATGTACATTATATACTGTAAATACAATATCAAAACGTCAGTAAATATATACTACACACCCTATGTAAAATATCAAAAACTACACCAAATATATAATATAATTTACATAAAATATCAAAAGGACACCAAATATATCTTATATACTGTACATAAAATATCAAAAATACAGTAAATATATTTCATATATTGTACATATAATATTAACGAAAAGTACACCAAAAACATTTTATATACTGTAAATAAAATATCAAAAATTTCAGTAAATATATATTACATAATGTATATAAAATATCAAAAAGTACACCAAATATGTGTTATATATACTGTAAATAAACTATCAAACACTACAGTAATTATATTTAATATACTGTACATAAAATATCAAAAATTACACCAAATGTATATTATATACTGTAAATAAAATATCAAAAATGAGAGTAAATATATATGACACACCCTATGTAAAATATCAAAAACTACACCAAATATATATTATTTAATTAACATAAAATATCAAAAGGACACCAAATATATCTTACATACTGTACATAAAATATCAAAAAGTACAGTAAATATATATTACATACTGTACATAAAATATCAAAAACTACATCAAATATGTGTTATATATAGTGTAAATAAACTATCAAAAACTACAATAATTATATTTAAAATACTGTACATAAGGTATCCAAAATGACACCAAATGTACATTATATACTGTAAATAAAATATCAAAAAGGACAGTAAATATATATGACACATCCTATGTAAAATATCAAAATCTACAACAAATATATATTACATCATTTACGTAAAATATCAAAAGGACACCAAATATATCTTATATACTGTACATAAAATATCAAAAAGTACAGTAAATATATTTCATATATTGTACATATAATATTAACTAAATGTACACCAAATACATTTTATATACTGTAAATAAAATATCAAAATACAGTAAATATATATTACATACTCTACATAAAGTATCAAAAATTACGCCAAATATGTGTTATATATACTGTAAATAAACTATCAAAAATTACAGTAATTATATTTAATATACTTTGCATAAAATATCAAAAATTTCACCAAATGTATATTATATACTGTTAATAAAATATCAAAAAGGACAGTAAATATATACTACACACCCTATGTAAAGTATCAAAAACTACACCAAGTATATGTTATATAATTTACATAAAATATAAAAAGGACACCAAATATATGTTATATACTGTACATAAAATACCAAAAAGTACAGTAAATATATTTCATATATTGCACATATACTATTATCTAAAAGTACACCAAATACATTTTATATACTGTAAATAAAATATCAAAAAGTACAGTAAATATATATTACATACTGTACATAAAATATCAAAGAGTACACCAAATATGTGTTATATATACTGTAAATAAACTATCAAAAACTACAGTACTTATATTTAATATACTGTACATACAATATCAAAAATTACACCAAATGTATAGTACATACTGTAAATAAAGTATCAAAAAGGACAGTAAATATACACTACACACCCTATGTAAAATATCAAAAACTACACCAAATATATATTATATAATTTACATACCATATCAAAAGGACACCAAATATATCTTATATACTGTACATAAAATATCAAAAAGTACAGTAAATATATTTCATATATTGTACATATAATATTAACTAAAAGTACACCAAATTCATTTTATATACTGTAAATAAAATATCAACAAATTCAGTTAATGTATATTACATACTGTACATAAAATATCAAAAAGTACACCAAATATGTGTTATATATACTGTAAATAAACTAGGAAAAACTACAGTAATTATATTTAATATACTGTTCATAAAATATCAAAAATTACTCCAAATGTATATTATATACTGTAAATAAAATATCAAAAAGTACAGTAAATATATATTACACTCTATGAAATTTATCAAATCTACACCAAATATATATTATATAATTTACATAAAATATCGAAAGGACACCAAATATATGTTATATACTGTACATATAATATCAAAAAGTACTGTAAATATATATTACATACTGTACATAAAATATCAAAATTTCACCAAATATGTGTTATATATACTGTAAATAAACTATCAAAAACTACAATAATTATATTTAATATACTGAACATAAAATATCCAAAATTACACCAAATGTATATTATACACTGTAAATAAAATATAAAAAAGGACAGTAAATATATACTACACCCTATGTAAAATAACAAAATCTACACCAAATATATATTATATAATTTACATAAAATAACAAAAGGACACCAAATATATATTATATACAGTACATAAAATATCAAAAAGCACAGTAAATATATTTCATATAATGTATATATAATATTAAAGAAAAGTACACCAAATACATTTTATATACTGTAAATAAAATATAAAAAAGTACAGTAAATATATGTTACATAATGTACATAAAATATCAAAAAGTACACCAAATATGTGCTCTATATACTGTAAATAAACTATCAAATACTACAGTAATTATATTTAATATACTGTACGTAAAATATCAAAAATTACACCAAATGTATATTCTATACTGTAAATAATATATCAAAAAGGACAGTAAATATATATGACACACCGTATGTAAAATATCAAAAACTACACGAAATATGTATTATATAATTTATATAAAATATCAAAAGGACACCAAATATATCTTATATACTGTACAAAAAATATCAAAAAGTACAGTAAATATATTTCATATATTGTACATTTAATATTAACTAAGAGTACACCAAATACATTTTATATACTGTAAAAAAATATCAAAATGTACAGTAAATATATATTACATACTGTACATAAAATATCAAAAAGTACACCAAATATGTGTTATATATACTGTAAATAAACTATCAAAAACTACAGTACTTATATGTAATATACTGTACATAAAATATCAAAAATTACACCAAATGTATATTATATACTGTAAACAAAACATCAAAAAGTACAGTTAATATATACTACACACCCTTTGTAAAATATCAAAAACTACACCAAATATGTATTATATAATTTACATAAAATATCAGTAGGACACCAAATATATCTTATATACTGTATATAAAATATCAAAAATTACAGTAAATACCTTTCATATATTCTACATATAATATTAACCAAAGTACACCAAATTCATTTTATATACAGTAAATAAAATATCAAAAGTACAGTAAATATATATTACATACTGTACATAAAATATCAAAAAGTACACCAAATATGTCTCATATATACTGTAAATAAACTATCAAAAACTACAGTTATTATATTTAATATACTGTACATAAAATATCAAAAATTACACCAAATGTATATTATATACTGTAAATAAAACATCAAAAATACAGTTAATATATACTACACACCCTTTGTAAAATATCAAAAACTACACCAAATATATATTATATAATTTACATAAAATAACAAAAGGACACCAAATATATATTATATACAGTACATAAAATATCAAAAAGCACAGTAAATATATTTCATATAATGTATATATAATATTAAAGAAAAGTACACCAAATACATTTTATATACTGTAAATAAAGTATAAAAAAGTACAGTAAATATATGTTACATAATGTACATAAAATATCAAAAAGTACACCAAATATGTGCTCTATATACTGTAAATAAACTATCAAATACTACAGTAATTATATTTAATATACTGTACGTAAAATATCAAAAATTACACCAAATGTATATTCTATACTGTAAATAATATATCAAAAAGGACAGTAAATATATATGACACACCGTATGTAAAATATCAAAAACTACACGAAATATGTATTATATAATTTATATAAAATATCAAAAGGACACCAAATATATTTTATATACTGTACAAAAAATATCAAAAAGTACAGTAAATATATTTCATATATTGTACATTTAATATTAACTAAGAGTACACCAAATACATTTTATATACTGTAAAAAAATATCAAAATGTACAGTAAATATATATTACATACTGTACATAAAATATCAAAAAGTACACCAAATATGTGTTATATATATTGTAAATAAACTATCAAAAACTACAGTACTTATATTTAATATACTGTACATAAAATATCAAAAATTACACCAAATGTATATTATATACTGTAAATAAAACATCAAAAAGTACAGTTAATATATACTACACACGCTTTGTAAAATATCAAAAACTACACCAAATATGTATTATATAATTTACATAAAATATCAGTAGGACACCAAATATATCTTATATACTGTATATAAAATATCAAAAATTACAGTAAATACCTTTCATATATTCTACATATAATATTAACCAAAGTACACCAAATTCATTTTATATACAGTAAATAAAATATCAAAAGTACAGTAAATATATATTACATACTGTACATAAAATATCGAAAAGTACACCAAATATGTCTCATATATACTGTAAATAAACTATCAAAAACTACAGTTATTATATTTAATATACTGTACATAAAATATCAAAAATTACACCAAATGTATATTATATACTGTAAATAAAACATCAAAAATACAGTTAATATATACTACACACCCTTTGTAAAATATCAAAAACTACACCAAATATGTATTATATAATTTACATAAAATATCAAAAGGACACCAAATGTATCTTATATACTGTACAAAAAATATCAAAAAGTACAATAAATATATTTCATATATTGTACATATAATATTAACTAAAAGTACACCAAACACATTTTATATACTGTAAATAAAATATCAAAAAGTACAGTAAATATATATTACATACTGTACATAAAATATCAAAAAGTACAACACATATGTGTCATATATACTGTAAATAAACTATCAAAAACTACAGTAATAATATTTAATATACTGTACGTAAAATATCAAAAATTACATCAAATGTATATTATTTAAAGTAAATAAAATATCAAAAAGGACAGTAAACATATACTACACACCCTATATAAAATATCAAAAACTACATCAAATATATATTATATAATTTACATAAAATATCAAAAGGACACCAAATGTATCTTATATACTGCACATAAAATATCAAAAAGTACAGTAAATATATTTCATATATTGTACATATAATATTAACTAAAAGTACACCAAACACATTTTATATACTGTAAATAAAATATCAAAATGTGCATTAAATATATTTTACATACTGTAAATAAAATATGAAAAAGTACACCAAATATATGTTATATATACTGTAAATAAACTATCAAATCTGCAGTAATTATATTTAATATACTGTACATAAAATATCAAAAATTACACCAAATGTATATTATATATTGTAAATAAAATATGAAAATTACATTAAATATATGTTACACACCCTATGTAAAATATCAAAAACTACCCCAAATATATATTATACAATTTACATATAATATCAAAAGGCCACAAAATATATCTTATATTCTGTACATAAAATATCAAAAAGTACAGTAAATATGTTTCATACATTGTACATAGAATATTAACAAAAATTACACCAAATACATTTAATATACTGTAAATAAAATTTCAAATTTACAGTAAATATATATTACATACTGTACATAATATATCAAAAAGTACACCAAATATGTGTTATATATACTGTATATAAACTATCAAAAACTACAGTAATTATATTTAATATACTGTACATAAAATATCAAAAATTACACCAAATGTATATTATATACTCTAAATAAAATTTGAAAAAGGACACTAAATATATATTACACTCTATGTAAATTATCAAAAACTACACAAAATATATATTATATAATTTACATAAAATATCAAAAGGTCACCAAATATATCTTACATACTGTACATAAAATATCAAAAAGTACAGGAAATATAATTCATATATTGTACATATATTAACTAAAAGTACACAAAAACATTTCATATACTGTAAATAAAATTTCAAAAAGTATACTAAATATATATTACATACTGTACATAAAATATCAAATAGTACACCAAATATGTGCTATATATTCTGTAAATAAACGATCAAAAACTACAGTAATTATATTTAATATACTGTGTATAAAATATCAAAAATTACACCAAATGTATATTATATACTCTATTTAATATATGAAAAAGGACAGTAAATATATATTACACTCTATGTAAATTATCAAAAACTACACCAAATATATATTATATAATTTACATAAAATATCAAAAGGACACCAAATATATATTATACACTGTACATAAAATATCAAAATGTACAGTAAATATATTTCATATATTGTGCATATAATATTAACTAAAAGTACACCAAATACATTTTATAGACTGTAAATAAAATATCAAAAAGTACTGTAAATATATATTACATACTGTACATAAAATATCAAAATGTACACCAAATATGTGTTATATATACTGTAAATATACTATCAAAAACTACAATAATTATATTTAATATACTGGACATAAAATATCCAAAATGACACCAAATGTACATTATATACTGTAAATAAATTATCAAAAAGTCAGTAAATATATACTACACACCCTATGTAAAATATCAAAAACTACACCAAATATATAATATTTAATTTACATAAAATATCAAAAGGACACCAAATATATCTTACATACCGTACATAAAATATCAAAATGTACAGCAAATGTATTTCATATATTGTACATAGAATATTAACTAAAAGTACACCAAATACATTTTATATACAGTAATTAAAATATCAAAGAGTACAGTAAATATACATTACATACTGTACATAAAATATCAAAAAGTACACCAAATATGTGTTATATATAGTGTAAATAAACTATCAAAATCTACAGTAATTATATTTAATATACTGTACATAAAATATCAAAAATTACACCAAATGTATATTATATACTCTAAATAAAATATCAAAATTACATTAAATATATATTACACACCCTATGTAAAATATCAAAAACTACACCAAATATGTATTATACAATTTACATAAAATATCAAAGTTCCACAAAATATATATTATATACTGTACATAAAATATCAAAAAGTACAGTAAATATGTTTCATACATTGTACATATAATATTAACAAAAATTACACCAAATACATTTAATATACTGTAAATAAAATTTCAAATTTACAGTAAATATATATTACATACTGTACATAATATATCAAAAAGTACACCAAATATGTGTTATATATACTGTATATAAACTATCAAAAACTACAGTAATTATATTTAATATACTGTACATAAAATATCAAAAATTACACCAAATGTATATTATATACTCTAAATAAAATTTGAAAAAGGACACTAAATATATATTACACTCTATGTAAATTATCAAAAACTACACAAAATATATATTATATAATTTACATAAAATATCAAAAGGACACCAAATATATCTTACATACTGTACATAAAATATCAAAAAGTACAGTAAATATATTTCATATATTGTACATATATTAACTAAAAGTACACAAAAACATTTCATATACTGTAAATAAAATTTCAAAAAGTATACTAAATATATATTACATACTGTACATAAAATATCAAATAGTACACCAAATATGTGCTATATATTCTGTAAATAAACGATCAAAAACTACAGTAATTATATTTAATATACTGTGTATAAAATATCAAAAATTACACCAAATGTATATTATATACTCTATTTAATATATGAAAAAGGACAGTAAATATATATTACACACCCTATGTAAAATATCACAAACTACACCAAATATATATTATATAATTTACATAAAGTATCAAAAGGACACCAAATATACCTTATATACTGAACAGAAAATATCAAAATGTACAGTAAATATATTTCATATATTGTACATATAATATTAACTAAAAGTACACCGAAGACATTTTATATACTGTAAATAAAATATCAAAATATGCAGTAAATATATATTACATACTGTAAATAAAATATCAAAAAGTCCACCAAATATGTGTTATATATACTGTAAATAAACTATCAAATCTGCAGTAATTATATTTAATATACTGTACATAAAAAATGAAAAATTACACCAAATATATATTATATACTGTAAATAAAATATCAAAATTACATTAAATACATATAACACACCCTATGTAAAATATCAAAAACTACACCAAATATACATTATACAATTTACATAAAATATCAAAAGGCCACAAAATATATCTTATATACTGTACATAAAATATCAAAAATACAGTAAATATGTTTCATATATTGTACATAGAATATTAACAAAAATTACACCAAATACATTTAATATACTGTAAATAAAATTTCAAAGTTACAGTAAATATATATTACATACTGTACATAATATATCAAAAAGTACACCAAATATGTGTTATATATACTGTATGTAAACTAACAAACACTACAGTAATTATATTTAATACAGTGTACGTAAAATATGAAAAATTACACCAAATGTATATTATGTACTGTAAATAAAATATCAAAAAGGCAGTAAATATATATGACACACCCTATGTAAAATATCAAAAACTACACCAAATATGTATTATATAATGTACATAAAATATCCAAAGCACACCATCTATATCTTATATACTGTACATAAAATATCAAAAAGAACAGTAAATATATTTCATATATTGTACATATAATATTAACTACAAGTACACCAAATACATTTTGTATACTGTAAATAAAATATCAAAATGTATAGTAAATATATATTACATACTGTACATACAATATCAAAAAGTACAACAAATATGTGTTATATATACTGTAAATAATCTATCAAAAACTACAGTACCTATATTTAATATACTGTACATAAAATATCAAAAATTACACCAAATGTATATTATATACGGTAAATAAAATATCAAAAAGACAAGAAATATATACTACACACCCTATGTAAAATAGCAAAAACTACACCGAATATATATTATATAATTTACATAAAATATCAAAAGGACACCAACTATATCTTATATACTGTACATAAAATATCAAAAAGTACAGGAAATATATTTCATATATTGTACATATAATATTAACTAAAAGTACACCAAATACATTTTATAGACTGTAAATAAAATATCAAATAGTACAGTAAATATATATTACATACTGTACATAAAATATCAAAATGTACACCAAATATGTGTTATATATACTGTAAATATACTATCAAAAACTACAATAATTATATTTAATATACTGTACATAAAATATCCAAAATGACACCAAATGTACATTATATACTGTATATAAAATATCAAAAAGTCAGTAAATATATACTACACACCCTATGTAAAATATCAAAAACTACGCCAAATATATATTATATATTTTACATAAAATATCAAAAGGACACCAAAGATATCTTATATACTGTACATAAAATATCAAAAATACAGTAAATATATTTCATATATTGTACATATAATATTAACTAAAAGTACACCAAATACATTTTATATACTGTAAATAAAATATCAAAAAGTTCAGTAAATATATATTACATAATGTACATAAAATATCAAAAAGTACACCAAATATGTGTTATATATACTGTAAATAAACTATCAAACACCACAGTAATTATATTTAATATACTGTACATAAAATATCAAAAATTACACCAAATGTATAGTACATACTGTTAATAAAATATCAAAAAGGACAGTAAATATACACTACACACCCTATGTAAATTATCAAAAACTACACCAAATATATATTATATAATTTATATAAAATATCAAAAGGACACCAAATATATATTATATACTATACATAAAGTATCAAAAAGTACAGTAAATATATTTCATATATTGTACATATAATATTAACTAAAAGTACATCAAATACATTTTATATACTGTAAATAAAATATCAAAATGTACAGTAAATATATGTTACATACTGTACATGAAATATCAAAAAGAACACCAAATATGTGTTATATATACTGTAAATAAACTATCAAAAACTACAGTACTTATATTTAATATACTGTACATAAAATATCAAAATTTACACGAAATGAATATTATATACTGTAAATAAAATATCAAAAAGGACAATAAATATATACTACACACCCTATGTAAAATATCGAAAACTACACCAAATATATATTATATAATTTACATAAAATATCAAAAGGACACCAAATATATATTATATACTGTACATAAAATATCAAAAAGTACAGTAAATACATTTCATATATTGTACATATAATATTAACTAAAAGTACACCAAATATAATTTGTATACTGTAAATATAACATCAAAAAGTACAGTAAATATATATTACATTCTGTACATAATATATCAAAAAGTACACAAAATATGTGTTATATATACTGTAAATAAACTATCAAAAACTACAGTAGTTATATTTAATATACTGTACATAAAATATCAAAAATGACACCAAATGTATATTATATACTGTAAATAAAATATCAAAAAGGACAGTAAATATATATGACACACCCTATGTAAAATATCAAAAACTACACCAAATATATATTATATAATTTACATAAAATATCAAAAGGACACCAAATATATCTTATGTACTGTACATAAAATAGCGAAAAGTACAGTAAATATAGTTCATATATTGTACATATATTAACTGAAAGTACACCAAATACATTTTATATACTGTAAATAAAATTTCAAAAAGTACAGTAAATATATATTACATACTGTACATAAAAGATCAAAAAGTACACCAAATATCTGCTATATATACTGTAAATAAACTATCAAAAACTACGGTAATTATATTTAATATACTGTACATAAAATATCAAAAATTACACCAAATGTATATTATATACTCTAATTAAAATATGAAAAAGGACAGTAAATATATATTACACTCTATGTAAATTATCAAAAACTACACGAAATATATATTATATAATTTACATAAAATATCAAAAGGACACCAAATATATATTATACACTGTACATAAAATATCAAAAATTACAGTAAATATTTTTCATATATTGTGCATATAATATTAACTAAAAGTACACCAAATACATTTTATAGACTGTAAATAAAATATCAAAAATACAGTAAATATATATTACATACTGTACATAAAATATCAAAATGTACACCAAATATGTGTGATATATACTGTAAATAAACTATCAAAAACTACAATAATTATATTTAATATACTGTACATAAAATATCCAAAATGACACCAAATGTACATTATATACTGTAAATAAAATATCAAAAAACAGTAAATATATACTACACACCCTATGTAAAATATCAAAAACTACACCAAATATATATTATATAATTTACATAAAATATCAAAAGGACACCAAATATATCTTATATACTGTACATAAAATATCAAAAAGTACAGTAAATATATATTACATACAATTCATAAAATATCAAAAAGTACACCAAATATGTGTTATATATACTGTAAATAAACTATCAAAAACTACAGTACTTATATATAATATACTGTACATAAAATATCAAAAATTACACCAAATGTATATTATATACTGTAAATAAAATATCAAAAAGGACAGTAAATATATATGACACATCCTATGTAAAATATCAAAATCTACAACAAATATATATTATATCGTTTACGGAAAATATCAAAAGGACACCAAATATATCTTATATACTGTACATAAAATATCAAAATGTACAGTAAATATATTTCATATATTGCACATATAATATTAACTAAATGTCCACCAAATACATTTTATATACTCTAAATAAAATATCAAAATACAGTAAATATATAGTACATACTCTACATAAAGTATCAAAAAGTACGCCAAATATGTGTTATATATACTGTAAATAAACTATCAAAAAGTACAGTAATTATATTTAATATACTGTACATAAAATATCAAAAATTACACGAAATGTATATTATATACTGTAAATAAAATATCAAAAAGACAGTAAATATATACTACACAACCTATGTAAAATATCAAAATCTACACCAAATATATATTATATAATTTACATAAAATATCAAAAGGACACCAAATATATCTTATATACTGTACATAAAATATCAAAAAGTACAGTAAATATATTTCATATACTGGACATATAATATTAACTAAAAATACACCAAATACATTTTATATACTGTAAATAAAATATCAAAAAGTACAGTAAATATATATTACATACAGTTCATAAAATATCAAAAAGTACACGAAATATGTGTTATATATAGTATAAATAAACTATCAAAAACTACAGTACTTATATTTAATATACTGTACATAAAATATCAAAAATTACACCAAATGTATATTATATACTGTAAATAAAATATCAAAAAGGACAGTAAATATATATGACACATCCTATGTAAAATATCAAAATCTACAACAAATATATATTATATAATTTACGTAAAATATCAAAAGGACACCAAATATATCTTATATACTCTACATAAAATATCAAAAAGTACAGTAAGTATATTTCATATATTGTACATATAATATTAACTAAATGTACACCAAATACATTTTATATACTGTAAATAAAATATCAAAATACAGTAAATATATATTACATACTCTACATAAAGTATCAAAAAGTACGCCAAATATGTGTTATATATACTGTAAATAAACTATCAAAAATTACAGTAATTATATTTAATATACTGTACATAAAATATCAAAAATTACACCAAATGTATATTATATACTGATAATAAAATATCAAACAGTACAGTAAAAATATACTACAAACCCTAAGTAAAATATCAAAAACTACACCAAATATATATTATATAATTTACATAATATATCAAAAGGACACCAAATATATCTTATATACTGTACAAAAAATATCAAAAAGTACAGTAAAGATATTTAATATATTTTACATATAATATTTACTAAAAGTACACCAAATACATTTTATATACTGTAAATAAAATATCAAAATATACAGTAAATTCATATTACATGCAGTAAATAAAATATCAAAAAGAACACCAAATATGTGTTATATGTACTGTAAATAAACTATCAAAAACTACAGAAATTATATTTAATATACTGTACATGAAATATCAAAAATTACAACAAATGTATATTATATACTGTAAATAAAATATCAAAAAGGACAGTAAATATATATTACACACACTATGTAAAATAACACAAACTACACCAAATATATGTTATATAATTTACATAAAATATCAAAAGGACACCAAATATATCTTTTATACTGTACATAAAATATCAAAATGTACAGTAAATATATTTCATATATTGTACATATAATATTAACTAAAAGTACACCAAATACATTTTAAATACTGTTAATAAAGTATCAAAAATTAGAGTTAATATATATTACATACTGTACCTAAAATATCAAAAAGTACAGCAAATATGTGTTATATATACTGTAAATAAACTATCAAATACTACAGTAATTATATTTAATATACTGTACATAAAATATCAAAAATTACACCAAATGAATATTATTTAATGTAAATAAAATATCAAAAATACAGTAAATATATATTACACACCATATGTAAAATATCATAATCTACACCAAATATATATTATATAATTTACATAAAATATCAAAAGAACACCAAATATATCTTATATACTGTACATAAAATATCAAAATGTACAGTAAATATATTTCATATATTGTACATATAATATTAACTAAAAGTTCACCAAATACATATTATATAGGTTAAATAAAATATCAAATAGTACAGTAAATAGGTATTACATACTGTACATAAAATATCAAAAAGTACACCAAATATGTGTTATATATACTGTAAATAGACTATAAAAATCTACAGTAATTATATTTAGTATACTGTACATAAAATATAAAAAATTACTCCAAATGAATATTATAGACTGTAAATAAAATATCAAAAAGACAGTAAATATATATGACACAACCTATGTAAAATATCAAAATCTACACCTAATATGTATTATATAATTCACATAAAATATCAAAAGTACACCAATTATATATTATATACTGTACATAAAATATCAAAATTTACAGTAAATGTATTTCATATATTGTACATATAATATTAACTAAAAGTAAACCAAATACATTTTATATACTGTAAAGAAAATATCAAAATACAGTAAATATATATTACATACACTACATGAAATATCAAAAAGTACACCAAATATGTGTTTCATACACTGTAAATAAACTATCAAAAGCTACACTAATTATATTTAATATACTGTACATAAAATATCAAAAATTACACCAAATGTATATTATATACTGTAATTAAATTATCAAAAATTACAGTAAATATATATTACAAACCCTATGTAAAATATGAAAAACTACACCAAATATATATTATATAATTTACATAAAATATCAAAAGGCCACCAAATATATCTTATATACTGTACATAAAATATCAAAAACTACAGTAAATATGTTTTATATATTGTACTTATAATATTAACTAAAAGTACACCAATTGCATTTTATATACTGTAAATAAAATTTCAAAAACTACAGTAAATATATATTACATACTCTATATAAAATATCAAAAAGTACACCAAATATGTGTTATATATACTGTAAATAAACTATCAAAAACTACAGTAATTATATTTAATATACTGTACATAAAATATCAAAAATTACACCAAATGTATATTATATACTATAAATAAATATGAACAAGGACAGTAAATATATATTACACTCTATGCAAAATATCAAAAACTACACCAAATATATATTATATAATTTCCATAAAATATCAAAAGGACACCAAATATAAATTATATACTGTACATAAATATCAAAAAGTACATTAAATATATTTCATATATTGTACATATAATATTAACTAAAGTACACCAAATACATTTTATATACTGTAAATAAAATATCAAAAAGTACAGTAAATATATATTACATACAGTACATAAAATATCAAGTAGTACACCAAATATGTGTTATATATACTGTAAATAAACTATCAAAAACTACAGTAATTATAATTAATATATTGTACATATAATATTAACTAAAAGAACACCAAATACATTTTATATACTGTAAATAAAATATCAAAAGCACAGTAAATATATATTACATAAACTACATAAAATATCAAAAAGTACACCAAATATGTGTTATATATACTGTAAATAAACTATCAAAAACTACAGTAATTATATTTAATATACTGTACATAAAATATCAAAAATTACACCAAATGTATATTATATACTGTAAATAAAATATCAAAATGGACAGTAAATATATACTACACACCCTATGTAAAATATCAAAAAGTACAGCAAATATATATTATATAATTTACATAAAATACCAAAAGGACACCAAATATATATTATATACTGTTCATAAAATATCGAAGAGTACTGTAAATATATTTCATATATTCTATATGTAATATTAACTAAATGTACACCAAATACATTTTATATACTGTAAATAAAATATCAAAAAGTACAGTAAATATATATTACATACTGCACATAAAATATCAAATAGTACACCAAATATGTGTTATATATAGTTTAAATAAACTATCAAAATCTACAGTAGTTATATTTAATATACTGTACATAAAATATCAAAAATTACACCAAATGTATATTATATACTGTAATTAAATTATCAAAAAGTACAGTAAATATATATTACACACACTATGTAAAATATCAAAAACTACACCAAATATATATTATATAATTTACATAAAATATCAAAAGGCCACCAAATATATCTTATATAGTGTACATAAACTATCAAAAACTACAGTAATTATATTTCATATATTGTACATATAATATTAACTAAAAGTACACCAAATACATTTTATATACTGTAAATAAAATATCAGAAAGTACAGTAAATCTATATTACATACACTACATAAAATATAAAAAGTACACCAAATATGTGTTATATACACTGTAAATACACTATCAAAAACAACAGTAATTATATTTAATATACTGTACATAAAATATCAAAAATTACACCAAATGTATATTATAAACTGTAAATAAAATATCAAAAAGGACAGTAAATATATACTACACACCCTATGTAAAATATCATAAACTACACCAAATACATATTATATAATTTACATAAAATAACAAAAGGACAACAAATATATATTATATACTGTACATAAAATATCGAAAAGTACAGTAAATATATTTCATATCTTCTACATGTAATATTAACTAAAAGTACACCAAATACATTTTATATACTGTAAATAAAATATCAAAAATACAGTAAATACATATTACATACTGTACATAAATTATCAAATTGTACACCAAATATGTGTTATATATACTGTAAATAAAGTATCAAAATCTACATTAATTATATTTAATATACTGTACATAAAATATCAAAAATTACACCAAATGTGTATTTTAGACTGTAAATAAAATATCAAACAGGAAAGTAAATATATAGTACACACCCTATGTAAAATATCAAAAACTACACCAAATATATATTACATAGTTTACATAAAATATCAAAAGGACACCAAATATTTCTTATACACTGTACATAAAATATCAAAATGTACAGTAAATACATTTCATATATTGTATATATAATATTAACGAAAAGAACACCAAATACATTTTATATATTAGAAATAAAATATCAAACTGTACGGTAAATATATACTACATGCTGTACATAATATATCAAAAATTACACCAAATATGTGTTTTATATACTATAAATAAACTATCAAAATCTACAGTAATTATATTTAATATACTGTACATAAAATATCAATAATGACACCAAATGTATATTTTATACTGAAAATAAAATATCAAAAAGACAGTAAATGTACATGACACAACCTATGTAAAATATGAAAAACTACACCAAATATATATTATTTAATTTACATAAAATATCAAAAGGACACCAAATATATCTTATATACTGTACATAAAATATCAAAAAGTACAGTAAATATATTTCATATATTGTACATGTAATATTAACTAAAAGTACACCAAATACATTTTATATACTGTAAATAAAATATCAAAAATTAGAGTAAATATATATTACATACTGTACATAAAATATCAAATAGTACACAAAATATGTGTTATATATACTGTAAATAAACTATCAAAATCTACAGTAATTATATTTAATATACTGTACTTAAAATATCAAAAATTACACCAAACGTATATTTTAGACTGTAAATAAAATATCAAAAAGGAAAGTAAATATATAGTACACACCCTATGTAAAATATCAAAAATTACACCAAATTTATATTATATAATTAACATAAAATATGAAAAGGAAACCAAATATATCTTATATACTGTACATAAAATATCAAAAAGTACAGTAAATATATTTCATATATTGTACATATAATATTAACTAAAAGTACACCAAATACATTTTATATACTGTGAATAAAATATCAAAAAGTACTGTAAATGTATATTGCATACTCTACATAAAATATCAAAAAGTACACCAAATATGTGTTACATATACTGTAAATAAAATATAACAAACTACAGTAATTATAATTAATATACTGTACATAAAATATCAATAATGACACCAAATGTATATTATATACTGCAAATAAAATATCAAAATGGAAAGTAAATATATATGACACACCCTATGTAAAATATCAAAAACTACACCAAATATATATTATGTAATTTATATAAAATATCAAAAGGACACCAAATATATCTTATATACTCTTCATAAAATATCAAAAAGTTCAGTAAATACATTTCTTATATTGTACATATAATATTAACTAAAAGTACACCAAATACATTTTATATACTGTAAATAAAAAATCAAAAAGTACAGTAAATATATATTACATACTGTACATAAAATATCAAATAGTACACCAAATATTTGTTATATATATTGTAAATAAACTATCAAAAACTGCAGTAATTATATTTAATATACTGTACATAAAATATCAAAAATTACACCAAATGTATATTATATACTGTAAATAAAATATCAAAAAGACAGTAAATATATACTACACACCCTATGTAAAATATCAAAAACTACAGCAAATATATATTATATAATTTACATAAAATATCAAAAGGTCACCAAATATATCTTATACACCGTACATAAAATATCAAAAAGTACAGTAAATATATTTCATATATTGTACTTATAATATTAAATAAAGTAACACAAATACATTTTATATACTGTGAATAAAATATCAAAAAGTACAGTAAATACATATTACATACAGTACATAAAATATCAAGAAGTACACCAAATATGTGTTATATATACTGTAAATAAAATATCAAAAACTACAGTAATTATATTTAATATACTGTACATAAAATATCAAAAATTTCACCAAATGTATGTTATTTACTGTAAATAAAATATAAAAAAAACAGTAAATATATATGACACACCTTATGTAAAATATCACAATCTACACCAAATATATATTATATAATTTACATAAAATATCAAAAGTACACCAAATATATCTTATATACTGTACATAAAATATCAAAATGTACAGTAAATATATTTCATATATTGTACATATAATATTAACTAACAGTACACCAAATACATTTTATATACTGTAAATAAAATATCAAAAACTACAGTAAATATATATTACACACCATATGTAAAGTATCACAATCTACACCAAATATATATTATATAATTTACAGAAACTATCAAAAGGACACCAAATATATCTTACATACTGTACATAAAATATCAAAAAGTACAGTAAATATATTTCATATATTGTACATATAATATTAACTAAAAGTACACCAAATACATTTTATATAGCGTAAATAAAATATCAAAAATTACAGTGAATACATATTACATACTGTAGATAAAATACCAAAAAGTACACAAAATATGTGTTATATATACTGTAAATAAACTATCAAAAACTACAGTAATTATATTTAATTTACTGTACATAAAATATAAAAAATTACACCAAATGTACATTATTTACTGTAAATAAAGCACCAAAAATTACAGTAAATATATATTACACACACTATGTAAAATATCAAAAACTACACCAAATATATATTATATAATTTACATAAAATATCAAAAGGACACAAAATATACCTTATATACTGTACATAAAATATCAAAATGTACAGTAAATATATTTCATATATTGTATATATAATATTAACTAAAAGTACAACGAATATATTTTATATACTGTAAATAAAATATGAAAAATTACAGTAACTATATATTACATACTGTACATATATTATCAAAAAGTACACCAAATATGTGTTATATATACACTAAATAAACTATCAAAAACTACAGTAATTATATTTAATATACTGTACATAAAATATAAAAAATTACACCAAATGTATGTTATTTACAGTACATAAAATATCAAAAAGTGCACTAAATATATATTACACACAATATGTAAAATATCACAATCTACACCAAATATATATTATATAATTTTCATAAGATATCAAAAGTACACCAAATATATCTTATATACTTTACATAAAATAACAAAAAGTACAGTAAATATATTTCATATATTGTACATATAATATTAACTAAAAGGACACCAAATACATTTTATATAGTGTAAATAAAATATCAAAAATTACAGTGAATATATATTACATACTGTACATAAAATATCAAAAAGTACACCAAATATGTGTTATATATACTGTAAATAAACTATCAAAATCTACAGTAATTATATTTAATATACTGTACATAAAATATCAAAAATTACACCAAATGTATATTTTTTACTGTAAATAAAATACCAAAAAGTACAGTAAATATATATTACACACCCTATGTAAAATATCACAAACTACACCAAATATATATTATATAATTTACATAAAATATCAAAAGGACACCAAATATACCTTATATACTGTACAAAAAATATCAAAATGTACAGTAAATATATTTCATATATTGTATATATAATATTAAATAAGTACACCAAATACATTTTATATACTGTAAATAAATTATAAAAAATTACAGAAATTATATATTACATACTGTACATAAAATATCAAAAACTACACCAAATATGTGTTATATATACCGTAAATAAACTATCAAAAACTACAGTAATTATATTTAATATACTGTACATAAAATATCAAAAAATACACCAAATGTATATTATTTACTGTAAATAAAATATCAAAAATTACAGTAAATATATATTACACACCCTATGTAAAATATCAAAAACTACACCAAATATATATTATAAAATTCACATAAAATATCAAAAGGACACCAAATATATATTATCTACTGTACATAAAATATCAAAAAGTACAGTAAATATATTTCATATATTGTATATATAATATTAACTAAAAGTAAACCAAATACATTTTATATACTGTAAATAAAATATCAAAATGTACAGTAAATATATATTACATACTGTACATAAAATATCAAAATGTACACCAAATATGTGTTATATATACTCTAAATAAACTATCAAAACTACTGTAATTATATTTAATATACTGTACATAAAATATCAAAAATTACACCAAATGTATATTATTTACTGTAAATAAAATATCAAAAAGTACAGTAAGTATATATGACACACCCTATGTAAAATATCAAAAACTACACCAAATATATATTATATAATTTACATAAAATATCAAAAGGGCACCAAATATATCTTATATACTGTACATAAAATATCAAATAGTACAGTAAATATATTTCATATATTGTACATATAATATTAACTAAAAGTACACCAAATACATTTTATATACTGTAAATAAATTATCAAAATTTACAGTAAATATATATTACATACTGTACATAAAATATCAAAAAGTACACCAAATATGTGTTATATATACTGTAAATATCAAAAACTACAGTAATTATATTCAATGTACTGTATATAAAATATCAAAAATTACACCAAATGTCAATTATATACTGTAAATAAAATATCCAAAATACAGTAAATATATATTACACACCCAATGTAAAATATCCAAATTTACACCAAATATATATTATATAATTTACAAAAAATATCGGAAGGACACCAAATATATCTTATATACTGTACGTAAAATATCAAAAACTACAGTAAACATATTTCATATATTGTACATATAATATTAACTAAAAGTACACCAAATACATTTTATATTCTGTAAATGAAATATCAAAAATAACAGTAAATATATATTACATACTGTACATAAAATATCAAAAAGTACACCAAATATGTGTTATATATACTGTAATTATCAAAAACTACAGTAATTATATTCAATGTACTGTATATAAATTATCAAAAATTACACCAAATGTAAATTATATACTGTAAATAAAATATCAAAAAGGACTGTAAATATATAATATACACCCTATGTAAAATATAAAAAACTACACCAAATATATATTATATAATTTACATAAAATATCAAAAGGACACCAAATATATCTTATATACTGTACATAAAATATCAAAAAGTACAGTATATATATTTCATATATTGTACATATATTGTTAAGTAAAAGTACACCAAATATATTTTGTATACCGTAAATAAAATATCAAAATGTACAGTAAATATATATTACATACTGTACATAAAATATCAAAATGTACAAACTAACAAACACTACAGTAATTATATTTAATACAGTGTACGTAAAATATGAAAAATTACACCAAATGTATATTATGTACTGTAAATAAAATATCAAAAAGACAGTAAATATATATGACACACCCTATGTAAAATATCAAAAACTACACCAAATATGTATTATATAATGTACATAAAATATCCAAAGCACACCATCTATATCTTATATACTGTACATAAAATATCAAAAAGAACAGTAAATATATTTCATATATTGTACATATAATATTAACTACAAGTACACCAAATACATTTTGTATACTGTAAATAAAATATCAAAATGTATAGTAAATATATATTACATACTGTACATACAATATCAAAAAGTACAACAAATATGTGTTATATATACTGTAAATAATCTATCAAAAACTACAGTACCTATATTTAATATACTGTACATAAAATATCAAAAATTACACCAAATGTATATTATATACGGTAAATAAAATATCAAAAAGACAAGAAATATATACTACACACCCTATGTAAAATAGCAAAAACTACACCGAATATATATTATATAATTTACATAAAATATCAAAAGGACACCAACTATATCTTATATACTGTACATAAAATATCAAAAAGTACAGGAAATATATTTCATATATTGTACATATAATATTAACTAAAAGTACACCAAATACATTTTATAGACTGTAAATAAAATATCAAATAGTACAGTAAATATATATTACATACTGTACATAAAATATCAAAATGTACACCAAATATGTGTTATATATACTGTAAATATACTATCAAAAACTACAATAATTATATTTAATATACTGTACATAAAATATCCAAAATGACACCAAATGTACATTATATACTGTATATAAAATATCAAAAAGTCAGTAAATATATACTACACACCCTATGTAAAATATCAAAAACTACGCCAAATATATATTATATATTTTACATAAAATATCAAAAGGACACCAAAGATATCTTATATACTGTACATAAAATATCAAAAATACAGTAAATATATTTCATATATTGTACATATAATATTAACTAAAAGTACACCAAATACATTTTATATACTGTAAATAAAATATCAAAAAGTTCAGTAAATATATATTACATAATGTACATAAAATATCAAAAAGTACACCAAATATGTGTTATATATACTGTAAATAAACTATCAAACACCACAGTAATTATATTTAATATACTGTACATAAAATATCAAAAATTACACCAAATGTATAGTACATACTGTTAATAAAATATCAAAAAGGACAGTAAATATACACTACACACCCTATGTAAATTATCAAAAACTACACCAAATATATATTATATAATTTATATAAAATATCAAAAGGACACCAAATATATATTATATACTATACATAAAGTATCAAAAAGTACAGTAAATATATTTCATATATTGTACATATAATATTAACTAAAAGTACATCAAATACATTTTATATACTGTAAATAAAATATCAAAATGTACAGTAAATATATGTTACATACTGTACATGAAATATCAAAAAGAACACCAAATATGTGTTATATATACTGTAAATAAACTATCAAAAACTACAGTACTTATATTTAATATACTGTACATAAAATATCAAAATTTACACGAAATGAATATTATATACTGTAAATAAAATATCAAAAAGGACAATAAATATATACTACACACCCTATGTAAAATATCGAAAACTACACCAAATATATATTATATAATTTACATAAAATATCAAAAGGACACCAAATATATATTATATACTGTACATAAAATATCAAAAAGTACAGTAAATACATTTCATATATTGTACATATAATATTAACTAAAAGTACACCAAATATAATTTGTATACTGTAAATATAATATCAAAAAGTACAGTAAATATATATTACATTCTGTACATAATATATCAAAAAGTACACAAAATATGTGTTATATATACTGTAAATAAACTATCAAAAACTACAGTAGTTATATTTAATATACTGTACATAAAATATCAAAAATGACACCAAATGTATATTATATACTGTAAATAAAATATCAAAAAGGACAGTAAATATATATGACACACCCTATGTAAAATATCAAAAACTACACCAAATATATATTATATAATTTACATAAAATATCAAAAGGACACCAAATATATCTTATGTACTGTACATAAAATAGCGAAAAGTACAGTAAATATAGTTCATATATTGTACATATATTAACTGAAAGTACACCAAATACATTTTATATACTGTAAATAAAATTTCAAAAAGTACAGTAAATATATATTACATACTGTACATAAAAGATCAAAAAGTACACCAAATATCTGCTATATATACTGTAAATAAACTATCAAAAACTACGGTAATTATATTTAATATACTGTACATAAAATATCAAAAATTACACCAAATGTATATTATATACTCTAATTAAAATATGAAAAAGGACAGTAAATATATATTACACTCTATGTAAATTATCAAAAACTACACGAAATATATATTATATAATTTACATAAAATATCAAAAGGACACCAAATATATATTATACACTGTACATAAAATATCAAAAATTACAGTAAATATTTTTCATATATTGTGCATATAATATTAACTAAAAGTACACCAAATACATTTTATAGACTGTAAATAAAATATCAAAAATACAGTAAATATATATTACATACTGTACATAAAATATCAAAATGTACACCAAATATGTGTGATATATACTGTAAATAAACTATCAAAAACTACAATAATTATATTTAATATACTGTACATAAAATATCCAAAATGACACCAAATGTACATTATATACTGTAAATAAAATATCAAAAAACAGTAAATATATACTACACACCCTATGTAAAATATCAAAAACTACACCAAATATATATTATATAATTTACATAAAATATCAAAAGGACACCAAATATATCTTATATACTGTACATAAAATATCAAAAAGTACAGTAAATATATATTACATACAATTCATAAAATATCAAAAAGTACACCAAATATGTGTTATATATACTGTAAATAAACTATCAAAAACTACAGTACTTATATATAATATACTGTACATAAAATATCAAAAATTACACCAAATGTATATTATATACTGTAAATAAAATATCAAAAAGGACAGTAAATATATATGACACATCCTATGTAAAATATCAAAATCTACAACAAATATATATTATATCGTTTACGGAAAATATCAAAAGGACACCAAATATATCTTATATACTGTACATAAAATATCAAAATGTACAGTAAATATATTTCATATATTGCACATATAATATTAACTAAATGTCCACCAAATACATTTTATATACTCTAAATAAAATATCAAAATACAGTAAATATATAGTACATACTCTACATAAAGTATCAAAAAGTACGCCAAATATGTGTTATATATACTGTAAATAAACTATCAAAAAGTACAGTAATTATATTTAATATACTGTACATAAAATATCAAAAATTACACGAAATGTATATTATATACTGTAAATAAAATATCAAAAAGACAGTAAATATATACTACACAACCTATGTAAAATATCAAAATCTACACCAAATATATATTATATAATTTACATAAAATATCAAAAGGACACCAAATATATCTTATATACTGTACATAAAATATCAAAAAGTACAGTAAATATATTTCATATACTGGACATATAATATTAACTAAAAATACACCAAATACATTTTATATACTGTAAATAAAATATCAAAAAGTACAGTAAATATATATTACATACAGTTCATAAAATATCAAAAAGTACACGAAATATGTGTTATATATAGTATAAATAAACTATCAAAAACTACAGTACTTATATTTAATATACTGTACATAAAATATCAAAAATTACACCAAATGTATATTATATACTGTAAATAAAATATCAAAAAGGACAGTAAATATATATGACACATCCTATGTAAAATATCAAAATCTACAACAAATATATATTATATAATTTACGTAAAATATCAAAAGGACACCAAATATATCTTATATACTCTACATAAAATATCAAAAAGTACAGTAAGTATATTTCATATATTGTACATATAATATTAACTAAATGTACACCAAATACATTTTATATACTGTAAATAAAATATCAAAATACAGTAAATATATATTACATACTCTACATAAAGTATCAAAAAGTACGCCAAATATGTGTTATATATACTGTAAATAAACTATCAAAAATTACAGTAATTATATTTAATATACTGTACATAAAATATCAAAAATTACACCAAATGTATATTATATACTGATAATAAAATATCAAACAGTACAGTAAAAATATACTACAAACCCTAAGTAAAATATCAAAAACTACACCAAATATATATTATATAATTTACATAATATATCAAAAGGACACCAAATATATCTTATATACTGTACAAAAAATATCAAAAAGTACAGTAAAGATATTTAATATATTTTACATATAATATTTACTAAAAGTACACCAAATACATTTTATATACTGTAAATAAAATATCAAAATATACAGTAAATTCATATTACATGCAGTAAATAAAATATCAAAAAGAACACCAAATATGTGTTATATGTACTGTAAATAAACTATCAAAAACTACAGAAATTATATTTAATATACTGTACATGAAATATCAAAAATTACAACAAATGTATATTATATACTGTAAATAAAATATCAAAAAGGACAGTAAATATATATTACACACACTATGTAAAATAACACAAACTACACCAAATATATGTTATATAATTTACATAAAATATCAAAAGGACACCAAATATATCTTTTATACTGTACATAAAATATCAAAATGTACAGTAAATATATTTCATATATTGTACATATAATATTAACTAAAAGTACACCAAATACATTTTAAATACTGTTAATAAAGTATCAAAAATTAGAGTTAATATATATTACATACTGTACCTAAAATATCAAAAAGTACAGCAAATATGTGTTATATATACTGTAAATAAACTATCAAATACTACAGTAATTATATTTAATATACTGTACATAAAATATCAAAAATTACACCAAATGAATATTATTTAATGTAAATAAAATATCAAAAATACAGTAAATATATATTACACACCATATGTAAAATATCATAATCTACACCAAATATATATTATATAATTTACATAAAATATCAAAAGAACACCAAATATATCTTATATACTGTACATAAAATATCAAAATGTACAGTAAATATATTTCATATATTGTACATATAATATTAACTAAAAGTTCACCAAATACATATTATATAGGTTAAATAAAATATCAAAAAGTACAGTAAATAGGTATTACATACTGTACATAAAATATCAAAAAGTACACCAAATATGTGTTATATATACTGTAAATAGACTATAAAAATCTACAGTAATTATATTTAGTATACTGTACATAAAATATAAAAAATTACTCCAAATGAATATTATAGACTGTAAATAAAATATCAAAAAGACAGTAAATATATATGACACAACCTATGTAAAACATCAAAATCTACACCTAATATGTATTATATAATTCACATAAAATATCAAAAGTACACCAATTATATATTATATACTGTACATAAAATATCAAAATTTACAGTAAATGTATTTCATATATTGTACATATAATATTAACTAAAAGTAAACCAAATACATTTTATATACTGTAAAGAAAATATCAAAATACAGTAAATATATATTACATACACTACATGAAATATCAAAAAGTACACCAAATATGTGTTTCATACACTGTAAATAAACTATCAAAAGCTACACTAATTATATTTAATATACTGTACATAAAATATCAAAAATTACACCAAATGTATATTATATACTGTAATTAAATTATCAAAAATTACAGTAAATATATATTACAAACCCTATGTAAAATATGAAAAACTACACCAAATATATATTATATAATTTACATAAAATATCAAAAGGCCACCAAATATATCTTATATACTGTACATAAAATATCAAAAACTACAGTAAATATGTTTTATATATTGTACTTATAATATTAACTAAAAGTACACCAATTGCATTTTATATACTGTAAATAAAATTTCAAAAACTACAGTAAATATATATTACATACTCTATATAAAATATCAAAAAGTACACCAAATATGTGTTATATATACTGTAAATAAACTATCAAAAACTACAGTAATTATATTTAATATACTGTACATAAAATATCAAAAATTACACCAAATGTATATTATATACTATAAATAAATATGAACAAGGACAGTAAATATATATTACACTCTATGCAAAATATCAAAAACTACACCAAATATATATTATATAATTTCCATAAAATATCAAAAGGACACCAAATATAAATTATATACTGTACATAAATATCAAAAAGTACATTAAATATATTTCATATATTGTACATATAATATTAACTAAAGTACACCAAATACATTTTATATACTGTAAATAAAATATCAAAAAGTACAGTAAATATATATTACATACAGTACATAAAATATCAAGTAGTACACCAAATATGTGTTATATATACTGTAAATAAACTATCAAAAACTACAGTAATTATAATTAATATATTGTACATATAATATTAACTAAAAGAACACCAAATACATTTTATATACTGTAAATAAAATATCAAAAGCACAGTAAATATATATTACATAAACTACATAAAATATCAAAAAGTACACCAAATATGTGTTTTATATACTGTAAATAAACTATCAAAAACTACAGTAATTATATTTAATATACTGTACATAAAATATCAAAAATTACACCAAATGTATATTATATACTGTAAATAAAATATCAAAATGGACAGTAAATATATACTACACACCCTATGTAAAATATCAAAAAGTACAGCAAATATATATTATATAATTTACATAAAATACCAAAAGGACACCAAATATATATTATATACTGTTCATAAAATATCGAAGAGTACTGTAAATATATTTCATATATTCTATATGTAATATTAACTAAATGTACACCAAATACATTTTATATACTGTAAATAAAATATCAAAAAGTACAGTAAATATATATTACATACTGCACATAAAATATCAAATAGTACACCAAATATGTGTTATATATAGTTTAAATAAACTATCAAAATCTACAGTAGTTATATTTAATATACTGTACATAAAATATCAAAAATTACACCAAATGTATATTATATACTGTAATTAAATTATCAAAAAGTACAGTAAATATATATTACACACACTATGTAAAATATCAAAAACTACACCAAATATATATTATATAATTTACATAAAATATCAAAAGGCCACCAAATATATCTTATATAGTGTACATAAACTATCAAAAACTACAGTAATTATATTTCATATATTGTACATATAATATTAACTAAAAGTACACCAAATACATTTTATATACTGTAAATAAAATATCAGAAAGTACAGTAAATCTATATTACATACACTACATAAAATATAAAAAGTACACCAAATATGTGTTATATACACTGTAAATACACTATCAAAAACAACAGTAATTATATTTAATATACTGTACATAAAATATCAAAAATTACACCAAATGTATATTATAAACTGTAAATAAAATATCAAAAAGGACAGTAAATATATACTACACACCCTATGTAAAATATCATAAACTACACCAAATACATATTATATAATTTACATAAAATAACAAAAGGACAACAAATATATATTATATACTGTACATAAAATATCGAAAAGTACAGTAAATATATTTCATATCTTCTACATGTAATATTAACTAAAAGTACACCAAATACATTTTATATACTGTAAATAAAATATCAAAAATACAGTAAATACATATTACATACTGTACATAAATTATCAAATTGTACACCAAATATGTGTTATATATACTGTAAATAAAGTATCAAAATCTACATTAATTATATTTAATATACTGTACATAAAATATCAAAAATTACACCAAATGTGTATTTTAGACTGTAAATAAAATATCAAACAGGAAAGTAAATATATAGTACACACCCTATGTAAAATATCAAAAACTACACCAAATATATATTACATAGTTTACATAAAATATCAAAAGGACACCAAATATTTCTTATACACTGTACATAAAATATCAAAATGTACAGTAAATACATTTCATATATTGTATATATAATATTAACGAAAAGAACACCAAATACATTTTAAATATTAGAAATAAAATATCAAACTGTACGGTAAATATATACTACATGCTGTACATAATATATCAAAAATTACACCAAATATGTGTTTTATATACTATAAATAAACTATCAAAATCTACAGTAATTATATTTAATATACTGTACATAAAATATCAATAATGACACCAAATGTATATTTTATACTGAAAATAAAATATCAAAAAGACAGTAAATGTACATGACACAACCTATGTAAAATATGAAAAACTACACCAAATATACATTATTTAATTTACATAAAATATCAAAAGGACACCAAATATATCTTATATACTGTACATAAAATATCAAAAAGTACAGTAAATATATTTCATATATTGTACATGTAATATTAACTAAAAGTACACCAAATACATTTTATATACTGTAAATAAAATATCAAAAATTAGAGTAAATATATATTACATACTGTACATAAAATATCAAATAGTACACAAAATATGTGTTATATATACTGTAAATAAACTATCAAAATCTACAGTAATTATATTTAATATACTGTACTTAAAATATCAAAAATTACACCAAACGTATATTTTAGACTGTAAATAAAATATCAAAAAGGAAAGTAAATATATAGTACACACCCTATGTAAAATATCAAAAATTACACCAAATTTATATTATATAATTAACATAAAATATGAAAAGGAAACCAAATATATCTTATATACTGTACATAAAATATCAAAAAGTACAGTAAATATATTTCATATATTGTACATATAATATTAACTAAAAGTACACCAAATACATTTTATATACTGTGAATAAAATATCAAAAAGTACTGTAAATGTATATTGCATACTCTACATAAAATATCAAAAAGTACACCAAATATGTGTTACATATACTGTAAATAAAATATAACAAACTACAGTAATTATAATTAATATACTGTACATAAAATATCAATAATGACACCAAATGTATATTATATACTGCAAATAAAATATCAAAATGGAAAGTAAATATATATGACACACCCTATGTAAAATATCAAAAACTACACCAAATATATATTATGTAATTTATATAAAATATCAAAAGGACACCAAATATATCTTATATACTCTTCATAAAATATCAAAAAGTTCAGTAAATACATTTCTTATATTGTACATATAATATTAACTAAAAGTACACCAAATACATTTTATATACTGTAAATAAAAAATCAAAAAGTACAGTAAATATATATTACATACTGTACATAAAATATCAAATAGTACACCAAATATTTGTTATATATATTGTAAATAAACTATCAAAAACTGCAGTAATTATATTTAATATACTGTACATAAAATATCAAAAATTACACCAAATGTATATTATATACTGTAAATAAAATATCAAAAAGACAGTAAATATATACTACACACCCTATGTAAAATATCAAAAACTACAGCAAATATATATTATATAATTTACATAAAATATCAAAAGGTCACCAAATATATCTTATACACCGTACATAAAATATCAAAAAGTACAGTAAATATATTTCATATATTGTACTTATAATATTAAATAAAGTAACACAAATACATTTTATATACTGTGAATAAAATATCAAAAAGTACAGTAAATACATATTACATACAGTACATAAAATATCAAGAAGTACACCAAATATGTGTTATATATACTGTAAATAAAATATCAAAAACTACAGTAATTATATTTAATATACTGTACATAAAATATCAAAAATTTCACCAAATGTATGTTATTTACTGTAAATAAAATATAAAAAAAACAGTAAATATATATGACACACCTTATGTAAAATATCACAATCTACACCAAATATATATTATATAATTTACATAAAATATCAAAAGTACACCAAATATATCTTATATACTGTACATAAAATATCAAAATGTACAGTAAATATATTTCATATATTGTACATATAATATTAACTAACAGTACACCAAATACATTTTATATACTGTAAATAAAATATCAAAAACTACAGTAAATATATATTACACACCATATGTAAAGTATCACAATCTACACCAAATATATATTATATAATTTACAGAAACTATCAAAAGGACACCAAATATATCTTACATACTGTACATAAAATATCAAAAAGTACAGTAAATATATTTCATATATTGTACATATAATATTAACTAAAAGTACACCAAATACATTTTATATAGCGTAAATAAAATATCAAAAATTACAGTGAATACATATTACATACTGTAGATAAAATACCAAAAAGTACACAAAATATGTGTTATATATACTGTAAATAAACTATCAAAAACTACAGTAATTATATTTAATTTACTGTACATAAAATATAAAAAATTACACCAAATGTACATTATTTACTGTAAATAAAGCACCAAAAATTACAGTAAATATATATTACACACACTATGTAAAATATCAAAAACTACACCAAATATATATTATATAATTTACATAAAATATCAAAAGGACACAAAATATACCTTATATACTGTACATAAAATATCAAAATGTACAGTAAATATATTTCATATATTGTATATATAATATTAACTAAAAGTACAACGAATATATTTTATATACTGTAAATAAAATATGAAAAATTACAGTAACTATATATTACATACTGTACATATATTATCAAAAAGTACACCAAATATGTGTTATATATACACTAAATAAACTATCAAAAACTACAGTAATGATATTTAATATACTGTACATAAAATATAAAAAATTACACCAAATGTATGTTATTTACAGTACATAAAATATCAAAAAGTGCACTAAATATATATTACACACAATATGTAAAATATCACAATCTACACCAAATATATATTATATAATTTTCATAAGATATCAAAAGTACACCAAATATATCTTATATACTTTACATAAAATAACAAAAAGTACAGTAAATATATTTCATATATTGTACATATAATATTAACTAAAAGGACACCAAATACATTTTATATAGTGTAAATAAAATATCAAAAATTACAGTGAATATATATTACATACTGTACATAAAATATCAAAAAGTACACCAAATATGTGTTATATATACTGTAAATAAACTATCAAAATCTACAGTAATTATATTTAATATACTGTACATAAAATATCAAAAATTACACCAAATGTATATTTTTTACTGTAAATAAAATACCAAAAAGTACAGTAAATATATATTACACACCCTATGTAAAATATCACAAACTACACCAAATATATATTATATAATTTACATAAAATATCAAAAGGACACCAAATATACCTTATATACTGTACAAAAAATATCAAAATGTACAGTAAATATATTTCATATATTGTATATATAATATTAAATAAGTACACCAAATACATTTTATATACTGTAAATAAATTATAAAAAATTACAGAAATTATATATTACATACTGTACATAAAATATCAAAAACTACACCAAATATGTGTTATATATACCGTAAATAAACTATCAAAAACTACAGTAATTATATTTAATATACTGTACATAAAATATCAAAAAATACACCAAATGTATATTATTTACTGTAAATAAAATATCAAAAATTACAGTAAATATATATTACACACCCTATGTAAAATATCAAAAACTACACCAAATATATATTATAAAATTCACATAAAATATCAAAAGGACACCAAATATATATTATCTACTGTACATAAAATATCAAAAAGTACAGTAAATATATTTCATATATTGTATATATAATATTAACTAAAAGTAAACCAAATACATTTTATATACTGTAAATAAAATATCAAAATGTACAGTAAATATATATTACATACTGTACATAAAATATCAAAATGTACACCAAATATGTGTTATATATACTCTAAATAAACTATCAAAACTACTGTAATTATATTTAATATACTGTACATAAAATATGAAAAATTACACCAAATGTATATTATTTACTGTAAATAAAATATCAAAAAGTACAGTAAGTATATATGACACACCCTATGTAAAATATCAAAAACTACACCAAATATATATTATATAATTTACATAAAATATCAAAAGGGCACCAAATATATCTTATATACTGTACATAAAATATCAAATAGTACAGTAAATATATTTCATATATTGTACATATAATATTAACTAAAAGTACACCAAATACATTTTATATACTGTAAATAAATTATCAAAATTTACAGTAAATATATATTACATACTGTACATAAAATATCAAAAAGTACACCAAATATGTGTTATATATACTGTAAATATCAAAAACTACAGTAATTATATTCAATGTACTGTATATAAAATATCAAAAATTACACCAAATGTCAATTATATACTGTAAATAAAATATCCAAAATACAGTAAATATATATTACACACCCAATGTAAAATATCCAAATTTACACCAAATATATATTATATAATTTACAAAAAATATCGGAAGGACACCAAATATATCTTATATACTGTACGTAAAATATCAAAAACTACAGTAAACATATTTCATATATTGTACATATAATATTAACTAAAAGTACACCAAATACATTTTATATTCTGTAAATGAAATATCAAAAATAACAGTAAATATATATTACATACTGTACATAAAATATCAAAAAGTACACCAAATATGTGTTATATATACTGTAATTATCAAAAACTACAGTAATTATATTCAATGTACTGTATATAAATTATCAAAAATTACACCAAATGTAAATTATATACTGTAAATAAAATATCAAAAAGGACTGTAAATATATAATATACACCCTATGTAAAATATAAAAAACTACACCAAATATATATTATATAATTTACATAAAATATCAAAAGGACACCAAATATATCTTATATACTGTACATAAAATATCAAAAAGTACAGTATATATATTTCATATATTGTACATATATTGTTAAGTAAAAGTACACCAAATATATTTTGTATACCGTAAATAAAATATCAAAATGTACAGTAAATATATATTACATACTGTACATAAAATATCAAAATGTACACCAAATATGTGTAATATATACTGTAAATAAACTATCAAAAACTACACTAATTATATTTAATATACTGTACATATAATATCAAAAATTACACCAAATGTATATTATATACTGTAAATAAAATATCAAAAAGTACAGTAAATATATATTACACACCCTATGTAAAATATCACAATCTACACCAAATATATATTATATAATTTACATAAAATATCAAAAGGACACAAAATATATCTTCTATACTGTACATAAAATATCAAAATGTACAGTAAATATATTTCATATATTGTATATATAATATTAACTAAAAGTACACCAAATACATTTTATATACTGTAAATAAATTATAAAAAATTACAGAAAATATATATTACATACTGTACATAAAATATCAAAAACTGCACCAAATATGTGTTATATATACTGTAAATAAACTATCAAAAACTACAGTAATTATATTTAATATACTGTACACAAAATATCAAAAAATACACCAAATGTATATTATTTACTGTAAATAAAATATCAAAAATTACAGTAAATATATATTACACACCCTATGTAAAATATCAGAAACTACACCAAATATATATTATAAAATTCACATAAAATATCAAAAGGACACCAAATATATATTATCTACTGTACATAAAATATCAAAATCTACAGTAAATATATTTCATATATTGTATATATAATATTAACTAAAAGTACACCAAATACATTTTATATACTGTAAATAAAATATCAAAAAGTACAGTAAATATATATTACATACTGTACATAAAATATCAAAATGTACACCAAATATGTGTTATATATACTCTAAATAAACTATCAAAACTACAGTAATTATATTTAATATACTGTACATAAAATATCAAAAATTACACCAAATGAATATTATTTACTGTAAATAAAATATCAAAAAGTAGAGTAAATATATATGACACACCCTATGTAAAATATCAAAAACTACACCAAATGTATATTATATAATTTACATAAAATATCAAAAGGACACCAAATATGTCTTATATACTGTACATAAAATATCAAATAGTACAGTAAATATATTTCATATATTGTACAAATAATATTAACTAAAAGTACACCAAATACATTTTATATACTGTAAATAAATTATCAAAATTTACAGTAAATATATATTACATACTGTACATAAAATATCAAAAAGTACACCAAATATGTGTTATATATACTGTAAATATCAAAATATACAGTAATTATATTCAATCTACTGTATATAAAATATCAAAAATTACACCAAATATCAATTATATGGTGTAAATAAAATATCCAAAATACAGTAAATATATATTACACACCCAATGTAAAATATCCAAATTTACACCAAATATATATTATATAATTTACAAAAAATATCGGAAGGACACTAAATATATCTAATATACTGTACGTAAAATATCAAAAACTACAGTAAATATATTTCATATATTGTACATATAATATTAACTAAAAGTACACCAAATACATTTTATATTCTGTAAATGAAATATCAAAAATTACAGTAAATATATATTACATACTGTACATAAAATATCAAAAAGTACACCAAATATGTGTTATATATACTGTAATTATCAAAAACTACAGTAATTATATTCAATGTACTTTATATAAATTATCAAAAATTACACCAAATGTAAATTATATACTGTAAATAAAATATCAAAAAGGACAGTAAATATATACTACACACCCTTTGTAAAATATAAAAAACTACACCAGATGTATATTATATAATTTACATAAAATATCAAAAGGACACCAAATATATCTTATATACTGTACATAAAATATCAAAAAGTACAGTATATATATTTCATATATTGTACATATATTATTAACTAAAAGTACACCAAATACTTTTTCTATACTGTAAATAAAATATCAAAAATTTCAGTAAATATATATTACATACTGTACATAAAATATCAAATAGTACACCAAATACGTGTTATATATACTGTAAATAAACTATAAAAAACTACAGTAATTATATTAAATATACTGTACATAAAATATCAAAAATTACTCCAAATGTACATTATATAGTGTAAATAAAATATCCAAAATACAGTAAATATATATTACACACCCTATGTAAAATATCAAAAATTACACCAAATATATATTTTTCACTTTACAAAAAATATCGGAAGGACACCAAATATATCTTATATACTGTACGTAAAATATCAAAAACTACAGTAAATATATTTCATATATTGTACATATAATATTAACTAAAAATACAACAAATACATTTTGTATACTTTAAATAAAATATCAAAAACTACAGTAAATATATATTGCATACTGTACATATAATATCAAAAAGTACACCAAACTTGTTATATATACTGTAAATAAACTTTCAAAAACTACAGTAATTATATTTAATATACTTTTCATAAAATATCAAAAATTACAGCAAATGTATATCATATACTGTAAATAAAATATGAAAAAGGACAGTAAATATTTACTACACACCCTATGTAAAATATCAAAAACTACACCAAATATATATTATATAATTTACATAAAATATCAAAAGAACACCAAATATAAATTATATACTGTACATAAAATATCAAAAATACAGTAAATATATTTCATATATTGTGCATATAATATTAAATAAAAGTACACCAAATACATTTTATATACTGTAAAAAAAGTATCAAAAATTACAGTAAATATATATTACATACTGTATATAAAATATCAAAAAGTACACCAAATATGTGTTATATATACTGTAATTATCAAAAACTACAGTAATTATATTCAATGTACTGTATATAAATTTTCAAAAATTACACCAAATGTAAATTATATACTGTAAATAAAATATCAAAAAGGACAGTAAATATATACTACACACCCTATGTAAAATATCAGAAACTACACCAAATATATCTTATATAATTTACATAAAATATCAAAAGGACACCAAATATATCTTATATACTGTACATAAAATGTCAAAATATACAGTAAATATATTTCATATATTGTACATATACTATTAACTAAAAGTACACCAAATACATTTTATATACTGTAAATAAAATGTCAAAAAGTACTGTAAATATATATTATATACCATATGTAAAATATCACAATCTACACAAAATATATATTATATAATTTACATAAAATATCAAAAGGACCCCAAATATATCTTATATACTGTACATAAAATATCAAAATGTACAGTAAATATATTTCATATATTGTACGTATAATATTAACTAAAAGTACACCAAATACATTTTATATAGTGTAAATAATATATCAAAAATTACAGTGAATATATATTACATACTGTAGATAAAATATCAAAAAGTACACCACATATGTGTTATATATACTGTAAATAAACTATCAAAAACTACAGTAATTATATTTAATATATTGTACATAAAATATCAAAAATTACACCAAATGTACATTATTTACTGTAAATAAATTACCAAAAAGTACAGTAAATATATATTACACACCCTATGTAAAATATCACAAACTACACCAAATATATATTATATAATTTACACAAAATATCAAAAGGACACCAAATATACCTTATATACTGTACATAAAATATCAAAATGTACAGTAAATATATTTCATATATTGTATATATAATATTAACTAAAAGTACACCGAATACATTTTATATACTGTAAAAAAAATATGAAAAATTACAGTAAATATATATTACATACTGTACATATATTATCAAAAAGTACACCAAATATGTGTTATATATACTCTAAATAAACTATGAAAAACTATGGTAATTATATTTAATATACTGTACATAAAATATCAAATATTACACCAAATGTATGTTATTTACTGTAAATAAAATATCAAAAAGTACAGTAAATATATATTACACACCATATGTAAAATATCACAATCTACAAAAAATATATACTATATAATTTACATAAAATATCAAAAGGACACCAAATACATCTTATATACTGTACATAAAATATCAAAATATACAGTAAATATATTTCATATATTGTACATATAATATTAACTAAAAGTACACCAAATACATTTTTTATAGTGTAAAAAAAATATCAAAAAGTACAGTAAATATATATTACACACCATATGTAAAATATCACAATCTACACCAAATATATATTATATAATATACATTAAATATCAAAAGGACACCAAATATATCTTATATACTGTACATAAAATATCAAAATAACAGTAAACATATTTCATATATTGTACATATAATATTAACAAAAAGTACACCAAATACATTTTATATAGTGTAAAAAAAATATCAAAATTACAGTGAATATATATTACATACTGCAGATAAAATATCAAAAAGTACACCAAATATGTGTTATATATACTGTAAATAAACTATCAAAAACTACAGTAATTATATTTAATATACTGTACATAAAATATCAGAAATTACACCTAATGTATATTATTTACTGTAAATAAAATATCAAATAGTACAATCAATATATATTACACACCCTATGTAAAATATCACAAACTACACCAAATATATATTTTATAATTTACATAAAATATCAAAAGGGCCCCAAATATACCTTATATACTGTACATAAAATATCAAAATGTACAGTAAATATATTTCATATATTGTATATATAATATTAACTAAAAGTACACCGAATACATTTTATATACTGTCAATAAAATATCAAAAATTACAGTAAATGTAAATTACATACTGTACATATATTATCAAAAAGTACACCAAATATGTGTTACATATACTGTAAATAAACTATGAAAAACTACAGTAATTATATTTAATATACTGTACAAAAAATATCAAAAATTTCACCAAATGTATGTTATTTACTGTAAATAAAATATCAAAAAGAACAGTAAATATATATGACACACCTTATGTAAAATATCACAATCTACACCAAATATATATTATATAATTTACATAAAATATCAAAAGTACACCAAATATATCTTATATACTGTACATAAAATATCAAAATGTACAGTAAATATATTTCATATATTGTACATATAATATTAACTAACAGTACACCAAATACATTTTATATACTGTAAATAAAATATCAAAAACTACAGTAAATATATATTACACACCATATGTAAAGTATCACAATCTACACCAAATATATATTATATAATTTACAGAAACTATCAAAAGGACACCAAATATATCTTACATACTGTACATAAAATATCAAAAAGTACAGTAAATATATTTCATATATTGTACATATAATATTAACTAAAAGTACACCAAATACATTTTATATAGCGTAAATAAAATATCAAAAATTACAGTGAATACATATTACATACTGTAGATAAAATACCAAAAAGTACACAAAATATGTGTTATATATACTGTAAATAAACTCTCAAAAACTACAGTAATTATATTTAATTTACTGTACATAAAATATAAAAAATTACACCAAATGTACATTATTTACTGTAAATAAAGCACCAAAAATTACAGTAAATATATATTACACACACTATGTAAAATATCAAAAACTACACCAAATATATATTATATAATTTACATAAAATATCAAAAGGACACAAAATATACCTTATATACTGTACATAAAATATCAAAATGTACAGTAAATATATTTCATATATTGTATATATAATATTAACTAAAAGTACAACGAATATATTTTATATACTGTAAATAAAATATGAAAAATTACAGTAACTATATATTACATACTGTACATATATTATCAAAAAGTACACCAAATATGTGTTATATATACACTAAATAAACTATCAAAAACTACAGTAATTATATTTAATATACTGTACATAAAATATAAAAAATTACACCAAATGTATGTTATTTACAGTACATAAAATATCAAAAAGTGCACTAAATATATATTACACACAATATGTAAAATATCACAATCTACACCAAATATATATTATATAATTTTCATAAGATATCAAAAGTACACCAAATATATCTTATATACTTTACATAAAATATCAAAAATTACAGTAAATATATTTCATATATTGTACATATAATATTAACTAAAACTACACCAAATACATTTTACATACTGTAAATAAAATATCAAAAATTACAGTAAGTATATATTATCTACTGTACATAAAATATCAAAAAGTACACCAAATATGTGTTATATATACTCTAAATAAACTATCAAAAACTACAGTAATTATATTTAATATACTGTACACAAAATATCAAAAAATACACCAAATGTATATTATTTACTGTAAATAAAATATCAAAAATTACAGTAAATATATATTACACACCCTATGTAAAATATCAGAAACTACACCAAATATATATTATAAAATTCACATAAAATATCAAAAGGACACCAAATATATATTATCTACTGTACATAAAATATCAAAATGTACAGTAAATATATTTCATATATTGTATATATAATATTAACTAAAAGTACACCAAATACATTTTATATACTGTAAATAAAATATCAAAAAGTACAGTAAATATATATTACATACTGTACATAAAATATCAAAATGTACACCAAATATGTGTTATATATACTCTAAATAAACTATCAAAACTACAGTAATTATATTTAATATACTGTACATAAAATATCAAAAATTACACCAAATGAATAGTATTTACTGTAAATACAATATCAAAAAGTAGAGTAAATATATATGACACACCCTATGTAAAATATCAAAAACTACACCAAATGTATATTATATAATTTACATAAAATATCAAAAGGACACCAAATATGTCTTATATACTGTACATAAAATATCAAATAGTACAGTAAATATATTTCATATATTGTACAAATAATATTAACTAAAAGTACACCAAATACATTTTATATACTGTAAATAAATTATCAAAATTTACAGTAAATATATATTACATACTGTACATAAAATATCAAAAAGTACACCAAATATGTGTTATATATACTGTAAATATCAAAATATACAGTAATTATATTCAATCTACTGTATATAAAATATCAAAAATTACACCAAATATCAATTATATGGTGTAAATAAAATATCCAAAATACAGTAAATATATATTACACACCCAATGTAAAATATCCAAATTTACACCAAATATATATTATATAATTTACAAAAAATATCGGAAGGACACTAAATATATCTAATATACTGTACGTAAAATATCAAAAACTACAGTAAATATATTTCATATATTGTACATATAATATTAACTAAAAGTACACCAAATACATTTTATATTCTGTAAATGAAATATCAAAAATTACAGTAAATATATATTACATACTGTACATAAAATATCAAAAAGTACACCAAATATGTGTTATATATACTGTAATTATCAAAAACTACAGTAATTATATTCAATGTACTTTATATAAATTATCAAAAATTACACCAAATGTAAATTATATACTGTAAATAAAATATCAAAAAGGACAGTAAATATATACTACACACCCTTTGTAAAATATAAAAAACTACACCAGATGTATATTATATAATTTACATAAAATATCAAAAGGACACCAAATATATCTTATATACTGTACATAAAATATCAAAAAGTACAGTATATATATTTCATATATTGTACATATATTATTAACTAAAAGTACACCAAATACTTTTTCTATACTGTAAATAAAATATCAAAAATTTCAGTAAATATATATTACATACTGTACATAAAATATCAAATAGTACACCAAATACGTGTTATATATACTGTAAATAAACTATAAAAAACTACAGTAATTATATTAAATATACTGTACATAAAATATCAAAAATTACTCCAAATGTACATTATATAGTGTAAATAAAATATCCAAAATACAGTAAATATATATTACACACCCTATGTAAAATATCAAAAATTACACCAAATATATATTATACACTTTACAAAAAATATCGGAAGGACACCAAATATATCTTATATACTGTACGTAAAATATCAAAAACTACAGTAAATATATTTCATATATTGTACATATAATATTAACTAAAAATACAACAAATACATTTTGTATACTTTAAATAAAATATCAAAAACTACAGTAAATATATATTGCATACTGTACATATAATATCAAAAAGTACACCAAACGTGTTATATATACTGTAAATAAACTTTCAAAAACTACAGTAATTATATTTAATATACTTTTCATAAAATATCAAAAATTACAGCAAATGTATATCATATACTGTAAATAAAATATCAAAAAGGACAGTAAATATTTACTACACACCCTATGTAAAATATCAAAAACTACACCAAATATATATTATATAATTTACATAAAATATCAAAAGAACACCAAATATAAATTATATACTGTACATAAAATATCAAAAATACAGTAAATATATTTCATATATTGTGCATATAATATTAAATAAAAGTACACCAAATACATTTTATATACTGTAAAAAAAGTATCAAAAATTACAGTAAATATATATTACATACTGTATATAAAATATCAAAAAGTACACCAAATATGTGTTATATATACTGTAATTATCAAAAACTACAGTAATTATATTCAATGTACTGTATATAAATTTTCAAAAATTACACCAAATGTAAATTATATACTGTAAATAAAATATCAAAAAGGACAGTAAATATATACTACACACCCTATGTAAAATATCAGAAACTACACCAAATATATCTTATATAATTTACATAAAATATCAAAAGGACACCAAATATATCTTATATACTGTACATAAAATGTCAAAATATACAGTAAATATATTTCATATATTGTACATATACTATTAACTAAAAGTACACCAAATACATTTTATATACTGTAAATAAAATGTCAAAAAGTACTGTAAATATATATTATATACCATATGTAAAATATCACAATCTACACAAAATATATATTATATAATTTACATAAAATATCAAAAGGACCCCAAATATATCTTATATACTGTACATAAAATATCAAAATGTACAGTAAATATATTTCATATATTGTACGTATAATATTAACTAAAAGTACACCAAATACATTTTATATAGTGTAAATAATATATCAAAAATTACAGTGAATATATATTACATACTGTAGATAAAATATCAAAAAGTACACCACATATGTGTTATATATACTGTAAATAAACTATCAAAAACTACAGTAATTATATTTAATATATTGTACATAAAATATCAAAAATTACACCAAATGTACATTATTTACTGTAAATAAATTACCAAAAAGTACAGTAAATATATATTACACACCCTATGTAAAATATCACAAACTACACCAAATATATATTATATAATTTACACAAAATATCAAAAGGACACCAAATATACCTTATATACTGTACATAAAATATCAAAATGTACAGTAAATATATTTCATATATTGTATATATAATATTAACTAAAAGTACACCGAATACATTTTATATACTGTAAAAAAAATATCAAAAATTACAGTAAATATATATTACATACTGTACATATATTATCAAAAAGTACACCAAATATGTGTTATATATACTCTAAATAAACTATGAAAAACTACGGTAATTATATTTAATATACTGTACATAAAATATCAAATATTACACCAAATGTATGTTATTTACTGTAAATAAAATATCAAAAAGTACAGTAAATATATATTACACACCATATGTAAAATATCACAATCTACAAAAAATATATACTATATAATTTACATAAAATATCAAAAGGACACCAAATACATCTTATATACTGTACATAAAATATCAAAATGTACAGTAAATATATTTCATATATTGTACATATAATATTAACTAAAAGTACACCAAATACATTTTTTATAGTGTAAAAAAATATCAAAAAGTACAGTAAATATATATTACACACCATATGTAAAATATCACAATCTACACCAAATATATATTATATAATATACATTAAATATCAAAAGGACACCAAATATATCTTATATACTGTACATAAAATATCAAAATAACAGTAAATATATTTCATATATTGTACATATAATATTAACAAAAAGTACACCAAATACATTTTATATAGTGTAAAAAAAAATCAAAATTACAGTGAATATATATTACATACTGCAGATAAAATATCAAAAAGTACACCAAATATGTGTTATATATACTGTAAATAAACTATCAAAAACTACAGTAATTATATTTAATATACTGTACATAAAATATCAGAAATTACACCTAATGTATATTATTTACTGTAAATAAAATATCAAATAGTACAATAAATATATATTACACACCCTATGTAAAATATCACAAACTACACCAAATATATATTATATAATTTACATAAAATCTCAAAAGGGCCCCAAATATACCTTATATACTGTACATAAAATATCAAAATGTACAGTAAATATATTTCATATATTGTATATATAATATTAACTAAAAGTACACCGAATACATTTTATATACTGTCAATAAAATATCAAAAATTACAGTAAATGTAAATTACATACTGTACATATATTATCAAAAAGTACACCAAATATGTGTTACATATACTGTAAATAAACTATGAAAAACTACAGTAATTATATTTAATATACTGTACAAAAAATATCAAAAATTTCACCAAATGTATGTTATTTACTGTAAATAAAATATCAAAAAGAACAGTAAATATATATGACACACCTTATGTAAAATATCACAATCTACACCAAATATATATTATATAATATACATAAAATATCAAAAGTACACCAAATATATCTTATATACTGTACATAAAATATCAAAATGTACAGTAAATATATTTCATATATTGTACATATAATATTAACTAACAGTACACCAAATACATTTTATATACTGTATATAAAATATCAAAAACTACAGTAAATATATATTACACACCATATGTACAGTATCACAATCTACACCAAATATATATTATATAATTTACAGAAACTATCAAAAGGACACCAAATATATCTTATATACTGTACATAAAATATCAAAAAGTACAGTAAATATATTTCATATATTGTACATATAATATTAACTAAAAGTACACCAAATACATTTTATATAGCGTAAATAAAATATCAAAAATTACAGTGAATATATATTACATACTGTAGATAAAATACCAAAAAGTACACAAAATATGTGTTATACATACTGTAAATAAACTATCAAAAACTACAGTAATTATATTTAATTTACTGTACATAAAATATCAAAAATTACACCAAATGTATATTATTTACTGTAAATAAAGCACCAAAAATTACAGTAAATATATATTACACACACTATGTAAAATATCAAAAACTACACCAAATATATATTATATAATTTACATAAAATATCAAAAGGACACAAAATATACCTTATATACTGTACATAAAATATCAAAATGTACAGTAAATATATTTCATATATTGTATATATAATATTAACTAAAAGTACAACGAATATATTTTATATACTGTAAATAAAATATGAAAAATTACAGTAACTATATATTAAATACTGTACATATATTATCAAAAAGTACACCAAATATGTGTTATATATTCACTAAATAAACTATCAAAAACTACAGTAATTATATTTAATATACTGTACATAAAATATAAAAAATTACACCAAATGTATGTTATTTACAGTAAATAAAATATCAAAAAGTGCACTAAATATATATTACACACCATATGTAAAATATCACAATCTACACCAAATATATATTATATAATTTTCATAAGATATCAAAAGTACACCAAATATATCTTATATACTGTACATAAAATACCAAAAAGTACAGTAAATATATTTCATATATTGTACATATAATATTAACTAAAAGTACACCAAATACATTTTATATAGTGTAAATAAAATATCAAAAATTACAGTGAATATATATTACATACTGTACATAAAATATCAAAAAGTACACCAAATATGTGTTATATATACTGTAATTATCAAAAACTACAGTAATTATATTCAATGTACTGTATATAAATTTTCAAAAATTACACCAAATATAAATTATATACTGTAAATAAAATATCAAAAAGGACAGTAAATATATACTACACACCCTATGTAAAATATCAGAAACTACACCAAATATATGTTATATAATTTACATAAAATATCAAAAGGACACCAAATATATCTTATATGCTGTACATAAAATATCAAAAAGTACAGTATATATATTTCATATATTGTACATATATTATTAACTAAAAGTACACCAAATACATTTTATATACTGTAAATAAAATATCAAAAATTACAGTACATATATTACATACTGTACATAAAATATCAAAAAGTACACCAAATATGTGTTATATATACTGTAAACTATAAAAAACTTCAGTAATTATATACAATATATTGTACATAAAATATCAAAAATCACACCAAATGTATATTATAATCTGTAAATAAAATATCAAATAGGACAGTGAATATATATGACACACATTATGTTAAATATCAAAAACTACACCAAATATATATTATATAATTTACAAAAAAATATCAAAAGGACACAAAATATATCTTATATAATGTACATAAAATATCAGAAATTACACCAAATGTATATTATAAACTGTAAATAAAATATCCAAAAGGACAGTAAATATATATTACACACCCTATGTAAAATATCAAATACTACACCAAATATATATTATATAATTTACATAAAATATCAAAAGGCCTCCAAGTATATCTTATATACTGTACATGAAATATCAAAAAGTACAGTAAATATGTTTCATACATTGTACATATAATATTAACTAAAAGTACACCAAATACATTTTATATACTGTAAATAAAATATCAAAATCCTGTAAATATATATTACATACTTTACATAAAATATCAAAATGTACACCAAATATGTGTTATATATACTGTAAATAAACTATCAAAAACTACAGTAATTATATTTAATATACTGTACATAAAATATCAAAAATTACACCAAATGTATATTATATACTGGAAATAAAATATCAAAAAGGACAGTAAATATATATGACACACCCTATGTAAAATACGAAAAACTACACCAAATATATATTATATAATTTACATGAAATATCAAAAGGACACCAAATATATATTATATACTGTACATAATATATTAAAAAGTACAGTAAATATATTTAATATATTGTGCATATAATATTAACTAAATGCACACCAAATACATTATATGGACTGTAAATAAAATATCAAAAAGTACAGTAAATATATATTACATACTGTACATAAAATATCAAAAAGTACACCAAATATGTGTTATATATACTGTAAATAAACTATCAAAAACTACAGTAATTATATCTAATATACTGTACATAAAATATCAAAAATTACTACACCAAATGTATATTATTTACTTTAAATAAAATATCAAAAAGTACAGTAAATATATATTACACACCCTATGTAAAATATCACAAACTACACCAAATATATATTATACAATTTACATAAAATATCAAAAGGACACCAAATACACCTTATATACTGTACATAAAATATCAAAATGTACAGTAAATATATTTCATATATTGAACATATAATATTAACTAAAAGTACAACAAATACATTTTATATAGTGTAAATAAAATATCAAAAAGTACAGTAAATATATATTACATAATGTACATAAAATATCAAAAAGTACACCAAATATGTGTTATATATACTGTAAATAAACTATCAAACACCACAGTAATTATATTTAATATACTGTACATAAAATATCAAAAATTACACCAAATGTATAGTACATACTGTTAATAAAATATCAAAAAGGACAGTAAATATACACTACACACCCTATGTAAATTATCAAAAACTACACCAAATATATATTATATAATTTATATAAAATATCAAAAGGACACCAAATATATATTATATACTATACATAAAGTATCAAAAAGTACAGTAAATATATTTCATATATTGTACATATAATATTAACTAAAAGTACATCAAATACATTTTATATACTGTAAATAAAATATCAAAATGTACAGTAAATATATGTTACATACTGTACATGAAATATCAAAAAGAACACCAAATATGTGTTATATATACTGTAAATAAACTATCAAAAACTACAGTACTTATATTTAATATACTGTACATAAAATATCAAAATTTACACGAAATGAATATTATATACTGTAAATAAAATATCAAAAAGGACAATAAATATATACTACACACCCTATGTAAAATATCGAAAACTACACCAAATATATATTATATAATTTACATAAAATATCAAAAGGACACCAAATATATATTATATACTGTACATAAAATATCAAAAAGTACAGTAAATACATTTCATATATTGTACATATAATATTAACTAAAAGTACACCAAATATAATTTGTATACTGTAAATATAACATCAAAAAGTACAGTAAATATATATTACATTCTGTACATAATATATCAAAAAGTACACAAAATATGTGTTATATATACTGTAAATAAACTATCAAAAACTACAGTAGTTATATTTAATATACTGTACATAAAATATCAAAAATGACACCAAATGTATATTATATACTGTAAATAAAATATCAAAAAGGACAGTAAATATATATGACACACCCTATGTAAAATATCAAAAACTACACCAAATATATATTATATAATTTACATAAAATATCAAAAGGACACCAAATATATCTTATGTACTGTACATAAAATAGCGAAAAGTACAGTAAATATAGTTCATATATTGTACATATATTAACTGAAAGTACACCAAATACATTTTATATACTGTAAATAAAATTTCAAAAAGTACAGTAAATATATATTACATACTGTACATAAAAGATCAAAAAGTACACCAAATATCTGCTATATATACTGTAAATAAACTATCAAAAACTACGGTAATTATATTTAATATACTGTACATAAAATATCAAAAATTACACCAAATGTATATTATATACTCTAATTAAAATATGAAAAAGGACAGTAAATATATATTACACTCTATGTAAATTATCAAAAACTACACGAAATATATATTATATAATTTACATAAAATATCAAAAGGACACCAAATATATATTATACACTGTACATAAAATATCAAAAATTACAGTAAATATTTTTCATATATTGTGCATATAATATTAACTAAAAGTACACCAAATACATTTTATAGACTGTAAATAAAATATCAAAAATACAGTAAATATATATTACATACTGTACATAAAATATCAAAATGTACACCAAATATGTGTGATATATACTGTAAATAAACTATCAAAAACTACAATAATTATATTTAATATACTGTACATAAAATATCCAAAATGACACCAAATGTACATTATATACTGTAAATAAAATATCAAAAAACAGTAAATATATACTACACACCCTATGTAAAATATCAAAAACTACACCAAATATATATTATATAATTTACATAAAATATCAAAAGGACACCAAATATATCTTATATACTGTACATAAAATATCAAAAAGTACAGTAAATATATATTACATACAATTCATAAAATATCAAAAAGTACACCAAATATGTGTTATATATACTGTAAATAAACTATCAAAAACTACAGTACTTATATATAATATACTGTACATAAAATATCAAAAATTACACCAAATGTATATTATATACTGTAAATAAAATATCAAAAAGGACAGTAAATATATATGACACATCCTATGTAAAATATCAAAATCTACAACAAATATATATTATATCGTTTACGGAAAATATCAAAAGGACACCAAATATATCTTATATACTGTACATAAAATATCAAAATGTACAGTAAATATATTTCATATATTGCACATATAATATTAACTAAATGTCCACCAAATACATTTTATATACTCTAAATAAAATATCAAAATACAGTAAATATATAGTACATACTCTACATAAAGTATCAAAAAGTACGCCAAATATGTGTTATATATACTGTAAATAAACTATCAAAAAGTACAGTAATTATATTTAATATACTGTACATAAAATATCAAAAATTACACGAAATGTATATTATATACTGTAAATAAAATATCAAAAAGACAGTAAATATATACTACACAACCTATGTAAAATATCAAAATCTACACCAAATATATATTATATAATTTACATAAAATATCAAAAGGACACCAAATATATCTTATATACTGTACATAAAATATCAAAAAGTACAGTAAATATATTTCATATACTGGACATATAATATTAACTAAAAATACACCAAATACATTTTATATACTGTAAATAAAATATCAAAAAGTACAGTAAATATATATTACATACAGTTCATAAAATATCAAAAAGTACACGAAATATGTGTTATATATAGTATAAATAAACTATCAAAAACTACAGTACTTATATTTAATATACTGTACATAAAATATCAAAAATTACACCAAATGTATATTATATACTGTAAATAAAATATCAAAAAGGACAGTAAATATATATGACACATCCTATGTAAAATATCAAAATCTACAACAAATATATATTATATAATTTACGTAAAATATCAAAAGGACACCAAATATATCTTATATACTCTACATAAAATATCAAAAAGTACAGTAAGTATATTTCATATATTGTACATATAATATTAACTAAATGTACACCAAATACATTTTATATACTGTAAATAAAATATCAAAATACAGTAAATATATATTACATACTCTACATAAAGTATCAAAAAGTACGCCAAATATGTGTTATATATACTGTAAATAAACTATCAAAAATTACAGTAATTATATTTAATATACTGTACATAAAATATCAAAAATTACACCAAATGTATATTATATACTGATAATAAAATATCAAACAGTACAGTAAAAATATACTACAAACCCTAAGTAAAATATCAAAAACTACACCAAATATATATTATATAATTTACATAATATATCAAAAGGACACCAAATATATCTTATATACTGTACAAAAAATATCAAAAAGTACAGTAAAGATATTTAATATATTTTACATATAATATTTACTAAAAGTACACCAAATACATTTTATATACTGTAAATAAAATATCAAAATATACAGTAAATTCATATTACATGCAGTAAATAAAATATCAAAAAGAACACCAAATATGTGTTATATGTACTGTAAATAAACTATCAAAAACTACAGAAATTATATTTAATATACTGTACATGAAATATCAAAAATTACAACAAATGTATATTATATACTGTAAATAAAATATCAAAAAGGACAGTAAATATATATTACACACACTATGTAAAATAACACAAACTACACCAAATATATGTTATATAATTTACATAAAATATCAAAAGGACACCAAATATATCTTTTATACTGTACATAAAATATCAAAATGTACAGTAAATATATTTCATATATTGTACATATAATATTAACTAAAAGTACACCAAATACATTTTAAATACTGTTAATAAAGTATCAAAAATTAGAGTTAATATATATTACATACTGTACCTAAAATATCAAAAAGTACAGCAAATATGTGTTATATATACTGTAAATAAACTATCAAATACTACAGTAATTATATTTAATATACTGTACATAAAATATCAAAAATTACACCAAATGAATATTATTTAATGTAAATAAAATATCAAAAATACAGTAAATATATATTACACACCATATGTAAAATATCATAATCTACACCAAATATATATTATATAATTTACATAAAATATCAAAAGAACACCAAATATATCTTATATACTGTACATAAAATATCAAAATGTACAGTAAATATATTTCATATATTGTACATATAATATTAACTAAAAGTTCACCAAATACATATTATATAGGTTAAATAAAATATCAAAAAGTACAGTAAATAGGTATTACATACTGTACATAAAATATCAAAAAGTACACCAAATATGTGTTATATATACTGTAAATAGACTATAAAAATCTACAGTAATTATATTTAGTATACTGTACATAAAATATAAAAAATTACTCCAAATGAATATTATAGACTGTAAATAAAATATCAAAAAGACAGTAAATATATATGACACAACCTATGTAAAATATCAAAATCTACACCTAATATGTATTATATAATTCACATAAAATATCAAAAGTACACCAATTATATATTATATACTGTACATAAAATATCAAAATTTACAGTAAATGTATTTCATATATTGTACATATAATATTAACTAAAAGTAAACCAAATACATTTTATATACTGTAAAGAAAATATCAAAATACAGTAAATATATATTACATACACTACATGAAATATCAAAAAGTACACCAAATATGTGTTTCATACACTGTAAATAAACTATCAAAAGCTACACTAATTATATTTAATATACTGTACATAAAATATCAAAAATTACACCAAATGTATATTATATACTGTAATTAAATTATCAAAAATTACAGTAAATATATATTACAAACCCTATGTAAAATATGAAAAACTACACCAAATATATATTATATAATTTACATAAAATATCAAAAGGCCACCAAATATATCTTATATACTGTACATAAAATATCAAAAACTACAGTAAATATGTTTTATATATTGTACTTATAATATTAACTAAAAGTACACCAATTGCATTTTATATACTGTAAATAAAATTTCAAAAACTACAGTAAATATATATTACATACTCTATATAAAATATCAAAAAGTACACCAAATATGTGTTATATATACTGTAAATAAACTATCAAAAACTACAGTAATTATATTTAATATACTGTACATAAAATATCAAAAATTACACCAAATGTATATTATATACTATAAATAAATATGAACAAGGACAGTAAATATATATTACACTCTATGCAAAATATCAAAAACTACACCAAATATATATTATATAATTTCCATAAAATATCAAAAGGACACCAAATATAAATTATATACTGTACATAAATATCAAAAAGTACATTAAATATATTTCATATATTGTACATATAATATTAACTAAAGTACACCAAATACATTTTATATACTGTAAATAAAATATCAAAAAGTACAGTAAATATATATTACATACAGTACATAAAATATCAAGTAGTACACCAAATATGTGTTATATATACTGTAAATAAACTATCAAAAACTACAGTAATTATAATTAATATATTGTACATATAATATTAACTAAAAGAACACCAAATACATTTTATATACTGTAAATAAAATATCAAAAGCACAGTAAATATATATTACATAAACTACATAAAATATCAAAAAGTACACCAAATATGTGTTATATATACTGTAAATAAACTATCAAAAACTACAGTAATTATATTTAATATACTGTACATAAAATATCAAAAATTACACCAAATGTATATTATATACTGTAAATAAAATATCAAAATGGACAGTAAATATATACTACACACCCTATGTAAAATATCAAAAAGTACAGCAAATATATATTATATAATTTACATAAAATACCAAAAGGACACCAAATATATATTATATACTGTTCATAAAATATCGAAGAGTACTGTAAATATATTTCATATATTCTATATGTAATATTAACTAAATGTACACCAAATACATTTTATATACTGTAAATAAAATATCAAAAAGTACAGTAAATATATATTACATACTGCACATAAAATATCAAATAGTACACCAAATATGTGTTATATATAGTTTAAATAAACTATCAAAATCTACAGTAGTTATATTTAATATACTGTACATAAAATATCAAAAATTACACCAAATGTATATTATATACTGTAATTAAATTATCAAAAAGTACAGTAAATATATATTACACACACTATGTAAAATATCAAAAACTACACCAAATATATATTATATAATTTACATAAAATATCAAAAGGCCACCAAATATATCTTATATAGTGTACATAAACTATCAAAAACTACAGTAATTATATTTCATATATTGTACATATAATATTAACTAAAAGTACACCAAATACATTTTATATACTGTAAATAAAATATCAGAAAGTACAGTAAATCTATATTACATACACTACATAAAATATAAAAAGTACACCAAATATGTGTTATATACACTGTAAATACACTATCAAAAACAACAGTAATTATATTTAATATACTGTACATAAAATATCAAAAATTACACCAAATGTATATTATAAACTGTAAATAAAATATCAAAAAGGACAGTAAATATATACTACACACCCTATGTAAAATATCATAAACTACACCAAATACATATTATATAATTTACATAAAATAACAAAAGGACAACAAATATATATTATATACTGTACATAAAATATCGAAAAGTACAGTAAATATATTTCATATCTTCTACATGTAATATTAACTAAAAGTACACCAAATACATTTTATATACTGTAAATAAAATATCAAAAATACAGTAAATACATATTACATACTGTACATAAATTATCAAATTGTACACCAAATATGTGTTATATATACTGTAAATAAAGTATCAAAATCTACATTAATTATATTTAATATACTGTACATAAAATATCAAAAATTACACCAAATGTGTATTTTAGACTGTAAATAAAATATCAAACAGGAAAGTAAATATATAGTACACACCCTATGTAAAATATCAAAAACTACACCAAATATATATTACATAGTTTACATAAAATATCAAAAGGACACCAAATATTTCTTATACACTGTACATAAAATATCAAAATGTACAGTAAATACATTTCATATATTGTATATATAATATTAACGAAAAGAACACCAAATACATTTTATATATTAGAAATAAAATATCAAACTGTACGGTAAATATATACTACATGCTGTACATAATATATCAAAAATTACACCAAATATGTGTTTTATATACTATAAATAAACTATCAAAATCTACAGTAATTATATTTAATATACTGTACATAAAATATCAATAATGACACCAAATGTATATTTTATACTGAAAATAAAATATCAAAAAGACAGTAAATGTACATGACACAACCTATGTAAAATATGAAAAACTACACCAAATATATATTATTTAATTTACATAAAATATCAAAAGGACACCAAATATATCTTATATACTGTACATAAAATATCAAAAAGTACAGTAAATATATTTCATATATTGTACATGTAATATTAACTAAAAGTACACCAAATACATTTTATATACTGTAAATAAAATATCAAAAATTAGAGTAAATATATATTACATACTGTACATAAAATATCAAATAGTACACAAAATATGTGTTATATATACTGTAAATAAACTATCAAAATCTACAGTAATTATATTTAATATACTGTACTTAAAATATCAAAAATTACACCAAACGTATATTTTAGACTGTAAATAAAATATCAAAAAGGAAAGTAAATATATAGTACACACCCTATGTAAAATATCAAAAATTACACCAAATTTATATTATATAATTAACATAAAATATGAAAAGGAAACCAAATATATCTTATATACTGTACATAAAATATCAAAAAGTACAGTAAATATATTTCATATATTGTACATATAATATTAACTAAAAGTACACCAAATACATTTTATATACTGTGAATAAAATATCAAAAAGTACTGTAAATGTATATTGCATACTCTACATAAAATATCAAAAAGTACACCAAATATGTGTTACATATACTGTAAATAAAATATAACAAACTACAGTAATTATAATTAATATACTGTACATAAAATATCAATAATGACACCAAATGTATATTATATACTGCAAATAAAATATCAAAATGGAAAGTAAATATATATGACACACCCTATGTAAAATATCAAAAACTACACCAAATATATATTATGTAATTTATATAAAATATCAAAAGGACACCAAATATATCTTATATACTCTTCATAAAATATCAAAAAGTTCAGTAAATACATTTCTTATATTGTACATATAATATTAACTAAAAGTACACCAAATACATTTTATATACTGTAAATAAAAAATCAAAAAGTACAGTAAATATATATTACATACTGTACATAAAATATCAAATAGTACACCAAATATTTGTTATATATATTGTAAATAAACTATCAAAAACTGCAGTAATTATATTTAATATACTGTACATAAAATATCAAAAATTACACCAAATGTATATTATATACTGTAAATAAAATATCAAAAAGACAGTAAATATATACTACACACCCTATGTAAAATATCAAAAACTACAGCAAATATATATTATATAATTTACATAAAATATCAAAAGGTCACCAAATATATCTTATACACCGTACATAAAATATCAAAAAGTACAGTAAATATATTTCATATATTGTACTTATAATATTAAATAAAGTAACACAAATACATTTTATATACTGTGAATAAAATATCAAAAAGTACAGTAAATACATATTACATACAGTACATAAAATATCAAGAAGTACACCAAATATGTGTTATATATACTGTAAATAAAATATCAAAAACTACAGTAATTATATTTAATATACTGTACATAAAATATCAAAAATTTCACCAAATGTATGTTATTTACTGTAAATAAAATATAAAAAAAACAGTAAATATATATGACACACCTTATGTAAAATATCACAATCTACACCAAATATATATTATATAATTTACATAAAATATCAAAAGTACACCAAATATATCTTATATACTGTACATAAAATATCAAAATGTACAGTAAATATATTTCATATATTGTACATATAATATTAACTAACAGTACACCAAATACATTTTATATACTGTAAATAAAATATCAAAAACTACAGTAAATATATATTACACACCATATGTAAAGTATCACAATCTACACCAAATATATATTATATAATTTACAGAAACTATCAAAAGGACACCAAATATATCTTACATACTGTACATAAAATATCAAAAAGTACAGTAAATATATTTCATATATTGTACATATAATATTAACTAAAAGTACACCAAATACATTTTATATAGCGTAAATAAAATATCAAAAATTACAGTGAATACATATTACATACTGTAGATAAAATACCAAAAAGTACACAAAATATGTGTTATATATACTGTAAATAAACTATCAAAAACTACAGTAATTATATTTAATTTACTGTACATAAAATATAAAAAATTACACCAAATGTACATTATTTACTGTAAATAAAGCACCAAAAATTACAGTAAATATATATTACACACACTATGTAAAATATCAAAAACTACACCAAATATATATTATATAATTTACATAAAATATCAAAAGGACACAAAATATACCTTATATACTGTACATAAAATATCAAAATGTACAGTAAATATATTTCATATATTGTATATATAATATTAACTAAAAGTACAACGAATATATTTTATATACTGTAAATAAAATATGAAAAATTACAGTAACTATATATTACATACTGTACATATATTATCAAAAAGTACACCAAATATGTGTTATATATACACTAAATAAACTATCAAAAACTACAGTAATTATATTTAATATACTGTACATAAAATATAAAAAATTACACCAAATGTATGTTATTTACAGTACATAAAATATCAAAAAGTGCACTAAATATATATTACACACAATATGTAAAATATCACAATCTACACCAAATATATATTATATAATTTTCATAAGATATCAAAAGTACACCAAATATATCTTATATACTTTACATAAAATAACAAAAAGTACAGTAAATATATTTCATATATTGTACATATAATATTAACTAAAAGGACACCAAATACATTTTATATAGTGTAAATAAAATATCAAAAATTACAGTGAATATATATTACATACTGTACATAAAATATCAAAAAGTACACCAAATATGTGTTATATATACTGTAAATAAACTATCAAAATCTACAGTAATTATATTTAATATACTGTACATAAAATATCAAAAATTACACCAAATGTATATTTTTTACTGTAAATAAAATACCAAAAAGTACAGTAAATATATATTACACACCCTATGTAAAATATCACAAACTACACCAAATATATATTATATAATTTACATAAAATATCAAAAGGACACCAAATATACCTTATATACTGTACAAAAAATATCAAAATGTACAGTAAATATATTTCATATATTGTATATATAATATTAAATAAGTACACCAAATACATTTTATATACTGTAAATAAATTATAAAAAATTACAGAAATTATATATTACATACTGTACATAAAATATCAAAAACTACACCAAATATGTGTTATATATACCGTAAATAAACTATCAAAAACTACAGTAATTATATTTAATATACTGTACATAAAATATCAAAAAATACACCAAATGTATATTATTTACTGTAAATAAAATATCAAAAATTACAGTAAATATATATTACACACCCTATGTAAAATATCAAAAACTACACCAAATATATATTATAAAATTCACATAAAATATCAAAAGGACACCAAATATATATTATCTACTGTACATAAAATATCAAAAAGTACAGTAAATATATTTCATATATTGTATATATAATATTAACTAAAAGTAAACCAAATACATTTTATATACTGTAAATAAAATATCAAAATGTACAGTAAATATATATTACATACTGTACATAAAATATCAAAATGTACACCAAATATGTGTTATATATACTCTAAATAAACTATCAAAACTACTGTAATTATATTTAATATACTGTACATAAAATATCAAAAATTACACCAAATGTATATTATTTACTGTAAATAAAATATCAAAAAGTACAGTAAGTATATATGACACACCCTATGTAAAATATCAAAAACTACACCAAATATATATTATATAATTTACATAAAATATCAAAAGGGCACCAAATATATCTTATATACTGTACATAAAATATCAAATAGTACAGTAAATATATTTCATATATTGTACATATAATATTAACTAAAAGTACACCAAATACATTTTATATACTGTAAATAAATTATCAAAATTTACAGTAAATATATATTACATACTGTACATAAAATATCAAAAAGTACACCAAATATGTGTTATATATACTGTAAATATCAAAAACTACAGTAATTATATTCAATGTACTGTATATAAAATATCAAAAATTACACCAAATGTCAATTATATACTGTAAATAAAATATCCAAAATACAGTAAATATATATTACACACCCAATGTAAAATATCCAAATTTACACCAAATATATATTATATAATTTACAAAAAATATCGGAAGGACACCAAATATATCTTATATACTGTACGTAAAATATCAAAAACTACAGTAAACATATTTCATATATTGTACATATAATATTAACTAAAAGTACACCAAATACATTTTATATTCTGTAAATGAAATATCAAAAATAACAGTAAATATATATTACATACTGTACATAAAATATCAAAAAGTACACCAAATATGTGTTATATATACTGTAATTATCAAAAACTACAGTAATTATATTCAATGTACTGTATATAAATTATCAAAAATTACACCAAATGTAAATTATATACTGTAAATAAAATATCAAAAAGGACTGTAAATATATAATATACACCCTATGTAAAATATAAAAAACTACACCAAATATATATTATATAATTTACATAAAATATCAAAAGGACACCAAATATATCTTATATACTGTACATAAAATATCAAAAAGTACAGTATATATATTTCATATATTGTACATATATTGTTAAGTAAAAGTACACCAAATATATTTTGTATACCGTAAATAAAATATCAAAATGTACAGTAAATATATATTACATACTGTACATAAAATATCAAAATGTACAAACTAACAAACACTACAGTAATTATATTTAATACAGTGTACGTAAAATATGAAAAATTACACCAAATGTATATTATGTACTGTAAATAAAATATCAAAAAGACAGTAAATATATATGACACACCCTATGTAAAATATCAAAAACTACACCAAATATGTATTATATAATGTACATAAAATATCCAAAGCACACCATCTATATCTTATATACTGTACATAAAATATCAAAAAGAACAGTAAATATATTTCATATATTGTACATATAATATTAACTACAAGTACACCAAATACATTTTGTATACTGTAAATAAAATATCAAAATGTATAGTAAATATATATTACATACTGTACATACAATATCAAAAAGTACAACAAATATGTGTTATATATACTGTAAATAATCTATCAAAAACTACAGTACCTATATTTAATATACTGTACATAAAATATCAAAAATTACACCAAATGTATATTATATACGGTAAATAAAATATCAAAAAGACAAGAAATATATACTACACACCCTATGTAAAATAGCAAAAACTACACCGAATATATATTATATAATTTACATAAAATATCAAAAGGACACCAACTATATCTTATATACTGTACATAAAATATCAAAAAGTACAGGAAATATATTTCATATATTGTACATATAATATTAACTAAAAGTACACCAAATACATTTTATAGACTGTAAATAAAATATCAAATAGTACAGTAAATATATATTACATACTGTACATAAAATATCAAAATGTACACCAAATATGTGTTATATATACTGTAAATATACTATCAAAAACTACAATAATTATATTTAATATACTGTACATAAAATATCCAAAATGACACCAAATGTACATTATATACTGTATATAAAATATCAAAAAGTCAGTAAATATATACTACACACCCTATGTAAAATATCAAAAACTACGCCAAATATATATTATATATTTTACATAAAATATCAAAAGGACACCAAAGATATCTTATATACTGTACATAAAATATCAAAAATACAGTAAATATATTTCATATATTGTACATATAATATTAACTAAAAGTACACCAAATACATTTTATATACTGTAAATAAAATATCAAAAAGTTCAGTAAATATATATTACATAATGTACATAAAATATCAAAAAGTACACCAAATATGTGTTATATATACTGTAAATAAACTATCAAACACCACAGTAATTATATTTAATATACTGTACATAAAATATCAAAAATTACACCAAATGTATAGTACATACTGTTAATAAAATATCAAAAAGGACAGTAAATATACACTACACACCCTATGTAAATTATCAAAAACTACACCAAATATATATTATATAATTTATATAAAATATCAAAAGGACACCAAATATATATTATATACTATACATAAAGTATCAAAAAGTACAGTAAATATATTTCATATATTGTACATATAATATTAACTAAAAGTACATCAAATACATTTTATATACTGTAAATAAAATATCAAAATGTACAGTAAATATATGTTACATACTGTACATGAAATATCAAAAAGAACACCAAATATGTGTTATATATACTGTAAATAAACTATCAAAAACTACAGTACTTATATTTAATATACTGTACATAAAATATCAAAATTTACACGAAATGAATATTATATACTGTAAATAAAATATCAAAAAGGACAATAAATATATACTACACACCCTATGTAAAATATCGAAAACTACACCAAATATATATTATATAATTTACATAAAATATCAAAAGGACACCAAATATATATTATATACTGTACATAAAATATCAAAAAGTACAGTAAATACATTTCATATATTGTACATATAATATTAACTAAAAGTACACCAAATATAATTTGTATACTGTAAATATAATATCAAAAAGTACAGTAAATATATATTACATTCTGTACATAATATATCAAAAAGTACACAAAATATGTGTTATATATACTGTAAATAAACTATCAAAAACTACAGTAGTTATATTTAATATACTGTACATAAAATATCAAAAATGACACCAAATGTATATTATATACTGTAAATAAAATATCAAAAAGGACAGTAAATATATATGACACACCCTATGTAAAATATCAAAAACTACACCAAATATATATTATATAATTTACATAAAATATCAAAAGGACACCAAATATATCTTATGTACTGTACATAAAATAGCGAAAAGTACAGTAAATATAGTTCATATATTGTACATATATTAACTGAAAGTACACCAAATACATTTTATATACTGTAAATAAAATTTCAAAAAGTACAGTAAATATATATTACATACTGTACATAAAAGATCAAAAAGTACACCAAATATCTGCTATATATACTGTAAATAAACTATCAAAAACTACGGTAATTATATTTAATATACTGTACATAAAATATCAAAAATTACACCAAATGTATATTATATACTCTAATTAAAATATGAAAAAGGACAGTAAATATATATTACACTCTATGTAAATTATCAAAAACTACACGAAATATATATTATATAATTTACATAAAATATCAAAAGGACACCAAATATATATTATACACTGTACATAAAATATCAAAAATTACAGTAAATATTTTTCATATATTGTGCATATAATATTAACTAAAAGTACACCAAATACATTTTATAGACTGTAAATAAAATATCAAAAATACAGTAAATATATATTACATACTGTACATAAAATATCAAAATGTACACCAAATATGTGTGATATATACTGTAAATAAACTATCAAAAACTACAATAATTATATTTAATATACTGTACATAAAATATCCAAAATGACACCAAATGTACATTATATACTGTAAATAAAATATCAAAAAACAGTAAATATATACTACACACCCTATGTAAAATATCAAAAACTACACCAAATATATATTATATAATTTACATAAAATATCAAAAGGACACCAAATATATCTTATATACTGTACATAAAATATCAAAAAGTACAGTAAATATATATTACATACAATTCATAAAATATCAAAAAGTACACCAAATATGTGTTATATATACTGTAAATAAACTATCAAAAACTACAGTACTTATATATAATATACTGTACATAAAATATCAAAAATTACACCAAATGTATATTATATACTGTAAATAAAATATCAAAAAGGACAGTAAATATATATGACACATCCTATGTAAAATATCAAAATCTACAACAAATATATATTATATCGTTTACGGAAAATATCAAAAGGACACCAAATATATCTTATATACTGTACATAAAATATCAAAATGTACAGTAAATATATTTCATATATTGCACATATAATATTAACTAAATGTCCACCAAATACATTTTATATACTCTAAATAAAATATCAAAATACAGTAAATATATAGTACATACTCTACATAAAGTATCAAAAAGTACGCCAAATATGTGTTATATATACTGTAAATAAACTATCAAAAAGTACAGTAATTATATTTAATATACTGTACATAAAATATCAAAAATTACACGAAATGTATATTATATACTGTAAATAAAATATCAAAAAGACAGTAAATATATACTACACAACCTATGTAAAATATCAAAATCTACACCAAATATATATTATATAATTTACATAAAATATCAAAAGGACACCAAATATATCTTATATACTGTACATAAAATATCAAAAAGTACAGTAAATATATTTCATATACTGGACATATAATATTAACTAAAAATACACCAAATACATTTTATATACTGTAAATAAAATATCAAAAAGTACAGTAAATATATATTACATACAGTTCATAAAATATCAAAAAGTACACGAAATATGTGTTATATATAGTATAAATAAACTATCAAAAACTACAGTACTTATATTTAATATACTGTACATAAAATATCAAAAATTACACCAAATGTATATTATATACTGTAAATAAAATATCAAAAAGGACAGTAAATATATATGACACATCCTATGTAAAATATCAAAATCTACAACAAATATATATTATATAATTTACGTAAAATATCAAAAGGACACCAAATATATCTTATATACTCTACATAAAATATCAAAAAGTACAGTAAGTATATTTCATATATTGTACATATAATATTAACTAAATGTACACCAAATACATTTTATATACTGTAAATAAAATATCAAAATACAGTAAATATATATTACATACTCTACATAAAGTATCAAAAAGTACGCCAAATATGTGTTATATATACTGTAAATAAACTATCAAAAATTACAGTAATTATATTTAATATACTGTACATAAAATATCAAAAATTACACCAAATGTATATTATATACTGATAATAAAATATCAAACAGTACAGTAAAAATATACTACAAACCCTAAGTAAAATATCAAAAACTACACCAAATATATATTATATAATTTACATAATATATCAAAAGGACACCAAATATATCTTATATACTGTACAAAAAATATCAAAAAGTACAGTAAAGATATTTAATATATTTTACATATAATATTTACTAAAAGTACACCAAATACATTTTATATACTGTAAATAAAATATCAAAATATACAGTAAATTCATATTACATGCAGTAAATAAAATATCAAAAAGAACACCAAATATGTGTTATATGTACTGTAAATAAACTATCAAAAACTACAGAAATTATATTTAATATACTGTACATGAAATATCAAAAATTACAACAAATGTATATTATATACTGTAAATAAAATATCAAAAAGGACAGTAAATATATATTACACACACTATGTAAAATAACACAAACTACACCAAATATATGTTATATAATTTACATAAAATATCAAAAGGACACCAAATATATCTTTTATACTGTACATAAAATATCAAAATGTACAGTAAATATATTTCATATATTGTACATATAATATTAACTAAAAGTACACCAAATACATTTTAAATACTGTTAATAAAGTATCAAAAATTAGAGTTAATATATATTACATACTGTACCTAAAATATCAAAAAGTACAGCAAATATGTGTTATATATACTGTAAATAAACTATCAAATACTACAGTAATTATATTTAATATACTGTACATAAAATATCAAAAATTACACCAAATGAATATTATTTAATGTAAATAAAATATCAAAAATACAGTAAATATATATTACACACCATATGTAAAATATCATAATCTACACCAAATATATATTATATAATTTACATAAAATATCAAAAGAACACCAAATATATCTTATATACTGTACATAAAATATCAAAATGTACAGTAAATATATTTCATATATTGTACATATAATATTAACTAAAAGTTCACCAAATACATATTATATAGGTTAAATAAAATATCAAAAAGTACAGTAAATAGGTATTACATACTGTACATAAAATATCAAAAAGTACACCAAATATGTGTTATATATACTGTAAATAGACTATAAAAATCTACAGTAATTATATTTAGTATACTGTACATAAAATATAAAAAATTACTCCAAATGAATATTATAGACTGTAAATAAAATATCAAAAAGACAGTAAATATATATGACACAACCTATGTAAAACATCAAAATCTACACCTAATATGTATTATATAATTCACATAAAATATCAAAAGTACACCAATTATATATTATATACTGTACATAAAATATCAAAATTTACAGTAAATGTATTTCATATATTGTACATATAATATTAACTAAAAGTAAACCAAATACATTTTATATACTGTAAAGAAAATATCAAAATACAGTAAATATATATTACATACACTACATGAAATATCAAAAAGTACACCAAATATGTGTTTCATACACTGTAAATAAACTATCAAAAGCTACACTAATTATATTTAATATACTGTACATAAAATATCAAAAATTACACCAAATGTATATTATATACTGTAATTAAATTATCAAAAATTACAGTAAATATATATTACAAACCCTATGTAAAATATGAAAAACTACACCAAATATATATTATATAATTTACATAAAATATCAAAAGGCCACCAAATATATCTTATATACTGTACATAAAATATCAAAAACTACAGTAAATATGTTTTATATATTGTACTTATAATATTAACTAAAAGTACACCAATTGCATTTTATATACTGTAAATAAAATTTCAAAAACTACAGTAAATATATATTACATACTCTATATAAAATATCAAAAAGTACACCAAATATGTGTTATATATACTGTAAATAAACTATCAAAAACTACAGTAATTATATTTAATATACTGTACATAAAATATCAAAAATTACACCAAATGTATATTATATACTATAAATAAATATGAACAAGGACAGTAAATATATATTACACTCTATGCAAAATATCAAAAACTACACCAAATATATATTATATAATTTCCATAAAATATCAAAAGGACACCAAATATAAATTATATACTGTACATAAATATCAAAAAGTACATTAAATATATTTCATATATTGTACATATAATATTAACTAAAGTACACCAAATACATTTTATATACTGTAAATAAAATATCAAAAAGTACAGTAAATATATATTACATACAGTACATAAAATATCAAGTAGTACACCAAATATGTGTTATATATACTGTAAATAAACTATCAAAAACTACAGTAATTATAATTAATATATTGTACATATAATATTAACTAAAAGAACACCAAATACATTTTATATACTGTAAATAAAATATCAAAAGCACAGTAAATATATATTACATAAACTACATAAAATATCAAAAAGTACACCAAATATGTGTTTTATATACTGTAAATAAACTATCAAAAACTACAGTAATTATATTTAATATACTGTACATAAAATATCAAAAATTACACCAAATGTATATTATATACTGTAAATAAAATATCAAAATGGACAGTAAATATATACTACACACCCTATGTAAAATATCAAAAAGTACAGCAAATATATATTATATAATTTACATAAAATACCAAAAGGACACCAAATATATATTATATACTGTTCATAAAATATCGAAGAGTACTGTAAATATATTTCATATATTCTATATGTAATATTAACTAAATGTACACCAAATACATTTTATATACTGTAAATAAAATATCAAAAAGTACAGTAAATATATATTACATACTGCACATAAAATATCAAATAGTACACCAAATATGTGTTATATATAGTTTAAATAAACTATCAAAATCTACAGTAGTTATATTTAATATACTGTACATAAAATATCAAAAATTACACCAAATGTATATTATATACTGTAATTAAATTATCAAAAAGTACAGTAAATATATATTACACACACTATGTAAAATATCAAAAACTACACCAAATATATATTATATAATTTACATAAAATATCAAAAGGCCACCAAATATATCTTATATAGTGTACATAAACTATCAAAAACTACAGTAATTATATTTCATATATTGTACATATAATATTAACTAAAAGTACACCAAATACATTTTATATACTGTAAATAAAATATCAGAAAGTACAGTAAATCTATATTACATACACTACATAAAATATAAAAAGTACACCAAATATGTGTTATATACACTGTAAATACACTATCAAAAACAACAGTAATTATATTTAATATACTGTACATAAAATATCAAAAATTACACCAAATGTATATTATAAACTGTAAATAAAATATCAAAAAGGACAGTAAATATATACTACACACCCTATGTAAAATATCATAAACTACACCAAATACATATTATATAATTTACATAAAATAACAAAAGGACAACAAATATATATTATATACTGTACATAAAATATCGAAAAGTACAGTAAATATATTTCATATCTTCTACATGTAATATTAACTAAAAGTACACCAAATACATTTTATATACTGTAAATAAAATATCAAAAATACAGTAAATACATATTACATACTGTACATAAATTATCAAATTGTACACCAAATATGTGTTATATATACTGTAAATAAAGTATCAAAATCTACATTAATTATATTTAATATACTGTACATAAAATATCAAAAATTACACCAAATGTGTATTTTAGACTGTAAATAAAATATCAAACAGGAAAGTAAATATATAGTACACACCCTATGTAAAATATCAAAAACTACACCAAATATATATTACATAGTTTACATAAAATATCAAAAGGACACCAAATATTTCTTATACACTGTACATAAAATATCAAAATGTACAGTAAATACATTTCATATATTGTATATATAATATTAACGAAAAGAACACCAAATACATTTTAAATATTAGAAATAAAATATCAAACTGTACGGTAAATATATACTACATGCTGTACATAATATATCAAAAATTACACCAAATATGTGTTTTATATACTATAAATAAACTATCAAAATCTACAGTAATTATATTTAATATACTGTACATAAAATATCAATAATGACACCAAATGTATATTTTATACTGAAAATAAAATATCAAAAAGACAGTAAATGTACATGACACAACCTATGTAAAATATGAAAAACTACACCAAATATACATTATTTAATTTACATAAAATATCAAAAGGACACCAAATATATCTTATATACTGTACATAAAATATCAAAAAGTACAGTAAATATATTTCATATATTGTACATGTAATATTAACTAAAAGTACACCAAATACATTTTATATACTGTAAATAAAATATCAAAAATTAGAGTAAATATATATTACATACTGTACATAAAATATCAAATAGTACACAAAATATGTGTTATATATACTGTAAATAAACTATCAAAATCTACAGTAATTATATTTAATATACTGTACTTAAAATATCAAAAATTACACCAAACGTATATTTTAGACTGTAAATAAAATATCAAAAAGGAAAGTAAATATATAGTACACACCCTATGTAAAATATCAAAAATTACACCAAATTTATATTATATAATTAACATAAAATATGAAAAGGAAACCAAATATATCTTATATACTGTACATAAAATATCAAAAAGTACAGTAAATATATTTCATATATTGTACATATAATATTAACTAAAAGTACACCAAATACATTTTATATACTGTGAATAAAATATCAAAAAGTACTGTAAATGTATATTGCATACTCTACATAAAATATCAAAAAGTACACCAAATATGTGTTACATATACTGTAAATAAAATATAACAAACTACAGTAATTATAATTAATATACTGTACATAAAATATCAATAATGACACCAAATGTATATTATATACTGCAAATAAAATATCAAAATGGAAAGTAAATATATATGACACACCCTATGTAAAATATCAAAAACTACACCAAATATATATTATGTAATTTATATAAAATATCAAAAGGACACCAAATATATCTTATATACTCTTCATAAAATATCAAAAAGTTCAGTAAATACATTTCTTATATTGTACATATAATATTAACTAAAAGTACACCAAATACATTTTATATACTGTAAATAAAAAATCAAAAAGTACAGTAAATATATATTACATACTGTACATAAAATATCAAATAGTACACCAAATATTTGTTATATATATTGTAAATAAACTATCAAAAACTGCAGTAATTATATTTAATATACTGTACATAAAATATCAAAAATTACACCAAATGTATATTATATACTGTAAATAAAATATCAAAAAGACAGTAAATATATACTACACACCCTATGTAAAATATCAAAAACTACAGCAAATATATATTATATAATTTACATAAAATATCAAAAGGTCACCAAATATATCTTATACACCGTACATAAAATATCAAAAAGTACAGTAAATATATTTCATATATTGTACTTATAATATTAAATAAAGTAACACAAATACATTTTATATACTGTGAATAAAATATCAAAAAGTACAGTAAATACATATTACATACAGTACATAAAATATCAAGAAGTACACCAAATATGTGTTATATATACTGTAAATAAAATATCAAAAACTACAGTAATTATATTTAATATACTGTACATAAAATATCAAAAATTTCACCAAATGTATGTTATTTACTGTAAATAAAATATAAAAAAAACAGTAAATATATATGACACACCTTATGTAAAATATCACAATCTACACCAAATATATATTATATAATTTACATAAAATATCAAAAGTACACCAAATATATCTTATATACTGTACATAAAATATCAAAATGTACAGTAAATATATTTCATATATTGTACATATAATATTAACTAACAGTACACCAAATACATTTTATATACTGTAAATAAAATATCAAAAACTACAGTAAATATATATTACACACCATATGTAAAGTATCACAATCTACACCAAATATATATTATATAATTTACAGAAACTATCAAAAGGACACCAAATATATCTTACATACTGTACATAAAATATCAAAAAGTACAGTAAATATATTTCATATATTGTACATATAATATTAACTAAAAGTACACCAAATACATTTTATATAGCGTAAATAAAATATCAAAAATTACAGTGAATACATATTACATACTGTAGATAAAATACCAAAAAGTACACAAAATATGTGTTATATATACTGTAAATAAACTATCAAAAACTACAGTAATTATATTTAATTTACTGTACATAAAATATAAAAAATTACACCAAATGTACATTATTTACTGTAAATAAAGCACCAAAAATTACAGTAAATATATATTACACACACTATGTAAAATATCAAAAACTACACCAAATATATATTATATAATTTACATAAAATATCAAAAGGACACAAAATATACCTTATATACTGTACATAAAATATCAAAATGTACAGTAAATATATTTCATATATTGTATATATAATATTAACTAAAAGTACAACGAATATATTTTATATACTGTAAATAAAATATGAAAAATTACAGTAACTATATATTACATACTGTACATATATTATCAAAAAGTACACCAAATATGTGTTATATATACACTAAATAAACTATCAAAAACTACAGTAATTATATTTAATATACTGTACATAAAATATAAAAAATTACACCAAATGTATGTTATTTACAGTACATAAAATATCAAAAAGTGCACTAAATATATATTACACACAATATGTAAAATATCACAATCTACACCAAATATATATTATATAATTTTCATAAGATATCAAAAGTACACCAAATATATCTTATATACTTTACATAAAATAACAAAAAGTACAGTAAATATATTTCATATATTGTACATATAATATTAACTAAAAGGACACCAAATACATTTTATATAGTGTAAATAAAATATCAAAAATTACAGTGAATATATATTACATACTGTACATAAAATATCAAAAAGTACACCAAATATGTGTTATATATACTGTAAATAAACTATCAAAATCTACAGTAATTATATTTAATATACTGTACATAAAATATCAAAAATTACACCAAATGTATATTTTTTACTGTAAATAAAATACCAAAAAGTACAGTAAATATATATTACACACCCTATGTAAAATATCACAAACTACACCAAATATATATTATATAATTTACATAAAATATCAAAAGGACACCAAATATACCTTATATACTGTACAAAAAATATCAAAATGTACAGTAAATATATTTCATATATTGTATATATAATATTAAATAAGTACACCAAATACATTTTATATACTGTAAATAAATTATAAAAAATTACAGAAATTATATATTACATACTGTACATAAAATATCAAAAACTACACCAAATATGTGTTATATATACCGTAAATAAACTATCAAAAACTACAGTAATTATATTTAATATACTGTACATAAAATATCAAAAAATACACCAAATGTATATTATTTACTGTAAATAAAATATCAAAAATTACAGTAAATATATATTACACACCCTATGTAAAATATCAAAAACTACACCAAATATATATTATAAAATTCACATAAAATATCAAAAGGACACCAAATATATATTATCTACTGTACATAAAATATCAAAAAGTACAGTAAATATATTTCATATATTGTATATATAATATTAACTAAAAGTAAACCAAATACATTTTATATACTGTAAATAAAATATCAAAATGTACAGTAAATATATATTACATACTGTACATAAAATATCAAAATGTACACCAAATATGTGTTATATATACTCTAAATAAACTATCAAAACTACTGTAATTATATTTAATATACTGTACATAAAATATGAAAAATTACACCAAATGTATATTATTTACTGTAAATAAAATATCAAAAAGTACAGTAAGTATATATGACACACCCTATGTAAAATATCAAAAACTACACCAAATATATATTATATAATTTACATAAAATATCAAAAGGGCACCAAATATATCTTATATACTGTACATAAAATATCAAATAGTACAGTAAATATATTTCATATATTGTACATATAATATTAACTAAAAGTACACCAAATACATTTTATATACTGTAAATAAATTATCAAAATTTACAGTAAATATATATTACATACTGTACATAAAATATCAAAAAGTACACCAAATATGTGTTATATATACTGTAAATATCAAAAACTACAGTAATTATATTCAATGTACTGTATATAAAATATCAAAAATTACACCAAATGTCAATTATATACTGTAAATAAAATATCCAAAATACAGTAAATATATATTACACACCCAATGTAAAATATCCAAATTTACACCAAATATATATTATATAATTTACAAAAAATATCGGAAGGACACCAAATATATCTTATATACTGTACGTAAAATATCAAAAACTACAGTAAACATATTTCATATATTGTACATATAATATTAACTAAAAGTACACCAAATACATTTTATATTCTGTAAATGAAATATCAAAAATAACAGTAAATATATATTACATACTGTACATAAAATATCAAAAAGTACACCAAATATGTGTTATATATACTGTAATTATCAAAAACTACAGTAATTATATTCAATGTACTGTATATAAATTATCAAAAATTACACCAAATGTAAATTATATACTGTAAATAAAATATCAAAAAGGACTGTAAATATATAATATACACCCTATGTAAAATATAAAAAACTACACCAAATATATATTATATAATTTACATAAAATATCAAAAGGACACCAAATATATCTTATATACTGTACATAAAATATCAAAAAGTACAGTATATATATTTCATATATTGTACATATATTGTTAAGTAAAAGTACACCAAATATATTTTGTATACCGTAAATAAAATATCAAAATGTACAGTAAATATATATTACATACTGTACATAAAATATCAAAATGTACACCAAATATGTGTAATATATACTGTAAATAAACTATCAAAAACTACACTAATTATATTTAATATACTGTACATATAATATCAAAAATTACACCAAATGTATATTATATACTGTAAATAAAATATCAAAAAGTACAGTAAATATATATTACACACCCTATGTAAAATATCACAATCTACACCAAATATATATTATATAATTTACATAAAATATCAAAAGGACACAAAATATATCTTCTATACTGTACATAAAATATCAAAATGTACAGTAAATATATTTCATATATTGTATATATAATATTAACTAAAAGTACACCAAATACATTTTATATACTGTAAATAAATTATAAAAAATTACAGAAAATATATATTACATACTGTACATAAAATATCAAAAACTGCACCAAATATGTGTTATATATACTGTAAATAAACTATCAAAAACTACAGTAATTATATTTAATATACTGTACACAAAATATCAAAAAATACACCAAATGTATATTATTTACTGTAAATAAAATATCAAAAATTACAGTAAATATATATTACACACCCTATGTAAAATATCAGAAACTACACCAAATATATATTATAAAATTCACATAAAATATCAAAAGGACACCAAATATATATTATCTACTGTACATAAAATATCAAAATCTACAGTAAATATATTTCATATATTGTATATATAATATTAACTAAAAGTACACCAAATACATTTTATATACTGTAAATAAAATATCAAAAAGTACAGTAAATATATATTACATACTGTACATAAAATATCAAAATGTACACCAAATATGTGTTATATATACTCTAAATAAACTATCAAAACTACAGTAATTATATTTAATATACTGTACATAAAATATCAAAAATTACACCAAATGAATATTATTTACTGTAAATAAAATATCAAAAAGTAGAGTAAATATATATGACACACCCTATGTAAAATATCAAAAACTACACCAAATGTATATTATATAATTTACATAAAATATCAAAAGGACACCAAATATGTCTTATATACTGTACATAAAATATCAAATAGTACAGTAAATATATTTCATATATTGTACAAATAATATTAACTAAAAGTACACCAAATACATTTTATATACTGTAAATAAATTATCAAAATTTACAGTAAATATATATTACATACTGTACATAAAATATCAAAAAGTACACCAAATATGTGTTATATATACTGTAAATATCAAAATATACAGTAATTATATTCAATCTACTGTATATAAAATATCAAAAATTACACCAAATATCAATTATATGGTGTAAATAAAATATCCAAAATACAGTAAATATATATTACACACCCTATGTAAAATATCCAAATTTACACCAAATATATATTATATAATTTACAAAAAATATCGGAAGGACACTAAATATATCTAATATACTGTACGTAAAATATCAAAAACTACAGTAAATATATTTCATATATTGTACATATAATATTAACTAAAAGTACACCAAATACATTTTATATTCTGTAAATGAAATATCAAAAATTACAGTAAATATATATTACATACTGTACATAAAATATCAAAAAGTACACCAAATATGTGTTATATATACTGTAATTATCAAAAACTACAGTAATTATATTCAATGTACTTTATATAAATTATCAAAAATTACACCAAATGTAAATTATATACTGTAAATAAAATATCAAAAAGGACAGTAAATATATACTACACACCCTTTGTAAAATATAAAAAACTACACCAGATGTATATTATATAATTTACATAAAATATCAAAAGGACACCAAATATATCTTATATACTGTACATAAAATATCAAAAAGTACAGTATATATATTTCATATATTGTACATATATTATTAACTAAAAGTACACCAAATACTTTTTCTATACTGTAAATAAAATATCAAAAATTTCAGTAAATATATATTACATACTGTACATAAAATATCAAATAGTACACCAAATACGTGTTATATATACTGTAAATAAACTATAAAAAACTACAGTAATTATATTAAATATACTGTACATAAAATATCAAAAATTACTCCAAATGTACATTATATAGTGTAAATAAAATATCCAAAATACAGTAAATATATATTACACACCCTATGTAAAATATCAAAAATTACACCAAATATATATTTTTCACTTTACAAAAAATATCGGAAGGACACCAAATATATCTTATATACTGTACGTAAAATATCAAAAACTACAGTAAATATATTTCATATATTGTACATATAATATTAACTAAAAATACAACAAATACATTTTGTATACTTTAAATAAAATATCAAAAACTACAGTAAATATATATTGCATACTGTACATATAATATCAAAAAGTACACCAAACTTGTTATATATACTGTAAATAAACTTTCAAAAACTACAGTAATTATATTTAATATACTTTTCATAAAATATCAAAAATTACAGCAAATGTATATCATATACTGTAAATAAAATATGAAAAAGGACAGTAAATATTTACTACACACCCTATGTAAAATATCAAAAACTACACCAAATATATATTATATAATTTACATAAAATATCAAAAGAACACCAAATATAAATTATATACTGTACATAAAATATCAAAAATACAGTAAATATATTTCATATATTGTGCATATAATATTAAATAAAAGTACACCAAATACATTTTATATACTGTAAAAAAAGTATCAAAAATTACAGTAAATATATATTACATACTGTATATAAAATATCAAAAAGTACACCAAATATGTGTTATATATACTGTAATTATCAAAAACTACAGTAATTATATTCAATGTACTGTATATAAATTTTCAAAAATTACACCAAATGTAAATTATATACTGTAAATAAAATATCAAAAAGGACAGTAAATATATACTACACACCCTATGTAAAATATCAGAAACTACACCAAATATATCTTATATAATTTACATAAAATATCAAAAGGACACCAAATATATCTTATATACTGTACATAAAATGTCAAAATATACAGTAAATATATTTCATATATTGTACATATACTATTAACTAAAAGTACACCAAATACATTTTATATACTGTAAATAAAATGTCAAAAAGTACTGTAAATATATATTATATACCATATGTAAAATATCACAATCTACACAAAATATATATTATATAATTTACATAAAATATCAAAAGGACCCCAAATATATCTTATATACTGTACATAAAATATCAAAATGTACAGTAAATATATTTCATATATTGTACGTATAATATTAACTAAAAGTACACCAAATACATTTTATATAGTGTAAATAATATATCAAAAATTACAGTGAATATATATTACATACTGTAGATAAAATATCAAAAAGTACACCACATATGTGTTATATATACTGTAAATAAACTATCAAAAACTACAGTAATTATATTTAATATATTGTACATAAAATATCAAAAATTACACCAAATGTACATTATTTACTGTAAATAAATTACCAAAAAGTACAGTAAATATATATTACACACCCTATGTAAAATATCACAAACTACACCAAATATATATTATATAATTTACACAAAATATCAAAAGGACACCAAATATACCTTATATACTGTACATAAAATATCAAAATGTACAGTAAATATATTTCATATATTGTATATATAATATTAACTAAAAGTACACCGAATACATTTTATATACTGTAAAAAAAATATGAAAAATTACAGTAAATATATATTACATACTGTACATATATTATCAAAAAGTACACCAAATATGTGTTATATATACTCTAAATAAACTATGAAAAACTATGGTAATTATATTTAATATACTGTACATAAAATATCAAATATTACACCAAATGTATGTTATTTACTGTAAATAAAATATCAAAAAGTACAGTAAATATATATTACACACCATATGTAAAATATCACAATCTACAAAAAATATATACTATATAATTTACATAAAATATCAAAAGGACACCAAATACATCTTATATACTGTACATAAAATATCAAAATATACAGTAAATATATTTCATATATTGTACATATAATATTAACTAAAAGTACACCAAATACATTTTTTATAGTGTAAAAAAAATATCAAAAAGTACAGTAAATATATATTACACACCATATGTAAAATATCACAATCTACACCAAATATATATTATATAATATACATTAAATATCAAAAGGACACCAAATATATCTTATATACTGTACATAAAATATCAAAATAACAGTAAACATATTTCATATATTGTACATATAATATTAACAAAAAGTACACCAAATACATTTTATATAGTGTAAAAAAAATATCAAAATTACAGTGAATATATATTACATACTGCAGATAAAATATCAAAAAGTACACCAAATATGTGTTATATATACTGTAAATAAACTATCAAAAACTACAGTAATTATATTTAATATACTGTACATAAAATATCAGAAATTACACCTAATGTATATTATTTACTGTAAATAAAATATCAAATAGTACAATCAATATATATTACACACCCTATGTAAAATATCACAAACTACACCAAATATATATTTTATAATTTACATAAAATATCAAAAGGGCCCCAAATATACCTTATATACTGTACATAAAATATCAAAATGTACAGTAAATATATTTCATATATTGTATATATAATATTAACTAAAAGTACACCGAATACATTTTATATACTGTCAATAAAATATCAAAAATTACAGTAAATGTAAATTACATACTGTACATATATTATCAAAAAGTACACCAAATATGTGTTACATATACTGTAAATAAACTATGAAAAACTACAGTAATTATATTTAATATACTGTACAAAAAATATCAAAAATTTCACCAAATGTATGTTATTTACTGTAAATAAAATATCAAAAAGAACAGTAAATATATATGACACACCTTATGTAAAATATCACAATCTACACCAAATATATATTATATAATTTACATAAAATATCAAAAGTACACCAAATATATCTTATATACTGTACATAAAATATCAAAATGTACAGTAAATATATTTCATATATTGTACATATAATATTAACTAACAGTACACCAAATACATTTTATATACTGTAAATAAAATATCAAAAACTACAGTAAATATATATTACACACCATATGTAAAGTATCACAATCTACACCAAATATATATTATATAATTTACAGAAACTATCAAAAGGACACCAAATATATCTTACATACTGTACATAAAATATCAAAAAGTACAGTAAATATATTTCATATATTGTACATATAATATTAACTAAAAGTACACCAAATACATTTTATATAGCGTAAATAAAATATCAAAAATTACAGTGAATACATATTACATACTGTAGATAAAATACCAAAAAGTACACAAAATATGTGTTATATATACTGTAAATAAACTCTCAAAAACTACAGTAATTATATTTAATTTACTGTACATAAAATATAAAAAATTACACCAAATGTACATTATTTACTGTAAATAAAGCACCAAAAATTACAGTAAATATATATTACACACACTATGTAAAATATCAAAAACTACACCAAATATATATTATATAATTTACATAAAATATCAAAAGGACACAAAATATACCTTATATACTGTACATAAAATATCAAAATGTACAGTAAATATATTTCATATATTGTATATATAATATTAACTAAAAGTACAACGAATATATTTTATATACTGTAAATAAAATATGAAAAATTACAGTAACTATATATTACATACTGTACATATATTATCAAAAAGTACACCAAATATGTGTTATATATACACTAAATAAACTATCAAAAACTACAGTAATTATATTTAATATACTGTACATAAAATATAAAAAATTACACCAAATGTATGTTATTTACAGTACATAAAATATCAAAAAGTGCACTAAATATATATTACACACAATATGTAAAATATCACAATCTACACCAAATATATATTATATAATTTTCATAAGATATCAAAAGTACACCAAATATATCTTATATACTTTACATAAAATATCAAAAATTACAGTAAATATATTTCATATATTGTACATATAATATTAACTAAAACTACACCAAATACATTTTACATACTGTAAATAAAATATCAAAAATTACAGTAAGTATATATTATCTACTGTACATAAAATATCAAAAAGTACACCAAATATGTGTTATATATACTCTAAATAAACTATCAAAAACTACAGTAATTATATTTAATATACTGTACACAAAATATCAAAAAATACACCAAATGTATATTATTTACTGTAAATAAAATATCAAAAATTACAGTAAATATATATTACACACCCTATGTAAAATATCAGAAACTACACCAAATATATATTATAAAATTCACATAAAATATCAAAAGGACACCAAATATATATTATCTACTGTACATAAAATATCAAAATGTACAGTAAATATATTTCATATATTGTATATATAATATTAACTAAAAGTACACCAAATACATTTTATATACTGTAAATAAAATATCAAAAAGTACAGTAAATATATATTACATACTGTACATAAAATATCAAAATGTACACCAAATATGTGTTATATATACTCTAAATAAACTATCAAAACTACAGTAATTATATTTAATATACTGTACATAAAATATCAAAAATTACACCAAATGAATAGTATTTACTGTAAATACAATATCAAAAAGTAGAGTAAATATATATGACACACCCTATGTAAAATATCAAAAACTACACCAAATGTATATTATATAATTTACATAAAATATCAAAAGGACACCAAATATGTCTTATATACTGTACATAAAATATCAAATAGTACAGTAAATATATTTCATATATTGTACAAATAATATTAACTAAAAGTACACCAAATACATTTTATATACTGTAAATAAATTATCAAAATTTACAGTAAATATATATTACATACTGTACATAAAATATCAAAAAGTACACCAAATATGTGTTATATATACTGTAAATATCAAAATATACAGTAATTATATTCAATCTACTGTATATAAAATATCAAAAATTACACCAAATATCAATTATATGGTGTAAATAAAATATCCAAAATACAGTAAATATATATTACACACCCAATGTAAAATATCCAAATTTACACCAAATATATATTATATAATTTACAAAAAATATCGGAAGGACACTAAATATATCTAATATACTGTACGTAAAATATCAAAAACTACAGTAAATATATTTCATATATTGTACATATAATATTAACTAAAAGTACACCAAATACATTTTATATTCTGTAAATGAAATATCAAAAATTACAGTAAATATATATTACATACTGTACATAAAATATCAAAAAGTACACCAAATATGTGTTATATATACTGTAATTATCAAAAACTACAGTAATTATATTCAATGTACTTTATATAAATTATCAAAAATTACACCAAATGTAAATTATATACTGTAAATAAAATATCAAAAAGGACAGTAAATATATACTACACACCCTTTGTAAAATATAAAAAACTACACCAGATGTATATTATATAATTTACATAAAATATCAAAAGGACACCAAATATATCTTATATACTGTACATAAAATATCAAAAAGTACAGTATATATATTTCATATATTGTACATATATTATTAACTAAAAGTACACCAAATACTTTTTCTATACTGTAAATAAAATATCAAAAATTTCAGTAAATATATATTACATACTGTACATAAAATATCAAATAGTACACCAAATACGTGTTATATATACTGTAAATAAACTATAAAAAACTACAGTAATTATATTAAATATACTGTACATAAAATATCAAAAATTACTCCAAATGTACATTATATAGTGTAAATAAAATATCCAAAATACAGTAAATATATATTACACACCCTATGTAAAATATCAAAAATTACACCAAATATATATTATACACTTTACAAAAAATATCGGAAGGACACCAAATATATCTTATATACTGTACGTAAAATATCAAAAACTACAGTAAATATATTTCATATATTGTACATATAATATTAACTAAAAATACAACAAATACATTTTGTATACTTTAAATAAAATATCAAAAACTACAGTAAATATATATTGCATACTGTACATATAATATCAAAAAGTACACCAAACGTGTTATATATACTGTAAATAAACTTTCAAAAACTACAGTAATTATATTTAATATACTTTTCATAAAATATCAAAAATTACAGCAAATGTATATCATATACTGTAAATAAAATATCAAAAAGGACAGTAAATATTTACTACACACCCTATGTAAAATATCAAAAACTACACCAAATATATATTATATAATTTACATAAAATATCAAAAGAACACCAAATATAAATTATATACTGTACATAAAATATCAAAAATACAGTAAATATATTTCATATATTGTGCATATAATATTAAATAAAAGTACACCAAATACATTTTATATACTGTAAAAAAAGTATCAAAAATTACAGTAAATATATATTACATACTGTATATAAAATATCAAAAAGTACACCAAATATGTGTTATATATACTGTAATTATCAAAAACTACAGTAATTATATTCAATGTACTGTATATAAATTTTCAAAAATTACACCAAATGTAAATTATATACTGTAAATAAAATATCAAAAAGGACAGTAAATATATACTACACACCCTATGTAAAATATCAGAAACTACACCAAATATATCTTATATAATTTACATAAAATATCAAAAGGACACCAAATATATCTTATATACTGTACATAAAATGTCAAAATATACAGTAAATATATTTCATATATTGTACATATACTATTAACTAAAAGTACACCAAATACATTTTATATACTGTAAATAAAATGTCAAAAAGTACTGTAAATATATATTATATACCATATGTAAAATATCACAATCTACACAAAATATATATTATATAATTTACATAAAATATCAAAAGGACCCCAAATATATCTTATATACTGTACATAAAATATCAAAATGTACAGTAAATATATTTCATATATTGTACGTATAATATTAACTAAAAGTACACCAAATACATTTTATATAGTGTAAATAATATATCAAAAATTACAGTGAATATATATTACATACTGTAGATAAAATATCAAAAAGTACACCACATATGTGTTATATATACTGTAAATAAACTATCAAAAACTACAGTAATTATATTTAATATATTGTACATAAAATATCAAAAATTACACCAAATGTACATTATTTACTGTAAATAAATTACCAAAAAGTACAGTAAATATATATTACACACCCTATGTAAAATATCACAAACTACACCAAATATATATTATATAATTTACACAAAATATCAAAAGGACACCAAATATACCTTATATACTGTACATAAAATATCAAAATGTACAGTAAATATATTTCATATATTGTATATATAATATTAACTAAAAGTACACCGAATACATTTTATATACTGTAAAAAAAATATCAAAAATTACAGTAAATATATATTACATACTGTACATATATTATCAAAAAGTACACCAAATATGTGTTATATATACTCTAAATAAACTATGAAAAACTACGGTAATTATATTTAATATACTGTACATAAAATATCAAATATTACACCAAATGTATGTTATTTACTGTAAATAAAATATCAAAAAGTACAGTAAATATATATTACACACCATATGTAAAATATCACAATCTACAAAAAATATATACTATATAATTTACATAAAATATCAAAAGGACACCAAATACATCTTATATACTGTACATAAAATATCAAAATGTACAGTAAATATATTTCATATATTGTACATATAATATTAACTAAAAGTACACCAAATACATTTTTTATAGTGTAAAAAAATATCAAAAAGTACAGTAAATATATATTACACACCATATGTAAAATATCACAATCTACACCAAATATATATTATATAATATACATTAAATATCAAAAGGACACCAAATATATCTTATATACTGTACATAAAATATCAAAATAACAGTAAATATATTTCATATATTGTACATATAATATTAACAAAAAGTACACCAAATACATTTTATATAGTGTAAAAAAAAATCAAAATTACAGTGAATATATATTACATACTGCAGATAAAATATCAAAAAGTACACCAAATATGTGTTATATATACTGTAAATAAACTATCAAAAACTACAGTAATTATATTTAATATACTGTACATAAAATATCAGAAATTACACCTAATGTATATTATTTACTGTAAATAAAATATCAAATAGTACAATAAATATATATTACACACCCTATGTAAAATATCACAAACTACACCAAATATATATTATATAATTTACATAAAATCTCAAAAGGGCCCCAAATATACCTTATATACTGTACATAAAATATCAAAATGTACAGTAAATATATTTCATATATTGTATATATAATATTAACTAAAAGTACACCGAATACATTTTATATACTGTCAATAAAATATCAAAAATTACAGTAAATGTAAATTACATACTGTACATATATTATCAAAAAGTACACCAAATATGTGTTACATATACTGTAAATAAACTATGAAAAACTACAGTAATTATATTTAATATACTGTACAAAAAATATCAAAAATTTCACCAAATGTATGTTATTTACTGTAAATAAAATATCAAAAAGAACAGTAAATATATATGACACACCTTATGTAAAATATCACAATCTACACCAAATATATATTATATAATATACATAAAATATCAAAAGTACACCAAATATATCTTATATACTGTACATAAAATATCAAAATGTACAGTAAATATATTTCATATATTGTACATATAATATTAACTAACAGTACACCAAATACATTTTATATACTGTATATAAAATATCAAAAACTACAGTAAATATATATTACACACCATATGTACAGTATCACAATCTACACCAAATATATATTATATAATTTACAGAAACTATCAAAAGGACACCAAATATATCTTATATACTGTACATAAAATATCAAAAAGTACAGTAAATATATTTCATATATTGTACATATAATATTAACTAAAAGTACACCAAATACATTTTATATAGCGTAAATAAAATATCAAAAATTACAGTGAATATATATTACATACTGTAGATAAAATACCAAAAAGTACACAAAATATGTGTTATACATACTGTAAATAAACTATCAAAAACTACAGTAATTATATTTAATTTACTGTACATAAAATATCAAAAATTACACCAAATGTATATTATTTACTGTAAATAAAGCACCAAAAATTACAGTAAATATATATTACACACACTATGTAAAATATCAAAAACTACACCAAATATATATTATATAATTTACATAAAATATCAAAAGGACACAAAATATACCTTATATACTGTACATAAAATATCAAAATGTACAGTAAATATATTTCATATATTGTATATATAATATTAACTAAAAGTACAACGAATATATTTTATATACTGTAAATAAAATATGAAAAATTACAGTAACTATATATTAAATACTGTACATATATTATCAAAAAGTACACCAAATATGTGTTATATATTCACTAAATAAACTATCAAAAACTACAGTAATTATATTTAATATACTGTACATAAAATATAAAAAATTACACCAAATGTATGTTATTTACAGTAAATAAAATATCAAAAAGTGCACTAAATATATATTACACACCATATGTAAAATATCACAATCTACACCAAATATATATTATATAATTTTCATAAGATATCAAAAGTACACCAAATATATCTTATATACTGTACATAAAATACCAAAAAGTACAGTAAATATATTTCATATATTGTACATATAATATTAACTAAAAGTACACCAAATACATTTTATATAGTGTAAATAAAATATCAAAAATTACAGTGAATATATATTACATACTGTACATAAAATATCAAAAAGTACACCAAATATGTGTTATATATACTGTAATTATCAAAAACTACAGTAATTATATTCAATGTACTGTATATAAATTTTCAAAAATTACACCAAATATAAATTATATACTGTAAATAAAATATCAAAAAGGACAGTAAATATATACTACACACCCTATGTAAAATATCAGAAACTACACCAAATATATGTTATATAATTTACATAAAATATCAAAAGGACACCAAATATATCTTATATGCTGTACATAAAATATCAAAAAGTACAGTATATATATTTCATATATTGTACATATATTATTAACTAAAAGTACACCAAATACATTTTATATACTGTAAATAAAATATCAAAAATTACAGTACATATATTACATACTGTACATAAAATATCAAAAAGTACACCAAATATGTGTTATATATACTGTAAACTATAAAAAACTTCAGTAATTATATACAATATATTGTACATAAAATATCAAAAATCACACCAAATGTATATTATAATCTGTAAATAAAATATCAAATAGGACAGTGAATATATATGACACACATTATGTTAAATATCAAAAACTACACCAAATATATATTATATAATTTACAAAAAAATATCAAAAGGACACAAAATATATCTTATATAATGTACATAAAATATCAGAAATTACACCAAATGTATATTATAAACTGTAAATAAAATATCCAAAAGGACAGTAAATATATATTACACACCCTATGTAAAATATCAAATACTACACCAAATATATATTATATAATTTACATAAAATATCAAAAGGCCTCCAAGTATATCTTATATACTGTACATGAAATATCAAAAAGTACAGTAAATATGTTTCATACATTGTACATATAATATTAACTAAAAGTACACCAAATACATTTTATATACTGTAAATAAAATATCAAAATCCTGTAAATATATATTACATACTTTACATAAAATATCAAAATGTACACCAAATATGTGTTATATATACTGTAAATAAACTATCAAAAACTACAGTAATTATATTTAATATACTGTACATAAAATATCAAAAATTACACCAAATGTATATTATATACTGGAAATAAAATATCAAAAAGGACAGTAAATATATATGACACACCCTATGTAAAATACGAAAAACTACACCAAATATATATTATATAATTTACATGAAATATCAAAAGGACACCAAATATATATTATATACTGTACATAATATATTAAAAAGTACAGTAAATATATTTAATATATTGTGCATATAATATTAACTAAATGCACACCAAATACATTATATGGACTGTAAATAAAATATCAAAAAGTACAGTAAATATATATTACATACTGTACATAAAATATCAAAAAGTACACCAAATATGTGTTATATATACTGTAAATAAACTATCAAAAACTACAGTAATTATATCTAATATACTGTACATAAAATATCAAAAATTACTACACCAAATGTATATTATTTACTTTAAATAAAATATCAAAAAGTACAGTAAATATATATTACACACCCTATGTAAAATATCACAAACTACACCAAATATATATTATACAATTTACATAAAATATCAAAAGGACACCAAATACACCTTATATACTGTACATAAAATATCAAAATGTACAGTAAATATATTTCATATATTGAACATATAATATTAACTAAAAGTACAACAAATACATTTTATATAGTGTAAATAAAATATCAAAAAGTACAGTAAATATATATTACACACCATATGTAAAATATCACAATCTAGGCCAAATATATATTATATAATTTACATAAAATATCAAAAGGACACCAAATACATCTTATATAATGTACATAAAATATCAAAATGTACGGTAAATATATTTCATGTATTGTACATATAATATTAACTAAAAGTACACCAAATACATTTTATATATTGTAAATAAAATATCAAATATTACAGTGAATATATATTACATACTGTACATAAAATATCAAAAAGTACACCAAATATGTGTTATATATACTGTAAATAAACTATCAAAAACTACAGTAATTATATTTAATTTACTGTACATAAAATATCAAAAATTACACAAAATGTATATTATTTACTGTAAATAAAATAACAAAAATTACAGTAAATATATATTACACACCCTATGTAAAATATCAAAAACTACACCAAATATATATTATATAATTTACAGAAAATATCAAAAGGACACCAAATATACCTTATACACTGTACATATAATATCAAAATGTTCAGTAAATATATTTCATATATTGTACATATAATATTAACTAAAAGTACACCAAATACATTTTATATACTGTAAATAAAATATCAAAAATTACAGTAAATATATATTACATACTGTACATAAAATATCAAAAAGTACACCAAATATGTGTTATATATACTGTAAATAAACTATCAAAAAATACAGTAATTATATTTAATATACTGTACATAAAATATCAAAAATTACACCAAATGTATATTTTTTACTGTAAATAAAATATCAAAAAGTACAGTAAATATATATTACACACCCTATGTAAAATATCACAATCTACACTAAATATATATTATATAATTTACATAAAATATCAAAAGGACACCAAATATATCTTATATACTCTACAAAAAATATCAAAAAGTACAGTAAATATATTTCATATATTGTACATATAATATTAACTAAAACTACACCAAATACATTATATATAGTGTAAATAAAATATCAAAAAGTACAGTAAATATGTATTAAACACCATATGTAAAATATCACAATCTACCCCAAATATATATTATATAATTTACATAAAATATCAAAAGGACACCAAATATATCTTATATACTGTACATAAAATATCAAAATGTACAGTAAATATTTTTCATATATTGTACATATAATATTAACTAAAAGTACACCAAATACATTTTATATAGTGTAAATAATATATCAAAAATTGCAGTGAATATATATTACATACTGTACATAAAATATCAAAAAGTACACCAAATATGTGTTATATATACTGTAAATAAACTATCAAAAACTACAGTAATTATATTTAATATACTGTACATAAAATATCAAAAAATACACCAAATATATATTATTTACTGTAAATAAAATACCAAAAAGTACAGTGAATATATATTACACACCATATGTCAAATATCACAATCTACACCAAATATATATTATATAATTTACATAAAATATCAAAAGGACACCAAATATATCTTATATACTGTACATAAAATGTCAAAATATACAGTAAATATATTTCATATATCGTACATATACTATTAACTAAAAGTACACCAAATACATTTTATATACTGTAAATAAAATGTCAAAAAGTACTGTAAATATATATTACATACCATATGTAAAATATCACAATCTACACAAAATATATATTATATAATTTACATAAAATATCAAAAGGACCCCAAATATATCTTATATACTGTACATAAAATATCAAAATGTACAGTAAATATATTTCATATATTGTACATATAATATTAACTAAAAGTACACCAAATACATTTTATATAGTGTAAATAAAATATCAAAAATTACAGTGAATATATATTACATACTGTAGATAAAATATCAAAAAGTACACCAAATATGTGTTATATATACTGTAAATAAACTATCAAAAACTACAGTAATTATGTTTAATATATTGTACATAAAATATCAAAAATTACACCAAATGTACATTATTTACTGTAAATAAATTAACAAAAAGTACAGTAAATATATATTACACACCCTATGTAAAATATCACAAACTACACCAAATATATATTATATAATTTACATAAAATCTCAAAAGGACAACAAATATACCTTATATACTGTACATAAAATATCAAAATGTACAGTAAATATATTTCATATATTGTATATATAATATTAACTAAAAGTACACCGAATACATTTTATATACTGTAAAAAAAATATCAAAAATTTCAGTAAATATATATTACATACTGTACATATATTATCAAAAAGTACACCAAATATGTGTTATATATACTCTAAATAAACTATGAAAATCTACGGTAATTATATTTAATATACTGTACATAAAATATCAAATATTACACCAAATGTATGTTATTTACTGTAAATAAAATATCAAAAAGTACAGTAAATATATATTACACACCATATGTAAAATATCACAATCTACAAAAAATATATACTATATAATTTACATAAAATATCAAAAGGACACCAAATACATCTTATATACTGTACATAAAATATCAAAAATTACAGTGAATATATTTCATATATTGTACATATTATATTAACTAAAAGTACACCAAATACATTTTTATAGTGTAAAAAAAATATCAAAAAGTACAGTAAATATATATTACACACCATATGTAAAATATCACAATCTACACCAAATATATATTATATAATATACATTAAATATCAAAAGGACACCAAATATATCTTATATACTGTACATAAAATATCAAAAATAACAGTAAATATATTTCATATATTGTACATATAATATTAACTAAAAGTACACCAAATACATTTTATATAGTGTAAAAAATATATCAAAAGTTACAGTGAATATATATTACATACTGCAGATAAAATATCAAAAAGTACACCAAATATGTGTTATATATACTGTAAATAAACTATCAAAAACTACAGTAATTATATTTAATATACTGTACATAAAATATCAGAAATTACACCTAATGTATATTATTTACTGTAAATAAAATATCAAATTGTACAATAAATATATATTACACACCCTATGTAAAATATCACAAACTACACCAAATATATATCATATAATTTACATAAAATATCAAAAGGGCCCCAAATATACCTTATATACTGTACATAAAATATCAAAATATACAGTAAATATATTTCATATATTTTATATATAATATTAACTAAAAGTACACCGAATACATTTTATATACTGTCAATAAAATATCAAAAATTACAGTAAATATAAATTACATACTGTACATATATTATCAAAAAGTACACCAAATATGTGTTATATATACTGTAAATAAACTATGAAAAACTACAGTAATTATATTTAATATACTGTACAAAAAATATCAAAAATTTCACCAAATGTATGTTATTTACGGTAAATAAAATATAAAAAAAACAGTAAATATATATGACACACCTTATGTAAAATATCACAATCTACACCAAATATATATTATATAATTTACATAAAATATCAAAAGTACACCAAATATATCTTATATACTGTACATAAAATATCAAAATGTACAGTAAATATATTTCATATATTGTACATATAATATTAACTAACAGTACACCAAATACATTTTATATACTGTAAATAAAATATCAAAAACTACAGTAAATATATATTACACACCATATGTAAAGTATCACAATCTACACCAAATATATATTATATAATTTACAGAAACTATCAAAAGGACACCAAATATATCTTACATACTGTACATAAAATATCAAAAAGTACAGTAAATATATTTCATATATTGTACATATAATATTAACTAAAAGTACACCAAATACATTTTATATAGCGTAAATAAAATATCAAAAATTACAGTGAATACATATTACATACTGTAGATAAAATACCAAAAAGTACACAAAATATGTGTTATATATACTGTAAATAAACTATCAAAAACTACAGTAATTATATTTAATTTACTGTACATAAAATATAAAAAATTACACCAAATGTACATTATTTACTGTAAATAAAGCACCAAAAATTACAGTAAATATATATTACACACACTATGTAAAATATCAAAAACTACACCAAATATATATTATATAATTTACATAAAATATCAAAAGGACACAAAATATACCTTATATACTGTACATAAAATATCAAAATGTACAGTAAATATATTTCATATATTGTATATATATTAACTAAAAGTACAACGAATATATTTTATATACTGTAAATAAAATATGAAAAATTACAGTAACTATATATTACATACTGTACATATATTATCAAAAAGTACACCAAATATGTGTTATATATACACTAAATAAACTATCAAAAACTACAGTAATTATATTTAATATACTGTACATAAAATATAAAAAATTACACCAAATGTATGTTATTTACAGTACATAAAATATCAAAAAGTGCACTAAATATATATTACACACAATATGTAAAATATCACAATCTACACCAAATATATATTATATAATTTTCATAAGATATCAAAGGTACACCAAATATATCTTATATACTTTACATAAAATAACAAAAAGTACAGTAAATATATTTCATATATTGTACATATAATTTTAACTAAAAGGACACCAAATACATTTTATATAGTGTAAATAAAATATCAAAAATTACAGTGAATATATATTACATACTGTACATAAAATATCAAAAAGTACACCAAATATGTGTTATATATACTGTAAATAAACTATCAAAATCTACAGTAATTATATTTAATATACTGTACATAAAATATCAAAAATTACACCAAATGTATATTTTTTACTGTAAATAAAATACCAAAAAGTACAGTAAATATATATTACACACCCTATGTAAAATATCACAAACTACACCAAATATATATTATATAATTTACATAAAATATCAAAAGGACACCAAATATACCTTATATACTGTACAAAAAATATCAAAATGTACAGTAAATATATTTCATATATTGTATATATAATATTAAATAAGTACACCAAATACATTTTATATACTGTAAATAAATTATAAAAAATTACAGAAATTATATATTACATACTGTACATAAAATATCAAAAACTACACCAAATATGTGTTATATATACTGTAAATAAACTATCAAAAACTACAGTAATTATATTTAATATACTGTACATAAAATATCAAAAAATACACCAAATGTATATTATTTACTGTAAATAAAATATCAAAAATTACAGTAAATATATATTACACACCCTATGTAAAATATCAAAAACTACACCAAATATATATTATAAAATTCACATAAAATATCAAAAGGACACCAAATATATATTATCTACTGTACATAAAATATCAAAAAGTACAGTAAATATATTTCATATATTGTATATATAATATTAACTAAAAGTAAACCAAATACATTTTATATACTGTAAATAAAATATCAAAATGTACAGTAAATATATATTACATACTGTACATAAAATATCAAAATGTACACCAAATATGTGTTATATATACTCTAAATAAACTATCAAAACTACAGTAATTATATTTAATATACTGTACATAAAATATCAAAAATTACACCAAATGTATATTATTTACAGTAAATAAAATATCAAAAAGTACAGTAAGTATATATGACACACCCTATGTAAAATATCAAAAACTACACCAAATATATATTATATAATTTACATAAAATATCAAAAGGGCACCAAATATATCTTATATACTGTACATAAAATATCAAATAGTACAGTAAATATATTTCATATATTGTACATATAATATTAACTAAAAGTACACCAAATACATTTTATATACTGTAAATAAATTATCAAAATTTACAGTAAATATATATTACATACTGTACATAAAATATCAAAAAGTACACCAAATATGTGTTATATATACTGTAAATATCAAAAACTACAGTAATTATATTCAATGTACTGTATATAAAATATCAAAAATTACACCAAATGTCAATTATATACTGTAAATAAAATATCCAAAATACAGTAAATATATATTACACACCCAATGTAAAATATCCAAATTTACACCAAATATATATTATATAATTTACAAAAAATATCGGAAGGACACCAAATATATCTTATATACTGTACGTAAAATATCAAAATCTACAGTAAACATATTTCATATATTGTACATATAATATTAACTAAAAGTACACCAAATACATTTTATATTCTGTAAATGAAATATCAAAAATAACAGTAAATATATATTACATACTGTACATAAAATATCAAAAAGTACACCAAATATGTGTTATATATACTGTAATTATCAAAAACTACAGTAATTATATTCAATGTACTGTATATAAATTATCAAAAATTACACCAAATGTAAATTATATACTGTAAATAAAATATCAAAAAGGACTGTAAATATATAATATACACCCTATGTAAAATATAAAAAACTACACCAAATATATATTATATAATTTACATAAAATATCAAAAGGACACCAAATATATCTTATATACTGTACATAAAATATCAAAAAGTACAGTATATATATTTCATATATTGTACATATATTGTTAAGTAAAAGTACACCAAATACATTTTGTATACCGTAAATAAAATATCAAAATGTACAGTAAATATATATTACATACTGTACATAAAATATCAAAATGTACACCAAATATGTGTAATATATACTGTAAATAAACTATCAAAAACTACACTAATTATATTTAATATACTGTACATATAATATCAAAAATTACACCAAATGTATATTATATACTGTAAATAAAATATCAAAAAGTACAGTAAATATATATTACACACCCTATGTAAAATATCACAAACTACACCAAATATATATTATATAATTTACATAAAATATCAAAAGGACACAAAATATATCTTCTATACTGTACATAAAATATCAAAATGTACAGTAAATATATTTCATATATTGTATATATAATATTAACTAAAAGTACACCAAATACATTTTATATACTGTAAATAAATTATAAAAAATTACAGAAAATATATATTACATACTGTACATAAAATATCAAAAACTGCACCAAATATGTGTTATATATACTGTAAATAAACTATCAAAAACTACAGTAATTATATTTAATATACTGTACATAAAATATCAAAAAATACACCAAATGCATATTATTTACTGTAAATAAAATATCAAAAATTACAGTAAATATATATTACACACCCTATGTAAAATATCAGAAACTACACCAAATATATATTATAAAATTCACATAAAATATCAAAAGGACACCAAATATATATTATCTACCCTACATAAAATATCAAAATGTACAGTAAATATATTTCATATATTGTATATATAATATTAACTAAAAGTACACCAAATACATTTTATATACTGTAAATAAAATATCAAAAAGTACAGTAAATATATATTACATACTGTACATAAAATATCAAAATGTACACCAAATATGTGTTATATATACTCTAAATAAACTATCAAAACTACAGTAATTATATTTAATATACTGTACATAAAATATCAAAAATTACACCAAATGAATATTATTTACTGTAAATAAAATATCAAAAAGTAGAGTAAATATATATGACACACCCTATGTAAAATATCAAAAACTACACCAAATGTATATTATATAATTTACATAAAATATCAAAAGGACACCAAATATGTCTTATATACTGTACATAAAATATCAAATAGTACAGTAAATATATTTCATATATTGTACATATAATATTAACTAAAAGTACACCAAATACATTTTATATACTGTAAATAAATTATCAAAATTTACAGTAAATATATATTACATACTGTACATAAAATATCAAAAAGTACACCAAATATGTGTTATATATACTGTAAATATCAAAAAATACAGTAATTATATTCAATCTACTGTATATAAAATATCAAAAATTACACCAAATATCAATTATATGGTGTAAATAAAATATCCAAAATACAGTAAATATATATTACACACCCAATGTAAAATATCCAAATTTACACCAAATATATATTATATAATTTACAAAAAATATCGGAAGGACACTAAATATATCTAATATACTGTACGTAAAATATCAAAAACTACAGTAAATATATTTCATATATTGTACATATAATATTAACTAAAAGTACACCAAATACATTTTATATTCTGTAAATGAAATATCAAAAATTACAGTAAATATATATTACATACTGTACATAAAATATCAAAAAGTACACCAAATATGTGTTATATATACTGTAATTATCAAAAACTACAGTAATTATATTCAATGTACTTTATATAAATTATCAAAAATTACACCAAATGTAAATTATATACTGTAAATAAAATATCAAAAAGGACAGTAAATATATACTACACACCCTTTGTAAAATATAAAAAACTACACCAGATGTATATTATATAATGTACATAAAATATCAAAAGGACACCAAATATATCTTATATACTGTACATAAAATATCAAAAAGTACAGTATATATATTTCATATATTGTACATATATTATTAACTAAAAGTACACCAAATACTTTTTCTATACTGTAAATAAAATATCAAAAATTTCAGTAAATATATATTACATACTGTACATAAAATATCAAATAGTACACCAAATACGTGCTATATATACTGTAAATAAACTATAAAAAACTACAGTAATTATATTAAATATACTGTACATAAAATATCAAAAATTACTCCAAATGTACATTATATAGTGTAAATAAAATATCCAAAATACAGTAAATATATATTACACACCCTATGTAAAATATCAAAAATTACACCAAATATATATTATACACTTTACAAAAAATATCGGAAGGACACCAAATATATCTTATATACTGTACGTAAAATATCAAAAACTACAGTAAATATATTTCATATATTGTACATATAATATTAACTAAAAATACAACAAATACATTTTGTATACTTTAAATAAAATATCAAAAACTACAGTAAATATATATTGCATACTGTACATATAATATCAAAAAGTACACCAAACGTGTTATATATACTGTAAATAAACTTTCAAAAACTACAGTAATTATATTTAATATACTTTTCATAAAATATCAAAAATTACAGCAAATGTATATCATATACTGTAAATAAAATATCAAAAAGGACAGTAAATATTTACTACACACCCTATGTAAAATATCAAAAACTACACCAAATATATATTATATAATTTACATAAAATATCAAAAGAACACCAAATATAAATTATATACTGTACATAAAATATCAAAAATACAGTAAATATATTTCATATATTGTGCATATAATATTAAATAAAAGTACACCAAATACATTTTATATACTGTAAAAAAAGTATCAAAAATTACAGTAAATATATATTACATACTGTATATAAAATATCAAAAAGTACACCAAATATGTGTTATATATACTGTAATTATCAAAAACTACAGTAATTATATTCAATGTACTGTATATAAATTTTCAAAAATTACACCAAATGTAAATTATATACTGTAAATAAAATATCAAAAAGGACAGTAAATATATACTACACACCCTATGTAAAATATCAGAAACTACACCAAATATATCTTATATAATTTACATAAAATATCAAAAGGACACCAAATATATCTTATATACTGTACATAAAATGTCAAAATATACAGTAAATATATTTCATATATTGTACATATACTATTAACTAAAAGTACACCAAATACATTTTATATACTGTAAATAAAATGTCAAAAAGTACTGTAAATATATATTATATACCATATGTAAAATATCACAATCTACACAAAATATATATTATATAATTTACATAAAATATCAAAAGGACCCCAAATATATCTTATATACTGTACATAAAATATCAAAATGTACAGTAAATATATTTCATATATTGTACGTATAATATTAACTAAAAGTACACCAAATACATTTTATATAGTGTAAATAATATATCAAAAATTACAGTGAATATATATTACATACTGTAGATAAAATATCAAAAAGTACACCACATATGTGTTATATATACTGTAAATAAACTATCAAAAACTACAGTAATTATATTTAATATATTGTACATAAAATATCAAAAATTACACCAAATGTACATTATTTACTGTAAATAAATTACCAAAAAGTACAGTAAATATATATTACACACCCTATGTAAAATATCACAAACTACACCAAATATATATTATATAATTTACACAAAATATCAAAAGGACACCAAATATACCTTATATACTGTACATAAAATATCAAAATGTACAGTAAATATATTTCATATATTGTATATATAATATTAACTAAAAGTACACCGAATACATTTTATATACTGTAAAAAAAATATCAAAAATTACAGTAAATATATATTACATACTGTACATATATTATCAAAAAGTACACCAAATATGTGTTATATATACTCTAAATAAACTATGAAAAACTACGGTAATTATATTTAATATACTGTACATAAAATATCAAATATTACACCAAATGTATGTTATTTACTGTAAATAAAATATCAAAAAGTACAGTAAATATATATTACACACCATATGTAAAATATCACAATCTACAAAAAATATATACTATATAATTTACATAAAATATCAAAAGGACACCAAATACATCTTATATACTGTACATAAAATATCAAAATGTACAGTAAATATATTTCATATATTGTACATATAATATTAACTAAAAGTACACCAAATACATTTTTTATAGTGTAAAAAAATATCAAAAAGTACAGTAAATATATATTACACACCATATGTAAAATATCACAATCTACACCAAATATATATTATATAATATACATTAAATATCAAAAGGACACCAAATATATCTTATATACTGTACATAAAATATCAAAATAACAGTAAATATATTTCATATATTGTACATATAATATTAACAAAAAGTACACCAAATACATTTTATATAGTGTAAAAAAAAATCAAAATTACAGTGAATATATATTACATACTGCAGATAAAATATCAAAAAGTACACCAAATATGTGTTATATATACTGTAAATAAACTATCAAAAACTACAGTAATTATATTTAATATACTGTACATAAAATATCAGAAATTACACCTAATGTATATTATTTACTGTAAATAAAATATCAAATAGTACAATAAATATATATTACACACCCTATGTAAAATATCACAAACTACACCAAATATATATTATATAATTTACATAAAATCTCAAAAGGGCCCCAAATATACCTTATATACTGTACATAAAATATCAAAATGTACAGTAAATATATTTCATATATTGTATATATAATATTAACTAAAAGTACACCGAATACATTTTATATACTGTCAATAAAATATCAAAAATTACAGTAAATGTAAATTACATACTGTACATATATTATCAAAAAGTACACCAAATATGTGTTACATATACTGTAAATAAACTATGAAAAACTACAGTAATTATATTTAATATACTGTACAAAAAATATCAAAAATTTCACCAAATGTATGTTATTTACTGTAAATAAAATATCAAAAAGAACAGTAAATATATATGACACACCTTATGTAAAATATCACAATCTACACCAAATATATATTATATAATATACATAAAATATCAAAAGTACACCAAATATATCTTATATACTGTACATAAAATATCAAAATGTACAGTAAATATATTTCATATATTGTACATATAATATTAACTAACAGTACACCAAATACATTTTATATACTGTATATAAAATATCAAAAACTACAGTAAATATATATTACACACCATATGTACAGTATCACAATCTACACCAAATATATATTATATAATTTACAGAAACTATCAAAAGGACACCAAATATATCTTATATACTGTACATAAAATATCAAAAAGTACAGTAAATATATTTCATATATTGTACATATAATATTAACTAAAAGTACACCAAATACATTTTATATAGCGTAAATAAAATATCAAAAATTACAGTGAATATATATTACATACTGTAGATAAAATACCAAAAAGTACACAAAATATGTGTTATACATACTGTAAATAAACTATCAAAAACTACAGTAATTATATTTAATTTACTGTACATAAAATATCAAAAATTACACCAAATGTATATTATTTACTGTAAATAAAGCACCAAAAATTACAGTAAATATATATTACACACACTATGTAAAATATCAAAAACTACACCAAATATATATTATATAATTTACATAAAATATCAAAAGGACACAAAATATACCTTATATACTGTACATAAAATATCAAAATGTACAGTAAATATATTTCATATATTGTATATATAATATTAACTAAAAGTACAACGAATATATTTTATATACTGTAAATAAAATATGAAAAATTACAGTAACTATATATTAAATACTGTACATATATTATCAAAAAGTACACCAAATATGTGTTATATATTCACTAAATAAACTATCAAAAACTACAGTAATTATATTTAATATACTGTACATAAAATATAAAAAATTACACCAAATGTATGTTATTTACAGTAAATAAAATATCAAAAAGTGCACTAAATATATATTACACACCATATGTAAAATATCACAATCTACACCAAATATATATTATATAATTTTCATAAGATATCAAAAGTACACCAAATATATCTTATATACTGTACATAAAATACCAAAAAGTACAGTAAATATATTTCATATATTGTACATATAATATTAACTAAAAGTACACCAAATACATTTTATATAGTGTAAATAAAATATCAAAAATTACAGTGAATATATATTACATACTGTACATAAAATATCAAAAAGTACACCAAATATGTGTTATATATACTGTAATTATCAAAAACTACAGTAATTATATTCAATGTACTGTATATAAATTTTCAAAAATTACACCAAATATAAATTATATACTGTAAATAAAATATCAAAAAGGACAGTAAATATATACTACACACCCTATGTAAAATATCAGAAACTACACCAAATATATGTTATATAATTTACATAAAATATCAAAAGGACACCAAATATATCTTATATGCTGTACATAAAATATCAAAAAGTACAGTATATATATTTCATATATTGTACATATATTATTAACTAAAAGTACACCAAATACATTTTATATACTGTAAATAAAATATCAAAAATTACAGTACATATATTACATACTGTACATAAAATATCAAAAAGTACACCAAATATGTGTTATATATACTGTAAACTATAAAAAACTTCAGTAATTATATACAATATATTGTACATAAAATATCAAAAATCACACCAAATGTATATTATAATCTGTAAATAAAATATCAAATAGGACAGTGAATATATATGACACACATTATGTTAAATATCAAAAACTACACCAAATATATATTATATAATTTACAAAAAATATCAAAAGGACACAAAATATATCTTATATAATGTACATAAAATATCAGAAATTACACCAAATGTATATTATAAACTGTAAATAAAATATCCAAAAGGACAGTAAATATATATTACACACCCTATGTAAAATATCAAATACTACACCAAATATATATTATATAATTTACATAAAATATCAAAAGGCCTCCAAGTATATCTTATATACTGTACATGAAATATCAAAAAGTACAGTAAATATGTTTCATACATTGTACATATAATATTAACTAAAAGTACACCAAATACATTTTATATACTGTAAATAAAATATCAAAATCCTGTAAATATATATTACATACTTTACATAAAATATCAAAATGTACACCAAATATGTGTTATATATACTGTAAATAAACTATCAAAAACTACAGTAATTATATTTAATATACTGTACATAAAATATCAAAAATTACACCAAATGTATATTATATACTGGAAATAAAATATCAAAAAGGACAGTAAATATATATGACACACCCTATGTAAAATACGAAAAACTACACCAAATATATATTATATAATTTACATGAAATATCAAAAGGACACCAAATATATATTATATACTGTACATAATATATTAAAAAGTACAGTAAATATATTTAATATATTGTGCATATAATATTAACTAAATGCACACCAAATACATTATATGGACTGTAAATAAAATATCAAAAAGTACAGTAAATATATATTACATACTGTACATAAAATATCAAAAAGTACACCAAATATGTGTTATATATACTGTAAATAAACTATCAAAAACTACAGTAATTATATCTAATATACTGTACATAAAATATCAAAAATTACTACACCAAATGTATATTATTTACTTTAAATAAAATATCAAAAAGTACAGTAAATATATATTACACACCCTATGTAAAATATCACAAACTACACCAAATATATATTATACAATTTACATAAAATATCAAAAGGACACCAAATACACCTTATATACTGTACATAAAATATCAAAATGTACAGTAAATATATTTCATATATTGAACATATAATATTAACTAAAAGTACAACAAATACATTTTATATAGTGTAAATAAAATATCAAAAAGTACAGTAAATATATATTACACACCATATGTAAAATATCACAATCTAGGCCAAATATATATTATATAATTTACATAAAATATCAAAAGGACACCAAATACATCTTATATAATGTACATAAAATATCAAAATGTACGGTAAATATATTTCATGTATTGTACATATAATATTAACTAAAAGTACACCAAATACATTTTATATATTGTAAATAAAATATCAAATATTACAGTGAATATATATTACATACTGTACATAAAATATCAAAAAGTACACCAAATATGTGTTATATATACTGTAAATAAACTATCAAAAACTACAGTAATTATATTTAATATACTGTACATAAAATATCAAAAATTACACAAAATGTATATTATTTACTGTAAATAAAATAACAAAAATTACAGTAAATATATATTACACACCCTATGTAAAATATCAAAAACTACACCAAATATATATTATATAATTTACAGAAAATATCAAAAGGACACCAAATATACCTTATACACTGTACATATAATATCAAAATGTACAGTAAATATATTTCATATATTGTACATATAATATTAACTAAAAGTACACCAAATACATTTTATATACTGTAAATAAAATATCAAAAATTACAGTAAATATATATTACATACTGTACATAAAATATCAAAAAGTACACCAAATATGTGTTATATATACTGTAAATAAACTATCAAAAAATACAGTAATTATATTTAATATACTGTACATAAAATATCAAAAATTACACCAAATGTATATTTTTTACTGTAAATAAAATATCAAAAAGTACAGTAAATATATATTACACACCCTATGTAAAATATCACAATCTACACTAAATATATATTATATAATTTACATAAAATATCAAAAGGACACCAAATATATCTTATATACTCTACAAAAAATATCAAAAAGTACAGTAAATATATTTCATATATTGTACATATAATATTAACTAAAACTACACCAAATACTTTTTATATAGTGTAAATAAAATATCAAAAAGTACAGTAAATATGTATTAAACACCATATGTAAAATATCACAATCTACCCCAAATATATATTATATAATTTACATAAAATATCAAAAGGACACCAAATATATCTTATATACTGTACATAAAATATCAAAATGTACAGTAAATATTTTTCATATATTGTACATATAATATTAACTAAAAGTACACCAAATACATTTTATATAGTGTAAATAATATATCAAAAATTGCAGTGAATATATATTACATACTGTACATAAAATATCAAAAAGTACACCAAATATGTGTTATATATACTGTAAATAAACTATCAAAAACTACAGTAATTATATTTAATATACTGTACATAAAATATCAAAAAATACACCAAATATATATTATTTACTGTAAATAAAATACCAAAAAGTACAGTGAATATATATTACACACCATATGTCAAATATCACAATCTACACCAAATATATATTATATAATTTACATAAAATATCAAAAGGACACCAAATATATCTTATATACTGTACATAAAATGTCAAAATATACAGTAAATATATTTCATATATCGTACATATACTATTAACTAAAAGTACACCAAATACATTTTATATACTGTAAATAAAATGTCAAAAAGTACTGTAAATATATATTACATACCATATGTAAAATATCACAATCTACACAAAATATATATTATATAATTTACATAAAATATCAAAAGGACCCCAAATATATCTTATATACTGTACATAAAATATCAAAATGTACAGTAAATATATTTCATATATTGTACATATAATATTAACTAAAAGTACACCAAATACATTTTATATAGTGTAAATAAAATATCAAAAATTACAGTGAATATATATTACATACTGTAGATAAAATATCAAAAAGTACACCAAATATGTGTTATATATACTGTAAATAAACTATCAAAAACTACAGTAATTATGTTTAATATATTGTACATAAAATATCAAAAATTACACCAAATGTACATTATTTACTGTAAATAAATTACCAAAAAGTACAGTAAATATATATTACACACCCTATGTAAAATATCACAAACTACACCAAATATATATTATATAATTTACATAAAATCTCAAAAGGACAACAAATATACCTTATATACTGTACATAAAATATCAAAATGTACAGTAAATATATTTCATATATTGTATATATAATATTAACTAAAAGTACACCGAATACATTTTATATACTGTAAAAAAAATATCAAAAATTTCAGTAAATATATATTACATACTGTACATATATTATCAAAAAGTACACCAAATATGTGTTATATATACTCTAAATAAACTATGAAAATCTACGGTAATTATATTTAATATACTGTACATAAAATATCAAATATTACACCAAATGTATGTTATTTACTGTAAATAAAATATCAAAAAGTACAGTAAATATATATTACACACCATATGTAAAATATCACAATCTACAAAAAATATATACTATATAATTTACATAAAATATCAAAAGGACACCAAATACATCTTATATACTGTACATAAAATATCAAAAATTACAGTGAATATATTTCATATATTGTACATATAATATTAACTAAAAGTACACCAAATACATTTTTATAGTGTAAAAAAAATATCAAAAAGTACAGTAAATATATATTACACACCATATGTAAAATATCACAATCTACACCAAATATATATTATATAATATACATTAAATATCAAAAGGACACCAAATATATCTTATATACTGTACATAAAATATCAAAAATAACAGTAAATATATTTCATATATTGTACATATAATATTAACTAAAAGTACACCAAATACATTTTATATAGTGTAAAAAATATATCAAAAGTTACAGTGAATATATATTACATACTGCAGATAAAATATCAAAAAGTACACCAAATATGTGTTATATATACTGTAAATAAACTATCAAAAACTACAGTAATTATATTTAATATACTGTACATAAAATATCAGAAATTACACCTAATGTATATTATTTACTGTAAATAAAATATCAAATTGTACAATAAATATATATTACACACCCTATGTAAAATATCACAAACTACACCAAATATATATTATATAATTTACATAAAATATCAAAAGGGCCCCAAATATACCTTATATACTGTACATAAAATATCAAAATATACAGTAAATATATTTCATATATTTTATATATAATATTAACTAAAAGTACACCGAATACATTTTATATACTGTCAATAAAATATCAAAAATTACAGTAAATATAAATTACATACTGTACATATATTATCAAAAAGTACACCAAATATGTGTTATATATACTGTAAATAAACTATGAAAAACTACAGTAATTATATTTAATATACTGTACAAAAAATATCAAAAATTTCACCAAATGTATGTTATTTACGGTAAATAAAATATAAAAAAAACAGTAAATATATATGACACACCTTATGTAAAATATCACAATCTACACCAAATATATATTATATAATTTACATAAAATATCAAAAGTACACCAAATATATCTTATATACTGTACATAAAATATCAAAATGTACAGTAAATATATTTCATATATTGTACATATAATATTAACTAACAGTACACCAAATACATTTTATATACTGTAAATAAAATATCAAAAACTACAGTAAATATATATTACACACCATATGTAAAGTATCACAATCTACACCAAATATATATTATATAATTTACAGAAACTATCAAAAGGACACCAAATATATCTTACATACTGTACATAAAATATCAAAAAGTACAGTAAATATATTTCATATATTGTACATATAATATTAACTAAAAGTACACCAAATACATTTTATATAGCGTAAATAAAATATCAAAAATTACAGTGAATACATATTACATACTGTAGATAAAATACCAAAAAGTACACAAAATATGTGTTATATATACTGTAAATAAACTATCAAAAACTACAGTAATTATATTTAATTTACTGTACATAAAATATAAAAAATTACACCAAATGTACATTATTTACTGTAAATAAAGCACCAAAAATTACAGTAAATATATATTACACACACTATGTAAAATATCAAAAACTACACCAAATATATATTATATAATTTACATAAAATATCAAAAGGACACAAAATATACCTTATATACTGTACATAAAATATCAAAATGTACAGTAAATATATTTCATATATTGTATATATATTAACTAAAAGTACAACGAATATATTTTATATACTGTAAATAAAATATGAAAAATTACAGTAACTATATATTACATACTGTACATATATTATCAAAAAGTACACCAAATATGTGTTATATATACACTAAATAAACTATCAAAAACTACAGTAATTATATTTAATATACTGTACATAAAATATAAAAAATTACACCAAATGTATGTTATTTACAGTACATAAAATATCAAAAAGTGCACTAAATATATATTACACACAATATGTAAAATATCACAATCTACACCAAATATATATTATATAATTTTCATAAGATATCAAAGGTACACCAAATATATCTTATATACTTTACATAAAATAACAAAAAGTACAGTAAATATATTTCATATATTGTACATATAATTTTAACTAAAAGGACACCAAATACATTTTATATAGTGTAAATAAAATATCAAAAATTACAGTGAATATATATTACATACTGTACATAAAATATCAAAAAGTACACCAAATATGTGTTATATATACTGTAAATAAACTATCAAAATCTACAGTAATTATATTTAATATACTGTACATAAAATATCAAAAATTACACCAAATGTATATTTTTTACTGTAAATAAAATACCAAAAAGTACAGTAAATATATATTACACACCCTATGTAAAATATCACAAACTACACCAAATATATATTATATAATTTACATAAAATATCAAAAGGACACCAAATATACCTTATATACTGTACAAAAAATATCAAAATGTACAGTAAATATATTTCATATATTGTATATATAATATTAAATAAGTACACCAAATACATTTTATATACTGTAAATAAATTATAAAAAATTACAGAAATTATATATTACATACTGTACATAAAATATCAAAAACTACACCAAATATGTGTTATATATACTGTAAATAAACTATCAAAAACTACAGTAATTATATTTAATATACTGTACATAAAATATCAAAAAATACACCAAATGTATATTATTTACTGTAAATAAAATATCAAAAATTACAGTAAATATATATTACACACCCTATGTAAAATATCAAAAACTACACCAAATATATATTATAAAATTCACATAAAATATCAAAAGGACACCAAATATATATTATCTACTGTACATAAAATATCAAAAAGTACAGTAAATATATTTCATATATTGTATATATAATATTAACTAAAAGTAAACCAAATACATTTTATATACTGTAAATAAAATATCAAAATGTACAGTAAATATATATTACATACTGTACATAAAATATCAAAATGTACACCAAATATGTGTTATATATACTCTAAATAAACTATCAAAACTACAGTAATTATATTTAATATACTGTACATAAAATATCAAAAATTACACCAAATGTATATTATTTACAGTAAATAAAATATCAAAAAGTACAGTAAGTATATATGACACACCCTATGTAAAATATCAAAAACTACACCAAATATATATTATATAATTTACATAAAATATCAAAAGGGCACCAAATATATCTTATATACTGTACATAAAATATCAAATAGTACAGTAAATATATTTCATATATTGTACATATAATATTAACTAAAAGTACACCAAATACATTTTATATACTGTAAATAAATTATCAAAATTTACAGTAAATATATATTACATACTGTACATAAAATATCAAAAAGTACACCAAATATGTGTTATATATACTGTAAATATCAAAAACTACAGTAATTATATTCAATGTACTGTATATAAAATATCAAAAATTACACCAAATGTCAATTATATACTGTAAATAAAATATCCAAAATACAGTAAATATATATTACACACCCAATGTAAAATATCCAAATTTACACCAAATATATATTATATAATTTACAAAAAATATCGGAAGGACACCAAATATATCTTATATACTGTACGTAAAATATCAAAATCTACAGTAAACATATTTCATATATTGTACATATAATATTAACTAAAAGTACACCAAATACATTTTATATTCTGTAAATGAAATATCAAAAATAACAGTAAATATATATTACATACTGTACATAAAATATCAAAAAGTACACCAAATATGTGTTATATATACTGTAATTATCAAAAACTACAGTAATTATATTCAATGTACTGTATATAAATTATCAAAAATTACACCAAATGTAAATTATATACTGTAAATAAAATATCAAAAAGGACTGTAAATATATAATATACACCCTATGTAAAATATAAAAAACTACACCAAATATATATTATATAATTTACATAAAATATCAAAAGGACACCAAATATATCTTATATACTGTACATAAAATATCAAAAAGTACAGTATATATATTTCATATATTGTACATATATTGTTAAGTAAAAGTACACCAAATACATTTTGTATACCGTAAATAAAATATCAAAATGTACAGTAAATATATATTACATACTGTACATAAAATATCAAAATGTACACCAAATATGTGTAATATATACTGTAAATAAACTATCAAAAACTACACTAATTATATTTAATATACTGTACATATAATATCAAAAATTACACCAAATGTATATTATATACTGTAAATAAAATATCAAAAAGTACAGTAAATATATATTACACACCCTATGTAAAATATCACAAACTACACCAAATATATATTATATAATTTACATAAAATATCAAAAGGACACAAAATATATCTTCTATACTGTACATAAAATATCAAAATGTACAGTAAATATATTTCATATATTGTATATATAATATTAACTAAAAGTACACCAAATACATTTTATATACTGTAAATAAATTATAAAAAATTACAGAAAATATATATTACATACTGTACATAAAATATCAAAAACTGCACCAAATATGTGTTATATATACTGTAAATAAACTATCAAAAACTACAGTAATTATATTTAATATACTGTACATAAAATATCAAAAAATACACCAAATGCATATTATTTACTGTAAATAAAATATCAAAAATTACAGTAAATATATATTACACACCCTATGTAAAATATCAGAAACTACACCAAATATATATTATAAAATTCACATAAAATATCAAAAGGACACCAAATATATATTATCTACCCTACATAAAATATCAAAATGTACAGTAAATATATTTCATATATTGTATATATAATATTAACTAAAAGTACACCAAATACATTTTATATACTGTAAATAAAATATCAAAAAGTACAGTAAATATATATTACATACTGTACATAAAATATCAAAATGTACACCAAATATGTGTTATATATACTCTAAATAAACTATCAAAACTACAGTAATTATATTTAATATACTGTACATAAAATATCAAAAATTACACCAAATGAATATTATTTACTGTAAATAAAATATCAAAAAGTAGAGTAAATATATATGACACACCCTATGTAAAATATCAAAAACTACACCAAATGTATATTATATAATTTACATAAAATATCAAAAGGACACCAAATATGTCTTATATACTGTACATAAAATATCAAATAGTACAGTAAATATATTTCATATATTGTACATATAATATTAACTAAAAGTACACCAAATACATTTTATATACTGTAAATAAATTATCAAAATTTACAGTAAATATATATTACATACTGTACATAAAATATCAAAAAGTACACCAAATATGTGTTATATATACTGTAAATATCAAAAAATACAGTAATTATATTCAATCTACTGTATATAAAATATCAAAAATTACACCAAATATCAATTATATGGTGTAAATAAAATATCCAAAATACAGTAAATATATATTACACACCCAATGTAAAATATCCAAATTTACACCAAATATATATTATATAATTTACAAAAAATATCGGAAGGACACTAAATATATCTAATATACTGTACGTAAAATATCAAAAACTACAGTAAATATATTTCATATATTGTACATATAATATTAACTAAAAGTACACCAAATACATTTTATATTCTGTAAATGAAATATCAAAAATTACAGTAAATATATATTACATACTGTACATAAAATATCAAAAAGTACACCAAATATGTGTTATATATACTGTAATTATCAAAAACTACAGTAATTATATTCAATGTACTTTATATAAATTATCAAAAATTACACCAAATGTAAATTATATACTGTAAATAAAATATCAAAAAGGACAGTAAATATATACTACACACCCTTTGTAAAATATAAAAAACTACACCAGATGTATATTATATAATGTACATAAAATATCAAAAGGACACCAAATATATCTTATATACTGTACATAAAATATCAAAAAGTACAGTATATATATTTCATATATTGTACATATATTATTAACTAAAAGTACACCAAATACTTTTTCTATACTGTAAATAAAATATCAAAAATTTCAGTAAATATATATTACATACTGTACATAAAATATCAAATAGTACACCAAATACGTGCTATATATACTGTAAATAAACTATAAAAAACTACAGTAATTATATTAAATATACTGTACATAAAATATCAAAAATTACTCCAAATGTACATTATATAGTGTAAATAAAATATCCAAAATACAGTAAATATATATTACACACCCTATGTAAAATATCAAAAATTACACCAAATATATATTATACACTTTACAAAAAATATCGGAAGGACACCAAATATATCTTATATACTGTACGTAAAATATCAAAAACTACAGTAAATATATTTCATATATTGTACATATAATATTAACTAAAAATACAACAAATACATTTTGTATACTTTAAATAAAATATCAAAAACTACAGTAAATATATATTGCATACTGTACATATAATATCAAAAAGTACACCAAACGTGTTATATATACTGTAAATAAACTTTCAAAAACTACAGTAATTATATTTAATATACTTTTCATAAAATATCAAAAATTACAGCAAATGTATATCATATACTGTAAATAAAATATCAAAAAGGACAGTAAATATTTACTACACACCCTATGTAAAATATCAAAAACTACACCAAATATATATTATATAATTTACATAAAATATCAAAAGAACACCAAATATAAATTATATACTGTACATAAAATATCAAAAATACAGTAAATATATTTCATATATTGTGCATATAATATTAAATAAAAGTACACCAAATACATTTTATATACTGTAAAAAAAGTATCAAAAATTACAGTAAATATATATTACATACTGTATATAAAATATCAAAAAGTACACCAAATATGTGTTATATATACTGTAATTATCAAAAACTACAGTAATTATATTCAATGTACTGTATATAAATTTTCAAAAATTACACCAAATGTAAATTATATACTGTAAATAAAATATCAAAAAGGACAGTAAATATATACTACACACCCTATGTAAAATATCAGAAACTACACCAAATATATCTTATATAATTTACATAAAATATCAAAAGGACACCAAATATATCTTATATACTGTACATAAAATGTCAAAATATACAGTAAATATATTTCATATATTGTACATATACTATTAACTAAAAGTACACCAAATACATTTTATATACTGTAAATAAAATGTCAAAAAGTACTGTAAATATATATTATATACCATATGTAAAATATCACAATCTACACAAAATATATATTATATAATTTACATAAAATATCAAAAGGACCCCAAATATATCTTATATACTGTACATAAAATATCAAAATGTACAGTAAATATATTTCATATATTGTACGTATAATATTAACTAAAAGTACACCAAATACATTTTATATAGTGTAAATAATATATCAAAAATTACAGTGAATATATATTACATACTGTAGATAAAATATCAAAAAGTACACCACATATGTGTTATATATACTGTAAATAAACTATCAAAAACTACAGTAATTATATTTAATATATTGTACATAAAATATCAAAAATTACACCAAATGTACATTATTTACTGTAAATAAATTACCAAAAAGTACAGTAAATATATATTACACACCCTATGTAAAATATCACAAACTACACCAAATATATATTATATAATTTACACAAAATATCAAAAGGACACCAAATATACCTTATATACTGTACATAAAATATCAAAATGTACAGTAAATATATTTCATATATTGTATATATAATATTAACTAAAAGTACACCGAATACATTTTATATACTGTAAAAAAAATATCAAAAATTACAGTAAATATATATTACATACTGTACATATATTATCAAAAAGTACACCAAATATGTGTTATATATACTCTAAATAAACTATGAAAAACTACGGTAATTATATTTAATATACTGTACATAAAATATCAAATATTACACCAAATGTATGTTATTTACTGTAAATAAAATATCAAAAAGTACAGTAAATATATATTACACACCATATGTAAAATATCACAATCTACAAAAAATATATACTATATAATTTACATAAAATATCAAAAGGACACCAAATACATCTTATATACTGTACATAAAATATCAAAATATACAGTAAATATATTTCATATATTGTACATATAATATTAACTAAAAGTACACCAAATACATTTTTTATAGTGTAAAAAAATATCAAAAAGTACAGTAAATATATATTACACACCATATGTAAAATATCACAATCTACACCAAATATATATTATATAATATACATTAAATATCAAAAGGACACCAAATATATCTTATATACTGTACATAAAATATCAAAATAACAGTAAACATATTTCATATATTGTACATATAATATTAACAAAAAGTACACCAAATACATTTTATATAGTGTAAAAAGAATATCAAAATTACAGTGAATATATATTACATACTGCAGATAAAATATCAAAAAGTACACCAAATATGTGTTATATATACTGTAAATAAACTATCAAAAACTACAGTAATTATATTTAATATACTGTACATAAAATATCAGAAATTACACCTAATGTATATTATTTACTGTAAATAAAATATCAAATAGTACAATCAATATATATTACACACCCTATGTAAAATATCACAAACTACACCAAATATATATTTTATAATTTACATAAAATATCAAAAGGGCCCCAAATATACCTTATATACTGTACATAAAATATCAAAATGTACAGTAAATATATTTCATATATTGTATATATAATATTAACTAAAAGTACACCGAATACATTTTATATACTGTCAATAAAATATCAAAAATTACAGTAAATGTAAATTACATACTGTACATATATTATCAAAAAGTACACCAAATATGTGTTACATATACTGTAAATAAACTATGAAAAACTACAGTAATTATATTTAATATACTGTACAAAAAATATCAAAAATTTCACCAAATGTATGTTATTTACTGTAAATAAAATATCAAAAAGAACAGTAAATATATATGACACACCTTATGTAAAATATCACAATCTACACCAAATATATATTATATAATTTACATAAAATATCAAAAGTACACCAAATATATCTTATATACTGTACATAAAATATCAAAATGTACAGTAAATATATTTCATATATTGTACATATAATATTAACTAACAGTACACCAAATACATTTTATATACTGTACGTAAAATATCAAAAACTACAGTAAATATATATTACACACCATATGTAAAGTATCACAATCTACACCAAATATATATTATATAATTTACAGAAACTATCAAAAGGACACCAAATATATCTTATATACTGTACATAAAATATCAAAAAGTACAGTAAATATATTTCATATATTGTACATATAATATTAACTAAAAGTACACCAAATACATTTTATATAGCGTAAATAAAATATCAAAAATTACAGTGAATATATATTACATACTGTAGATAAAATACCAAAAAGTACACAAAATATGTGTTATACATACTGTAAATAAACTATCAAATACTACAGTAATTATATTTAATTTACTGTACATAAAATATCAAAAATTACACCAAATGTATATTATTTACTGTAAATAAAGCACCAAAAATTACAGTAAATATATATTACACACACTATGTAAAATATCAAAAATTACACCAAATATATATTATATAATTTACATAAAATATCAAAAGGACACAAAATATACCTTATATACTGTACATAAAATATCAAAATGTACAGTAAATATATTTCATATATTGTATATATAATATTAACTAAAAGAACAACGAATATATTTTATATACTGTAAATAAAATAGGAAAAATTACAGTAACTATATATTAAATACTGTACATATATTATCAAAAAGTACACCAAATATGTGTTATATATTCACTAAATAAACTATCAAAAACTACAGTAATTATATTTAATATACTGTACATAAAATATAAAAAATTACACCAAATGTATGTTATTTACAGTAAATAAAATATCAAAAAGTGCACTAAATATATATTACACACCATATGTAAAATATCACAATCTACACCAAATATATATTATATAATTTTCATAAGATATCAAAAGTACACCAAATATATCTTATATACTGTACATAAAATACCAAAAAGTACAGTAAATATATTTCATATATTGTACATATAATATTAACTAAAAGTACACCAAATACATTTTATATAGTGTAAATAAAATATCAAAAATTACAGTGAATATATATTACATACTGTACATAAAATATCAAAAAGTACACCAAATATGTGTTATATATACTGTAATTATCAAAAACTACAGTAATTATATTCAATGTACTGTATATAAATTTTCAAAAATTACACCAAATGTAAATTATATACTGTAAATAAAATATCAAAAAGGACAGTAAATATATACTACACACCCTATGTAAAATATCAGAAACTACACCAAATATATGTTATATAATTTACATAAAATATCAAAAGGACACCAAATATATCTTATATGCTGTACATAAAATATCAAAAAGTACAGTATATATATTTCATATATTGTACATATATAATTAACTAAAAGTACACCAAATACATTTTATATACTGTAAATAAAATATCAAAAATTACAGTACATATATTACATACTGTACATATAATATCAAAAAGTACACCAAATATGTGTTATATATACTGTAAACTATAAAAAACTTCAGTAATTATATACAATATATTGTACATAAAATATCAAAAATCACACCAAATGTATATTATATACTGTAAATAAAATATCAAAAAGGACAGTGAATATATATGACACACATTATGTTAAATATCAAAAACTACACCAAATATATATTATATAATTTACAAAAAAATATATAAGGACACAAAATATATCTTATATAATGTACATAAAATATCAGAAATTACACCAAATGTATATTATAAACTGTAAATAAAATATCCAAAAGGACAGTAAATATATATTACACACCCTATGTAAAATATCAAAAACTACACCAAATATATATTATATAATTTACATAAAATATCAAAAGGCCTCCAAGTATATCTTATATACTGTACATGAAATATCAAAAAGTACAGTAAATATGTTTCATACATTGTACATATAATATTAACTAAAAGTACACCAAATACATTTTATATACTGTAAATAAAATATCAAAATCCTGTAAATATATATTACATACTTTACATAAAATATCAAAATGTACACCAAATATGTGTTATATATACTGTAAATAAACTATCAAAAACTACAGTAATTATATTTAATATACTGTACATAAAATATCAAAAATTACACCAAATGTATATTATATACTGGAAATAAAATATCAAAAAGGACAGTAAATATATATGACACACCCTATGTAAAATACGAAAAACTACACCAAATATATATTATATAATTTACATGAAATATCAAAAGGACACCAAATATATATTATATACTGTACATAATATATTAAAAAGTACAGTAAATATATTTAATATATTGTGCATATAATATTAACTAAATGCACACCAAATACATTATATGGACTGTAAATAAAATATCAAAAAGTACAGTAAATATATATTACATACTGTACATAAAATATCAAAAAGTACACCAAATATGTGTTATATATACTGTAAATAAACTATCAAAAACTACAGTAATTATATCTAATATACTGTACATAAAATATCAAAAATTACTACACCAAATGTATATTATTTACTTTAAATAAAATATCAAAAAGTACAGTAAATATATATTACACACCCTATGTAAAATATCACAAACTACACCAAATATATATTATACAATTTACATAAAATATCAAAAGGACACCAAATACACCTTATATACTGTACATAAAATATCAAAATGTACAGTAAATATATTTCATATATTGAACATATAATATTAACTAAAAGTACAACAAATACATTTTATATAGTGTAAATAAAATATCAAAAAGTACAGTAAATATATATTACACACCATATGTAAAATATCACAATCTAGGCCAAATATATATTATATAATTTACATAAAATATCAAAAGGACACCAAATACATCTTATATAATGTACATAAAATATCAAAATGTACGGTAAATATATTTCATGTATTGTACATATAATATTAACGAAAAGTACACCAAATACATTTTATATATTGTAAATAAAATATCAAAAATTACAGTGAATATATATTACATACTGTACATAAAATATCAAAAAGTACACCAAATATGTGTTATATATACTGTAAATAAACTATCAAAAACTACAGTAATTATATTTAATATACTGTACATAAAATATCAAAAATTACACAAAATGTATATTATTTACTGTAAATAAAATAACAAAAATTACAGTAAATATATATTACACACCCTATGTAAAATATCAAAAACTACACCAAATATATATTATATAATTTACAGAAAATATCAAAAGGACACCAAATATACCTTATACACTGTACATATAATATCAAAATGTACAGTAAATATATTTCATATATTGTACATATAATATTAACTAAAAGTACACCAAATACATTTTATATACTGTAGATAATATATCAAAAATTACAGTAAATATATATTACATACTGTACATAAAATATCAAAAAGTACACCAAATATGTGTTATATATACTGTAAATAAACTATCAAAAACTACAGTAATTATATTTAATATACTGTACATAAAATATCAAAAATTACACCAAATGTATATTTTTTACTGTAAATAAAATATCAAAAAGTACAGTAAATATATATTACACACCATATGTAAAATATCACAATCTACACTAAATATATATTATATAATTTACATAAGATATCAAAAGGACACCAAATATATCTTATATACTCTACAAATATATCAAAAAGTACAGTAAATATATTTCATATATTGTACATATAATATTAACTAAAACTACACCAAATACATTTTATATAGTGTAAATAAAATATCAAAAAGTACAGTAAATATATATTAAACACCATATGTAAAATATCACAATCTACCCCAAATATATATTATATAATTTACATAAAATATCAAAAGGACACCAAATATATCTTATATACTGTACATAAAATATCAAAATGTACAGTAAATATATTTCATATATTGTACATATAATATTAACTAAAAGTACACCAAATACATTTTATATAGTGTAAATAATATATCAAAAATTGCAGTGAATATATATTACATACTGTACATAAAATATCAAAAAGTACACCAAATATGTGTTATATATACTGTAAATAAACTATCAAAAACTACAGTAATTATATTTAATATACTGTACATAAAATATCAAAAATTACACCAAATATATATTATTTACTGTAAATAAAATACCAAAAAGTACAGTGAATATATATTACACACCATATGTAAAATATCACAATCTACACCAAATATATATTATATAATTTACATAAAATATCAAAAGGACACCAAATATATCTTATATACTGTACATAAAATGTCAAAATATACAGTAAATATATTTCATATATTGTACATATACTATTAACTAAAAGTACACCAAATACATTTTATATACTGTAAATAAAATGTCAAAAAGTACTGTAAATATATATTACATACCATATGTAAAATATCACAATCTACACAAAATATATATTATATAATTTACATAAAATATCAAAAGGACCCCAAATATATCTTATATACTGTACATAAAATATCAAAATGTACAGTAAATATATTTCATATATTGTACATATAATATTAACTAAAAGTACACCAAATACATTTTATATAGTGTAAATAAAATATCAAAAATTACAGTGAATATATATTACATACTGTAGATAAAATATCAAAAAGTACACCAAATATGTGTTATATATACTGTAAATAAACTATCAAAAACTACAGTAATTATGTTTAATATATTGTACATAAAATATCAAAAATTACACCAAATGTACATTATTTACTGTAAATAAATTACCAAAAAGTACAGTAAATATATATTACACACCCTATGTAAAATATCACAAACTACACCAAATATATATTATATAATTTACATAAAATCTCAAAAGGACACCAAATATACCTTATATACTGTACATAAAATATCAAAATGTACAGTAAATATATTTCATATATTGTATATATAATATTAACTAAAAGTACACCGAATACATTTTATATACTGTAAAAAAAATATCAAAAATTTCAGTAAATATATATTACATACTGTACATATATTATCAAAAAGTACACCAAATATGTGTTATATATGCTCTAAATAAACTATGAAAATCTACGGTAATTATATTTAATATACTGTACATAAAATATCAAATATTACACCAAATGTATGTTATTTACTGTAAATAAAATATCAAAAAGTACAGTAAATATATATTACACACCATATGTAAAATATCACAATCTACAAAAAATATATACTATATAATTTACATAAAATATCAAAAGGACACAAAATACATCTTATATACTGTACATAAAATATCAAAAAATACAGTAAATATATTTCATATATTGTACATATAATATTAACTAAAAGTACACCAAATACATTTTTTATTGTGTAAAAAAATATCAAAAAGTACAGTAAATATATATTACACACCATAAGTAAAATATCACAATCTACACCAAATATATATTATATAATATACATTAAATATCAAAAGGACACCAAATATATCTTATATACTGTACATAAAATATCAAAAATAACAGTAAATATATTTCATATATTGTACATATAATATTAATTAAAGTACACCAAATACATTTTATATAGTGTAAAAAAAATATCAAAAGTTACAGTGAATATATATTACATACTGCAGATAAAATATCAAAAAGTACACCAAATATGTTTTATATATACTGTAAATAAACTATCAAAAACTACAGTAATTATATTTAATATACTGTACATAAAATATCAGAAATTACACCTAATGTATATTATTTACTGTAAATAAAATATCAAATAGTACAATAAATATATATTACACACCCTATGTAAAATATCACAAACTACACCAAATATATATAATATAATTTACATAAAATATCAAAAGGGCCCCAAATATACCTTATATACTGTACATAAAATATCAAAATGTACAGTAAATATATTTCATATATTGTACATATAATATTAACTAACACTACACCAAATACATTTTATATACTGTAAATAAAATATCAAAAACTACAGTAAATATATATTACACACCATATGTACAGTATCACAATCTACACCAAATATATATTATATAATTTACAGAAACTATCAAAAGGACACCAAATATATCTTATATACTGTACATAAAATACCAAAATGTACAGTAAATATATTTCATATATTGTACATATAATATTAACTAAAAGTACACCAAATACATTTTATATACTGTAAATAAAATATCAAAAATTACAGTGAATATATATTACATACTGTACATAAAATATCAAAAAGTACACCAAATATGTGTTATATATACTGTAAATAAACTATCAAAAACTACAGTAATTATATTTAATTTACTGTACATAAAATATCAAAAATTACACCAAATGTATATTATTTACTGTAAATAAAGCACCAAAAATTACAGTAAATATCTATTACACACACTATGTAAAATATCAAAAACTACACCAAATATATATTATATAATTTACATAAAGTATCAAAAGGACTCAAAATATACCTTATATACTGTACATAAAATATCAAAATGTACAGTAAATATATTTCATATATTGTATATATAATATTAACTAAAAGTACACCGAATACATTTTATATACTGTAAATAATATATCAAAAATTTCAGTAACTATATATTACATACTGTACATATATTATCAAAAAGTACACCAAATATGTGTTATATATACTCTAAATAAACTATCAAAAACTACAGTAATTATATTTAATATACTGTACATAAAATATAAAAAATTACACCAAATGTATGTTATTTACAGTAAATAAAATATCAAAAAGTGCAGTAAATATATATTACACACCATATGTAAAATATCACAATCTACACCAAATATAGATAATATAATTTTCATAAGATATCAAAAGTACACCAAATATATCTTATATACTGTACATAAAATACCAAAATGTACAGTAAATATATTTCATATATTGTACATATAATATTAACTAAAAGTACACCAAATACATTTTATATACTGTAAATAAAATATCAAAAATTACAGTGAATATATATTACATACTGTACATAAAATATCAAAAAGTACACCAAATATGTGTTATATATACTGTAAATAAACTATCAAAAACTACAGTAATTATATTTAATATACTGTACATTAAATATCAAAAATTACACCAAATGTATATTATTTACTGTAAATAAAATACCAAAAAGTACAGTAAATATATATTACACACCCTATGTAAAATATCACAAACTACACCAAATATATATTATATAATTTACATAAAATATCAAAAGGACACCAAATATACCTTATATACTGTACATAAAATATCAAAATGTACAGTAAATATATTTCATATATTGTATATGTAATATTAACTAAAAGTACACCAAATACATTTTATATACTGTAAAGAAAATATCAAAAAGTACAGTAAATTTATATTACATACTGTACATAAAATATCAAATAGTACAACAAATATGTGTTATATACACTGTAAATAAACTATCAAAAACTACAGTAATTAAATTTAATATACTGTACATAAAATATCAAAAATTACACCAAATGTATATTATTTACTGTAAATAAAATTTCAAAATGTACAGAAAATATATGTTACACACCATATGAAAAATATCACAATCTACACCAAATATATATTATATAATTTACATAAAATATCAAAAGGACACCAAACATATCTTATATACTGTACATAAAATATCAAAAACTACAGTAAATGTATTTCATATATTGTACATATAATATTAACGAAAAGTACACCAAATACATTTTATATAGTGTAAATAAACTTTCAAAAAGTACAGTAAATATATATTACACACCATATGTAAAATATCACAATCTACACCAAATATATATTATATAATTTACATATAATATCAAAAGGACACCAAATATATCCTATATACTGTACATAAAATATCAAAAAGTACAGTAAATATATTTCATATATTGTACATATAATATTAACTAAAAGTACACCAAATAAACTTTATATAGTGTAAATAAAATATGAAAAATTACAGTGAATATATACTACATACTGTAGATAAAATATCAAAAAGTACACCAAATATGTGTTATATATGCTGTAAATAAACTATCAAAAGCTACAGTAATTATATTTAATATACTGTACATAAAATATCAAAAATTACACCAAATGCATATTATTTACTGTAAATAAAATACCAAAAAGTACTGTAAATATATATTACACACCATATGTAAAATATCACAAACTACACCAAATATATATTATATAATTTACATAAAATATCAAAAGGACACCAAATATATCTAATATACTGTACATAAAATATCAACAAGTACAGTAAATATATTTCATATATTGTACATATAATATTAACTAAAAGAACACCAAATACATTTTATATAGTGTAAATAAAATATCAAAAAGTACAGTAAATATATATTAAATACAGTACATAAAATATAAAAAAGTTCACCAAATATGTGTTTTATATACTGTAAATAAACTATCAAAAACTACAGTAATTATATATAGTATACTGTACATAAAATATCAAAAATTACACCAAAAGTATATTATTTACTGTAAATAAAATATCAAAAATTACACTAAATATATATTACACACCATATGTAAAATATCACAATCTACACCAAATATATATTATATAATTTACAGAAACTATCAAAAGGACACCAAATATATCTTATATACTGTACATAAAATATCAAAAAGTACAGTAAATATATTTCATATATTGTACATATAATATTAACTAAAAGTACACCAAATACATTTTATATAGTGTAAATAATATATCAAAAATTACAGTGAATATATATTACATACTGTACATAAAATATCAAAAAGTACACCAAATATGTGTTATATATACTGTAAATAAACTATCAAAACCTACAGTAATTATATTTAATATACTGTACATAAAATATCAAAAATTACACCAAATGTATATTATTTACTGTAAATAAAATACCAAAAAGTACAGTAAATATATATTACACACCCTATGTAAAATATCACAAACTATACCAAATATATATTTTATAATTTACATAAAATATCAAAAGGACACTAAATATATGTTATATATTGTACATAAAATATCAAAATGTACAGTAAATATATTTCATATATTGTACATGTAATATTAACTAAAAGTACACCAAATACATTTTATATAGTGTAAATAATATTTCAAAAAGTACAGTAAATATATATTACACACCATATGTAAAATATCACAATCTACACCAAATATATATTATATAATTTACATATAATATCAAAAGGACACCAAATATATCCTATATACTGTACATAAAATATCAAAAAGTACAGTAAATATATTTCATATATTGTACATATAATATTAACTAAAAGTACACCAAATAAACTTTATATAGTGTAAATCAAATATGGAATATTACAGTGAATATATACTACATACTGTACATAAAATATCAAAAAGTACACCAAATATGTGTTATATATGCTGTAAATAAACTATCAAACACTACAGTAATTATATTTAATATACTGTACATAAAATATGAAAAATTTCACCAAATGTATATTATTTACTGTATATAAAATACCAAAAAGTATAGTAAATATATATTACACACCCTATGTAAAATATCACAATCTACACCAAATATATATTATGTAATTTACATAAAATATCAAAACGACAGCAAATATATGTTATATACTCTACATAAATATCAAAAAGTACAGTAAATATATTTCATACATTGTATATATAATATTAACTAAAAGTACGCCAAATACATTTTATATACTGTAAATAAAATATCAAAAAGTACAATAAATATATATTACATACTGTACAGAAAATATCAAAAGGTACACCAAATTTGTGTTATATATACTGTACATAAACTATCAAAAACTACTGTAATTATATTTAATATACTGTACATAAAATATCAAAAATTACACCAAATGAATATTATATACTGTAAATAAAATATCAAAAAGTACAGTAAATATATATTACACACCCTATGTAAAATATCAATAACTACACCAAATATATATTATATAATTTACATAAAATATCAAAAGGACACCAAATATATCTTTTATACTGTACATAAAATATCAAAAATTACAGTAAATGTATTTCATATATTGTACATATAATATTAACTAAAAGTACACAAAATACATTTTATATACTGTAAATAAAATATCAAAAAGTACAGTAAATATGTATTACATACTGTACATAAAATATCAAAAATTACACCAAATATGTGTTATATATACTGTAAATATACTATAAATTCTACAGTAATTATATTTAATATACTGTACATAAAATATGAAAAATTACACCAAATGTATATTATATACTGTAAACAAAATATCATAAAGTGCAGTAAATATATATTACACACCATATGTAAAATATCACAATCTACACAAAATATATATTATATAATTTACATAAAATATGAAAAGTACACCAAATATATCTTATATACTGTACATAAAATGTCAAAAAGTACAGTAAATATATTTCATATATTGTACATATAATATTAACTAACAGTACACCAAATACATTTTATATAGTGTAAATAAAATATCAAAAAGTACAGTAAATATATATTACATACAGTTCATAAAATATAAAAAAGTAAACCAAATATGTGTTATATATACTGTAAATAAAGTATCAAAACTACAGTAATTATATTTAATATACTGTATATAAAATATCAAAAATTACACCAAATGTATACTATATACTGTAAATAAAATATCAAAAAGGACAGTAAATATATACTACACACCCTCTGTAAAATATCAAAAACTACACCAAATATATATTATATAATTTACATAAAATATCAAATGGACACCAAATATATCTTATATACTGTTCATAAAATATCAAAAAGTACAGGATATATATTTCATATATTGTACATATAATATTAACTGAAAGTACACCAAATACATTTTATATACTGTAAATAAAATATCAAAAAGTACAGTAAATATATATTACATACTGTACATAAAATATCAAAAGTACCCCAAATATGTGTTATATATACTGTTAATAAACTGTGAAAAACTACAGTAATTATATTTAATATACTGTACATAAAATACCAAATATTACACCAAATGTACATTATATACTGTAAATAAAATATCAAAATGAACAGTGAATATATATTACACACCATATGTAAAATATCACAATCTACACCAAATATATATTATATAATTTACATAAAATATCAAAAGGACACCAAATATACCTTATATACTGTACTTAAAATTTCAAAACTTACAGTAAATTTATTTCATATATTGTACATATAATATTAACTAAAAGTACACCAAATAAATTTTATATACTGTAAATAAAATATCAAATAGTATAGTATATATATTACATACTGTACATAAAATATCAAAAAGTACAACAAATATGTGTTATATATAGTGTACATAAACTATCAAAAACTACTGTAATTATATTTAATATACTGCCCATAAAATATCAAAATTTAAACCAAATGAATATTATATAATATAAATAAAATATCAAAAAGTACACCAAATATGTGTTATATATACTGTAAATAAACTATCAAAATCTACAATAATTATATTTAATATACTGTACATAAAATATCAAAAATTACACCAAATGTATAATATACTGTAAATAAAATATCAAAAAGTACAGTAAATATATATTACACACCCTATGTAAATTATCACAAACTACACCAAATATATATTATATAATTTACATAAAATATCAAAAGGACACCAAATATATCTTATATACTGTACATAAAATGTCAAAAAGTACAGTAAATATATTTCATATATTGTACATATAATATTAACTAAAAGTACACCAAAAACATTTTATATACTGTAAATATAATATCAAAAATTACAGTAAATGTATATTACATACTGTACATAAAATATCAAAAATACACCAAATATGTGTTATATATACTGTAAATAAACTATCAAAAACTACAGTAATTATATTTAATATACTCTAAATAAAATATCAATAATTACAACAAATGTATATTATTTACTGTAAATAATATATCGAAAAGGACAGGAAATATATACTACACACCCTATGTAAAATATCAAAAACTACACCAAATATATATTGTATAATTTACATAAAATATCAAAAGGACACCAAATATATCTTATATACTCTACATAAAATATCAAAATGTACAGGAAATATATTTCATATATTGTACATATAATATTAACTAAAAGTACACCAAATACATTTTATATACTGTAAATAAAATATCAAAAAGTACAGTAAATATATATTACATACTGTAAATAAAATATCACAAAGTACCCCAAATATGTGTTATATATACTGTAAATAAACTTTGAAAAACTACACTAATTATATTTAATGTACTGTACATAAAATATGAAATATTACACCAAATGTATATTATATACTGTAAATAAAATATCAAAAAGTACAGTAAATATATATTACACACCATATGTAAAATATCACAATCTACACCAAATATATATTATATAATTTACATTAAATATCAAAAGGACACCAAATATATCTTATATACTGTACATAAAATATCAAAAATTACAGTAAGTATATGTCATATATTGTACATATAATATGAACTAAAAGTACACCCAATACATTTTATATACTCTAAATAAAATATCAAAATTACAGTAAATATGTATTACATACTCTACATAAAATATCAAAAAGTACACCAAATATGTGTTATATATACTGTAAATAAACTATAAAATCTGCAGTAATTATATTGAATATTCTGTAGATAAAATATCAAATATTACACCAAATGTATATTATGTACTGTAAATAAAATATCAAAAAGTACAGTAAATATATATTACACACCATATGTAAAATATCACAATCTACACCAAATATATATTACATAATTTACATAAAATATCAAAAGTACGCCAAATATATCTTATATACTGTACATAAAATATCAAAATGTACAGTAAATATATTTCATATATTGTGCATATAATATTAACTAAAAGTACACCAAATATATTTTATATAGTGTAAATAAAATATCAAATAGTACAGTAAATATGTATTACATACTGTACATAAAATATCAAAAAGTACACCTAATATGTGTTATATATACTGTTAATAAACTATCAAAAACTACAGTACTTATATTTAATATACTGTACATAAAATATCAAAAATTACACCAAATGTATAATATATACTGTAAATAAAATATCAAAAAGGACAGTAAATATATACTACACACCCTATGTAAAATATCAAAAACCACACCAAATATATATTATATAATTTACATAAAATATCAAAACGACACCAAATATATGTTATATACTGTACATAAATATCAAAAAGTACAGTAAATATATTTCATACATTGTACATATAATATTAACTAAAAGTACGCCAAATACATTATATATACTGTAAATAAAATATGAAAAAGTACAGTAAATATAAATTACATACTGTACATAAAATATCAAAAAGTACACCAAATATGTGTTATATATACTGTAAATAAGCTATCAAAAACTACAGTAATTATATTTAATATACTTTTCAAAATATATCAAAAATTACAGCAAATGAATATCATATACTGTAAATAAAATATCAAAAAGGACAGTAAATATTTACTACACACCCTATGTAAAATATCAAAAACTACACCAAATATATATTATATAATTTACATAAAATATCAAAAGGACACCAAATATATCTTTTATACTGTACTTAAAATATCAAAAAGTACAGTAAATATATTTCATATATTGTATATATATTATTCACTAAAAGTACACCAAATACATTTTATATACTGTAAATAAAATATCAAAAATTGCAGTAAATATACATTCCATACTGTATATAATATATCAAAAAGTACACCAAATATGTGTTTTATATACTCTAAATAAACTATCAAAACCTACAGTAATTATGTTTAATATACAGTACATAAAATATCAAAAATTACACCAAATGTAAATTATATACTGTAAATAATATATGAAAATTACAGTAAATATATATTACACTCTATGTAAAATATCAAAAACTGCACCAAATATATATTATATAATTTACATAACATATCAACAGAACACCAAATATATCTTATATACTGTACATAAAACATAAGAAAGTACAGTAAATATATTACATATATTGTACATATAATATTAACTAAAAGTACACCAAATACATTTTATATACTGTATATAAAATTTCAAAAATTACAGTAAATATATATTACATACTGTACATAAAATATCAAAAAGTACACCAAATATGTGTTATATATACTGTAAACTATCAAAAACTACAGTAATTATATTTAATATACTGTACATAAAATATCAAAAATCACACCAAATGTATATTATATACCGTAAATAAAATATCAAAAAGGACAGTGAATATATATGACACACACTATGTAAAATATCAAAAACTACACCAAATATATATTATAAAATTTACAATAAATATCAAAAGGACACAAAATATATCTTATATCCTGTACATAAAATATCAAAAAGTACAGTAAATATATTTCATATATTGTACATATAATATTAACTAAAAGTACACCAAATACATTTTATATACTGTAAATAAATTATCAAAAATTGCAGTAACTATATATTACATACTGTACATATATTATCAAAAAGTACACCAAATATGTGTTATATATACTCTAAATAAACTATCAAAAACTACAGTAATTATATTTAATATACTGTACATAAAATATAAAAAATTACACCAAATGTATGTTATTTACAGTAAATAAAATATCAAAAAGTGCAGTAAATATATATTACACACCATATGTAAAATATCACAATCTACACCAAATATATATTATATAATTTTCATAAGATATCAAAAGTACACCAAATGTAACTTATATACTGTACATAAAATACCAAAAAGTACAGTAAATATATTTCATATATTGTACATATAATATTTACTAAAAGTACACCAAATACATTTTATATAGTGTAAATAAAATACCAAAAATTACAGTGAATATATATTACATACTGTACATAAAATATCAAAAAGTACACCAAATATGTGTTATATATACTGTAAATAAACTATCAAAAACTACAGTAATTATATTTAATATACTGTATATAAAATATCAAAAATTACACCAAATGTATATTATTTACTGTAAATAAAATACCAAAAAGTACAGTAAATATATATTACACACCCTATGTAAAATATCACAAACTACACCAAATATATATTATATAATTTACATAAAATATCAAAAGGACACCAAATATACCTTATATACTCTACATAATATACCAAAATGTACAGTAAATATATTTCATATATTGTACATATAATATTAACTAAAAGTACACCAAATACATTTTATATACTATAAATAAAATATCAAAAATACAGTAAATTTATATTACATACTGTACATAAAATATCAAATAGAACAACAAATATGTGTTATATACACTGTAAATAAACTATCAAAATCTACAGTAATTAAATTTAATATACTGTACATAAAATATCAAAAATTACACCAAATGTATATTATTTACTCTAAATAAAATATCAAAATGTACAGTAAATATATATTACACACCATATGAAAAATATCACAATCTACACCAAATATATATTATATAATTTACATAAAATATCAAAAGGACACAAAACATATCTTATATACTGTACATAAAATATCAAAAAGTACAGTAAATATATTTCATATATTGTACATATAATATTAACTAAAAGTACAGCAAATACATTTTATATAGTGTAAATAAACTTTCAAAAAGTACAGTAAACTTATATTACACACCATATGTAAAATATCACAATCTACATCAAATATATATTATATAATTTACATGTAATATCAAAAGGACACCAAATATATCCTATATACTGTACATAAAATATAAAAAAGTACAGTAAATATATTTCATATATTGTACATATAATATTAACTAAAAGTACACCAAAAAACTTTATATAGTGTAAATAAAATAGGAAAAATTACAGTGAATATATACTACATACTGTACATAAAATATCAAAAAGTACACCAAGTATGTGTTATATATATTGTAAATGAACTATCAAAAACTACAGTAATAATGTTTAATATATATTACATAAAATATCAAAAATGAAACCAAGTGTATACTAGATACTGTAAATAAAATATCAAAAAGGACAGTAAATATATATGACACACCCTATGTAAAAGATCAAAAACTACACCAAATATATATTATTTAATTTACATAAAATATCAGAAGGACACCAAATATATCTTATATACTGTACATAAAATATCAAAAGGTACAGTAAATATATTTCATATATTGTACAAATAATAATAACTAAAAGTAAACCAAATACATTTTATATACTGTAAATAATATATCAAAAAGTACAGTAAATATATATTACATACTGTATATAAAATAACAAAAAGTACACCAAACATGTGTTATATATACTGTAAATAAACTATCAAAAACTACAGTAATTATATTTAATATACTGTACATAAAATATCAAAAATTACACCAAATGTATATTATTTACTGTAAATAAAATATCAAAAAGTACAGTAAATATATACTGCACGCCTTTTGTAAAATATCAAAACTACACCAAATATATATTGTATAATTTACATAAAATATCAAAAGGCCACCAAATATATCTTATATACTGTACAAAAAAATATCAAAAAGAACAGAAAATATATTTCAAATATTGTACATATAAGACTAACTGAAATTACACCAAATACATTTTTATACTGAAAATAAAATGTCAAAAAGTACAGTAAATATATATTACATTCTGTACATAAAATATCAAAAAGTACACCAAATATGTGTTATATGTACTGTAAATAAACTATCAAAATCTACAGAAATTATATTTAATATAATGTATATTAAATATCAAAAATTACACCACATGTATATTATAAATTGTAAATAAACTGTCAAAAAGTACAGTAAATATATACTACACACCCTATGTAAAATATCAAAAACTACACCAAATATATATTATATAATTTACATAAAATATCAAAAGGACACCAAATATATCTTATATACTGTACATAAAATATCAAAATGTACAGTAACTATATTTCATATATTGTATATATAATATTAACTAAAAGTACACCAAATACATTTTATATACTGTAAAAAAATATCAAAAAGTACTGTAAATGTATATTACATACTGTAAGTAAAATATCAAAAAGTACACCAAATATGTGTTATATATACTGTAAAAAAAATATCACAAACTACAGTAATTTTATTTAATGTACTGTACATAAAATATCAAAAATTACACCAAATGTATATTATATACACTAAATAAAATATGAAAAAGGACAGTAAATATATATTACACTCTATGTAAAATAACAAAAACTACACCAAATATATATTATATAATTTACATAAAATATCAGAAGTACACCAAATATATATTATATACTGTACATAAAATATCAAAAAGTACAGTAAATATATTTCATATATTGTACATATAATATTAACTAAAAGTACACCAAATACATTTTATAAACTGTAAATAAAATATCAAAACACAGTAAATATATATTACATACTGTACATAAAATATCAAAAAGTACACCAAATATGTGTTATATATACTCTAAATAAACTATCAGAAACTACAGTAATTATATATAATATAGTGTACATAAAATATCAAAAATTACACTAAATGTATAATATAAACTGTAAATAAAATATCAAATAGGTCAGTAAATATATACGACACACCCTATGTAAAATATCAAAAACTACACCGAATATATATTATATAATTTACATAAAATATCAAAAGGACACCAAATATATCTTATATACTGTACATAAAATATCAAAATGTACAGTAACAATATTTTATATATTGTACATATAATATTAACTAAAAGTACACCAAATATATTTTATATACTGTAAATGAGATATCAAAAATTACAGTAAATATATATAACATAATGTACCAATTATATCAAAAAGTACACAAAACATGTGTTATATATACTGTAAATAAATTATCAAAAACTACAGTACCTATATTTAATATACTGCACATAAAATATCAAAAATTACACCAAATGTATATTATATACTGTAAATAAAATATCAAAAAGACAGGAAATACATACTACACACCCTATGTAATATATCGAAAACTACACCAAATATATATTATATAATTTACATAAAATATCAAAAGGACACCAAAGATATCTTATATACCGTACATAAAATATCAAAAATTACAGTAAATACATTTCATATATTGTACATATATTAACTAAAAGTACACCAAATACATTTTATATACTGTAAATAAAATATCAAAAAGTACAGTAAATATATATTACATACTGTACATAATATATCAAAAAGCACACCAAATATGTGTTATATATCCTGTAAAAAAACTGTCAAAGCTACAGTAATTATATTTAATATTCTGTACATAAAATATCAAAAACTACACCAAATGTATATTATATACTGTAAATAAAATATCAAAAGAAAGTAAATATATATGACACACCTTTTCTAAAATATCAAAAACTACACCAAATATATATTAAATAATTTATATAAAATATCAAAAGACCACCAAATATATCTTATATACTGTACACAAAATATCAAAATGTACAGTAAATATGTTTCATATATTGTAAATATAATATTCACTAAAAGTACACCAAATACATTTTATACACTGTAAATAAGATATCAAAACGTACAGTAAATATATATTACATACTGTACATAAAATATCAAAAAGTACACCAAATATGTGTTATATATACTGTAAATAAACTATCAAAAACTACAGTAACTATATTTAATATGCTGTACATAAAATATCAAAGATTACACCAAATGTATATTATAAACTGTAAATAATATATCAGAAAGGACAGTAAATATATACTACACACCCTATGTAAAATATCAAAAACTACACCAAATATACATTATATAACTTACATAAAATATCAAAAGGACACCAAATATCTCTTATATACTGTACATAAAATATCAAAAAGTACAGTAAATACTTTTCATATATTGTACATATAATATTAAGTAAAAGTACACCAAATACATTTTATATACTGTAAATAAAATATCAAAAAGTACAGTAAATACATATTACATACTGTACATAATATATCAAAAACTATACCAAATATGTGTTATATATACTGTAAATAAACTATCAAAAACTACAGTAATTATATTTAGTATACTGTACGTAAAATATTCAAAATTACACCAAATATATATTATATACTGTAAATAAAATATCAAAAAGGACAGTAAATATATATGACACACCCAATGTAAAATATCAAATACTACACCAAATATATATTATATAATTTACATAAAATATCAAAAGGACACCAAATATATCCTATATACTGTACATAAAATATCAAAAAGTACAGTAAATGTATTTCATATACTCTATATATAATATTAACTAAAAGTACACCAAATACATTTTATATACTGTAAATAAAATATCAAAAAGTACAGTGATTATATCACATACTGTACATAAAATATCAAAAAGTACACCAAATATGTTTTATGTATACTGTAAATAAACTATCAAAAACTACAGTAATTACATTGAATATACTGTATATAAAATATCAAAACTTACACCAAATATATATTATATAGTCTTAATAATATATGAAAAAGGACAGTAAATATATATTACACTCTACGTAAATTATCAAAAACTACACCAAATATATATTATATGATTCACATAAAATATCAAAAGGACACCAAATATATGTTATATACTGTACATAAAATATCAAAAAGAACAGTAAATATATTTCATGTATTGTACATATAATATTAACTAAAAGTACACCAAATACATTTCATATAATGTAAACAAAATTTCAAATTGTACAGTTAATATATGTTACATACTGTAAATAAAATATCAAAAATTACACAAAAGATCTGCTATATATACTGTAAATAAACTATCAAAAGTACAGTATTTATATTTAATATACGGTACATAAAATACAGAAATTACACAAAATGTATATTATATACTGTAAATAAAATATCAAAAAGTACAGTAAATATATATGACACACCCTATGTAAAATCTCAAAAACTACACCAAATATATATTATATAATTTACATAAAATATGAGAAGGCCAACAAATATATCTTATATACAGTACATAAAATATCAAAAATTACAGTAAATATGTTTCATATATTGTACATATAATATTAACTAAAAGTACACCAAATGCATTTTATATACTGTAAATAAAGTATCAAAAAGTACAGTAAATATATATGACATACTGTACATAAAATATCAAAAAGTACCCCAAATATGTGTTATATATACTGTAAATAAACTATCAAAAACTACAGTAATTATATTTAATATACTGTACATAAAATGTCAAAAATTACTCCAAATGTACATTATATAGTGTAAATAATATATCCAAAATACAGTAAATATATATTACACACCCTATGTAAAATATCAAATATTACACCAAATATATATTATATAATTTACAAAAAATATCGGAAGGACACCAAATATCTCCTATATACTGTACGTAAAATATCAAAAACTACAGTAAATACATTTAATATACTGTACATAAAATATCAAAAATTACACCAAATGTATATTATATAGTGTAAAGAAAATATCAAAAAGGACGCTAAATATATATTACACACCCTATGTAAAATATCAAAAACTACACCAAATATATATTATATAATTTACATAAAGTATCAAAAGGCCACCAAATATATCTTATATACTGCACATAAAATATCAAAAACTACAGTAAATATGTTTCATATATTGTACATATAATATTAACTAAAAGTACAGCAAATACATTTTATATACTGTAAATAAAATTTCAAAAGTTCAGTAAATATATATTACATACTGTACATAAAATATCAAAAAGTACACCAAATATTAGTTATATATACTGTAAATAAACTATCAAAAACTACAGTAATTATATTTAATATACTGGACTTAAAATATCAAAAATTACACCAAATGTATATTATATACTCTAAATAAAATACGAAAAAGGACAGTAAATATATATTACACTCTATGTAAATTATCAAAAACTACACAAAATATATATTATATAATTTACATAAAATATCAAAAGGACACCAAGTATACCTTATATATGCTACATAAAATATCAAAAAGTACAGTAAATATATTTCATATATTGTACATATAATATTTACGAAAAGTACACCAAATACATTTTATATACGGTAAATAAAATATCAAAAATTCCAGTAAATATACATTACATACTGTACATAATATATCAAAAATTACACCAAATATGTGTTATATATACTCTAAATAAACTATCAAAAACTACAGTAATTATGTTTAATATACACTACATAAAATATCAAAAATTACACCTAATGTATATTATATACTGTAAATAAAATATGAAAATTACAGTAAATATATATTACACTCTATGTAAAATATCAAAAACTGCACCAAATAAATATTATTTAATTTATATAAAATATCAACAGTACACCAAATATAGCTTCTATAATGTACATGAAATATCAAAAAGTACAGTAAATATATTTCATATATTGTACCTATAATATTAACTAAAAGTACACCAAATACATTTTATATACTGTAAATAATATATCAAAAAGTACAGTAAATATATATTACATACTGTACATAAAATATCAAAAAGTACACCAAATATGTGTTATATATACTGTAAATATCAAAAACTACAGTAATTATATTCAATCTACTGTATATAAAATATCAAATATTACACCAAATGTAAATTATATACTGTAAATAAAATATCCAAAATACAGTAAATATATATTACACACCCTATGTAAAATATCCAAATTTACACCAAATATATATTATATAATTTACAAAAAATATCGGAAGGACACCAAATATATCTTATATACTGTACGTAAAATATCAAAACCTACAGTAAATATATTTCATATATTGTACATATAATATTAACTAAAAGTACACCAAATACTTTTTATATACTGTAAATAAAATATCAAAAATTACAGTAAATATATATAACATACTGTACATAAAATATCAAAAAGTACACCAAATATGTGTTATATATAATGTAATTATCAAAAACTACATTAATTATATTCAATGTACTGTATATAAATTATCAAAAATTACACCAAATGTAAATTATATACTGTAAATAAAATATCAAAAATGACAGTAAATACATACTACACACCCTATGTAAAATATCAAAAACTACACAAAATATATATTGTATAATTTACATAAAATATCAAAAGGACACCAAATATATCTTATATACTGTACATAAAATATCAAAAAGTACAGTATATCTATTTCATATATTGTACATATATTATTAACTAAAAGTACACCAAATACATTTTATATACTGTAAAGAAAATATCAAAATGTACAGTAAATATATATTACATACTGTACATAAAATATCAAAAAGTACACCAAATATGTGTTATATATACTGTAAATAAACCATCAAAACTACACTAATTATATTTAATATACTGTACATAAAATATCAAAAATTACACCAAATGTATATTATATACTCTAAATAAGATATCAAAAAGTACAGTAAATATATATTACACACCCTATGTTAAATATCACAAACTACACAAAATATATATTATATAATTTACATAAAATATCAAAAGGACACCAAATATATCTTATATACTGTACATAAAATATCAAAAAGTACAGTAAATATATTTCATATATTGTACATATGATATTAACTAAAAGTTCACCAAATACATTTTATATACTGTATATAAAATATCAAAAATTACACTAAATATATATTACATACTGTACATAAAATATCAAAAAGTACACCAAATATGTGTTATATATACTGTAAACTATCAAAAAGTACAGTAATTATATTTACTATACTGTACATAAAATTTCAAAAATCACACCAAATGTATATTATATACCGTAAATAAAATATCAAAAAGGACAGTGAATATATATGACACACACTATGTAAAATATCAAAAACTACACCAAATATATATTATATAATTTACAATAAATATCAAAAGGACACCAAATATATCTTATATACTGTACATAAAATATCAAAAAGAATAGTAAATATATTTCAAATATTGTAAATATAATATTAACTAAAAGTACACCAAATACATTTTGTATACTGTAAATAAAATATCAAAAATTACAGTAAATATATATTACATACTGTACATAAAATATCAAAAAGTACACCAAATATGTGTTATATGTACTGTAAACTATCAAAAACTACAGTAATTATATTTAATATACTGTACATAAAATATCAAAAATTACACAAAATGTATATTATATACTGTAAATAAGATATCAAAAATAGGGTAAATATATATTACACACCCTATGTAAAATATCACAAACTACACCAAATATATATTATATAATTTACATAAAATATCAAAAGGACACCAAATATATCTTATATACTGTACATAAAATATCAAATAGTACAGTAAATATATTTCATATATTGTACATATAATATTAACTAAAAGTACACCAAATACATTTTATATACTGTAAATAAAATATCAAAATGTACACTAAATATATATTACATACTGTACATAAAATATCAAAAAGTACACCATATATGTGTTATATATACTGTAAATAAACTATCAAAAACTACAGTAATTATATTCAATATACTGTACATAAAATATCAAAAATTACTTGAAATGTACATTATATAGTGTAAATAAAATATCCAAAATACATTAAATATATATTACACACACTATGTAAAATATCCAAATTTACACCAAATATATATTATATAATTTACAAAAAATATCGGAAGGACACCAAATATATCTTATATACTGTAGGTAAAATAAGAAAAACTCCAGTAAATATATTTCATATATTATACATATAATATTAACTAAAAGTACACCAAATACATTTTATATACTGTAAAAAAAATATCAAAAATTACAGTAAATATATATTACATACTGTACATAAAATATCAAAAAGTACACCAAATAAGTGTTATACATATTGTAATTATCAAAAACTACAGTAATTATATTCAATGTACGGTATAGAAATTATCAAAAATTACACAAAATGTAAATTATATACTGTATATAAAATATCAAAAAGGCCAGTAAATATATACTACACACCCTATGTAAAATATCAAAAACTACACCAAATATATATTATATAATTTACATAAAATATCAAAAGGACACCAAATATATCTTATATACTCTACATAAAATATCAAAATGTACAGTATATATATTTCATATATTGTACATATATTATTGACTAAAAGTACACCAAATACATTTGATATACTGTAAATAAAATATCAAAAATTACAGTAAATATATATTACATACTGTACATAAAATATCAAAAAGTACACCAAATATGTGTTATATATACTGTAAACTATCAAAAACTTCAGTAATTATATATAATATGCTGTACATAAAATATCAAAAATCACACCAAATATATATTATATACTGTAAATTAAATATCAAAAAGGACACTGAATATATATGACACACACTATGTAATATATCAAAAACTACACCAAATATATATTATATAATTTACAATAAATATTAAAAGGACACCAAATGTATCCTATATACAGTACGTAAAATATCAAAAAATACGGTAAATATATTTCATATATTGAACATATAACATTAACTAAAAGTACACCAAATACATTTTATATACTGTAAATAAAATATCAAAAAGTACAGTAAATATATATTACATACTGTACATAAAATATCAAAAAGTACACCAAATATGTGTTATATATACTGTAAATAAACTATCAAAAACTACACTAATTATATTTAATATACTGTACATAAAATATCAAAAATTACACCAAATGTATATTATACACTGTAAATAAAATATCAAAAAGTACAGTAAATATATATTACACACCCTATGTAAATTATCACAAACTACACCAAATATATATTATATAATTTACATAAAATATCAAAAGGACACCAAATATATCTTATATACTGTACATAAAATGTCAAAATATACAGTAAATATATTTCATATATCGTACATATACTATTAACTAAAAGTACACCAAATACATTTTATATACTGTAAATAAAATGTCAAAAGTACTGTAAATATATATTACATACCATATGTAAAATATCACAATCTACACAAAATATATATTATATAATTTACATAAAATATCAAAAGGACCCCAAATATATCTTATATACTGTACATAAAATATCAAAATGTACAGTAAATATATTTCATATATTGTACCTATAATATTAACTAAAAGTACACCAAATACATTTTATATAGTGTAAATAAAATATCAAAAATTACAGTGAATATATATTACATACTGTAGATAAAATATCAAAAAGTACACCAAATATGTGTTATATATACTGTAAATAAACTATCAAAAACTACAGTAATTATGTTTAATATATTGTACATAAAATATCAAAAATTACACCAAATGTACATTATTTACTGTAAATAAATTACCAAAAAGTACAGTAAATATATATTACACACCCTATGTAAAATATCACAAACTACACCAAATATATATTATATAATTTACATAAAATCTCAAAAGGACACCAAATATACCTTATATACTGTACGTAAAATATCAAAATGTACAGTAAATATATTTCATATATTGTATATATAATATTATCTAAAAGTACACCGAATACATTTTATATACTGTAAAAAAAATATCAAAAATTTCAGTAAATATATATTACATACTGTACATATATTATCAAAAAGTACACAAAATATGTGTTATATATACTCTAAATAAACTATGAAAATCTACGGTAATTATATTTAATATACTGTACATAAAATATCAAATATTACACCAAATGTATGTTATTTACTGTAAATAAAATATCAAAAAGTACAGTAAATATCTATTACACACCATATGTAAAATATCACAATCTACAAAAAATATATACTATATAATTTACATAAAATATCAAAAGGACACCAAATACATCTTATATACTGTACATAAAATATCAAAAATTACAGTAAATATATTTCATATATTGTACATATAATATTAACTAAAAGTACACCAAATACATTTTTTATAGTGTAAAAAAAATATCAAAAAGTACAGTAAATATATATTACACACCATATGTAAAATATCACAATCTACACCAAATATATATTATATAATATACATTAAATATCAAAAGGACACCAAATATATCTTATATACTGTACATAAAATATCAAAAATAACAGTAAATATATTTCATATATTGTACATATAATATTAACTAAAAGTACACCAAATACATTTTATATAGTGTAAAAAAAATATCAAAAGTTACAGTGAATATATATTACATACTGCAGATAAAATATCAAAAAGTACACCAAATATGTGTTATATATACTGTAAATAAACTATCAAAAACTACAGTAATTATATTTAATATACTGTACATAAAATATCAGAAATTACACCTAATGTATATTATTTACTGTAAATAAAATATCAAATAGTACAATAAATATATATTACGCACCCTATGTAAAATATCACAAACTACACCAAATATATATTATATAATTTACATAAAATATCAAAAGGGCCCCAAATATACCTTATATACTGTACATAAAATATCAAAATGTACAGTAAATATATTTCATATATTGTATATATAATATTAACTAAAAGTACACCGAATACATTTTATATACTGTCAATAAAATATCAAAAATTACAGTAAATATAAATTACATACTGTACATATATTATCAAAAAGTACACCAAATATGTGTTATATATACTGTAAATAAACTATGAAAAACTACAGTAATTATATTTAATATACTGTACATAAAATATCAAATATTACACCAAATGTATGTTATTTACTGTAAATAAAATATCAAAAAGTACAGTAAATATATATTACACACCATATGTAAAATATCACAATCTACAAAAAATATATACTATATAATTTACATAAAATATCAAAAGGACACCAAATACATCTTATATACTGTACATAAAATATCAAAATATACAGTAAATATATTTCATATATTGTACATATAATATTAACTAAAAGTACACCAAATACATTTTTTATAGTGTAAAAAAATATCAAAAAGTACAGTAAATATATATTACACACCATATGTAAAATATCACAATCTACACCAAATATATATTATATAATATACATTAAATATCAAAAGGACACCAAATATATCTTATATACTGTACATAAAATATCAAAATAACAGTAAACATATTTCATATATTGTACATATAATATTAACAAAAAGTACACCAAATACATTTTATATAGTGTAAAAAAAATATCAAAATTACAGTGAATATATATTACATACTGCAGATAAAATATCAAAAAGTACACCATATATGTGTTATATATACTGTAAATAAACTATCAAAAACTACAGTAATTATATTTAATATACTGTACATAAAATATCAGAAATTACACCTAATGTATATTATTTACTGTAAATAAAATATCAAATAGTACAATCAATATATATTACACACCCTATGTAAAATATCACAAACTACACCAAATATATATTTTATAATTTACATAAAATATCAAAAGGGCCCCAAATATACCTTATATACTGTACATAAAATATCAAAATGTACAGTAAATATATTTCATATATTGTATATATAATATTAACTAAAAGTACACCGAATACATTTTATATACTGTCAATAAAATATCAAAAATTACAGTAAATGTAAATTACATACTGTACATATATTATCAAAAAGTACACCAAATATGTGTTACATATACTGTAAATAAACTATGAAAAACTACAGTAATTATATTTAATATACTGTACAAAAAATATCAAAAATTTCACCAAATGTATGTTATTTACTGTAAATAAAATATCAAAAAGAACAGTAAATATATATGACACACCTTATGTAAAATATCACAATCTACACCAAATATATATTATATAATTTACATAAAATATCAAAAGTACACCAAATATGTCTTATATACTGTACATAAAATATCAAAATGTACAGTAAATATATTTCATATATTGTACATATAATATTAACTAACAGTACACCAAATACATTTTATATACTGTATGTAAAATATCAAAAACTACAGTAAATATATATTACACACCATATGTAAAGTATCACAATCTACACCAAATATATATTATATAATTTACAGAAACTATCAAAAGGACACCAAATATATCTTATATACTGTACATAAAATATCAAAAAGTACAGTAAATATATTTCATATATTGTACATATAATATTAACTAAAAGTACACCAAATACATTTTATATAGCGTAAATAAAATATCAAAAATTACAGTGAATATATATTACATACTGTAGATAAAATACCAAAAAGTACACAAAATATGTGTTATACATACTGTAAATAAACTATCAAATACTACAGTAATTATATTTAATTTACTGTACATAAAATATCAAAAATTACACCAAATGTATATTATTTACTGTAAATAAAGCACCAAAAATTACAGTAAATATATATTACACACACTATGTAAAATATCAAAAATTACACCAAATATATATTATATAATTTACATAAAATATCAAAAGGACACAAAATATACCTTATATACTGTACATAAAATATCAAAATGTACAGTAAATATATTTCATATATTGTATATATAATATTAACTAAAAGAACAACGAATATATTTTATATACTGTAAATAAAATAGGAAAAATTACAGTAACTATATATTAAATACTGTACATATATTATCAAAAAGTACACCAAATATGTGTTATATATTCACTAAATAAACTATCAAAAACTACAGTAATTATATTTAATATACTGTACATAAAATATAAAAAATTACACCAAATGTATGTTATTTACAGTAAATAAAATATCAAAAAGTGCACTAAATATATATTACACACCATATGTAAAATATCACAATCTACACCAAATATATATTATATAATTTTCATAAGATATCAAAAGTACACCAAATATATCTTATATACTGTACATAAAATACCAAAAAGTACAGTAAATATATTTCATATATTGTACATATAATATTAACTAAAAGTACACCAAATACATTTTATATAGTGTAAATAAAATATCAAAAATTACAGTGAATATATATTACATACTGTACATAAAATATCAAAAAGTACACCAAATATGTGTTATATATACTGTAATTATCAAAAACTACAGTAATTATATTCAATGTACTGTATATAAATTTTCAAAAATTACACCAAATGTAAATTATATACTGTAAATAAAATATCAAAAAGGACAGTAAATATATACTACACACCCTATGTAAAATATCAGAAACTACACCAAATATATGTTATATAATTTACATAAAATATCAAAAGGACACCAAATATATCTTATATGCTGTACATAAAATATCAAAATGTACAGTATATATATTTCATATATTGTACATATATAATTAACTAAAAGTACACCAAATACATTTTATATACTGTAAATAAAATATCAAAAATTACAGTACATATATTACATACTGTACATATAATATCAAAAAGTACACCAAATATGTGTTATATATACTGTAAACTATAAAAAACTTCAGTAATTATATACAATATATTGTACATAAAATATCAAAAATCACACCAAATGTATATTATATACTGTAAATAAAATATCAAAAAGGACAGTGAATATATATGACACACATTATGTTAAATATCAAAAACTACACCAAATATATATTATATAATTTACAAAAAAATATCAAAAGGACACAAAATATATCTTATATAATGTACATAAAATATCAGAAATTACACCAAATGTATATTATAAACTGTAAATAAAATATCCAAAAGGACAGTAAATATATATTACACACCCTATGTAAAATATCAAAAACTACACCAAATATATATTATATAATTTACATAAAATATCAAAAGGCCTCCAAGTATATCTTATATACTGTACATGAAATATCAAAAAGTACAGTAAATATGTTTCATACATTGTACATATAATATTAACTAAAAGTACACCAAATACATTTTATATACTGTAAATAAAATATCAAAATCCTGTAAATATATATTACATACTTTACATAAAATATCAAAATGTACACCAAATATGTGTTATATATACTGTAAATAAACTATCAAAAACTACAGTAATTATATTTAATATACTGTACATAAAATATCAAAAATTACACCAAATGTATATTATATACTGGAAATAAAATATCAAAAAGGACAGTAAATATATATGACACACCCTATGTAAAATACGAAAAACTACACCAAATATATATTATATAATTTACATGAAATATCAAAAGGACACCAAATATATATTATATACTGTACATAATATATTAAAAAGTACAGTAAATATATTTAATATATTGTGCATATAATATTAACTAAATGCACACCAAATACATTATATGGACTGTAAATAAAATATCAAAAAGTACAGTAAATATATATTACATACTGTACATAAAATATCAAAAAGTACACCAAATATGTGTTATATATACTGTAAATAAACTATCAAAAACTACAGTAATTATATCTAATATACTGTACATAAAATATCAAAAATTACTACACCAAATGTATATTATTTACGTTAAATAAAATATCAAAAAGTACAGTAAATATATATTACACACCCTATGTAAAATATCACAAACTACACCAAATATATATTATACAATTTACATAAAATATCAAAAGGACACCAAATACACCTTATATACTGTACATAAAATATCAAAATGTACAGTAAATATATTTCATATATTGAACATATAATATTAACTAAAAGTACAACAAATACATTTTATATAGTGTAAATAAAATATCAAAAAGTACAGTAAATATATATTACACACCATATGTAAAATATCACAATCTAGGCCAAATATATATTATATAATTTACATAAAATATCAAAAGGACACCAAATACATCTTATATAATGTACATAAAATATCAAAATGTACGGTAAATATATTTCATGTATTGTACATATAATATTAACGAAAAGTACACCAAATACATTTTATATATTGTAAATAAAATATCAAAAATTACAGTGAATATATATTACATACTGTACATAAAATATCAAAAAGTACACCAAATATGTGTTATATATACTGTAAATAAACTATCAAAAACTACAGTAATTATATTTAATATACTGTACATAAAATATCAAAAATTACACAAAATGTATATTATTTACTGTAAATAAAATAACAAAAATTACAGTAAATATATATTACACACCCTATGTAAAATATCAAAAACTACACCAAATATATATTATATAATTTACAGAAAATATCAAAAGGACACCAAATATACCTTATACACTGTACATATAATATCAAAATGTACAGTAAATATATTTCATATATTGTACATATAATATTAACTAAAAGTACACCAAATACATTTTATATACTGTAGATAATATATCAAAAATTACAGTAAATATATATTACATACTGTACATAAAATATCAAAAAGTACACCAAATATGTGTTATATATACTGTAAATAAACTATCAAAAACTACAGTAATTATATTTAATATACTGTACATAAAATATCAAAAATTACACCAAATGTATATTTTTTACTGTAAATAAAATATCAAAAAGTACAGTAAATATATATTACACACCATATGTAAAATATCACAATCTACACTAAATATATATTATATAATTTACATAAGATATCAAAAGGACACCAAATATATCTTATATACTCTACAAAAAATATCAAAAAGTACAGTAAATATATTTCATATATTGTACATATAATATTAACTAAAACTACACCAAATACATTTTATATAGTGTAAATAAAATATCAAAAAGTACAGTAAATATATATTAAACACCATATGTAAAATATCACAATCTACCCCAAATATATATTATATAATTTACATAAAATATCAAAAGGACACCAAATATATCTTATATACTGTACATAAAATATCAAAATGTACAGTAAATATATTTCATATATTGTACATATAATATTAACTAAAAGTACACCAAATACATTTTATATAGTGTAAATAATATATCAAAAATTGCAGTGAATATATATTACATACTGTACATAAAATATCAAAAAGTACACCAAATATGTGTTATATATACTGTAAATAAACTATCAAAAACTACAGTAATTATATTTCATATACTGTACATAAAATATCAAAAATTACACCAAATGTATATTTTTTACTGTAAATAAAATATCAAAAAGTACAGTAAATATATATTACACACCATATGTAAAATATCACAATCTACACTAAATATATATTATATAATTTACATAAGATATCAAAAGGACACCAAATATATCTTATATACTGTACATAAAATGTCAAAATATACAGTAAATATATTTCATATATTGTACATATACTATTAACTAAAAGTACACCAAATACATTTTATATACTGTAAATAAAATGTCAAAAAGTACTGTAAATATATATTACATACCATATGTAAAATATCACAATCTACACAAAATATATATTATATAATTTACATAAAATATCAAAAGGACCCCAAATATATCTTATATACTGTACATAAAATATCAAAATGTACAGTAAATATATTTCATATATTGTACATATAATATTAACTAAAAGTACACCAAATACATTTTATATAGTGTAAATAAAATATCAAAAATTACAGTGAATATATATTACATACTGTAGATAAAATATCAAAAAGTACACCAAATATGTGTTATATATACTGTAAATAAACTATCAAAAACTACAGTAATTATGTTTAATATATTGTACATAAAATATCAAAAATTACACCAAATGTACATTATTTACTGTAAATAAATTACCAAAAAGTACAGTAAATATATATTACACACCCTATGTAAAATATCACAAACTACACCAAATATATATTATATAATTTACATAAAATCTCAAAAGGACACCAAATATACCTTATATACTGTACATAAAATATCAAAATGTACAGTAAATATATTTCATATATTGTATATATAATATTAACTAAAAGTACACCGAATACATTTTATATACTGTAAAAAAAATATCAAAAATTTCAGTAAATATATATTACATACTGTACATATATTATCAAAAAGTACACCAAATATGTGTTATATATACTCTAAATAAACTATGAAAATCTACGGTAATTATATTTAATATACTGTACATAAAATATCAAATATTACACCAAATGTATGTTATTTACTGTAAATAAAATATCAAAAAGTACAGTAAATATATATTACACACCATATGTAAAATATCACAATCTACAAAAAATATATACTATATAATTTACATAAAATATCAAAAGGACACCAAATACATCTTATATACTGTACATAAAATATCAAAAATTACAGTAAATATATTTCATATATTGTACATATAATATTAACTAAAAGTACACCAAATACATTTTTTATAGTGTAAAAAAAATATCAAAAAGTACAGTAAATATATATTACACATCATATGTAAAATATCACAATCTACACCAAATATATATTATATAATATACATTAAATATCAAAAGGACACCAAATATATCTTATATACTGTACATAAAATATCAAAAATAACAGTAAATATATTTCATATATTGTACATATAATATTAACTAAAAGTACACCAAATACATTTTATATAGTGTAAAAAAAATATCAAAAGTTGCAGTGAATATATATTACATACTGCAGATAAAATATCAAAAAGTACACCAAATATGTGTTATATATACTGTAAATAAACTATCAAAATCTACAGTAATTATATTTAATATACTGTACATAAAATATCAGAAATTACACCTAATGTATATTATTTACTGTAAATAAAATATCAAATAGTACAATAAATATATATTACACACCCTATGTAAAATATCACAAACTACACCAAATATATATTATATAATTTACATAAAATATCAAAAGGGCCCCAAATATACCTTATATACTGTACATAAAATATCAAAATGTACAGTAAATATATTTCATATATTGTATATATAATATTAACTAAAAGTACACCGAATACATTTTATATACTGTCAATAAAATATCAAAAATTACAGTAAATATAAATTACATACTGTACATATATTATCAAAAAGTACACCAAATATGTGTTATATATACTGTAAATAAACTATGAAAAACTACAGTAATTATATTTAATATACTGTACAAAAAATATCAAAAATTTCACCAAATGTATGTTATTTACTGTAAATAAAATATAAAAAAAACAGTAAATATATATGACACACCTTATGTAAAATATCACAATCTACACCAAATATATATTATATAATTTACATAAAATATCAAAAGTACACCAAATATATCTTATATACTGTACATAAAATATCAAAATGTACAGTAAATATATTTCATATATTGTACATATAATATTAACTAACAGTACACCAAATACATTTTATATACTGTAAATAAAATATCAAAAACTACAGTAAATATATATTACACACCATATGTAAAGTATCACAATCTACACCAAATATATATTATATAATTTACAGAAACTATCAAAAGGACACCAAATATATCTTACATACTGTACATAAAATATCAAAAAGTACAGTAAATATATTTCATATATTGTACATATAATATTAACTAAAAGTACACCAAATACATTTTATATAGCGTAAATAAAATATCAAAAATTACAGTGAATATATATTACATACTGTAGATAAAATATCAAAAAGTACACCAAATATGTGTTATATATACTGTAAATATCAAAAACTACAGTAATTATATTCAATGTACTGTATATAAAATATCAAAAATTACACCAAATGTCAATTATATACTGTAAATAAAATATCCAAAATACAGTAAATATATATTACACACCCAATGTATAATATCCAAATTTACACCAAATATATATTATATAATTTACAAAAAATATCGGAAGGACACCAAATATATCTTATATACTGTACGTAAAATATCGAAAACTACAGTAAACATATTTCATATATTGTACATATAATATTAACTAAAAGTACACCAAATACATTTTATATTCTGTAAATGAAATATCAAAAATAACAGTAAATATATATTACATACTGTACATAAAATATCAAAAAGTACACCAAATATGTGTTATATATACTGTAATTATCAAAAACTACAGTAATTATATTCAATGTACTGTATATAAATTATCAAAAATTACACCATATATAAATTATATACTGTAAATAAAATATCAAAAAGGACTGTAAATATATACTATACACCCTATGTAAAATATAAAAAACTACACCAAATATATATTATATAATTTACATAAAATATCAAAAGGACACCAAATATATCTTATATACTGTACATAAAATATCAAAAAGTACAGTATATATATTTCATATATTGTACATATATTGTTAAGTAAAAGTACACCAAATACATTTTGTATACCGTAAATAAAATATCAAAATGTACAGTAAATATATATTACATACTGTACATAAAATATCAAAATGTACACCAAATATGTGTAATATATACTGTAAATAAACTATCAAAAACTACACTAATTATATTTAATATACTGTACATATAATATCAAAAATTACACCAAATGTATATTATATACTGTAAATAAAATATCAAAAAGTACAGTAAATATATATTACACACCCTATGTAAAATATCACAAACTACACCAAATATATATTATATAATTTACATAAAATATCAAAAGGACACAAAATATATCTTCTATACTGTACATAAAATATCAAAATGTACAGTAAATATATTTCATATATTGTATATATAATATTAACTAAAAGTACACCAAATACATTTTATATACTGTAAATAAATTATAAAAAATTACAGAAAATATATATTACATACTGTACATAAAATATCAAAAACTACACCAAATATGTGTTATATATACTGTAAATAAACTATCAAAAACTACAGTAATTATATTTAATATACTGTACATAAAATATCAAATACTACACCAAATATGTGTTATATATACTGTAAATAAACTATCAAAAACTACAGTAATTATATTTAATATACTGTACATAAAATATCAAAAAATACACCAAATGTATATTATTTACTGTAAATAAAATATCAAAAATTACAGTAAATATATATTACACACCCTATGTAAAATATCAGAAACTACACCAAATATATATTATAAAATTCACATAAAATATCAAAAGGACACCAAATATATATTATCTACCCTACATAAAATATCAAAATGTACAGTAAATATATTTCATATATTGTATATATAATATTAACTAAAAGTACACCAAATACATTTTATATACTGTAAATAAAATATCAAAAAGTACAGTAAATATATATTACATACTGTACATAAAATATCAAAATGTACACCAAATATGTGTTATATATACTCTAAATAAACTATCAAAACTACAGTAATTATATTTAATATACTGTACATAAAATATCAAAAATTACACCAAATGAATATTATTTACTGTAAATAAAATATCAAAAAGTAGAATAAATATATATGACACACCCTATGTAAAATATCAAAAACTACACCAAATGTATATTATATAATTTACATAAAGTATCAAAAGGACACCAAATATGTCTTATATACTGTACATAAAATATCAAATAGTACAGTAAATATATTTCATATATTGTACATATAATATTAACTAAAAGTACACCAAATACATTTTATATACTGTAAATAAATTATCAAAATTTACAGTAAATATATATTACATACTGTACATAAAATATCAAAAAGTACACCAAATATGTGTTATATATACTGTAAATATCAAAAAATACAGTAATTATATTCAATCTACTGTATATAAAATATCAAAAATTACACCAAATATCAATTATATGGTGTAAATAAAATATCCAAAATACAGTAAATATATATTACACACCCAATGTAAAATATCCAAATTTACACCAAATATATATTATATAATTTACAAAAAATATCGGAAGGACACTAAATATATCTAATATACTGTACGTAAAATATCAAAAACTACAGTAAATATATTTCATATATTGTACATATAATATTAACTAAAAGTACACCAAATACATTTTATATTCTGTAAATGAAATATCAAAAATTACAGTAAATATATATTACATACTGTACATAAAATATCAAAAAGTACACCAAATATGTGTTATATATACTGTAATTATCAAAAACTACAGTAATTATATTCAATGTACTTTATATAAATTATCAAAAATTACACCAAATGTAAATTATATACTGTAAATAAAATATCAAAAAGGACAGTAAATATATACTACACACCCTTTGTAAAATATAAAAAACTACACCAGATGTATATTATATAATGTACATAAAATATCAAAAGGACACCAAATATATCTTATATACTGTACATAAAATATCAAAAAGTACAGTATATATATTTCATATATTGTACATATATTATTAACTAAAAGTACACCAAATACTTTTTCTATACTGTAAATAAAATATCAAAAATTTCAGTAAATATATATTACATACTGTACATAAAATATCAAATAGTACACCAAATACGTGCTATATATACTGTAAATAAACTATAAAAAACTACAGTAATTATATTAAATATACTGTACATAAAATATCAAAAATTACTCCAAATGTACATTATATAGTGTAAATAAAATATCCAAAATACAGTAAATATATATTACACACCCTATGTAAAATATCAAAAATTACAACAAATATATATTATACACTTTACAAAAAATATCGGAAGGACACCAAATATATCTTATATACTGTACGTAAAATATCAAAAACTACAGTAAATATATTTCATATATTGTACATATAATATTAACTAAAAATACAACAAATACATTTTGTATACTGTAAATAAAATATCAAAAACTACAGTAAATATATATTGCATACTGTACATATAATATCAAAAAGTACACCAAACGTGTTATATATACTGTAAATAAGCTTTCAAAAACTACAGTAATTATATTTAATATACTTTTCATAAAATATCAAAAATTACAGCAAATGTATATCATATACTGTAAATAAAATATCAAAAAGGACAGTAAATATTTACTACACACCCTATGTAAAATATCAAAAACTACACCAAATATATATTATATAATTTACATAAAATATCAAAAGAACACCAAATATAAATTATATACTGTACATAAAATATCAAAAATACAGTAAATATATTTCATATATTGTGCATATAATATTAAATAAAAGTACACCAAATACATTTTATATACTGTAAAAAAAGTATCAAAAATTACAGTAAATATATATTACATACTGTATATAAAATATCAAAAAGTACACCAAATATGTGTTATATATACTGTAATTATCAAAAACTACAGTAATTATATTCAATGTACTGTATATAAATTTTCAAAAATTACACCAAATGTAAATTATATACTGTAAATAAAATATCAAAAAGGACAGTAAATATATACTACACACCCTATGTAAAATATCAGAAACTACACCAAATATATCTTATATAATTTACATAAAATATCAAAAGGACACCAAATATATCTTATATACTGTACATAAAATGTCAAAATATACAGTAAATATATTTCATATATTGTACATATACTATTAACTAAAAGTACACCAAATACATTTTATATACTGTAAATAAAATGTCAAAAAGTACTGTAAATATATATTATATACCATATGTAAAATATCACAATCTACACAAAATATATATTATATAATTTACATAAAATATCAAAAGGACCCCAAATATATCTTATATACTGTACATAAAATATCAAAATGTACAGTAAATATATTTCATATATTGTACGTATAATATTAACTAAAAGTACACCAAATACATTTTATATAGTGTAAATAATATATCAAAAATTACAGTGAATATATATTACATACTGTAGATAAAATATCAAAAAGTACACCACATATGTGTTATATATACTGTAAATAAACTATCAAAAACTACAGTAATTATATTTAATATATTGTACATAAAATATCAAAAATTACACCAAATGTACATTATTTACTGTAAATAAATTACCAAAAAGTACAGTAAATATATATTACACACCCTATGTAAAATATCACAAACTACACCAAATATATATTATATAATTTACACAAAATATCAAAAGGACACCAAATATACCTTATATACTGTACATAAAATATCAAAATGTACAGTAAATATATTTCATATATTGTATATATAATATTAACTAAAAGTACACCGAATACATTTTATATACTGTAAAAAAATATCAAAAATTACAGTAAATATATATTACCTACTGTACATATATTATGAAAAAGTACACCAAATATGTGTTATATATACTCTAAATAAAATATGAAAAACTACGGTAATTATATTTAATATACTGTACGTAAAATATCAAATATTACACCAAATGTATGTTATTTACTGTAAATAAAATATCAAAAAGTACAGTAAATATATATTACACACCATATGTAAAATATCACAATCTACAAAAAATATATACTATATAATTTACATAAAATATCAAAAGGACACCAAATACATCTTATATACTGTACATAAAATATCAAAATATACAGTAAATATATTTCATATATTGTACATATAATATTAACTAAAAGTACACCAAATACATTTTTTATAGTGTAAAAAAAATATCAAAAAGTACAGTAAATATATATTACACACCATATGTAAAATATCACAATCTACACCAAATATATATTATATAATATACATTAAATATCAAAAGGACACCAAATATATCTTATATACTGTACATAAAATATCAAAATAACAGTAAATATATTTCATATATTGTACATATAATATTAACAAAAAGTACAGCAAATACATTTTATATAGTGTAAAAAAAATATCAAAATTACAGTGAATATATATTACATACTGCAGATAAAATATCAAAAAGTACACCAAATATGTGTTATATATACTGTAAATAAACTATCAAAAACTACAGTAATTATATTTAATATACTGTACATAAAATATCAGATATTACACCTAATGTATATTATTTACTGTAAATAAAATATCAAATAGTACAATCAATATATATTACACACCCTATGTAAAATATCACAAACTACACCAAATATATATTTTATAATTTACATAAAATATCAAAAGGGCCCCAAATATACCTTATATACTGTACATAAAATATCAAAATGTACAGTAAATATATTTCATATATTGTATATATAATATTAACTAAAAGTACACCGAATACATTTTATATACTGTCAATAAAATATCAAAAATTACAGTAAATGTAAATTACATACTGTACATATATTATCAAAAAGTACACCAAATATGTGTTACATATACTGTAAATAAACTATGAAAAACTACAGTAATTATATTTAATATACTGTACAAAAAATATCAAAAATTTCACCAAATGTATGTTATTTACTGTAAATAAAATATCAAAAAGAACAGTAAATATATATGACACACCTTATGTAAAATATCACAATCTACACCAAATATATATTATATAATTTACATAAAATATCAAAAGTACACCAAATATATCTTATATACTGTACATAAAATATCAAAATGTACAGTAAATATATTTCATATATTGTACATATAATATTAACTAACAGTACACCAAATACATTTTATATACTGTATATAAAATATCAAAAACTACAGTAAATATATATTACACACCATATGTAAAGTATCACAATCTACACCAAATATATATTATATAATTTACAGAAAGTATCAAAAGGACACCAAATATATCTTATATACTGTACATAAAATATCAAAAAGTACAGTAAATATATTTCATATATTGTACATATAATATTAACTAAAAGTACACCAAATACATTTTATATAGCGTAAATAAAATATCAAAAATTACAGTGAATATATATTACATACTGTAGATAAAATACCAAAAAGTACACAAAATATGTGTTATACATACTGTAAATAAACTATCAAAAACTACAGTAATTATATTCAATTTACTGTACATAAAATATCAAAAATTACACCAAATGTATATTATTTACTGTAAATAAAGCACCAAAAATTACAGTAAATATATATTACACACACTATGTAAAATATCAAAAACTACACCAAATATATATTATATAATTTACATAAAATATCAAAAGGACACAAAATATACCTTATATACTGTACATAAAATATCAAAATGTACAGTAAATATATTTCATATATTGTATATATAATATTAACTAAAAGTACAACGAATATATTTTATATACTGTAAATAAAATATGAAAAATTACAGTAACTATACATTAAATACTGTACATATATTATCAAAAAGTACACCAAATATGTGTTATATATTCACTAAATAAACTATCAAAAACTACAGTAATTATATTTAATATACTGTACATAAAATATAAAAAATTACACCAAATGTATGTTATTTACAGTAAATAAAATATCAAAAAGTGCACTAAATATATATTACACACCATATGTAAAATATCACAATCTACACCAAATATATATTATATAATTTTCATAAGATATCAAAAGTACACCAAATATATCTTATATACTGTACATAAAATACCAAAATGTACAGTAAATATATTTCATATATTGTACATATAATATTAACTAAAAGTACACCAAATACATTTTATATAGTGTAAATAAAATATCAAAAATTACAGTGAATATATATTACATACTGTACATAAAATATGAAAAAGTACACCAAATATGTGTTATATATACTGTAATTATCAAAAACTACAGTAATTATATTCAATGTACTGTATATAAATTTTCAAAAATTACACCAAATGTAAATTATATACTGTAAATAAAATATCAAAAAGGACAGTAAATATATACTACACACCCTATGTAAAATATCAGAAACTACACCAAATATATGTTATATAATTTACATAAAATATCAAAAGGACACCAAATATATCTTATATGCTGTACATAAAATATCAAAAAGTACAGTATATATATTTCATATATTGTACATATATTATTAACTAAAAGTACACCAAATACATTTTATATACTGTAAATAAAATATCAAAAATTACAGTACATATATTACATACTGTACATAAAATATCAAAAAGTACACCAAATATGTGTTATATATACTGTAAACTATAAAAAACTTCAGTAATTATATACAATATATTGTACATAAAATATCAAAAATCACACCAAATGTATATTATATACCGTAAATAAAATATCAAAAAGGACAGTGAATATATATGACACACATTATGTTAAATATCAAAAACTACACCAAATATATATTATATAATTTACAAAAAAATATCAAAAGGACACAAAATATATCTTATATAATGTACATAAAATATCAGAAATTACACCAAATGTATATTATAAACTGTAAATAAAATATCCAAAAGGACAGTAAATATATATTACACACCCTATGTAAAATATCAAAAACTACACCAAATATATATTATATAATTTACATAAAATATCAAAAGGCCTCCAAGTATATCTTATATACTGTACATGAAATATCAAAAAGTACAGTAAATATGTTTCATACATTGTACATATAATATTAACTAAAATTACACCAAATACATTTTATATACTGTAAATAAAATATCAAAATCCTGTAAATATATATTACATACTTTACATAAAATATCAAAATGTACACCAAATATGTGTTATATATACTGTAAATAATCAAAAACTACAGTAATTATATTTAATATACTGTACATAAAATATCAAAAATTACACCAAATGTATATTATATACTGTAAATATAATATCAAAAAGGACAGTAAATATATATGACACACCCTATGTAAAACACGAAAAACTACACCAAATATATATTATATAATTTACATGAAATATCAAAAGGACACCAAATATATATTATATACTGTACATAATATATCAAAAAGTACAGTAAATATATTTAATATATTGTGCATATAATATTAACTAAATGCACACCAAATACATTATATGGACTGTAAATAAAATATCAAAAAGTACAGTAAATATATATTACATAATGTACATAAAATATCAAAAAGTACACCAAATATGTGTTATATATACTGTAAATAAACTATCAAAAACTACAGTAATTATATCTAATATACTGTACATAAAATATCAAAAATTACTACACCAAATGTATATTATTTACTTTAAATAAAATATCAAAAAGTACAGTAAATATATATTACACACCCTATGTAAAATATCACAAACTACACCAAATATATATTATACAATTTACATAAAATATCAAAAGGACACCAAATACACCTTATATACTGTACATAAAATATCAAAATGTACACTAAATATATTTCATATATTGAACATATAATATTAACTAAAAGCACAACAAATACATTTTATATAGTGTAAATAAAATATCAAAAAGTACAGTAAATATATATTACACACCATATGTAAAATATCACAATCTAGGCCAAATATATATTATATAATTTACATAAAATATCAAAAGGACACCAAATACATCTTATATAATGTACATAAAATATCAAAAAGTACGGTAAATATATTTCATGTATTGTACATATAATATTAACTAAAAGTACACCAAATACATTTTTTATATTGTAAATAAAATATCAAAAATTACAGTGAATATATATTACATACTGTACATAAAATATCAAAAAGTACACCAAATATGTGTTATATATACTGTAAATAAACTATCAAAAACTACAGTAATTATATTTAATATACTGTACATAAAATATCAAAAATTACACAAAATGTATATTATTTACGGTAAATAAAATAACAAAAATTACAGTAAATATATATTACACACCCTATGTAAAATATCAAAAACTACACCAAATATATATTATATAATTTACAGAAAATATCAAAAGGACACCAAATATACCTTATACACTGTACATATAATATCAAAATGTACAGTAAATATATTTCATATATTGTACATATAATATTAACTAAAAGTACACCAAATACATTTTATATACTGTAAATAAAATATCAAAAATTACAGTAAATATATATTACATACTATACATAAAATATCAAAAATTACACCAAATATGTGTTATATATACTGTAAATAAACTATCAAAAAATACAGTAATGATATTTAATATACTGTACATATAATATCAAAAATTACACCAAATGTATATTTTTTACTGTAAATAAAATATCAAAAAGTACAGTAAATATATATTACACACCATATGTAAAATATCACAATCTACCCCAAATATATATTATATAATTTACATAAAATATCAAAAGGACACCAAATATATCTTATATACTGTACATAAAATATCAAAATGTACAGTAAATATATTTCATATATTGTACATATAATATTAACTAAAAGTACACCAAATACATTTTATATAGTGTAAATAATATATCAAAAATTGCAGTGAATATATATTACATACTGTACATAAAATATCAAAAAGTACACCAAATATGTGTTATATATACTGTAAATAAACTATCAAAAACTACAGTAATTATATTTAATATACTGTACATAAAATATCAAAAATTACACCAAATATATATTATTTACTGTAAATAAAATACCAAAAAGTACAGTGAATATATATTACACACCATATGTAAAATATCACAATCTACACCAAATATATATTATATAATTTACATAAAATATCAAAAGGACACCAAATATATCTTATATACTGTACATAAAATGTCAAAATATACAGTAAATATATTTCATATATTGTACATATACTATTAACTAAAAGTACACCAAATACATTTTATATACTGTAAATAAAATGTCAAAAAGTACTGTAAATATATATTACATACCATATGTAAAATATCACAATCTACACAAAATATATATTATATAATTTACATAAAATATCAAAAGGACCCCAAATATATCTTATATACTGTACATAAAATATCAAAATGTACAGTAAATATATTTCATATATTGTACATATAATATTAACTAAAAGTACACCAAATACATTTTATATAGTGTAAATAAAATATCAAAAATTACAGTGAATATATATTACATACTGTAGATAAAATATCAAAAAGTACACCAAATATGTGTTATATATACTGTAAATAAACTATCAAAAACTACAGTAATTATGTTTAATATATTCTACATAAAATATCAAAAATTACACCAAATGTACATTATTTACTGTAAATAAATTACCAAAAAGTACAGTAAATATATATTACACACCCTATGTAAAATATCACAAACTACACCAAATATATATTATATAATTTACATAAAATCTCAAAAGGACACCAAATATACCTTATATACTGTACATAAAATATCAAAATGTACAGTAAATATATTTCATATATTGTATATATAATATTAACTAAAAGTACACCGAATACATTTTATATACTGTAAAAAAAATATCAAAAATTTCAGTAAATATATATTACATACTGTACATATATTATCAAAAAGTACACCAAATATGTGTTATATATACTCTAAATAAACTATGAAAATCTACGGTAATTATATTTAATATACTGTACATAAAATATCAAATATTACACCAAATGTATGTTATTTACTGTAAATAAAATATCAAAAAGTACAGTAAATATATATTACACACCATATGTAAAATATCACAATCTACAAAAAATATATACTATATAATTTACATAAAATATCAAAAGGACACCAAATACATCTTATATACTGTACATAAAATATCAAAAATTACAGTAAATATATTTCATATATTGTACATATAATATTAACTAAAAGTACACCAAATACATTATTTATTGTGTAAAAAAATATCAAAAAGTACAGTAAATATATATTACACACCATAAGTAAAATATCACAATCTACACCAAATATATATTATATAATATACATTAAATATCAAAAGGACACCAAATATATCTTATATACTGTACATAAAATATCAAAAATAACAGTAAATATATTTCATATATTGTACATATAATATTAATTAAAGTACACCAAATACATTTTATATAGTGTAAAAAAAATATCAAAAGTTACAGTGAATATATATTACATACTGCAGATAAAATATCAAAAAGTACACCAAATATGTTTTATATATACTGTAAATAAACTATCAAAAACAACAGTAATTATATTTAATATACTGTACATAAAATATCAGAAATTACACCTAATGTATATTATTTACTGTAAATAAAATATCAAATAGTACAATAAATATATATTACACACCCTATGTAAAATATCACAAACTACACCAAATATATATAATATAATTTACATAAAATATCAAAAGGGCCCCAAATATACCTTATATACTGTACATAAAATATCAAAATGTACAGTAAATATATTTCATATATTGTACATATAATATTAACTAACACTACACCAAATACATTTTATATACTGTAAATAAAATATCAAAAACTACAGTAAATATATATTACACACCATATGTACAGTATCACAATCTACACCAAATATATATTATATAATTTACAGAAACTATCAAAAGGACACCAAATATATCTTATATACTGTACATAAAATATCAAAAAGTACTGTAAATATATTTCATATATTGTACATATAATATTAACTAAATTACACCAAATACATTTTATATAGCGTAAGTAAAATATCAAAAATTACAGTGTATATATATTACATACTGTAGATAAAATATCAAAAAGTACACCAAATATGTGTTATATATACTGTAAATAAACTATCAAAAACTACAGTAATTATATTTAATTTACTGTACATAAAATATCAAAAATTACACCAAATGTATATTATTTACTGTAAATAAAGCACCAAAAATTACAGTAAATATCTATTACACACACTATGTAAAATATCAAAAACTACACCAAATATATATTATATAATTTACATAAACTATCAAAAGGACTCAAAATATACCTTATATACTGTACATAAAATATCAAAATGTACAGTAAATATATTTCATATATTGTATATATAATATTAACTAAAAGTACACCGAATACATTTTATATACTGTAAATAATATATCAAAAATTTCAGTAACTATATATTACATACTGTACATATATTATCAAAAAGTACACCAAATATGTGTTATATATACTCTAAATAAACTATCAAAAACTACAGTAATTATATTTAATATACTGTACATAAAATATAAAAAATTACACCAAATGTATGTTATTTACAGTAAATAAAATATCAAAAAGTGCAGTAAATATATATTACACACCATATGTAAAATATCACAATCTACACCAAATATAGATAATATAATTTTCATAAGATATCAAAAGTACACCAAATATATCTTATATACTGTACATAAAATACCAAAATGTACAGTAAATATATTTCATATATTGTACATATAATATTAACTAAAAGTACACCAAATACATTTTATATACTGTAAATAAAATATCAAATATTACAGTGAATATATATTACATACTGTACATAAAATATCAAAAAGTACACCAAATATGTGTTATATATACTGTAAATAAACTATCAAAAACTACAGTAATTATATTTAATATACTGTACATTAAATATCAAAAATTACACCAAATGTATATTATTTACTGTAAATAAAATACCAAAAAGTACACTAAATATATATTACACACCCTATGTAAAATATCACAAACTACACCAAATATATATTATATAATTTACATAAAATATCAAAAGGACACCAAATATACCTTATATACTGTACATAAAATATCAAAATGTACAGTAAATATATTTCATATATTGTATATGTAATATTAACTAAAAGTACACCAAATACATTTTATATACTGTAAAGAAAATATCAAAAAGTACAGTAAATTTATATTACATACTGTACATAAAATATCAAATAGTACAACAAATATGTGTTATATACACTGTAAATAAACTATCAAAAACTACAGTAATTAAATTTAATATACTGTACATAAAATATCAAAAATTACACCAAATGTATATTATTTACTGTAAATAAAATTTCAAAATGTACAGAAAATATATGTTACACACCATATGAAAAATATCACAATCTACACCAAATATATATTATATAATTTACATAAAATATCAAAAGGACACCAAACATATCTTATATACTGTACATAAAATATCAAAAACTACAGTAAATGTATTTCATATATTGTACATATAATATTAACGAAAAGTACACCAAATACATTTTATATAGTGTAAATAAACTTTCAAAAAGTACAGTAAATATATATTACACACCATATGTAAAATATCACAATCTACACCAAATATATATTATATAATTTACATATAATATCAAAAGGACACCAAATATATCCTATATACTGTACATAAAATATCAAAAAGTACAGTAAATATATTTCATATATTGTACATATAATATTAACTAAAAGTACACCAAATAAACTTTATATAGTGTAAATAAAATATGAAAAATTACAGTGAATATATACTACATACTGTAGATAAAATATCAAAAAGTACACCAAATATGTGTTATATATGCTGTAAATAAACTATCAAAAGCTACAGTAATTATATTTAATATACTGTACATAAAATATCAAAAATTACACCAAATGCATATTATTTACTGTAAATAAAATACCAAAAAGTACTGTAAATATATATTACACACCATATGTAAAATATCACAAACTACACCAAATATATATTATATAATTTACATAAAATATCAAAAGGACACCAAATATATCTAATATACTGTACATAAAATATCAACAAGTACAGTAAATATATTTCATATATTGTACATATAATATTAACTAAAAGAACACCAAATACATTTTATATAGTGTAAATAAAATATCAAAAAGTACAGTAAATATATATTAAATACAGTACATAAAATATAAAAAAGTTCACCAAATATGTGTTTTATATACTGTAAATAAACTATCAAAAACTACAGTAATTATATATAGTATACTGTACATAAAATATCAAAAATTACACCAAAAGTATATTATTTACTGTAAATAAAATATCAAAAATTACACTAAATATATATTACACACCATATGTAAAATATCACAATCTACACCAAATATATATTATATAATTTACAGAAACTATCAAAAGGACACCAAATATATCTTATATACTGTACATAAAATATCAAAAAGTACAGTAAATATATTTCATATATTGTACATATAATATTAACTAAAAGTACACCAAATACATTTTATATAGTGTAAATAATATATCAAAAATTACAGTGAATATATATTACATACTGTACATAAAATATCAAAAAGTACACCAAATATGTGTTATATATACTGTAAATAAACTATCAAAACCTACAGTAATTATATTTAATATACTGTACATAAAATATCAAAAATTACACCAAATGTATATTATTTACTGTAAATAAAATACCAAAAAGTACAGTAAATATATATTACACACCCTATGTAAAATATCACAAACTATACCAAATATATATTATATAATTTACATAAAATATCAAAAGGACACTAAATATATCTTATATATTGTACATAAAATATCAAAATGTACAGTAAATATATTTCATATATTGTACATGTAATATTAACTAAAAGTACACCAAATACATTTTATATAGTGTAAATAATATTTCAAAAAGTACAGTAAATATATATTACACACCATATGTAAAATATCACAATCTACACCAAATATATATTATATAATTTACATATAATATCAAAAGGACACCAAATATATCCTATATACTGTACATAAAATATCAAAAAGTACAGTAAATATATTTCATATATTGTACATATAATATTAACTAAAAGTACACCAAATAAACTTTATATAGTGTAAATCAAATATGGAATATTACAGTGAATATATACTACATACTGTACATAAAATATCAAAAAGTACACCAAATATGTGTTATATATGCTGTAAATAAACTATCAAACACTACAGTAATTATATTTAATATACTGTACATAAAATATGAAAAATTTCACCAAATTTATATTATTTACTGTATATAAAATACCAAAAAGTATAGTAAATATATATTACACACCCTATGTAAAATATCACAATCTACACCAAATATATATTATATAATTTACATAAAATATCAAAACGACAGCAAATATATGTTATATACTCTACATAAATATCAAAAAGTACAGTAAATATATTTCATACATTGTATATATAATATTAACTAAAAGTACGCCAAATACATTTTATATACTGTAAATAAAATATCAAAAAGTACAATAAATATATATTACATACTGTACAGAAAATATCAAAAGGTACACCAAATTTGTGTTATATATACTGTACATAAACTATCAAAAACTACTGTAATTATATTTAATATACTGTACATAAAATATCAAAAATTACACCAAATGAATATTATATACTGTAAATAAAATATCAAAAAGTACAGTAAATATATATTACACACCCTATGTAAAATATCAATAACTACACCAAATATATATTATATAATTTACATAAAATATCAAAAGGACACCAAATATATCTTTTATACTGTACATAAAATATCAAAAATTACAGTAAATGTATTTCATATATTGTACATATAATATTAACTAAAAGTACACAAAATACATTTTATATACTGTAAATAAAATATCAAAAAGTACAGTAAATATGTATTACATACTGTACATAAAATATCAAAAATTACACCAAATATGTGTTATATATACTGTAAATATACTATAAATTCTACAGTAATTATATTTAATATACTGTACATAAAATATGAAAAATTACACCAAATGTATATTATATACTGTAAACAAAATATCATAAAGTGCAGTAAATATATATTACACACCATATGTAAAATATCACAATCTACACAAAATATATATTATATAATTTACATAAAATATGAAAAGTACACCAAATATATCTTATATACTGTACATAAAATGTCAAAAAGTACAGTAAATATATTTCATATATTGTACATATAATATTAACTAACAGTACACCAAATACATTTTATATAGTGTAAATAAAATATCAAAAAGTACAGTAAATATATATTACATACAGTTCATAAAATATAAAAAAGTAAACCAAATATGTGTTATATATACTGTAAATAAAGTATCAAAAACTACAGTAATTATATTTAATATACTGTATATAAAATATCAAAAATTACACCAAATGTATACTATATACTGTAAATAAAATATCAAAAAGGACAGTAAATATATACTACACACCCTCTGTAAAATATCAAAAACTACACCAAATATATATTATATAATTTACATAAAATATCAAATGGACACCAAATATATCTTATATACTGTTCATAAAATATCAAAAAGTACAGGATATATATTTCATATATTGTACATATAATATTAACTGAAAGTACACCAAATACATTTTATATACTGTAAATAAAATATCAAAAAGTACAGTAAATATATATTACATACTGTACATAAAATATCAAAAGTACCCCAAATATGTGTTATATATACTGTTAATAAACTGTGAAAAACTACAGTAATTATATTTAATATACTGTACATAAAATACCAAATATTACACCAAATGTACATTATATACTGTAAATAAAATATCAAAATGAACAGTAAATATATATTACACACCATATGTAAAATATCACAATCTACACCAAATATATATTATATAATTTACATAAAATATCAAAAGGACACCAAATATACCTTATATACTGTACTTAAAATTTCAAAACTTACAGTAAATTTATTTCATATATTGTACATATAATATTAACTAAAAGTACACCAAATAAATTTTATATACTGTAAATAAAATATCAAATAGTATAGTATATATATTACATACTGTACATAAAATATCAAAAAGTACAACAAATATGTGTTATATATAGTGTACATAAACTATCAAAAACTACTGTAATTATATTTAATATACTGCCCATAAAATATCAAAATTTAAACCAAATGAATATTATATAATATAAATAAAATATCAAAAAGTACACCAAATATGTGTTATATATACTGTAAATAAACTATCAAAATCTACAATAATTATATTTAATATACTGTACATAAAATATCAAAAATTACACCAAATGTATAATATACTGTAAATAAAATATCAAAAAGTACAGTAAATATATATTACACACCCTATGTAAATTATCACAAACTACACCAAATATATATTATATAATTTACATAAAATATCAAAAGGACACCAAATATATCTTATATACTGTACATAAAATGTCAAAAAGTACAGTAAATATATTTCATATATTGTACATATAATATTAACTAAAAGTACACCAAAAACATTTTATATACTGTAAATAAAATATCAAAAATTACAGTAAATGTATATTACATACTGTACATAAAATATCAAAAATACACCAAATATGTGTTATATATACTGTAAATAAACTATCAAAAACTACAGTAATTATATTTAATATACTCTAAATAAAATATCAATAATTACAACAAATGTATATTATTTACTGTAAATAATATATCGAAAAGGACAGGAAATATATACTACACACCCTATGTAAAATATCAAAAACTACACCAAATATATATTGTATAATTTACATAAAATATCAAAAGGACACCAAATATATCTTATATACTCTACATAAAATATCAAAATGTACAGGAAATATATTTCATATATTGTACATATAATATTAACTAAAAGTACACCAAATACATTTTATATACTGTAAATAAAATATCAAAAAGTACAGTAAATATATATTACATACTGTAAATAAAATATCACAAAGTACCCCAAATATGTGTTATATATACTGTAAATAAACTTTGAAAAACTACACTAATTATATTTAATGTACTGTACATAAAATATGAAATATTACACCAAATGTATATTATATACTGTAAATAAAATATCAAAAAGTACAGTAAATATATATTACACACCATATGTAAAATATCACAATCTACACCAAATATATATTATATAATTTACATTAAATATCAAAAGGACACCAAATATATCTTATATACTGTACATAAAATATCAAAAATTACAGTAAGTATATGTCATATATTGTACATATAATATGAACTAAAAGTACACCCAATACATTTTATATACTCTAAATAAAATATCAAAATTACAGTAAATATGTATTACATACTCTACATAAAATATCAAAAAGTACACCAAATATGTGTTATATATACTGTAAATAAACTATAAAATCTGCAGTAATTATATTGAATATTCTGTAGATAAAATATCAAAAATTACACCAAATGTATATTATGTACTGTAAATAAAATATCAAAAAGTACAGTAAATATATATTACACACCATATGTAAAATATCACAATCTACACCAAATATATATTACATAATTTACATAAAATATCAAAAGTACGCCAAATATATCTTATATACTGTACATAAAATATCAAAATGTACAGTAAATATATTTCATATATTGTGCATATAATATTAACTAAAAGTACACCAAATATATTTTATATAGTGTAAATAAAATATCAAATAGTACAGTAAATATGTATTACATACTGTACATAAAATATCAAAAAGTACACCTAATATGTGTTATATATACTGTTAATAAACTATCAAAAACTACAGTACTTATATTTAATATACTGTACATAAAATATCAAAAATTACACCAAATGTATAATATATACTGTAAATAAAATATCAAAAAGGACAGTAAATATATACTACACACCCTATGTAAAATATCAAAAACCACACCAAATATATATTATATAATTTACATAAAATATCAAAACGACACCAAATATATGTTATATACTGTACATAAATATCAAAAAGTACAGTAAATATATTTCATACATTGTACATATAATATTAACTAAAAGTACGCCAAATACATTATATATACTGTAAATAAAATATGAAAAAGTACAGTAAATATAAATTACATACTGTACATAAAATATCAAAAAGTACACCAAATATGTGTTATATATACTGTAAATAAGCTATCAAAAACTACAGTAATTATATTTAATATACTTTTCAAAATATATCAAAAATTACAGCAAATGAATATCATATACTGTAAATAAAATATCAAAAAGGACAGTAAATATTTACTACACACCCTATGTAAAATATCAAAAACTACACCAAATATATATTATATAATTTACATAAAATATCAAAAGGACACCAAATATATCTTTTATACTGTACTTAAAATATCAAAAAGTACAGTAAATATATTTCATATATTGTACATATATTATTCACTAAAAGTACACCAAATACATTTTATATACTGTAAATAAAATATCAAAAATTGCAGTAAATATACATTCCATACTGTATATAATATATCAAAAAGTACACCAAATATGTGTTTTATATACTCTAAATAAACTATCAAAACCTACAGTAATTATGTTTAATATACAGTACATAAAATATCAAAAATTACACCAAATGTAAATTATATACTGTAAATAATATATGAAAATTACAGTAAATATATATTACACTCTATGTAAAATATCAAAAACTGCACCAAATATATATTATATAATTTACATAACATATCAACAGAACACCAAATATATCTTATATACTGTACATAAAACATAAGAAAGTACAGTAAATATATTACATATATTGTACATATAATATTAACTAAAAGTACACCAAATACATTTTATATACTGTATATAAAATTTCAAAAATTACAGTAAATATATATTACATACTGTACATAAAATATCAAAAAGTACACCAAATATGTGTTATATATACTGTAAACTATCAAAAACTACAGTAATTATATTTAATATACTGTACATAAAATATCAAAAATCACACCAAATGTATATTATATACCGTAAATAAAATATCAAAAAGGACAGTGAATATATATGACACACACTATGTAAAATATCAAAAACTACACCAAATATATATTATAAAATTTACAATAAATATCAAAAAGACACAAAATATATCTTATATCCTGTACATAAAATATCAAAAAGTACAGTAAATATATTTCATATATTGTACATATAATATTAACTAAAAGTACACCAAATACATTTTATATACTGTAAATAAATTATCAAAAATTGCAGTAACTATATATTACATACTGTACATATATTATCAAAAAGTACACCAAATATGTGTTATATATACTCTAAATAAACTATCAAAAACTACAGTAATTATATTTAATATACTGTACATAAAATATAAAAAATTACACCAAATGTATGTTATTTACAGTAAATAAAATATCAAAAAGTGCAGTAAATATATATTACACACCATATGTAAAATATCACAATCTACACCAAATATATATTATATAATTTTCATAAGATATCAAAAGTACACCAAATGTAACTTATATACTGTACATAAAATACCAAAAAGTACAGTAAATATATTTCATATATTGTACATATAATATTTACTAAAAGTACACCAAATACATTTTATATAGTGTAAATAAAATACCAAAAATTACAGTGAATATATATTACATACTGTACATAAAATATCAAAAAGTACACCAAATATGTGTTATATATACTGTAAATAAACTATCAAAAACTACAGTAATTATATTTAATATACTGTATATAAAATATCAAAAATTACACCAAATGTATATTATTTACTGTAAATAAAATACCAAAAAGTACAGTAAATATATATTACACACCCTATGTAAAATATCACAAACTACACCAAATATATATTATATAATTTACATAAAATATCAAAAGGACACCAAATATACCTTATATACTCTACATAATACACCAAAATGTACAGTAAATATATTTCATATATTGTACATATAATATTAACTAAAAGTACACCAAATACATTTTATATACTCTAAATAAAATATCAAAAATACAGTAAATTTATATTACATACTGTACATAAAATATCAAATAGAACAACAAATATGTGTTATATACACTGTAAATAAACTATCAAAATCTACAGTAATTAAATTTAATATACTGTACATAAAATATCAAAAATTACACCAAATGTATATTATTTACTCTAAATAAAATATCAAAATGTACAGTAAATATATATTACACACCATATGAAAAATATCACAATCTACACCAAATATATATTATATAATTTACATAAAATATCAAAAGGACACAAAACATATCTTATATACTGTACATAAAATATCAAAAAGTACAGTAAATATATTTCATATATTGTACATATAATATTAACTAAAAGTACAGCAAATACATTTTATATAGTGTAAATAAACTTTCAAAAAGTACAGTAAACTTATATTACACACCATATGTAAAATATCACAATCTACATCAAATATATATTATATAATTTACATGTAATATCAAAAGGACACCAAATATATCCTATATACTGTACATAAAATATAAAAAAGTACAGTAAATATATTTCATATATTGTACATATAATATTAACTAAAAGTACACCAAAAAACTTTATATAGTGTAAATAAAATAGGAAAAATTACAGTGAATATATACTACATACTGTACATAAAATATCAAAAAGTACACCAAGTATGTGTTATATATATTGTAAATGAACTATCAAAAACTACAGTAATAATGTTTAATATATATTACATAAAATATCAAAAATGAAACCAAGTGTATACTAGATACTGTAAATAAAATATCAAAAAGGACAGTAAATATATATGACACACCCTATGTAAAAGATCAAAAACTACACCAAATATATATTATTTAATTTACATAAAATATCAGAAGGACACCAAATATATCTTATATACTGTACATAAAATATCAAAAGGTACAGTAAATATATTTCATATATTGTACAAATAATAATAACTAAAAGTAAACCAAATACATTTTATATACTGTAAATAATATATCAAAAAGTACAGTAAATATATATTACATACTGTATATAAAATAACAAAAAGTACACCAAACATGTGTTATATATACTGTAAATAAACTATCAAAAACTACAGTAATTATATTTAATATACTGTACATAAAATATCAAAAATTACACCAAATGTATATTATTTACTGTAAATAAAATATCAAAAAGTACAGTAAATATATACTGCACGCCTTTTGTAAAATATCAAAACTACACCAAATATATATTGTATAATTTACATAAAATATCAAAAGGCCACCAAATATATCTTATATACTGTACAAAAAAATATCAAAAAGAACAGAAAATATATTTCAAATATTGTACATATAAGACTAACTGAAATTACACCAAATACATTTTTATACTGAAAATAAAATGTCAAAAAGTACAGTAAATATATATTACATTCTGTACATAAAATATCAAAAAGTACACCAAATATGTGTTATATGTACTGTAAATAAACTATCAAAATCTACAGAAATTATATTTAATATAATGTATATTAAATATCAAAAATTACACCACATGTATATTATAAATTGTAAATAAACTGTCAAAAAGTACAGTAAATATATACTACACACCCTATGTAAAATATCAAAAACTACACCAAATATATATTATATAATTTACATAAAATATCAAAAGGACACCAAATATATCTTATATACTGTACATAAAATATCAAAATGTACAGTAACTATATTTCATATATTGTATATATAATATTAACTAAAAGTACACCAAATACATTTTATATACTGTAAAAAAATATCAAAAAGTACTGTAAATGTATATTACATACTGTAAGTAAAATATCAAAAAGTACACCAAATATGTGTTATATATACTGTAAAAAAAAATCACAAACTACAGTAATTTTATTTAATGTACTGTACATAAAATATCAAAAATTACACCAAATGTATATTATATACACTAAATAAAATATGAAAAAGGACAGTAAATATATATTACACTCTATGTAAAATAACAAAAACTACACCAAATATATATTATATAATTTACATAAAATATCAGAAGTACACCAAATATATATTATATACTGTACATAAAATATCAAAAAGTACAGTAAATATATTTCATATATTGTACATATAATATTAACTAAAAGTACACCAAATACATTTTATAAACTGTAAATAAAATATCAAAACACAGTAAATATATATTACATACTGTACATAAAATATCAAAAAGTACACCAAATATGTGTTATATATACTCTAAATAAACTATCAGAAACTACAGTAATTATATATAATATAGTGTACATAAAATATCAAAAATTACACTAAATGTATAATATAAACTGTAAATAAAATATCAAATAGGTCAGTAAATATATACGACACACCCTATGTAAAATATCAAAAACTACACCGAATATATATTATATAATTTACATAAAATATCAAAAGGACACCAAATATATCTTATATACTGTACATAAAATATCAAAATGTACAGTAACAATATTTTATATATTGTACATATAATATTAACTAAAAGTACACCAAATATATTTTATATACTGTAAATGAGATATCAAAAATTACAGTAAATATATATAACATAATGTACCAATTATATCAAAAAGTACACAAAACATGTGTTATATATACTGTAAATAAATTATCAAAAACTACAGTACCTATATTTAATATACTGCACATAAAATATCAAAAATTACACCAAATGTATATTATATACTGTAAATAAAATATCAAAAAGACAGGAAATACATACTACACACCCTATGTAATATATCGAAAACTACACCAAATATATATTATATAATTTACATAAAATATCAAAAGGACACCAAAGATATCTTATATACCGTACATAAAATATCAAAAATTACAGTAAATACATTTCATATATTGTACATATATTAACTAAAAGTACACCAAATACATTTTATATACTGTAAATAAAATATCAAAAAGTACAGTAAATATATATTACATACTGTACATAATATATCAAAAAGCACACCAAATATGTGTTATATATCCTGTAAAAAAACTGTCAAAAACTACAGTAATTATATTTAATATTCTGTACATAAAATATCAAAAACTACACCAAATGTATATTATATACTGTAAATAAAATATCAAAAGAAAGTAAATATATATGACACACCTTTTCTAAAATATCAAAAACTACACCAAATATATATTAAATAATTTATATAAAATATCAAAAGACCACCAAATATATCTTATATACTGTACACAAAATATCAAAATGTACAGTAAATATGTTTCATATATTGTAAATATAATATTAACTAAAAGTACACCAAATACATTTTATACACTGTAAATAAGATATCAAAACGTACAGTAAATATATATTACATACTGTACATAAAATATCAAAAAGTACACCAAATATGTGTTATATATACTGTAAATAAACTATCAAAAACTACAGTAACTATATTTAATATGCTGTACATAAAATATCAATGATTACACCAAATGTATATTATAAACTGTAAATAATATATCAGAAAGGACAGTAAATATATACTACACACCCTATGTAAAATATCAAAAACTACACCAAATATACATTATATAACTTACATAAAATATCAAAAGGACACCAAATATCTCTTATATACTGTACATAAAATATCAAAAAGTACAGTAAATACTTTTCATATATTGTACATATAATATTAAGTAAAAGTACACCAAATACATTTTATATACTGTAAATAAAATATCAAAAAGTACAGTAAATACATATTACATACTGTACATAATATATCAAAAACTATACCAAATATGTGTTATATATACTGTAAATAAACTATCAAAAACTACAGTAATTATATTTAGTATACTGTACGTAAAATATTCAAAATTACACCAAATATATATTATATACTGTAAATAAAATATCAAAAAGGACAGTAAATATATATGACACACCCAATGTAAAATATCAAATACTACACCAAATATATATTATATAATTTACATAAAATATCAAAAGGACACCAAATATATCCTATATACTGTACATAAAATATCAAAAAGTACAGTAAATGTATTTCATATACTGTATATATAATATTAACTAAAAGTACACCAAATACATTTTATATACTGTAAATAAAATATCAAAAAGTACAGTGATTATATCACATACTGTACATAAAATATCAAAAAGTACACCAAATATGTTTTATGTATACTGTAAATAAACTATCAAAAACTACAGTAATTACATTGAATATACTGTATATAAAATATCAAAACTTACACCAAATATATATTATATAGTCTTAATAATATATGAAAAAGGACAGTAAATGTATATTACACTCTACGTAAATTATCAAAAACTACACCAAATATATATTATATGATTCACATAAAATATCAAAAGGACACCAAATATATGTTATATACTGTACATAAAATATCAAAAAGAACAGTAAATATATTTCATGTATTGTACATATAATATTAACTAAAAGTACACCAAATACATTTCATATAATGTAAACAAAATTTCAAAATGTACAGTTAATATATGTTACATACTGTAAATAAAATATCAAAAATTACACAAAAGATCTGCTATATATACTGTAAATAAACTATCAAAAGTACAGTATTTATATTTAATATACGGTACATAAAATACAGAAATTACACAAAATGTATATTATATACTGTAAATAAAATATCAAAAAGTACAGTAAATATATATGACACACCCTATGTAAAATCTCAAAAACTACACCAAATATATATTATATAATTTACATAAAATATGAGAAGGCCAACAAATATATCTTATATACAGTACATAAAATATCAAAAATTACAGTAAATATGTTTCATATATTGTACATATAATATTAACTAAAAGTACACCAAATGCATTTTATATACTGTAAATAAAGTATCAAAAAGTACAGTAAATATATATGACATACTGTACATAAAATATCAAAAAGTACCCCAAATATGTGTTATATATACTGTAAATAAACTATCAAAAACTACAGTAATTATATTTAATATACTGTACATAAAATGTCAAAAATTACTCCAAATGTACATTATATAGTGTAAATAATATATCCAAAATACAGTAAATATATATTACACACCCTATGTAAAATATCAAATATTACACCAAATATATATTATATAATTTACAAAAAATATCGGAAGGACACCAAATATCTCCTATATACTGTACGTAAAATATCAAAAACTACAGTAAATACATTTAATATACTGTACATAAAATATCAAAAATTACACCAAATGTATATTATATAGTGTAAAGAAAATATCAAAAAGGACGCTAAATATATATTACACACCCTATGTAAAATATCAAAAACTACACCAAATATATATTATATAATTTACATAAAGTATCAAAAGGCCACCAAATATATCTTATATACTGCACATAAAATATCAAAAACTACAGTAAATATGTTTCATATATTGTACATATAATATTAACTAAAAGTACAGCAAATACATTTTATATACTGTAAATAAAATTTCAAAAGTTCAGTAAATATATATTACATACTGTACATAAAATATCAAAAAGTACACCAAATATTAGTTATATATACTGTAAATAAACTATCAAAAACTACAGTAATTATATTTAATATACTGGACTTAAAATATCAAAAATTACACCAAATGTATATTATATACTCTAAATAAAATACGAAAAAGGACAGTAAATATATATTACACTCTATGTAAATTATCAAAAACTACACAAAATATATATTATATAATTTACATAAAATATCAAAAGGACACCAAGTATACCTTATATATGCTACATAAAATATCAAAAAGTACAGTAAATATATTTCATATATTGTACATATAATATTTACGAAAAGTACACCAAATACATTTTATATACGGTAAATAAAATATCAAAAATTCCAGTAAATATACATTACATACTGTACATAATATATCAAAAATTACACCAAATATGTGTTATATATACTCTAAATAAACTATCAAAAACTACAGTAATTATGTTTAATATACACTACATAAAATATCAAAAATTACACCTAATGTATATTATATACTGTAAATAAAATATGAAAATTACAGTAAATATATATTACACTCTATGTAAAATATCAAAAACTGCACCAAATAAATATTATTTAATTTACATAAAATATCAACAGTACACCAAATATAGCTTCTATAATGTACATGAAATATCAAAAAGTACAGTAAATATATTTCATATATTGTACCTATAATATTAACTAAAAGTACACCAAATACATTTTATATACTGTAAATAATATATCAAAAAGTACAGTAAATATATATTACATACTGTACATAAAATATCAAAAAGTACACCAAATATGTGTTATATATACTGTAAATATCAAAAACTACGGTAATTATATTCAATCTACTGTATATAAAATATCAAATATTACACCAAATGTAAATTATATACTGTAAATAAAATATCCAAAATACAGTAAATATATATTACACACCCTATGTAAAATATCCAAATTTACACCAAATATATATTATATAATTTACAAAAAATATCGGAAGGACACCAAATATATCTTATATACTGTACGTAAAATATCAAAACCTACAGTAAATATATTTCATATATTGTACATATAATATTAACTAAAAGTACACCAAATACTTTTTATATACTGTAAATAAAATATCAAAAATTACAGTAAATATATATAACATACTGTACATAAAATATCAAAAAGTACACCAAATATGTGTTATATATAATGTAATTATCAAAAACTACATTAATTATATTCAATGTACTGTATATAAATTATCAAAAATTACACCAAATGTAAATTATATACTGTAAATAAAATATCAAAAATGACAGTAAATACATACTACACACCCTATGTAAAATATCAAAAACTACACAAAATATATATTGTATAATTTACATAAAATATCAAAAGGACACCAAATATATCTTATATACTGTACATAAAATATCAAAAAGTACAGTATATCTATTTCATATATTGTACATATATTATTAACTAAAAGTACACCAAATACATTTTATATACTGTAAAGAAAATATCAAAAAGTACAGTAAATATATATTACATACTGTACATAAAATATCAAAAAGTACACCAAATATGTGTTATATATACTGTAAATAAACCATCAAAACTACACTAATTATATTTAATATACTGTACATAAAATATCAAAAATTAAACCAAATGTATATTATATACTCTAAATAAGATATCAAAAAGTACAGTAAATATATATTACACACCCTATGTTAAATATCACAAACTACACAAAATATATATTATATAATTTACATAAAATATCAAAAGGACACCAAATATATCTTATATACTGTACATAAAATATCAAAAAGTACAGTAAATATATTTCATATATTGTACATATGATATTAACTAAAAGTTCACCAAATACATTTTATATACTGTATATAAAATATCAAAAATTACACTAAATATATATTACATACTGTACATAAAATATCAAAAAGTACACCAAATATGTGTTATATATACTGTAAACTATCAAAAAGTACAGTAATTATATTTACTATACTGTACATAAAATTTCAAAAATCACACCAAATGTATATTATATACCGTAAATAAAATATCAAAAAGGACAGTGAATATATATGACACACACTATGTAAAATATCAAAAACTACACCAAATATATATTATATAATTTACAATAAATATCAAAAGGACACCAAATATATCTTATATACTGTACATAAAATATCAAAAAGAATAGTAAATATATTTCAAATATTGTAAATATAATATTAACTAAAAGTACACCAAATACATTTTATATACTGTAAATAAAATATCAAAAATTACAGTAAATATATATTACATACTGTACATAAAATATCAAAAAGTACACCAAATATGTGTTATATGTACTGTAAACTATCAAAAACTACAGTAATTATATTTAATATACTGTACATAAAATATCAAAAATTACACAAAATGTATATTATATACTGTAAATAAGATATCAAAAATAGGGTAAATATATATTACACACCCTATGTAAAATATCACAAACTACACCAAATATATATTATATAATTTACATAAAATATCAAAAGGACACCAAATATATCTTATATACTGTACATAAAATATCAAATAGTACAGTAAATATATTTCATATATTGTACATATAATATTAACTAAAAGTACACCAAATACATTTTATATACTGTAAATAAAATATCAAAATGTACACTAAATATATATTACATACTGTACATAAAATATCAAAAAGTACACCATATATGTGTTATATATACTGTAAATAAACTATCAAAAACTACAGTAATTATATTCAATATACTGTACATAAAATATCAAAAATTACTTGAAATGTACATTATATAGTGTAAATAAAATATCCAAAATACATTAAATATATATTACACACACTATGTAAAATATCCAAATTTACACCAAATATATATTATATAATTTACAAAAAATATCGGAAGGACACCAAATATATCTTATATACTGTAGGTAAAATAAGAAAAACTCCAGTAAATATATTTCATATATTATACATATAATATTAACTAAAAGTACACCAAATACATTTTATATACTGTAAAAAAAATATCAAAAATTACAGTAAATATATATTACATACTGTACATAAAATATCAAAAAGTACACCAAATAAGTGTTATACATATTGTAATTATCAAAAACTACAGTAATTATATTCAATGTACGGTATAGAAATTATCAAAAATTACACAAAATGTAAATTATATACTGTATATAAAATATCAAAAAGGCCAGTAAATATATACTACACACCCTATGTAAAATATCAAAAACTACACCAAATATATATTATATAATTTACATAAAATATCAAAAGGACACCAAATATATCTTATATACTCTACATAAAATATCAAAATGTACAGTATATATATTTCATATATTGTACATATATTATTGACTAAAAGTACACCAAATACATTTGATATACTGTAAATAAAATATCAAAAATTACAGTAAATATATATTACATACTGTACATAAAATATCAAAAAGTACACCAAATATGTGTTATATATACTGTAAACTATCAAAAACTTCAGTAATTATATATAATATGCTGTACATAAAATATCAAAAATCACACCAAATATATATTATATACTGTAAATTAAATATCAAAAAGGACACTGAATATATATGACACACACTATGTAATATATCAAAAACTACACCAAATATATATTATATAATTTACAATAAATATTAAAAGGACACCAAATGTATCCTATATACAGTACGTAAAATATCAAAAAATACGGTAAATATATTTCATATATTGAACATATAACATTAACTAAAAGTACACCAAATACATTTTATATACTGTAAATAAAATATCAAAAAGTACAGTAAATATATATTACATACTGTACATAAAATATCAAAAAGTACACCAAATATGTGTTATATATACTGTAAATAAACTATCAAAAACTACACTAATTATATTTAATATACTGTACATAAAATATCAAAAATTACACCAAATGTATATTATACACTGTAAATAAAATGTCAAAAAGTACAGTAAATATATACTACACACCCTATGTAAATTATCACAAACTACACCAAATATATATTATATAATTTACATAAAATATCAAAAGGACACCAAATATATCTTATATACTGTACATAAAATGTCAAAATATACAGTAAATATATTTCATATATCGTACATATACTATTAACTAAAAGTACACCAAATACATTTTATATACTGTAAATAAAATGTCAAAAAGTACTGTAAATATATATTACATACCATATGTAAAATATCACAATCTACACAAAATATATATTATATAATTTACATAAAATATCAAAAGGACCCCAAATATATCTTATATACTGTACATAAAATATCAAAATGTACAGTAAATATATTTCATATATTGTACATATAATATTAACTAAAAGTACACCAAATACATTTTATATAGTGTAAATAAAATATCAAAAATTACAGTGAATATATATTACATACTGTAGATAAAATATCAAAAAGTACACCAAATATGTGTTATATATACTGTAAATAAACTATCAAAAACTATAGTAATTATGTTTAATATATTGTACATAAAATATCAAAAATTACACCAAATGTACATTATTTACTGTAAATAAATTACCAAAAAGTACAGTAAATGTATATTACACACCCTATGTAAAATATCACAAACTACACCAAATATATATTATATAATTTACATAAAATCTCAAAAGGACACCAAATATACCTTATATACTGTACATAAAATATCAAAATGTACAGTAAATATATTTCATATATTGTATATATAATATTAACTAAAAGTACACCGAATACATTTTATATACTGTAAAAAAAATATCAAAAATTTCAGTAAATATATATTACATACTGTACATATATTATCAAAAAGTACACCAAATATGTGTTATATATACTCTAAATAAACTATGAAAATCTACGGTAATTATATTTAATATACTGTACATAAAATATCAAATATTACACCAAATGTATGTTATTTACTGTAAATAAAATATCAAAAAGTACAGTAAATATATATTACACACCATATGTAAAATATCACAATCTACAAAAAATATATACTATATAATTTACATAAAATATCAAAAGGACACCAAATACATCTTATATACTGTACATAAAATATCAAAAATTACAGTAAATATATTTCATATATTGTACATATAATATTAACTAAAAGTACACCAAATACATTTTTTATAGTGTAAAAAAAATATCAAAAAGTACAGTAAATATATATTACACACCATATGTAAAATATCACAATCTACACCAAATATATATTATATAATATACATTAAATATCAAAAGGACACCAAATATATCTTATATACTGTACATAAAATATCAAAAATAACAGTAAATATATTTCATATATTGTACATATAATATTAACTAAAAGTACACCAAATACATTTTATATAGTGTAAAAAAATATCAAAAGTTACAGTGAATATATATTACATACTGCAGATAAAATATCAAAAAGTACACCAAATATGTGTTATATATACTGTAAATAAACTATCAAAAACTACAGTAATTATATTTAATATACTGTACATAAAATATCAGAAATTACACCTAATGTATATTATTTACTGTAAATAAAATATCAAATAGTACAATAAATATATATTACGCACCCTATGTAAAATATCACAAACTACACCAAATATATATTATATAATTTACATAAAATATCAAAAGGGCCCCAAATATACCTTATATACTGTACATAAAATATCAAAATGTACAGTAAATATATTTCATATATTGTATATATAATATTAACTAAAAGTACACCGAATACATTTTATATACTGTCAATAAAATATCAAAAATTACAGTAAATATAAATTACATACTGTACATATATTATCAAAAAGTACACCAAATATGTGTTATATATACTGTAAATAAACTATGAAAAACTACAGTAATTATATTTAATATACTGTACAAAAAATATCAAAAATTTCACCAAATGTATGTTATTTACTGTAAATAAAATATAAAAAAAACAGTAAATATATATGACACACCTTATGTAAAATATCACAATCTACACCAAATATATATTATATAATTTACATAAAATATCAAAAGTACACCAAATATATCTTATATACTGTACATAAAATATCAAAATGTACAGTAAATATATTTCATATATTGTACATATAATATTAACTAACAGTACACCAAATACATTTTATATACTGTAAATAAAATATCAAAAACTACAGTAAATATATATTACACACCATATGTAAAGTATCACAATCTACACCAAATATATATTATATAATTTACAGAAACTATCAAAAGGACACCAAATATATCTTACATACTGTACATAAAATATCAAAAAGTACAGTAAATATATTTCATATATTGTACATATAATATTAACTAAAAGTACACCAAATACATTTTATATAGCGTAAATAAAATATCAAAAATTACAGTGAATATATATTACATACTGTAGATAAAATACCAAAAAGTACACAAAATATGTGTTATATATACTGTAAATAAACTATCAAAAACTACAGTAATTATATTTAATTTACTGTACATAAAATATAAAAAATTACACCAAATGTACATTATTTACTGTAAATAAAGCACCAAAAATTACAGTAAATATATATTACACACACTATGTAAAATATCAAAAACTACACCAAATATATATTATATAATTTACATAAAATATCAAAAGGACACAAAATATACCTTATATACTGTACATAAAATATCAAAATGTACAGTAAATATATTTCATATATTGTATATATAATATTAACTAAAAGTACACCGAATACATTTTATATACTGTAAAAAAAATATCAAAAATTTCAGTAAATATATATTACATACTGTACATATATTATCAAAAAGTACACCAAATATGTGTTATATATACTCTAAATAAACTATGAAAATCTACGGTAATTATATTTAATATACTGTACATAAAATATCAAATATTACACCAAATGTATGTTATTTACTGTAAATAAAATATCAAAAAGTACAGTAAATATATATTACACACCATATGTAAAATATCACAATCTACAAAAAATATATACTATATAATTTACATAAAATATCAAAAGGACACCAAATACATCTTATATACTGTACATAAAATATCAAAAATTACAGTAAATATATTTCATATATTGTACATATAATATTAACTAAAAGTACACCAAATACATTTTTTATAGTGTAAAAAAAATATCAAAAAGTACAGTAAATATATATTACACACCATATGTAAAATATCACAATCTACACCAAATATATATTATATAATATACATTAAATATCAAAAGGACACCAAATATATCTTATATACTGTACATAAAATATCAAAAATAACAGTAAATATATTTCATATATTGTACATATAATATTAACTAAAAGTACACCAAATACATTTTATATAGTGTAAAAAAAATATCAAAAGTTACAGTGAATATATATTACATACTGCAGATAAAATATCAAAAAGTACACCAAATATGTGTTATATATACTGTAAATAAACTATCAAAAACTACAGTAATTATATTTAATATACTGTACATAAAATATCAGAAATTACACCTAATGTATATTATTTACTGTAAATAAAATATCAAATAGTACAATAAATATATATTACGCACCCTATGTAAAATATCACAAACTACACCAAATATATATTATATAATTTACATAAAATATCAAAAGGGCCCCAAATATACCTTATATACTGTACATAAAATATCAAAATGTACAGTAAATATATTTCATATATTGTATATATAATATTAACTAAAAGTACACCGAATACATTTTATATACTGTCAATAAAATATCAAAAATTACAGTAAATATAAATTACATACTGTACATATATTATCAAAAAGTACACCAAATATGTGTTATATATACTGTAAATAAACTATGAAAAACTACAGTAATTATATTTAATATACTGTACAAAAAATATCAAAAATTTCACCAAATGTATGTTATTTACTGTAAATAAAATATAAAAAAAACAGTAAATATATATGACACACCTTATGTAAAATATCACAATCTACACCAAATATATATTATATAATTTACATAAAATATCAAAAGGGCCCCAAATATACCTTATATACTGTACATAAAATATCAAAATGTACAGTAAATATATTTCATATATTGTACATATAATATTAACTAACACTACACCAAATACATTTTATATACTGTAAATAAAATATCAAAAACTACAGTAAATATATATTACACACCATATGTACAGTATCACAATCTACACCAAATATATATTATATAATTTACAGAAACTATCAAAAGGACACCAAATATATCTTATATACTGTACATAAAATATCAAAAAGTACTGTAAATATATTTCATATATTGTACATATAATATTAACTAAAAGTACACCAAATACATTTTATATAGCGTAAGTAAAATATCAAAAATTACAGTGTATATATATTACATACTGTAGATAAAATATCAAAAAGTACACCAAATATGTGTTATATATACTGTAAATAAACTATCAAAAACTACAGTAATTATATTTAATTTACTGTACATAAAATATCAAAAATTACACCAAATGTATATTATTTACTGTAAATAAAGCACCAAAAATTACAGTAAATATCTATTACACACACTATGTAAAATATCAAAAACTACACCAAATATATATTATATAATTTACATAAAGTATCAAAAGGACTCAAAATATACCTTATATACTGTACATAAAATATCAAAATGTACAGTAAATATATTTCATATATTGTATATATAATATTAACTAAAAGTACACCGAATACATTTTATATACTGTAAATAATATATCAAAAATTTCAGTAACTATATATTACATACTGTACATATATTATCAAAAAGTACACCAAATATGTGTTATATATACTCTAAATAAACTATCAAAAACTACAGTAATTATATTTAATATACTGTACATAAAATATAAAAAATTACACCAAATGTATGTTATTTACAGTAAATAAAATATCAAAAAGTGCAGTAAATATATATTACACACCATATGTAAAATATCACAATCTACACCAAATATAGATAATATAATTTTCATAAGATATCAAAAGTACACCAAATATATCTTATATACTGTACATAAAATACCAAAATGTACAGTAAATATATTTCATATATTGTACATATAATATTAACTAAAAGTACACCAAATACATTTTATATACTGTAAATAAAATATCAAAAATTACAGTGAATATATATTACATACTGTACATAAAATATCAAAAAGTACACCAAATATGTGTTATATATACTGTAAATAAACTATCAAAAACTACAGTAATTATATTTAATATACTGTACATTAAATATCAAAAATTACACCAAATGTATATTATTTACTGTAAATAAAATACCAAAAAGTACACTAAATATATATTACACACCCTATGTAAAATATCACAAACTACACCAAATATATATTATATAATTTACATAAAATATCAAAAGGACACCAAATATACCTTATATACTGTACATAAAATATCAAAATGTACAGTAAATATATTTCATATATTGTATATGTAATATTAACTAAAAGTACACCAAATACATTTTATATACTGTAAAGAAAATATCAAAAAGTACAGTAAATTTATATTACATACTGTACATAAAATATCAAATAGTACAACAAATATGTGTTATATACACTGTAAATAAACTATCAAAAACTACAGTAATTAAATTTAATATACTGTACATAAAATATCAAAAATTACACCAAATGTATATTATTTACTGTAAATAAAATTTCAAAATGTACAGAAAATATATGTTACACACCATATGAAAAATATCACAATCTACACCAAATATATATTATATAATTTACATAAAATATCAAAAGGACACCAAACATATCTTATATACTGTACATAAAATATCAAAAACTACAGTAAATGTATTTCATATATTGTACATATAATATTAACGAAAAGTACACCAAATACATTTTATATAGTGTAAATAAACTTTCAAAAAGTACAGTAAATATATATTACACACCATATGTAAAATATCACAATCTACACCAAATATATATTATATAATTTACATATAATATCAAAAGGACACCAAATATATCCTATATACTGTACATAAAATATCAAAAAGTACAGTAAATATATTTCATATATTGTACATATAATATTAACTAAAAGTACACCAAATAAACTTTATATAGTGTAAATAAAATATGAAAAATTACAGTGAATATATACTACATACTGTAGATAAAATATCAAAAAGTACACCAAATATGTGTTATATATGCTGTAAATAAACTATCAAAAGCTACAGTAATTATATTTAATATACTGTACATAAAATATCAAAAATTACACCAAATGCATATTATTTACTGTAAATAAAATACCAAAAAGTACTGTAAATATATATTACACACCATATGTAAAATATCACAAACTACACCAAATATATATTATATAATTTACATAAAATATCAAAAGGACACCAAATATATCTAATATACTGTACATAAAATATCAACAAGTACAGTAAATATATTTCATATATTGTACATATAATATTAACTAAAAGAACACCAAATACATTTTATATAGTGTAAATAAAATATCAAAAAGTACAGTAAATATATATTAAATACAGTACATAAAATATAAAAAAGTTCACCAAATATGTGTTTTATATACTGTAAATAAACTATCAAAAACTACAGTAATTATATATAGTATACTGTACATAAAATATCAAAAATTACACCAAAAGTATATTATTTACTGTAAATAAAATATCAAAAATTACACTAAATATATATTACACACCATATGTAAAATATCACAATCTACACCAAATATATATTATATAATTTACAGAAACTATCAAAAGGACACCAAATATATCTTATATACTGTACATAAAATATCAAAAAGTACAGTAAATATATTTCATATATTGTACATATAATATTAACTAAAAGTACACCAAATACATTTTATATAGTGTAAATAATATATCAAAAATTACAGTGAATATATATTACATACTGTACATAAAATATCAAAAAGTACACCAAATATGTGTTATATATACTGTAAATAAACTATCAAAACCTACAGTAATTATATTTAATATACTGTACATAAAATATCAAAAATTACACCAAATGTATATTATTTACTGTAAATAAAATACCAAAAAGTACAGTAAATATATATTACACACCCTATGTAAAATATCACAAACTATACCAAATATATATTTTATAATTTACATAAAATATCAAAAGGACACTAAATATATCTTATATATTGTACATAAAATATCAAAATGTACAGTAAATATATTTCATATATTGTACATGTAATATTAACTAAAAGTACACCAAATACATTTTATATAGTGTAAATAATATTTCAAAAAGTACAGTAAATATATATTACACACCATATGTAAAATATCACAATCTACACCAAATATATATTATATAATTTACATATAATATCAAAAGGACACCAAATATATCCTATATACTGTACATAAAATATCAAAAAGTACAGTAAATATATTTCATATATTGTACATATAATATTAACTAAAAGTACACCAAATAAACTTTATATAGTGTAAATCAAATATGGAATATTACAGTGAATATATACTACATACTGTACATAAAATATCAAAAAGTACACCAAATATGTGTTATATATGCTGTAAATAAACTATCAAACACTACAGTAATTATATTTAATATACTGTACATAAAATATGAAAAATTTCACCAAATGTATATTATTTACTGTATATAAAATACCAAAAAGTATAGTAAATATATATTACACACCCTATGTAAAATATCACAATCTACACCAAATATATATTATATAATTTACATAAAATATCAAAACGACAGCAAATATATGTTATATACTCTACATAAATATCAAAAAGTACAGTAAATATATTTCATACATTGTATATATAATATTAACTAAAAGTACGCCAAATACATTTTATATACTGTAAATAAAATATCAAAAAGTACAATAAATATATATTACATACTGTACAGAAAATATCAAAAGGTACACCAAATTTGTGTTATATATACTGTACATAAACTATCAAAAACTACTGTAATTATATTTAATATACTGTACATAAAATATCAAAAATTACACCAAATGAATATTATATACTGTAAATAAAATATCAAAAAGTACAGTAAATATATATTACACACCCTATGTAAAATATCAATAACTACACCAAATATATATTATATAATTTACATAAAATATCAAAAGGACACCAAATATATCTTTTATACTGTACATAAAATATCAAAAATTACAGTAAATGTATTTCATATATTGTACATATAATATTAACTAAAAGTACACAAAATACATTTTATATACTGTAAATAAAATATCAAAAAGTACAGTAAATATGTATTACATACTGTACATAAAATATCAAAAATTACACCAAATATGTGTTATATATACTGTAAATATACTATAAATTCTACAGTAATTATATTTAATATACTGTAGATAAAATATGAAAAATTACACCAAATGTATATTATATACTGTAAACAAAATATCATAAAGTGCAGTAAATATATATTACACACCATATGTAAAATATCACAATCTACACAAAATATATATTATATAATTTACATAAAATATGAAAAGTACACCAAATATATCTTATATACTGTACATAAAATGTCAAAAAGTACAGTAAATATATTTCATATATTGTACATATAATATTAACTAACAGTACACCAAATACATTTTATATAGTGTAAATAAAATATCAAAAAGTACAGTAAATATATATTACATACAGTTCATAAAATATAAAAAAGTAAACCAAATATGTGTTATATATACTGTAAGTAAAGTATCAAAAACTACAGTAATTATATTTAATATACTGTATATAAAATATCAAAAATTACACCAAATGTATACTATATACTGTAAATAAAATATCAAAAAGGACAGTAAATATATACTACACACCCTCTGTAAAATATCAAAAACTACACCAAATATATATTATATAATTTACATAAAATATCAAATGGACACCAAATATATCTTATATACTGTTCATAAAATATCAAAAAGTACAGGATATATATTTCATATATTGTACATATAATATTAACTGAAAGTACACCAAATACATTTTATATACTGTAAATAAAATATCAAAAAGTACAGTAAATATATATTACATACTGTACATAAAATATCAAAAGTACCCCAAATATGTGTTATATATACTGTTAATAAACTGTGAAAAACTACAGTAATTATATTTAATATACTGTACATAAAATACCAAATATTACACCAAATGTACATTATATACTGTAAATAAAATATCAAAATGAACAGTAAATATATATTACACACCATATGTAAAATATCACAATCTACACCAAATATATATTATATAATTTACATAAAATATCAAAAGGACACCAAATATACCTTATATACTGTACTTAAAATTTCAAAACTTACAGTAAATTTATTTCATATATTGTACATATAATATTAACTAAAAGTACACCAAATAAATTTTATATACTGTAAATAAAATATCAAATAGTATAGTATATATATTACATACTGTACATAAAATATCAAAAAGTACAACAAATATGTGTTATATATAGTGTACATAAACTATCAAAAACTACTGTAATTATATTTAATATACTGCCCATAAAATATCAAAATTTAAACCAAATGAATATTATATAATATAAATAAAATATCAAAAAGTACACCAAATATGTGTTATATATACTGTAAATAAACTATCAAAATCTACAATAATTATATTTAATATACTGTACATAAAATATCAAAAATTACACCAAATGTATAATATACTGTAAATAAAATATCAAAAAGTACAGTAAATATATATTACACACCCTATGTAAATTATCACAAACTACACCAAATATATATTATATAATTTACATAAAATATCAAAAGGACACCAAATATATCTTATATACTGTACATAAAATGTCAAAAAGTACAGTAAATATATTTCATATATTGTACATATAATATTAACTAAAAGTACACCAAAAACATTTTATATACTGTAAATAAAATATCAAAAATTACAGTAAATGTATATTACATACTGTACATAAAATATCAAAAATACACCAAATATGTGTTATATATACTGTAAATAAACTATCAAAAACTACAGTAATTATATTTAATATACTCTAAATAAAATATCAATAATTACAACAAATGTATATTATTTACTGTAAATAATATATCGAAAAGGACAGGAAATATATACTACACACCCTATGTAAAATATCAAAAACTACACCAAATATATATTGTATAATTTACATAAAATATCAAAAGGACACCAAATATATCTTATATACTCTACATAAAATATCAAAATGTACAGGAAATATATTTCATATATTGTACATATAATATTAACTAAAAGTACACCAAATACATTTTATATACTGTAAATAAAATATCAAAAAGTACAGTAAATATATATTACATACTGTAAATAAAATATCACAAAGTACCCCAAATATGTGTTATATATACTGTAAATAAACTTTGAAAAACTACACTAATTATATTTAATGTACTGTACATAAAATATGAAATATTACACCAAATGTATATTTTATACTGTAAATAAAATATCAAAAAGTACAGTAAATATATATTACACACCATATGTAAAATATCACAATCTACACCAAATATATATTATATAATTTACATTAAATATCAAAAGGACACCAAATATATCTTATATACTGTACATAAAATATCAAAAATTACAGTAAGTATATGTCATATATTGTACATATAATATGAACTAAAAGTACACCCAATACATTTTATATACTCTAAATAAAATATCAAAATTACAGTAAATATGTATTACATACTCTACATAAAATATCAAAAAGTACACCAAATATGTGTTATATATACTGTAAATAAACTATAAAATCTGCAGTAATTATATTGAATATTCTGTAGATAAAATATCAAAAATTACACCAAATGTATATTATGTACTGTAAATAAAATATCAAAAAGTACAGTAAATATATATTACACACCATATGTAAAATATCACAATCTACACCAAATATATATTACATAATTTACATAAAATATCAAAAGTACGCCAAATATATCTTATATACTGTACATAAAATATCAAAATGTACAGTAAATATATTTCATATATTGTGCATATAATATTAACTAAAAGTACACCAAATATATTTTATATAGTGTAAATAAAATATCAAATAGTACAGTAAATATGTATTACATACTGTACATAAAATATCAAAAAGTACACCTAATATGTGTTATATATACTGTTAATAAACTATCAAAAACTACAGTACTTATATTTAATATACTGTACATAAAATATCAAAAATTACACCAAATGTATAATATATACTGTAAATAAAATATCAAAAAGGACAGTAAATATATACTACACACCCTATGTAAAATATCAAAAACCACACCAAATATATATTATATAATTTACATAAAATATCAAAACGACACCAAATATATGTTATATACTGTACATAAATATCAAAAAGTACAGTAAATATATTTCATACATTGTACATATAATATTAACTAAAAGTACGCCAAATACATTATATATACTGTAAATAAAATATGAAAAAGTACAGTAAATATAAATTACATACTGTACATAAAATATCAAAAAGTACACCAAATATGTGTTATATATACTGTAAATAAGCTATCAAAAACTACAGTAATTATATTTAATATACTTTTCAAAATATATCAAAAATTACAGCAAATGAATATCATATACTGTAAATAAAATATCAAAAAGGACAGTAAATATTTACTACACACCCTATGTAAAATACCAAAAACTACACCAAATATATATTATATAATTTACATAAAATATCAAAAGGACACCAAATATATCTTTTATACTGTACTTAAAATATCAAAAAGTACAGTAAATATATTTCATATATTGTACATATATTATTCACTAAAAGTACACCAAATACATTTTATATACTGTAAATAAAATATCAAAAATTGCAGTAAATATACATTCCATACTGTATATAATATATCAAAAAGTACACCAAATATGTGTTTTATATACTCTAAATAAACTATCAAAACCTACAGTAATTATGTTTAATATACAGTACATAAAATATCAAAAATTACACCAAATGTAAATTATATACTGTAAATAATATATGAAAATTACAGTAAATATATATTACACTCTATGTAAAATATCAAAAACTGCACCAAATATATATTATATAATTTACATAACATATCAACAGAACACCAAATATATCTTATATACTGTACATAAAACATAAGAAAGTACAGTAAATATATTACATATATTGTACATATAATATTAACTAAAAGTACACCAAATACATTTTATATACTGTATATAAAATTTCAAAAATTACAGTAAATATATATTACATACTGTACATAAAATATCAAAAAGTACACCAAATATGTGTTATATATACTGTAAACTATCAAAAACTACAGTAATTATATTTAATATACTGTACATAAAATATCAAAAATCACACCAAATGTATATTATATACCGTAAATAAAATATCAAAAAGGACAGTGAATATATATGACACACACTATGTAAAATATCAAAAACTACACCAAATATATATTATAAAATTTACAATAAATATCAAAAGGACACAAAATATATCTTATATCCTGTACATAAAATATCAAAAAGTACAGTAAATATATTTCATATATTGTACATATAATATTAACTAAAAGTACACCAAATACATTTTATATACTGTAAATAAATTATCAAAAATTGCAGTAACTATATATTACATACTGTACATATATTATCAAAAAGTACACCAAATATGTGTTATATATACTCTAAATAAACTATCAAAAACTACAGTAATTATATTTAATATACTGTACATAAAATATAAAAAATTACACCAAATGTATGTTATTTACAGTAAATAAAATATCAAAAAGTGCAGTAAATATATATTACACACCATATGTAAAATATCACAATCTACACCAAATATATATTATATAATTTTCATAAGATATCAAAAGTACACCAAATGTAACTTATATACTGTACATAAAATACCAAAAAGTACAGTAAATATATTTCATATATTGTACATATAATATTTACTAAAAGTACACCAAATACATTTTATATAGTGTAAATAAAATACCAAAAATTACAGTGAATATATATTACATACTGTACATAAAATATCAAAAAGTACACCAAATATGTGTTATATATACTGTAAATAAACTATCAAAAACTACAGTAATTATATTTAATATACTGTATATAAAATATCAAAAATTACACCAAATGTATATTATTTACTGTAAATAAAATACCAAAAAGTACAGTAAATATATATTACACACCCTATGTAAAATATCACAAACTACACCAAATATATATTATATAATTTACATAAAATATCAAAAGGACACCAAATATACCTTATATACTCTACATAATATACCAAAATGTACAGTAAATATATTTCATATATTGTACATATAATATTAACTAAAAGTACACCAAATACATTTTATATACTATAAATAAAATATCAAAAATACAGTAAATTTATATTACATACTGTACATAAAATATCAAATAGAACAACAAATATGTGTTATATACACTGTAAATAAACTATCAAAATCTACAGTAATTAAATTTAATATACTGTACATAAAATATCAAAAATTACACCAAATGTATATTATTTACTCTAAATAAAATATCAAAATGTACAGTAAATATATATTACACACCATATGAAAAATATCACAATCTACACCAAATATATATTATATAATTTACATAAAATATCAAAAGGACACAAAACATATCTTATATACTGTACATAAAATATCAAAAAGTACAGTAAATATATTTCATATATTGTACATATAATATTAACTAAAAGTACAGCAAATACATTTTATATAGTGTAAATAAACTTTCAAAAAGTACAGTAAACTTATATTACACACCATATGTAAAATATCACAATCTACATCAAATATATATTATATAATTTACATGTAATATCAAAAGGACACCAAATATATCCTATATACTGTACATAAAATATAAAAAAGTACAGTAAATATATTTCATATATTGTACATATAATATTAACTAAAAGTACACCAAAAAACTTTATATAGTGTAAATAAAATAGGAAAAATTACAGTGAATATATACTACATACTGTACATAAAATATCAAAAAGTACACCAAGTATGTGTTATATATATTGTAAATGAACTATCAAAAACTACAGTAATAATGTTTAATATATATTACATAAAATATCAAAAATGAAACCAAGTGTATACTAGATACTGTAAATAAAATATCAAAAAGGACAGTAAATATATATGACACACCCTATGTAAAAGATCAAAAACTACACCAAATATATATTATTTAATTTACATAAAATATCAGAAGGACACCAAATATATCTTATATACTGTACATAAAATATCAAAAGGTACAGTAAATATATTTCATATATTGTACAAATAATAATAACTAAAAGTAAACCAAATACATTTTATATACTGTAAATAATATATCAAAAAGTACAGTAAATATATATTACATACTGTATATAAAATAACAAAAAGTACACCAAACATGTGTTATATATACTGTAAATAAACTATCAAAAACTACAGTAATTATATTTAATATACTGTACATAAAATATCAAAAATTACACCAAATGTATATTATTTACTGTAAATAAAATATCAAAAAGTACAGTAAATATATACTGCACGCCTTTTGTAAAATATCAAAACTACACCAAATATATATTGTATAATTTACATAAAATATCAAAAGGCCACCAAATATATCTTATATACTGTACAAAAAAATATCAAAAAGAACAGAAAATATATTTCAAATATTGTACATATAAGACTAACTGAAATTACACCAAATACATTTTTATACTGAAAATAAAATGTCAAAAAGTACAGTAAATATATATTACATTCTGTACATAAAATATCAAAAAGTACACCAAATATGTGTTATATGTACTGTAAATAAACTATCAAAATCTACAGAAATTATATTTAATATAATGTATATTAAATATCAAAAATTACACCACATGTATATTATAAATTGTAAATAAACTGTCAAAAAGTACAGTAAATATATACTACACACCCTATGTAAAATATCAAAAACTACACCAAATATATATTATATAATTTACATAAAATATCAAAAGGACACCAAATATATCTTATATACTGTACATAAAATATCAAAATGTACAGTAACTATATTTCATATATTGTATATATAATATTAACTAAAAGTACACCAAATACATTTTATATACTGTAAAAAAATATCAAAAAGTACTGTAAATGTATATTACATACTGTAAGTAAAATATCAAAAAGTACACCAAATATGTGTTATATATACTGTAAAAAAAATATCACAAACTACAGTAATTTTATTTAATGTACTGTACATAAAATATCAAAAATTACACCAAATGTATATTATATACACTAAATAAAATATGAAAAAGGACAGTAAATATATATTACACTCTATGTAAAATAACAAAAACTACACCAAATATATATTATATAATTTACATAAAATATCAGAAGTACACCAAATATATATTATATACTGTACATAAAATATCAAAAAGTACAGTAAATATATTTCATATATTGTACATATAATATTAACTAAAAGTACACCAAATACATTTTATAAACTGTAAATAAAATATCAAAACACAGTAAATATATATTACATACTGTACATAAAATATCAAAAAGTACACCAAATATGTGTTATATATACTCTAAATAAACTATCAGAAACTACAGTAATTATATATAATATAGTGTACATAAAATATCAAAAATTACACTAAATGTATAATATAAACTGTAAATAAAATATCAAATAGGTCAGTAAATATATACGACACACCCTATGTAAAATATCAAAAACTACACCGAATATATATTATATAATTTACATAAAATATCAAAAGGACACCAAATATATCTTATATACTGTACATAAAATATCAAAATGTACAGTAACAATATTTTATATATTGTACATATAATATTAACTAAAAGTACACCAAATATATTTTATATACTGTAAATGAGATATCAAAAATTACAGTAAATATATATAACATAATGTACCAATTATATCAAAAAGTACACAAAACATGTGTTATATATACTGTAAATAAATTATCAAAAACTACAGTACCTATATTTAATATACTGCACATAAAATATCAAAAATTACACCAAATGTATATTATATACTGTAAATAAAATATCAAAAAGACAGGAAATACATACTACACACCCTATGTAATATATCGAAAACTACACCAAATATATATTATATAATTTACATAAAATATCAAAAGGACACCAAAGATATCTTATATACCGTACATAAAATATCAAAAATTACAGTAAATACATTTCATATATTGTACATATATTAACTAAAAGTACACCAAATACATTTTATATACTGTAAATAAAATATCAAAAAGTACAGTAAATATATATTACATACTGTACATAATATATCAAAAAGCACACCAAATATGTGTTATATATCCTGTAAAAAAACTGTCAAAGCTACAGTAATTATATTTAATATTCTGTACATAAAATATCAAAAACTACACCAAATGTATATTATATACTGTAAATAAAATATCAAAAGAAAGTAAATATATATGACACACCTTTTCTAAAATATCAAAAACTACACCAAATATATATTAAATAATTTATATAAAATATCAAAAGACCACCAAATATATCTTATATACTGTACACAAAATATCAAAATGTACAGTAAATATGTTTCATATATTGTAAATATAATATTAACTAAAAGTACACCAAATACATTTTATACACTGTAAATAAGATATCAAAACGTACAGTAAATATATATTACATACTGTACATAAAATATCAAAAAGTACACCAAATATGTGTTATATATACTGTAAATAAACTATCAAAAACTACAGTAACTATATTTAATATGCTGTACATAAAATATCAAAGATTACACCAAATGTATATTATAAACTGTAAATAATATATCAGAAAGGACAGTAAATATATACTACACACCCTATGTAAAATATCAAAAACTACACCAAATATACATTATATAACTTACATAAAATATCAAAAGGACACCAAATATCTCTTATATACTGTACATAAAATATCAAAAAGTACAGTAAATACTTTTCATATATTGTACATATAATATTAAGTAAAAGTACACCAAATACATTTTATATACTGTAAATAAAATATCAAAAAGTACAGTAAATACATATTACATACTGTACATAATATATCAAAAACTATACCAAATATGTGTTATATATACTGTAAATAAACTATCAAAAACTACAGTAATTATATTTAGTATACTGTACGTAAAATATTCAAAATTACACCAAATATATATTATATACTGTAAATAAAATATCAAAAAGGACAGTAAATATATATGACACACCCAATGTAAAATATCAAATACTACACCAAATATATATTATATAATTTACATAAAATATCAAAAGGACACCAAATATATCCTATATACTGTACATAAAATATCAAAAAGTACAGTAAATGTATTTCATATACTCTATATATAATATTAACTAAAAGTACACCAAATACATTTTATATACTGTAAATAAAATATCAAAAAGTACAGTGATTATATCACATACTGTACATAAAATATCAAAAAGTACACCAAATATGTTTTATGTATACTGTAAATAAACTATCAAAAACTACAGTAATTACATTGAATATACTGTATATAAAATATCAAAACTTACACCAAATATATATTATATAGTCTTAATAATATATGAAAAAGGACAGTAAATGTATATTACACTCTACGTAAATTATCAAAAACTACACCAAATATATATTATATGATTCACATAAAATATCAAAAGGACACCAAATATATGTTATATACTGTACATAAAATATCAAAAAGAACAGTAAATATATTTCATGTATTGTACATATAATATTAACTAAAAGTACACCAAATACATTTCATATAATGTAAACAAAATTTCAAAATGTACAGTTAATATATGTTACATACTGTAAATAAAATATCAAAAATTACACAAAAGATCTGCTATATATACTGTAAATAAACTATCAAAAGTACAGTATTTATATTTAATATACGGTACATAAAATACAGAAATTACACAAAATGTATATTATATACTGTAAATAAAATATCAAAAAGTACAGTAAATATATATGACACACCCTATGTAAAATCTCAAAAACTACACCAAATATATATTATATAATTTACATAAAATATGAGAAGGCCAACAAATATATCTTATATACAGTACATAAAATATCAAAAATTACAGTAAATATGTTTCATATATTGTACATATAATATTAACTAAAAGTACACCAAATGCATTTTATATACTGTAAATAAAGTATCAAAAAGTACAGTAAATATATATGACATACTGTACATAAAATATCAAAAAGTACCCCAAATATGTGTTATATATACTGTAAATAAACTATCAAAAACTACAGTAATTATATTTAATATACTGTACATAAAATGTCAAAAATTACTCCAAATGTACATTATATAGTGTAAATAATATATCCAAAATACAGTAAATATATATTACACACCCTATGTAAAATATCAAATATTACACCAAATATATATTATATAATTTACAAAAAATATCGGAAGGACACCAAATATCTCCTATATACTGTACGTAAAATATCAAAAACTACAGTAAATACATTTAATATACTGTACATAAAATATCAAAAATTACACCAAATGTATATTATATAGTGTAAAGAAAATATCAAAAAGGACGCTAAATATATATTACACACCCTATGTAAAATATCAAAAACTACACCAAATATATATTATATAATTTACATAAAGTATCAAAAGGCCACCAAATATATCTTATATACTGCACATAAAATATCAAAAACTACAGTAAATATGTTTCATATATTGTACATATAATATTAACTAAAAGTACAGCAAATACATTTTATATACTGTAAATAAAATTTCAAAAGTTCAGTAAATATATATTACATACTGTACATAAAATATCAAAAAGTACACCAAATATTAGTTATATATACTGTAAATAAACTATCAAAAACTACAGTAATTATATTTAATATACTGGACTTAAAATATCAAAAATTACACCAAATGTATATTATATACTCTAAATAAAATACGAAAAAGGACAGTAAATATATATTACACTCTATGTAAATTATCAAAAACTACACAAAATATATATTATATAATTTACATAAAATATCAAAAGGACACCAAGTATACCTTATATATGCTACATAAAATATCAAAAAGTACAGTAAATATATTTCATATATTGTACATATAATATTTACGAAAAGTACACCAAATACATTTTATATACGGTAAATAAAATATCAAAAATTCCAGTAAATATACATTACATACTGTACATAATATATCAAAAATTACACCAAATATGTGTTATATATACTCTAAATAAACTATCAAAAACTACAGTAATTATGTTTAATATACACTACATAAAATATCAAAAATTACACCTAATGTATATTATATACTGTAAATAAAATATGAAAATTACAGTAAATATATATTACACTCTATGTAAAATATCAAAAACTGCACCAAATAAATATTATTTAATTTACATAAAATATCAACAGTACACCAAATATAGCTTCTATAATGTACATGAAATATCAAAAAGTACAGTAAATATATTTCATATATTGTACCTATAATATTAACTAAAAGTACACCAAATACATTTTATATACTGTAAATAATATATCAAAAAGTACAGTAAATATATATTACATACTGTACATAAAATATCAAAAAGTACACCAAATATGTGTTATATATACTGTAAATATCAAAAACTACAGTAATTATATTCAATCTACTGTATATAAAATATCAAATATTACACCAAATGTAAATTATATACTGTAAATAAAATATCCAAAATACAGTAAATATATATTACACACCCTATGTAAAATATCCAAATTTACACCAAATATATATTATATAATTTACAAAAAATATCGGAAGGACACCAAATATATCTTATATACTGTACGTAAAATATCAAAACCTACAGTAAATATATTTCATATATTGTACATATAATATTAACTAAAAGTACACCAAATACTTTTTATATACTGTAAATAAAATATCAAAAATTACAGTAAATATATATAACATACTGTACATAAAATATCAAAAAGTACACCAAATATGTGTTATATATAATGTAATTATCAAAAACTACATTAATTATATTCAATGTACTGTATATAAATTATCAAAAATTACACCAAATGTAAATTATATACTGTAAATAAAATATCAAAAATGACAGTAAATACATACTACACACCCTATGTAAAATATCAAAAACTACACAAAATATATATTGTATAATTTACATAAAATATCAAAAGGACACCAAATATATCTTATATACTGTACATAAAATATCAAAAAGTACAGTATATCTATTTCATATATTGTACATATATTATTAACTAAAAGTACACCAAATACATTTTATATACTGTAAAGAAAATATCAAAAAGTACAGTAAATATATATTACATACTGTACATAAAATATCAAAAAGTACACCAAATATGTGTTATATATACTGTAAATAAACCATCAAAACTACACTAATTATATTTAATATACTGTACATAAAATATCAAAAATTACACCAAATGTATATTATATACTCTAAATAAGATATCAAAAAGTACAGTAAATATATATTACACACCCTATGTTAAATATCACAAACTACACAAAATATATATTATATAATTTACATAAAATATCAAAAGGACACCAAATATATCTTATATACTGTACATAAAATATCAAAAAGTACAGTAAATATATTTCATATATTGTACATATGATATTAACTAAAAGTTCACCAAATACATTTTATATACTGTATATAAAATATCAAAAATTACACTAAATATATATTACATACTGTACATAAAATATCAAAAAGTACACCAAATATGTGTTATATATACTGTAAACTATCAAAAAGTACAGTAATTATATTTACTATACTGTACATAAAATTTCAAAAATCACACCAAATGTATATTATATACCGTAAATAAAATATCAAAAAGGACAGTGAATATATATGACACACACTATGTAAAATATCAAAAACTACACCAAATATATATTATATAATTTACAATAAATATCAAAAGGACACCAAATATATCTTATATACTGTACATAAAATATCAAAAAGAATAGTAAATATATTTCAAATATTGTACATATAATATTAACTAAAAGTACACCAAATACATTTTGTATACTGTAAATAAAATATCAAAAATTACAGTAAATATATATTACATACTGTACATAAAATATCAAAAAGTACACCAAATATGTGTTATATGTACTGTAAACTATCAAAAACTACAGTAATTATATTTAATATACTGTACATAAAATATCAAAAATTACACAAAATGTATATTATATACTGTAAATAAGATATCAAAAATAGGGTAAATATATATTACACACCCTATGTAAAATATCACAAACTACACCAAATATATATTATATAATTTACATAAAATATCAAAAGGACACCAAATATATCTTATATACTGTACATAAAATATCAAATAGTACAGTAAATATATTTCATATATTGTACATATAATATTAACTAAAAGTACACCAAATACATTTTATATACTGTAAATAAAATATCAAAATGTACACTAAATATATATTACATACTGTACATAAAATATCAAAAAGTACACCATATATGTGTTATATATACTGTAAATAAACTATCAAAAACTACAGTAATTATATTCAATATACTGTACATAAAATATCAAAAATTACTTGAAATGTACATTATATAGTGTAAATAAAATATCCAAAATACATTAAATATATATTACACACACTATGTAAAATATCCAAATTTACACCAAATATATATTATATAATTTACAAAAAATATCGGAAGGACACCAAATATATCTTATATACTGTAGGTAAAATAAGAAAAACTCCAGTAAATATATTTCATATATTATACATATAATATTAACTAAAAGTACACCAAATACATTTTATATACTGTAAAAAAAATATCAAAATTACAGTAAATATATATTACATACTGTACATAAAATATCAAAAAGTACACCAAATAAGTGTTATACATATTGTAATTATCAAAAACTACAGTAATTATATTCAATGTACGGTATAGAAATTATCAAAAATTACACAAAATGTAAATTATATACTGTATATAAAATATCAAAAAGGCCAGTAAATATATACTACACACCCTATGTAAAATATCAAAAACTACACCAAATATATATTATATAATTTACATAAAATATCAAAAGGACACCAAATATATCTTATATACTCTACATAAAATATCAAAATGTACAGTATATATATTTCATATATTGTACATATATTATTGACTAAAAGTACACCAAATACATTTGATATACTGTAAATAAAATATCAAAAATTACAGTAAATATATATTACATACTGTACATAAAATATCAAAAAGTACACCAAATATGTGTTATATATACTGTAAACTATCAAAAACTTCAGTAATTATATATAATATGCTGTACATAAAATATCAAAAATCACACCAAATATATATTATATACTGTAAATTAAATATCAAAAAGGACACTGAATATATATGATACACACTATGTAATATATCAAAAACTACACCAAATATATATTATATAATTTACAATAAATATTAAAAGGACACCAAATGTATCCTATATACAGTACGTAAAATATCAAAAAATACGGTAAATATATTTCATATATTGAACATATAACATTAACTAAAAGTACACCAAATACATTTTATATACTGTAAATAAAATATCAAAAAGTACAGTAAATATATATTACATACTGTACATAAAGTATCAAAAAGTACACCAAATATGTGTTATATATACTGTAAATAAACTATCAAAAACTACACTAATTATATTTAATATACTGTACATAAAATATCAAAAATTACACCAAATGTATATTATACACTGTAAATAAAATATCAAAAAGTACAGTAAATATATATTACACACCCTATGTAAATTATCACAAACTACACCAAATATATATTATATAATTTACATAAAATATCAAAAGGACACCAAATATATCTTATATACTGTACATAAAATGTCAAAATATACAGTAAATATATTTCATATATCGTACATATACTATTAACTAAAAGTACACCAAATACATTTTATATACTGTAAATAAAATGTCAAAAAGTACTGTAAATATATATTACATACCATATGTAAAATATCACAATCTACACAAAATATATATTATATAATTTACATAAAATATCAAAAGGACCCCAAATATATCTTATATACTGTACATAAAATATCAAAATGTACAGTAAATATATTTCATATATTGTACCTATAATATTAACTAAAAGTACACCAAATACATTTTATATAGTGTAAATAAAATATCAAAAATTACAGTGAATATATATTACATACTGTAGATAAAATATCAAAAAGTACACCAAATATGTGTTATATATACTGTAAATAAACTATCAAAAACTACAGTAATTATGTTTAATATATTGTACATAAAATATCAAAAATTACACCAAATGTACATTATTTACTGTAAATAAATTACCAAAAAGTACAGTAAATATATATTACACACCCTATGTAAAATATCACAAACTACACCAAATATATATTATATAATTTACATAAAATCTCAAAAGGACACCAAATATACCTTATATACTGTACATAAAATATCAAAATGTACAGTAAATATATTTCATATATTGTATATATAATATTATCTAAAAGTACACCGAATACATTTTATATACTGTAAAAAAAATATCAAAAATTTCAGTAAATATATATTACATACTGTACATATATTATCAAAAGTACACCAAATATGTGTTATATATACTCTAAATAAACTATGAAAATCTACGGTAATTATATTTAATATACTGTACATAAAATATCAAATATTACACCAAATGTATGTTATTTACTGTAAATAAAATATCAAAAAGTACAGTAAATATATATTACACACCATATGTAAAATATCACAATCTACAAAAAATATATACTATATAATTTACATAAAATATCAAAAGGACACCAAATACATCTTATATACTGTACATAAAATATCAAAAATTACAGTAAATATATTTCATATATTGTACATATAATATTAACTAAAAGTACACCAAATACATTTTTTATAGTGTAAAAAAAATATCAAAAAGTACAGTAAATATATATTACACACCATATGTAAAATATCACAATCTACACCAAATATATATTATATAATATACATTAAATATCAAAAGGACACCAAATATATCTTATATACTGTACATAAAATATCAAAAATAACAGTAAATATATTTCATATATTGTACATATAATATTAACTAAAAGTACACCAAATACATTTTATATAGTGTAAAAAAAATATCAAAAGTTACAGTGAATATATATTACATACTGCAGATAAAATATCAAAAAGTACACCAAATATGTGTTATATATACTGTAAATAAACTATCAAAAACTACAGTAATTATATTTAATATACTGTACATAAAATATCAGAAATTACACCTAATGTATATTATTTACTGTAAATAAAATATCAAATAGTACAATAAATATATATTACGCACCCTATGTAAAATATCACAAACTACACCAAATATATATTATATAATTTACATAAAATATCAAAAGGGCCCCAAATATACCTTATATACTGTACATAAAATATCAAAATGTACAGTAAATATATTTCATATATTGTATATATAATATTAACTAAAAGTACACCGAATACATTTTATATACTGTCAATAAAATATCAAAAATTACAGTAAATATAAATTACATACTGTACATATATTATCAAAAAGTACACCAAATATGTGTTATATATACTGTAAATAAACTATGAAAAACTACAGTAATTATATTTAATATACTGTACATAAAATATCAAATATTACACCAAATGTATGTTATTTACTGTAAATAAAATATCAAAAAGTACAGTAAATATATATTACACACCATATGTAAAATATCACAATCTACAAAAAATATATACTATATAATTTACATAAAATATCAAAAGGACACCAAATACATCTTATATACTGTACATAAAATATCAAAATATACAGTAAATATATTTCATATATTGTACATATAATATTAACTAAAAGTACACCAAATACATTTTTTATAGTGTAAAAAAATATCAAAAAGTACAGTAAATATATATTACACACCATATGTAAAATATCCCAATCTACACCAAATATATATTATATAATATACATTAAATATCAAAAGGACACCAAATATATCTTATATACTGTACATAAAATATCAAAATAACAGTAAACATATTTCATATATTGTACATATAATATTAACAAAAAGTACACCAAATACATTTTATATAGTGTAAAAAAAATATCAAAATTACAGTGAATATATATTACATACTGCAGATAAAATATCAAAAAGTACACCAAATATGTGTTATATATACTGTAAATAAACTATCAAAAACTACAGTAATTATATTTAATATACTGTACATAAAATATCAGAAATTACACCTAATGTATATTATTTACTGTAAATAAAATATCAAATAGTACAATCAATATATATTACACACCCTATGTAAAATATCACAAACTACACCAAATATATATTTTATAATTTACATAAAATATCAAAAGGGCCCCAAATATACCTTATATACTGTACATAAAATATCAAAATGTACAGTAAATATATTTCATATATTGTATATATAATATTAACTAAAAGTACACCGAATACATTTTATATACTGTCAATAAAATATCAAAAATTACAGTAAATGTAAATTACATACTGTACATATATTATCAAAAAGTACACCAAATATGTGTTACATATACTGTAAATAAACTATGAAAAACTACAGTAATTATATTTAATATACTGTACAAAAAATATCAAAAATTTCACCAAATGTATGTTATTTACTGTAAATAAAATATCAAAAAGAACAGTAAATATATATGACACACCTTATGTAAAATATCACAATCTACACCAAATATATATTATATAATTTACATAAAATATCAAAAGTACACCAAATATGTCTTATACACTGTACATAAAATATCAAAATGTACAGTAAATATATTTCATATATTGTACATATAATATTAACTAACAGTACACCAAATACATTTTATATACTGTATGTAAAATATCAAAAACTACAGTAAATATATATTACACACCATATGTAAAGTATCACAATCTACACCAAATATATATTATATAATTTACAGAAACTATCAAAAGGACACCAAATATATCTTATATACTGTACATAAAATATCAAAAAGTACAGTAAATATATTTCATATATTGTACATATAATATTAACTAAAAGTACACCAAATACATTTTATATAGCGTAAATAAAATATCAAAAATTACAGTGAATATATATTACATACTGTAGATAAAATACCAAAAAGTACACAAAATATGTGTTATACATACTGTAAATAAACTATCAAATACTACAGTAATTATATTTAATTTACTGTACATAAAATATCAAAAATTACACCAAATGTATATTATTTACTGTAAATAAAGCACCAAAAATTACAGTAAATATATATTACACACACTATGTAAAATATCAAAAACTACACCAAATATATATTATATAATTTACATAAAATATCAAAAGGACACAAAATATACCTTATATACTGTACATAAAATATCAAAATGTACAGTAAATATATTTCATATATTGTATATATAATATTAACTAAAAGAACAACGAATATATTTTATATACTGTAAATAAAATAGGAAAAATTACAGTAACTATATATTAAATACTGTACATATATTATCAAAAAGTACACCAAATATGTGTTATATATTCACTAAATAAACTATCAAAAACTACAGTAATTATATTTAATATACTGTACATAAAATATAAAAAATTACACCAAATGTATGTTATTTACAGTAAATAAAATATCAAAAAGTGCACTAAATATATATTACACACCATATGTAAAATATCACAATCTACACCAAATATATATTATATAATTTTCATAAGATATCAAAAGTACACCAAATATATCTTCTATACTGTACATAAAATACCAAAAAGTACAGTAAATATATTTCATATATTGTACATATAATATTAACTAAAAGTACACCAAATACATTTTATATAGTGTAAATAAAATATCAAAAATTACAGTGAATATATATTACATACTGTACATAAAATATCAAAAAGTACACCAAATATGTGTTATATATACTGTAATTATCAAAAACTACAGTAATTATATTCAATGTACTGTATATAAATTTTCAAAAATTACACCAAATGTAAATTATATACTGTAAATAAAATATCAAAAAGGACAGTAAATATATACTACACACCCTATGTAAAATATCAGAAACTACACCAAATATATGTTATATAATTTACATAAAATATCAAAAGGACACCAAATATATCTTATATGCTGTACATAAAATATCAAAATGTACAGTATATATATTTCATATATTGTACATATATAATTAACTAAAAGTACACCAAATACATTTTATATACTGTAAATAAAATATCAAAAATTACAGTACATATATTACATACTGTACATATAATATCAAAAAGTACACCAAATATGTGTTATATATACTGTAAACTATAAAAAACTTCAGTAATTATATACAATATATTGTACATAAAATATCAAAAATCACACCAAATGTATATTATATACTGTAAATAAAATATCAAAAAGGACAGTGAATATATATGACACACATTATGTTAAATATCAAAAACTACACCAAATATATATTATATAATTTACAAAAAAATATCAAAAGGACACAAAATATATCTTATATAATGTACATAAAATATCAGAAATTACACCAAATGTATATTATAAACTGTAAATAAAATATCCAAAAGGACAGTAAATATATATTACACACCCTATGTAAAATATCAAAAACTACACCAAATATATATTATATAATTTACATAAAATATCAAAAGGCCTCCAAGTATATCTTATATACTGTACATGAAATATCAAAAAGTACAGTAAATATGTTTCATACATTGTACATATAATATTAACTAAAAGTACACCAAATACATTTTATATACTGTAAATAAAATATCAAAATCCTGTAAATATATATTACATACTTTACATAAAATATCAAAATGTACACCAAATATGTGTTATATATACTGTAAATAAACTATCAAAAACTACAGTAATTATATTTAATATACTGTACATAAAATATCAAAAATTACACCAAATGTATATTATATACTGGAAATAAAATATCAAAAAGGACAGTAAATATATATGACACACCCTATGTAAAATACGAAAAACTACACCAAATATATATTATATAATTTACATGAAATATCAAAAGGACACCAAATATATATTATATACTGTACATAATATATTAAAAAGTACAGTAAATATATTTAATATATTGTGCATATAATATTAACTAAATGCACACCAAATACATTATATGGACTGTAAATAAAATATCAAAAAGTACAGTAAATATATATTACATACTGTACATAAAATATCAAAAAGTACACCAAATATGTGTTATATATACTGTAAATAAACTATCAAAAACTACAGTAATTATATCTAATATACTGTACATAAAATATCAAAAATTACTACACCAAATGTATATTATTTACGTTAAATAAAATATCAAAAAGTACAGTAAATATATATTACACACCCTATGTAAAATATCACAAACTACACCAAATATATATTATACAATTTACATAAAATATCAAAAGGACACCAAATACACCTTATATACTGTACATAAAATATCAAAATGTACAGTAAATATATTTCATATATTGAACATATAATATTAACTAAAAGTACAACAAATACATTTTATATAGTGTAAATAAAATATCAAAAAGTACAGTAAATATATATTACACACCATATGTAAAATATCACAATCTAGGCCAAATATATATTATATAATTTACATAAAATATCAAAAGGACACCAAATACATCTTATATAATGTACATAAAATATCAAAATGTACGGTAAATATATTTCATGTATTGTACATATAATATTAACGAAAAGTACACCAAATACATTTTATATATTGTAAATAAAATATCAAAAATTACAGTGAATATATATTACATACTGTACATAAAATATCAAAAAGTACACCAAATATGTGTTATATATACTGTAAATAAACTATCAAAAACTACAGTAATTATATTTAATATACTGTACATAAAATATCAAAAATTACACAAAATGTATATTATTTACTGTAAATAAAATAACAAAAATTACAGTAAATATATATTACACACCCTATGTAAAATATCAAAAACTACACCAAATATATATTATATAATTTACAGAAAATATCAAAAGGACACCAAATATACCTTATACACTGTACATATAATATCAAAATGTACAGTAAATATATTTCATATATTGTACATATAATATTAACTAAAAGTACACCAAATACATTTTATATACTGTAGATAATATATCAAAAATTACAGTAAATATATATTACATACTGTACATAAAATATCAAAAAGTACACCAAATATGTGTTATATATACTGTAAATAAACTATCAAAAACTACAGTAATTATATTTAATATACTGTACATAAAATATCAAAAATTACACCAAATGTATATTTTTTACTGTAAATAAAATATCAAAAAGTACAGTAAATATATATTACACACCATATGTAAAATATCACAATCTACACTAAATATATATTATATAATTTACATAAGATATCAAAAGGACACCAAATATATCTTATATACTCTACAAAAAATATCAAAAAGTACAGTAAATATATTTCATATATTGTACATATAATATTAACTAAAACTACACCAAATACATTTTATATAGTGTAAATAAAATATCAAAAAGTACAGTAAATATATATTAAACACCATATGTAAAATATCACAATCTACCCCAAATATATATTATATAATTTACATAAAATATCAAAAGGACACCAAATATATCTTATATACTGTACATAAAATATCAAAATGTACAGTAAATATATTTCATATATTGTACATATAATATTAACTAAAAGTACACCAAATACATTTTATATAGTGTAAATAATATATCAAAAATTGCAGTGAATATATATTACATACTGTACATAAAATATCAAAAAGTACACCAAATATGTGTTATATATACTGTAAATAAACTATCAAAAACTACAGTAATTATATTTAATATACTGTACATAAAATATCAAAAAATACACCAAATATATATTATTTACTGTAAATAAAATACCAAAAAGTACAGTGAATATATATTACACACCATATGTCAAATATCACAATCTACACCAAATATATATTATATAATTTACATAAAATATCAAAAGGACACCAAATATATCTTATATACTGTACATAAAATGTCAAAATATACAGTAAATATATTTCATATATTGTACATATACTATTAACTACAAGTACACCAAATACATTTTATATACTGTAAATAAAATGTCAAAAAGTACTGTAAATATATATTACATACCATATGTAAAATATCACAATCTACACAAAATATATATTATATAATTTACATAAAATATCAAAAGGACCCCAAATATATTTATATACTGTACATAAAATATCAAAATGTACAGTAAATATATTTCATATATTGTACATATAATATTAACTAAAAGTACACCAAATACATTTTATATAGTGTAAATAAAATATCAAAAATTACAGTGAATATATATTACATACTGTAGATAAAATATCAAAAAGTACACCAAATATGTGTTATATATACTGTAAATAAACTATCAAAAACTACAGTAATTATGTTTAATATATTGTACATAAAATATCAAAAATTACACCAAATGTACATTATTTACTGTAAATAAATTACCAAAAAGTACAGTAAATATATATTACACACCCTATGTAAAATATCACAAACTACACCAAATATATATTATATAATTTACATAAAATCTCAAAAGGACACCAAATATACCTTATATACTGTACATAAAATATCAAAATGTACAGTAAATATATTTCATATATTGTATATATAATATTAACTAAAAGTACACCGAATACATTTTATATACTGTAAAAAAAATATCAAAAATTTCAGTAAATATATATTACATACTGTACATATATTATCAAAAAGTACACCAAATATGTGTTATATATACTCTAAATAAACTATGAAAATCTACGGTAATTATATTTAATATACTGTACATAAAATATCAAATATTACACCAAATGTATGTTATTTACTGTAAATAAAATATCAAAAAGTACAGTAAATATATATTACACACCATATGTAAAATATCACAATCTACAAAAAATATATACTATATAATTTACATAAAATATCAAAAGGACACCAAATACATCTTATATACTGTACATAAAATATCAAAAATTACAGTAAATATATTTCATATATTGTACATATAATATTAACTAAAAGTACACCAAATACATTTTTTATAGTGTAAAAAAAATATCAAAAAGTACAGTAAATATATATTACACACCATATGTAAAATATCACAATCTACACCAAATATATATTATATAATATACATTAAATATCAAAAGGACACCAAATATATCTTATATACTGTACATAAAATATCAAAAATAACAGTAAATATATTTCATATATTGTACATATAATATTAACTAAAAGTACACCAAATACATTTTATATAGTGTAAAAAAAATATCAAAAGTTGCAGTGAATATATATTACATACTGCAGATAAAATATCAAAAAGTACACCAAATATGTGTTATATATACTGTAAATAAACTATCAAAATCTACAGTAATTATATTTAATATACTGTACATAAAATATCAGAAATTACACCTAATGTATATTATTTACTGTAAATAAAATATCAAATAGTACAATAAATATATATTACACACCCTATGTAAAATATCACAAACTACACCAAATATATATTATATAATTTACATAAAATATCAAAAGGGCCCCAAATATACCTTATATACTGTACATAAAATATCAAAATGTACAGTAAATATATTTCATATATTGTATATATAATATTAACTAAAAGTACACCGAATACATTTTATATACTGTCAATAAAATATCAAAAATTACAGTAAATATAAATTACATACTGTACATATATTATCAAAAAGTACACCAAATATGTGTTATATATACTGTAAATAAACTATGAAAAACTACAGTAATTATATTTAATATACTGTACAAAAAATATCAAAAATTTCACCAAATGTATGTTATTTACTGTAAATAAAATATAAAAAAAACAGTAAATATATATGACACACCTTATGTAAAATATCACAATCTACACCAAATATATATTATATAATTTACATAAAATATCAAAAGTACACCAAATATATCTTATATACTGTACATAAAATATCAAAATGTACAGTAAATATATTTCATATATTGTACATATAATATTAACTAACAGTACACCAAATACATTTTATATACTGTAAATAAAATATCAAAAACTACAGTAAATATATATTACACACCATATGTAAAGTATCACAATCTACACCAAATATATATTATATAATTTACAGAAACTATCAAAAGGACACCAAATATATCTTACATACTGTACATAAAATATCAAAAAGTACAGTAAATATATTTCATATATTGTACATATAATATTAACTAAAAGTACACCAAATACATTTTATATAGCGTAAATAAAATATCAAAAATTACAGTGAATATATATTACATACTGTAGATAAAATATCAAAAAGTACACCAAATATGTGTTATATATACTGTAAATATCAAAAACTACAGTAATTATATTCAATGTACTGTATATAAAATATCAAAAATTACACCAAATGTCAATTATATACTGTAAATAAAATATCCAAAATACAGTAAATATATATTACACACCCAATGTATAATATCCAAATTTACACCAAATATATATTATATAATTTACAAAAAATATCGGAAGGACACCAAATATATCTTATATACTGTACGTAAAATATCGAAAACTACAGTAAACATATTTCATATATTGTACATATAATATTAACTAAAAGTACACCAAATACATTTTATATTCTGTAAATGAAATATCAAAAATAACAGTAAATATATATTACATACTGTACATAAAATATCAAAAAGTACACCAAATATGTGTTATATATACTGTAATTATCAAAAACTAAAGTAATTATATTCAATGTACTGTATATAAATTATCAAAAATTACACCAAATATAAATTATATACTGTAAATAAAATATCAAAAAGGACTGTAAATATATACTATACACCCTATGTAAAATATAAAAAACTACACCAAATATATATTATATAATTTACATAAAATATCAAAAGGACACCAAATATATCTTATATACTGTACATAAAATATCAAAAAGTACAGTATATATATTTCATATATTGTACATATATTGTTAAGTAAAAGTACACCAAATACATTTTGTATACCGTAAATAAAATATCAAAATGTACAGTAAATATATATTACATACTGTACATAAAATATCAAAATGTACACCAAATATGTGTAATATATACTGTAAATAAACTATCAAAAACTACACTAATTATATTTAATATACTGTACATATAATATCAAAAATTACACCAAATGTATATTATATACTGTAAATAAAATATCAAAAAGTACAGTAAATATATATTACACACCCTATGTAAAATATCACAAACTACACCAAATATATATTATATAATTTACATAAAATATCAAAAGGACACAAAATATATCTTCTATACTGTACATAAAATATCAAAATGTACAGTAAATATATTTCATATATTGTATATATAATATTAACTAAAAGTACATCAAATACATTTTATATACTGTAAATAAATTATAAAAAATTGCAGAAAATATATATTACATACTGTACATAAAATATCAAAAACTACACCAAATATGTGTTATATATACTGTAAATAAACTATCAAAAACTACAGTAATTATATTTAATATACTGTACATAAAATATCAAAAAATACACCAAATGTATATTATTTACTGTAAATAAAATATCAAAAATTACAGTAAATATATATTACACACCCTATGTAAAATATCAGAAACTACACCAAATATATATTATAAAATTCACATAAAATATCAAAAGGACACCAAATATATATTATCTACCCTACATAAAATATCAAAATGTACAGTAAATATATTTCATATATTGTATATATAATATTAACTAAAAGTACACCAAATACATTTTATATACTGTAAATAAAATATCAAAAAGTACAGTAAATATCTATTACATACTGTACATAAAATATCAAAATGTACACCAAATATGTGTTATATATACTCTAAATAAACTATCAAAACTACAGTAATTATATTTAATATACTGTACATAAAATATCAAAAATTACACCAAATGAATATTATTTACTGTAAATAAAATATCAAAAAGTAGAATAAATATATATGACACACCCTATGTAAAATATCAAAAACTACACCAAATGTATATTATATAATTTACATAAAGTATCAAAAGGACACCAAATATGTCTTATATACTGTACATAAAATATCAAATAGTACAGTAAATATATTTCATATATTGTACATATAATATTAACTAAAAGTACACCAAATACATTTTATATACTGTAAATAAATTATCAAAATTTACAGTAAATATATATTACATACTGTACATAAAATATCAAAAAGTACACCAAATATGTGTTATATATACTGTAAATATCAAAAAATACAGTAATTATATTCAATCTACTGTATATAAAATATCAAAAATTACACCAAATATCAATTATATGGTGTAAATAAAATATCCAAAATACAGTAAATATATATTACACACCCAATGTAAAATATCCAAATTTACACCAAATATATATTATATAATTTACAAAAAATATCGGAAGGACACTAAATATATCTAATATACTGTACGTAAAATATCAAAAACTACAGTAAATATATTTCATATATTGTACATATAATATTAACTAAAAGTACACCAAATACATTTTATATTCTGTAAATGAAATATCAAAAATTACAGTAAATATATATTACATACTGTACATAAAATATCAAAAAGTACACCAAATATGTGTTATATATACTGTAATTATCAAAAACTACAGTAATTATATTCAATGTACTTTATATAAATTATCAAAAATTACACCAAATGTAAATTATATACTGTAAATAAAATATCAAAAAGGACAGTAAATATACACTACACACCCTTTGTAAAATATAAAAAACTACACCAGATGTATATTATATAATGTACATAAAATATCAAAAGGACACCAAATATATCTTATATACTGTACATAAAATATCAAAAAGTACAGTATATATATTTCATATATTGTACATATATTATTAACTAAAAGTACACCAAATACTTTTTCTATACTGTAAATAAAATATCAAAAATTTCAGTAAATATATATTACATACTGTACATAAAATATCAAATAGTACACCAAATACGTGCTATATATACTGTAAATAAACTATAAAAAACTACAGTAATTATATTAAATATACTGTACATAAAATATCAAAAATTACTCCAAATGTACATTATATAGTGTAAATAAAATATCCAAAATACAGTAAATATATATTACACACCCTATGTAAAATATCAAAAATTACACCAAATATATATTATACACTTTACAAAAAATATCGGAAGGACACCAAATATATCTTATATACTGTACGTAAAATATCAAAAACTACAGTAAATATATTTCATATATTGTACATATAATATTAACTAAAAATACAACAAATACATTTTGTATACTGTAAATAAAATATCAAAAACTACAGTAAATATATATTGCATACTGTACATATAATATCAAAAAGTACACCAAACGTGTTATATATACTGTAAATAAACTTTCAAAAACTACAGTAATTATATTTAATATACTTTTCATAAAATATCAAAAATTACAGCAAATGTATATCATATACTGTAAATAAAATATCAAAAAGGACAGTAAATATTTACTACACACCCTATGTAAAATATCAAAAACTACACCAAATATATATTATATAATTTACATAAAATATCAAAAGAACACCAAATATAAATTATATACTGTACATAAAATATCAAAAATACAGTAAATATATTTCATATATTGTGCATATAATATTAAATAAAAGTACACCAAATACATTTTATATACTGTAAAAAAAGTATCAAAAATTACAGTAAATATATATTACATACTGTATATAAAATATCAAAAAGTACACCAAATATGTGTTATATATACTGTAATTATCAAAAACTACAGTAATTATATTCAATGTACTGTATATAAATTTTCAAAAATTACACCAAATGTAAATTATATACTGTAAATAAAATATCAAAAAGGACAGTAAATATATACTACACACCCTATGTAAAATATCAGAAACTACACCAAATATATCTTATATAATTTAGATAAAATATCAAAAGGACACCAAATATATCTTATATACTGTACATAAAATGTCAAAATATACAGTAAATATATTTCATATATTGTACATATACTATTACCTAAAAGTACACCAAATACATTTTATATACTGTAAATAAAATGTCAAAAAGTACTGTAAATATATATTATATACCATATGTAAAATATCACAATCTACACAAAATATATATTATATAATTTACATAAAATATCAAAAGGACCCCAAATATATCTTATATACTGTACATAAAATATCAAAATGTACAGTAAATATATTTCATATATTGTACGTATAATATTAACTAAAAGTACACCAAATACATTTTATATAGTGTAAATAATATATCAAAAATTACAGTGAATATATATTACATACTGTAGATAAAATATCAAAAAGTACACCACATATGTGTTATATATACTGTAAATAAACTATCAAAAACTACAGTAATTATATTTAATATATTGTACATAAAATATCAAAAATTACACCAAATGTACATTATTTACTGTAAATAAATTACCAAAAAGTACAGTAAATATATATTACACACCCTATGTAAAATATCACAAACTACACCAAATATATATTATATAATTTACACAAAATATCAAAAGGACACCAAATATACCTTATATACTGTACATAAAATATCAAAATGTACAGTAAATATATTTCATATATTGTATATATAATATTAACTAAAAGTACACCGAATACATTTTATATACTGTAAAAAAAATATCAAAAATTACAGTAAATATATATTACCTACTGTACATATATTATCAAAAAGTACACCAAATATGTGTTATATATACTCTAAATAAACTATGAAAAACTACGGTAATTATATTTAATATACTGTACGTAAAATATCAAATATTACACCAAATGTATGTTATTTACTGTAAATAAAATATCAAAAAGTACAGTAAATATATATTACACACCATATGTAAAATATCACAATCTACAAAAAATATATACTATATAATTTACATAAAATATCAAAAGGACACCAAATACATCTTATATACTGTACATAAAATATCAAAATATACAGTAAATATATTTCATATATTGTACATATAATATTAACTAAAAGTACACCAAATACATTTTTTATAGTGTAAAAAAAATATCAAAAAGTACAGTAAATATATATTACACACCATATGTAAAATATCACAATCTACACCAAATATATATTATATAATATACATTAAATATCAAAAGGACACCAAATATATCTTATATACTGTACATAAAATATCAAAACAACAGTAAATATATTTCATATATTGTACATATAATATTAACAAAAAGTACAGCAAATACATTTTATATAGTGTAAAAAAAATATCAAAATTACAGTGAATATATATTACATACTGCAGATAAAATATCAAAAAGTACACCAAATATGTGTTATATATACTGTAAATAAACTATCAAAAACTACAGTAATTATATTTAATATACTGTACATAAAATATCAGAAATTACACCTAATGTATATTATTTACTGTAAATAAAATATCAAATAGTACAATCAATATATATTACACACCCTATGTAAAATATCACAAACTACACCAAATATATATTTTATAATTTACATAAAATATCAAAAGGGCCCCAAATATACCTTATATACTGTACATAAAATATCAAAATGTACAGTAAATATATTTCATATATTGTATATATAATATTAACTAAAAGTACACCGAATACATTTTATATACTGTCAATAAAATATCAAAAATTACAGTAAATGTAAATTACATACTGTACATATATTATCAAAAAGTACACCAAATATGTGTTACATATACTGTAAATAAACTATGAAAATCTACAGTAATTATATTTAATATACTGTACAAAAAATATCAAAAATTTCACCAAATGTATGTTATTTACTGTAAATAAAATATCAAAAAGAACAGTAAATATATATGACACACCTTATGTAAAATATCACAATCTACACCAAATATATATTATATAATTTACATAAAATATCAAAAGTACACCAAATATATCTTATATACTGTACATAAAATATCAAAATGTACAGTAAATATATTTCATATATTGTACATATAATATTAACTAACAGTACACCAAATACATTTTATATACTGTATATAAAATATCAAAAACTACAGTAAATATATATTACACACCATATGTAAAGTATCACAATCTACACCAAATATATATTATATAATTTACAGAAAGTATCAAAAGGACACCAAATATATCTTATATACCGTACATAAAATATCAAAAAGTACAGTAAATATATTTCATATATTGTACATATAATATTAACTAAAAGTACACCAAATACATTTTATATAGCGTAAATAAAATATCAAAAATTACAGTGAGTATATATTACATACTGTAGATAAAATACCAAAAAGTACACAAAATATGTGTTATACATACTGTAAATAAACTATCAAAAACTACAGTAATTATATTCAATTTACTGTACATAAAATATCAAAAATTACACCAAATGTATATTATTTACTGTAAATAAAGCACCAAAAATTACAGTAAATATATATTACACACACTATGTAAAATATCAAAAACTACACCAAATATATATTATATAATTTACATAAAATATCAAAAGGACACAAAATATACCTTATATACTGTACATAAAATATCAAAATGTACAGTAAATATATTTCATATATTGTATATATAATATTAACTAAAAGTACAACGAATATATTTTATATACTGTAAATAAAATATGAAAAATTACAGTAACTATACATTAAATACTGTACATATATTATCAAAAAGTACACCAAATATGTGTTATATATTCACTAAATAAACTATCAAAAACTACAGTAATTATATTTAATATACTGTACATAAAATATAAAAAATTACACCAAATGTATGTTATTTACAGTAAATAAAATATCAAAAAGTGCACTAAATATATATTACACACCATATGTAAAATATCACAATCTACACCAAATATATATTATATAATTTTCATAAGATATCAAAAGTACACCAAATATATCTTATATACTGTACATAAAATACCAAAAAGTACAGTAAATATATTTCATATATTGTACATATAATATTAACTAAAAGTACACCAAATACATTTTATATAGTGTAAATAAAATATCAAAAATTACAGTGAATATATATTACATACTGTACATAAAATATGAAAAAGTACACCAAATATGTGTTATATATACTGTAATTATCAAAAACTACAGTAATTATATTCAATGTACTGTATATAAATTTTCAAAAATTACACCAAATGTAAATTATATACTGTAAATAAAATATCAAAAAGGACAGTAAATATATACTACACACCCTATGTAAAATATCAGAAACTACACCAAATATATGTTATATAATTTACATAAAATATCAAAAGGACACCAAATATATCTTATATGCTGTACATAAAATATCAAAAAGTACAGTATATATATTTCATATATTGTACATATATTATTAACTAAAAGTACACCAAATACATTTTATATACTGTAAATAAAATATCAAAAATTACAGTACATATATTACATACTGTACATAAAATATCAAAAAGTACACCAAATATGTGTTATATATACTGTAAACTATAAAAAACTTCAGTAATTATATACAATATATTGTACATAAAATATCAAAAATCACACCAAATGTATATTATATACCGTAAATAAAATATCAAAAAGGACAGTGAATATATATGACACACATTATGTTAAATATCAAAAACTACACCAAATATATATTATATAATTTACAAAAAAATATCAAAAGGACACAAAATATATCTTATATAATGTACATAAAATATCAGAAATTACACCAAATGTATATTATAAACTGTAAATAAAATATCCAAAAGGACAGTAAATATATATTACACACCCTATGTAAAATATCAAAAACTACACCAAATATATATTATATAATTTACATAAAATATCAAAAGGCCTCCAAGTATATCTTATATACTGTACATGAAATATCAAAAAGTACAGTAAATATGTTTCATACATTGTACATATAATATTAACTAAAATTACACCAAATACATTTTATATACTGTAAATAAAATATCAAAATCCTGTAAATATATATTACATACTTTACATAAAATATCAAAATGTACACCAAATATGTGTTATATATACTGTAAATAATCAAAAACTACAGTAATTATATTTAATATACTGTACATAAAATATCAAAAATTACACCAAATGTATATTATATACTGTAAATAAAATATCAAAAAGGACAGTAAATATATATGACACACCCTATGTAAAACACGAAAAACTACACCAAATATATATTATATAATTTACATGAAATATCAAAAGGACACCAAATATATATTATATACTGTACATAATATATCAAAAAGTACAGTAAATATATTTAATATATTGTGCATATAATATTAACTAAATGCACACCAAATACATTATATGGACTGTAAATAAAATATCAAAAAGTACAGTAAATATATATTACATAATGTACATAAAATATCAAAAAGTACACCAAATATGTGTTATATATACTGTAAATAAACTATCAAAAACTACAGTAATTATATCTAATATACTGTACATAAAATATCAAAAATTACTACACCAAATGTATATTATTTACTTTAAATAAAATATCAAAAAGTACAGTAAATATATATTACACACCCTATGTAAAATATCACAAACTACACCAAATATATATTATACAATTTACATAAAATATCAAAAGGACACCAAATACACCTTATATACTGTACATAAAATATCAAAATGTACACTAAATATATTTCATATATTGAACATATAATATTAACTAAAAGCACAACAAATACATTTTATATAGTGTAAATAAAATATCAAAAAGTACAGTAAATATATATTACACACCATATGTAAAATATCACAATCTAGGCCAAATATATATTATATAATTTACATAAAATATCAAAAGGACACCAAATACATCTTATATAATGTACATAAAATATCAAAAAGTACGGTAAATATATTTCATGTATTGTACATATAATATTAACTAAAAGTACACCAAATACATTTTTTATATTGTAAATAAAATATCAAAAATTACAGTGAATATATATTACATACTGTACATAAAATATCAAAAAGTACACCAAATATGTGTTATATATACTGTAAATAAACTATCAAAAACTACAGTAATTATATTTAATATACTGTACATAAAATATCAAAAATTACACAAAATGTATATTATTTACGGTAAATAAAATAACAAAAATTACAGTAAATATATATTACACACCCTATGTAAAATATCAAAAACTACACCAAATATATATTATATAATTTACAGAAAATATCAAAAGGACACCAAATATACCTTATACACTGTACATATAATATCAAAATGTACAGTAAATATATTTCATATATTGTACATATAATATTAACTAAAAGTACACCAAATACATTTTATATACTGTAAATAAAATATCAAAAATTACAGTAAATATATATTACATACTGTACATAAAATATCAAAAATTACACCAAATATGTGTTATATATACTGTAAATAAACTATCAAAAAATACAGTAATGATATTTAATATACTGTACATATAATATCAAAAATTACACCAAATGTATATTTTTTACTGTAAATAAAATATCAAAAAGTACAGTAAATATATATTACACACCATATGTAAAATATCACAATCTACCCCAAATATATATTATATAATTTACATAAAATATCAAAAGGACACCAAATATATCTTATATACTGTACATAAAATATCAAAATGTACAGTAAATATATTTCATATATTGTACATATAATATTAATTAAAAGTACACCAAATACATTTTATATAGTGTAAATAATATATCAAAAATTGCAGTGAATATATATTACATACTGTACATAAAATATCAAAAAGTACACCAAATATGTGTTATATATACTGTAAATAAACTATCAAAAACTACAGTAATTATATTTAATATACTGTACATAAAATATCAAAAATTACACCAAATATATATTATTTACTGTAAATAAAATACCAAAAAGTACAGTGAATATATATTACACACCATATGTAAAATATCACAATCTACACCAAATATATATTATATAATTTACATAAAATATCAAAAGGACACCAAATATATCTTATATACTGTACATAAAATGTCAAAATATACAGTAAATATATTTCATATATTGTACATATACTATTAACTAAAAGTACACCAAATACATTTTATATACTGTAAATAAAATGTCAAAAAGTACTGTAAATATATATTACATACCATGTGTAAAATATCACAATCTACACAAAATATATATTATATAATTTACATAAAATATCAAAAGGACCCCAAATATATCTTATATACTGTACATAAAATATCAAAATGTACAGTAAATATATTTCATATATTGTACATATAATATTAACTAAAAGTACACCAAATACATTTTATATAGTGTAAATAAAATATCAAAAATTACAGTGAATATATATTACATACTGTAGATAAAATATCAAAAAGTACACCAAATATGTGTTATATATACTGTAAATAAACTATCAAAAACTACAGTAATTATGTTTAATATATTGTACATAAAATATCAAAAATTACACCAAATGTACATTATTTACTGTAAATAAATTACCAAAAAGTACAGTAAATATATATTACACACCCTATGTAAAATATCACAAACTACACCAAATATATATTATATAATTTACATAAAATCTCAAAAGGACACCAAATATACCTTATATACTGTACATAAAATATCAAAATGTACAGTAAATATATTTCATATATTGTATATATAATATTAACTAAAAGTACACCGAATACATTTTATATACTGTAAAAAAAATATCAAAAATTTCAGTAAATATATATTACATACTGTACATATATTATCAAAAAGTACACCAAATATGTGTTATATATACTCTAAATAAACTATGAAAATCTACGGTAATTATATTTAATATACTGTACATAAAATATCAAATATTACACCAAATGTATGTTATTTACTGTAAATAAAATATCAAAAAGTACAGTAAATATATATTACACACCATATGTAAAATATCACAATCTACAAAAAATATATACTATATAATTTACATAAAATATCAAAAGGACACCAAATACATCTTATATACTGTACATAAAATATCAAAAATTACAGTAAATATATTTCATATATTGTACATATAATATTAACTAAAAGTACACCAAATACATTTTTTATTGTGTAAAAAAATATCAAAAAGTACAGTAAATATATATTACACACCATAAGTAAAATATCACAATCTACACCAAATATATATTATATAATATACATTAAATATCAAAAGGACACCAAATATATCTTATATACTGTACATAAAATATCAAAAATAACAGTAAATATATTTCATATATTGTACATATAATATTAATTAAAGTACACCAAATACATTTTATATAGTGTAAAAAAAATATCAAAAGTTACAGTGAATATATATTACATACTGCAGATAAAATATCAAAAAGTACACCAAATATGTTTTATATATACTGTAAATAAACTATCAAAAACAACAGTAATTATATTTAATATACTGTACATAAAATATCAGAAATTACACCTAATGTATATTATTTACTGTAAATAAAATATCAAATAGTACAATAAATATATATTACACACCCTATGTAAAATATCACAAACTACACCAAATATATATAATATAATTTACATAAAATATCAAAAGGGCCCCAAATATACCTTATATACTGTACATAAAATATCAAAATGTACAGTAAATATATTTCATATATTGTACATATAATATTAACTAACACTACACCAAATACATTTTATATACTGTAAATAAAATATCAAAAACTACAGTAAATATATATTACACACCATATGTACAGTATCACAATCTACACCAAATATATATTATATAATTTACAGAAACTATCAAAAGGACACCAAATATATCTTATATACTGTACATAAAATATCAAAAAGTACTGTAAATATATTTCATATATTGTACATATAATATTAACTAAATTACACCAAATACATTTTATATAGCGTAAGTAAAATATCAAAAATTACAGTGTATATATATTACATACTGTAGATAAAATATCAAAAAGTACACCAAATATGTGTTATATATACTGTAAATAAACTATCAAAAACTACAGTAATTATATTTAATTTACTGTACATAAAATATCAAAAATTACACCAAATGTATATTATTTACTGTAAATAAAGCACCAAAAATTACAGTAAATATCTATTACACACACTATGTAAAATATCAAAAACTACACCAAATATATATTATATAATTTACATAAAGTATCAAAAGGACTCAAAATATACCTTATATACTGTACATAAAATATCAAAATGTACAGTAAATATATTTCATATATTGTATATATAATATTAACTAAAAGTACACCGAATACATTTTATATACTGTAAATAATATATCAAAAATTTCAGTAACTATATATTACATACTGTACATATATTATCAAAAAGTACACCAAATATGTGTTATATATACTCTAAATAAACTATCAAAAACTACAGTAATTATATTTAATATACTGTACATAAAATATAAAAAATTACACCAAATGTATGTTATTTACAGTAAATAAAATATCAAAAAGTGCAGTAAATATATATTACACACCATATGTAAAATATCACAATCTACACCAAATATAGATAATATAATTTTCATAATATATCAAAAGTACACCAAATATATCTTATATACTGTACATAAAATACCAAAATGTACAGTAAATATATTTCATATATTGTACATATAATATTAACTAAAAGTACACCAAATACATTTTATATACTGTAAATAAAATATCAAATATTACAGTGAATATATATTACATACTGTACATAAAATATCAAAAAGTACACCAAATATGTGTTATATATACTGTAAATAAACTATCAAAAACTACAGTAATTATATTTAATATACTGTACATTAAATATCAAAAATTACACCAAATGTATATTATTTACTGTAAATAAAATACCAAAAAGTACACTAAATATATATTACACACCCTATGTAAAATATCACAAACTACACCAAATATATATTATATAATTTACATAAAATATCAAAAGGACACCAAATATACCTTATATACTGTACATAAAATATCAAAATGTACAGTAAATATATTTCATATATTGTATATGTAATATTAACTAAAAGTACACCAAATACATTTTATATACTGTAAAGAAAATATCAAAAAGTACAGTAAATTTATATTACATACTGTACATAAAATATCAAATAGTACAACAAATATGTGTTATATACACTGTAAATAAACTATCAAAAACTACAGTAATTAAATTTAATATACTGTACATAAAATATCAAAAATTACACCAAATGTATATTATTTACTGTAAATAAAATTTCAAAATGTACAGAAAATATATGTTACACACCATATGAAAAATATCACAATCTACACCAAATATATATTATATAATTTACATAAAATATCAAAAGGACACCAAACATATCTTATATACTGTACATAAAATATCAAAAACTACAGTAAATGTATTTCATATATTGTACATATAATATTAACGAAAAGTACACCAAATACATTTTATATAGTGTAAATAAACTTTCAAAAAGTACAGTAAATATATATTACACACCATATGTAAAATATCACAATCTACACCAAATATATATTATATAATTTACATATAATATCAAAAGGACACCAAATATATCCTATATACTGTACATAAAATATCAAAAAGTACAGTAAATATATTTCATATATTGTACATATAATATTAACTAAAAGTACACCAAATAAACTTTATATAGTGTAAATAAAATATGAAAAATTACAGTGAATATATACTACATACTGTAGATAAAATATCAAAAAGTACACCAAATATGTGTTATATATGCTGTAAATAAACTATCAAAAGCTACAGTAATTATATTTAATATACTGTACATAAAATATCAAAAATTACACCAAATGCATATTATTTACTGTAAATAAAATACCAAAAAGTACTGTAAATATATATTACACACCATATGTAAAATATCACAAACTACACCAAATATATATTATATAATTTACATAAAATATCAAAAGGACACCAAATATATCTAATATACTGTACATAAAATATCAACAAGTACAGTAAATATATTTCATATATTGTACATATAATATTAACTAAAAGAACACCAAATACATTTTATATAGTGTAAATAAAATATCAAAAAGTACAGTAAATATATATTAAATACAGTACATAAAATATAAAAAAGTTCACCAAATATGTGTTTTATATACTGTAAATAAACTATCAAAAACTACAGTAATTATATATAGTATACTGTACATAAAATATCAAAAATTACACCAAAAGTATATTATTTACTGTAAATAAAATATCAAAAATTACACTAAATATATATTACACACCATATGCAAAATATCACAATCTACACCAAATATATATTATATAATTTACAGAAACTATCAAAAGGACACCAAATATATCTTATATACTGTACATAAAATATCAAAAAGTACAGTAAATATATTTCATATATTGTACATATAATATTAACTAAAAGTACAACAAATACATTTTATAAAGTGTAAATAATATATCAAAAATTACAGTGAATATATATTACATACTGTACATAAAATATCAAAAAGTACACCAAATATGTGTTATATATACTGTAAATAAACTATCAAAACCTACAGTAATTATATTTAATATACTGTACATAAAATATCAAAAATTACACCAAATGTATATTATTTACTGTAAATAAAATACCAAAAAGTACAGTAAATATATATTACACACCCTATGTAAAATATCACAAACTATACCAAATATATATTATATAATTTACATAAAATATCAAAAGGACACTAAATATATCTTATATATTGTACATAAAATATCAAAATGTACAGTAAATATATTTCATATATTGTACATGTAATATTAACTAAAAGTACACCAAATACATTTTATATAGTGTAAATAATATTTCAAAAAGTACAGTAAATATATATTACACACCATATGTAAAATATCACAATCTACACCAAATATATATTATATAATTTACATATAATATCAAAAGGACACCAAATATATCCTATATACTGTACATAAAATATCAAAAAGTACAGTAAATATATTTCATATATTGTACATATAATATTAACTAAAAGTACACCAAATAAACTTTATATAGTGTAAATCAAATATGGAATATTACAGTGAATATATACTACATACTGTACATAAAATATCAAAAAGTACACCAAATATGTGTTATATATGCTGTAAATAAACTATCAAACACTACAGTAATTATATTTAATATACTGTACATAAAATATGAAAAATTTCACCAAATGTATATTATTTACTGTATATAAAATACCAAAAAGTATAGTAAATATATATTACACACCCTATGTAAAATATCACAATCTACACCAAATATATATTATATAATTTACATAAAATATCAAAACGACAGCAAATATATGTTATATACTCTACATAAATATCAAAAAGTACAGTAAATATATTTCATACATTGTATATATAATATTAACTAAAAGTACGCCAAATACATTTTATATACTGTAAATAAAATATCAAAAAGTACAATAAATATATATTACATACTGTACAGAAAATATCAAAAGGTACACCAAATTTGTGTTATATATACTGTACATAAACTATCAAAAACTACTGTAATTATATTTAATATACTGTACATAAAATATCAAAAATTACACCAAATGAATATTATATACTGTAAATAAAATATCAAAAAGTACAGTAAATATATATTACACACCCTATGTAAAATATCAATAACTACACCAAATATATATTATATAATTTACATAAAATATCAAAAGGACACCAAATATATCTTTTATACTGTACATAAAATATCAAAAATTACAGTAAATGTATTTCATATATTGTACATATAATATTAACTAAAAGTACACAAAATACATTTTATATACTGTAAATAAAATATCAAAAAGTACAGTAAATATGTATTACATACTGTACATAAAATATCAAAAATTACACCAAATATGTGTTATATATACTGTAAATATACTATAAATTCTACAGTAATTATATTTAATATACTGTACATAAAATATGAAAAATTACACCAAATGTATATTATATACTGTAAACAAAATATCATAAAGTGCAGTAAATATATATTACACACCATATGTAAAATATCACAATCTACACAAAATATATATTATATAATTTACATAAAATATGAAAAGTACACCAAATATATCTTATATACTGTACATAAAATGTCAAAAAGTACAGTAAATATATTTCATATATTGTACATATAATATTAACTAACAGTACACCAAATACATTTTATATAGTGTAAATAAAATATCAAAAAGTACAGTAAATATATATTACATACAGTTCATAAAATATAAAAAAGTAAACCAAATATGTGTTATATATACTGTAAATAAAGTATCAAAAACTACAGTAATTATATTTAATATACTGTATATAAAATATCAAAAATTACACCAAATGTATACTATATACTGTAAATAAAATATCAAAAAGGACAGTAAATATATACTACACACCCTCTGTAAAATATCAAAAACTACACCAAATATATATTATATAATTTACATAAAATATCAAATGGACACCAAATATATCTTATATACTGTTCATAAAATATCAAAAAGTACAGGATATATATTTCATATATTGTACATATAATATTAACTGAAAGTACACCAAATACATTTTATATACTGTAAATAAAATATCAAAAAGTACAGTAAATATATATTACATACTGTACATAAAATATCAAAAGTACCCCAAATATGTGTTATATATACTGTTAATAAACTGTGAAAAACTACAGTAATTATATTTAATATACTGTACATAAAATACCAAATATTACACCAAATGTACATTATATACTGTAAATAAAATATCAAAATGAACAGTAAATATATATTACACACCATATGTAAAATATCACAATCTACACCAAATATATATTATATAATTTACATAAAATATCAAAAGGACACCAAATATACCTTATATACTGTACTTAAAATTTCAAAACTTACAGTAAATTTATTTCATATATTGTACATATAATATTAACTAAAAGTACACCAAATAAATTTTATATACTGTAAATAAAATATCAAATAGTATAGTATATATATTACATACTGTACATAAAATATCAAAAAGTACAACAAATATGTGTTATATATAGTGTACATAAACTATCAAAAACTACTGTAATTATATTTAATATACTGCCCATAAAATATCAAAATTTAAACCAAATGAATATTATATAATATAAATAAAATATCAAAAAGTACACCAAATATGTGTTATATATACTGTAAATAAACTATCAAAATCTACAATAATTATATTTAATATACTGTACATAAAATATCAAAAATTACACCAAATGTATAATATACTGTAAATAAAATATCAAAAAGTACAGTAAATATATATTACACACCCTATGTAAATTATCACAAACTACACCAAATATATATTATATAATTTACATAAAATATCAAAAGGACACCAAATATATCTTATATACTGTACATAAAATGTCAAAAAGTACAGTAAATATATTTCATATATTGTACATATAATATTAACTAAAAGTACACCAAAAACATTTTATATACTGTAAATAAAATATCAAAAATTACAGTAAATGTATATTACATACTGTACATAAAATATCAAAAATACACCAAATATGTGTTATATATACTGTAAATAAACTATCAAAAACTACAGTAATTATATTTAATATACTCTAAATAAAATATCAATAATTACAACAAATGTATATTATTTACTGTAAATAATATATCGAAAAGGACAGGAAATATATACTACACACCCTATGTAAAATATCAAAAACTACACCAAATATATATTGTATAATTTACATAAAATATCAAAAGGACACCAAATATATCTTATATACTCTACATAAAATATCAAAATGTACAGGAAATATATTTCATATATTGTACATATAATATTAACTAAAAGTACACCAAATACATTTTATATACTGTAAATAAAATATCAAAAAGTACAGTAAATATATATTACATACTGTAAATAAAATATCACAAAGTACCCCAAATATGTGTTATATATACTGTAAATAAACTTTGAAAAACTACACTAATTATATTTAATGTACTGTACATAAAATATGAAATATTACACCAAATGTATATTATATACTGTAAATAAAATATCAAAAAGTACAGTAAATATATATTACACACCATATGTAAAATATCACAATCTACACCAAATATATATTATATAATTTACATTAAATATCAAAAGGACACCAAATATATCTTATATACTGTACATAAAATATCAAAAATTACAGTAAGTATATGTCATATATTGTACATATAATATGAACTAAAAGTACACCCAATACATTTTATATACTCTAAATAAAATATCAAAATTACAGTAAATATGTATTACATACTCTACATAAAATATCAAAAAGTACACCAAATATGTGTTATATATACTGTAAATAAACTATAAAATCTGCAGTAATTATATTGAATATTCTGTAGATAAAATATCAAAAATTACACCAAATGTATATTATGTACTGTAAATAAAATATCAAAAAGTACAGTAAATATATATTACACACCATATGTAAAATATCACAATCTACACCAAATATATATTACATAATTTACATAAAATATCAAAAGTACGCCAAATATATCTTATATACTGTACATAAAATATCAAAATGTACAGTAAATATATTTCATATATTGTGCATATAATATTAACTAAAAGTACACCAAATATATTTTATATAGTGTAAATAAAATATCAAATAGTACAGTAAATATGTATTACATACTGTACATAAAATATCAAAAAGTACACCTAATATGTGTTATATATACTGTTAATAAACTATCAAAAACTACAGTACTTATATTTAATATACTGTACATAAAATATCAAAAATTACACCAAATGTATAATATATACTGTAAATAAAATATCAAAAAGGACAGTAAATATATACTACACACCCTATGTAAAATATCAAAAACCACACCAAATATATATTATATAATTTACATAAAATATCAAAACGACACCAAATATATGTTATATACTGTACATAAATATCAAAAAGTACAGTAAATATATTTCATACATTGTACATATAATATTAACTAAAAGTACGCCAAATACATTATATATACTGTAAATAAAATATGAAAAAGTACAGTAAATATAAATTACATACTGTACATAAAATATCAAAAAGTACACCAAATATGTGTTATATATACTGTAAATAAGCTATCAAAAACTACAGTAATTATATTTAATATACTTTTCAAAATATATCAAAAATTACAGCAAATGAATATCATATACTGTAAATAAAATATCAAAAAGGACAGTAAATATTTACTACACACCCTATGTAAAATATCAAAAACTACACCAAATATATATTATATAATTTACATAAAATATCAAAAGGACACCAAATATATCTTTTATACTGTACTTAAAATATCAAAAAGTACAGTAAATATATTTCATATATTGTACATATATTATTCACTAAAAGTACACCAAATACATTTTATATACTGTAAATAAAATATCAAAAATTGCAGTAAATATACATTCCATACTGTATATAATATATCAAAAAGTACACCAAATATGTGTTTTATATACTCTAAATAAACTATCAAAACCTACAGTAATTATGTTTAATATACAGTACATAAAATATCAAAAATTACACCAAATGTAAATTATATACTGTAAATAATATATGAAAATTACAGTAAATATATATTACACTCTATGTAAAATATCAAAAACTGCACCAAATATATATTATATAATTTACATAACATATCAACAGAACACCAAATATATCTTATATACTGTACATAAAACATAAGAAAGTACAGTAAATATATTACATATATTGTACATATAATATTAACTAAAAGTACACCAAATACATTTTATATACTGTATATAAAATTTCAAAAATTACAGTAAATATATATTACATACTGTACATAAAATATCAAAAAGTACACCAAATATGTGTTATATATACTGTAAACTATCAAAAACTACAGTAATTATATTTAATATACTGTACATAAAATATCAAAAATCACACCAAATGTATATTATATACCGTAAATAAAATATCAAAAAGGACAGTGAATATATATGACACACACTATGTAAAATATCAAAAACTACACCAAATATATATTATAAAATTTACAATAAATATCAAAAGGACACAAAATATATCTTATATCCTGTACATAAAATATCAAAAAGTACAGTAAATATATTTCATATATTGTACATATAATATTAACTAAAAGTACACCAAATACATTTTATATACTGTAAATAAATTATCAAAAATTGCAGTAACTATATATTACATACTGTACATATATTATCAAAAAGTACACCAAATATGTGTTATATATACTCTAAATAAACTATCAAAAACTACAGTAATTATATTTAATATACTGTACATAAAATATAAAAAATTACACCAAATGTATGTTATTTACAGTAAATAAAATATCAAAAAGTGCAGTAAATATATATTACACACCATATGTAAAATATCACAATCTACACCAAATATATATTATATAATTTTCATAAGATATCAAAAGTACACCAAATGTAACTTATATACTGTACATAAAATACCAAAAAGTACAGTAAATATATTTCATATATTGTACATATAATATTTACTAAAAGTACACCAAATACATTTTATATAGTGTAAATAAAATACCAAAAATTACAGTGAATATATATTACATACTGTACATAAAATATCAAAAAGTACACCAAATATGTGTTATATATACTGTAAATAAACTATCAAAAACTACAGTAATTATATTTAATATACTGTATATAAAATATCAAAAATTACACCAAATGTATATTATTTACTGTAAATAAAATACCAAAAAGTACAGTAAATATATATTACACACCCTATGTAAAATATCACAAACTACACCAAATATATATTATATAATTTACATAAAATATCAAAAGGACACCAAATATACCTTATATACTCTACATAATACACCAAAATGTACAGTAAATATATTTCATATATTGTACATATAATATTAACTAAAAGTACACCAAATACATTTTATATACTATAAATAAAATATCAAAAATACAGTAAATTTATATTACATACTGTACATAAAATATCAAATAGAACAACAAATATGTGTTATATACACTGTAAATAAACTATCAAAATCTACAGTAATTAAATTTAATATACTGTACATAAAATATCAAAAATTACACCAAATGTATATTATTTACTCTAAATAAAATATCAAAATGTACAGTAAATATATATTACACACCATATGAAAAATATCACAATCTACACCAAATATATATTATATAATTTACATAAAATATCAAAAGGACACAAAACATATCTTATATACTGTACATAAAATATCAAAAAGTACAGTAAATATATTTCATATATTGTACATATAATATTAACTAAAAGTACAGCAAATACATTTTATATAGTGTAAATAAACTTTCAAAAAGTACAGTAAACTTATATTACACACCATATGTAAAATATCACAATCTACATCAAATATATATTATATAATTTACATGTAATATCAAAAGGACACCAAATATATCCTATATACTGTACATAAAATATAAAAAAGTACAGTAAATATATTTCATATATTGTACATATAATATTAACTAAAAGTACACCAAAAAACTTTATATAGTGTAAATAAAATAGGAAAAATTACAGTGAATATATACTACATACTGTACATAAAATATCAAAAAGTACACCAAGTATGTGTTATATATATTGTAAATGAACTATCAAAAACTACAGTAATAATGTTTAATATATATTACATAAAATATCAAAAATGAAACCAAGTGTATACTAGATACTGTAAATAAAATATCAAAAAGGACAGTAAATATATATGACACACCCTATGTAAAAGATCAAAAACTACACCAAATATATATTATTTAATTTACATAAAATATCAGAAGGACACCAAATATATCTTATATACTGTACATAAAATATCAAAAGGTACAGTAAATATATTTCATATATTGTACAAATAATAATAACTAAAAGTAAACCAAATACATTTTATATACTGTAAATAATATATCAAAAAGTACAGTAAATATATATTACATACTGTATATAAAATAACAAAAAGTACACCAAACATGTGTTATATATACTGTAAATAAACTATCAAAAACTACAGTAATTATATTTAATATACTGTACATAAAATATCAAAAATTACACCAAATGTATATTATTTACTGTAAATAAAATATCAAAAAGTACAGTAAATATATACTGCACGCCTTTTGTAAAATATCAAAACTACACCAAATATATATTGTATAATTTACATAAAATATCAAAAGGCCACCAAATATATCTTATATACTGTACAAAAAAATATCAAAAAGAACAGAAAATATATTTCAAATATTGTACATATAAGACTAACTGAAATTACACCAAATACATTTTTATACTGAAAATAAAATGTCAAAAAGTACAGTAAATATATATTACATTCTGTACATAAAATATCAAAAAGTACACCAAATATGTGTTATATGTACTGTAAATAAACTATCAAAATCTACAGAAATTATATTTAATATAATGTATATTAAATATCAAAAATTACACCACATGTATATTATAAATTGTAAATAAACTGTCAAAAAGTACAGTAAATATATACTACACACCCTATGTAAAATATCAAAAACTACACCAAATATATATTATATAATTTACATAAAATATCAAAAGGACACCAAATATATCTTATATACTGTACATAAAATATCAAAATGTACAGTAACTATATTTCATATATTGTATATATAATATTAACTAAAAGTACACCAAATACATTTTATATACTGTAAAAAAAATCAAAAAGTACTGTAAATGTATATTACATACTGTAAGTAAAATATCAAAAAGTACACCAAATATGTGTTATATATACTGTAAAAAAAAATCACAAACTACAGTAATTTTATTTAATGTACTGTACATAAAATATCAAAAATTACACCAAATGTATATTATATACACTAAATAAAATATGAAAAAGGACAGTAAATATATATTACACTCTATGTAAAATAACAAAAACTACACCAAATATATATTATATAATTTACATAAAATATCAGAAGTACACCAAATATATATTATATACTGTACATAAAATATCAAAAAGTACAGTAAATATATTTCATATATTGTACATATAATATTAACTAAAAGTACACCAAATACATTTTATAAACTGTAAATAAAATATCAAAACACAGTAAATATATATTACATACTGTACATAAAATATCAAAAAGTACACCAAATATGTGTTATATATACTCTAAATAAACTATCAGAAACTACAGTAATTATATATAATATAGTGTACATAAAATATCAAAAATTACACTAAATGTATAATATAAACTGTAAATAAAATATCAAATAGGTCAGTAAATATATACGACACACCCTATGTAAAATATCAAAAACTACACCGAATATATATTATATAATTTACATAAAATATCAAAAGGACACCAAATATATCTTATATACTGTACATAAAATATCAAAATGTACAGTAACAATATTTTATATATTGTACATATAATATTAACTAAAAGTACACCAAATATATTTTATATACTGTAAATGAGATATCAAAAATTACAGTAAATATATATAACATAATGTACCAATTATATCAAAAAGTACACAAAACATGTGTTATATATACTGTAAATAAATTATCAAAAACTACAGTACCTATATTTAATATACTGCACATAAAATATCAAAAATTACACCAAATGTATATTATATACTGTAAATAAAATATCAAAAAGACAGGAAATACATACTACACACCCTATGTAATATATCGAAAACTACACCAAATATATATTATATAATTTACATAAAATATCAAAAGGACACCAAAGATATCTTATATACCGTACATAAAATATCAAAAATTACAGTAAATACATTTCATATATTGTACATATATTAACTAAAAGTACACCAAATACATTTTATATACTGTAAATAAAATATCAAAAAGTACAGTAAATATATATTACATACTGTACATAATATATCAAAAAGCACACCAAATATGTGTTATATATCCTGTAAAAAAACTGTCAAAAACTACAGTAATTATATTTAATATTCTGTACATAAAATATCAAAAACTACACCAAATGTATATTATATACTGTAAATAAAATATCAAAAGAAAGTAAATATATATGACACACCTTTTCTAAAATATCAAAAACTACACCAAATATATATTAAATAATTTATATAAAATATCAAAAGACCACCAAATATATCTTATATACTGTACACAAAATATCAAAATGTACAGTAAATATGTTTCATATATTGTAAATATAATATTAACTAAAAGTACACCAAATACATTTTATACACTGTAAATAAGATATCAAAACGTACAGTAAATATATATTACATACTGTACATAAAATATCAAAAAGTACACCAAATATGTGTTATATATACTGTAAATAAACTATCAAAAACTACAGTAACTATATTTAATATGCTGTACATAAAATATCAATGATTACACCAAATGTATATTATAAACTGTAAATAATATATCAGAAAGGACAGTAAATATATACTACACACCCTATGTAAAATATCAAAAACTACACCAAATATACATTATATAACTTACATAAAATATCAAAAGGACACCAAATATCTCTTATATACTGTACATAAAATATCAAAAAGTACAGTAAATACTTTTCATATATTGTACATATAATATTAAGTAAAAGTACACCAAATACATTTTATATACTGTAAATAAAATATCAAAAAGTACAGTAAATACATATTACATACTGTACATAATATATCAAAAACTATACCAAATATGTGTTATATATACTGTAAATAAACTATCAAAAACTACAGTAATTATATTTAGTATACTGTACGTAAAATATTCAAAATTACACCAAATATATATTATATACTGTAAATAAAATATCAAAAAGGACAGTAAATATATATGACACACCCAATGTAAAATATCAAATACTACACCAAATATATATTATATAATTTACATAAAATATCAAAAGGACACCAAATATATCCTATATACTGTACATAAAATATCAAAAAGTACAGTAAATGTATTTCATATACTGTATATATAATATTAACTAAAAGTACACCAAATACATTTTATATACTGTAAATAAAATATCAAAAAGTACAGTGATTATATCACATACTGTACATAAAATATCAAAAAGTACACCAAATATGTTTTATGTATACTGTAAATAAACTATCAAAAACTACAGTAATTACATTGAATATACTGTATATAAAATATCAAAACTTACACCAAATATATATTATATAGTCTTAATAATATATGAAAAAGGACAGTAAATGTATATTACACTCTACGTAAATTATCAAAAACTACACCAAATATATATTATATGATTCACATAAAATATCAAAAGGACACCAAATATATGTTATATACTGTACATAAAATATCAAAAAGAACAGTAAATATATTTCATGTATTGTACATATAATATTAACTAAAAGTACACCAAATACATTTCATATAATGTAAACAAAATTTCAAAATGTACAGTTAATATATGTTACATACTGTAAATAAAATATCAAAAATTACACAAAAGATCTGCTATATATACTGTAAATAAACTATCAAAAGTACAGTATTTATATTTAATATACGGTACATAAAATACAGAAATTACACAAAATGTATATTATATACTGTAAATAAAATATCAAAAAGTACAGTAAATATATATGACACACCCTATGTAAAATCTCAAAAACTACACCAAATATATATTATATAATTTACATAAAATATGAGAAGGCCAACAAATATATCTTATATACAGTACATAAAATATCAAAAATTACAGTAAATATGTTTCATATATTGTACATATAATATTAACTAAAAGTACACCAAATGCATTTTATATACTGTAAATAAAGTATCAAAAAGTACAGTAAATATATATGACATACTGTACATAAAATATCAAAAAGTACCCCAAATATGTGTTATATATACTGTAAATAAACTATCAAAAACTACAGTAATTATATTTAATATACTGTACATAAAATGTCAAAAATTACTCCAAATGTACATTATATAGTGTAAATAATATATCCAAAATACAGTAAATATATATTACACACCCTATGTAAAATATCAAATATTACACCAAATATATATTATATAATTTACAAAAAATATCGGAAGGACACCAAATATCTCCTATATACTGTACGTAAAATATCAAAAACTACAGTAAATACATTTAATATACTGTACATAAAATATCAAAAATTACACCAAATGTATATTATATAGTGTAAAGAAAATATCAAAAAGGACGCTAAATATATATTACACACCCTATGTAAAATATCAAAAACTACACCAAATATATATTATATAATTTACATAAAGTATCAAAAGGCCACCAAATATATCTTATATACTGCACATAAAATATCAAAAACTACAGTAAATATGTTTCATATATTGTACATATAATATTAACTAAAAGTACAGCAAATACATTTTATATACTGTAAATAAAATTTCAAAAGTTCAGTAAATATATATTACATACTGTACATAAAATATCAAAAAGTACACCAAATATTAGTTATATATACTGTAAATAAACTATCAAAAACTACAGTAATTATATTTAATATACTGGACTTAAAATATCAAAAATTACACCAAATGTATATTATATACTCTAAATAAAATACGAAAAAGGACAGTAAATATATATTACACTCTATGTAAATTATCAAAAACTACACAAAATATATATTATATAATTTACATAAAATATCAAAAGGACACCAAGTATACCTTATATATGCTACATAAAATATCAAAAAGTACAGTAAATATATTTCATATATTGTACATATAATATTTACGAAAAGTACACCAAATACATTTTATATACGGTAAATAAAATATCAAAAATTCCAGTAAATATACATTACATACTGTACATAATATATCAAAAATTACACCAAATATGTGTTATATATACTCTAAATAAACTATCAAAAACTACAGTAATTATGTTTAATATACACTACATAAAATATCAAAAATTACACCTAATGTATATTATATACTGTAAATAAAATATGAAAATTACAGTAAATATATATTACACTCTATGTAAAATATCAAAAACTGCACCAAATAAATATTATTTAATTTACATAAAATATCAACAGTACACCAAATATAGCTTCTATAATGTACATGAAATATCAAAAAGTACAGTAAATATATTTCATATATTGTACCTATAATATTAACTAAAAGTACACCAAATACATTTTATATACTGTAAATAATATATCAAAAAGTACAGTAAATATATATTACATACTGTACATAAAATATCAAAAAGTACACCAAATATGTGTTATATATACTGTAAATATCAAAAACTACGGTAATTATATTCAATCTACTGTATATAAAATATCAAATATTACACCAAATGTAAATTATATACTGTAAATAAAATATCCAAAATACAGTAAATATATATTACACACCCTATGTAAAATATCCAAATTTACACCAAATATATATTATATAATTTACAAAAAATATCGGAAGGACACCAAATATATCTTATATACTGTACGTAAAATATCAAAACCTACAGTAAATATATTTCATATATTGTACATATAATATTAACTAAAAGTACACCAAATACTTTTTATATACTGTAAATAAAATATCAAAAATTACAGTAAATATATATAACATACTGTACATAAAATATCAAAAAGTACACCAAATATGTGTTATATATAATGTAATTATCAAAAACTACATTAATTATATTCAATGTACTGTATATAAATTATCAAAAATTACACCAAATGTAAATTATATACTGTAAATAAAATATCAAAAATGACAGTAAATACATACTACACACCCTATGTAAAATATCAAAAACTACACAAAATATATATTGTATAATTTACATAAAATATCAAAAGGACACCAAATATATCTTATATACTGTACATAAAATATCAAAAAGTACAGTATATCTATTTCATATATTGTACATATATTATTAACTAAAAGTACACCAAATACATTTTATATACTGTAAAGAAAATATCAAAAAGTACAGTAAATATATATTACATACTGTACATAAAATATCAAAAAGTACACCAAATATGTGTTATATATACTGTAAATAAACCATCAAAACTACACTAATTATATTTAATATACTGTACATAAAATATCAAAAATTACACCAAATGTATATTATATACTCTAAATAAGATATCAAAAAGTACAGTAAATATATATTACACACCCTATGTTAAATATCACAAACTACACAAAATATATATTATATAATTTACATAAAATATCAAAAGGACACCAAATATATCTTATATACTGTACATAAAATATCAAAAAGTACAGTAAATATATTTCATATATTGTACATATGATATTAACTAAAAGTTCACCAAATACATTTTATATACTGTATATAAAATATCAAAAATTACACTAAATATATATTACATACTGTACATAAAATATCAAAAAGTACACCAAATATGTGTTATATATACTGTAAACTATCAAAAAGTACAGTAATTATATTTACTATACTGTACATAAAATTTCAAAAATCACACCAAATGTATATTATATACCGTAAATAAAATATCAAAAAGGACAGTGAATATATATGACACACACTATGTAAAATATCAAAAACTACACCAAATATATATTATATAATTTACAATAAATATCAAAAGGACACCAAATATATCTCATATACTGTACATAAAATATCAAAAAGAATAGTAAATATATTTCAAATATTGTAAATATAATATTAACTAAAAGTACACCAAATACATTTTATATACTGTAAATAAAATATCAAAAATTACAGTAAATATATATTACATACTGTACATAAAATATCAAAAAGTACACCAAATATGTGTTATATGAACTGTAAACTATCAAAAACTACAGTAATTATATTTAATATACTGTACATAAAATATCAAAAATTACACAAAATGTATATTATATACTGTAAATAAGATATCAAAAATAGGGTAAATATATATTACACACCCTATGTAAAATATCACAAACTACACCAAATATATATTATATAATTTACATAAAATATCCAAAGGACACCAAATATATCTTATATACTGTACATAAAATATCAAATAGTACAGTAAATATATTTCATATATTGTACATATAATATTAACTAAAAGTACACCAAATACATTTTATATACTGTAAATAAAATATCAAAATGTACACTAAATATATATTACATACTGTACATAAAATATCAAAAAGTACACCATATATGTGTTATATATACTGTAAATAAACTATCAAAAACTACAGTAATTATATTCAATATACTGTACATAAAATATCAAAAATTACTTGAAATGTACATTATATAGTGTAAATAAAATATCCAAAATACATTAAATATATATTACACACACTATGTAAAATATCCAAATTTACACCAAATATATATTATATAATTTACAAAAAATATCGGAAGGACACCAAATATATCTTATATACTGTAGGTAAAATAAGAAAAACTCCAGTAAATATATTTCATATATTATACATATAATATTAACTAAAAGTACACCAAATACATTTTATATACTGTAAAAAAAATATCAAAAATTACAGTAAATATATATTACATACTGTACATAAAATATCAAAAAGTACACCAAATAAGTGTTATACATATTGTAATTATCAAAAACTACAGTAATTATATTCAATGTACGGTATAGAAATTATCAAAAATTACACAAAATGTAAATTATATACTGTATATAAAATATCAAAAAGGCCAGTAAATATATACTACACACCCTATGTAAAATATCAAAAACTACACCAAATATATATTATATAATTTACATAAAATATCAAAAGGACACCAAATATATCTTATATACTCTACATAAAATATCAAAATGTACAGTATATATATTTCATATATTGTACATATATTATTGACTAAAAGTACACCAAATACATTTGATATACTGTAAATAAAATATCAAAAATTACAGTAAATATATATTACATACTGTACATAAAATATCAAAAAGTACACCAAATATGTGTTATATATACTGTAAACTATCAAAAACTTCAGTAATTATATATAATATGCTGTACATAAAATATCAAAAATCACACCAAATATATATTATATACTGTAAATTAAATATCAAAAAGGACACTGAATATATATGACACACACTATGTAATATATCAAAAACTACACCAAATATATATTATATAATTTACAATAAATATTAAAAGGACACCAAATGTATCCTATATACAGTACGTAAAATATCAAAAAATACGGTAAATATATTTCATATATTGAACATATAACATTAACTAAAAGTACACCAAATACATTTTATATACTGTAAATAAAATATCAAAAAGTACAGTAAATATATATTACATACTGTACATAAAATATCAAAAAGTACACCAAATATGTGTTATATATACTGTAAATAAACTATCAAAAACTACACTAATTATATTTAATATACTGTACATAAAATATCAAAAATTACACCAAATGTATATTATACACTGTAAATAAAATGTCAAAAAGTACAGTAAATATATACTACACACCCTATGTAAATTATCACAAACTACACCAAATATATATTATATAATTTACATAAAATATCAAAAGGACACCAAATATATCTTATATACTGTACATAAAATGTCAAAATATACAGTAAATATATTTCATATATCGTACATATACTATTAACTAAAAGTACACCAAATACATTTTATATACTGTAAATAAAATGTCAAAAAGTACTGTAAATATATATTACATACCATATGTAAAATATCACAATCTACACAAAATATATATTATATAATTTACATAAAATATCAAAAGGACCCCAAATATATCTTATATACTGTACATAAAATATCAAAATGTACAGTAAATATATTTCATATATTGTACATATAATATTAACTAAAAGTACACCAAATACATTTTATATAGTGTAAATAAAATATCAAAAATTACAGTGAATATATATTACATACTGTAGATAAAATATCAAAAAGTACACCAAATATGTGTTATATATACTGTAAATAAACTATCAAAAACTACAGTAATTATGTTTAATATATTGTACATAAAATATCAAAAATTACACCAAATGTACATTATTTACTGTAAATAAATTACCAAAAAGTACAGTAAATATATATTACACACCCTATGTAAAATATCACAAACTACACCAAATATATATTATATAATTTACATAAAATCTCAAAAGGACACCAAATATACCTTATATACTGTACATAAAATATCAAAATGTACAGTAAATATATTTCATATATTGTATATATAATATTAACTAAAAGTACACCGAATACATTTTATATACTGTAAAAAAAATATCAAAAATTTCAGTAAATATATATTACATACTGTACATATATTATCAAAAAGTACACCAAATATGTGTTATATATACTCTAAATAAACTATGAAAATCTACGGTAATTATATTTAATATACTGTACATAAAATATCAAATATTACACCAAATGTATGTTATTTACTGTAAATAAAATATCAAAAAGTACAGTAAATATATATTACACACCATATGTAAAATATCACAATCTACAAAAAATATATACTATATAATTTACATAAAATATCAAAAGGACACCAAATACATCTTATATACTGTACATAAAATATCAAAAATTACAGTAAATATATTTCATATATTGTACATATAATATTAACTAAAAGTACACCAAATACATTTTTTATAGTGTAAAAAAAATATCAAAAAGTACAGTAAATATATATTACACACCATATGTAAAATATCACAATCTACACCAAATATATATTATATAATATACATTAAATATCAAAAGGACACCAAATATATCTTATATACTGTACATAAAATATCAAAAATAACAGTAAATATATTTCATATATTGTACATATAATATTAACTAAAAGTACACCAAATACATTTTATATAGTGTAAAAAAAATATCAAAAGTTACAGTGAATATATATTACATACTGCAGATAAAATATCAAAAAGTACACCAAATATGTGTTATATATACTGTAAATAAACTATCAAAAACTACAGTAATTATATTTAATATACTGTACATAAAATATCAGAAATTACACCTAATGTATATTATTTACTGTAAATAAAATATCAAATAGTACAATAAATATATATTACGCACCCTATGTAAAATATCACAAACTACACCAAATATATATTATATAATTTACATAAAATATCAAAAGGGCCCCAAATATACCTTATATACTGTACATAAAATATCAAAATGTACAGTAAATATATTTCATATATTGTATATATAATATTAACTAAAAGTACACCGAATACATTTTATATACTGTCAATAAAATATCAAAAATTACAGTAAATATAAATTACATACTGTACATATATTATCAAAAAGTACACCAAATATGTGTTATATATACTGTAAATAAACTATGAAAAACTACAGTAATTATATTTAATATACTGTACAAAAAATATCAAAAATTTCACCAAATGTATGTTATTTACTGTAAATAAAATATAAAAAAAACAGTAAATATATATGACACACCTTATGTAAAATATCACAATCTACACCAAATATATATTATATAATTTACATAAAATATCAAAAGTACACCAAATATATCTTATATACTGTACATAAAATATCAAAATGTACAGTAAATATATTTCATATATTGTACATATAATATTAACTAACAGTACACCAAATACATTTTATATACTGTAAATAAAATATCAAAAACTACAGTAAATATATATTACACACCATATGTAAAGTATCACAATCTACACCAAATATATATTATATAATTTACAGAAACTATCAAAAGGACACCAAATATATCTTACATACTGTACATAAAATATCAAAAAGTACAGTAAATATATTTCATATATTGTACATATAATATTAACTAAAAGTACACCAAATACATTTTATATAGCGTAAATAAAATATCAAAAATTACAGTGAATATATATTACATACTGTAGATAAAATACCAAAAAGTACACAAAATATGTGTTATATATACTGTAAATAAACTATCAAAAACTACAGTAATTATATTTAATTTACTGTACATAAAATATAAAAAATTACACCAAATGTACATTATTTACTGTAAATAAAGCACCAAAAATTACAGTAAATATATATTACACACACTATGTAAAATATCAAAAACTACACCAAATATATATTATATAATTTACATAAAATATCAAAAGGACACAAAATATACCTTATATACTGTACATAAAATATCAAAATGTACAGTAAATATATTTCATATATTGTATATATAATATTAACTAAAAGTACACCGAATACATTTTATATACTGTAAAAAAAATATCAAAAATTTCAGTAAATATATATTACATACTGTACATATATTATCAAAAAGTACACCAAATATGTGTTATATATACTCTAAATAAACTATGAAAATCTACGGTAATTATATTTAATATACTGTACATAAAATATCAAATATTACACCAAATGTATGTTATTTACTGTAAATAAAATATCAAAAAGTACAGTAAATATATATTACACACCATATGTAAAATATCACAATCTACAAAAAATATATACTATATAATTTACATAAAATATCAAAAGGACACCAAATACATCTTATATACTGTACATAAAATATCAAAAATTACAGTAAATATATTTCATATATTGTACATATAATATTAACTAAAAGTACACCAAATACATTTTATATAGTGTAAAAAAAATATCAAAAGTTACAGTGAATATATATTACATACTGCAGATAAAATATCAAAAAGTACACCAAATATGTGTTATATATACTGTAAATAAACTATCAAAAACTACAGTAATTATATTTAATATACTGTACATAAAATATCAGAAATTACACCTAATGTATATTATTTACTGTAAATAAAATATCAAATAGTACAATAAATATATATTACGCACCCTATGTAAAATATCACAAACTACACCAAATATATATTATATAATTTACATAAAATATCAAAAGGGCCCCAAATATACCTTATATACTGTACATAAAATATCAAAATGTACAGTAAATATATTTCATATATTGTATATATAATATTAACTAAAAGTACACCGAATACATTTTATATACTGTCAATAAAATATCAAAAATTACAGTAAATATAAATTACATACTGTACATATATTATCAAAAAGTACACCAAATATGTGTTATATATACTGTAAATAAACTATGAAAAACTACAGTAATTATATTTAATATACTGTACAAAAAATATCAAAAATTTCACCAAATGTATGTTATTTACTGTAAATAAAATATAAAAAAAACAGTAAATATATATGACACACCTTATGTAAAATATCACAATCTACACCAAATATATATTATATAATTTACATAAAATATCAAAAGTACACCAAATATATCTTATATACTGTACATAAAATATCAAAATGTACAGTAAATATATTTCATATATTGTACATATAATATTAACTAACAGTACACCAAATACATTTTATATACTGTAAATAAAATATCAAAAACTACAGTAAATATATATTACACACCATATGTAAAGTATCACAATCTACACCAAATATATATTATATAATTTACAGAAACTATCAAAAGGACACCAAATATATCTTACATACTGTACATAAAATATCAAAAAGTACAGTAAATATATTTCATATATTGTACATATAATATTAACTAAAAGTACACCAAATACATTTTATATAGCGTAAATAAAATATCAAAAATTACAGTGAATATATATTACATACTGTAGATAAAATACCAAAAAGTACACAAAATATGTGTTATATATACTGTAAATAAACTATCAAAAACTACAGTAATTATATTTAATTTACTGTACATAAAATATAAAAAATTACACCAAATGTACATTATTTACTGTAAATAAAGCACCAAAAATTACAGTAAATATATATTACACACACTATGTAAAATATCAAAAACTACACCAAATATATATTATATAATTTACATAAAATATCAAAAGGACACAAAATATACCTTATATACTGTACATAAAATATCAAAATGTACAGTAAATATATTTCATATATTGTATATATAATATTAACTAAAAGTACAACGAATATATTTTATATACTGTAAATAAAATATGAAAAATTACAGTAACTATATATTACATACTGTACATATATTATCAAAAAGCACACCAAATATGTGTTATATATACACTAAATAAACTATCAAAAACTACAGTAATTATATTTAATATACTGTACATAAAATATAAAAAATTACACCAAATGTATGTTATTTACAGTACATAAAATATCAAAAAGTGCACTAAATATATATTACACACAATATGTAAAATATCACAATCTACACCAAATATATATTATATAATTTTCATAAGATATCAAAAGTACACCAAATATATCTTATATACTTTACATAAAATAACAAAAAGTACAGTAATTATATTTCATATATTGTACATATAATATTAACTAAAAGGACACCAAATACATTTTATATAGTGTAAATAAAATATCAAAAATTACAGTGAATATATATTACATACTGTACATAAAATATCAAAAAGTACACCAAATATGTGTTATATATACTGTAAATAAACTATCAAAATCTACAGTAATTATATTTAATATACTGTACATAAAATATCAAAAATTACACCAAATGTATATTTTTTACTGTAAATAAAATACCAAAAAGTACAGTAAATATATATTACACACCCTAGGTAAAATATCACAAACTACACCAAATATGTATTATATAATTTACATAAAATATCAAAAGGACACCAAATATACCTTATATACTGTACAAAAAATATCAAAATGTACAGTAAATATATTTCATATATTGTATATATAATATTAAATAAGTACACCAAATACATTTTATATACTGTAAATAAATTATAAAAAATTACAGAAATTATATATTACATACTGTACATAAAATATCAAAAACTACACCAAATATGTGTTATATATACTGTAAATAAACTATCAAAAACTACAGTAATTATATTTAATATACTGTACATAAAATATCAAAAAATACACCAAATGTATATTATTTACTGTAAATAAAATATCAAAAATTACAGTAAATATATATTACACACCCTATGTAAAATATCAAAAACTACACCAAATATATATTATAAAATTCACATAAAATATCAAAAGGACACCAAATATATATCTACTGTACATAAAATATCAAAAAGTACAGTAAATATATTTCATATATTGTATATATAATATTAACTAAAAGTAAACCAAATACATTTTATATACTGTAAATAAAATATCAAAATGTACAGTAAATATATATTACATACTGTACATAAAATATCAAAATGTACACCAAATATGTGTTATATATACTCTAAATAAACTATCAAAACTACAGTAATTATATTTAATATACTGTACATAAAATATCAAAAATTACACCAAATGTATATTATTTACTGTAAATAAAATATCAAAAAGTACAGTAAGTATATATGACACACCCTATGTAAAATATCAAAAACTACACCAAATATATATTATATAATTTACATAAAATATCAAAAGGGCACCAAATATATCTTATATACTGTACATAAAATATCAAATAGTACAGTAAATATATTTCATATATTGTACATATAATATTAACTAAAAGTACACCAAATACATTTTATATACTGTAAATAAATTATCAAAATTTACAGTAAATATATATTACATACTGTACATAAAATATCAAAAAGTACACCAAATATGTGTTATATATACTGTAAATATCAAAAACTACAGTAATTATATTCAATGTACTGTATATAAAATATCAAAAATTACACCAAATGTCAATTATATACTGTAAATAAAATATCCAAAATACAGTAAATATATATTACACACCCAATGTAAAATATCCAAATTTACACCAAATATATATTATATAATTTACAAAAAATATCGGAAGGACACCAAATATATCTTATATACTGTACGTAAAATATCAAAAACTACAGTAAACATATTTCATATATTGTACATATAATATTAACTAAAAGTACACCAAATACATTTTATATTCTGTAAATGAAATATCAAAAATAACAGTAAATATATATTACATACTGTACATAAAATATCAAAAAGTACACCAAATATGTGTTATATATACTGTAATTATCAAAAACTACAGTAATTATATTCAATGTACTGTATATAAATTATCAAAAATTACACCAAATGTAAATTATATACTGTAAATAAAATATCAAAAAGGACTGTAAATATATACTATACACCCTATGTACAATATAAAAAACTACACCAAATATATATTATATAATTTACATAAAATATCAAAAGGACACCAAATATATCTTATATACTGTACATAAAATATCAAAAAGTACAGTATATATATTTCATATATTGTACATATATTGTTAAGTAAAAGTACACCAACTACATTTTGTATACCGTAAATAAAATATCAAAATGTACAGTAAATATATATTACATACTGTACATAAAATATCAAAATGTACACCAAATATGTGTAATATATACTGTAAATAAACTATCAAAAACTACACTAATTATATTTAATATACTGTACATATAATATCAAAAATTACACCAAATGTATATTATATACTGTAAATAAAATATCAAAAAGTACAGTAAATATATATTACACACCCTATGTAAAATATCACAAACTACACCAAATATATATTATATAATTTACATAAAATATCAAAAGGACACAAAATATATCTTCTATACTGTACATAAAATATCAAAATGTACAGTAAATATATTTCATATATTGTATATATAATATTAACTAAAAGTACACCAAATACATTTTATATACTGTAAATAAATTATAAAAAATTACAGAAAATATATATTACATACTGTACATAAAATATCAAAAACTACACCAAATATGTGTTATATATACTGTAAATAAACTATCAAAAACTACAGTAATTATATTTAATATACTGTACATAAAATATCAAAAAATACACCAAATGTATATTATTTACTGTAAATAAAATATCAAAAATTACAGTAAATATATATTACACACCCTATGTAAAATATCAGAAACTACACCAAATATATATTATAAAATTCACATAAAATATCAAAAGGACACCAAATATATATTATCTACTGTACATAAAATATCAAAATGTACAGTAAATATATTTCATATATTGTATATATAATATTAACTAAAAGTTCACCAAATACATTTTATATACTGTAAATAAAATATCAAAAAGTACAGTAAATATATATTACATACTGTACATAAAATATCAAAATGTACACCAAATATGTGTTATATATACTCTAAATAAACTATCAAAACTACAGTAATTATATTTAATATACTGTACATAAAATATCAAAAATTACACCAAATGAATATTATTTACTGTAAATAAAATATCAAAAAGTAGAGTAAATATATATGACACACCCTATGTAAAATATCAAAAACTACACCAAATGTATATTATATAATTTACATAAAATATCAAAAGGACACCAAATATGTCTTATATACTCTACATAAAATATCAAATAGTACAGTAAATATATTTCATATATTGTACAAATAATATTAACTAAAAGTACACCAAATACATTTTATATACTGTAAATAAATTATCAAAATTTACAGTAAATATATATTACATACTGTACATAAAATATCAAAAAGTACACCAAATATGTGTTATATATACTGTAAATATCAAAAAATACAGTAATTATATTCAATCTACTGTATATAAAATATCAAAAATTACACCAAATATCAATTATATGGTGTAAATAAAATATCCAAAATACAGTAAATATATATTACACACCCAATGTAAAATATCCAAATTTACACCAAATATATATTATATAATTTACAAAAAATATCGGAAGGACACTAAATATATCTAATATACTGTACGTAAAATATCAAAAACTACAGTAAATATATTTCATATATTGTACATATAATATTAACTAAAAGTACACCAAATACATTTTATATTCTGTAAATGAAATATCAAAAATTACAGTAAATATATATTACATACTGTACATAAAATATCAAAAAGTACACCAAATATGTGTTATATATACTGTAATTATCAAAAACTACAGTAATTATATTCAATGTACTTTATATAAATTATCAAAAATTACACCAAATGTAAATTATATACTGTAAATAAAATATCAAAAAGGACAGTAAATATATACTACACACCCTTTGTAAAATATAAAAAACTACACCAGATGTATATTATATAATTTACATAAAATATCAAAAGGACACCAAATATATCTTATATACTGTACATAAAATATCAAAAAGTACAGTATATATATTTCATATATTGTACATATATTATTAACTAAAAGTACACCAAATACTTTTTCTATACTGTAAATAAAATATCAAAAATTTCAGTAAATATATATTACATACTGTACATAAAATATCAAATAGTACACCAAATACGTGTTATATATACTGTAAATAAACTATAAAAAACTACAGTAATTATATTAAATATACTGTACATAAAATATCAAAAATTACTCCAAATGTACATTATATAGTGTAAATAAAATATCCAAAATACAGTAAATATATATTACACACCCTATGTAAAATATCAAAAATTACACCAAATATATATTATACACTTTACAAAAAATATCGGAAGGACACCAAATATATCTTATATACTGTACGTAAAATATCAAAAACTACAGTAAATATATTTCATATATTGTACATATAATATTAACTAAAAATACAACAAATACATTTTGTATACTGTAAATAAAATATCAAAAACTACAGTAAATATATATTGCATACTGTACATATAATATCAAAAAGTACACCAAACGTGTTATATATACTGTAAATAAACTTTCAAAAACTACAGTAATTATATTTAATATACTTTTCATAAAATATCAAAAATTACAGCAAATGTATATCATATACTGTAAATAAAATATCAAAAAGGACAGTAAATATTTACTACACACACTATGTAAAATATCAAAAACTACACCAAATATATATTATATAATTTACATAAAATATCAAAAGAACACCAAATATAAATTATATACTGTACATAAAATATCAAAAATACAGTAAATATATTTCATATATTGTGCATATAATATTAAATAAAAGTACACCAAATACATTTTATATACTGTAAAAAAAGTATCAAAAATTACAGTAAATATATATTACATACTGTATATAAAATATCAAAAAGTACACCAAATATGTGTTATATATACTGTAATTATCAAAAACTACAGTAATTATATTCAATGTACTGTATATAAATTTTCAAAAATTACACCAAATGTAAATTATATACTGTAAATAAAATATCAAAAAGGACAGTAAATATATACTACACACCCTATGTAAAATATCAGAAACTACACCAAATATATCTTATATAATTTACATAAAATATCAAAAGGACACCAAATATATCTTATATACTGTACATAAAATGTCAAAATATACAGTAAATATATTTCATATATTGTACATATACTATTAACTAAAAGTACACCAAATACATTTTATATACTGTAAATAAAATGTCAAAAAGTACTGTAAATATATATTATATACCATATGTAAAATATCACAATCTACACAAAATATATATTATATAATTTACATAAAATATCAAAAGGACCCCAAATATATCTTATATACTGTACATAAAATATCAAAATGTACAGTAAATATATTTCATATATTGTACGTATAATATTAACTAAAAGTACACCAAATACATTTTATATAGTGTAAATAATATATCAAAAATTACAGTGAATATATATTACATACTGTAGATAAAATATCAAAAAGTACACCACATATGTGTTATATATACTGTAAATAAACTATCAAAAACTACAGTAATTATATTTAATATATTGTACATAAAATATCAAAAATTACACCAAATGTACATTATTTACTGTAAATAAATTACCAAAAAGTACAGTAAATATATATTACACACCCTATGTAAAATATCACAAACTACACCAAATATATATTATATAATTTACACAAAATATCAAAAGGACACCAAATATACCTTATATACTGTACATAAAATATCAAAATGTACAGTAAATATATTTCATATATTGTATATATAATATTAACTAAAAGTACACCGAATACATTTTATATACTGTAAAAAAAATATCAAAAATTACAGTAAATATATATTACATACTGTACATATATTATCAAAAAGTACACCAAATATGTGTTATATATACTCTAAATAAACTATGAAAAACTACGGTAATTATATTTAATATACTGTACATAAAATATCAAATATTACACCAAATGTATGTTATTTACTGTAAATAAAATATCAAAAAGTACAGTAAATATATATTACACACCATATGTAAAATATCACAATCTACAAAAAATATATACTATATAATTTACATAAAATATCAAAAGGACACCAAATACATCTTATATACTGTACATAAAATATCAAAATATACAGTAAATATATTTCATATATTGTACATATAATATTAACTAAAAGTACACCAAATACATTTTTTATAGTGTAAAAAAAATATCAAAAAGTACAGTAAATATATATTACACACCATATGTAAAATATCACAATCTACACCAAATATATATTATATAATATACATTAAATATCAAAAGGACACCAAATATATCTTATATACTGTACATAAAATATCAAAATAACAGTAAACATATTTTATATATTGTACATATAATATTAACAAAAAGTACACCAAATACATTTTATATAGTGTAAAAAAAATATCAAAATTACAGTGAATATATATTACATACTGCAGATAAAATATCAAAAAGTACACCAAATATGTGTTATATATACTGTAAATAAACTATCAAAAACTACAGTAATTATATTTAATATACTGTACATAAAATATCAGAAATTACACCTAATGTATATTATTTACTGTAAATAAAATATCAAATAGTACAATCAATATATATTACACACCCTATGTAAAATATCACAAACTACACCAAATATATATTTTATAATTTACATAAAATATCAAAAGGGCCCCAAATATACCTTTTATACTGTACATAAAATATCAAAATGTACAGTAAATATATTTCATATATTGTATATATAATATTAACTAAAAGTACACCGAATACATTTTATATACTGTCAATAAAATATCAAAAATTACAGTAAATGTAAATTACATACTGTACATATATTATCAAAAAGTACACCAAATATGTGTTACATATACTATAAATAAACTATGAAAAACTACAGTAATTATATTTAATATACTGTACAAAAAATATCAAAAATTTCACCAAATGTATGTTATTTACTGTAAATAAAATATCAAAAAGAACAGTAAATATATATGACACACCTTATGTAAAATGTCACAATCTACACCAAATATATATTATATAATTTACATAAAATATCAAAAGTACACCAAATATATCTTATATACTGTACATAAAATATCAAAATGTACAGTAAATATATTTCATATATTGTACATATAATATTAACTAACAGTACACCAAATACATTTTATATACTGTATATAAAATATCAAAAACTACAGTAAATATATATTACACACCATATGTAAAGTATCACAATCTACACCAAATATATATTATATAATTTACAGAAACTATCAAAAGGACACCAAATATATCTTATATACTGTACATAAAATATCAAAAAGTACAGTAAATATATTTCATATATTGTATATATAATATTAACTAAAAGTACAACGAATATATTTTATATACTGTAAATAAAATAGGAAAAATTACAGTAACTATATGTTAAATACTGTACATATATTATCAAAAAGTACACCAAATATGTGTTATATATTCACTAAATATACTATCAAAAACTACAGTAATTATATTTAATATACTGTACATAAAATATAAAAAATTACACCAAATGTATGTTATTTACAGTAAATAAAATATCAAAAAGTGCACTAAATATATATTACACACCATATGTAAAATATCACAATCTACACCAAATATATATTATATAATTTTCATAAGATATCAAAAGTACACCAAATATATCTTATATACTGTACATAAAATACCAAAAAGTACAGTAAATATATTTCATATATTGTACATATAATATTAACTAAAAGTACACCAAATACATTTTATATAGTGTAAATAAAATATCAAAAATTACAGTGAATATATATTACATACTGTACATAAAATATCAAAAAGTACACCAAATATGTGTTATATATACTGTAATTATCAAAAACTACAGTAATTATATTCAATGTACTGTATATAAATTTTCAAAAATTACACCAAATGTAAATTATATACTGTAAATAAAATATCAAAAAGGACAGTATATATATACTACACACCCTATGTAAAATATCAGAAACTACACCAAATATATGTTATATAATTTACATAAAATATCAAAAGGACACCAAATATATCTTATATGCTGTACATAAAATATCAAAAAGTACAGTATATATATTTCATATATTGTACATATATTATTAACTAAAAGTACACCAAATACATTTTATATACTGTAAATAAAATATCAAAAATTACAGTACATATATTACATACTGTACATAAAATATCAAAAAGTACACCAAATATGTGTTATATATACTGTAAACTATAAAAAACTTCAGTAATTATATACAATATATTGTACATAAAATATCAAAAATCACACCAAATGTATATTATATACTGTAAATAAAATATCAAAAAGGACAGTGAATATATATGACACACATTATGTTAAATATCAAAAACTACACCAAATATATATTATATAATTTACAAAAAAATATCAAAAGGACACAAAATATATCTTATATAATGTACATAAAATATCAGAAATTACACCAAATGTATATTATAAACTGTAAATAAAATATCCAAAAGGACAGTAAATATATATTACACACCCTATGTAAAATATCAAAAACTACACCAAATATATATTATATAATTTACATAAAATATCAAAAGGCCTCCAAGTATATCTTATATACTGTACATGAAATATCAAAAAGTACAGTAAATATGTTTCATACATTGTACATATAATATTAACTAAAAGTACACCAAATACATTTTATATACTGTAAATAAAATATCAAAATCCTGTAAATATATATTACAAACTTTACATAAAATATCAAAATGTACACCAAATATGTGTTATATATACTGTAAATAAACTATCAAAAACTACAGTAATTATATTTAATATACTGTACATAAAATATCAAAAATTACACCAAATATATATTATTTACTGTAAATAAAATACCAAAAAGTACAGTGAATATATATTACACACCATATGTAAAATATCACAATCTACACCAAATATATATTATATAATTTACATAAAATATCAAAAGGACACCAAATATATCTTATATACTGTACATAAAATGTCAAAATATACAGTAAATATATTTCATATATTGTACATATACTATTAACTAAAAGTACACCAAATACATTTTATATACTGTAAATAAAATGTCAAAAAGTACTGTAAATATATATTACATACCATATGTAAAATATCACAATCTACACAAAATATATATTATATAATTTACATAAAATATCAAAAGGACCCCAAATATATCTTATATACTGTACATAAAATATCAAAATGTACAGTAAATATATTTCATATATTGTACATATAATATTAACTAAAAGTACACCAAATACATTTTATATAGTGAAAATAAAATATCAAAAATTACAGTGAATATATATTACATACTGTAGATAAAATATCAAAAAGTACACCAAATATGTGTTATATATACTGTAAATAAACTATCAAAAACTACAGTAATTATGTTTAATATATTGTACATAAAATATCAAAAATTACACCAAATGTACATTATTTACTGTAAATAAATTACCAAAAAGTACAGTAAATATATATTACACACCCTATGTAAAATATCACAAACTACACCAAATATATATTATATAATTTACATAAAATCTCAAAAGGACACCAAATATACCTTATATACTGTACATAAAATATCAAAATGTACAGTAAATATATTTCATATATTGTATATATAATATTAACTAAAAGTACACCGAATACATTTTATATACTGTAAAAAAAATATCAAAAATTTCAGTAAATATATATTACATACTGTACATATATTATCAAAAAGTACACCAAATATGTGTTATATATACTCTAAATAAACTATGAAAATCTACGGTAATTATATTTAATATACTGTAAATAAAATATCAAATATTACACCAAATGTATGTTATTTACTGTAAATAAAATATCAAAAAGTACAGTAAATATATATTACACACCATATGTAAAATATCACAATCTACAAAAAATATATACTATATAATTTACATAAAATATCAAAAGGACACCAAATACATCTTATATACTGTACATAAAATATCAAAAATTACAGTAAATATATTTCATATATTGTACATATAATATTAACTAAAAGTACACCAAATACATTTTTTATTGTGTAAAAAAAATATCAAAAAGTACAGTAAATATATATTACACACCATAAGTAAAATATCACAATCTACACCAAATATATATTATATAATATACATTAAATATCAAAAGGACACCAAATATATCTTATATACTGTACATAAAATATCAAAAATAACAGTAAATATATTTCATATATTGTACATATAATATTAATTAAAGTACACCAAATACATTTTATATAGTGTAAAAAAAATATCAAAAGTTACAGTGAATATATATTACATACTGCAGATAAAATATCAAAAAGTACACCAAATATGTTTTATATATACTGTAAATAAACTATCAAAAACTACAGTAATTATATTTAATATACTGTACATAAAATATCAGAAATTACACCTAATGTATATTATTTACTGTAAATAAAATATCAAATAGTACAATAAATATATATTACACACCCTATGTAAAATATCACAAACTACACCAAATATATATTATATAATTTACATAAAATATCAAAAGGGCCCCAAATATACCTTATATACTGTACATAAAATATCAAAATGTACAGTAAATATATTTCATATATTGTACATATAATATTAACTAACACTACACCAAATACATTTTATATACTGTAAATAAAATATCAAAAACTACAGTAAATATATATTACACACCATATGTACAGTATCACAATCTACAACAAATATATATTATATAATTTACAGAAACTATCAAAAGGACACCAAATATATCTTATATACTGTACATAAAATATCAAAAAGTACTGTAAATATATTTCATATATTGTACATATAATATTAACTAAAAGTACACCAAATACATTTTATATAGCGTAAATAAAATATCAAAAATTACAGTGAATATATATTACATACTGTAGATAAAATATCAAAAAGTACACCAAATATGTGTTATATATACTGTAAATAAACTATCAAAAACTACAGTAATTATATTTAATTTACTGTACATAAAATATCAAAAATTACACCAAATGTATATTATTTACTGTAAATAAAGCACCAAAAATTACAGTAAATATCTATTACACACACTATGTAAAATATCAAAAACTACACCAAATATATATTATATAATTTACATAAAGTATCAAAAGGACTCAAAATATACCTTATATACTGTACATAAAATATCAAAATGTACAGTAAATATATTTCATATATTGTATATATAATATTAACTAAAAGTACACCGAATACATTTTATATACTGTAAATAATATATCAAAAATTTCAGTAACTATATATTACATACTGTACATATATTATCAAAAAGTACACCAAATATGTGTTATATATACTCTAAATAAACTATCAAAAACTACAGTAAGTATATTTAATATACTGTACATAAAATATAAAAAATTACACCAAATGTATGTTATTTACAGTAAATAAAATATCAAAAAGTGCAGTAAATATATATTACACACCATATGTAAAATATCACAATCTACACCAAATATAGATAATATAATTTTCATAAGATATCAAAAGTACACCAAATATATCTTATATACTGTACATAAAATACCAAAATGTACAGTAAATATATTTCATATATTGTACATATAATATTAACTAAAAGTACACCAAATACATTTTATATACTGTAAATAAAATATCAAAAATTACAGTGAATATATATTACATACTGTACATAAAATATCAAAAAGTACACCAAATATGTGTTATATATACTGTAAATAAACTATCAAAAACTACAGTAATTATATTTAATATACTGTACATTAAATATCAAAAATTACACCAAATGTATATTATTTACTGTAAATAAAATACCAAAAAGTACACTAAATATATATTACACACCCTATGTAAAATATCACAAACTACACCAAATATATATTATATAATTTACATAAAATATCAAAAGGACACCAAATATACCTTATATACTGTACATAAAATATCAAAATGTACAGTAAATATATTTCATATATTGTATATGTAATATTAACTAAAAGTACACCAAATACATTTTATATACTGTAAAGAAAATATCAAAAAGTACAGTAAATTTATATTACATACTGTACATAAAATATCAAATAGTACAACAAATATGTGTTATATACACTGTAAATAAACTATCAAAAACTACAGTAATTAAATTTAATGTACTGTACATAAAATATCAAAAATTACACCAAATGTATATTATTTACTGTAAATAAAATTTCAAAATGTACAGAAAATATATGTTACACACCATATGAAAAATATCACAATCTACACCAAATATATATTATATAATTTACATAAAATATCAAAAGGACACCAAACATATCTTATATACTGTACATAAAATATCAAAAACTACAGTAAATGTATTTCATATATTGTACATATAATATTAACGAAAAGTACACCAAATACATTTTATATAGTGTAAATAAACTTTCAAAAAGTACAGTAAATATATATTACACACCATATGTAAAATATCACAATCTACACCAAATATATATTATATAATTTACATATAATATCAAAAGGACACCAAATATATCCTATATACTGTACATAAAATATCAAAAAGTACAGTAAATATATTTCATATATTGTACATATAATATTAACTAAAAGTACACCAAATAAACTTTATATAGTGTAAATAAAATATGAAAAATTACAGTGAATATATACTACATACTGTAGATAAAATATCAAAAAGTACACCAAATATGTGTTATATATGCTGTAAATAAACTATCAAAAGCTACAGTAATTATATTTAATATACTGTACATAAAATATCAAAAATTACACCAAATGCATATTATTTACTGTAAATAAAATACCAAAAAGTACTGTAAATATATATTACACACCATATGTAAAATATCACAAACTACACCAAATATATATTATATAATTTACATAAAATATCAAAAGGACACCAAATATATCTAATATACTGTACATAAAATATCAACAAGTACAGTAAATATATTTCATATATTGCACATATAATATTAACTAAAAGAACACCAAATACATTTTATATAGTGTAAATAAAATATCAAAAAGTACAGTAAATATATATTAAATACTGTACATAAAATATAAAAAAGTTCACCAAATATGTGTTTTATATACTGTAAATAAACTATCAAAAACTACAGTAATTATATATAGTATACTGTACATAAAATATCAAAAATTACACCAAAAGTATATTATTTACTGTAAATAAAATATCAAAATTTACACTAAATATATATTACACACCATATGTAAAATATCACAATCTACACCAAATATATATTATATAATTTACAGAAACTATCAAAAGGACACCAAATATATCTTATATACTGTACATAAAATATCAAAAAGTACAGTAAATATATTTCATATATTGTACATATAATATTAACTAAAAGTACACCAAATACATTTTATATAGTGTAAATAATATATCAAAAATTACAGTGAATATATATTACATACTGTACATAAAATATCAAAAAGTACACCAAATATGTGTTATATATACTGTAAATAAACTATCAAAACCTACAGTAATTATATTTAATATACTGTACATAAAATATCAAAAATTACACCAAATGTATATTATTTACTGTAAATAAAATACCAAAAAGTACAGTAAATATATATTACACACCCTATGTAAAATATCACAAACTATACCAAATATATATTATATAATTTACATAAAATATCAAAAGGACACTAAATATATCTTATATATTGTACATAAAATATCAAAATGTACAGTAAATATATTTCATATATTGTACATGTAATATTAACTAAAAGTACACCAAATACATTTTATATAGTGTAAATAATATTTCAAAAAGTACAGTAAATATATATTACACACCATATGTAAAATATCACAATCTACACCAAATATATATTATATAATTTACATATAATATCAAAAGGACACCAAATATATCCTATATACTGTACATAAAATATCAAAAAGTACAGTAAATATATTTCATATATTGTACATATAATATTAACTAAAAGTACACCAAATAAACTTTATATAGTGTAAATCAAATATGGAATATTACAGTGAATATATACTACATACTGTACATAAAATATCAAAAAGTACACCAAATATGTGTTATATATGCTGTAAATAAACTATCAAACACTACAGTAATTATATTTAATATACTGTACATAAAATATGAAAAATTTCACCAAATGTATATTATTTACTGTATATAAAATACCAAAAAGTATAGTAAATATATATTACACACCCTATGTAAAATATCACAATCTACACCAAATATATATTATATAATTTACATAAAATATCAAAACGACAGCAAATATATGTTATATACTCTACATAAATATCAAAAAGTACAGTAAATATATTTCATACATTGTATATATAATATTAACTAAAAGTACGCCAAATACATTTTATATACTGTAAATAAAATATCAAAAAGTACAATAAATATATATTACATACTGTACAGAAAATATCAAAAGGTACACCAAATTTGTGTTATATATACTGTACATAAACTATCAAAAACTACTGTAATTATATTTAATATACTGTACATAAAATATCAAAAATTACACCAAATGAATATTATATACTGTAAATAAAATATCAAAAAGTACAGTAAATATATATTACACACCCTATGTAAAATATCAATAACTACACCAAATATATATTATATAATTTACATAAAATATCAAAAGGACACCAAATATATCTTTTATACTGTACATAAAATATCAAAAATTACAGTAAATGTATTTCATATATTGTACATATAATATTAACTAAAAGTACACAAAATACATTTTATATACTGTAAATAAAATATCAAAAAGTACAGTAAATATGTATTACATACTGTACATAAAATATCAAAAATTACACCAAATATGTGTTATATATACTGTAAATATACTATAAATTCTACAGTAATTATATTTAATATACTGTACATAAAATATGAAAAATTACACCAAATGTATATTATATACTGTAAACAAAATATCATAAAGTGCAGTAAATATATATTACACACCATATGTAAAATATCACAATCTACACAAAATATATATTATATAATTTACATAAAATATGAAAAGTACACCAAATATATCTTATATACTGTACATAAAATGTCAAAAAGTACAGTAAATATATTTCATATATTGTACATATAATATTAACTAACAGTACACCAAATACATTTTATATAGTGTAAATAAAATATCAAAAAGTACAGTAAATATATATTACATACAGTTCATAAAATATAAAAAAGTAAACCAAATATGTGTTATATATACTGTAAATAAAGTATCAAAAACTACAGTAATTATATTTAATATACTGTATATAAAATATCAAAAATTACACCAAATGTATACTATATACTGTAAATAAAATATCAAAAAGGACAGTAAATATATACTACACACCCTCTGTAAAATATCAAAAACTACACCAAATATATATTATATAATTTACATAAAATATCAAATGGACACCAAATATATCTTATATACTGTTCATAAAATATCAAAAAGTACAGGATATATATTTCATATATTGTACATATAATATTAACTGAAAGTACACCAAATACATTTTATATACTGTAAATAAAATATCAAAAAGTACAGTAAATATATATTACATACTGTACATAAAATATCAAAAGTACCCCAAATATGTGTTATATATACTGTTAATAAACTGTGAAAAACTACAGTAATTATATTTAATATACTGTACATAAAATACCAAATATTACACCAAATGTACATTATATACTGTAAATAAAATATCAAAATGAACAGTAAATATATATTACACACCATATGTAAAATATCACAATCTACACCAAATATATATTATATAATTTACATAAAATATCAAAAGGACACAAAATATACCTTATATACTGTACTTAAAATTTCAAAACTTACAGTAAATTTATTTCATATATTGTACATATAATATTAACTAAAAGTACACCAAATAAATTTTATATACTGTAAATAAAATATCAAATAGTATAGTATATATATTACATACTGTACATAAAATATCAAAAAGTACAACAAATATGTGTTATATATAGTGTACATAAACTATCAAAAACTACTGTAATTATATTTAATATACTGCCCATAAAATATCAAAATTTAAACCAAATGAATATTATATAATATAAATAAAATATCAAAAAGTACACCAAATATGTGTTATATATACTGTAAATAAACTATCAAAATCTACAATAATTATATTTAATATACTGTATATAAAATATCAAAAATTACACCAAATGTATAATATACTGTATATAAAATATCAAAAAGTACAGTAAATATATATTACACACCCTATGTAAATTATCACAAACTACACCAAATATATATTATATAATTTACATAAAATATCAAAAGGACACCAAATATATCTTATATACTGTACATAAAATGTCAAAAAGTACAGTAAATATATTTCATATATTGTACATATAATATTAACTAAAAGTACACCAAAAACATTTTATATACTGTAAATAAAATATCAAAAATTAGAGTAAATGTATATTACATGCTGTACATAAAATATCAAAAATACACCAAATATGTGTTATATATACTGTAAATAAACTATCAAAAACTACAGTAATTATATTTAATATACTCTAAATAAAATATCAATAATTACACCAAATGTATATTATTTACTGTAAATAATATATCGAAAAGGACAGGAAATATATACTACACACCCTATGTAAAATATCAAAAACTACACCAAATATATATTGTATAATTTACATAAAATATCAAAAGGACACCAAATATATCTTATATACTCTACATAAAATATCAAAATGTACAGGAAATATATTTCATATATTGTACATATAATATTAAATAAAGTACACCAAATACATTTTATATACTGTAAATAAAATATCAAAAAGTACAGTAAATATATATTACATACTGTAAATAAAATATCACAAAGTACCCCAAATATGTGTTATATATACTGTAAATAAACTTTGAAAAACTACACTAATTATATTTAATGTACTGTACATAAAATATGAAATATTACACCAAATGTATATTATATACTGTAAATAAAATATCAAAAAGTACAGTAAATATATATTACACACCATATGTAAAATATCACAATCTACACCAAATATATATTATATAATTTACATTAAATATCAAAAGGACACCAAATATATCTTATATACTGTACATAAAATATCAAAAATTACAGTAAGTATATTTCATATATTGTACATATAATATGAACTAAAAGTACACCCAATACATTTTATATACTCTAAATAAAATATCAAAATTACAGTAAATATGTATTACATACTCTACATAAAATATCAAAAAGTACACCAAATATGTGTTATATATACTGTAAATAAACTATAAAATCTGCAGTAATTATATTGAATATTCTGTACATAAAATATCAAAAATTACACCAAATGTATATTATGTACTGTAAATAAAATATCAAAAAGTACAGTAAATATATATTACACACCATATGTAAAATATCACAATCTACACCAAATATATATTACATAATTTACATAAAATATCAAAAGTACGCCAAATATATCTTATATACTGTACATAAAATATCAAAATGTACAGTAAATATATTTCATATATTGTGCATATAATATTAACTAAAAGTACACCAAATATATTTTATATAGTGTAAATAAAATATCAAATAGTACAGTAAATATGTATTACATACTGTACATAAAATATCAAAAAGTACACCTAATATGTTTTATATATACTGTTAATAAACTATCAAAAACTACAGTACTTATATTTAATATACTGTACATAAAATATCAAAAATTACACCAAATGTATAATATATACTGTAAATAAAATATCAAAAAGGACAGTAAATATATACTACACACCCTATGTAAAATATCAAAAACCACACCAAATATATATTATATAATTTACATAAAATATCAAAACGACACCAAATATATGTTATATACTGTACATAAATATCAAAAAGTACAGTAAATATATTTCATACATTGTACATATAATATTAACTAAAAGTACGCCAAATACATTATATATACTGTAAATAAAATATGAAAAAGTACAGTAAATATAAATTACATACTGTACATAAAATATCAAAAAGTACACCAAATATGTGTTATATATACTGTAAATAAGCTATCAAAAACTACAGTAATTATATTTAATATACTTTTCAAAATATATCAAAAATTACAGCAAATGAATATCATATACTGTAAATAAAATATCAAAAAGGACAGTAAATATTTACTACACACCCTATGTAAAATATCAAAAACTACACCAAATATATATTATATAATTTACATAAAATATCAAAAGGACACCAAATATATCTTTTATACTGTACTTAAAATATCAAAAAGTACAGTAAATATATTTCATATATTGTACATATATTATTCACTAAAAGTACACCAAATACATTTTATATACTGTAAATAAAATATCAAAAATTGCAGTAAATATACATTCCATACTGTATATAATATATCAAAAAGTACACCAAATATGTGTTTTATATACTCTAAATAAACTATCAAAACCTACAGTAATTATGTTTAATATACAGTACATAAAATATCAAAAATTACACCAAATGTAAATTATATACTGTAAATAATATATGAAAATTACAGTAAATATATATTACACTCTATGTAAAATATCAAAAACTGCACCAAATATATATTATATAATTTACATAACATATCAACAGAACACCAAATATATCTTATATACTGTACATAAAACATAAGAAAATACAGTAAATATATTACATATATTGTACATATAATATTAACTAAAAGTACACCAAATACATTTTATATTCTGTATATAAAATTTCAAAAATTACAGTAAATATATATTACATACTGTACATAAAATATCAAAAAGTACACCAAATATGTGTTATATATACTGTAAACTATCAAAAACTACAGTAATTATATTTAATATACTGTACATAAAATATCAAAAATCACACCAAATGTATATTATATACCGTAAATAAAATATCAAAAAGGACAGTGAATATATATGACACACACTATGTAAAATATCAAAAACTACACCAAATATATATTATAAAATTTACAATAAATATCAAAAGGACACAAAATATATCTTATATCCTGTACATAAAATATCAAAAAGTACAGTAAATATATTTCATATATTGTACATATAATATTAACTAAAAGTACACCAAATACATTTTATATACTGTAAATAAATTATCAAAAATTACAGTAACTATATATTACATACTGTACATATATTATCAAAAAGTACACCAAATATGTGTTATATATATGCTCTAAATAAACTATCAAAAACTACAGTAATTATATTTAATATACTGTACATAAAATATAAAAAATTACACCAAATGTATGTTATTTACAGTAAATAAAATATCAAAAAGTGCAGTAAATATATATTACACACCATATGTAAAATATCACAATCTACACCAAATATATATTATATAATTTTCATAAGATATCAAAAGTACACCAAATGTAACTTATATACTGTACATAAAATACCAAAAAGTACAGTAAATATATTTCATATATTGTACATATAATATTTACTAAAAGTACACCAAATACATTTTATATAGTGTAAATAAAATACCAAAAATTACAGTGAATATATATTACATACTGTACATAAAATATCAAAAAGTACACCAAATATGTGTTATATATACTGTAAATAAACTATCAAAAACTACAGTAATTATATTTAATATACTGTATATAAAATATCAAAAATTACACCAAATGTATATTATTTACTGTAAATAAAATACCAAAAAGTACAGTAAATATATATTACACACCCTATGTAAAATATCACAAACTACACCAAATATATATTATATAATTTACATAAAATATCAAAAGGACACCAAATATACCTTATATACTCTACATAATATACCAAAATGTACAGTAAATATATTTCATATATTGTACATATAATATTAACTAAAAGTACACCAAATACATTTTATATACTATAAATAAAATATCAAAAATACAGTAAATTTATATTACATACTGTACATAAAATATCAAATAGAACAACAAATATGTGTTATATACACTGTAAATAAACTATCAAAATCTACAGTAATTAAATTTAATATACTGTACATAAAATATCAAAAATTACACCAAATGTATATTATTTACTCTAAATAAAATATCAAAATGTACAGTAAATATATATTACACACCATATGAAAAATATCACAATCTACACCAAATATATATTATATAATTTACATAAAATATCAAAAGGACACAAATCATATCTTATATACTGTACATAAAATATCAAAAAGTACAGTAAATATATTTCATATATTGTACATATAATATTAACTAAAAGTACAGCAAATACATTTTATATAGTGTAAATAAACTTTCAAAAAGTACAGTAAACTTATATTACACACCATATGTAAAATATCACAATCTACATCAAATATATATTATATAATTTACATGTAATATCAAAAGGACACCAAATATATCCTATATACTGTACATAAAATATAAAAAAGTACAGTAAATATATTTCATATATTGTACATATAATATTAACTAAAAGTACACCAAAAAACTTTATATAGTGTAAATAAAATAGGAAAAATTACAGTGAATATATACTACATACTGTACATAAAATATCAAAAAGTACACCAAGTATGTGTTATATATATTGTAAATAAACTATCAAAAACTACAGTAATAATGTTTAATATATATTACATAAAATATCAAAAATGAAACCAAGTGTATACTAGATACTGTAAATAAAATATCAAAAAGGACAGTAAATATATATGACACACCCTATGTAAAAGATCAAAAACTACACCAAATATATATTATTTAATTTACATAAAATATCAGAAGGACACCAAATATATCTTATATACTGTACATAAAATATCAAAAGGTACAGTAAATATATTTCATATATTGTACAAATAATAATAACTAAAAGTAAACCAAATACATTTTATATACTGTAAATAATATATCAAAAAGTACAGTAAATATATATTACATACTGTATATAAAATAACAAAAAGTACACCAAACATGTGTTATATATACTGTAAATAAACTATCAAAAACTACAGTAATTATATTTAATATACTGTACATAAAATATCAAAAATTACACCAAATGTATATTATTTACTGTAAATAAAATATCAAAAAGTACAGTAAATATATACTGCACGCCTTTTGTAAAATATCAAAACTACACCAAATATATATTGTATAATTTACATAAAATATCAAAAGGCCACCAAATATATCTTATATACTGTACAAAAAAATATCAAAAAGAACAGAAAATATATTTCAAATATTGTACATATAAGACTAACTGAAATTACACCAAATACATTTTTATACTGAAAATAAAATGTCAAAAAGTACAGTAAATATATATTACATTCTGTACATAAGATATCAAAAAGTACACCAAATATGTGTTATATGTACTGTAAATAAACTATCAAAATCTACACAAATTATATTTAATATAATGTATATTAAATATCAAAAATTACACCACATGTATATTATAAATTGTAAATAAACTGTCAAAAAGTACAGTAAATATATACTACACACCCTATGTAAAATATCAAAAACTACACCAAATATATATTATATAATTTACATAAAATATCAAAAGGACACCAAATATATCTTATATACTGTACATAAAATATCAAAATGTACAGTAACTATATTTCATATATTGTATATATAATATTAACTAAAAGTACACCAAATACATTTTATATACTGTAAAAAAATATCAAAAAGTACTGTAAATGTATATTACATACTGTAAGTAAAATATCAAAAAGTACACCAAATATGTGTTAGATATACTGTAAAAAAAATATCACAAACTACAGTAATTTTATTTAATGTACTGTACATAAAATATCAAAAATTACACCAAATGTATATTATATACACTAAATAAAATATGAAAAAGGACAGTAAATATATATTACACTCTATGTAAAATAACAAAAACTACACCAAATATATATTATATAATTTACATAAAATATCAGAAGTACACCAAATATATATTATATACTGTACATAAAATATCAAAAAGTACAGTAAATATATTTCATATATTGTACATATAATATTAACTAAAAGTACACCAAATACATTTTATAAACTGTAAATAAAATATCAAAACACAGTAAATATATATTACATACTGTACATAAAATATCAAAAAGTACACCAAATATGTGTTATATATACTCTAAATAAACTATCAGAAACTACAGTAATTATATATAATATAGTGTACATAAAATATCAAAAATTACACTAAATGTATAATATAAACTGTAAATAAAATATCAAATAGGACAGTAAATATATACGACACACCCTATGTAAAATATCAAAAACTACACCGAATATATATTATATAATTTACATAAAATATCAAAAGGACACCAAATATATCTTATATACTGTACATAAAATATCAAAATGTACAGTAACAATATTTTATATATTGTACATATAATATTAACTAAAAGTACACCAAATATATTTTATATACTGTAAATGAGATATCAAAAAGTACAGTAAATATATATAACATAATGTACCAATTATATCAAAAAGTACACAAAACATGTGTTATATATACTGTAAATAAATTATCAAAAACTACAGTACCTATATTTAATATACTGCACATAAAATATCAAAAATTACACCAAATGTATATTATATACTGTAAATAAAATATCAAAAAGACAGGAAATACATACTACACACCCTATGTAATATATCGAAAACTACACCAAATATATATTATATAATTTACATAAAATATCAAAAGGACACCAAAGATATCTTATATACCGTACATAAAATATCAAAAATTACAGTAAATACATTTCATATATTGTACATATATTAACTAAAAGTACACCAAATACATTTTATATACTGTAAATAAAATATCAAAAAGTACAGTAAATATATATTACATACTGTACATAATATATCAAAAAGCACACCAAATATGTGTTATATATCCTGTAAAAAAACTGTCAAAAACTACAGTAATTATATTTAATATTCTGTTCATAAAATATCAAAAACTACACCAAATGTATATTATATACTGTAAATAAAATATCAAAAGAAAGTAAATATATATGACACACCTTTTCTAAAATATCAAAAACTACACCAAATATATATTAAATAATTTATATAAAATATCAAAAGACCACCAAATATATCTTATATACTGTACACAAAATATCAAAATGTACAGTAAATATGTTTCATATATTGTAAATATAATATTAACTAAAAGTACACCAAATACATTTTATACACTGTAAATAAGATATCAAAACGTACAGTAAATATATATTACATACTGTACATAAAATATCAAAAAGTACACCAAATATGTGTTATATATACTGTAAATAAACTATCAAAAACTACAGTAACTATATTTAATATGCTGTACATAAAATATCAAAGATTACACCAAATGTATATTATAAACTGTAAATAATATATCAGAAAGGACAGTAAATATATACTACACACCCTATGTAAAATATCAAAAACTACACCAAATATACATTATATAACTTACATAAAATATCAAAAGGACACCAAGTATCTCTTATATACTGTACATAAAATATCAAAAAGTACAGTAAATACTTTTCATATATTGTACATATAATATTAAGTAAAAGTACACCAAATACATTTTATATACTGTAAATAAAATATCAAAAAGTACAGTAAATACATATTACATACTGTACATAATATATCAAAAACTATACCAAATATGTGTTATATATACTGTAAATAAACTATCAAAAACTACAGTAATTATATTTAGTATACTGTACGTAAAATATTCAAAATTACACCAAATATATATTATATACTGTAAATAAAATATCAAAAAGGACAGTAAATATATATGACACACCCAATGTAAAATATCAAATACTACACCAAATATATATTATATAATTTACATAAAATATCAAAAGGACACCAAATATATCCTATATACCGTACATAAAATATCAAAAAGTACAGTAAATGTATTTCATATACTGTATATATAATATTAACTAAAAGTACACCAAATACATTTTATATACTGTAAATAAAATATCAAAAAGTACAGTGATTATATCACATACTGTACATAAAATATCAAAAAGTACACCAAATATGTTTTATGTATACTGTAAATAAACTATCAAAAACTACAGTAATTACATTGAATATACTGTATATAAAATATCAAAAATTACACCATATATATATTATATAGTCTTAATAATATATGAAAAAGGACTGTAAATGTATATTACACTCTACGTAAATTATCAAAAACTACACCAAATATATATTATATGATTCACATAAAATATCAAAAGGACACCAAATATATGTTATATACTGTACATAAAATATCAAAAAGAACAGTAAATATATTTCATGTATTGTACATATAATATTAACTAAAAGTACACCAAATACATTTCATATAATGTAAACAAAATTTCAAAATGTACAGTTAATATATGTTACATACTGTAAATAAAATATCAAAAAGTACACAAAAGATCTGCTATATATACTGTAAATAAACTATCAAAAGTACAGTATTTATGTTTAATATACGGTACATAAAATACAGAAATTACACAAAATGTATATTATATACTGTAAATAAAATATCAAAAAGTACAGTAAATATATATGACACACCCTATGTAAAATCTCAAAAACTACACCAAATATATATTATATAATTTACATAAAATATGAGAAGGCCAACAAATATATCTTATATACAGTACATAAAATATCAAAAATTACAGTAAATATGTTTCATATATTGTACATATAATATTAACTAAAAGTACACCAAATGCATTTTATATACTGTAAATAAAGTATCAAAAAGTACAGTAAATATATATGACATACTGTACATAAAATATCAAAAAGTACCCCAAATATGTGTTATATGTACTGTAAATAAACTATCAAAAACTACAGTAATTATATTTAATATACTGTACATAAAATGTCAAAAATTACTCCAAATGTACATTATATAGTGTAAATAATATATCCAAAATACAGTAAATATATATTACACACCCTATGTAAAATATCAAATATTACACCAAATATATATTATATAATTTACAAAAAATATCGGAAGGACACCAAATATCTCCTATATACTGTACGTAAAATATCAAAAACTACAGTAAATACATTTAATATACTGTACATAAAATATCAAAAATTACACCAAATGTATATTATATAGTGTAAAGAAAATATCAAAAAGGACGCTAAATATATATTACACACCCTATGTAAAATATCAAAAACTACACCAAATATATATTATATAATTTACATAAAGTATCAAAAGGCCACCAAATATATCTTATATACTGCACATAAAATATCAAAAACTACAGTAAATATGTTTCATATATTGTACATATAATATTAACTAAAAGTACAGCAAATACATTTTATATACTGTAAATAAAATTTCAAAAGTTCAGTAAATATATATTACATACTGTACATAAAATATCAAAAAGTACACCAAATATTAGTTATATATACTGTAAATAAACTATCAAAAACTACAGTAATTATATTTAATATACTGGACTTAAAATATCAAAAATTACACCAAATGTATATTATATACTCTAAATAAAATACGAAAAAGGACAGTAAATATATATTACACTCTATGTAAATTATCAAAAACTACACAAAATATGTATTATATAATTTACATAAAATATCAAAAGGACACCAAGTATACCTTATATATGCTACATAAAATATCAAAAAGTACAGTAAATATATTTCATATATTGTACATATAATATTTACGAAAAGTACACCAAATACATTTTATATACGGTAAATAAAATATCAAAAATTCCAGTAAATATACATTACATACTGTACATAATATATCAAAAATTACACCAAATATGTGTTATATATACTCTAAATAAACTATCAAAAACTACAGTAATTATGTTTAATATACACTACATAAAATATCAAAAATTACACCTAATGTATATTATATACTGTAAATAAAATATGAAAATTACAGTAAATATATATTACACTCTATGTAAAATATCAAAAACTGCACCAAATAAATATTATTTAATTTACATAAAATATCAACAGTACACCAAATATAGCTTCTATAATGTACATGAAATATCAAAAAGTACAGTAAATATATTTCATATATTGTACCTATATTAACTAAAAGTACACCAAATACATTTTATATACTGTAAATAATATATCAAAAAGTACAGTAAATATATATTACATACTGTACATAAAATATCAAAAAGTACACCAAATATGTGTTATATATATTGTAAATATCAAAAACTACAGTAATTATATTCAATCTACTGTATATAAAATATCAAATATTACACCAAATGTAAATTATATACTGTAAATAAAATATCCAAAATACAGTAAATATATATTACACACCCTATGTAAAATATCCAAATTTACACCAAATATATATTATATAATTTACAAAAAATATCGGAAGGACACCAAATATATCTTATATACTGTACGTAAAATATCAAAACCTACAGTAAATATATTTCATATATTGTACATATAATATTAACTAAAAGTACACCAAATACTTTTTATATACTGTAAATAAAATATCAAAAATTACAGTAAATATATATAACATACTGTACATAAAATATCAAAAAGTACACCAAATATGTGTTATATATAATGTAATTATCAAAAACTACATTAATTATATTCAATGTACTGTATATAAATTATCAAAAATTACACCAAATGTAAATTATATACTGTAAATAAAATATCAAAAATGACAGTAAATACATACTACACACCCTATGTAAAATATCAAAAACTACACAAAATATATATTGTATAATTTACATAAAATATCAAAAGGACACCAAATATATCTTATATACGGTACATAAAATATCAAAAAGTACAGTATATCTATTTCATATATTGTACATATATTATTAACTAAAAGTACACCAAATACATTTTATATACTGTAAAGAAAATATCAAAAAGTACAGTAAATATATATTACATACTGTACATAAAATATCAAAAAGTACACCAAATATGTGTTATATATACTGTAAATAAACCATCAAAACTACACTAATTATATTTAATATACTGTACATAAAATATCAAAAATTACACCAAATGTATATTATATACTCTAAATAAGATATCAAAAAGTACAGTAAATATATATTACACACCCTATGTTAAATATCACAAACTACACAAAATATATATTATATAATTTACATAAAATATCAAAAGGACACCAAATATATCTTATATACTGTAAATAAAATATCAAAAAGTACAGTAAATATATTTCATATATTGTACATATGATATTAACTAAAAGTTCACCAAATACATTTTATATACTGTATATAAAATATCAAAAATTACACTAAATATATATTACATACTGTACATAAAATATCAAAAAGTACACCAAATATGTGTTATATATACTGTAAACTATCAAAAAGTACAGTAATTATATTTACTATACTGTACATAAAATTTCAAAAATCACACCAAATGTATATTATATACCGTAAATAAAATATCAAAAAGGACAGTGAATATATATGACACACACTATGTAAAATATCAAAAACTACACAAAATATATATTATATAATTTACAATAAATATCAAAAGGACACCAAATATATCTTATATACTGTACATAAAATATCAAAAAGAATAGTAAATATATTTCAAATATTGTACATATAATATTAACTAAAAGTACACCAAATACATTTTATATACTGTAAATAAAATATCAAAAATTACAGTAAATATATATTACATACTGTACATAAAATATCAAAAAGTACACCAAATATGTGTTATATGTACTGTAAACTATCAAAAACTACAGTAATTATATTTAATATACTGTACATAAAATATCAAAAATTACACAAAATGTATATTATATACTGTAAATAAGATATCAAAAATAGGGTAAATATATATTACACACCCTATGTAAAATATCACAAACTACACCAAATATATATTATATAATTTACATAAAATATCAAAAGGACACCAAATATATCTTATATACTGTACATAAAATATCAAATAGTACAGTAAATATATTTCATATATTGTACATATAATATTAACTAAAAGTACACCAAATACATTTTATATACTGTAAATAAAATATCAAAATGTACACTAAATATATATTACATACTGTACATAAAATATCAAAAAGTACACCATATATGTGTTATATATACTGTAAATAAACTATCAAAAACTACAGTAATTATATTCAATATACTGTACATAAAATATCAAAAATTACTTGAAATGTACATTATATAGTGTAAATAAAATATCCAAAATACATTAAATATATATTACACACACTATGTAAAATATCCAAATTTACACCAAATATATATTATATAATTTACAAAAAATATCGGAAGGACACCAAATATATCTTATATACTGTAGGTAAAATAAGAAAAACTCCAGTAAATATATTTCATATATTATACATATAATATTAACTAAAAGTACACCAAATACATTTTATATACTGTAAAAAAAATATCAAAAATTACAGTAAATATATATTACATACTGTACATAAAATATCAAAAAGTACACCAAATAAGTGTTATACATATTGTAATTATCAAAAACTACAGAAATTATATTCAATGTACGGTATAGAAATTATCAAAAATTACACAAAATGTAAATTATATACTGTATAAAAAATATCAAAAAGGCCAGTAAATATATACTACACACCCTATGTAAAATATCAAAAACTACACCAAATATATATTATATAATTTACATAAAATATCAAAAGGACACCAAATATATCTTATATACTCTACATAAAATATCAAAATGTACAGTATATATATTTCATATATTGTACATATATTATTGACTAAAAGTACACCAAATACATTTGATATACTGTAAATAAAATATCAAAAATTACAGTAAATATATATTACATACTGTACATAAAATATCAAAAAGTACACCAAATATGTGTTATATATACCGTAAACTATCAAAAACTTCAGTAATTATATATAATATGCTGTACATAAAATATCAAAAATCACACCAAATATATATTATATACTGTAAATTAAATATCAAAAAGGACACTGAATATATATGACACACACTATGTAATATATCAAAAACTACACCAAATATATATTATATAATTTACAATAAATATCAAAAGGACACCAAATGTATCCTATATACAGTACGTAAAATATCAAAAAATACGGTAAATATATTTCATATATTGAACATATAACATTAACTAAAAGTACACCAAATACATTTCATATACTGTAAATAAAATATCAAAAAGTACAGTAAATATATATTACATACTGTACATAAAATATCAAAAAGTACACCAAATATGTGTTATATATACTGTAAATAAACTATCAAAAACTACACTAATTATATTTAATATACTGTACATAAAATATCAAAAATTACACCAAATGTATATTATACACTGTAAATAAAATATCAAAAAGTACAGTAAATATATATTACACACCCTATGTAAATTATCACAAACTACACCAAATATATATTATATAATTTACATAAAATATCAAAAGGACACCAAATATATCTTATATACTGTACATAAAATGTCAAAATATACAGTAAATATATTTCATATATCGTACATATACTATTAACTAAAAGTACACCAAATACATTTTATATACTGTAAATAAAATGTCAAAAAGTACTGTAAATATATATTACATACCATATGAAAATATCACAATCTACACAAAATATATATTATATAATTTACATAAAATATCAAAAGGACCCCAAATATATCTTATATACTGTACATAAAATATCAAAATGTACAGTAAATATATTTCATATATTGTACATATAATATTAACTAAAAGTACACCAAATACATTTTATATAGTGTAAATAAAATATCAAAAATTACAGTGAATATATATTACATACTGTAGATAAAATATCAAAAAGTACACCAAATATGTGTTATATATACTGTAAATAAACTATCAAAAACTACAGTAATTATGTTTAATATATTGTACATAAAATATCAAAAATTACACCAAATGTACATTATTTACTGTAAATAAATTACCAAAAAGTACAGTAAATATATATTACACACCCTATGTAAAATATCACAAACTACACCAAATAAATATTATATAATTTACATAAAATCTCAAAAGGACACCAAATATACCTTATATACTGTACATAAAATATCAAAATGTACAGTAAATATATTTCATATATTGTATATATAATATTAACTAAAAGTACACCGAATACATTTTATATACTGTAAAAAAAATATCAAAAATTTCAGTAAATATATATTACATACTGTACATATATTATCAAAAAGTACACCAAATATGTGTTATATATACTCTAAATAAACTATGAAAATCTACGGTAATTATATTTAATATACTGTACATAAAATATCAAATATTACACCAAATGTATGTTATTTACTGTAAATAAAATATCAAAAAGTACAGTAAATATATATTACACACCATATGTAAAATATCACAATCTACAAAAAATATATACTATATAATTTACATAAAATATCAAAAGGACACCAAATACATCTTATATACTGTACATAAAATATCAAAAATTACAGTAAATATATTTCATATATTGTACATATAATATTAACTAAAAGTACACCAAATACATTTTTATAGTGTAAAAAAAATATCAAAAAGTACAGTAAATATATATTACACACCATATGTAAAATATCACAATCTACACCAAATATATATTATATAATATACATTAAATATCAAAAGGACACCAAATATATCTTATATACTGTACATAAAATATCAAAAATAACAGTAAATATATTTCATATATTGTACATATAATATTAACTAAAAGTACACCAAATACATTTTATATAGTGTAAAAAAAATATCAAAAGTTACAGTGAATATATATTACATACTGCAGATAAAATATCAAAAAGTACACCAAATATGTGTTATATATACTGTAAATAAACTATCAAAAACTACAGTAATTATATTTAATATACTGTACATAAAATATCAGAAATTACACCTAATGTATATTATTTACTGTAAATAAAATATCAAATAGTACAATAAATATATATTACACACCCTATGTAAAATATCACAAACTACACCAAATATATATTATATAATTTACATAAAATATCAAAAGGGCCCCAAATATACCTTATATACTGTACATAAAATATCAAAATGTACAGTAAATATATTTCATATATTGTATATATAATATTAACTAAAAGTACACTGAATACATTTTATATACTGTCAATAAAATATCAAAAATTACAGTAAATATAAATTACATACTGTACATATATTATCAAAAAGTACACCAAATATGTGTTATATATACTGTAAATAAACTATGAAAAACTACAGTAATTATATTTAATATACTGTACAAAAAATATCAAAAATTTCACCAAATGTATGTTATTTACTGTAAATAAAATATAAAAAAAACAGTAAATATATATGACACACCTTATGTAAAATATCACAATCTACACCAAATATATATTATATAATTTACATAAAATATCAAAAGTACACCAAATATATCTTATATACTGTACATAAAATATCAAAATGTACAGTAAATATATTTCATATATTGTACATATAATATTAACTAACAGTACACCAAATACATTTTATATACTGTAAATAAAATATCAAAAACTACAGTAAATATATATTACACACCATATGTAAAGTATCACAATCTACACCAAATATATATTATATAATTTACAGAAACTATCAAAAGGACACCAAATATATCTTACATACTGTACATAAAATATCAAAAAGTACAGTAAATATATTTCATATATTGTACATATAATATTAACTAAAAGTACACCAAATACATTTTATATAGCGTAAATAAAATATCAAAAATTACAGTGAATATATATTACATACTGTAGATAAAATACCAAAAAGTACACAAAATATGTGTTATATATACTGTAAATAAACTATCAAAAACTACAGTAATTATATTTAATTTACTGTACATAAAATATAAAAAATTACACCAAATGTACATTATTTACTGTAAATAAAGCACCAAAAATTACAGTAAATATATATTACACACACTATGTAAAATATCAAAAACTACACCAAATATATATTATATAATTTACATAAAATATCAAAAGGACACAAAATATACCTTATATACTGTACATAAAATATCAAAATGTACAGTAAATATATTTCATATATTGTATATATAATATTAACTAAAAGTACAACGAATATATTTTATATACTGTAAATAAAATATGAAAAATTACACTAACTATATATTACATACTGTACATATTTTATCAAAAAGTACACCAAATATGTGTTATATATACACTAAATAAACTATCAAAAACTACAGTAATTATATTTAATATACTGTACATAAAATATAAAAAATTACACCAAATGTATGTTATTTACAGTACATAAAATATCAAAAAGTGCACTAAATATATATTACACACAATATGTAAAATATCACAATCTACACCAAATATATATTATATAATTTTCATAAGATATCAAAAGTACACCAAATATATCTTATATACTTTACATAAAATAACAAAAAGTACAGTAAATATATTTCATATATTGTACATATAATATTAACTAAAAGGACACCAAATACATTTCATATAGTGTAAATAAAATATCAAAAATTACAGTGAATATATATTACATACTGCAGATAAAATATCAAAAAGTACACCAAATATGTGTTATATATACTGTAAATAAACTATCAAAAACTACACTAATTATATTTAATATACTGTACATAAAATATCAAAAATTACACCAAATGTATATTATACACTGTAAATAAAATATCAAAAAGTACAGTAAATATATATTACACACCCTATGTAAATTATCACAAACTACACCAAATATATATTATATAATTTACATAAAATATCAAAAGGACACAAAATATATCTTCTATACTGTACATAAAATATCAATATGTACAGTAAATATATTTCATATATTGTATATATAATATTAAATAAGTACACCAAATACATTTTATATACTGTAAATAAATTATAAAAAATTACAGAAATTATATATTACATACTGTACATAAAATATCAAAAACTACACCAAATATGTGTTATATATACTGTAAATAAACTATCAAAAACTACAGTAATTATATTTAATATACTGTACATAAAATATCAAAAAATACACCAAATGTATATTATTTACTGTAAATAAAATATCAAAAATTACAGCAAATATATATTACACACCCTATGTAAAATATCAAAAACTACACCAAATATATATTATAAAATTCACATAAAATATCAAAAGGACACCAAATATATATTATCTACTGTACATAAAATATCAAAAAGTACAGTATATATATTTCATATATTGTATATATAATATTAACTAAAAGTAAACCAAATACATTTTATATACTGTAAATAAAATATCAAAAACTACAGTAAATATATATTACATACTGTACATAAAATATCAAAATGTACACCAAATACGTGTTATATATACTCTAAATAAACTATCAAATCTACAGTAATTATATTTAATATACTGTACATAAAATATCAAAAATTACACCAAATGTATATTATTTACTGTAAATAAAATATCAAAAAGTACAGTAAGTATATATGACACACCCTATGTAAAATATCAAAAACTACACCAAATATATATTATATAATTTACATAAAATATCAAAAGGGCACCAAATATATCTTATATACTGTACATAAAATATCAAATAGTACAGTAAATATATTTCATATATTGTACATATAATATTAACTAAAAGTACACCAAATACATTTTATATACTGTAAATAAATTATCAAAATTTACAGTAAATATATATTACATACTGTACATAAAATATCAAAAAGTACACCAAATATGTGTTATATATACTGTAAATATCAAAAACTACAGTAATTATATTCAATGTACTGTATATAAAATATCAAAAATTACACCAAATGTCAATTATATGGTGTAAATAAAATATCCAAAATACAGTAAATATATATTACACACCCAATGTAAAATATCCAAATTTACACCAAATATATATTATATAATTTACAAAAAATATCGGAAGGACACCAAATATATCTAATATACTGTACGTAAAATATCAAAAACTACAGTAAATATATTTCATATATTGTACATATAATATTAACTAAAAGTACACCAAATACATTTTATATTCTGTAAATGAAATATCAAAAATTACAGTAAATATATATTACATACTGTACATAAAATATCAAAAAGTACACCAAATATGTGTTATATATACTGTAATTATCAAAAACTACAGTAATTATATTCAATGTACTGTATATAAATTATCAAAAATTACACCAAATGTAAATTATATACTGTAAATAAAATATCAAAAAGGACAGTAAATATATACTACACACCCTATGTAAAATATAAAAAACTACACCAGATATATATTATATAATTTACATAAAATATCAAAAGGACACCAAATATATCTTATATACTGTACATAAAATATCAAAAAGTACAGTATATATATTTCATATATTGTACATATATTGTTAACTAAAAGTACACCAAATACATTTTCTATACTGTAAATAAAATATCAAAAATTTCAGTAAATATATATTACATACTGTACATAAAATATCAAATAGTACACCAAATACGTGTTATATATACTGTAAATAAACTATAAAAAACTACAGTAATTATATTAAATATACTGTACATAAAATATCAAAAATTACTCCAAATGTACATTATATAGTGTAAATAAAATATCCAAAATACAGTAAATATATATTACACACCCTATGTAAAATATCAAAAATTACACCAAATATATATTATACACTTTACAAAAAATATCGGAAGGACACCAAATATATCTTATATACTGTACGTAAAATATAAAAAACTACAGTAAATATATTTAATATATTGTACATATAATATTAACTAAAAATACAACAAATACATTTTGTATACTGTAAATAAAATATCAAAAACTACAGTAAATATATATTGCATACTGTACATATAATATCAAAAAGTACACAAAACGTGTTATATATACTGTAAATAAACTATCAAAAACTACAGTAATTATATTTAATATACTTTTCATAAAATATCAAAAATTACAGCAAATGTATATCATATACTCTAAATAAAATATCAAAAAGGACAGTAAATATTTACTACACACCCTATGTAAAATATCAAAAACTACACCAAATATATATTATATAATTTACATAAAATATCAAAAGAACACCAAATATAAATTATATACTGTACATAAAATATCAAAAATACAGTAAATATATTTCATATATTGTGCATATAATATTAAATAAAAGTACACCAAATACATTTTATATACTGTAAAAAAAGTATCAAAAATTACAGTAAATATATATTACATACTGTATAGAAAATATCAAAAAGTACACCAAATATGTGTTATATATACTGTAATTATCAAAAACTACAGTAATTATATTCAATGTACTGTATATAAATTTTCAAAAATTACACCAAATGTAAATTATATACTGTAAATAAAATATCAAAAAGGACAGTAAATATATACTACACACCCTATGTAAAATATCAGAACCTACACCAAATATATCTTATATAATTTACATAAAATATCAAAAGGACACCAAATATATCTTATATGCTGTACATAAAATATCAAAAAGTACAGTATATATATTTCATATATTGTACATATATTATTAACTAAAAGTACACCAAATACATTTTATATACTGTAAATAAAATATCAAAAATTACAGTACATATATTACATACTGTACATAAAATATCAAAAAGTACACCAAATATGTGTTATATATTCTGTAAACTATAAAAAACTTCAGTAATTATATACAATATATTGTACATAAAATATCAAAAATCACACCAAATGTATATTATATACTGTAAATAAAATATCAAAAAGGACAGTGAATATATATGACACACACTATGTTAAATATCAAAAACTACACGAAATATATATTATATAATTTACAATAAATATCAAAAGGACACAAAATATATCTTATATAATGTACATAAAATATCAGAAATTACACCAAATGTATATTATAAACTGTAAATAAAATATCCAAAAGGACAGTAAATATATATTACACACCCTATGTAAAATATCAAAAACTACACCAAATATATATTATATAATTTACATAAAATATCAAAAGGCCTCCAAGTATATCTTATATACTGTACATGAAATATCAAAAAGTACAGTAAATATGTTTCATACATTGTACATATAATATTAACTAAAAGTACACCAAATACATTTTATATACTGTAAATAAAATATCAAAATCCTGTAAATATATATTACATACTTTACATAAAATATCAAAATGTACACCAAATATGTGTTATATATACTGTAAATAAACTATCAAAAACTACAGTAATTATATTTAATATACTGTACATAAAATATCAAAAATTACACCAAATATATATTATATACTGTAAATAAAATATCAAAAAGGACAGTAAATATATATGACACACCCTATGTAAAATACGAAAAACTACACCAAATATATATTATATAATTTACATGAAATATCAAAAGGACACCAAATATATATTATACACTGTACATAATATATTAAAAAGTACAGTAAATATATTTAATATATTGTGCATATAATATTAACTAAATGCACACCAAATACATAATATGGACTGTAAATAAAATATCAAAAAGTACAGTAAATATATATTACATACTGTACATAAAGTATCAAAAAGTACACCAAATATGTGTTATATATACTGTAAATAAACTATCAAAAACTACAGTAATTATATTTAATATACTGTACATAAAATATCAAAAATTACACCAAATGTATATTATTTACTTTAAATAAAATATCAAAAAGTACAGTAAATATATATTACACACCCTATGTAAAATATCACAAACTACACCAAATATATATTATACAATTTGCATAAAATATCAAAAGGACACCAAATACACCTTATATACTGTACATAAAATATCAAAATGTACAGTAAATATATTTCATATATTGAACATATAATATTAACTAAAAGTACACCAAATACATTTTATATAGCGTAAATAAAATATCAAAAATTACAGTGAATATATATTACATACTGTAGATAAAATACCAAAAAGTACACAAAATATGTGTTATACATACTGTAAATAAACTATCAAAAACTACAGTAATTATATTTAATTTACTGTACATAAAATATCAAAAATTTCACCAAATGTATATTATTTACTGTAAATAAAGCACCAAAAATTACAGGAAATATATATTACACACACTATGTAAAATATGAAAAACTACACCAAATATATATTATATAATTTACATAAAATATCAAAAGGACACAAAATATACCTTATATACTGTACATAAAATATCAAAATGTACAGTAAATATATTTCATATATTGTATATATAATATTAACTAAAAGTACAACGAATATATTTTATATACTATAAATAAAATATGAAAAATTACAGTAACTATATATTAAATACTGTACATATATTATCAAAAAGTACACCAAATATGTGTTATATATTCACTAAATAAACTATCAAAAACTACAGTAATTATATTTAATATACTGTACATAAAATATAAAAAATTACACCAAATGTATGTTATTTACAGTAAATAAAATATCAAAAAGTGCACTAAATATATATTACACACCATATGTAAAATATCACAATCTACACCAAATATATATTATATAATTTTCATAAGATATCAAAAGTACACCAAATATATCTTATATACTGTACATAAAATACCAAAAAGTCCAGTAAATATATTTCATATATTGTACATATAATATTAACTAAAAGTACACCAAATACATTTTATATAGTGTAAATAAAATATCAAAAATTACAGTGAATATATATTACATACTGTACATAAAATATCAAAAAGTACACCAAATATGTGTTATATATACTGTAATTATCAAAAACTACAGTAATTATATTCAATGTACTGTATATAAATTTTCAAAAATTACACCAAATGTAAATTATATACTGTAAATAAAATATCAAAAAGGACAGTAAATATATACTACACACCCTATGTAAAATATCAGAAACTACACCAAATATATGTTATATAATTTACATAAAATATCAAAAGGACACCAAATATATCTTATATGCTGTACATAAAATATCAAAAAGTACAGTATATATATTTCATATATTGTACATATATTATTAACTAAAAGTACACCAAATACATTTTATATACTGTAAATAAAATATCAAAAATTACAGTACATATATTACATACTGTACATAAAATATCAAAAAGTACACCAAATATGTGTTATATATACTGTAAACTATAAAAAACTTCAGTAATTATATACAATATATTGTACATAAAATATCAAAAATCACACCAAATGTATATTATATACTGTAAATAAAATATCAAAAAGGACAGTGAATACATATGACACACATTATGTTAAATATCAAAAACTACACCAAATATATATTATATAATTTACAAAAAAAATCAAAAGGACACAAAATATATCTTATATAATGTACATAAAATATCAGAAATTACACCAAATGTATATTATAAACTGTAAATAAAATATCCAAAAGGACAGTAAATATATATTACACACCCTATGTAAAATATCAAAAACTACACCAAATATATATTATATAATTTACATAAAATATCAAAAGGCCTCCAAGTATATCTTATATACTGTACATGAAATATCAAAAAGTACAGTATATATGTTTCATACATTGTACATATAATATTAACTAAAAGTACACCAAATACATTTTATATACTGTAAATAAAATATCAAAATCCTGTAAATATATATTACATACTTTACATAAAATATCAAAATGTACACCAAATATGTGTTATATATACTGTAAATAAACTATCAAAAACTACAGTAATTATATTTAATATACTGTACATAAAATATCAAAAATTACACCAAATGTATATTATATACTGTAAATAAAATATCAAAAAGGACAGTAAATATATATGACACACCCTATGTAAAATACGAAAAACTACACCAAATATATATTATATAATTTACATGAAATATCAAAAGGACACCAAATATATATTATATACTGTACATAATATATTAAAAAGTACAGTAAATATATTTAATATATTGTGCATATAATATTAACTAAATGCACACCAAATACATTATATGGACTGTAAATAAAATATCAAAAAGTACAGTAAATATATATTACATACTGTACATAAAATATCAAAAAGTACACCAAATATGTGTTATATATACTGTAAATAAACTATAAAAAACTACAGTAATTATATCTAATATACTGTACATAAAATATCAAAAATTACTACACCAAATGTATATTATTTACTTTAAATAAAATATCAAAAAGTACAGTAAATATATATTACACACCCCATGTAAAATATCACAAACTACACCAAATATATATTATACAATTTACATAAAATATCAAAAGGACACCAAATACACCTTATATACTGTACATAAAATATCAAAATGTACAGTAAATATATTTCATATATTGAACATATAATATTAACTAAAAGTACAACAAATACATTTTATATAGTGTAAATAAAATATCAAAAAGTACAGTAAATATATATTACACACCATATGTAAAATATCACAATCTAGGCCAAATATATATTATATAATTTACATAAAATATCAAAAGGACACCAAATACATCTTATATAATGTACATAAAATATCAAAATGTACGGCAAATATATTTCATGTATTGTACATATAATATTAACTAAAAGTACACCAAATACATTTTATATATTGTAAATAAAATATCAAAAATTACAGTGAATATATATTACATACTGTACATAAAATATCAAAAAGTACACCAAATATGTGTTATATATACTGTAAATAAACTATCAAAAACTACAGTAATTATATTTAATATACTGTACATAAAATATCAAAAATTACACAAAATGTATATTATTTACTGTAAATAAAATAACAAAAATTACAGTAAATATATATTACACACCCTATGTAAAATATCAAAAACTACACCAAATATATATTATATAATTTACAGAAAATATCAAAAGGACACCAAATATACCTTATACACTGTACATATAATATCAAAATGTACAGTAAATATATTTCATATATTGTACATATAATATTAACTAAAAGTACACCAAATACATTTTATATACTGTAAATAAAATATCAAAAATTACAGTAAATATATATTACATACTGTACATAAAATATCAAAAAGTACACCAAATATGTGTTATATATACTGTAAATAAACTATCAAAAAATACAGTAATTATATTTAATATACTGTACATAAAATATCAAAAATTACACCAAATATATATTTTTTACTGTAAATAAAATATCAAAAAATACAGTAAATATATATTACACACCATATGTAAAATATCACAATCTACACTAAATATATATTATATAATTTACATAAAATATCAAAAGGACACCAAATATATCTTATATACTCTACAAAAAATATCAAAAAGTACAGTAAATATATTTCATATATTGTACATATAATATTAACTAAAACTACACCAAATACATTTTATATAGTGTAAATAAAATATCAAAAAGTACAGTAAATATATATTAAACACCATATGTAAAATATCACAATCTACCCCAAATATATATTATATAATTTACATAAAATATCAAAAGGACACCAAATATATCTTATATACTGTACATAAAATATCAAAATGTACAGTAAATATATTTCATATATTGTATATATAATATTAAATAAGTACACCAAATACGTTTTATATACTGTAAATAAATTATAAAAAATTACAGAAATTATATATTACATACTGTACATAAAATATCAAAAACTACACCAAATATGTGTTATATATACTGTAAATAAACTATCAAAAACTACAGTAATTATATTTAATATACTGTACATAAAATATCAAAAAATACACCAAATGTATATTATTTACTGTAAATAAAATATCAAAAATTACAGTAAATATATATTACACACCCTATGTAAAATATCAAAAACTACACCAAATATATATTATAAAATTCACATAAAATATCAAAAGGACACCAAATATATATTATCTACTCTACATAAAATATCAAAAAGTACAGTAAATATATTTCATATATTGTATATATAATATTAACTAAAAGTAAACCAAATACATTTTATATACTGTAAATAAAATATCAAAATGTACAGTAAATATATATTACATACTGTACATAAAATATCAAAATGTACACCAAATATGTGTTATATATACTCTAAATAAACTATCAAAACTACAGTAATTATATTTAATATACTGTACATAAAATATCAAAAATTACACCAAATGTATATTATTTACTGTAAATAAAATATCAAAAAGTACAGTAAGTATATATGACACACCCTATGTAAAATATCAAAAACTACACCAAATATATATTATATAATTTACATAAAATATCAAAAGGGCACCAAATATATCTTATATACTGTACATAAAATATCAAATAGTACAGTAAATATATTTCATATATTGTACATATAATATTAACTAAAAGTACACCTAATACATTTCATATACTGTAAAAAAAGTATCAAAAATTACAGTAAATATATATTACATACTGTATATAAAATATCAAAAAGTACACCAAATATGTGTTATATATACTGTAAATATCAAAAACTACAGTAATTATATTCAATGTACTGTATATAAAATATCAAATATTACACCAAATGTCAATTATATACTGTAAATAAAATATCCAAAATACAGTAAATATATATTACACACCCAATGTAAAATATCCAAATTTACACCAAATATATATTATATAATTTACAAAAAATATCGGAAGGACACCAAATATATCTTATATACTGTACGTAAAATATCAAAAACTACAGTAAACATATTTCATATATTGTACATATAATATTAACTAAAATTACACCAAATACATTTTATATTCTGTAAATGAAATATCAAAAATAACAGTAAATATATATTACATACTGTACATAAAATATCAAAAAGTACACCAAATATGTGTTATATATACTGTAATTATCAAAAACTACAGTAATTATATTCAATGTACTGTATATAAATTATCAAAAATTACACCAAATGTAAATTATATACTGTAAATAAAATATCAAAAAAGACTGTAAATATATACTATACACCCTATGTAAAATATAAAAAACTACACCAAATATATATTATATAATTTACATAAAATATCAAAAGGACACCAAATATATCTAATAGACTGTACATAAAATATCAAAAAGTACAGTATATATATTTCATATATTGTACATATATTGTTAAGTAAAAGTACACCAAATACATTTTGTATACCGTAAATAAAATATCAAAATGTACAGTAAATATATATTACATACTGTACATAAAATATCAAAATGTACACCAAATATGTGTAATATATACTGTAAATAAACTATCAAAAACTACACTAATTATATTTAATATACTGTACATATAATATCAAAAATTACACCAAATGTATACTATATACTGTAAGTAAAATATCAAAAAGTACAGTAAATATATATTACACACCCTATGTAAAATATCACAAACTACACCAAATATATATTATATAATTTACATAAAATATCAAAAGGACACAAAATATATCTTCTATACTGTACATAAAATATCAAAATGTACAGTAAATATATTTCATATATTGTATATATAATATTAACTAAAAGTACACCAAATACATTTTATATACTGTAAATAAATTATAAAAAATTACAGAAAATATATATTACATGCTGTACATAAAATATCAAAAACTACACCAAATATGTGTTATATATACTGTAAATAAACTATCAAAAACTACAGTAATTATATTTAATATACTGTACATAAAATATCAAAAAATACACCAAATGTATATTATTTACTGTAAATAAAATATCAAAAATTACAGTAAATATATATTACACACCCTATGTAAAATATCAGAAACTACACCAAATATATATTATAAAATTCACATAAAATATCAAAAGGACACCAAATATATATTATCTACTGTACATAAAATATCAAAAAGTACAGTAAATATATTTCATATATTGTATATATAATATTAACTAAAAGTACACCAAATACATTTTATATACTGTAAATAAAATATCAAAAAGTACAGTAAATATATATTACATACTGTACATAAAATATCAAAATGTACACCAAATATGTGTTATATATACTCTAAATAAACTGTCAAAACTACAGTAATTATATTTAATATACTGTACATAAAATATCAAAAATTACACCAAATGTATATTATTTAGTGTAAATAAAATATCAAAAAGTAGAGTAAATATATATGACACACCCTATGTAAAATATCAAAAACTACACCAAATGTATATTATATAATTTACATAAAATATCAAAAGGACACCAAATATGTCTTATATACTGTACGTAAAATATCAAATAGTACAGTAAATATATTTCATATATTGTACATATAATATTAACTAAAAGTACACCAAATACATTTTATATACTCTAAATAAATTATCAAAATTTACAGTAAATATATATTACATACTGTACATAAAATATCAAAAAGTACACCAAATATGTGTTATATATACTGTAAATATCAAAAAATACAGTAATTATATTCAATCTACTGTATATAAAATATCAAAAATTACACCAAATATCAATTATATGGTGTAAATAAAATATCCAAAATACAGTAAATATATATTACACACCCAATGTAAAATATCCAAATTTACACCAAATATATATTATATAATTTACAAAAAATATCGGAAGGACACCAAATATATCTAATATACTGTACGTAAAATATCAAAAACTACAGTAAATATATTTCATATATTGTACATATAATATTAACTAAAAGTACACCAAATACATTTTATATTCTGTAAATGAAATATCAAAAATTACAGTAAATATATATTACATACTGTACATAAAATATCAAAAAGTACACCAAATATGTGTTATATATACTGTAATTATCAAAAACTACAGTAATTATATTCAATGTACTTTATATAAATTATCAAAAATTACACCAAATGTAAATTATATACTGTAAATAAAATATCAAAAAGGACAGTAAATATATACTACACACCCTATGTAAAATATAAAAAACTACACCAGATGTATATTATATAATTTACATAAAATATCAAAAGGACACCAAATATATCTTATATACTGTACATAAAATATCAAAAAGTACAGTATATATATTTCATATATTGTACATATATTATTAACTAAAAGTACACCAAATACATTTTCTATACTGTAAATAAAATATCAAAAATTTCAGTAAATATATATTACATACTGTACATAAAATATCAAGTAGTACACCAAATACGTGTTATATATACTGTAAATAAACTATAAAAAACTACAGTAATTATATTAAATATACTGTACATAAAATATCAAAAATTACTCCAAATGTACATTATATAGTGTAAATAAAATATCCAAAATACAGTAAATATATATTACACACCCTATGTAAAATATCAAAAATTACACCAAATATATATTATACACTTTACAAAAAATATCGGAAGGACACCAAATATATCTTATATACTGTACGTAAAATATCAAAAACTACAGTAAATATATTTCATATATTGTACATATAATATTAACTAAAAATACAACAAATACATTTTGTATACTGTAAATAAAATATCAAAAACTACAGTAAATATATATTGCATACTGTACATATAATATCAAAATGTACACCAAACGTGTTATATATACTGTAAATAAACTATCAAAAACTACAGTAATTATATTTAATATACTTTTCATAAAATATCAAAAATTACAGCAAATGTATATCATATACTGTAAATAAAATATCAAAAAGGACAGTAAATATTTACTACACACCCTATGTAAAATATCAAAAACTACACCAAATATATATTATATAATTTACATAAAATATCAAAAGAACACCAAATATAAATTATATACTGTACATAAAATATCAAAAATACAGTAAATATATTTCATATATTGTGCATATAATATTAAATAAAAGTACACCTAATACATTTTATATACTGTAAAAAAAGTATCAAAAATTACAGTAAATATATATTACATACTGTATATAAAATATCAAAATGTACACCAAATATGTGTTATATATACTGTAATTATCAAAAACTACAGTAATTATATTCAATGTACTGTATATAAATTTTCAAAAATTACACCAAATGTAAATTATATACTGTAAATAAAATATCAAAAAGGACAGTAAATATATACTACACACCCTATGTAAAATATCAGAAACTACACCAAATATATCTTATATAATTTACATAAAATATCAAAAGGACACCAAATATATCTTATATACTGTACATAAAATGTGAAAATATACAGTAAATATATTTCATATATTGTACATATACTATTAACTACAAGTACACCAAATACATTTTATATACTGTAAATAAAAGGTCAAAAAGTACTGTAAATATATATTATATACCATATGTAAAATATCACAATCTACACAAAATATATATTATATAATTTACATAAAATATCAAAAGGACCCCAAATATATCTTATATACTGTACATAAAATATCAAAATGTACAGTAAATATATTTCATATATTGTATATATAATATTAACTAAAAGTACACCGAATATATTTTATATACTGTAAAAAAAATATCAAAAATTACAGTAAATATATATTACATACTGTACATATATTATCAAAAAGTACACCAAATATGTGTTATATATACTCTAAATAAACTATGAAAAACTACGGTAATTATATTTAATATACTGTACATAAAATATCAAATATTACACCAAATGTATGTTATTTACTGTAAATAAAATATCAAAAAGTACAGTAAATATATATTACACACAATATGTAAAATATCACAATCTACAAAATATATATACTATATAATTTACATAAAATATCAAAAGGACACCAAATACATCTTATATAATGTACATAAAGAATCAAAATGTACAGTAAATCTATTTCATATATTGTACATATAATATTAACTAAAAGTACACCAAATACATTTTTTATAGTGTAAAAAAAATATCAAAAAGTACAGTAAATATATATTACACACCATATGTAAAATATCACAATCTACACCAAATATATATTATATAATATACATTAAATATCAAAAGGACACCAAATATATCTTATATACTGTACATAAAATATCAAAAATAACAGTAAATATATTTCATATATTGTACATATAATATTAACAAAAAGTACACCAAATACATTTTATATAGTGTAAAAAAAATATCAAAATTACAGTGAATATATATTACATACTGCAGATAAAATATCAAAAAGTACACCAAATATGTGTTATATATACTGTAAATAAACTATCAAAAACTACAGTAATTATATTTAATATACTGTATATAAAATATCAGAAATTACACCTAATGTATATTATTTACTGTAAATAAAATATCAAATAGTACAATAAATATATATTACACACCCTATGTAAAATATCACAAACTACACCAAATATATATTTTATAATTTACATAAAATATCAAAAGGGCCCCAAATATACCTTATATACTGTACATAAAATATCACAATGTACAGTAAATATATTTCATATATTGTATATATAATATTAACTAAAAGTACACCGAATACATTTTATATACTGTCAATAAAATATCAAAAATTACAGTAAATGTAAATTACATACTGTACATATATTATCAAAAAGTACACCAAATATGTGTTACATATACTGTAAATAAACTATGAAAAACTACAGTAATTATATTTAATATACTGTACAAAAAATATCAAAAATTTCACCAAATGTATGTTATTTACTGTAAATAAAATATCAAAAAGAACAGTAAATATATATGACACACCTTATGTAAAATATCACAATCTACACCAAATATATATTATATAATTTACATAAAATATCAAAAGTACACCAAATATATCTTATATACTGTACATAAAATATCAAAATGTACAGTAAATATATTTCATATATTGTACATATAATATTAACTAACAGTACACCAAATACATTTTATATACTGTAAATAAAATATCAAAAACTACAGTAAATATATATTACACACCATATGTAAAGTATCACAATCTACACCAAATATATATTATATAATTTACAGAATCTATCAAAAGGACACCAAATATATCTTATATACTGTACATAAAATATCAAAAAGTACAGTAAATATATTTCATATATTGTACATATAATATTAACTAAAAGTACACCAAATACATTTTATATAGTGTAAATAAAATATCAAAAATTACAGTGAATATATATTACATACTGTAGATAAAATACCAAAAAGTACACAAAATATGTGTTATACATACTGTAAATAAACTATCAAAAACTACAGTAATTATATTTAATTTACTGTACATAAAATATCAAAAATTACACCAAATGTATATTATTTACTGTAAATAAAGCACCAAAAATTACAGTAAATATATATTACACACACTATGTAAAATATCAAAAACTACACCAAATATATATTATATAATTTACATAAAATATCAAAAGGACACAAAATATACCTTATATACTGTACATAAAATATCAAAATGTACAGTAAATATATTTCATATATTGTATATATAATATTAACTAAAAGTACAACGAATATATTTTATATACTGTAAATAAAATAGGAAAAATTACAGTAACTATATATTAAATACTGTACATATATTATCAAAAAGTACACCAAATATGTGTTATATATTCACTAAATAAACTATCAAAAACTACAGTAATTATATTTAATATACTGTACATAAAATATAAAAAATTACACCAAATGTATGTTATTTACAGTAAATAAAATATCAAAAAGTGCACTAAATATATATTACACACCATATGTAAAATATCACAATCTACACCAAATATATATTATATAATTTTCATAAGATATCAAAAGTACACCAAATATATCTTATATACTGTACATAAAATACCAAAAAGTACAGTAAATATATTTCATATATTGTACATATAATATTAACTAAAAGTACACCAAATACATTTTATATAGTGTAAATAAAATATCAAAAATTACAGTGAATATATATTACATACTGTACATAAAATATCAAAAAGTACACCAAATATGTGTTATATATACTGTAATTATCAAAAACTACAGTAATTATATTCAATGTACTGTATATAAATTTTCAAAAATTACACCAAATGTAAATTATATACTGTAAATAAAATATCAAAAAGGACAGTATATATATACTACACACCCTATGTAAAATATCAGAAACTACACCAAATATATGTTATATAATTTACATAAAATATCAAAAGGACACCAAATATATCTTATATGCTGTACATAAAATATCAAAAAGTACAGTATATATATTTCATATATTGTACATATATTATTAACTAAAAGTACACCAAATACATTTTATATACTGTAAATAAAATATCAAAAATTACAGTACATATATTACATACTGTACATAAAATATCAAAAAGTACACCAAATATGTGTTATATATACTGTAAACTATAAAAAACTTCAGTAATTATATACAATATATTGTACATAAAATATCAAAAATCACACCAAATGTATATTATATACTGTAAATAAAATATCAAAAAGCACAGTGAATATATATGACACACATTATGTTAAATATCAAAAACTACACCAAATATATATTATATAATTTACAAAAAAATATCAAAAGGACACAAAATATATCTTATATAATGTACATAAAATATCAGAAATTACACCAAATGTATATTATAAACTGTAAATAAAATATCCAAAAGGACAGTAAATATATATTACACACCCTATGTAAAATATCAAAAACTACACCAAATATATATTATATAATTTACATAAAATATCAAAAGGCCTCCAAGTATATCTTGTATACTGTACATGAAATATCAAAAAGTACAGTAAATATGTTTCATACATTGTACATATCATATTAACTAAAAGTACACCAAATACATTTTATATACTGTAAATAAAATATCAAAATCCTGTAAATATATATTACATACTTTACATAAAATATCAAAATGTACACCAAATATGTGTTACATATACTGTAAATAAACTATGAAAAACTACAGTAATTATATTTAATATACTGTACATAAAATATCAAAAATTTCACCAAATGTATATTATTTACTGTAAATAACATATCATAATGTACAGTAAATATATATTTCACACCATATGTAAAATATCACAATCTACACCAAATATATATTATATAATTTACATAAAATATCAAAAGGACACAAAATATATCTTATATACGGTACATAAAATATCAAAAGTTACAGTAAATATATTTCATATATTGTAGATATAATATTAACTAAAAGTACACCAAATACATTTTATATACTGTAAATAAAATATCAAAAACTACAGTAAATATGTATTACAAACTGTACATAAAATATCAAAAAGTACACAAAATATGTGTTATATATACTGTAAATAAACTTTAAAAACTACAGTAATTATATTTAATATACTGTACATGAAATATCAAAAATTACACCAAATGTATATTATATACTCTAAATAAAATATCAAAAGGACAGTAAATATATACTACACACCCTATGTAAAATATCACAAACTACACCAAATATATATTATATAATTTACAAAAAATATCAAAAGGACACCAAATATATCTTATATACTGTACATAAAATATCAAAATGTACAGTAAATATATTTCATATATTGTGCATATAATATTAACTAAAAGTACACCAAATACATTTTATGTACTGTAAATAGAATATCAAAAGTACAGTAAATATATATTACATACTGTATATAAAATATCAAAAAGTACACCAAATATGTGTTATATATACTCTAAATAAACTATCAAAAACTAAAATAATTATATTTAATATACTGTACATAAAATATAAATAATTTCACAAAATATATTATATAGTGTAAATAAAATATCAAAAAGTACAGTAAATATATATTACACACTCTATGTAAAATATCAAAAACTACACCAAATATGTATTATATAATTTACATAAAATAGCAAAAGGACACCAAATATATCTTATATACTCTACATAAAATATCAAAATGTACAGTAAATATATTTCAAGTATTGTACATATAATATTAACTAAAAGTACACCAAATACAATTTATATACTGTAAATGAAATATCAAAAATTACAGTAAATATATATTACATAGTGTACATAAAATATCAAAAAGTACACCAAATATGTGTTATATATACGCTAAATAAACTATCAAATACTACAGTAATTACATTTAATATACTGTACATAAAATATCAAAAATTACACCAAATGTATGTTATTTACTGTAAATAAAATATCAAAAAGTAAAGTAAATATATATTACACTCTATGTAAAATATCAAGAACTAAAAATATATATTATGTAATTTACATGAAATATCAAAAGAACACCAAATATATCTTATATACTGTACATAATATATCAAAACCTTCAGTAAATATATTTCATATATTGTACACATAATATTAACTAAAAGTACACCAAATACATTTTATATACTGTAAATAAATTATCAAAAAGTACAGTTAATATATATAACATACTGTAGATAGAATATCAAAAAGTACACCAAATATGTGTTACATATACTCTAAATAAATGATCAAATCTACAGTAATTACATTTAATATACTGTACGTAAAATATCAAAAATTACACCTAATGTATATTATATACTCCAAATAAAATATGAAAAGGGACAGTAAATATATATTACGCACCCTATGTAAAATATCAAAAACTACACCAAATATATATTATATAATTTACATAAAATATCAAAAGGACACAAAATATACCTTATATACTGAACATAAAATATCAAAATGTACAGTAAATATATTTCATATATTGTACATATAATATTAACTAAAAGTACACCAAATACATTTTATATAGTGTAAATAAAATATCAAAAAGTACAGTAAATATATATTACCCTCCATATATAAAATATCTCGATCTACACCAAATATAAATTATATAATTTACATAAAATATCAAATGGACACCAAATATATCTTATATACTGTACATAAAATATCAATAAGTACAGTAAATATATTTCATATATTGTACATATAATATTACATAAAAGTACACCAAATACATTTTATATAGTGTAAATAAAATATCAAAAAGTACAGTAAATATGTATTACATACAGTACATAAAATATCAAAAAGTACACCAAATATGTGTTATGTATACTGTAAATAAACTGTAAAAAACTACAGTAATTATATTTAATATACTGTACATAAAATATCAAAAATTACACCAAATGTATATTATAAACTGTAAATAAAATATCAAAAAGGACAGTAAATATATACTACACACCCTATGTAAAATATCACAAACTACACCAAATATATATTATATAATTTACATAAAATATCAAAAGGACACCCAATATATCTTATATACTGTACATAAAATATCAAAAAGTACAGTAAATATATTTCGTATATTGTACATCTAATATTAACTAAAAGTACACCAAATACATTTTATATAGTGTAAATAATATATCAAAAATATAGTTAATATATATTACATACTGTATATAAAACATCAAAAAGTACACCAAATATGTGTTATATATACTGTAAATAAACTGTCAAAAACTACAGTAATTATATTTAATATACTGTACATAAAATATAAAAAATTACACCAAATGTATATTATATACTGTAAATAAATTATCAAATAGACAGTAAATATATATGACACACCCTATGTAAAATATCAAAAACTACACCAAATATATATTATATAATTTACATAAAATATCAAAAGGACACAAAACATATCTTATATAGTGTACATAAAATATCAAAAAGTACAGTAAATATGTTTCATATATTGGACATATAATATTACCTAAAAGTACAGCAAATACATTTTATATACTGTAAATAAAATTTCAGAAATTCTGTAAATATATATGACATACTGTACATAAAATATCAAAAAGTACACCAAATATGTGTTATATATACTGTAAATAATCTATGAAAAACTACAGTAATTATATTTACTATACTGTACATAAAATATCAAAAATTACACCAAATGTATATTATATACTCTAAATAAAATATGAAAAATGACAGTAAATATATATTACAATCTTTGTAAATTATCAAAAACTACACCTAATATATATTATATAATTTACATAAAATATCAAAAGGACACCAAATATATCTTATATACTGTACATAAAATATCATAAAGTGCAGTAAATATATTTCATATATTGTACATATAATATTAGCTAAAAGTACACCAAATACATTTTATATACTGTAAATAAAATATCAAAAATTTCATTAAATATACATTACATACTTTACATAATATATCAAAAAGTACACCAAATATGTGTTATATATACTGTTAATAAACTATCAAAAACTACAGTAATTATGTTTAATATACTGTACATTAAATATCAGAAATTACACCAAATGTATATTATATAATGTAAATAAAATATGAAAAAGTACTGTAAATATATATTACACTCTATGTAAAATATCAAAAAATACACCAAATATATATTATATAATATACATAAAATATCAAAAGTACACCAAATATATCCTATATACTCTACTTAAAATATCAAAAAGTACAGTTAATATATTTCATATATTGTACATATAATATTAACTAAAAGTACACCAAATACATTTTATATACTGTAAATAAAATATCAAAAATTACAGTAAATATATATTACATAATGTACATAAAATATCAAAAAGTACACCAAATATGTGTTATATATACTGTAAATAAACTATCAAAAACTACAGTAATTATATTTAATACACTGTACATAAAATATCAAAAATTACACCAAATGTATATTATATACTGGAAAAAAAAATCAGAAAGTACAGTAAATATATATTACACAACCTATGTAAAATATCACAAACTACACCAAATATATCTTATATAATTTACATAAAATATCAAAAGGACACCAAATATATCTTATATACTGTACATAAAATATCAAACAGTAGAGTAAATATATTTCATATATTGTACGTATAATATTAACAAAAAGTACACCAAATACATTTTATATACTGTAAATAAAACATCAAAAAGTACAGTAAATATATATTACACACTGTACATAAAATATCAAACAGTACACCAAATATGTGTTATATATACTGTAAATAAATGATCAAAAACTACAGTAATTATATTTAATATACTGTACATAAAATATCAAAAATTACACCAAATGTATAATATACTGTAAATAAAATATCAAAAAGTACAGTAAATATATATTACACACGCTATGTAAATTATCACAAACTACACCAAATATATTTTATATAATTTACATAAAATATCAAAAGGACAACAAATATATCTTATATAATGTACATAAAATATCAAAAAGTACAGTAAATATATTTCATATATTGTACATATAATATTAACTAAAGGTACACCAAATACATTTTATATACTGTAAATAATATATCAAAAATTACAGTAAATATATATTACATACTGTACATAAAATATCAAAAAGTACACCAAATATGTGTTATATATACTGTAAATGAACTATCAAAAACTACAGTAATTATATTTAATATACTCTAAATAAAATATCAAAAATTACACCAAATATATATTATTTACTGTAAATAAAATATCAAAAAGTACAGTAAATATATATTACACACGCTATGTAAAATATCACAAACTACACCAAATATATATTATATAATTTACATAAAATATGAAAAGGACACCAAATATATCTTATATACTGTACATAAAATATCAAATTATACAGTATATATATTTCATATATTGTACATATAATATTAACTAAAACTACACCAAATACATTTTATATACTGTAAATAAAATATAAACTTACAGTAAATATATATTACATACTGTACATAAAATATCAAAAAGTACACCAAATATGTGTTATATATGCTGTAAATAAACTATCAAAAACTACAGTAATTATATTTAATATACTGTACATAAAATATCAAAAATTACACCAATTGTATATTATGTACTGTAAATAAATATCAAAAAGCACAGTAAAAAAATATTACACACCATATGTAAAATATGACAATCTACACCAAATACATATTATATATTTTACACAAACTATCAAAAGGACACCAAATATATCTTATATACTGTACATAAAATATGAAAAAGTACAGTAAATATATTTCGTATATTGTACATATAATATTAACTAAAAGTACAACAAATACATTTTTTATAGTGTAAATAAAATATCAAAAATTACAGTAAATATGTATTACATACTGTACGTAAAATATCAAAAAGTACACCAAATATGTGTTATATATACTGTAAGTAAACTATCAAAAACTACTATAATTATATTTAATATACTGTACATAAAATATAGAAAATTACACCAAATGTATAATATACTGTAAATAAAATATCAAAAAGTACAGTAAATATATATTACACACCCTATGTAAATTATCACAAACTACACCAAATATATATTATATAATTTACATAAAATATCAAAAGGACACCAAATATATCTTATATAATATACATAAAATATCAAAATGTACAGTAAATATATTTCATATATTGTGCATATAATATTAACTAAAGGTACACCAAATACATTTTATATACTGTAAATAATATATCAAAAATTACAGTAAATATATATTACATACTGTACATAAAATATCAAAAAGTATACCAAATATGTGTTATATATACTGTAAATGAACTATCAAAAACTACAGTAATTATATTTCATATACTCTAAATAAAATATCAAAAATTACACCAAATGTATATTACTTGCTGTAAATAAAATAACAAAAAGTACAGTAAATATATATTACCCTCCATATATAAAATATCACAATCTACACCAAATATATATTATATAATTTACATAAAATATCAAAAGGACACCAAATATATCTTATATACCGTACATAAAATATCAAAATTACAGTAAATATATTTCATATATTGTACATATAATATTACCTAAAAGTACACCAAATACTTTTTATATAGTGTAAATAAAATATCAAAAAGTACAGTAAATATGTATTACATACTGTACATAAAATATCAAAAAGTACACCAAATATGTTATATATACTGTAAATGTACTATAAAAAACTACAATAATTATATTTAATATACTGTACATAAAATATCAAAAATTACACCAAATGTATATTATATACTGTAAATAAAATATCAACAAGGACAGTAAATATATATTACACTCTATGTAAAATATCAAAAACTAAAAATATATATTATATAATTTACATAAAATATCAAAAGGACAGCAAATATATCTTATATACAGTACATAAAATATCAAAATATTCAGTAAATATATTTCATATATTGTACATATAATGTTAACTAATAGTACACCAAATATATTTTATATACTGTAACTAAAATATCAAAAAGTACAGTAAATATGTTTCGTATATTGTACATATAATATTAACTAAAAGTACACCAAATACATTTTATATAGTGTAAATAATATATCAAAAATACAGTAAATATATATTACATACTGTACATAAAATATCAAAAAGTACACGAAATACGTGTAATATATACTGTAAATACACTATCAAAAACTACAGTAATTATATTTAATATACTGTACAAAAAATATCAAAATTTGCAAAAAATGTATATTATATACTCTAAATAAAATATCAAAAATTACAGTAAATATATATTACACACCATATGGAAAATATCAAAAACTAAACCAAATATATATTATATAATTTACATAAAATATCAAATGTACACCAAATATATATTATATACTCTACATAAAATATCAAAAAGTACAGTATATATGGCTCATATATTGTACATATAATATTAACTAAAAGTACACCAAATACATTTTATATTCTGTAAATAAAATATCAAAAAGTACAGTAATTATATCACATACTGTACATAAAATATCAAAAAGTACACCAAATATGTTTTATGTATACTGTAAATAAACTATCAAAAACTACAGTAATTATATTGAATATACTGTACATAAAATATCAAAAATTACACCAAATGTATATTATATAGTCTTAATAAAATATGAAAAAGGACAGTAAATGTATATTACACTCTTCGTAAATTATCAAGAACTACTCCAAATATATATTATATGATTCACATAAAATATCAAAAGGACACCAAATATATGTTATATACTGTACATAAAATATCAAAAAGTACAGTAAATATATTTCATATATTGTACATATAATATTAACTAAAAGTACACCAAATACATTTTATATAATGTAAATAAAATTTCAAAATGTACAGTTAATATATGTTACATACTGTACATAAAATATCAAAAAGTACACCAAAGATGTGCTATATATACTGTAAATAAACTATCAAAAACTACAGTATTTATATTTAATATACTGTACATAAAATACAAAAATTACACAAAATGCATATTATATACTGTAAATAAAATATCAAAAAGTACAGTAAATACATATGACACACCCTATGTAAAATATCAAAAACTACACCAAATATATATTATATAATTTACATAAAATATGAGAAGGGCAACAAATATATCTTATATACTGTACATAAAATATCAAAACTTACAGTAAATATGTTTCCTATATTGTACATATAATAATAACTAAAAGTACACCAAATACATTTTATATACTGTAAATAAAATATCAAAATAACAGTAAATATATATAACATACGGTACATAAAATATCAAAAAGTACACCAAATATGTGTTATATATACTGTAAATAAACTATCAAAATCTACAGTAACTATATTTACTATACAGTACATAAAATATCAAAAATTACACCAAATGTATATTATATACTGTAAATAAAATATAAAAAAGTACAGTAAATATATATTACACAACCTATGTAAAATATCACAAACTACACCAAATATATATTATATAATTTACATAAAATATCAAAAGTACACCAAATATATCTTATATACTGTACATAAAATATCAAATAGTAGAGTAAATATATTTCATATATTGTACATATAATATTAACTAAAAGTACACCAAATACATTTCATATACTGTAAATAAAATATCCAAATGTACAGTAAATATATATTACATACTGTACATAAAATATCAAAATGTACACCAAATATGTGTTATATATACTGTAAATAAACTATCAAAAACTACAGTAATTATATTTAATATACTGTACATAAAATATCAAAAATTACACCAAATGTATATTATATAGTGTAAAGAAAATATCAAAAAGGACGGTAAATACATATTACACACCCTATGTAAAATATCAAAATCTACACCAAATTTAACTTATATAATTTACATAAAATATCAAAAGGACACCAAGTATGTCTTATATACTTTACTTAAAATATCAAAAAGTACAGTAAATATGTTTCATATATTGTACATATAATATTAACTAAAAGTTCACCAAATACACTTTATATACTGTAAATAAAATATCAAAAAGTACAGTAAATATATATTACATACTGTACATAAAATATCAAAAAGTACACCAAATATGTGTTACATATACTGTAAATAACTATCAAAAACTACAGTAATTATATTTAATATACTGTACATAAAATATCAAAAATTACACTAAATGTATATTATATGCTGTAAATAAAATATCAAAAATTACAGTAAATATATATTTCACTCTATGTAAAATATCAAAACTACACCAAATATATATTATATAATTGACATAAAATATCAAAAGGACACCAAATATATCTTATATACTGTACATAAAATATCAAAAAGTACAGTAAATATATTTCATATATTGTACATATAATATTAACTAAAAGACCAAATACATTTGATATACTGTAAATAAAATATGAAAAATACAGTAAATAAGTTACTGAGAATTCTTCTGTCTAGCATTTTATGAAGAAATCCCGCTTCCAACGAAGGCTTCAAAGAGGTCCAAATATCCACTTGCAGACTTTACAAACAGAGTGTTTTCAAACTGCTCTATGAAAAGAAAGCTTAAACTCTGTGAGCTGAACGCACAAATCATTAAGTTGTTTCAGAGAATGATTCTGTCTAGTTTTAAAACGAAGATATTTCCTTTTCTGTCATTGGCCTCAAATCGCTTGAAATCTCCACATGTAAATTAAACAAAAAGAGTGTTTCAAATCTACTCTGTCTAAAGGAAGGTTCAACTCTGTGGGTTGAATACACACACACAAAGAAGTTACTGAGAATTCTTCTGTCTAGCATTTTATGAAGAAATCCCACTTCCAACGAAGGCTTCAAAGAGGTCAAAATATCCACTTGCAGACTTTAAAAACAGAGAGTTTTCAAACTGCTCTATGAAAAGAAAGCTTAAACTCTGTGAGCTGAACGCACAAATCATTAAGTTGTTTCAGAGAATGATTCTGTCTAGTTTTTAAACGAAGATATTTCCTTTTCTATCATTGGCGTGAAATCGCTTGAAATCTCCAACTGCAAATTCCACAAAAAGAGAGTTTCAAATCTGCTGTGTCTAAAGAAAGGTTCAACTCTGAGAGCTGAATACACACAACACAAGGAAGTTACTGAGAAATCTTCTGTCTTGCATTATATGAAGAAATCCCGTTTCCAACGAAGGCCTCTTAAAGGTCCAAATATCCACTTGCAGACTTTACAAACAGAGTGTTTTCAAACTGCTCTATGAAAAGAAAGCTTAAACTCTGTGAGCTGAACGCACAAATCATTAAGTTGTTTCAGAGAATGATTCTGCCTAGTTTTAAAACGAAGATATTTCCTTTTCTGTCATTGGCCTCAATTCGCTTGAAATCTCCACATGTAAATCAAACAAAAAGAGTGTTTCATATCTACTCTGTCTAAAGGAAGGTTCAACTCTGTGAGTTGAATACACACACACAAAGAAGTTACTGAGAATTCTTCTGTCAGACATTTTATGAAGAAATCCCGCTTCCAACGAAGGCTTCAAAGAGGTCCAAATATCCACTTGCAGACTTTAAAAACAGAGAGTTTTCAAACTGCTCTATGAAAAGAAAGCTTAAACTCTGTGAGCTGAACGCACAAATCATTACGTTGTTTCAGAGAATGATTCTGTCTAGTTTTTAAACGAAGATATTTCCTTTTCTATCATTGGCGTGAAATCGCTTGAAATCTCCAACTGCAAATTCCACAAAAAGAGAGTTTCAAATCTGCTGTGTCTAAAGAAAGGTTCAACTCTGAGAGCTGAATACACACAACACAAGGAAGTTACTGAGAAATCTTCTGTCTTGCATTATATGAAGAAATCCCGTTTCCAACGAAGGCCTCTTAAAGGTCCAAATATCCACTTGCAGACTTTACAAACAGAGTGTTTTCAAACTGCTCTATGAAATGAAAGCTTAAACTCTGTGAGCTGAACGCACAAATCATTAAGTTGTTTCAGAGAATGATTCTGTCTAGTTTTTAAACGAAGATATTTCCTTTTCTGTCATTGGCCTCAATTCGCTTGAAATCTCCACATGTAAATTAAACAAAAAGAGTGTTTCAAATCTACTCTGTCTAAAGGAAGGTTCAACTCTGTGAGTTGAATACACACACACAAAGAAGTTACTGAGAATTCTTCTGTCTAGCATTTTATGAAGAAATCCCGCTTCCAACGAAGGCTTCAAAGAGGTCCAAATATCCACTTGCAGACTTTACAAACAGAGTGTTTTCAAACTGCTCTATGAAAAGAAAGCTTAAACTCTGTGAGCTGAATGCACAAATCATTAAGTTGTTTCAGAGAATGATTCTGTCTAGTTTTTAAACGAAGATATTTCCTTTTCTGTCATTGGCCTCAATTCGCTTGAAATCTCCAACTGCAAATTCCACAAAAAGAGAGTTTCAAATCTGCTGTGTCTAAAGAAAGGTTCAACTCTGTGAGCTGAATACACACAACACAAGGAAGTTACTGAGAAATCTTCTGTCTTGCATTATATGAAGAAATCCCGTTTCCAAAGAAGGCCTCTTAAAGGTCCAAATATCCACTTGCAGACTTTACAAACAGAGTGTTTTCAAACTGCTCTATGAAAAGAAAGCTTAAACTCTGTGAGCTGAACGTAGAAATCATTAAGTTGTTTCAGAGAATGATTCTGTCTAGTTTTTAAAGGAAGATATTTCCTTTTCTGTCATTGGCCTCAATTCGCTTGAAATCTCCACATGTAAATTAAACAAAAAGAGTGTTTCAAATCTACTCTGTCTAAAGGAAGGTTCAACTCTGTGAGTTGAATACACACACACAAAGAAGTTACTGAGAAGTCTTCTGTCTAGCATTTTATGAAGAAATCCCTTTTCCAAAGAAGGCTTCAAAGAGGTCCAAATATCCACTTGCAGACTTTAAAAACAGAGAATTTTTGTGAAGATATTTCCTTTTTCACCTTAGGCCTCAAAGCGCTCCAAATGTCCTCAGGCAGATTCCACAAAAAGAGTGTATCAAAACTGCTCTATGAAAAGGAATCTTCAACTCTGTGAGTTGAATGCAAATATCGCAAAGAAGTTTCTGAGACTGCTTCTGTCTAGTTTTTAGGTGAAGATATTCCCGTTTCCAACGAAAACCTCAAAGCTGTCCAAATATCCATTAGCAGATTCTACAAAGAGAGTGTTTCAAAACTGTTTTATCAAAAGAAAAGTTCAACTCTGTGAGTTGAATGCAAACCTCACAAAGAAGTTTCTGAGAATGCTTCTTTCTAGTTTTTATGTGAAGATATTCCCGTTTCCAAAGAATGCCTCAAAGCGCTCCGAATGTCCACTCGCAGAATACACAAAAAGAGTGTTTCAAAACTGCTCTATGAGATGAAAAGTTCAACTCTGTGAGTTTAGTGTACACATCACAAATAAGTTTCTTAGAATGCTCCTGTCTAGTTTTCATGCGAAGATATTTCCTTTTTTACCACAGGCCGCAAAGTGCTCCAAATGTCCACTTGCAGATTCTACAAAAAGAGTGTTTCAAAACTGCTCTATGAAAAAGAATGATCAACTCTGAGAGTTGAAGGCAAACATCACAGAGAAGTTTCTGAGAATGCTTCTGTCTAGTTTTTATGAGAAGATATTCCCGTTTCCAACGAAAGACTCAAAGCTGTCCAAATATACACCTGCAGATTCTACAAGGGAGTGTTTCAAAACTGTTCTGTCAAAAGAAATGTTCAACTCTGTGAGTTGAGTACACACATCACAAAGAAGTTTCTGAGAATGATTCTGTCTAGTTTTTAATGCGAAGATATTTCATTTTTCACCACAGGCCTCAAGTCACTCCAAGTGTCCACTTGCAGATTCTACAAAAAGAGTGTTTCAAAACAGCTCTATGAAAAGGAATGTTCAACTCTTTGAGTTGAATGCAAACCTCCCAAGGAAGTTTCTGAGAATCCTTCTGTCTAGTTTTTATGTGAAGATACTCCCGTTTCCAGCGAAGGCTTCAAAGCTGTCCAAATATCCACTTGCAAATTTTACAGAAAGTTTGTTTCAATGTGCTCTATCAAAAGAAAGTTTCAACTCTGTGAGATGAATGCACATAAAACAAAGATGTTCCTGAGAATGCTTCTGTCTGGTTTTTATGTGAAGACATTCCCGTTTCCAACAAAAGCCTCAAAGCTTTCCTAATATCCACTTATAAATTCCACAAGAAGAGTGTTTCAAAACTGCTCTATCAAAAGAAAGGTTTAACTGAGTCAGCTGAGTACACACATCAAAAAGAAGTTTCTGAGAATGCTTCTGTCTAGTTTTTATGTTAAGATATTTCCTTTTTCTCCATAGGCCTCAAAGCACACCAGATGTCCGGTTGCAGATTCTACAATGAGAGTGTTTCAAAACTGCTCTATCAAAAGAAGGGTTCAACTATGTGAGTTGAAAGCACATATCCCAAAGTAGTTTCTGATAAAGCTTCTGTCTAGTTTTTATGGGAAGATATTCCCGTTTTGAACAAAGGCCCCAAAGCGCTCCAAATGTCCATTGGAGATTCTACAAAAAGAGAGATTCAAAACTGCTGTATGAAAAGGATTGTTCAACTCTGTGAGTTGAATGCACACATCACAAAGAAGTTTCTGAGAATGCTTCTGTCTAGTTTTTATGTGAAGATATTTCCTTTTCCACCGTAGGCCTCAAAGTGCTCCAAATATCCACTTGCAGACACTACAAAAACAGTATGTGAGTTGAATGCAAACATCACAAAGAAGTTTCTGAGACTCCTTCTGTCTAGTTTCTATGTGATGATATTCCAGTTTCCTACCAAAGCCTCAAAGCTGTCCAAATATCCATTTGCAGATTCTACAAGGAGAGTGTTTCAAAACTGCTCTATAAAAAGAAAGGTTCTACTCTGTGAGTGGAGTACACACGTCACAAAGAAGTTTCTGAGAATGCTTCTGTCTAGTTGTTATGTGAAAATATTTCATTCTCCAAAATAGGTCTCAAAGCGCTCCAAATGTCCACTTGCAGATACTACAAAAGGAGTGCATCAAAACTGCTCTATGAAAAGGAATTGTCAACTCTGTGAGTTGAATGCAAACATCACAAAGAAGTTTCTGTGAATGCTTCTGTCTAGTTTTTATGAGAAGATATTCCCGTTTCCAACGAAAGCCTCAAAGCTGTCCAAATATCCGTTAGCAGATTCTTCAACGAGAGTGTTGCAAAACTTCTCTATCAAAAGAAAAGTTCAACTCTGTGAGTTGAGTACACACATCAAAAAGAAGTTTTTGAGAATGCTTCTGTCTAGTTTTTATGTGAAGATATTCTCGTTTCTAACGAAGACCTCAAAGCACTCCAAGTCTCCACTTGCAGATTTTACAATAAGAGTGTTGCAAAACTGCTCTGTGAAATGGAACTTTCAACTCTGTGAGTTGAATGCAAACATCAAAAAGAAGTTTCCTAGAATGCTTCTGTCTCGTTTTATGTGAAGATAGTCCCATTTCCAGTGAAGGCTTCAAAGCTGTACAAATATCCACTTGAAAATTCTACAAAAGAGTGTTTCAAACCTGCTCTATCAAAGGAAAGTTTCGACTCAGTGAGTTGAATGCACAAATCACAAAGAAGTTTCTGTGAAAGCTTCTGTCTGGTTTTTATTTGAAGATATTCCTATTTCCAATGAAAGCCACAAAGCTGTCCAAATATCCACTTGTAAATTCTACAAGAAGAGTGTTTCAAAACTGCTCTATCAAAAGAAAGGTTTCACACTGTGAGTGGAGTACACACATCACAAAAAAGTTTCTGAGAATGCTTCTGTCTAGTTTTTATGTGAAAATATTTCCTTTTTCACCATAGGCCTCAAGTGCTCCAAATGTCTACTTGCAGATACTACAAAAAGGTTGTTTCAAACTGCTCTATGAAAAGGAATATTCAACCCTGTTAGTTGAATGCAAACATCACAAAGAAGTTTCTGAGAATGCTTTGTCTAGTTTTTATGTGAAGATACCCCTGTTTCCAGCGAAGGCTTCAAAGCTGTCCAAATATCCACTTGCAAATTCTAAAAAAAGAGTGTTTCAAAGTTGCTTTATCAAAGGAAATTTCAAATCTGTGAGTTGAATGCGCACATCACAAAGAAGTTTCTGAGAATGCTTCTGTCTGGTTTTAATGTGAAGATATTCCCGTTTCCAACGAAAGCCTCAAAGCTGTCTAATATCCACTTGCAAATTCTACAAAAATAGTGTTTCAAAACTGCTCTATCAAAAGAAAGGTTCAACTTTGTTAGTTGAGTACACACATCCTAAACCAGTTTCTGAGAATGCTTCTGTCTAGTTTTTATGTGAAGATATTTCCTTTTTCACCATAGGCCTCAAAGAGCTCCAAATATCCAGTTGCAGATTCTACAAACGGTGTGTTTCAAAACTGCTCTATGAAAGGGAATGTTCAACACTGTGAGTTGAATGGAAACATCACAAAGAAATTTCTGAGAATGCTTCTGTCTAGTTTTTATGTGAAGCTACTCGCGTTTCCAGCGAAGGCTTCAAAGCTGTCCAAATATCCACTTGCAAATTCTGCAAAAAGAGTGTTTCAAAGCTGCTCTATCAAAGGAAAGATTCAACTCTGTGAGTTGAATGTGGAAATCACAAAGAAGTTTCTGTGAATGCTTCTGTCTGGTTTTTATGTGAGGATATTCCCGTTTCCAGCGAAAGCCTCAAAGCTGTCCAAATATCCAGCTTGAAAATTCTACAAGAAGACTGTTTCAAAACTGCTCTATCAAAAGAAAGGTTAACTCTGTGAGTTGAGTACACATATCAAAAAGAAGTTTCTGAGAATGCTTCTGTCTAGTTTTTATGTGTAGATATTTCGTTTTTCACCATAGGCCTCAAGCGCTCCAAATGTCTACTTGCAGATACTACAAAAAGAGTGTTTCAAACTACTCTAGAAAACGAAAGTTCAACTCTGTGAGTTGATTGCAAACATCACAAAGAAGTTTCTGAGTATGCTTCTGTCTAGTTTTTATGTGAAGATATTCCGGTATCCAACGAAGGCCTCAAAGCTCTCCAAATGCCCACTTACAGATTCCACTAAAAGAGAGTTTCAAAACTGCTCTATCAAAAGAAAGGTTCAACTCTGTGAGTTGAGTGCACACATCACAAAGAAATTTCTGAGAATGCTTCCGCCTAGTTTTTATGTTAAGATATTTCGTTTTTCACCATAGGCCACAAAGTCCACAAAAAGACCACTTGCAGATTCTACAAAGAGAGTGTTTCAAAACTGCAGTATTAAAATAAGGGTTCAACTCTGTGAGTTGAATGCAAACATCACAAAAAGTTTCTGATAATGCTTCTCTCGAGTTTTCATGTGAAGGTATTCCTGTTTCAATCTAAGGCCTCAAAGCGCTCCAAATACCCACTTGCAGATTCTACAAAAAGAGGGTTTCAAAACTGCTCCAGGAAAAGGAATGTTCAACCCTGTGAGTTGAATGCAAACATCGCAAAGAAGTTTCTGAGAATGCTTCTGTCTAGTTTTTATGTGAAGATATTTCCGTTTCCAACGAAAGCCTCAAAGCTGTCCAAATATCCACTTGTAAATGCTGTAAAAAGAGTGTTTCAAAACTGCTCTAGCAAAGGAAAAGTTCATCTCTGTGTGTTTAGTACACACATCAAAAAGATGTTCCTGAGAATGCTTCTGTCTAGTTTTTATGTGAAGATATTCCCGTTTCCAACCAAAGCCTCAAAGCTGTCCAAATATCCCCTTGTAAATGCTGCAAAAAGAGTGTTTCAAAACTGCTCTAGAAAAAGAAAGATTCATCTCTGTGAGTTGAATACACACATCACAAAGAAGTTTGTGAGAATGCCTCTGTCTAGTTTTTATGTGAAGATATTTCCTTTTTCACCATAGGCCTCAATGCACTCCGAATGTCCACTTGCAGATTCTACAAAAAGAGTCTTTCAAAACTGCTCTATGAAAAGGAATGTTCAACTCTGAGTTAAAGGCAAACATCACAAAAATGTTTCTGAGAATGCTTCTGTCTAGTTTTTATGTGAATATATTCCCGTTTCCAACGAAGGCCACAAAGCGCTCCAAATGTCCACATACAGATTCTACAAAAGGAGTGTTTAAATACGCTCTATCAAAAAGAAAGTTCAGTTCTGTGTGTTGAGTGGACACATCACAAAGATGTTTCTGAGACTGCTTCTGTCTAGTTTTCATGTGAAGATATGCCCGTTACGAACGAAGGCGTCAAAGTGCTTCAAATGTCCACTTGCAGATACTACAAAGGAGTGTTTCAAAACTACTCTCTGAAAAGGAGTATTCAACTCTTTGAGTTGAATGTAAACATCACAGAGAAGTTTCTGAGAATGCCACTGTCTAGTTTTTTGTGAACATATTCCCGTTTCCAACAAGACCCTCAAAGCTCCCAAATATTCACTTGCAGAGTCTACAAAAAGAGTGCTTCAAAACTTCTCTATGAAAAGAAAGGTTTAACTCTGTGAGTAGAGTGCGCACATCACAAAGAAGTTTATGAGAATTCTTCTGTCTAGTTTTTGTCTTAAGATATTTCGTTTTTCACCATATGCCTCAAGCACTCCAAATGTCCACTTGCACGTTCTACAAAGAGAGTGTTTCAAAACTGCTCTATGAAAAGGAATGTTCAAATCTGTGAGTTGAATGCAAGCATGACAAAGAAGTTTCTGAGAATGCCTCTGTCTAGTTTTTATTTGAAGATAATACTGTTTCCAAAGAAAGGCTCAAAGCTTTCCAAATATCCAGTTGGAGATTCTACAAAAAGAGTGTTTGAAACCTGCTCTATGGAAAGGAATATTCAACTCTATGAATTAAATGCACACATAACAAAGAAGTTTCTGAGAATCCTTCTGTCTAATATTTATGTGAATATATTCCTGTTTCCAACGAAGGCCACAAAGCCCTCTAAATGTCCACTTGCAGATTGTATGGAAAGAGTGTTTAAAAACGCTCTATCAAATAAAGGTTCAAATCTGTGTGTTGAGTGCACACATCACAAAGAAGTTTCTGAGAATGCTTCTGTCTAGTTTTTATGCTAAGATATTTCCTTTTTCACCATAGTCCTCAAAGCACACAAAATGTCAACTTGCAGATTCTACAAAGAGAGTGTTTCAAAACTGCTCTATCAAAAGAAGGGTACAACTCTGTGAGTTGAATGCACACATCACAAAGAAGTTTCTGAGAATGCTTCTGTCTAGTTTTCATGTGAGGATATGCCCGTTTCGAATGAAGTCTTCAACACGCTCCAAATGTCCACTTGCAGATTCCATAAAAAGAGTGTTTCAAAACTGCTCTATGAAAAGGAATGTTCAACTCTATGAGTTGAATGCAAACATCACATAGAAGTTTCTGAGAATGTTTCTGTCTAGTTTTTATGTGAACATATTCCCGTTTCCAACAAAGGCCACAAAGTGCTCCAAATGTCCACTTGCAGATACTACAAAAAGAGTGTTTCAAAACTGCTCTATGAAAAGGACTGTTCAACTCTGTGAGTTGAATGCACACATCAGAAAGAAATTTCTGAGAATGCTTCTGTCTAGTTTTTTTGTGATGATATTTTCTTTTTCACCATAGGCCTCAAAGCACTCCAAATGTCCACTTGCAGATACAACAAAAAGAGTGTTTGAAACCTCCTCTATGAAAAGGAATGTTCAACAATGTTAGTTGAATGCAGTCATCACAAAGAAGTTTCTGAGAATGCTTCTCTCTAGTTTTTATGTGACGATATTCCCCTTTCCAACGAAAGCCTGAAACATCCAAATATCCATTTGCAGATTCTACAAAGAGAGTGTTCCAAAACTGCTCTATTAAAAGAAAGGTTCAACTCTGTGAGTTGAGTACACACAACACAAGGAAGTTTCTGAGAGTGATTCTCTCTAGTTTTTATGTGAAGATATTTCCTTTTCCACCATAGGCCTCAAAGTGCTCCAAATGTCCACTTGCAGTTTCTACAAAAAGTGTGTTTCAAAACTGCTCTCTGAAAAGTAACGTTCAACTCTGTGAGTTGAATGCAAATATCAAAAAGATGTTTCCTAGAGTGCTTCTATCTAGTTTTTCTTTGAAGATATTCCCGTTTCCAAAGATAGCTTCAAAGCTGTCCTAATATCCGCTTGTAAATTCTACAAGAATAGTGTTTCAAAGCTGCTCTATCAAAAGAAAGGTTTAACTCTGTGACTTGAGTACACACATCGCAAAAAAGTTTCTGAGAATGCTTCTGTCTAGTGTTTATGTTAAGATATTTCGTGTTTCACCATAGGCCTCAAAGCACAGCAAATATCCACTTTCAGATTCTACAAAGAGAGTGTTTCAAAACTGCTCTCTCAAAAGCAGGGTTCAACTCTTTGAGCTGAATGCGCACATCATAAAGAAGTTTCTAAGATTGCTTCTGTCTAGTTATTATGTGAAGATATTCCCCTTTCGAACAAAGGCCTCAAAGCGCTCCAAATGTCCACTTGCAGATTCTACAAAAAGACTGTTTCAAAACTGCCCTATGGAAAGGAATGTTCAACTCTGTGAGTTGAATGCACACATCACAAAGAAGTTTCTGTGAATGCTTCTGTCTAGTTTTTATATGAAGATATTTCCTATTTCACCATAGGCCTCAAAGAGCTCCAAATGTCCACTGGCACATGCTACAAAAAGAGTGTTTCAAAACTGCTCTGTGAAAAGGAATGTTCAACTCTGTGAGATGAATGCAAACATTACAAAGAAGTTTCTGAGAATGCTGCTGTCTACTTTTTATATAAAGATACTGCCGTTTCCAGCGAAGGCCTCAAAGCTGTCCGAATATCCACTTGCAAATCCCACAAAAACAGTGTTTCCAATCTGCTCTATAAAAAGAAACCTTCAACACAGCGACTTGAATGCACACTTCACAAAGAAGTTTTGGAAAATGCATCTGTCTAGTTTCCATGTGAAGATATTCGCGTTTCCAACGAAAGCCTCAAAGCTGCCCAAATATCCATTCGTAAATTCTACAACAAGAGTGTTTCAAAACTGCTCTATCAAAAGAAAAGTTTAAGTCTGTGAGTTGAGTACACACATCACAAAGAAGTTTCTGAGAATGCTTCTGTCCAGTTTTTATTTCAAGATATTTCCTTTTTCACCTTAGGTCCCCAAGCGCTCCAAATGTCTACTTGCAGATTCTACAAAAAGAGTGTTTCAAAACTGCTCTATCAAAAGGAATGTTCAACTCTGTGAGTTGAATGCAAACATCACAAAGAATTTTCTGAGAATGCTTCTGTCTAATTATTATGTGAAGATATTCCCGTTTCGAACAAAAGCCTCAAAGCGCTCCAAATGTCCACTTGCAGATTCTATAAAAAGAGTTTCAAAACTGCCCTATGGAAAGGAAGATTCAACTCTATGAGTTGAATGCACACATCACAAAGTAGTTTCTGTGAATGCTTCTGTCTGCTTTTTATGTGAAGATATTTCCTTTTTCACCATAGGCCTCAAAGAACTCCAAATGTCCACTTGCAGATACTACAAAAAGATTGTTTCAAAACTTCTCTATCAAAAGGAATGTTCAACTCTGTGAGTTGAATGCAAACATCACAAAGCAGTTTCTGAGAATTCTCCTGTCTAGTTTTTATATAAAGATACTCCCGCTTCCAGTGAAGGCCTCAAATCTGTCCAAATATCCCCTTGCACATTCTACAAAAAGAGTGTTTCAAATCTGCTCTATCTAAAGAAAGTTTCGACTTTGTGAGTTGAATGCGCACATCATAAAGAAGTTTCTGAGAATGCTTCTGTCTAGTTTTTTTGTGAAGATATTCCCATTTCCAACGAAAGCCTCAAAGCTGTCCTAATATCCACTTGTGAATTTTACAAGTATAGTGTTTCAAAACTGCTCTGTCAAAAGAAAGGTTTAACTCTGTGTGTTGAGGGCTCACATCACAAAGAAGTTTCTGAGCATGCTTCTGTATAGTTTTTATGTGAAGATATTCCCGTATCTGAAGAAGGCCTCCAGGTGGTCTAAATATCTATTTGCACATTCTACTAAAAGAGTGCTTAAAAGCTGCTGTATGATAAAGTATGTTCAAATCTGTGAGTTGAACGCACACATCACAAAGAAGTTTCTGAGAATGCTTCTGTCTAATATTTATGTGAAGATATTACAGTTTCCAGCGAAGTCCTCAAAACCATCCAAATATCCACTTGCAGATTTTATAAAAAGAGTGTTTCAAAACTGCTCTATCAAAAGAAAGATTCAACACTGTGAGTGGAATGCACACATCACAAAGTAGTTTCTGAAAATGCTGCTGTCTCGTTTTTATGTGAAGATATTCCCGTTTCCAACAAAGGCCACAAAGCCATCCAAATATCCACTTGCAGATTCTACTAAAAGAGTGTTTCAAAACTGCTCTATGATAAGGAATGTTCAACTCTGTTAATTGAAGGCAAACATCACAAAGAAGTTTCTCAGAATGCTTCTGTCTATTTTTTGTGTGAAGATATATCCTTTTCCATCATAGGCCTCTAAGCTCTCCAAATGTCCACTTGCAGATTCTACAAAAAGAGTGTTTCAAAACTGCTCTCTCAAAAGTAAGGTTCAAATTTTTGAGTTTAATACACACATCACATAGAAGCTTCTGAGAATGCTTCCGTCTAGTGTTTATGTTAAGATATTCCTGTTTCCAACGAAGGCTTCAAAGCGGTCAAAATATCCTCTTGCAGATACTACAAAAAGCGTGTTTCAAAACTGCTCCATGAAAAGGTATGTTCAACCCTGTGAGTTGAATGTAAACCTCACAAAGAAGTTTCTGAGAATGCTTCTGTCCGGTTTTTGTGTGAAGATGTATCCTTTTCCACCATAGTCCTCAAAGCTCTCCAAATGTGCACTTGCAGATTCTACAAAAATGTGTTTCAAAACTGCTCTATCAAAAGAAAAGTTCAACTCTGTGAGTTGAATGCCCACATCACAAGCAAGTTTCTTAGGATGCTTCTGTCTAGTGTTTATGTGAAGATATTCCCGTTTCCAAATAAGGCCTCAAAGAAGTCCAAATATCCAATTGCAGATTCTACAAAAAGAGCGTTTCAAAACCTCTCTATGAAAATTTATGTTCAACTCTTTGAGCTGAATGCAAAGATCAAAAAGAAGTTTCTGAGAATGATTCTGTCTCATTTTTATATAAAGATATTTCCTTTTCCACCATTGGCCTCAAACCTCTCCCAATGTCCACATACAGATTCTACAAAAAGAGTGTTTAAAACCTGCTGTATCAAAAGAAGGGATCAACTCAGTGAGATGAATGAACACATCACAAAGAAGTTTCTGAGAATGATTCTGTCTAGTTTTTATGTGAAGATATTCCCGTTTCCAACGAAGGCCTCAAAGTGATCCAAATATCCACTCACAGACACTGAAACAAGAGTGATTCAAAACTGCTCTATCAAAAGAAAGGTTCAACTCTGTGAGATGAATTTACACATCACAAAGAAGTTTCTGAGAATGCTGCTATCTACTCTTTATGTGAACATATTCCCGTTTCCAACGAAGACCTCAAACAATTCGAAATATCCACTAGCAGATTCTACTAAAAGATTGTTTCAAAAGTGCTCTCATAAGGAATGTTCAACTCTGTGAGTTGAAAGCAAACATCACCAAGAAGTTTCTGAGAATGCTTCTGTCTAGTTTTTATGGGAAGATATTTCCTTTTCCACCGTAGGCCTTAAAGCGCTCCAAATGTCCACTTGCAGATCCTACAAATAGAGTGTCTCAAACCTGCTCTCTCAAAAGAAAGGTTCAACTCTGTGAGTTGAATACACACTGCACAAAGAAGTTTCTGAGAAAGATTCTGTCTAGCGATTATGTGAAGATATTCCCGTTTCCAACAAAGGCTTGTAAGTGGTCCAAATATCCACTTGCAGATTCTACTAAAAGAGTGTTTCTAAACAGCTCTATGATAAGGTATGCTCAACTCTGTGAGTTGAGAACAAGCATCACAAAGAAGTTTCTGAGAATGCTTCTGTCTAGTTTTTAAGTGAAGATATTTCCTTTCCCACCATAGGCCTCAAAGCGCTCCAAATGTCCACTTGGAGATTCTGCAAAAAGAGTGTTTCAAACCTGCTCTATCAAAAGAAATGTTCAACTCTGTGAGATGAAAGCACACATCACAAAGAAGTTTCTGAGAATTCTTCTGTCTGGTTTTTATATAAAGATATTACCTTTTCCACCATAGGCCTCAAAGCTCTCCAAATGTCCGCTTGCAGATTCTACAAAAAGAGGGTTTTAAAAATGCTCTATGATAAGGTATGTTCACCTCTGTGAGTTGAATGCACACATAACAAAGAAGTTTCTGAGAATGCTGCTGTCTAGTTTTTATGTGAAGATATTCCCGTTTCCAACGAATGCCTCAAAGCCGTCCAAATATCCACTTGCAGATTCTACTAAAAGAGTGTTTCAAAGCTGCTCTATGATAAAGTATGTCCAACTCCATGAGTTGAATGTACACATCAGAGAGAAGTTTCTGAGAATTCTTCTGTCTAGTTTTTATGTGAAGATATTTCCATTTCCACCATATGCCTCAAAGTGCTCAATATGTCCACTTGCAGATTCTGAAAAAAGAGTGATTCAAACCTGCTCTATCAAAAGAAAGGTCCAACTCTGTGAATTCAGTGCACAAAGCACAAAGAAGTTTCTGAGAATGCTTTTGTCTAGTGTTTATGTGAAGATATTCCCGTTTCCAATGAAGGCTTTAAAGCTCTCCAAATATCCACTTGCAGATTCTACAAAAAGAGTGTTTCAAAACTGCACTATCAAAAGAAAGGTTCAACTCTGTGAGTTAAAGGTACACATCACAAAGAAGTTTCTGAGAATGCTTCTGTCTAGTATTTATGTGAAGATATTCCCATTTCCAACGAAGGCCCCAAAGTGTTCCAAGCCTCTACTTGTAGATTCTACTAAAAGAGTATTTCCAAGTTGCTTTATGATAAGGTAGGTTCAACTCCGTGAGTTGAAGGCAAGCATCACAAAGAAGTTTCTGAGAATGCTTCTGTCTAGTTTTTATCTGAAGATATTTTCTTTTCCACCATATTCCTTAAATCGCTCCAAATGTCCAATTGCAGATTCCACAAAAAGAGTGTTTCAAACCTGCTCTATCAAAAATAGGTTCAACTCTCTGAGTTTAATGCACACAGCACAAAGAAGTTTCTGAGATAGCTTCTGTCTAGTGATTATATGAAGTTATTACGGTTTCCAAAGAAACCTTCAAAGCTTTCCAAGTATCCGCTTGCAGATTCTACTAAAAGAGTGTTTCAAACCTGCTCTATCAAAAGAAAGGTTGAGCTCCGTGAGTTGAATGTACACATCACAAAGATGTTTTGGAGAATGCTTTGTCTAGATTTTATGTGAAGATATTTCCTTTTCCACCATAGGATTCAAAGCTCTCCAAATGTCCACTTGCAGATTCTACAAAAAGAGTGTTTCAAAACTGCTCTATCAAAAGAAAGGTTCAACTCTGTGGGTTGAATGCACACATCACAAAGAAGTTTCTGGGAATGCATCTTTCTAGATTTTATGTGAAGATATTCCTGTATCCAACGAAGGCCTCAAAGCAGTCCACATATCCACTTGCAGATTCTGCAAAAAGAGTGTTTCAAAACTGCGCTATCAAAAGAAATGTTCAACTCTGTGAGTTGAATGTACACATCCAAGGAAGTTTCTGAGCATGCTGCTGTCTAGTATTTATGTGAAGATATTCCCGTTTCCAATGAAGGCCTCTAGGCGTTCCAAATATCCACTTGCAGATTCTCCTGAAGGAGTTTTTAAAAAATGGCCTGTGATAAAGTATGTCCAATTCTGTGAGTTGAATGCAAACATCAGAAAGAAATTTCTGAGAATGCTTCTGTATAGTTTTTATGTGAAGATATTTCCTTTTCCACCATAGGCCTCAAAGCTCTCCAAATGTCCACATGCAGATTCTGCATAGAGTGTTGCAAACCTGCTCTATCAAAAGAAAGGTTCAGCTCTGTGAGTTGAATGCAAACATCACAAAGAAGTTTCTGAGAAGGCTTCTGTCTAGTATTTCTGTGAAGATACACCCGTTTCCAATGAAGGCCTCAAAGCGGTCGAAATATCCACTTGCAGATTCTCCAAAAAGAGTGTTTCAAACCTGCTCTATCAAAAGCAAGGTTCAGCTCTGTGAGATGAATGCACACATCACAAAGAAATTTCTGAGAATGCTTCTGTTTAGTTTTTATGCAAAGATATTTCCTTTTCTACCAGAGGCCTCAAGCTCTCCAAATGTCCAAAAGCAGATTTTACAAAAAGAGTGTTTCAAAGTGCTCCGTCAAAAGGAATGTTCAACTCTGTGAGTTGAATGGACACATCACAAAGAAGTTTTTGAGAATGCTTCTGTCTACTCTTTATGTGATGATATTCCCATTTCCAATGAAGGCCTCAAAGCCATCTAAATATACACAGGCAAATTCTATGAAAAGAGTGTTTCAAAACTGCTCTATGAAAAGGAAGGTTCAACTCTGTGAGTTGAATGCAAACATCAAAAAGAAGTTTTTGAAAATGCTTCTGTCTAGTGTTTATGTGAAGATATACCCGTTTCTAACGAAGGCCTCAAAGCAGTCCAAATATCCACTAGCAGAATCTACAAAAAGAGTGTTTCAAACCTGCTCTATCAAAAGAAAGGTTCAACTCTGTCAATGGAATGCACACATCACTAAGGAGTTTTAGAGAATGCTTCTGTCAAGTGTTTATGTGAAGATATTCACGTTTCCACGAAGGCCTCAAAGCGGTCCAAATATCTACTTGCAAATTCTACTGAAAGAGTGTTTCAACACTGCCCTATGATAAGGTATGTTCAACTGTGAGTTGAATGCAAACATCACAAAGACGTTTCTGAGAACGCTTCCGTCTAGTTTTTATATGAAGACATTTCCTTTTCCAATATAGGCCTCAAACTGCCCCAAATGTCCACTTGCAGATTCTACAAAAAGAGGGTTTTAAACCCACTCTATCAAAAGAAAGGTTCAACTCCGTGAGTTGACTCCACACAGCACAATGAAGTTTCTGAGAAAGCTTCTATCTAGTGATTATGTGAAGATATTCTCGTTTCCATCGAAGGCCTCAAATTTGTCCAAATATCCCCTTGCAGATTCCTCTATAAGAGTGCTTCAAAACTACTCTATGATAAGGTATGTTCAACTCTGTGAGTTGAATGCACACATCACAAAGTAGTTTCTGAGAATGCTTCTGTCTAGTATTTACATGAAGCTATTCCCTTTTCCAATGAAGGCCTTAAAGAGGTCCAAATTTCCACTTGCAGATTCTACTAAAAGAGTATTTCAAAACTGCTCTATGATAAAGTCTGTTCAACTCCATGAGTTGAATGCACACATCACAAAGCAGTTTCTCAGAATGCTTCTGTCTAATTTTTATGTTAAGGTATTTTATTTTCAACTTTAGGCCTCAAAGCGATCCAAATGTCCACTTGTAGTTTCTGCAAAAGAGTATTTCAAACCTGCTCTATCAAAATAAAGGTCAAACTCTGTGAGTTTAATGCACACATCACAAAGAAGTTTCCGAGAATGCTTTGCTCTAGTTTTTATGTGAAGATACTCTCCTTTCCAACAAAGGCATGAAAGCGGTTCAATTACCCACATGCAGATACTACTAAAAGAGTGTTTCAAAAATGCTCTGTGATAGTTTGTTCAACTCTGAGAGTTGAATGAAAACGTCACAAAGAAGTTTCTGAGAATGCTTCTGTGTAGTTTTTATGAGAAGATATTTCGTTTTCCACCATTGGAATAGAAGCGCTCCAAATGTCCACTTGCAGATCCTGCAAAAAGTGTGTTTCATACCTTCTCTATGAAAAGAAAGGTTCAACTTGGTGAGTTATATGCACGCATCACAAGGAAGTTTCTGAAAATGCTTCTGTCTAGTTTTTGTGTGAAGATATTTCCTTTCCCACCATATGCCTCAAAGCTCTCCAAATGCACATATGCAGATTCTGCAAAAAGAGTGTTTCAAACGTGCACTATCAAAACAAAAGTTCAACTCTGTGAGTTGAATGCACACATCACAAAGAAGTTTCTGAGAATGCTGCTGTCTAGTTTTTATGTGAAGGTATTCCTGTTTCTAACAAAGGCCTCAAATCTGTCCAAATATCCACTTGCAGATTCTTCAAAAAGAGTGTTTCTAAACTGCTCCATGGAAAGATATGTTCAAATCTGTAAGTTGAATGCACACAACCCGTAGAAGTTTCTGAGAATGCTTCTGTCTAGTTTTTATGTGAAGATATTTCCTTTCCACCTCAGGCCTCAAAGCTCTCCAAATGTCCACTTGCAGATTCCACAAAAAGAGTGTTTCAAACCTGCTCTATCAAAAGAATGGTTCAAATCCGTGAGCTGAATGCACCCATCACAAAGAAGTTTCTGAGAATGCTTCTGTGTCGTGATCATGTGAAGGTACTCCCGTTTCCAATGATGTCCTCAAAGTGGTCCAAATATCCACTTGGAGATACTACTAAAAGAGTGTTTCAAAACTGCTCTAGGATAAAGTATGTTCACCTCCGAGGATTGAAGGCAAACATCACAAAGAAGTTTCTGAGAATGCTGCTGTTTAGTTTTAATGTGAAGATATTTCCTTTTCCACCATAGGCATCAAATCGCTCATAAATGTCCACTTGCAGATTCTGCAAAAAGAGTGTTAAACCTGCTCTATCAATAGAAAGGGTCAACTCTCTGAGTTGAATGCACACATCAAAAAGAATTTTCCTAGAATGCTTCTGTCTAGTTTTTATGTGAAGAAACTCCCGTTTCCAGGGAAGGCCTCAAAGCTGTCCAAATATCCACTTGCAAATTCTACAAAAAGAGTGTTTCAAATCTGCTCCATCAAAAGAAAATTTCAACTCTGTGAGTTGAATGCACACAGCACAAAGAAGTTTCTGAGAACGCTTCATTGTGTGAAGATACTCCCGTTTCCAACGAAGACCTCAAAGCGGTCCAATTATACACTTGCAGATACTACAAAAGGAGTGTTTCAAAACTGATCTATGATAAAGTTGTTGAACTCCGAGAGTTGAATGCAAACGTCACAAATAAGTTTATGAGAATGCTTCTGTCTAGTTTTTATGTGAAGATATTTCCTTTTCCTCCATAGGCCACAAAGCGCTCCTAATGTCCACTTGTAGATTCTGCAAAAGAGTGTTTCAAACCTGCTCTATAAAAAATGGTTCAACTCTGTGAGTTGAATACACACATCACAAAGAAGTTTCTGAGAGAGCATCATTATGTAAAGGTACTCCCTTTTCCAACGAAGGCCTCAAAGCCCTCCAATTATCCACTTGCAGATACTACTAAAAGAGTGTTTCAAAACTGCTGTATGATAAAGTATGTTAGACTCTGAGAGGTGAATGCAAACGTCACAAATAAGTTTATGAGAATGCTTCTGTCTAGTTTTTATGTGAAGATATATCCTTTTCCACCATAGGTCTCAAAGAGCCCCAAATGTCCACTTGCGGATCCTGCAAAAAGAGTGTTTCAACCCTGCTCTGCGAAAAGGAAAGTTCAACTCTGTGAGTTGAATGGACACATCACAAAGTAGTTTCTGAGAATGCTTCTGTCTAGTTTTTATGTGAAGATATTCTGGTTTCCAACGAAGGCCTCAAAGCGGTCCAAATATCCACTTGCAGATTCTACGAAAATAGTGTTTCAAAACTACTCTATGAAAAGGGAGGTTCAACTCTGTGAGTTGAATGCAAACATCACAAAGAAGTTTCTGACAATGCTTCTGTCTAATTTTTATTTATAGACATTTCCTTTTCCACCATGGGCCTCCGAGCTCTCCAAATGTCTGCTTGCAGATTCTACAAAAAAAGTGCTTCAAACCTGCTCTATCAAAAGAAAGGTTCAATTCTGTGAGTGGAATGCACACATCACAAAGAAGTTTCTGAGAATGATTCTGTCTGGTGTTTATGTGAAGATATCTCCTTTTCCAATGAAGGCCTCAAAGCGGTTCAAATATCCACTTGCAGATTTTACAAAAACAGTGTTTCAAACCTGCTCTATCAAAAGAAAGGTTCAACTATGTGAGTTGAATGCACACAGTTCAAAAAAGTTTTTGAGAAAGCTTCTGTCTAGTGATTATGTGAAGATATTTCCCTTTCCAACAAAGGCCTCAAAGCGGTCCAAATATTCACTTGCAGATTCTACAAAAAGAGTGTTTCAAAACTGCTCTATGAAAAGGTATGTTCAACTCTATGAGTTGAATGCAAACATCACAATGTAGTTCCTTAGAATACTTCTGTCTGGTTTTTATTTAAATATATTTCCTTATCCACCATAGGCTTCATAGCTCTAAAAATGTCTGGTGCCTATTCTACAAAAAGAGTGTTTCAAACCTGCTCTATCAAAAGAAAGTGTAAACTCTGTGAGTTGAATGCAGACATCACAAAGAAGTTTCTGAAATTCTTCTATCTAGTGTTTATTTGAAGATATTCCCGTTTCCAATGAAGGCTTCAAAGCATTCCAAATATCCACTTGCAGATTCTGCAAAAAGAGTGCTTCAAAACTGCTCTATGAAGAGGTATGTTCAACCCTGTGATTTGAAAGCAAACATCACAAAGTAGTTCCTAATAATTATTCTGTCTGGTTTTTATATAATGATATTTCCTTTTCCATCATAGGCCTCAAATCTTGCCATATGTCCACTTGAAGATTCTACAAAAAGAGGGTTTCAAACCTGCTCTATGAAAAGAAAGGCTCAACTCTGTGAGTTGAATGCACACATCACAAAGGAGTTTCTGAGAATGCTTCTGTCTAGTGTTTATGTGAAGATAATCCCGTTGCCAAAGAAGGCCTCAAAGCAGTGCAAATATCCACTTGTAGATTCTACTGAAAGAGTGTTTCAAAAGTGCTCTATGATAAGGTATGTTCAACTCTCTGAATTGAATGGCAACATCATAAGAACTTTCTGAGAATGCTTCTGCCTAGCTTTTATGGGAAGATATTTCCTTTTCCACCATAGACCTCAAAGCACTCCAAATGTCCACTTGCAGATACTAGAAAAAGAGTGTTTCAAACCTGCTCCATCAAAAGAAAGGTACAACTCCGTGAGTTGAATGCACACAGTACAAAAAAGTTTTTGAGAAAGCTTCTGTCTAATGATTATTTGAAGATATCCCCGTTTCCAACGAAGGCCTCAAAGCGATCCAAATATTCACTTGCAGATTCTACAAAAAGCGTGTTTCAAAACTGCTCTATGAAAAGGTATGTTCAACTCTATGAGTTGAATGCAAACATCACAATGTAGTTCCTTAGAATTCTTCTGTCTGGTTTTTATGTAAAGATATTTCCTTTTCCACCATAGGCCTCATAGCTCTAAAAATGTCCGGTGCCAATTCTACAAAAAGAGTGTTTCAAACATGCTCTATCAAAAGAAAGTTTCAACTCTTTGAGTTGAATGCACACATCACAAAGAAGTTTCTGAGAATGCTTCTGCCTGTTTTTGTGTGAACATATTCCTGTTTCCAATGAAGGCCTCAAAGCGTTCCAAATATCCACTTGCATATTCTACGAAAAGAGTGTTTCAAAACTGCTCTATGGAAAGGTATGTTCAACTCTTAATTGAAGGCAAACATCACAAAGAAGTTTCTGAGAATTCTTCTCTCTAATTTTTATATGAAGATATAACCTTTTACACCATAGGCCTCAAAGCTCTCCAAATGTCAACTTGCAGATTCTACAAAAAGAGTGATTCAAAGCTGCTCTATCAAAAGAAAGGTTCAACTCTTTGAGTTTAATGCACACATGCAAAAGAAGTTTTTGAGAATTCTTCTGTCTAGTGTTTATGAGTAGATATTTCCGTTTCTAACAAAGACCTCATAGCGGTCCAAATATACAGTTGCAGATTCTACAAAAAGAGTGTCTCAAAACTGCTCCATGGAAAGGTATCTTCAACTCTGTGAGTTGAATGCAAACATCACAAAGACGTTTCTGACAATGTTTCTGTCTAGTTTTTGTGTGAAGATATTTCCTTTTCCACCATAGGCCTCAAAGCTCTCCAAATGTCCACTTGCAGATTCTACAAAAAGAGTGTTTCAAACCTGCTCTATTAAAAGAAAAGTTCAAATCTTGATGTTGAATACACACATCACAAAGAAGTTTCTGAGAATGCATCTGTCTAGTTTTTATGTGAAGATATTCCCGTTTCCAATGAAGGCCTCAAAGCGGTCTAAATATCCACTTGCAGATTCTACTAAAAGAGTGCTTCAAAACTGCTCTATGTCAAAGTATGTTCAACTCGGTGAGTTGAATGCACACATCACAAAGAAGTTTCTGAGAATGCTTCTGTCTAGTTTTTATGTGAAGATATTCCCTTTTAAAACGAAGGCCTCAAAGGAGCCCAAATATCCACTTGTAGAGTCTACAAAATGAGTGTTTCAAAACTGCTCTATGAAAAGGGATTTTGAACTCTGTGAGTTGAATGCAAACATCACAAAGATGTTTCTGAGAATGCCTCTGTCTAGTTTTTATGTGAAGATATTTCCTATTCCACCACAGGCCTCCAAGCCTTCCAAATGTCCGGTTGCAGATTCTACAAAAAGAGTGTTTCATACCTGCTCTATGAAATAAGGTTAACTCTGTGAGTTGAATGCACTCAGCACAAAGAAGTTTTTGAGAAAGCGTCTGTCTAGTGATTATGTAAAGATAATCCCGTTTCCAACGAAGACCTCAGAGCGGTCCAAATATCCACTTGCAGCTTCTACTACAAGAGTGTTTCAAAACTGCTCTATGATAAAGTATGTTCAACTCTGTGAGTTGAATGCAAACCTCACAAACTAGTTTCTGAGAATGCTTCTGTCTAATTTTTATGTGAAGATATTCCTGTTTCCCATGAAGTCCTGAAAGCTATCCAAATATCCACTTGCAGCTTCTACATAAGGAGTGTTTCAAAACTGCTCCATGAAAAGTTATGTTCAACTCTGTGTGTTGAATGCAAACATCACAATGTAGTTTCTGAGAATGCTTCTGTCTGCTTTTTATGTGATGATATTTCCTTTTGAAACATAGGCTTCAAAGCTCTCAAAATGTCAAATTGCAGATCCTACAAAAAGAGTGTTTCAAACCTTGTCTATCAAAAGAAAGGTTAAACTCTGTGAGTTGAAAGCACACATTACAAAGAAGAGTCTGAGAATCCTTCTGTCTACTGTTTATGTGAAGATATTCCTGTTTCCAACGAAAGCCTCAAAGCGGTCCAAATATCCACTGGCAGATTCTACAAAAAGAGTGTTTCAAAACTGCTCTAGGACAAGGTATGTTCAACTCTGTGTGTTGAATGCAACCACCCTAAAGAATTTTCTGAAAATGCTTCTGTCCAGTTTTTATGTGAAGATATTCCCGTTTCCAACGAAGGCCTCAAAGCGTTCCAAATATCCCCTTGCAGATTCCACGAAGAGTGTTCCAAAACTGCTCTATTAAAAGGTATGTTCAACTCTTTGAGTTGAATGCAAACATCACAAAGATGTTTCTGAGAATTCTTCTGTCTAGTTTTTATATGATGATATTTCCTTTTCCACCACAGGCCTCAAAGCTCTCCAAATGTGCACGTGCAGATTCTGCTAAAAGAGTGTTTCAAAGCTACTCTATGATAAGGTACGTTGAAATCTGTGAGTTGAAAACAAACATCACAAATAAGTTTCTGAGAATGCTTCTGTCTATTTTTATGTGAAGATATTCCCGTTTCCAACGAAGGCCTCAAAGCGGTAAAAATATCCACATGCAGATTCTACTAAAAGAGTGTTTCAAAACTGCTCTATCAAGAGGTATGTTCAACTCTGTGAGTTGAATGCAAGATCAAAAAGAATTTTCTGAGAATTCTTCTGCCTGCTTTTTATATACAGATACTTCCTTTTCCACCATAGGCCTCAAAGCTTTCCAAAAGTTCAATTGCAGATCCTCTAAAAAGATTGTTTCAAACCTGCTCTATCAAAAGAAAGGTTCAACTCTGTGAGTTGAATGCACACATCACTAAGAAGTTTCTGAGAAATCTTCTCTCTAGTGTTTATGTGAAGATATTCCCGTTTCCAATGAAGGCCTCACAGAGTTCCAAATATCAACTTGCACATTCTACAAAAAGAGAGTTTCTAAATTGCGCTATGAAGAGGTATGTTCAACTCTGTGAGTTGAATGCAAACATCACAAAGAAGTTTCTGAGAAAGCTGCAGTCTAGTCTTTATGTGATGATATTACCTTTTCCACAATAGGAATCAAAGTGCTCCAAATGTCCACTTGCAGATTCTACAAAAAGAGTGTTTCAAACCTGCTCTATATAAAGAAAGATTCAACTCTGTGAGTTTAATGCACACATTACAAAGAAGTTTCTGAGAATGCTTCTGTATAGTTTTTATGTGAAGATATTTCCGTTTCCCACGTAAGCCTCAAAGCATTCCAATATCCACTTGCAGATTCTACGAAAAGAGTGTTTCAAAACTGCTCTATGAAAAGGTATGTTCAACTCTGTGAATTGAATGCAAACATCCCAAAGATGTTTCGGAGAGTTCTTCTGTCTAGTTTTTATATGAAGATATTTCCTTTTCCACCACAGGCCTCAAATCTCTCCAAATGTCCACTTGCAGAATCTACAAAAAGAGTGTTTCAAACGTGCTCTGTCAAAAGAAAAGATCAATTCTGTGAGTTGAATGCACACATCAATAAGAAATTTCTGAGAATGCTTCTGTCTAGTGTTTATGTGTAGATATTCCCGTTTCCAACGAAGGCCTCAAAGCGGTCTAAATATCCAATTGCAGATTCTACAAAAAGTGTGTTTCCAAACTGCTCCATAAAAAGGTATGTTCAACTCTGTGAGTTAAATGCAAACATCCTGAAGAAGTTTCTGAGAATGCTTCTGTCTAGTTTTTGTGTGAAGATATTTCCTTTTCCACCATATGCCTCAAAGGTCTCCAAATGTCAACTTGCAGATTCTACAAAAAGAGTGTTTCAAACCTGCTCTATCAAAAGAAAAGTTCAACTCTGTGAGTTGAACCTCACTAAGAGGTTTCAGAGAATGCTTCTGTCTAGTCTTTATGTGAAGGCATTCCCGTTTCCAACAAAGGCCTCAGAGCGGTCCAAATATCCACTTACGAAGTCTACTAAAAGAGTGTTTCAAAACTGCTCTATGATAAGGTATGTTCAAATCTGTGAGTTGAATGCAAACATCACAAAGAAGTTTCTGAGAATGCTTCTGTCTAGTTTTGATGTGAAGTTATTTCCTTTTCCACCATTGGCCTCAAAGCACTGCAAATGTCCACTTGCAGATTCTACAAAAAGAGTATTTCAAACCTGCTCTATCAAAAGAAAAGTTCAACTCTCTGAGTTGAATGCACACATCACAAAGAAGTTTCCAAGAATTCTTCTGTCTGGTTTTTATGTAAAAGTTTTTCCATTTCCACCGTAGGCCTCAGAGCGATCCAAATGTCCACTTGCAGATTATACAAAAACAGTGTCTCAAAACTGCTCTATCAAAAAGAAGGTTCAACTCTGTGAATTGAATGCACACATCACAAAGAAGTTTCTGAGAATGCTTCTGTCTAGTGTTTATGTGAATGTATTCCCGTTTCCACCAAAGGCCTCAAAGCACTCCCAATATCCACTTGCAGATTCTACAAAAAGTGTGTTTCAAAACTGTTCTGTCAAGAGGAATGGTGAACTTCGTGAGTTGAATCACAAATCACAAAGAAGTTTCTGAGAATGCTTCTGTCTAGTTTTTGTGTGATGATATTTCCTTTTCCAACATAGGCCTCAGAGCAGTCGAAGTATCCACTTGCAGATTCTACAAAAAGAATGCTGCAAAACTGCTCTGACTAAAGGAATGTTCAACTCTTTGAGTTGAATGCACACATCACAAAGTAGTTTCTGTGAATGCTTCTATCTAGTTTCTGTATGAACATATTTCCTTTTCTACCATAGGCCTCAAAGCGCTCCAAATATCCACCTGCAGATTCTACGAAAAGAGTGTTTCAAAACTGCTCTACCAAAAGGAAGTTTCAACTCTCTGAGTTTAATGCACACAGCACAAAGAAGTTTCTCTGACTACTTCTGTGTTGTTTTTATTTAAAGATATTTCCTTTTCCAACACAGAGCCCAAAGGGCTCCAAATATCCACTTGCAGTTTCTTCAAAAAAGAGATTCTAAACTGACCAATCAAAAGATAGGTTCATCTCTGTGAGTTGAATGCATACATCACAAAGCAGTTTCTCTGAATGGTTCTGTTAGTTTTATTTAAAGATAATTCCTTTTCCACCATAGGGCACAAATGGCTCCAAATATCCACTTGTAGATTCTGCAAAACCAGAGATTCAAAACTGCTCATTGAGAAGACAATTTCAACTCAGTGATTTGAATGTACACATCACGAAGAAGTTTCTTAGAATGCTTCTGTGCAGTTTTTATTGAAGATATTTCCTTTTCCACCATAGGGCGCATAGGGCTCCAAATATCCTCTTGCAGATTCTAGAAAAAGAGAAACTCTAAACTGCTCAATCAACAGATAGGTTCAACTCTGTAAGTTGAATGCCCACATCACAAAGAAGTTTCTCAGAATGCTTCTGAGTAGTTTTTATGTGAAGATGTTTCCTTTTCCACAATAGACCTCAAAGTTCTCCAAATATCCACTTGAAGATTCTACAAAAACGGTGTTTCAAAACTGTGCAATGAAAAGAAAGTTTCAACCCTGTGAGATGAATGCACACGTCACAAAGAAGTTTCTCAGAATGCTTCTGTGTTGTTTTTATGTGAAGATATTTCCTTACCACGATGGGCCTCAATGGGCTCCAAATATCCACTTCCATATTCTACAAAAAGTGTTTCAAAATTGCTCAATCATGAGATAAATTCATCCCTGTGAGATGAATTCACACGTCACGAAGTAGTTTCTCAGAATGCTTCTGTGTAATTTTTATGTGAGGATATTTGCTTTTCCACAGTAGGCCTCAAAGGGCTCCAAATATCCACCTGCAGATTCTGCAAAAAGAGAGGTTCAAAACTGCTCAATCAAAAGATACTTTCAACTCTGTGAGTTGAATGCACACATCACAAAGAAGTTTGTCTGAATGCTTCTGTGTAGTTTTTATTTCAAGATATTTCCTTTTCCACCATAGGGCTCAAAGGGCTCCAAATATCCACTTGCAGATTCTACAAAAAGAGAGATTCAAAACTGCTCAATGAGAAGATAAGATCAACTCTGTGAGTTGAATCCACACCTAACAAAGAAGTTTCTCAGAATGCTTCTGTGTAGTTTTTATGTGAAGATATTTCCTTTTCCACAATAGTCCTCAAATCTCTCCAAACATCCACTAACAGATTCTGCAAAAAGAGAGATTCAAATCAAAAGGTAGGTTCAACTCTGTGAGTTGAATGCACACATCACAAAGAAGTTTCTCAGAATGCTTCTGTTTAGTTTTTATGTGAACATATTTGATTTTCCACAGTAGGCCTCACAACGCTCCAAATATCCACTTGCAGATTGTGCAAAAAGAGAGATTCAAAACTGTTCAATCAAAAGATAGGTTCAACTCTGTGAGTTGAATGCACACATCACAAAGAAGTTTCTCAGAATGCTTCTGTTTAGTTTTTATGTGAACATATTTGATTTTCCACAGTAGGCCTCACAACGCTCCAAATATCCACTTGCAGATTGTGCAAAAAGAGAGATTCAAAACTGTTCAATCAAAAGATAGGTTCAACTCTGTGAGTTGAATGCATACATCATGAAGAAGTTTCTGAGAATGCTTCTGTGTAGTTTTTATTTGAAGTTATTTCCTTTTCCACAGTAGGTCTCGAAGGTCTCCAAATATCCACCTGCAGATTCTGCATAAAGAGAGATTCAAAACTGCTCAATCAAAAGATAAGTTCACCTCTGTGAGTTGAATGCACACATCACAAAGCAGTTTCTCTGAATGCTTCTATGTAGTTTTTATTTGAAGATATTTCCTTTTCCACCATAGGGCACAAAGGGCTCCTAATATCCACTTGCAGATTCTACAAAAAGAGAGATTCAAACTGCTCAATCAAAAGATAGGTTCAACTCTGTGAGTTGAATGCACACATCACAAAGAAGTTTCTCAGAATCTTTCTGTGTAGTTTTTATGTGAACATATTTGATTTTCCACAGCAGGCCTCAAAAGGCTCCAAATATCCACCTGCAGATTCTTCAAAAAGAGGTATTCAAAACTGCTCAATCAAAAGATAGGTTCAACTCTGTGAGTTGGATGCATACATCAGAAAGAAGTTTCTCTGAATGGTTCTGTGTAGTTCTATTTGAAGATAATTCATTTTCCACGATAGGGCACAAAGGGCTCTAAATATCCACTTGCAGAATCTACAAAAACAGAGATTCAAAACTGCTCATTGAGAAGATAAGTTCAACTCAGTGAGTTGACTGTACGCATCACGAAGAAGTTTCTTAGAATGCTTCTGAGTAGTTTTTATTGAAGATATTTCCTTTTCCACCACAGGGTGCAAAGGGCTCCAAATATCCACTTGCAGATTATAGAAAAAGAGAGACTCTAAACTGCTCAATCAAAAGATAGGTTCAACTCTGTGAGTTGAATGCCCACATCACAAAGAAGTTTCTCAGAATGCTTCTGAGTAGTTTTTATGTGAAGATGTTTCCTTTTCCACAATAGGCAGCAAAGTTCTCCAAATATCCACTTGCAGATTCTACAAAAACGGTGTTTCAAAACTGCGCAATGAAAAGAAAGGCTCAACTCAGTGAGATGAATGCACATATCACAAAGAAGTTTCTCAGAATCCTGCGTTGTTTTTATGTGAAGATATTTCCTTTCCACTATAGGCCTCAATGGGCTCCAAATATCCACTTCCATATTCTACAAAAAGAGTGTTTCAAAACTGCTCAATCATGAGATAGATTCAACCCTGTGAAATGAATGCACCCGTCACGAAGTAGTTTCTCAGAATGCTTCTGTGTAATTTTTATGTGAAGATATTTGCTTTTCCACAGTAGGCCTCAAAGGGCTCCAAATATCTACCTGCAGATTTTGCAAAAACAGAGATTCAAAACTGCTCAATCAAAAGATACATTCAACTCTGTGAGTTGAATGCATACATCACAAAGAAGTTTGTCTGAATGCTTCCTTGTAGTTTTTATTTCAAGATATTTCCTTTTGCACCACAGGGCTCAAAGGGCTCCAAATATCCACTTGCAGATTCTACAAAAAGAGAGATTCAAAACTGCTCAATCAAAAGATAGGTTCAACTCTGTGACTTGAATGCACACATCGCAAAGAAGTTTCTCAGAATCTTTCTGTGTAGTTTTTATGTGAACATATTTGATTTTCCACAGTAAGCCTCAAAAGGCTCCAAATATCCACCTGCAGATTCTGCAAAAAGAGGTATTCAAAACTGCTCAATCAAAAGATAGGATCAACTCTGTGAGTTGAATGTATACATCACAAAGAAGTTTCTCTGAATGGTCCTGCGTAGTTTTATTTGCAGATATTTCCTTTTCCACAATAGGGTGAAAGGGCTCCAAACATCCACTTCCAGATTCTACACAACAGAGATTGAAAACTACTCAATGAGAAGATAAGTTCAACTCAGTCAGTTGAAGGCACACATCATGAAGAAGTTTCTTAGAATGCTTCTGTGTAGTTTTTATTGAAGATATTTCCTTTTCAACCATAGGGTGCAAAGAGCTCCAAATATCTACTTGCAGATTCTAGAAAAAGAGTGACTCTAAGTTGCTCAATCAAAAGATAGGTTCAACTCTGTGAGTTGAATGCCCATATCACAAAGAAGTTTCTCAGAATGCTTCTCTGTAGTTTTTATGTGAAGATATTTCCTTTTCCACCATAGGCCTCAAAGCTCTCCCAACATCCACTTGCAGATTCTGCAAAAAGAGAGATTCAAAACTGCTCAATTGAAAGGCAGGTTGAACTCTGTGAGTTGAATGCACACAGCACAAAGAAGTTTCTCAGAATGCTTCTCTGTAGTTTTTATGTGAACATATTTGATTTTCCATGGTAGGCCTCACAGCACTCCAAATATCCACTTGCAGATTCTACAAAAAGAGAGATTCAAAACTGTTCAATCAAAAGATAGGTTCAACTCTGTGAGTTGAACGCATACATCATGAAGAAGTTTCTGAGAATGCTTCTGTGTAGTTTTTATTTGAAGATATTTCCTTTTCTACCATAAGCTGCAGAGGGCTCCAAATATCCCCTTGCAGATTCAACAGAAAGAGTGTTTCAAAACTGCTCAATCAAAAGAAAGTTTCAACTCTGTGAGATGAATGCACACATCACAAAGAAGTTTCTCAGAATGCTTCTGTGTAGTTCTTATTTGAAGATATTTGGTTTTCCACTGTAGGCCTCAAAGCGCTCCAAATATCCACTTGAAGATCCTACAAAAAGAGTGTTTCAAAACTGCTCAATCATAAGCTAGGTTCAACCCTGTGAGATGAATGCACACATCACAAAGCAGTTTCTCTGAGTGATTCTGTGTAGTTTTTATTTGAAGATATTTCCTTTTCCACCATAGGGTGCAAAGGGCTCCAAATATCCACGTGGATATTCTACCAAAAGATAAATTCAAAAATTGCTCAATGAGTTGAATGCACACCTCACAAAGTAGTTTCTCACAATGCTTCTGCATAGTTTTTATGTGAAGATATTTGCTTTTCCACTGTAGGCCTCAAAGGGCTGGAAATATCCACCTTTAGATAGTGCAAAAAGAGAGATTCAAAACTCCTCAATCAAAAGATAGGTTCAACTCTGTGAGTTGAGTGCACATATCACAAAGAAGTTTCTCTGAATGCTACTGCGTAGTTTTTATTTCAAGATATTTCCTTTGCCACCATAGGGTGCAAAGGTCTTCAAATATCCACTTGCAGATTCTACAAAAAGACTGAAAACTCCTCAAAGGGAAGATAATTTCAACTCTGTGAGTTGAATGCACACCTCACAAAGTAGTTTCTCAGAATGCTTCTGTGTAGTTTTTATGTGAAGATATTTCCTTTTCCACAATAGGCCTCGAAGCTTTCCAAACATACACTTGTAGTTTCTGCAAAAAGAGAGATTCAAAACTGCTCAATCAAAACGTAGTTTCAACTCTGTGAGTGGAATGCAAACATCACTGTGGTGTTTCTCAGAATGTTTCTGAGTAGTTTTTATGTGAAGATATTTCCTTTTCCACAATAGGCCTCAAAGGGCTCCAAATATCCACTTGCAGATTCCACGAAGAGAGTGTTTCAAAACTGCTCAGTCAAAAGAAAGTTTCAACTCTGTGAGATGAATGCACACATCACAAAGGAGTTTCTGAAATTGCTTCCTTCTAGATTTTATGTGAAGATATTTCCTTTTCTATCATAGGCCGCAAAGCGCTCCAAATGTCCACTTGCCGATTCTACAAAAAGGGTGTTTCCAAACTACACAATCAAAAGAAAGTTTCAACTCTGTTAGATGAACGTACATATCATAAAAAAGATTCTCAGAATTCTTCTGTTTTTTTTTTGTGAAGATATTCCCTTTTCCAACTTAAGCCTCAAGGTGCTTGAAATGTCCCCTTGCAGATTCTCCAAAAAGAGTATTTGAAAACTGGTTCTCCTAAAGAAAGTTGGAACTCCAGGAGATGAATGCAGACATCACAGAGAACTTTCTCAGAATGCTTCTATCTACTTTTTATGTGAAGATATTTCCTTCTCCACCACAGGCCTCAAAGCGCTGCCAAATGTACACTTGCAGATTCTACAAAAAGAGAGTTTCCAATCTGCTCAATCAAAAGAAAGGTTTAACTCGGTGAGACTAATGCACGCATCACAAAGAAGTTTCTCAGATTGCTTCTGTCTAGATTTTATGTGAAGATATTTCCTTTTCTACCATTGGCCACAAAGAGTTCTAAATGTTCACTTGCAGATTCTACAAAAAGAGTGTTTCCAAACTACTTAATCAAAAGAAACGTTCAACTCTGTGAGATGAACACACTCATCACAAAGAAGTTTCTCAGAATTCTTCTGTCTAATTTTTATGTGAAGATATTTCCTGTTCCACCATAGGCCTCAAGATGCTCTAAATGTCCGCTTGCAGATTCTACAAAAAGAGAGTTTCAAAACTGCTCAATCAAAAGGAAGGGTTATCTCTGTGAGATGAATGCATATATCACAAACAAGTTTCTAATATTGCTTCTATCTAGATTTTATGTGAAGATATTTACTTTTCTACCATAGACCGCAAAGCGCTCCAAATGTCCACTTGCAGACTCTACAAGAAAGAGTGGTACCAAACTGCTCAATTGAAAGAATGGTTCCACTCTGTGAGAAGAACGCACACATCACAAAGAAGTTTGTCAGAATTCTTCTTTCTAGTTTTTATGTGAAGATATTTCCTTTTCCACCATAGGCCTCAAAGCGTTCCAAATGTCCACTTGCAGATTCTATAAAAAGAGAGTTTCAAAACTGCTGAATCAAAAGAAAGTTTAAACTCTGTGAGATGAATGCACCCATCACTAAGAAGTTTCTCCGATTGCTTCTCTCTAGATTTTATGTGAAAGTATTACTTTTTCTACCATAGGTCGCAAAGCGCTTCAAATGTCCATTTGCAGATTCTACAAAAAAGAGTGTTTCCAAACTGCTCAATCAAAAGAAAGGTTCAAGTCTGTGAGATGAATGCACACATTCCCAAGAAGTTTGTCAGAATGCTTCTGTCTAGTTTTTATGTGAAGATATTACCTTTTCCACCATAGGCCTCAAAGCGCTCCAAATGTCCACTTGCAGATTCTACGAAAAGAGAGTTTCAAAACCGCTCAATCAAAAGAAAGGTTTAACTCTGTGAGATGAATGCACACATCACAAAGAAGTTTCTCAGATTGTTTCTGTCTAGATTTTATGTGAAGATATTTCTGTTTCAACCATAGGCCGCAAAGCGTTGCAAATGTCCATTTGCAGATTCTACAAAAAGAGTGTTTCCAAACTGCTCAATCAAAAGAAAATTTCAGCTTTGTGAGATGAACGCACACATCACAAAGAAGATTATCAGAATTCTTCTGTCTAGTTTTTATGTGAAGATATTTCCTTTTCCACCATAGGCCTCTAAGCACTCCAAATGTCCACTTCGAGATTCTACAAAAAGAGTGTTTCCAAACTGCTCAATCAAAAGAAAGGTTTAACTCTGTGAAATGAATGCAAACATCATAAAGAAGTTTCTGAGATTGCTTCTGTCTAGATTTTATGTGAAGATATTTCCTTTTCTACCATATGCCACAAAGTTCTCCAAATGTCCACTTGCATATTCTACAGAAAGAGTGTTTCCAAACTGTTCAATCAAAAGATAGGTTCAAATCTGTGAGATGAATGCACAAGTCCCAAAGAAGTTTCTCAGAATTCATCTGTCTAGTTTTTATGGGCAGATATTTCCTTTTCCACTGTTGGCCTCAAAGAACTCCAAATATCCACTAGCGGATTCTACAAAAACAGAGCTTCAATACTGCTCAGTCAGAAGAAAAGTTTAACTCCATGAGATGAATGCACACATCACAAAGAAGTTTCTCAGATTTCTTCTGTCTAGACTCTATGTGAAGATATTTCCTTTTCTACTACAGGCCGCAAAGCGCTCTGAATGTGCACTTGCAGATTCTACAAAAGAGTGTTTCCAACCTACTGTATCAAAAGAAAGTTTCAACTACGGGAGATGAAAGCACGCATCACAAAGAAGTTTTTCAGAATTCTCCTGTCTAGTTTTTATGTGAAGAGATTTCCTTTTCTACCACAGGTCTGAAAGGGCTCGAAATGTCCACTTGCAGATACTACAAAAAGAGGGTTTCAAAACTGCTCAATAAAAAGAAAGGTTTAACTCTGTGAGATGAATGCACACATCACAAAGAAGTTTGTCTGATTGCTTCTGTCTAGATTTTATGTGAAGATATTTCCTTTTCTACCATAGGCCGCAAAGTGCTAAAATTGTCCACATGTAGATTCTACAAAAAGAGTGTTTCCAAACAGCCCAATGAAAAGAAACTTTCAACTCTGTGTGATGAACGCACGCATCACAAAGTGATTTCACAGTATTCTTCTGTCTAGTTTTTATGTGAAGATATTTCCTTTTCCACCACAGTTCTCAAAGAGCTTCAAATGTCCACTTGCAGATTGTTCAAAAAGTGTGTTTCCAAACTGCTCCATCAAAGAAAGTTTAACTCTGTGAGATGAATGCACACATCACATAGATGTTTCTCAGATTTCTTCTGTCTAGTTTTTATGTGAATGTATTTCATTTTCCACGGTAGGCCTCAAGGGGCTTGAAATGTCCACTTGCAGATTCCACAAAAAGATTAATAAATAACTGGCCCATCAAAAGAAAGGTTCAAATCTGGGAGATGAATGCACATATCACAAAGTAGTTTCTCATATTGATTCTATCTAGTTTTTATGTGAATATATTTCCTTTTCCACCACAGGTCTCAAACCGCTCCAAATGTTCACTTGCAGAATCTACAAAAAGAGAGTTTCAAAACTGCTCAATCAAAAGAAAGGTTTAACTCTGTGAGATGAGGGTGCACATCACAAAGAAGTTTCCCAGATTGCTTCTGTGTAGATTTTATGTCAAGATATTTCCTTTTCTACCATTGGCTGCAAAGTGCTCCCAATGTCCACTTGCAGATTCTACAAAAACAGTGTTTTCAAATGGCTCAATAAAAAGAAAGGTTCAACTCTGTGAGATGAATGCACGCATCACAAAGAAGTTTCTCAGAATTCTTCTATCTAGTTTTTAGGTAAAGATATTTCCTTCTCCACCAAGGGCCTGAAAGAGCTCCAAATGCTCAATTTCAGATTCAACAAAAAGAGAGATTCAGAACTACTCAATCAAAGGAAAGTTTTAACTCTGTGAGATAAATGCACACATCAAAAAGAAGTTTCTCAGATTGCTTCTGTCTAGATTTAATGTGAAGATATTTCCTTTTCTACCATAGGCCGCAAAGTGCACGAAATGTCAACTTGCAGATTCAACAAAAAGAGATTTTCAAAACTGCTAAGAAAAAAAAGAAAGATTTAACTCTGTGAGATGAATGCACACATCAGAAAGAGGTTTCTCAGATTGCTTCTGTCTAGATTTTATATGAAGATATTCCCTGTTCTACAATAGGCTGCAAAGCGCTCCTAATTTCCACTTGCCGATTCTATAAATAGAGTGTTTCCAAACTGCTCAATCAATAGAAAGGTTAAACTCTGTGAGATGAAGGCACACATTACAAAGAAGTTTCTCAGATTGCTTCTGTCTAGATTTTTTTATGTGAAGATATTTCTTTTTTCTACCATAGGCCTCAAAGCGCTCCAAATATCCACTTGCACATTCTACAAAGAGAGTGTTTTCAGACAGCTCAATCCAAACAAAAATTCAACTCTGTGAGATGAACACACACATCAGAAATAAGTTTCTCAAAATGCTTCTATCTAGTTTTTATGTGAAGATATTTCCTTTTCTATCATAGGCCTCAAAGAACTCCAAATGTCCATTTGCAGATTCTACAAAAAGAGAGTTTCAAAACTGCTCCAACAAAAGAAAGGTTTTACTCTGTGAAATGAATGCACTCATCACAAAGAAGTTTCTCAGATTGCTTCTGTCTAGTTTTTATGTGAAGATATTTCCTTTTCCACCACAGGCCTCAAAGTGCTCCAAATGTCCACTTGCAGATTCTACAAAAAGAGAGTTTGAAAACTGCTCAATCAAAAGAAAGTTTTAACTCTTTGAGATGAAAGGACACATCACAAAGAAGTATCTGAGATTGCTTCTGTCTAGATTTTATGTGAAGACATTTTCTATTCTAACATAGGCTGCAAAGAGCTCTAAATATCCACTTGCAGATCCTTCAAAAACAGTATTTCCATACTGCTCAATGAAAAGAATGATTCAACACTGCAAGATGAAGGCACGCATCACAAGGATGGTTCTCAGAATTCTTCGGTCTGGTTTTTATGTGAAGATAATTGCCTTTTCCAACATAGGCTTCAAAGGCCTCCAAATGTCAACTTGCAGATTCTCCAAAAAGAGACTTTCAAAACCGCTTAGTCAAAAAATGTTTAATTCTGTGAGATAAATTCACACGTCACAAAGAAGTTTCTCAAATTTCTTCTTTCTAGATTTTATCTGAAGATATTTCCTTTTCCAGCATAGGCCTCAAAGTGCTCCAACTGTCCACTTGCAGATTCTACAAAAAGAGAGTTTCAAAACTGCTCAATCAAAAGAAAGGTTTACCTCTTTGAGATGAGTACACACATAACAAAGAAGTTTCTTAGATTGCTTCTGTCTAGATTTTATGTGAAGATATTTCCTTTTCCACCGTAGGCCTCAAAGCACTGCAAATGTCTACTTACAGATTCTCCAAAAAGAGAGTTTCAAAACTCCTCAATCAAAAGAAAGGTGTAACTCTTTGAGGTGAATGCATACATCACAAAGAAGTTTCTGAGATGGCTTCTGTCTAGGTTTTATGTGAAGATTATTTCCTTTCCTGCCATAGGCCACAAAGCACTCCAAATGTCCATTTGCAGATTCTACAAAAAGTGTTTCCATAATGCTCAATCAATAGATAGTTTCAATTTTGTGAGATGAATGCACACATCAGAAAGAAGTTGCTCAAAATTCTTCTATCTAGTTTTTATGTTAAGTTATTTCATTTTCCAGCATAGGCCTCAAGGCACTCGAAATGTACACTTCCAGATTCTACAAAAACGGCATTTCAAAACTGGTCCATCAAAAGAAAATTTCAACTTTGTGAGATGAATGCACACATCACAGAGAAGTTTCTCAGAGTGCTTCTATCTAGTTTTTATGTGCAGATATTCCTTTTTCCACCATTGGCCTCAAGGCGCTTGAAATGACCACTTGCAGATTCTACAAAAAGAGTATTTCAAAACTGGTCCATCAAAAGAAAGGCTCAACTCTTGAGATGAATGCACACATCACTAAGAAGTTTCTAAGAATGCTTCTATCTAGTTTTTATGTGAAGATATTTCCTTTTCCACCACAGGCCCCAAAGTGCTCCAAAAGTCCACTTGAAGATGCTACAAAAAGAGAGTTTCAAATCTGCTCAATCAAAAGAAAGGTTCAACACTGCGAGATGAATGCACACCTCACAAAGAAGTTTCTCAGATTGCTTCTGTCTAGATTTTATGTGAAGGTATTTCCTTTCCTAGCACTGGCAGCAAAGCGATCCAAATGTCCACTTGCAGATTCTACAGAAAGATTGTTTCAAAACTGCTCAATCAAAAGAAAGTTTCAGCTCTGTGAGATGTATGGCCGCATCACAATGAAGTTTCTCAAAATTCTTCTGTCTAGTTTTTATATGAAGATATTTCCTTTTCCACCTTAGGCCTCATGGCACTCGAAATGTCCACTTGTAGATTCTACAAAAAGCGTATTTCAAAACTGGTCCTTCAAAAGAAACATTCAAATCTAGGAGATGAATGCGCACATCACACAGAACATTCTAAGATTGTTTCTGTCTAGATTTTATGTGAAGATATTTCCTTTTCTACCATAGGCTGCAAAGGGCTCCAAATGTCCACTTGCAGATTCTACAAAAAGAGTGATTCCAAATTGTTCAATCAAAAGAAAGATTTAGCTCTGTGAGATGATCACATGCATCAAAAAGAAGTTTCTCAGAATTCTTCTGTCTAGTTTTTATGTGAATATATTTCCTTTTCCAACACAAGCCACAAAGTGCTGCAAATGTCCACTTGCAGATTTTACAAAAAGAGAGTTTCAAAACTTCTCAATCAAAAGAAAGGTTTATCTCTGTGAGATGAATGCACACATCACAAAGAAGTTTCACAGATTGCTTCTGTGTAGATTTTATGTGAAGATATTTCCTTTTCTACCATAGGCCACAAAGCTCTCCAAATGTCCACTTGTAGTTTCTACAAAAAGAGTGTTTCCAAACTGCTGAATTAAAAGGAAGGTTCAACTCTGTGGGATGAACGCAAGCATCACAAAGAAGTTTCTCAGAATACTTCTGTCTAATTTTTATGTGAAGATATTTCATTTTCCATCATTGGCCTCAAGGAACTTGAAATGTCCACTTGAAGATTCTATGAAAAGAGGATTTCAAAACTGCTCCAACAAAAGAATAGTTTATCTCTGGGAGATGAATGCACACACAACAAAGAAGTTTCTCAGAATGCTTCTATCTAGTTTTTATGTGAAGATATTTCCTTTTCCACCATAGGAGTCAAAGTGCTACAAATGTCCACCTGCAGATTATATAAAAAGAGAGTTTCAAAACTGCACAATCAGAAGGAAGGTTTAACTCTGTGGGATGAATGCACACATCACAAGGAAGTTTCTCTGATTGCTTCTGTCTAGATTTTATGTGAATATATTTCCTTTTCAACCATAAGCCACAAAGCACTATGAATGTCCACTTGCAGATTCTACAAAAACAGTGTTTCCATACTGCTCGATCAGAAGAAAGGTTCAACTCTGTGAGATGAAAGAGGTTTCTCAGAATTCTTCTGTCTAGTTTTCATGTGAAGGTATTTCCTTTTCCACCATAGGCCTCAAGATGCTCCATATGTCCACTTGCAGATTCTACAAAAGTAGAGTTTCAAAACTGCTCAAACAAAAAAAAGGTTCAACTCTGTGAGATGAAAGCACACATCCCAAAGAAGTTTGTCAGATTGCTTCTGTCTACATTTTATATGAAGATATTTATTTTTCTACAATAGGCTGCAAAGCACTCAAAATGTCCACCAGTAGATTCTACAAAAAGAGTGTTTCCAAACTGCTCAGTCAAAGAAAGTTTCAAATCTGTGAGATGAACACACACATCACAAAGATGTTTCTCAGAATTCTTCTGCCTAATTTTTATGTAAAGATATTTCCTTTTCCACCATAGGCCTCAAAGCACTCCAAATGTCCACTTGCACATTTTACAAAAAGAGAGTTTTGAAACTCCTCAATCAAAAGAAAGTTTTAGCACTTTGATGTGAATGCATACATCAAAAAGAAGTTTCTCAGATTGCTTCCATCTAGATTTCATGTGAAGCTATTTCCTTTTCTGCCAAAGGCCAGAAAGGACTCCAAATGCCCACTTGCAGATTCTACAAAAAGAGTGTTTCCATACTGCTCAATCAAAAGAAAGGTTCAACTCTGTGAGATGAATGCACACATCACAAAGAAGTTTCTCAGAATTATTCTCTCTAATTTTTATGTGAAGGTATTTCCTTTTCCAACATAGGCCTCAAACTGCTCCAAATGTCCACTTGCAGATTCTACATAAAGAGAGTTTCAAGACTGCTCAATCAAAAGAAAGATCTAACTCTGGGAGATGAATGCACACATCACAAAGAAGTTTCTCAGAAATCTTCTGTCTAGTTTTTTTGGGAAGATATTTCCTTTTCTGCTATAGGCAGCAAAGCGCTCCAAATGTCCCCTGTCAGATTCTACAAAAACAGTGTTTCCATACTGCTAAATAAAAAGATAAGTTCAACTCTGTGAGATGAATGCACACATCACAAAGAAGTTCCTCAGAAATCTTCTGTCCAGTTTATTTGTGAAGATATTTCTTTTTCCACCATAGGCCTCAAAGTGCTCCAAAATTCCACTTGCTGATTCTACAAAAAGAGTGTTTCAAAACTAGTCCTTCAAAAGAGAGTTTCAACTCTGGGAGATAAATGCACACATCACAAAGTTTTTCTCAGAATTCTCCTGTCTACTTTTAATGTGAAGATATTTCCTTTTCTACCATTGTCCGCAAAGTGCTCCAAATGTCCACTTGCAGATTCTACAAAAAGAGTGTTTCCTAACTGCTCAAAAGAAAGTTTCAACTCTGTGAGATCAATGCTCACATCACAAAGAAGTTTCTCAGAATTCTTCTATCTAGTTTTTAGGTAAAGATATTTCCTTTTCCACCATAGGCGTCAAAGCGCGCCAAATATTCACTTGCAGATTCTAAAAAAAACAGACTTTCAAAACTGCTCAATCAAAAGAAAGGTTTAACTCTGTGAGATGAATGCACACATCACAAAGAAGTTTCTCAGATTGCTACTGTCTAGATTTTATGTGACGATATTTCCTTTTCTACCATAGGTCTCAAAGCGCTGCAAATGTTCACTTACAGACTCTACGAAGGAGTGTTTCCAAACTGCTCATTCAAGAGAAATTTTCAACTCTGTGAGATGAATGCATACATCACAAAGAAGTTTCTCAGATTATTTCTGTCTTGATTTTATGTGAAGATATTTCCTTTTCTACCATAGGCCACGAAGCGCTCCAAATGTCCACTTGCAGATTCTACAAAAGGAGTGTTTCCAAACTGCTCAATCAAAAGAAAGGTTCAACTCTGTGAGATGAACGCACCTATCACAAAGAAGTTTCCCAGAATTCTTCTGTCTAATTTTTGTGTGAAGATATTTCCTTTTCTACTGTAGGCCTCAAAGCGCTCCAAATGTCCACTTGCAGATTCAAAAAAAAGAGAGATTTAAAACTGCTCAATCAAAAGAAAGGTTTAAGTGTGTAAGATGAATGCACACATCACAAAGATGTTCCTCAGATTGCTTCTGTCTAGATTTTATGTGAAGATACTTCCTTTTCAACCATCGGCCTCAAAGCGCTCTAAATGTCCACTTGAAGATACTACAAAAAGATAGTTTCAATACTGCTCAATCAAAAGAAAGGCTTAATTCTGTGAGATAAAGGCACACATCTCAAAGAAGTTTCTCAGAATTCGTCTGTCTAGTTTTTATGTGAAGATATTTCATTTTCCACCATAGGCATCAAGTCTCTTTAATGTCCAAGTGCAGATTCTACAAAAAAGAGTATTTCAAAGCTGGTCCATCAAAAGAAAGATTCAACTCTGTGAGATGAACGCACACATTGCAATGTAGTTTTTCAGATTTTCTCTGTCTAGTTTTTATTTGAAGATATTACCTTTTCCACAGTAGGCCTCAAAGCACTCCAAATGTCCACTTGCAGATTCCACAAAAAGAGAGTTTCTAAACTGCTCTATCAAAAGAAATGTTTAACTCTGTGAGATGAATGCACACATCACAAAGAAGTATCTCAGACTCCTTCTGTCTAGATATTATGAAAAGATGTTTCCTTTTCTACCATAGGACACAAAGCACTCCAAATGTCCCCTTGCAGATTCTGAAAAAAGAGTGTTTCCAAACTGCTCAGTCAAAAGAAAGTTTCAACTCTGTGAGATTAATGCACACATCACCAAGAAGTTTCTCAGAATTCTTCTGTCTAGTTTTTATGTGAAGATATTTCCTTTTCCACTATAGGCCTCAAAGCACTTCAAATGTCCACTTGCAGATTCTACAAAAAGAGAGTTTCAAAACTGCCATTCAAAAGAAAGGTTTAACTGTCTGAGATGAATGCAGACATAACAAAGATGTTTCTCAGACTGATTCTGCCTAGATTTTATGTGAAGGTATTTCCTTTTCTACCATAGGACGCAAAGCTCTTCAAATGTCCAATTGCAGCTTCTAAAGAAAGGGTGTTTCCAAACTGCTCAGTCAAAAGAAATGTTCAATTCTGTGAAATGAATGCAGGCATCACAAAGAAGTTTCTCAAATAGCTGCTGTCTAGATTTTATGTGAAGAAACTTCCTTTTCTACCACAGGCAGTGAAGTCCTCCAAATGTCCACTTGAAGATTCTTCAAAAAGAGAGTTTCAAAACTGCTCAATCAAAACAAATGTTTAACTCTGAGAGTTGAACACACACATCACAAAGAAGTTTCTCAGAATGCTTTTGTCCAGTTATTATGTAAAGATAATTCATTAACCACCATATGCCTCAAAGCACTTCAAATGTCCACTTGCAGATTTTACAAAAGTGAGTTTCAAAACTGCTCTATGAAAAGAAAGATTCAACTCTGTGAGATGAATGCACACATCACAAAGAAGTTTGTCAGGTTGCTTCTGTCTAGATTTTATGTGAAGATATTTCCTTTTCTACCATAGCCCACAAAGCGCTCCAAATGTCCACTTGCAGAGTCTACAAAAAGAGTGTTCCCAAACCGCTCAATCAAAAGTAAGGTTCAACTCTGAGATGAACGCACACGTCACAAAGGAGTTTCTCAGAAATCTCCCGTCTAGTTTTTATGTGAAGATATTTCCTTTTCCACCACGGGCCTCAAAGCGCTCCAAATGTCCACTTGCAGTTTGTACAAAAAGAGAGATTCAAAATTGCTCTATTAAAAGGAAGGTTTTACTCTGTGAGATGAATGCACACATCACAAAGATGTTTCTCAGATTGCTTCTGTCTAGATTTTATGTGAAGATATTTCCTTTTCTACCATAGACTGCAAAGCACTCCAAATGTCCACTTGAAGATTCTACAAAAAGGGTGTTTCCAACCTGGTCAACCAAAAGAAAAGTTCAATTCTCTGAGATGAACGCACGCATCCAGAAAAGTTTCTCAGAATTTTTCTGTCTTGTTTTTATGTGAAGATATTTCCTTTTCCACCATAGGCCGCAGAACGCTCAAAATGTCCACTTGCAGATTCTACAAAAATAGAGTTTCCAAACCGCCCCACCAATAAAAAGCTCTCACTCTGTGAGTTGAATGCACACATCAAAAAGATGTTCCTCAGATTGCTTCTATTAGATTTTATGTGAAGATATTTACTTTTCTACCATAGGCCACAACGTGCTCCAAATGTCAACTTGCAGATTCTACAGAAAGTGTGTTTCCAAACTGCTCTATCAAAATAAAGGTTCAACTCTGTGAGATGAACGCACATATCACAAAGGGGTTTCTCAGAATTCTTCTGTCTAGTTTTTATATGCAGATATTTTCTTTTTCACCATAGGCCTCAAGCGCTCTAGATGTCCACTTGCAGATTCTTCAAAAAGAGAGTTTCAAAACGACTCAATCAAAAGAAAGCTTTACCTCCATGAGATGAATGTACACATCACAAAGTAGTTTCTCAGATTGCTTCTGTCTAGATTTTATGTGAAGATATTTTCTTTTGTACCATTGGCCACAAACCGCTCCAAATGTCCACTTGCAGATTCTACTAAAAGAGTGTTTCCAAACTGCTTAATCAAAACAAAGTTCAACTCTGTGAGATGAATGCACACATCACAAAGAAGTTTCTCAGAATTCTTCTGTCTGGTTTTTATATGAAGATATTTCCTTTTCCTCCATAGGCTTCAAAGCATTCCAAATGTCCACTTGCAGATTATACAAAGCGAGAGTTTCAAAACTGCTCAATCAAAAGAAAGGTTTAACTCTGTGAGATGAATGCACACATCACAAAATAGTTTCTCAGATTGCTTCTGTCCAGATTTCATATGAAGTTATTTCCTTTCCTACCATAATCTGCAAAGCGTTCCAAATGTCCCCTTGTGGATGATACAAAAAGAGTGTTTCCAAACTGCTCAATCAAAAGAAAGGTTTAACTCTGTGAGATGAACACACGCATCTCAAAGAAGTTTGTCAGAATTCTTCTGTCTAGTCTTAATGTGAAGATATTTCCTTTTCCACCATATGTCTCAAAGCGCTCCAAATGTCCACTTGCAGATTCTACAAAAGGAGAGTTTCAAAACTGCTCAATCAAAAGAAACGTTTAAGTCTCTGAGATGAATGCAAACATCAGAAAGATGTTTCTCAGATTGCTTCTGTCTAGATTTTACGAGAGGATAATTCCTTTTCTGCCATAGGCCGCAAAGCATTCCAAATGTCCACATGTATATTCCACAAAAAGAGTGTTTCCAAACTGCTCAAACAAAAGAAAGTTTCCACTCTGTGAGATGAACGCAGACATCACAAAGAAGTTTCTCAGAATTATTCTGTCTAGTTTTTATGTAAAGATATTTCCTTTTCCACCATAGGTCTCAAAGTGCTCCAAATGTCCACTTGCAGATTCTACAAAAAGAGAGTTTCAAAACTTCTCAATCAAAATAAAAGCTTAACTCTGTGAGATGAGTTCACACATCATGAAGAAGTTTCTCAGATTGCTTCTGTCTAGATTTTATGTGAAGATATTTCATTTTCTACCATAGGCCACAAAGCACACCAAATGTCCACTAACTGATTCTACAAAAAGAGTGTTTCCAAACTGCTCAATCAAAAGAAAGGTTCAACTCTGTGAGATGAACTCACGCATCTCAAAGAAGTTTCTCAGAATTCTTCTGTTTAGTTTTTATGTGAGGATATTTGCTTTTCCACCATAGGTCTCAAAGTGCTCCAAATATCCACTTGGAGATTCTACAAAAAGAGAGATTCAAAACTTCTCAATCAAAACAAAAGTTTAACTCTGTGAGATGAATGCACACATCACAAAGAAGTTTCTCAGATTGCTTCTGTCTAGATTTTATGTGAAGATATTTCATTTTCTACCATAGGCCACAAAGTGCACCAAATGTCCACTAGCAGATTCTACAAAAAGAGTTTCCAAACCACTCTATCAAAACAAAATTTCAACGCTGTGAGATAAATGCACATATCGCAAAGAAGTTTCTCAGAATGCTTGTGTCTAGTTATTATGTGAAGATATTACCTTTTCAACAATAGGCCTCAAAACGCTCCAAATTTCCACATGTAGATTCTACAAAAAGAGTGTTTCAAAGCTGCTCAATCAAAAGAAAGCTTCAAGTCTGTGAGATGAATGCTCACATCACAAAGAAATTTCTCAGAATGCTTCTGTCCAGTTTTTATGTGAAGATATTTCCTTTTCCAGCATAGGCGTCAAAACGCTCCAAATGTCCACTTACAGATCCCACAAAAATAGTGTTTCAAAACTGCTCAATCAAAAGAAAGGTTCACCTCTGTGAGATGAATGCACGCATCACAAAGAGTATTCTCAGAATAATTCTGTCTAGTGTTTATGTGCAGATATTTCCTTTTCCACCATAGTCTTCAAAGCGCTCCAAATATGCAATTGCAAATCCTACAAAAAGAGTGTTTCAAAACAGCTCAATCGAAGGTAGGGTTCAACTCTGTGAGATGAATTCTCACATCACAAAAAAGTCTGTCAGAATGCTTCTGTCTAGTTTTCATATGAAGATGTTTCCTTTTCCACCGTAGGCCTCAAAGCACTCCAAATGTCCACATGCGGGTTGTATGAAAAGAGTGTTTCCAAACTGCTCAAGCAAAAGAAATGTTCAACTCTGTGATATGAAAGCACACATCACAAAGAAGTTTGTCAGAATGCTTCTGTCTGGTTTTCATGTATAGATGTTTCCTTTTCCACCATAGGCCGCAAAGTCCTCCAAATGTCTACTTGCAGATTCTACAAAAAGATTGTTTCAAAACTGCTCAATGAAAAGAAAGTTTCAACTCTGTGAGATGAATGCACACATCACAAAGAAGTTTCTCAGAATGCTTCTGTCTAGTTCTTAAATGAACATATTTCCTATTCCACCACAGGACTCAAAGGGCTCCTAACGTCCACTTGCAGATTCTACAAAAAGAATGTTTAAACCTGCTCAATCAAAAGAAATGTTCAACCCGGTGAGATGAATGCACACAACACAAAGGATTTTCTATGAATGATTCTGTCTAGTATTTATGTGAACATATTTCCTTTTAAGCCATAGGCTTCAAAGCGCTTCAAATGTACACTTGCAGATTCCAGAAAAAGAGTTTTTCAAAACTGCTCAATGAAAAGAAAGGTTCAAATCTGTGAGAAGAATGCACACATAACAAAGAAGTTTATCAGAATATTTCTGTATAGTTTTTATGTGAAGGTATTTCGTTTTCCACCACAGTCCTCAAAGAGCTCCAAATGTCCACATGCGGATTCTACAAAAAGAGTGTTTCAAAGCCGCTCAATCAAAAGAAAGGTTCAACTCTGTGAGATGAATGCACAAATCACAAAGAAGTTTGTCAGAATGCTTCTGTCTAGTTTTTATGTGAAGATATTTCCTTTTCTACCATAGGCCGCAAAGCGCACCAAATGTCCAAATTCAGATTCTACAAAAAGAGTCTTTCAAAACTGCTCAATCAAAAGAAAGTTTCAACTCTGTGAGATGAATCCATACATCTCAGTGAAGTTTTTCGGAATATTTCTGTATAGTTTTTATGTGAAGATATTTCCTCTTCCACCATTGCCTCAAAGCGCCAAAAATGTCCACTTGCAGATACTACAAAAAGAGTGTTTCAAAGTTGCTCAATCAAAAGAAATTTGAAACTCTGTGAGATGAATGCATATATTACATATAAGTTTCTCAGAATATTTCTGTCTAGTTTTGTGTGAAGATATTTCCTTTTCCACCACAGGCCTCAAAGCTCTCCAAATGTCCACTTGCAGATTCTACAAAAAGAGTGTTTCAAAACTGCTCAATTGAAAGTAAGGTTCAACTCTTTGAGACGAATACACCCATCACAAATAAGCTTGTCAGAATGCTTTTGTCTAGTTTGTATGTGAAGATATTTCCTTTTCCACCATCGGCTGCAAAGCACTCCAAATGTCCACTTGCAATTTCTAGAAAAAGAGTTTTTCAAAACTGCTCAATTAAAATAAAGTTTCAGCTCTGTGAGAGGAATGTACACATCACAAAGCAGTTTCACAGAATGCTTCCGTCTACTTCTTAAATGAAGATATTTCCTTTTCCACCATAGGCCTCAATGCGCTCCAAATGTCCGCTTGCAGATTCTACAAAAAGAGAGTTTCTAAACTACTCAATCAAAAGAAAGGTTCAACTCTGTGAGATGAATGCACACATCAGAAGGAAGTTACCCAGAATGCTTCTGTCTACTTCTTAAGTGAAGATATTACCTTTTCCACCTTAGGCCCCAAAGCACTCCTAATGTGCTCTTGCAGATTCTACAAAAAGAGAATTTCCAAACTACTCAATCAAAAGAAAGGTTCAACTCTGTTAGAGGAATGCACACATCACAAAGTAATTGGTCAGAATGCTTCTGTCTAGTTTTTATGTGAACATATTTCCTTTTCAACCATAGGCCTCAAATCGCTTCAAATGTACAATTGCACATTCCACAAAAAGAGTTTTTCAAAACTGCTCAATGAACAGAAAGGTTCAACTCTATAAGATGAATGCACACATCACTAAGAAGTTTGTCAGAATGTTTCTGTATAGTTTTTATATGAAGATATTTCCTTTTCCACTATAGGCCTCAAAGCGCTCCAAATGTCCACATGCAGATTCTACAAAAAGAGTGTTTCAAAGCTGCTCAATCAGAAGAAATGCTCAACACTATGAGATGAATGCACACATCACAAAGTAGTTTCTCAGAATTCTTCTGTCTAGTTTTTATGTGAAGATATTTCCTTTTCCACTATAGGCCGCAAAGTTCTCCAAATGTCCACTTGCAGATTCTACAAAAAGAGTGTTTCCAAACTGCTCAATCAAAAGAAAGGTTCTACTCTGTGAGATGAACTCACATATCACAAAGAAATTTCTGAGAATTCTTCCATCAAGTTTTTACGTGAAGATGTTTCCTTTTCCACCATAGGCCTCAAAGAGCTCCAAATGTCCAGTTGCCGATTCTACAAAAAGAGTGTTTCCAAACTGCTCAATCAAAAGAAAGGTTCAACTCTGTGAGATGAATGCACACATCACAAAGATGTTTGTCAGAATGTTTCTCTCTAGCTATTATGTAAAGATATTTCCTTTTCCACAATAGGTCTCAAAGCCCTCCAAATGTCCACTTGCAGGTTCTACAACAAGAATGTTTCCAATTTCAGTTTTCTACATATGGCTAGCCAGTTTTCCCAGCACCATTTATTAGATAGGGAATCCTTTTCCCATTGCTTGTTTTTGTCAGGTTTGTCAAAGATTTGATAGTTGTAGATATGCGGCATTATTCCTGAGGTCTCTGTTCTGTTCCATTGATCTATGTCACTGTTTTGGTACCAGAACAATGCTGTTTTGGTTACTGTAGCCTTGTAGTATAGTTTGAAGTTAGGTAGCGTGATCCCTCCAGCTTTGTTGTTTTGGCTTGGGATTGACTTGGCGATGCGGGCTCTTTTTTGGTTCCATATGAACTTTAAAGTCGTTTTTTTCCAATTCTCTGAGGAAAGTCATTGGTAGCTTGATGGGGATGGCATTGAATCTATAAATTACCTTGGGCAGTATGGCCATTTTCATGACATTGATTCTTCCAACCCATGAGCATGGAATGTTCTTCCACTTGTTTGTATCCTCCTTTATTTCATTAAGCAGTGGTTTCTAGTTCTCCTTGAAGAGATCCTTCACGTCCCTTGTAAGTTAGATTCCTATTTATTTTATTCTCTTTGAAGCAATTGTGAATGGGAGTTCACTCATGATTTGGCTCTCTGTGTGTCTGCTATTGGTGTACAAGAATGCTTGTGATTTTTGCACATTGATTTTGTATCCTGACACTTTGCTGAAGTTGCTTATCAGCTTAAGCAGATTTTCGGCTGAGACAATGGGGTTTTCTAGTTATACAATCAAGTCATCTGCAAACAGGGACAATTTGACTTCCTCTTTTCCTAATTGAATGCCCTTTATTCACTTCTCCTACCTGATTTCCCTGGCCAGAACTTCCAACACTATGTTGAATAGGAGTGGTGAGAGTGGGCATCCCTGTCTTTTGCCAGTTTTCAATGGGAATACGAAAGGACAAAAAACCAAACAACACATGTTCTCACTCATAGGTGGGAATTGAACAATGAGAACACATGGACAAGGGAAGGGAAACATCACACTCCAGGGACTGTTGTGGGGTGGGGGGAGGGGGAAGGGACAGAATTAGGACATATACCTAATGCTAAATGGCAAGTTAATGGGTGCAGCACACCAAAATGGCACATGGATACATATGTGACGAACCTGCACATTGTGCACATGTACCCTAAAACTTAAAGTATAATAATAACAATAATAAAAAAAGGAGAAAGCCAAAAAAAAAAACCAGAAAAAAAAAAACGGTGTTTCAAAACTGGTAAATCGAAAGTAAGGTTCAACTCTCTGAGAAGAATGCACACATCACAAAGAAGTTTGTCAGAATGCTTCTGTCTAGTTTTTATGTGAAGATAGTTCCTTTTCCACCAGAGGCCACAAAGTGCTCCAAATGTACAATTGCAGATTCTACAAAAAGATTGTTTCAAATCTGCTCAATCAAAAGAAAGTTTCAAATTTGTGAGGTGAATGCACACATCACGAAGAAGTTTCTCAGAATGCTTCTGTCTAGTTATTAAGTGAAGATATTACCTTTTCCATCATAGGCCTCAAAGCGCTCCATATGTCCACTTGCAGAATCTACAGAAAGTGATTTTGCAAACTAACCAACCAAAAGAAAGGTTCAACTCTGTGAAATGAATGCACACATCACAAAGAAATTTGTCAGAATGCTTCAGTCTAGTTTTTATGTGAAGATATTTCCTTTTCCACCATAGGCCTCAAAGCACTCCAAATGTCCACTTGCAGAAAGTACAAAAAGGGTGTTTCAAAACAGCTCAATCAAAAGTAAAGTTCAACTCTGTGAGATGAATGCACATATCACAAAGAAGTTTGTTAGAATGCTTCTGTCTAGTTTTTATGTGAAGGTATTTCCTTTTTTACCATAGGCAACAAAGCGCTCCAAATATCCACTTTCAGATTCTACAAAAAGAGCGTTTCAAAGCTGCTCAATCAAAAGAAAGTTTCAACTCTGTGAGATGAATGCACACATCACAAAGAGGATTCTGAGAATGCTGCTGTCTTGTTGTTATGTGAAGATATTTCCTTTTCCACAATTGGCTGCAAAGCGCTCCAAATGTCCACTTACAGATTCTACAAAAAGAGTGTTTCAAAACTACTCAATCAAAAGAAAGGTTCAACTCTGTGAGATGAATGCACACATCACAAAGAAGTTTCTCAGAATGTTCTGTCTAGTTCTTAAGTGAAGATATTTCCTTTTCCACCATAGGCCTCAAAGTGCTCCAAATGTCCACTTGCAGATTGTACAAAAACTGTGTTTCAAAACTGCTCAATGGAAAGAAACGTTCAATTCTGTGAGATGAATGCAAACAACACAAAGAAGTTTGTCAGCTTGTTTCCGTATGGTTTTTATGTGAAGATATTTCCTTTTCTACCATAGGCCTCAAGGCGCTCCAAATGTCCACATGCAGATCCTACAAAAATAATGTTTCAAAGGTGCTCCATCAAAAGAAATGTTCAACTCTGTGAAATGACTGCACAGATCACAAAGAAGTTTCTCAGAATGCTTCTGTCTAGATCTTAAGTGAAGATATTTCCTTTTCCACCATAGGCCTCAAAGTGAACAAAATGTCCGCTTGCAGATTCTACAAAAAGAGTGTTTCCAAACTGCTCAGCCAAAAGTAAGATTCAACTCTGTGGGTTGAATGAAAAAATCACAAAGAAGTTTCTCAGGATGCTCCTGTCCAGTTCTTATGTGAAGATATTTCCTTTTGCACCGTAGGCCTAAAAGTGCTCCAAATATCAACTTGTAGATTCTACAAAAAGTGGGCTTCAAAACTTCTCAATCAAAAGTAAGGTTCAATACCCTGAGATGAATGCACACATCACAAAGAAGTTTGTCAGAATTCTTCTGTCCAGTATTTAAGTGAAGATACTTCCTTTTTCCACCATATGCTGCAAAGCGCTCCAAATATCCACTTACAGATTCTACAAAAAGAGTGTTTCAAAACTGGTCAATCAAAAGGAAGTTCAACTCTGTGAGATGAATGCCCACATCACAAAGAAATTTCTCAGAATATTTCTGTCTAGCTTCTCTATGAAGATATTTCCTTTTCCACCATAGGCCTCAAAGTGTTCCAAATGTCTACTTGCAGATTCTACAAAAAGAGTGTTTCAAAGATGCTCAATCTAAAGAAATGTTCAACTCTGTGAGATTAATGCATACATCACAAACAACTTTCTCAGAATGCTTCTGTCTAGTTATTATGTGAAGATATTCCATTTTTCACCTGAGGCCTCAAATCACTCCAAATGTCCACTTGCAGATGTTACAGAAAGAGTGTTTGAAAACTACACAATCGAAGGAAAGGTTCAACTCTCTGAGATGAATGCATACATCACAAAGTAATTTGTCAGAATGCTTCTGTCTAATATTTATGTGAAGATATTTCCTGTTCCACCATGGGCCTCAAAGCGCTCAAAATGTCCACTTGCAGATGCTACAAAAGGAGAGCTTCCAAACTACTCACTCAAAAGAAATGATCAACTCTGTGAGATGAATGCATACATCACAAAGTAATTTGTCAGAATGCTTCTGTCTAATTTTTATGTGAACATATTTTCTTTTCCACTGTAGGCCTCAAACCACACAAAATGTCCATTTGCAGATAGTACCAAAAGGGTTTTTCAGAACTGCTTAATCAAAAGTAAGGTTCAACTCTGTGAGATGAACACACATATCACAAATAGGTTTGTCAGAATGCTTCTACCTAGTTTTTTTGTGAAGATATGTCCTTTTCCACCTCAGGCCTCAAAGAGCTCAGCATATCCCCTTACAGATTCTACAAAAAGAGTGTTTCCAAACTGCTCAATCAAAAGAAATGTTCAACTCTGTGAGATGAATGCACACATCACAAAGATGTTTCTCAGAATGCTTCTGTCTAGTGCTTATGTGAAGATGTTTTCTTTTCCACCATAGGCCTCAAAGCGCTCCAAATGTCCACTTGCAGATTCTACAAAAAGAGTGTTTCAAAACTGCTCAATGAAAACAAAGGTTCAATTCTCTCTCTGTGATGAATACATACATCACAAAGAATTTTCTCAGGATGATTATATCTAGTTTTTATGGGAAGATATTTCCTTTTCCACCATAGGCCTCAAAGCTCTCCAAATGTCCACTTGCAGATTCTACAAAAAGAGTGATTAAAACCTGCTCAATACAAAGAAATGTTCAACTCTGTGAGATGAATGCATACATCACAAAGAAGTTGCTCAGAAAGCTTCTGTCTAGTTTTTATGTGAAGATATTTCCTTTTCACCACAGGCCTCAAAGCACTCCAAATGTCCACTTGCAGATCAACAAAAAGAGAGTTTCGAAACTACTCAATCAAAATAAAGGTTCAGCTCTGTGAGATGAATGCACACATCACAAAGAAAGTTGTCAGAATGTTTCTGTCTAGTTTTTATGTGAAGATATTTCCTTTTCCACCATAGGCCTCAAAGCACTCCAAATGTCCACTTGCAGATAGTACAAAAAGGGTGTTTCAAAAATGCTCAATCAAAAGTGAGGTTCAACTCCGTGATATGAATGCACATATCACAAAGTAGTTTGACAGAATGCTTCTGTCTTTTTTGTGTGTGAAGATATTTCCTTTTCGAGCATAGACCTCAAAGAGCTCCAAATGTTCACTTGCAGAATCTACAAAAAGTGTTTCCAAACTTCTGAATCAAAAGAAAGGTTCAACTCTGTGAGACGAATGCACAGATCACAAACAAGTTTCTCAGAATGCTTCTGTCTAGTTTTTATGTAAAGATATTTCCTTTTCCACCATAGTCCTCAAAGCTCTCCAAATATCCACTTGCCGATTCTACAAAAAGAGTGTTTCAAAACTGCTCAATTAAAAGGAAGGTTCAATTCTGTGACATGAATACACCAATCACAAAGAAATTTGTCAGAATGTTTCTGTATAGTTTTTATGTGAAGATATTTCCTTTTCCACCATAGGTCTCAAAGTGCTCCAAATATCCACTTGCAGATTCTACAAAAAGAGGTTTCAAAGCTGCTCAATCAAAAGAAATGTTAAACTCTATGAGATGAATGCACACATCACAAAGTACTTTCACAGAATGCTTCTGTCCAGTTATTAAGTGAAGATATTTCGTTATTGACCATCACCCTCAAAGTACTCCAAATGTCCACTTACAGATTCTACAAAAAGAGTGTTTCAAAGCTGCTTAATCAAAAGAAATGTTCAACTATGCGAGATGAATGCACACATCAGAAAGAATTTTCTAAGAAAGATTCTGTCTAGTTTTTATGGGAAGTTACTTCCTTTTCCACCATAGGCTTCAAAGCCCTCCAAATGTCCACTGTAGATTCTACAAAAACAGTGTTTCAAAACTGCTCAACGAAAAGAAATGTTCAACTCTGTGAGATAAATGCACACATCACAAAGAAGTTTCATAGAATGCTTCTGTCTAGTTTTTATGTGAAGGTATTTCCTTTTCCACTGTAGGACACAAAGAGCTCAAAAGGTTCACTTGCAGAGTCTAAAAAAGAGTTTTTCAAAGCTGCTCAATCTAAAGTATGGTTCAACTCTGTAAGATAAATGCACACAACACACGGAAGTTTCTCAGAATGCTTCCACCTAGTTGTTAAGTGAAAATCTTTCCTTCTCCACCATATGCCTCAAAGCTCACAAAATGTCCACTTGCGGATTCTACAAAAAGAGTGTTTCAAAACTGCTCAGTCAAAAGAAAGGTTCAACTCTGTGAGTTGAATGCACACATCACAAAGAAGCTTGTGAGAATGTTTCTGTATAGTTTTTATGTGAAGATAATTCCTTTTCCACCATAGACCTCAAATCGCTCCAAATGTCCACTTGCAGATTCTACAAAAAGAGTGTTTCAAAGCTGCTCAATCTAAGGAGAGGTTCAACTCTGTGTGATGAATACACACATCACAAAGAAGTTTCTCAGAATGCTTTTGTCTAGTTATAATGAGAAGATATTTTTTTCCACCATAGGCCTCAAAGACCTCCAAATGTCCACTTGCTGCTCCTATAAAAAGAGGGTTTCAAAACTGCTCAATTGAAAGTTATGTTCAACTCTGTGAGATGAATGCATACATTACGAAGAAGTTTCTCAGAATTCTTCTGTCTAGTTTTTATGTGAAGGTATTTCATTTTCCACCACAGGCTGCAAAGCGATCCAAATGTCCAATTGCAGATTCTACAAAACGATTATTTCAAAACTGTTCAATCAAAAGAAAGTTACAACTCTGTGAGATGAATTCACACATCACAAAGGAGTTTGTCAGAATGCTTCTGTCTAGTTTTTATGTGAGGACATTTCCTTTTCCACCATAGGCTTCAAAGAGCTCCAAATGTCCACTTGCAGAGTCTACAAAAAGAGTTTTTCAAAGCTGCTCAAAAAAAAAGAAAGGTTCAACTCTGTGAAATGAATGCACCCATCACAAAGAAGTTTCTCAGAATTATTCTTTCTAGTACTTAAGTGAAGATAGTTTGTTTTCCCTCATAGGCCTCAAAGCACTCCAATTGTCCCCTAGCAGATTCTACAAAAAGAGAGTTTCCAAGTTGCTCAATCAAAAGAAAGATTCAACTCTGTCAGATGAATGGACACATCACAAAGAAGTTTCTCAGAATGTTTCTGAACAGTTTTTATGTGAAGAAATTTCCATTTCCACCATAGTCCGCAAAGCGCTCCAAATGTCCACTTGGAGATTCTACAAAAAGAGTGTGTCAAAACTGCTCAATCAAAAGAAAGTTTCAACTCTGTGAGATGAATGCACATATCACAAAGAACTTTCTCAGAATGCTTCTAATTATAATATGAAAATATTTTGTTTTCCGCCTTAGGCCTCAAAGCTCTCCAAATGTCCACTTGCAGACCCTTTTCCACCATAGGCCTCAAGGCGCTTCAAATATCCACTTGCAGATTCTGCAAAAAGAATATTTGAAAGCAGCTAAATCAAAAGAAATGTTCAACACTGTGAGATGAATGCACACATCACAAAGGAGCTTCTCAAAATGCCTCTGTCTAGTTTTTATGTGAAGATATTTCCTTTTCCACCATAGGCTGCCAAGCGTTAAAAATATCCACTTGCAGATTCTACAAAAAGAGTGTTTCCAAACTGCTCAATCAAAAGTATGTTTGAACTCTGTGAGATGAATGCACACATCACAAAGAAGTTTGTTGGAAAGATTCCGTCTAGTTTTTATGTGAAGATATTTCCTTTTCCACTTTAGGCCACAAAGCACACTAAATGTCCACTTGCAGATTCTACAAAAAGAGTGTTTCAAAACTGCTCAATGAAAAGAAAGGTTCAACTCTGTGAGATGAATGCACACATCACAAAGAAGTTTCAGAGAATGCTTCTGTGTAGTTTTTATGTGAAGATATTTCCTTTTCCACCATAGGCCCCAAAGAGCTCCAAATGTCCACTTGCAGATTCTACAAAAAGAGTGTTTCAAAACTGCTCAATCAAAAGTAAATTTCAACTCTGTGAGATGAATGCACACATCAAAAAGAAGTTTCTCACAATGCTTCTGTCTAGTTGTTATGTGAAGATATTTCTTTTTCCACCAGTGGCCTGAGATTGCTCCAAATATCCTTTTGCAGATTCTACAAAAAGTGTTTAAAAACTGCTCAAAGGTAAGGTTCAACTCTGTGAGATGAATGCACATATCACACAGAAGTTTCTCAGAATGCTTCTGTCTACTTTTTATGTGAAAATATTTCCTTTTCCACCAGAAGACTCAAAGCACTCAAAATAACCACTGGTAGATTTTACATAAAGAGTGTTTCAAAACTGCTCAATCAAAAGAAAGGTTCAACTCTGTGAGATGAATGCACACACCCCAAAGAAGTTTCTCAGAATGCTTCTGTCTAGTTATTATGTGAAGGTATTTCCTTTTCCACCGTAGGCCTCAAAGCGCTTCAAGTATCCACTTGCAAATTCTGCAAAAAGAATATTTGAAAGCAGCTAAATCAAAAGAAATGTTCAGCACTGTGAGATGAATGCACACATCACAGAGGAGCTTCTCAAAATGCCTCTGTCTAGTTTTTATGTGAAGATATTTCCTTTTCCACCATAGGCTGCCAAGCATTAAAAATATCCACTTGCAGATTCCGCAAAAAGAATGTTTCAAAACTTGTCAATCAAAAGAAAGTTTCAACTCTGTGAGATGAATGCACACATCACAAAGAAGTTACTCAGAATGCTTCTGTGTAGTTTTTAGGTGAAGATATTTCCCTTTCCACCATAGGCCCCAAAGCGCTCCAAATATCCACTTGCAGATACTACAAAAAGTGTTTTTCAAAACTGCTGAATCCAAAGAAATGTTTAACTTTGTGAGATGAATGCACACATCAGAAAGAAGTTACTCAGACTGCTTCTGTGTTGTTTTTAGGTGAAGATATTTCCGTTTCCACCATAGGTCTTGAAGCCCTCCAAATATCCACTTGCTCATTCCACAAAAAGTGTACTTCAACTCTGCTCAATCAAAAGAAAGTTTCAATTCTGTGAGATGAATGTACACATCACAAAGCAGTTTCTCAGAATGCTTCTGTCCAGTTTTTATGTGAAGATATTTCCTTCTCCACCATAGACCTTAAGGCGCTCCAAATATCCACTTGCAGATTTTACAAAACGAGTGTTTCAAACTGCTCAATCAAAAGAAAGGTTCAACTCTGTGTGTTGAATGCACAAATCACAAAGAAGTTTCTCAGAATGCTTCTTTGTAGTTTTTATGTGAAGATATTTCCTTCTCCACTGTAGACCTTAAAGCGCTCCAATTATCCACTTGCAGATCGTACAAAAAGAGTGTTTCAAACTGCTCAATCAAAAGAAAGGTTCAACTCTGTGAGCTGAATGTACAAATCACAAAGAAGTTTCTCAGAATGCTTCCATCCAGTTTTTATGTGAAGATGTTTCCTTTTACCACCATTGGCCACAAAGCGCTCCAAATATCCACTTGCAGATTCTACAAAAAGAGTGTTTCAAAACTGCTCAATCAAAAGAAAGGTTCGTCTCTGAGACATGAATGCACACATCACAAAGGAGTTTCTCAGAAGGCTTCTGTCTAGTTTTTATGTGAAGATATTTCCGTTTCCACTATAGGCCGCAAAGTGCTCCATATATCCACTTGCAGATTCTACAAAAAGAGATTTTCCAAACTCCTCAATCAAAAGAAAGTTTAAACTCTGTGAGTTGAATGCACACATCACAAAGAAGTTTCTCAGAATGCTTCTGTCTAGTTTTTAATTGAAGATACTTCCTTTTCCACCATTGGGCTCAAAGCACTCCAAGTATCCACTTGCAGATTCTACAAAAAGAGTGTTTCAAAACTGCTCAAAGTTTCAACTCTGTGAGATGAATGCACACATCACAAAGAAGTTTCTCAGAATGCTTCTGTCTAGTATTTAGGTGAAGATATTTCCTTTTCTACAATAGGCCTCAAACTGCTCCAAATATCCACTTGCAAATACTACAAAAAGATTGTTTCAAAACTGCTCAACCAAAGGAATCTTCAACTATGTGAGTTGAATGCACACATCACAAAGAACTTTCTCAGAACGCTTCTGTGTAGTTTTTATTTGAAGATATTCCCTTTTCCACCACAGGCCCCAAATTGATCCAAATATCCACATGCAGATCCTTCAAAAGAAGTGTTTCAAAACTGTTCGATCAAAAGAAAGGTTCAATTCTGTGAGATGAATGCACACATTACAAAGAAGTTTCTCAGAAGGCATTTGTGTAGTTTTTATGTGAAGATGTTTCCTTTTCCTCCATAGGCCTCAAATCGCTCCCAATGTCCACTTGCAGATTCTACAAAAAGAGTGTTTCAAAGCTGCTCAATCAAAAGAAATGTTCAACTCTGTGAGATGAATGCACACATTACAAAGAAGTTTCTCAGAATGCTTCTGTCTAGTTTTTAAGGGAAGATATTTCCCTTTCCTCTAGAGGTCCCAAAGCCCTCCAACTTTGCAGATACTACAAAAAGAGTGTTTCAAAACTGCTCAATCAAAAGAATATTTCAACTCTGTGAGTTGAATGCACACATCACAAAGAAGTTTCTCAGAATGCTTCTGTCTAGTTTTTATGTGAAGATATTTCCTTTTCCACCATAGGCCCCAAAGCACTCAAAATATCCACTTGCAGATTCTACAAAAAGAGTGTTTCAAAACTGCTCAATCAAGAGAAACGTTCAACTCTGTGAGATGAATGCACAGATCACAGAGGAGTTTCTCAGAATGCTTCTGTCTGGTTTTGATGTGAAGATATTTACTTTTCCACCATAGGCTGTAAAGCGCTCCAAATATCCACTTGCAGACACTACAAAAAGAGTATTTCAAAAGTGCTAAATCAAAATAAAATTCAACTCTGTGAGGTGAATGCACACATCACAAAGAAGTTCTCAGAATGCTTCTTTCTTGTCTTTATGTGAAGATATTTCCTTTTCCATTCAGAACCTCATAGCAGTGTTCTGTAATCCTGTGTGAGGGACAAACACTCAGAATCCAGCCACTGTGTACTGGAATCCTATCTGAGGGCACACATTTTAAATCCAGATGTAGTCTCCTTGCTTTAGTGAATACACTTATCTCCTTTTCCTCCTATACATTTAGGCAAATTATTTTTCTGTATCTTAAATAAATGGTAAATACCTGAAATTTCTTACTTTTTCCAGGCAGAGTGTCTTCACTATTTAGCTGTAGAAGTATAACTATTTTTGTCTGTGTCACAATTTTGTACTCAGGAACCCTGGCCATGTCACTAACCAAACGGACATAACTTATGGAATACATGGACAGCATCCGGTTGATATGCTCTAGAGAAAAATAGCAGCTACCATAGACTTCAGGAAAGACACATCGAGCAAATGACAAAAATGTGGTTTTCCTACCTTCAGGGAGTCTAAGAATGCAGTAGAAAGTGATATGGATCAAACATCTTTCAAATGGAAGGAAGGGATAGGGAAAGGAAGACTGTTAGAGGCTCTTTTGAATGTTAGAGGCAACATAAAACATATTTGGATGTGTATTCTAAAAATGCAAATGTCAAGAAGGATGTCAGCTGTGAGTGGGACTCAGAGACAGAGAAACGTTTTGGACTACAGAGGCCTGCAGTACAAGTGGATCTACAATTTTGTTTAGGGAATCCAATGCCTCAGGTATCTATGAGAGGCAGAATTTTCCTATGGAGCCAGCGGCAAGGCTCCAGAGGAGAAATACAGTACAAGCCACTTTATTTTGGAGTGAAAGCCTTTTGTACAAAAATTACCCGCCTCCTCCTTTTTTGAGAAACAATTTCACATTGGGATACTAATAAGAAGGAATGCTCAATCATGAATAAGGGTGATCCCATTGTGATCTGAGCATTATAGGATCATACTAACTACAACCAGTCTTCCATCATTCCATGGAAATTGCATGTATGCCACGTTGCCTTCTCAGTTTCCAAGGGACCAATTAATGAACAGGCTACTCACATTTTCAGCATCCTACTCCCTGACACACTCCCACCCTTCTTTCTATTTATCTGTGATTCATAGAGATTTGCCTATGACTGGATTCCTGAGGAGAAAAAGTCTGGATTACAGATGGCATTCCTTGTTATGGAAGGCCCTTCCTTCTGAAAGTCTATTTCTATCATGTTCTTTCCCTGTGCTGTCAAAGGGTCACCCCTATGTACAAAGGAGAAGAGAAATCCATCAAGTAAATAAAATTTCATTTACCTTTGTAAAAAATATTTCTACCAATTCACGTGGAGGACCTTATGGTTTGGTCCAATAATCAGAGATTTGAAAGAACCTGATATTGTTGGCCAGCAGATTAGAAAAGAGTTATTAGAGAGAGATGGCTCAAGTGATAATAACTGTGTGCCTTGTGAATGCTCACCTAAACCAAAGATCGCTGAAGATAATGTATTTTACCATGATGTTTTAATCTCAGGTAAATGCCAATCAGGAGACAAACACTTGTTTATCTCCTGATTGGTATTGATCTGAATTAAGCTGTCTGCCATTTGGAGAAATTTAAATGCTATTTTAAACACACAGTCTTGTTACTTGAGTTTTTTATGATCTTAAGCGGCTCCCCTCCTTTTGTGGGTTAGACTGTGTCTTCAAAAAGAAAATATATATATTAGAGTTCTAGCCCCTGATGTCTGTGAGTATGACTTAATTTGAAATCAAATTATTTGCAGATGCTGTAAAATTATGATATGCTAGATGAGCTCATAATGCATTAGAGTGGGCCACAATTCAATATGGTTGATATCCTCATAAGAAGGGAAGAGGAAACAGAGACGCAGGGAGGAGATGGCCATGTGAGGATGGAGGTAGAGAATAAAGTGAGGTATCCTCCAGCCAAGCAATGACAATGAAGCTCAGTGATCACCCGGTGCTAGAAGAAGCAAGAAAGGATTTTTTTCCCAGGTCCTTCAGAGAAAAATGCAGCACTGCTAACTCCTTCATTTAAGATTTCTAGCTTCCTGAACCGTAAAAGAATAAATTTATCTCATTTTAAGCGACCTAATGTGAACCACTTTGTCACAGCAGATGTAGGAATTTACACCTCCTTAAAGAATGCAGAATCCTGGCCCGTGCTTGCCTCATACCTATTGAATGAGAATCTAAGGGCTCTAGAATCTGCATTTTGAAACTAATACATAATACACAAAGAGAACTCGCTAAGTACTCTACATGCACTTCATCCTCACAAGCCATGAGGTAGTTTACTATTATAATTCTCATTTTACATATGGGAAACTGGAGCATTAAAAGATTAAGTAATTTGCCTACAGTCACTCACATAACCAGAAAGTGGAAGAGCTGGGATTCAATCCCAGTTCCAGACATCCTGATATCCGGGGTTCAGACACCACACACTTAGAAAGTATTACACACTTAGCATTATTATTATTATTATTATTATTTTAATCACCATCTCCACCTTCTTAAGCACTCAAAAGTTGAAATCCAGTGATGTGTTGCTATTTCCATTCATAGCAAGTTATAGCCACAATCATAAATTACACTTCCTCCAAAACAGTATACTGACTTCTCATCTCTTTTTAAAATCCCTTCCATCCTTCTTTTCTTTCTTCTCTTCTGTTTTCTTTTCTCTTTTCTTTCTCTTGCTCTGTCACCCAGGCTGGAGTGCAGTGGCATCATCTCGGCTCACTGCGACCTCCACCTCCCGGGTTCAAGCGATCCTCCTGTCTTAGCCTCCCAAGTAGCTAGGATTACAGGCGCCCAACACCATGACCGTTTAATTTTTGTATTTTTAGTAGAGATGGGGTTTCACATCTTGGCCAGGCTGGTCTTGAACTGCTGACGTCGTGATCCATCCACCTCGGCCTCTGAAAGTGCTGGGATTACAGGCATGAGCCACTGTGACCAGCCTCTTTCACCCATTGAAATCTCATTTCAACAATTACCATCTTTTTTGAGTGGTATTTTTGAAGTTATAAATGAATTCCCTATAATACATAGTGAGAATATTTATGGGAGCTTCCTAATTGACCTTCCTAAACATTCTGCATTGCTTCTCATTTCCTTCTTTAAATTTCCTTCTACCTTGACTTCCTTAAGACCACTCAATGTTGGCCCCATGCTTTCATTTTTTTCTTTTTTCTTTTATTTTTTCTTTCTTTTTTTTCTTTTTTCTTTTCTTTCTTTTTTTTTTTTTTTTGAGAAGAAGTTTCCCTCTTTTCACCCAGGCTGGAGTGCAACAGTGTGCTCTCAGCTCACTGCAACCTCCGCCTCCCAGGTTCAAGAGACTCTCCTGCCTCAGCCTCCCGAGTAGCTGCGATTACAAGCATGTGCCACCATGCCCAGCTAATTTTGTATTTTTAGTAGAGATGGGGTTTCTTCATGTTGGTCAGGCTGGTCTCAAACTCCCAACCTCAGGTGATCCGCCCGCCTCGGCCTCCCAAAGTGCTGGGATTATAGACATGAGCCACAATGCCCAGCCCATGCTTTCTTTTTAATAACTCCTTACTGCCTAGTTTTTTCATGTCCACTGTGTAACTACTAGTCTTAATGGGTATTTCTTTTCTTACTATTCTGCACCAATGTTTCCCTGATTGACAATAGTTTTCCTGAAATGTGTTCTTGGAATGGAATTCTATGATACGCTTAGAAAATTCTGCATACCTTATACTTCAGAATGTGTATGTAAAAGACTCCAGTAAATGATCCAGGGAAGCAAAAATATTTGTGTGTTTTGCGAGTTGTATTCATATGTGTATAAAATTCCCACAGCACTTTGGGTAACAATGCTCTGCACACTTTTCCTGTGCTCCTTTTATCCATTCCCACACTTCCAGCATTTCCTTTGACGTTTGATTTTCTTTTTTTTTTTACTCCAATATTTTCCTGTAGGTTTCAAACCTATATTTTAAAATGTCAACTGATTCTCCCCCTCTGTCTTCACCACCTGCATCTCAAATTTGACATAGCCGTAAACACATTTTATATTTTGGCAAATAAATCTATTTCTTTTAAAGCATTGCCCATCTCAGCTAATGATGATAATATCAAGCCAGTCGCCAAGAAAATTTAGAGTATATATACCTTGACTCTTCCTTCTAAATGAATTACTAAGTTCAGCTCTTTCTACCTTGAATTACCTTTCTATTCCGCCATTTCTCTTCTGTGTTGCTGCTAATGTTTAAATTTAGTCATTCATCACATCATGCCTGTACTGCTGGAATAATCTTGACTATTCTTTCTGACTTTTTCTTCTAACTGCATCTCAAAAACTTCTATCCAGAATGAAAATAAGTATATATATATATATATACACACTATATATACATATACTATACATATACTATATACATACACTATACATATACTATACATATACTATACTATATACATATAAATATACATATACTATATATACATATATACATACACACTATATGTATGTATATAGTATAAGTATAGACATGCTATATACTATACATATATGCTATATATTTATATACACACACACCCACTATGCTTTTAAAAATTGTTTACTTATGTCCCATCATTGAAGGGTAAAATACAAAATCACTGATATTGAGAGACATTCCCCTCAATCATTTAACATTTTCCTTCACAAAACTGTGCTGTAGCCACACCCAGAACAGGTTATGTTCCTTCAAAGACACACACACTTTTCTATTACTCTCCTTTTACTCTTTCTATTTCATCTGCTTAGACCATTTTTTACTTGTTTTCTGTCTATCTTCATTCATTTTTCAGGATCCAATTAAAATATTGATACAAAGGCTGAGATCTTTATATCTTCTCTTATTTAAATTCCTGGAGCACCAGATAACTTCCTCTATTATAATTCTTACTGTATACAACCATAACTCTCATTTGAAAACAATGAACATAATTATAAAATCAGATATATCATAAAATGATTGGTATCAATATGTGAAAAAAATCTTCAATGTTGAAAATACAAGATTACAAGCCATCTGAAAGTAACTAAACATCAATCAGAGAAAAATGCTCATCATTTTTTGATGAAACCAAAAGTAAGAGAATTTGGTATTAATCTACTACATCATTGGTAAATTACATATTAATTATTGTGAGAAAGAAATAATTGATGGAATTTAAAGAAAATCGGTTTTCCTTTATTTTTATTATTCTACCTAAAAGTATTACATCTAATTAAAATAATGATTTTAAAATTATCCCATCAAGTATGTCATCACACTAAAATCCATTGTATTTAATTTCTCAATGGAGAAATTGTATTCAATTGTATTCAATTTCTCTACTGAAAAATTAATATGAAAGCAATCACATAGCATTCAGAAATTAATAAATATTTAAAGAAATTAAACAGCATTAGATTTTCTTGTTGTAAAATTTTTTTCTTCTCTCAGTATGGCTTATGTCTCATTGCTTCTATTGAACATAGCACAATTCAAGTATTAATACAGCACCTTTATAAAAGTTGTGAATCTCAGAAATGAACAAGCTTACCTCTCTAGTTATTTATTAAAAGTTACAAGTCACTTTTTTTTAACTTCCTAATAATCTTAGAGGGGTATATTTTGTGTTTTTGTTTGCTATATCTTTTATAAAGAGGATCCCTAATGATTTGAAAGTTAGAACCAATTTTCTGAAGGATTGAGCCACGCTCCTTGAACTTGTATGTTTGTGGGTGGCACACTATGTCTTTTGCAGACCCGGTACCTACCCCTTGGTCTAGAACATATTTTCCTCCACCTGCCTTTTAAGTTTTTATTTCAGCAGGGGTGGGTGGTTTGTGGTTGACCGAAAATAGAACGGGCTACAAAAGCCCTTCCTGTTTGATATTGAATCTGCTATTTGAGTCACCCTTACATTATGAACTGACTGTTAATTAACACATTTGGTAAGAGAATATCCTGATCTGCTTTGCATGTGAGGCTCTCCCAGTAATAAACAAAGAAGCATAATCAAACAAGATTTTAATTTCTCTATGCCCTGTTAGAAATTCAGATACAATTCAAGTCATCTTGGAAATTTTAAGTTGCATTCCGATGTCGTCTCTGTTCTGGCCATTGTGCAATGGGCCTTCAAATGTTGTAGTAGAGGCCAACTGATATTCCATTGTTATTCATTTATACACAGGTATATATATGGTGTGTGTACGCAAATATATATATAAATATTCATATATGTGTATATGTGTACATACATACATATGGAGGTAATACAAGTTTGCATTGTTTTTAAATTTTTTTTACCCAAATTAACAATGACTCTATTGCATATCTTTATTGGTTATATCACATTTATATAAATAAATTTATATCAGTGAGAATTTTCAAGTAAGTGGAATTTGAATTGGATTCAGGGTTTTATTTTTTTGAAATTTCCGATTAAAATTACTTGATTTTTAAAAATTTTATCTTAAAATATTCAAGTCCCATTTGTAAAAAAAAATAGAGGATAAAAATGAAGTGTGTCTTCATGAGTCACAAATTTTTATTTTACTGTAATAATTGTTAAAATAATATTTTTTCCATGAGGCATTTTATAATGCCCTCTTTATTTATTTTTTTGGTGATGTACTTTATTATTATTATTATACTTTAAGTTTTAGGGTACATGTGCACATTGTGCAGGTTAGTTACATATGTATACATGTGCCATGCTGGTGCACTGCACCCACAAACTCATCATCTAGCATTAGGAATATCTCCCAATGCTATCCCTCCCCCCTCCCTCCACCCCACAACAGTTCAGAGTGTGATGTTCCCCTTCCTGTGTCCATGTGTTCTCATTGTTCAATTCCCACCTATGAGTGAGAATATGCGGTGTTTGGTTTTTTGTTCTTGTGATAGTTTGCTGAGAATGATAATTTCCAATTTCATCCATGTCCCTACAAAGGACATGAACTCATCATTTTTTATGGCTGCATAGTATTCCATGGTGTATATATGCCACATTTTCTTAATCCAGTCTATCATTGTTGGACATTTGGGTTGGTTCCAAGTCTTTGCTATTGTGAATAATGCCACAATAAACATACGTGTGCATGTGTCTTTATAGCAGCATGATTTATAGTCCTTTGGGTATATACCCAGTAATGGGATGGCTGGGTCAAATGGCGTTTCTAGTTCTAGATCCCTGAGGAATCACCACACTGACTTCCACAATGGTTGAACTAGTTTACATTCCCACCAACAGTGTAAAAGTGTTCCTATTTCTCCACATCCTCTCCAGCACCTGTTGTTTCCTGACTTTTTAATGATTGCCATTCTAACTGGTGTGAGATGGTATCTCATTGTGGTTTTGATTTGCATTTCTCTGATGGCCAGTGATGGTGAGCATTTTTTCATGTGTTTTTTGGCTGCATAAATGTCTTCTTTTGAGAAGTGTCTGTTCATGTCCTTCCCCCACTTTTTGATGGGGTTGTTTGTCTTTTTCTTGTAAATTTGTTTGAGTTCATTGTAGATTCTGGATATTAGCCCTTTGTCAGATGAGTAGGTTGCGAAAATTTTCTCCCATTTTGTAGGTTGCCTGTTCACTCTGATGGTAGTTTCTTTTGCTGTGCAGAAGCTCTTTAGTTTAATTAGATCCCATTTGTCAATTTTGGCTTTTGTTGCCATTGCTTTTGGTGTTTTAGACATGAAGTCCTTGCCCATGCCTATGTTCTGAATGGTAATGCCTAGGCTTTCTTCTAGGGTTTTTATTGTTTTAGGTTGAACGTTTAAGTCTTTAATCCATCTTGAATTGATTTTTGTATAAGGTGTAAGGAAGGGATCCAGTTTCAGCTTTCTACATATGGCTAGCCAGTTTTCCCAGCACCATTTATTAAATAGGGAATCCTTTCCCCATTGCTTGTTTTTCTCAGGTTTGTCAAAGATCAGATAGTTGTAGATATGTGGCGTTATTTCTGAGGTCTCTGTTCTGTTCCGTTGATCTATATCTCTGTTTTGGTACCAGTACCATGCTGTTTTGGTTACTGTGGCCTTGTAGTATAGTTTGAAGTCAGGTAGTGTAATGCCTCCAGCTTTGTTCTTTTGGCTTAGGATTGACTTGGTGATGCGGGCTCTTTTTTGGTTCCATATGAACTTTAAAGTAGTTTTTTCCAATTCTGTGAAGAAAGTCATTGGTAGCTTGATGGGGATGGCATTGAATGTGTAAATTACCTTGGGCAGTATGGCCATTTTCACGATATTGATTCTTCCTACCCATGAGCATGGAATGTTCTTCCATTTGTTTGAATCCTCTTTTATTTCCTTGAGCAGTGGTTTTTAGTTCTCCTTGAAGAGGTCCTTCACATCCCTTGTAAGTTGGATTCTTAGGTATTTTATTCCCTTTGAAGCAATTGTGAATGGGAGTTCACTCATGATTTGGCTCTCTTTTTGTCTCTTGTTTATGTATAAGAATGCTTGTGATTTTTGTACATTGATTTTGTGTCCTGAGATATTGCTGAAGTTGCTTATCAGCTTAAGGAGATTTTGGGCTGAGACAATGGGATTTTCTAGATATACAATCATGTCATCTGCAAACAGGGACAATTTGACTTCCTCTTTTCCTAATTGAATACCCTTTATTTCCTTCTCCTGCCTAATTGCCCTGGCCAGAGCTTCCATCACTATATTGAATAGGAGTGGTGAGAGAGGTCATCCCTGTCTTGTGCCAGTTTTCAAAGGGAATGCTTCCAGTTTTTGCCCATTCAGCATGATATTGGCTGTGGGTTTGTCATAGATAGCTCTTATTATTTTGAAATACGTCCCATCAATACCTAATTTATTGAGAGTTTTTAGCATGAACGGTTGTTGAATTTTGTCAAAGGCCTTTTCTGCATCTATTGAGATAATCATGTGGTTTTTGTCTGGTTCTGTTTATATGCTGGATTGCATTTATTGATTTGCATATATTGAACCAGCCTTGCGTCCCAGGGATGAAGCCCACTTGATCATGGTGGATAAGCTTTTTGATGTGCTGCTGGATTTGTTTTGCCAGTATTTTATTGAGGATTTTTGCATCAATGTTCATCAAGGATATTGGCCTAAAATTATCTTTTTTGGTTGTGTCTCTACCCGTATATTGCCCTCTTTAAAGGCTCAAAATCTCAAATGCAGAAAGAATGACTTTTAAATATCCTACATATTTAAACCATTTATTTTATACAACAATCCCATAGATGCAAAACTACTACTAATAAACAAGTAACCTAAGCCGAATTAAATAAAAGTATACAAAGAAAAAATTAGCCGTCTGTGGTGGTGGATGCCTGTAATCCCAGCTACTCATGAGGCTGAGGCAGGAGATTTGCTTGAACTTGGGAGGTGGAGGTTGAAGTGAGCCGAGATCCCGCCACTGCACTCCAGCTTGGACCACAGAGCGAGACTGTCTCAAACAAAAAATAAAAGAAAAGAAAAGAAAAGAAAGAAATTATTTCTTTTACACTTGTTCTTCTGTGTTTAGTTTCGAAATTATCATCTTCATGCAAAGTATTTAGCACAGTGCCTGGCAGATAGAAAAAGTTAACTATTATTTATTTATTTATTTATTTGAGATGGAGTCTTGCTGTGTCTCCAGGCTGCAGTGCAGTGGCGCAACCTTGGCTCATTGCAACCTCTGCCTCCCGACTTCAAGCGATTCTCTTGTCTCAGCCTCCTGAGTAGCTAGGATTACAGGCATGCACCACCACGCCAAGCTAATTTTTTTTAATTTTATTTTTTAAGTAGAGATGGGGTTTCACCATATTGGCCAAAATGGTCTATGTCTCTTGACCTTCTGATCTGCCCACCTTGGCCTCCCAAGGTGCTGGGATTACAGGCGTGAGCCACTGCACCCAGCTGCTAGCTATTATTTCTAATCCTTTGCCATGCTCAGGTATAATCTTCTCAAATCCAGAAGTAATTTTATAACTTCAGCTAATTGCAGTGATAAATTATTGAAATATGTTCCTAAAGAAAATACACAAATGAAACCTTAAAAATACAAGGACTGGGCCAGGCACGGTGGCTCGCGCCGGTAATTCCAGTACTTTGGGAGGCCGAGCTGGGTGGATCACCTGAGGTCAGGATTTCAAGACAAGCCTAGCCAACATGGTGAAAGGTCGTCTCTACTAAAAATACAAAAATTAGCTGTGCATGGTGGTGGGCGCCTGTAATCCCAGCTACTCCGGAGGCTGAGGCAGGAAAATCGCTTGAACCTGGAGGCGGAGGTTGAAGTGAGGCTAGATCTCACTGCTGGACTGCAGCCTGGGGCAACAGAGCAAAAACTGTCTAAAAAAAAAAAAAAGGCTGGGCGCGGTGGCTCATGCCTGTGATCCCAGCACTTTGGGAGGCCAAGGCGGGCAGATCACGAGGTCAGGAGATGGAGACCATCCTGGCTAACACAGTGAAACCCCGTCTCTACTGAAGATGCAAAAAATTAGCGGGGCATGGTGGCGGATGCCTGTAGTCCCAGCTACTCAGGAAGCTGAGGCAGGAGAATGGTGTGTACCCGGGAGGCAGAGCTTGCAGTGAGCCGAGATCGCGCCACTTCCCTCCAGCCTGGGCGACAGAGGGAGACTCTGTCTCAAAAAAGAAAGAAAGAAAGAAAGAAAGAAAGAAAGAAAGAAAGAAAGATGGATGAAGGTATAGTAAATTATGAAAGAGAAAAAGAGAGAATAAGCATCTTCAACAAGAAAAATGAAAATAATAAAAACAATACAATTGCAAAACAATAACTCTTGTTAAAATATTTTACATGTCATATTGTAAATAAGACACCCCCGTGTATGCAGAAACGATTACATTAGTATAGGAAACAGCTGTGATTGTAGATATATAAACTAGAGAAATGCGAATCGGAAATAAGTTTATCAACTAGAAGAGAGAAGAAATTTTTATTTGAGTAAATCTACTGTCTACAATTTAAAAATACACAATGGTATTTCTTTCATTAAATAGCTTTATTTAAATATAAAATTAAAAGCTTATACATAGGCCAGAAGAAATATTGCTGGTTTATAATAAGGTTCATAGGAACTAAAACAGGGTAATTAGATAAGACGGTGTGTAAATAATTATGTTATTTTAGTAAAAATATCCAACACTGTACCTTTCAAATAAAAATATACATTTTAAAGGTCAACAAAAAGTTATTGTGCTTCAAATTTTAACATTTATCCTCCAAGTGAAATTACTATAAGAAGAAACAACTAACCTATAAATAAATAATCTACTTTTTGGAAAAGATAACAAACCTCTCTACACACAATATAATTAAGAAAGATAATAAGAAACATATATAATTTCAAGATTTTCAATTTTTTTTATTAAGCCAGAGAAGATAAATGAGTTAATCATTCATGTCAGTAAGTAAATACAGGATCAAAAAACATACCTAATGGAAGGAAATTAATAACAGAAAAGTAAAAATTATAATCTAGAAAATGAAAGATATAAATCGATTCATAAATGGATAAGACTTTTAAGACTTTTTTTGAAGAAATCATTTCAAACTAGAATAAGCAAGAGGAATAGATGAAAACAAAAAGGAAAACAGTGAAGGTGATATACACCTCCTCTTACTGAAAATTAATTTTAAAGAACTGCTTTGTAAACACTAAAACTCAGAGTCATCAATGTGTCTGGATATGGATTCATTTTTACTTCTTCTGCTCAGCACTTGTTTTATACTTTAAATTAGAGTCCTCAAGTCTTTCCTCTGCAATGGAAATTTTATGGCATCATGTAAAGTATACAAATAGTGAAGGCATTGCCAGTGTTTTCTTGTGTGTAAGTATTCTCTACCATTAGAATGGAAACATCATCAAAGTGGGCCCTTAGTGAGAGTTTGCTGAGTGGATGAATACTGTCCTTAAATATGGCTTCTCCATTCTCTTTGGACTCCTTTTGAAACTCCTATCATACATGTGTTGGGGACTTTCTTGACTGGTCTTTCTGACTTTTAAATACTTTTATCTGGATAAATTCATCATTATCTCCCAATTGACTAATTCTTTGTGTTTATTGCATTTACACTTATTTTTTATATAATTTTCATTTTTAGAGCTTTTATTTATTTTTTTCCTTTTTTGAGATGGAGTCGTGCTCTGTCAACCAGGCTGAAGTGCAGTGGCATGATCTCGGTTCACTGCAACCTCCTACTCCTGGGTTCAACTAACTCTCCTCCTGCCTCAGCCTCCTCTCCTGCTTCAACCTCCTGAGTGGCTGGAATTACAGGCATGCGCCACCACACTCGGATAATTTTCGAATTTTTAGTAGAGACGGGGTTTCATTATGTTGGTCAGCCTGGTCTAGAACTCCTGATATCATGATCCACCCGCCTCAGCCTACCAAAGTGCTGGGATTACAGGTGTGAGCCACCACGTCTGGCTGCTTTTAATTTTTTATATCAATCTTTACTTTGTTCTTTTTTGCCTGCTTTTTTTTCCCCCAGAGTCTTACTCTGTTGCCCCGGCCAGAGTGCAATGGCGTGATCTCTGCTCACTGCAATCCCCCAGGGTTCTATCAATTCTCTTACCTCAGCCTCTGGAGTAGCTGGGATTGCAGGCACCCGCCACCATTCCCAGCTATGGTTTCGCCATGTTGGCCAGGTTGGTCTTGAAGTCCTGACCTCAGGTTATCCACCCACCTTGGCCTCCCAAAGTGTTAAGATTACAGGCGTAAGCCACTACGCCTGGCCTTTTGCCTGTTTTTATTTATATTTTTTTCTTTACTTTTTTTTTCTTTCTTTTTTTTAGATGGAGTCTAGCTCTGTCGCCCAGGCTGGCGTGCAGTGGCACGATCTCAGCTCACTGCCAGCTCTGCCTCCCAGGTTCACGCTATTCTCCTGCCCCAGCCTCCCGAGTAGCTGGGACTACAGGTGCCCGCCACCATGCTGGGCTAATTTTTTTGTATTTTTAGTAGAGAGAGGGTTTCACTGTGTTAGCCAGGATGGTCTTCATCTCCTGACCTCGTGATCCACCCAACTCGTCCTCCCAAAGTGCTGGAATTACAGGAGTGAGCCACCACACTCGGCGTCTGTTTTTATTTTTAAGTCTTCTATTCTTTTTGATGAATTTTATTCTTTTTTTTTTTTTTGGCAGAGGCTCACTCTGTTGCCCAGGTTGGAGTATAGTGATGCCATCTTGGCTCACTACAAAGTCTGCCTCCTGGGGTCAAGCAATTCTGCCTCAGCTTCTTGAGTAGCTGGGATTACATGCACCCACCACCGTGCCCTGCTAATTTTTGAATTTTTAGTAGAGATGGGGTTTCACGGTGTTTGCCAGGCTGGTCTTGAACTCCCGACCTCAGATGATTTACCCATCTCAGCCTCCCAAGGTGCTGGGATTACAAGCGTGAGCCACCATGCCTGGCCCTGGATGTTTTCTTCTTAAAAAGCCAGTTGAGAATTCTAAGTGTACTCACTTAAAAGGAAAATTTAGTTTGCTATAATATTTCTCATATTTGCTGTGGTGAATTCATCTCTAGGAGGTTTCTTTGTATAATTATTTCATTATCTCTCTAATAGTTAATTCTCCACATGTTTTGTAATATTTTTGCACACTCACCTTGAATGAGAAGTTCTCTACATGTCATAGTCATATAACAAACAGAATTCACCCTCCTTCACCACTAATCACACTTCTGTATATTCAATAAAATGTGCATTTCTTCATGGCTACTCTTTGAATCATCTAAATGGAGACTCTTTATAGAAATATTGAATCATTAATCCTTCCAACTACTGTACTCCTTTCCAACATACTGTCTTACTGATTTTTCACTTTTTCCTATTTATATCCATTTTGTTCTACTAACCCATCTGTCATTGGCCTTCTTCTATAGCCAACTTCAAATTTCAGTTCACACTAGCTGTGAACAGCACTCAAATTGCTGCTGTATTCTTAAAATATAAATTTACTTCATAAAGCAAAAGTGAATTATATGCATGTTACAAAAAATATTCCTAGCAGAGATAAGATGGGATGGTATTTGCTGGGATGTGCAGCATCGTTTTTTCCAAATTAATTTCTCTCAGAATTCTCTCCTCCCTACTGCCAGGCAGAGCTCACCATTCACATGTCATGAATGACATTTTTAGTCATTTTTCATCTTATCTGATCATATGACTTGAATTAATGTTTAGATCTGCTAAGGGCAAACACCACCATGGAATTAAATTTGCAAGAGGGAAGAAGGAGGAAGCAGGAGAAGGTGGGTAGAGTCTTCAGACTAGGGTGCAGATCTTACACCTGTAGAGGGAAAGAGGGAAGGAAGGCTGATTGGGGTAGAAAGAGACTGCAGCATGGTTCCAAGAATGCTTTGGCCTAGGTCACTGCGGACTCCTTAAATTAAAGTTACTCATTGGAGACTCTCACAACTCACTGGAAACGTCCTCACATGCAATCCCCATGTAGCTCTATGACTGTTGGAAACATGACTGCTGCACAAGTGTAGAAGTGCTTCTAGAGACAGAGGGCTAAAGCCAGGCTGTCGCTGACTTATGCTGTCTGATTCAGGATACCTGCATTGCAAATTTCCTTGGTCATTAAAATCCATTACCCCCACCTCCTAACCCCACCACAGCACACACATATTTGTCCAAACAGGTTCTTCATACCAGCTCTTCCAAAATTCCCATGATCCTCTCTTTTCCAAGGGGAATCTTAGAAAAGGAAGGTTAATGAGACCAACTCTAGCCCATGCTATAGCAGTTGGTCTCAGAACTGCCTTTGAATGCCCAGTTGTGTGAGGGGGAGAGAAAGAGAGAGAGAGAGTATGGGAGTGGGGAGGGTGTGTGTGTGTGAGTGTGTGTGTGTGTGTGAGAGAGAGAGAAAGAGAGAAATTATCTCTGCTTCTTTTGCAGAAAAGTAGCCCTACCTCCTCCTGCTAATCAGGGTGTGTTCATCCTGCCCCAGTGGTGACGTATTTCTTGTCTTTTGGTTACTGGACCTAAGGAATCTAAAGCACCCAACAGATAACATTCTTTAAAGAGCAGGACTTGCCTGCCTTCCAGATCCCAGAGCTGCAGTGATGAGAAGCACAGGAAAACCTGAGAAGATTATTGGGAGCATTTGTAATTAGGGACATTCCTGTTTCTACCTCTGGTTTTCTGAACCTGTAGATTCTTCCTATGGAAGAAGAACTACTATATAAAGATCTGTGATAGAATATATATAAAAGATGGTGCCCCCTGCATTCAGAATGCCTCCTTTAGCATAGTGCCTCAGTTGCATCTTTAGAATGTTTCTCCAGGGCTCCATGAGTCTAGCTGCTTCTTGAAGAGTGTATGTAATACAAATAGTAGATTACATGGTCATGGACCCACTTCTGCCCATCCTTTGCTGTGAACAAAGAACCCTGGTCAGATGCTATACCATGTGGGATTTTATGCCTGTGGATCAGGAATTCTGGAAGCCTCAGAAAAGTGGTCCTGGCTCAGGCTCTGTGAACAGAAGTGCCAAACCCAGCCCTGGAATAAGGATATATCACTCTGAGGATGAAAAGGTGGTCATTCAAGGTCAAAAGACTTGCCATATAAGAGTCTCATTATTGATTTATGCTGTTGAAAAGTAGGACAGTCAGATGCAGCAGTAGTTAGATAAACCTTGATACATAGAAGTCCAGGCTGTGGGGCCCATATGTATCGTCCATCTCTGCCAACATGGTCATATGAGTGACTGCATATGTGTGACTGTTGTGCTTGTTGTGGGAAAGCCAATCTCCAAGGCTGGCAGCTTGTCAAGTCATTTTGTCTGATTGGTTATTGAGTGCCTCTTCTGTGCTGAGTCTTTCTTGTGAGTGTTAACGTGCAATACAAGATTCTTTACACTCCGTGCCTGCTCCTGCATGTCCACTCATATGCTTCTAACCCACCTTCCTTGTCTCAGATGTTTCAGTTCTTTTCTATCTAAGCCTCTGACCAGATGATTCACCCACTGACTACGGCAAAGACATCTGTTTATATTCCTGCCTTAGGCCATGTTTCTTCTATGTAAAGTAGATGGCCAGGGCCACTGCTCCCAGTGCTGCTAATAGGGAATATTTTAATTTCCTTCTGTCTTTCAGAGTCATTCTTGCATTGGGCTGCAATGCAACTACACCTTTAAACAGAGATTGCCCCTTTCTCCCTCCTTCAGATGGCCACAGGGACACAAATGCAGTCACAGGTGTGAGCTGAAGGAAGGTTGCTGGTGCAAACATGGTGGGTGACATGAGGATCTGGGTTACCTGCTATTCAACTTATCCACTTGCTCTCATCTTGCTTGGCCTTTGTCTCATATTTACTATTTCCACCTCATGATGAACTACTTCTTTTCCCTTCTGGTGTCATGACTTGGTGGTTCCAATAGAACTCAGCCTTCAAGAGGTAGCGCCAGAAGCATGGTAACTTATCAAGCACAGCATCTCTCCTAGGTCCAACGTATAATTCTCTGCTGTGGAAGGCATGGCTTTGTTTCAGAATCCCAGGAGCTGGTGTTGTAATTCTTTCACTGAGAATTGCCATGTGTGCCACACTGTGACCACCATTGACACCTGCAAGAATACAGGTCCTGCAAGATCATATGACCCAAGCTGCAGGGCTGTTCACAATGGAGCCTGGACATGCTGTGGAGCCCTGTCCTGCCCTGCACTCTTCAAACCCTGTGGTCTTCCTATCTCCCTGACTTGTCTTGTGGCTTACTTGTGTTATGTTGCTTAGGGTTTCTTGAGTTTTATGAGTTTGTATTTTTATAACTGTATAGATATAGATGGATATATATAAATATGGTCAAAGAGGAAGAGTAAGAGAGAAGAAAAAGAATTTTACAAAAGACTTTACTGGACATGTAGAAAAAAATATCAAACTCCACCTCTATTTCCAGCATTTTGGAAGGCCAAGGTGGGTGAATCAGAAGGTCAGGAGATCGAGACAATCCTGGCTAACATGGTGAAACTCCGTCTCTACTAAAAATATACAAAAAAATTAGCCAGGCGTGGTGGTGGGAGCCTGTAGTCCCAGCTACTCAGGAGGCTGAGGCAGGAGAATGGCGTGAACCCAGGAGGCAGAGCTTGCAGTGAGCTGAGATCTTGCCACTGCACTCCAGCCTGGGTGACAGAGCGAGAATCCATCTCCAAAAAAAAAAAAAAAAAAAAAAAATCAAACTCCATAGTGAGAAGTCAAACAACACAATAACAAAATGGGCAAGAGATTTGAGTAGACGACAATAACCAAAGATATATTAATGATTGATAAACACTGAAAAATGCATCATTAACCACCTGGGAATGGAATTTAAAAATCAAAATGCAATAACACTGCACAGAAACTATAATGGATCCAAAAAAATGTCAATTCTGAATGTTTGAGAGGACATACAACACCCTGAATTATCATATTTAGGTGGGAGTATAAAGTGGATAATCATTTTGGATTGCAGTTTGGCAGTTAAATATACACTTACAATTTGACCTAGAATATTCCATTCTTACTTACTCAAGAGAAATGAAAACATGTGCATACAAATGAACATAGCAGCTTTACTTGTAATAATCAAGGAATAGAAACATTTGTAAATGGTTCACCAACAGGCTAAAGGATAAACATATTGTAGTATTTCCATACAATAGAATAAAATAGAAAGAACCACTGATTTTGCAACATAGGTGATCCTAAAATATATTGAGAGAATGAAACAACTGTAGGCATATTATAAAAGTTTATTACTACAAAATTCTAGAAACCGAATTTATAGTGGTAGGTTGCAGATAAATGGCTGCTTGGAGCCAGAGGTTTTGGTAAGGAGTACAAAAGAACTTTTGAGGTGATAGACAGCTTCAATATCTTCATTGGTGGTAGCCACATAACTTTATATGTTTGTACTTAATTTGGATGTATTTTATTATATTGAAAGTAAACCTCAGTTAAGTTGACTTTTAAAATTTATTAGATTCTAAAACATTAATTTGCTTCCATCCATTATATTTATTCACAAATCCTACAATAGTATGTTTTGGGAGACCTGTAATAGACACAGTAACTGGCATATTCATAAAGGAAATTTCCTTATGTAGGATAGTTTTTAGGGGAAATGCCTGAAACAAAAAAATCTGCATCTGCTTATCATAATTCGCTGCATAAAAGATCTAAATGTGTAACTGGCAATCAGCTTTAGCTTTGATTATCTTTCATAGCAGCGTGGATCAATTATGTTTACCCAGTTGGCTATTTCTCCATGCTAAACTCATATTGCACACATGCCTCTGAAATTCCAGTCATGTAGAGTCTATAATGTATACCTATATTACACAATTTGTATACTTTTCCACTTTAAAGGGGGGATTTATACCTGCAAAGGGACTTGACCTACAACTATCATCCAATTCTGTTCCAAATTTTGGATACTATGACTCTATCCTGGAAATGATTCAGTAGTTTTGTTTCATTTGACTCTTCCTACAGACATAATGTGTTGAAGTAAACCTGTTTTTTATGTTTGGAAAGCAGCCTTTGGACGGGTGTTTTCTAGCTTTTGGAAAACATGTACTCGAAGCAGAAGTAACTAGTTGTTGAGGGAATAGAACCACAGCATTTCTGACCTAGGCAAATTGAAACCTTGTCATCCTTGATGACAAACATGACATGACACATGATTGCCTTTTTCAGGGAGTTCTTAGGTAAAATATTTTATCCCCAACTAGTTGGTATCATTCAAATCAAATTTTATAATTTTACTCTGTATTAGGATGCAGTTTTATAATGTCCAAAGCATCTTTACGCATATCTTTTCTCAAATAAATCCTACAGCAACTGTGTGACATACTCAAAGGTGAGAATATTATCCCCATTTTACAACCGAGCAAGCAGACTTCAAGATTTGTTAACTTTTTAGAGCTGAAGTTTAGTCCACTATTTTATGTTATCAACCTTTGATTTGCTGTGCTATACCTACCAATTTAGAAAAGAATTTACCCAAGATTGTAACATATAATACAATTAATTTATTTTTTTTTCTCTCCGCTTGAAAACAGAAACAGTGGTGATTATGGAGTATGTACTGATTATTTTGCTGGGAAAAGTTGATGTCACTAAATTTATAAATTGAACTGAACTGATAACCTCAGTTACTTTGCCAAAATTCCTTCTTTTAATATTACATAAACTGTAGAATGCAGAAGGGTACTTTTAATTTCTAATTATTTAAGTAGAGAAAGACTCAACACTTCCTTTTAGGCTCACACATAAAATTTCTGGCTGATACATCACCAGCGATTGTGTTTCAGCATGTATGTAAATGCAGCTTTCTGAATAGGCAAACTTACAGGAAATATGGAATATCATTGTATTTACATACAGCAGTATCTCAGACATCATTCCAAAAACTAAAGGACAATGAGGAAATATTTCCAAAAGCCATATTACAGTGCTTTGGGGGAGGTGAAAGAGAGAATGCTGCAATATGTTTTCCTGTTTGACTGACTCAAGCTACATTCTAGGAGATATTTTAAAAAGTGAATAAAATCTCTTTGTCATAGTCAAAAGATGTAAGGCAAACCACAATTATCCAAGGAAATCTGAAATGAATATTACTAAATACAACCTTCTGGATTTGGTTTTACTTACCTAGTATGTTGACTATGTCTGCTTATGGTTTTCTTACTTATGCCTACCTACACCATCTTTTAATTAAATGTTCCGTTAAAATTTCTAAGTGCAGAATTTCCTTTGCTTGACACAAACACTTTGTTCTACTGTGAATCAACTGCTGGGGCTTTCTATTGTATGGATGTCTACAAAGGGATGTGCTGTAACTCAAGTATAAGCAGATGGTTCTTTCATTGTTGTAAATCAAATTGGTATAACCTGTGACTGGGTTCGATGTGGCCCCAGTTTCCTGAGGCCTGTGAAAATTGCTAGGTTGCTCGTTTTCATTTTTTCTTATCACCTTAACTGGAGTTGGAGGCCCTTGCAAGTCCAGGACAATGACGTCTTAGGCAACCTCAGTTGTCTAGTGTGACTTAATAAGCCTGATGTATGTAGTAGAACCAATCTTTTCTTTTATTTATAATGCCATTTTAAGTGATGTGAACCTTATTCTCTAGGTTACAGGTATTGGATTACTTTAGTTCTTTATTATAATAAGCAAGGTGTTAATTTGTTGTTGTTGTTGTTGTTGTTGTTGTTTGAGACAGAGTCTCGCTCTATCGCCCAGGCTGGAGTGCAGTGGCATGATCTTGGCTCACTACAAGCTCCACCTCCCGGGTTCACGCCATTCTCCTGCCTCAACCTCCTGAGTAGCTGGGATTACAGGCACCTGCCACCATGCCCGGCTAATTTTTTGTATTTTCAGTGGAGACAGGATTTCACCCTGTTAGCCAGGATGATCTAGATCTCCTGATCTCATGATCCGCCCGCCTCAGCCTCCCAAAGTGCTGGCATTATAGGCGTGAGCCACTGCGCCCTACCCGCTAATTTGATTTTTTAACTCCTAAATTCTACCACTTTCCTTACTCGCTTTCTAATGAAAATTGATGGAGAAAATAAGCTGAAAATATCACAATTCTAAACATTCCACGATTTTGAGATTCTAAAATTATTGGCTTTTGGTGTTCACTGATTCATGTCGGATTTTTAGTAGCATAATCAAACCTTTTTTTGGCAATGGTATAGAGTGCAAAATGCAAAGCCATTTGCCATGGTGTAGATGCTCACAGTATGCCCCTGCATCTAAAGAGATACAATTCTCCAACATAAATCAGACATACAGAAAATACTTACAGCACAGAAAATATGAACTATGGCATAGAAATACATTAAATTAGCTAAATGACATCCCTAATAAAAATCTGAATCTGGCCGGGCACGGTGGCTCACGCCTGTAATCCCAGCACTTTGGGGGGCCGAGGCAGGCGGATCACCTGAGGTTAGTTCGAGACCAGCCAGGCCAACATGGTCTGCCAAAAAAATACAGAAATTAGCTGGGCATGGTGGCAGGCACCTGTAATCCCAGCTACTTGGGAGGCTGAGGCAGGAGAGTCACTTGAACCAGGGAGGCGGAGGTTGCAATGAGCTGAGATTGTGCCATTGCACTCCAGCCTGTATGAGAAGAGCAAAACTCCATCTCAAAAAAAAAAAAAAAAAAGAATCCATTCTAAAACTGGGAATTTTATGTTTAAGTAGATTCACTTAATTTTTTCCTATAATCTCCTGGGACAAATAAATGTTTTCAACAGTTGCGCTTAACAAACTGAAGGACTGGAAGGAGAAACAACATTAATAATAATTACTTCCAGAGTGGGGTGTGGCTCACATCTGTAATCCCAGCACTTCGGGAGGCCGAGGTGGGCTCATCACGAGGTTAAGAGATCGAGACCATCCTGGCTAACACGGTGAAAACCCGCCTCTACTAAAAATACAAAAAATTAGCCGGGAATGGTGGCGGGCGCCTGTGGTCCCAGCTACTTGGGAGTCTGAGGCAAGAGAATCGCTTGAGGAAGGCTGGCCAACATGGCTAAACCCCATCTCTACTAAAACTACAAAAATTAGCTGGGCATGTTGGCGCATGTCTGTAATCCTAGCTACTCCCAGAGGCTGAGACAAGAGAATCGCTTGATCCCGGGAGGCGGAAGTTACAGCAAGCCGAGATCACGCCACTCCACTCCAGCCTGCTCTACAGAACAAGACTCCGTCTCTCAAAAAAACAAAACAAAACAAAACAAAACAAAAAAACAACAAAAAACTTCCTACGATGCATGATTAAATTACAAAGTTTTCTATTCTTTTCTTTTAAAAATAAATATCTTAGCTGCCTGTTTTCATTCTGGCCATCAAAATTGCCTAAATTCTTTGTGGGCAATATCATCAACCCTTGAGGGAAATTCAAGATATTCCCAACACAGAAATATTCTTAGCTGAAAAGAGTATGGGATGACAATTTTCAACCTGGCATATATAAAAAGAAGAAAAATGTTGGGTAAATGAACAGCAAAAGAAAGATGACATTCATATGTCCTATGCAATTCTGAATACTTATTTTATGTAGGTGAATATTTTAATGAAAGACATTTATTGATTCAAAATATTTTTTAACTTAACGAACTTTGGCAAAACAATGCCCTTCAGTCAGTGACTATATTAACAAGTTTCACCTACCTCTGATCAAGGAAACAAAAATAATAGTAATTCCATACTCAGTATGTGTGAGAAAATAAGAGCTGTGTTTAGTTCTAATTATTTTGAGTTATGCCACATAACACATAACAGTATACATTTATTTTGAGTTCATATGTAGAATTAGACTACTTTTTAATTTTGGGAACATGGAGGATAATATTATAGGATTATATTAGTAAGGCTGTGGTAAATACTAACATTAAGCTCTCCTTATGTGACACACACAGTTCCTTCACCAAAATGGGCAAAATTTTAGCTGAAGACTTATAATGAAGCCTAGACATTCATGAAGAAATTAAACAATTTGACCATTATTAGAATATAGTAAATACATGCATGTTCAATACCAGCCTCTTTTTTTCTCACTTTATGTTTTTTGAATGCCATTAGATTTACATATCCTGCTAACATAACATAAAAACAAACCTTAAGTTTCAAGAAATTAACAATTCTAGTTACATACTATTTACATGTTTTTCTTATTAACTATTAGTTATTTCAAAACTTACCTTTTATGTTTTGAGATAAAAAATATCTAATAGAAAGGTAGTTTTTTGAGAAGAATGCCTTTTTTATTATCTTTATTTTTATTTCTTTTTTTTTTTTTTTGAGACATCTTGCTCTGTCACCCAGGCTGGAGTGCACTGGTGTGATGTTGGCTCACTGCAAACTCTGCCTCCCAGGGTCAGGTGATTCTCCTGCTTCATCCTCCTGAGCAGGTGGGATTAGAGTAGCATGCCACCACACCTGGCTAATTTTTGTATTTTTAGTAAACATGGAGTTTTACCATGTTGGCTAGGCTGGTCTTGAACTCCTGACCTCAAGTGATCCATCCTCCTCAGCCTCCTAAAGTACTGGGATTACAGGCATGAGCTACTGCACCTGGCTCTTTTAAAATTATTTTTAAAGGATACTTTAGCTTTCCTAGTAATCCATGTGAATGTATTCTCTATGAACTATAGTGTGTTTACTTTTTATATATAGAATACTACTGAGGAACAAGCTGTTTCTGTAAATGAAATGGGACTGAACCTCTACCGTGGTTGTGTTCTACATGTTACAGAGACCTGGACAGAGACAGTATGATTATCTCATGAACATCACATAATCTCCTGTCACAGTCCCAAGATAAAACATTTCCTTAAAATCAAGACTTGCTTTAATAACCATCACATTTATTACAATAATACCTTCCCACTATAATCAATATGGATATAAACAGCCTTTGTTCTATTTTTCTCATACTTGGAAGACTTTTTCTTTCATTCCATGAAAATCTTGTATTTCTCCTCAATTATTCTAATTAGAAAAATAGTGCTGGGGGAGAAAAAATAAAACAGCACAGAAAGGAAAGGGGCTCCTGCAATGTGCTGTTTAGACAGATAAGGTAGCCTGGCCAGGAGATAGTCAGGTAGCGACTGCCTTCTTCTCTCTGGTGGTGAGAATTGAGAATTGCTGAGAGGTGTGCAAGTGGAGCTGATTGAGCCTGAGCACAGTCCAGCTTTCTTCCATGTTCTCTACATAAAATAATCAATAATCTTCAGCATTAAGACCTCATGATCTCATGTTTTGAGAAGGAGAGTTGAGAAACACCTACTAGTCTTATGATAGGTTGAGTACTTTAAAGAGTTTTGGGCCAGATGCGGTGACTCACGCCTGTAATCCCAGCACTTTGGGAGGCTGAGGCATGTGGATCACGAGGTCAGGAGATCGAGTCCATCCTGGCCAACACGGTGAAACCCCAACTCTACTAAAAATACAAAAATTTAGCCGAGCATGGTGGCACACACCTGTAATCCCAGCTACTCAGGAGGCTGAGGCAAGAAAATCCCTTGATCTGGGGAGGTGGAAATTGCATGAGCTGAGATTGCACCACTGCACTCCAGCCTGGGTGACAGAGTTAGACTCCATCTCAAAAAAAAAAAAAAAAAAAGAATTTTGAAGCTTCTTAATTCCATTTATTTAAGACATTATTCTCATTGGGATTAGGGGGGAATCCCTGAATTTTGGTAAAAACAAATCCAAGTCACAAAATCAGAAAAAAAAAGAGGAAGATATAGGATGATGCGTTTCATTCTTCATATGAATATGCATTTTACAAATATATAACTAAGACCAATTTTGGATTTATTTCCAGGCTTGGAGATAACTTATGGAAACTTTTAACATTAAAGTTAAATTTGCAATTCAGAATTAATCCATACATTATTTCACTGTTTTCTTGTTAATATTAAATGCTGCTGACTCAGTAAAGTTTATTATTTGAATATAACAAGAATGTGTGAATTGTAAATGCCATGCTAAAGTCTGGAACATTTCTACAAAATTCAGTTTAGCAAATATTTGTTAAGACTTCAGTCAAAGCCTTTTACAACTGCACTGCTCTAGGTTTTGAGGACTCAGAATAATCTCTGCTCACAAACCAGACATGCAAACAAATAAGGTTCTATGTATTAAGGTCAATAATAGAATTTTGCTGAAGACAAAATATTATCGCAGACACAAAAAAATTAGCCAGGCATGGTGGCAGGTGCCTGTAATCCAAGCTACTCAGGAGGCTAAGGAAGGAGAATAGCTTGAACCCAGGAGGCGGAGGTTGCAGTGAGCCAAGATCACATCACTGCACTCATCTTGGGCAACAGAGTGAGACTTCATCTCAAAAAAAAAAAAAAAATCTTGATTCCTTTATCCCCCGTGCTTCACAACATTCAGAGTCTTCCATATTTTCTGGGAGTTTCTTGGTTAGTTGGGCTTGTCCTCTCCTCACTTACTGTTGGAGCCTGCCCTCTGTGCTCCAGAGCAGATCATGTTTTCTCTACTCAGTTCCCTCTAGTGAGGAGACTCATTCCACTTTCACCCCCACCTTACCACCAAGCACCATTAATTCAAGACCACTATGTGGAGGAGATAAGGGAGAATTACATCCCACGAAGAGCAGCAAAATGCATAAACATGCATATATATACACATATATGCATGTACATGCACATATACACACATATATATATATGCATATATACATGCACACATGTATACACGTATACACATATATACACACACACATATATACATGCATATATTGCCACCACTATCCTGAATCTCCTCATTTTTTCCCATCAGAAGGAATTTCTCCACCCCACCCTACCATTTTCTTGGAACTTCTTGTCTCTCTCACATTATTAATTCTACACCTGGGGCTGCCTTGCCCCCTCTTGCTAACTGCCTGGTGGTAACTTGGCACTCCTCTTAGTTACTACTTAATGTTACAGCTCACCCTTTTTTACATCATATTTATGAAGCATTAAATATTCTAAAAGTGGCCGGGTGCAGTGATTCATGCCTGTAATCTCAGCACTTTTGGAGGCCAAAGCGGGTGGAACACGAGGTCAGGAGTTCAAAACCTCCTGACCAACATGGTGAAACCCTGTTTCTACTACAAATACAAAAATTAGCTGGGCATGATGGCGTGTGTCTGTAATCCCAGCTACTCAAGAGGCTGAGGCAAGATAATCACTTGAACCTGGGAGGCAGAGGTCACAAAGAGCCAAGATTTGTGCCACTGCACTCCAGCCTGGGTGACAGAACAAGACTCTCAAAAAAAAAGAAAAAAAAAAACAAGCTACTTTGTCTAGGGTACCCTATTATACCAAGGAATTTAGTGCCTCATGAAAAAAGACTCTCAAAGATGTTTTTCTAAACAATAGAACCTTCTACCTTAGAAATCATTTATGATATTATCCAACATCATTATTTTTTATTTTATATATATTTTTCACTACAATAAAAATATTTCAAATATATCAAAATACAATTTTATTAAAAGAGAAAAGTTGTTTATTAATCTTTTAATTTTAACATATTAATTTATCTATCGGGGTTCTATGTCATTCACTCAGGAAGAGAATTCAATGAATAAATGTGGTAACTTCACATATCAGTAGAACTTTTTCACAAAAATGGGCAATTTTTCATTTTTCAGAGTGAACACTGAGCCACCACCTGAGGAAAAATAAATGATCATTTTTAACAATTAAAGTTACTATTTTTTTAATCATCTGGTCTTTTAAGATGTTTTTAGACTTATAGATCAAGATAAGAAGTTAGCATGCATTTATCCTTCTTTCAATTTGTATCCATCCCTAATTTATTTCTTCCTATTGTGCAATAGCTCATTATTAAGCTGAGCTTCCATTTTACTCATTCATGTTTATTTATGGGTCAGGCAACCGAACTGCATACAAATTCACAAATTTTCTTTTTTTTTTTTTTTTTTGAGTTGGAATCTTGCTCTGTCACCCAGGCTGGAGTCAGTGGTGCAGTCTTGGCTCACTGCAAGCTCTGCCTCCAGGGTTCATGCCATTCTCCTGCCTCAGCCTCCTGATTAGCTGGGACTACAGGCACCCACCACCACATCTGGCTAATTTTTTGTGTTTTTAGTAGAGACGGGGTTTCACCACGTTAGACAGGATGGTATGGATCTCCTGACCTCGTGATCTGCCCACCTCAGCCTCCAAAAGTCCTGGGATACAGGCTTGAGCAACCGCGCCCGGCCTACAGATTTTCTTTGTAACTTACCTTATTATTAAATTGGTCTTCCTAATTCTTATTTTTTTATTTTTTATTTTTTATTTATTTATTTTTTTGAGATGGAGTCTTGCTCTGTTGCCCAGGCTAGAGTGCAGTGGTGCAATCTCAGCTCACAGCAACCTCCTCCACCTCCCGGGTTAAAGCCACTCTCCTACCTCAGCCTCCAGAGTAGCTGAGATTACAGGCATGCACCACCACACCCGGCTAATTTTGTATTTTTGGTAGAGACAGGGTTTCTCCATGTTGGTCAGGCTGGTCTCAAACTCCCAACCTCAGGTGGTCTGCCTGCCTTGGCCTCCCAAAGTGTTGGAATTACAGGTGTGAGCCACCGCACCCAGCCTGGTCTTTTAAAATTTGACCTAAACAGTTCATCCTGTCATGTTCTTCATGAGAGATAAAGGTCCACTATTTTTCCCTTGTTATTTTAATAAAAACAACTATTTACCTTGAATATACTGAATATACACAAAATACATATTCATTTACACACCATGGCTTTTTAAAAGGGTTGTCCTTAGATGTGGCCTCCAGGGATAGTTAAGCTGTAAATGGAAGGCTTCATATGTAAAGACATTTTCCTTTTGACCTTGTTTCTTATAGTGAGTGTGTGTGTGTGTGTCTGCTTTTAGTGGTAGAAGTTAAGGGGAATCTCTATGATTGTTTTTCTTTCTCTTCATTTATCCCTCACTTTCTTTCTTTTTCTTTTTTTTTTGAAACAGAGTCTTCCTTTGTCAGTGCAGTGGCGTGATCTCGACTCACTAAGACCTCTCCCTCCTGGGTTCAAGTGATTCTCATGCTCAGCCTCTCAGGTAGCTGGGATTACAGGCACCCACCACAATGCCCAGCTAATTTGTATTTTTAATGGAGACGGGGTTTCGCCATGTTGCCCAGGCTGGTCTCAAACTCCTGAGCTCAGGCAATCCGCCCATGTCGGCCTCCCAAAGTGCTGAGATTACAGGCATCAGCCACCATGCCCGGCCCCATTTATCCCTCATTTTAATATTTTTTTAATTTTTTTTTCTTTTTTTGAGATGGAGTCTTGCTCTGTCACCCAGGCTGGAGTGCAGTGGTGGGATTTTGGCTCACTGCAACTTCGGCCTCTCAGGTTCAAGCAATTCTCCTGCCTCAGCCTCCCAAGTAGCTGGGACTACAGGTGCCCACCACCACGCCCAGCTAATTTTTTGTATGTTTAGTAGAGATGGAGTTTCACCATGTTAGCCAGGATGGTCTCAGTCTCCTGACCTCATGATCCACCTGTGTCAGCCTCCCAAAGTGCTGGGATTACAGGCATGAGCCACCTCGCCTGGACTATCCCTCACTTTATAACGTTAATCAAGTTCTTTTATAATTTTATGTTAAAGATTTTTGAATTTTGTTAATCTATTTTATTTTCCTTCATAAAAAGATCAAAGCTAGAAATAACATTACAAAGTATATCATAATCATTAATAGAAAGAGCTCTATAATCAGCTTAAATTTCTTTTCTCTCTTTTCTAGTTATGTGATCTTAGGCAAGTTACATAAATTACCTGTGTTCAGTTTATTTATTTGTGAAATGGGGAAAATAATGGTGCCTGTCTCTTGGTAAGATTGTAGTGAGGGTGAATAACAGATTTATCAAGCATAAAGCAGTGCCTGGGACACAGGAATTGCCCTCTCTGCATGCCCCTGCATATGTGTGCATACAGGCATGAATCACTTGATGATGGAATAAATTTGGAGAAATATGTCTTTAGGCAGTTTTGTTATTGTGGAAATATCTCAGAGTGTACTTACACAAACATAGATGGGATAGCCTACTACTCTGCTAGAGTATATGATAGAGTATATGTAGCCTGTTGCTCCTAGGTTACAAATCTATACAGCATGTTACTGTACTAAATACTGCAGGCAACTGTAACACAGTGGTAGGTATTTTGCATCTTATCATAGAAAAGCTGCAGTAAAAAAAAAAAAAAAGGGTACACTTGTAGAGGGCACTTACCATGAATGGAGCTTGCACAGCTGGAAGTTGCTCTGGGTAAGTGAGTGAGAGGTGAGTGAATATGAAGGCCTAGGACATTACGGGCACTGTTGTAGACTTTAGCAGTACTGGATGTACACTTAAGCTATGCCAAATTTATTTTTAAATTGTTTTCTTTTATCAATAATAAAATAGCTTTAGCTTACTGTAATTTTTTAATTTAATATACATTTTTTAACCTTTTGGCTCCTTTGTCACAACTCTTAGCTTAAAAGATAAACATATTGTACAACTTTAAAAAAAATTATTTTCTTTATATCTAAGTCTATAAGCTTTTTCCAATTTTTAATTTTTGTGTTACTTTTTAACTCTTTTATAAAAACAAACACAAACATGCACATTAGTTTAGGCCTATACAGGGTCAGGATCATCAACATCATTGTCTTCCACCTTCATATTCTGTCTCAATGGAAGTTCCTTGGGGCAATAACATACATGAAGCTGACATCTCCTATGATAACAATCCCTCCTTCTGGATACCTCCTGAAGGACCTGCCTGAAATTGCTCTACTGTTCAGTTTTCTTTTTCTTATTTAATAAGTAGTACCCTCTCAAAACATGATAAAAAGGGCCAGGCATGGTGGCTCATACCTGCAATGCAAGCAATTTGGGAGGCTGAGGAGGGAGGATCACTTGAAGGCAGCAGTTCAAGAGCAGCCTGGCCAACATGGTGAAACCCTGTTTCTATAAAAATACAAAAATTAGGCAAGTTCAGTGGTGGGCACCTGTAGTCCCAGTTACTTGGGAGGCTGAGGCAGAAAAATCACTTGAAACTGGGAGGTGGAGGTTGCAGTGAGCCGATATCACACCATTGCGACTCCAGCCTGGGCAACAGAGGGAGACTCCATCTCAAAAAAAAAAAAAAAAGATAAAAGTGAGAGATTTAAAGTTGGAGTACTAGGAATGAATCTCAATTGAAGCTTTTCCTCTCATCTTTAAAATAAAAACACTTCTGAAGTAAGAAACTAGTAAAAGATAACTACCAACCACGATTTTGGAAATTTATAACAGCTTTAAATAGTAATATTAATCATTGGAAATACCTAATTTGCATGCATTCTATAAACTTAAATATGAATTTACATACATTCTGTAAATCTAAACATGGAATAAAATGAGCCATACCTACTTGAATCCCAAGTTTTCTTTGGCTTGAAGTTTTAAAAATATTAAAGAAGTACTTTGTTTTAACAGTTTGTTTTTATTTCAACTCTCCTTTTGTATAGCACTCTTAAAGCTAAAATTTCTTTAAGTGTTAATCCTATGACTAGGACTGCCATCAGCCTGTTGTATATACCATATTACACTTCATGGAAGGCACGGTGAATGGTGTGATGCCTCCTTATTTATGTAACAATAAAAGATCATTTAAATTTCTGCAAAATATACTTGTAACAAATAATGACTTATAAGTGGCATTTCAATGTCAGAGATGTTAAAATATGAGAAATAGAGTATCTTAGAATTATTAAAATAGTTTTATCTCTAACCTTTAAAACATACCACAAAGTAGGCATAATTGTACCATTTTACTTAAAATGTTTTCTTTGTTAAGTAGTAGAAATAATTACAATATCTATCAATTACTGAGCTGTTACATGTGCTAGGAATTCTTCGAAATACATCGCACAGATTCTCATGAGGCATCACAGTGATGTCCTGTGAGATAACTGCTGTATTCATCTTCACTTTATTGATGAGAAAATTGAGGCACAGAAAGGTTAAGTGATAGCTAGAAGGTGAAAGACTTTAAAGTAATATTCAAGCCCAAGTTGAACTGAATCCAAAGGCCAAGCTCTTTCTATTCAAATAGGCCACTCTTTCATTAATGTAGTGAGTAATAACAGTGAATGAATGTTGTAGTTTCTTCAGGAGAATATTAAATATTTGTTTTGAAGGCAGAGAAAGAGCATGGTATTTAATGTTGACAATTACATAAATCATTCTATGTTTTGAGACAGTGGACTAAACTTTCCTTAAAAGGCATCTCACTCTTGTAGGACTGCTCTACACTGGGCCTGTGCCAATGGCCATGCAGAAGTAGTAACACTTCTGGTAGATAGAAAGTGCCAGCTTGACGTCCTTGATGGTGAAAACAGGACAACTCTGACGAAGGTAAATGGTAGCCAGTTCTTTCAGCAGGAGATGGATTTGGTTTAAATACATAGAATAAAAATGAATTTATCTCATTGAAATATAACTAGTTTGTGAAACCTGTGGAATATTTATTTATATTTCCTATAATTTATAATTTACTTCTTGCTTTAATACTGACAGGCTCTGCAATGCCAGAGGGAGGCTTGTGCAAATATTCTCATAGATTCTGGTGCTGATCCAAATATTGTAGATGTGTATGGCAACACAGCTGTCCATTATGCTGTTAACAGTGAGAATTTGTCAGTGGTGGCAAAATTGCTGTCCTGTGGTGCAGACATTGAAGTGAAGAACAAGGTAGACATTAACCAATGTTATTTTCAAAATATTTGAAATCCATTTGTTTTAACATTAACATATGTAAATTGTTTTATATTTGGAAGCTCAAACATTCCTATTTTTGTATGAAAATAGTTTGACAAAACTTAATTGTCTAGGATTTTGCTTTAAATATTAATATTTTTACAAGAACTGTTAGTATGGTTTTTCTGTGCATTATGATAAATATTTAAATTTGTTAAAGGTAAAACATTTTCAAATATTCTTTCCCACCCAAGTTTTTTTTTTCTTTCCAGTTAGTGTAAAACTACAAGAAAGTAAAATTTGCCTGCATAAATTGAGTCAACATGTAAAATTTAGGAGACATGCAGAAATCTGGATTTCCTCTTAAAGGATTGAATCTTGTGTCTCTTGAGCCCGTATGACTGTTTGGTATGCTATGAAGACATTCTAGTTTTACATAAAGCATATGTTTCCAGTTTGCTACTGTGCCCACCTAGTTACATCACTTATTCAACTTACCTATTTTGCCTCTGTAAATATTTCAGTTATCAATTCCTCTCTCATAGTACATTTTGGTAAAGATTTCAAGTTATTGAAGACAGTTTATAGGTGTTTATAATATATAGTTTATATTTTACATTAATTCATTAATAATGGGGTTGTCTTCTAGAATTTAGAATATTTTTTAAATGATGATTTTTCTTCATATAAACCATAAATAATCATCTTCTATTAGAAGGCCTTTAAGCCTTTTTAGATTAATCATGGTTATATTTGAATAGGTTATGCATATTGCAGAAAAAAATATTATATCTTTCTCCACAGAATTATCCCTTAAAATTCAAGTGATTTAGTGGCTTCTATTTTGCTAAGCCACATACATGAGTTAGAACTTTCATTAATAAGCCATTTTATTCATACTTCTGATATTTTGCCAAAAAATAGTATCAGTTACAATAGAAACCAGAATAAAAATGGATTATTGCATTTTAAGAAGTAGATATGCATTCGGATCCTAGGAGTATCATTATAATAGAGAATAAACTTTTATACTAAATTTCTTTTCTTTTTTTCTTTTTCTTTTTTCTTTTTTTTTTTTTTTTGAGACAGAGCCTTGCTCTGTCACCAGGCTGGAGTGCAGTGGTGTGATCTCGGCTCACTGCAATCTTTACCTCCCTGGTTCAAGCTATTCTCCTGCCTCAGCCTCCTGAGTAGCTGGGAGGCAGGCATGTGCCACCACGCCCAGCTAAATTTTTTGTATTTTTAGCAGAGATGGGGTTCCACCATGTTGACCACGATGGTCTCGATCTCCTGACCTTGTGATCTGCCCACCTTGGCCTCTCAAAGTGCTGGGATTACAGGCATGAACCACTTTGCCTGGCCTTTTATACTGAATTTCTAATAGCTGAGATAAAATCCTATTGTCTGGTAATAGGATAAACCCCATGGACCATTTAAGAATAAGCAATCAAAGTTTATTTGAAGCCAATCTCTTTTAATTTAGAGCCACTTCCTTAGTGACCCATTTAGAGCAGGAGTGCCTGACATTGGCATTTGGAATCTTGGGATCATTGATAGAAGATAATCAAGTGAGTTTGTATCACCCAGAGGAAACCTCCATTTTTGGGGGGAAGCTTCCAAAACTGCATCCCTGAAATTCTAATTTGTCAAATGTTAATGTTTGCCACAAAAATATACTGTCAAATAAGGATTAGGTAAAGTTCAATTCATTTCTTGAATAATGAACATTTAATTCACAGTTTTATAACATTTCTTGAACATAGATAATGGTGGAATCTGTCGGGGTACAGTGCTTCTGGTAAGGTAATTATTCTTTGGAATAAAGTTGAAGAAACACTGTTCTAGAGGTAATAATTTAGATTACTAATTTAGTAAAAAATAAAGTATTTACTACTATGTCTTAGGGTTTAAGGATATAGAGGTAAAAGATACAGCCCCTGCCCTCAAGAAGCTCTTGGTTTACATGGGAAACAATAAAATCATTACAATGTAATGATCTTTGGAGATAACCAGAGTTAATGTGGTGATGCAGAGGCTGAATGTTTACAAGAGAAGGTGCAGTGCATGGGAAAGCACAGAAAAGTGAGAAAGAAGGGATTGCTATTGATTTACTTTCCATTGTTTAAGTTCATAGGATATTATATAAGGTATTCAATTCAGCTGAGAAATATGTAATTTCATGAATTATTAATTGTTTTTGCTGTTTTACAGGCTGGCCACACACCACTTTTATTGGCCATAAGGAAAAGAAGTGAGCAAATTGTGGAATTTTTACTGACAAAAAATGCAAATGCAAATGCAGTTGATAAGTTTAAATGGTATAGTAGTTTTTTTATTAAAAAACACTTGAGTAGTGTGCTAGAGTAATAACACTCAAGTCAGAAATATTAAATTAATAACATTTACTTAAAATTATTAGATTATACAGAAAAATACCAACACAAATTATCAGTTAGGAAGAAAAGCAATTATTTGGACTGGTCAACACAAAGAACAGTATACAGTAGGATTTTCTTCTTTTATTATATTGACTGATTCTTATTTGTAATCTGATGTTTTTGGTTGCATTATCTTCTATTAGCTAAAGAGGTTCCGTATTAGTTTTAAGAAGTATGAATTTTTAATTTACTTTATAATTCAATATTGAATGATTAACACCTTTATAGTATTTTTCTAACTTCTGTTTTTCATACACTTTTAAAAAATGCAATATTTGCTGGGCATGGTAGCTGTTGTCTGTTATCCCAGCACTTTGGGAGGCCAAGTGGGTAGATCACCTGAGTCCAGGAGTTTGAGACCAGCCTAGCCAACATGGTAAAACCCCATCTCAATGAAAAATATAAAAATTAGCCAACCATGGTGGCACAAGCCTGTAGTCCCAGGTACTCAGGACAATATTATTCCTAATATTGTTTTAAGTCTTCAGATTGCTCTCACTTGTCCAACTTCTAGCTAATTTTGAAGTACAAAATATTATATCAGACTAAGGAGGAAATAGATAATTATTCACTTAAAACTTTGCCTATTTTAGATTAGTGAACAGAACATATTTTCTTGCCCCTCAGTGGACTTTATGTTAGCCAATTCTACTATGCCATATCCCAGTGAGACATGAGTCTTTTCACCCCTTTTAGCCTTCGTCATGATTTACAAGGATAAACACTTGAGCACTCAAGATACTTAACATTTGTTAATACATGTAAATGGTTAATTCTATACTGACAGGCACATATTAAATTGGTTCGTTCCTAATAATGAAGTTATCTCTGTTATTTTAGCACAGCCCTCATGCTTGCCATATGTCATGGATCATCAGAGATAGTTGGCATGGTTCTTCAGCAAAATGTTGACATCTGTGCTGAAGCTACATGTGGAATGATTGCAGAACTTTATGCTGTTGCTTGTGGATTTAATCTCTAAGTGTTTACATTTAAAGGCTAGGTGAGATTTTATAGTTTGTTTCAGGTAGTTTTTGAGTGACAGTGAGTTAGTTCACTTCATCAGCCAGAAACTAGGCAAAAAGCTAGACTAGTTAGAAAGATTAATGGCTCCAGGATTCTTTATTTTAGGGCTTTAGGGACGCTAATGTTGTCTACTTGATTTGAAGTATAACCCCTATGCATGGGATAAATATAATGTCACAATTTTGGTTTTTCTAATTAGTTATTTGGGTCTCAAAATGTCCACTTTAAGCAGAAAACCTGATAGTGTCCCCAGGGGGCTGTCTTCCATACCTTCATTCTTGAATTTTTTAAAGGAATCTGAACCTAAGTCCAAGGAAGACATTCCTTTTGTACAAGTCAGAAGGATTGGGGGGTGGGAAATGGCCATTCTCTTCATTTTGCTGTTTCCATTGATTCTGTTGCTGCATCGTTGCCATTGAAACTGCTCCTGCAGTCTGGTAATGATTGACCTTTGTGACCAGGATGCCCTTACTAACACTGATTCCTCAGTCTTCATGGTATAGACTTCCAAGTTATGACATGTTTTTAAAGTTCACGTACATATTGTCAGCCATTGTTTCCAAAGTACCAGCACCCCACTCTGGCAGCTAGAACTTTTAGCTTTAGCCACACACATAGTGAGCAAATTGACCCTTCTCCTCACACTCAAAACCTGATATGAAACCCACATCTTAGCCTGGACATGTCCTAGACCTTCATGGTAAGTTATCCTTTGAGTGGCTTTTTTCTATTTTCTCTAGCCAATATTAGTCGTGGTAGTCTGAAACTGTAAGTCAGGTTGAAATAATGTTACAGGAAGAAATTGGAGATCCATTTTGTCTTTGTTACCAGATCTATATCCCTGGCCCTTTATATCCTGTGTAGCACCATTTTGTAGGTAGTGGAAGGTCTCATCTTATTCTATAAAATCCCATGTCATCTTTCCCAAGTTGTAGTGGGTTCCAACTTGTGGTTGTCCCCTCAAGTGATTCTTTTTTCCTAAAAGTAAAAATCTCCCATGCTACTTACATCTCCACCTCGAGTTTCTAAAATATTTTCAAATGCTGCATCACCATGAAGGCATTCAATAGACTTCACTAAATCTCAAGTAAGTTGGTTAGATTTAACAGAGCTAAGCCTCATCCATCACTGATCAGTCTTCACGTATAAAAGTAAGGATTTGTGCTGGCTTCAGTGGTACATATAGTAAAATTAAGACAACGTTGAGAAGATCAGCATGGTCCCCGCACAAGGATGACATAGAAATCTGTAAGGTGTTGCATATTTCTTGCAGTCCCCAAAAGGACACTTTACTACTTTCTAACTAGCTCCAGGGAAATGGTGTGAGTCAAAGCAAAATGGGTGACACCCAGTATTGCAATTGTGATTTTCATACAAAAAATTATTTACGTAAGGTGATCTATGAAATGAGATGTGGTAACACATAGGATCTTGTGTGCAATATTTTGTTAGTAGGGATCTCAGAAATGAGAAAATACCAACTTGCATCTTCTTTGTGGAACTTACAAAAAATAAAGGTAGGGTTTTGTCTTCCACAGCAGCTGGAAATGAACATAGTGACTAAGCATCATTCTAACAAAGATTTGTTGGTTCAGAGTTTAAGGAGGTAGATAAAGAGTAGTAGTAGTCCAAGCCACATGCTGACATCTATTAGTTTTCTACCCTTGGTGTGACTGATGAGCTCAGTAATAGAGTATAATTAGGTTATCTGATTTAATGATTTAATCTATTTATAAATAAATTTCATTACAAAATATAAAATAGCTTAGATGCTCTGAATTACAAGCCACAAAGAATAGAACATCTAATATCCAAAAGTAGGAATTAATAACAGAAAATTGCAATATTTGAATATTATAACCTATGAAGAAAAACATTTTTTTTGTTTTTGTTTTTTTTGTAATTTAATTTTTGTTGACACATGGTCTCCCTATGTTGCCCAGGCTGGTCTTGAACTTCTGGATTTAAGCAATCCTCCTGTCTCAGCATCCAAAAGTGCTTGCCTCACAAGCATGAGCCACTGCACCAGGCCAATATATTGGGTTTTATTGGGAATTTAAAATTGTTTCAGCAATAAGGCTCAAGAACAAATAATTTTTTTGCTTCATTTTTTATTTTAAGCATTTTAAAAATGTTATCTTGTTAAATCTTTATAATAACCTAGTGAAATAAGGCCCTAAAATCCTCATTTTTAGAAGACATTGACTCTAAGAGAAGCAACTTGTTCAAGAAAAAATACCTGTTGGTAGCCGTGCTAGGACTTATTCCGAGTTAAGGACATTTTCCATATGTCAAGCTAACTTTAGTTAATTTACTGAGTTATACTGCCCTCACTCCATGAGTGTTTTATCTTACTTTCTTCTTTAATTAGAAGCTTAAAAAGTTCATAGAGCTTACAAACTTAAGTCTATGGAAAAAGTAATGTTCTGATGTTAGCTCTAATATTGTCTGAAATACTCTAAGAATGTAATAAATTTGGTAAATGTTTTTTTATATCAATGTTAAAATAGTGATTTTATTTATTTCATTTTTATACATGGCATTCATCAACAACTTTTGGAATATAAACAAAAGATATCTAAAAATTCTCGAAATAGTAATCCAGGTAAGACCTCTGATAGTAAACTACTCTTGGTGGTGCTACCATAAGATTATAGGAGTGTTAATCACAAAAGAGCTATTAGAAAAGCAATGTGTAAGTAGCATATGTCTACATATAGACCTATATGTAAGTGTTTTTTTATATACAAAGCTTTGATTTAATTTTTTAGTTTATAATTCAGAATTCATTAAGAATTTAGTTGTAGGTAGTTTATAATCTCAAAAATATTATCTGAAAAAATATTTGTTTAATTGTGGTCCCTAATATCCTATATAATACTTTTGTATAAATAAGTAAAACAATTTTTAAGCTTATCTATTGTATGTTTCCTCAACTGTCATAAAAATTTATGCTTGTTATAAAATGTATAATCCTTGGTGTGATTGATGAGCTCAGTAATAGGGGATTATCAGCTTATCCAATTTAATGAATTAATATATTTATAAATAAATTTTATTACAAATTATAAAATAGCTTAGGTGCCTTGAATTACAAGCCACAAATAATAGAACTTCTAATAATGAAAAGTAGGAATTAATAACAGAAAACTGCAACATTTGAATATTATAACCTATAAAGGAACACAATTAAACTGTTAAATAAACAAATATTTGTTTATTAAACATAAACAAACATATAAAATGTTTATTTGTTAAATAAACAAATAAATAATTTGTTTATTAAATATAAACATATAAAATGTTTATTTGTTTGTTTCTTTATTGTAGAGACATGGTCTCCTTATGTTGCCCAGGCTGGTCTTGAACTTCTGGGCTTTATTTAATTTTTACAATAAATGATTTGCATTTAGAAAATTAGAATTAATTACAGTTGAGTATTGAGCAACATGAGAGTGAGGGTGCTGATCCCCCCATGCAGCTGAAAATCTGCTTTATAGGAAAATCTGTTTCTTTTGACTCTTCCAAAACTCTACAACATTCTACTGTTGACCTGGAGCCTGAAAAAAGGTGAAAGCATAAGCAGTCAATTAACCCATAGTTTCTATTTTATATGTACTATATACTGTATTCTTAGAATAAAGTGAGCTGGAGAAAAGAAACTGTTATAAAGAGGAAGAAATATATTCACTATTTATTAGATGGAAGTGAATTATTATACATAAAGGACTTCATTCTCATTGCCTTTATGTTGAGTAGGCTGATAAGGAGGAGGCAGAGGCGAGATTTGTCTTAGTATCTTGCAGTGGCAAAGGAAAAGAAAAATCTGTCTATTAGTGGGCTCCTAGAGTGAGAACCCTTATTCAAAGATCAACTGTGTGGCATAGTGACTTGCGTCACTAAAAAAGTAACTATCTTTAGAATTTGGAACTCAATAATACTTTTCTTGCACCATAAATGAATGTCAATAAGAATTAACATAACTTAGCAAGGGTGCATCAGTACCAATAGGAGATTATTTTTCAAAGATACCTACTGAGTGCAGAAGTCAGAAAAGCAATTCTTTGTTGAGAAGCACAGGTTATGTTACATAGTCTTGTACCAACAAGGTCTCACTATTATCAACTTCATTCCCTCTAAGTTGAAACCAAATAAGATATATTTACTTCATTAGAACAAGATGTGTTGTTCTATCTGCTGGATAATTAGTGTGTTAATAGTAATTTTGTTACAACAAGTTACTCTGTTCCTACTAGCCAAAATATTATCATTATAAATATACAACTAGCTCAACTCTAGGCTCAACGAATTATAATAAAAGTGGAAAAAATTTTCACAATAACAAAAGTGCTACTGTGATACCTAAATATGACACAATACATTGTACAATATGAACTGTATGAACACATCTTTAATTTATTACATATTTATCAAAGGACTTCTATAAGTTAGATTTTGCAAGTTGCAGGAGACCAACATGGAATACACATAGTCTGGGTCTTTAAGGTGCTCATAATACAATAGAGCTGTCTCTATTGAATTTCTTCATTTTTCCAACAGAATTTCCTAACTATGTTTTCTATTTGTTTATCCACTTGTCCACTTAACAAATAACTGTCAGGTATCTTTAAGGTACTAAGCATCTTTCTTGTTATTATCATTGTCATTTTTTATTATTTACTACTTTATTAAGGTACTAAGCATTTTTCTTGTTATTATCATCTTTTTTATTATTTACTACTTTATTTAGTGCTTACTCTGTGCCAGAACCCCTTTGGGAGCTTATAATTATCACTTATGTCATTACCATATTCAGTATGTGTCAGACATTTTATATCCAACGTGAAGAATTAAAGCTTTAAAAAGTTTGGTAGTGTCCAGGAGCGGTGACTCACTCCTGTAATCTTAGCACTTTGGAAGGCCAAAGCGGGCGGATTGCTTCAGCACAGGAGTTTGGGACCACCCTGACTAACATGGTGAAATCCCATCTCTACTAAATACAAAAAATTAGCTGGGCCTGGGTGGCATGCATATGTAATCCCAGCTACATGGGAGGCTGAGGTAGGAGAATTTCATGAACCCAGGAGGCGGAGGTTGCAGTGAGCTGCTGAGATCGTGCCACTGCACTCCATCCTGGGCAACAGAGTGAGGCTCTTGTCTCAAAAAAAAAAAAGGAGAAAACAAAAGTTTGGTAGTATTTAAGGAAAGCAAGCTGAATGAGTAGAAGTTTTCCAGGTAAAGAGTCAGAAGGATGATATTTAGCAGAAGGAAAATTTAACCAGACTGTGTGTTTGGCAGAAGGAACATGTGAAGGAACACCTGATGAGGCTGCACCCTTGGCGGAAAGAACACCTGACACGGCTGAAAGCTTGGTGGAAAGAATACCTGACGAATAGGATACAGTGAATTCTTCTTCAAAGATTTTAGCCTGTAAACATCCTTTAAAATTCAAGAGGGGGAAGATTAAGTACAATGAGTTCTGAGTTCCTCATCAAAGAACAAATATATCAGTATGTTCAGCTTCTCTGTTCTTTGTTCTCCGTTTTAAAGTTTAACTTCCTCGTTCGTTATGCCTCCTTGCCCCTAGTTTCATTAAACAACCCCCTTCTAGCCTCTAACACCTGCTTTGTCTTTAGTCATTCTTAGTAACCTGCTCTGTCCTTAGTCATCCTTAGACATCTGCTCTGTAACTGTCTTTCCCGCTGAAACTACTCACCCTGCCACTCCAGCTCATACCCCTGCCCTCTTTGAAATAGCCAATCTGAATTGGCTTAGAGTGTGCAGTCCAACCCTATCCAATAGGGAAAAGACACAACAGTAGGGACTAGCTGCGTTAGAAATAAGAACACTTTCCCTTCCCTTGTCCAATGTGATCTTGCCTTTGCTCCATCTGCAAGACCACTCTTCCATAGAAGTAAATTTGCCTTGCTGTAAAAACTTGTTGCTGGAGTGCTGACGGTTCTTTGTGGCACCAAAAATTATTTTCCACAAATTTGAGGGCCCACCCAGCATTCCCATTCTCCTCTGGGGGAGGGTCCAGTCCTCTCCCTTGAGGAGGCGCACCCCGCTGCCTCATTGCAGTGGCCATAAAGGTAAGGAATCAAGACTCAACTGGTGCGATTAATAAACCTGGGCTCTCAGCAACGTGGAAAGAAACAGGCCAGCAACTTTGGGGAAAGGATCTTCACATACCGTGGCGACCAGGTAACTGTGCACAGACCAAGGTAAGAAATGTCGCAGGGGCGACAAAGTATTTCCTTGGTGGTCGGGATATTCTGGAGGTTGAAAGTGTGTGTGAATGATCACAAGCACTACTGCTTGTGGTGCTGTTTGTGTGGATGATACTAAGCATTATTGCTGTGAGGAGTGAGTGGGTCCTATCTGTGGTTTTTTATTTGAATAAAAAACCTTTGAAGAGGAATTCACTGTATCCTCATAGGGCTCAGGGCAGATCTTGCTGTGGGGTTTATACCATGATGCCAATGCTAAGAGGGACCTAAAATTCCTGGGAGGGAAGCAGCCAGAGTGGATGAAGTGAAAGAAGGGTGCGAGGAGCCTCCAGCAGGTGGGGATAAAGGATAGGGAAGAAATCTCTAGCATGCGGGATTGAGCCTAACCAGGACCTAATATGGGAAAAGCCCCAAGTAAGATAGGGAGCAAAAAAGAAGAGGATAGTAACAAAGACATGCCCCTGATAGTCCCCTGGGTCTCATGTTAAAATATTGGAAGGATAATGAGAGGACTAAACATAAGAAAAAGCATTAGAGGATAAAATATTGCTGTTTCATTTGGACCCAAGGTCCCATTTTCAAACACTCAATCTTCTGGCCAAAGTTTGGGTCGATTGAGAATGTAATATGTCAACTTCTAATTCAATATGTTAATGATAAAAATCTGGTTTCTCAAGAACTAGACTATGCTCTTTGTTGGAGACAGGGACCTGTCTTTATTCCCGTAAAGACAACTAGGGAAGAACCCGATCCAGTATCTCAAATTGAAAAGTCAGATGAGCTGACTCCCACACCTAAAGCCAGCACATGGGATCCCCTATACCATTTTGCCCTGCTCAGTGCCTCTGACCCTTCCCCTTGGGCAGCTGCTGCCACCCCATATCCCACCCCAGATCCTTCTCCTGCTCAAGCTGTTACTCCTCCTTACAACTCTAATTCTTGGGAGTTATCATCCCATGAGCCTGTCCCCTGTCAGCTTAAATACCTCTCCCTAAAGGGACTCCAGCATGAGGTACAGCAATGTAAAAAGGACGTTCAGAACTTCTCTTTTCCCTCCACACCTAAAGAGTCAGCCCCAACTCTCTTCCCCTTAAAAGACATGCCACAAGGAGGAGGAGCCATTGTATTTGTGAATGCTCCCTTGACCAGTTCAGAAGTCTGAAGTTTGAAAAAGGAAATGAAGCCATTGTTAGACGACCCTTATGAGGTGGCAGATGAGGCTGATCAATTCTTGGGACCTCAGTTATACACTTTGGTCGAGTTTATGTCCATCCTAGGCATCCTCTTTTCGGAGGAGGAAAGAAGCATGATCTGATCCGTAGGGCTGCTATGGCAATTTGGGAATATGAACACACTCCTTGTCAAAACGTTCCTACCATGGACCAAAAATTCCCTGCCCAAGATCCCCGGTGGGATAATAATAACGCAGCTCACCAAGAAAACATGCAAGACATAAGGGAAATGATAATGAAAGAAACTAGGGAATCAGTACCCCAAACTCAAAATCTCTCCAAAGCATTTGATATACAACAGGAGAGAGATGAGTGGACTATGAAATTCTTAGACAGACTAAAGGAACAAATGAGAAAATATGCAGGCCTAAATTTGGAAAATCCCCTGGGACAGGGAATGTTAAATCTCCATTTTTGTCACTAAAAGTTGTCCAGATGTCTCTTTTTATTTTTTTGAGATGGAGTCTCTCTCTGTCACACAGGCTGGAGTGCAATGGTGCGATCTTGATTCACTGCAAGCTCCGCCTCCCAGGTTCACTCCATTCTCCTGCCTTAGCCTCCCGAGTAGCTGGAACTACAGGCGCCCACCACCACGCCCAGCAAATTTTTTGTATTTTTGGTAGAGACGGGGTTTCTCCGTGTTAACCAGGATGGTCTCAATCTCCTCACCTCGTGATCCACCCACCTCGGCCTCTCAAAGTGCTGGGATTACAGGCATGAGCCACTGCGCCTGGCCAACGTTGTCCAGATATTTCAAAAAAGTTACAAAAATTAGAAGATTGGGAAAACTGACTTCAACTGAACTTCAATGAGAAGTGAACCTCAAGTGAAGTGACCTCTAGTGAACCTCAGAGAGACTCAAAAAGTATCTGTGAAGAGAGACGAAGAAAAGCAAAAACAAAAGACAAAACTTATGTTATTCACCTTCCAGCAGATGGCTCCAAACCCATGTACCCCTAAACAAAGCTTCCAGTGGGCCAGAAACTATAAAGGTTCCAAACCCTCCTTTAAAGGACCCAAGCCTCCATTGGGAGGATCAAGGCTCTCGTCTACCAGGCCATCTAAATAGTATAGGGGAGTAAAATCAAAGAATCCCAGAACTGAGAGTGGGGAAGGGCAAGGTAGGCACTAAAAATGTGGAAGAACAGGCCACTTCAAGAGAGAATGTCCCAAATTAGAAAAGGAAAAAGAAGCCCTTCCACTCATGGCTTTTGAGGAAGAATAATGGTGTCAGGGGATAAAAGAGACATATCTGTCTCTTTTATCTTGAGTCCCACCAGGAGCCCTTGATAAGTCTAGAAGTGGGACCTAAGCATGAGTTTATAACCTTTTTAGTCAATTCAGGAGTGGCTCGATCCTCTGTTTGTTTCCCCCTCATCTAATATTGCCTGCTCTTCAGAGGAACTTTTGGTTTGTGGGGTAAAGGGAGAAGGATTTAAAGCAAAAATTTTAGAAAACACAGAAGTCAGATACCAGGCTCAATCAGCTCATATTCAGTTTTTGTTAATCCCTAAAGCAGGGACTAATTTACTAGACAGGGATTTAATGTTGAAGTTAGGCATAGGCCTGCAACTCAGCCCAAGAGGATTCCTCACCTTATTAAAGCTACTCACCACTGCAGATGAAAAATATATTAATTCTAATGTCTTATCCAAAGAAGGAAACTGAGGGAAACTCTGAGTCCCTCCAAGCACATCAAGGTAAAAAACCCCAGGGAAGTAGTAAGGAGGAAACAATACCCCATTCCCCTAGAGGGCAGGATACGGTTGAAACCTATAATTGAAGGTCTTATTAAAGATGGGCTTCTTGGGCCCTCTATGTCCCCTTATAACAGCCCAATATTGCCAGCCAAGAAATTAGATGGGTCATATCGGCTGGTACAGGACCTTAGGGCTATTAACCAAATAGTCCAAACTACCCACCCCATTGTCCTCGATCCTTACAACATTCTCAGCAAGATTCCATATAATAATCAATGGTTTACTGTAATAGATTTGAAGGATGCTTTTTGGGTATGTCTCCTGGCTGAAGATAGGCCAGATATATTTGCTTTTGAGTGGGAGGATCCCCATTCAGGGTAGAAACAACAATATCGATGGATAGTCTTACCCCAAGTGTTCACAAACTCCCCTAACCTTTTCAGTCAAATTTTAGAACAAGTATTAGAAAAAGTTATCATCCCAAACAAATATACCTGCTCCAATACGTTGATGATATTCTTATATCTGGTGAAGATATAGAGAAGGTAGCTAGCTTCTCTACACATATTCTCAACCATCTGCAGTTCGAGTGGTTATGAGTCTCAAAGGGAAAGCTTCAGTATGTAGAACCTGAAATTAAATATTTAGACCACTTGATAAGTGCAGAGAAGTGAAGAATAGGGCCTGAACGAGTTGAGGGAATCGTGTCCCTACCCTTGCCTCAAACTTAAACAAGAACTCAGGAAATTTTTAGGGTTATTTGGATACTGCTGCTTATGGATTAACTCACATGCACTAAACAGTAAAATTCTATATCCAAAACTTGCCCAGGGGAAGACTGACCATTTCCTGTGGACTTCTGAGGAAGTCGATCAGGTTGAAGAGCTGAAAAAAAAGGCTTATAACAGCCCCTGTCTTAGCCTTACCTTCCCTAGAAAAGCCATTCCACATTTTTGTCAACGTGGATAATGGGGTAGCTTTAGGAGTGCTCACTTAAGAACACGGAGGCCATCGGCAGCCCATGGTGGCCTTCCTGTCAAAAGTCTTAGATCCAGTTACTTGTGAGTGGCCTCAATACATCCAATCCATTGTGGCTACAGCACTAATGGTCAAAGAAAGCAGGAAGTTAACCTTTGGAGGAAAATTGACAGTAATAACGCCCCATCAAGTTAGAACTATCTTAAACCAGAAAGCAGGGAGGTGGCTTACTGACTCAAGAATCTTAAAGTATGAGACTATTCTGTTAGAAAAAGATGATTTAACATTAGCCACTGATAATTCCCTTAACCCAGCAGTTTTCCTAATAGGGGATCCAAATCTAAAGAGATAGCACACATGTTTAGATTTAACTGATTACCATACAAAGGTCTGACCAGACCTAGGAGCAACTCCCTTCAGGATGGGATGACACTTATTTATAGATTATTTATAGATGGTTGCTCCCAGGTGATTGAGGCAAAAAGATGCAATGGGTATTCAGTAATTGATAGGGAAACTTGAAGAAATTGAGGCAGGAAAATTGCCTAAGAATTGGTCTGCCCAAACTTGTGAGCTGTTTGCACTCAGCTGAGCCTTAAAGTACTTGCAGAACCAGGAAGTAGCCATCTATACCAATTCTAAGTACGCCTTTGGAGTGGCTCATACATTTGGAAAAATTTAGACTGAACGTGGTCTCATTAATAGTAAACATCAAGATCTTGTTCATAAGGATCTAATCACTTAAGTATTGAATAACTTTTAGTTGCCAGAAGAAATAGTGATTGTCCATGTCCCCAGACACCAGAAAAGTCTTTCTTTTGACAGTCCAGGAAATAGCCTAGCAGATTAAATAGGCAAACAGGCTGCCATTTCTTTTAAAACATCTATTTTTCACTGAACTCTTTACCTTCCTCCTCCTACCATAATCTCCATTTTCTCTTCCACTGAAAAGAGAAACTAATAAAAATAGGTGCTAAATAGAATTCAGAATAAAAATGAATATTGTCAGACCAGAGGGAAATGTTGTTCAAATCCTTTATGAGGGAAAACTTGTCCCAACTGCATCAAGGAACCCACTGGGGGTCCCAAGCTATGTGTGACACAGTTCTGAAAGTTTTTGGGTGTATAGGAATTTATACTCTGGCCAAACAGGTTACAGACATTTGCTTAGTATGTAAGAAAACTAATAAACAAACTATAAAAAATTACCCCTTGGGAGAAGGAGTCCAGACTTAAAGTATCCTGATTGATTACACAGAGATGCCTCCAATAGGTCGTCTAAAATATTTACTAGTGACAGTAGATCACCTTACTCACTGGGTCAAAGCTATTCCCTTTTCAAATGTGATGGCCAATGATGTAGTTAAGGCCTTAATTGAAAATATAGTGCCCAGGTTTAGGCTAATAGAAAACATTGACTCAGACAATGGAACCCATTTTGCCTGAAACTATTACATTTGATCCTTGCCTTGTTATACCTTGTGGAGACTTGTCAAGTTGAAGACAGCTCTCCACTTCAGAAAAGTACCTCTGTACTTCCTGGCTCTCCTCAGACTGGACATTAGTGAATTTGGATCATTTAGTCTGCGAAAGTTTCAATGAAGACCCCAGTGTCAACTGGGAGTCTTGCCCCCTGACACAGAGCTTTTATGACATAGTTGGTCCAACTATGTGCAAGTGAGAGCAAGGATGGACTGCCCCAACCAGTAGTTGTAATTCCTAAAATCATACATTCATTTTACTAAAGATATAGCTCCCCCTAACTTTCAGGTAAACTAGTGCAACCCAATACAGGTTATTATTTCAAACCCTCAAAGTTCTTCCCCTTCTCTAAGCCAATTCCCTTCTTTAAGCTGGTTTTATGATATGGGGGCTGAGTTTTCAGAAACGGACCCTATTGGATCTTTTGGAATATGCTTCATTGCTCCCCTATTGCCTACAGCTTCCCCTAAGTCTTCTTCCAAAAACTCTCACAATGAAACTGTTGTTCCTCCTCCATCTAATGAGAAGACCAAGGTAGCTATTGTAGAAGTTAAAGACCTAAAACAAACTTTGGCAACTGAGACAGGATATCAAGATGTGAATGCCTGGTTGGAATGCATCAAATACTCCGTTCGCACTTTGAACAAAAGCAATTGTTACGCTTGTGCACATAGCACACCAGAGGCCCAGATTGTCCCCTTTCCACTAGGATGGTCCTTCAGTCGACCAGGCATGGTCTGTATGGTAGCTCTTTTCCAGGGTTCCACAGCCTGGGGTAACAAGTCATGTCAATCTCTCTCTCTGCTATATCCCAAAGTTCAACACCCTGCAGGTCAGCCTCCAAGGGCCATCCAGCTTCCGTCTCCCGACACTAAGTTCACTTCATGTCTCTCACAACAAGGAGGAAACTTAGCATTGTTTGGAGGCCTAAAAGGATGCAATAAGCTTAAGACTTTCCAAGAGCTTACCAGTCATCCCTTATACACCCCTGAGCAGATGTATGGTGGTATTGTGGTGGACCTTTACTGGACACTCTGCCAAGTAACTGGAGCAGCCCTTGTGCTCTAGTCCTGTTGGCTATACTTTTCACTCTGGCATTTCATCAACCAGAAAAAGGGAAAACACAACATTGTAAAGCAAGGGAAGTCCCTTACGGGTCTTTTGACTCCCACATTTATTTAGATGCTATCAGAATCCCATGAGGAGTACCAGATACATTTAAGCCTAAGATCAAATAGCTACAGGATTTGAATCAATATTTTGGTGGGTGACAATAAAAATGTAGATTTGATGAATTACATCTATAATAATCAACAGTGGTTTATTAATTCCACTAGGGGTGTTGTCAAAGGAATAGCAGAACAATTGAGGACAACTAGCTGGATGGCCTGGGAAAACAGAATGGCCCTGGATATGATATTAGCTGAAAAAGGTGGTGTTTGTGTTATGATTAAAACTCAGTGATACACCTTTATCCATTGGGGGCAAACAACACTGCCCCCAATGGGAGCATAACAAGGGCCCTACAAGGATTTACCACTTTATCCAATGAATTAGCTAAAAATTCTGGGGTCAATAACCCTTTCTCCAGATGGCTAGAAAGGTGTTTCAGTAAATGGAAAGAAATCATAGCCTCAATTCTTACTTCTCTTACAGAAGTAACGGCTGTACTCATTCTTGTTGGGTGCTGTGTCATACCATGTATCCATGGGCTAGTGCAAAGGCTTATAGAAACACTTTCTAAAACCTCCCTTAGCTGTCCTCCACCTTATTCAGATAGGCTTTTCTTTTTAGAGGATCAAGTTGAAAAAGAAAAAGCCAAGACATGTTAAAAAGGTGTGAAGAGGAAGGGCTATAAAAATTGAAAGAGGGAATTGTAGAATACAGTGAATTCCTCTTCAAAGGTTTTAGCCTGTTAATGTCCTTTAAAATTCAAGAGAGGGAAGATTGTTAAGTACAGTGAGTTCTGAGTTCCTCTTCAAAGAACAAATATGTCAATATGTTCAGCTTCTCTATTCTTTGTTCTCCATTTTAAAGTTTAACTTCCTCATTATTTATGCCTCCTTGCCCCTAGTTTCAGTAAACGACCCCCTCCTAGTCCCTATCACCTACTCTGTCCTTAGTCATTCTTAGTCACCTGCTCTGTCCTTAGTCATCCTTAGTCGCCCACTCTGTAACCATCCTTCCTGCAGAAACTACCCACCCCGCCACTCTGGCTTGCACCCCTGTCCTCTTTGAAGTAGCCAGTCAAAATTAGCTTAGAGTGTGCGGTCCAACCCTAGCCAATAGGGGAGAGACACAAAAGTAGGGACTAGCTGCATTAGGAATAAGAACCATTTCCCCTCTCTTATCCAGTGTGCTCTTGCCATTGCTCCATCCGCAAGACTCACCCTTCTATAGAAGTAAATTTGCCTTGCTGGAGTGTTAACTTGTTGCTGGAGTGCTAACTCTTCTTTGTGTCACCAAAAAGTTATTTCCAACATGAAGCTGCACCCTTGGTGGAGGGAACATCTGACGAAGTTCAATGTTTGGGGAAAGCAATATCTGGAAAGATTGAACAGTCAGCAGGAGAAACACCTAGGAAAATTACAAGGCCTGTGAAAGAAACATCTGAGAAATTTGCATGGCCACAAGAAAGACCTTCAAAGACCACACGGGAGGAAAAAGAAACATCTGTAAAGACTGAATGAGTGGCAGGAGTAACATCTAATAAAATTGAAGTTTTGGAAGAAGGAACATCTAAGATGATCATCAAGATCTAAGATATCCTACAAAAAAACAGCTACAAAAGCAAGTACAAATGGTAAGATGCTTGAGTGAACTTTGTAGAGTTTATTGGCACTTTGGGTTCCCTAATGGAAATAGTGTGGTATGGGAGTAGTCGGGAATGGCTTGAATGTCTAGATAATGCAAGCTTAGGCAACACATTTTAATAGTGTAGAAATGAGTAGATCTTATTCTGTAGGCCCTGGAAAAATTCCCAAAATAGTTCTGGCTGTAAATAATAGATGAACTAACTAACAATTGCTAAAACCATAGAAACCAAAGTTGTTTTGGTGGTACAGGGATGTTATAGGATCTCACTCCCCCCCCCCCATTATTTATTGTGCTATTGGCAGTGTTTTGTTCATGTCTCCTTTCTTGGTTGGCTAATTAGCAACAGCTCCAATCATCATGCTATCTCAAGACAATATCTGAAGGCTGGGAGGGCTGCTTTTGTTCACTTTTTTTTTAAATAGGAAGAAAACTTGGAAGCTTTCAGTAATCTTCCTGTAACATTTTATTGGCTGGATTATACCACATGCTTATTTCTATACCAATCACTAGGAAAGCAAATGTAATTACTGTGATTAGCTTACAATAATGATTTTTCTTTTAAGATGGGATGGGGGTAATGGAATAATAAATATCTAAATGAGCATGTGTTTCTGCAGCAATAAAGAATAAATAATGACTATGCATAGGAAGCCAGCAATGTTTTCTGCAGGAATTCAGTGGAAAAGTTTGAGCAGGGGAGTCACAAGATTAGATTTGAGTATCAGGGCATTCTGGTCATGGTATAAAGCAGAGATTGGCAAACTTTTCCTGTAAAGTGCCAGATAGCGAATATGTTGGGCCATGTGGTCTCTATTACAGCTATTCAACTCTGCCATTTAGAGTGAAAGGAGTCATAGATAATGTATGGGCAAAGAGGCATGATTGTACTCCAATAAAAGTTTGTATAAAAAACCATTTAGAAAGCTGAATTTGGCCTGCGGCCTATAGTTTCTGGCCCTTCATATAGAAGATAGATGGAGGATAATCACGTAAAAAGATTGAAAGATTAAGCTTTTGTAGTAGTTCATGTGATAGTCTTTTTTTTTTTTTGTAACCAATCTGTGGCCTAGTATCAATCTATTTTGAAAGTTTGATCCATCAAGGGTAAAATGAATAAAGTTCAGAAGCTCAATTTACACATTTAAACATGTAGGTCCTTCTTTGGCATTATTTTATTTTGATTAATTTTTTTTAACTTAAAAAATAAGAAGAGTAATTTGTAGGGTTTCTTTTTCCCTGTGAAAGCCATCAGTTAAGGGGCCACGTTTAACAAGGAAATATAAATATAAAATAAATAAGTTTGTATTTTCAGTGGCACTGGAAAGATAAAGCAAAGGCAGAAAAGAGGTGCAGTTAATATGGCTTAGTGATAATTGAGTTTAAAAAGCTAGGGGACAGATAAAATCTCAGGTCATTCATAAGTTTTCAGATTGTGCACAAGCATTTACAATGCTCATGGGGAAGGAGTAGGAATTTGTCAGGTTAACAGGGAAGTGCAAACAGTCATGGGACAGACCAACAGTTTTCTTTACATATTGAGTTCAATGAAACATTCATGAGGGATACTTTCAGTAGGTAATTGGATTATATGCATTTCTAGCTGGAGATAGAACTCTGGTTGAAGATGCAGGCTTAGAATACCTTTATTATAATTATTAGGCAAAGCCATAGATCTCAATGAGCTTATCCATGAGGCAGAAGATGTAGAATAAAAAGAAAGCCATTGACAAAACCCTGGGAATATCAACATTTCACAAGAGTCAAAGGACTTGGTAAAGGAGACTGAGCAGTGGTTAAACAAATGTAGGAGAGGAGTCTGAAAAAGTGATGTTGCAAATTTCTTTTAAATGTGAGAATTTCAAGCAGTAAAATTACTCAAAAGGCTACTGGATTTAACTTACAAGTTCTTCAGTGGTAATCTGTTCAAAAGAATTATTTTAGTTGTTAGGTATACTGTTGATGTGGTTGATAATTCTGGTATCCAAGAAGAAATCTCCCAAGATCCTACCTAACTTTTTGTAAGTAAAGCGGCATACATACACAGGTAGTGGGAAAATGTCTAGACTGGTGAGTACACATGCCAACATTTTTCCAGAATTTTCTGCCTCCTTATTATACCACTTGAGTAAGGTGTTTAGAAATTTTAGGCTATACTTGGGAATTTGTCTATTTCTTTTGCAGTTCTATCAATTTTTGTATCATATTTTGAAGCATTTATGTTATTATATACATAAATATTTAGGACTGTTATGTTTTCTTGATTAATTGAACCATTTGTCACTATGAAATGACCTTGTTTATTGCTGGTAATATTTTTGCTGTGAAATGTACTTTGGTATTAATACAACCACTCTTCCTCAGCCTTCTTTTGTAGTGTTAGTGTGATATACCTTGTTTCATCTTTTAACCAATTTTTGTCTTTATATTTAAAGTTTACTTCTTATACTCATTATACAGATAAGACTTGCTCTTTTATCCATTCTGATAATCTGCCTTTGAGCAGAGGTTTTTAGACCAGTTTAATTTATAATGTAATTATTGATATGATTAGAGTTGTCTGTCATCACACTGTTTGATTTCTATTAGTCTCAGATCTTCTTTGCTTTGCTTTTTTCCTTTTCTGCTTCCTTCAGACTAGTTTAGTAATTTTTATGATTTAGTTACATATCTGTATATGCATAACTTTTTAGTTATTAATCTAGTTTTACATTTCTTTACAATTTAGTCATATCTTTTTTGGTATAAGTTTATTTGGTATTAGGTATAACTATTTGCTGTCTTAGTAGTTGCTTTAGGATTTATAATGTATGAATTTACCTCATCACAATCCACCTTCAAGTAATATTATATCATATCATAGATGGTATAAGAAATTACAATCATATTTTCATTTCTTTTCTATCAACCAGATCCCAGCCTAGATCTGTGGGATTATGGCTTTCGTTAAGTTTAGAACATATTTAGCCAATTTTTCCTCAAATTTTTGATTCTGCCTCTCCTCCTACCTCTTTGGGGACTTATATACTACCTGCTGGAAGTTTGCTCATAGTTCACTAGTGTCTCAAATTTGTGAATCTTTTCTTTCATGATGGCGAATTAATCTATGCTCATATCTACTCAGTGTAGCTTTCATCTCCAGCATTGTAATTTGTATCTCTAAAAGTGCAATTTGGTTTTTAAAAGTATCTTCTATTGCTTTATCTTCTTGATTTTTATAGTAGAATAGAGTTGAGTTACTTATAAACAGCTTGATCCTTTTCATTTTTCTTTTTATGGTGTGAGCTAACTCCCCATACCTGAGACAAGGCCTTTCTGAGTATTCATTTTCCTGTGAAGTCTGAGTTTTCCCAGGCAAATCTATAAAAACAGACACTCTTCTTGGCACTGTATGAGCACCAGGTGTGATTTCCTCTAATTTTATAAGCCAACCCCCACCCCCACCCGGTTTGTTCTTAGGTAGTTTTCTATCTCACATGCAATTTTCAAAATTTTGCTAAATACTGACAGGGGGTTTCTTGCCGTTGCTTCTGTATCTCTCTCTCCTCCTCAGTGTTTGTTCTGTAATATCTGCCTGCTTTGGTTTTACCAGACTCTAAGCTTCATCAGTGTAACCAAGAGAGTCTGGTAGATCCCACCTCAGTTTTTTCTTCCTGTGTCATGTCTCGGAATCTCTGCCAAGACAGGAAGCTGAAACATTCATAAGGTTTGCTTTCTTTTGTTTTTTTATTTTCTGTTTTTCAGGGATTATTATCTTCTTTGCCTAATGTCCAGTATCTGAAAAATTGTTTAATGTATTTTGTGTGTTTTGATTTTAGTTATTTTAGCTAAGAAGAAAAATCATACCTGTTGCTCTCCCTTGGCTAGAGGAAGACTACACTAGAGTTTCAGCACATGCCACAGACTGGCTAAAATGCTTTCCTTCCCTGTTTGCTCAACTGCTTCCTTTTCATTCTTCATTCCTCAGTGTAGCTATACATCCCTCGGGGGAATTTTCCATGAGCCTAGTATAGATTTAAATCTTAGCAATCTGTTTTCTTAACAGTATTTATCTGAATTTATAACTGTCACTTTTCTGGGGCTTTGTCTTTTAGCACATTTTAAGTTAAACAAATGCAGAGGTTTTTGTTTTTTTCTGTTTAATCTGCAGAGCTTAGTATAATGCCTTCCACGTGGCAGGCATTCAATATATATTTGATCAGTGTATGAATTAGTGATTGTTAAAATATGCAGTTCTCTACATCCCAAAAGTACTAATACATTTTATTTCTATCTCCTCCTTGAGACAGATTCAACTAGCCTATCAAAAATCTTGGATGCAGTTCTTTCTTGTGAAAGAGCAAGGGAACTTAAAAAATATCCCTGTGGGCCAGGCGCCATGGCTCACGCCTGTAATCTCATCACTTTGGGAGGCCAAGGCGGGCAGATCATGAGATCAGGAGATCAAGACCATCCTGGCTAACACAGTGAAACCCCGTCTCTACTAAAAATACAAAAAAAAAAAAAATTAGCCGGGCGTGGTGGCAGGTGACTGTAGTCCCAGCTACTCGGGAGGCTGAGGCAGGAGAATGGCATGAACCCGGGAGGCAGAGCTTGCAGTGAGTGGAGATCGCACCACTGCACTCCAGCCTAGGCAACAGAGCGAGACTCCGTCAAAAAAAAAAAAAAGGAAAAAAAAATCCCTGTGAACAACTTACAGCAAAAATGAAACAAATGAAAAATAAGCTTCGTGTACTACAAAAGGAACTAACAGAAGCAAAAGAAATAAAATCATAGAGAATCAAAAACTTAAAAGAGAACAAGAGCTCTGCAGTGTGAGGTATGACATACTAGTATATAGGATACTTTTTGTACTAGCTGACATACCTTCTGAGGTTTAACTGGAGAAAGAAATCTCTGTCTTGTAGAGTGTCAAATTCATTTAAATAATACAATTTCTTAACTGTGAATACATCTCCTGATAATTAAATGCATATTTATTTAAATCACAATTTTAATGGCTTCATAGAAGGCCATTATTTGGAAACCCCATTATTACTTAACAAATTAATTTTTTTATTTTTAATTTTTTGTGTTATAATAAGTGCTGCAAGGCATAACTGCATGTAAATCTTTTTCTATCATTCTAATTATTGACTTGGAATAAATTCTTCACTATAAAAATATTTGCTTAAATTATAGGTTCCTCTACCCCCAATAATCATTTTCCTTTAATTATACACTTGTAATCTTAATATGCATGGAGTATAAAGAAAAATATAGATTAATTTATGACTAGTATATTCAACATCTCTCTCTCTCCTACATAAATAAAATTAATTCAGGGTTACACTTATTATTTTTATATTTTAATTAAATATATTCTGTGTTATTGTAAAAGAGATTTAAAATTTGTTGATAAAATGTATAATAATCAACAAGATACATTTAAAGTATTACTAAAAAAAGAAACAAAACATATATGGGATAACAGATATTAGATTTTTCAGCCTAGTCTCAGATTTTAATATTATAATTATTTTTAAGGATACTTGCCTTATTTTATAAAGATGAAAATTTATGTCTAATGAATATGTAAACTTGTTTATAAAAAGTAACGTCATTTTAATTAGTTAACTCTAAATGATCTGTCTTTATTGAGGAGTAATTTTGACTGTTATATTTTTAAAATAATAATTTTCAACTTATAATTTTACTGAATAACTTCCAGTATTCTTTTCCATAACTGTTGTTGAAGTTACTAGTAACAGAATCTTTCTAACTAGAAGATGTTCTTTCTCATTATTTTTCAAGTATGTGCATCATTTGGAAGAGAGTTCAGTAATAAATTAAATACCTCAGAACTAGAAAGAAAAAACATATTCAAGAATATAGAAATTTTATTGGAATAATAAACCAATATACGAAGAAGTAGATCTCAAAGTGAATTCTATTTTCTAACAAAATGAATTTCAAGATAAGTATATTTAATGGCAGATTGACTTTAAACCAAGAAGAAGAGAAGAGAAGAAATGCCAATATATTAAATGAAAAAATTAGGGAAGAATTAGGAAAAATCGAAGAGCAACAAAAGAAAAAGTTAAAAGTGAAGCAACTTGAACTCACTCTCCGAATATACAAAATATGGAATTGAAGACTGTAAGAAGTAATTTGAATCAGCTCAATCACTGGTAAAAATTTTATATTTCTAACTTTATTTCATCAATATTACTTTTAATATCCCTTCGATTTAGTATGTATTATTCAGAATTATGATAATGCCGCTATAATATTTAGGTACAAACTTTTGTATATTTCATTCATAAGTTTTCATTTCTTTCGGGTATGTACCTAGGAATGGAATTGCTGGGTCATAAGGTACCTATGCATAACCTTTTCAGCAATCACCTCACAGTTTTCCAATATGTGCACTATTTTACTTTCCCACCAGCGATGTATGAAAGATCTAATTTCTCTACGGCCTCACCAGGGTGGAGTGCAGTGGCGCACTCTCAGCTCACTGCAAGCTCCACCTCCCGGGTTCACGCCATCCTCCTGCCTCAGCCTCCCGAGAAGCTGGGACTACGGGCGCCTGCCACCACGCCCGGCTAATTTTTTGTATTTTTTAGTAGAGATGGGGTTTCACCATGTTAGCCAGGATGGTCTTGATCTCCTGACCTTGTGATCCGCCCACCTCAGCCTCCCAAAGTGCTGGGATTACAGGCGTGAGCCACTGTGCCCAACCATTTGTCATTTTTTATTGTGGGTACGCTAGTGGGTGTTAAGTGATATCTGCTTATGGTTTTGAATTTGCATTTTCTTGATGGCTTGTGATGTTAGGCTTTTCTTCAAGCCCTTATTGGATGCTCTTATATCTTCTTCACAAAAATGTCTATTTAAATATTTTGTCTATTTTTATGTATTTTTTCTTTTTGTTGTTGAGTTGTAAAAGTTATTTGTGCATTTTGGATACAGATTTCTAATCAAATATATAAGTTGCAAACATTTTATCCACTTTTCTGGTTGTCGTTTTATTTTCTTTGTTACGTCCTTTGAAACACAAATGTTTCTAATTTTGATGAAGCCCAGTACATTTTCTTTTATCACTGTGCTTTTGGTGCCATATCTAAGAAACTACTGCCAAATCAAAGGCCATAAAGATTTATTGTTATTTTTTATTCTAAGAGTTTTATAGTTTTGCAATTCAGAAACATAAAATCAAATACTGCATGTTCTTACTTAAAAATGGGAAATAAATAATGTGTACACATGAACAAAGAGTGTAAAATGATAAGACACTGTAGACTCAGAAGGGTGAGAGGGTGGGAGGGGTAAGGGTGATGAGAAATTACTTAGTGGATACAGTGTACATTGTTCCAGTGATAAACACACTAAAAGCTCAGACTTCACTCCTACCCCATATACCCATGTAACAAAATTGCACTTGCAATCCTTAAATTTATACAATTTTAAAAAATGGTTTTAGAGTTTTGGTTCTGTGATTAATTTTATAATGTTTTATTGTGGTAAAGCACATATAATAAGCTTTGCCATTTTAAACATAAAAGTCAGAGGCATTAATTACATTCAGAATGTTGTGCAATCATCAAAACTATGTATTTCCAAAAAAAATTTTCACCCCAAACTGAAACTCTGTACTCATTAAGCAACAACTCCTCATTCTCCCTTTCCTCCCAAGTCCCTGGTAGGAATAAATTTTATGGTATTTTAATTAATTTAAGTGTAAAAAACTAAAAGCAGCTGGTGGCTATCATACTGGACCTCACAGTTCTAACACCACCAGTATCAACCCCTGGACAGATATAACCATTCCTAAGCTGCCTTTACATTTATTATTATTCTATTTATGGTAATCTGTAATCTATTCTCCCACAAAGCTGGACTATTCCTGTAAGAACATATCTTATACCATTTCATTCCCAGCTCTGAATCCTCCAGTGGCTACCTATCACAATTAACAAAGAAATCCAAGCTCTTTACTATGGTCTGTGTTTATCTGCTCCTCAGAATGTGCATTCTCCTTTCCTCCTCCCGGTGCCTGCAGCCTGACTGGACTTTGTAGTGATCTTTGAGCTCATCAAGTGCTGTCTGTATTCAGACTCTGCACAGTGTCTCTTCCCTCTACCCTCTAGACATTTGCTTAACTTACTCCGTCATACCATTCTGACCTGCTCAAATGTCATCTCCTCAAAAAGATTGTTCAAGAGCTCCCTATCTAAAGTAGCAGTGGCTGACACCATGAATGTGATTACCCTACCTTATTTTCTTTGTATTATTATACTTTTTATTTAGACAGGGCCACAATCTGTCACCAAGGCTGGGGTGCAGTGGCACAATCATGGATCACTGCAGCCTCAAACTCTGGGGCTCAAGCAGACCTCCTGTCTCAGCCTCCCAAGTAGCTGGGACCACAGGTGAGCACCACCACACTTGGCTAATGTATTTCTTCATAGCACTTAGTACATCCATCACTTTAGTGTGCAACTGTTTATGCATTTATGTTCTATCTCTGTCACTGTACTGCAAGCTCCATAAAGACAGACCTTCTCTCTCCAGTTCCCATAATACTACCCAGCATAAAATAGGCTGTAAGTAAACATTTATTGAGTACATAAAAGAAGAATCTTATTCATCTTAAGGCTGTAATCTATGTTAGAATCAAAGAGATAGTCTCCTGACTAAATGGAAGTGTTTCTTTATTGAAGCATGCCTTTAAAAAAAGTTTTGCACATGGTGGATAAGCTTTTGTATGTGCTGCTGGATTCACTTTGCCAGTCTTTTATTGAGGATTTTCACATCAATGTTCATAAGGGATATTGGCCTGAAATTTTCTGTATTTGTTGAGTCTCTGCCAGCTTTTGGTATCAGGATGATGCTGGCCTCATAAAATGAGTTAGGGAGGAGTCCCTCTTTTACCATTGTTTGGAATAGTTTCAGAAGGAATGGTACCAGCTCTTCTTTATATCTCCAGTATAATTCAGCTATGAATCCATCTGGTCCCGGGCTTTTTTTGGTTGGTAGGCTATTAATTACTGCTTCAATTTCAGAACTTGTTATGGGTCTATTCAGGGATTCTACTTCTTCCTGATTTTGTTGCAGGAGGGGGTATGTGCCAGGAATGTATCCATATTTTCTAGATTTTCAAGTTTATTTGCAGAGAGGCATTTATAGTATTCTCTGAGGGTAATTTGTATTTCTGTGGGATCAATAGTGATACCTCCTTTATCATTCTTTTTTTTTTTTTTTTTGAGATGGAGTCTCACTCTGTCACCCAAGCTGGAGTGCAGTGGTGTAATCTTTGCTCACTGCAACCTCCACCTCTGGGGTTCAAGCAATTCTTCTGCCTCAGCCTCCCCAGTAGCTGGGACAGTAGGCACACACCACCACACGCAGCAAATTTTTGTATTTTTACTAGAGATGGGGTTTCACCATATTGGCCAGGCTGGTTTCGAACTCCTGACCTCGTGATCCACCTGCCTCAGCCTCCCAAAGTGCTGGGATTACAGGCATGAGCCACTGCACCCAGCCCCCTTTATTATTTTTTATTATGTCTACTTGATTCTTCTCTTTTTCCTCTGTTAGTCTAGCTAGTGGTCCATTTATTTTATTAATCTCCTGGATTCACTGATATTTCAAAGGGTTTTTCATGTCTCTATCTCTTTCAGTTCTACTCTGATCTTAGTTATTGCTTGTCTTCTGGTAGCTTCTGAATTTGTTTACTCTTCTCTAGGTTTTTTAATTGTGATATTAGGGGGTCGATTTTAGATCTTTCCAGCTTTCTGTTGTGGGCATTTAGTGCTACAAATTTCCCTCTTAACACTACTTCAGCTGCGTCTCAGAGATTCTGGTACGTTGTCTCTTTGTTCTCACTGGTTTCAAACAACTTTTATTTCTGCCTTAATTTCATTACTTACCCAGTAGTCATTCAGGGGCAGGTTGTTCAATTTCCATGTAATTGTGTGGTTTTGAGTGAGTTTCTTAATCCTGAGTTCTAATTTGTACATGTACAAATTAGAGTACACCATGGAATATTATGCAGCCATAAAAAAAGCATGAGTTCATGTTCTTTGCAGGGACATGGATGAAACTAGAAGCCATCATTCTCAGCAAACTAACACAGCAGCAGAAAACGAAACAGTGCATGTTCTCACTCATAAATGGGAGTTGAATAATGAGAACACATGGACAAATGAAGGGGAACCTCACACACAGAGACCTGTCAGGGGTTGGAGGGGAAGAGGAGGGAGAGCATTAGGACAAATACCTCATGCATGTGGGGCTTAAAACTTAGATTACAGGTTGATAGATGGAGTGAACCACCACAGAACATGTATACCTATGTAACAAACCTGTACATTCTGCACATGTATCCCAGAACTTAAAGTAAAATTTTTAAAACAGATATAAATATTGTATACATAAAAAAGACACACAATGTTTATGAATAGAAAGATTTTATATTGTGAATAAGTAATTTCTACTCATTAAATTATGGTTGAATGCAATCCTACTCAAAATCCTATCAGGTAATTTGAAAATTGCAAGCTAATTTAAAACTTTTTTGAAAATTTAAAAGGACAAGAAGAACCAAGAAAGTTCTGAAGAAGAACAGAGCTCAAGAATGTATACCATCAGATGTTTCCAACTTTATTACAATTAAAATAAGATGGTATTAGCAGGACATACAAATAGAGAAACCAAAAACAAACTCATACTTATACCATCACCTGATTTATGACAAAGGTGAAACTGCAGTGCAGTGAGGAAATAATAATCTCAATAAATGGTGGTAGATAATTTGGATATCAAAATTGGGGAATAAAAGAATTTAGCCCTTATCTTACTTCACAAACAAAAGTCAATCGTAGGTGGGTTATAAAGCTCAATCTGAAACCTTAAAAATTCAAAAAGAAAAGCTTCTGTAACATAGAAGAATGCCTTTATGACAATGGGGTAGACAAAAATTTCTTAAGCAAGACTACATAAGCATTAACTACACAAAAATAGTCTGATAACTTGAACTACATTAAAATTAAGAAATTGGTATTAACGAATTCACCATTAAGAGAAAGAAAAGACAAGTTAAAGTGGGAGAAGATATCTGCAATGTTTATGTCCAATCAAAAATTTATATCCAGAATATATAAAAATCTCCTACAAATTTTCATATATTCTGGATAAAAATTTTTGATTGGACATAAACCAAAAAAAGTCCAGGACCAGACGGATTCACAGCCGAATTCTACCAGAAGTACAAAGAGGAGCTGGTACCATTCCTTCTGAAACTATTCCAATCAATAGAAAAAGAGGGAATCCTCCCTAACTCATTTTATGAGGCCAGCATCATCCTGATACCAAAGCCTGGCAGAGACACAACAACAACAAAAAAAGATTTTTAGACCAATATCCCTGATGAACATCGATGCAAAAATCCTCAATAAAATACTGGCAAACAGAATCCAGCAGCACCTCAAAAAGCTTATCCACAATGATCAAGTGGGCTTCATCCCTGGGATCCAAGTCTGGTTCAACATACGCAAATCAATAAATGTAATCCAGCATATAAACAGAACCAATGATAAAAACCACATGATTATCTCAATAGATGCAGAAAAGGCCTTTGACAAAATTCAACAACGCTTCATGCTAAAAACCTCAATAAATTAGGTATTGATGGGACGTATCTCAAAATAATAAGAGCTATTTATGACAAACAACAGCCAATATCATACTGAATGGGCAAAAACCGGAAGCATTCCCTTTGAAATCTGGCACAAGACAGGGATGCCCTCTCTCACCACTCCTATTCAACATAGTGTTGGAAGTTCTGGCCAGGGCAATCAGGCAGGAGAAAGAAATAAAAATTATTCAATTAGGAAAAGAGGAAGTCAAATTGTCCCTGTTTGAAGATGACATGATTGTATATTTAAAAAACCCCATCGTCTCAGCCCAAAATCTTCTTAAGCTGATAAGCAACTTCAGCAAAGTCTCAGGAGACAAAATCAATGTGTAAAAATCACAAGCATTCTTATACACCAATAACAGACAGAGAGCCAAATCATGAGTGAACTCCCATTCACAATTGCTTCAAAGAGAATAAAATACCTAGGAATCCAACCTACAAGGGATGTGAAGGACCTCTTCAAGGAGAACTACAAACCACTGCTCAATGAAATAAAAGAGAATACAAACAAATGGAAGAACATTCCATGCTCATGGATAGGAAGAATCAATATCATGAAAATGGCCATACTGCCCAAGGTAATTTATAGATTCAATGCCATCCCCATCAAGCTACCAATGACATTCTTCACAGAATTGGGAGAAAACTACTTTAAAGTTCATATGGAAACAAAAAAGAGCCCACATTTCCAAGACAATCCTAAGCCAAAAGAACAAAGCTGGAGGCATCACGCTACCTGAGTTCAAACTATACTACAAGGCTACAGTAACCGAAAGAGCATGGTACTGGTACCAAAACAGAGATATAGACCAATGGAACAGAACAGAGCCCTCAGAAATAATAACACACACCTACAACCATCTGATCTTTGAAAAACCTGACAACAACAAGCAATGGGGAAAGGATTCCCTATTTAATAAATGGTGCTGGGAAAACTGGCTAGCCATATGTAGAAAGCTGAAACTGAATCACTTTCTTACACCTTATACAAAAATTAATTCAAGATGGATTAAAGACTTAAATGTTAGACCTAAAACCATAAAAACCCTAGAAGAAAACTTAGGCAGTACCATTCAGGATATAGGCATGGGCGAGGACTTCATGTCTAAAATACCAAAAGCAATGGCATTAAAAGCCAAAATTGACAAATGGGATCTAATTAAACTAAGGAGCTTCTGCACAGCAAAAGAAACTACCATCAGAGTGAGCAGGCAACCTACAGAATGGGAGAAGATTTTTGCAATCCACTCATCTGACAAAAGGCTAATATCCAGAATCTACAAATGACTCAAACAAATTTACAAGAAAAAAACAAACAACCCCATCACAAAGTGGGTGAACAATATGAACAGACGCTTTTCAAAAGAAGACATTTATGCAGCCAACAGACACATGAAAAAGTGCTCATCATCACTGGTCATCAGAGAAATGCGAGTCAAAACCACAATGAGATACCATCTCACACCAGTTAGAATGGCGGTCATTAAAAAGGAAACAGCAGGTGCTGGAGAGGATGTGGAGAAATAGGAACACTTACACTGTTGGTGGGACTGTAAACTAGTTCAACCATTGTGGAAGAGAGTGCAGTGATTCCTCAAGGATCTAGAACTAGAAATACCATTTGATCCAGCCATCCCATTACTGGGTATATACCCAAAGGATTACAAATCATGATGCTATAAAGGCACATGCACATGTATGTTTACTGGGGCACTATTACACAATAGCAAAGACTTGGAACCAACAAAAATGTCCATCAATGATAAACTGGATTAAGAAAATGTGGCACATATACACAATGGAATGCTATGCAGCCATGAAAAATGATGAGTTCATGTCCTTTGTAGGGACACAGATGAAGCTGGAAACCATCATTCTCAGCAAACTATCGCAAGAATAAAACACCAAACACCATATGTTCTCACTCATAGGTGGGAATTGAACAATGAGAACACTTGGACACAGGAAGGGGAACATCACATACCAGGCCCTGTTGTGGGGTGGCGGAAGGGGGGAGGGATAGCAATAGGAGATATACCTAATGTAAATGACGAGTTAACGGGTCCAGCACACCAACATGGCCTATGTATACATATGTAACAAACATGCACGTTGTGCCCATGTACCCTAGAACCTAAAGTATAAAAAAATTATTAAAAGTCATTGAAATGTACACTTTAAAAAACTAAAAAAAGAGTTTATTCTATCAGGATTCTGACTAGAGTGCTCTAGAGTATGACATAGGATAGGGAATGTCTTAATAAGCTTCAAAATTCTAGGAATAATGAAACTAGGAAACAAAGCTTTGAAAAATGCCAGGAATTCAACTGCCTCCCTGGCCTTTCCCTGCCAATCTATGTGCCCCAGCAGCCAACTTACATAGCACTGTGTGCAGGCTTGTAAATAGACCTTCCAGTTCTGCTATAATCAAGACCTTATTGTCCATAACTCAATTTGGAGAAGGTTTAGCTGTCTACCAACTCTTGTGGAGAGTTTCTGTGAAGTTTTGTTTTGGGTTGCAAGAATCTGGAAGACAGATGCAGATGTTTTTGAGGAAGATTTTGAAATTTCTACTTATAAGGTACCCAAAATGGGATCCAAACTCTTGAATTTGGTTGATCTTCTGAAATACATACCTGTGTTTTAAGATTTGCTTGAGCAAACCTTTAACCACGGAAATTTTAACCAATGATTTCCGGGTTGAAACAATTCCAGTTTTGTCATTTAAATACCACAGATGAATCTGTTTTAGCACAGAGTACAGATATCTTTTTTCCTTTTGAGCATTTGGAATAGTGTGTTTTGGTAATAAAACATAGCTCTGCATATTAATGAAACATAGCTCTGCATATTTTGTGTGGGGAAAATTAGCATTCTGTGAACAAAGTCAATAATTTCTGGCCTTGCATTAGTTTCCCTACTATAAGTAAAACTTAGTTTTGGCCAGGCGCGGTGGCTCACGTCTGTAATCCCAGCACTGTGGGAGGCCAAACCTGGCAGATCACGGGGCCAGGAGGTTGAGACCATCCTGGCTAACATGGTGAAACCCCTTCTCTACTAAAAATACAAAAAAAAAAAAAAAATTAGCCAGGTGTGGTGGCAGTCGCCTGTAGTCCCAGCTATTCAGGAGGCTGAGGCAGGAGAATGGCATGAACCTGGGAGGCAGAGATTGCAGCGAGCCGAGATCACGCCACTGCACTCTAGCCTGGGTGACAGAGTGAGACTCTGTCAAAAAAAACAAAAACAAAAACAAAACAAAAAAAGCACTAAGTTTTGAAAGTATCTTAGTGTTAAATTTCCAATGCTTCAATATTACAATTAAAACCTTGCTGTACTGAGAGCAGAAACATAATGCAGAAAAGAAAAAAGACCAACAGTCTCTAGATTGCTGGATTTATGTGGATATGATGGGGTTGGTGTTTAACGATTTCTCCCTTGAATCATAGCAAAGATGCTTTTGTGAAGCATAGCTCTTTCATAAATATACTTTCCAACCATTCAGCATTACCTATCTTTAGGTTTCTTTTGCTTTGTGTTTCCGCTCCGATATCATTTCTGGAAAAAAATTACAGTAACAAATTTATTGAGAGCTGGCATTGTGAATGGTGCCTAGGACTTAATTCATAAAGAGAAGGTGAATTCTGCTGAAGCGTGCTTAATACACTGCCCCCCAAATCAAGAGAAACAGGCCATTCTGGGACACACATAGCCTGTCTCACACAGGGGTCAGGAAGCAGGGATATCAGGGAATTGGGACTATGTCTTTATGATAGATATGGTTAGGCTTTGTGTACCCCCATCTCATCTTGAATTGTAATCCCCAGGTGTTAAGGGAGACATCTGGTGGGAAGTGACTGGATCATGGGGGGTGGTTTCCCCCATGCTGTTCTTGTGATACTGAGTAAATTCTCATGAATTCTGATGGTTTTATAAATGGTAGTTTTTTCTGCACACACACACGTTCTTTCTCCTGCTGTCATGTAAGAAGGTCCAGTTTGCTTCTCCTTTGCCTTTTGCCATGATTGTAAGTTTCCTGAGGCCTCCCAGGCTATGAGTAACTGTGAGTCAATTTAACCTTTTTGCTTTATAAATTACCCAGTCTTGGGAAGATTTTTATTGCAGTGTGAGAATGGCCTAATACAGTAAATTCATACTGGTAGAGTTGGGTACTGCTATAAAGATACCCAGCAATGTAAAAGCGACTTTGGGTCTGGAGATGGAGATGAGAAACCTATTAGGAACTAGAGCAAAGGTCACTCTTGCTATGCTTAAGCAGAGACTGGCAGCATTTTCACCCTGCCCTAAAGAGCTGTGGAACTTTGAATTTAGATGATCTGAAATTGAAACTTACATTTAAAAGCGAAGCAGAGCATAAAAGTTTGGAAAAATTTGCAGCCTGATAATGCTATAGAAAAGATAAACCCATTATTTGGGGAAAAATTCAAGCCAGCTGCAAAAATTTGCATAAGCGACAGGAAGCCTAATGTTAATCCCAAGACAATGGGGAAAATGTCTCCAGGGCATGTCAGAGACCTTCACAGAAGCCTTTCCCATCACAGACCAGGAGGCCTAAGAGGAAAAAATGGCTTTGTGTGCAGGGTCCAGGCCTTGAGCCTGTGAGTGCACAGAAGTCAAGAATTGGGGTTTGGGAACCTCCACCTAGATTTCAGAAGGAAAAGCCTGGATATACAGGCAGAAGTTTGCTGCAGGGGTGGAGCCCTCATGGAGAACCTCTGTTAGGGCAGTGCAGAAAAGAAATGTGAGGTCAGAGCCTTCACACACAGTACCCAATGGGGCACTGCCTAGTGGAGCTGTGAGAAGAGAGCCACTGTTCTCCAGATCCCAGAATGGTAGATTAACCAACAGCTTGCACTGTACATCTGGAAAAGCTGCAGACATTCAATGCCAGCCCATGAAAGCAGCTTGGAATGGGGCTGTACCCTGCAAAGGCACAGGGGCAGAACTGCCCAAGAACATGGGAGCCTACTTCTTGCACCAGTGTGACCTGAATGTGAGACATAGAGTCAAAGGAGATTATTTTGGAGCTTTAAAATTCAATGACTACCCTGCTGGATTCTGGACTTGCATGGGGCCTTTAGCCCCTTTGTTTTGTCCAGTTCTCCTATTTGGAATAGGAGCATCCTCATCCAATGCCTGTACCCTCATTGTATCTTAGAAGTAATTAACTTGCTTATGATTTTATAGGCCATGCTAATCAGCATTCAGTTCCAGATTCCAATTTATTCTCAGTGTGCCTGTATAAATTTTCTTTCCATATATATAGAATTAAATTTCTATTACTTATTTGAATGTTATAGAATACTGTTCATATATTTAAAATAAAACCACCAGGTATAATGATTTCTGGCTTAGTATAAAAAATATTTTACCCAGTTAGTGTTATTTACACAAGTGGATGTGGCTCCACAACATTTAGACAAGAAGAATAAATTCAGCTGTCATATGTTGCCATGACTCAGCCTCTGAAGAAATTATGAAAAAATCCAAATTTCAGCAAAATTATATAGTTGTTTTCAGTACCTCTGAAGGTGGTATATCAAGAATTCTCATGCTACTGTTTGAGAAAACAGATTCTGTTGTTACCTAGAAAATCAACTGCATGGCATTTTTATAACCTTACCCCATGTTAAAAACATATATTGAAATGTACTAATAAATGCAGACTACATTACTTGAAAAATGGTAATACAGAATGCCACTTTTAATATGTGAGGATATGAATTTTTGGTAGAAATAATGTAAAATAAAGCTTCTGGTAAGCCTTGGGTAGTTAGATTTACATCAGTGTAAAGTAGGATGAAAATCTGTAAAAAATAAAAACAAAGAAACAAACAAAAACCTACACCAAAAAAACCCTAACATCCACCAATGCATACATATTGATCTTTGTGCTGGGAAAATCTAAAGCAGAACATTTTGTTTAACTTGATAGTTATTTATTTTGACTATACTGGCATGTTGCTAAAACTGCTTATATTTAATTTGAGTGAAACATGTCCACATTATTAAAAGTGTTGCTTTTTACTATGAATGATGGATGTAAAGTCTTGATCCTCACCCAGATAAATAAGGCAACACTTTCTTCTGCTTCTTTCGAACTGAGGCATTATGAAAGCTCAAATTTGAAGTCAGAGGGACTTAACATCAGAGCCTGAAAAACCAAGAGGAATGAGGTAGGATGGTCAGCTCTGAAGCTCAGGGTGGCCTAGGGAAACTCAATATAATGATGTCAACTATGAAGCTTACTAGGTAAAACTACAAATAGGCTGATCTCATTTCACAGAGGTAAGCCCACACTCCCCTTTCCAAAAAAGTAAAAAACAAAACAAGCAAATAAAACTAAAAATACAAACTTGAAAACACCATGGCTTAAATTTGGTGGGAGGAAGCCTGTGGGACAAAAAATAGTTGTGCCAAAAGAATTGAGCCAGCTGGGTGTGGTAGCTCACGCCTGTAATCCCAGGAGTTTGGGAGGCCAAGGTGGGCAGATCACCTGAGATCAGGAGTTCAAGAACAGCCTGGCCAATATAGTGAAGCCCCATCTCTACTAAAAATACAAAAAATTAGCCAGGCATGGTGGCAGGTGCTGTAATCCCAGCTACTTGGGAGGCTGAGGCAGGAGAATAGTTTCAACCCAAGAGGTGAAGGTTGAAGTGAGCCGAGGTCATGCCATTGCACTCAAGCCTGGGAAACAAGAGAGAAACTCCATCAATTAAAAAAAAAAAGAATTGAGCCAGAATAAAATGTATTTAAGGGTTATTAAGGGGAATGTTTCTAGCACATAAGTATTTGTTCCACTTCTTATTATATTATATTAGTAATATCCTTTCATGTAATATCAGCTTCTCCAAGATAGGGATGTCAAAGACAAACTAAGACAAGTGCCTAATATGTCATAGGCATTTTGTTATCAAATTTAACAAACTTGTAATGATTATATAAATTTTACTGAATTGTGTTTTATGTATAAGCCTCACCTAAAGGCATTATCCAGTACATACAACCTTCAGTGTTTTCTGGGATTTTCTGTTGCCTGATTTCAAATCAACCTTATTGAAATTCTAGCAATTTCTCCAGTCCCAGATGTAAAAATAAGAAAGCACAAATAAAGCCAAATTACCCCCAAAAGGATACGCATTATACATATAGAACAAATGAACCCAAAACCACATAAGGTAAACAACAAATCTACTGGTTCAAAATTCAGCCTAACTTCAACAGTACCAGGCAAAAACCATTTGTAAAAATTACCAAAGTCAATATAGAAACCCTTAGTCTATTATGCCAATAAATATGGGGGATCCTGCCCCGATAGTCAAGTAGGTTGTTTTCTATTTTCCCTAAGTGTCCGCCAGTTTGAGAAATAAAGGGAGAGAGTACAAAAGAGAGAAATTTTAAAGCTGAGCATCCAGGGAAGACATCACATGTCAGTAGGTTCCATGATGCCCCCCAAGACACAAAACCAGCAAGTTTTTATTAGGGACTTTCAAAAGGGGAGGGAGTGTACAAATAGGGTGTGGGTCACAAAGATCACGTACTTCACAAGGTAATAGAATATCACAAGGCAAACGGAGACAGGGCAAGATCACAGGACCACAGGACCAGGGCAAAATTATAATTGCTAATGTAGTTTCAGGCACCATTGTTATTGATAACATCTTATCAGGAGACAGGGTTTGAGAGCAACCGGTCTAACCAAAATTTATTAGGCAGGAATTTCCTCTTCCTAATAAGCCTGGGAGCACTATGGGAGACTGGGGTTTATTTCATCCCTACAGTTTTGACCACAGAAGATGGCCACACCCAAGGAGGCCATTTATAGGCCCACCCTCAGGGGTGCATTCTCTTTCTCAGGGATGTTCCTTGCTGAGAAAAAGAATTCAGTGATATTTCTCCCATTTGCTTTTGAAAGAAGAGAAATATGGCTCTGTTCCACCCAGCTCACCAGTGGTCAGAATTTAAGGTTATCTCTCTTATTCCCTAAACAACTGCTGTTATCCTGTTCTTTTTTCAAGGTGCCCAGATTTCATATTGTTCAAACACACATGCTTTACAATCTGTGCAGTTAATGCAATTATCACAGGGTCCTGAGGTGGCATACATCCTCCTCAGCTGACAGGATTAAGAGATTAAAGTAAAGACAGGCATAGGAAATCACAAGGGTATTGATTGGGGAATTGATAAGTGTCCGTGAAATCTTCACAATTTGTGTTTAGAGATTGCAGTAAAGACAGGCATAGGAAATTATAAAAGTATTAATTTGGGGAACTAATACATGTCCATGAAATCTTCACAATCCACATTCTTCTGCCATGGCTTCAGCCAGTCCCTCCATTTGGGTACTGTGACATCCTGCAACAAATAAAAAATTACCATTTAAAAAATACATTAAATATAACAGAACGTATACAATTACAATAAAATATTTTTAAATGATAATCATTTTCAATTATTTACCATATTTAGACAAGACTTTTAATGGAAAATACTTATAGCTACAATGTATGAATTAAAATAGCCCTGGAAGAAATAGTAATTCTATACATAATAAAGATTAAGGCAGGGCACAGTGGCTCACACCTATTATCCCAGCACTTTGGGAGGCCAAGGTGGGCAGATCACCTGAGGTCAGGAGTTCACTACCAGCCTGGCCAAGATGGTGAAACCCCATCTCTACTAAAAATGCAAAAATTAGCCAGGCGTGGTGGCAAGCCTCTGTAATCCCAGCCACTTGGGGGGCTGAGGCAGGAGAATTGCTTGAACCTGGGAGGTGGAGGTTGCAGTGAGCTGAGATTGCACCATTGCACTCCAGCCTGGGTGACAAGAGTGAGAATCCATCTAAAAAAAAAGTAAAGCTTCAAGCTTGTGGAATAATTTATCCTGGACACACAGCTAATGTCCCAAATCAAGCTGAGATGTGTTTGATTTTAAAATTCTGCTTTTTCCACTGTGGACAATGTTGATGTAACAGTTAAATCTTGGTCTCAGAGTTGGTGGTTGGGAATAAATCAAGGCAAGCACTTTTATGCTTTGTTTTATATACTTTATCACCAACATTTTCTTCTCTAATATGTCAGTATTTACATTTGGACCACAGCTGACTTTTACTGAAGTCTACTATAAAACATGGCTAAATTGAAAATTAATGTGATCATAAAATGATTTGTCATGAAAGCAGGTATATTTTTCTTTTTTTTTTCTTTTATTATTATACTTTAAGTTTTAGGGTACATGTGCACATTGTGCAGGTTAGTTACATATGTATACATGTGCCATGCTGGCGCCCTGCACCCACTAACTTGTCATCTAGCATTAGGTATATCTCCCAATGATATCCCTCCCCCCTCCCCCCACCCCACAACAGTCCCCAGAGTGTGACGTTCCCCTTCCTGTGTCCATGTGATCTCATTGTTCAATTCCCACCTATGAGTGAGAATATGTGTTGTTTGGTTTTTTGTTCTTGCGATAGTTTACTGAGAATGATGATTTCCAATTTCATCCATGTCCCTACAAAGGACATGGATACCAAAACAGAGATATAGATCAATGGAACAGAACAGAGCCCTCAGAAATAATGCTACATATCTACAACTATCTGATCTTTGACAAACCTGACAAAAACAAGCAATGGGGAAAGGATTCCCTATTTAATAAATGGTGCTGGGAAAATTGGCTAGCCATACGTGGAAAGCTGAAACTGGATCCCTTCCTTACACCTTATACAAAAATCAATTCAATATGGATTAAAGACTTAAACGTTAGACCTAAAACAATAAAAACCCTAGAAGAAAACCTAGGCATTACCATTCAGGACATAGGCATGGGCAAGGACTTCATGTCTAAAACACCAAAAGCAATGGCAACAAAAGCCAAAATTGACAAATGGGATCTAATTAAGCTAAAGAGCTTCTGCACAGCAAAAGAAACTACCATCAGAGTGAAAGCAGGTATATTTTTCAAGTTTCAGCTCAGTCACAAATTTGTATCTACTTGAATTTTTTGAAAATTTCTGACATATAAAGTAAATATCAAATGTATTGTTTTATTCAATTGTTTGGATTCAATTAAAAAATAATTTATATTCAAGTTTGTTGTTATATTTACTTTTGACCAAATTTGACTTTCCAAACAGGAAAAGCTAAAGCATTTTTTTCAAAGGTTCAAGGGACTTAAGCGTACTGGCATCAAATGTTCTGTAGTAAAACAAACAGGCAAATAAAACCTAATATTTTTATCAATAATAATTTAATAGTTTTATGTTTGAGAACCTAAGAATCAACGACATCAACTCTAGATGATGTCAATTGCATAATTACACTGGTAAGATAGAAAATGATTATCAGAGTCTAACAAATGATGGATATGGCAACCTAACACTTGACAAAACCATTCAGGATGTGTTAGACAAACAAGAAGGTACTACTAATGTACAGCTTTTTCTTTCTCCAACTTTACTTTTTTTTTTTTTTTAGAGATGGAGTCTCACTCTGTTGCCCAGGCTGGAGTGCAGTGGTGCAATCTCGGCTCACTGCAAGCTCCGCCTCTTGGGTTCACGCCATTCTCCTGCCTCAGCCTCCCTAGTAGCTGGGACTGCAGGTGCCCGCCATGACACCTGGCTAATTTTTTGTATTTTTTAGTACAGACTGGCTTTCACCGTGTTAGCCAGGATGGTCTCGATCTCCTGACCTTGTGATCCACCTGCCTGAGCCTCCCAAAGTGCTGGGATTACAGGCCTGAGCCACCGAGCCTGGCCCAACTTTACTCTTTATTCTCAACCTTACAACCATCAGATACTCCTGTATACAGAATAAGAAAAATCAACTATTTTTCCTTGAAGGCAATGTTTCGTCTTTTATGTTATAATATCTGTTCCACATTGCTGTGAAAATGCTGTTGAAGTGCACCTTCCTTCCTTCACCAGAGATTGCCTGTGTGAATTTGAATAGATGGTCACTGGAGGGGACCAGCTTGGCACACTGGGTTGAATTGTCTCTTTGCTTTTCAGACAAAGTGGCTTTGAAAAGACTGAAAATAAAGTGACTGCTGATTAAGCAGATGGCTTGCCATGTCAATAGGACAATTGTTTGAAAATCACATCTCATGAACTACAACTATTAAAATGTGAAATGCATGATGCAAATATTGCACAAAAAAATAGAATGAAAATGATGAATACAGCCATAAAAGACAGCCAAGCTCAATTTTAGCAATAAAGTAAAATATAATCTACTGTCAGGGGAAGGTAACTTGAAGTACTTGAGATGTTCTTTAATTTAAAAATCCAAAAATATTTTTAGCTTTAGTTATGATAAAACATGTTTAAGCATTTTCCATTTGAAATAAAATTTTAATTTCATGCTCTGTCAGTTTAGTTTTCCTAAATAAATAGAAAATAGTAAAATATCACATACTAAAAAATCAACTTCTTTGGTAATAAATAAATGCAACTGTCAGACCAAAACATAGTTACATTTTACCCAATGTCGTGCTGACCAATTCGATCAAACGCCACTTCCTTATAACTAAGAGAGATGCAAAGATGTAGACTTTATGTTGAGTGAGACAGGTAAGGATTACTAGGAGCTAGATAATTGTTTTACTAATCAAGGTCGATTTTCATTACTATTTTGTCTCTATGTTAATTAATGGTCTTGATTCAAGAAAATTTTTTTAAAAACTCATCTTTTCAGTCAGGCAAAATATTAACAAAAAGGCATAGAAATGAAGGCATTTAACACAGTCATAGTTTACATTTTAAAATTAAAATACTTCTAGAAATAACAAAAAAAGAAAAAAGACACATATAAAAACAAATGAACTTAATTTTTGGTGCAAAGCACTCATTACTAAGCCTAACACAAATATTTTGTTAAAGGCTTTCTAACACTGACATTCTTCTCATGACTTAAAAGAGCCACTAATTTTACTTTTGACATATATTTAGTTTTAATGTTAAAAGCTAAAAGGAGCCTATTATTTTATTTATAATTTGTGGTCTGCATGTTCATCATCATCCATTGAGTCGACTAAAGTTTCTGAAAGTTTCAGAAACAGTAACATAAGAATACTTTTTCCGGCCATGCATGTTGTCTCACCCCTGTAATCCCAGCACTTTGGGAGGCTGAGGTGGGGGGATCACCTGAAGTCAGGCATTCGAGACCAGCCTGATGAACCTGGTGAAACCCCATCTCTACTAAAAATACAAAATTAGCTGGGCGTGGTGGCACATGCCTGTAATCCCAGCTACTCCTTTAGTGACCACATGTGAAGTTTCTTTTGAACTAATTTTAACTACCTATTTTTATTGCTTTTTTGCTCCTATTAGAAAAAATATTAAAGTTTCTGTTACTACAAACACAATCTATTCAAATCTAAACATAATGCTTATCTTAAAAGATCTGTATGCTTGGAATTATGGAAATCCTATTCTCCATTTAAAATACTGCTTTTCAGTAAGCCAAATGGGGCAATTGTGGCTCACAATCATAAGTTATTAAATATTAATACCATCATCTAGATGGAACTTTTAGTTATCTGCATGTTCAAATTGTTTTAACTTGTAATAAGTCAGAAACAATAAATTTTTATAAACTATAAAAATAAACTAAAACTATATTTATCAATGCATTTTTTTTTTTAGTTTTAGAATACTTAGCCCCAGGATTATTTCTAGTTGACATAACACTAGATTTCAGATGATGTGGATGTAGAAACTAGAGACGTCCTGGTTGACTCTGCTTCACTTTCTGCCTTCATTTAGCACACAAGCATATCAGCACAATGAAAGACAGCAATGCTAACCCTTTTGGAAAACACACCAGTGCCCTTCTACAGAGAATATATGTGTGAAAAGATTCATCTGAAAGTCATGCCATCTTCTTTTTGATTTACAGACTTATATATGACAAATAATACAAATAAAAATTTAACACTGCCATATAATCAGAAAATTATTCTAAAAATTCCTTCTGACACATTATTCTTTGTCACCAAAATGGTTGTGATGAAATGATTGCCTTTGCAGGACTGTTGTCTTAAATAACCAATACTTCTGTTTCATTGTTTTTGAACTTTAACCATAATACTTTCATGCTTTTTCTAGAAATTTTATTTCCTAATTATGTCACTTAGGTATGATTATCATAGCTTCATATTTTCAAAAATGGTTCTAAAAAAACTAAATCACTGACCATCTTTTTTTCCCAAAGAGTAATAAGTTAACACTATCATCTAGCATACTGTAAATAGATGAAAAATAAAAAAGTAGAGCAGGGGTGTCCAATCTTCTGGCTTCCCTGGGACACACTAGAAGAATTGTCTTGAGCCATACATAAAATACACCAATGATGATAAAAAAAAATCACAAAAAACTCATAATGCTTTTAGAAAGTTTATGAATTTGTTTAGGGCTGCACTGAAAGCCATACTGGGCCACATGAAGCCTGTAGGCCATGAGTTGGACAAGCTTGATGTACAGTCATTTATTTTAGCTGCACACCCAAGACTAAGGCCAAGAGCTTTCAGAGAAAATAGCTTATAGGATGTCAGGAGACCTGTTATAGAAACATTCACCCCTATGTCTAAAGGGGACAAAATTCTATGTCTTCCACCCTTAATTCCAACCATTAAACAAAACTGGAGAAATTTAACATGGCACTATATCACAAAGTATTTTATTATTTTTATTTTGGATTCAAGGATACACGTGCAGATTTGTAACATAGGTATACTGCATGACATTGAGGTTTGGGCAATTAATAATCCCATTGCCCAAGTAGTATACATTATACATGACAAGTACTTTTAAACCCTTGTACCCCTTCTCCCTCCATTTTGGAATCCTTAGTGTTTATTGTTCTCATCTTTGCTTCCATGTGTACCCAATGTTTAGCTTCCACTTATAAGTGAGAAAATGTAGTATTTGGTTTTCTGTTCTGTGTTAATTTGCTTAGGATCATGACCTTGAGCTGCATCCATGTTTCTGCAAAGAGTATTACATGATTCTTCTTCAGTGGCTGCATAGTATTGGATGGTGTGTAATTACATAATTTTTAAAATCCATCTGAAAATTTATGAGCACATGGTTTCATTCCATGTCTTTGCTATTGTGACTAGTGCTGCAATAAGCATACGAGTGCAGGTGTAATTTATTTGTATTTGGGTATATGCCCAGTAGTGAGGCTGCTGGGTCAAATGGTAACTTTGGTTTTAGTCCTTTGAGAAACCCCCAAAATGCATTCTACAGGAGCTGAACTAATTTGCATTCCCACTAAGAGTATATCAGTGTTCTCTTTTCTACACAATTTTAACATCTTTTTTTTTTTTTTTACTTTTTCATAATAGCCATTTAGACTGGGGTGAGATGGTATCACATTGTGGTTTGGATTTACATCTCTCTAATCATTAGAAATGATCAATGTTTCATGTTTGTTGGCTGCTTTTTTTGTCTTTCTTTTAAAAGTATAGATTCACATTTTTTGTCAACATTTTTTCTTAAATTCCTTATGAAACATATATATTAGTTATTTATTATATGCAGTTTACACATATTTTAGCCCATACTATAGGTTGTCTGTTTATTTTGTTAATAGTTTCTCTTGCTGTGCAGGTCACAATTTTTAATTTTTATTTTTGTTGCTTTCACTTTTGAGGATGTAGTCATTAATTCTTTACAGAGACCAATGCCAAGGAGAGAATTTTCTAGGTGTTCTTCTAGGATTTTTATAGGTTGAACTCTTACAGATAAGTCTTTAATGTATCTTGAGTTAATTTTCTATATCATGAGAAGTAGCGGTCGAGTTTTCCTCTTCTGCATATGACTAAACAGTTTTTCCAGCACCTTTTATTGGGTAGGGAGTTCTTTCCATTTGTTTCTGTTGATGCTGTCAAAAATCAATTAATTGCAAGAGTTCAGCTTCATTTCAGGGCCTCTCTTCTATTCAATACGGGTGTGTGTGTGTGTGTATCTGCATCCATATTATATTGGTTACCGTAGCTTGTGGTAAAGTTTGAAGTTTGGTAACATAATGTCTCCAGGTTTATTCTTTTTGTTTAGTAAAGCCTTGGCTATTTGAGCTTTTTTGTTTCCATATAAATTTTAGAATAGTTTTTTTGTCTAATTTTATAAAAAATGGCATTGGTAGATTGATAGAAATAGAAATAAACTGTTGATTGCTTTGGGCAGTATGAGCTTTTTAATAATTCTAATCCATTAACATGAAATACTATTCCATTTATTTGCACTGTGTCTGATTTCTTTCAGTAGTGGTTTGTAGTTCTTCTAGTAGAGATATTTAACCTCCTTTGTTTAATGGATTACTATTTTATTTTTTTTTCTGGCTATTGTAAACTGGATTGTGTTCTTAATTTTGCTCTGCTTAAGTGTTACTGGTGTATAGAAATGTTCCTCATTTTTGAATGTTGTTTTGCTTTTTGTTGTTGCTGAGATTTTGCTGAAGTCTTTTATTAGGCTTAGGAGTCTTTTGGAGGAGTCTTTGAAGTAGGTAGAAAATTATATCATCAGTGAAGACAGATAAGATGATTTCCTCTTTTGTTATTTGAGTGCTTTTTCTTTCTTTATCTTGCCTGATTGTTCTGGCTAAAACTTTCAGAACTGTGTTGAATAGGAGTGGTGAAAGTGTACATTCTTTTATTATTTCAATTTTTAGGAAGGATGCATTAATCTTTCACCTGTTCAGTATGATGCTGGCTGAGGATTTGTCTTATATGGCTGTAATTATTTTGAGGTATGTTCCTTCAATGCCTAGTTTTTTGAGAATTTTTTTTCAAAAATAGATATTACATTTTATTAATTGCTATTTCCACATCTATTGAGGTAATGTGGTTTTGTTTGTTAATTATTTTTATATGCTGAATCACATTTATAGATTGCACGTTAAAACATTCCTGCATTCACAGAATAATGTCCACATATTTGCAGTGAAATAACTTTGATTTCCTGACTCAGTTTGCAAGCATTTCATGAATAATGTTTGTGTCTGTATTCATCAGGGATATTGGCCTGTAATTTTTTTTGTTGTGTCTTTACCTGATTAATATATCAAGATGAGACTGATATTATATGATAGAATTAATTAGGAAGGAGTCCCACTTTGATTTTTTGGAATACTTTCTGTAGAATTACAGCCAACTCATTTTTGTATACATGATAAAATCATGCTGTGAATGCATCTGGTTTAGCACTTTTTATAATTGGTAGTTTTTTTTATCACCAATTCAATTTGCTTGCACATTTTTGGTTTCTTCAAGACTTCTGTTTATTCCTGATTCAATCTTGGGAGGTTGTATATTTCTAAGAGTTTATTCATTTCCTCTAGACTTTCTAGTTGGTGTGCACAGGGATATTTATAGTAGTCTGCAAGTATCTTTTGTATTTTTGTGGGATTGGTTGTCACAAATGTAACATTCAAATAGGTGCATAATGAAAGTGTAACAATATCTCCTCATAATAAATCTCTTGAACCAGTTATAAAATAAATGCAATTCAAGTTAATGTCATATGTAACAACAATGCACACCTAACATACTAAATAAGGAAAAACTAAGCCTTTTCTCTAAGAGCTAGAACAAGACAAGGATGTCCAATTTCTCCAATCCATTTTTTTTTTTTGAGACGGAGTCTCACTCTGTTGCCTAGGCTGGAGTGCAGTCGTGCAATTTTGGCTCACTGCAAGCTCTGCCTCCCAGGTTTACACCATTGTCCTCCCTCAGCCTCCTGAGTAGCTGGGACTACAGGTGCCTGCCACCATGCCTGGCTAATTTTTGTATTTTTAGTAGAGACGGAGTTTCACCTTGTTAGCCAGGATGGTCTTGGTCTCCTGACCTCGTGATGCATCCACCTCTGCCTCCCACAGTGCTGGGATTACAGGTGTGAGCCACCACGCCCAGCCCAATTTCTTTGATCTTACTGAACATAATACAAAATGACCAAGACAGAAAAATTATTCAATAAAATCAAAGCAATGTTAAATAAAATGAAGAAGATAAATTATATTTTCCTTGCAGATGATATAATCTTATGTATAGAAAAACCTAGGACTTCACAAAAAATTATTAGAATAAACAAATTTATTAAACTTGCAGGATACAAAATCAACATAAAAAATTCAGTAACATTTCTATACACTAACAATAAAGTATCTGAAAATAAAACCAAAAAACAATCCCATCTACAATAATTGCAGCAGTAACTATGCTTAGAAATGAATGTAACCAAAAGGGTGAAAGATCTGTACATTATAATCTAAAAAAAAGTTAGAAAATAATATTCGAACAAAAAGATATTCTAATTCATAAATGGGCATGATTAATATTGTTAAATATCTGCATTACACAAACTGATATACAGATATAATAAAACTTCTATTAAAATACCAGTTAAATTCTCCACAGAATTTTTAAAAAAAATCTAAAATGTATATTGCCCCACAAAAGGCCTTAATAGCTAAGAAAATCAAGCAAAAAATGAAAAATAAAAGGCTGAAGGAATCACTGTACCTGACTTTTAAATGTCCAACAAGCTACAGTAATCAAAACAGAGTGTTACTTACATAAAAATGGACACAAAGGCCAACAAAGCAAAAGAGAAAGACCAGAAATAAATACATGTATTTACAGACAACTGATTGTAAATAAAGATGACAATTTTTTTAAAAAAAAGAGCAGTCTCTTTTATAAATGATATTGAGAAAATATATATCCACATGCAAAATAATAAAATCAGACCTTCATCTCACACCATATATAAAAATTAACTCAAATTAGATACTTAAATATGAGACCTGAAAATCTAAAACTAAGATGAGGAAATATAGAATGAATGCCCCATAACATTGGTCTGGGCAGTGACTCTTGGGTTTAACCTCAAAATTTTAGGGGAACATAGACAAATCAGATTCCTTAAAATTAAGAAGCTGCTGCACACCAACAGATACAATCAGCAGAATGACATAACTGAAAAATGGAAGAAAATATTTGCAAATTACACATGTGAAAAGCAGTTAATATAAAAAATATACAAGAAACTCAAATGACTATACGACAGAAAACAAATAACCATGAAAAATAAGCAAAAGATCTATATAAATAATTTTCAAAGAAAGACATACATATAGCTTGGCAGACAGATGAATATGGCTCAAAGTCAATTATCATCAAGGAAAGGCAAACCAAAACAACTCTAACATATAAACTCACTCCTGTTAAAATGTTTAAAAAATTGTTGGTAAATTTGAAAAAAGAGAAAGAGGGGAGCTTTCACACTGTTTGTGTCAATGTAAATAAAAACAGCCACTATGAAAAATAGAAATTTCGCAAAACAATTAAACTCTAACATGTAATTGAACTACTGGATATCTATCACAAAACAAATGAAACTAGATTGATGAACAGACATCTGCAATTGTGTTTGTTGCAGCACACTTTACAGAAGCCAAAACATAGAATCAACATATGTGTCCATCGTCCAATGATGAAATACAGACACTATGGTATATATATACAATCGAATACTGTATTTTCAACAGAAAATCTTATTTTTAATCACAAAGATAAACCTAAAGGACACTATAGTTGTTGAAATAAGGCACAGAAAGGTTAATATCTCATGATTTCACTCACATGTGGATTCTACAAAACATATCTTGATTACATAATTACAGTTGGATAAGAAAAGTAAGTTCAAGAGATTATAATGCATGTATTGTATTTCTGAAAAAATACTGACAGTAAATATTGTCTTCTCACCACAAAAATAATAACTATGTGAGACAAAGCATTTGACAATTAGCTAAAATTAGGCATTGACAATGTATATTTACTTCAAAATACTATTTCACAAAATAAATACATATTTCATCTGTGAATTTAAAAATATATTTACAAAAACTATTAAAAATGACAATGTTTCAAATTCTGACCTGTGTTTTTGTCATAAACCTGTCTGAATAGTATGAAAGATACATAGTTTCTGTGCTGTTTTGTCACCTAGTCAGTCATGACCATATGAACTCTAATATTTACCACCATGTTCGGCACCCAGCACAGAGCATGGGAGAAGCCAATGTACCTTAGGGCTTTTATTTTGAGCTTGGGACAACTGGAGATTCTGGTGCTGGTGGTAATGATAGGGAAGACACAAAAAGGGCAGCTCTTGCTGTGTTTCACATGATTAAACCACTCTGAAGAGAGTAAATAAGTTTGCATCCCAGATCACTGAAGAAATTTTTTAATTCAAAAGATGCCATGATCTTTAAAATTTTTCCAGATAAAATGACCAAGGAGTTGACTAGTTAGGTGACAAAGACTGAAACCTCTAAATTGTAAACTGCACCCAATAAAAAAGTACATTATACAAGTGTGAGAAATTCCTCAAGATTTTAACATTAATATGAAAAAGATTATTTCACATGTGAAATCCACAGGTGTCATTCTATTATTTTCGAATATTTAACATTCACACCAAAATAAAAGATTCTGAATGAAAACTTAAGTTGAGCTGTAAGTATGTAATAAAAAATTAAATTTAACATTCTCCACTTACCATTAACTCTTCTAAAAGTTTAATTTCTAAGACATATCTTCTAACTAATTTTATATTTTCCACACATTATGTTAATTTTTTTTTTTTTTTTGAGATGAAGTCTCGCTCTGTCATCAGGCTGGAATGCAGTTGTGCAATCTCAGCTCACTGCAACCTCTGCCTCCTGGGTTCAAGTGATTCTCCTGCCTCAGCCTCCTGAATGGCTAGGTCAACAGGTGCATGCCACCATGCCCAGCTAATTTTTGTATTTTTAGCAGAGATGGGGTTTTCACCATATGGGCCAGGAAGGTCTCAACTTCTTGACCTAGTGATTCTCCCACCTCAGCCTCCCAAAGTGCTGGGATTATAGGTGTGAGCCACCACACACAGACCCTGTTAAAATTTAATAAAAGTTTGGTTTTACAAAGAGAAGAAATTCTGACTGATTTATTCCTCTCACCTGTGAGCACTGCATGCCTTTTATCTCAATTAACAGATCTGAAAGTTACATTAACAAACTTTCATCAGAACCTACAAAGTACTATGTGAAGTGACATGGCACAAAACAAACAGCAATAAAGATGTAGCCATAACACAAAGAATAAAGAGAAGGGCTGTGATGCATACACAGTTGGGATAAACATAAGTAGACACACAAACAAAACTAAAGATAATCAGAAAATAAGCAGAATGTCTCTTTAAATTCAGAAAGAGTCAATTTTGCAGCATAAGAACAATGTCCTCTCCATATACAGAATCGATTTTATTTCTTCACCATGTGTATTTCTTTATCTTTACTTGGAGCTACAAACTAACTCCAGCAGAAATATTTGTGGCCAATAATGGTGCATCTATTACACAGCAAGCATTGTGTTTGCTACATTTACATATCAAAATATCTTTATGACTTATGAAGCCTCCCCAGCATTTACCTAAACAAATTGGCTGAATGAATAAATTCACCTATGTCAATTATAAAGAGTAAAAGAAACAATAATAAAGGAAACTTAGCTTACACAGGTTTCTCCAATTAAAATAACAAAATGGGATGTTCTAACTAAATGAAATATAAGTTGGTCGGATGCAGTGACTCATGCCTGTAATCCCAGCACCTTGGGAGGCCAAGGCGGGTGGACCACCAGGTCAGGAGTTCAAGGCTGCTCTGGCCATTATAGTGAAACACAGTCTGTACTAAAAATACAAAAACTTTAGCTGGGCATGGTGGCACATGCCTGTAGTCCCAGCTACTTAGGAAGGTGAGGCAAGAGAATTGCTTGAGCCCAGCAGGTGGGGGTTGTAGTGAGCTGAGATCCCGCCACTGCACTCTAGCCTGGGCGACAGAGTGAGACACCATCTCAAGAAAAAAAAAAAAAAGAAAAAAGAAAGCAACAAAAGAAATATAAGTTAATACACTCATTGTGAAATTACATTGAAAAATTATTTTGCGTGCATTAGTAAATTTTATAAAAATTCTTAGAATACCTGAGCAACTCACGTAATGAATACTTAATAAATTATAAACACAAAAAATATGAAAAAAAAATCAGTCTACCATGAGTACCAGGCACATGAAAGAAAGAATTTGCATGGAAAGATTCGGAAACGCAATCCATAAGACTTCACAGTAATTAATTAAATAAAATACAGAGAATACAGATATTATTCAAAATCATGGAGGTTTCTGGTCTTCTAGTAAATGATTTGTCCACTTTATTAAAGTGATATTTTGTTCCAATATTTCTTGTCTTCTGAAAATAGGTACACTCACACTCACACAATTACTTGCCCCACAAATTTCTTACACCCAATGTTTATATTAAGAGTAAAATATTTGTATATTTAGCACCATATAAGTAAAAAACTAACAGTCTGTATGAGTTTACAGGCAGAGAGGCCACTTGTTCAAAATATATATGACCAATTTTTTAAAATATTCATTCAGGACTTAGAAATGTGAGATTTCTTATTATACTACTATGTAATTATTATTATGACCATAAAAAAACCTCTGTAGCAAGTAATAATTTACTTGTACATTTTTAAATAACTAAAAATGTTTAATTGGATTGTCTGTAACACAAAAAATAAATGCATTATGTAATGAATACCTCATTTACTCTGATGTGATTACAAGTTGTATGCCTGTATGAAAATATTCTATATATGCCATAAATAGGTAAACAATACTATGTTCTTACAAAAATTTAAATCGTTAAACAAATGTACATTTTTACCCATTGAAACAATACTCTTAAACTTTTCAGTTTAATGCCACAGGCAAAAGAGATTGCTGGAGAGCTCATTCTACTATGTTACCATCTTTTATCTACATCTTTAATAAGGTGGGACACGTTAAAGTTGGTGACATAACACTTAACTAAATGCAGGTCTTAAAAAGTTTAAAACTATTCCCTTTAATTTAAAAGCTAAGTTATCACAGTCTTATAAAAGAATTTTAAAATTCCCTACATTTTATTACATAAAAGTACAATTGGTAAAACAATTTACTACTAAAACTCAAAGTTTTCCTTTCACTATAATGCAGAATATTACTCTAAACACATAACTCATGTATCACATGAAAAATGTTAAAAGTCAGCCATAAAGAGCCTCTCCAATTAGATTTTCAATATACATCTTACATTTTAATATCCTTACTCTTCCACGGAAAAGTTAATGAATGATGCCTACCTAATAAGAAAGGAATCTCTCAGATTTCTGATGCAACAGAAATTGATGACATGCTTTTACACAAACAACAGGAAAAAAGGAATAGAATGAAGCAATTTTACAGTTGAATTACCTCACTATTTTCTTTTTAAAAAATCTACATTTTTTTTCAAGGAAAAACGTATACCTTGAATGTAATTATAACTCTCCAAAAAATAATCTTCCACTCCTCTTAAACTTATATACAAATAAATTATCCAACAGTTTTAGCTTTGGTTTACTTTCTATACAGAACATTCTGATTTAGTGTAACGTCTTAAGTGCCAGTGCCTTAATTCTTCCTACTGTGAATTTTCTAAAGTTTACAAAGACTTAATTTTGACTAAATATTTTTACACATGTATTCCATCTGCAAAACTGCATGGTGTTTTTTAAGCTGTAGTTTCTGAACAAATATTTTTCCACATTTATTACATTTGTATGGTTTCCTTCAACATAAATTCTCTGATGCTGAACAAGTTTGAATAATTCCTTTAGAGTTTTCTTCTAGCATAAAATCTGTACATTATATAGGGCAAGTAAAGGTATTACAACCCTCTTTATATTTGTAATGTTTGTCTCCAGAGTACTCTTTTTTAAGGGTTTAAATTTTCCAAGGTCTTTCAAAAGTAATTACATTTATAATAATTTTATTAAGTATGAACTTCCTGATGTTGGCTATGATGTGAGCAAATAGAATTGGCTTTTCCACACTCTGTACAATTTTTCAAGTATAAACGCCTTTATGTGCCATAAGGTATGAGCATGTTAGAAGTTTTGACACATTCTTTGTTTGTAGAGATTTTCTCCACTATCAATTATTTTACCTACAGTAAGATGTGACAACCATTTAAAGGCCTTGCCACATTGTTCAGTTTTCTGAGGTTTCTCACTGATATTTCTCCAATGCTAAGGAAAGTTTGAGGTGTATTCATAAGCTTTGCCAAACTTTTTTAGGTTCATAGGCATAATCTTTAGTATGAATTATGGCTGGATATATTTGAGCAATACTTAAAAGATTTTGCCACAGTCTTCCGATTTGTATGATTTTTTTCCAGTATGAATTCTCATAAGTTTAGTAAGGCTAAAGGACTGTTTAAAGGCTTTCCCACATTCTTTACATTTGTGGGATTTCTCTTCAGTATGAACTCTCTTATGTCGAGTAAACTTGAGCAACAAGAAAAAGTTTTGCCACATTGTTGACATTTGTAGGGTATCTCTCCAGTATGAACTCTCTTATGTTTAGTAAAGCTTAAGGACCGGTAAAAGGCTTTGCAACATTCTTCACATTTCTGGATTCCTCTCCAGTATGAATTCTCTTATGTATAGTGAGGCCTGAAGACTGCTTAAAGAGCTTTGCCACATGCTTCACATTTGTAGGGTTTCTCTCCAGTATGATTTGTCTTATGTTCATTCAGTTTTGAGGAGTGTTTAAAGACTCTGACACATTCTTCACATTTATAGGGTTTCTCTTCAGTATGAATTCTCTGATGTATAGTAAGCTCAGAGGACCACTTAAAAGCTTTGCCACATTCTTCACATTTGTACAGTTTCTCTTCAGTATGAACTATCATATGCTTAGTAAGGCTTGAGGAATAGCAAAAGCCTTTGCCATATTCTTCACATTTGTAGGATTCCTCTCCACTATGAGTTATCTAATGTTCATTCAGTTTTGAGGATAGTTTAAAGACCTTGCCACATTCTTCATATCTGTAGGGTTTCTCTCCACTATGAATTATCTTATGTACATTAAGGTCTAAAGACTTCTTAAAAGCTTTGCCACATTCTTGACATTTGTAGTGTTTCTCTTCAGCATGAACTATGTTATTTTGAATAAGGTTTGAGGAACAGTAAGACGCTTTGCCACATTTTTCACAATTGTATGGTTTCTCTCCAGTATGAATTTTCTTATATATAGTAAGATTTGAAGACCCTTAAAAGCTTTGATGCATTCTTGACATCTGTAATGCTTCTCTCCAGTATGAACTGTCATGTTTAGTAAAGCTTAAGGACCAGTAAAAGGCTTTACCACATTCTTCACATTTGTAGGGTTTCTCTTCAGTATGAATTCTCTTTTGAATAGTAAGCCCCAAAGACTGCTTACAAGATTTGCCACATTCTTCACATTTGCAGGGTTTCTCTCCCGTATGAATTCTCTTGTGTATAGTAAGGTTTGAAGACCACTTAAAAGCTTTGCCACATTCTTGACATTTGTAGGTTTTCTTTCCCCTATGAATTATCATATGTTTAGTAAAGCTTAAAAACCAATAAAAGGCTTTACCACATTCTTTGAATTTGTAAGGGTTCTCTCCAGTATGAATTCTCTTATGTAGAGTAAGGCCTGAAGGTTGCTTAAAAGCTTTGTCACATTCTTCACATTAGTAGAATTTCTCTCCAGTATGAGCTCTCATATGTTCATTCAGTTTTGAGGATTGTTTAAAGGCTTTGCCACATTCTTCACATTTGTAGGGTTTCTCTCCACTATGAATTCTCTGATGTATAGTAAGGTTCGAAGACCACTTAAAAATTTTGCCACAATCTTTACATTTGTAGGGTTTGTCTCCAGTATGAACTATGTTATGTTGAGTAAGGCCTGAGGAATAGTAAAAAGCTTTGCCACATTCTTCACATTTATAGGGTTTCTCTCAAGTATGAATTATTTTATGTTCTTTCAGTTTTGAGGATTTTCTAAAGGCTTTGCCACATTCATCACATTTGTAGGGTTTCTCTCCCATATGAATAATCTTATGTATAGTCAGGTTTGAAGACTACTTCAAAGCTTTGCCACTTTCTTCACATTTGTAGGTTGTATCTCCAGTATAAATTTTCTTATGTTTATTCAGTCTTGAAGATTGTTTAAAGGCTTTGTCACATTCTTCACACTTGTAGGGTCTCTCTTTAGTATGAATTCTCTCATGTACAGTAAGACCTGAAGACTGCTTAAAATCTTTGCCATATTCTTCACATTGGTAGGATTTCTCTTCAGTATGAATTATCTGATGTTGTCTTAGGTGTGAGAACCTGTGAAAGAATTGGCCACATTCTTTGCATTTGAAAGGTTTCTCTCCAGTATGTCTTCTCCTAAGTCTATTTGAATTTGAAAATTTCCTTAAGACTTTCACACATGTATTACATTGAAGTATTTTGCTCTGAGTAATTGACAAACATTGGTTAAGTCCATTATAACCTCCTTCCTGCACCTTAGATGCATTCAAACTTTTACAGCCTTTTCTTATTTGTAAATTCTCATGTCTGCATTTCCCATATCTTCTCAGCATCACTTTTTGAAATGAATTTTTTGTGTTCTGATCTAGCCAAAGGTCTTGGGTGAAATGAGAACACAGCTGAAAGAAATAAAAATAACAAATTATCTCACTAGGCCCATGTAAATATACAAATCTATTGTTTACAAATCTAATACATAAAATTATACAAAGTACATTAGCAAGATGGCATAACAAAAATACCACAGGTCTTAATTCTTTTATAGACTTATAACAAAACTGTACTGACCAAAATGTCTTTATGGAAAATCTAGAAATGAGTCAAGTGTGTTCAGTGTACCAGGTGAGCAAAATGCCACAAGCCATCCTGAATGGATAGAAAAGTTTGTTACATTTTCCCAACACCTTTACTCCTCCATAATGCAGCATGGCACTTTTAGAAGTCAACTGCAATGCCTGGCATCTTCCTCAATATAGAAAAAGAAAAAACTGGCTCATGTATTTTTACTTCTGGCTTCTGGGCACTTTTACAGAGACTTGTTTCTGTCTCCAGTGACAAAATGTGCTGAAAGAAATGATGGTATACTTTGAAATAACAGCTTGAGTCTGCTGAGACCAAAGGTAAGTGTTACAGCAACAAACTACAGTACCACAGACATGCAATATGTATAGGAAGTAATTACAGACTGTTAAGAAACACAGACAAACCTCTTTAACTGAATAATCAACACAAAATTCCACACAAGACACATCATAACATATTTGATAGGCTCCCAGAATCTCTAGTTGAGACAACTGGTTTCAGATTATGTTAGGACAACACCACATTATAAAGATTGTGAGAGGTAGCTGTTTGTTAATGTCCAAATCTCAACCAAAGAGTACAATACATACAAAATATTACAGTGACATGGCCTAAGTAAAAAAAAAAAAACTTAAAACTGTCAGAAAACAACCATGAAAATAAAGATGTACACATTAATTTTAAAAATTTAACCTAAATGGGAACACAGGTAACTAAATAAAATCAGAAAAAAATAGAATATCAAGGAAAAGATGAAAAATATAATAGAATTATGGAAGTAGAAAATAGAAATAGAAATAATGACTGAGGCCAGGTGTAGTGGCTCATGTCTGTAGTCCCAGCACTTTGGGAGTTTGAGGCAGGCAGATCACTTGAACCTAGGGCGTTCAAGTTTAAACTGGGAAACATGGCAATACTTCTCCTCTATAAAAATTAAAATTAGTCAGGTGTATTGGCACACACCTGTGGTCCCAGTAAACAGGAGGCTGAGGTAGGAGGATCACATAAGCCTAGGGAACCCAAGGCTGCAGTAAGCTGCAATCATGCCACTGTACTCAAACCTGGGTGACAGAGCAAGACACTGTCTCGAAAAATTAAGAATACCTGAGAAATTCTCAAAAGTAAGAAAATAAGGTTGTAAAAATGAAGATGCTCAACATACTAAAACTAGGAAACACACAGATCCATAACAAGACATGCAAAGCAAAGTTCCCAAAGTCACAGACAAGAAGAGAATCTCAAATGCTGGAAAATACGTAATTATTGTTCTATGATATAACCAGTGACTCTTTCTACAAAAACTTTGCAGGCCAGAAGGAAATTGTGTGCTATAGTCGAGGTGCCAAGCGAAAAATAGCTTCTATGTAAGAATAATATAACCAGCAAAACTGTGCTACAAAAATGAAGAAAAAGGAAAGACCTCTAAAAGTAACCAAATGTGGAAAAATTATATCAACACTACATGTGCCCTACAAAAAATGCTGAGAAGAGTCCTCCTACTAAAACTATATGATGCTAAAAACCAAAACTATCATATAAAAATAGGTAGCTTTCTAGGAAAGATATAAAGATATGCAAATATTATAGAAAAAGTATCCTGTAGCATTATAATAATACCAAAAAATGTTTTATTTAATTATTCTCTAAAATTTAAAGATAAAAGCTAAAAATAATAATGAACATCTGTTAATAAATATATAACATAAATAGATATGTTTAGTGACATCAATAACTAAGTTGAGGACAGATGTAATAAGAAATAATTTGTGCATGGACCCAAATTTAAATTTCACCACTTCAAAATATATTGTTGAAATTTTAAGAGGTTTTTATATAATCCTGAAGGCACCCACAAAGAAAATGTCTGTATAGGTACAAAAAAGGAAATAAGAAAGAAGTGACAGCCTATCCATACAAAAATCAAAAAGACACTAAGGAAGATAGAATGAGAAACAGACCTACAAGAATCATTAAACAATAAAATAACAATAATCTTTGTCTTCAGAAAATAAATATTTTAAAAATAGACTTGCCAATCAATACACATACATTGAATAGTGGGATTATATAAAATTTTATATACCAAGACCCAACTTGCCTTTCTTCAAGAGTCACTTGAGATCTAGTAGTGAAATCAGCCTGAAAGTGGCAAGTGGAAGACGACATTTTAGGCAAACATTAACCAAATAAGAGCAGAAGAGATCAAAATTGTATTATACAAAATACATCGTAAGTCAACAACTCTCTTATTTTATAAAATATACTCTATGTCAAAATTCACAAGAGAAAAAAGGTCATTAAACAATAATAAAGATATCATTTATTGAAAATGTATGACAAATATGTGCATACATATATTTATATGTTTGTGTGTGTATGTGTATTTCTCACATTAGGTTTCCAAAAATACAAAGCAAAAATTGACAGAATTAAAGCAACAAATAAAGAGCAATATAATTATAATAAGATATTTTAATACTTCAATTTCTGCAATGAACAATAAAATAAAACAATATTAATAATGGAAAAGAGGGCCAGGTACGGTGACTCACGCCTGTAATCCCAGCACTTTGGGAGGCCAAGGCAGGCGATCATGGGGTCAGGAGATGGAGACCATCCTGGCTAACACGATGAAACCCGGTCTCTACTAAAAATACAAAAAATTAGCAGGGCGTGGTGGCAGGTGTCTGTAATCCCAGGCACTCAGGAGGCTGAGGCAGGAGAATGGCATGAACCCAGGAGGTGGAGCTTGCAGTGAGACGAGATCGCACCACTATACTCCAGCCTGGGTGAGAGCAAGACTCTGTATCAAAAAAAAAAAAAAAAAAGGAAAAGAGAAACTGAAAGCAGTACAGATGGGAACAAGTGGCTCATGCTTGTAATTCCAGCACTTTGGGAAGCCAAGGAAGACAGATTACCTGAGGTAAGGAGTTTGAGACCAGCCTGGCCAACATGGCAAAACCCCATCTCTACTAAAAATAGCCAGGTGCGGTAACAGGTGCCTGTAATCCCAGCTACTCAGGAGGCTAAGGCAGGAGAATTGCTTGAACCAGGGAGGCAGGGTTTGCAGTGAGTCGAGATTGCGGCACTGCAATCTAGCCTCGGTGACTGAGCAAGACTCCATCTCAAAAAGAAAAAATATACAAAGAAAGAAGTATAAAACAATATTATGCCTAACAAAGAATACCCCTTAACAATAGCAGGGTATAACCATTCTCTATAGCTCACATACATTCTCTTTGATAAACTGCCTGTTAGGCCATGATAAAAATAAAAACTTACTAAATCTTTAAAAATTGAAATTGATAGATTACTTTTTATGACCAAAATGGAATGAGAGTAGAAATCAACAAAAACAAAACTAAAAAATTTACAAATACATGAAAATTAAACAACACACTCTTCAGCATGCTCAAAGGGTAAAATAATTAATATTCAGCATGATCGAAGGGTAAAATAATTAATATTGTGAAGATGCCCATACTGCTGAGTGTAATCTACAGATTTAATGCAATCCCTTTCAAATATCTAATTTTATTTTGGCAGAAATAGAAAAAGCAACCCCCAAATTATATGAAATTTTAAGAAACAATGAAACACCCAATAATCTTCAAAGAGAGGAACAACGTTGGAGGCATCACAACTCCCTGATTTCAAAACACATTATATAGACTTAAAACAATTTGGCTTGGTTATAAAAAGTGTACTAGACCAAATAAAGAGAATGTAGTATAAATATAAACTCTCACACATATAATCACAGGAAGAGTTATTTGCACGTCCATAATTTTTTTTTTTTTTAGATGGAGACTCGCTCGGTTGCCCAGGCTGGAGTGCAGTGGCACAATCTAGGCTCACTGCAACCTCTGCCTCCCAGGTTCATGCCATTCTCCTGCCTCAGCCTCCCAAGTAGCTTGGACTGTAGGTGCCCGCCACCACGCTTGACTAATTTTTTGATATTTTTAGTAGAGATGGGGTTTCACCGTGTTAGCCAGGATGGTCTCGATCTCCTGACTTTATGATCCACCCACCTTGGCCTCCCAAAGTGCTGTGATTACAGGCATGAGCCACCGCGCCCGGCTGCATATCCATAATTTTTACAGCATTGTTATTGAAAGGCAATAGGTGAAAGCAATGCAAATTTTTCTCCCCAGATTACTGGATAAATATAATTTGAAACATAAAAATAATGGAATATTACTCAGTGTTTAAAAACAGGAAATACAGGCCAGGCACACTGGCTCACACCTGTAATCCCAGTACATTGGGAGGCCGAGGTGGGTGAATCACCTGAGTTTGGGAGTTCGAGACCAGCCTCACCAACATGGAAAAACCCCATCTCTACTTACAAAAATTAGCCGGGCATGGTGGTGCATGCCTGTAATCCCAGCCTCCTCTCAGGAGGCTGAGGAAGGAGAATGGCTTGAACTTGGGAGGTGGAGATTGTGGTGTGCTGAGATCGCTGCACTGAACTCCAGCCTGGGCAACAAGGGCAAAACTCCGTCTAAAAAAAAGGAAATATTCTAACAACCATAACAAACTTTCATGAAATTATGCAGAATAATATATGTCAGCCACAAAAAATATGGTACGAATCCACTTACATCACATATTTAAAGCAGTTTGACTCAAAAACAGGAAAACAGAATTGTTTGTAAAGGGCCAGAAAATGGGAGAATTGAGTAGTTGTTCAATGTGTATTCAGTTTTAGTTTTGCAAGACAAAAACATTCTACAGATAGATTGTATAATAATGTCAATATAATTAATATAAACTACATATTTTTAAATTAAGATTCTAAATTTTATGTTCTTGATAATTTAAAGTAAACAGTAATAATACCTTTAAAAAGGGACAAAATTGACAGTTTTTAAAATTACCTTCAAATCAAAAAAGTGTTTCTCCCACACAAAAATAGATTCCCAAATAGATATTAGAAGTAGGAGAATTTTTATGACTACTCAGATAAAACGACCATTGATCACTCACAAACATACAAGTCATAAACAATACAGAAATAATATGTGTATACACAAACACAGAAATTATTATATTGGGAATAGAGATATGACTGATTCATATGTAACTTTGGCTCCACGCTGTCTTAAAGTGTACAGAGTTGAATATTGTCATTCACAATTGTCATAAAAATAAAAACTAAAAACACAACTGATGTGACGTGGCATACTCTAAAATATGAAACAAAAAAGAAATAAAATTGGCTGGGCGTGGTGGCTCATGCCTGTAATCCCAGCACTTTGGGAGGCCAAGGCGGGCGGATCACGAGGTCAGGAGATTGAGACCATCCTGACTAACACGGTGAAACCCCATCTCTACTAAAAAATACAAAAAATTAGCTGGGCATGGTGGCGGGCGCCTGTAGCCCCAGCTGCTAGGGAGGCTGAGGCAGGAGAATGGCATGAACCTGGGAGGCGGAGCTTGCAGTGAGCTGAGATCATGCCACTGCACTCCAGTCTGGGTGACAGAGCAAGACTGTGTCTCAAAAAAAATAAAAAAGTAAAGTAAAATGAAATAAAATAAAATTGCAAAACAAAATGAAAACATGGAATGTTAAACTTACTGAACACCATTAAGTAGATTACGACGTTTGGAAAAGAAATCTTAGAAGACAAATGTAGGGAAAAAGTAGTTAGAGGGGTTATTTGAAGATAAAAGAGGATGAGAACTTTCCAAATTTTTATGTGATAAAAGAAAAACTAATACCAATCAATACTGTTTGCTTTGAAATTATTTGGAATTATTCTGGAATTAAAAATAAGGAAACAATAAAGAACTTACAAAATAAACAAAAGGTGAAGGTATTTATCACCACAGGCCTGGTCCCACAAGAAATGCTACATGGTGGCCAGGCACCAGTGCCTCATGTCTGTAATCCCAGAGTCTTGGGAGGCCAAGGCAGGCAGATTAGTTGAGGCTAAGAGTTCAAGATGAGCCTGAGTAACATAGTGAGATGCTGTTTATTTTTTTATTGCCAAAAAGAGTCCATATGTTGAAAAATATAATGAAGCTGAACAACCTTAAAAAACTACATGAAACTATAAACTTTCTGTTAAATGTAAATACATAAACACATATACAATTGTTTACTACCATAATCATTAAGCAAAATCTCTTAAAATACTGCTATAGAATTTCAACAAAAAAATCTGCATAAATCTGTTAATAGATACACAATATAAAATAATATTTGTAATAATGAAAAACTACAGGATGTAAGCCTGGGCACAATGGCTCATGCCTGTAATCCCAGCACTTTGGGAGGACGAGATGGGTGGATCACGAAGTCAGGAGTTCAAGACCAGCTTGGCTAAGATGGTGAAACCCCATCTCTACTAAAAATATGAAAAATTAGCCGGTCGTGGGGGTGGGTGCCTGTAATCTCAGCTACTTGAGAGGCTGAGGCAGAGCATTGCTTGAACCTGGGAGGCGGAGGTTGCAGTGAGCCGAGATCACACCACTGCTCTCCAGCCTGGGTGACAGAGCGAGACTCCATCTCAAAAACAAAACAAAACAAAACAAACAAAAAACCCACTACAGGATGTAAAGAGGTATAGTTTTTGTATTCAACTGAAGTTATGACATACTAATATTGTTATAACTTTAAAATGATTTACATAATCTCCAATTACCTAGATAATTACAAGTTTATAGAAAGTATGCAATACAAAATGAGAAAGGAAACAAAGCATAACACTACAAACTCAAAAAAGCAAAAATTAAGACAGTAAAATAGGAAATTATGGAAAACATCTCTACAAGAAACACAGAAAATAATAACAATCAAAATGGTAATAGTAACTTCATTCCTCTATGGAATCATTTTAAATGTAAATTGATTAAACTAATAATAAGAAATTAAATGGCCCAATGGAATAAGAACAAACAAAATCACACAATATGCAACAAATCACACAATATTCTTGTTCGAACATGGTGTACTCTGTTAAGACACAGAACAAGCTTTATTAAGTTTAAGAAGACTAATCAGGTGTGGTGGCTCATGCCTGTAGCCCCAGCACTTTGGGAGGCCAGGACTGGAAGATTGCTTGAGACCAGGATTTCAAGAGACTCACTTTAACTTTGAGTCAAATAGGTTGAAAGAAACAGAATGAAAAAGCATATTCCATGCAAACAGTATCCACAATTAAGTGAGGTGGTCATAAATTATATTCGACAAAATACGCTGTAAATCAAAAACTAGCATGAGGTAAAGATTGTTACTATATAATGGTAACATTGGTCATTTACCAGGAATCTATAACTATTATATCTATTTAAAAGATCAGGGTTCCAAAATATATAAAGCTAATATCGACAGAAGTGAAGCAAAAAATACATAGCAACATAATAATTACAGACATTAAGACCCCACTTTAATAATGAGTGAAAGTTTAGATAAAACATCAATAAGAGAACAAAACCTGGATGACATTATAAATTGTATTAATTCATTTTGTATTGCAATAAGTACCTAAGACTGTGTAATTTATAAAGAAAAAAGATTTATTTTCTTCATAGTTATGCAAAATGTACAATAAGTTTGGTGCCAGCATCTGCATCTGGTGAAGGTCTAAGTAAGCTTACAATCATGGTGAAGGCAAAGAGAAACCAGACATATTGCATGGGGAGAGAGGGAGCAAGCGTGAAAGGAAAGTGCCAGGTTCTTTAAACACACAGCTCTCATGTGAATTAACAGAGTGAGAACTCATTGATCACCAAGGGGATGGTGCGAAGTCATTTACAAGAGATTTGCTCCCATGACCCAAACACATCACACAAGGATCCACATCCTACATTGGGAATCCCATTTCAACATGAGATTTGAAGGGTACAAACATCCAAATCATATCATAGACCAACTACACATTAAAAATATGTACAGGACTCTCCAGTAAAAAGGAACAGATTACACAATATTCTTGTTTGAACTTGGTGCATTCTGTTAGGACACATAACAAGTCTTATTAAGTTTAAGAAGCCTGGCCAGGTGTGGTGGCGCAGGCCTGTAGCCCCCAGCACTTTGGGAGGAAAGACCACTTGAGACCTGGATTTCAAAACCAGCCTGGGCAATATAGTGAGAACCCGCATTTCTACAAAAAATCAAAAAACTAGCCAGGCGTGAAAGCACACATATGTAGTCCCAACTACTTGGGATGCTGAGGTGGGAGGATTATTTGAGTCTTGGAGGTTGAGGCTGCAGTGAGCCAAGATTGTACCACTGCACTCCAGCCTGAGTGGCACAGTGAGAATCTGTCTCTCAATAGCAACAAAAATAAATACATAAATTTAAGATGACCAAAATTATACAGTTATGTTTTCTGACTAAAATGAAATGAAACTAGACATCAAAATCAAGAGATAAACTGGCAAATTCAAAAATATATGGAAATAAAACACACTCTTTAATATATTCTTGCTTAAGGTCCAGATAATTTAATCTAAATGTGAAAACAACTCATGGTGGTGAAGAAATTCCAATGGTACATTGTTGACCCGAAATATTGTTTAAAACTTTTTAAATTGATTATGAGCTAAAACTAGCCAAACACCCATGAGAAAGAACAAAGAGGCATTATATTTCCTGATTTCAAAATATATTAAAAAGCTATAATAAACAAAAGCAATGTGGTACTAACAGAGACAAATAAACAGATGATAGAACAAAATAGCCCAGAAATGAATCCTTCTTTATATAATCAAATAATCTTCCACAAAGTTGCCATGACTACACAATAGAGAAAAGAAAATATCTTCAACAAATGATGTTGAAAACTGAGTATCTACACTGAAAAAAATAAAGTTGGATTATTTTCTTGCACATTTTAAATAAAATAATTAAACTAAAAAACATATAACTAATACAACTCTTAGAAGAAAAAAATAGGGAAAATACAGAACACTGGTTTTGGCACTTTTTTGTAGATATGACATCATACTTATGAAAAAACATAAAAACCCCCAAAATTTAACTGTGCTAAACTTCAAATTTTCTGCACACCAAAGAAAATATTTAGTAGAATGACAATGCCACCGAAAAAATGGGTGAAAATATTTGCAAATTACATGTGATGAGTTAATATTCAGAATTATAAACAACTAAAACTGAACAACTAACGTTGCATAAATTGATTTAGAAATGGACAAAGAATTGAACTGATGTTTAATCAAAAATATATATGTAAGTAGAAAAAAGCACTTAAAATAATGCAAAAAAAGTACCAATTGTAGAGAAATACAAAACAAAATTACAATCCAAAACAAAACCACCTCATACCCATTAGAATGGCCATGATAAATTTTTAAAATGCCGAAATCTGTTGAGGATGTAAAGAAATTAAAACTCATGTGAATTGTTGGTGGGGGAAAAAGGATGCAACCATCATATTATGAATATTTCTTAAAATTTAAATTACATAATTCCACTTATAAACCTAGATTCAAATATAAATCATACTATTTGACTGGAATATAAAACACATTTTTATATATTAATATATATATAAATGGAATACAAGAATTCCACTTATAAATCTATATTCAAACATAAATATAAATGTATACTCCAAATATAAATCTATATTCAAACAAAGAACGTGGAAGATATATTTGAATATATATTTCAAATATTGGTATAATAAATATACCAATATTTATATATTTAATATATATTAATTTAATATATATTAAATATATTATACCAATATTTATTTATTTTATATATATTAATATAATATATATTGAATAAATATATAATATAAATATATATTTTATATATATTAAATATATAAATATTGGTATAATATATTTATTATACCAATATATTATATATAAATATATACACATATATCTATATATACTATATATAAATATATTATACCAATATTTACAAAATCCAAAAGGCAGAAGTAACCCAGATATCCCTTGACTGATAAACAAATTAAAAATTTGACATATACATACAGTGGAATATTATTCAGCCTTAAAATAGTAAATCTGTCACATTCTTACATAAACGTTGAGAATATTATGTCAACTGAAATAAGATAGTAATAAAGTGACAGATACTATATGATTCCATGATATGAGTCATTATAAGTAGTCAAATAGAAACAGAAAGGAGAATGGTGTTACTCAAGGTCTAAAGAGAGGGTAAAATGGGCAGTTGTTACTTAATGGGTATTGTCAATTTTAGAAGACGTAAAAGTTCTAGAGGTCTTTACATAACAATGTAAATACTCTTAACGACTAAAATGTACACCTTTTTTGAGGTAGGTTCTCACTCTGTCCTGCAGGCTGGAATGAAGTCATATAATCATAGCTCACCGCAGCCTCAACCTCCCATGCACAAGTGATTCTCCTGCCACGGCCTCACAAGGAGCTAGGACCACAGGTGGACAACCCAACACCTGGCTAATTTTAAATTTTTGTGGGGAAGGGCTCTCTATATGCTGCCCAGGCTGGTCTCATGTTCCTCGGCTTAAGCAATACTTCTGCCTCAGTTTCCCAAAGTGCGGGCATTATAGGCATGAGCCCCACCACACTCAGCACTGAAATATAGACTTAAAAAGTTTTAAGACGGTAAATTTTATGTTATGTGTTTTCGCATTTTTTTTTGAAAACAACTAAAAGTGATATAGGTCTTTCTATAAATCATAAAATATATAAATATAAATCACCTTCAAATCACTAAAGTGTTTCTCTCACACAAAGAAAAAATATATATTTATCATTAAACACCTGGTGAATATACCACTGTTTCTGTGACTACTCACCTTCACATAATAAGACAACTGTTGAAAATCAGCCAAGAAGGCTGGGCGTGGTGGCTCACTCCTGTAATCCCAGAACTTTGGGAGGCCGAGGCAGGCGGATCACCTGAGGTCAGGAGGTAGAGATCAGCCTGGCCAATATGGTGAAACCCCATCTCTACTAAAAATACAAAAAAATTAGCTGGGCATGGTGGCAGGCACCTATAATCCCAGCTACTCGGGAGGCTGAGGCTGGAGAATTGCTTGAACCTGAGAGGCGGAGGTTGCAGTGAGCAAAGATTGTGCCACTGCACTCCAGCTGGGCCTCTACTGTGGCCTGCAGACCTTGGCCTCTACTGTGGCCGCTGAAGGAGTTCAGTGACTCAGTTTCAGCTGTCTTTGCCACAGTTCACAACAATTCCTGCCAACACAGGGACCCACACAGTGATGTGGAAAAAAACTTCCAAATACTCAGTGGTAGCCACACTTACCACATCCTGATATAAGGTCCACCATATGCACACCCAATTGCAGAAATCTGTCCTAGTTTCTGCACTATAAATAAAAGTCCTGAAGGAAATCCAGCCCACCCAGACATTAGATGGGAATCACAACAACCAAAGCCCCTGGTAAAAAGCCACTTGAAGGTTGAATCCACTGCATACCCAGCAGCCTTGTGACACAGTTATAAACTCTTCCCTACTACAAGCTCATAGGGCATCCCATTACCCTGGGGACCCAACAAAAGAAGATCTGTACCTCCTGAAACCAGTTTATAAAAAATTAAAGAGCTGTTTGCTTCTTCAAATTTATAGACACCGGGGTAAGGCTACATGGTTCCATTGTCAATGTTTCTATTTTAACATAGCAGTTAAAGTAGTTTGCAGAAGAATTAGTCAAGAAAATGACCCTAAAAATGACATTCAAATTGAGGAAAAAAAATTAAAATGTTGCTGTTTGTAGGTGACATGATCTTATATATAGAAAACCATAAACAATACATCAAAAAATAACAAATGCCCTCAGAAAATTAGCAATATATAACATTAACATATAATTATCAGTTATGATTCCATATGCTAACAACAAACCATCTGATAAAAAAGGAAGGAAACAATCTCATTTCCAATAGAATTAAAATAATAAATTTCTGAAAAATAAATTTAACAAAGAGACAAAAGATCTTTACACTGAAACATATTGATGAAAGAAATGGAAGAAGTCACAAATAAATGCAAAAAGATTTCAAGTTTATGAACTGGAAGAATAAATATTATAAAGCGCCATATGATTCAAAGTGATCTACAGTTTCAATGAACTCTCTATTAAAAATCCAGTGATGTTTTTCACAGTAATGGAAATTACAATTCTAAAATTTACATGAAACTACGATAGGCTTTGAAAAACCAAAGCAATCTAGACGAAAAGGGACAAAGCAACCAAACTTCATACTTTATGATTTCAAACTATATTTTAAGATTGTAGTAAAAAAACAAGATGATACATGCAAAATATGGACACAATAAAACAATGGAACAGAATAGAGCCCAGAAATAAACCCAGGCATATGAAGTTTACTAATCTTTGACAAGTGCACCAAAAATACACAATGAACAATGTATAGTCTTTTTAATATTTGGTTCTGAAAAAACTGGATACCTCCAGGCAAAAGAATAAAATTAGCTTATTTTTCTTACACCATGCTAAAAGTTAAATTGCAGACTTAAATATGAATCCTTAAAAAACCTGAAAAAAAATACATGGAAAACCCACATGATATGGTCTTAACAATAATTTGTTAGACATAATACCAAAAGTACAGCAACAAAAGCAAATATAAACAAGCTGGACTGCATCAAACTAAAAACCTTCTGCACAGAAAAGGGAACAATAAAATAAAAAAATTTGTAGAATGGGAAAAAATATTTGCAAACCATACATCTGATAAAAGATTGATATTCAAAATATATAAGAAATGCAAGCAGATTGAAAGCATAAACAACAGTAACCCAGTTCAAAATAGGCAAAAAACTGAACTGATATTTGTCCAATGAAGACATACAAATGGCCAACAGCTAAGCCATAAAGTACTCAATATCACCAAATATCAGGCAATTGCAAATCAAAACCATGATGAGTATCATTTCAAACATGTTAGAATGGATAATGTAAAAAGAAGAAACATAACAAGTGTTGACAACACTTTGAAGAAAAAAAATTCTGTACATTCTTGGAGAGTTATAAATTGATGGAGTCATTACAAAAACCAATAGAGGTTATCTTAAATACAGAACTACTACACAATCTAGCAATAGTAGTATTGTGCATATAATACTGTGTATATAACAAAAGGAAATGAAATAAGTAACTTGAAGACATATCTGTACCACCATATTTGTTGCAGCATTATTCACAATTGCCAACATATAAAAAGCCTAAATGTTTGTGGATGCTGAATAAAGAAAAGCTGGTATAAATAAATAATAGAATATTATTTAGCCTGAAAAATAACAAAATCTTGCCATTTCAACAACATGGGTAGAACTGGAAGACATTATGCCAAGGGAAATAAGCCAGACATAGAAAGAGAAATACTGCTCATTCTCACTTATATGGGGAATCTAAGAAAGCTGAACTCACAGAAGCAGAGACTACAATGGAAGTTGTCAGGGACTAGATATGGGAGAAAATGAAAAGATGTTGAAAAGACACAAATTTTCTGTTATGAGTAAGTTTTTCAAATGTAATGTATAGCTTCATGATACAGTTAACACTAAATTTTTGTATGCTTAAAATTTGGTGTCAGCAGATCTTAGATGTTTTGATTACAAAAAAGGTACCTATGTGAGGAAAGGTGATAAAAATGCTCATAAACATAATTGTGCTAATCATTTTACAATATACACATGCAGTAAGTCATTACATTGTACACAATAAATATATATACAATTTTTATTTGTAAAAAAATCCACAATACACACCTACATATATATACACACATATAAATTACAGTTCTGGTAAACTTTATCCTGAACAAGATAAAATTATAAAATAGTAATTTAAAAAACAAGGAAAGAAGTGGGAGCTTAACATATGCTCAGTAATGTTCTAAGTTCCCTGACATAGTGAATTGTAGAAATGTAGGAAATATCTATGTTATATTACAGTTGAGAAATTAAGACAGAATTGAAATTACCAACCTCAGTTAGTACTAAAAGAATAAAAATTTCAATTCAAATAACATTAGATATTCTTAAAGAGATACTTAATATTCTGATTAAATTACCGGGTATGAATTTCTGTAGAAACACATTTGAAACCTCCATAAAATAAGAAACTATAAAGCAGAAAACATACAACATATGTGTGTTGTATTTCTGGGATTTCTGAACCAAATCTCAATATCACTACTTTTACATATTTCAGACACAATGCAGAAAGAGAACTTAAAAATGGTTAAACACAGGGTTTCTAAAAAATATGCAGCTATTTGTATATCCCCAAAAGCAATAAAAGTAGTCAGATTGTGCACTGTTTTATAAGCCATAAAGAGAACTTTGGCTCTCACTGCAAATCTGAAGAAAAATTATTGAAGAAAATGTAGAGTCATTAGAGAGCATGGGACAGAGGATGCCCCTATGTGAGAACAAGTGAAAAAACCCAGGCTTCTCAGAAAGGATTTCCACTGGAGCACAGTTTCCCAAATCACATGTAAAAGTCCGGGTTCCTCTCGGCCTTTGGATGCCTCATCTATGTCATCCTCTTCTTCATTCGCTTTCACCTACCTGGGTGCTTCATACTCCATGGCTTTTTCCTTTGCTCCAGACAGGTGACCAGGTCTGGCTTAGAGAAGACAATACCTGTTTTATTTTAAAAAGCATCATGAGCATGACTTTTCCTGGGATTCTCCATTTACCAATCTAATACTGTGCTAAGTAGAGAAAAGAGGACATAATAGAAGATTCTAGAAAATTAATTCCAAAATACTTTTTACTGACAGAACCTTTAGCGTATTCAGAAAGTACATTAAATATGAGGGTCCTCTGTTTCACTCCCCAGTATTACTGAATCAAAAATTGGTGGTGGCAATTGAATTTTAAGGTGTGGACAACATTATGTATTATGTATGTCACTAAATTTCTGAAATTACCACTTATCTAGAGTGAATAATATAGATAAACTCAGGAAAGGGGAAAATTCAGGTCAAAATGAAACAACCTGAAGAATTTATTTTCCACACCGAAAAATCCTCAAGATTGTCTTGAAAATAGGGATCTGAAATTCACTCATGCAAAGCAGAAATTACCAAAACACATCCTACAAAGGAAGAAAATGAAAACTTTAGGGTAAATTAGGAATTCTATATTGAAGTTATCCTCAACCAAGAAGACCGGGTTTCTGTAGTTCTCTAACATCACATCCATATACAAATTCTGCTGAGCAGCATCCGGGTATTGACACTCCTCCAGACAGAATTCTATGGCTACATCCCTGAATGTCAACAGTCCCTGAAAACACACACACACCCACTTCAAGTGGCCATGGGCAGAATTCTTAAATTGACTCAAGATAAAATGAGTGAAGAGAACTGATTCTGACTTATACGACTGAAATTGTCCTATAAAATAATTCCCAACAAAGAAATATTCTCTGTTGTATTCTCTATCTCTGAGAAAAGAGAGCATAAGATTCACAATACCAGTGTAGTGTATTGATGATATTTTTTGAATGATAAAGTACAAAATTAACAACAGGAACATAGACATGTACATTTTTGAGTGCTCCATTTAATCATACAGTAGAAGTTCTGTATATTTCTCAGATTAAAAAGTCAGGCTTAGTTATAAAGTACCTCTCAAATTTTAATGTGTACAACAATAAACTGGAGATCTTTTTATGCAGATTTTGTTTCAAGAAACCTGAGGTAAAACCTGAGTTTCTGAATTTCTAACAAGCTCACAAGTGACACCAATCTTTCTGGCCCAAGATAAATATTTTGTCAAACATTCATTAACTGACAGAGCCTGGGTTTTTATGACCAGTAAACAAAGATGAGAGACTTCACTTTTTAAAGAAAGACATATGCAAAGACAATCTAAGAAGAAAAGAGAACTTCCAGATTACATGGGATGCTTTATGCACATCAGCTGGTAAATGTCCCCAAGGTACTCGATAATAAAGAGAAAAATAACTCTACAGTGGAAAAAAATTCTCAGAGAACTGTTTAACTAAACGAATCAAATTAACACCAATAATAACAGAACAAATTTTCATCATGCGCTGATGCTCACAGAAGGACACAATATCACTGCTGTGATACTGGCCCCCACCAAAGAAGCAAATTATAATTCAAATCTAATAATAAAGAAACAAGTTTTATGCAAAATGCAAACTACAGTAATCGCTCATGTTGTGTAATCTCTATTAAAGTATTTACGCAGACTTTCTTTAGCATTCTAGAAAGTGAGTATCTTCTAATTATTTTTTTCAAAACTTTCTGAATTATTCTGGGTAATAAATGCCATCCTGTTCAAATGTGCATATTTTAATCCTGTTCCACATGGAGTTGATGGAGCACACAGACAGAACTTCAACATTACATATTCCCCTTTTTCATGAATATCTAAGAACCCCACCTCTTCCCCAGTAGAAATCTTGGGTATCCATGCCTTTCCATGTGCACCAGCACCAGCAACAAAGGGTATTTTTCTTTTTTTTTTTCCTTTGGAGATGGAGTCTCTCTCTGTTGCCCAGGCTGGAGTGCAGTGGCATGATGTAGGCTCACTGCAACCTCCAGAACCTCCACCTCCTGGGTTCAAGTGATTCTCTTGCCTCAGCCTCCCAAGTAGCTGGGATTACAGGCACCCGCCACCATGCCCAGCTATTTTTTTGTATTTTTAGAAGTGACAGGGTTTCACCATGTTGGCCAGGCTGGTCTCGAACTCCTGACCTCAGGTCATCCACCCACATCGGCCTCTCAAAGTGCTGGGATAATAGGCATGAGCCACCGCACCCAGCCAAAGGGAATATTTTTAATATTACGAGTCATAAATTAATGATGAGAATTCTGCATGGCAGAGAAGAAGCCAAGATGAAGAGAATGTTGAGAAGGCTCTAGTGTATAGAAAATAACATTTTTTCAGAGTTGCTTGACTATCATGAGAAGAAAAAATGTTTAAACAAACTTATAGGGAGAAACAGCATAAAGTCAAGAAGTACAGGTTTGTAAGTTCTAAGCAAATGGCATTCCAGGAGGCAGAGTGAACACTGCTCCTAATCTGAGACACAGTCACCTGAGAAAAAGCCATTTTTCTCTTCATCATCCTTCTCTAGGATTTCCTCTCAGGTGATATTCTCTGGACAAGTCACACCTGCATCTTGGGAATATGACTTTAAAGGAATCAGCACAATCTCTTCACCTGCTACCACCACAAACACAGGTAGAAAGATCCAGGCATGCAGAAAATGTCCACCCATTTATGTTCTTTATAACAGATGAGATTCAAGGACAGTGAGCTCCTCCACAAAGATCAAAATATAGTCTTTCTCTTTTCCTGCCACAGACGCCACAATTTCTGCTACAGCAATGGGGATATGGGCCACACTAACTTGTTCCTACCAAATCCAACCATAGCAGGCCCTGTGACCTCCCTTTGGAATAAAGTTTGAACTCAACTCTCTTGAATGTATTTTGAATTCCTCATGTTTGACCCTGGCCTCAACCTGGAGTCACATGAGGCACTTAATTATATCAACAAGGATGCTTCCACCCAGAACAATATACAGAGCCTGCGGGAAGGGCACAAGTGAAAAGATTTCTGCAACCTGGCCATTTAACAAAAGTACAGGATTAGAACATGCTTATACCTATTAACAAGAACAAAATTTCTAATGCTGCTCAAGTGGAAAAGGTATTGCTAAAAGGATGTTTCCAAAAATCTTGTATATAAGATAGCAACAGTGATTGATGATAATACTGTACTTCATCTTACTTGCCACAAAATAACATTTTATAATTCCTCAAAGTAAAATTGAGAAATCTTTAAGTTTTTTTCAAGTAACATAATCTATCTTTGTATAATTCATATTTGGGAATATGGCCTTTAATAATGTTCTTCCCACAAATAATCATGATTTTTTCCTACGATTACAGCATTAAACTCTATTTTAAGTTGTTTTTGAATTTTATTGTTTTGTTATTTAAGTTTATTTTATTTATAAAAAACCTTAATAAGCTGTATCTGTTTCATATGCTTTTAATTTTAAAGGAATAACAAAACTGTCTGGCTTAACTGCAAGTTTCCCTCCCCTTTGTGACTGACACTAAGTCTAGCACACAGCACTTGGGCCAGCAAATCCTGGAAGGCAGATGAAAATGAGAGCCTGAAGCAATGCTTACAATAGATGTCTCACACAGAACAATACAAATATGTAAAAAATCTTTCACCACATATTCTTGCCAATTAATTGGATCATATAAGTAAAATCATTACAAATATAAGTATTTACAGGATTTTAAAGTTAGAATATATTTGAATGCATGGGTAGAAAAGTATCATATTTTAAAACTATGTATATTTAAATTTAGTAATTTTCTAATCTTTAGAAATCTCTCCTGTTCAAAAGTTGGCAGCACTGAAAGTTGTTTTCCTGTTAGATGCAAGAGCACAATGCCCAACATAGAAGATACAGTTAGGAATAAGGGGCCCTGAATGTCATGAAGGCTTGAGGTCAGCCTACTGATAACAGGATTATTACAAAGATGAATTTCCACTTCCAAAGTCTTGGTGCCACTTTATATGTTCACCAATGGGAGGTCAACATTTATCTAATTTAAAAGGTTTGCTAACCATTGTGGTTTTAATTTCAAAATATTTGTCATTCAAGTCCCTTTACATAAATAAATAGTATTTGGTAATACATTTATAGATGAGAGTTATATGAAAAGGCTAGGTCAACATCAACAAAACAATAGATTCATTTAATTTTCCTGTGGTTGACTTATATGACCAGGATGTAGAAAACTAGAAAGAACTGTTCTTCCTCAGATATACTCCTGGGAGAGAGCATGAATGGTATTCTGAACTATCACCTGATTCAAGGACTTTGCTAGCTAGGTTTTGAGATCAGGCTTCAGTAACTGTAGTCTTGTGAGCATATTGAGGGCAGAGGAGGACTTAGTCTTTCATATGTGTTTCCTTAGTGCCTAGCAGACTATCTGTTCATAATCAGTTTTCAATGTGAATTCATTGAATGTTTATAGACAAAAGAAAATACATAATAAAACTAATCTTCATTTTAAAAGGGTAAAACATGACAACACAGAAATTTAAATAGAAATAGTATATATACATGTAAAATACAAGCTATGTTAGGACCAAATGCTCTTTGTCTATGGAGTTATACTTCCATCAAATTACATAGCAATGCTGAATTAGGCAAAACCAACATTTAGTAGTAAATCCATTCCTGGTAGTGTAAGCCACCTAAAAAAGACTTCTAGAAATATGTACTTTAATTATTTGTTTTTCTCCTATTTTTAAGTTTATTATGCAAATTTTAGAAAATAAAATTTTCTCCAGTTACACACACTTAGAATTCTAGAATCTTAAAACTGTAAGGGGCCTCCATCCCTCTTACTCATTTGTAGTCTAGGAGATCGAGACTTTGATACACCTAAGGTCATGCAGCTGGGTAGATATACAACTGTCACAAGAGTCTAGATCAGTTGGCACATGCTTTCTACACTAGATCATTAGTATTATTAGCTAATGGTCTTCTGCATTTTTTTGTTTTTGATTTCTATTGAGATATAGCCTTTACATTTGTACACAAATGTGACTATGTCTTGGCAATGCACTTCATACAGAATGACTAATCTATACTGTGATGATTTGACTCAAAAGGAGAAAAGAAATTATGTAGTTTTCAATTCTGATTCCTATTCACCTTTTGTTTATTAATGGAAAGCTTTGTGCAAAATATACATATAAGCAGAGTAAGGCTTTTAAAAATGTTCTTTGAAAGATAAAATTAAATACATGAGTTTCTAACAATTAGAAAGGAAAAAATTAAAATATGAAATGATAACAAAAGTAAACAGAAGATACTTTCAAAGCAGTGAACAAAACATTTTGACATAAGCCATAATATAAATTATAATATAAAAACATAAAAACCATAGTATAAATTGTCAGCCTTTGAGTTGGCTACAAATTCAATTTAATGACAGAAGAGAAGGGATGCTGGAGGTAAATTCTTAGGGTTTCTATCTCATAGAGTTTGCTCTTCTGGTTCTCTAGACTGCCAAAGAACATAAAGATGTATGAGGGGACCTAGCTGTAGTAAAAGCATTCCTATAACAACAAAAACTGTAAAACGGTGCCCCTCACTATTTTCTACTGAAATTTCTCTAATAGTAGAGGTATGAAATATGAAGTTAGAGAATAATGCAAAGGGGACCAATGACAGACAGCACATTTCTTTTCTCTTAAGACTCATGTGATTTTTGCATCTTACTCCATAATGTATTAGTGGTTGCGTTAATATGACAATGTCTGCAATTAAACACCAGTAAGCAAAATTGATACCTCAGAATGACTTGCAGGGCTTATCACGCAGTTTCATTTACATCCCTACCCCACTGCCATTTACTTGAGCATGAATGATACATGAGAGAGTCTTTGCCTCCCATAATCCAACTTTACACATAAATAACACAAGGCTAAAGAAAACCAGAACTCAAATTCACCATGCATAGGAGTGATAACTAAAATATTTAACAGTCAGTATAGGTGATTACTGGCCAATCAGAATACATCACTGATATATCGAAATGGATGCAGGCCACTGTGACTAACTTGTGGGTATCATTTCTATGATCACCTTAAAACCGAGTTGGGAAAATATCTATTAACTGGTCTCTCTGGTTTGAATTCTCAATATGTATCTTAATATGAAATAGCTCATTAAAACTTCATGTGTAACTATTTCAGCATTGTTGTCAGCTACTCTTTATTCCACTTCTGTACAGTATTTATTCAACCAAGCTGCTGATTTCAATGAAGGTCACTTGTTCCTTCAGGGACACATATACTCCCACCTATCCTTTAATTTTGAATGGTTTGTCAAGAAAATTTACTTTCTCTTGAGTTGAAAAGACTTGACAGGAAGCAAGAAATAGTACAGTCCTAGCCTCTTTCCAGTAACATCTGATTTCTCCATTCTCAAACTACACTTCTCAGGGAACCAGATATTTACTCTCGTCTGGGAAGATGTCGCTTATGTTTTCCTTTTACTTCCTGGTTTTCATGTGGTTGCATTTTCCAAATTCTTATCATTGAATTTATGAGAGCCTATCCAAATTTATTTTCTTTCATTTATATTCTAATAATTGAAATGTGAGATGAAAATAACATTTCACTTATGAAAAACCCTTCTCTTATTGAATCCTTCCATGTGGTAGTTATCTATTGCTGTGTAACAAATTAAAACTTAATGGCTTGAAACAAATATTTGTTTTCTCATAGTTTATGTGGCTCAGGAGCCTGGACATGGTTCAGCACAGTGTTTTTGGTCAGAATTCCTCATGAGGTGCAATCAAGGTGTAGCCCAGGGCTGTAGTCATCTATCTCAATATTCAACTCAGAAAGGGATCCACCTTAGATCCTCACTGGCTGTTATCAGGACCTATCACTTCCTTACCACATGGACCTCTCCATAGCACTGCTTACAATATTACAGTCTGTTTCCCACGGAGCAAGAAATCAGAGTGTGAGATAAAGTACCCAAAATGGAAGCCACAGGTTTGTTTGTTTGTTTTAATATATATAACCTAGTTTCAAAAGTGATGTTACCTCTGCCTACACTCATGAGGAGGGTATTATACAAAGGCATACATACCAGAAAGCAGGGATCACTGGAAGCCATTTTACAGGCTGCCTAATCCAAGTCATAAACTAGATGTTTTTAATGTCACTGCCATAAACTGGGATTCTACAGGGTCTAATGAGAGTAATTCATGGCTTTCAGTGGGGATCCATTCAGCAGAGAAAGAGATGAAATATGTATATTCTCTGTGGAAACATTCTTGATTCTTCCTTAAAGGATACTGCATGGTCCATTCCTACACAGGATAATTAAGAAAAGGTTTGAACCAATCTGGACTTCCTATTAGCCTGAGATGTGGCTACTTAGAACTCCCAATGAAGCTGGAAAACTAACAATATGTCTTTGCCTCCACATGAAGCAAATTACCCTGCCATCAGACTCAACATGAAGATAATCCTCCCTTTGGCTGCCCTACCTCAAGAGAATAAGATCATAGATTCCAGCTGGAATTCCTCTGGGCCATAGAGTGTTTTGTTCTAGATGCTGAAGGCAATCAGCCACCATTTACCCAAGACCGTCTGAGAATAAGACCTAAAAAGACTTGAAAACAATTGATTTCAATGGTAGGTACACACTGGTATCCCCTGTTCCGTATATATCTATAGATATATAGATATATACAGAACAGGAGATATACATATATATATGTATATAGAGAGAGAGAGAGACAGAGAGAGAGAAAGAGAGAGAGAGACAGAGAGAGAGAGAGAGAGAGAGAGACAGAGAGAGAGAGAGAGAGAGAGAGACACCTAGGCCCCAACTCAGGCCAATTACATCAGTGTATATGACAGGTGGCTCATGCAGTGGTATTTTAAAAATTCCCCAGAAGATTCTAATGTGCCTCTGCAGTTGAGAACTAATTAGGTAAATGCAAACAACAAAAACCAAAAAACCTCTTCAGAAACTATGCCTGCTTCTTCATCTTTGTCTCTTCTTCAAACACCTTGAAAGGCCTTATTCCCTCCCAGCCCTTCCTGCCCCTGGGTTTTCCTAGATGCCTCCGTATTTTCTGCTATGCACAACTGGGGCTCACAGGAAATGTAGGCACTAGAAAGAGAGTTACAATTGTTTTTGCATCAGAATGATTATGGAATAGAAAAAGGCATTTCATGCAAATGGACACCAAAAGCGAGCAGCAGTAGCTATTCTCATATGAGACAAAACAAACTTTAAAGCAACAGTAGCTAAAAGAGACAAAGACAGGCAGTATATAATGGTAAAGGTCTCATCCAACAGAAAAATATGACAATCCTAAACATACATGAACCTAACACTGGAGCTCCCAAATTTATAAAACAATTACTAGTAGACATAAGAAATGAGATAGACAGCAACACAATGATAGTGGGGGACTTCAATACTACACTGACAGCACTAGACAGGTCATCAAGACAGAAAGTCAACATAGAAACACTGGATTTAAACTATACTTTGGAACAAATGGACTTAACATATATATACAGAACATTTCATCCAACAACCACAGAATACACATTCTATTCCACAGCACATGGAATTTTCTCTAATATAGACCATATGATAGGCCGTAAAACGAGTCTCAGTAAATTGAAGAAAATTGAAATTGTATCACGCACTCTCTCAGATCACAGTGAACAAAACTGAAAATCAACTCCAAAAGGAATCTTCAAAACCATGCAAATACATGGAATTTAAATAACCTGCTCCTGAATGAGCATTGGGTGAAAAACGAAATCACGATGGAAATGTAAAAAATTTCTTCGAACTGGATGACACAACCTATCAAGACCTCTGGGATACAGCAAAGGCACTGCTAAGAGGAAAGTTTGTAGCCCTAAACACTGACGTCAAAAAGTCTGAAAGAGCACAAACAGACAATCTAAGTTCACATCTCAGGGAACCAGAGAAGCAGGAACAAGCCAAACCCAATCCCATCAAACAAATGAAATAACCAAGATCAGAGCAGAACTAAATGAAATTGACACAAGAACAACAACAACAAATACAAAGCATAAATAAAACAAAAAGTTGGTTATTTGAAAAGATAAATAAAATTGATAGACTATCAGCAAGATTAACCAAGAAGAGAGAAAATCCAAATAACCTCACTAAGAAATGAAACAGGGGATATTACAACTGACACCACTGAAATATTAAAGGTTATTCAAGGGTACTATGAACACCTTTTGGCACATAAACTAGAAAACCTAGAAGAGTTGGATAAACTGCTGGAAAAATACAACCCTCCTAACTTCAATCAGGAAGAATTAGATACCCCAAGCAGACCAATAAATCAAGCAGCAAGATTGAAATGGTAATTTTAAAATTTCCAAAAAAAAAAGCCGAGAACCAGACAGATTCACAGCAGAATTCTACCAGACATTCAAAGAATGTCTTCTTTCATTCAAAGAAGAAAGGATACCAATCCTTTCACACTATTCCACAAGACAGAGAAAGAAGAAACCCTCCCTGATTCATTCTATGAAGCCAGCGTCACCCTAATACCAAAACCATGAAAGAACATAACCAAAAAAGAAAACTACAGACCAATATCCTTGATGAACACAGAAGCCAAAATCCCTAACAAAATACTATCTAACTGAATCCAACAACATATCAAAAAGATAATCCACCATGATCAAGTGTGTTTCATACCAATGATACAGGAATGGTTTAACATATGCAAGTCAGTAAATGTGATACACCAAATAAACAGAATTTTAAAAACTCACACAATTATATCAACAGATGCAGAAAAAGCATTTGACAAAATCTAGCATTGCTTTATGATTAAAGCTCTCAGCAAAATAGGCATACAAGGGACATAGCTTAATGTAATAAAAGCCATCTAGGACAAACCCACAGCCACCATAATACTGAATGCGGAAAAGGTGAAAGCATTCCCTTTGAGAACTGAAGCAAGATGAGGAGACTACTCTCACCACTCCTCTTCAACATAGTACTGGAAGTCCTAGCCAGAGCAATCAGACAGAAGAAGGAAATAGAGGAAATCCAAATCGGTAAAGAGGAAGTCAAACTGTCACTGGTTGCTGATGATATGACCTTTCTCCTTGAGAACCCTACGGACTCCTCTAGAAAGCTCCTAGAACTGATAAAAGAATTCAGCAAAGTTTCCAGATACAAGATTAATGGACACAAATCAGTAGCTCTTCTATACATCAACAGCTACCAAGCAGATAATCACATCAAGAACTCAACCCCTTTTACAATAGCTGCAAAAAACAAACAAAAATAAAACAACAAAACTTAGGAATATACCTAGGAAAGGAATCAAAAGACCTCTACAATGAAAATTACAAAACAATGCTGAAAGAAATCATAGAGGGAGCCAAGCATGGTGGTGCATGCCTATAATCCCAGCTACTCGGGAAGCTGAGGCAGGAGAATCACTTGAACCCAGTAGGCAGAAGTTGTAGTGAGCCAAGATCACACCATTGCACTCCCACCTCAGCGACAAGAGCGAAACTCCCTCTGAAAAAAAAAAAACAAAAAACAAGAAAGAAAAGAAATCATAGATGACACAAACAAATGGAAACGCATCCCCATGCTCATGGATGGGTAGAACCAATATTGTGAAAATTACCATTCTGTTAAAGGCAATCTACAAATTCAATGCAATCCCCATCTGAATACCACTGTCAATCTTCACAGAATTACAAAAACAATTCTAAAATTAATATGGAACCAAAAGAAAGCCATGTAGTCAGACCAAGGCTAAGCAAAAAGAACAAACCTGGAGGCATCACATTACTTGATTTCAAACTGTACAATAAGGCCATAGTTACCAAAACAGCATGGTACTGGTTTAAAAATAGGCACATAGACCAATGGAACAGAAGACAGAACCCAGAAATTAACCCAAATACTTACAGCCAACTGATCTTCGACAAAGTAAACAAAAACATAAAGTGGGGAAAGGACACCCTTTTCAACACATGATTTTGGGATAATTGGCGAGCCACATGTAGGGGAATAAAATTGGATTCTCATCTCTCACCTTATACAAAAATCTACTCAAGATGGATTAAGAACTTAAACCTAATTCCAGAACCATAAAAATTCTACAAGATAACACTGGATAAACCCTTCTAGACATTGGTATAGGCAAGGATTTCATGACCAAGAACCCAAATGCAAATGCAATAAAAACAAAGACAAATAGCTGGGACTTAATTAAACTAAAGAGCTTCTGTATTGCAAAGGAAACAGTCAGCAGAGTAGACAACCCACAGAGTAGGACCCCTGACCCTGACCCCTGACCCTGACCCTTAACCCCTGACCCTGACCCCTATCCCCTGACCCTAACCCCTAACCCCTAACCCCGGACCCTTAACCCTAACCCCAACCCTCACCCTCACCCTAACCCCTAATCCCAAACCACTAACCTCTCTTAACCCCTAACTCTAAACCTTGACTCCTAACCCTTAACTCTGACCCTAACTCCTATCTCCAACTCCTAACCCTAAACTTAACCCCTAACCCCTAACCCTAACACCAACCTTAACCCTAGGTTCGTTACTACGTTTGTATTGACTATGTCAATGTTGATTGTTATGATCGCTGTCTTAGGACTGCATGGCAATGAGGGGATTGCGGATCTTATATTAATATTTTTGTATTGAGGCAGTGCATTAGCATTACAGGTGCTTGTTACATGAGCAATGGGGGTGTCATATTTTGGGTGTCATGTCTGCATTAGGAATGCTGCATTTGTCTTCCGAGGCTGCGGTGTGGATCTTGCACTGTGGCCACCTCGCCTTGGCTGGGGAGAACCTCAGTGGGCAGGATTCAGAGGGGCTTTTGGTTTCCCGTTTTCCACACTGAACCCTTCTAACTGGTCTCTGACCCTGATTATTCAGGGCTGCAAACAGGAAGGATTTTATTCACTGTCGATGTGGCCCCGAGTTGTCCCAAAGCGAGGCAGTGCCCGCAAGGTCTGTGCTGAGGAGAACACTGCTCTGCCTTCGCGGTGTCCCCCGGGGTCTGTGCTGAGCAGAACGCAGCTGCGCCCTTGCGGTGCCCCCGGCCTGCCTGCCCGCCCAGGTCTGTGCTGAGGAGAACACTGCTCTGCCTTTGCTATATCTCCGAAGTCTGTGCAGAGGAGAACTCAGACTGGGTAGCTGATGAATGGCAGCCCCTCCTGCCTGAATGCCCTCTATTGCTGGGCATTGCTGCACAGCACCTTTTTCCTGGCCTTGATACTTACTTAACAATCTTTTAGAGAGCTCCACGCCTAACACTGAATCTTAAAATGTGACATTCTTCCTATAAAATCAATAGTTAAACCACATTTTGTAAATTCATACCAAAATAGAAACCCAGGAAAAAAAGCACCCCTTTTGTCCTCTATTTTAATATTGAGGGAAAGGGGGCTGGGCTAAAAGGAGGGGCTGGGCTAAAGGGAACGGCTGCCCTTTCTGTGTGTGGAAAGCTATAATTTAAATATGCACACCAGATTTTCAAGCAGCACACTCTAAAGCATCAGCCCTGTTATTCGGATGATGGAGTTTGCAGACTTTCTGTTTGCCCTCCTCTTGCTTTTCCCACCTTTGGGGCTTTTCACTGTCCCCAGAAACCCAACCTTAGAATCGAGAAAGAAGGCAAAGACCGTATCTAATAGACTCATAAGCTCCTTATTAATAATAGTGCAGTAAACTGTAAATGGGGTAGGTGCCTTTTTTTGCAAAACAAAGTTTCTAGATTCTCTGTGTTGCATTTAGCCAGGCCCTCATTTCTAACCACAGGGTAGATAATCAAGTTAACAAAGACCGTGTTTTGTCCTTCTATTTCCATATGGACGTCATGTTTCACACCTGCACTCCTGTCTGCTCGGTTCCACAAAGGGAGAGTAACCACTGAGTGCATTTTAAATGTTCTTTGACTGCTTGCGTTTTCAAAAGCACAGCACACGAGCATCTCGGTCAAGATGAGCTGGTAGGACCTCTCCTGACACCCTATTCCCTCACAGTGGACTTCTCACTGGAAACCTCCACTTTTGCTGCTTAGCTCAGTGTGTCTCTGCAAATAGGCATGTTTAAGCAAAGAATAAATGCCTAAGGCGATGCAGGTGGGTAGCAGGGGAGAGTCAGGGAGACAAAAAGAACAGTAGCACTTACATGGAGCTCTGCCACCTTTTGGGCTAACATGGTCATGAACAGATCAGGAACCTGAGGCAATCAAAGGACTTCACCCCACAAAGCCAGGGCACTCTCAGGAGCTGGAAAACCCAGGAGAATTTCCACATATTCCTGAGAGTTCCTCGTGTATTACATTTAGTGCCTCATTAGCAGGAATGGGTCCTTCTGTGGCTTCACCAGACTGTTTTGCAGTAGAAAGAGGACAGACCAAGGAGCCCCAGTCCCACCTGTGACCTCAGGCAGTCACCTGACACCTCTGAGCCTCAGTTTTCTCATCTGTTCAGTGGGGATGGTATATTTCTCCTTACAGGGCTGTGGAAAGGACAACATAATCTTACACAGAAAAAGTAGTACTAAGCTAACATTGGTTGAGTGCCTGTTACATTCTACACAACACGCTAAGTACTTTGCATATTTTGTCTCATTGAATTCTGATGACAACCCTGTGAAGTAGGAACTCTTACTATCCCCCATGCTATGGATGCAGAAACTGGGGCTCAGAGCAGTTAAGTACCTGGCCAAAGGCCAGAAAGTCAACTAGAATTGATGTGTCCATTTTCATTCATTCATTCATTCATTCATCATTTATTGAGTACCTGTTCCATGCCAGGCAATGAGAAGCAAATCACAAATACTCCCTGCCCCATGGCACTGACAGTCTTGTTACTGCAAAGTACAAGGTGCAGAGTAAATGGAAGTCAAATCAGATTCCAACTTCTACTCAACTCCCAGTAGGCCCCAGACTAAACTCTCCAGAACAATGGTACTGCTCCTGTGGTTTTGCCTGGTGCTCACGATTGAGACATACTCAAAGAAGAGACTGCTGGCTCTGCAGGTCCTCCAGGGACAGAAGCCAGGAATGTTGGCCAATACAGAAACATCATAAACATTTTCCTTGTATTTGATGCATTCCTGGACCCATAGATCTGAAAGCAACCTTGAGAATGCATTGAATTTATTTCTCTGCCTCTGAGGAAGATTACATTTGAACTTTGCGTGACAGAGATCCAGCTAGGGAATCTTCACCTTAAAAACCTGGCTAAACAAAGCTCGTATTCATAAACAGGTGAACTTAAGGGCATCCCCATGCCTTTAAATAGTGAACACTCTGGTGCATTTTAAGCAGGACTGATTCAGAGTATTCTGTTAGCACACAGTTTTCAGGAACGCAAAATATACCTGTGCCCAGCATCTTAAGTCTTTTAAAAAGTACATGATGCCTTTCTCTCTGTTCACTTACAAGCTCACACCTTTAAAAGCATTTGTTTGGAAGTCCTTCCTTAAATCTAACCTGAATCCAACCTGCTGTGCTTAAGGTTACCTCAGTAATCTTTCTAATACAACCCAAGAGAGAAGGACTGGAGGGAAGAATTTAAGACCCCCATGAGATCAGGAGCAGACTCCTAAGTTAGTTGTATCACTTGTGGCTAAATGTTGGCATCATTTCCCTAATTTTTCCTAGCCACTCCCAGGCACTCCAACTGACTCTGAGAATTTTCTTCTTGGACACACTTAAAGAAGCATCTGAAATTTGTGCCATGCAGCTTAGCACTTACTCAACAAGGATGAATCTCAGAGACCATCAAGTTTTGCCCTTGCAGGAGAGAAGAGGAAACTGAGATTCAGAGAACTGTGACTTAATCAAGGACACATAGCAAATCTGTGGCAAAGCTGGGAAGGTGACCCAAACTCCAGACCCCAAGCCCGGTGCTTTTTTTTTCCCAGATCTATGTCTCCCCCACATCTGACTCTGTTTCCCTGAGATCCAGAGCCATGCCCTGTTCCTTTTTAGGACTCTCAGGACCCAGGCTTAGGCACATTGGTTGTCCAAAGAGCACTTGGCTTGCTCTGACTTGAGCAGTACAATGAGCTATGTCTTAGTTTCAGGCAAGACCACCTTGACCATGGGACATGAAAAGGCACTCTATGGGGCCTCTACTATGATGTAGCAGGGACTGTGTTAGCACATTGCTATAGCCCTGGGAAGCAAGAATTCTTAGCGCCCATTGCCCAGATGAAGAAACTCACTTTCAGAGAGGGTAAAGAATGTCTCTATGGTACCACAGCTATATAGTGGCTAGGCTGGAATTCAAAACCAGGTTTGCCTCCCTCCTTCTCCTGTATGATACTGCTTCATAAACAGTCCCCAGAACCTTAATGACCAGGTGGAACGAACCAACAAGGTCATACTGAAATTGTGCACCAGTGCCCTAATGACCAAGAGAAAATACATTTCATTCAATTCAAAGGTATAAAGATGTAAGGTAGAAGCCACCAACTGTGGACATGGAGGAGCCTCAGAGTGACAGCACCTGCTGTACAGGGGCTCCTCCTCCTCTCTTCCCTCGCAGTTTCTCTCTCCCTTCCTTTAACACTTTTTGACTATGCCAGCCACACAGTAAGTGCTCAATAAGTGTTTGGGCCCATAACCTTCCTATGGGAAAGCCCCTTCACATTCTGAACATGGCCTGGCACTGTCCAGATGCCCTTCTGTCCTGTGTGGTCCTGGGCAGGGGCATCTCCTTCTCTTCCAGGACCGCTCTGAACCCTAACTTGATGGCAGCTGCCTGGCAATCTCATCATCCTCCTGACATGGCCATGTAGCTTCTCAGCTTCCATCATTCCCGAAAGTCTGCAAGGTTATGGGGTTGCCTTGCTCCAGAGGACACAAAATCGCTTAGCTCTGCTTGGATTTGCTCTTGGCTAGTGGAGACCTGTGACTGCTCTTCCGCTCCCTTAAGCCTTCCTCATGGAGGTTTGCTGAGGCACAGTCTGCGATTGATTCCTCATGCTCCTGCTAGGTTTTAACAGCTGGTGAAAACGTCTGCTCATATTTCACTCACACTCCCCTGGCTGCGGGTTCAAGTCACTGTTGATTTGGTCATTGGGTTACACACACGTGCAGCCTGGGTGGACCTGTATGAGTCTTCCCAGCATCAGCGGCCTTGACCTCTCATGAGGTCACTCCCCTAGGCTTTGAGAACCACTCCTTGAATATCATCTTGGAACGTGTAAAACAAACAACAAGAAGTTTGAAAGGGCTCAGGACTCTGCATTCGAAGAATCAAACTATACTATCTTCTGGGCAAGTCACTCCCCTCCTTGCACATGAGTTATTCCATTCATAAAAGGGAAGAACAGGGATAGATAAGCTTATAGGTCCCTTCTGCACCCAGGCTCTGCCTGATTCTGCTGAACCACAACTTCGGGAGGGTGGCCAAGAGGTCTTTCTGGTCCCTGCTAACCGCTTTCATCTATTCCCTTAACCTGAGGTCTGAAAACACTTTTTTTTTTTGGCTTCAAAATACAAAAAGAGAAAACTGAAAAATCGAAATAGATAAAACTTTAATTAAATGTCTACATAATGGAATGTTATGAAAACATCATTAATTGTTAAGGTTGATGTTCATACAAATTGTATTACACTTAAAAACAATTTGTTCCTTAGAATTACTCACTTTGAAAGGGTTTTCAAATAAGTCCAGCGATTGCTAAGGCCTCATAGCCATGAGTTAGTCACAGCCAACCACAAGCAAAATCATTAAAACCTCTTTTAAACATACTACAGCAAATAATAATAATAATTAACGTGAAATGTGGGTGACTTTCAGTATGTTTGATAAAATGTGGGTTGAAATCTCCAAAAGGAAGAGTGTTCAGGGTCTTCGAAAGTCTTAGGATTACTGTAGAACCAGAGTATAGAATATGCACTCATATTTATAAATCACTTACTCTGTGCCAGGCTCTTCTGAAGCCCTTCCCATGCATTAACTCACTTAATTGGTGAGACAATTCTTGAGGTAGACACAATCACCATTCCCATTCTACAGGTGAGGAAACTGACTAAGCAAGTAAGTGGCACAGCTAGAATGGAAATCAATGGCACCAGGGCTCATGTTCTCAGCCACCTTACCACATACAAAGCTTGCCATACCGGGTGTTTCCCCAGGAGAAAACAAGTGCTGGCAGGTTAAGAAGGGAGGGAGGTACATCTCCCTAATGAGGAGTGCACTTGACACCGCATTAAATGGAACCCATTCCTCACTCGGCTCTACTGCTACTTGCTAACTCCTCTGTGGTTCTCTTCTGCCCACAGAGGTCTCCTCTGTAGCTGACTCTCAGCCTCGCCTAATGCTATTAATAATAAAGAGCTGATGTTATTGAGAGCTCCATCAGCATTTTATACAGGACTTAATCTCATTCAATCCCCATGACCTCCATTTCATAAACAAGGGAATTAGGGGTTTAGAGAACTGAAACAATTTGCCCACAGTCACATAGCTCTCAGAAATAGCAGAAGCCAGGATTCACACTCCAATCTTATTCTAAAGCCCAAATTCTCTCTTTTTTTTTTTTTTTTTTTTTGAGACGGAGTCTTGCTCTGTCACCCAGGCTGGAGTGCAATGGCACCATCTCGGCTCACTGCAACCTCTGCCTCCCAGGTTCAAGTGATTCTCCTGCCTCAGCCTCCTGAGTAGCTGGGATTACAGGTGCCTGCCACCAGGCCCAGCTAATTTTTTGTATTTTTAGTAGAGATGGGGTTTCACCATGTTGGCCAGGCTGGTCTCAAAATTCTGACCTCGTGATCCACCCACCTCAGCCTCCCCAAGTGCTGGGATTACAGGTGTGAGCCACCACGCCCGGCCCCAAATTATCTTTTAATTATAAAGATATACATATTGTTTAAACAATTCAATAAATAAGTATACTGAATAACAAAGTGAAGTCTTCCCTTTACCACAATCAACCTACTGTTCTCTCTCTAGCTGAGGCTCTCTTCCTACGTTCCACTGTCCCAGACTTCTGCAAAGTATTTATGTATCTATTTAGGTATCTGTCCATCTTTCCATTCCTCTCAATTATATATTCTGGTGATTTCACTCTCCATGTGGCAACTCTACATCCAGGATCAAAACGGCATCAAAGGAAGCTTGGAACAGTGACAACCCCTACCTGAGATGTCTCCATTCTAGGGACAAGGCTGCCTGGTGCCTGATATCCATGAGATTAGGAAAAGTAGGTGGGGTCCTGTCCACCCCTTCTACTCCCGAATGCTTGGCAGGGTTTCTGTGGCTAACATGCCAGTTGTATCGACTCCTGCACAGTCTCATGTGAAGTGCCACACTACATTCTCAGCCTGGAAGGTTTCAGGGCTCAGCTGGCTCAGATTCCATGTGTGGGGAGCATTAAGAAAAATAGGACGCCTGTATAAGACTAGTGGCAAAAATCTGACTCAGTGCTACTTCTCTGTTTGTCCTTTACTTAAAAGGAGAACCATAATTAAAATGATCCAGAAAAGAGAACCAAGCAGGAGACTGAGTTGCTTGGGGAAAGGACCATGCTGCATTGATTTCTACATGACCAATGGCAGCAGTGCATTGGATACACAACAGGTTCTCAATAAATTGTTAAATGGATAAGTTGATAGAATAAAAAACAAGGTCTCTTCCCAGTGCTGCATGCAAAAAAGCTGAGAGTGAATTCTTATTTGCAAAGATGAGAGATTTTTAGTCTTCTGATGGCTGTTTCTTCCTCTCTGTTTCCTTTGCCACAGTTTAGGGGCAAAAAAAAGTTTCCATCTCTCAGAAATGGTAGGAGAAACCCTTGGGGCTTAGCTAACAAATCAGGCTCTCTCTTTCCAATGTTGTGAGAATAGAAATATTTCACCATCAGCACCAACAATGTCATTTGCATAAGGAAGTGACTTCCTGGCTGAGAGATGGTCAGAATAACATAGAGCCTAGGAGTGAAGGCAGTGAAGTTTGTGAGCCTAGGGCTCTGGTTCTGGTGTCTGCTTCGTGGCTGTGTGTTCTTGGGCAAGTTTCCTACATTTTCTGCTTCTCAGTTTTGTCATCCATAAAATAACAACACTACCTGCCTCAAATAGTGTGTGGGAGAGGCTTAAACAAGCTAATGTAAGTCAAATCTTGAGCACAATCTCTGGTGTAGCTATACATGTTTGTGTATATATCAGAAGCTCAAAATTATACCATTAGTATTAACAACATACTCTGGACCCTCATCATAATGCCATTCTCAATATCCCAACACTTGATTTCTATTGACAACTCCTAGGCTCAACTGTTCCTCCCACCTCGGCTTCCCGAGTAGCTGGGAATACAGCCACCATGGCTGGCTAATTTTTAATATTTTTTTTTGTAGGGACAGGGTCTTGCTATGTTACCCAGGCTGGTCTCAAACTCCTGGCCTCAAGAAATCCTCCCACCTGGGCCTCCCCAAGTGCTAGGATTTACAGGCATGAGCCACCATGCCAAGCTCCCTTCCTCCCCTTTGTTCTCCTAACCCCATCTCAGCATCTGCCCCTGAGGACCAATGCAACAGGGCAATCAGTACATCCATGGACTTCCCAACAGTCCTGTGGTGGACTAACCCAGGGGCAATGGTCACTGTCCCCTCTGGTGCATTCTTTGTCCCCATCAGCCTAGTAAGCTCCAGGGGCTGGCAGCTGGCACAGAGTACGAGGCTGCACTCCTTGACCTTTCTATGCTGCACACAGTCCTGTGCCCATCCTGTCCTCAGATCTGCCGGGACCATGACCAACCTGCCAAGAGCGTGGGAATTGGTATGTGACCCAGCTCTAGGAGGAGGTGGAGCAAGCGAATGTAGGGGAAGCTGCTCACCCAGTAGGTTTAGAGGGAGGGTGGGGTGGGGGCGCAGCAGGACCAGGCAGGTGAGGGTGTGCGGGTGAGGGTGTGCCAGTGTGGGTAGGGGTGTGTGGGTGGGGGTGTGCAGGTGGGGGTGTGTGGGTGAGGGTGTGTGGGTAGGGGTGTGTGGGTGGGGGTGTGCAGGTGGGGGTGTGTGGGTGAGGGTGTGTGGGTAGGGGTGTGTGGGTGATGGTGTGCGGGTGAGGGTGTGTGGGTGAGGGTGTGCTGGTGAGGGTATGTGGGTGAGGATGTGTGGGTGAGGGTGTGTGGGTGAGGGTGTGCGGGTGAGGGTGGGGGTCTGTGGGTGGGGGTGTGTGGGTGGGGGTGTGTGGGTGTGGGTAGGGGTGTGTGGGTGATGGTGTGTGGGTGAGGGTGTGTGGGTGAGGGTGTGTGGGTGAGGGTGTGCGGGTGAGGGTGGGGGTCTGTGGGTGGGGGTGTGTGGGTGGGGGTGTGTGGGTGTGGGTGAGGGTGTGTGGGTAGGGGTGTGTGGGTGGGGGTGGGCAGGTGAGGGTATGTGGGTTAGGGTGTGAGTGCTGTTTGGCTCTTCTGGGTGGGGCTGGATGAATGTTTGGGCATTCATTTGCAGCTGTCACATGGCCTGGCTGCAGGTTTGGGCAGAAGCCAGGCAGGTGGGCTGTGTCAGGCACAGCTAGAAACTGTGCCAAGGAAGCAGACCAGAGCAGGGGCCAAGGGAAACCTCTGCCTTAGCAGAAGATACTGGGGAGACGGGATCAATCAGGGAGGTCTTTCAAGGCACATGGTGCTTCATGGAGCCAGGGCCCAGGACAGGGAGGGCTGTAACCCTGGCTTGCCTGATTGGCTGAGCACAGACAGATAGAAGAGGGTGTGGGCAGCCCGCTAGGTGGATGCCTAAGTGAGGAAGGAATGGGTGGCCAGGTGACTGAGACCCCCAAGACCAGGACCCCACTGTCAGGTCTGTGGCTTCCAAATGCCTGTGGGAAGTGTTCCCCTTTGGACACTGAGGCCATCAGCTTCAGCTTCACACACTTTTCCAGACAAAGTCCCGTGGGTAACCTCAAAAGTCACTTCTGGCCTTCCCCAGAGGGGAAAGGAGAGGGGTGCCTGTGGGCAGGTGACCCTCAGTGCTGGTGGAGGGCACAGCAGAGAGACTGCCTGCATGTGGGAGGCCCCCAGCAAACCTTGCCCAGACGTCACCCCTCATTTGAGGCAAACTGTAAAATTATTACAATTTAGGCCAGGTGCAGTGGCCCATGCCTGTAATCCCAGCACTTTGGGAGGCCATGGCAGAAGGATTGTCTGAGCCTGCAGTGAGCTATGACTACACCCCTGCACTTCAACCTGGTCAACAGAGGAAGACACTGTATCTAAAATAAATAGGCTTGGCGTGGTGGCTCACTCCTGTAATCCCAACACTTTGGGAGGCCAAGGCAGGTGGATCACCTGAGGTGAGGAGTTCGAGACCGGCATGATCAATATGGTGAAATCTCATCTCTACTAAAAACACAAAAATTAGCAGGTCGTGGTGGCCCGTGCCTGTAATCCCAGCTACTCAGGAGGCTGAGGCAGGAGAAATAGCTTGAACCCAGGAGGCAGAGGTTGTGGTGAGCCAAGGTCAGGCCACTGCACTCCAGCCTGGGCGACAGAGTGAGACCCCACCTCAAGAAAATAAATAAGATGGGAAAGCTATGTTCCTAACATTTTTCAAATGATAGTTCATACTAAAGAATGTTACCAATACTAATGCACAAAGCATTTTATAACTTTTAGACTATTAATAAAAGGTAAGACATGAAAACTGAAGTATTTGTAATCATGCTTAATACTGGAAGTTCCTATACCTGCAATGTAGCAGCTAATTATACAAAAATTTAATAAATGACAAAATAAAATTTTGCAAACAGATTTGTAAAAACCAGAAAGAAATTTGTATTGGCAATTAATGTAACATAATTAAAAATAATTTATTATGGTCATCTGCTAAATGCTAATTAATGTAAAATGTTAAAAGATTATTTTAATTATGACATCTTAACTTTTAATGGCTTTAAATATTATAAATATAAAAAATGGGTTTCTAAATTTAAAAGAAGAATGACTAAATTTTTCAGAATTATTTCATATTTCTTGTCATACAACATAAGAACACCATCCATGTTTCCTTTTAGATTAGGAACCCTCCCTTATTATCTCACTGAAAGGAGAATGCTGGAAGGTGCTAGTAAGATGACTGTCTAAGGACTCCAGAACTGAAGAAACTGTTTTGTGGCAATGCATGTCACTTCCCTAACTCAACTGGAAAAGGAGACAAAATCCTAGTGTTTCCAACCCTCAAGCTAGCAAGAAAACACAGCCCAGGTAAGCTCATCTCTTCTCCAATGGAGCTGGAGTCTACTCAACAAGAGGCGACCATTTAGAATAGAATTGTTCAGAAATTTGCTAACAAGAAGCAGCCAACATAGACACATTCTCCTTAAATCTTAAATTCCCTTTTCCCCCACTAGGGTGCCTGAGGGGCATGTAGCAAAAGTGATCCCAACCACACCATGCAAACTAGCCAGGAAACCTTTTTGCCTTCACACATCTGAGAGTCCATGAGAAGCCAGAGACAACACGGAGGCAGCAGAACACCAACAGAAGAGTCCCAGCATCACTTCCTGGCCATAGAAGCCCTCCTGAGCAGCAAGCAGAACAGAATCTGCTACAGCAATCAGCCTGCCAGAGAAGCCTCTGCCCCTGTGGCCTAAGGTTCCACTTTCCCCAGGTGACACCATGGGCAGGTGGGCTGAAGAAGTGGGAAGGTCAAATCAACTGGCCCAGGAGGATGCCTCTTTGATGATACAAGTGGTACTGGTCTAAGCCTCCCCTCTTCCACAGGGGAAACTAGGTGGCCCAAAGGGTGCCCAGAGGCAGGGGACCTGCCACAGCAGCCACCCTCCTGAGAGGTTCCCTTTCTTCCCCTTGGTGAATTCCCTCCAACACACAGCTTGCCAAGAAAGCACCCTTTGTCTTACATGGGGGGATCCCACAACACCAAAACCCAGGAAAGAAGCCTTTTGTCCCTTAAGGTTTATCACAACCAAAAACAAAAAGATACACAAATAGTAAGCCCCTAAATTCTGTTAAGAACGAAACAATGCTGCCACTCACACCTGGCTCAGATGCCAGCAGAAGGAGGGCACCCTCCAGAGACTGCAGGAGAAGGGGGAGGACTCCTCCTTGCCCTGGCTGCACCTCCACCATCACTGAGGCCTGTGGTACAGAACCAGCAGCTTCTTACACACCCCAGGCCGGGCCGGGCCCCAAAGCCCTCCTACTCCCCCTTCCTGGCCCCTAGACTTGCTGCTGCTGCCACCATTAGCACCGACGCCAAAGGAACCAGCGCTGCAGTCACCCTCCATGCACCTGCCCACCCTCCAAGGCTCCTACCACTTGGCCTCCACAGGTACCCTCCTACCGCTCCTGTTGAGCTGCTGTCTCCATCACCATGGCTGCCACAACCATAGGAGATGAATCACAGAGCTGTGCCATCTTCAGGCTCCAACCTCCAGCTCACCACAGGGGACACCTCCTTCATCAGCCTGGCTTGGAGCAGCTGGGCAGACAATGCCAGAAAAACCTACAACAGGATGCAGAAAGTGACAGTGTTAGAGCCTCACCTTGTCATGCTGGCCACTGGGTGGCTGGGGCCAGTTTTGGCGAAGGCACTCACACCCACCCTCCAAAGTCCAGCCTCTCCTCCTAGACCAAGCTGGCCTCCTGACCTGGGGTGGGGACTGGAGACACCACAGTACCCGGGGCTCCCTGGGGCGCAAGAATAGCAGAAACTCAGACCCAGCCAGTCCTCCCCACCCAAGTACCAGTTCCCATTCCTGACTCCTCCACCCACAGGACCCTGAGCCCCCGTGGTGCCCACTACTCCATGCCTGGGGCTCCCAGATGGTCTCCACAACACAGAGCAAGAGGGCAAGGGCCGGGTAACCATGGTGGGTGCGAGGGCCCTGCGGTGGTCAGAGGATTGCCGTGAAAACTCTGTGCACCCTCTGCACTCCAACACGAGCAGAAGTTGTTCACCCTCTAGAGCCTTGAGTCCAGGAAGAGGAGAAGGGCCCCTTCCTCAGAGGCCACCACTGTCATGGCCACCTCCACAACCTGCTGCTGGCAGCAGCAGTGCAGCCTCCCCCCATACCACCCCTAACCTGCCCCCCCCCACCACAAGCTTAGCCCCCGGATTGTGCCCACAACACACCCAGAGACTGCTGCAGGCAGTGTAACCCTGATAGCACCCCCAAACCACACCTGGTGGACACTTGATAATGTCCACAACCCATCCCTGCCACGGGTGTTGCAGCACCAAATAGTGCCCCATCAAACCCGCCCCCCACCCGGACCACAAGCAGCACAGCCCCAGATAGCGCCCCCAATCTGCTCCTGTCGCGGGCAGTGAACGCCCGGGGTACTGCACCCAACCAACCCCCCGACTCCACCTTCCCCTTTCCCCCATGGACAATGCAACATTTGACAGCTCCCCTAAAGCACCCCCAACTGCCTGCCGGTTGGCATTGTTGCTGACATTGTAGCTCATGATAGCTAACACAACCTGCCCCCTGCATCAGCCAGTGCAGCAGCTAATAATTCCCCTAATCCCCTGCCACCCGCCGCTGGCAGTGCACAACAGCACACACAACCTGCCTCCAACCGCCTGCCACCTTAGGCAGTGTAGACCCTGAAAGTGCAGTGAACCTGCCCCACTGCCAGCAATTCAATGCCCGATAGCGCCACCCACTAGCCCCCTGCGGCAGGCAGTGCAGCTCCAAAAGCACACCAAACCCACTCCCCCACCACCCCACAAGCAGGCAGTGCAGCTGCAGAGAGCGCACCTACCCTGCCATCTTTCTACTACTTTAACAGAGATGCAGTCTCCGTTGCCATCACCAACCGCAACCAGGCAAGCCGTGGTGGCCAAGGCTCCAGCTGCCAGCATTGGGCACGGTCCCCACCTTCTCCTAGACCTCTAGCTGGTCAAGAGCAACTCCAGCTGCCAGCCACCCTCCTACAGCTCAGGCTGCACTCCTACCGCCCCGGCTGCCATCTTACTGCTCCAGCCTCCTGCCTACCACTCCGGCCATGATCTTACTGCTCCAGTCCCCCTCCTACCGCTCAGGCCGCCCTCCTACCACTCAGGCCACCCTCCTAACACTCCAGCCACGCTGCCATCTCTGTTGCCACCACCATCCAGAGTGAGACGAGCCACAGTGTTACAGGCTCCAGCCTCCAGCTCCCCCTTCTCCTGGTCCTCTAAGCCGGGAACAGAGTAGCTTGGCTGGAGATACTGGAGAGCCTAAACTGGCATGAGGCCTCCTCAGCATGCACGTGGGGTTACGCACATGGTTTCTGGACTACATGTTCTGATTGGGTGAGAGAAAACCTCTAGGCCTTCTCTGATTGGACTTTATTTTCATACTCTGATTGGTTGTCCTAAGACTTTCTTTCATCCAATCAGAACATGATAACAAAGTCCAATCAGAGTAGGCCTCCGGGCTTTCTCTTATCCAATCCTGGAACGTGTAGTCCAGGAAAGGCATATTCATAACCTCAGTACATAAATGGTGCTGAAGAAGAGTCAGGCTATTCCAGGTTCTTCTGTATCTGCTCACCGAGCTGCTCCGAGCCCGGCTTAGAGGACCAGGACAGACTGGAGGTTGTAGCCTGTGGCACCATGGCTGGCCTCCCTGCAGTTGGTGGTGACAGAGACTGTAGTGTGGCTGGAGCAGTAGGAAGGGGAAAATAGTTTTGGGATAGATGAAAGGGTACAGAGGGTGGTTAGTGCCAAAAGGAAAAAAGGATGGCGAGCTGGAGAAGGCATTGCATAAAGACGGTGAGGAAAAGATGTTGGGAAAAAAAAAATTGGGAGTAGATGGAGGGGGAAAAACAGGGTGGTGAACAGGAGGGACAGAAGGTTTCACAGAAAGATGGTAGGGAAAAAGTTTTTGGGTAGATGGAAGGGGGTAAGAGAGGGTCATGAGTGGGGAACAGAGATGAGCAGGAAGGAGAGAAGGTTTGCAAAAATACGGTGGGGAGAGAAGAAAGGGAAAGAAGACTGTAGGTAAAAAGATTTTGAGTAGATGGAGGGGGGAAAAGAGTGACAAGTGGAAGGAGAAAAGAGGGTGCAGAGAGGGAGGGGGAAGAGAGAGTGGCGAGCAGGAGGGAGAGAAGGTTTTGTGAAAAGACAGTGAGGAGAGAAGCTTTTAGGTAGATGGAGAGGGAAAAGAGGGTGGCCAGTGGGAGAAGGATAAAGAGGGTGGCGAGGAGGAAAGTGAAAAGGTTTTGCGAAAAGACGATAGGCAGAAAAGAAAGTGTAGAAAGAAAAGACAGTGGGTAAAAAGTGTTTGGGTAGATGGAGGGAGAAAAGAGGGTGGCAAGTTGGAGGAGAATAGAAAGTGTGGCCAGAGGGAGTGGGGAAAGAGGACTGGGAAAAAGGCAATGGGGAAAATAGTTCGGGGTAGATGGAAGGCAAAAAGAGGGTGGCAAGCAGGACAGAGGAAAGAAAGAGGGTGAGCGGGAAGCGGGGAAGGCTTTGTGAAAAGGTGGCAGGGAAAAATTGGGGAGGTAGATGGGTTAAAAGAGCGTGGTGAGCAGGAGTAGAGAAGAGGCTTTGCAAAAAGACGGTGGGAAAATGTTTTTGGTAGATGGAGAAGGGAAAGGGTGGCAAGGAGGATGGGAGAAAAAGACGATAGGGAAACAGTTTTTGGGTAGATGGAAGGGGAAAGAGAGGGTGGCGAGCAGCAGGAGTAGGGAGAAGGCTTTGGGAAAAGATGAGGGAAATGTTTTTGGGGAGATGAAGGAGCAAAAGAGGATGATGAGAGCGGGAGGTGGAAAAAAGTCTGGCCAGGGAGAGGGAGAAAAGACGGTGGGGAAAAGTTTTGGGGTAGATGGGTGGGGAAAATGGAAGTGAGCGGTAAAGTATAGAAGGCTTTGCAAAAAGAGTGGGAAAAAAATGGTGGGGAAAAAGTTTTGGGGTAGATGGAGGAAGAAAAAGGGTGGTGAGAGAAGGAGCCAAAGTTGGTCGGGAAAAAAATTCTTCCTGTTACTGATTTTTTAATACTCTTCCACTCTGGTCAGAAAAAATAATTGATATGATTTCAGGGTTTTTTTGTTTTGTTTTGGTTTGGTTTTGTTTGGTTTTTTGAGACGGAGTCTTGCTCTGTTGCCCAGGCTGGAGTGCAGTGGTGTGATCTTGGCTCACTGCCACCTCCACCTCCCCAGTTCAAGCCATTCTTTTGACTCAGCCTCCTGAGTAGCTGGGATTACAGGAATGCACCACGACGCCCAGCTAATTTTGCATTTTTAGTTCTAAATGGGGTTTCTCCATGTTGGTCAGGCTGGTCCCGACCTCTGTTGATTGGCCCACCTCTGCCTTCCAAAGTGCTGGGATTACAGGTTTGAGCCACCGCACCTGGCAAGGATGTTGAATTTTTATTGAATGTTTTTTTCTGCATCTATTGAGATAATCATATGATTTTTGTTTTAAATTCTGTTTATATGGTAAATCACATTTATTGATTTGCATATGTTAAATAGTCCTTGCATCCCAGGAATAAAACCCATGTAATCATGATGAATTACATCTTTCATATGCTGATGGATTTGGTTTGCTAGCATTTTGTTGAGGATATTTGCATCTATGTTCATCAGATATTGGCCTGTAGTTTGTTGTTGTTGTTTCCTTGCTAGATTTTAGTGTCAGGATGATACTGGTTTTGTAGAATGAGTTAGAGAGGAATTCCTTCTCCTCAATGTTTTAGAATGGTTGCAGTAAGATTGATACCATCTATTTTTTTGTATGCTTGGTAAAATTCAGCTGTGAATTCATCTAGTCCTGGGCTTCTCCTGCCTGATAAATATTTTTATTACAAATTCAATTTCATAATTAACTACTGGTCTGTTCAGATTTTTTTAAATTTATAGAGAAAAAATATTTATTTGGTTAATAGTTGTGCAGGCAGTAGAAGCATGGGACCAGCACCTGCTCAGGTTTGGGTGAGACCTCAGAAAGCATCCAATCACAGAGGAAGGCAAAGTGAGGGCCAGTGTATCACGTGTCAAGAGAGAAATGAATAGCAAGAAGGGGAACATGGCAGGCTGTTTTAAACAACCAGCTCTCGTGTGACACAACAGAGCAAGGACTCACTCATCGCCAAGGGGATGGAGCTAAGCAAATTATGAAGGGTCCACCCCCATGATTCAACACCTTCCACTAGGCCCACCACCAACGTTTAAGATCACATTCAACAAGAGATTTGGAGGGTAAACACATCCAAACAATGTCATTTCACCCCATGCCCCCCCAAATCTCATGTCTTTCTCATATTGCACAATACAATTATCCTCTCTCAGTAGTCCCCAAAAATCTCAAGCTGTTTCAGCATCAACTCAAAAGTCCGAAATCTCATCTGAGCTTCAAGGTACGTTCCTCCATCTGTGAGCCTATAAGATCAAAACCAAGTTATTTGCTTCCAATATTCAATGCAGTACAGGTGTTGGGTAAATATTCCCATTCCCAAATGGAGAAGTTGGGCAAAAGAAAGGGGCAACAGGCCTCAGGCAAATCTGAAACCCAGTAGGGCAAACATTAAACCTTCAAGCTCCAAAATAATTCTTGATTTCATGTCCTGCATCCAGGGCACACTTGTGCAAGGGGTGGGTTCCCAAGACCTTATGCAGCTCTGCCTCCGTGGCTTTGCAGTGTACAGTCACCATGGCTGCTGTCTTGGATCAGAGTTGAGTGCCTGTGGTATTTCTAGGCTCAGGATGAAAGCTTCCCATGGCTCTACCATTCAGGGATCTCGAGGTGGCGGCCCCATTCCCACAGCTCCTGTAGGTAGTGCCCCAGTGGGGACTCTGTGTGGAGGCTTCAATCCCATATTTCCTGATGGCACTGCCCTAGTGGACTTTTGGTTTCTTTCTGATTCAGTCTTGGAAGGTTGTGTGTTTCCAGGAATTTATCCATTTTCTCTAGGTTTTCTAGTTTATGCACACAAAGATATTCTGAGGATCTTTTTTTATGTCAGTGGTATCCTTTGCAATGTCTCATTTGTCATTTTTGATTGTGCTTATTTGAATCTTCTTTTTTCTTGTATAATCTAACTAGCAATCTATCATTTTTATGTGTCCTTGCAAAGAACCAACTTTTTAATTTTGCTGATTCCTTGTATGGTTTTTTTGGTCCCAATTTCATTAACTTATTCTCTAACCTTTGTTATTTCCTTCTACTAGCTTTGGGTTTGGTTTGTTCTTTTCTAGTGTGTTTGGCTATTTTAGCTTGTTAATTTGAGATCTTTCTCTCTTTTTATGTAGGCATTTAGTGTTACAAACTCTCCTCTTAACGTTGTTTTTTCTGTATCCCAGACGTTTTGGTATGTTATGTTTCTATTTTCATTTGTTTCAGGAATTTCTTTAAATTTCTGCCTTAATTCTGTTATTTACACAAAAGTCCTTCAGGAGCAGATTGTTTAGTTTCCATGTACCTCTGTGGTTCTGAGAGTTCTCGATATTGACTTCTAATTTTATTCCACAGTGGTCTGAGAAGATACTTAATATAGTTGTGATTTTTAAAAATTTATTGAGGCTTATTTTATGACTGAGCATGTGGTCAATTTTAGAGAATGTTCCATGTGCAAATGAGAAAAATGTACATTCTGTGGTTTCTGGGTAGAGTATTCTGTAGATATCTATTAGGTCTCTTTGGTCAAGAGCCCAATTTGAGTCCACAGTTTCACTGTTAGTTTTCTGCCTAATAATCTGCCTAACTAATCTGCTTACTGCTGTCGGTGGGGTGTTGAAGTCCTCCATGATTATTGTACAGCTGTGTATCTCTTTTCTTAGGTCTAGTAATATTTATTCTAAAAATCTGGGTGCTCTAATGTTGGCTGCATATATATTTAAGACAGTTAAGTCTTCTCGTTGAATTGAACACTTCATCATTATATAATGTCATTCTTTGTATTTCTTTTTACTGTTGTTAGCTTAATGTCTGTTTTATCTGATACAAGAATAGCAATACCTCTTTTTTGTTTTTCATTTATGTGATGAATCTTTTTCCATCCATTTACTTTGAGCCTGTTGGTATCATTACACATGAGATGGGTCTCTCAAAGGCAGCAGAAGTGTCTTCTTTTTTTATCCAGTTTGCCACTTTGTGTCTATTCAGTGGAGCATTTCAGCCATTTACATTCAAGCTTAATATTGATGTGTTACGTTTTCTTCCTTTTATAGCATTAGCTAGTTACCTTGTAGTCTCAATTGTTTAATTGCTTTATAGGTTCTGTACATTTTGTATTCATGTATGCTTTTCTGGTAGCAAGTATCATTCTTTTATTTTCACGAGTCAAACTCCTTTAAACATTTCTTTTAGAGTCAGTCTGGAGGTAATGACTTCCCTTAGCATTTTCTTGTCTGGAAATACCTTATTTTCCTTTCTTTATGAAGCTCAGTCTGGCAGGTTATGAAATTCTTGCATGGCTGGGCGCAGTGGCTTGCACCTGTAATCCTAGCACTTTGGGAGGCCGAGGCAGGCAGATCACCTGAGGTCAGGAGTTCAAGACCAGCCTGGCCAACATGAAGAAACTCCCTCTCTATTAAAAATACCAAAATTTGCCAGGTGTGGTAGCGGGCACCTGCAATCACAGCTACTGGGGAGGCTGAGGCAGGAGAATTACTTGAATCCAGGAAGCAGAGGTTGCAGTGAGCTGACATCACACCACTGCACTCCAGCCTGGATGGCAAAGTGAGACTCTGTCTCCAAAAAAAAGAAATTATTGGATGGCATTTTTTTTCTTTAAGAAGACTAACGCTAGGCCCCAATCTTTTCTAGGTTGCAGGGTTTCTGCTGATAAGTCAGTTGTTAATCTAATTTACTTTATAGGTAATTTGGCCCTTTGTTTGAGCCCATTGTCTGGGAGGTGAGGAACGCCTCTGCCCGGCCGCCTTGTCTGGGAAGCGGGGAGCTCCTCTGCCCAGCCGCCCCATCTGGGAGGTGAGGAGTGCCTCTGCCCGGCCACCCAATGTCTGGGAGGTGAGGAGCACCTCTTCCCAGCTGCCCCGTCTGGGAGGTGAGGAGCACCTCTGCCCGGCCGCCCCGTCTGGGTTGTGAGGAGTGCCTCTGCCCGGCCACCCAACGTCTAGGAGGTGAGGATCGCCTCTTCCCAGCTGCCCCGTCTGGAAAGTGAGGAGCGCCTCTGCCCAGCCGCCCCATCTGGGATGCAAGGAGTCCCTCTGCCCGGCCACCCCGTCTGGGAAGTGGGGAGTGCCTCTGCCCAGCCGCCCATTTTCTGGGAAGTGGGGAGCACCTCTTCCCGGCCACCCTGTCTGGGAGGTGAGGAGCGCCTCCCTCCGGCAGCCCATCATCTGGGAGGTGAGGAGTGCCTATGCGCGGATGACACACAATCTGGGAAGTGAGGAGCACCTCTGCCCAGCTGCACCATCTGGGAGGTAAGGAGCACCTCTGCCCGGCCGCCCTGTCTGGGAAGTGAGGAGAACCTCTGCCCAGCTGCCCTGTCTGGGAGGTGAGGAGCGCCTCTGCCCGGCTGCCCATCATCTGGGAGGTGAGGAGCGCCTCTGCACGGATGACACACCATCTGAGAAGTGAGGAGCGCCTCTGCCCGGCCATCCCATCTGGGAGGTGAGGAGTGCCTCTTCCCGGCCGCCCAGTCTGTGAGGTGAGGAGCGCCTTTGCCCAGCTGCCCATCATCTGGGAGGTGAGGAGTGCCTTTGCCCAGCTGCCCATCGTCTGGGAGGTGAGGAGTGCCTCTGCCAGCCTGCCCTGTCTGGGAGGTGAGGAGCACCTCTGCCCAGCTGCCCATCGTCTGGGAGGTGAGGAGTGCCTCTGCCTGGCCACTTCGTCTGGGAAGTGTGGATCGCCTCTGCCCGGCTGCCCCGTCTTGGAAGTGAGGAGCGCCGCTGCCCGGCTGCCCAGTCTGGGAAGTGAGGAGCGCCTCCGCCCAGCTGCCCCATATGGGAGGTGAGGAGCACCTCCGCCCAGCTGCCCCCTCTGGGAGGTGAGGAGTGCCTCTGCCCGGCTGCCCATCATCTGGGAAGTGAGGAGGGCCTCTGCCTGGCTGCCCCATTTGGGATGTGAGGAGGGCCTCTGCACGGCCGCCACACCATCTGGGAAGTGAGGAGCACCTCTGCCCGGCCGCCCCGTCTGGGATGTGAGGAGCACCCCTGTCCGGCCACCACCCCATCTGGAAAGTGGGGAGTGCCTCTGCCCGGCTGCCCATCATCTGGGAGGTGAGGAGTGCCTCTGCACGGACGACACACCATCTGAGAAGTGAGGAGCACCTCTGCCCAGCCATCCCATCTGGGAGGTGAGGAGTGCCTCTGCCCGGCCACCCAGTCTGGGAGGTGAGGAACACCTTTGCCCAGCTGCCCATTGTCTGGGAGGTGAGGCGTGCCTTTGCCCAGCTGCACATAATCTGGGAGGTGAGGAGTGCCTCTGCCAGGCCGCCCCGTCTGGGAGGTGAGGAGCATCTCTGCCCAGCTGCCCATCATCTGGGAGGTGAGGAGTGCCTCTGCCTGGCCACTTCATCTGGGAAGTGTGTATTGCCTCTGCCTGGCTGCCCCTTCTGGGAAGTGAGGAGCTCCACTGCCCGGCCGCCCAGTCTGGGAGGTTAGGAGCGCCTCTGCCTGGCCACCTCATCTGGGAAGTGAGGAGCGCCTCTGCCCAGCTGCCCCGTATGGGAGGTGAGGATCGCCTCTGCCTGGCTGCCCCCTCTGGGAGGTGAGGAGCACCTCTGCCCGGCCGCCCATCATCTGGGAAGTGAGGAGGGCCTCTGCCTGGCTGCCCCATCTGGGATGTGAGGAGGGCCTCTGCATGGCCGCCACCCCATCTGGGAAGTGAGGAGCACCTCTGCACGGCCGCCCCATCCAGGATGTGAGGAGCACCCCTGTCCAGCCACCACCCCATCTGGGAAGTGGGGAGCGCCTCTGCCGGGCCACCCCATCTGGGAGGTGAGGAGCGCCTCTGCCCGGCCACCCCATCTGGGAGGTGAGGAGCGCCTCTGCCCGGCCACCCCATCTGGGAGGTGAGGAGCGCCTCTGCCCGGCTGCCTTGTCTGGGAAGTGGGGAGCTCCTCTGCCCGGCCGCCCCATCTGGGAGGTGAGGAGTGCCTTTGCCCAGCCACCCCATCTGGGAAGTAGGGAGCGCCTCTGCCCAGCCGCCCCATCTGGGATGCAAGGAGCCCCTCTGCCCAGCCGCCCTGTCTGGGAAGCGGGGACTGCCTCTGCCCAGCCGCCCATTTTCTGGGAAGTGGGGAGCGCCTCTTCCCAGCTGCCCTGTCTGGGAGGTGAGGAGCACCTCCCTCTGGCAGCCCATCGTCTGGGAAGTGAGGAGCGCCTATGCGTGGACGACACACAATCTGGGAAGTGAGGAGTGCCTCTTCCCAGCCGCGCCATCTGGGAAGTAAGGAGCACCTCTGCCCGGCCGCCCTGTCTGGGAAGTGAGGAGAACCTCTGCCCAGCTGCCCTGTCTGGGAGGTGAGGAGCGCCTCTGCCCGGCTGCCCATCATCTGGGAGGTGAGGAGCGCCTCTGCACGGACGACACACCATCTGAGAAGTGAGGAGCGCCTCTGCCCGGCCACCCCATCTGGGATGTGAGGAGCACCCCTGTCTGGCCACCACCCCACCTGGGAAGTGGGGAGCGCCTCTGCCGGGCTGCCCATCATCTGGGAGGTGAGGAGCGCCTCTGCAGGGACGACACACCATCTGAGAAGTGAGGAGTGCCTCTGCCCGGCCATCCCATCTGGGAGGTGAGGAGTGCCTCTGCTCAGCCACCCAGTCTGGGAGGTGAGGAGCGCCTTTGCCCAGCTGCCCATCGTCTGGGAGGTGAGGAGCGCCTCTGCCCAGCTGCCCATCATCTGGGAGGTGAGGATTGCCTCTGCCAGGCCACCCCGTCTGGGAGGTGAGGAGCGCCTCTGCCCAGTTGCCCATTGTCTGGGAGGTGAGGAGTGCCTCTGCCTGGCCACTTCGTCTGGGAAGTGTGTATCGCCTCTGCCCGGCTGCCCTGTCTGGGAAGTGAGGAGCGCCACTGCCTGGCTGCCCAGGCTGGGAGGTGAGGAGCACCTCTGCCTGGCCGCCTCATCTGGGAAGTGAGGAGCGCCTCTGCCCAGCTGCCCATCATCTGGGAGGTGAGGAGCGCCTCTGCACGGACGACACACCATCTGAGAAGTGAGGAGCGCCTCTGCTTGGCCGCCCTGTCTGGGATGTGAGGAGCACCACTGTCCGGCCACCACCCCATCTGGGAAGTGGGGAGCGCCTCTGCCCGGCTGCCCATCATTTGGGAGGTGAGGAGCACCTCTGCATGGACGACACACCATCTGAGAAGTGAGGAGCGCCTCTGCCCGGCCATCCCATCTGGGAGGTGAGGAGTGCGTCTGCCCGGCCGCCCCGTCTGGGAGGTGAGGAGCGCATTTGCCCAGCTGCCCATCGTCTGGGAGGTGAGGAGTGCCTTTGCCCAGCTGCCCATCATCTGGGAGGTGAGGAGTGCCTCTGCCAGGCCGCCCCGTCTGGGAGGTGAGGAGCGCCTCTGCCGAGCTGCCCATCGTCTGGGAGGTGAGGAGCGCCTCTCCCTGGCCACTTCATCTGGGAAGTGTGGATCGCCTCTGCCCGGCTGCCCCATCTGGGAAGTGAGGAGCGCCACTGCCCGGCCGCCCAGTCTGGGAGGTGAGGAGCGCCTCTGCCTGGCTGCCTCGTCTGGGAGGTGAGGAGCGCCTCTGCACGGACAACACAGCATCTGAGAAGTGAGGAGCGCCTCTGCCTGGCCGCCCCATCTGGGAAGTGAAGAGTGCCTCGGCACGGCCGCCTATTGTCTGGGAGGTGAGGAGCGCCTCTGCCCGGCCACCCCGTCTGGGTTGTGAGGAGTGCCTCTGCCCATCCCTCACCCTGTCTGGGAAGTGGGAGCACCTTTTCCCGGTCGCCCCGTCTGGGAGGTGAGGAGTGCCTCCCTCCAGCTGCCCATCGTCTGGGAGGTGAGGAGCGCCTCTGAAAGGACAACACACAATCTGGGAACTGAGGAGAGGAGCGCCTCTGCCTGGCCACGCCATCTGGGAAGTGAGGAGTGCCTCTGCCCAGCCACCCCATCTGGGAAGTGAGGAGCGCCTCTGCCCGGCTGCCCATCATCTGGGAGGTGAGGAGCGCCTCTGCCTGGCTGCCCATCATCTGGGAGGTGAGGAGCACCTCTGCAGGGACGACACACCATCTGGGAAGTGAGGAGCGCCTCTGCCCGGCCGCCCCATCTAGGATGTAAGGAGCACCCTGTCCAGCCACCACCCCATCTGGGAAGTGGGGAGTGCCTCTGCCTGGCCGCCCCATCTGGGAGGTGAGGAGCACCTCTGCATGGCTGCCCCGTCTGGGAGGTGAGGAGCACCTCTCCCCAGCCACCCATTGTCTGGTAGGTGATGAGTTCCTCTGGCCGCCCACCCAGTCTGGCAGTTGAGGAGTGCCTCTTCCCGGCCACCCCCTCTGGGAAGTGAAGAGCGCCTCTGCCCAGCCACCCCATCTAGGTTGTAAGGAGTGCCTCTGCCTGACTGCCACCCCATCTGGGAATTGGGGAGTGCCTCTTCCCGGCCGCCCCATCGGGGAAGTGAAGAGCACCTTTCTCTGGCTGCCCATCGTCTGGAGGTGAGGAGCGCCTCTGCCTGGCCACCCCATCTGGGAGGCAAGGAGCACCTCTGCCCAGCCGCCCAGTCTGGGAGGTGAGGAGTGCCTTTGCCCAGCTGCCCATTGTCTGGGAGGTGAGGAGCGCCTCTGCCTGGCCACCCAGTCTGGGAGGTGAGGAGCACCTCTGCCAGGCCGCCCCATCTGGGAGGTGAGGAGCACCTCTGCTCAGCTGCCCCGTCTGGGAAGTGGGGAGCACCTCTGCCTGGCCGCGACATCTGGGAGGTGAGGAGTGCCTCTGCCTGGCCGCCCCCTCTGGGAGGTGAGGAGCACCTCTGCCCAGCCGCCCTGTCTGGGAGGTGAGGAGCGCCTCTGCCTGGCCACCCCCTCTGGGAGGTGAGGAGCACCTCTGCCCGGCCGCCCCGTCTAGGAGGTGAGGAGCGCCTCTGCCTGGCCACCCCCTCTGGGAAGTCAGGAGTGCCTCTGCCCAGCCGCCCCGTCTGGGAAGTGAGGATCACCTCTGCCTGGCCGCCCATCGTCTGGGATGTGAGGAGTGCCTCTGCCTGGCTGCCCTTCATCTGGTAGGTGAGGAGCACCTCTTCCCAGCCGCCCCATCTGGGAAATGAGGAGCGCCTCTTGCCTGGTTGCCCCATCTGGGAAGTGAGAAGCGCCTCTGCCCAGCCGCCCTGTCTGGGAAGTGAGGAGTGTCTCTGCCTGGCCGTTGTGCAATCTTCCAAGTGTGAAGTGACAGCCTTTCTGCAGGTGTACCCAACAGCTCTGAAGAGACAGCCACCATCAAGAACGGACCATGATGATGATGGCGGTTTTGTCAAAAGAAAAGGGGGAAATGTGGGGAAAAGAAAGAGAGATCAGATTGTTACTGTGTCTGTGTAGAAAGAAGTAGACATAGGAGACTCCATTTTCTTCTGTACTAAGAGAAATTCTTCTGCCTTGGGATGCTGTTCATCTATAACCTTACCCCCAACCCCGTGCTCTCTGAAACATGTGCTGGGTCAACTCAGGGTTAAATGGATTAAGGGCGGTGCAAGGTGGGCTTTGTTAAACAGATGCTTGAAGGCAGCATGCTCGTTAAGAGTCATCACCACTCCCTAATCTCAAGTACCCAGGGACACAAACACTATGGAAGGCTGCAGGGACCTCTGCCTAGGAAAACCATCGACCTTTGTTCACGTGTTTATCTGCTGACCTTCCCTCCACTATTATCCTATGACCCTGCCACATCCCCCTCTCCAAGAAACACCCAAGAATGATCAATAAATAATAATAATAAAAAAGCATTGTGCATCACCCCAAGGGTAGAGGCGTGTGTGTGTGTGTGTGTGTTCGTGGATAGTTTCTCCTAGCTAACCATAAGACAGGAACTTGGAGTCTTGGGACAGGAAGAGAGAAAAGAGGGGAGAAAGTATCCTGAACCAAGTATAGAGTTGTCAATCTCTTAACTAGAAGGTTCAATAGTTGGGATTTATTTCCACAAAACAAGGAAATTTGTGTTTTTATAAGTATATAAAAGTGTTCCTGTCTGTCTAGGCTTGTGCTTAAATGGGAGACTATAAACTCTATTGTCCAGTATTTTACTGAAAACTATATATGACACTCTACAGTCCATTGTGACATTCCTACAGCCAAGAAAAATAACTGAAAACACTGAACGTCTCAGGGATTCATGATAAGGATTCATTTCTGGAGCAAAGACTGGTCTTGTGAAGAAAGGACCTGTCCCCTTCTCATGCATGGGATTCTACCCCCATCCCACACACCAGAAGCACTGCCAGGACATCTCTGCCCTATGCTGTGAGGTGGGTGGTTTAGGGTACCATTGTTATATGACTTTTATCATTTTAGTTCTGTACATCCTATCTTGGGAAGTAAATTTTTGGTTATTTCTTTTCATTTTACCTTTTCTTCTTGTTTAACTTTAAAATGGAAAAAGAAGCAAATGTTCACAATAAATTTTACTGTTTAATCTGAAAAAAAAGAAAAACATTGCAGAATGACAGCCACAGTTTTAAAAATAAGCACTTTATAAAAATAATAAAATTGTAATAAAACTAATTGTAATGAACATATAAAAGAAGTCTTCCCATGGATATTAGTATCATAAAACAATTTATATTATTTAACCAGTTATAGACTCACTGTTGGCATGTCACATTTAACACACACTTGACTTTTGATTTGAAATCATTTCCTCATTAAATCCTGTATCTCACCTTTGAGATTAATGTGATAATGTGATGTAGCCTCTATTGATGCCTCAGAGAGTGAGAATGTGATGTAACCTCTAGTGAAGCCTCACACTGTTTATTAAGATCAGCCAATTTTTTTTGAAGTTGTCTCACAATGACCTGACAAGACATGTTTTTGATTTCGTAAATCATCTTATCAAATTAACAATATTTACTTTCAAAAGTATCCCCAAATATATTGATTCAGTTTATTTTCTTCATTTGTGCACATTGCTCCTTGTTAGTGAATTTACTTAAGGACACAAGAAGGTGTAATCTTTCTGCCAAATTGGTACTGTCTTACTAGACACAAGATTCATCTCACTAGTAATTTTTTCCCTTAATGAATCTGTAATTCTTCACAACTTACAGAAGTCTCAAAAAAAAAATGGCAGGACTAGTGGTGGTAAATTCTACACAGTGGAATTCTTTCCTTCTTCTGTATTAGAAGCACAAATCAACGTCAAAGTTCCTCACATATTCAATCACCTGCTGAAATTTTTCCAATAGATTTTTATCTCAGAATAAAAGTATTTTTATTTCAAACTTTACAGGCCCTTGGTAACCTGGTCTCCACATCCCTCCTGACCTCAGCTCCTATGTTTCTCTCCTCTACTCACTTCTTTTGTACTATACATGAACCCTGCCACCCCTTATGAATTGAAAAATGGGGATCCAATGCAAAGCTAATAAATCACAGATAGCTACAATCATCTTTCTGTGGAACAAAGTTCTATCCACATGATAGTTTTTGAGCCTTGAAATCGAAATTATGAGCAAATGATTTGTAACAATATTCAAAATAAATTATGAATACCAGTGGGGTGATTAAATCAAATTTGATATTGCTAAAATCCACTACATTTGTCCTAAGGTATTATTTAACAAAACACAGATGCCTTTAAAAAATTGAGAGGTTTTAACAATACATAATTTCAGATTCAAATATGTTCAGATTAAGTCAAATTGACATAAATGAAAATAAAATTCTACCAACTAAAATATATAAAAAGCTACTAACAAAGTGTTATTACAAGATGCAGAAATGTACACTTCAAAATATACTTCAAATACACTTCTGTTCCTCTGGAAAATTTAGAATTAACTGTCAATGTAAATTGCTGAACTGAATCTTAATTTCAAAATACTAATTGCTGATATGGGCATTCCCATTTTTCTGCTTCATTATAGTCAAAAAATGTGGCCACAAAGAGACATTAAAACCTTTATTTCAGCAGTATAAGCCAATGTCATTAATGTTAATCTATTAAAAATCTTTAACTTAAACTCTTATAATTTCATCAGTGACACAATGCCTTTACTCAAAGTAAAACGTCTCTTAGCTTTCAATTTGGTGGAAATGAGGCATGTTTCTAAGCTGATATAGTAAGTACATTTATCATCTATTTATACATATATATACACATATATATGTGTGTATATATATATACACACATATATGTGTGTATATATATATACACACACATATATATATATATGTGTGTGTGTGTGTATATATATATATTCAACTAGATTCAGCATTTAGCCAAGGCCATTTTCTTTCAGGAAGGTTGAAAAGTATTTATATTTTTTGATACTTACTTCTCTTTCTGCTTTCTCTTTTTCATATTGATCTATACATTCTTTTAAATAGTTACCATAATTGAATACCTCCTCATTTTTCTCTTTTAGATGACGTTGCATTTTTGTCTCAAGAAACTGAATATTGTTACCTTGCTTTTGTTAACTTTCTTATGTGCATAAACTAATTGCTGTCGAAGCCACCTATTTTTGCTTTCTAGTTGAAATAATTTCTGCTCCAGAGACTCCTGCTGTTCAGTGTGTTTGTCCACATTATCTTGTTCATTTTGATACATGTGTTCAGCTTTCTTCATTTGATACTGTGTTTCACATCGGTCTCTTTGTGCATGTTCCGAAACCAATGCATTTTCTCTTAGATCATCTCCTGCATAATTGAGATTAATTTTGGGGCTTTTGGATTTCCTTTGAGCTTCATAAAGTGGTTGATGGAGCACCTCATTGTTATATATTGTATTACTCACATCAACATTCACTATTCCTTGCAAATGATCATCTCCTGCACTGTGGAAAGCAAGTTCTTGGTTTTTTCTTGATGTGGCACTTTGATCATGGTCTTGTAAAGCAGAAGCCAGTCTAGGATGGTGTGATTGAATTTCTGTCTCCAGTATTTCATTGTCTTGTTTTTCCTTCAATTTAGAAGTCAGCATCGTGTTCTCTGCTGTCAGAACTTTAAGCTGCTCTCTATACTGAGATGCCCTTTTTGTTACTGTTTTCTGTTTCAGTTTTAGGGTCATTTGAAGTTCAGCATTCTTTTCTTGTAAAATCTTAATATCCTCAAAGTATTTATTTTCCTCCACCTGGTGTTGACGTTTCAGTGTGGCTACTTCCAGTTTTAGCATGGCAATTTCCTTTTTCAACATGCAATTTTCATGAAAGAGATCATTTTCACTTTTATGAGTGTGAGAAACCTAAATAAAACAAAATAAACATTTAACTAGCACTCAGTAAAATGGCATATCATAGTTCCTCTGAAATTAAAGAATAACTTGTACGTTTATACAATGAAAGGGTTTTTATAAGTAGGTATCAGTTGAAGAACCATTGAATCAAAACTTCAAATGCTATAGAGCATAAATTCCCCAAAGTTCAAACATTTATTTGGAGACAACGAATTCATGAAAGTAAAAGAGAAATGACTAGAGAATTTTTAAGAGCCTCAGAATTGAAAAAAAAAAACTTTCCCTGAATTACAACAAGCTCAAAAGCATAAAATAAAAGATTAATCAATTTGACTACATACGAAAATTGGGTTTACACTCTGATGTCTAACCTATACAAGATCCCATACTAAGAGCCTTAGTGCTGCATATATTTAGACAGATAAAACTTCCGGAAGCTCTTTCAGTTCCTTTTTCCTGAGAATATTCTCTAGATATTCTGTTTTTCTAAAAAATATAGTTAATTGTGAGAATTATATTTATGAATGTTTGATAAGTTGAGACATTGTAACAAGCACTTTTAGTTATCACAAGTCTGAAAGGAAAAGATTAAAAATATAAACAAGTTGTAGGATTTTCTCCAAGTCTTCTGAGTCTACATCCAGGACTTCTCCACCAAATCTCAGTTAATTCTACTGGGTAAATATGTAAATATAAAAGAAGTCTTCTATCTCAAAACAAAAGTGGTAAAGAAGATAAAATCTAGAGAGCCCTACTTAGAAAACCATGAGCTTATTTACTACTACACTAACTTTTGCTTCCTCTTGATAATGTTTGAGTCAGTATTAAATGTTAACTAGGAAAAATACACTAAACTATGTTGCTAGGAATAAAATACTTACCAATAAATTATCACTAAGTATATGGTAGGGATTATCATTATTTTCAAAAGCTCTTTGTACTGAAATAAGATACTATTTGCATGCCATAATTTATAATAAATAACTGTAGCTACAAAAGTCATAGTTAATTTTAAGACAATACTTTTGTTTGATTTAGACCTGAATAACACATACTAAATCAAAGGGATGTTAAAAGTAATACTGATGAAATAAAGTCAGAAATATAAAATTTTTGCCAGAGATTGATTTACCTGATTCAAATTACTTGTTACACTTTTCAATTCTATATCCTGTATTCTGAGAGCCTCTTCAAGTTGTTGTTTCACTTCTAACTTTTTCCTAAGTTGCTCTTCGGGTCTAATTTTTTCTTTTAATATATCGACATCTCTTCTCTTCTTCTTGATTTAAAGTCAATCTGCCATTAAACATACTTATCTTAAAATTCATTTTGTTAGAAAATAGAATTCACTTTGAGATCTACTTCTTCCTATACTGGTTTATTATTCCAATAAAATTCCTATATTCCTGAATTTTTTTTTCTTTCTAGTTCTCTGGTATTCATTACTCTGTAACCTCTTCCAAATGACATACATACTTGAAAAATAGTGAGAAAAAACTTCTTCTAGTTAGAAAGTTTCTGTTACTAGTAACTTTGACAACTGTTATGGAAAAGAATATTGGAAGCTATCTAGTAAATTTATAAGTTGAAAATTAGTTTTTAAAAAATCACACAGTCAAAATTACTCCTCAATGAGGACAAATCATTTAGAGTTAACTGATTAAAGTGACATTACTTTTTATGAAAAAGGTTTACAGATTTATTAGACATAAATATTTCTACTTATAAAGTATGGCAAATATCCCTAAAAATAATTTGAATGTTATAATCTCAGACTAGATTAAAGAGTCTAATATGTGTCATCCCATATGCCTTTTGTTTCTTTTTTGAGTAAGACTTAAACATATCTTGTTGAGTATTATATATTTTTCAACAAATTTTAAATCTCCTTTAGAACAAGAAAGAGTATAAATATTTAATTAAAGAATAAAAATAATATGTATTTTTAACCTAGAACTCTGAATTAATTTTACTTATGTAGGAGAGCGAGAGATGTTGAATAAACTAATCATAAATTATATTTTCTTTATATTCCATGCACATTAAGATTAAAAGTGTATAATTAAAGGAAATTGATTCTTGGAGAGAGAAGAATGGCCGTTTCACACTCTCTTTGTTGAACTGTAAATGAATATAAATTTTCTTGAGAACAATTTAGAAGTAATGAACAAAGAACTTTTTAAAAACTTCCTATAATTTAACTAAATATTTCTATATTGAAGAATTTATTCCAAGTCAATAATTAGAAAGGTAGAAAAAGATTTACATGCAGTTATGCCTTGTAGCATTTATAATACAAACAATTAAAAATCAAAAAAATTAATTTCTAAGTAATGGTATTTCCAAATAATGGCCTTCTATATAGCCATTAAAATTGTGATTTAAATAAATATGCATTAATTATCAGTGGAAGTATTCACATTTAAGAACTTTTATTATTTAAAAGAATTTGACACTCTACAAGACAGATTTTTTTCTCCAGTTATATCTCAGAATGTAAGTCAGCTTTTACAAAAAGTATCCTCCATACTTTTAGTATAAATAGTTGAAATATTTATTTAAAACTAGGATGTCATACCTCACACTGCAGAGCTCTTGTTCCCATTTAGCTTTTTGGTTCTCTAACTGTGATTTTATTTCTTTTGCTTCTGACAGTTCCTTTTGTAGTACACAAAACTTATTATTCGTTTGTTCCATTTTTGCTGTAATTTGTTCACAGTGATCTTTTTTAAGTTCCCTTCCTCTTTCACAAGAAGGAACTGCATCCAAGATTTTTGATAGGGTAGTTGAATCTGTCCCAAGGAGGAGATAGAAATAAAATATATTAGTACTTTTGGGATATAAAGGGCTGCATATTTTAACAATCACTAACTCATACACTCAACAAATATATATTGATTGCCTACCATGTGGAAGGCATTATACTAAGCTCTGCAGATTAAACAGAAAAAAAAAACTCTGCTCTTGTTTAGCTTAAAATATACTGAAAAGCAAAGCCCCAGAAAAGTTACAATTATAAATTCAGATAGATACTGTAAGAAAATAGATTGCTAAGAATAGGATCTGTACTAGGTGCATGGAAAATTCCCCTGAGGAATGTATGGCTACACTGAGGAACAAAGATTGAAAAGGAAGCAGTTGAGCAAGGGGGGAAGAAAAGCATTTTAGCCAGTGTGTGGCATGTGCTGAAGCTCTAGTGTAGTCTGCCTCCAGCCAAGAGAGAACAACAGGTACTGATTTTTCTTCTTAGCTAAAATAACTAAAAATAAAACACACAAAATACACTAAACAATTTTTTAGATAGTGGACATTAGGCAAAGAAGATGATAGTCCCTGAAAAACAGAAAAAAAAAGTGGAAAGCAAACCTTATGAATGTTTCAGCTTCTTGCTTTGACAGAGATTCCAAGACCTGACACAGGAAACAAAAACTGAGGTGGAACCTACCAGACACTCTTGGTTACAGTGATAAAGCTTAGAGTCTGGTAAAACCAAAGGAGACAGACAATATAGAACAGAACACTGAGGAGGAGACAGAGATACAGAAGCAAAAGCAAGAAACCCCTGGAAATTGCCTCCCAGTATTTAGCAAAATAATGAAGATTGCATGTAAGACAGAAAACTACCTAAGACCAAGCCAGGTCAGAACGGAACTTATAAAATTAGAGAAAATCACACCTGGTGCTCACATAGTGCCAAGAAGAGTGTCTATTTTTATAGATTTGCCTGGGAAGACTCAGACTTCACAGGAAAATGAATAGTCTGAAAGGCCTTGCCTCAGGTGTGGGGAGTCAGCTCATAAAAAGCAAAAATGAAAAGGATCAAGCTGTTTATAAGTAACTCAACTCTATTCTACAATAAAAATCAAGAAGATAAGTAAAGCAATAGAAGATACTTTTAAAAACTAAATTGCACTTCTAGAGATACAAGTTACAATGCTTCAGATGAAAGCTACACTGAGTAGATATGAGCATAGATTGATTTGCCATCATGAAAGAAAAGATTCACAAATTTGAGACACTAGAGAACTATGAGCAAACTCCCAGCAGGTAATATGTATGTCCACAAAGATGTAGAAGGAGAGACAGAAAAAACATCTGAGGAAAAATTGGCTAAATATATTCTAAACTTAACAAATGCTACAATCCCACAGATCCAGGCTGGTATCTGGCTGGAAGTGAAGAAATGAAAATATATGATTGGAATTTCTTATACCATCTATGATATGATATAATATTACTTGAAGGTGAGTTGTGATGAGGTAAATCCATACACTATAAATCCTAAAACAACCACTAAGACAGCAAAGCAAAGAATTATACCTAATAGCCAAATAAACTTATACCACAAAAAGATATGACTAAATCATGAAGAAATATACAACCAGATCAATAACTAAAAAACATTATACCTATATATATATATATACACATATAAAACTAAATCATAAAAATTACTAAACTAGTCTGAAGGAAGCAGTAAAAGAACAAAACAAAGCAAAGAAGATCTGGGACTAATAGAAATCAAACAGCATGCTGACAGACAACTTTTATCACATCAATAATTACATTATAAATTAAACTGGTCTAAAAACCTCTGCTCAAAGGCAGATTGTCAGAATGGATATAAAAGTGAGATCTACCTGTATAACACCTATAAGAAATAAACTTTAAATATAAAGACAAAAATTGGTTAAAGATGAAACAAGGTATACCACACTAACACTTGACAAAAGAAGGCTGAGGAAGAGTGGTTGTATTAATACCAAAGTACATTTCATAGCAAAAACATTATCAGCAATAAACAAGGTGATTTTATAGTGACAAAGGGTTCACTGAATCAAGAAAACATAACAGTCCTAAATATTTATGTAGATAATAACATAAATGCTTCAAAATACATGATACAAAAATAGACAGAACTGCAAAAGAAATGGACAAATGCCTAAGTATAGTCTAAAATTTCTAAACCCCTTGCTCAAGTGGTAGAATAAGGAGGCAGAAAATCAGCAAGAATATGGTAGACTTAACACCATTCTTCAGAAGTACTCAAGGACTATATTCTAGATTATATCTTAGTAAAAGGATTAAGAAGGATTTAAGTCATACAAAACATGTTACCTGACCCAAAAGCAATCAAATTAAAAATCAATAATAAAAATGTACCTGAAACAACTCAACTATTGGAAATTAAGTAACATAACATCCAAATAACCCTGGGTTGGTTCCAAAAATAGTAAAAAGAAAAATTAGAAAGTATTTTGAACTAACTTCAAATGAAAACACATTAGATATTGTAAAATGCATCTACAACAGCACTTAAATAAAACTTTTCAGCATTGAATGTCTACATTAGAAGACTCTCAAGTAAATAACTTCGACTTTTACCTGAAGAAACTAAAAAAAAAAAAAAATAAGAAAGTAAATTCAATGGAAGCAGAGGAAAGGATAAATATTTGTATTGGTTTGAATGTCTTTGTCCTTGCAATTTTCATATGCCAAAATCAAATCACAGAGGTGATGTTATTAGGAGGTAGGAGTTTTTGGATGTAATTAAGTCATGAGGGCCAACCCTTCATAAATGGATTAATGCTCTGACAGAAATAACCCCAGAGAGCCTCTTTACCCTTTCTGCCATGTGAGGGCACAGGGAAAAAGAATGCATCAATGAATCATGAAGTGGTACCTCTTCAGACATCAAATCTGATGATACCTTGATCTTGAACTGTGCAGCTTCCAAAATTGTGAGAATTCAATTTATGTTGTTGATAAGCTCCCAACTATAGATTTTTTAAATACTAGGCAAAGAGAACTAAAACATCAGAGATGGAACTAATAAAACACAAAAATGATAGAAGAGTTGAAAAATACCAAACACTTTGAGAGGATCAATAAAAGCAAAAGTCTATCTAGCCAAACTAGCTCTTGAAAAGAGAAAGCTACAATTACTAACTTTGGAAATGAGTTAATGTGACATTATTTTAGATTCTACGGATAGTTAAAAATACAAGGTAATATTATAAAATTTATGTGAATAAACATGACAACTTAGACAAAATGGACAAATTCATTGAAATGTGAAAATTACCCTCTGATCTTTGACAAAACTGGAAAAAAAGCAATGTGAAAAGAATTCCCTATTTAATAAATGATGTTGGGAAAACTGGCTGGCCATATGCAGAAAACTGAAAGTTGACCACTTCCTTACACCTTATACAAAAATTAACTCAAGATGGATTAAAGACTTAAATGTTAGACCTAAAACCATAAAAAGCCTAGAAAAAATCCTAGGCAATACCATTCAGGACATAGGCATGGGCAAATACTTCAGAACTAAAACATCAAAAGCAATGGCAACAAAAGCTAAAATTGACAAATGGGACCTAATTAAACTAAAGAGCTTCAGCACAGCAAAAGAAACTACCATCAGAGTGAACAAAATGAACAGGCAACCTACAGAATGGGAGAAAATTTCTGCAATCTATCCATCTGACAAAGGGCTAAATCCAGAATGTACAAGAACTTAAACAAGTTTTTAAAAAAAATCAAACAACCCCATCAAAAAGTGGGTGAAAGATATGAACAGACACTTCTGAAAAGAAGACATTTATGCAGCCAACAGACACGTGAAAAAAATGCTCATCATCACTGGCCATCAGAGAAATGCAAATCAAAACCACAATGAGATACCATCTCACACCAGTTAGAATGGCGATCATTAAAAAGTCAGGAAACAACAGGTGCTGGAGAGGCTGTGGAGAAATAGGAACACTTTCACACTGCTGGTGGGAGTGTAAACTCGTTCAACCATTGTGGAAGACAGTGTGGCAATTCTTCAAGGATCTAGAACTAGAAATACCATTTGATCCAGCGATCCCATTACTGGATATATACCCAAAGGATTATAAATCATGCTACTATAAAGACACATGCACACATATGTTTATTGTGGCACTATTTACAATAGCAAAGGCTTGGAACCAACCCAAATGTCCATCAATGATAGACTGGATTAAGAAAATGTGGCATATATGTACCATGAAGTTCATATGTACTATGAAGTCTATACTGCACTGTTTCAGGGAAATAATGTGTTACAACAGCATAGCTTTAATGGTCCATAGGTCACAGTTTTCACTTTTATTAAAGTAGATGATTGTACATAGTGATACTTGAAATATTTTAGTTTCAGTTTCTAATATATCAAAAATCAGTAGGTAAAAACCAACTTAAATGAAGACTGATATCTCGTTTTTATTTTCATATATTTGTTTTTTGCATAAACAAACTTTAATTAGTTGTGGTGCAGTTATATAATGGAATTCTATAAGGAACCTAATATAAACAAAATCAGAGTTAATTCTACACATTATGGATGGATCTAACAATATAATGCTGATCAAACAAAGAATGTTACAGAAAATTACACAATGTACAATTATTTACATATTAGAAGTTGAAAACAAATTCTACATATTATCTATGACCGTGCACATATGTTGTATAATGTTTAAGCATGCATAGGAATAATATAAAAAACCAGTTTAGACAATTGTTTACCTCTAAACAATGAAAAGACACAAAGCCAAATGCTTCAGAATCACAGTTTTACCAAAATGATCATAAAGAAATGATTACTTCTCCCACTTATTATTATTATCATTATTTCTGTTTGTTTGTTTTTGAGACGGAGTCTCGCTCTGTCCCCTAGGCTGGAGTGCAGTGGCGCCATCTCGGCTCACTGCAAGCTCCGCCTCCAGGGTTCACGCTGTTCTCCTGCCTCAGCCTCCCGAGTAGCTGGGACTTACTTCTCCCAGTTTTTAAAAATTAAGGGTACCACACACAAACACACATATACATGCACACAGGCACAAACGTGCACACCACATACACACACACACACACACACACACACACACACACACACACAGAAAGTAAGCTAATCAGAACAACAGATTTCCTTAGGATGCTTCAAATGACTACAGTCCCATGAGGTAACCAATGTTAAAACACAATTGGCATGTCAAAATTGAAGCTTTCCCTGCAGTAAAGGGTAGAATTTGAATCAATTTTTGAACAGAAAAAAATATTAGAGTTTAAAAATACACCTTCTTGAATCTTTAAGTCATACAGACATTCCCAATACAAAACATTACAGTATGAGGACATGAAAGCAGAAACACCTGAAATTAAAGCTACTTTTTAAAAAAACTAATTAAAATTCGTGTTCTTGTAAGTAATCAGTTTTTCAAATGTGGATACCACTATTGACATTATTAACTCAAATATTTCCATAATATTTGAAAAATAAACATTGGGGAGATGAGACTATTAATATGTCAACTATTGAAATATTCATTTTAATATAGTTGAACTGTAAAATTTACCTGCTCTCAATGTTTGTTTATTCTTCCATTCTAAGCCTTTATTTGGAACAGAGTTTTGCATTTCAATGGCAGGCTAAATGGGTTTGGAAGAAAAATGATTAATAACGAATGTGTACTTCACAAAATACATAGTTAATAAATAATTCAAGGTAAAATTATAACGCTCAATACCTCAAAGTGAGAAGGCTTTTCAGGAGACTCTAAAAAGCAAAAGAGATTTATTATCAGTCATAAGTAAATATGACAAAACCAGCCACAAATGAATCCAGTGATAGTATCTAACTAAGTCCTTTTTCTCAGCTTTGAGAATGATTCCTTTAGGTTTAGGGGGTTTTCTTTCGGTATGTTTCTTTAGGACACTCACATGACAGAAATACACTGAAGAAACTAGGAATCTAGGCTTCATCAAACATGCACTTAAGACTTCAAAAGTCAGAATGTGTTGTGCATGCAAAATGTGTTGATATTAATATGTATATGCTGAGTGATGAAAAGAGAAATGATCTTTGATCAGAGGAGCAAATTATGACCCGGAAAAAATAAATGTCAAAGCTGAATATAGAATCCTACACCATATATTCAATGAAATACACTGGAATAATTTATATTATTATATTAATCATGTTCTTTAATTTGTCCTACAATTGAGATGGTACACCATTATGATGAGAGTTCAGCTGAATGCAGAACTGACACCTCATCACTGAACATGTTACAAATTGATCAGCTTGGATATTTACTTAATGGATAATACTAAATAAAATATTCATTGTTTCCCATATCCTTGCAGTGTAATCATATGCCTACATTGCTGTATCCTCTAGTTTATCCTCAGAAATTTTCTTGATTCACTCATGCAAAAAATACTATAAAACTCATTAAAAAATATTGTATAATGAGCTTTCAATATTGATATGTTTATTTGAAAATTTATGGCAACATACTTATCACATATAAATAACATTTTATATTTTTAAATCAGGACAATATTTATTTTAAAAAACAATTTTAGAATTCAAGTAATAAATTCTGTAATTTTTTGTTTCTAAAAATTAGTTGGCTTTGTTTATTATGGTAAGTGTCTAATAGATTTTTATAGAACAACAATTTTACCAAAACAATTTGCTTCATTAAAAATAAAGCTAATGCTCTTAGATTCAAATATCTCTCATTTGAATAGCTAATATCAACAAAATATAAACATTTATGCCTGATAGTAATAGAGAAAACTAATGAGTCACCATGGTTTACTCCAATTCTAGTAATCCTCCTGCTTCCGGTAGTCTCTGGAGTACCCACAATCTAATCTTCTGGAGTGCAAATATTGTAAATGCATCTGAAGTGAATTCACTCAAATTTCCTTTTCAGAAACTCCAAAGTTGGCTGGCTATCTTCTTTCTTGCTGTGTTTCATGCCTCACAATCCCTCTTCCTTAGCCAAAATAATGTCTACATCTGTGGTCTTGATTCTTCCCATTCAACATCTTTTAAAATCAATTTTCCCAACACTTTCTTTCTCTTTGATTAGGGTAGTATCTGACATCTGTAATTACTATTTCTTTACCTCTTTTTTCCCCTCTGGTCAGAAACATACTCAGAAATAAAAGCAATATAATGCTTTCTCTTGACCCTGTTATGTCTTGAACTTCTATCCAACTGCCCTTCTTCCAGATTTTTCCAAAGGAAAGGCTGTTCCCTTGCTACTTAAGAGTGAGGTGCAAGGACCACCAGCAACAGCATCACTTGAGAATTTATTAAAAATGCCAGAATCCCAAGTCTGCTGAGTCACAGCGTGCATTGTTAACAAGGTATTCAGCTGATTTTCTAAAGTGTGAAAACTTCTCGTCTATACTGAGTGTATATAACAAATTATATACACGCATGGCTGTGCAAATATGCTTATATTCACATACTGCAGATAAAACACAACTCTCCATGGTCAGGTGCTTCCATCCCTAATGCCTTCCCACCGGTGAGAAAGACAAGACTGACAACATGTTTGCTGTAATTCTCTGCCAAATTTTGGTAATGGAAGGTCACTTTATATTCTTCCCAGCTTTCTAACCATGCTCTATCTTTCTCTGAAGAGTTCTTTTATTTTACCATTCTCCATTATGTAAACCTGCTTCTTGTTCCCTCATGTACTCCCTGTACTCTCTGTCTTCCTCAGTCTTCATTCCCTGTTTTACTCCTTTCCTCAGGTCTTAGAGTATGTTGAATTTAAACTAATAATTCAGCTCTTTTTTGGCACTCTCAATATAATCTGTTGCCAACACCTGAGAAGACACATAACTTTCACTGCCTTTGTTCTTCCATGTTATGCATTTAAAAAATAATTTTCTCTGGGTGTCAGAGTATATCAGTCCTCATGCTTTGAGACAAACATTTGGACAAAAGATGTTTTAAATAAAAAATGGTTCTTACCTTCTATTTTGCCATTTGTTGTCTTTATTTCTTTTTGATATGTAGCCTCAGGTAAACACTCATAATTCTGTGTATCACTCACAGAGATAATCTGTTAAAGATAATATTAATAAATAATTTCTTTTTTTACTATTTTTTTATTTTGTTTTTCTGAGATGAAGCCTCGCAGCGTTGCCCAGTGGCATGATCTTGGCTCATTGCAACCTCCGGCTCCAAAGACCAAGTAATTATCCTGCCTCAGTGTCCCGAGTAGCTGGGACTACAGGCATGAGCTACCACACCTGGCTAAATTTTTGTATTTTTAATAGAGACAGGGTTTCACCATGTTGGCTAGGCTGGTCTCAAACTCCTGACTTCAAGTGATCTGCCCACCTCGCCCTCCGAAAATACTGGGATTACAGGTGTGAGCCACCACAGCCTGCCTCAATAAATAATTTCAATTTAAAAATAATAATGACAAGCATCACATTTTTTATTAAAAATCTTTTTTAAAACACATTTTTTAACTTTAAAGGCAATTAGATTTAAGGCTGTTCACATATTGAAAACAAAAACATTTCAAGAGAAAACCTCAAATATGCTCTGTAGATCACGCTTATCTTTTACTTTCATGTGGCTATTGACTAGGTTACTGAGCAAGGAAAATAAATTATATTCGCCAAAAAATTCACTCATGCATATTTTAAAAGGAATTTACTTCAAAGTATCTGCCTTACACTGTAGTCCTCACCAAAAACAATAGGACATACAAACAAAATACAAATGATTCAACATTTGACATATGCATAATTATTGATTTTTTTGGTTAAAAACTATGCATGGCATGAAGAGAATTTTCAGAGTATGTCGTGCGAAGTAGGAACAGAACTCTGTTAAAAGCTGTTTCATTTAGGAAAACAAGGGCTTAAAATAATGAAAATAATTTTACATCTTTTTTGCTGATACAGAACTGCTTGAAAGGAAAGATTCATAAGGAAAATTTATATTTATGTTATTTTTAAATGAAAGCAAACAATCATTAGATAAAGTATGCAATTCATTCTTAAGGCATAACTTCAGAAAAGTAGAGCAAGCCTTCATATAAAGAGAAAAATAAAAACAAGTGTTCGTGAAACATGTAACATGTGACAGACACATATTTGCAGACTTTTCTTCACCTTAGAATAATGAGGATGACGATGACATTGGTGGTTACCCCACTTTCTGCATCCTAGTCATTCTAGGTTGTTAAGAACAAAATGATGAACAAATATGGTCCACTGCCCTCTCTGTTCAGAATGTCTTCCTCCTAGACTTTCATATGGCTTACTCCTCATCTTTGAGACAGGAGATTAAATGGCAGTTGCAGAAAGATCTACTCTGACATTGAATTCCACTGCCACTCCCATATGCATGCTAATTATAAAGTTCTTCAATTTTCTCTTAAGGAACATTCTCTGTTTTGTTTTAAAGAAAAAGTTACAGTAATTTATAAGTGTTTTTCATTTGTTATTCTCTTCCTACTACTGCAGCATAATTTTTCATCTTGGATATTCGGAGACTCACTGCCTAGCACACAGTTGGTACTCAGAAAGGAATTACTCCAGGTCAAAACATTGAAAATCTCATCAGGAAAGTCTAGCTTTCCAAACTGCTATATTTTTTGGAAAATCTGCAGTAGTAGCCTGCTGAAAGTTACCATCCCCTTACCCAAAATTAGAAATCCACATGCCTGTTCTTACTCCCCATTCTTGTGCTAACAATACTGCTTTCACATAAATGCCACTTTGAACATTTTGTCTTACATTTGTATACAGACTTTCCAGTTTAAAAAATGTTTTCACATTTGTTAAAACATTATTTCATCACATGCAACTAAGAGGTAGATATGAGCGCTATTTTTATAAACCAAGTTAGTTGCATTTGGTTAAGTTAATTGATTTTTTCCAAGTTCCCATAGCTAGTAAGTGTCAGAACCAAATACAGACTTATCTTTTGACATCCACTCATTGCTGTTACCACTATGCAGCTGCTGCTTCTACCTAACTGGTGAGGCCTTTGCTATCTCTTCCACATCCACTGTTGTGACCTTGGAATACATCATTATTATTTGATACCTATGTGGCTGCAAACATGGCTGCCACAAAGAAACTCAAAGAGTTCTATTTGTGAAAAGAATGTCTACTTATTAAAATACTACTCAACCAAATTGTTGTTATTATAGTTTTACAGGTGTCCTATTTCTCATGTTTATCCAACTCCAGAAATGTTCCTTCAGATCTATACTGGATAATCAAAATATACCAATACTGATATTTTGAAGTCCCAGGCATTATCTTTTCAAGTTCCAAGTTGAGCAAGACTAAGACTACAGTTTAAACTCTTTCTCCCTGAATCCAGTTAGAGCTTTTGTACATCTAGATATACACAGAATCATATAATTGTCCATAAATCAATGCAGACAAATTATTTAGTTTTTAGACAAACAACTTTGGAACTAAATAGATTCCTAGTGCCTTCTAAGCCTTATTTTCTTTTGCACTATTCTACACTGGCTTCAAAATTAATCCTGCAAATTAGCAGAATTGCACTATGCAGCTGTTATCTACTTGATACATGATTATAAAGTATGTTCTGATAAATGTCAGAAAATAATTTCTTGGTTTGCTTGTTTGTTTTTTGAGATGGAGTCTCGCTCTGTCACCCAGGCTGGAGTGCAGTGGCATGATCTGGGCTCACTGCAAGCTCCACCTCCCAGGTTCACACCATTCTCCTGCCTCAGCCTCCCGAGTAGCTGGGACTACAGGTGCCCGCCACCACGCCCGGCTACTTTTTTGTGTTTTTAGTAGAGACGGGGTTTCACCTTGTTAGACAGGATGGTCTCGATCTCCTGACCTCGTGATCTGCCGGCCTTGGCCTCCCAAAGTCCTGGGATTACAGGCATGAGCCACCACACCTGGCCCTTAGATTTTTTTTTTTTAGCTAAAATAACCTAGAACAAAAATTTACTCTTATGTAGTTTATAGTATTGTAGAAATAATTAAAATTTAAAAAGTTAAATTACATGTTATATTTTGCAATATCTCTTCCTAATTTACAGTTGTATTAATTACCTCTTGTGTGGAAAAATATGAAAGTTTAGTCTTTAATAGTACCTTATTTAACTGGGTTTGCATTGAAATAGTATAGGTTGTTTCTATTCTGAACGGCAAAAAGCTAAGTATAAATAATTGTATAAATTCTGCTTCTTCCAAGAAACAGAGAAAAAAAGAATAAATCATGGAGATGGCAATGATTGATTAATGAAAATCATACATAGCCACTAAATAGAAACCTGTAAATAAATATGCTGACAATTGAGACAGCAATGCTCTAAAAAGCAGACACTGAAGAAATGTATTCTGTGAGAAAAAAGTCTGGGGCAAATCATTTTTAAAAAGGTGAAAGAGGAGGGAGAAACAAACAAGAGAGGTGACCAGTGAATCAAGTATGAGCTTCAGTCATGAAATAAAATGAAAAACAACAACTATAAGACATATGATGAAACACATAAAGTACAGACTTTTGTTCATAATATATTCCTATAATGCTGATCAGTATTTACACTACAATTAGTTATTTGTTAATACCTGGGTAATAAAGATTTTAATTTTATTATTATATAATAAGACATTCAATTAGTTAAACATGGTCTTCAGCCAATACCTAAAAGCGGGAACATTCTTACTACAGAGAGAGAAAAAATTTAAAATCGAATGTTCCATAAACTTTTCACCTGAAGAAAGTACTGGTAATCAGAATTTTAGAGTAATGTATTCCTTGAAAAGATATGTTTAATAGAACATGAGTTTTGGATGGGCGTGGTGACTCAAGCTGTAATCCCAGCACTTTGGGAGGCCAAGGCGGGCGGATCATGAGGTCAAGAGATAGAGATCAACCTGGCCAACATGGTGAAACCCTGTCTCTACTAAAATTACAAAAATTAACTGTGCATTGTGGCATGCGCCTGTAGTCCCAGCTACACAGGAGGCTGAGGCAGGAGAATTGCTTGAACCCAGAAGGCAGAGGATGCAGTGAGCCGAGATCACACCACTGCACTCCAGCCTGCATGACAGAGAGACTCTGTCTCAAAAAAAAAAAAAAGAACATGAGTTGAGATTAAAATTATTTTAATCTAAACTCCACTTGGAGGATACTAGAAAATATAGTGTAATCTTCTTTCCTATTTACTACATATCTCTGATTGTCTTCTTATTTGAGACATATTTTCACATGAATTTATGCATTCTAAATATTAAAAGAAAATATAAATTTAAGCCATATTTTTGAAATGCATTATATTTAATTATAAGATATATCATGCATATTATCTCACTTGTAATATTCCATTATATAAAAATTCATTTGTCAGCTTATTTATTCACATTGAAAACCTCTTAAAATCCTTTTTATAGGCAAGACTGTATTCTGGGTACACTAGGATGCACACACGTATGTTTTCTAACCTGCAGTATCTCATAGTGATGCAAGAGCTCCAAAATGACTATTTAAATAACTAAATACAAAATCTTCCGTAATTTAAGATTTTCAAATGTGATCAAAGATCTTTGAACAATATATTTAAAAACTGCAATTTAAAAATTCTGAAATTAAAATCTTACTATATGCTTATTCAGAGTCTCTGCTTCCAGAACTGGTTGTTTACTTGGGGTAAAATCTGCATTCTTCATTTAGATGAAGAACTTAAAGCATACTTTTAATGAAAAACTTAGAAAACACACTGGCATGCCTTAATAATACAGATTCTGAGAAACAGAATTTACATTTCTAAATTTCTACAATTATTTTTAAAATTAGAGATAAGGTCTCACTATGTGCCCACACTGGTCTCAAACTCTTGGGCTCAAGCAATCCTCCTGCATCAGCCTCCCTGGTAGCTGGAACTACAGGCATGCACCACCATGCCCAAATAAATTTTCACAATTTCTAATATTATTTTGGTGTAATTAAAGAACCAAGAAGAGAAACTGAGAGAAAACTCTCTCTTGAAAACTACATGATATCAAAATAATACATGCAAAAAAAAAACCCTATATGCTATGTGGCACAGTTTCGGAACTGAACAGTATCAGAGAGATTCCTTGATTACTATAATAAGAAACTGGGTCCATCAAGACAAATTTAAGCATGAATTTTGTTTTAAGTTACAAAAGAATAATTTTAAAAGTCACAGTAAGTTTACTTATCCAAATAAATCTTTACCAGATTTTATATATTCTCTATTGTGGAAAAGTTTTTTCTAGTATAATGTTCCTGTCACTATGTATTCTCCAGCCCATTCCATTTTTTGGCCCTCACACCCTCAAAGTATTTACCAATCATTTGTTATTTACTAAAGTAAAAAAACAAATAACTGTTTAAATCAACTACTCATATTTCTATAAAATGTTTTTATCTGACCAACTTCATATTACCAACATGAAATAATGATACATACACCACTGCTAAGAAATACTATACAGAAATATATTGCAACTGAGAAAATCAACTTCACAAAAGAACATTTTACCTTGGTAGCAAGATTAAAGTCTTCCTCAACTTTTGTACACTGTGAATTTTCAATAGTCCGTGTGCCAAAAAAACTTTAAAGAAAAATGATACAACATAAATGAGCAAATTCATATATTTAAAAAGAAAATCTGCTAGTTCATATCTTGGTGCTCACTCTATAAAATGAAAACAAAAAACAAAATTTGGGGAAAGACCAGTCCTCTGTATATTATATCATGTTTCTTGGTAGAATTAAAATATGTCCTCTGTTTGTTTTTTTTTTTAATTATACTTTAAGTTTTAGGGTACATGTGCACATTGTGCAGGTTAGTTACATATGTATACATGTGCCATGCTGGTGCACTGCACCCACTAACTCGTCATCTAGCATTAGGTATATCTCCCAATGCTATCCCTTCCCCCTCCCCACCACAGTCCCCAGAGTATGATATTCCCCTTCCTGTGTCCATGTGATCTCATTGTTCAATTCCCACCTATGAGTGAGAATATGCGGTGTTTGGTTTTTTGTTCTTGTGATAGTTTACTGAGAATGATGGTTTCCAATTTCATCCATGTCCCTACAAAGGATATGAACTCATCATTTTTTATGGCTGCATAGTATTCCATGGTGTATACGTGCCACATTTTCTTAATCCAGTCTATCATTGTTGGACATCTGGGTTGGTTCCAAGTCTTTGCTATTGTGAATAATGCCGCAATAAACATACGTGTGCATGTGTCTTTATAGCAGCATGATTTAGAGTCCTTTGGGTATATACCCAGTAATGGGATGGCTGGGTCAAATGGTATTTCTAGTTCTAGATCCCTGAGGAATCGCCACACTGACTTCCACAAGTGTTGAACTAGTTTACAGTCCCACCAACAGTGTAAAAGTGTTCCTATTTCTCCACATCCTCTCCAGCACCTGTTGTTTCCTGACTTTTGAATGATTGCCATTCTAACTGGTGTGAGATGATATCTCATAGTGGTTTTGATTTGCATTTCTCTGATGGCCAGTGATGATGAGCATTTTTTCATGTGTTTTTTGGCTGCATAAATGTCTTCTTTTGAGAAGTGTCTGTTCATGTCCTTTGCCCACTTTTTGATGGGGTTGTTTGTTTTTTTCTTGTAAATTTGTTTGAGTTCACTGTAGATTCTGGATATTAGCCCTTTGTCAGATGAGTAGGTTGCGAAAATTTTCTCCCATGTTGTAGGTTGCCTATTCACTCTGATGGTAGTTTCTTTTGCTGTGCAGAAGCTCTTTAGTTTAATTAGATCCCATTTGTCAATTTTGGCTTTTGTTGCCATTGATTTTGGTGTTTTGGACATGAAGTCCTTGCCCACGCCTACGTCCTGAATGGTAATGCCTAGGTTTTCTTCTAGGGTTTTTATGGTTTTAGGTCTAACGTTTAAATCTTTAATCCATCTGGAATTGATTTTTGTATAAGGTGTAAGGAAGGGATCCAGTTTCAGCTTTCTACATATGGCTAGCCAGTTTTCCCAGCACCATTTATTAAATAGGGAATCCTTTCCCCATTGCTTGTTTTTCTCAGGTTTGTCAAAGATCAGATAGTTGTAGGTAAGCGGCGTTATTTCTGAGGGCTCTGTTCTGTTCCATTGATCTATATTTCTGTTTTGGTACCAGTACCATGCTGTTTTGGTTACTGTAGCCTTGTAGTATAGTTTGAAGTCAGGTAGTGTGATGCCTCCAGCTTTGTTCTTTTGGCTTAGGATTGACTTGGCGATGCGGGCTCTCTTTTGGTTCCATATGAACTTTAAAGTAGTTTTTTCCAATTCTGTGAAGAAAGTCATTGGTAGCTTGATGGGGATGGCATTGAATCTGTAAATTACCTTGGGCAGTATGGCCATTTTCACAATATTGATTCTTCCTACCCATGAGCATGGAATGTTCTTCCATTTGTTTGTATCCTCTTTTATTTCCTTGAGCAGTGGTTTGTAGTTCTCCTTGAAGAGGTGCTTCACATCCCTTGTAAGTTGGATTCCTAGGTATTTTATTCTCTTTGAAGCAATTGTGAATGGGAGTTCACTCATGATTTGGCTCTCTGTTTGTCTGTTGTTGGTGTATAAGAATGCTTGTGATTTTTGTACATTGATTTTGTATCCTGAGACTTTGTTGAAGTTGCTTATCAGCTTAAGGAGATTTTGGGCTGAGACGATGGGGTTTTCTAGATAAACAATCATGTCGTCTGCAAACAGGGACAATTTGACTTCCTCTTTTCCTAATTGAATACCCTTTATTTCCTTCTCCTGCCTGATTGCCCTGGCCAGAACTTCCAACACTATGTTGAATAGGAGTGGTGAGAGAGGGCATCCCTGTCTTGTGCCAGTTTTCAAAGGGAATGCTTCCAGTTTTTGCCCATTCAGTATGATATTGGCTGTGGGTTTGTCATAGATAGCTCTTATTATTTTGAAATATGTCCCATCAATACCTAATTTATTGAGAGTTTTTAGCATGAAGGGTTGTTGAATTTTGTCAAAGGCTTTTTCTGCATCTATTGAGATAATGATGTGGTTTTTGTCTTTGGCTCTGTTTATATGCTGGATTACATTTATTGATTTGCGTATGTTGAACCAGCCTTGCATCCCAGGGATGAAGCCCACTTGATCATGGTGGATAAGCTTTTTGATGTGCTGCTGGATTCGGTTTGCCAGTATTTTATTGAGGATTTTTGCATCAATGTTCATCAAGGATATTGGTCTAAAATTCTCTTTTTTGCTTGTGTCTCTGCCAGGCTTTGGTATCAGAATGATGCTGGCCTCATAAAATGAGTTAGGGAGGATTCCCTCTTTTTCTATTGATTGGAATAGTTTCAGAAGGAATGGTACCAGTTCCTCCTTGTACCTCTGGTAGAATTCGGCTGTGAATCCATCTGGCCCTGGACTCTTTTTGGTTGGTAAACTATTGATTATTGCCACAATTTCAGCTCCTGTTATTGGTCTATTCAGAGATTCAACTTCTTCCTGGCTTAGTCTTGGGAGAGTGTATGTGTCGAGGAATTTATCCATTTCTTCTAGATTTTCTAGTTTATTTGCGTAGAGGTGTTTGTAGTATTCTCTGATGGTAGTTTGTATTTCTGTGGGATCGGTGGTGATATCCCCTTTATCATTTTTTATTGCGTCTATTTGATTCTTCTCTCTTTTTTTCTTTATTAGTCTCGCTAGCGGTCTATCAATTTTGTTGATCCTTTCAAAAAACCAGCTCCTGGATTCATTGATTTTTTGAAGGGTTTTTTGTGTCTCTATTTCCTTCAGTTCTGCTCTGATTTTAGTTATTTCTTGCCTTCTGCTAGCTTTTGAATGTGTTTGCTCTTGCTTTTCTAGTTCTTTTAATTGTGATGTTAGGGTGTCAATTTTGGATCTTTCCTGCTTTCTCTTGTGGACATTTAGTGCTATAAATTTCCCTCTACACACTGCTTTGAATGCGTCCCAGAGATTCTGGTATGTTGTGTCTTTGTTCTCATTGGTTTCAAAGAACATCTTTATTTCTGCCTTCATTTCGTTATGTACCCAGTAGTCATTCAGGAGCAGGTTGTTCAGTTTCCATGTAGTTGAACGGCTTTGAGTGAGATTCTTAATCCTGAGTTCTAGTTTGATTGCACTGTGGTCTGAGAGATAGTTTGTTATAATTTCTGTTCTTTTACATTTGCTGAGGAGAGCTTTACTTCCAACTATGTGGTCAATTTTGGAATAGGTGTGGTGTGGTGCTGAAAAAAATGTATATTCTGTTGATTTGGGGTGGAGAGTTCCGTAGATGTCTATTAGGTCCGCTTGGTGCAGAGCTGAGTTCAATTCCTGGGTATCCTTGTTGACTTTCTGTCTCGTTGATCTGTCTAATGTTGACAGTGGGGTGTTAAAGTCTCCCATTATTATTGTGTGGGAGTCTAAGTCTCTTTGTAGGTCACTCAGGACTTGCTTTATGAATCTGGGTGCTCCTGTATTGGGTGCATAAATATTTAGGATAGTTAGCTCCTCTTGTTGAATTGATCCCTTTACCATTATGTAATGGCCTTCTTTGTCTCTTTTGATCTTTGTTGGTTTAAAGTCTGTTTTATCAGAGACTAGGATTGCAACCCCTGCCTTTTTTTGTTTTCCATTTGCTTGGTAGATCTTCCTCCACCCTTTTATTTTGAGCCTATGTGTGTCTCTGCACGTGAGATGGGTTTCCTGAATACAGCACACTGATGGGTCTTGACTCTTTATCCAACTTGCCAGTCTGTGTCTTTTAATTGGAGAATTTAGTCCATTTACATTTAAAGTTAATATTGTTATGTGTGAATTTGATCCTGTCATTATGATGTTAGCTGGTGATTTTGCTCGTTAGTTGATGCAGTTTCTTCCTAGTCTTGATGGTCTTTACATTTTGGCATGATTTTGCAGCGGCTGGTACCGGTTGTTCCTTTCCATGTTTAGCGCTTCCTTCAGGAGCTCTTTTAGGGCAGGCCTGGTGGTGACAAAATCGGTCAGCATTTGCTTGTCTATAAAGTATTTTATTTCTCCTTCACTTATGAAGCTTAGTTTGGCTGGATATGAAATTCTGGGTTGAAAATTCTTTTCTTTAAGAATGTTGAATATTGGCCCCCACTCTCTTCTGGCTTGTAGGGTTTCTACCGAGAGATCCGCTGTTAGTCTGATGGGCTTCCCTTTGAGGGTAACCCGACCTTTCTGTCTGGCTGCCCTTAACATTTTTTCCTTCATTTCAACTTTGGTGAATCTGACAATTATGTGTCTTGGAGTTGCTCTTCTCGAGGAGTATCTTTGTGGCGTTCTCTGTATTTCCTGAATCTGAACGTTGGCCTGCCTCGCTAGATTGGGGAAGTTCTCCTGGATAATATCCTGCAGAGTGTTTTCCAACTTGGTTTCATTCTCCGCATCACTTTCAGGTACACCAGACGTAGATTTGGTCTTTTCACATAGTCCCATATTTCTTGGAGGCTTTGCTCATTTCTTTTTATTCTTTTTTCTCTAGACTTCCCTTCTCGCTTCATTTCATTCATTTCATCTTCCATTGCTGATACCCTTTCTTCCAGTTGATCGCATCGGCTCCTGAGGCTTCTGCATTCTTCACGTAGTTCTCGAGCCTTGGTTTTCAGCTCCATCAGCTCCTTTAAGCACTTCTATGTATTGGTTATTCTAGTTATACATTCTTCTAAATTTTTTTCAAAGTTTTCAACTTCTTTGCCTTTGGTTTGAATGTCCTCCCGTAGCTCAGAGTAATTTGATAGTCTGAAGCCTTCTTCTCTCAGCTCGTCAAAATCATTCTCCATCCAGCTTTGTTCCGTTGCTGGTGAGGAACTGCGTTCCTTTGGAGGAGGAGAGGCGCTCTGCATTTTAGAGTTTCCTGTTTTTCTGTTCTGTTTTTTCCCCATCTTTGTGGTTTTATCTACTTTTGGTCTTTGATGATGGTGATGTACAGATGGGTTTTCGGTGTGGGTGTCCTTTCTGTTTGTTAGTTTTCCTTCTAACAGACAGGACCCTCAGCTGCAGGTCTGTTGGAATACCCTGCCGTGTGAGGTGTCAGTGTGCCCCTGCTAGGGGGTGCCTCGCAGTTAGGCTGCTCGGGGGTCAGGGGTCAGGGACCCACTTGAGGAGGCAGTCTGCCCGTTCTTAGATCTCCAGCTGTGTCCTGGGAGAACCACTGCTCTCTTCAAAGCTGTCAGACAGGGACATTTAAGTCTGCAGAGGTTACTGCTGTCTTTTTGTTTGTCTGTGCCCTGCCCCCAGAGGTGGAGCCTACAGAGGCAGGCAGGCCTCCTTGAGCTGTGGTGGGCTCCACCCAGTTCGAGCTTCCTGGCTGCTTTGTTTACCTAAGCAAGCCTGGGCAATGGCGGGCGCCCCTCCCCCAGCCTCGCTGCCGCCTTGCAGTTTGATCTCGGACTGCTGTGCTAGCAATCAGCGAGATTCCGTGGGCGTAGGACCCTCCAAGCCAGGTGTGGGATATAGTCTCGTGGTGCGCCGTTTTTTAAGCCGGTCTGAAAAGCGCAATATTCGGGTGGGAATGACCCGATTTTCCAGGTGCGTCCGTCACCCCTTTCTTTGACTCGGAAAGGGAACTCCCTGACCCCTTGCGCTTCCCAGGTGAGGCAATGCCTCGCCCTGCTTCAGCTCGCGCACGGTGCGCGCACCCACTGGCCTGCGCCCACTGTCTGGCACTCCCTAGTGAGATGAACCCGGTACCTCAGATGGAAATGCAGAAATCACCGTCTTCTGCGTCGCTCACGCTGGGAGCTGTAGACCGGAGCTGTTCCTATTCGGCCATCTTGGCTCCTCCCTCCTGTCCTCTGTTTTTAAAAATGATTTTAGTTACCTATTTTTGACTCTACCTCCCCAACCTAAAACATACAATAAAGACTGACTCTTAGTTCCATAAGAAATAGTGACTGCCAATATATTTGCCATACCCTGAGTATAATTCATCCTCACAAACTGTCCTCAATGATGAACTGGAAATCTACTTAATGGCTGACATAACTTTTGATATCTAAACTGGAACAAACTTTATAACCTAAAATAAGGAAGAAAGATACAGTTACCTTGTCCCTTATCCATTGTCTATCTCTGATTCAAAGACTAATCTGTGTCACTGGAAAATGACATTCTTTGTTTTCAACATAAAAGCCACTTAAGAAGGCCCTGTTGCTTCCCTTCACCCTGAAACACTACAAAACAGTACCCTGAAATATTTGAAATGTTGAAAAGCTGAACCTACAAATTTCAAGTTGCAAATGTATATTTGTTATTCGGAATATTTTTTCTCACAAAAATTGAAACATTAAAAATAATAAAATCTAACTACTTATTTTATACTTGTCCTTCCTTGTTCAGGTCTACATAAACTAGCAAAGCCTTAAAAATCTTCATAGGTACTTATACCCAAGGAGAGAGACTGCTAGAAAAACTGAGACCTGATAGTTGGATTTCTCTAAGTACTATATATACAGAGAGAAAGATCTGGAAGTGGGAGCCACTATATATAGTGAAAGTGTCTCTCTCACTTCCAGATCTTTCTTCTGCAGGGCTTCATGGCAGTCTCCAACCTTTAAATATTCAGCTCATCAAAGCACAGACTACTGAAAAGATAAACTCAATGACCAACCAAGAAGTTCTGTATTCACCTGTTCCTGAAAAACAACGAAATGGAGTCTCAGTCAGTCATTCACCTCCAGCATAAGCATGTTACCAAAAACCCAACTGAACCACGACTTACTTGCCAGTCAATCTTACCCCTGCTTTATATGTACATGGGTAGGACATCAGAGGCTTGGGAAAAGAGACAAAGGGGAGGGGACATCTGCCTTGGGCCACAGATCTATGTGACTCAGCAACCTTTAATCCCCTAGCATTCAAGGGGCTCTAAGCCACTCTTGTGAGATTTGGGGTGAAAGAACAGAATAGGACATTTCTATCAGATTGTAGAGACCTTTCCCAGTGGCTCTCTTTTTTTTATCTTTCAATAGAAAGCTTGAAGTTTGCCCATTCCTCCAATTAAACAAGCAAAAAAGCAGTGACCTATTCAGGACTTCTTTGAACCCTATTTTAGTATGCTCTTCTAGATAACTCCCAATGTCTTCTGTGTTTTTGTTCCTCTAATTTATCTTTAATCAAACTTGTCATAAAATCCAACATTCTGATCTCTTTGGTAAAACTCTTACTCCTACCAATCCTGGGATTGTTTCTTTTCAAACTTGACCTTTCCCTGATAATTCCATTCTTATCTACTTCCACTGGGTTCTCCAGCTAATTCCATTCTTATCCTTTTCCATTTGTTTAATTAGACCCATTCCCTCTTCCTATTATTCAAACACTCACCTACATGATGATATAAAAACAAGAGTAATGGGCTTTGAAATCAGTTTAAATATTACTTCTGCTACCTCCTATATTTAAATAAGTCACTTTGAGTTTCAGACTCTCCATCTGAACAACCATTTTTCCAGGATATTAAATACATTTTGAAATATGAAAGTGTTTTGATTAGCCTCCAAGAGTCCTTAAAATCCTAAAATTCCATGTGCCTTTTATTTTAGCTATAGAAAAATGGTGCTGGCAGAAAGGAATAAAACAATAGAAGAAAAGAACACCAAGCAAAGCAGAGAAGAAAGTAATCAGGAAAAGATTATAGAAAAGTCATGGAAGAAGAAAAAAAGACTCTAGAAAAAAAATGAAAAATGCCTGCAACTAGGCAGGGTACTGCTTTGAAGAAAAACTAAACTTGGAAGTCAGTCAATAGAGAATTCTATAAGATATAGCCTCTAAATATGATTAACATAACATATCTATATCTATTCTCCACTAAGAGTAAAATAATCCATCTATAGATTTACCTGGTCTTCCTTATGAAACAAAAGCCTATGTCTTGTGGCCACAGCTAAGTAAGATCTGCTCTAAACACTTTGATGATAATAACAAGGTACTGGTTACCGCTTTAACAGTTAAACATGTTAGAACAAAGTATTTGATGAATGAGTGTTCTAAGAGAAAACTCTAAAAAGAGTTAACCTATAACAAAATGTAACTTTGTGAATTGATCCAATCTGGACCTGTACCTTGATCTCAGTGATGCAGAGGTCTCCATCAATCTATGCCGAGGGAGAAGAGAAGGGATTAGGGACCAAAGTAGGCAGATGGCAAACTCAAGGGTCAGCTACTTTTTAGCTATGAATCATAGGCCAATTAATCAACCTCTCTGAACCACATTTGCCTGTTTAATACAAAGTAGGTGACAGTAGCACAGATGCTTTGCAAAGCTGTGTGATGACTATGTGAGATGATAAATATTAAGCACATAATATGTTGTCTAGCCCAGAGTAGAATACTCAGCAGATAGTGATTTCTTTTCTCTATATTTTCTGAGTTAACCTATTCGTTTTAAAAAACCGCAGTCTTACCTGAATATAGGCTCTACAGAACTCACATCCACTATTAAAGAAAAAAAGTAAAATACATTAAATTAACAAATATAAATAGAAAATACAGAGTATTAACAACGTAAGAGGGCATGATGGCAAATGCCTGTAATCCCAACTACTTGGGAAGGTGAGGCAGGAGGATCACCTGAGGAGCCCAGGAGTCTGAAAGCAGCCTAGGAGACATTGCGAGACTTCAACTTAACTTAAAAGAATCATGCATATTTTCGTGCATGATCCAGATCTTGTTTAAAAAAGCATAATATTCCAACACTTTGTTATGAAGACTCATGATTTGATATAAAGGTTTCCTTTGGGACCATACATTGAGACTATAGTAAAATTATTATTAAGTATACTCTTGGTAGGAAATTAATGCATTAAGAACACTTTTCCCCTCCTTTATAGTTCTCAAATGCACGGAAAAATAGAATTTATCACAATCTGATCTCTACAAGTAAGCTACAGTATACAATAGTCATAATCCAAACAGAATCCTGTAAGACAGACAGAAAATTGTATTATTATCAGAATTAGTGTAAGTGGACAGTGTCAACCTTAGAAAGTATAATTTCTAGAAAAATGAACTAAGAGCAGTTAGAGCAGAGTACACAGTAGTCTCTCTTTATCTGCTCTATGTGTAGAAAGAAACACACACAACATGATTTCCCTCTGCTCTCATGCCACAATCATCAAAACAGAAGACTTCTGTGACCAAATGTGTGGAAGATTTTGTCCACCAAAAAATAAGCAATCAATTCTGTAGCAGAAACCAGCAAGTTGTCCTCTATTTAATTCCAACACTATCTATCTAGAAATAGTGTTAGATCCCACAGGCTGAGGGCTCAGTCTCACAAGACTGCCCTCCCACATCAGTTGCAAATGTGGATCTCTGAATCATCTAACCAGCTGGTTTCAAGTTGGGATTCTCATGACTCCCTCTTTGGGTTTGATTAACGTACTAGAGTGCCCCAAATACTAAGGGAAACACATTTACCAGTTTATTATGAAGGGTATCACAAAGGAGACACATGAAGAGATGCATAGAGCAAGTTATAGGAAAGGGGCATGGAGCTTCCATGCCCTCCCAGGGCACATCAGCCTCCAAACTCTTCCATATGTTCAGCTATCTGGAAGGTCTCTGATCCCAGTCCTTCTGGGTTCTAAAGAAAGCTTTATTACATAGGCACGAATAAAAAAAATCTGTGGCTCTTGGTAACTGACCTAATCTTCACCTCCTAGGAGGTTGAGGGGTGGGGCTGAAAGTCCCAACACATCATGTCTTCTTCTTTCTTGTGACCAGCTCCTATCCTGAAGCTACCTAGGGACTGCCAGCCATCACTCAATTATTAGCATACAAAGACATCACTTTGGAGATTCTAAACATTCTATGAGTTGTACGCCAGAAAACAGTGTTGAAGACCAAACATAGATTTCACAATATAATATCCATGGTTTTGATTTCTGTGATTTCAGTTATTCATGGTCAACCATAGTCCAAAAATATTAAATGGGGAATTCTAGAAATATGCAAGTCATAAGTTCTAAATAATGTGTCATTCTAAGGAGTATGATGAAATATTAAGACATCATTTTCCATCTCACCCAGGTCATGAATCATTCCTTTGCATGTGCTATCTGCCCATTAGTCATCAAAATGGTCTGTTTCTGAGTCCCAACCATCAACATTGTCATGGCTCAATGATCCACCATCACATGAAGCAGATGATCCACCTTCTGATATGTAGTCAGATAGCCAGAAATAATTAGTAGCCTAACACCACATGACAACTCCTACCTCATTCACCTGACTTCATCTCATCACATAGGCATTATATCATCTCACAGTCATCACAAGAAAAAGAAGGGTGAGTACAATACAAGACACTTTGAGAGACCGTATTCACCTAACTTTGATTACAATGTATTGTTATTGTTTTATTTTATCATGAGTTATTCTTAATTTCTTACTGTGCCAAATTTATAAATTAAACTATCATAAATATGCATATATAGAAAAAACATGTATATATAGGGTTTCATACTATCCACAGTTTCAGACATTCACCGGGTGTCTTAGAAAATACCCCCCATGGATAAGGGTGAATTACTGTACTTATTTGTGTGTGTTTGTTTATGTTTGTGTGAGAGAGAGACACAACACAGATCTCCACTCTCCACAAGAAGCAGATAAAAAAGACAACACTTTTCCTCACACTTTACCCTTAGGTTTTGACAATTCTGGAAAAATATTGGCATGTGTACTTACCAGTCTAGACAATTTTCCAGACCCTAGGTATGTTGGCTGCTTCAGTTACAAAAAGTTAGGTAGGATCTTGGGAGATTTTTTCTTCGACACCAGAAATATCAACCATATCAACAGTATACTTAACAACCCTAAAATAATTCTTTTGAACAGATTACCACTGAAGAACTTGTAAGTTAAATCTAATTGACTTTTCAGTAATCTTACTGCTTGAAATTCTCACATTTAAAAGTAACTCCTCTCCTACTTTTCATTAGCCACTGCTCAATCTCCTTTACCAAGTCTTCTGACTCTGTGAAATGTTGATACTCCCAGGGTTTTGTCAATGGCTTTCTTCTTATTCTACATCTTTTGCATCATGGATAAGCTCATTGAGATCTATGGCTTTGCCTAATAATTATAATAAAATTATTCTAAGCCTACATCTCCAGAGTTCTATCTCCAGCTAGAAATACGTATAAACCAATTACCTACAGAAAATATCCCACATGAATGTTTCATTGAACTCAATATGTAAAGAAAATGGTTGGTCTGTCCCATGACTATTTGCACTTCTCTGCTGACCTGACAATTTTCTTTTCTTTTCTTTCTTTTTTTTTTTTTGAGATGGAGTCTCGCTGTGTCACCCAGGCTGGAGTGCAGTGGTGAGATCTCGGCTCACTGCAAGCTCCACCTCCTGGGTTCATGCCATTCTCCTGCCTCAGCCTCCTGAGTAGCTGGAACTACAGGCGCCTGCCACCACGCCCAGCTAATTTTTTGTATTTTTAGTAGAGACGGGGTTTCACCCGTGTTAGCCAGGATGGTCTCCATCTCCTGACCTCATAATCTGCCCACCTTGGCCTCCCAAAGTGCTAGGATTACAGGCACCATGCCCAGCCCTGACCTGACAATTTTCTACTCCTTCCCCATGAGCATTGTAAATGCTCATGCACAGTCTGTAAACTTAAGACCTGAGATTTTCTCTGTCCCCTAGCTTTTTAAACTCAATAATAACTAAACCATATTAACTGTACCTCTTTTCTGCCCTTGCTTTATCTTTCCAGTGACACTGGAAATACAAACTTATTATTTTATATTTATATTTCCTACTTAGACATGGCCCCTTAACTGATGGCTTTCACAGTGAAAAAGAAACCCTACCAATTACTATTGTTATTTTTTAAGTTAAAAAAATTCAGTAAAACAAATCAAAATAAAATAATGGCAAAGAAAGACATACAGGTTTGTATCTGTAAATTGAGCTTCTGAACTTGATTCCTTTTACCCTGGAAGGGTCAAATTTTCATAATAGATTGATACTAGGCCACAGATTGGTGAAAAAAAAAAGACTATAGCATGAACTACTACAAAAGCTTACTTTGTCTTTAAATCTTTTTATGTAATTACCCTCCATCTATCTTCTATGTGAAGGGCCAGCAAACTGTGTATCACAGGCCAAATTCAGCTTACCAAATGGTTTTTTATACATAGTTTTCTTGGAGTGCAATCATGCCTATTTGCTCACACATTATCTATGGCTGCTTTCACTCTACAATGCAGAGTTCAATAGCTGTTATAGAGACACATGGCCTAACATATTTCTTTTTCTTTTTCTTTTTTTTTTTTTCAGATGGAGTGTTGCTCTGTCACCCAGGCTGGAGTGCAACGGTGCGATCTCAGCTCACTGTAGCCTCCGCCTCCTGGGTTCAAGCAATTCTCCTCCCTCAGCCTCCCAAGTAGCTGGGATTACGGGCACGTGCCACCAAGCCTGGCTCTTTTGCATATTTTTAGTAGAGATGGGGCTTCACCATATTGGCCAAGCTGTTCTCGAACGAACTCCTAACCTCACGATCCACATGCCTCAGCCTCCCAAACTGCTGGGATTATAGGCGTGAGCCACCACACCCAGCGGTCTAACATATTTCCTATCTGGCACTTTACAGGAAAAGTTTGCCAATCTCTGCCTTATACCACGACCAGAATGCCCTGATGCTCAGATCCAATCTTGTGACTCCCCTGCTCAAACTTTTCCAATGAATCCCTGCAGAAAACATTGCTGGCTTCCTATGCCTAGTAATTATTTATTCGTTTTTTGCTGCAGAAACACAAGTTTATTTAGATATTCATTATTCCATTACCCCCCATTCCATCTCAAAAATAGAAATCATTCTTCTAAGCTAATCACAGTAATTACATTTGCTTTCCTAGTGACTGGCTTAGAAATGAGCATGTGGTATAATCCAGCCAACAAAATGTTACAGGAAGATTATTGCAAGCTTCCAAGTTTTCTCTCTATTTAAAAGAAACATGTGAACAAAGCAGCCCTTCCAGCCTTTAAATATTGTCTTGAGAGAGCATGATGATTGGAGCTGTTGCTAATTAGCCAACCAAAAGTGGGATCCTGACTGGGCACAGTAGCTCACACCTGAATTCCCAGCACTTTTGGAGGCCAAGGCGGGGCTATCACGAGGTCAGGAGTTGGAGTTTGGCCAATATAGTGGAACCCTGTCTCTACTAAAAATACAAAAAATCAGCCAGGTGTGGTGGTGGGTGCCTGTAATCCCAGCTACTTGGGAGGCTGAGGCAGGAGAATTGCATGAACCCAGGAGACGGAGGTTGCAGTGAGCCGAGATCGCTCGCGCCATTGCACTCCAGCCCGGGCAACAGTGCGAGACTCCATCTCAAAAACTAAATAAATAAAATAAAATAAAAAATACAAAAGGGATCCTATGATATCCCTGTACTACCAAAACAACTTTGGTTCCTATGATTTTAGCCACTGTTAGTTAGTTCATCTAGTATTTACAACCAGAAGTATTGTGAGAATTTTTCCAGGGCCTACAGAATAAGATCTATTTATTTCTACACTATTAAAAAGTGTTGCCTAAGCTTGCCTTATTTAGATATTCAAGTCATTCCCAACAACTCCCATATCACACTTTTTTCACTAGGGAACCCAAAGTGCCAATAAACCCTGCAAAGTTCACTCAAGCATCTTACCATTTGTACTTGCTTTTGTAGATGTTTCTTTTGTAGGACATGCAATCATATTAGATGTACCTTTTTCCAAAACTTCAGTTTTATTAGGTGTTACTCCTGCCATGCATTCAGTCTTTACAGATGTTTCTTTTTCCTCCCATGTGATCTTCCTAGGTCTTTCTTTTGCTGGCCATGAAAATTTCTCAGATGTTTCTTTTGTAGGCCTCAAAATTTTCCTAGGTGTTTCTTCTGTTGACTGTTCAAACTTTCCAGATGTTGCTTTCCCCAGACATTGAATTTTGGCAGATGTTCCCTCCACCAAGCGTGCAGCCTCATCAGGTGTTTTTTCCACCAAGCTTTCAGCCATGTCAGGTGTTCTTTCCGCCAAGGGTGCAGCCTCGTCAGGTGTTTTTTCCACCAAGCTTTCATCCATGTCAGGTGTTCTTTCCGCCAAGGGTGCAGCCTCGTCAGGTGTTTTTTCCACCAAGCTTTCATCCGTGTCAGGTGTTCTTTCCGCCAAGGGTGCAGCCTCGTCAGGTGTTTTTTCCACCAAGCTTTCATCCGTGTCAGGTGTTCTTTCCACCAAGGGTGCAGCCTCATCAGGTGTTCCTGTAGATGTTCCTTCTGCCAAACACACAATCTGGTTAAATTTTCTTTCTGCTTAAATATCATCCTCCTGACTTCACCTGGCAAACTTCTACTTATTCTGTATGCTTTCCTTAAATATTACCAAACTTTTCTTTTCTCTCTTCTCTTTTTTTTGATGGAGTCTTGCTCTGTTACCCAGGCTAGAGTGCAGTGGCATGATCTCAGCTCAATGCAATTCAAGCGATTCTCCTACCTCAAGCGACTCTCCTACCTCAGCCTCCCAAGTAGCTGGGATTACAGGCACAGGCCACATCACCTGGCTAATTTTTTGTATTTAGTAGAGACGAGTTTCACCATGTTAGTCAGGCTAGTCTCAAACTCCTGAGCTCAAGCAATCCATCTGCCTTGGCCTCCCAAAGTGCTAGGATTACAGGAGTGAGCCACTGTGCCTGGACACTACCAAACATTTTAAAGCTTTAATTCTTCACCTTGGATATAAAATTTCTGACACATGCTGAATATGGTAATGGCATGACATAGTAAGTAATAATTATAAGCTCCAAAAGGGGTTCTGGCACAGAGTAAACACTAAATAAAGTAATAAATAATAAAAAAGATAATAATAAGAAGAAAAATGCTTAGTATCTTAATAAAGAAGCAAATAAAAAAGACAATGATAATAACAAGGAAGATACTTAGTACCTTAAAGATAGCTGACAGTTATTTGTTAAGTGGACAAGCAGATAAACGAATAAAAAACATTTTTAAGGAAATTCTGTTGGAAAAATGCAGAAATTCAATAGGCACAGCTCTTCTGTATTATGAGCACCTTAAAGACCCAAACTATGTGTATTCCATCTTTGTCTCCTGCAACTTGCCAAACCTAACTTATAGAGGTCCTTTGATAAATATATAATAAAGATGTGCTCATACAGTTCATATTGTACAATGCATTGTGTCACATTTAGGTATCACAGTAGCATTTTCATTATTGTGAAAAGTTTTTGTAATTTTTTAATAATTTTTTGTGTTTAGAGTTAAGCTATTTGAATATTTATAATGATAATATTTTGGCTATTAGAGTATCTTGCTGTAACAAAATTACTATTAACACACAAATTATCCAGTAGATAGAACAACATACCTTGCTCTAATGAAGTAAATATATCTTATTTGGTTTCAACTTAGATGGAATGAAGTTGATAATAGTGAGACCTTATTGGTACAAGACTATGTAACATAACCTGCGCTTCTCAACAAAGAATTGCTTTTCTGACTTCTGCACTCAGTAGGTATCTTTGAAAGATAATCTCCTATTGGTACTGATGCACCCTGGCTAAGTTTTGTAATTCTTGCTGACATTTGTTTATGGTGCCAGAAAAGTATTATTAAATTCCAAATTCTAAAGATAGTTACTTTTTTAGTGACACAAGTCACTTTGTCACACAGTTGATCCTTGAATAAGGGTTTTCACTCTAGGAGCCCACTAATAGATTTTTCTTTTCCTTTCCCACTGCAAGATGGCAAGACAAATCTCTCCTCTGCCTTCTCCTTATCAGACTACTCAACATGAAGGCAGTAAGAATGAAGACCTTTATGTATAATAATTGACTTCCACTTAATAAATAGTGAATATATTTTTTCCTCCTTATAACAGTTTCTTTCCTCCAGCTCACTTTATTGTAAGAATACCGTATATAGTACATATAAAATAGAAACTATGTGTTTAATTGACTGTTTATGCTTTCAATAAGGCTCCAGGTCAACAGTGGAATATTAGCAAAGTTTTGGAGGAGTCAAAAGAAACAGATTTTCATATGAAGCAGATTTTCAGCTGCATGGGGGATCAGCACCCTAACTCTCATATTGCTCAAGATTCAACTGTAATTAACTCTCATTTACTAAATGCAAACCATTTATTGTAAAAATTAAATAGAGCCCAGAAGTTCAATACCAGCCTGGGCAACATAAGAAGACCCTGTCTCTACAATAAATAAATAAATAAATAAAACCATGTTTCTTCATAGCTTATTGTGTGAGTTCATCAGGCTCGTGGGAAACATTTTAAGATGACATTATAGGACATAGACACAAATCTCCTTGGAAGGCCAGAAAGTTTTGTAAAAGTCTCAAGATAGGGTTATGGCTGAAAGCAGTCTAATCCTTACCTTGAGTAAATAACCTAAAGTGGGTACAAAGGAAAGTAGAGTAGTTTATCTAAATAGCTTGTTTACTCATGCAGTCTTAAGACTCCCCTTTGATCACCCATGGGCAGGATGGCTCTCCTGGGGTGGGGTGACCAGATTAATTACCCACAGGTATGTTGACTCAAAGCCTTTGTCATTAAAACTTTGCTAATAAATGCCCACAGGGCCAGCCTGCCAGGGTTGTGGCTGCTGACTCCTTACAGTGCCTTCCTTGGTGTCTGTAATGGTCTCAGAACCCTTGCTGCTCTTTCACTGAATATGGGTGTCTGGGTATGTGTCTCATCCGTCATGCAGCCGGGGTCTGCAGGATAGACCCCTGCAGGTTATAATATTCAAATGTTACAGTTTTCTGTTATTAATTCCTACTCTCCATTATTAGATGTTCAATTCTTTGTGGCTTGTAATTCAGGGCATGTAAACTAATTATAATTTGTAATAACATTTATTTATAAATATATTAATTCATTAAAGTGGATGACCTGATCATCCCCTATTACTGAGCTCATCAATCACACCAAGGGTTATACATTGTATAACAAGTCTAAGTTGTTATGACAATTGAGGAATCATACAATATACAAACTTAAAAATTGTGTTACCTATATACACAAAATATTATATAGGATTTTAGGGACCATAATTAAATATTTTTTCAGATAATATTTTTTGAGATTATAAACTACCTACACCTAAATTCTTAACTAATTCTGAATAATAAATTAAAAAAATAAATCAAAGCTATGTATACATATATATATACACACACCCCCACATATATGTATATATGTAAACACATGCTATTTGCACATTGCTTTTTGAATTGCTTTTTTGTGATCAGCACTTCCATAATCTTATGGTAGCACCATCAAGAGTAGTTTGCTATCCGAAGTCTTACCTGGATTGGTATTTTAAGGATTTTTAGGTAATTTTCGTATATGTTCCAAAAGTTGTTGATGAATGCTATGTATAAAAATGTAATAAATAAAATTACTATTTTAACAAGATATAAAAAACATTTACCAAATTTATTAAGTTCTTAGAGTATTTCAGACGATATCAGAGCTAACATCAGAACGTTACTTATTTCACAGACTTTAAGTCTGTAAGCTCTATGAACTTATTAAGCTTCTAATTAAATAATAAATAAAGTAAGATGAAATACTCATGAATTGAGGGCAGTATAACTCAGTAAATTAACTAGAGTTAGCTTGGCTTAATGGAAAATGTCCCTAACTCAGAAAAAGTCCTAGCGCAGTTACCAACAGGTATTTTTTCTTGAACAAGTTGCTTCTCTTAGGCTCAATGTCTTCTAAAAATGAGGATTTTAGAGACTTATTTCACTAGGTTATTACAAAGATTAAACAAGATAACATTTTTAAAATGCTCAAAGAAATAGTGAAGCAATGAAATAATTTATTCTTGAATCTTATTGCTGAAACTATTTTAAAATTCCCAATAAAACCCAATGTGTTGGCCTGGTGCGGTGGCTCATGCCTGTGATGCAAGTACTTTAGGATGCTGAGACAGGGGGATTGCTTGAGCCCAGAAGTTCAAGACCAGCTTGGGCAACACAGGGAGACCCTGTCTCTACAAAAAATAAATTTAATTTTTTTAAAAAAAGTGTTTCTTCATAGGTTGTAATGTTGAAATGTTGCAGTTTTCTGTTATTAATTCCTACTTTTGGTTATTAGATGTTCTATTCTTTGTGGCTTGTAATTCAAGGCATCTAAGCTATTTTATAATTTGTAATGAAATTTATTTGTAAATATATTAATTCATTACATTGGATAACCTGATTATCCTCTATTACCGACCTCATCAATCACACCAAGGGCAGAAAACTAACAGATCTCAGCACCTGGCTTGGACTACTACTACTATTTATCTACCTCCTTAAACCTGAATCAACAAATCTTTGTTAGAATGATGCTTAAGTCATGATGTTCATTTCCAGCTGCTGTGGAACACAAAACCCTACCTTTATTTTTTGTAAGTTCCACAAACAAGATGCAAGTTGGTATTTTCTCATTTCTGAGAGGCCTACTAACAACATATTGCACACAAGATCCTATGTGTTACCACATCTCATTTCATAGATCACCTTACATAAATATTTTTTGTATGAAAATCACAACTGCAATCCTGGGTGTCACCCATTTTGCTTTGATTCACACCATTTCCTTGGAGCTAGTTAGTCAAATGTCCTTTTGGGGACTGCAAGAAATATGCAACACTTCACAGATTTGTGTGTCATCCTTGTGCAGGGACCATGCTAACCTTCTTGACATTGTTTCAATTTTAGTATATGTACCCCTGACACCAGCACAAATCCCTACTTTTATATGTGAAGACCGATCAGTGATGGATGAGGCTTAGCTCTGTTAAATCTAAGCAACTTACTTGAGATAGACTGAAGTCTATTGAATGGCTTCATGGTAATGCAGAATTTGAAAACATTTTAAAAACTCGAGGTAAAGATGCAAGTAACATGGAAGATTTTTACTTTCAGGAAAAGGGAATCACTTGAGGGAACAACCACAAGTTGGAACCCACTACAACTTTGGAAAGATGACATGGGATTTTACAGAATAAGATGAGACCTTCCACTACCTATAAAACGGTGCTACACGGGATATAAAGTGCCAGGAGTATAGATATGGTAACAAAATAAAAATGGATCTCTAATTTCTTCCTGTAACAGTATTTCAACCTGTCGTACAGTCTTAAACTTTCACAACTAATATTTGCTAGAGAAAATAGAAAAAGTCACTCAAATGATAACTTATCATGAAGGTCTAGGCCAAGTCCGGGCTAAGATGTGGGTTTCACATCAGGTTTTGAGTGGGAGGAGAATGGTCAATTTGCTCACTATGTGTGTGGCAAAAGATAAAAGTCCTAGCTGCCAGAGCAGGGTGCTGGTACTTTGGAAACAATGGCTGAGAATATGTATGTGAACTTTAAAAAACTGTAATAACTTTGAAGTCTACATATGGATCACCATGAAAACTGAGGGATCTGTGTTAGTAAGGGCATCCTGGTCACAAAGGTCAATCATTACCAGACTGCAGAAGCAGTTTCAATGGCAACGGCACAGCAACAGAATCAATGGAAACAACAAAATGAAGAGAATGGCCGTGTCCCCCCCAATCCTTCTGACTTATGCAAAATGAATGTCTTCCTTGGACTTAAGGAACCCCTTAGATTCCTTTTAAAAATTCAAGTATTAAGGTATGGAAGACAGCCCCCAGGGGACACTATCAGGTTTTCTGCCGAAGTGGACATTTCCAGACCCAAATAACTAATTAGAAAAATCAAAATTGTGACCCTGTGTTTATCCCGAGCCTAGGGGTTATACTTCAAATCAAGCAGTCAACATTAGGATCCCTAGGGATAAAGTTGTTGAAAGTCCTAAAATAAAGAATCCTGGACCCAGTACTCCTTCTAACTAGTCTGGCTTTTTGCCTAGTTTCTGGCTGATGAAGTGAACTAAGTCATTGTCTTTCAAAAACTACCTGAAACAAACTATAAAATCTCACCTAGCCTTTAAATGTAAACACTTACTAATTAACTCCACAAGCAGCAGCATAACGTTCTGCAGTTATTCCATGTATGTCTTCAGCAAAGACGTCAACATTTTGCTGAAGAAGCATGCCAACTATCTCTGATGAGCCTTCACATATGGCAAGCATGAGGGCTGTGCTAAAATAACAAAGAGATAACTTATTACGAGCAGAATCAATTTAATATGTGCCTATCAGTGTAGAATTAACCATTTACATGTACTAACAAACATAAGTATCTTGAGTGCTCAAGTGTTTATCCTTGCAAATCACCACCAAATCTAAAAGGAAGGGGCAAAAAGACTCATGTCCCACTGGGGTATGGCATACTAGAATTGGCTAACATAAAGTCCCTTGAGGGGCAAGGAATTATGATTTGTTCACTAACCTAAAAGAGGCAAAGATTTAAGGGAAGAATTATCTATTTCTTCCTTAGTCTGATATAATATTTTGTACTTCAAAATCAGCTAGAAGTCAGACAAGAGAGAGCAATCTGAAGGCTTAAAACAATATTAGGAATAATGATATTAGTAGTAGTCATAGTAAGTTTAGTTAATGATGTTGATAAGAATGTATGAGACACTGAATTAAATGCTGTTGATATTTATAATGTTACTTCAACACAATCGTCCTTAAAGCACATATTATTATTCTCCTTTTCACATAGAAAGTCATACTTGGTATTATGTAATGTTTGCAAGGTCACACCTATCAAGTGAGGAAGCTAGAAATTAAACTCAGTCTTGTGTGAATCAAAAGCCTATCTCTTTTCTCTTTATCACTCACCTATGGCTTAATTAACTAAAATATTAATCAGATTAAAGATGTCTTTCTTCCCTCTACCCATACAAATTAAAAATAAAAATACACTATGAAAAAAATGAAAAAAATAATAAATTCACAGTATCTGGTGATAGCAATTAATAGTCAGTCACATAGGGATAACCTAAAATTAATATGCTTCAAAGAAAAAACTTTATTAAAGGAAATAGTCGTCCTAAAGACAAAATGGTTTTAAACTTCTGTTTCTATTTAATATTGCTTTTTTTTTCCTTTGAGACAGAATCTCGCTCTATTACCCAGGCTGGAGTGTGGTAGCATGATCTCAGCTCACTGCAACCTCTGCCTTCTGGGTTCAAGCGATTCTCGTGCCTCAGTCCCCTGAGTAGCTGGGACTACAGGCATGCGCCACCATGGCAGTAATTTTTGTATTTTTAGTAGAGATGCGGTTTTACCATATTGGCTAGGCCGGTCTCAAACTCCTGGCCTCAAGTGATCCAACCACCTTGGCCTCCCAAACTGCTGGGATAACAGGCAACAACTACCATGCCCAGCAAATATTGCATTTTTTAAAAAGTGCATGAGGTGTAAAAATTAATTCAGGATGGATTAAAGACTTACATGTTAGACCTAAAACCATAAAAACCCTAGAAGAAAACCTAGGCAATACCATTCAGGACATAGGCATGGGCAAGGACTTCACATCTAAAACACCAAAAGCAATGGCAACAAAAGCCAAAATTGACAAATGGGATCTAATTAAACTAAAGAGCTTCTGAACAGCAAAAGAAACTGCCATCAGAGTGAACAGGCAACCTACAGAATGGGAGAAAATTTTTGCAACCTACTCATCTAACAAAGGGCTAATATCCAGAATCTACAATGAGCTCAAACAAATTTACAAGAAAAAAACAAACAACCCCATCAAAAAGTGGGCAAAGGGTATGAACAGACACTTCTCAAAAGAAGACATTTATGCAGCCAAAAGACACATGAAAAAATGCTCACCATCACTGGCCATCAGAGAAATGCAAATCAAAACCACAATGAGATACCATCTCACACCAGTTAGAATGGCGATCATTAAAAAGTCAGGAAACAACAGGTGCTGGAAAGGATGTGGAGAAATAGGAACACTTTTACACTGTTGGTGGGAATGCAAACTAGTTCAACCATTGTGGAAGTCGGTGTGGCGATTCCTCAGGGATCTAGAACTAGAAATAACATTTGACCCAGCCATCCCATTACTGGGTATATACCCAAAGGACTCTAAATCATGCTGCTATAAAGACACATGCGCACGTATGTTTATTGCAGCACTATTCACAATAGCAAAGACTTGTAACCAACCCAAATGTCCAACAATGATTGACTGGATTAAGAAAATGTGGCACATATACACCATGGAATACTATGCAGCCATACAAAATGATGAGTTCATGTCCTTTGTAGGAACATGGATGAAGCTGGAAACTATCATTCTCAGCAAACTATTGCAAGGACAAAAAACCAAACACCACATGTTCTCACTCATAGGTGGGAAGTGAACAGTGAGAACACATGGACACAGGAAGGGGAACATCACACACCAGGGACTGTTGAGGGGTGGGGGGAAGGAAGGGGGAGGGATAGCATTAGGAGATATACCTAATGCTAAATGACGAGTTAATGGGTGCAGCACACCAACATGGCACACGTATACATATGTAACAAACCTGCACATTGTGCACATGTACCCTAAAACTTAAAAGTATAATAATAATAAAAAAGAAATTAAAAAAGTGTATAAAAAAGAGAAGTTAGAAAAATACTATAAAACTGTTAATAATTCAATATTGAATTATAAAGCAAACTAAAAAAGTTCATACTTCTTAAAACTGATGAAGAACCACATTAGCTAATAGAAAATAATGCAACCAAAATCATCAGATTACAAATAAGAATCAGTCAATATAATAAGAGAAGATAAGTCCTACTATATACTGTTTTTTATGTTGACGAGTCCAAATAATTGCTTTTCTTCTGATAATTTGTGTTGATATGTTTCACTATAATCTAATAATTTTAACTAAATGTTGTTAATTTAATATTTCTGACTTGAGCATTATTACTCTAGAACACTAGTCAAGTGTTTTTTAGTAAAAAAAAAAAGAACTACCATACCATTTAGACTCATTAAATGCGTTTGCATTTGCATTTTTTGTTAGTAAAAATTCCACAGTTTGCTTGCTTCTTTTCTGTATGGCCAGTAAAAGGGGTGTGAGGCTAGCCTGTAAAATAGCAGAACAATTTATAATTCATGAAATTACATATTTCTCAGCTGAACTGAATACCTTATATAATATCCTATTAACTTAAACACATAAAGTAGAAAGTAAATCAAGTAAATCAATAGCAGTCCCCTCTTTCTCCTTTTTCTGTGCTTTCCCATGCACTGCACCTTCCCTTGTAAATATTCAGCGTCTGCATCACCACATTAATTCTGGTTATCTCCAAAAATCATTATATTGTAATGATTTTATGGTTTCCCATCTAAACCAAGAGCTTCATGAGGGCAAGGGCTGTATCTTTTATCTCTATATCCTTAAACCCTAAGACATAGTAGTAAATACTTTGTTTTTGACTAAATGAGTAATCTATAATATTACTTCTAGAGCAGTGTTTCTTAAACTATATTCCAAAGAATAATTACCTTACCAGAAGCACTGTACCCCAACAGATTCCACCATTATCTATGTTCAAGAAATATTATAAAACTGTGAACTAAATGTCCATTATTCAATAAATGACTTGAACTTTGCCTAATACTTATTTGACAATATATTTTTGTGGCAGAGATTAACATTGGACAAATCAGAATTTCAGGGATACAGTTTTGAAAGCTTCCCAAGAAAAATGGAGATTTCCTGTAGGTGATACAAACTGTCTTGATTCTGTTCTATCAATAATCCCAAGATCCCAGATGCCAATGTCAGGCACTCCTGCTCTAAATGGGTCACTAAGGAAGTGGCTCTAAATCAAAAGAGATTGGCTTCAAATGAACTTTGACTGCTTATTACTAAATGGTCCATGAGGTTTCTCCTATTACAAGACAATAGAATTTTTTCTCGGCTATTAGAAATTCAGTATAAAAGTTTATTCTCAATTATAATGATAATCCTAGGATCCTAATGCATATCTACTTCTTTCAATGCAATAATCCATTTTTATTCTGGTTGCTATTGTAATTGCTACTTAATTTTTGGAAAAATATCAAAAATATGAATAAAATGGCTTATTAATGAAAGTTCTAACTCATCTATGTGGATTAGCATAACAGAAGCCCCTAAATCAATTGAATTTTAAGGGACAATTCTAAGAAGAAGGATATAATATTTTCTGCAATATGCATAACCTATTCAAATACAACCATGATTAATCTAAAAAGGCTTAAAGGCATTCTAATAAAAGATTATTATTTATGGTTTATATACAGAAAAATCATTGTTTAAAAAGTCTTCTAAATTCTAGAAGTCAACCCCAGTATTAATGAATTAATGTAAAATATAAACTATATATTATAAACAGCTATCAACTGTCTTGAATACCTTGAAACCTTTACCAAAATATACTATGAGAGAGGAATTGATAACTGAAATATTTACAGAGGCAAAAGAGGTAAGTTCAGTAAGTGATGTAACTAGGTGGGCACAGTGGCAAACTGGAAACATGCTTTGTGTAAAGCTAGAACGTCGTCTTAGCATACCAAACAGTCATATGTGCTCAAGAGACACCAGATTCCATCCTTTAAGAGGAAATCCAGATTTCTGCACATCTCCTAAATTTTACATGTTGACTCAATTTACACAGGCAAATTTTGCTTTCCTGTAGTTTTACACTAATTGGAAAGAAAAAAAAAAACTTGGGTAGGAAAGAATATTTGAAAAAGTTTTACCTTTAACAAATTCAAATATTTATCATAAATGCACAGAAAAGCCATACTCTCTAATAGTTCTTTTAAAAAATTAATATTTAAGGTTAAATCTTAGACAATTAAGTTCTTTCAAATTATTTTCACTCAAGGAATGTTTGTGTTTCCAAATATAAAAGCCTTACATATGTTAACATTAAAACAAATGGATTTCAAATATTTTGAAAATAACATTGGTTAATGTCTACCTTGTTTTGCACCTCGATGACTGCACCATAGGACAGCAGTGTTGCCACCATTAACAAATTCTCACTATAAACGGCATAATGGAGAGCCGTGTTGCCATACACATCTACATAATTTAGATCAGCACCAGCATCTATGAGAATATTTGCACAAGCCTCCCTCTCGCATTGTAGAGCCTGTCAGTATTAAAGCAAGAAGTACATTATAAATTATAGGAAATCAAAATAAGTATTCCACAGGTTTCACAAACTAGTTGTATTTCAACTAAATTCATTTTTATTCTATGTATTTAAACCAAATCCATCTCCCGCTGAAAAAACTGGCTACTATTTACCTTCATCAGAGGTGTCCTCCCTTCGCCATCAGGGACATTAAGCTGGCACTTTCTGTCTACCAGAAATGTTACTACTTCTGCATGGCCATTGACACAGGCCCAGTGTAGAGCAGTCCTACGAGAGTGAGAGGACTTTTAGGCAAAGTATAGCCCACTGTCTCAAAACATACAACGATTTAGGTAATTGTAAACATTAAATACCATGCTCTTTCTCTGCCTTCAAAACAAATATTTAATATTCTCCTGAAGAAAGTACAACATTCGTTCTCTTATTACTCACCGCATTAATGAAAGAGTGGCCTGTTTGAATACAAAGAGCTTGGCCTTTGGATTCAGTTCAACTTGAGCTTGAATATTACTTTAAGGTCTTTCACTTTCTAGCTGTCACTTAAACTTTCTGCACCTCGATTTTCTCATCAATAAAATGGAGATGAATACAGCAGTTATCTCACAGGACATCACTGTGATGCCTCATTGAGAATCTATGCAAAGTATTTTGGAGAGTTCCTAGTACATGTAACAGCTAAGTAATTGTTAGATATTATAATTATTACTACTACTTAATAAAGAAAACATTTTAAGTAAAATGGTGCAATTATGCCTACTTCGTGGTGTGTTTTAAAGGTTAGAGATAACACAGTATTTTAATGATTCTAAGATGCTCAATTGCTCATATTTTAACATCTCTGACATTGAAATGCCATTTATAATTCATTATTTATTACAACTATATTTGGCAGAAATTTAAACAATCTTTAATTGGTGCATAAAATAAAGAGGCATCACACAATTCACAGTGTCTTCCAAGAAGTGGAATACGGTATATACAACAGGACGATGGCAGTCCTAGTCACAGGATTAACACTGAAAGAAATTTTAGCTTTTTAGAGGACTACACAATAGGAGAGTTGAAATAAAAACAACAAATTGTTAAAACAAACTGCTTCTTCAAGATTTTAAAAACTTCAAGCCAAAGAAAACTTTGGATTCAAATAAATAGGTATGGCTCATTTTATTCCACATTTAGATTTACAGAATGTATGGAAATTCATATTTAGATTTATAGAATGCATGTAAATTAGGTATTTTTGATGATTAATATTACTATTTAGAGCTGTTATAAATTTCCAAAATCCTGGTTGGTAGTTATCTTTTACTCGTTTCTCACTTCAGAAGTGTTTTTGTTTGAAAGATGAGAGGAAAAGCTTAATTGAGATTCAGTCCTAATACTCCAATTTTAAATCTCTCACTTTGCTCAGGCTGAGCAGGTAAACATGAAATTTTTAAGGATGAAAAGGTCTTGAGAGTTAATAGAATGTATCTTCTACATAATAGGCATCCAGCTTACACATGTGATAAATGGATTAAAAGAAAGGATAAATACAGTTGGGAAGTACAATATCTTAAAAAACTGCTATAAATAAAGCACTTATATTTGTCATTTTATTTTTCTAATAATAAAACTACACTAAAATGATTAATCTATAGTTATTGACATATATGTAATAAGCCTATATATAATAAAAATGTGTTTAATAAAATGTATATGTAAATCAATAAGCAGAGATAAAAAGATTCTCTTCTGAAGATGCTAAAAGTTCACAGAATATACAAATGCACAAAAAAAATAAAATATAGAAAGTGAGAAATTATTTTCATCTGTGCAAAATACATATTGCTGCTCTTCCCAAAAATTATTTCATTAATAATAAACGTTTACTAATAGCATCGTACATGTTCAATGCAGAAATCAAAGATAATAAAAAGGAAAAACATTTTATATTAAAACGAGTATCCTCAAATAGCAAATTTTATCATATTTTGGACATAATTTCAGATAACACAAGACCATAGTCTGTATGTATAGTCAAACTGAATTTTACCCTCACTTGGTACACCAAAATACATTTTCAAATGTCAACATACTTCTGTATATGTTTCTACCTTGAGTGGTCACATATTATCCCATGCTGTAAACTCACTGAAATGTATTTATAAAAGCCATTAAATGGATTCTTTTTAATACATTGATATTTTAAGCAGTGCTCAGAAAAGAAATTGTGTGTATGTTGCATTATTTTCTAAAAATATTTTAGTATAATAGAATGGATCACTAATGGGCATATACAATTTTTTAAATATGGTACTTACCATCAAATTGTTTATTTGAAAACTCACCTGCAACTTACACTTTAAGGAGTACTATAAATATCACTGCTTTTTATCCTCACAAACTTTGTGGATAGAAAACAGTATTTGCTTCCTCTTTTAACTTAAATGCCTTCTCTAACCAGGAACACTAATATTGTTTCCTGTATGCATAGGTTACTTGCAGATCTTAAAAAAGGACTTTGCCCAGTTTTAAATTAGAGGCCAAGTACTTTTTTAGATCTGCAATTTAGATCTCTAACTTAAATTGCCCAATTTTAAATTAGAGGGTTTTCTATTGATTTGAGTGAATTCTCTATAAAAGGAAGATTTTTAATTCTAATATGTATACACACACACATACATGAGTAGTAAATATTTTACAAGTATGCTGCCTTTTATTTTTTCTCATATGCAGGGCGATTTAATTTTTGTTTTACTAAATGACTCTTCAGAATGCTTGCTTCTGAGCTTCTTAGAAAGGTTTTGTCAACATAAAAATGTATCTGTGTAAATAGGCATTTATGTTTTTTCTGGTATTTTTATCTTTTGTATATTAAAAATTTTTAATCTATATTCCATCAGGAACTTATTTTGTGCCATAAAAATCTAGTTTTCTCCAAAAAGCAGGCATTTCACTTATGAAACTAATTCTTTTCCTAATAATTCATATTCCTAAAAGAATTACGAAACTAATTCTTTTCCACAAGGATAATGATCCTTGTGATCATTATCAAGTTCTAAATTCTTACATATGTTTGGGTGTTTCTGGATTTTCTATTCTGTTGTATTCATTTACCTGTCTTTTCAGCTGTTAGCAAACAATCTGTGATTTTTTTTTTTTTTTTTTTTTTGAGACAGAGTCTCACTCTGTCACCTAGGCTGGATTGCAATGGTGGGATCTCGGCTCACTGCAACCTCCACCTACCAGGTTGAAGCAATTCTCCCGCCTCAGCCTCCCAAGTAGCTGGGATTACAGGCACCCGACATCAGGCCCAGCTAATTGTTGTATTTTTGTAGAGACGGTGTTTCACCATATTGGCCAGGCTGGTCTTGAACTCCTGACCTCAGATGATCCACCCGCCTCGGCCGCCCAAAGTGCTGGGATTACAGGCGTGAGCCACCGCTCCTGGCCCATTTTGTGCAAATTAATAGCGCATTTTGATATCTAGAAGGGCAAGACTTTTCTACTCCATTACAAAATATTTAAAATGTCATCACAACAGTAAAAGCCTGTGTAATTTTAAAAATGTTAAAACGTTAATAGCTTTATTTGGTTTATGTAAAACTGGTAAGTCGCATCTTGAGAAAAATGAGTCTTCTTAAATTCAAGAACATAAACCATCTTCCCACCTCGAAGTTTCCTTCTAAGGTCCCTCAGCAAAGAACATATTTACATAGACATTCATTGATATCAAAATGGACATTGGACTTTATCCAAAGAATTTTTAGCCAAGAAGGTCATATATTATGGGAATTATTTCATTATGCACCATTTCATAGTGTATCTAACATTATCTTTTAAAACCTGTACATTAAAAGTAAAACCCTGTATGTACTTAATTTTGTGAGTTTAATCACTTTAAAATTTTCTACACAGTGCTCTGTGAGAGGAAGTGGGAGTGAAGGAGAAAGCAGCTAAAGCTTGGGGTTGATTTTAAGGTGGCCTGGGCCCTCTGCCCTGCAGGGCGCCCCCATCCCAGGCCTGGGGGGCCTGACCGGGAAGAAGGCCAAGACCTCGGGGCCCAGGACGGCCGCCCCATCTCCCGCCACTCCTGCACCTGCTCCCCTCGTCCCCAGGACCCCCAGCCCCCACTCTGAAGGGGCGATCCTCCCACAGCCGCCTCCTCCTCCTGCAGCCCCGGCTCAGGCAGGGCCTGGTACCTCTTCTTCATATCTCTTTTGTTCAGGTTGACGGGCTTCTTCCCTACTGTCATCTTCTCCAGCTTCCGGACTTGGCCCCGGGAGGCAGCTGTATGGATCTTCCCTAGATCCCCGAAGTAGATGGTCCCGTAGTCCTTCTCAGTGTACACCAGTTCGCTGAAGGCGTTCGGGGGCTCCGGGCCCCGACGCCCTTGCCAGCGGCAGCTAAGAGCCTCTTCATGGCTGCAGCCCCCTGCTAGAGAGAGCCCGCGCCTCCCGCTCGCCCTTCCCCAGCCCCTACCCCTCGCCCTCGCTTCCCGCTTACCCTTCCCCAGCACCCGCCCCCGGCTCGCACTCGCCCGTCTTCAGTTCCCGCACCCGCCCCAACACCAGCAGAAATTTCTGTATCGCCAAGCTCTTGAACACTCCGGCCTCTGTCGGGAGAAATTCTGAGCAGAGCCGTTAGCTGCTCTAACGTTAGAGCGTTACAGCAGCAGCTCACGCGCAGCTCAGCAGGCTGAGGAGACACGCGCCCTGGCCGCGCTCCACCGGGCACCGCGTGCAGGTGGCACCGGCCGCTGAGGCGCTGCCGGGCTGGCGGGCCTCCCTGGAGCGGAACGTGTGGGGCGCCCTGCAACACGGCCTGCTTGACATAGCCGCCCCTGGCCCCTCCCCGACCCGCGATCCAGGAGCTGGACCCTGGTACTGGGCACCGTGCAGCCTCCAGGGCGGCGCTGAGCGTCGATTCCAGCCCTCCTGCAGCTGGGGACCGACCCGCTCACTTAGGCGCCCTGGAAGCTTCTGGCCCAAGTATCCGCCCTGCTGCTGGCACTGACAGGGTCCGGGTTGGAGCCCCCGCTGCCGCGTGCCACGTTCAGGTGGGAGCTGCACCTGAGTCCACGGTGGAGGCTGCAGGGCTGGGCCCAGACCGCTGAGAGTCGCCGAGTGCACCGCCCTTCCACCCTGGGCTCTGCTCTTCCTTGGCCCGCGCTGGCAGCGCAGGCTCGCGACCTCTGGGCCCTGTATAGCTGCCAGGATGAGGCTTTGCGGCAGGTTCCCGCCCTCACACAGCTGAGGTCCCACCGCCTGATTTAGGCGCAGTGGCGGCGTCCGACCCTGGGGTTCGCCGCTGCTGGTGGCACGGACAGGTTCTGGGGTTGCCACCGCTGCTGCCACTACAGGCATGAACCACCGTGCCAGGATGTAATCTTTTTTTCTTGAGACGGAGTTTGGCTCTTGACGCCCAGGCTACAGTGCAATGGTGCGATCTCGGCTCACTGCAACAACCTCCGCCTCCCAGGTTCAAGCGATTCTCCTGCCTCAGCCTCTTGAGTAGCCGGGATTACAGGTATGTGCCACCATGCTGGCTAATTTTTTTTTTTTTTTTTTTTTTTTTTTTTAGTAGAGATGGGGTTTCTCCATGTTGGTCAGGCTGGTCTCGGCAACTCCCGACCTCAGGTGATTCGCCTGCCCCGGCCTCTGAAAATGCTGGGATTTCAGGCGTGAGCCACCGCGCCTGGCCGGTTACTTTGTAGGTTACTTTGTACTTTAAGTAACATGGACGCAGGCCGGTCGCGGTGACTCTGGCCTGTAATCCCAGCATTTTGGGAGGCCGAGTCCGGTGGATCACCTGAGATCGAGGTGGAGACCTGCCTGGCCAACATGGAGTGAAACCCCGTCTCTACCACACATACAAAAATTAGCATGTTGCCTGGTGCCGTGGCTCAAGCCTGTAATCCCAGCACTTTGGGAGGTTGAAGCGGGCAGATCACCTGAGGTCAGGAGTTGGAGACCAGCCTGGCCAACATGGTGAAACCCTGTCTTTACTAAAAATAGCTGGGCGTGGTGGTGTGCGCCTGTAATCCCAGCTACTAGGGAGACTGAGGCAGGGAGCATCACTAGAACCTGAGAGGCAGAGGTTGCAGTGAGACGAGATCAAGCCCTTGCCCTCCAGACTGGGCGACAGAGCGAGATTCCGTCTCAAAAACAAAGTCCAACTAAAAATAAAAAACAAATAAAAAATAAACAGTCTAACAAGTTGTAGAGACTACATTTCATTAACTTACTCTGTTTTCTTTGTTAGTTTACACTAAATAAAATTTCATTGTTATTTATTCCAGAATAGGCTAGAAAGGTATAATGGGCTCTTTTTTCCATTGAAGATGAAAAACAGGAATGATTATTCTTGGCTATTCAGAGGTCCTTGAAGGTCCTTGGATCTTCACAAAGGAACTCACAATTTCTGTTCTTCTGACTTTTATCCCTAGTGAATTGACGGAGTCTCGCTCTGTCGCCCAGGCTGGAGTGCAGTGGCTTGATCTTGGCTCACTGCAAGCTGCACTTCCTGGGTTCACGCCATTCATTCTCCTGCCTCAGCCTCCCGAGTAGCTGGGACTACATGTGCCTGCCACCACGCCCAGCTAATTTTTTGTATTTTTAGTAGAGACGGAGTTTCACCGTGTTAGCCAGGATGGTCTCGATTTCCTGACCTTGTGATCCACCCGCCTCAACCTCACCAAGTGCTAGGATTACAGGTGTGAGCCACCGCACCCGACCAGGGGTATTTATAGTCTTATTGATCCCAGTTCATGTGATTATTCATATGATTTGCCATCAGAGTTATTCCATAATAGGCAGAATATTTACCACATTACCTTTCTAAAATCTAAATATTTTCGGATTGTAATTTCAAAGAAATCTGACTTGGGAAATCTGATTCTAAGGAATTCGGATAAGCTATTGGAAAATATCACAAATGACAAAAATTTTGCATTAAAATTGTTGATAAATTTAAATCACTTTGCAGCTGAGCGTGGTGGTTCACACCTGTAATCCCAGCACATTGGGAGGCCGAGGCGGGTGGATCACGAGGTCAAGAGATGGAAACCATCGTGGCCAACATGGTGAAACCCCGTCTCTACTAACTATACAAAAAATTAGCAGGGCGTGGTGGCGCGTGCCTGTAGTCCCAGCTACTCGAGAGGCTGAGGCAGGAGAATTGCTTGAACCCAGGAGGCGAAGGTTGCAGCAAGCCGAGATCGCACCACTGCACTCCAGCCTGGTGACAGAGTGAGACTCCGTCTCAAAAAAAAAAAAAAAAAAATTCAATTACTTTGTGTATATAAGGGTCTAATTTTTAAAAAATTGTAAAATGTCCCATACCTTCATTAGTATTACTTATTTGTTCTTATCACTCCATCAATGTGCGGCGTAAATAAAATTTGTTAAGTTAAAACTTTCGGTGTACTTTCATTCATTTATTTATTTATTTAGAGACAGAGTTTCACTCTACCATCCAGGCTGGAGTATAGTGGCGTGATCTCGACTCACTGCCACCTCCGCCTCCCAGGCTCAAGTGATTCTCGTGCGGCAGCCTTCCAAGTAGCCGGAACTACAGGCATGCGCCACCATGCCTGGCTAATTTTTAAAAGTCCTATATCATATAAGAACATTAGAGTTCTGGGATTATTTTTTGTTTTTGTTTAAGAGACAGGGTCTCACTGTATTACGCAGGCTGGGGTGCAGTGATGTGATCATAGCTCCCTGTAGCCTGGAACTCCTGGCAAAAGCAATTCTCCCACCTCAGCCTCCCCAGTAGCTGGGACTACAGGTGCTTGCCACAATGCCCATCTAGTTTTTAAATTTTCTGTAGAGATAGGTCTCACTATGTTGCCCAGTCTGGTTTCAAACTTCTGGCCTCAAGGGATCCTCCCCACTTGGCTTCCCAAAGTGCTAGGATTACAGGTGTAAGTCACCATGCCGGGACAAGAACATGAGACTTCTCTTGCCATTTTTTTATATCTAAGTGGAATAGCATAGTATTATGTGTCAGTGTTGAATTATTTTAAAATATTATGCACTGAAACATGCTAATAATCTGGGTCAGTTTCTATCTTGACCTAGGTTTAAACATATTAGCTAACATGAGGGGCCCAACATTAATAATGATTCCATACCATCTCCTTATTTATTTATTTATTTATTTATTTATTTATTTATTTATTGAGACAGAGTTTTGATCTCTTGCAAAGGTTGAAGTGCAGTAGCACGATCTTGGCTCACTGCAACCTCCACCTCCTGTGTTCAAGTGATTCTCCTGCCTTAGCCTCCCGAGTAGCTAGGATTACACCCACCACCACAACCAGCTAACTTTTGTATTTTTAGTAAAGATGGAGTTTCACCAGGTTGGCCAGGTTGGTCTTGAACTCCTGATCTCAAGTGATCTGCGGCCTTGGCCTCCCAAAATGTTGTTATTACAGGTGTGAGCCACTGCCCCCAGCCACCATTTCCTTTCATTAAAAATATGTGAGATGAAAGCAATTTGAGGGCAGTTATTTTCATATAGAGTCATTTTATCAAACAGGGATTAATATTAATGACTAGTATTAATATTTATTTTATCTAAAATTATGTCTGATTTTTCTAAATTCTCTGACTCACTAATGTTAAACATTAGGTTTAATACATATAATTAGGTCTGTGTGGAGGCACTACGTAAATAAAATTGTTTTTAACATTTTGTAAGGTCTGCTGCTTTACAAGTCTTATTATCTTTGCTCCATTTTTAATACCAAAATTTTAACTGTGATAATTAGGCTGGAGACACCAAATCAAGGATATGTTTACATAATCACTCTCAAGGATCTCAAGGGTCATTTTCTGGTTACATTATGAAAATTGTAAAAGGAATCCAGTATATATTCCAGATAATAGCTCTTGATAAATCATATACATCTATATAATAGCTATAGATATAGTTTAAGATTTAGATCTAGATATATTCAGCAACTCTGTAATTTATCGAAAGGTTTTGGTTAAAATGTAAGACATTCCTCAATGTAGAATTAGTTCTAAAAAATTGGTTGCAATGAAGAATGTTAACAACTTACCTTCCTGTTTTCTCTGAATATGGAACAATTCGAGATAGACATGGAAGTAAAGCATAATGAACTTTGGGAGGCCGAGGTGGGCAGATCATGAGCTCAGGAGATCAAGACCATTCTGGCTAACACGGTGAAACCCCGTCTCTACTAAAAATATAAAAAATTAGCTGGGCGTGGTGGCGGGCGCCTATAGTCCCAGCTACTCGGGAGGCTGAGGCAGGAGAATGGCGTGAACCTGGGAGGCGGAGCTTGCAGTGAGCCGAGATCGCGCCACGGCACTCCAGCCTGGGCTACAGAGCCAGACTCCTCCGTCTCAAAAAAAAAAACAAAAAACAAAAAAACAAAAAACAGAAGTAAAGCATAATGAAATAAACATGTGATCTCTGTAGCTCATGGTGTTGTTGGCGTGGTGCTTAGCAACAGGGATTTTCCTACACTACACTCCAGTACAGAGCACAGAGCAGAAACTTTATCGCTAAATTTACCGCACAGCAGAGGCAGAACAGAATTCATTTTCACTGCAGGCTGGGACATCCTAAAGAGAAAAAACGTGGAATGGGTGATATGAGCTACCCTAGTTTATTTCTTTCTTCCAATATCTCCAGTCACCTCCACTATTGATCTAGTGAACACAGGCGCAGGAACAGTGCCCTAAACCACATTCGATGTCCTTCAATATCTTTGTCAGTCGAAATTCAAAGGAAATATTTTAACTCAAGTAAAAAGAAGACTACAAAAGAAAGATAACCCACATGGGGATAGCAGAATTTTTTGTTTTTGTTTTAAAATCTCTTGTTTTGGCCACAGGCACTCTGAGCTAGAAGAAAATATTTAGGAGAAGGATGAGAAATCCTTCTGTATTGAATAAGGGAATTACTTCCAGATGGCAGTGGTATAAATCTACCATGATAACAACTATATATATATATATATATATATATATATGTATATATATATATAAAATGAAATATGTTTATAGAAAATGTCTGGAATCTTTTTATAGTCTACAGTCCTTCTCAATGGCCTTAATTTGCACAAATAGCCTCAAACTATTTTATTTAATTAAAAACTGCAAGAGATTAACATTTTCTCCTCATAAGGTCCAGTCAAGTATTTTTCTTTTGAATGAAGAAAAGAATAATACATTGCCTGTAAAAAATTAATTCTTTGATTTAGTAGTTAGCAGTGAACAGTTGATATGGTTTGGATGTTTTATCCCCTCCAAGTCTCATATTAAAATGTGACCTGTATTGTCGGATATGGGGCCTAGTGGGAGGTATTAGGTCATGGGGGCAAATCCCTCATGAATGGTTTGGTTCCCTCCCCTGGGTAATGAGTGGTAAAGAGTTTACAGGAGATCTAGTTGTTTAAAAGAGTGTGGCACCTTCCCTCTCTCTCTTGCTCCCTCTCGTGCCCTATGACACGCTGGCTCCCCTTCAAATTCTGCCATGATTGTAATCTTCCTGAGGGCCTCACCACAAGCAGATGCTGACACTATGCATTGTGTACAATCTGCAGAACCAAGGGCCAAATAAATCTATTTTCTTTATAAATGACCCAGTCTTAGGTATTTGTTTTACAACAACACAAACACACTAACACGCTGGTGAAAATCAACTTAAATACTTAAATACAGATAATAATATAAATTTAAAATGCAAACTAAGAGTTGTAAAATTTATATTTCCCCTTCAAAAATTAGCATTCTAAATTCTCTCCTTACTACTTGTTTTGCTTTATACACTTCCAACTTCCTATGCTCAAGTTTTCAGAAGACATTGAAGAACATCACATCATTAGAGAGAAGAAAAGGAAAAATTGGCTACAAAAATTAACCATACAATATATTGAATTAATAGAGTTTTGCTGAACAATTTTTGTTAATGGAGTTTATATTTTTAGGTATAAATATTTTTCTGCATGATATATTTAGACAAAGTTTTTTTTTAATATAGGATATTTGCAGCAAATGGTCCAAAGGAGCCCAATTATTAAACAAAACACAAATATAAATTGATTACAATATATCAAATATGCCTTAATAATTATTTTGGGTAGCTATAAAAAGTAGAGTTACAAGATTGAGAGGTACTTTGTCTTCTGTGAAGGCTTTAAAAACATGAAGCTACATTTCCCACCATCAAAGATTTACGTGTAAGAGATTTGTCTTCATTTTGTTTTAATTAGACCAAACGATTTGCCCATGGGGCATCTAAACTCAGAATGAGTTTGACATCACAACACAGTCTATATTCTCTGAGGAAAAATGAAAGGAAACTAAAGGATTTTATTTTTCAGACATCAAATCACAAAACAAAACAGTCCAATTTTCTTTGGGTTCTCCGTGGTACATTTATGTCTTCAGGGTTTTAAAAAACCACACCGTTTTGCATGCTTAAAAATAAAAGATTCGGTTCAAGAGTTCATGTTTGTAACATCTTGGCAATTTTTCTTTAAATCTCTAGGTCTAAAACTTTGCTAAAATAAAAAATATTTAGTGAAAAACAAGTTTACATGTGTTGCTTGCTGAAAGAAACTGCTAAAGGGAATGCATTAAGATATGGAACACAATTATGCAAAGTAAATACTCAATTGAACATGCCAGAAGCTTCCTAAATTTAAATTGTTAAATGGCCATCGTGGAAGAATCATTTTAGTTTTAAATTCTATAATAAGCAAAATAACTTTCTTATATAGAAACATTTGTTCCTTTATGTATGAACCAAATCAAATATCATATATAAATTATACATAAGATATGAATCATATATAATGTAGCTTATCCAAACACATTTTAGATGAACCTGTCGGTATTTTTTACGTTATCAACATAGAACTGTTATAAGATAAATAAATCATTTATTCATTTTTCATCTCAATCAATATTTATAAGAGATGACATGTTAGATGATTCAGCTAATCTACACTGAAAGCAGTGGATAAGTCAATTACAGTTTTTGCTCAAATATGGAAAAAATCTGACTGATTATAATCAAAACCATTAACTGTCATTTACTTTTCCTGAAAGCTCTTTATTTAATATAAAATCTAGACATAAAGAAACTAATTTATCCTCTTAAGCGCTATAAACACTTTCTCTCATTTCATTATTTTTTTAGTTGTCAATTTTGCTAGTGTTCAACTAGAAGTCGCCAATAGGCAATCCACTAACATAGGTTCACAGTTCTCATATATTTTTGAAACACTGAAATCAACCTGTCCCCAACTCCACTCCAGAGGCTAATGTTGAAATATCTGCCGAAAGCAATGCCAAACCAATATCTCTGAAATATAGAGAAAGTTGGCTATTATAATTCTCTTCATGATTATATTTATAATTTTATGTATACATGAGAGACAGAGCAAATATTACACATGAAAAATAATACATTTTACTTAAAAACATGCTAAGGTCGGCCGGGCGTGGTGGCTCACGTCTGTAATCCCAGCACTTTGGGAGGCCGAGGCAGGTGGATCACGAGGTCAGGAGATCGAGACCATCCTGGATAATATGGTGAAACCCTGTCTCTACTAAAAACACAAAAAAATTAGCTGAGAGTGGTGGTGGACACCTGTAGTCCCAGCTACTTGGGAGGCTGAGGCAGGAGAATGGCGTGAACCCAGGAGGCAGAGCTTGCAGTGAGCCGAGATCCTGCCACTGCACTCCAGCCTGGGCAACAGAGTGAGATGCCATCTCAAAACGAACAAACAAACAATCAAACCATGTTAAGGTCTACAAGGTCTACAACGTAGTCATTTCTTAACTATACAACGTTGGGTGGGCCACTTACTTAGTTTCTCATTACTTTGGTTTTCTTTCTTGAAAAGTGAAGAATTGTTTTCTTCACAATTATCTCATAATTGTTTTCTAAAAACATAAAACACTAGAAACATTGCCTGGCATTGAGTAAATTATTAGTTTTTAGTATTAGTACTGATTCACATTTTTCCTACTGAAAATTAGATAATGACTCCTCATATTCTGCATGATTTTATAGGATATAAATTTAGATACAAATCACGACATATTTGAAATAACGTTCTATACATTCAACCTCATATTTAGTGGATGAAACCCCACATTTCTCTCTATTTGATAGCGTAGGTGACATTCACATCCTATTTTGCCTCATTATTGAACACTGTCTTACCTAATTTTCTAGATGTCTTAATTTATTTACTGTTGTCTCGTTTTCATGGTGGTGTGTATACTGCATATTTTGAGACACAGTACATTTAATTGAGTTATTTTCTCGCTCAAAAATAAAACTAGTTCCACATCCATTGAATCTTCAGTTTAAACTTAGAATCTAAAATAAAAAAACTCTTCTATGGCAATGATCATAAACTGGCAAACTGATATCTCATGGGTTGGATTAAGGCTGATTGACAGAATGACCTTGCAGGGCCATGTGTGTGCATGTTTACTCACCTTAAAACAAAAGAATTTTCTGTATGGGTTTATTTTACTAAGATTAGTGAGCCTTTTAAATGAGTCAGGTGCTTCTGATTCATCATCTACGTCCCTGCCCAGTCTCTCTGTACTCACAAATCAGTCTGAGTGATGTAATATCGTTTGAAGGTAGACTGTGATAAGTTAAAGCTGCATATTATGAACTATGAAGTAACTACCAAAATAAAAAGTTACAACTAAAACTTAATAAAGAAAAAAATAGGATCATAAAAATCAACATAAAGCAGAAAAAAATATGCACCAGAAAAGCATATGATAAAATAGAAAAGAAATAGTGAGATGTTAGATTTAAAACCAACAATACAATAATTATTTTGGAAGAGTAGATGAAATATAAATTTGAGGCTACCAATTTATTAAGTGGATTTTGAGGACAGTCACTGTATTCTTAAGAAAGTTCTATTAATTTTGCAAATACTTTGAGGGGTATAAAATATGGATATAATAAACTGTACACTAAAGACAATAAGTGATGATTAAGTACTTTATCACAGATGCTACATATTTCCCAAATCCAGTAGAAATGTAATCAATTTGTTTGACAGAATTTTAGTCTTTCTATTAACAGTCTTTCAGATCAAAATTAAAGAAAATCATATTGTGTACTTGAGCGATGTCCTTTATAGAGTCTTCATGCTCGGTCATAGGCTCAATTGCATGTGTCTGATAAGAATTATAAATAATATGACAGTTATTTCAGTTAATATGTTCTGTTAATCTATTTCAATTCAGAAAAAAACTAACCTATTTAGTTTAGGATCTAATATATGTGAACAAATTTGGGAGGATTTCTTTAATAATCTATATGCATTCTTTGTTTTACATTCTTTCAAGCCAACATATGACATGGACAAATATGTGCAAACAGAAAATCACTGCAGTATATTAGAGTGGAAATGCAATGGCAGAATTATTTTTCAGTAAGTTATTGGGTAAAATATTTGAGTCATGCTGAGTACAAAATATTTTGTTAAGGCTAATTAGGTTGCAGATTATAAAATGCCCTAATAGTACCGATAAACTAGACTCACCTTTCTCAAAAGAAAGTGACTAATAATATTTTGTTGCTGAGTTAAACAGAATAAATGTCTAAGAACTTAGCCATAAGGCTGAGATCTTAATTATATATTAAGGTGTTCAGGTTAATGTAAATCAGATTTGCCTTTCTAGATAAAGAATCCAGATTGACAGTGGCATTAACATTGTCATTAAATCTTAAATAAACACTAATTTCCCATTGCTTGCAAGAATCTGACCTGGGAAAAGATGAAAAAAAGGAAATACTATAGAGTTTTTTGTTAATTATCAAGCTCTTCCTTTGTGTTTTGTTTATCAGATATATAACCTTTCAAATTGAAGCTGATAATCACATGAAATAGTTTTTAAAAACTGCTTGTTGGAGTCAAATGACTACTCTTGGCTTTTCTTTCTTTTTTTCCATTTCCATTTACAATAGCCAAAAAAAGTTTCTTGTCACTGTTTCTAAATAACACCATGACCTCCTGCTCACAAATTAAAATGTACTGCAATTTTCTAAATAAGAACAATCTACCCCTTTCTAAAATTTCAAATTAAATGTGCTTTATTTTTAGTATACTGACCTACCCTGCATGTATAAATTAAATGTAAAAAACATTTTATGTTTAGTAGGGTTGAAAATGAGACTATTTTTCCCTTATTTTTTTCTCCTTAAAACTTATTAATTCCTTTTTATATTCTAGATCTATAAATACTAAAATATTCTATTAACTGCTCTAATCTTCATGTAACAGTGTAGGTTCTACCCATGTAACAGATGAGGAAACCAAGGAGCACAGTTATTTACTAACTTGCACAAGGCAAGTTTCAAAATTGTCTTTGAAAATAATGATTGCTTTTAAGGTTTATTCTATAATGGTTTAAGATCATGGGTTACAGAAGTAGAACAACTGTGTCTAATTACTAGTTCTAATAATTCTTATGGAGATTTGTTGAGATTTTATACACACACATACATGTTTGTTTTTGTGTATAAGTATATATATAACAATGTCTTACACATATGGATTAGCTGTTTAATATGTGTGAACTATTATATTCATTACTCGGCATTAATGTTTAGGTTGTTTCAATTTTACCCTCAAAATGTAATGACTTTTTGAGAGCCTGTATCAAATTATTGGAAATACACATGTATTTTTTAAAGGCATTAGGGATTCTTAGTATTTGAATATGAATTGTGAAGATTAGTATTGAAAAAAATCTTGGTAACTTAGTGGGAGTAGTTGCAAAGGTGTTCCTTCTTTTCCTAAATGAATTATAAAGTAACAGTACTAAAGTCTACTTGTTTTTACTGCTAAAGTTATATATAATATGTATATATGTATATATATGTGTATATATGTATATATGTGTATATATGTATATATGTGTATATGTATATATACATAGATACGTGTATATACGTATACACGTATATACACGTATATACATATACACGTGTATATACGTATATACGTGTATATACGTATATATATGTATATATATGTAGAATTTGAAGTTTTAGTTCATCTAACTATGATTCCTGTATCAGAGCCTTTCCTGAGGAAATTTTTTTTTTGATGGAGAGAGTGAAAAGACTAGGTGAACAATGAGCAGCTAAAGGGAGAATTAGGGAGTTCCAATACTGTGAGAATGGGATTCCAGGTGGATTTCCTGAAAATGGCAAGATTCATCAGAAGCCTTTCCTTATTTTGGAATGTTATTTATTTATCATAATATTTAGCTTATTTCTTATTCTGCTGAAGAGTCTCTAGTAATCTGTGGTTTGTACTGACTAGAAATATATATTTCAAGGAAATTGGTGATAAAATATATATAAAGCAAAATATAAACCTTTACTTTTAAAGATTGTGCTATTTGATGCACGAAGAATGGTGCATGTGTTTTCTGAGTGAGATGAGAAACCAGAGAACAGAAGAGTCATACATTCTCACCTCCTTTTGAAAAACTGACAATGGCTCCTGGATTGAACTTAGAGCTGTCAAATCAGAAGTAAGAAAATCTAAAGGTCACTGTGAAAATATATAGTAGAGAAAGGGTGGTGGTGGCAAGAACCAGTTATTGTGGCTACATATAGTGCTAATTGAATTTCCTGTTAGATTCAATACATGGTGTAAGATAAATAGAGGAGTTGATGAAAATTCAAATGTTTTTGACTATGCTAATAGGATAGAGGCTATTTGCAAATATTTTTATATGTTCATTTTTATAAAATATGGAACCCTTGAATAAAAGCACATCTGAAGGGGGTGATCAGAGTATGAAAAGGTTAGACTGAGTTCCGATTGTGGCATATTAATTTGAGATTGTCTACCGTACTATATGTTCAAGGAAAAATGTCAAATTGTTAATTAAACTTGACTCTGGATTTTAAAATAGAGGCCATAACTGGCGATGCATTTTTTTTAATTCTCAGCATCTAAATGATATTTAAAGCCATGAGACAGGATTTAGGAACCAGGAGAGTGAATCTTGATAATAAACGCAGTGGCCTCAAATTCAGCTGTGGAACATTTCAAAGTTATTGGAGATTGGACGATGAGTTTCTGAACAAAGTAAGAAGGACCTGCAAGCAAGACATGAGAGAAGAGGGAAGGTTATGTTGTCCCTGAAATAAAGGAACAGTTTCCAGGTAAATGGTAGTAGGAAGATTCAATGCTGTAGAAAGATCAGGCAGGAAGTAAAAGTTTATATTAGATTTTCAAAGTGGATTTTATTTGTAACACTGGCAATAATAGTTTCATTTTGTTTTTTTGAAGTGTTGGAATGGAATTGATTCAAGTGAGAATGGAATGTAATAAATCAGAGCCTCATGTCCTCATCTGTAAAACTGAACAATACTAATAACTGTTTCAAAGGGTTTGTAAGAACTAAGTTAGATAATTTCATAAATTTTAAAACACATTACCAGGTATATAATAAATAATTGAAAACTGTGTTTAAGTGTTTATTATAATTATTTTTAAAATACTATTATCAAAAAAAGAATTTTAAAATAACAGTATAAAAGGATGGATATATTGCAATATCTGAATTTTTTAAAAATCTAGATAATTTTTATTATTGAAATTGCCAAACATTTTGATAGCCTATTGGAATTTTAAATGGTGTGCATAAATAATTTAGGAAAAAGAACAGAGATTGAAGTTCATTCCTAGGCTTTTGTGTAATTTCACATACTTTCAAGTTAGATATATTACATATACAAAGTAGACTTTAGATAGCTGTAATTTTATATTTAGATTGAGACAGAATTGGAAATATTTTGTAATATACATGTAGTTGGTGTAAGCCTGCTTACCTGAATCAGGGTTGTCTCTGAGAGTTGTCAGAATCACAGGATTGGCAGAGGCTGTATTGCAAATGGGTACTTTTATTTGTATTTATATCAATCCTATATTAGTCCGTTTACACACTGCTATAAAGAACTGCCAGAGACTGGTATTTTATAACAAAAAGAAGTTTAATTGACTCACAGTTCCATGAGCATGGATGCGGAGGCCTCAGGAAACTTACAATCACAGCAGAAGGGGAAGCAGTCATGTCTTACATGGCAGCAGGCAAGAGAGCAAGAATGAGAGAGAGAGAAAAAAAGAGAGAGCGCATAGGAGGAACTGTCAAACACTTATAAAACCATCAGATCTCATGAGAACTCACCCACTATCATGAGAACAGCATGGAGGAAACTGTCCCCATGATCCAATCACCTCCCACCAGGTCCTGTCCACAACAGGTAAGGATTATGGAGCTTACAATTCAAGATGAAATTTGATGGGGACACAGAGCCAAACCATATCAAATCCCCAAAAGCTAAAGCTGCGTGTGAGGGTGATGTGCTCTCTTTGGCCTAAAGCACTATATTAATATTTTCCTGCATATCTGAGTTTTCTTCCTGTATCTCAGATGAGAGTTATTCTTTATCTCGGTTTCTAACTTCCATCTCAACAAGTCCATGAATGTAATAAAAAATAAGAAAACACTTGAATTAATGCTTGGCATCTTTGACTGAAAATGAAAAACAGTTCTTGATGTAAAGAACTTTAATTGTCAGAAGTGGCTGCACGTTGGCAACGATAAGACTTTTTGTATTCACAAGAGAAACATGTTTCTCAATTTGATTTCAATCATGCAATGTATGTAATTATAAAGTAATTGAAAATACATAGCTTCAAGGGCTCCTGTTTTTAAAGAATAGATATGAGATAAGCATTTTGGACTAGACCCTTTGTAATTTCTATGACACTTTAGAAAACTAAGAATTATTCTGAAGCAAAAAATATAGATAAACTGGAAGAGAAGAGTCACAGTCATAATTTTCAATATGATTTATTCTAATTTCCATCATGCATTCATTTGCATTTTTATGAAGTAGATCTCATATCAACACATTTATTCAACAAACTATTGTTGTCATTCACTCATTTGTAAAATGACAAAGCCATAGTGACAAAAAATGTCATGGCCTCTTCCCAGAGTAACCTCTCAAGCATCATGAAAGAGTGATGTTTAATATCAAACTTTACAATGAAATAATGACATACACCTAGTATATAGTAGATTAATGAATTAACAGTCTCAGCAAAACAGGGAGGAATCTTTACGTCTATTTACTAATAGTAATAAAAAGTATTCAGTACCTGTACACATACACACACACACACACACACACAAAATGGAGATTTTTATAATCAGTATTTGGCTACCAGTTGATTATTCATGGTGAGTCAAATAGAAAAGTTTGTAACAACTCCTAGCATTCTAAATTGGACACCTTACTGCACTAACAGAATATGCAAGAATACAATTGACACTTGAACAACTCTAGAGTTGGGAGCACCATCCCTGGAGCAGTTGAAAATCCCCAAAAAGCTTTTGATTCCCCCAAAACTTAACTACTAATAGCCTGCTGTTGACCAGAAGCCTTACCAATAACATATAAAGTCAATTAGCACATATTTTGTATGATATACATATATATATATAACTGTATTTTTAACAATAAAGTAAGCTAAAGAAAACATTAAAATCATAAGGAAGAGAAAATGTATGTATTGTTCATAAAGTGGAAATGGATTATCATAAAGGTCTCAACCACATTGTCTTCACATTGAGTAGGCTAAGAGAAGCAGTTGGCCCTGCTGTCTTAGGGATGACAGAGGCTGAAGAAAATCTACTATAGTGGAGTGGTGTAGTTGAAACCCATGTTATTTAAAGATCAACTGTAATTCAACTGTAATGTATTCAGATGAAAAGCTACTTATTTATCTTCCCCCTCTAACTTTAAGTATTTATTTAGATGGCTTTACAGGTAAAACTTAAAGTGATGGAGTTTAAGCAACAAATAGTTTAGTGTACTTTGTTAGACTAAGATTTTTTTAAAGATACTGCTTTTAAAATTATTTCCTTCTTTGGTCCAAACAAAATATTAGAGAATAGTGAAGTATTTTAGTCATTTATTTGTCTCTTAATAAGTAGATAATATTTCAGTTATAATATTTATGTTAGAAATATTTTTAATCCTGCTCATTGGAATAATTTGTCCTTGATATAACTTTATATACTTTTTGAGTAGCTAAACCATTAAACAGATACCTAAATATACATGGTTATTCAGTGAAAATCATCCTCAGTCCACTCAGTACAACTATTACTCAAAATAAAATCACGTTCTTAGTTTCTTGTCAATCTTTCCAATGGTTTTAGGCATATAGAAGCAAATGTTTTTACAAATATTTTGCTTAAGTTGCAAAACTAATATCATACTATATATATATATATATCAGCACCATTCTTTATTCACATTAAATATATATTGATGATTCTTCTATAAAAAGGGCTAGCTCCTTTTTTTGCTAAATGTCATTCCATTGTACAGGTGTGCTCTAATTTATTTAGGCAGTCTTGATCTGACACTTAAGTTATGTACAACATTTCACTATGAACGGCTCTGTGACAATTCATAATAACTTTAATATACAGTTGACTCTTGAACAACACAAGTTTGAACTGAACAGGCCCACTTATATGTGATTTTTAAAAATTAAAGTTACAACAAGTGTGACTGCCTTTCCTACCTTCCCTCCACTTCATCTACCTCTTCTGCCTCTGCCACTCTTGAGACAGCAAGATCAACCCCTTTTCTTCTTCCTCCTCCTAAGCCTACTCAGCATGAAGATGAGAAAGATGAAGATCACTATGATGATCCACTTCCACTTTATGAATAGTAAATATATTTTGTATATTTTCTCCTCCCAGGTTCATGCCATTCTCCTGCCTTGGCCTCCCGAGTAGCTGGGACTACAGGCACCCGCCACCACACCTGGCTAATTTTTTTGTATTTTTATTAGAGATGGGGTTTCACCATGTTAGCCAGTATGGTCTCAATCTTCTGACCTAGAGATCCGCCTGCCTCGGCCTCCCAAAGTGCTGAGATTAAAGGCGTGAGTCACCGTGCCCGGCCTGATTTTCTTAATAACATTCTGTTATTTAGCTTAATTTTTTGTTAAGAATACAGTGTATAATACAAATTATGTACAAAATATATTTTAATTTACTGTTTATGTTGTTAGTAAGGCTTCTGGTCAGTAGTAGGCTATTAGTGATTGAGTGGTTGTGCTTAAGTAAACTTTATTTTACTTAACAGTAATCCCAAAGCTCAAGATTAATAATACTGGCATACTATCTTAATTTTTTATTGTATTATTAGTTATTGTTATCTCTGCTGTTCCTAATTTATAAATTAAGCTGTATGATAGATATGTATATATAGGAAAAAACTTAGTATACATAGGATATGTTACTACCTGCAATTCCATGCACCCCCGGGGGGTTCTTGGAACAGATCCACTGAGGATAAGGGGGAACTATTATATTAATTAATGGGGCCATTCTTCTTTGCATACCTTAGATTCCAAATGCATATATTCTTTCCACTAGAGCCACAGAGCCATCAAAGGTCTTCTGTTCAATCTATCTGCTGCATCCTAGATGATGAAACACAATTCTCAGAAAGTACTGGCTCCAAACTGACATTTTAGCTGTGCAGGCCTTTTCAACTCTCTCTCCAGCTGACAGCTTCTGGATGGGTAAGTACGTCATCTCATGATCATGGGCCCACTTGCTCTTCTCCTTTGCTATAAACTAGGTCTTGGTCTAATGTAATAATAATGTGTTTTCACGCCAGTGGAACCACGACTCTGAAAGTCCACAGATAGTAATGTTTGCTGTTGCCCTACAGGTAAGAATGGTACCCCCATACTAAGAATGTATATATGGGAGGTAAACATTGAGCACACATGGATATAAACATAGAAATAATAGACACTGTAGACTACTAGGGAAAGGGGAAAGGTGGAAGGAGGGGGACGTGGGTGAAAAAACTACCCCTTGGATGCCATGCTCATTACATGGGTCTAATATACCATGTAACATTTCTACACATATACCCCCGTATTTAAAATAAAAGCGGAATTTTTTAAAGAAAAATTGCTGTAAATAACAGAGAGAAAATGACAGAGCTAATATTTTGGGAATCTTATAAAACAATCATATTAAAATTATATAAGAATAAAGATAGGAGTTATTATCTTAGTCAGTTTTGTGCTTCTACAAAAAAAATACCTGAAATTGGGTAATTGATAAATAACAGAATGTTCTTTTCCTCACAGTTCTGGGGACTGAGAAGTTTAAGATCAAGGCATCAGCAAGTTTGGTGTCTGATAAGGACCCCACCTCTGCTTCTAAGATGCAACCTCCAGAGGGAGGGAACACTGTTCCCCACATGGCAGAACAGAGGAGCTGAAATTCATTTCTGAATGCCCTTTTCAACAGTTGTTTAACCCACCCATGTGGGCAGATCCCTCCTGGCCTAATCACCTCATAAAGGCCTCACTTCTCAATATCATTACACTGATGATTAAATATCAATGTTAAGTTTTGATATAAATATTCAAACCATGGCAGTTGTCTATTTGAATTTTACCTTCAAAAACTCTGTTCACTTACATTATCATGTGGAACACCATACTTCTTTGAGTTTGCTTTTCTTTCTTTCTCTCTCTCTCCCTCTCTGGATATGCCTTCTCAGTTCCTCTTCATTCAATTTATTCTGCCTGTTCTTTACAATATGTCTATTATTTAGAGATCAGTGACAGTTCAAATTGCTTCTTATTTGTAATGCCTTTTATCTCATTTTCATGCCTTTAATTATTATTGATGGACTGATAATTCCCAGGTCTCTTCTGCCAGCTCAGATATCACTAATCATAGCTGGATTTATATATACACTGCTTTTGAGACATCATTCAAATCATGCTTCTCAAAAGATGACCCAAGTTCTTTTATTCTTAGTTGTTGGGGTGTATGTGTGTGTATGTGTATGTGTGTGTGTGTGTGCACATATTTCTATACACAGCACTACTACAATTCACCCACACCCCAAGTCAGACACAAGTTCATTGACATTGTCACAGGCCACAGACAATGATGTCACAGAAACTCTTAGTGAAATTGTGTACTTTTCAGGGTGCGATCCCAGAATCTGAAGCCAGAATCATGCTTTTTAAAAGTAACTGCATGATCTTGGGCAATTAATGCAATAATTCTGTGCCTTAATTCCCACATCTGCCAAATTGAAATTAAAGTAGAACTCAACACAAAGGTTTTTGTGTGGGTTAAATACATTGAGATATACACAGCACCTAACTATATAAACACTCTATGTGGCAGCTACTGCTGTGTTAAGAGTATCATGATTGATAACATCTACTAAATCTCTCCCTCTTGCCTCACTGTTATTTTGCTAATTCAGAATTCTATGATTTTGAAAGTATCACTGAAAAAGCTAACTTCTCTCTGAAAAAGCTAACTTCTCTCCTCAGTGTTGTTGGTTCATAATCCTTTCTATGTATTACAGTGATTTTACTAAAATGGGAATAGGATCAAGTTGCTTCTTTAAATAAAATTCTTTAATAACGTTATACAATATTTTCCTATATGTTCATTCTTGTTCCTCCTGGCTATCCATCTGCCTTATTAGGAATTTTCTGGTTGTTTTATCTTTCTACATAAAATTTGGGCTTGACTTCACAGTGATTGCAGAAAACATTTCTATTTTACTGTTCTTTTAAATTTATATATTAATATTGACAGAATTGTCATCATTATGGTGTTGTGTTTTTATTACAAGACATTACATGCTTACTATTTGTTAACAACTTACTTTAAATCTTCCAATAGTATATAATTTTTCCCTTTAAAAATCGTACACATTGTGAGGTCTGTTTCAAGTTTTTTGCTTTGCAAAATAGGGTGTTTTCTAATTATATAATGTATACATTACAAACGATTTATTTTTGTTTTCTATTCACCTATCATAATAATTTATCATCATGTTTTAAGTCATTTTTTTCAGTCTTGGCTCCTGTATACTGAAAGTGTTGAATCATATCATCTGTAAATGATGACAATTTTGCATCTTTATTTCTCATGCCTCGTCAAATCTTAATAGCTAACACAAGGATATTTACTTCTAGCTATAGTACATGAACTTGAATATGACCATCCCTCTTGCTAGACTAATTAGTAAGGCTGGGTAAAATATGAAAGATAATGTGTTAGAGGGCACCTGAGAGCTACCAAGCAGCAGAGACTTGAGGATGCAAGACTCCAGAAAGAAGGGAAGCACACGAACATAAATTAGATGTTCTGTTCAGATTTTTGCTATGATGCATTTGCCAATTGAAAGGGGCAGAAGAAGGCATCTAAAAATCTTGAAAGTCGAGCTATCTATTCAACATTTTGGACCTGCAGTGCTAAAAAATGAACTCACATTAGATTGAAGGAAAGCATAGGGAGATGTGAATGATATGAGCTGCTGAACAAGCTGTGTCTTCAACACAATCTCCTATTAGGGCAACATTCAAATAAAATAAATATATTGAGATTATACAGAATTATGATGCTGACTGGCCATGAATTCCAGAGGACACAAAAAAAGATTTGCGGAGTCAGAGGAATTGGAAGATAAGTCTATCCGGATAGCCATATCAGGACAGACATGGCTGAGAACAAAGCATTGTCTGTAATAGAACATACAAATTCTTCCTTAGAATGTAGTAAAGGGACTCCTTTATTCATATGCAGTTCCTGCCACAACTCTGAATGCATAGATTCTTTTGACTTGACATAAATGCCACAGATTTGTTTTTATTTTAATGAAGCCCAATGACAGGAGATCCACCAATAAACTGGAGGTAGCAAGTAGCTATTGAAAGTCAAGAAGTTTTTTTTTTTTTTTTTTTTGAGACGGAGTCTCGCTCTGTCGCCCAGGCTGGAGTGCAGTGGCGCGATCTCGGCTCACTGCAAGCTCCGCCTCCCGGGTTCACGCCATTCTCCTGCCTCAGCCTCCCGAGTAGCTGGGACTACAGGTGCCCGCTACCACGCCCGGCCAATTTTTTGTATTTTTAGTAGAGACGGGGTTTCACCGTGTTAGCCAGGATGGTCTTGATCTCCTGACCTCATGATCCGCCCGCCTCGGCCTCCCAAAGTGCTGGGATTACAGGCGTGAGCCACCGCGCCCGGCCGAAAGTCAAGAAGTTTATGAAATTATTAGAAAATGCCTTATTGAAACTTTCTGTTACCCATCTCCTAGCATTCAATATCCACTCTCATCAAATTCTATTAGTAAATTTAATAATCACTTTTTGCACAATCAAATTTTTATTATGCTGGTTGTTAAGTGGGACATACACCATGGTTCCAAATTTTCTATACTTTAAAATTCATTTTCTTCATTTATACTTCATACCATTCTACTAATTTTCGTTAATTGGTTGAATTCATTGCTTCAATTTCTGATTAATTTCTCATATTATATAATCCTTAAGAGAAAATATGTCCTTCAAACTCAAATTGTTTGTTTCCAGTGACATATAGTTAAACATTTCTTTTATTCAGCATGTATTTCAACCTTCCTTGTCTCTCCATAAATCACTATCCTTTCTTCCCTTCACAATTGGTAAATATTTTATTCTGCAAAGAGGATGGTCTAATTAATTTACCAAATATAATAGTTTTGTATAGGAAAATACACTGAAATTCTAAATATCTATTCAAAATGACATATAACAAAACCAATTTTTTTCTTATCAATGGCATAACCAAACAATTTTGAAGAAAATGATGTTACTCAAAGACTTTCCATATGTAATGTTGCTTAAAGTCACAGTTGCCAAGCATTTATCAACAACATCAAGCAAGGACTTCCTGTACTTAATATACAAATAGTTTTTTTAAAAAAACAAAATGTCTCTTTCCTCTGCTGAATGCTGATTGCAGGCATTAAATCTCCAGTTGCTTGATGAATGCATATTCTTTTAAAAAACAAGCTATCATAACCTATTTTGAGTATAGCAATATTAACAATATATTTTTATCTCCTTTGTGATAGATCAGTGAAGCAAGTTTTGAAATGAAGTTAATAATTTTGAATTTAAATCTACAATTTAACTTTTTAAAAATGCTGAAATTTTATGTAATACTTTTCAAAGGTCTTTAGCATAACAAGTTGGTGAGATGAAGTGGTAAAATGTGCCAATTAGCTTCCTATCATAGTTCACTTATATATCACTTGCATTTTAATAAGTATCGTTACAGATTTCTGAAAAGACCATTATCCTTAACAAACTAACACAAGAACAGAAAAGCAAATACCACATGTTCTCATTCTCATTTATAAGTGGGTGCTAAATGATAATGTATAGACACACAGAGACCTAGGAGGGTGGGAGGAGAGAGAGGATCAGGAAAAAATAACTAATGGGTATCAGGCTTAATACCTGGGTGATGAAATAATCTGTACAATGAACCTCCATGACACAAGCTTGCCTATGTAACAAATCTGCACTTGTATCCCTGAAGTTAAAATAAAATAAAATATACAACTAGCAGAGACCAGGCATGGTGACCCAGGCCTATAATCCCAGCAATTTTGGAAGCCGAACCAGGAGGATCGCTTGAGACCAGGAGTTGGAGACCAGGAGTTGGAGACCAACCTGGGGAACATGGTGTGACCCTGTGTCTACTAACAAAAGAAAAAAAAAAAAAAACAGCCAGGAATGGTGGTGGTGCAGAACTGCAGTTCCAGCTACTTGGGAGTCTGGGGTGGGAGGATCCCTTGAGCCTGGGAAGTCTAGGCTGCAGTGAGCCAAGATCATGCCACTGCACTCCAGCAGGGGTGACAGAGTGAGACCCTGTCTCAGAAAAAAAAAGAAAAAGAAAGTGCTAATCTAATTTCCCTACTGGAATCTCCTCTTCACCTGCCCTCTCTGGAACCTCACTTGTCAGTTGTTCCTCCAACTTCCCTGTATCTTTAACCTGTCCCCCACCAATCCTTTTGGTCACTGTGGTGGCCAAAGTAATGCCCCCTACCAATTGCTCACGTCCTAGGTTACACAGCACAGTTTCAGAGGAAGGGGGATATTAAGAGTGCAGATGGAATTAATGTTACTAATCAGCTGTCCTTGAAACAAGATTATCCTGGAGTATCTGGGTGAGCCCATGTAATTACAAGGGTTCTTTAAATATGGAAGAGGGAAGCAGGAAGTTAAGAACCAGACAGAGTGAGCACAGTGGCTCATGCTTGTAATATCAATACTTTGGAAGCCCTAGGCAGGAAAATCCCTTGAGTGCAGGAGTTCAAGGCCAGCCCTGGCAACACAGCCGGGCCCCACCTCTACCGAAAAATTGAAAATTCACTGAGTGTCATGGTGCTCACCTGTAGTCACAGCTACTCGAAAGGCCATGGTAGGATTGCTAGGCTGGGGGGTTGAGGCTACAATGAGCTGTGATTGCACCACTGAACTCCATCCAGGGTGAGAGAGCAAGATCCTGTTTCTGAAGAAAAAAAAAAAAGGACATTGGAATCAGGGCTTCCTCCATCCTAAGGTGCCTACAAGGCATCCCTCTCTGAAAATGAGTAAACATCCTCTAATTCTCCGCAGAGTGGAGCAGCAGGAAAACGCACTCACCTCATTTCTGTGCTGCTTGAGAGTCCTGGACAGCCCAATAACCAGCTCATTCCTGATGAAGAAATCAGGAAATGGCTCGAGTTGAGCTACGGAGAATTTGGTTCCTTCTTTTGGTTCTCAATAGGCAGGGTGGGGGCCAGGCATAGTGGCTCATACTTGTAATTCTTGCACTTTGGGAGGCCTAGGGGAGAGGATCACATGAGGCCAAGAGTTCAAGACCAGCCTGGGAAACATAGCAAGACCCGGGTTGCATGCACCTGTGGTCCCCACTACTTGGTAGGATGAGGTGAGAGGACTGATCACTTGATCAACCCAGGAGTTTCAGGCTGCAGTGATCCATGATCACACCACTGAACTCTGGCCTGTGTGACAGAGCCAGACCATGCCTCAAAAAGTTAGAGAGAGAAAGAGAGAGAGAGAGAGAGAAAAACTATAGGCAGGCACCAGCACATTCAGCTAATTTTTAAATATTCTGTAGAGATGAGGTTTTGCTAGGTTGCCTAGGCTGGTCTAAAACTCCTGGCATCAACCGATCCTCCCACCTCAGCTTCCAATGCCCTGGGATTATATTTTTTGTTTACTATCATTGAAGACACTTGTTCTTATACTGCTTTAAGGTGTAAAAGGAAAAAAAACACAGATAATAACAAATGTTGGTGAAGGCCAGGCACGGGGCCTCAGCTTGTAATTCCAGAACTTTGGGAGGCTAAGGTGGCCAGATCATTGAGGCCAGGAGTATAAGACCAGACTGGGCAACATGGTCAAACCCCATCACTACAAAAAAAAATATATAAATTAGCCAGTCATGGTGCTGTGTACCTGTAATTCCCAGCTACTTAGGAGGCTGAGATGAGAGGATCACTTGTGCCTGGGAGTTCAAGGCTGCAGTGAACTGTAATGACATCACTGCCCTCCAGCCTGAGAGACACAGCAGGTCCCTGTCTAGAAAAAAAAATTAACGTCAGTGAAGATGCAGAGGAATTGGACCCACACACATTACTGGTGGGAACATAAAGTGCCATAACTACTTTAGGAATTTCTTTTCTTATCATTTTAATTGGATTTTTTTTGAAATCAAGACAGGGTCTCGCTATCTTGCCTAGGCTAGTCTTGAACTTGTGGGCTCAAGTCATCCTCCCAACTGAGCCTCCTAAGTAGCTGGGATTATAGGTGTGAACCATCACACCCAACTGATCTAACCACTTTAGAAAATGTCTGGCAGTTTCTCAAGAGCCTAAATGTGCAGTCATCACATAATGCAACAATTTAACTCCTAGGCATATATCCCAGAGGAAAAAAAATATATATGTCCATACAAAAACTTGTATAGGAACCTTCATAGCAGCATTATTCATAATGGCCAATACATGAGAACAACCCAAATGTGCACCAACTGATGAATGGATAAACAAAACGCAGTGTGTTTCTACCATGGAATATTATTCAGCCACAGAAGGAATGAAATACTGATACACGCTACAACACAAAGGAACTCTGAAAACATTTTACTAAGAAGGAAAGCAAGCCAGCCACAAAAGAACACATATTGTACAATTCTATTTGTCCAGATTAGGCAAATCTACAGTGACAGAAAAATCAATCAATGGTTGTCTGAGGCTGGGGGCAAAGGCAGGTGGGGGGAGTAGGAAGCAGTGGCTAAGGGGTGCGGATTTCTCTACAGGGTAAGGAAAGGTTCTAAGAGTGACTGTGGTGATCAGTGCACAACTCTGTGAATATTCTAAAACCCACTGAACTGCAGATTTCAGCAAATAAATTGAATGATATGTGAATTACATTTTAATAAAGCTGTTAAAATAATAATAATAAGGAGCTGGGCACAGGTAGTCATACCTGCCTGTAATCTCAGCACCATGGGAGGGTGAGGCAGGAGGATCGCTTGAGGTCAGGAGTTTGAGACCAGCCTGAGCAACCTAGCAAAATCGTGCCTCTACAATAAAAAACAAAAAAAAATTTAGCTGGGCATGGTGGCACACGTCTGTATTCCCAGCTGTTTGGGAGACTGAGGTGGGAGGATTGCTTGAGACTAGGAGTTTGAGGCTGCAATAAGCCATGATCATGTCACTATACTGCAGCCTGGGCGACAGAGCAAGACTCTGTCTGTAAAAGGGAAAGAAAAGGGCTGGGCGTGGTGGCTCATGCTTGTAATCTCAGCATTTTGGGAAGCCAAGGCAGGCGAATCATCTGAGGTCAGGAGTTCGAGACCAGCCTGGCCAACATGGTGAAACCCTTTCTCTACTAAAAATTACAAAAATTAGCCGGGCATGGTGGCGGATTCTAGTAAATCTACTTGTAAATCCAGACTAGCCTGGCCAACATGGTAAAAACCCGTCTCTACCAAAAACACAAAGAAGTAGCCTGGAGTGGTGGCGTGTGCTTATAATCCCAGCTACTCAGGAGGCTGATGCAGGTGAATCGCATGAACCTGGCAGGTGGAGGTTGCAGTGAGCCGAGATTGTGCCATTGTACTCCAGCCTGGGTGACAAAGTGAGACTCTGTCTCAAAAAAAAAAAATTGATCAGATAAAAAAATTATGAAATGATGGAACAAATAAGATGTTAAAATTTGTTCCAAGGAGAATTCCAAAACCCACACATATCTGAGACCATCAAGTTTGATGAAATATATTTGATTACTATATTTAAAAATAAACCGATTGTACAGTCAACAACAATTGGGCAGGGGTCTCCTCATCCACAGCCACACAAACCCGATCATGTGGCTATGCAGTTGAAAGGCCTGCATAGCCTAGATGGGACTGGTCCAACTTGAGATTTCATTTTATTTGGATTTGTATTTTGAGACGGGGTTCCACTCTGTCACCCAGGCTGGAGTACAGTGGTGTAATCATAGCTCACTGCAGCCTTGACCAACTGGCCTCAAGAGATCCTTCTGCCTCAGCCTCCCTAATACCTGGGAATGCAGGCAGGTTCCACCATGCCAGGCTATTTTTTTTTTTAATTTTTGTTGAGAAAGAAGTCTTGCTATGTTGCCCAAGCTGGCCGCAAACTCCTAGCCTCAAGAGATCTGCCCACCTCAGCCTCCAGAGTAACTGGAACCACAGGAATACACAACCATGCCTGGCTATATTTATTTTCCTAAATGTCTTTCTTCTACTTTTGTAGAGAGGAGGTCTTGCTATTATTGCCCAGGCTGCTCTCTAACTCCTGGCCTTAAAAGATACTCCCATCTCTGCCTCTCAAACTGTTAGAACTACAGGTGTGAGCCACTGCACCTGGCCTGACCTGAGATTTCTTTAATCTAGCATCCTTTACTTAGTAGGATTGGGAAAGGCAGCAGTGGTTTTTTTTAATTACTTAATAATTCAATTTGAATCAAACTCAACCTTGACCCCTGCCTTCTCTCACACCCCATGTCCAGTCTGTCAGGATCCTGTTGACAGTCTTCAACATGTCTCCAGGCTCTGACCATCTCTCACTGCCACCATGACCCTGGTCAGGACCACTATCATCTCCCACCTGGATGTGGTGACAGCTCGGCCTCCCTGCTTCTACCAAAATCTTCCTATAGTCTTTCCCAACTCAGCAGCCAGGGGTGCTTTTAAATAGGGAGACAGATGATGTCACCTGTCTGCTCAGAACCTTCCCGCAGTTCTCATCTCAGTCAGAGTAAAAGTCAAAGCCCCAGCAATAACATCCCAGGGCTTACACAATCTGTACTGATCTCAGCCCAGCTACTCCCTGGCCTCCTCCCCTGCTTCTCTTCCTCCCTCTCTCTGCTGCACCAGACTCCATCCTGAGCCTTAGACACACCAAGGAGTTCCCTCCTAACATCTTCACTCTGTTGCTTCTGCCTGCAATGCTCTTCCCTAAGCACCTTGGCCAGCTCCTTTCCCTCCTTGAAGCCTTTGCTCAATTTTCACTTATGAGGACAACCCTGAACACTCTATTTAATATTGCCATCTGTCCCCACTCCCACCATGCTCACTCATTTGTTCTTTCTTTTTTTTTTTTTTTTTGAGACAAGACCTCCCTCTGTCACCCAGGCTAGAGTGCAGTGGCACAATCACAGCTCACTGCAACTTTGAACTCATATGCTCAAGCAATCCTCCTGCTTCAGTCTCCTTACTAGCTAAAACTACAGGTATGTGCTACCAAGACTGGTTTTTTTGTAGACAGGGTCTCACTATGTTTTGCAGACTGGTTTTGAACTCCTGGGCTCAACTCATCCTCCCACCTCAGCCTCCTAAAATGCTTGGGATCACAGGCATGAGCCACTGTGCCTGGCTTTGTGTTCATTTCTTCTTGCTTCTTTTACACACTACCCTACATTGAGTGGCTTAAAACACCACAAGTCTACTATCTGACAGTTCTGAAGCTCAGAAATCCAAAATAGGCATATCAAGGCTAAAGTCAAGGGGTCAGTAGGGCTGCATTCTCCTGGAGGGCCTAGAGAGAATGTGTTTCCTTGCCTTTTCCAGCTTCATGAAGCCACCCACATTCCTTGGCTCATGGCTCCTAACTCCGTCTTCAAAGCAAGAAGTGGAGCATCTTCAAATATGCCTCTCTCACCTCTGCTTCCATCATCACATCTCGTCCAATTCTGACTCTTCTACCTCCCTCTTGCTATTATAAAGACCCTTGTTATTGCTTGGCATGGTAGCTCACACCTGTAATCCCAACACCCTGGGATGCCAAGGTGGGAGGAATGTTTGAGGCCTGGGGTTCAAGACCAGCCTGGGCAACATAGTGAGACTCCACCTCTACAGACATAGTAGTAATAATGAATATTAGCCAGTCGTTGTGATGCACACCAGTAGTCCAAGCTACATGAGAGGCTGAGATAAAAGAATTGCTTTAGCCCAGGAGTTTGAGACCGGTCTAGGCAACATAAAAAGATGGCATTTTTATAAAAAATAAAAAAAATTATCTGGGCGTAGGTGGCATGCACCTGTAGTCCTGGCTAGTCAGGAGGCTAAGGCGGGAGGATTGCTTGAGCCCAGGTTGAGGCTGCAGTGAGCTATGATCACATCACTGCACTCCAGCCTGGGTCACAGAGTGAGACACTGTCTCAAAAATAGAAAACAAAAGAAGAGAAAGACACATTTGGTCTCTGCCCCTGGTCCTGGCACAGAGCTTCTAAAGCTCTTATAAAGTCCTCAATGATAGAGGTGATAGGAGCATCTTTTGTTTCAATATTTGGTCTTAGTCCTAGGTTTCTAGCACAAGCTCCTCTTGTGGATCACCCTACCCCCTACTTCCTACCCCATCCCCTACAAAACAACCCAATTCTTCTCCTTAATGGAGCTATATTACAAAAAGTTGTACTCATTTATATTTTGAATTTCATTCATTAAAATTTTGTGGAAATTTGTTTTCTCTCTTGTTATACCTACATGCTATTCTTGGTTTTGTCTCTTAGTCTTTGAAGCCTAAAATATTTAGCATCTGGCCCTTTAATTTGTTGACCTTTGGACTAAAGGAACTGGGAGGACTTTGGACTGGAAGAAAGAACACAATATGACAACTGCTCTCAAATATTTGCTGGACTCAACAGGGAGCTGGATCCATCCATCACCAGGGAATCTTTACTACGGAACACTCTCCTACCTATGAAGAAAGAGGTAGCTCTGTCTCTACAAAAACAAACAAACAAAATTAAGCCATGCAGGGTAGTGTGCGCCTGTAAGTCCAGTGACTCAGGAGGCTGAGATGGGAGGACTGTTTGAGCTCAGGAGCTTGAGATTACAGTAAGCTATGATTGTGCCACTGCACTTCCAACCTGAACAGCACAGCAAGAGTCTGTCTCTAAAAAGAAAGAGAACAGACACTCTGCAGAGTGGGATAAAATATTTAAAAATCATATAGCTGACCAGAGTTTATTGTTTAAACTTTTAAATAGGCAAAAGACTTAAATAGTAGGCCAGGCATGGTGGCTCACACCTGTAATTCCAGCACTTTGGGAGGCCAAGGCAGGCGGATCACGAAGTCAAGAGATCAAGGCTATCCTGGCCAGCATGGGGAAACCCTGTCTCTATGAAAAATACAAAAATTAGCTGGGCATGGTGGCACGCACCTGTAGTCCCAGCTCCTCAGCAGGCTGAGGCATGAGAATCACTTGAACCCAGGAGGCGGAGGCTGCAGTGAGCAGAGATCACACCACTGCACTCCAGCCAGGTGGCAGAGCAAGACTCTGTCAAAAAAAAAAAAAAAGACTTGAATAGTAATTCCACCAAAGATATAGAAATGGCCAATAAGCACATAAGATATTCAAAATCACTAGTTATTAGGGAAAGAAAATCAGTCCTAAAATGAGATATCACATCACACCTACTAGAATGGCTATAATAATAATGAAAAGATAACAAGCACTGGTGAAGAAGTGGAGAGATTAGAACCCTTGAATATTCTCTCTAGGAATGTAAAATGGTACAGTCACTGTGAAAAAGTCTGTAAGTTCCTCAAAAAGTTAAACATAGCATTGCCATATGACTAAGCAATTCCACTCCCAGGTGTATAACCAAAAGAATTGAAAAAATGAACTCAGAAACATGCCGAGTGCTGATGTGCAAGTGTTGATGTTGGCTCGGGACAAGAGAAGAAAGGAAAGTCCAAGGACAGTATTTACTGCAGCGTTAATCACAATAACCAAAAGGTGGACAAACCCCAGGTGTCCATCCATAGGTGAAGGGATAAACAAAATGTGACATATACATGCAATGGAATATTATTCAACCACGAAAAAGAATGAAGTTCTGATCAATGCTATCAGATATATTGTTACAACCTGGCTGAACCTTGAAAACATTAGGCTAAGTGAAATAAGCCACACATAAAAGGGCAAGTATTGCATAATTCATTTTATATGAGGTACCCAAATAAGGAAATTCATAGAAACAAAAATTAGATTAAGAAGTTACCAGGGTATCAGGGAGGAGAGAATGGAAAGTTATTGCTTATTTGGTACAGAATTTGTTTGGGATGATGGAAAATTCTGGAAATACATAGTCATGATGGTTGTAAACCTTGTGAATGTAACTAAATGCCACTGAATTTTACACATTTTAAATCAATCCTTTCTAAAAACCAAAGAGAAATGGAATGGTATATATTACCTATCAAATGCTGTGCTGGATACATTATAGCCATTATCTGACTAAGCTTCATGAAAGTCTGTGAGTCATTCAAGGCCAAGTATCTTTCTCAAAGTCTCACAGCTAGGAACGGGCAGTAAATTTTTTCACTAGACAATGGGTACTTTTCTACATAAGGGTCAAGGATCATCTGCCAGGGTTATTTAATACAAAGGAGATTTTCACATTAGAAAGCAGATTATTAATACAACCAATAATAATAGTAACATGGCTTTTGCATACATTATCTCCTTAATCCTCACAAATAGGAAAGAAAGAACCTAAGACATCAGAGAGCCACTTAGGATTAAGAACGCAAGCTGCCCCCAATATGCATCCTCTGTCCTTAAAGACCTGAGCTACGAACATGGAAAAGATTGAAAAACACTGCCTTCAGGTATGAATAAACATACATTAGATCTGAGTAAGAATGCATCACTTAGGGGGAAGGGAAGCAGATGCTTATCTATTTTGTCTTATCTACTGATAACTAAATTCAGACATTGTAATAAAAGTAATACAAATGTTGTAAATATATTTTCTCTTAATTTTTAAAGAGCAACGATTACAGTCTGAAAAACTGTCATTCAGCGACTAGTGCCATACTGAGGCCAAATCTTTTTGGTTTTCAATATCCAGCTTTATCATGTCACAATTACCTTCAGATTCTTTTCCACTTATATTGTAAAAATGCACATGAACTCAAAACTCTAGGTAAATCTATAAACCTATACCTATGAATCAACCTTTAATTCAATAAAAAATACACTTTCTCTACACACACTTTCTTTCCCTTTTTTATGTGCATTATCTTATTTAATCCTCAAAGCAATCCTCTGAGTTAGGAGATTTTTTTTTTAAGGGATACATGTGCAGAACATGCAGGTTTCTTACACAGGTATACACGTGCCATGGTGGTTTGCTGCACCCATCAACCTGTCATCTACATTAGGTATTTCTCCTAATGTTATCCCTCCCGTAGCCTCCCACCTCACACAGGCCCCAGTGTGTGATGTTTCCCTCCCTGTGTCCATGTGTTCTCATTGTTCAACTCCCACCTATGTGTGAGAACATGCAGCGTTTGGTTTCCCGTTCTTGTGTTAATTTGCTGAGAATGATGGTTTCCAGCTTCATACTGCAAAGGACATGAACTCATCCTTTTTATGGCTGCATAGTATTCCATGGTGTATATGTGCCACATTTTCTGGGAGTGTAAATTAGTTATTCCTCTTTTTTTAACTTTAAAATTTGAATTTATGGAGCATTAAGTTCTTGACTGTAAAATCAAAAAGCAAAAAGAGATGTGAGGTCAAAGAAAGGAGAGACAGTGAAAAATGGGCCAGGAGTTAAAAAGTAAAATTTTTCAGTAAAGAAGAACAGTTAAGATGGTTGTTCATGTTGTTATTGAAACAAAAGAGGTTTGGTCTAGGTCCTGCTGCTCACTGCATAGAAACCCAATGACAAGTATTGCTAAGGAAGAAGGCTGTAACCCGGTGCTGCAGCCAAGGAGAGGGAAGCTCAGTCTCAAATCCATCTCCTTCACTGACTAAAACTAGGAGTCTATTTGGCAGGAAGAAATGCAACAATGTATAAGAAAACAGGAATTAGGGAGGAGCAAGGAAGCATCTGGGTACTGTGATATGGTGAATTTCAGATCTTTGATACTTTCTGAAGATCTTTTTTTGAGGAGGGAAGGCAGATAAGTATAGTTTCAAGCTTTAACAGCAGGGTTAAATTTCTACGTTTATCGTCTATGGGACTACCAGGCTAGTTTCAAATTAAGCAGTGATTCTATAGGTCCTTTTTGTTGTTTTAAAATCCGAAACAATTGAATGTATGTTATATGCTAGACCTAAAGAAAATCCATTTCATGTGCTAAAAACCAGAGTAGATCAAAGTAAAACCTGTTACAAATAGCCTATGAGTATCAAGTTTGGGAACACTATGAAAAATTCCAAAAAAGGTAATCAATTCATAAAACTTACAGATGAACAAATGAATATTTCAGAATTCTTATCAGTACTAAGTATGAACATGACCTCATCAATATTTTCATTACTAATTATACAATAAGAACCTGACTTCTGACTATTCTAAGGTATAAATGTGTACTTTACCTTAAATAGGAAAATGTGTTGTATATCCATTTTGAGATTCATTACAAGATTCACAGAAGAGAAAACTGATAGCCCTGTATCGATTAAAAGCATTTTTTTAAGACAGTTTTGCTCTTGTTGCCTGGGCTGGAGTGACATGACAAGATCTTGGCTCACTGTAACCTCCGCCTCCCAGGTTCAAGTGATTCTCCTGCCTCAGTCTCCCGAGTAGCTGGGATTACAGGTGTCTGCCACCATGCTGGGTTTTTTTTGTTTTTTGTTTTGTTTTGTTTTGTTTTTGCATTTTTAGTAGAGACGGGGTTTCACCATGTTGGCCAGGCTGGTCTTAACTCCTGACCTCAGATGATCCACCCACCTCAGCCTCCCAAGAGATGGAATATCACTATGTTGCCCAGGTTGGCCTAGAACTCCCAGGCTCAAGTGATTCTCCCACCTCAGGTTTGAGAGTGGCTGGGACAACAGGGTGCAAACCCAGATGAGGGTAATTTTTGTAACAAAGGGAGTTAGGAAACTTTCTATCAGAGAAACCTCAAGGCCCAGATGGTTTCACTGGCATATTTTACCAACTTACTAAAAAAAAGAATGTAACTAATTCCTAATGTCAAAAGCAGTCAATTACTGAAAACTGACTGCTAAAAACATGAAATTCACTTGGACATGGCCTAACATGTGTATACACATATTCACATAATTATGAGCCAGAAGGTTTACTCAAAACACTTTCAGAGTTCTCTAGACCTGATAAAGCTATCCTCTGAGAGAAAATAAACCTGTTAGGCAATTGCAAATTAAAACCACAATGAGGAACCACTGCATATCAACTTAAGAGGGTAAAAATAAGATTGACCATACAAGTATTCACAAGAATGTCAACCAAAACTCTCATACCCTGCTGACGGAAATGTAAAATAATGCAGGTGCCTTGGAAAACAGTTTGGCATTTCCTTCAAAAGTTATAGATCCCAGCTATTCCATTCCCAGATATCTACTCAAGAGAAATGAAGACCTATGTCCACACAAAAACTTGTACACAAACATTCATAGTAGCTCTACCTGCAGTAGCCCCAACCCCAAACTGGAAGAACCCAAATGGCTATCAACAAACAAAGGGATGAGCAAATTTTGACCCATGTATACAACAGCGTATTTAATCAACAACAAAATAGAATCTCCTGATACATGCAACATTGTGGATGAATTTCAAAACAATCATGTGAAGTAAAGAAGTCACAATAGTCCCTACCCCATGAAAATAGTCCACATTTAATCATATCATATGATATCATATATATGACTTTCTAGAAAATGCAAATTAAGCTAAAACGGAAAATCAGCATGTTGCCTGAATACTGGGCAGGGACATGAATTACAAGGGGACATGAGAAAACTTTTGGGGGTGTGGATATTTCATTATTTCGGTTGCAATGAAGATGGTTTATTAGGTATATACATGTCAAAACTGGATTTTATACTTCAAATGTTTAATTTATTACAATTACACATAGATAAAAAATTAAGCTGACTATATCTGCATTTGCCTAATAGGTTTATTTTGCAACACTAGAAACTGGGATTGAATTCTAAATTGTGCCACAACTTGTGCTTATACTTTTACAAACATGAATGACTATTTTACATATCCCCTGAATTGTGTGAGTTGAGCTTATATCCACATTTTTTAAATGTTTTATCCCAGTGACTTATTTACAAATATAGATGTCCATCAAGAACTAATCAATAAAATACTATTTAAGAAGTTAAAGCAACTGATAAACTTTAATTTTAACCACAAATTTTTTTAATTAAAAAATTGCATTCACCCTTATTACCTTGAATGTGATATAATCATAATCAGGATCTTCTGATTCTTCCTTTACTGTCACAGCTGCCACTTCCAGGGAAATGACTATAAAAGCAAATGAAATTATATGATTGCATGTCAGGGCTTTCAGCTAAACTGTGTAGGGAAATCCTCTCCATGCTCCCTATAAATACAGCAATGAATACCCATTTTAAATAAAGACTTTAAAAGTCTTTGAAAGGACAAAAGTTCACCAGGTAGCAGAGTGTAGGAATCACCTATAGTCCCAATTGAGACAAAGTTTTAACCATTTATTAATATTCTGCAATTATTTGCTGCCAATTTTTTTCTCCAGCAAATTCTTATCTTTAGAATTAAAGAAAATTTAGTCACAATCCATGTTCACTAAATATTAAAACTACTATTATAAACCACTGTTATATACATCAGTTTTAATAACTCAATATTCCAGAGTAAAGATGGTATAATTTTTGGCAATTTCAATAATGAGATACATTGATTTTTTTTTTCCTCCTCATAAATCTCTTCTATTAACAAGAGGACAAAGCACACCTTTCTGCATAAAGGTTTGCCCACAATTAGGACAGGTAATTTGAAGCCACCTTTGTGGCCAGATACAGAAGAGTGCATATTGGGTAATTCCTCTCATTTGAAGGTCAAAATAGACAAATGAAATCTTTGTTATTGAATATGTAGGCTGGGTGTGGTGGCTCATGCCTGCAATTCTAGTACTTTGGGAGGCCAAGGCAAGAAAATCACCTGAGGTCAGGAGTTCAAGACCAGCATGGCCAACATGGTGAAACCCCGTCTCTACAAAAAATACAAAAATGTAGCTGTGTGTGGTGGTGGGCACCTGTAGTTCCAGCTACTCGGGAGGCTGAGGCAGGAGAATGGCGTGAACCCCTAAGGCAGAGCTTGCGGTGAGCCGAGATCGCACCACTGCACTCCAGCCGGGGCGACAGAGCAAGACTGTCTCAAAAAAAAAAAACAAAAACAAAACAAAACAAAACAAAAAAAACTAAAAACATTAATGTAAGCGTAGTAAACTAAGGAATAAATTTTTGTGACAATTGACTGCAGATGAGAATGACTATAGTTAACAACAATGCATTGTACATTCCAAATTAGTTAGAAGAGAGGACTTGAAATCATAAATACTCAAGGTGATGGACACCCCAACTACTCTGACTTCATCATGACACAGATGATACAATAACAAATATCACAGTTACCCTAGAAAAACCTACAAATGTATGAACTAAAAAGGTTAAATCCAAAAAAAGTCTTGTAAGTTGCAGAAAAGTAGACTGTAGCAACTGTACGTATTTTCTTCCTTTCCTGCTATGAATGTGTTTGTATGCAGATTATGTATTTGCATATATTAACTATTCCCTTCTTCTATGCGCAGTATTTTACAGAAGTTTTATTGGAGGTTTCTTTTCCATTTGTCCATTAGACTAGAGATTACTCAAATAGGTTAGGATTGAATTTGAAGAGTAAGTGATATGCCTCATGACTAGATAGTCAGTCTCCCAGAGATGGGTGTGGCTGTTGGAACACTACGTCTCCTCATTTTGAGCAGATGGTAAAAATTGATTTATTTGTAGGAAGTTGCACTCTGTTGGATGGAACAGTTGTGTTGTTATACAGAAAGTCAAATGTGCAGGGAAGGGTGTGTATATTTCCTGAGTAGCCAAAGAGGGTAGCCAGGGCTAGCCATTAAAGCTGATGTCTCTTAGTTGCAAACCCATCCTCTGGGTTTCTGGTGAAGCTTGAGCTCTGCACAGCAACTGGCTTTGTGTGAGTCTCTACCACAAGAACACACTATGTGGAGACAATAGGCTAGAGAAGGGGAAGGGATCTGTGCCTTCTTTTTGTCTCCTTGTCTGCACCCTAATCCCATCAAGGTCACTCCTTGGTACCTTCATTCAGCCTGGTGAATGAAGGCCCTCCAATAACAAGATACATGTCTGGTTGACAATGTCTCTGACACTACCGACAGCTTCACTATGCCCCAAAGCCGCCAGTGCCAACCACACAGTATCCCACCTCCAAAGTCAAAACGAGAGTGGGTGCAGTGGCAGCCATGACCTAGATTTGTTCCTTAGACACCTTAGTGTTCTAATTTTTGGAGGAAGGCCAAGGCAGGTGGATCATTTGAGGTCAGAAGTACAAGACCAGCCTGGCCAACATGGTGAAACCCAGTAGCTACTAAAAATACAAAACTTATCTGGGCGTGGTGGCACTCACCTGTAATCCCAGCTACTCAGGAGGCTGAGGCAGGAGAATCACTTGAACCTGGGAGACGAAGGTTGCAGTGAGCTGAGATCAAACCACTGCACTCTAGCCTGGGCAACAAAGTGAGACTTCATTTCAAAACAAAACAAAAAATAATAATACTTCTATGGTTTCTTGCAGCTCTCCCAAAATACATTTACATACATAAAAGCTCATTCACATACATGCACACACACACATTATCACAGCTCTTCCCCTCTCCCCAACAATTCATTCCAGATGCCATTAGATGGTGCTAAGTGTGGCAGGTGATTGCCCCGGGAAACACAGCAAGATGAGAAGGTTTAGGAGGAGCAGGAGAAGTTGCCAAGGGCCTGGGCAGACAGAGGCAGATGAGGGGCAGGCAAGGTGGTAACAGCCCACCAAAGAGTGTCCCATGTGAGTAAAGGACATGGGCTCAGCAGCGGGAGGCTCAACGGTGGCACTAGTACACAAGATAAATACTGGGTAAATGATGAAATAAATCAATAGGCTGAGAATATCTGGGTGGCATGGTTCTATGAAAGCATTGTAAATAGGAAAAGAAACAAACAAACCAACCCAAGCTCTGGATGTTAAGAACAGAACTGAAGATACAGGTATGAGCTTTTGGCCTTCAACATGTGTAAGTACACAGACAAATACAGATGTAAATGTGTGCATGCACACGATGATTTTCCTTATTGTGCTGACTGTACTGTGGTTACACAGGCCAATGTCCTTGTTTGTAAAAATTACACATGGAAGTAGCTGAGAGATAGGGCATTGTGCTGGCAACTTACTGTCAAATAGTACAGGAAAAAGTTTATTGCACCATATACATGGATGCTTTCTGGGGTCTTTCTGTTAGCTTGAAATTGCTTCAAACTGTAACTGATTTTACAACAAAAATTTTAAAGAATTACAGTATTATTTATCTCTTCTACATCAAGCTTGTCTCTTGTAGTCTATCTTACAGGTACTTCCCTATGAATATAAACAGATCTATCATTTTGTGTTTACTGGCAACATGGATGGAATTTCCAGAATGGAACAGTAGGTTAATTATCTTTTTTATAAGGCAGCAATGGGTTAAAGAATACATGCATCTTAAAATAATAAATATTGTCAAAGTACCATGCACAAGATAGCTACAGTTTATATGCACATAAACAATGTCTTAACCTGCCTGTTTTTCCAAACCCTTTGCTAAGACTGAGCATAAGCAAAATTTACTGTCTGCCAACCTGCTAGGTGTCAAACATTTTCATTCTTAGATTGTTATCCGCACTTCTTTAACGAGATTGAGAATTTCTTGAGTCTCTGCTCATTTATTTTGTGGCTTGCTTCTTTTAAAACAACATATAGATGGGGTCTTCCTTTGTTGCCTAGGCTGGATTCAAACTCCTGAGTGCAAGCAATCCTCCCATCTTGGCCCTTCAATGACTGGGATTGCTGGTGTAAGCCACCATGCCCAGCCTGGATTCGTTCTTCGTAAATCAAACCCTTTGTCATTTTCTTGCAAATAGCCTACCCTTTCTCTTACACGTCCTTTGACACATTTTAGATGGTTTTGCCATACAAAACTTTTCGATTTTTAGTTAAAGGTAGGCTTAGGAAACATTTCAAGAAACTGAAGTGTTTCTTTTTTCACCTGCTTTTAATCTAAAGTCTTATTATATCTGGATTTTAACATTTGTTAAAAGTAATGTCAGATTATAAATGTTTGGATTTTATTCATTTTCTAAATGATTCTGACTGGTTTCCTACATATACAATCATATGACCTGCAAAACAAGATGTGCCCTTTACTTTCTAATTATTTGCAACTAATCTGTACTGGTTTATACATCTAGGAAACTGATGAGCAACTGGTGGGAGTGTGTATCTTTTTCATATGAAGCATGCTTCTAGTGGTTTACTATTAGACAATAATGGGTTGGCATTTGCAATAATATTCCAACCAATTATATTAAGGATTTCTGCTGCTTTTTCATGAGACACACAGATGATACATTATTTCTAGTTAGTTCAATAATATGAGAAAATGAATTAAGATTTTTTATAAAATTATCCTGTGTTTCTGGATAAATCCTAAATATGAAATTCACTGTAGAATATAAATTTTTATATTTTAGAGATAGAATCTTGCTCTGTTGCCCAGGCTGGAGTGCCATGGTATAATCCTAGCTCACTTCAGCCTCCAATTCCTGGACCCAAGCGACCCTCTTGCCTCAGACTCCTAAGTAGCTGAGACTACAGACATGCACCATCACACCTGTGTAATTTTTGTATTTTGATAGAGGTGGGGTTTTGCCATGTTGCCCAGGCTGGTCTCTAACTCCTTGTCTCCAGCAATCCACATGCCACAGCCTGCCAAAGTGCTGAGACTATAGGCATGAGTCATCACACTGAGCCATAAGATATTTTTTGAACTCATGTGAAAGCATAGTTAAAAGCCCCACAATGGCAGGATCTGCAACAGTGAGAATTCAGATATAATGCAACTGACAACTGGCTCCCACCCTCTGCAAGAGGTTAAGCCCAGAGACGTTGACTATTTTTCAACAATGTAAAATTGTGTTTCATATGATTAAAATTTTTGGACCCCACATATAACCTAAAGACTGGTTATATAGCTTAAAGGAACATATAAGCTATAAATCCCTTAATACTAGTACCAAACTAGTACCAGGCATGGTGATGCATGCTTGTAATCCTAGCACTTTGGGAGGCCAAGATGAGTGGACTACTTGAGCCCAAGAGTTGATTTTTGAAAAAGGTTTTATGGCAAGTAAGCAGAGAAGGAATGGTCTTTTCAACAGATGCTGCTGGTAAATCACATGCAAAATGGTGACTTTAAACTCTTACCTCACAATATGTGCAAAAAATAACTCACAATGGATCTTACCCCTAAACATAAGAGCTAAAACTATAAATTTCAGGAAGAAGATCTAAGTCTAAACCTTTGTGACCTTAGGTTGGACAAAGATTCTTTAGATACAACACCAAGAGCATAGTAATAAAAGGAAAACTTGAAAAACTGAATTTCACCAAAACAAAAGCTTTTGAGCAATAAGGGACACCACCAAGAAAATGAAACAACTAGCCAGACAGAAGCAGTATGTGCAGAATCTTACTTCTGATAAAAGACTTGTATCCAGAGCATATCGAGAACTCCTGTAACTCGTAAAAGAAGAAAAACACAATTTTTAAATGGGCAGACACTTACATAGACATGTCACCAAAAAAAAAAAAAAGTAAAACAAAATAAAATCTTCATGCCTTTGGGTTAGGCAATGGTTTCTTAAATATGAAGTCAAGGCTGGATGCAGTGGCTTATGCCTGTAATTCCACCACTTTGGGAGGCTGAGGCAGGTGGATCACGATGTCAGGAGATAGAGACCATCCTGGCTAATACAGTGAAACCCTGTCTCTACTAGAAATACAAAAACTTAGCTGGGTGTGGTGGCACGCTCCTGTAGTCCCAGCTACTCAGGAGGCTGAGGCAGGAGAATCGCTTGAACCCAGGAGGTGGAGGTTGTGGTGAGCCGAGATCATGCCACTGCACTCCAGCCTGGGTGACAGAGCGAAACTGTCTCAAAAAAAAAAAAAAAAAAAATGAAGTCAAAGGCACAAGTGCCAAGAGAATAATCTGGTTTCTGTCAAAATTAAAAACTTTCCTGCCTCAAAACGATACTACCAAGCAAGGGAGAAGACAACTTATATATTAAGAGTAATGTAGAATTATTAGAATTGGAGAAAATATTTCCAAATCCTACACTACAGCCTGCATGAAAGTGTGACATCCTGTCTCACATGCAAATTTTTTCAAAATCATCAATCAATTAGGGACTTATATTGAGGCTATGTAAAAAACTCTTATGACTCAACAAAAGACAAACCCAATTTTAAAATGGGAAGAGGATCTAAGTAGACATTACTGCAAAAAAATTTGTAAATGACCAATAAGCGCATTGAAAGATAACACAAACCTGTAATCCCAGCACTTTGGGAAGCCTAGGCAGGTGGATTGCTTGAGCCCAGGAGTTTGACACCAGCCTGGGCAATGTGAGGAAACCCCATCTCTACAAAAAAAAAAAAATCAAAAATTAGCCAGGTATGATGGTGCACACCTGTAGTCCTAGCTACTCAAGACATGAGGCAGGAGGATCACCTGAGCCAGGAAGGTTGAGGCTGCACTCAGCCCAGATCATGCCACTGGACTCTAACCTGAGTGACAGAGTGAGACCCTGTCTCAAAAAAAAAAAGTAAAAGGTAACACAACATCAATAGTCACTAGAGAAATATAAAACAAAACAAAACAAAATACCAAAATGAGATACCACTTCACACCTATTATGATGGCTAACATCAAGAAGACAGTAAGTTGGCAGCAATGTGGAGAATCTGAACCCTCATAATGTGCTACTGGAATATACAATGGTACAGCCACTTGGGAAAACAACCGGTCAGTTTCTTAAAAGTTCAGTGTAAATGTACCCTATTCCTAGTAATTATACCCCTAGGTATATATACAAGAGATACTAAGGTATATGTCCAGACAAAAACTTGCTCAAGTATGGTCACTGTAGCATTATTCATAACAGCAAAAAATGAAAACAACAGAATCATCAAGTGATGATTAAACAGTTGGTATGTTCATAGAATACTTAATGTTCAGCAATAAAAAGGAGCTACTGATCCACGCAACAAGCCCACTGAGCCTGAGGTGAATTACGCTCAGTGAAAAAAAACTAATTTCAATAGGAAACACACTATGTACTTAATTTCTATATCATAATTCAGAGATGGGGTCATAAAAGCACCCTAAAATTAGATTGTGATGATTGTTGCAAAATCATTTAAAAAAATGTAAGACTGTAAATTTACTATCAGTGAATTAAATACTTCAGACAGGTGAATTTTATGGTGCATCAATTATACTTCAATAAAGCTGCTAAAAATTAACCTTTTCACCACAATGAGAATAAAACAAAGGTTAACAGAAAACAAAATGTGTGTGTTTATGTGCATATTATTTTCCCTTTTATCCTTACATTGTGAAGAGTATTCCAATGATATTTGTTATTTCAAAAGTCTAAAAAAAAATTGACTCCAAAAGGTACCACTCTATCATTTTTTCTCTTCAAATGAAATGGTTAAACTTCCCTAAAGGAAGCTGAAATCCTTCTCATTCCCCAAGGGCTCATGTAAATGCCCTCTTCCTCATGAAATTCTTCCTGAACTATAAAGGAATCCAACCCCTAATGAACATTCGCAGCACTTTCTCTGAACCAGTCTTACAGCAGGGATGTGAGACTCTTGCCATGGCCATTTTACAAACTTTTCTCTCTTCCACGAGACTCCGAGCCCTCCAAAGCCATAATGCTTATACACAGCTGTGCATCCCCTCCCCACCCAAAGCTGTGCCCAAAAATGCCATGCCTATTCAGTGACATTAGGTCATTAATCCTACTCGTGATGCTTGGAAGTGGGCGCAGATCTATGATCTTATGTAGAAAACAAGTAGCTGATCTGAAAACAAAAAACAAGTCTCTACTTTTTCAGCTCAATGAACTTTTCTTGGATTATATAAATATCTAAGCAGCCCATAGGAAAATGTCTTACATCATATTCTCAAAGAAAATAAAAAAGAAACCATTAAAGTGTATTTAGATCTAGCAAAACGGGATTAGGAAGCCAGCCAGCGATCAAGGAAGCAAAGCAATCACTAATCTAGATGCTTCTTTGGCTCTAAGAAAGATCTGCAATAAAACAAATCTAATAAAACTACACATGAATACATAAAATTAATGACAGCATGAATTTAAATGAATTGTCTTAACCAAGAATTTTTAAACTATATTAACATAAGCTGAATATTCAAATTTATATGAATAAACCATTGATGGGCACGAAGGGAGAAAGCACTTCACCTCTTAATAATAAATGAAATCCCAGCTGTGTTCTCCAAAATCCATTTCAGGGTTGCAAGATCATAATTCTCAGGGTGTTTAAAGGCAACACCTTCTGGAAGCCCCTGTACTATCAAAGCTGACTGGTCTTGTAGCATCTTCTCATATGGTACAGGTACCTCTGTGGGTTTTTGTAAAGCTTTCCCTGGGAGAGGCAAAAAGCAGATAAATGTCATTAAATTTTAAGATTAAAGAACAAAATCATCACTACCTTATTGTGGCTTAATAAAGGCATACGTGATCTTTTGTAACATGTGGTTTTAAAATTACTTAACACTACAGCACCCTATTCACATGTAAGAAGTTCTAAACCTGACACCGATCCAAAGGGCCAAAATGTAAAGTATATTAAATATCTGACTTTAAAAACTACACAAAAGGAGAGAGAAATGTCTGATTTCTTGCATTATTGTCTTTAAGATGGTCCTACCCTGGCATATTTCTTGGGTTCCTCCTAAAAGGAAGTGGAAAGTAAGGTTATTCCTCATCCATTCAGCTTGTGAAAATGTTGTTATATGACTGTTAAGTCAATGACATAACATAGTCTACCCTTTAAAAACTCTATTATATCAGGTATCTTTTATAAAATTTAAGTGTGTTGCTTTTAAGACAGCAAAAGCAGAAACAGTCCTCAACTGTTTTTTTCCGAGTGTTGCCATTTCTACAACATCTACACTCATCTGATTCACCTGGGTTGTAGACCTTATTTTACACATCTCTGCAACCTTTTCTTCTTCTTCAACACCTGTAAAAAATATTAACGTGCATATCTATTTTCTTAATATTTATTTGGCTTTTAGTAAAAATAGTTTTTCCTGTATTCCAATATTTATGATCTGTTATACAAACAAAAAATAGGTCAAGTGAAGTGGCTCACACTTATAATCCCACCACCTTGGGAGGCTGAGGCAGAATTGCTTGAGCCCAGGATTTCAAGACCAGCTTGAGCAACATAGAAACAACCTATCCCTATAAAAAAAGATTAATAAAATTAAGTGTGGTGGTGCATATCTGTAGTCCTAGCTACTTTGGAGGCTGAAGCAAGAGGATTGCTTGAGTCCAGGAATTTAAGGTTACGATGAGCTATAATTTTACCACTACACACGAGTCTGGGTCACAAAAAGAGACCCTGTGTTTAAAAAAAAAAAGGCAGGGGGAAGATCTTAAAGGGAGCTTTTAAAATACAAACATAAAATAAGAGTAATTTATTGGCTATAAATTTAAATATGGGAAGATTATCATCAGGAAACAAATTCTAGGCTTACGAAGTCCAGCACAATAACCACTAGACATATGTAACACTTGAAATGTGGCCAGTCCAAATTCAGATGTGCTGTAGGTGAACAATACACATTGACTTTTGAAAACTCAGCACAAAAAGTATTCCAAATATCCCATTAATAATTTCTATATTGATCACACATTGAAATATTTTAAAGTATTACCACTAAATGATTTTCACTTGTTTCCCTGTATTTTTTAATGTTATAACTAGAAAGTTTTAAATCATGTGAATGACTCGCATTATATTTAGTTCTATGTAATAGCACTTCACTAAATCCTAGAAAAGGGCTCAGAATTCTCCTGAAGAATTTCTACAACTTCCTCATGAAACTATTGATTATGTTTCAGAAGAACACTATTGCAAACAAATAAAAGGTACTTGAGAATTAGGTACAAAAACCATTCTCCATGGTATCAAATTAGTAGCAATGTAAACAAACTATAAATACCAATAGGCGGGGACTACAACTCGCAACGAGGACAACTCTCCTAAGGCTTAGTTCAAATCAGTGGAGAACCATGTAAGCCACGGAGCACAGGGAGGGGAGAATAAACACAGCTGCCTGCGAGATTGTGGTATTTGTGGGTCAGAGGGCAGGTGACACACACACAATCAAAACAGCATTATTAGTATAAAGAAACACACAATCAAGGACTTAACATTTCTCAAAATTAAAATATTGGCAAAATTTAAAAAATGGGTTACTACCATAAAGCTTGGAAGATTATAACACAGGTGGTGAGGGGAGGGATACAGTGGCGAGGATAGTTTTTTTAAGAAACTAAAAATACTACTGGGAATAGGAATTAGTGAATTAGCAAAATTTTTAATTCACTAGTAATGTGCTCAATTTATCATGAATTGAATCTAATCTGACAACGCAAATTTAAGTTTAAAGCTTAGTGGCATACAGACATCTGTGGGAGATACTGTAGGTTCAATTCCAGACCCCCATAATCATGGAAGCATAAAGTGAAGTTACACAAATGTCTTCGTTTCCCAATGCATTTAAAAGTTAGTTGAATCTTTCTTTCACAAAAGATCTCTGGGAGGTATGATGCTATTGGATAGCATTTTACACACAGTGGAACTTCTTTCCAAATCGGAATCAATCCTCTGAAAGCCTGCCATTGCTTTATGAAGTAAATTTATGGAATATTCTAAATCTTTTGTCATTTCAACAATATTCACGACATCTACACCAGGAGTAGATTCCATTTCAGAGACCCCTTTCTTTGCTCATTGTAAGAAGCAACTCCTTATCTGTTCATGTTTGATCATGAAATTGCAGCAGTTCAGTCCCATCTGCAGGCTTTTTTTTTTTTTTTTTTTTTTGAGACAGAGTTTCACTCTTGTTGCCCAGGCTGGGGTGCAATGACAGGATCTCCACTCACTGCAACCTCTGCCCCCTGGGTTCAAGTAATTCTCCTGCCCCAGCCTCACAAGTAGCTGGGATTACAGGCGTGCACCACCATGCCTGGCTAATTTTGTATTTTTAGTAGAGATGGGCTTTCTCCATGTTGGTCAGGCTAGTCTCAAACTCCTGACCTCAGGTGATCCCACCTCGACCTCCCAAAGTGCTGGGATTATAGGCATGAGCCACTGTGCCCAGCCAGCAGGCTCCACTTCTAATTCTAGTTCACATGCTATTTCCACCACATCTGCAGTTCCTTCGTCCTCTAAAATCCCGAACCCCTTAAAGTCACCTATGAGAGATGGAATCAACTTCTTCCACCAGTCTTGTTAATGTTAATTTTGTTCTCTTCCCTTGAATCACAAATGTTCTTAATGGCACCTAGAACAGTAAATCTTTCCCAGAAGGTTTTTAATTTACTTTGCCCAGATCCATCAGAGGAATCACTATCTCTGGCAGCTATGGCCTTACAAAATGTAATTATTTCTTTTTTTGAGATGGAATCTTGCTCTGTTGCCAGGCTGGAGTGCAGTGGTGCGATCTTGGCTCACTGGAACCTCTGACTTCCTGGTTCAAGTGATTCTCCTGCCTCAGACACCTGAGTAGCTGGGATTACAGGCACACACCACCACGCCCAGCTAATTTTTGTGTTTTTAGTAGAGATGGGGTTGCACCATGTTGATCAGGCTGGTCTCGATCTCCTGACCTTGTGATCTGCCTGCCTTGGCCTCCCAAATCGCTGGGATTACAGGCATGAGACACCACGCCTGGCCTACAAAATATATTTCTTAAAGAATAAAACTTGAAGGTTGAGTGCAGTGGCTCACACCTGTAATCCCAAGCTCTAAAGAAGGCCAAGGTGGGCAGATTGCTTGAACCCAGAAGTTTGAAACCAGCCTAGACAACATGGAAACAAAACATCTCTACAAAAAAACCCTACAAAAATTAGCCAGGCATGCTGGTACACCACCTGTGGTCCCAGCTATTCAGCAGGCTGTAGTGGGAGGATCACCTGAGCCTCAGAAGACTGAGGCTGTAGTGAGCTGTGAATGTGCCATTACACTCAAGCCTGAACAACAGTAAGATGACCTTCTCAAAAAAGAAAATAATAATAATCATAAGACTTGAAATTACTCCTAAATCCATGGGCTGCAGAATGGATGTTGCATTAGCAGGCATTAAAATGATATTCATGTCTTTGTACAACCTCCATCAGGGCTCTCAGAGGGACTGGGTGCAGTGTTAATGAGCAGTAATATTTTGAAAGGAACTTTTTTTTCTGGGCAGTCGGTCTCAAAAGTAGGCTTAAAATATTCAGTGAACAATGCTATAAAGAGATATGCTGTCATCCAGGCTTTACTGTTCCACTGAGAGAGCACATGCAGAGCAGATTTAGCATAGCTCTTAAGGGCCCTAGAATTTTTGGAATGGTAAATGAGCACTGGCTTCAGTTAAAGTCATCAGCTGCATTAGCCCCTAACAAGAGTCTCAGCCTGCCCTTTGAAGCTTTGAAGCCAGTAATGGAATTCTCTCTAGCTAGCAAAGTCCCAGAAGGCATCTTCCAATATAAAGCTGTTTTGTCTACATTAAAAATCTGTTTTTTGAGTGTAGCCATCTTCATGAATTATCTCAGCGAGATCTTCTGAAGAACTTGCAGTTCCTACATCAAGCACTTGCTGCTTCACTTTGCACTTTTATATTATACAGACTATGTGTTTCTTTAAACCTTATGAGCCAACCTCTGCTAGATTTCAGCTTTTCTTTTGCAGCTTACTCACCTCCTCTCAGCCACCACAGAATTGAAGAGAGTTAGGGCTTTGTTCTGGATTAAGCTTTGACTTACAGGAATGTTGTGGCCAGTTTGAACTTCTATCCAGACCACTCAAAGTTTCTCCATATCAGCAATAAGGCTGTTTTGCTTTCTTATCATTTGTGGGTTCACTAGAGCAGCACTTCTCATTTCCTTCGATAACTTTTCCTGTGCATTCACCACCTGGCAAACTGTTTGGCCTAGCTTTCAGCTGCCAACATGTCTTCCTCACTAAGCTTCATCATTTTTAACTTCATTTAAAGTGAGCAGACTGCAACTCTTTCTTTTACATGAACACTTAGAGGCCACTGGAGGGCTGTTAACTGGCCTCATTTCAATATTGTGTCTCAGGGACTAGGGAGGCGTTAGGAGAGGAAGCGATGGGAAACCACCTGATTGGTGGATCAGTCAGAGCACACAACATTTGCCAATGAGGTTTGCCATCTTATATGGGTGCATTCATGGAGTCCAAAACAATTACAACAGTAACATCAACGCTCACTGATCGCAGGTCACCACAGCACATATAATAATCATGAAGAAGTTTGAAATATTCTAAGAGTAACTAAATGTGACACAGAGAACCAAAGAGAGCACATGCTGTTGGAAAAATGGCCCAAAAGACTTGCTTGACACAAGATTCCCACAAATCTTCAATTTGTAAAAACTGCAGTATCTGCAGGGTTCAAAAAAATGAGTTATGCCTGTATGTATTCTGTGCCTATAGACGCCCTGCCTTTTTTTGTTCCCTTTCAGTGTTTCACTCAGTTAACATGAAACCTATCGACAGTGTTAGGTTACATACAGATATGAAAATTGCCATACTGTGAAAGGCCATAAGTATTAACACCCTATAGTAAATTTTAATACTGTATTCCAATGTCAAATAAGCTCATTGCTCTAAACGAGGATTACAAAACCCACTGAAGATTCAGATAAGGTGATTCCACTCAGCAAGTTGAGAACTGTTTAATTCTGCATCGTGCTTAAACAAACTCCTTTGCACAGTGAATTTCTTGTTTTCAGTTCACCACCTTTATCTAGAACTCCATATCTGAGTAAGAACGTTTAATGTATTCAAAATTTCTCTCCCTTCATTATCTTCTCTCTAATGCATCTCATTAATCCAGAGTGAAGCCAAGCAAGGAGCCCTGTACAATCAACACTTGCCATTGTTCTTAACTCTTCAGTATCTACCCTGACATATCACCACTTCAGTGATTCCTTTTAAGCATTTTGAAATGTCTTCATAAACATTTCAGAAAATCATTCATAGTTTAGGCCGTGCACAGTGGCTCACACCTGTAATCCCAGCACTTTGAGAGGCCGAGGTGAGTGGATCATTTGAAGTCAGGAGTTCAGTAGCAGCTTGACCAACATGGTGAAACCCCATCTCCACTAAAAATAGAAAAAAAAAAATTAGCTGGGTGTGGTGCCACGTGCCTGTAATCCCAGCTACTCAGGAGGCTGAGGCAGGGGATTTGCTTGAACTCAGGAAGCAGAGGTGGCAGTGAGCCGAGACCTCACCACTGCACTCTGCCTAGACAACAGAATGAGACTCCACCTCAAAAAAAAATTTTTTTTTTTACAGTTTAAACCTCATTCTGCTTTAGAAGCAAATATGACTAGTGTTATCTATAAATATTTAGGTTTAAAAACAATGAAATAAAAATGATAACAATACAACGCTTACAATATTTCACAAAATCGGCTTGAAAATCCTTTCTGGTATTGAAAAAATTGTGTCCTCTGTCCTTCAGTTCTGAAGGCAAAGAGATCTGCTTTATACTCTGTGATGCAGGCCACTTTGGCCTTAAACTTGGCCAGTTCTTTAAACTATAATAAGAACAGCAAATATTATGTTAAAGGCAGACATTTAAAAGCACCATTTCTGCTAGATGAATTAAAAAATCTAACACAAGCCTGGGCACAGCACCTCATGCCTTGTAGTTTCAGCACTTTGGGAGGCCAAGGCGGGTGGATCACGAGGTCAGGAGTTTGAGAAAAGGCTGGCCAACACAGTGAAACCCCATCTGTACTAAAAATCCAAATAATAATAATGATAACAAATAAATAAATAAAAGGCTGGGTGTGGTGGCTCACGCCTGTAATCCCAGCTACTTGGGAGGCTGAGGCAGGAGAATCGCTTGAACCTGGGAGGCAGAGGTTGCAGTGAGTCGAGATCATGCCAATGCACTCCAGACTGGGCAACAGTGCAAGACTCTGTCTCAAAAAAAAAAAGAAAGAAACTAACACCATTTTTTAAAGTTACTACTCTTTCTAAATAGATTTTTGCCTGATTTTAAGCAAAAGACAACACAAAATTTATAAGAAAAAAATGCAGAAATCCCTTGTAATCTATTATAGGTCAGATTCTCCAAGAAAGAGACTGATATTTCACACAGGCTTGCTGGGGAGCACTGTCAATAACAGCACCCAGGAGGTGGGAGGCAGGCATGGCTGAACAGGCAAAGTGCTGAACAGGGATGCAGCTGCACCAAGAGCTCAGAAGCCAGTGTGGCCCTCCCCAGGGAAAAGGTGGACAAGGTGACTCGAACACTTGTAGCAGCTGGGGAAATTAGTGCCATCAGAATTGAAAGAAGGGACTGAAACCCACACTACAGTATTCAGTACATAATCCCCTCCTCCAGAAGTATTACCCCATCTACACATAGCCAGAATCACATTTAGGTGATTACTTACTGACTTTCACTAAGAATATTTCTATGAGAGTCAAATTATTTAAAAACGTTATAGAGTACATAGTATTCCATTTTATGGATACACCATAATTCATTTAGTGCTAACATCATTTCAAAGGTCAGTGATTCCAATTTTCCCTCCTAAAAATAACACTACTGTAATAACCTGGGAAGCAAATATTTATGTACATCTTCAATGACTTTCTCAAAAAAGACATGAGAGTCAAGAAAAACAACCATTAAGAGTCAATACTCCAAATACTCAAAATCTACTAAAATTTGCTTTCTAATAAGGTTCATAACATCCTAGCAAATGTTACCATGTGACTTTTCCAGAAACCTTGAAAAAGGGTATCTTAGTGTCATAAACATACTCCACTGATTGGTGTTAAAATTAAAGAGTATCATAGCATAATTCTCTGCACATTACCATATCCTTTGTCTATTTATCAAATGTGTTAGTGTATCTCCGACTGACCCATAGAGGTACATCACTTATTTTAGGCATAGAAAAGCCATTTATGGAATTAAATAATTATACAATAATTACATATATTTTGTTTTGGTTTTAAAATTTGTCCAGTATAACTATTTTTGCTCATCTAGAATTTAACTCATCACATGATGAAGACTATACATTGAAGCTTGTTTTTACCACAATTTTTACTTTTTACCAAATAGCCTATTTTCTCAGTATCATTTGTTGAAAACTGTAAGCTTTCCAGTATTTGTTTTTGATTTGTACAATAAATGCCCTCTAATTTCTTAAATGGAGATTATTTCGGCATAATATTGCTTTAAAATGTTATCTTCAGTAACTAATTTAGCAGCTAGTGAGGTGATCAGAAATCTTTTGAGCTATAATAAAGCCATGGTAGCGAACTTCTGACTTGGAGGTGGGACAACTGCCCCAGCAAGAAGAATGATGGGCCTCAGTAATTTCCTTCCATTGCACTTACATGACATGTGCTGTGGCTACTCTCCTGTAAGGAACTATTATTTACTTACCTTGTGGTAAATGAGGGTACATTCTTGCTTCAGTATCCACACTCTAAAACAATCCTGTCAACAAAGGCAATGTTTATGAAAGAGGAAGCAAGATTCATGTACTATCCGTAGATTAGATAAAAGAAGTCTACCAGCCAAGGAAGAGATAAAGTCAGCCTGGATCTGCTTAGCACTCTGACAAGCCAGTGAAAAACTCAGCAGTTTCTACAACTTTAATTATACCATGTAATATACAACTAGGAATCGGAGGAGAAATGGTCTTACTAATGCTGGGAAGGAAGACATAAAGGCTGAGAATAGTGAAATGACTATGCCAAAGATGAGGGAACTGTTAAGAAACTCTAAGGAAGTGAATGGGTCTTACGTGGCCTTATGGTATTCTTTGCAGAGATCAATATTTTAAAAAAACATTTTATTATAAACAGAACAGCATTTCATCTCTAAATTTTTATTTAACATTAAAGTCACAAATTTTGCCTGGTTTTATGATCACAAGGCAGAAACAAGTCATTCATAAAATAACAATATATAACCACCAACCATTCTAAAATTTCTTTAAGGGGATAATTTTATAAAGTTCTTAAAACATTTTTTTAAATGCGCTAAGAAAACAAAACAGATGGCCAAGCACAGTTGCTCAAGCCTGTAATCTGAGCCCTTTGGGAGGCTGAGGCAGGAAGGTCACTTGAACCCAAGAGGTCAAGGCTGCACTGAGCTATGATCATGCCACTGCCCTCCATCTTAAAAGAGTCAGATCCTGTCTCAAAAAAATGAAAAAAAAGTATCCACAAACATTGTCACACAGAGTTCTGTGAGGTTAAGCACCACCTAAATACTTTTCAACCACTTAAGAGGAGGAAAATGCATACTCCTGCTTAAAACATTTACATTTAATATGTCAGAAAACACCTAAGGCCATGCATGGTGGCTCATACCTGTAATCCCAACACTTTGGGAAGCCAAGACAGGACAATTGCTTGAACCCAGGAGTTTAAGACAAACCTGGGCAACATAAAGAAACCCTGTCTCTACAAAAAAGCTTAAAAATTAGCTAGGCCAGGAACAGTGGCTCATGCCTGTAATCTCAGGACTTTGAAAGGCAGAGGTGGAATTGATTGAGCTCCAGAGTTACAGACCAGCCTGGGCAATATATTAAGACCTCATCTCCACTAAAAAGCAAAACAAAGTAGCCAGATGTGGTAGCACATGCCTACAGTCCCAGCTACTCTGAGGCTGAGGTAGGAAGACCACTTGAACCCAGTATGTCCAGGCTGCAGTGAGCCATGATTACACCACTTCATTCCAGTCTGGACAACAGAGTAAGATCCTTTCTCAAAAAAAAAAAAAAAAAAAAGGTTAAAAAAAAAAGATAATACCTAAGTCTGATACTTTTTCTTTTTTTTTTGAGACAGAGTCTCACTCTGTCACCCAGACTGGAGTGCAGTGGCATGATCTCGGCTCACTGTAAGCTCCACCTCCTGGGTTCATGCCATTCTCCTGCCTCAGCCTCCTGAGTAGCTGGAACTACAGGCATCCGCCACCACACCCAGCTAATTTTTTTTATATTTTTAGTAGAGACGGGGTTTCACCCTGTTAGCCAGGATGGTCTCAATCTCCTGACCTCGTGATCCACCCGCCTTGGCCTCTCAAAGTGCTGTGATTACTGGCGTGAGCCACCGTGCCCAGCCACCTGATACTTTTTATAATAAATACTATTTCCAACTACATACCCATAAAAATATAAATTAATTGTATAACCACCATGATAGTAATATAAAAATACAAAACTACATAATCAGTACTCAATATTTCACTGTAATTATGCATATTATAGGCTTTATTTTTTTAAGTAAAGAGCTGGCCAGGTGTGGTGGCTCTCACCTGTAATCCCAGCAATTTGGGAGGCCAAGGCAGACAGATCACTTGAGCTCGGGAGTTTAAGACAAGCCTTGCCAACATTGTGAAACCCCATCTTTAGCAAAAATACAAAAATTAGCTGAGTGTGATGGCACATATCTGCAGTCCCAGCTACTGGAAAGGCTGTCAGGAGAATCACTTGAGCCTGGGAGTCGGAGGTTGCAGTGAGCTAAGATCGCACCACTGCACTCCACCTTGGGTGACAGAGTGAGATTCCGGAAAAAAAAAACAAAAAAAAAAACCATAAACAGCTAACACTAAACAATTTAGAAAGAGGTGGTTAATGCAATAGTGAATGTGTAAGCAGAAGAAATATAGATACACAATAGTAAAGATGCCCTCATGACCCCAAATTCTGGGAATCTTCTACATATTGATACAATAAAACTCCAGCCCCATACTCTAGTATACAAACTCATTCTGAGTAACCACAAATATTATACATAATTTCAAAATTCACACTTACAAAACAAAAGACTGCCTAAAATAATGGTAGAAAATTATTTGAGATTCAAAGTAAAAATTAAACATTCTGAAGCATGGTAATAAAATGTGATTTGAAAGGCATAACTGCTACTCAAGAAAAAAAAACTACTCCTTAAAACTAAAAAGACATAAAATTATATCTTCTACAAAAACAAATCAACCTTATCTACAGCCCAGTTCTACCCAACTATGGAATGTCAGAATAGAAGGTCTCACCATGGACTCAAGAGCTAACATGAGGAATGTCACTACCATCCTGCTGAGGACTCCTCATCTTCAACGGCCAGGGTGGACACTGTTACTTGGGCCATGATCTTTGTGCAAGACAAGTAATAAGAAAATCAGTGGTAGAAATGTGGTGTTCCAAATCCACATTTGGAGCTCTGAGGATCTCCCACTGGCTGCCTAATTTACTGTTTTCTTACCTAAGAGAAAAAACAAGACTAAAAAATTAAGTATGTGATTTGCCCAAAACGCTCATCAGATAGAGAATCTATCCCCTAACTTCCTATCTAGTGTTATTTCAATAACATTGGGTTAATATCACACCAAAAATAAATGCAGATGGCACTCAGAATCAGTGAAATTTCTCCCAAGAAGGAGGAGGAGGAGAGGTGCTTTACAACCCAGTGATGGACTACCACAGACCAATGCAGGACAGAGCTGCCAAGCTCCCTCTCTCCCCTGAACATCCTGACACAGCAAAGGGTGGGTGCAGTGGACTGAGGATGGGCAGAGAGAAGTTTCTCTTCTTACTGTGAAAACAGATCACGGGCATCAAGAAGCAAGTAAGATGATTTATATTACAGCATATTGCTCTATTTGAAAAACTTTTTATAATATTTTGGTAATAAGAAAGACCCTCAAATGAATTTCAAACACTTTAAATATTCAACACATAAACAGAAAATATTAAATGTCAGCAAGGATATCGAAAAACTGGACCCTTTATGCACTGCTTTTTGGAATGTAACTGGTGCAGCCCCTGTGGAAAATGGTTTGGCAGCCCCTTAAAATATTAAGCACAGAATTATCACATAATCCAACAACTCCCTTTCAGGGTATATACCCAAAAGCACCGAGAGCAAGGACAGGAGAGCAAACAGGTATTTGTACACTCATGTTCATAGCAACACTATTCACAATGGCCAAAAGGTACAACCAACCCTAATGCCCATCAACAGGTAAATAGATAAGCAAAATGTGATATACACACATACATGAAATATTATTCAGCTGTATAAAGAAAAAACAATTCTGGCCAGGTTCAGTGACTTACCCCTGTAATCTCAGCACTCTGGGAGGCAGAGGCAGGCAGATCACTTGAGCCCAGGAATTCCAGATCAGCCTGGGCAAAATAGCAAGACCTCATCTCTGTAAGTTTTTTCAAAAAAAAATTCTGATACTGCTATAGATGAACCTTGATAGCACTATGCAATCTATGCGTGTAACGAAATTGCACTTACACTCCACAAATGTATGTAAAGTTGTTTTAAAATGGGGAATTCATCAAGGAAGAAATGTGAACCACAGAGAGCAGAGAGGAGTGAGACAGAAAAGCCACCCACCCAGAATTGGTGTGGATCCCAGGGGGGCTCCCCACGGCAGGAAAATAGTGAGAAAGAGCCACTGGTGACTCACCCTTCTGCCATCGACTTTTGAAATCCTGGGCACAGAAAATCCCCCGACACCCTCCCCTCAGGGCTCCCCAACTGACACAGAGAGCTGCATGGAGTCTGGGCAGAGCCTCCAGTCAGGCCCACATGGAACCCTAAGGGCCTTGGACCCCTGAGCACCACAGTGCCAGCTGCTATAGCTCTGCCACCAAAAGAGGCCAGACTCTCTCACATGCCCCCAGGATAGAGGCCATATCTACAGTGCTGAGGAGGAGACAGACTCACCTCCTGTCTCTACTCTACCTCCTGTAGCGGCCTCACCTCCACTACATCTCGCCTGGTAGTGCCCACTGGCCTGGGTCCCAGTGCAGCTACTTACCCTCTGCCTGAGCACTCAGGCTAATTGCAACTCTGCAGACTGACCTCCCAGAGGTAACTGTCAGGCGTACTGTTTTTGCAACTGCCATGGTCCCTGCCTCTACCTCTCCTAGGCTAGGGAGGGACTGAAGAGCCCAAGAACTATCATAGGCTTCTTAGCACGCCACAGCTGCCTTTCAGAAAGTGGGCAAACTGTATCCACGTGGATCCCCCTCCCTGCTATGCCTCACTGGGTAGGGTCTCCTGACCTGGGCCCCCAGCACAGCCATCCTGCACCCCCACCCTGAAGGATTGCTTCAGTCAGTGGCATCTCTGCATCTCTCTGAGATAGAGCTTTCAGAGGTAATCCATGGGCTCTCTGCCATTGCCACTGTAGCAGTACCACCACTGCTGCCTTTGGCCTGGGGAAAGAATAAAGACCCTGACTGCTTTGCCAGCACCTCCAGCCACCAGATGGAGAGAAGCCCAGTTTCTCTTCTCTGTGAGCTTCCGGCAACCTGCTCTTCACCAGAGGGAGGCCCAGGTTTAAGCCCACAGTTCAGCCACCTCACCCTTGGCTGAACATTCTCATTGGCAGTGGCTCTGCGTCTCTCTGGGGTGGAGTTCCCGGAGGCAACTGAGAGCCCTTTTGCCATTACTGCTGCAGTGATACTGCCCTTGCTGCCCTCAGGCTGGGGAAGAAACAAAGTGCCTGAGTGCTTTGCTCACACCTCCAGCAGGCCACAGGCACCATATGGAGGGAAGCCCAGTCTCTTTTCCCTGTTGGCCGCAAATCCCCTGCTCTTCACTAGGCAGGGGGCCCAGCTTGGGCCCACAACGCAGCTGCTCCATTTCTGACTGATCATTCTGATTGGCAGAGCTCTGCACGTCTCTGAGGTGGTACCCCAAGAGACAAGTGAAAGGCTTTCTGCCATTGCCATTGCCAAGGTCCCCAACCCTGCTGCTCCCAAGCTGGGGAGAAAATGAAAAGCCTGAGTTCACCCCAGAGCTATGGTGCACAGGGCTATGGGATGGGAGTGCCAAGCCAAGACCTATGGCTAGTACTCAAGTGGAGGACCAGCATAAAATCACTGAAATGACAGACAGAGAATTCAGAACCTGGATGCCAATGAAGATCATCAAGATTGAGGAGAAAGCTGAAACCCATTTCAAGGAATCTAAAAAATTCAGCAAAACTATTCAAGAGATGAGAGATGAAATAGCCTTCTTAAGAAGGAACAAAACTGATCTGACAAAGCTGAAAAAGTCACAAAAAGAATTTTGTAATACAATCAGAAATATTAACACCAGATGAGACCAAGCTGAGGGAAGAATCTCAGAGCTCAAAGACTAGTTCTTTGAATTAATTCAGTCAGACAAAAATAACTGAAAAAGATTGTTTTTCATGAACAAAACCTTTGAGAAATATGGGATTATGTGAAGACGCCAAATCTACAACTCATTGGCATCTCTAAGAGAAAGGAAGACAGAATGAGTAACTTGGAAAACACTTTTTAGGATACTGTCCATAAGAATTTTCTTAACTTTCCTAGAGAGGTTGAAATTCAAATTTGGAAAATTCAGGGGACCCCTGGGAGATAGTACACGAGATAACCATCCCCAAGACATGTAGTCATCAGATTCTCCAAGATCTGTGTGAAAGAAAAAACATTAAAGGTAGCTGGAGACAAGGTGCAGGTCACTTATAAAGGGAACTCCATTAGGCTATCTGTAGACCTTCCAGCAGAAACTGTACAAGACAAAAGCAATTGGGGGGCCTATATTCAGCATTCTCAAAGAAAACAAACTCCAACCAAGAATCTAATCACACCAAACTAAACTTCATAAACAAAAGATAAAAGATATCCTTTCAGACAAGCAAATCCTAAGAGAATTCATTACCACCAAACCTGCCTTAAAAGAGATTCTTAAGGGTATGTTAAACATGGAAAAGAAAGACTATTACTGGCCACCACAAAAAACACACTGAAGTACATGCGCTATTTATACTATAATGTAAATACACAATGAAGTTTACATAACAAACAGCTAACAACACAATGTCAGGATCAAATCTGCACATATCAATATTAACCTCGAAAAAGAATGTGCTGAATACCCCACTGAAAAGGCGCAGAGTGACAAGTTAAATAAAGAAGCAAGACCCAACTGTATGCTGTCTTCAAGAGACCCATCTCACATGCAAGGACATCCACAGGCTCAAAGAAAACAGATGGAGAAAGACCTACCAAGCAAATAGAAAACAAAAAACAGCAGAAGTTACTATTCTTTTATCAGACAAAACAGACTTTAAGTTAACAATGATCAAAAAAGACAAAGAAGGGCATTTCATGATAATGGGTTCAATTCAGTAAGAAGACTTAACTATCCTAAATGTTAATTATAGGCACCCAACACTGGAGTACCTAGATTCATAAATCAAGTTCCTAGAGACTTATGAAGAGACTTAGATAACCACACGATAATACTGGGAGACTTTAAAACCCCACTGAAAGTACTAGACAGATCACCAAGGCAGAATATATTTAGGACCTAAACTTGACACTTAACCAAATGGACCTAACAGTCATCTACAGAACACTCCAGCCAGCAAAACCAGAATATATATTCTTCTCACCTGTACATGACACATACTCTACAACTGACCACCACACACTTGGCCATAAGGCAACTCACAGCATATTCTAAAGAATCAAAATCATACCAACCACACTATCTATCGGACCACAGTGCAATAAAAATAGGTATCAATACCAAGAAGATCTCTTAAAACCATACAATTTAATAAAAAATTAAATAAGCAGCTGCTGGTGACTTTTGGGTAAAGAATAAAATTAAGGCTGGAATCAATAAATTATGTGAAACTAACAGAAACAAAGATGCAACATACCTATATCACTGAGAAACTGTTTAAAAGAAGTGTTAAAGGGAAAGTTTGTAGCACTAAACACCCACATTAAAAAGTTAGAAAGATCAAATTGAGAACTTAATATTGTATCTTTTTATTTTATTTATTTTTGAGACAGAGTCTTGCCCTGTCACACAGGCTGGAGTGCAGTGGAGCAATCTCAGCTCATTGCAACCTCCATCTCCCAGGTTCAAGCAACTCTCCTGTCTCAGCCTAGCTGAGACTACAGGTGTGTGCCACCATGCCCAGCTAATTATTTTCTTTTTAGTAGACACGGGGTTTCACCATATTGGTCAGGATGGTCTCAAAACTCCTGACCTCAGATGATCCACCCACCTCGGCCTCTCAAAGTGCTGGGATTACAGGCATGAGCCACTGTGCCAGGCGATATCTAGAGGAAGTATAAATGTAACAGCAAATCAACCCCAAAGCTAGAAGACAAGAAATATCAAAGCTGAACTGAATGAAACAGAGATCAAAAAAAAAAACACTGCACAAAAATCCAGTGAAACTTATTTCTGAAAGAATAAATAAGATTGATAGACTGCTAGCTAAAGAAAAAAGATGATCTACCTAAACATGATAAAAAGTGACAAAGGAAATATTATCACTGATGCCACAGAAATACATGAAACCATTAGAGACTATCATGAACACCTTTATGCACACAAACTAGAAAACACAGAAGAAATGGATAAATACCTGGAAACATATAAACTCTCAAGACTGAATCAGGAAGAAATTAAAATCCTGAACAGACCAATACTGACTTCTAAAATTCAATCAATAATAAAAAGCTTACCAGAAAAAACTCTGGACCAGATGGATTCACAGCCAAATTCTACCACACATATAAAGAAGAGGGGGTAACAGTTTTACTGAAACTATTCCAAAAAAAGGAGGAGGAAAGACTTCTTCCTAACTCATTCTATGAGGACAGCATCATTCTGAAACCAAAACCTAGCAGATATGGGGGAAAAAAAAAAAAAGCACATTGGGCTAGGCATGGTGGCTCACGCTTATAATCCCAGCATTTTGGGAGGCAGAGGCAAGCAGATCACCTGAGGTCAGGAGTTCAAGACCAGCCCAGCTAACATGGTGAAACTCCGTTTCTACTAAAAATAGAAAAAATTAGCTGGGCTTGGTGGTACAGGGCTGTAGTCCCAGCTACTTGGGAGGCTGAGACAGGAGAATCCCTTGAACATGGGAGGTGGAGGTTACAGTGAGCTGAGATCACGCCACTGCACTCCAGCCTGGGCAACAAGAGTGAAACTCCATCTCAAAAATATATATATATTTATTTATATATTATATATATAATTTATATATATATAAAATAATTTATATATATTATATATAATATATAAATTATATATATAAATTATATATAATATATAATTTATATAATATATTTATATATAATATATAATTTATATATATTTATATATTTATATATTATATATAAGTATATAAATATATATTATTTTTATTTATATAAATATAATACATATTTATATAAGTATATATGTAAACATACATATAAATAAAAATAAAAATATACATATTTACATATAAATATAAATATATTTACCAAACTGAATCCAGCATCACATCAGAAAAGCTAATCCACCATGATCAGGTAGGCTTTATTCCTGGGATGCATAGTTAAACACCCTCAAAAACTAGGCATCAAAGGTACGTACCTCAAGATAATAACAGCCATCTATAACAAACCCACAGTCAAGATCATACTGAAAGGGCAAAAGCTTGAAACATTCCTTTTGAGAAGCAGAACAAAACAAGGATACCCACGCTCACTATTCCTATTAAATAAAATACCGGATGTCCCAGCCAAAGCCATCAGGCAGTGGAAATAAATAAAAGGCATCCAAATAGAAGAGTGGAAGTCAAATGATTTCATTTCACAAATGATATAATTCTATACTTAGAAAAGCCCACAGTCTCTGCCCAAAGGCTCCTAGATCTGAAAAAAAACTTCAGTAAAGTTTCAGCATACAAAATAAATGTATGAAAATCAGTAACATTTCTATACACCAATAACATCCAATTGAAAATACAATTCTATTCACAATAGCCACCAAAAGAATAAAATACCTGCAAACACAGCTAACCAAGAAGGCAAATGTTCTCTACAATGAGAATTATGAACCATTGTTAAAAAAAAATTAGAGATGACAAAAACAAACAGAAAAACATTCCTTGCTCTTGGATAGGAAGAATCAATACTGCTAAAATGGCCATACTACTGAAATAAATTTACTTTTGAATTCAATGTTATTCCTATTAAACTACCAACAGCATTTTTTGCAGAATTTTTTAAAAATGAAAAAACTTATTTGAAACAAAAAAAGAGCCTGAATACTCAAAGCTATTCTATGCAAAGGAACAAAGCTAGACTCATACTACCACCCAACTTCAAACCACACTACAAGACTACAATACCTAAAAGAGCATGGATACTGGTACAAAAATAGACACATAGACCAAAGGAACAGGCTAGAGAACCCAGAAATAAAGCCACACATCTAAAACCATCTAATTTTTTCACAAAGCCAAGACTAACATACAATAAGGAAAGGACTCCCCCTCAGGCACGGTGGCTCATGCCTGTAATCCCAGCACTTTCAGAGGCCAAGGCGGGTGGATCACCTGAGGTCAGGAGTTTTGAGACCAGCTTGGCCAATATGGTAAAACCCCATCTATACTAAAATTACAAAAATTAGCTGGGCGTGGTGGAGGACGCTTGTAATCTCAGCTACTCTGGAGGCTGAGGCAGGAGAATCACTTGAACCTGGGAGGTGGAGGTTGCAGTGAGCTGAGATCGTGGCACTGCACTCCAGCCTAGGCAATTACTCGAATCCATCTCAAAAAAAAAAAAAAAAAGGAAGGAAGGAAAAGACTCCCTATTCAATAAATAGTGCTGGGATAACTGGCTAGTCATATGCAGAAGATTGAAGCTGGACCACTTCATTTATACCATATACAAAAATTAACTCAAGATGGATTAAAGACTTAATATAAAACCTAAAAGTGTAAGAACCCTAGAAGAAAACCTAGGAAATACCATGCTGTACATTGGCCCTGGCAAAGACTTCAAGACTCTAAAAGCAACTGAAACACAACAAGTTGACAAATGATACCGGATTAAGCTAAAGAGCTTCAGCACAGCAAGAGAAACTATCAACAGAGTAAACACACAACCAACAGAATGAGAAAAAAAAAATTTGCAAACTGTATTTTTCATCAAAGGTTTAATATATAGAATCTATTTAAAAAAATTGTAATTCACCAAACAAAAAACAAACCTTATTAAAAATGAAAAAAGAACACAAACATACACTTCTCAAAAGAAGACAGACATGCATCCAACAAGCATATTAAAATGCTCAATATCACTAATCATTAGAAAAATGCAAATCGAAACCACTGGATACTATCTCACATCAGTCACAGTAGCCATATTAAAAAAGGCAAAGAATAATAGATGCTGGTGGGTAGTGAAGAGAAAGCTTATACACTGCTAGAGGGAATGTAAATTTTTCAGCCACTTAGAAAGTACTCTGGAGAATTCTTAAAGAATTTAAAACCAAACTACCATTTGACCCACCAATTCCATTATTTGGTATATACCCCCAAAACAGAAATCATTCAACTGTAAAGACACATGCATGCTTATGTTCATCACAGTACTATTACAATACTATTTACAATCATACTAAGTACCAGTACTATTGTACTAGTACACAGTACTATTTAAAATAGCAAAGACATGGAATCATCTGATGTCCTTCAATAAATAAATGGATTTTACAAATGTGGTGTGTGTGTATATATATATAATTTCATTGTGTATATATATATATATACACAATGTAATATATATTACACAATAATGTAAATACACAATCGTATTTCGTTGTATAGATATCTATATCTATCTATACCTATCTATAGATATAGATATCTATATCTATCTATACCTATCTATATAGATATCTATATCTATCTATACCTATCTATATAGATATCTATATCTATCTATACCTATCTATAGATATAGATATCTATATCTATCTATACCTATCTATAGATATAGATATCTATATCTATCTATACCTATCTATAGATATAGATATCTATATCTATCTATACCTATCTATAGATATAGATATCTATATCTATCTATACCTATCTATAGATATAGATATCTATATCTATCTATATCTATAGATATAGATATCTATATAGATATGTAGATATAGATATCTATATAGATATGTAGATATAGATATCTATATAGATATGTAGATATAGATATCTATATAGATATGTAGATATAGATATCTATATAGACATATAGATAGATATAGGTACATAGGTACATAGATATATATATCTATATATAGATAGATACATATATATCTATAGATATACAGATATAGATATATACAATGAAATACGATTGTGTATTTACATTATTGTGTAATATATATCTATATTACATTGTGTATATATATACAATGAAATTATATATATATATATACACACACACACCACATTTGTAAAATCCATTTGTTTATTGAAGGACATCAGATGATTCCATGTCTTTGCTATATATATATAAATATATATATGTCTATATATATCTATATCTATATAATATCTATCTATATATAGATATCTATATATAGATAGATATATACACACACACACAATGAAATAGTATTCAGCCATAAAAAGATAAAATTCCGTTCTTTGCAGCAAGAGGGATGAACCTGGAGGACACCGTGTTAAGTAAAATAAGCCAGGCATAAAAAAAAATACTGCACATTCTCACTAATATAGAGAATCTAATAAAGTTGATCTCATAGGAGTAGAGAGTAGAATGGTGGTTACTAGAAGCTAGGGTGTGCAAGAGAGTGCAAAATGAGGAGAAAATGGTCAATGGGCAATAAGTTACGGTTAATAGGAGGAATATATTCTAGTGCACAGTAGGGTGACTATGGTGAACAATTTTGTATTGAATATTTCATATGGCTAGAAAAGACAGTTTTGAATGTTCTCACCACAAAGAAATAATAAATGAGATGTTGGATATGCTAAATCCCCTAATTTGATTATTACATATATAAACACGTATCTAAAGCTCACATTGTACCCCATCTATATGTAAAATTATTGTGTCAATTAAAAACAAAATTAAAGGCTGAGTGTGGTGCTCACGCCTGTACAAATCCCAGCACTTTGGGAGGCTGAGGTGGGCTGATCACCTGAGGTCAGGAGTTCAAGAACAGCCTTGCCAACATGGTGAAACCCCGTCTCTACTAAAAACACAAAAATTAGCTGAGCATGGTGGTGGGTGCCTGCAATACCAGCTACCCAGGAGGCTGAGGCATAAGAATTGCTTGAATCCAGGAGGCGGAGGTTGCAGTGAGCCATGATCACGCCACTGCACCCCAATCTGGGCAACAGAGTGAGACTCTGTCTCAAAAAAAAAAGAATTAAAAACGGAAAAATGAGGTCATGAGCTAAACATCTGCCCCCAAACTGTATGGAAAGGTATATGAATAAAGATCATCACGACTTACCAGAAGAGAAACCGGTAAGAAAAAACTTCAGTAGCAATTAGTACTATGGTAGGAAACCTGCGCTGTAATTGAGGAATTGCTGAAGCCTGAGCATGGACAATCATGAGAGTTAAAGTCTCCGGGGAGGCCAGTCTTAGTTCCTCCTTCTCACTTTTGAGAGTTTTATTGTCAGAAGCCTTACCAGATTCTTACAGTAGAGGTAGAAAAATCTCGTGTTTCTGGCATAGGGAAAGGAAATGTACCCATTCTAAAAACCACCTAGAACATTCTATTCTTACCAAGCTCTGCCATCAGAAAACTATCTGAGCAAAGCCTAACCTACTGGGGTTTCGTCAGAGTTTATATGACCTAAGTTAAGGGAAATACCCATCACCAGACTGCTGTAGTCTTCAGCGGGGGAAGAAGAGAAATATTCAACTTCAGATCACTTGAGCCCTTCATGTGAGAGAAAACATCATATGCAACTCCCATTCCCTCTAGCCTTCCTGTTAAACCTAAGGAGGTGGGAAATGTGAAGCATTTTTTAAGATGACAAGACAGAGGCACAGACTCACTACAAGACACAAAACTCAGGGGCTGGAATGGAGATATCCTTCTGTTCTCTATAAATGCATCAGGACAAATTGATGGGAGTGGAAGCAATAAGCAACCTAGGATATCCTCCCCCTGTATCTCATGATCTGTGTCACAGACGTGTCCTCTGGAGGACAGAGCACTTCTCCTATGTAACTCTGAAAGAAGTAACATTTTTCTGACTTCCAAAATACTTTTGCTCTAGCTCAATTCAGAAAACTAAAATCCACTAAGGAACATATTTGAAGAACACTACAAATCACCTGTAGGGAACCCATAGAAACACAGTAGGAAATGTGATATTGTGTTGTGCACATTTTGAAGGCTGGATTATTGGGAGGTATATTTTGTTGAGAAGTTCTGAGAACATACAATCCATTAGGCAGAAGCTACATAGAAAAATGAGCTTTCACATTAAAAAGTTTGGAACCCAGATGGTACAATAAAAGTTTAGAAATTGTACACTCTGTGGCTGTGTTGATGTTTTATATTATTTGATGTGGAAATGAGTGAAGAGGCTAGATTATCCAGAATGTACATGAGATAATCAGAGATAACCAAGGAGAAGGTAAAATTAAAATGATCGTGGTAATTATTTGGAGCACTAAAGAACAAACATTGATAATGTGAGATCTGTTGTTTTTTCCCAGATACATGAAATACATTTCTTTTTTATTAAGATGAACATACTTTAAGCATAATGCTTCTGTTATGCTTAAAAATACCTTTTTTCAGCCAGGTGCAGTGGCTCACGCCTGTAATCCCAGCACTTTGGGAGGCCAAGGCTGGCGGATTACAAGGTCAGGAGATCGAGACCATCCTGGCTAACAGGGTGAAACTTCGTCTCTACTGAAAATACAAAAACTTAGCCGGGCATGGTGGTGGGGGCCTGTAATCCCAGCTACTCGGGACGCTGAGGCAGGAGAATGGCATGACCCCAGAAGGCAGAGCTTGCAGTGAGGTGAGATCACACCACTGCACTCCAGCCTGGGCAACAGAGCAAGACTCCGTCTCAAAAACAAAAAACAAAAAACAAAAAACCTTTTTTCCCAAGCTACCATTGGACTTTTAGCCAACACTTTTTTCCTTTTCTTCAACATCTTCATATTCCTTCAGGATCAGAAATTGAAGCCCCATGACCTCATCAGCTGTAATTCGGCCTTCATTCATGTAGTGATGTTCCTCACTGTGGTGGATGCTTGGCCTCCAGATATGCTTGAATCACTGCACTTAGGGAATGAGTTCAAATTTAAGTCCTTGTCCTACATAAATAGAGTGAGGATGGGCCTATGTATCTGTAACACATGTCTCCTGAGTATACACCAGGCCAGCACCATCAGCCCCAGCAACTTCTGTTTGGCAAGGCTTAAACAGAAATTCACAAATAACAGTATCGTGTCATCTTTTTTCTTTTTTTGTTGGTCCATCAATTTGTCTTTCAGTCATAACATAGTATTCTTTACTGTGGCTTCTTCTAATGTGACCCAGACCAGTCTACCTAAGGGCAGCAAATACTGTTCACTTTCTCCCATGAAGTCCTTCATGAGAAAAGTATTTTTTTACTCTGACATTATCCAGGGATGTCTTCATTATAGGAATTACACTGCATTCAATTGCACACATGGTGATCCTTGTGTCCAGGCATGAGAGGCAACCTCAGCACCTTCACAGCATCAGCATCTCTCCACAAGCCTTCCCAGAGAAAAGGGCTGCTCGGACCATCCCGCTGTTAGTGAGCTACTTTCTGGTCATGTGCTGGGTGGACCTCATCATCTCATCTTCTTCAACCCTGCTGTGGACGTGTAACCCAGTCTTCCTGAGTGTGCAGAATCTTGTGGGCGATGTCTATGCCACTGTTGTTCCACCGGAACAAATCAGCTCTGATAAAAATATAGTTGACATTCTCCAAAATATGCAAAGTGCTATAAAGCTTTAACAAGTTGGCGATGGAAAACATTTCTAAAAAATAGTCTTCTCCTATAGTTAAATTGTTCAAGTAGCCCTGGAGTTCTTTTTATCTTATTTAATAAAATGCATGGAATCATACTTTTATTATATTTATATGCTTTCAAAACTGATGCATCTAAGGACCATGTAATTTCTTTAATTCCAGTGTCTACCATGGGTTGACATTTCTGTATCAAGTTTCTCACATTTTTATTTTCACTTTATCTTGGTAGCAGAAAATGTTTCTCTCAAAGTATACTCTTCCTTTTTTTTTTTTTTTTTCGCTCTGTAGCTGAGGCTGGAGGGCAGTGATGAAATCTCAGCTACTGCAACCTCCACCTCCTGGGTTCAAGCAATTCTCATCCTCAGCTTCCTGAGCAGCTGGGATTATAGGCACGCACCCCCATGCCCAGCAAAGTTTTGTATTTTTAGTAGAGAAGGGATTTCACCATGTTGGTCAGGCTGGTCTTGAACTCCTGACCTCTTGATCCGCCCACCTCAGCCTCCCAAAGTGCTGGGATTACAGACGTAAGCCACCGCAACCTGCCTTGAAGTATACTCTTAACAATATTCTCTTGGTAATCAAATTTCTCAATGTTTTTACTTTTGAAAATATTTTAATTTACTCTTATTTATGAAAGGTACTTTAGCTAAATATCCAATTTTAGCTTTTATACTATGCTTGTTCGTTAGAACCTCCCTGACTGGAAATATGTCAATTTGGATTTTACATTTAATTTAGAATTTATTTTAAAGGGTTTTAAATGAAATTTACATGTAATTAGATACTATATGGTTACACAATATTTTCCCACATGTGCTATAATTGACAAATAAAAATTGCATATATTTAAGGTATACAATGTGGTTTATGTATATGTAAATATATATAATAAAATTACTACAATCAAGCTAAATAACATACTCATCACTTCCCATAGTTACTGTTGGTGTAATAAGAATATTTGAGGTCTTCTTTATTAATAAAATTTACCTATACATTAACTGTAGCCTCCATTCTGTACATTAGGTCTCCAGTACTTATTCATCTTATAAAACAGGTTTGTACCATTTGACCAATATCTCATTCCCCCAAGCCACAGCCCTTGGTCACTACCATTCTACTCTCTGTAACTATAATTCAAGCCCTTTTTTAGATTCCACATATAATTGAGATAATGCAGTGTTCATCTTTCTGTGTCTGGCTTATTTCACTTAGCATAACGCCCTCAAGATGATCCATGTGGTTGCAAATGTCAAGATTTTTTTCAAGGCCTGAATTGTGTCACACACACACACACACACACACACACATACATACAATACGTATATGTAACATTTCATTTTTCTTGTTGTTGTTAGATATAACAACAGGCTGGAGTGCAGTGGCATGATTATAGCTCACTGTAACCTCTAAATTTTGGGTATAAATTATTCTCTCACCTCAGCCTCCAAAGTAGCAAGGACCACAGCAATACACCACCATGCCTAGCTAATTTGTAGGGACATGGTCTTGCTATGTTACCCAGCCTATGGAGTTTCACTCTGTTGCCCAGGCTGGAGTGCAGTGGCAAGTTGGAGGCTCACTGCAACCTCCACCTCCCAGGTTCAGGGAATTCTCCTGCCTCAGCCTGCCGAGTAGCTGGGACTACAGGTGCCTGCTGTCACCCAGCTAATTTTTGTATTTTGAGTAGAGACAGGGTTTCACCATATTGGCCAGGCTGGTCTCAAACTCCTGACCTCGTGATCCACACACCTTGGCCTCCCAAAGTGCTGGGATTACAGGCGTGAGCCACTGCACCCGGCCCCTTATCTATAGTTAATAATGCTTCAATCAACATAGGAGTGAAAATGTCTCTTCAAGATAGTGAATTTATATTGTTTGGATATTTACTTAGATGTGAGATTGCTGAATCACATGATAGTTTTATTTTTAATTATTTGATGAACCTCCATGCCATCTTCCATAACGGCTTACCAATTTACATTCCCGGTGATAGAGTACAAAGGTCCCTTTTCTCTATATTCTTGATAACACTTGCTTTCTTTTGAATTTTTGATAAATATCACCTTAATATGTGTTTGAATGCTAACTCATTGTGGTTTTGATTTGCATTTTTCTCAGAATTTCTAATGGCTTCTTTAAAAAAAAACTAGTTTTTTTGGCTGCTTTTTAAAAGAATGTGTTACGTTTTCTCGTTATTTTTATTTTGGGGGCTTAAGTTTTATGAGTTTCTTGCAGATTTTGAACATTAATCCTTTATCTGATATTTGGCATACAGGTATTTTTCTCCAATTCTGTAGATAGCGTTTTAATGTCTCTGACGGTCTTTTGCTATGCAGTGGAAACTTTTTAGTTTGATGTAGTCCTACTTTTTTTCCTGTGCTTTTGGTGTCAAATACAAAAAAAAACTATTGCTAGGATCAATGCCAAATAATTTTGCTCAGTGTTGTCTTCTAGAAGATTTATGGTTTCAAGTCCAATGTTTAAGTCTTTAATATATTTTAAATTAATTTTATGTACGTTGTAAAGGTTGGGTGCAATTTGTTTTTGCATATGGATATCCCATTTTCCCATCACCATTTATTGAAGAGTTTATTCTTTCACCATTATGTGTTTATATGCCTTTGTTGAAAATTTGTTGACCATACACAGACGGATATATTTTATACATATCTGAGCTCTCTATTTTGTTCCATTGGCTTATGTGTTTGTGTTTATGCCAATATTTTGCAGTTTTGATGACCACAGCTTTGCTATATAGCTTGAAATTAGGCAGCATACTGCTTCTAGCTTTGTCCCTCTTGCTCAAAATTGCTTTATTTGAGATCTTTTGTAATTCCATACAAACTGTGGATTTTTTTAAATTTTTGTTGAAAATGCTATTGAAATTACAATAGAAATTGCTTTAAATATATACACCAATTTCAGTAGTATGAATGTTTTTTTCTGGTTTTGTTTTTTTGAGATGGAGTCTCACTTTACCACCTGGCTGGAGTGCAGTGGCGCAATCTCGGCTCACTGCAAACTCCGCCTCCTGGGCTCAAGCGATTCTCATGCCTCAGCCTCCTGAGTAGCTGGTATTACAGGCATGTGCCACCACACCCAGCTAATTCTTGTACTTTTAGCAGAGACAGGGTTTCACCATTTTGGCCAGGATGGTCTCGATCTCCTGACCTCATGATCCACCCGCCTCGGCCTCCCAAAGTGCTGGGATTACAGGCGTGAGCCACCATGCCTGGCCAGTATGAATGTTTTAATACTAATTTTTCTAATCCATGAACACTAAGTATTTTTAATTTGTCTTTTCTATAATTGCCTCCACTAATATTTTACAGTTTTTGTTGTACAAATCTTTCTCCTTCTTTATTATATTTATTTCTAAGTATTAGATTGGTGCAAATGTAATTGTGATTTTTGCCATTACCAACCTAATATTTTGTTATTTTAGATGTTATAGTATATGTAACTGTCTTCTTGATTTTTCCCAGATATTTGTTGTTGGGGTATAAAAATGCAATTGACTTTTTGTACATTGATATAGTATCCTGCAAACTTACTGACTTTGTTTACTAGTTCTAAAATTTTTTCATGTAATGATGAGCACACTGGCCTGTGTTTACACATTAATTGATCGTTTTTATTAACATATCACAGTGCCTAAAAGTGTGCTCTGTTGTATTTTTGCTGTGACAAATTCTATGGCATCTTTTAGTCCTAATCTTTTTTTAAAATGTTTTTGTTTGGTATTTGATAATAATGTGTCTATGGTTACTTTTCAACTGTGCAACACATTTATCTCCATGCCAAGTCAAACTTTCTAACGAAGTTAATAGTTTTATGTACATAGTTATTGTAAATCAAAACAGTAAATTGTTATGATAGTTTTAAAGTTACTAAGATTGAGAATATGTCAGTTTTTCACTGCTCATGAATCCGTGTGTTCCTTAAACAATTATACATAAGGTCTATATTTATGTGTGTGTGTGTGTGTTACGGCTTAGAATCTTGCCTAACATATTGTATGCACTAAGCAAGTACTACTAAAATTATTCATCAAATTATCATCTTCATACCTTTCTTCAAATGGCATATTGTTTGTTCTAATTAAAAACTATGTTTCTGTCTTATGTTAAGTAGTAACAAAAATTAGAAGGTCTACTTGTTCTGCCCTCTTGAGAAAATCCAAAGTTAAATGGTAGTTTTACTAATTTCCTTTAGATTCAGTACCTTATTTTCCTCACACAAAAATGTAAACATTAAGGATAACATCATATTTAAATGATTCATCCTACAATAGACAGACTTTGGGTCATTCATTGATTGGGCTGAAGTCTCACTCACTCTCTATTATTTGATTGTTTCATGTTAACAGCCTAGAAAATCTACTACACATAGAATGTTATAAATTAGAAATTAACACCTTGGATGTACAAATTATAAATGTAAACTGAAAAGTATAATATAAAATGCATATTTATATATTATGGATTGTTATTCGAGTAAAGCAAAAGCATTCATTTAAAAAATTTTCACAAAGAAACGTCCAGGGCAAAATAACCTATATAAAACATTCTACCAATATTCAATAAATAATTGATACTAATTCTTCAGCAGAAAATACTTCCAAAAAATGAAGAAGAGGGAACATTTTCCAATTCATTCTAGAGGCCAGTATTACTGTAATACTAAGACCAGACACAAGTGTAAACAGAAGGTGTGTGGGCAAATATGCCATATTCATGTAGACACATACAGCCTCAGAAAACTTTAGCACGCTAAATCCAGGCACATAAAATATGAATATACACCAAGAACAAATGTGATTGTTTTGTAAGTGTCGTTGTGACTTAGTATCTAAAATTCAATCAAGATAATGCCCAATATTAGTAAAGAACAAAAAGTGATCCTTTAAATAGGTACAGAGAAAGTTACAAATATCAAGCATCATTCCTGACAAAACCCCCAGCAAACTACTAATAGAAAAAGATTTTGAGACCCACTAAGAGGTATCTATAAAAAACCTACAGCTAACATCCATCATACTTAATGGCGACAGACTTGTGCTTCTTTACCTGAAAGTTTGAGAGACAAGAATTTCCACTTTAACCACTCTATTCAGCATTGTAGTATTAGCCAGGAAAATTCTACAACAGAAAAAAATTGTCCAGATTGTAAAATAAAAGTAGAACTGTCATTATTGCAAATGAAATAATTTTCTGTAAAAAAAAAGGATTCACTAAAATATCACTAGAATTAATACTCAATTTTATCAGGGGTTTTTAAGAACTGTACAGGGTGGGACTCTAGGTGCATAGGTTCAGTGCATAAACATACATCTTTAGGAGGCTGAGGTGGGTAGATTACCTAAGGTGAGGAGTTCGAGACCAGCCTAGCCAACATGGTGAAACCCGGTCTCTACTAATAAAAAATACAAAAAAAAAATTAGCCGGGCGAGGTGGTACACACCTGTAATCCCAGCTACTTTGGGAGGCTGAGGAGGAGAATCACTTGAACCTGGGAGCTGGAGGTTGCAGTGAGCCGAGATGGTGCCCCTGCACCTAAGCCTGGGCAAGAGTAAGATTCTGTCTTAAAAAAAAAAAAAAAAAAAGATCTAAAAGCAACTAGGGGTCACCTGTTCAAGTTTGTGCTGGTTGGAGATCTTATCTCCTTCTGATATCTGGTCAGGGATGGAGAAGCTCTGGTGCTGTTGGGCCATCTGGTTTCTTTATGCAGCTGTGCCTACAAATAAAGAAACTAAAGAAACACAGTAAGAAAAAGAACTTTCCCAGTTATTTCATTAGGGTGGCCCTGGTAATATTTTTATTAATTTTTCATTTATTTATTTATTTTTTTTTTGAAATGGTGTCTTGCTCTGTCACCCAGGCTGGAGTGCAGTGGCATGATCTCGGCTCACTGCAAGCTCTGCCTCTCAGGTTCAAGCGATTCTCCTGCCTCAGCCTCCTGAGTAGCTGGAATTACAGGTGCGTGCCACCACGCCCAGCTAATTTTTGTACTTTTAGTAGAGACAGGGTTTCACCATGTTAGCCAGGATGAGTCTTGATCTCCTGACCTCGTGATCTGCCCACCTCAGCCTCCCAAGATGTTGAAATTACAGGCATGAGCCACTGCACCCGGCCTGTTTTTAAAATCTTTATATAGCTTGGTATCCTTTCTCCTTTCCTTCCTTTTACCCTTTTATGAGTTTTATCTTAGACTAACCTCTGTAATGTTGCTATATGCCAGTATTCAGTTGCTGCATTTGATGAATCATAAAATGGTGTAAAACTTCAATTAATGTTCTTTTTATATAAAATATTTATGAATGCATCCAGCAAAATGCTTATGATTTGGGTATTCACAAAGTATTCAAGAATAGAATGTATTCTGACTTGGAATGTACATAAAATCAGCTGAGTGCAGTGGCCTATGCCTGTAATTCCAGCACTTTGGGAGGCCAACGTAGGTGGATTGCTTGAGGTCAGGAGTTTGAGACCAGCATGGCCAATATGGTGAAACCCTATCTCTAATAAAAATACAAAAGTTAGCCAGGCATGGTGGAGCATGCCTGTAATCCCAACTACTCTGGAGGCTGAGACAGGATAATCACTTGAACCCGAGAGGCAGAGGTTGCAGTTAGCTGAGATTGTGCCACTGCACTCCAGCCTGGGTGACAGAGATTCCATATCAAAATAATAATAATAATAATAATAATAAGAAGAAGAAGAAGAAGAAGAAGAAGAACTATTTCCTGTGACTCCCAAGATAAAATAGCATTACAGAATACCGAATAATCCTGAATTTGGTTTTCTTGGTTTTCTTTTGCTTTTTATTTAGTTTTGTTCACCCTGACCAGTCGGCTGGTGGTTCTTAGGTGCACCTGCGTTTTCATTGCTAGGTTCAAGATTTTCAAACTTTAATATGGTAATTTCTCTAATTTTTTTGACAGTTATTTCTCAGGTTGCAAGTTAAAATAAAATTTCCATTTTACTAAAGTCTTTGGTTTATTAATTATTTTATAATGAGTTAATACATATTTAATGAGTAATGAGGGGTACTACAAAATTTCAGAACTCAAAACTAAAGAACTTATTCATGGAACCAAACACCACCTTTTTCCAAAACACCTATTAAATAAAAAATATTAAAAAAAAATTTTTAAATAAAAACTAAAAATAAAATGAAAATGAAAAAATATATATCCAGGTTAAAAAAAAAAACTATTTCAGTTAAACAACAAACACTTTTTTGGGGGACTCTACTACAAAATTGTTTGTTATTATAATTAATAAGGCAGACGAAAAATCTAAGTTTTTTAAAATAAAAAATAGTAAGTAAAAAAAAAAGATAACAAATATTGGTATATCGGTGAAGGCTATGCTCAGTGGCTGTTTTCCAAAGTGGTTACACCAGTCGGGTTTGATGGCACACACCTGTAATCCCAGCACTTCGGGAGGCTGAAGCAGGCAGATCACTTGAGCTCAGGAGTTTGACACAGACCTGGGCTACATGTCAAAACCCAATCTCTACCAAAAAAATGTAAAAATCAGCCACACATGATGGCATTCACCTGTAAGTCCCAGCTACTTGGGAGGCTGAGGTGAGAGGATCACTTGTGCCTGGGAGATCACGGCTGCACTGGCCATGTTCATGCCACTGCACTCTAGCCTGGGCGACAGGGCAAGGTTTTGTCTCAAAAAAAAAAAAAAAAAGTTGGTGACAACGTGGAAGAATTGGAACCCACATACATTACTGGTGGGAACATAAAATGGTGTAATCAATTTGGGTGTTTCTTTTCTTGTCATTTGATTTTTTTAAAAATCAAGATATTGTCTCCCTATGTTGCCCAGGCTGGTCCTGAACTCCTGGGCTAACGCAATCCTCCAAACTCAGCCTCTCAAATACCTGAGACTAAAGGTGTGAGCCACTGTGCCTGACTGGTGTAACCACTTTGAAAAACAACATGGCCATTTTTCAAAGGCTGAATGTATAGTTATCACATAATGCAACAATTTCACTCCTGGGTGTAAATCCAAGAGAAATAAAAATATATGTTCACACTAAAACTTGCACATGATTGTTCATAGCAGCATTACTCATGATGGCCAATATGCAGAAACAACACAAATGTCCATCAACTGATGAATGGATAAACATAAGCTATTATTCAGCTACAAAAAGAAAAAAATACTGATATACACTATAACATGAAAGAAATTTGAAAACATTGTGCTAAGAGAAAAAAAAGCAAACTACAAAAGATCACATATTGTACAATTCTATTTCCATAAAAGGTCCAGATTAGGCAAAACTACAATGACAGAAAATAAATCAGTGGTCGTCTATGAAGACACAGGAATATGGAGGAAGTAGGAGGTAGCAGTTAATAAGTGAGGGTTTCTCACTCATAAGTGGGTAACTCATAAGTGAGTAATCACTTCTAAAAGTGACTGTGGTGATGGATACACAGCTCTTTGAATATTCTAAAAACCACTGAATTGTATACTTTCTTTTTTTCTTTAGTTATTTAGAGACAAAGTCTCCTTCTGTCACCCACGCTGTAGTGCAGTGGCGCCACCTGGTCTCACTGCAACCTATGCCTTCTGGGCTCAAGTGATCTTCCAGCCTCACGTCCCCGAGTAGTTGAGACTACAGGCATGAGCCACCACGCCCAGCTAATTTTTGTATTTTTAACAGAGATGCTGTTTTGCCTTGCTGCCCAGGCTAGTCTCAAACTCCTGAACTCAAGTGATCCACCTCCCTCAGCCTCCCAAAGTCTCAGCATGATAGGAATTAGCCACTGCGCCCAGCCTGAATTGCACACTTTCACAAATGAATTGTATGATATGTTAATCATGTTTCAATAAAATCATTAAAGGAGCCGGGTGCTGTGGCTCATGCCTGTAATTCCAGCACTTTGGGAGGCTGAGGCGGGCAGATCACCTGAGGTCAGGAGTTCGAGACCAGACTGGCCAACATGGCAAAACCCTGTCTCTATTAAAATACAAAAAATTAGCCAGGCATGGTGGCATGCACTTGTAATGCCAGCTATTCATGATGCTATGACAGGGGAATTGCTTGAACCAGGGAGGTGGAGTTTGCAGTGAGCCAAGATCATGCCACTGCACTCCAGCCTGGGTGACAGAGCAAGACTCTGTCTCCAAAAGAAAAAAAAAGAAAAGAAAGAAAATAGGGGTTGAACACAGGTGGCTCCCACCTGCGTATAATCCCAGCACTTTGGGAAGCTGAGGCAGAAAAAACACTTGAGGCCAGGAGTTTGACACCATCCTGGGCAACATAGTAAGATCCCATCTGTACAATAAAAAACAAAGAAGTCAGCTGGGCATAGGGGCAAATGTCTGTAGTCCCAGCTACTTGGGAGGCTGAGGTGGGAGGATTGTTTGAGCCCAGGGGTTTCCAGCTGCAGTGAGCCATGATCGCACCACTGCACTGCAGCCTGGGTGACACAGCAAGACCCTGTCTCTAGGAAGAAAAAAGAAAAAGAAATGCAAGTTTTTATCACCTTCTGAGAGTAATGGACTTTCAGGAGGAATAGAGTAAAACAAAAGACCACTGAATGGTTGAGGGTGGGTTGCTGGTTAGGCTCAGTTCCCAGCTGAGTAGTATCTGAAAAATTAGTAAAATTATGGTTCTGGCATGAGTCATGCAGTCAAATGATGAATGCTAAATCCATTGCAAATGCCCATGGTCTTTCTTTACATGAATTCCAGTGAAAAATTCCTAAGTTCCTAAATAGCAAGTGAGTAGCTAGAACTATAGGCACATGTCACTGTACCTGGCTAATTTTTACAAAAACTTTCTGTAGAGATGGGTTTTCACCATGTTGCCCAGGCTGGTCTTAAACTCCTGAACTTAAGCGATTCTCCCGCCTCAGTCTCCCAAAGTGCTGAGATTACAGACATAAGCCACTGTGCCCAGCATGTACATCTCTTTCACTGGCTGTTTCTGAGATATATCCTTTACAATGAACCAGTAATAATAAATTGGTGAGACACAGTGGCTCATGTCCACAATCCCAGCATGTTGTGGAGGTTGAGGTGGGAGGATCATGTGAGGTCAGAAATTTGAGACCAGCCTGGGCAACATAACAAGACCCCATCTCTACAAAAAATAAAAGAACATAGCCAGCTATGGTGGTGCAGTCCTATATTAGTCTCAGCTATTTGGGAGGCTGAGGTGGGAGGATCACTTAGGGCCAGGAGTTTGAGGCTACAGTGAGCTTTGATCACACCACTACATTCCAGCCTGGCAACAGAGTGAGACCCTGAATCTCAGGAAAAAAAGGAAAATAACCTGTTTTCTGAGTTCTGCAAGGTGTTTTAGCAAATGATTCAACCCAAGAAGGGGGCCATGAGACCCCGGTTTCTAACTGATTGGTCAAAAGTACATGTAACAACCCAGGGCTTGCAATTGGCATTTGAAGTGAGGGTAGTCTTGTGGGACTGAGCCCTGACCTGTGTGGTCTGCACTAACTCCAGGGAGTGTCAGAATGGAATCGTGGGATACCGAGTTGGTATCCAGATTGTCTGAAAATTGGAGTAGAAACTCTGCACACACATTTGGTTGGAAGTGTTTGACCATAACTACTATTCAAGAAAAAAAAAACTACTCATTAGAACTTAAAAACATAAAATTGTATGTTCTACAAATACAAATCAACCGTATCTACAACCAAGTCCTACTGAACTACTGAATGTTAGAACAGAAGGCCTCACCGTGGACTCAAGAGCTGACATAAGGAACGTCACCACCATCCTGCTCTCGTAGGAGTCCTCATCTTCAATGGACAGGGTAGGCACTAAAACTTGGGCCATGATCCCTGCGCAAGAGAAGTAGTAAGAAAGTGAGTGGTGGGCAGGGTGTGGTGGCTCACACCTGTAATCCTATCATTTTGGGAGGCTGAGGTGGGTGGATCACAAGGTCAGGAGTTTGAGACCAGCCTGGCCAATATGGTGAAACCCCATCTCTACTGAAAATACAAAAAAAATTAGCCGGGCATAGCAGTGCACACCTGTAGTCCCAGCTACTCAGAAGGCTGGGGCAGAAGAATCACTTGAACCCAGGAGGCAGAGGTTGCAGTGAGTGGAGATCGCACCACTGCACTCCAGCCTGGGCAACAGAATGAGACTCCATCTCAAAAACAAACAAACAAAACACACACACACAAAAAGAAAAGAACGTAAGTGGTAAAAATCCAGTGCCCTAAACCCATATCCAGAGCTGTGAGAGTTTTTCACTGGCTAATTTACAGTTTTCTTGCATCAGAGAAAAAATAAGGCTCAGAAACTAGGTATTCGATTTGCCCAAAACTCTCATCAGATAGAAAATCCATCCCCTAACTTTCTAGCTAGTATTATTTCTATAAAGTTAGATCAGTATCACTCCGAAAATAAATACACGTCACCCAGTATATTTCTCCCAAATAAAAGAGGAGGCAAGGCGCTTTACAACCCAGTGATGGGCTACCACATCAACACAGGAAAGAGGTGCCAAGCTCCTTTACTCCCGTCCATAAGCCAACACAGAAAAGAGTGGGTGCAGTGGAATGAGGCTGGGTGGAGAGAAGTTCCTCTTCTTACTGACAAAATAGATCACAGGGCATCACGTAATATGTAAAAGTCTTTATAATACAGCATATTATTTTCTTTGGAAAACCTTTTCTAATATTTTGGTATCAGTAAAAACCCTCAGATGAATTTCAAACACTATAAAAATACAATACATAAACAGAAACTATTAACTGTCAGTAAGCATATAGAGCAATTGGAACCTTTATGCATTGCTGTTTGGAATGTCAGCCCCCTGTGGGAAATGGTTTGGCATTTCCTCAAAATACTAAGCATAGACTTATCATATGATCCAACAACACCCTTTAAGGGTATATGCCCAAAAAACTGACAGCAGAGACTCAAACAGGTATTTGTACACCTGTTTAATAGCAGCATTATTCACAGTGGCCAAAAGGTAAAACCAACCCAAATGCCCATCAGTAGGTGAATGAATAAAGAAAATGTAATACATACATACACAGAATATTATTCAGCCATAAAAAGAAAAAAAATCTGGCCAGGTTTGGTGGCTTACACCTGTAATCCCAGCGCTTTGGGAGGCTAATGTGGGCAGGTCACTTGAGCCCAGAATTTTGAGACCAGGCTGGACAACATGGCAAGACCTCATCTCTACAAATATATATATATATTTTTTAAAGGAAATTCTTTTAGTGTTATAAATGAGCCTTGATAACATTATGCTAAGTGAAATAAACCAGACACAAAAGGAAAAATATTGTACAAGTCCACTTATATAAGGTATCTAAAATTGGCTGGGTGTGATGGTTTACGCCTGTAATCCCAGCACTTTGGGAGGCCAAGGCAGGGAGATCATGAGGTAAGGAGATCAAGACCATTCTGGCTAACACAGTGAAACCCCATCTCCACTAAAAAATACAAAAAATTAGCTGGGCATGGTGGTGGGCACCTGTATTCCCAGCTACTTGGGAGGCTGAGACAGGAGAATGGCGAGAACCCGAGAGGCGGAGCTTGCAGTGAGCCGAGATTGCACCATTGCACTACAGCCTGGGTGACAGAGCAAGACTCCATCTCAAAAAAAAAATAATAATAATATAATCTATAATATAGAATAAGCATACAACAGGCCGGGTGCAGTGGCTCACACCTGTAATCCCAGCACTTTGGGAGGCTGAGGTAGGCAGATCGTGAGGTCAGGAGATCGAGACCATCCTGGCCAACATGGTGAAACCCCGTCTCTACTAAAAATACAAAAATTACCTGAGTGTGGTGGCGTGTGCCTGTAATCCAAGCTACTCAGGAGACTGAGGCAGGAGAATCGCTTGAACCAAGGAGTCGGAAATTGCAGTGAGCTGAGATCATGCCATTGTTCTCCAGCGTGGTGACAGAGTAAGACTCCGTCTCAAAATAAATAAATACAAAAAATACAGTAAAATATAAAATCTCTTTTTCTCCTATCCTTCTGCTGGTACTTCAATTTCTGCTGGTACTGTTCCATCATTGCCCTCTAAATAATAATGGCTTCATAAAATGAAAATAAACAACATATAATAAACCAGTAAAAATTCACATTGAAAGAGAAAAGAGAAGCTAGGTAACAATGCAAACACTTTTAAGACATAATAAACATATAAAAAATGATCCTTTTAACTCAATCCAAACAATGTTTCTAATTCAGAAAAAATATAACAGATATTTGGAAGCTGGAAAACATTATTTTAAAACATGAATACACAGTAGACTCAAGTAGGTTTAGGGATTTAATATTAGTGTATCTACATGATAAAATTACTGGATATTGGAATCTGAAGAAGTACAATTATGGTTCAAGTACCATGCTCATCTGTCACTGACACACACACACAAACAAATTAGCATGAATGCTTGCTTTGCTCAGACAATTAACTCTCTATAAGTTCAGGGTTTGCTGTGGAATGCTTCATGTTTTCCATTTTCACTATGGTGAAAGCTATGGAAAGTCAATCCATGTAATTTAATCCAAGCTGTACATAAAGTAACTTATAAGTAAAGACTGAAGATACTACCTTTAGTGTCAAAAATATTTTAATCCCAGTAATATCTGCCTGCTTCTAAAAACTGGGATATAAAGCAATAGATTAATCAGGCAGTCACAAGGGAAACAGGCTCATCCTACTGGAGCAGAAGTTTTATTCACAAATAGGAAAGAAAGAATCTAAGATATCAGAGGGCCGGTTAGGATTAAGACCACAAGCTGCCCCCACAGGAACAAGATATATTATTTTGTTTTAAGCCATGAAAGTTTAACAGGGCAGTTTGTAATGAAGAAACAATAACAAACGATCTACCAAGCTAGAGAAAGACCCCATGCTCATTTCATTTTGTCTTACTTCACTATATTGCAAAGGGAAAGTGAGAAAGAAAAAGAAAGACAGAGAAGGAGAGAAAGAGAAAATCGAGAGAAAAAGAGAGACTCTCCAAACAAAATGATTATGCCTCAAAAGAAAATAAAATTTTTCATCTATTTGTCTAACACACACACACACACACACACACACACACACACACACACAACTCTACTGCTTGGTATCCCACCCTATTTTGTATCCCTGAGGATTTATTTGAGTCCTTGAGAAAGCCCCTTATGAACATTAGAGCTCCTCTTAGGGTTAGTGGGGAACGGGTATAACTGAGCTTTCCCTACAGACTAGAGTAAATGTGCTAAGCCAGAATGTCTTCTTCCTCCTACTCTTCCTCGTCTTTCTCCTCTCCTCCTCCTCTTCTAAATTTAAATAGTCTACATATGATTTTTATTTCTTATGTAATTGAGTTCCTAAATGTGTCCCAGGCTTAGCTTCTTCACACTCTTAAAAACCTATGCTTTCAGAAATCCTTAGGTTCTGGAGTCCCCTAGTCTTGGTTGGATATCTTCTTGTGCTATTTGCTATTTTCATGGCATTTGTCATTTACTAGCTGAATTAATTCATTTCCTCACTGCTATGAAGAAAAACCAAAAACTGGTAATTTATAAGGAAATTAGATTTAATTGACTCGTAATTCCATCGGCTGTTAAGGAAGCATGATGCTGACATCTGCTCAGCTTTTGGGGAGGCCTCAGGAAATTTACAATCATGGCAGAAGGCGAAGGGGGAACAGCCCTTCACATGGCTGCAGGAAGAGCAAGAGAGAGATGGGAAAGGTGCCACAAACTTTTAAACAACCAAATGTCATGAAAACTCAATCACAAGACAGCATCAAGGGAATGGTGCTATAGCATTCACGAGAACTCCGCCTCCATAATTTAATCACCTCCCACCAGGCCCCACTTCCAGCACTGGGGATTACAATTCAATATGAGATTTGATGGAGTTAAAGATCCAAACCATATCATTAACCTTTTCTATGAATCAGATTTAAAAAAAAATCTGTTAATAATGGCACCTATAATTTGCTGTGAGGATTTGATAAATTAAAATTATTTGTCAATAACAATGTCCATGAAAAACTTGATTGAAAGTTAAATAAGAAAATCCTTCTAAAGCTTCCAGTAAGCATCAGTTAATAATTGGTAGTTTCTGTTTCTCTTATCGTTTTTGTTAAAAACAATTATCTTCTACATGTGAGTAATGGTAAAATGGGACAACAATGTGATTTGTTTCAAATAATTTATTTTTATGCTGGTATTTCCTACTTCAGAATAAATGAAAATATAGATTATTGAATCTGACAATAAATCATATTATTTATAAATGAAAGCAGAATGGAAGATTAATTTGGATTCAGATATTAAGAAGACTGAATAACTGATATGAAATATTCCTACACACTAGTTTTAAAATTATGTTCTACAAGGCAACTTTGAGGGTTTTTTGAAATGACATGTTTATGGTAGACAAACGTATCATACGCTCTTACGAATATTCAATACATCAGCAAAAGATCCAACTCTAAATTTTCATGTTACAGTCAGCTTCCTAAGACCACTCTATGCATAACTGTGTTACACAGGTTTCCTGGAACAGACCTTGAAGTGGAGGATTGCAGGCAGAATCTTTGTTGTGGAATGCTCTTGAGATACACACCTGTAAAGAAGTGAGAAATGCAGGATTAGACAGAGGGGGAAGCTGCCAAACAATAAGGTGACAATGGAGGATTCTGCTGATTCTATAAACAGCTCTGGACTTAAAATAAGCCTTCACATTGTTCCAAATTGAGTTCTAAGAGTTCAACTTTGATATCCCCACCATAGGACAACAATGGACCTCAGGATGCATTCACACAATGGGCATACTCTTGACTATGCAGTTTCCTGTGGTTGAGAGCAATTCCTAATTGAGTGATGAAGCTGTAAATGGTTTTCCTCATAAACTGGGAAATGGTTTTCTTGGAGGCCCCGAAGAGGAAAACTGACAGAGTATCACAATAACAGCTACAATATCCCAGATCTAAAACAATTTAAAAATATTTATTAGGGTGATTCATTTCTTTATTTCTTTCAAAACATGTTTACAAAAACATGTTTTGAAAACATTAAATATCTTTGATATAGTTTAGTAGGAAAATACTCAAAATCAAAATTGTAAAAACAATGTGTTTCTTATACAATTAAACTGCATTTGAAGTAGATGGTAATGTAATACAAATCTTGAAAAGTTTTTCTTTTCTAAAACAAGGTGCCAATGATGTACTACACTGTAATTAACACTGAAATTCTGGGAACTACTTCATTTCCAGTCACTATAGTTGCAAAGCTGGGAAGTAAACATTGTGTATCAGATGATTGTTTTCCCATGGAATACAACAGGCTGAAGTTCCCTTTATTATACAAATTAATAAAATTCAAACTATATAAAATATATATTAGTCATCGATGATTAATTCACCCATATCTGGGTACCAAAGGTCTGGACTACTTAAACCATGTAGATTCAAAATTCTATATTGGGAAAAATTATAAGGAAAACCCGAAGCTTTCATATAGTGTGAAAATTATTCAGCACATATGGATAATTGTTGATTTTTGAAATAAGCAGAAAGATCTCTAATGGAGACGACTTTATGACTTTGTTTAGGAACAGCATAAAAATAAACATTTTAAAGTGCTGTTATATAAAAATAAAACAACAGTTACTTCTCTATGTTTTGAAAGCTAAAACTAAATAAATGATAGTAGGAGCAGAGGTGCTTTGTTACAAGTTCTTTTCAAGCACTTACAATTAATACCTTTAATGGCAGAGGAAAAAAAATACTGCTTCAACAATATAAAGATATAGCAGTTCACAGTGGCAACCAAGCAAGATGTTACTTTGAAATGCCCTGCTTTAACAGTATACCTGGGGACTTTGCATTCTCCTCTAAACTGGGTTTAATATAAAGCAAATCCCACCACAGCTGTCTTCAAGCTTTCTAGTAAAATGGCCCTCCAGAAAGATGATCTCTGGTGTTAACCCCTGTCAAAGTGACAGCTCGCCAAATGGAGAAGTCAAATCCCAGAAAAAAACAATAGAAAGTTTCGTAGAAGTTAGTGAGAAAAATAAAATTTTGAGTGTTAAATGATTCTTACAAATTGAATACCATTTTACTTATTTTCTCTAACAAATCCATTCACCAGTATCATTATAATTTATGACTTTTATTGTGGTACAATGCTATCCTTTCATAAATGTACTTCAATGAAGTAGGATTACTCCTGTATATTATTACTATGGATACTACAGTCATGCTTTCTTTGTGCTCAAGTTGCCATGAGCTAAAGCCTCATTAAAAAAGGTAGATCTGTTTCTAGGTGTGTCTACTCCTATATTTTATCAAGTATGTATGTATGTATGTATGTATCACAATATCTAAATATTAGCAAGCTTATGAGACAGTGATATTGATAACAATATCTTCAGTAGAATTAAGATTTATCTTCTTTGAGATCAGAAAATAAAACCATGTTAGATTTAGCTTAGAACATGCATACCTAAAAAAGATTGCTTAAATTAGCTTATAAGTGAGAACTGTGATAAGTATGTTAAGCAAACAACTTACTGGAAGTTATTTCTTCCATTCTGTATACTCTTAACTACCACATATCATAAAGTCCTAAGAATCTAGTTTGGGAAAGTATAATAGAAGACTGAAGCAATTATTTAGATCATTTAATCTAAAAAAATCCCATCATTGTGCCAATTCTTTGGTATTTCAAGGATAGTAAGATCAATGTTTTCCACGATTATTGTTAGTATTATTTTATCATTAATTTTCATTAATTTATGATTTATTTAATACTTTCTTGACAATATCGGTATATCTTAAAATCCTGCTAAATTTTACACGTGTAAATTCTGGATATTACTAAGCTGACCTAAACTACATATCTCCGAAAAGAAAAACTAAGGTGACAATACAGTTAAAACCAAATTTTAGTTTCAGATTCTAAGGAAATAATGTATAAATTTGAAAAATAGCTATGTTCTTATATAATTATAAAATAAAAATGTTATTTATATCTAAATTAAATAGACAATGTATTAATCTAGATTAATGAACATGCTCCAAATATTTTGAACCAAATTACTATTTCCCATCCATTACAACATACGATTCCCATCTATTACAACATACGATTTTTACTACTTTGTACATAAGTGTATTATTGAAATGTAACTATTATGTCTCCTTATATTTTCTTTGTAACATTTAAAACATTCTCATTGTTTTAAAAAATGTATATGCTAATACTTAGGAAAAGGCTTTTTTGTGCCTGAGATTTCTCTAACTGTGAAAAGCATAAGGGAGAATTTCTTTTCCAAAAACATAGACATTAATTAAGTTGTTTTTGAGGCCTGTTCTTCGTAACTGTTTTCTAGGTGATGGACTATTTATCAACTTGCTCCATAATCCGTTTAAAGAGGACCACAGAAACTGCACCTCCAGGTGTCACAGGTTACAAAACTAATAACTAAAACAAATTAAAAAACTTATCTCAGATTCCCTCCTGGAGTCTACTGCCTTGCTTATACAGTTGGAGGACAAAGTCAGCCGCTGCCTGAATTCATATTCTCCACTATGCGATTCAGGAAACAGTGAGTCCAAGCATTTCTTACTCTTAAAATTGTGTTCAATGTTTGCAGTCACTTTCCTATCCCTGATATTATCACGAAAGGGGCTGCAATTTCCTTTCTACTTCTCTGAGTCAACTGCAAAGTCTGAGATGTTTTCACAGTTGAGACAAGAGAACAAGAAGCACCAATGAAAACCACGGGGTTCTATGGAGGCATCATGGTGTAGTGAGTAGAAGCATGCTGCTCTAGCTGTATCTCACTGGGTTCAAATCCTGACTATACGGCATATGGTGCATTAACACCCAGCTGACCACAAGAATTTCTATGTTGGTAAAATAGGTTTATAATAATGCCCGTTAATCTAAAGATGATTTAAGTGAAGACTATTTGGTATTTTTCAAGGACTCAATAATCATTAACTGTGATCATGATCTTCCCCTTACCTACTTTCAATAAGTAAATAATTTACATTTATTAAACAAAAGAAATTTAATCTTGCTTTTCTGAAACAACACAATTCTATTTCAATTTTCTTTACATAGAGGGAGCATCTCACCGCAGATAAAGATGTATGTGTATTTTTTCTCCACTCAAAATTATGCTGAGACTCAAAAACAGAAATATCTAGTACGATATCAATTCATATATCAGTTATGTTTAGAGGGAGTTGGGCTAAACATACAGCATTCACTTAAAATGAAGGCCTCCCGTCATACTTTGCTGATGGTATTTAAGTATTGAAAGCCAACTTTTTCTACCTGCTTACTATTATGTCATAGTAGCATGATTTCCCAGACTGCAGAAACTTTCTCTTTTTGTGCATAGCTAGGCATTTGATGCTTACAACAGTGACTTCTCAATAATTATGCATTGCCAGGAAAGATAATTACTTTAAAAATTTATTTAGGAAATTATTTAGCAAATAGTAAATAAACAGTATTAGTTGGTTGCTATTATTTCTGAATATCATCAGTTTCCCTCAATTTTCTCATCTGAAAAATGGAGATATGTATTTCACAGCAGCATTGTGAGAGACAATAGAGTCAATATAGATAAAATTCTCCAAAGACCAAAACTTTATCTAGCTCATATGTTCTGCATGAGTATTCATTTTTTTAATTACTGTATCTTTTTAACTCATTATGACTAAAATTAAGTATTTTTTTATCTTTCAAGACCTTATGCTTCTCCTATGTTCCCAATATGCTGGACATCAGGTGTGGGTAATAACAGTACCATGATTTTCCTTTGGAGACTCCAAATCCTCAGTCCAAATGACTTTATTCCACCTATAACTCCATAGATGCCATGAAATCCAGACCTCAGTACAGACAGTGACTTCCATGAACTTAGCTAAAATTTTTGGACAAAGTTTACTCCCTCTGGATTCTAAATGGATAGGATAATGTTGCTGTCTCATGAAGCACCTTCTGAGCCTACTGAAGCAGGAGCCGATGCTGAGGCAGAACTGAAAGATGCAGAGGCAGAGTCCGGATAACACTGTCTGAACACCTGAAAACACGTTGAACACTGATGAATTTTACTGTTCCGTTTTAGCCCAAGGTCAGTAAGCATCTTCTGTATAGGGCTAGATTGCAAATATTTTAGGTTTTATGAAACATAAGGTTTGGGTGCAACTATTAAGCTCCAGTGATGGATATGGCTGTGTTGCAATTAAACTCGATTTACAAAAACAGATGGCAAGATCAATTTAGCCGTGGATCATAGTTTATTGATTCCTGCCTTTTCCTGACAAAGTAGAGTTTCTTTACCTGGCAACCAAAGCAGTTAGTCTTAACTAATACCCCCTGTATCAGGCACTGGATTAACACATTTTTAAGCCAAAAATTTGAAAAATAATCATTTATACCTTTTCTCTGTTCCCTTGCAGCATAAATACAACAACAGAAAGTATGTTTATCTCAAATGTTTCCTTGGTCTATTTACTCTTTCCATTCCCACCTATAACCTGTTATTTCAAATCACAATCATTTCCTGCTTAACATTCTATAAAAACTTTTTACATATTTGCTTTAGTCTAGGATTCCTTTCAATTCTTTTTCACATGGAAGGTCTTATTGTGATATCCTGCCTTGTTTTAACCTGAATTGACTCTCCCTTAGCTGAGAGAGCCACACAAACTCCAGTTTGGCTCCTTCACTTGCAGCCCCTTGCAGCCTCTTACCCACCCCCCTTCCTCAAGGACTTAACTTGTGCAGGCTGACTCCCAGCACATCAAAGAACACGATTAACTGGTAAGACACTGTGGCAAGCTATATCTGCAGTTCCCAGGAATTCCCCTGGTTGATAGGACCCAAAGCCCCCAGGGTTTGTGTCCCGTTGATAGCACCCAAAGCCCCCAGGTCTATCACCTTGTGATGGATTTAAAGCCCCTGCACCTGGAACTGTTTGTTTTCCCTTAACCATTTGTCCTTTTAACTTTTTTGCCTTTTTTACTTAGCTGATTGCTTCAGCTAAGCTCCCCCTCCCCTTTCTAAACCAAAGTATAAAAGAAAATCTAGCCCCTTCTCCGGGGCCAAGAGAATTTCGAGCACTAAGGGTCTCTCGGTTGCCGGCTAATAAAGGACTCCTGAATTCGTCTCATAGTGTGGCATTTCTCTACAACTCGCTCGGTTACAACATTATGATATTTCCACAATACATACATTGGCATGCCATGGTCATATCCAGGGGACTGTTTATGAACCTTTGACATGGATAATGTCTCCTGTCATAAAGTGCATATTATCTGACTTGTTTATTAAATTGTATCTTTTGTATCTAGAATATAAATTATGTGAGGATCAGAGCAATTTTTTTTTGTTTACAGCTTTCTTCAATTGTCTATACATGTGGTTGATATAATGTGAATAACCCATATACATTTCTAAAAAGAAGGCCAAATGACTCAGCAGGGAAAGTAAATATAAAAATAATGCATTTTTTTCTGAATCAATACAGACTTAAACCATATAATAAACTTCTGCATTTAGATAAACCATTAAGGTCTATAGCACATATTTACTATTCTATGGTAATCTCTTAGACTTATCTTGCGCCAACATACTAAAATTTTAACGGAATAAAAACAGAAAAGAGGTTTTCAAAAAATATTATTTTCATATACCTAATTTTCCAATTGTCTTTCTATTCCTGTTGGCTCTTAAAATTTACTTATTATTCAATGTCCAGTTCAAGTACAGATTCTCATTGTCTAATTTATTTCCTGCAGGGCTAGTTTGTTATTTTAGACACAGTTTCTGTATCACACATTTTTATAGTTCATATTGTATGTAAATTAAATTGTTGCAGATTCTTCCTATGTGCATGTCTTTGATGCACATGTACAATGAATGTTCCCAAAAAGTACTAATAAAGAACACATTTTAACTTCTTTTTAAATCACCAATTTCAGTACAAAGCAGTGTGCACAGAAGAGATTCACTAAATTCTTACTAAATAAGTGAATTTCATAGGAAATTGGAAAATGGATGATCATAAAATTACATCTGGAAGGAAATCATGCCCAGAAAATTTATCTGATGACTGCACACACAATTTTTGCTAACATTATGCTGAAGGAAACAAGTGTATGACAGTAACATGAAACACAACAATGGTTGGTTTACACTTCACATCATTCACTTGGTATTCTGGTGTGGAGAAATAATATTTGATCAAAACTTAATAGCATTTAAAATTGTTTATTTGATCTTTATTCTAACTAGTGATATGGATCACACAAAAGGTGTTTAGGCTCTTTCTTCTATGGCATGAGAATATTTTTAAAAATATATTTAGCTACTCAAAAAGTACAATGATATAAACAGAATATGGAAAACTCAGGAGAAAAAACAGGAATTATAATTAATAACATAATATAAACCAAAAATGAAGTGCCAATCTCAAATCATTTTTTAAAATGTGTGGTCTGAAATATTCAAAACTGACTCTAGAAGAAATCAATACTAAAATATTTGTCATACAAATAATTAATGAGAAGGTTATCAAAGAACTTCATCAAAGAATTCCTCTAATAAAGTCCCTGGGCCCAGAATTCATAGTTCAGAAAGGAAAAGAAAGAATGCATAATTTCCTTAGTATATAAATTGATTCAAAACAAAAACACAAAAAAACTAGAAATTACTCATACAAAGCTAGCATAAACTCAAAAATAAGTGTACCTGAGTGTGCTTATGCACACATATGAGGGGGCATATGTGTGCATGTGTGTGTGCACACCTCAGATGTGTATGCACTACACACACAAGGTGAATTCTATTTAAAAACATAAATGCAGTATATCTAGTAACAGAAAATAGCAGAAATTAAATCAACAAGTAATTATCTCAGGGATGTAGGATTTTCACTATTATATACATATCATAGATGTATGTGATCTGTGATCATTTGACTGGGGGCACAAAAACAAATGCTTAAATATTTCAGCATAATACAGCATTTACATATGTGTGGTATAAATAATATTGAATAATATCATTGATTTGAAAGACCAAATTTGGCCGGGCGCAGTGGCTCACACCTGTAATCCCAGCACTTTGGGAGGCCGAGACGGGTGGATCACGAGGTCAGGAGTTACCTGGCTAACACCGTGAAACCCCATCTCTACTAAAAATACAAAAAATTAGCCAGGCATGTGGCGGGCACCTGTAGTCCCAGCTGCTCAGGAGGCTGAGGCAAGAGAATGGCATGAACCCGGGGGGTGGAGCTTGCAGTGAGCCGAGATCGCGCCACTGCACCCTAGCCTGGGTGACAGAGCGAGACTCCGTCTCAAAAAAAAAAAAAAAAAAAAGAAGAAAATCCAAATTTAACAAAATCTGAGCTATAGTACATATATTTAGTCTTCCTCTTTCATTATTTAATTTTGCTATTCCATCATTATTGTCTGGTTTGAATTAACATAATTATCATGTTTAGATAAATATCGTATTTTTATAAGTGTAGGCAGGGATCCTTAAATTGGTAAACCATTTTACTCTTTTTAAATGTTTCTTTGTAATTCCCACTTCCACCCATCTAGTCTTCCATATAAACTTTAGAAAGAAATTATTAGGTTTCAAAAAGTATCCTAGATGGAACAGACTGATATTACTGTGAATTAATAGTAAAGGCCAGGCATGGAGGCTCATGCCTATGATCCCAGCAATTTGGGAGGCTGAGGCAGGTGGATCACTTGAGGTCAGAAGTTTGAAACAATCCTGGCCAAATGGTGGAACACTGTCTCTACTAAAAATACAAAAATTAGCTGGGTTTGGTGGCACGTGCCTGTAGTCTTAGCTACTCGGGAGGATGAGGCAGGAGAATCGCTTGAACCCGGGAGGCGGAGGTTGCAGTGAGCTGAGATGGTGCCACTGCAGGCTAGCCTGGCGATAACAGCGAGACCCTGTCTCAAAAAAAAAAAAAAAAAAAGAGAGAGAGACTGGAAAAAATTGAGGTCTTTAAATATTGACTTATGCCACGCATTAAAAGCAATTCTCTAATTTTTTTCTTTTACATAGTTCAGTAAATTTTAATAGATTATATTCCATATTCCAATGTATTTATTGCTAATTTATTCCTAGGCAATTTGCATGTAGACATAAATTTCCTCTGTAAAATGAATTTCTTATATAATTTTCATTTTTCTTTTGATAATGTATAAGAAAGATGTTATTTGTATTTGTTTTATGCTGACCTTACAATTAACCATGTTCTATACAATCTTATTAGTTTTTTATTTTTATTTTATTTTTTTTGAGACAGAGCCTGGCTGTCGCCCCAGCTAGAGTGCAGTGGCGCGATCTCAGCTCACTGCAACCTCTGCCTCCTGGGTCCAAGCAGTTCTCTGCCTCAGCATCCAGAGTAGCTGGGATTACAAGTACCCACCATCATGCCTGGCTAATTTTTGTATTTTTAGTAAAGACGAGGTTTCACCATCTTGGCCAGGCTAGTCTTGAACTCATGACCTCATGACCCACCAGCCTCGGCCTCCCAAAGTACTGGGATTACAGGTTTGAGCCACCATGCCTGGCCTAGTTATTTTTATCTTAACCATATCATTATGACTCCTGCAATACATAAGAATCTAGATTCTGCTTGATATTCACTCTTTCATGTATTTTCAAGTTTTATTCCTCTTATTTTATCGAAAATCACCTCAAATTTTGCATTTAAAATTAATTATAACAGGCATCCTAGTTTCCAAAATAAAAGATATCTTTCTAATGTTTTGCTTTAAACATAATATACAATATATTTCTCATAGATGTGCTCTATCCAAACAAGAACTTTCAATCTTACGGTTTCTAAGAATTATTATTAAAATTTGGAGTAAATATTTATTTTTTAGTGTATTTTTCTAAAACTGTAGAGATAACTGTATAATCCTCCTTCCTTAATCTTTTAATATGACATGTTTACATAAGTTTTTTAAAGCTGTATTATCCTTGAGTTCCTGATGTAAGTGTTTTTTAATAGAGTAAAAGCCTTACTTAATTTAAAATTTTCATTTTGGCATAATTGCCGACTTACAGAAAAGTTGACTTAATAATACCAATAATTACCATGTATCAAAAGTCCCCAACTGTAACATTGTACTATAATTGTTTATCATTGTCTTTTTCCTTAAAAGACGCAGACATTGTGTTCCTTCAAGGCATTCTCTTAGTTGTACTTGAATCAAACAAAAAATTCACAGGGAAGTTGGAAAACCTTTCATACTGAAAAATAATGATACTACTATATATCACAATTTGTGGGATGCAAACATAGCAGTATTAAAAAATATTTATAGTCTTGTGTATTGATCCTAAAAAAGATAATGCAAAATCAATTTTCTAAACATCCACGATAAGCTACAAAAACAGATTACATTAAAACTAAAGGAGGAAGAACGGCAACAGCAAATATAAAAGTAGAAATTAAGGACAGAGAAAAATACAAGGAAAAATTTGTTCTGCGAAAGACTGATATATTTGTTTGACATATGGTAAGTCTAATAACAAAACACACACACACACCCCCCCCAATATAAGGAATTTTTAAAACATTAGTTACAGAATGTACAGAGGTTTATGGTTTATTTCCCAGATAGCTTGTGTTTCTCTAAGTATCTGATTTTTATTTATTTCTAACTTAATATGCTTGTGATCAGAGAATGTACTTTCTATGATATAAAAAGTTCAAATATATTGAGACAACGTATAACTCATCATATATTCTATCTTGTTAAATGTTTGGTAATATTTACCAATGGAAAAAAATATATATATATATAGTTAATTGGTTATAAATGTCAAATATTTATTTCTGTTTTATTTTTTAACTTTTCTTTTTTCATACTGATATTCATTTGATCAAGTGGTGATGGAAAGGTGTTAAATTGTCTTTATTTTAATAGTTTTTAGGGGAAGAGGTGGTTTTTGGTTACATGATAAGTTATTTAGCAATGGTTTCTGAGATTTTGATGCACCCATCACCCAAGCAGTGTACACTGTACAGAATGTGTGGTCTCCTTCACCCTCCTACCACCCTTCCTTTCAAGTCCCCAAAGTCCATTATATCATTCTTAGGATTTTGTGTCCTCAAAGCTTAGCTCCCATTTATAACTAAGAACATGCAATGTTTGATTTTCCACTCCCGAGTTACTTCACTTAGAATAATAACCTCCAAGTCCATTCAGGTTGCTGCAAATGCCATTATTTCACGTTCTTTTCTTTTCTTTTCTTCTCTTTCTCTCTTCTCTTCTCTTCTTTTCTTTTCTTGAGCCAAAGTTTCACTCTTGTTGCCCAGGCTGGAGCACAATGGCACGATCTTGGCTCACTGCAACCTCTGCCTCCCAGGTTCAAGCAATTCTCCTGCCTCAGCCTCCCAAGTAGCTGGTCTTACACGTGTCTTCCACCACACCCAGCTAATTTTTGTATATTTAGTAGAGATGGGGTTTCACCATGTTGACCGGGCTGGTCTTGAACTCCTGACCTTAGATGATCTGCCTGCTTCGGTCTCCCAAAGTGCTGGGATTACAGGCATAAGCTACCGTGCCCGGCCTATTATTTTATTTCTTTTTATGGCTGGGTAGTATTCCATGCCACATTTTATCTATTCATTGGTTGATGGGTATTTAGACTGGTTCCATATTTTTACAATTGCAAACTGTGCTGCTATAAACATGCATGTGCATGTCTTCTTCATATAATGAAATATTTTCCTCTAGGTAGATACCCAGTAGTGGGATTGCTGAATCAAATGGAGGTTCTACTTTTAGTTCTCTAAGCAATCTCCATACTGTTTTCCACAGTGGTTATAGTAGTTTACATTCCCACCATTAATGCAAGTGTTCCCTTTTCACCACATCCATGTCAGTATCTATTATATTTTGAAAGTATGGCCATTCTTGCAAGAATAAGGTGATATCTCAGTGTGTTTTTACTTTGCATTTCCCTGATAATTAGTGATGCTGAGCATTTTTTTCATATATTTGTTGGCCATTTGTATATCTTCTTTTAAGAATTTTCTATTCATGTCCTTAGCCCACTTTTTGATGGACTTTTTTTTTTGTCTTGCTGATTTGTTTGAGTTCCTTGTGGATTCTGGATATGAGTTTTTGTCGGATGTATAGATTGCAAAGGTTTTCTCCTACTCTATGTGTTGTCTGTTTGCTGATTATTTCCTTTTGCTGTGCAGAAGCTTTTTAGTCTAATTATGTTCAATCTATTTATCTTTGTTTTTGTTGTGTTTGATTTTGGTTTCTTGGTCATGAAGAACCAAGCCGATGTTTTTAATGTTTTTTCCAATCTTATCTTGTAGAATTTTTATGGTTTATGATATTAAAGTCTTTGATCCATCTTGAGTTGATTTTTGTATAAGATGAGAGATGAGAATTCAGTTTCATTCTTCTTCATGTGGCTTTCCAAATATTCCATTCCCATTTGTTGAATAGGGTGTCTTTTCCAAACTTTATGTTTTCATTTGCTTTGATGAAGATCAGTTGGCTCTAAGTGTTTGGTTTCATTTCTGGGTTCTCTATTCTGTTTCATTGGTCTATGTACCTATTTTTATACCAGTACCATGTTGTTTCAGTAAGGATAGCCTTGTAATATAGTTTGAAGTTGGGTAATGTGATACATCCAAATTTATTATTTTTGTTTGGTCTTGCTTTGGCTAGGCAGGCTCTTGTTTTGGTTCTATATGAATTTTAGGATTGTTTTTTCTAGTTTTGTGAAGAATGATGATGGTATTTTGATGAGAATTGCACTGAATCTGTATATTGCTTTGGAGAGTATGGTCATTTTCACAATACTGATTCTACCCATCCATTAGCATGAGATGTGTTATCTATTTGTTTCTGTGGTCAATGATATCTTTCAGCAGTGTTTTGCCGTTTTCCTTGAAGAGATCTTTCACCTCCTTGGCTTTGGATGCTCCTAAGAGATACATATGTATATAATATGTATATATGTATAATACATATACTTACGTACGTATGTATAATACATATACATATGTATATAATATGTATATTATATACATATACATGTATATATTATGTATATTATAATACATATACATGTATATTATAATACATATACGTATGTATATTATAATACATATACGTATGTATATTATAATACATATACGTATGTATATTATAATACATATACGTATGTATATATGTATAATACATATACATATATGTATATTATATACATATACATATGTATATAATATGTATATTATAATACATATACATATGTATATATGTATATCATATGCATATACACATGTATATAATATGTATATCATATGCATATACACATGTATATAATATGTATATCATATGCATATACATATTATATACATATGTATATCATATGCATATACATATGTATATAATATGTATATCATATGCATATACATATGTATATAATATGTATATCATATGCATATACATATGTATATAATATGTATATCATATGCATATACATATGTATATAATATGTATATCATATGCATATACATATGTATATAATATGTATATCATATGCATATACATATGTATATAATATGTATATCATATGCATATACATATGTATATAATATGTATATCATATGCATATACATATGTATATAATATGTATATCATATGCATATACATATGTATATAATATGTATATCATATGCATATACATATGTATATAATATGTATATCATATGCATATACATATGTATATAATATGTATATCATATGCATATACATATGTATATAATATGTATATCATATGCATATACATATGTATATAATATGTATATCATATGCATATACATATGTATATAATATGTATATCATATGCATATACATATGTATATAATATGTATATCATATGCATATACATATGTATATAATATGTATATCATATGCATATACATATATTTATGTGTGTGTTTATATACATATATATGTATATTGCAGTTGTTGTAAAAGGGATTAAGTTCTTGATTTGATTCTCAGCTTGATTGTTGTTGGTGTATAGCAGTGCTAATGATTTGTATATATTGATGTTTTGTGTCCTGAAACTTAAGTGAATTTATCAGATCTAGGAGCTCTTTAGATGAGTCTTTAGAGTTATCTAGATACACAATTATATCATTGGAAATCAGTGACAGTTTGACCTCCTCTTTACTGACTTGCATGCCCTTTCTTTCTTTCATCTGACTGCTCTGGCTAGGACTTCCAGAACTATGGTTAATAGATGTGGTGAGTGGGCATCATATTCTCAGGGGGAATGCTTTTCAACTTTTCCCTGTTCAGTCTGATGTTGTCTGTGGGTTTGTTATAGATGGCTTGTATCATATGCCCCTTCTATGCCAATTTTGCTGAAGATTTTAACCATAAAGGGATTCTGAATTTTGTCAAATGCTTTTTCTGTGTCTATTGAGATGATCATATAATTTTTGTTTTTAATTATGTTTACATGATGTATCACATTTATGACTTGTATATGTTAACCCTTCCCTGCATACCTGGTATAAACCCCACTTGAAATCTTTAGATTATGAATTTGGCTGTTCATTTTTAGCTATGTAAAATTTTACTTTATATAATTTGAAGTTATATTATTAAGAGCATATGCATTTCAAATTGTTTTGTCTTTTAAATGAATCAATTATTTTATCATTATAAAATGTTTCTCTTTCACTTTTGTACTGTTTTTCCTGTGAAGTCTACTTTGGCTGGTATTCACATTAGAATTCATATGTTTTTATAACACTGGAACTTATTCCGGACACATGGCATAATAAGGACTAGGTTTGTACTCTTGCCTTAAATAAACTAAGAAAATTTTGATAAAATATACATATCAATGGTCTTCAGACAGTGAACATCAGATACTATAGGACAGTGACCTTCAGACAGGGAAAATGAAGGTATGAACTAAATCATCCATCCATCTTATTGCCTTTATTGAAAACAGAATAATTTTTCTGAGATTGGATCAATAGAAGTATAATCGCAAATACAAGCAAATGGATATAGCACATTAAAGAGGTATTAAATTTTTTATGCACAAGAAACAGTATCAAAATGAGTTAAATTTACATTCAAGTCTTTAATTCATCCTGAGTCAATTTTTTGTATATGATGTAAAGAAGGGGTCAGTTTCAATTTTCTATATGGCTAGCCTCTTATCCCAGCATCAATTACTTAATAGGGAGTCCTTTCCCCATTGCTTGATTTTGTCTGGTTTGTCAAAGATCAGACGTTTGTAGATGTATGGTCTTATTTCCGAGTTCTCTGTTCTGTTCCACTGGTTTATGTGTCTGTTCTTGTACAAATACCATGCTGTTTGGCTTACTGTAGTCCTGTAGTATAGTTTGAAGTTGGGCAGTGTGATACCTCCAGCTTTGCTCTTTTTGCTTAGGATTGCCTTGGCTATTTGGGCTCTTTTATGGTTCCATATGAATTTTAAAACAGATTTTTCTAGTTCTGCAAAGAATGTCAGTAGTAGTATAATGGGAATAGCATTTAGTCTATACATTGTTTTGGGCAGTACCGCCATTTTAACAATATTGATTCTTCTTATCCATGAACAGGGAATGTTTTTCATACTTGTTTGTGTCATCTCTGATTTCCTTGGGCAGTGGTTTGTTGACTGTAAAAACATCGGAAGACCACCTAGGCTATACCATTCAGAACATAGGCACAGGCAAACATTTCATGGTGAAGACACCAAAAGCAATTGCGACAAAAGCAAAAATTGACAAATGGGATCTAATCAAATTAAAGAGCTTCTGCACAGCAAAAAGAAAAAAATAAACTAACATGAGAACTAACAGACACCTACAGTATGGGATAAAATTTTGGCAAAATATGCATCTGACAAAAGTCTAACATCCAGCATCTACAAGGAACTTAACCAAATTTACAAGAAAAAAACAAGGCCATTAAAAAACAGGCAAAGGACGTGAACAGACACTTCTCAAAAGATGACATACATGTGGTCAACAAGCATATTAAAAAAGTTCAACATCGCTGATCATTAGAGAAATGCAAATCAAAACCACAATAAGATACCAACTCATGCCAGTAAGAAGGACCATTACTAAAAAGTTAAAAAGCAGATGCTGGTGAGATTGTGGGGAAAAGGGAACATTTTACACGGTTGGTGGGAGTGTAAATTAGTTCAACCATTGTGGAAGACAATGTGGTAATTCCTCAAAGACCTAAGGACAGAATTACCATTCGACACAGCAATCCCATTAATGTGTATATGCCTAAAGGATTATAAATTGTTCCATTGCAAAAAGACATGCATGCATATGTTCCTTGCAGCACTATTCACAATAGCAAATACGTGGAATTAATCCAAATGCCCATCAATGATAGACTGGATAAAGAAAATGTGGCACATATACACCATGGAATACCATGCAGCCACAAAAAAAAATGAGATAATGTCCTTTGCAGGGACATGGATGCAGTTGGAGGTCATTATTCTAAGCAAACTAAAGCAGGAACAGAAAACCAAATACTGCATGTTCTCACTTTTAAGCAGAAGCTAAATGATGAGAACATGGACACATAGAGAGGAACAACACGCACTGGGGCCTATCAGAGAGTGGAGGGTTGGGGGAGGGAGAGAAGCTGGAAACATAACTAACAGATACTAGGCTTAATACCTGCGTGATGCAATAATCTGTACAATCAGCCCCCATAATGCACGTTTACTTATGTAACAAACCTGCGTATCTTACACATGTACCCCAGTCAAAAAATAGAAGTTTAAAAAAGAACAAAATGAGTTAAATTATTGGAAAATTATTTCAAATCAAATTACATATAGCAACGTGTTAAGATCTGCTCACTGTAAAGAGCTCTTTTACTCATCTGACAAGCATTTAGTGTAAGTGTTCTATTCGCTAGGCAATAGGAACTAGAGGCTGGAAAAACAATGGTGAAGAAAATGCCCATGCCATTAAGAAATCTGTGTGTGTGTATATATATATATATGTATGTATTTATTAGAACAAATTAAGACATCATTGAACAATGGTGCAAACAGCAATTAACAATAACAAAAGGCTAAAATACAAAATTATTAAAATAATAATAACCCAACAATTTTTAAATTGGGAGTCAATATAAAAAGATATTGAAGGGATCCAAATGTCAAAATGTGTGTGTGTGTTAGGGGGGATAGAGTTACAGGGTAATAAATGTTTATAGCTTTTTGTTTCTCTCCTTTTTGTTCTTTGCAATCAAACTTAAGTTTTCCTCAGTTTAAAACCACTGGTTACAATGATATTCTTTAGCCTCATGGTAACTAGAAAACAAAATTCAGTAACAGACACCGTAAAAATAATAGACACCTAAAAAGCAAAGAATTAAATCACACTCCCAGAGAAAATTACCTCACTATAAATACAGACAAGAAGAAAGGGAAGGAGGGAGAAAAGGAAAGGAATAAAGAAGGAAGGAGAGAGAGAAGAGAAAGAGGAAGAAATGAGGAGAGAAATAACAAAAGAAAAAAGAGAGTAGCAAAATGACCAGAAAACAAGTAAAAGTGGCAGTAGTATGTTTTTACTTGTTAGTAATAGCCTTGAATATAAATGAATTAAATTCTCCAATTAAGACAGAGTGGCTGAATGGATTTAAAGACAAGATCCAACTATATACTGCCTACAAGAAACTCAGTTCACCTATAAAGACATACATAGACTGAAAATGAAGGGATGGTAAAAGATATCCCATACAAATGGAAACAAAAAAGCAAGAGTAGCTATACTTATATTAGATAAAATACAAAGATAATTATATAATGAGAAAGAAATCAATACAGCAATATCACAATTATAAGTGCAAATGCAACCAACACTGAAGCACCTAAACACAGAAGCAAATATTAACAGACCTTAAAGGACAGATGGACTGCAATACAATAATAGAGTACCTCAACACTCAACTATAAGCAACACCCCACTATCATCAATGAACAGATCACCCAAACGACAAAAAATCATCAGTTAAACTGTAATCTCTACTGAATGGACCTAACATTTACACAGCTTTCCACTCTGCAACTGCACAATGCACATTCTACTGAGTAGCACATGGATTATTCTCCAGGACAGACTATGTGTTAGGCCAAATAACAAGTCACAGCCCATTTTTAAACACTGAATTCATATCAAGCATCTTTTCTGATCACAGTGGAATAGTATGAGAAATCAGTAACAGGAGGACCTTTAAAAACTGTACAAACATATGGAAATTAAAATACATGTTCATGAACAATGAATAAAGAAATAAAAAAATTAAAAATTTATTGAAATAAATAAAAATAGAAACACAACATAACAAAACCTGTGGGATGCAGCAAAAGCAGTTGTAAGAGGAAAAGTGCATAGCTATAAATGCCTACATCAGAAAAGTAAAAAGATCTCAAATAGCCAACCTAACAGTACACCTCAAGTAATGAGAAAAACAAAAATATCAAATGTTAAAATTAGTAGAAAGAATATCAGAAAGATTAGAACAGAAATTTTACAAATAGAAACAAAAAATATAAAATACAAAAAAATACAAAGAGCCAATGGAACAAAGAGCTGGGGGGGGGGGGGGTTGAAAAAAAAATCAAAATTGACAAGCTTTAACTAGACTAAGGGAAAGAGAAAGAAAGCCAAAATAAAATCATAGATAAGGCTAGGCATGGTGGCTCACACCTGGCATCCTAGCACTTTGGGAGGCCGAGGCTGTTTGGATCACTCGAGGTCAGGAGTTTGAAACGAGCCTGGCCAACATGGTGAACTCTCTCTACTAAAAACACAAAAAATTACCTGGGTGTAGTGGGAGGTACCTGTAATCCAGCTACTGCGGAGGCTGAGGGGAGAGAATGGCTTGAACCCGGGAGGTGGAGGTTGCAGTGAGTCAAGATCATGCCACTGCACTCCAACCCGGATGACAGAGGGAAACTCTCTATGACATGCTTGAACTTTATGACTTGTCCTATCTTTCCCTATTTCCTAAATAATTAGTCATTCTACTTTAGGACAAGAATTTGCCATACCAGCTCCTCTCTCATGTAACATTTCTTCATAACATTTCTAACCATAAACACATCTTCATATCCACAATTTTCTTTGTATCTCTCCTCCCTACTAATTTCTTATGCCCACCCAAATCAAACAAGATCAGGTAGCAAGGCAAAACAATAGAGCCTTAGATTTTGAGAGGGACCTGTCTGCCTACAGTTCTTAGGATTCCATGAGGAAAAGAGAGGTTTCTCCTAAAAGGGGGTCTGTGGCACCTTCTGTTTTTCCCATGGATTCTCAGGCTGTCAGAAATTATCTCAGGTCCTCTCATGTGGGCGTCGAGAGTGGCAACAAGACAGACTAGGAAAGTAATTCAGACAACTAAGAAGAAAAAGAAAAACTTAGTACTACTTTCATTGTAAAGACAGATAAACTGAGGCACCATGAAGTTTAAAATTTTATGTTCACATAGTGTTAGACTCCACAGCTCTCTCTTTTAACCATCCTGTAATTCTGCTAACTCTATGTCCGTCACTAATTCACTTGTATGGTAGCTCGTGGGCCCCTTAGAGCTTGGAACCTGGGTTTCATTTCCTGCTCTACAGCTATATAATTTAACAATTTTCCTCTGGATTTGTTGGATTCTAATGCTATATATCCCAAATTTTATTAATATTACTGAATATTAACGGAGGCTGTGATATCTTTAGTCTGTAGAAATATTAAACAACCTACGAAGGACTATATGAGGTTAAATAGTATTAATATTTCTATATGCCTTAAAACATTGAGGCAATATATTGAGAAACACACCTAAGAAACAGCAACCAATCCATTCTGGACCAAAATTTAGACACTATCTCTTCAATATAAGCTATCTAGTGGCATTTTTACATATCCTTACACATATCAACAGTATTTTACATGCTCATAACCTTAAAAATAAAAAGTGTCAAAATTATAGACCTTACGCATTTCTGTGGGCTTGAAAAATGATGCAATATAGATTGTTTCTTTAAAGTAGTCAATAAAATGCATAAACTTCTAGAGTACTCACTAAAAAAAAGATTTCATACCAAAGGTAATAATACCAGAAATAAAAAAGGGCTCAACACTGCAGGTTCTTGAAGGCAAAAGTTAATAAAGACTTTGTTTTGGTTGTGAATCTTGGCCTTAAAACATTATACACATGATCCTCCCTTCCTTTTCCTGTTGCAAAGATGTGATGAACCAGATTTGCTCATGCAGATGACAATACTCTTGAAAATGGTGGCAGAGAAATAAAATGAAAGGAATACAGTTCACTTAATGATCTCATAAATTGGAACTAATTACCCCCCTGACTCTTGCATAGCTCCAGACTATGTGAGAGAGATGAAATGGCTGTTTGCTAGCAATATTTTATTTGATGCTTCATTTTTGATTCCTTGAATAACTACTTACAACACATTAACAGGATCATGAAAAGCATAGCTATTCAAGTAACCAAATAATTATGCAATCAATGTTTTTCCTCATCTCTAAAGCATAGTAATGGACTGATTATTTTAAGAATACAACTCGGTGACAAGTAGTTTATGTTTAACTCAGTTTTGGTTTGTTGTTTGTTAAGGCCATTGCTTAGGATAATGAAAACAAGAGGAGGAGAAACAAGAATATAAACAAGAAACAGAAGCAGCAGCATAAGAAAATGAAGAGGAACAAGAAGATGATGATTAGAAGAAGAAAAAACAGACTGAAAGAAAGGAAGAAGAACAGGTGTGGGAATTAGAAAGCCTATTATGATACCTTATTTCCCCTCCTGATTTATGAAATTTGAAAAAATTTCAAGACTTTTCACAACAAAACCAAGCTAAAAGATACACCAATAGTCACCCCCTAAATTTTGTTAAGAATAAGACAATGTTGCCACTCACACCTGGCCCAGGCACCAGCAGGAGGAGGGCACCTCCAGATTCTGCAAGAGAAGGAGGAGGACTCCTCCTTGCCCTGGGTGGGCCTCCACTACTGCCACCTCGGCCCATGGTACAGCACCCGCAGCTGCCTCCCCACTTCAGGCCAGGCTGGGCCCGGTGGGCTCCACAGCATTCCCACTCCCACTTCTCGGATCCCAGACTTGCTGCTGCTGCCACCACTAACACCAACACCAACATGACCACTGCTGCTGTTGCCCTCAATGCATGGGCCCACCCTACAAGCCTCCTACCACCTGGCCCCCGCAGACACTCTCCTACCACTCCACCACTCCGGTCAAGCTGCAGTCTCTGTCTCTGCCACCAACTGCAGCGAGGGGAGCCACAGAACCATGCCATCTGCAGGCTCCAGCCTCCAGCATGCAACAGATGACTCCTCCAGCTCCTGGCTCAAAGCATCTGGGTGGTAAAAGCCAGATGTGCCTAGAACAGGATGGAAGGAGAGGTAGTGTTAGAGGCTCACCTTGTCATGCTGGTCACTGGGTGGCAGGGGCTGGTTTTGGCAAAGGCACAACTGGGACCTGGGGTGGGTGTGACTGCCTTTGCTGAAACTGGCCTCTGGCTAGGTCCAGCTGGCCAGGAACTGCTGGGCCCACCCTGGCTGCACTCCTTGGTGAGCAGGAGAAGCAGAAACTCAGACCCAGCCAGCTCTCTCCAACCAAGTGCCAGTTCCTGTTTCTGATGCCTCCACCCACAGGGCCCTGTTCCCCCGTGATGCCCGCTACTCCGTGCCCAGGAGTCTCAGATTGTCTCTGCAACACAGTGAGAGGGTGCAGGCCCAGGAACCATGGCGGGTGTGGGGGCCTTACCGTGCTCGGTATTCCCAAGGAAACACTGTGCACCTGCCATGCTCCAGCACGAGCAAACAGAGGTTGCCCTCTAGAATCTAGAGTCTGGGAAGAGGAGGACGGCCCCTTCCTTGGAGGCCACAGCTATCGCTGCCACCTCCGTAGCCCATTGCCAGAAGCAGCAGTGCAGTGCAAACCCCAATAGTGCCCCCCCACTGGCATGCCACAGGGCATGTAAACCTGATAGCGCCCCCAAACTGCCCCACTGCCTCCAGCAGTGCAGCCAGGGATAGTGCCCCCAACCAGCCCTTGCTGGGGGTAGTGACAGCCCAGATAGTGCCCCCAACCTGCCCCCCTGTCATGACAGTGCAGGAGCTGATAGCACCCCTAACCCTCCCCCCAGCTGGCGGTCAGCCCCCTGTAGCACACACAACCACCCTCACCACCAGGCAGTATAGCCCCCACCAACTCCGCCAACCCACGCCCCTGATACCCTTACCGGCAATGTGACCTTGATAGTGCTCCTATCCAGGGTAGTGCATCCCTGGATAGCTCACCTACCCTGCCACCTTTCTACCATGCTGGCCAAGCTGCAACCTCCGTCACCTCCACCAACCACAGTGAGGCGAGCCTAGATGCCACAGGCTCAAGCCTCCAGCTCGGGGTATGTGGCTCCCACTTCCTGTTCTCTAAGCTGAGCTCCAAGCTTCGATTCTGATTGGATGAGAGCAAGTCTTAGGACAACCAATCACAGCATGAAAATAAAGTCCAATCAGAATAGGCCTAGAAGTTTTCTCTCATCCAATCAGAATATGTAGTCCAGGAACCTCATTTGCATAACCTCACATATAAAGGATGCAGAAGGGGAGTCAGGCCATTCCAGACTCGTGTGTGGCTGCTTGCGCAGCTGCTCCGTGCCAGGCTTGGAGGACCAGGAGAAGGGGTAGTCACTTGCCACAGCTGGAGGCTGGAGCATGTGGCACCACAGCTCGCCTCGCTGTGGCGGGTGCTGGCAACAGAGACGGCAGCTCGGCTGGACTGGTAGGAGGGGGTAAATAGTTTTTGGGTAGATGGAGGGATAAAGAGGGTGGTTAGCGGCAAAGGGAAAAGAGGATGGCAAGCAGGAGAAGGCATTGCAAAAAGACGGTGGGGAAAAGATGGTTGAAAAAAAGTTTTTGGGTAGCTGGGGGGTAAAAAAGGGTGGCATGTAGAAGGAGGAAAGAGAGGGTGGTGAGGGGGGGAAAACAGGGACAAATAGGAAGGAGAGAAGGTTTACAAAAAGACGGTGGGGAGAAACACGGTGAAGAGAACAGAAAGACATTGGGGAAAGAAAAGATGTGTAAAAAGAGGTGGTGAGTAGGAGGAAGGAGAAGGTTTTGCAAAAAGACGGTGGGAAGAAAAGACAGTGGGGAGAGAAAACTGTGGGAGAAGTTTTTGGGTAGATGGAGGAGAGAAAGGGTGGCAAGCGGGAGAGTGGAAGGACGATTGGGAAAATGACGATGGAAAAATAGTTTTGGGGTAAATGGAGGGCGACAGGAAGGTGGCATGTAAGAGGAGGGGCAGGAATGGGGAAAAGAGGGTGGTGAGCAGAAGGCTTTGCGAAGAGATGGTGAGGGGGGAAAGACAGTGAGGAAGAAAGTTTTTGGGTAGATGGAGGGGGTAAAGAGGGTGGTGAGCAGGAGGGACAAAAGAGGGTGGCAAGTAGAGGGAGACAAGGTTTTGCCAAAAGACCGTAAGGAAAAGACAGTGGGGAGAGAAAAGTTTTTCGGTACGGGGAGGGGGAAAAGAGGGTGGCAAGCAGGAGAGGGGAAGAGAGGGTGGCAAGCGGGAGAACAAAAAAGAGGATGGCGAGTGGGAGGGAGACAAGGTTTTGTGAAAAAGATGGGTAGAAAAGACAGATGATGGGGAAAGAAAAGATAGACGGTGGGTAAAATGTGGGTAGATGCAGCGGGAAAAGAGGGTGGCAATTGGGAGGATAAAAGAGGGTGGCGAGAGGGAGGAGGGAAAGAGTTGGGAAAAAGACGGTGGGGAAAATAGTTTTGGGGTAGATGGAGGGCAAAAGGAGGATGGTAAGGATAGAGGAAAGAAGAGGGCGTTTTTGGGTAGATGGAGGTTGGAAAAGCGGGTGGCGAGCAGCAGGAATGGGGAGAAGGCTTTGGGAAAATATGAGGGAAAAGTTTTTGGGTAGATGGAGGAACAAAAGAGGAATGAGAGCAGAAGGGAGAAAAAGAGGGTATCCAGTGAGGGGGGAAAAGTTTTTGGGTAGATGGAAGGCGAAAAGGGTGGTGAGCAGGAGAGTAGAGAAGGCTTTGCGAAATGACAGTGGGGAAAAATAGTGGGAAAAATGTTTTGGGGTAGATGAAGAAAAAGGGTGTCGAGAGGGAGGGGGCCAAAGGTGGTTGAGAAAAGAAGGTGGGGGACAAAGTTTTTGGGTAGAACTTTTTCTGAGTTTTAAATCAAATTATTTGTATTTTTGCTTTGAGTAGTTTTAGTTTTTTATATATTTTTTGTTGTATTAACCCCTTGCCTGATGCATAGTTTGCAAATACTTTCTTCGGTTCTCTGGATTGTTTTTTCATTCTATTGATTGCTTTCGCTACTTTGCAGAAGCGTTTAAGTTTAATGCAACTGCATTTTGTCTATTTTTGCTTTTTATTGCTTGTGTTTTTGATGTGTATTTGAAAATCCCTTGTAACCAATTTCACGAGGCATTTTCCTATGTTTTCTTCTCTAGTAGTTTAATAGTTTCATGTCCTACATTTAAATCTTTATTTTCAGTAGATGATAAGATAACAGCCTACATGTATTGTGGGTGTTGGGTTTTCCTAGCACAGTTTATTGAAGAGATTGTCCTTCCCGAATGTGTGTTTTTGGTGCCTTTGTTAAAAGAGTTGACTGTAAAAGCTTGAATTTATTTTTGAGTTCTCTATTCTGTTTGATTTGTCTATGTCTGTCAGTCATTGGTCTGTGTATCTCTGTCTCTCTCTCGCTCTGTCTGTCCCCTACCTATTTTTTTTCTTTTGCCACTACCATGCTGTTTTGGTTACTAGGTTTGTGGTATATTTTGAAATCAGGTAGTGTGATGCCGCCAGCTTTTTTCTTTTTATTCAAGATTCTTTTGTCTATCTGAGGTATTTTGCATTTCCATGTGAATTTTAGGATTTTTTTTTTTTTTTTTTGAAACGGAGTCTCGTTCTGTCACCCAGGCTGGAGTGCATTGGCGCGATCTAGGCTCACTGAAGGCACTGCTTCCTGAGTTCAGGCAATTCCCCTGCCTCAGCCTCCTGAGTAGCTGGGATTACAGGCATGCGCCACCACGCCCGGCTAATTTTTGTGTGTGTAGTAGAAACGGGGTTACACCATGTTGTTCAGGCTGGTCTCAAATTCCTGACCACGTGATCCAGGCACTTTGGCCTCCCAAAGTGCTGGGATTACAAGCGTGAGCCACCATGCTCGGCCGTTTGTTTTTTTTTTTCCTATATCTATGAAGAATCTCTTTCCTAATTTAACATGGATTCCATTTATTCTGTAGATCACATAGGGTGATACAGATATTTTAACGATATTCTTCTAGTGCTTGGACATGGGATATCTTTACATTTACTTGTGTCTGCTTTAATATCTTTCGTCTATGTTTTATAATTTTAATTGTGGGATCTTTTGCCTTTTTGTTAAGCTTATCTCTAGGTATCTTTTTTGGGGGGCATTGGGTAACTACTGCAATAAAATAGCTTTCTTGATTTCTTTCTTAGGTGTTTCACTATTGGTACATGGGTGTGCTACTCATTTTTATATATTGATATTGTATCTTGCAACTTTATGAAATGTGTTTATTATTTCTAGTAGGTTTTTTTGTGGAATCTTTAGGGTTCTGCATATGTGTATGATTATGTCACCTGCAAACAGAGACAATTTGACTCCCTTTATTTCCATTTTGGATGCCTTTTATTGCATTCTCCTATCTAATTCCTCTAGCTAGGACTTCTAGTACTGTGATGAATGAAAGTGGTAAAAGCAGCCACACTTGTTCCAGATCTTAGAAGAAGAACTTTTAACTTTTCCCCATTGATTATGATGTTAGCTGTGGATTTCTCATATATGAACTTTATTGTGCTGAGATTAGTTCTACTGTTGAGGCCCTCTCATGCATTTATCTGTTCATCAGTTGCATTTTTCAGCTTTGAGGTTTCTGTCATCTTCTTAAATTACTTCTATCTCTTTGTTAAATTTCTTTGATAAGTTTCTGAATTACTTCTCTATATTTGAATTTCATTGAGTATCCTCAAAACAGCCATTTTTACTCCCCTGTCTGGAGAGTCTTACATCTTTTTTTTTTTTAATTTTTTTTATTTTTTTATTTTATTATACTTTAAGTTTTAGGGTACATGTGCACATTGTGCAGGTTAGTTACATATGTATACATGTGCCATGCTGGTGCGCTGCACCCACTAACTCGTGAGATGGAGTCTTATTCCATCACCCAGCCTGGAGTACAGAGGCACAATCTTGGCTCACTGCAACCTCTGCCTCCCACGTTCAAGAAATTATCCTGTCTCAGCCTCCCAAATAACTGGGACTACAGGCACCTGCCACCACACCCAGCTAATTTTTGTATTTTTAGTAAAGACAGGGTTTCACCTTGTTGGTCAGGCTGGTTTCGAACTCCTGACCTCAGGTAATCCACCCACCTCAGCCTCCCAAAGTTCTGGGATTACAGGTGTGAGCCACCACACCCAGTCGAGTCTCACATCTTTAGCTCTGGTCACTGGTGACTTATTTATTGTTGTTATTTATTTCCTTGAATGTTCTTAACGCTTTTGAGCATATGTTCATGCCGGGGAGTTGAATAAGTGTGTATTTATTCCACTTTTTGCAGTCTGTTCTTGTGTGTGCTTGTCCTTCTTCAGTCTTCCAGAAGTTCCAAGAAATTCAAGACTGTTGAGTTCCCCAAGCCTGTGGTCTCTGCAGCTGTTACAGCAACAGAGGGCACCTTAAGCTCAGGTTCACCATGACTTGCAGACTGAGGTCCCTGGTGGCCGTGACACACTTGGAGAAGATAAGGGAGGGGTTCCCTGGGTTCCCAGACAAAGTTCTTCTTTCACGTCCGTCTTCTTCCCCTTGCAAGGAATCTGGGCACCAAGCTTTGTGAATCTGGGCACTCTCATGTGATTTGGGCACTCTCATGGCCACTGCAGCTGGCGCAACACACCTGAAGCCCACAGCCTCCCAGACCAGAGCAGCACTGGGGTTTATCTGAGTCCTGTGGCCACTATATTGCCTGACTGCTGCTGACTTACTTAGGTTTCTAAGCCAGGTTAGTCTGCTGGTGATGAAGCTGGCCTGGGTTTGGGTCCATCCAGCCAGGGTGGCAGAATCCCTTCTCCCTGCAGGGGGGTCTGTAGGTGTCTGGGAGCTCCTGCCTGGGATCAGGGCCACAGTATTCTGCCTGACACTGTGTCCACTGTAGTAGAGCTGATACTGGGTTCTCCTCTTTCTCGCATAGGGAAGGAATTCTCTCTGCACTGCACTGCCTGGAGTTGGGATTGGGGTAACACAGGCAGCCCTCTGGCCGCTGCAGCTGATATCACATAGGAAGCCCACAGCCTCCCAGACCAGCACATCGTTGGTTGTTGGAGCTCACCCAAGGACCAAAGTGACTCTGGCCTGCCTGCCACTTAAATTTATTTGGGGCCTGAGGCCACTTGAATCAGCTGGTGGTGAAGCAAGACAGGACTCAGGTTTGTCCCACCAGGGTAGTGGATTCCCTTTTAGACCAGGTCATGTCTAAATGCTCTATCTATGGGCACTGGCCTGGAACCAAAGGCCATGGGGTTCTGCCCAGTGCTGTCCTTTACTATAGCAGAGCTGGCACTGGGCTCCAAGGCAAAGTCCCACGGACCCTTCCTTGTCCCTCCTGCAAGAGGTGGACACATTCTCTGCACTGCACTGCCTGGGTTTGAGGGAAGGGCAGTGCAGTCACTGCAAGACTGTCTTTTCACCCTCTTTAATGTGTTTTCTCTTGTTTTTAAGCTAAAACCAGGTTCTGTGATCTGTCACCTGCTTTCTTTAGCTCTTGTGAAGGTATTATCTTGCTTGGATTGTTGGACGGTGGTTCAATTTAATATTCCTGCAGAGACAGAGTCACTGAGATTCTATCCTCCATCTCGCTCCACCTCTTCTCATTTATTTAGTTCTTCTTCAGTTTATTTCAACCATGTTTTGGAGGTTTCAGAGTATTAGTTTTGAGCTGCTCTTGTTAATTTCTAAATTTATTACTTGTTTTGTTGCTATTATAAATGGGATTGTTTCTTTTATATCATTTTAAGGCAGTTCATTGACAGTATATAGAAATAAAATTAATTTTTAGTATTACATTTATATCTGGAAACCATGCCAAATTTATTATTTTGAATACTGTTTTACTGAATTTCTTAGAATTACATATATATGAGATCATGCCATCTGTAAATATAAATAATTTTATTTTTTTTTCAATCAGGATGTTTTCAATTTTCTATTCTTTACTAAATACACCTCGCTAGAATCCACAGTATAATGTTGAGTAGAATTTGCAAGAGTGGACATTCTTGTAACTAACCCTGCCAGGAAAGGATTCACCCTTTCATTGCAGAGTGTAATGATAGCTGTGGGTTTCATAGGTAACTACCACTAGTTTCAGGAAGTTATCTTACTGTCCATAACTGGAGTGTTTTCATGATGAAAATGTGTAATATTTTCTCGAATGCTTTCTGTCTATTGAGATGCTCATATATTTTGGTCTTTTATTCTGTTAATATGGTGTTTGCATTCACTGATTTTCAAATATTAAATCAATGGGGCATTCCTGGGGTCAATCACATCTGCACACAGTGCATAATCTATTTTATAAGTTGGTGGGTTCAGCTTGGCGTATTTTGTTGAAGATTTTTGATTTTATAAAACAATTAAAGGCACTGGTCTATATTGTTTTGTTATTCAGTTTTGGTGTCAGAGTAATCCTGTTTGTAAAATGAATTGGGAAGTGTTCTCTGCCCTTTTATTTTCTGCAAGGGTTGGTGAACAATTGATATTAATTTCTCCGAGTGTTTGATTCACCTGGGAAGCTAGCTGAGATGAGATTTTTATTGTAAGGTTTTAAAATTACAATCCAATGTTTTAACCTTCCATAGATCTACTTATATTTTTAATTTCTCCTTTAGACTGTTTTAGTTTCTGTCATTCTAGGACTTCATTCTGTCTAGGCTATCTTACTTTTTCGGCATAAGATTTTTCATTGCATTCTCTTTTAATCATATTTATTTTGTAATACTGCCAGTGATGTGTTCTCTTTTATTGCCGATTTTAATAATTTGAGTTTCTTCTCTTTTTTTCTTGCTTAGCCTAAGTAAACATTTGCCAATTTTTTTATCTTTCCAAACATTTCATTTTGGTTTATTGATTTTTTCTGTTTCGTATTCCTTATCTTTCTGTTATCCTAACTCTATTTTCCCCCCATCTTTATTTTTTTATTTTTTTTTGAGACGGAGTCTGGCTCTGTCACCAGGCTGCAGTGCAGTGGCATGATCTTGGCTCACTGCAACTTCCCACTCCCTGGTTCAAGTGATTCTCCTGCGTCAGTCTCCCTAGTAGCTGGTATTACAGGCACACACCACTAGGTCCAGATAATTTTTCTATTTTTAGTAGAGACAGGGTTTCTCTGTGTTGGCAAGGTTGGTCTCAAACTCCTGACCTCAAGCAATCCGCCCGCCTCGACCTCCCAAAGTGGTGGGATTACAGGCATGAGCCACCTTGCCTGGCCGGCTTAACTCTAAGGAAATATTTATCTTTAGGAACATTGTATTTGGTTAATTAAAATTTTAGATTCTGGAGCATCAACTGTTCTCTTACATGAAAATAAAAGCATGAATTGGGAAATAATGGGTTCCCCAATTTTTTTGTGGGGGGAACAAAACAACTATCCATGTACATACAGTTTTTGGTTCCCCAGATCATTGAGCCAACTTGGCCAAAATAAGTAATCCCTCATTCCTTATCTCAAGAAGGTGGTCTTGCCTTGCTTGGAGATGTTAAAATGAATTCACTGGATGTAGTCACTTTTAAGACTATTAGTTTACTTCATGTCCCATTTTCAAGCAGTTACTGTACCTGGAATAATAGAATCAAATTCTGTCATGCACAGGTAAATAAGTAAATTCTGTCATTTAATATCTAAATTATGTATATATATTTACATACCTATATTTTACTTGTAATTCGATGAAGATAAGGCTTTGTATGTATGCTCTGTGTAAAATATGCTGTCTATATTCTCATGATTACAAAGAATAGTTTGAGTAATGGAATGTATTTGAATTTTACATATGTCTTTCATTTACTAGCAGAAATAAAATCTTAGCACTTGATTTAGTAAATTCCTCCATTTAAAATAAGATGTTACTTTAGCAGAAACAAAATTTATCTTAATGGGATAATAATTCACTAGTTTACCTCTGATGAGCATCAGCTAATATTTAATCCATTGTGAAATTACACAGCATCAAAATAAAATATAATACAGTTAGTTAAAATAGAAAAATTATCTTATTGATTAATTTAGACACCAGAAGTTAGATTATAAAATCAAGGTATTTTTTGTGTTTGTTTTGTTTTTAGTATATTAGCATATACTACCAAACGTGAACCATAGTAAAAGCTGTTCAGTAACACTTACCATTCCATTTTCAAATAACCCGAGTTTATGTGTCAGGTTGAAAAGCTTTTAGATGAGTGGTTTATGTTACTGTATGTATCCAAATATTTGTATATCATGTAGACAGCCCAAGAACATATGCACGTATGTTAGCTATTGCATAGAATGGTAAAGAATACATTCTTAAAAGAAAGAAGAGAGTAAGATACATTCACTTAATGTTCCAAATAGGTCTCTAGTATCTCAAGTGTACTATTCACCCATTACTTTCAAACATTATATCAGGGCCAGGCACCATGGCTCATGCCTGTAATCTCAGCCCTTTGGGAAATTGACGTGGGTGGATCACTTGAGGCCAAGAGTTCCAGGCCAGCCTGGCCAACATGGCAAACACCTGTCTTGACTAAAAAAAAAAAAAAAAAAAACTAGGCACGGTGGCACCCCCCTGTAATACCAGTTACTTGGGATGTTGAGGCACCGGAATCATTTGAACCTGGGAGGCAGGGGTTGCAGTGAGCTGAGATCATATTACTGACTCCAGCCTGGGCAACAGAGCAAGACTCTGTCTCAAAAAAACAAAACCAAAAACATTATATCATGGTATGTGATTAGTCTGAATTCAAAACATCTTAACATAAACTAAAGGAAAATTATACAAAATTTTGCTTGTTTTATTGCATTCTCCTAATTCCTCTAGCATCTATTTAATTCTATTTGTTTTGAATTTACCAACAATTCAAATCTTGCTGAGAATATTTGCACTGTAAATATTTTTGTGATTATTGATTATATTCAAATGCGCTCTCATTTTCAAAGCAACGTGTATAAAATTATTATTAAAATTGTACATAGCTTGAAATAATGTAATTGTCATGGGATACATTTATATATCATAATTAAAAGCACATTACAACGCTTGTACCTGATCTTAATATTACTTAACCTTAGAAATATAGAATAAATGATAGGAATAATATGGGAGACAAAAGACTGTGTGAAAAGCCACATATTGTATATCTCTATTGTTTTTATTAAACTTTTTTTCCCACTGCACTTACAAGTAAATTTGTCATGGACCATGGTAATTTTTATTGTAATCTTACTGTAGGTACATTCTGTTAGCAGGTTAAATAAAATACATGATCAAAGTCCAAAATATATGCAAGGAAAATATAGAAAATTTAAGTTATAAAAAGCTACTGTTGGTCGCCAGTGGCCGGCAGGCTGGCAGCCCTAACACAGGCAGGGCTGCGAGTGCAGTCACCCAGGTCTGCAGGAGCAGCAGGCCGAGGCCAGCAGAGATGACCCCGATGAGCCCACTTCAGGTCGGGGCTGAGTGTGGGCACATGGTTCCCGGCAGCGTGTGACCCAGTCCTGGCCAGCCGCTGCCCTCTGCGGGCCCCAGGGCTGCAAAGAGGCCTTCTGCCTGGGGCAGTATCAAGGCTGCAGAGTTTTCCTCCAAAGCCACACCTCCACTGGAAGGGGCGAGTTCGAGGACTCTGTGGGTGGTAGCCATGGGCAAATGCAGAGCTGCTGCTGTCACTTTGCAGTGCCTGTAGGACTTAGAGGGTCTGGAGCATCAGTTCCCTGAACAGCACCCAGATCACCCTGTATTGGGGACACAGTTCATTCCCCCCTTCCCTAACTCTGCAGTAAAATCTTGAGGCTGTCATCTGGGGAAGCCACCTTGTCCGTTCAGCCATGAAGACAGAAACAGTGCCATCGTTCCAGGAGACTCCAGCTGGATCCAGCTGTCACCTCAATAACCTGTTGAGTAGGCGGAAGGTGATGGCTGTGGGGGTCTTGCTTGCTGGCTCCTGGTCATACACCTTCTGGTCAGCATGTGGCTGCTGTGCCTTCTGTCTGCATTGCTAGTGGTGCTGGGAGGATGGCTGGGCTCCAGTGTCTCTGGAGTGGCTTCAAGTCCACTGCTCCTGGAAGGCTTCATCCCATTGGCCACCTGTCCTCTATGCCCTGAGGCAGAAAGACAGCTGGAACAGGAGATCAACTGCACCATCCAGATGTGATTATTTGAGATTTTATATTATTCTGAGAGCCAGGAGCCAGCCTTTGCAGAGGAAATGGAGGCAGCCATGAAAGAGTTGGTCCAGGAGCTTCAGAGGAGGATGAGCATGATGGACCATCATGCTCTTGCTCAGAGTGTTCTGACTCTCTGTCGTTTTTCACCTGCAGAGCTACATTCAGGCAAAGGAGGCCACTACAGGGAAGAATGGTCCAGTTGAGCCTTCCCACCTCTGGGAGGCTTACTACCGGGCTACTGCCCCACATCCTGCTGTGCACAGCCCCAATGCTGAAGCCACCTATACATGTGATATTGCGAATTTGTTGCTTCAAGGGCTGGTGCCCAAGTCCCACTTGGAGACTCATACTGGATGCCATGTAGTGGTTGAACTCATCATATGCAGTGTAGTCTTACCACTGATCAGCAGGCTGTCAGATCCTGACTGGATCCACCTTGTCCTCATGGGTATCTTTTCCAAGGCCAGAGATCCAACACCCTGCCCAGCCAGTGGCCCTGAACAGCCCTCAGTGCCCACGTCTCTGCCACTTATTGCTGAGGTACAGCAGCTTCCAGAAGGGAGAGCTCCTTCTCCAGTAGCAGCCCCAGGGTTCCTAAGTAAACAGTGAGCCAGAGATTCCTGCAGGCCCCTCCTCAGAGGTTGAAGGTGGCCAGGAAGCTGTAGAGGGAGATTTGGGTGGAATGTCTGAAAGAAGAAAAGTAGGAAACAACTCATCTCATTTCCTATAGCCAAATACTTGAGGCCCCCTGTTCTTATGTGGAGACTCAGAGCTGGAGTCTCCGCTGTCTGAAGTAGGCTAAGAAACCATCATGCTCATGACTCCAGGCCACTTTCTGTCTGACAGGATTCAGGATGCCCTGTGTGCCCTAGAGGGTTCCCAGGCTCTGGAACCCAAAGGTGGTGAGGGATCTGAAGGAGTAGAGGCTGAGGGTCCAGGGACAGAAACAGAGACAGTCCTGCCTGTCTCCACACTGAACTTCTGCCCAGAGATCCAGATTGACATAGCAGACAAGGAGATAGAACAAGGAGAAGTTACCACCTCTGTTACAGCTTTGCTGGAGGGGCTGGAAAAGACCTGCTCCTCACGGCCCTCATGCTTAGAGAAGGATCTCACCAATGATGTGACCTCCCTTGATCCTAGTCTGCCACCAGTTCTGCTTTCCTCCTCTTCACCTGGTCTTCTCAGCTCAGCCACCTTCAGCTTTAAGCCCCTAAGCAGTCCAGATGGCCCAGTTGTCATCCAGAACCTTCATATCACTGGCACCATTACAGCCCGAGAGCACAGTGGCACCGGATTGCACCCTTGCACACGCTATACTGTGAAGTGTGAGACATCCCTTGATGGTGAAAACAGCAGCCTGCAGCAGCTGGCCTACCACACTGTGAATCACCGCTATTGGGAGTTCTTGAATCTGCAGGCCATCAGGAGAAGAAACCAGATCTATGAAAGTTCATTAAAAATGTGAAGGGTTCTAAAAAGCTCTTTCCAGATCTTCCATTTGGAAAACACAGACAGTGATAGAGTAGAAGCCCGAAAGAGCCTCCTGTAATAATTCCTGAAGCAATTGTGTGCCATTCCGGAGATCGCTAACAGTGAGGAGGTGCAGGAGTTTCTTGCTGTGAACACAGATGCTCACGTTTCCTTTGTCAAGAAACCATTTATGGTCTCTAGAATAGAGAAGATGGTGGTGAGTGCCATTGTGGACAACTTGAAGACAGCATTTCCTTGCTCTGAATCCCAGGGCCCCACAGAGGAGCTGAGTGAGGCCGAGACTGAAAGCAGGTCCCATACAGAAGGCAAGAAGGCTAGCAAGTCCAGGCTGAGGTTCTCATCCAGTAAAATTTCTCCAGCACTAAGTGTGACTGAAGCACAAGACAAGATTCTTTATTGTCTCCAGGAAGGCAATGTGGAGTCCAAGACCCTATCCATGTCTGGGATGGAATCTTTTATTGAAAAACAGACAAAGTTACTGGAGATGCAGCCAACAGAAGCCCCAGAAAAAGATCCTGAACAACTTCCCAAAGGACATGTGGACAGTTGCTTGTCAGATGCAGCTGTGCCAGCCCAAGATCCCAGCAACAGCAATTCAGGAACAGAGACAGAGTTAGCTGACACAGCCCTGAATCTGCTTCTCTTGCTACTAACAGAACAGTGGAAATGGCTGTGTACTGAAAACATGCAGAAGTTTCTTCGTCTTATCTTTGCTACCCTAGTTCAAAGGTGGCTAGAGGTGCAGGTAGCTAATTTAACAAGTCCACAGTGCTGGGTGCAGTACCTCTGGCTTCTTCAGGAGTCTATCTGGCCTGGTGGAGTTTTGCCTAAGTTTCCACGGCCTGTAAGGACCCAGGAGCAGAAACTGGCTGCTGAGAAACAGGCTTTGCAGAGCCTAATGGGAGTCTTCCCAGATCTCATAGTAGAAATTCTTGGGGTGAACAAATGCCAGCTGAGTGTTTAGTCTTGGAGTCACTACAACAACCACTCATCAACAGGCATATGATTTACTGCCTTGGGGACATTATCCTGGAATTCTTGGATCTCAGTGCCTCTGTTGAGGAGTCTGCTGCTACCACCTCTGCTTAAGATACCCCAGGCAGCCCTAAGAGGATGGGTGTCTCCTCATAGCTGGTTATTCCCGCATCCTTCCCAGGTCAGGGAAGTAGAGTTACTCAGCCACCCAGAGACCAGTGAGGAAGTCTGCATCCTCTGGAAGTAGGCTACAGCTCAGAAGGCCTAGGCTCCCAGTGGCTCAATTCTCTCCCACTTCTCCATTTGTAGCAGGTGACACAGGGTATGTGTCCCAGTTGCATGCACATTTATTTCCATGTCCCTTTTGTGGTGTTGGGATTGTTGTTGGTGAGTAGATTCTGTTTCCTTTGGGAAAAGAAGATGTGAGGTAGAGGAACAATCCCCTTTTGCTTCTCCTTTTGCCATCCTCCCTGAGATTGTCTGCCAGAACCCGGCCCTGTGCACAGATGTACTTAATCCACCAGCACACAAGCTCTGGATAGAACAGGAAAAAAGCTATGGCCAGATTTCCTTGGAGGAAAGAACAACCTTCTGAGCTCTCTCTTCCTACCCGGAAACTAAAAATTCATTCCGGGCCATTCTCAAAAACCAGACTCCTGGGTCTTACCTAGTTTCCCAACAGTTCCAGAAGAAGAAGGAGGGAAGAAAATTTTTCAAGGGACTTGTTGCTCATGTGTTGCTATTTCCCAACACATCAGCCTTATGGAAGATGTCATCAGGCTGCTTCCCTGGAAGGCTACACTTTTCCTTTCCAGAAGACTTCAAAGCTGATTGCAAAAGCTTCTGGTAAATCCACCGCACCTTTCACACCCTTTCCTGAAAGGCATTTATACCACACATTTTATTTATTGGCTCTCCTCCCAACCCCCTGCCCTAGAGCAACTGGGTTTTTGAATTTGTGACCCTCTCATTATCTTCAGCAAATTTGCATGACAACTTGCATATTCAGCCTCAGCTTTTCCCAGGAGAAGGTAAAGCACTTGCCTCCTGTCTTAAGAATGCAAAAAGAGTAGGAATAGCAAGCTGGGGGAATGAAATCTCCCTTCATAAGTCTTTGATGGGGAACTTTTATTGCTCTGAACAGATAAGATTAGCAAACTTACAAGGAATAGCTTCTTATTTCCTGTTCCTTATGGTTATAATTAGCCTTTAAAGAACTCCAGCAAAAGGTGTTCTGTTAGGCCACATCTATTAGAAAGGCAAAGAAATTAGGAATTGCTGGAGGAGAAGGATAAATCAGGAGGAATTGCTGGTAGAAGAGGATGCAGACAGTCACAGGGAAGTGGTATATATTAAATACACATGAATAGCTGGCAAAAAGGTGTCAGAGATGTTACTCGGAGCCATTTGGCTTCATACTTGCCTGTTAGTGCCTTGCTTTCACTGAATTACCAGAGCCTACCACTTGGAGGAAGGTCTTGGAGTTAGACTGATGAGAAGGCAATGGGGTGCCAAAAACAGGTGTCAGAGTTCTCTTAGATTCTGAAGTAGGTGGTGAGCACACAACTAAAGTGGTTTGTGGAAGAAAAAAATGCTTCTCTTACTGAATCTCTTGATTATAGTTTATAATCAAAATTATTGTAAAACTTTTCTCCATTTGTAAGTAATTACACATATAAAGTATCTCCCTCATTAGGTAGATTTCATATTTCAGAAATGTATATCAAGTATAAAACGTTTTGAATTCTAAATTGCACTTAAAATTATTCATTGTTGGTTATATAATTATAACCAAGTACATTAATGACTACATACTGTAAACTTTCTTTGCCATGTGGCACAAATAGTTAATTTACCTTTTCTTTCTCTGTTTATCTATCTTCTATGTCCTAGTCTATTTCAGTTTTCTCTCAAGTAGTGGTTTTCATTGAACTACCAAAAAGTTGCAAGGGCAACCACACTTGAAGAAAAACGTGTTAGTAACATATAGTTTAAAGCTTTTTTTATTTATAAAATCATATTCCAAATTGTTAAATTAATTTTATTATGCAGACTTGATGTCTTAAAACTTCTTAAAATAGAGAAGTTCACAATATTAGATACTGTGTCTTTCTTCATATAATGACAAAAGACTTCAGTTCTGAACTTTTAGGAAAAGTTTTGCTTTAAGATTAATTAAAACATAAGATTGCATAAGCAGAGAGCATGTAGGTACAGCTATTCTATGGAAAATTTATTTTATTATTAGAACTGTTAGGAACATCTTTTGAGAATATTCAAGCTATATATGATGCTGCAAATTTATTTTCATAATTGCTATAACTGGCAGGGCAAGCAGATGATATGTTTGTAGCTATCTTGTTGTAAGCACATCTCCAGGAATAAAAAAGGGCCTTAAGAAGAGGGAGGCAGGTGGCACAGTAATCACATCATGAACACAGATGCGGTGGCCCCTGAGAAAGAGTCATGATGACAGCTGCATTCTTTGTTTCTATCTCATATGTAGTCTAATTTCAAGGAAGTATCAAAGTGTCGGGGTGGAGAGAGGATAAGAATCACTAGCATGAAATCTAAAGTGCAGTCATCCAGTTGCCTGATGTCTTCTGAGGTGGTTCACCCAGATTCACAATACAGATAATTAAATTCAGAGCTGCAGAGATAGGGAAAATAAGATGTGGAAATAGGCTTCTTCTGAAGTATTATTCAGGTCTCCTTTTCTTCCAAATGCCATCCCCATCAGTATACTCAAGGCATCTGATGGCATTGATGAGCAACTGAAAAATCATTTAATTAATCATCAGGTTCTTTATTCTTAGTTAAAAATGTAGAGGCACAAAAGTCATGTGTCAAAATATGCTCTTTTTTAGTAGAGTATGGTCCACTACCCACTGTGTGTCCTCTTAACCTTTCCAGAGTAGGTGTCCTTACAGCATAAATTTAGCATAAAATTAGACACGTTCCAGTATAAAATAAAATGAAGACATAATAAGCCAATACTGAATTCTTTAGTGAATCTAGAAAATTCACTTTAATTTTTTTTCTAGAAAATGGATTTATTTTAGTGTATTTATTTGTTTTTGCATTTGCCTCATGGTTCTGCATGGCTAACTTGTTAAAGTCACAAGATATCGTATATTGGGTGGATTTGCAAGCGATGTTTAGTGTTTTCTTCCCTGATGAACCAACATAACCATCATTCTGCTATGAGTCTATGTTATGAAATATGTCTATGTCCTGCTATTCTCAGGCTTCATTTTTGCCTCTAAATCTTCCAGGTACTGTTGTTTTTGACAATGTAATGGATATTATTTCTTTCTGTGCCTTCAAAATTTCAGTAAGGAAATAAACTGGTTACCAAAAACACCTGTTTGTTAAAATTGGAGTCAAACTTTTTAAAGAAGAGATGTACTTTGTTTTCTTTCCTAAATATTTAAAAATTAATAGGATTTATCCATAGTATAACATGGTTTTAAAAAGTAATTTAACTTTAGTTTTATTGAATACCTATTTGTGTAGTATATTACATTTATTTTTGTTAATATTAAATTTTTTAAAATTTAGGTATAAATTGTGCATTTTATATGATATTTATACCATTATTTTACTTTGGGTTCTCTCATTTAAAGTTATAACCAAAGTTACACTGTTATTCATTTTTTGTTCTATGCATTTAATATTTTCATGGATTCCTTTTTTTTCTATTTTCAGCTAGTATATATTGCATTATATTTAAAACCACCACAACAGGTAGGAAATGGGGAGTTGTTACTTGATGGCTATAGAGTTACAGTTTTGTGAGATGGAAAATTTCTGCAGCTCTGTTGCACAGAAATGTGAATATAGTTAATACTTATGATATCTACACTTAACATGATTAAGATAGTCAATTTTATGTGTATATTTTTGCTGTAATTAAAAAATACCATCACAAGTTTGAATGATAAATAACTTATTTTGTATAATATTGAGTGTGTTCACATCAATAAGAAAAGCCTAATATACCAATAAGAAAGAGTTAATTGGACCAGGCATGGTGGCACACACATGTAATCCCAGCACTTTGGGAGGCCGGGGCAGGTGGATCAACTGAGGTCAACAGTTCAAGACCAGCCTGGGCAACATGATGAAATCCCATCTCTACTAAAAATACAAAAATTAGCTGGGCACTGTGGCCTGTGCCTGTAATCCCAGCTACTCTGGAGGCTGGGGCAGGAGAATCGCTTGAGCCTGGGATGCAGAGTTTGCAGTGTACAGAGATTGTGCCATTGCACTCCAGCCTGGGCAACAGAACGAGACTCTGTCTCAAATGCATACATACATACATACATACATCATACATACATCTGTCCTTTACAATATTTTAGAGATGTGAAAAAAAGTTGCATAACTGGTGACTTGAATATCTTATGTTTTTTGTAAGCTCTACTAATACATTGAGAGTAGTTATTCAAGGAATAAAACAATGAAGAGTTAATGCTAATTTTATGTTCACATAGAAAGTATTAGTAGCAGAAAGCAATTTCATCTCAGAGAAAAAGGAAATTCTTACATAACATAATGAATGATGCAACCAGGATACAAGAAATTATAACATTATTTTTGTATTTGTCCAAACGTTATTTGAAAATCCTCAGTGCACATACTTTAAGAATTAGGGTTAAGGCCGGGCTTAGTGGCTCACGCCTGTAATCCCAGCACTTTGAGAGACTGAGGTGGGTGAATCACTTTACTTTGAGCCTATTGGTGTCATTACATGTGTGATGGGTCTTTTGAAGGCAACAGAAGGTTGTATCTTGTTTTCTTTCCAATTTGCCACTCTATCTTTTAAATGGAGCAATTAAGCTGTTTACATTCAAGGTTAATATTTATATGTAAGAGTTTGTTCTGTTGTAGTGTCGTTAGGTAGTTTCTTTGTAATCTTGATTGTGTAGTTGCTTTATAGGGTCTGTTAGCTTTATATTTATGTGTGCTTTTATGATAACAAGTATCATTCTTTCGTTTCCATTTTTAGAACTCTTTTAAAAATTTTCGTAGGACTGATTTGGTGGTAACAAATTCCCTTAGCATTTGCTTGTCTAGAAAAGACATTAGTTCTTCTTTGTTTATAAAGCTTAGTTTGGTGGGATGTATAATTCTTTGTTGGCATTTATGTTTTCTTTCAAAATGCTAAAAATAGACCCCCAATCTCTTCTGGCTTATAAGGTTTCTGCTGAGATGTCCACCATTAGTCTGATGGTATTCCCTTTATGGGTAATTTGGCCCTTTTCTCTAGCTTCCTTTGAGATTTTTTTTATTTCACATTAATCATGAATAGTCTGATGACTATTTGCCTTGGGAATGGTCATATTGTTTAGTATCTCTCAGTAGTTTTCTTAATTTCATATATCTGGATGGCAATGTCTCTAACAAGATTGGGGAAATTTTATTTAATTATTTCCTGAAATATGTTTTCCAATTTGCTTACTCTTTCTTCTTCTTTCTCAGGAATGCCAGTAAGCCATAGGTTTTTATTGTTTAACATAATATCATATAATATTTCTTGAAGACTTTGTTCATTTTTTAAATTCTTTCCCTCTCTTTTTGTCTGACTGAGTTAATTTGAAACGTGGTCTTTGAGCTCTGGCATTCTCTATTCTGCTTGTCTAGTCTGCAATTAAGTCTTCTGATTGTATTTTGAAATTCCTGTAGTAAATTTTTCAATTTCAGAAATTCTGTTTGGGTTTTCATTAATATACCTATGTCATCTTTCATATCCTGAATCATTTTCCTGTTTTTTTTTCTATTGGATTTCAACATCCTCTTGAATATTGAGTTTCCTTACAACCCATACTTGGAAATTTTTAATTTGTCATTTCAGACATTTCAATCTGGCTAGGTTTCAGTGCTAAAGAGCTAGTGCAATCCTTTGGAGATGTTGAAACACTGTGATTTTTTGTACTGCTGGAGTTCTTATGCTGATTTTTCTCATCTAAGGAAAGTGTTGTTTCTTATTTTTGAATTTGTATTGTTTGGATGGGGCTCTTTATTTTTTTTCCGTTGAGGGTGTAACTGTGGTGGATGTTATGTATTATCTTTTGGCTTAGTTTCTGAATGCTTTTGGTGGGCGACAAGGCTCTACATGTTGGTTGTGGATATGTGGATACGTTTTGTGTGGTGGCTTTATCAGATATTGTTTGGTATAGCCATGTATTTTTTATTTGATGGTGCATTTCAGGCTGTAGTCCAGTATATAGCACTTAGGAGTATGATATGGCAGGTAAGCTGCTGCCCTTTGGATGAATTTGCACTGATGAGCATGGTGGGAAGAGATCATGATGGAGTGCCCTGAAGCCTCCAGGAAAGAGATGGAGGGGTGCACCAGCTCTTCATCCTGAACTAGAAGAAATGCAGTCTACTTCCCTATCATATCCCTGTCACAGGTCTCATGACCTTGTTTGTAAAATCTTCATCCTTTAGTTCCCAGCACAGTGCCTTTGTGGGCCATGGATCTGCCTCTCTGATGGCTACCACTATAACGAGGGTCAGGGTAGAACCTCTTCCTCCAGTACAGGACAGACAACTTTGTAGTCTATTCTCTGTTGTCAGGGTGCTGCCACTCTGTGTTGGAAGGGGGAGTTGGACCCCACCCCTTGTGAAAGCCAGAGCAGGCACAGTCTCATTTTCAGCAGGGATGGATCCACCACCCCTGCTGAAAGCACAAAGAATCACTTTCTTTCAGTGCACACTCACCAGCTCTTGCAGGAAGAACTGCTACTGCATTCATAACAGTGTACGGTGGATGAAAGGTGGGAGAGATCCTCTTCTTCATAATTATTCCTGGATATTGATGCTGTCTCATTCCTCAGTTGGTGCCACATCTGTATTTCCTTTGTCCCAGGGAGTACTTTCGCAGGCTGTGCTCCCCAGCTCCTTAAAGGGTGGCTCCATGCTGAGAGTAAGATCTCCAGAGAACCTACAATACCCCAGGCACCCACTGGTCCCCTGTGCTTGCCAAAGTCAGAGCAGGTTGTGGAGTATATTTGCTGGTGGTCTGGTGGTGCAATGACTTAAGGGCAGAGGATCCTTGGGAAGGAAAGTGACACACTGGTGCACAACCAGTATGGTGCCCACCATCTCAGTTCAGGTCCAAGGGGAGAGTGGGTATGGCTGTGCGAGCTGGCCACTGGTTCTGTGTTCTCAGGAAATTCTCTAATCATCACTGATTGTGTTGCCCCGGCTAGCAAGCGCAAAGGGGCTCCCCAGCCGTTTAGCACTCGGCAGGTCGTCAGAGGGGTGTAGAAAGAAGCAACTTCTACCTACCATTTTGGCTGAGCTCTGAGTTGCTCAGAGGTTGATATCAGCCAGAGTCTTGCTGCATTCTTCTTCTGGGCTTCAACTTCTTCGCGTGGTTACTCCAACAGGTCCTCACTTCTCTATATTTTCCATTCAAAACTTGTTCATTCACTGGTAACTTTGATCTTTCTGAGAAGAGCTGGCATGTAATTTCCCCAGTCAGCTTGAAAAAAAAAAACTTTTTGTTTTCAGAATGTATACATTTATCACTATACATTTTCTCCTTAGTACTGCTTTTGCTGTATCCCATTAGTTTTGGTATGCTGTGTTGTCATTTTCATTAGTCTGTAAATATTTTCTGATTTCTACTGTGGTTTCTTCTTTAATCAACTGATGGTGTAAGAGTGTGTTTAATTTCCACGATTTTGTCAGTTTTCCAGTTTTACTTCTGTTATTGATTTCTCACTTTAATTCATTGTGTTCAGAAAAGATATTTTGTGTGATAGCTATCTTTTAATTCTCCTGAGACCTAATTTGGGCCTAACATATTTTCTGTCTTGGAAAATATCCCATATACACTTGAGAAGGATGTGTATGCTGTTGTTGGGTAAATATTCTGTATATGTTAGAACAATTTGGTTTATTCTAAGTCCTCTATTTTCCTTACCTATCTTCTGTCTGGTTGTTTTATCCATATTGAAAGTAGGGTATTGAAGTCTTAAACTGTTATTGTAGAATTGCTTATTTCTCCCTTCCATTATGTCAGTTTTTGCTTCAAATATTTTGATGGTTTGTAAGCGTTTATGATTGTTATATCTTCTTACTATATTTAACCCTTCATCAGTATATAATGTCCTTTTATGTCTCTTGTAAACATTTTTATTTAAATCCGATTTTTTCTGATATTAGTATAGCCACCCCTGTTGTCTTTTGACACAACACCCTACTCTCTTGACTTACCTAGCCAGGTTTTAGTGAAAAATCCTGTTAAGTCAGTTTGGTAAGAATCCCTGCAACCTTGAAATCAAATTCGTTTTTTTACTGCCAACCTTTGATAGCTAAGTTCTTGGCCAGCCTTTAACAAGAATCCTTCTAAGCCAACCAGTGATCTCTGACTGCTGTTCAGAAGAAACGAGGGATGGATAATGTAAAAATCTGAATCAATATTTATAATTCTGGGCACATATTGGAATCGGCTAGTAATCTCATATTGGCTTGGTTCCAACAACTGCCCAGCTCACGGAAAGCCTTCTAATTTAGTTTACTTCAGATATTTTTACTTACTTTGCTCTACTCTTGTGGAATATATTGCTGTTGTACTCTCTGTGTAGGAACGTAGGATAAACTTATTCAATGTTTCCTTAAATTAAACACTTACTAATGTCCCAGATATCACCTTTTGTCAGAACTCAGAGTTAGGAATGGCCTTCACCATACTGATGCTTTCTGACTGAGCTCCTCTCTACCCCAAATACAGGGGACCCTAATAATTAGGCAGGAATATCATTACCCCTATTCAGCCTGAAGAAGTTTCAGAAGATGGATCTTCATCCCTTTGCAGCCCTTGGTATTAAGGATTCTCTTATAAAAGTGAGGGGGAAATGTCAGAGGTGTTTGAACCAGAGCAACTCCATCTTAAACAGGAGCTAGGTAAAATAAGGCTGAGATCTACTGGACTGCATTTCTAGAAGGTTAAGGCATTCTAAGTCACAGGATGAGATAGGAAGTCGGCACAAGATACAAGTCCCTGATGAAACAGGTTGCAGCAAAGAAGTCAGCCAAAACCCACCAAAATCAAGATGGTGACAAGAGTGACCTCTGGTTGTCCTCACTACTACACTTCTGCCAGCGCCATGACACTTTACAAATGCCATGGCAACATCAGGAGTTTACCTTATATGGTCTAAAAAGGGGAGGCATGAATAATCCACTCCTTGTTTAGCATATACTCAAGAAATAACCATAAAAAATGGGCAACCAGCATCCGTAGGGATGACTCTTGTCTATGGAGTAGCCATTCTTTTATTCCTCTACTTTATTAATAAACTTGCTTTCTCTTTACTCTGTGTACTCACTCTGAATTCTCTCTTGCATGAGATCCAAGAACCCTCTCTTGGAGTCTGGATCCAGACACCTTTCCTGTAATGACCATGTATGAATTGAAAAAATGATTAGACAGAGTGAAAAACAGATTAAAAAATTAGTTCTTAGTGTATGATTTCAATTTTCTAAAACTCTACAAAATTCAAACTAATCTAAAGTGACAAAAAGTAGGCCAGTGGTTCTCTGGGGGGAGGAGAGTGGACAGGATCTCCATAGTATTACAAGGGATCCCTTGGGAGTGATTTATATGTTATAGGTAGTGATGTTTTCTTGTTAGTTTAGCACTTACTTATTGTTTGTTTGCTTGTTTACTTGCTTTCTGTGTCCCCTACTATAATTGATTATCTGTAGCCAGGGTTGGCAAATTATGGCTCCATGGGCCAAATCTCACTCATAGTCTGTTTATGTATGGCCCACAAGCTAAGAAGTGTTTTTATATTTTTGAAGGGATGTAAAAAAGAAAAAAATGCAACAGTAAGGAACAATATGCAACAGAGACTATGCACCTCATAAAGTCTAAATATTTAATATCTGGCCTGTTACAGAAGAAATTTGCCAATCTCTGCTCTATATGATCAATTATCTCCTATTCTATTCACATATACATGGTAGCCTGTATATTACAAAATAGCTAGAAGAGAGTGTTGGAAATAAATTTTTGGTGCCGCAAAAGAAATAGCACTCGAACATGAATTTTCTCAGCAAGGCAATTTTACTTCTATAGAAGCGTATGTCTCATGGATGGAGCAACGGTGAGAGCACACCCGAACAAGGGAGGGGAAGGGGTTCTTATCCCTCACCACCCCTACTGCTGTGTCATTCCCCTATTGGCTAGGGTCAGACCGCACATCTAAGCTAATTCAGATTGGCTATTTTAAAGAGAACAGAGGTACGAGCCAGAGTGGCAGGATGAGTAGTTTGGTGGGAAGGACAGTTACAGAAAAGGTGACTCAGGATGACTAAGAACAGAGCAGGTGACCAAGGATGACTAAGAACAGAGCAGGTGACCAAGGATGACCAAGATCAGAGCAGGTGAACAAGGATGACCAAGATCAGAGCAGGTGAACAAGGGTGACTAAGATCAGAGCAGGTGATAGAGGGTAGGAGGAGGTTGTTTACTGAAACTAGGGGCAAGGAGACATAAAGAACAAGGAAATTCAACTTTAAAATGAAGAGCAAAGAACAGGGAGCCAAACATATACTGATACATTGGTTCTTTGGAGAGGATCTCAGAACTCATTGTATTTAACAATTTACAGGCTAAAACTTTTGAGGAGGAATTTATGATATCCTACAATTTTCTTCCTTTCAATTTTCATAGTATTTCCTCTTCAAACTTTTTTTAACATATCTTGGCTTTGCTGCTCAACTTAATCCTCTAAAAGAAAAAGCTGATCTGAATAAGGTGAAGGAGAGCTAAGGGAGGTTTTAGTAAATGCTGCATCTATAAGTCTTTGCACTAGCCCGTAGATGCATGGTATGACACAACACTGGACAAGAATGAGTACACCTACTACAGCTGCAAGAGAAGTAAGAATTGAGGCTATGATTCCTTTCCATTTAATGAGCCATTTTTCTAGCCACCCTGTGAAGGGGTCATTCACTCTTGAGTTTTTGGCTAACTCATTGGACAGGGCAGTTAGACCTTGCAATGCCTTTGTTGTACTTCCATCAGGGGGTGGTGTTGTTTGGGATGAAGGTACAACATTGAGTTTTAATCATGATGCAGACTCCTCCTCTTTCTGCTAATATTATGTCTAAGGCTATTCTATTTCCCCAAGCCATCTGGCTAGTAGGCCCTAATTGCTCAGCTATTCCTTTAACAGCATCTCTAGTGTAGTTAATAAACCGCTGTTGGTTGTAATAAATGTAATTTATCCAATCTATGTTTTTTTTCATTGTCACCTACCAAAATATTGACTCAAATCCTGCAGCTATTTGATCTCTGGCTTTAAATTTATCTGGTACTCCTCATGGGACCCCAATTACATCTAAATAAATGCGAGAGTCAGAAGACACATAAAGGGCTTCCCTTGTTTTATGATGTTGTATTTTTCCTCTCTCTGGTTGGTGAAATGCCAGGGTGAAAGGGATAGCCTACTGGACTAGAGTACAAGCGCCACTCCAGTTACTTGGCAGAGAGTCCAGTAAAGGTCCACCACAATACCACCATACATCTGCTCAGGGATGAACAAGGGCTGACTGATTGGTAAGCTCTTGGAAAGTCTTAAGCTCATTGCATCCTTTCAGGTCTCCAAGAAACACCAAGTTTCCTCCCTGTCATGAGAGACAAGAAGTGAAATTAATGTGGGGAGATGGAAGCTGGATGGCCTTCAGGGGCTGACCTGCAGGGTGTTGAACTTCGAGATATAGCAGAGAGAGAACTTGACATGACTTGTTACCCCAGGCTGTGTAATCCTGGAAAAGAGCTACCATGCAGCCCATGCCTGGTCGACTGGAGGACCACCCTAGTGGAAAGGGGTCAATCTGGGCCTCTGGCCTGCCATGCACTCAAGCATAACAATTGCTTTTGTTTCACCTGCAGATGGAATATTTGATCCATTCCAACCAGGCATTTGCATCTTGATATCCTGTCTCTATTGCTAAAGTTTGTTTTAAATCATTTACTTCTACAGTGTCTACTTTGGTCCTATCATTAGATGGAGGAGTAACAACTGTTTCATTGTGAGAGGTTTTGGAAGAAGGCTTAGGGGAAGATGTAGGTGGTGGGGGATCAATGAAACATATTTCAAAGTATCTGATAGGGTCTGTTCCTGAAACCTCATCCCCCATACCATAAAAACCAGCTTAAAGAAGGGAACCAGCTTAGAGGAGGGGAAGACCTTTGAGGGTTTGGGGTAATAACCTGTATTGGATTGCACTGGTTTAGCTGACAGCTAAGTGAAGCTGTTCCTTTAGTAAAATGAATGTATGGCTTTAGGAGATTACAACTACTGGTTGAGGCAGTCCATCCTTGCTCTTTAGTGGTCCACAGAACGTTGGACCAACTGCAGCATAAAAGCTCTATGGGGGACAAGACTCCCAGCTGATGCCGGGGTCCTCATTGAAATCTTCCCAGACTAAATGATCCCAATTCAATAATGTCCAGTCTGAGAAGAGCCAGGAAGGACAGAGGTACTTTTCTGAAGTGGAGAGCTGTCTTTGACTTAAAAAGTCTCCATAGGATCTAACAAGGCAAGCATCAAATTTAATAGTTTGAGGTGAAATTGACTTGGTTACATTAATAACTAGGTGGTCAGCAATAGAGTGAGGAAAGAAGAAGGAGTAACAGAATAGATGAAAGGAAGTTAAATTTTTCTTGGCTTTAGTTTGGTAGGGTTTTCCCCTGGGACTATGGCCCATGACTCTGGAGGGGGTGGCGCTTTCTTGACTCAGGTGTAACAGGTCCATCCTTTTTCTGCTATTCGGACTGCGGTTTCAGTAGTTAGGAGCATTAGGTAAGGTCCTTCCCAGGCCAGTTCCAGCTTTTCCTTCTCTCCAAATTTTGATGGGGACGTGGTCCCCAGGCTGATGTTGGTGTACTGGAAACTCTAGAGGTGGCACCTGTGCTAAAAGACCTTTAGTTCTGAGGGAAGATAAAATGGAAGATAAACCAAGTATATAATTTCTGAGAAACTGATCTTTTGTTTCAAATGTAGGAAGATCAGTAGTAGAATGCAGATAAGGTGATCCATAAAGCATCTCTTAAGGGGATAGGCCTGTGTCTTTTGGGGGAGCAGTTCAGACTCTTAACAGGTTAATAGGCCTTTCTACTTTCCCTAATGAAGATGAGTGCCAGGGAGTATGATAATCCCATGTTACATCCAGTACCTGGGATAATTTCTTAATGACATGTGCCGTGAAATGAGTCCTATTATCTGAATTAATGTTTTCTATTAATCTAAACCTGGGTATAATATTTTCAACTAATGCCTTGACTACATTATTAGCAGTTGTACTTGAAAAGGGAATAGCTTCTACCCAATGCGTAAGGTGATCTACTATTACTAATAAATATTTCAGATGACCAATTTGGAGGCATCTGTATGTAATCAATCTGGATACTTTGGAATGGCCTTAAGCCTGGACTCCTTCCCCCAAAGGGTAATCTTTTACTAAGCAACTGTCTGTAACCTGCTTGGCCAGAGTATAAATTCCTATGCACCCATAAACTCTGAGGACTGCATCACACATGGCTTGGGACCCACAATCGGTCCCTTGATGCAGTTGGAACAAGAACTCCCTTATAAGGGGCTTGGATAACATTTCTCTCTGGTCTAGCAATATCCATTTTCCTTCTAAATTCTCTTTAGCACCTATTTTTATTAGTTTTTAGACCAAAGAAAGCCAAACACCATTTTATATTTGACAATGCTTCCTGTGTGATTTTATACCAGATAAGCTAAATTTCACCTTTATATTAGTGTGCCATTAATGTTAAACTCAATTTTAATAAAACCTTGTAGGCATATTTATCCAATTTTAATGTCTGACCGTAAGGTAAGATTTTTATAGACTCTTTTTAAGCCTTTATAATTTTTGTTAAAGAACAGGTTAGTGCTTTAAGAAAAACCCGTCGTGCTTTTATTTTAATGTCCAGTTTACAGAAAAACTGTACCAGTCAGCCGGAGCTCTTGTTATTTGAGTAACTTTGCAAGGAACTTGGGTACCCTCTTTAGTGAAAAACATAATATTCGGAGACATTTTTGCATACTAGGAATAGGAAAAAGTGTGTGAGAGGATAACCAGAGAATCATATTTTCTGGACAAGGCACACTGTACTCCAACTATAATACACAGTAAATGTACTACTATAAGCAGTAATACATTTAAAAAGTGTGCCATCTGGGTCAAAGAAACCAAAAAAACAAAACACCACAAAACCTGCGTAGGAAATCCATTCTGCTATTTTCTAGCTTTATAATATTGCACCGTATTCTTAATGCTTCTTTATCTTATTTTTATCATATGTAAAATGAAAGGAATGAATATATCCTAGAGATATTTTAAAGCTTAAAAAGATGTAAAACTACTACTACATTTCTTGTTGTTCAATGTCAACTCAGTTGTAATTAGTACTAGTACCACAAGATATCATTTATTTTATGCATAAAATTAGAATATGCAAAAATATTGTAAAATTTTGGAAGTGTTGTATTATTGTAAAAAGTTTTACTATGTTTTTATACTTACTTTTTTTACTTATACTTTTTTGTATTTAATTTTTTTCTTAAATGCTAATGCACATTTGTTTTCTTTTTATTTTGTTATTTCTTAAATAACTCGGAATGCTTTGGCTCAGAAACATGTTTTTCCCTTCACTAATAGGAATTATTGAATCCCTTTAGGAGACTCTAAAGACTGAGTCTGGAAAACAATTGGTTAACATTATACCAGACTGTGACTAGAACCCAGTAAAAAAATATAGAAATAGCCTTGAATGCTATAAAAGAGGAAAAGCCTAAAATAGCCTGTAGTGGTGAATCCCCAAAAGTCTTGGCCTTGTAAGTGATCAAGGAGGGGTAAATTTATGATGAAATCTAAGGTCTTGAAATAGGGTTTTGTCATTTTCAGAGCTTACTTGGGCAATTTAAAAATGAAACGTCAACTGAATTAAAAAGTCCACATAGAAAAAATTATAATATCTACCAAGTACTAATATAAAAATACTCTAAGAAGATCATAAAAATCTAGGGGGGAAATATTTTATACTAAGATTCAGACTCCTACTATCATGAAGATAGGCGGTAGAGAATTATAACTCATCTCTGGTTCCCCAGATTATTTTATCAGTATTAAACAGAAGTTAACATAGGCCAATACATAACACACCAGTAAATAATTTGTTCAGGTGGTTGTTTTTCATGAACAACATATATTAAGCAGCCACTGTGACGAAGGGTTTGTGAAAGTGTTGAATGTAAATGCCTTCTGCTGGTTAGTCATGCCCTTTTACATTTTACTGTATCTTTCACACCATTCATAGACGTGTCTTCATGTGCTGTCAGATATATAGTGCAGTATAAAATGCATTCGTATCTAGATCTATCACATGCCGTATATCACGTATCATATACTTATAAATAGATCTGTTATCTCTGTGGCTTGGAGATATGCACCTATCATTACTCCAAAGTTGGTGTGAGTAGTACTGTTTTCAAAGGGAGAGATAATAGTATATTAACCATTTATTTATAAGGCAATGTCATTTTCTCAATGTCATCAAAGTCTATATCTTAAGTTTTAAAATAAAGAATACAAAGTAGGAAATTAAAAAAAATATACAATGGGGAAAGAATACTTAAAATCACTAAAGTTTATTTCATGAGTTTTTATTATCATTACAGTTTGCTTCGAATCAATCAACTGACCTTTCCCACAGGCCAAGTTGATTTGCTTTAAGATTACAGTGAATCCACTTGTAAGTGTATGGAGACAGGGCTAAAGTGGTAACAGTCTCATAAGTTTACTTTGTTTCTAGGAAAAGAACATTTCTTATGACTACAGAAACCTGACCAGGCTTCTGATACCGACTCTTCAGTTTTGACATAGCTGCCTTCACTTCTTTGTTTCTTAGCATGTAGATTACAGGGTTTAAAATAGATGTGAAGATGGTGTAGAATACAGCAAGAACCAACTGAGTAACTGCTGAAGGGCCACACATAGATGAAAATGCACGGTCCAAAGAATAAAGTGACCACAGTGATGTGAGCAGTCAATGTGGAGCGGGCCTTCACCATGCTTGCAGAGGAGCGATTCCTAACTGTAACAGGTATTACAGTGTAGGAGACAACCAAGAGGAGAAAGGAACTCAGAGAAAGCAAGCCACTACCTGCAACTATTAGTAGGCTGACAACATAAGTGTCTATGCAGGCTAACTTGGTCACTAGAGGAAGGTCACAGAAAAAAACTATCTACCTTATTAGGACCACAAAATAGCAGATTAACAGTGAATGCCAACTGGCTGGTGGTATGGATGAAGCCCACAAACCAGGAAATGAGGACGAGCACAACACATACACAGCAGCTCATGATTGTCATGTAGTGGGGAGGTTTGCATATAGCAACATAACGGTCATAGGCCATGGAAACTAGGAGCACCATTTCACTGCCAGTGAAGAGATGAACAAAGAAAATCTGGGCCAGGCGGGCATCAAAAGAAATAGTCTTGTGCTCAACCAGAAAGTCTGCAATCATTTTAGGGGTAGCAGAAGAGGCAACACATACGTCTATAAATGACAGGTTTGCAAGCAGAAAGTACATGGGGGTGTGAAGGCGGGAATCTGAGGTCACAGTGAGGATGATGAGAAAGTTGCCCAACAGAATTGCTAGATAAAGTAGTGAAAATATAAGAAACAAGAAAGGTTGGAGCTCCCTTGAACTAGACAGTCCCAGCAACACAAATTCTGTCACCCAAGAATGATTTGTCTCATTCATTGAATTTTGGAAGGGACTTAATTTCAGCTACATGAATAGGAGAGAAACAGAGATCAGTTAATGAAGTGAGCATGGGTTTGGTTTTCCAATTACACTTAAACTTTTCAGAATTCCAATTCCTATTCCTATGTATGTGTCTGGGTTTTCATGAGTTATTACAAGTTATACAGCTAAGTGTGGAAGATTGGGTTAAAGGGGAGACTTGTCAAGGAGATGTTCAACCAACTGGGATATCTAAATACATTAATTTAAGAAATAAAATCGACAATTTAAAAATGAATTTGAGCATCTGAAGTTTTTGTGACACTACAGAAATCCAGTCTAAAAGTCTACAGAGACAAAATCTAAACCAATTTTTCTAAAGTAAATGATAGTAAAAATTTTTTGAACATCTGCCACAGAGGAAGATAATTTCACAAACTTGATGACTAAAAAAGTTAGACACAAAAGAGTATACACTGTATTGGTCTATTTAAATGAAGTTCAAAAATGGCAAAACTAAGGTGTAGAAAAACCTCATAGCAGTTATCCTTAAGGGACAGGAAGTGGTCATGGGAGGGGTTTCTGAAGTGCTGGTAATATTCTTTCTTGATGTGGTTGATAGTTACATGGGAGTGTCTACTTTATGAAAACTTACTGAAATATGAACTTTTGCTTTTTTCTCTTTTCTATACATAAGTTGCATAATTATGAAAATTAGAGAGAAAGAGAGACAGCATTAGATTTGTGTAAGAGAGCTCACAGGAGAAATCATTGCCTTAAGTGATTATATCTTATTTCTTCTCTACAGTTAAACATTATGTAAACTAAAGTACAGAACCCTGGCAAAATTGAAAGGCCCCAATATTATTGGAACTCTTTTATGATTCAGCTTTTCATGGAGTTCTACTTTATCATGAAATCTAGCACACTGGTTCCTTTCAATTAATCCCTGAAGGTATGAAGCGTCTTTAAACTTAGCCATTGGTGTTACTAACCATAGACAGTTTATTGAGCTATGATTGATATTTCATTTGATGTGATGTGGCTTAAAAACTTATAAGTTATATTGCTTACTATAAATACTAATATAACTAATGAGTTATATTACTTATTACTAAGGAAATCAGAGCAGGAAAAAAAGATTTTTCTTTTCTACTCAGTTACTCTATATTCTATGTTATCAGAACTTTCTTCCTTTTATGTCATTTTTATTTGTAGAAGCTATTTAGAACTTAGAAAAGTTTTATGGTAAATAAGAAAAAATAAAATGTGAATTTTAAAGGAGCATTACATTATCTGATTTTGAAGAATCTTTCTCTACATCTTAATCAGCTCTTGGGAGAGGATGTCTTTTATTTTACTCATTTCTAACCACTTGCAATTTTTGATATTAATGTCTTCTTAGATCATAGCTGCAAATTGCTAAGTCTCTCTTTGGGTTAGACTGGAGGGTTTATTTATAAGAACAGAACGTGTGATAAATAATTTTAACTCCCAGAAACCAAATTTAGACTCACTTCTGTATTTCAAATCTCCAATTCTCCCAAAAAAATACAAATTTTCTCCCTTATTTGCAAATGATGTGTTCCAAGACCTCCAGTGGATGCTTGAAACCACTGATAGTACTGATTCCTATATAAGCTATATTTTTCCTATACATGCATACCTAAGATAAAGTTTAATTTATAAATCGGGCACAGTGAGAGATGAACAGTAATAACTAACAATAAAATAAGTATAACAAGATACTGAAATAGCATTTATGTGAATGTGTTTCTTTTTTTCCTCTGTCTCGCTCTCAAAATAGGTTAATATTTTTGGACCACAGTTGACCTGAGGTAACTGAAACTGCTGAAAACAAAATCATGGATAAGGGAGGACTCTTGTATTATCACAGATTATCACATATCAAAACTATGGCTCTAGGCTTTTTAGAAGAGTTTAACAAGTGGAGCTTGAAGGTAAAGCAGGCTACCGAAAAAAATTATACAAATCTCTCTTTCTTCTCACTTCCCAGAAGTCCTGACCCTTCAATCCTGTGACGTAAATACTGCATTGAATCCCTAAGGCATGAATAGAAGTAAAATCTAACAAAATCAGCGAATAGGAGTTCATAGGTACTCCATCAGAAAGAGCAAAGCCATAAGCACAAGGAATGAGTGTCCTATGGAGACCCTCCGGGTGCTGCAGCAGAGAGGGGCATCAGGAGGCATTTCTGAGCACAGAAACTTCCTGGTGTCTTTAGGCTAAGACACACAATCCAACTGTGTGAAAGACAGTCATAAGAATCATCCTCCCGATAGCTTTTCTGACTCTTCTGCAGAGCTCTATTGTTCCATTTTCATTGGCTTCTTCAGGTGCTCAGAAAAAGAAAAGACCCTGTTTTTCATGGAGAAAACATTGGGCAAATTGATTCAATCAAGAACTTTCTTAGTATATAAGATGAAAGTGGTGGAACACATGAACTCTGAACCTGTTTCTTACCTAAATCCATTCTTTTTTGGTTCATTTACTTTATATAAATTTAAATGCCTGCTTTTCCCCAGGCACTGTGCTATGCACTGGTGATGAGGCAGTTAGGTTTATAACTTGTCTCCCTAAAAATTATTTGCTAATATTAATAACCCTTTCCTTATTTAGACAAGCTGACGAATTCACTTCCCTTTACCCCTAGTACATTCCCTATTAGATAAAATGGACTGTATTTTTGTTCCCAATAAAATCGCTGTACTGTAGTCAAAACAAAGCTATTATTTTAAAATGTTCTATGTTGTATCATTGGGTAACTGTGTGACGCTGAGCAGTTCCTTTAGCCATTCAGGGATTATTATCATCAAATATTAAATCTTGAGACTATTAACCTCAAAGAGACACTAAAAATATTTCTTAAAAGATTATATAAATGAAAATTCTTTAACCAACTGCAGTGACTAAGTATATGTATGCATTCTTAATAATGTATTATTTTAGATCAGAAGAAGTATTTTCTCATAATTTTACATTATGTGGTCTGACTCACACAAGAATGAGTTTCCAATAAGTAGATGTTTTATGTAAAGGCGTTTTTTAAAAAAAATTCTTGAAAATTTGAAGATGGATTAATGTATGTATACAGGGCTGTGCTCAGCAAATCTCAGTTCCCTCCTATTTTAAATTCTGTCAAATGAATCTTGCCTCAATATTTCTATCTCAGATATTATGACTGATAGATGAAGTGAAATAAATAGGTATCGTTTACAGGGGCCACCAAACTCTACAAGTTCAAATAGGTATCTTTCACAAACTTGCCAATATTGCTGTTCCCCTGACCCCCCTCCCACTCCAAATGCAGATCAGAGAAATAGCAGTCTCTCTATTATAGACTATATTGGAGACAAATGCTGGTGCATGGTCTTCAGAAGGATGCTGACAAAACACTTTTACTTACCTAAGATGAAATGGAAAGTGTGGAGCTATCCTATAATCTATAGTCATTAATGCTTGGGAAGAATTTCGTTGTTACTTCCACATCTCCTAAGAAAACAGAACAATCCCTCAGGAGATAAGTCATAAAGAATTTACTTCTAAACAAGACAGAAGTGGATTCAGGGTGTCTGTAGCTGAGTTGTTTTCAAGGAGGTGAGACAGGTCTGGATGCTGTATCTTAATCTAAGTCTTAGGCAACTAGAGGAGCATTTGGAGCAGTCGGGAATCTGAAAGGAGAAAAAGAGTAGACTGAAAAGAAGAAATGCTGAAAACAAAATCTTCTGCTTCACAATTTTGCAAAGGATTCAGCCTCACTGGATCTATAAAACTGGAGAATGTTTTAGGAAGTACCATCAATAATAGTGATTTTTATATGATTTGGGATCTGTAAAGACTCTGAAGTAGTAAGATATTGCATTATTTTATCAAAAATTTCATCAGGGAAGATTTAGGGTTTTCTTCCTTTCATCTGACTTTCCCTTGATTCAAAGTGTAGGTGACTTTTTACTTGCTTCTGACAGATATATATAATCATTATATAACTAAATCAAACATCTTGTGCAGTAGTGATATAATGAATTTACCATAATAGTAATATTTTAAAATATATTTTAAGGAATTATATATGGGATATGCTTTTGTTCACAAATAGAATATATATCCAGCAAGAAATGTTAAATTTCATTAGTGGTTTATATTACTACTTTCTAGTCATAGATTAACAAGGACCATTCTAAACTATAAGCTTTAAAAACCTGAAGTTCAAATCAATGGATGCTGGCCAAAGACATTATGGACTATCAAAAATGTATTAGCCATCTTGAGTACAATGTACACTACTTGTGTTTGTGGGTGATAGGTGAACTAAAAATCTTATACTTCACTACTATATAATTTAACAGTGTAACCAAAAACTGCTTGTATCCTAAAAGTTATTGAGATAAAAGAATATATTAATTTTTAAAAATTAAATACATGTATTAGCCTAGGATATAGAAAATATATTTTCCAATTCTATCTTTCACTCAATAACTTTATAGTTGTAAGCAAATTACATACCCTCCCAGGTGCTCTGTGTTTCCTCAAAAAAAGAGTAGAATTCCCTCTCCCAAATGCAGTCTCCGGTTTTTGAAAAACATGATCCAAAATGAGTAAGTCAATTCAAAGATAAGAATAATTATAAAATATTATATTGAAATTAAGGTATATCCAATCAAAAGCGTAAAACACCTGGTTTTAGTAAAGTGATGGCAGCAGTCACTCTTCAGAGTTAGGTATTGGGACAATGGTAAATAGGTAAAATGGGCATAGAATATTCAAAGATTAATTTAAAACAATACGGAGGATAATTGACTGTCTCCGGTCTCTGTTCTGTTCTGACTCAGTCTCTGTCCCTGGCCTTAAAATATCAGCACCTACCCAGGAAAACAAAATTCACCAGGAGCCATTGGATGAGGGACAAAGATAGAGAACCCATGTCTTTCCAGACTTCAGTCTTCACCTTTTACACTCTGCAGTATCAGTATATTCAGCACACTGATATAAGAAAAGCCATCACGATTATTACAAGCTCATTAGGAATTTGACGTCACTGGACTGTAGTGACCAAGAGACCCAGAGGAGAGTTGTGATAGCAGAAATACCTTAATCAGGGATAATTACGTGAGACAATTTGTTTGCCCACAATAATTATGGTGCATCACCTTGAGGATTTCACAAATGGAAGAAGCAGCAGGCCTAATGGAAATGCTTTGTTCTGTAAGAGATGTAACACTTTTTTTAAAAAGCAATGAGTAATTTTGTTAGCTAATTCTTTATGCTTCCGAAGAGCTTTAGAAAAGCACTATTGGGAGTGTCAAAAATTGATGGGGAGTCATCATGTGACTGTGCATATTACACGGCAAACACCTTGGCATTTTGACAGCTTCACAAGAGCCATGTGCTTGGTTTCTAGGGCAAGGATTTTAGAGTAAAAAAGTGAAAGCTGCTTTATTAATACAATAGAGATACTGTATCCTACAGAGTAGATTCTAGTAAAGAGACTCCAAATAATTTTGCAAACATTTATACTTCTGAGTTCAAATAAAGAATTTGAGCATTAATGGGACTCTAGGTTCATAATACAAAACTCAAGACTCTAGTACCATACAGTCTAGATGTGTCATGATCAAAACTCCCCTGTGCACCCCTTTACAGATAACCACTTCCCCTCCTCAAACACCTGGAAACCATTCTTCTGTTTTCCATGCCCACAGATGTGCCTTTTCCAGAACATGAGACAAATGAAATTGTACAAAGTGTAGCCTTTTCAACTGTCTTCTTTCATTTAGCAATATACATTCAAGATTCATTCTTGTTGTTGCATGGATTAATAGCTCTTTCTTTGTTATATGGAATAGTATCCCATTGTATTTCCACCACAGTTGGTGTATCCATTTGTATATTGAAGGACTTCTTGGTTGCTTTATCTCTGTTTTTGGTGATTATGAATAAAACTGCTATAAACATTTTTTGTAGGTTTTTATGTTTATGTTATTTTTCAAGTCAGGTGGAGGATTTGATTTGATAAGAAATATTTGATTCTATCTATTTTAAACTCTGAAATTAGGTGCAAACAGATTAGGATTGGTGTGTCTTCATGATTGATTAAGCCCCTTATCATATGACATGCTTCTCTTTACTTTTGATTATATTTTTTCTTCTGAAATCTACAGAGTCAGATATTGATGTGACTGCTTTAGCTCCTTTATAATTACTATTTGCATTGTATTGTATATCTTTGTTCATCTTTTTATGTTTTAAGTAGTCTGTGTCTTTATATTTAAAGTGGATTCAAGGTAGGCAGCAAATAGTTGGCTCTTGCTTGTATTGTTCATTCTAGCAATGTCTGCCTTTTAGTAGACTTCTTATACTATTTACATATAATGTAAATGATATGTTGGGTTTATATCTACTACCTTGCTACTTTTTTTTAATTTGGGACTTCCTTTACTTTCCGTTTTTGTGGTAGAATAATATCAACCATGATATGTCTTGCTTTTGTTTGACTTACAAAGTCTTCATTTCACTTTCATTTTGAAGGATATTTTTCATACTTAAATGATTGTGTTAACTCTGTTGTTTTCATTCAGTTTTTTTAACAATTCGAATCCTGTTTTATAATAAGTATTCAGTTATTCAAATCCTGGTTTTTCAGTATATGGTTGTTCTTTTATCCATGGCTACTGTAAGATATTTTCTGTATGACAAGTTTCCCATATGAATTGTGATATGTCTTCTTGTGATTTTCTTTTGATTTATCTCGCTTGAGGTTGGTAGAACTTCTTGACTTTTTTTATTATAACTTTCAATCAAATTCAGAACATTTTGGTCCCCATTTTATCCTTTCCTCTGGAACTCCAGTTACATATGTGTTAGGCCACTTGGCATTCTCTTGCATATTGCTGTGACTCTGTTCAGTTTTTCCTTTCATATTTTTGTCTCTGTACTTTGGTTTAGAGATTTTCTATTGCTGTGTCTTCTAGTTTACTGATAATTTCCTTTGTGGTGTCTAACATTTTTCACCTCACAAAATCTTGATGTTGTTAATATATTCCATTCCTCTCTTCATTCTGTTTATATATTTGATTTATATACTTGAGCATATTTATGACAGCTCTCTTAAAGTTATTTTATTCTAATTTCCACATCTTGGTAATTTCTGAGCTTATTTGAATCAGTTTCCAATTCTACTCATTACGATGTATATTTTTATGCTTTATTACATTTATCAATGGTGGACACTAAAAATATTTCTGAGTGCTGGATTCTTTTTTTATTCAAAAGTAGTAGTCTTTGTTCAGTCGCAAATTTACTTGTGGGCTAGGCTAATTATGTCATTTTATTTTTAAATATTTTAGGATGGGTTTAGAGTAGGCTTCTCTAAGCTACTTTAACCTTAGTATTAAGGAAGTATCTGGTATTTAAGGAATTGCCCAGGGTCGACTAGGGTCTTGGGTATTTTTATTTTGTTTTATTTTATATTTTATTTTATATTTTATTTTACTTTATATTTTATTTTATTTTATATGTTATGTTATGTTATGTTATGTTATGCTATGTTATGTTATTTTTTATTGAGATGGAGTTTTCACTCTTGTTGCCCAGGCTGGAGTGCAATGGCATGATCTCGGCTCACCGCAACCTCCACCTCCCAGGTTGAACCCATTCTTGGGCCTCAGCCTCCCAAGTAGCTGGGATTACAGGCATCCGCCACCAAGCCTGGCTAATTTTGTATTTTTAGTAGAGACGGGGTTTCTTTATGTTGGTCATGCTGGTCTCGAACTCCCGATCTCAGGTAATCCACCCGCCTCGGCCTCCCAAAGTGCTAGGATTATAGGCATGAGCCACCGCACCCATCCAGTCTTGGGTATTTTTAAAAGACTGTCTTCTCTGGCTGATCAGACATCATACGTCTCCTGAGTAAACTCACACAGTTCAGCTTATAGCTCTACAAAATTTTTCCTTGATTTTAGAAGATTTAGCCTTTGTGTATTCATCTTACTATTCAATAACAACTCGAGTGGGCCCCATAGAAACTTCTGGAGAGTTTTTCTGTTTTTTTTTTTTTTGTTGTTGTTGTTGTTGTTGTCGTCCTGGATGTAGATTTTGGCCATCGCCAGCTCTCTGAACTCCATTTTCTGTTTCTAACTCATCAGGTCAACTGTACTCTGCTTTGAATTGCCTTTGCTGCCCTGAAATGTAGAAAGTACCTCCAAGGAGGAAACTAGGTTGATCATAATATTAATCTTATATTTTATTCCCTCAAGGATCTTAGTCTTGTGTTGCATGTAGACTAATGCTTAAACACAATGTAGTGGTATATTTTATCCAGTTTTCTTGTTGATTATGAAGGGAAATTAAATCCAGTAGTACCTCATGGCTGGAAGTGGAAGTTAATACTGTTTTCTTTTAAAGAAAAAAATCATGAATATTGTTTACTTCTCTTTTAAAATGATTTATAATTCATTTGCCATGAAATTTATCCTTTTAAAGTGTACAATTCAGTAAATTTTATCATGTTAACAAGGTTATGCAGCTATCACTACTGTCTAACTCTAAAACATTTTCCACAACCCCAAAAGAAACCCTGCAACCATTAGCATTTACTTCCCATTCTCCCTAAATGCAGCCTTTGGATACCATTAAACTATTTTCTGACTCTTTGGAATTGCCTATTCTGGACATTTCTAATAAGTGATATGACATAATAATAATGTGTCTGGCTTCCTTAACTTGGCATATTGTTTTTAAGTTTCATCCATGTTATGGCATGTATGAATACTGTATTCCCTCTTATAGCTATGTAATATTTCATTGTAAGGATATAGAAATTTTGTTTATTCATTCATCAGTTGATGGGAATTTAGGTTATTTTCAGTTTTGATTGTCGATAGTACTGCTGCTATGAATACTTGTGTACAAGTTTTTGGATAAACATCTTATTTCTCTGAAATGAAATAAAAACCTATGAACTCTGACTAGAATTGGAATTTCTGGGGCATATGTTTCACTTTTTGGGGAACTATCAAACAGATTTCCAGAGTGGCTATACCAATTTACATTCTTACAAGCAATAGATGAGGAATTTAATTTCTTGACAATTTTGACAGCATTTGTTATCTTCCATTTTTTAAATTACTTACAGCTATCCTAATGGTTGTGAATTGGTATATCATTGTAGTTTAAATTTGCATTTTATTAATGACTAATGGTGTTGAGCAATATTATGTGGTTAAGGTTATGTGCATGTCTTGTTTGGAGAAAAGTTTATTCAAATCCATTGCCCATTTTTAAGTAGGTTATTTGTCTTTAGTTATTATTTTTGAGAGTTCTTTATATATTCTGGATACAAGACCCATGTCAGATATAACTTCACAATTTTTTTTTTCATTTGGTGAGTTTTCTTTGAACTTTCTAGATTGTGTCATTTAAACCTCAACAGTTTTTAATTTTGATAAAATTAAATATCTATTTTTCTTTGGTTACTTGTGTTTCAGGTGTCAAATCAGATAAATTATTGCCTAATCCAAAGTCACAAAGATTTACTTATGTTTTGGTATGCTGTGTTTTCATTTTCATTTTAAAGCATTTTATAATTTGCCTTGTAATTCTTTCTTTGGTCCAATGGATATTAGGAATATGTTGTTGAACTTCCACTATTTGTTAATTTTTCAAGTTTTATTGTGTTATTGATCTCTAATTTGATTCCATTGTAATCAGAAAACATAGTTTGCATGATTCTAATCCTTTTAAATTTAGTGAGACTTGGTTTAGGGCCTAATACATGGTCTATCCTGGAGAATGTTCTATGTGCACTTGAGGAAATTGTATTCTACTGTTGTTTGGTGGAGTGTTTTATAAATACATTAAGTCTAGGTGACTTACAAAGTTTTTCAAGTCTTTTATTTCCTTGCTGATCTTCTATCTTAGTGTTCTACTTAAAAGTATTAAAATTTTTGTCTATTATTGTGAAACTGTCTATTTCTCCCTTGAATTACGTAAGTTTTTTCTTTATGTATTTTAGGACTCTGTTGCCATTTAATGAAATAAATAAACACATACACACATGTGTACAAAATTGTTTAATCTTCTTGATGGGTTTATGCTTGTATCATTACACAATGTCCTTCTCTCCCTATTAAACTATCACAAGGACGAAAAACCAAATACCGCATGTTCTCACTCATAGGTGGGAATTGAACAATGAGAACACATGGACACAGGAAGGGGAACATCACACACTGGGGCCTGTTGTGGGGTGGGGAGAGGGGGGAGGGATAGCATTAGGAGATATACCTAATGTTAAATGATGAGTTAATGGGTGCCAACATGGCACATGTATACATATTTAACCTGCACGTTGTGCACATGTACCCTAAAACTGAAAGTATTATATATATATGTGTATATATATATATATATGTAAAGATGTTTTGTTATAAAGTCCATTTTATCTGATGTTGATATATCCACTCCAACTCTCTTTTGCTTATGGCTGTTGGCATACTGTATATTTTTTTCATGAATCTTCTGTCAACCTATTTGTATGTTTGAATCAAAAGTGAGTTTTTTATAGGCGTCATATAGATAAGTCATGTTTTCAATCCATTCTGCTTATATCTGCCTTTTAATTGAAGTATTTAATCTATTTACATTTAGTCATTAATAATAAGGTAGGGCATCCGCTACTCTGTTATTTGTTTCTATATGTCTTGTATCTTTTCTGTTTTTCTTTCTTATTATAGTCTTCTTTCATGTTAAACATATGTTTGCTAGTATATCGTTTTAATTATCTTGTATTAGTGGTTTCCCTGGGGCTTAGAATTATCACCTTAACTTATAACAATCAAGTTTGGATTAATATCTATTTAATTTCAATAATATTTTTAAAACTTTGCTTCCATATAGCTCTGTTTTTACCCTTTCTCCAGGCTGTTATTGTCATACAAATTACATCTTTATACATGTTGCGCTGAACAACAAGTGGATTTGTAGGTGTTTCTTTGTGAAGTTATCTTCTAAATCAGGTAGGAGAAAAAAGTATTACAAATAAAATACATATTTATGTATTTTACATTTACATATGCATTTACCTTTATTAGTCCTCTTTATTTCTTCATATGTATTCAAGTTACTGTCTAGGACTTTTACTTCAACCTAACGGGCTCTTTTTAGTATTTACTGTTAAGAACCAAACTACTTTTCTTTAATAAATGTTCCCTGGGTTGCTGTAAGCCTTTCCTTAATCTCCGGGATATGGAAACAGTGGCTCTGTAAATTTTTGTCAATTTTTCATTTCTTTATGGAAGAGGGATTTTAGATTAGCTCCTTACTTTATCATTTTTGGTGGCATAACACTCTATTTTGTAGGGTGTTTTTTCTTTTACCATTTTTACTGGATATATATTCAGTAGAAAATAAATCATTCTACCAAAAACACACATGGACTTGTATGCTCATTACTGCACTATTCACAATAGCAAAGACATGGAATCAACCCAGATGTCCATCAGTGGTATAATAGTTTGGATTTATAAAAATGGTAAATATACACCATGGAATACTATGCAGCTATAAAAAAGAATAAAATAATGTTGTTTGCAGCAACATGGGTAGAGCTGAAGGCCATAATCCTAAGCAAATTAACTCAGGAACAGAAAACCAAGTACTGCATGTTCTTACTTATAACTAGGAGTTAAACATTGAGCTCATACAAATATAAATATGGTAACAATAGACACTGTGGACTACTAGAGGGTGAAAAGGGAGCTTGGTTTAAAAACCACCTATCAGGTACTATGCTCACTACCTGTGAGATCCATACTCAGTATGTGAGGTTTAGAGTATGGATCCCATCACATGTGTGAGCATCACACAAGATTCCCCTGTAACAAATCTACACATTTATCCCCTGTATCTAAAATAAAAGTTGAAAAGGAAAAAAAATTTCTAGGGATTTTGATGATCAGATGAATCTGATAACCACTCAACTAGTTGGCCTCTAAAGTCCTTTTGAATTAGATGTGCTGTAAACCTCACCTCCTCACCTCATGTGCTGTGAACCTCACCTCCTTCTACTTTATGTTTACATTTTTGGCTTTTTTGTTAAAATTATTTTTACCTTCAGTGTTGATATTTCAAATAAGTGGAGTAGATAACAGTGTCATTCCTAGATAGCATTGTGTGCTTATGGCTGATATTAAACTTTTCAGCCATATATACTTTTTATATTCTTTATGAAAGTTTTCTTAACAACAATAATTATTATTTTTAAACAGTTTTTGCACCTATTGAAGTAACTATATATATATTATATATACAGTTTTTCTTTTATTCTGTTAATACAGTGAATTGTATTAAATTATTATCAAATGTTCATTCAGTTCATCATCAACATTGCATTGCTGTGTGATCTCAAATGGATACTATTTTATTATTCTATTTTCCTGAATTTGTATTGCTCTGTGTTTAAAGGAATTTTGTATTTTTGTTTTTGAGCGAGATTGGCCTATAATTTTTCCTTCTTATATGACCCTATTCAAATTTTGAAATCAGAATTATTCTAGCTCATTATGTGAGTGGAGCAACGTTTTCTCAGAACGAGGAAACAATGTCAGTCTGTTTCAGATGACACTTTATTAATTTTTTAATTTTAATTTTCAGTTTTTGTGGGTATAGTAGGTGTTCAGATGACACTCTTGCACTGAGAAAATCAACAGTTTATTTTCTCCTTATGACTTGCTTTACCCATTTCTTCATGAGGCTGTATTTTCTACAGTTCATTTCTAATGTACATATATATATATATATGCATTTAATTTTATGTTACAGAATTAGGGAAGAAATTGTTCAAGATAGACTCCTAGAAATACAATTATCAGCTCGTGAATATGGACATAATTTGATGAATACAGCAAATCGCTTTCTAAAAGTTGTTCAGAAATTTTTGACCAAATAGAGCTTCCATGTTTTCAAATTTTCTGTCTTATTTAGTAATATCCTTTTGTTTTACTCTTTATTAATCTAATAGGGGTCCATTTTTATTATCTATTAGATCAATTTTTTTGCTACGTTTGTTTCCTATTTGTATATCTTTAGAAAATATTCTCATTATATTTGACTCACAAAACTTTATAGGTAATAAAATAAGTCTGACAGAGAGGGTTAAGTTCTAAAAACATGTATAATGGGTAAGAGAACATATGCGAATGCATGATGAGATTGATTTAGTTATCTTGCAGTGATATGTAACCAGTAATTACCTTATTATCCTTACAATACTATAAAGTAGATATTATTATAATCCTAACTTTGTGTTAGAAGCAGCTACAATTTAGTGCTAAAGTTAGCATCACAAGGCACACTGGTAGTCTGAAGGTTTGAATGCACAAAGAACATACGTTTAACTGCTATATATTGCTTAAATAAGGATCTGATTGCGGAAAACCTCTATCTAAGGATGTCTACCTGGTCTTTAAAATAAATTTTTATTAGTATTATTACTATTTTAAGAGACAGGGTCTTGCTCTATCACTCAGGCTGTAGTGCAACTATGTGATCATGGCCCACGGCAGCCTTGACCTCCTGGCCTCAAGTGATCCTCCTACCTCTAAAATAACAAAGTTGTGCCCAATTATATTCTCTGCTCTTTCTGAACTATACATCAGCATGCTCACTTTTATCTTGCTACTTCAATCCCATGCTTGTGTTAGCAGTAACAATAATCAGCAATAATTCACTATTTTGTTTTATATTAGGCTCTCACACCCAAACCCCAAGTCCTCATGCTCAAAAACCCAGGTTGCCTTGATTTGGTAATAACTTTAGCCCAGAATCCCTTTATCTCTCTGAATGGCAACATGTATAGTAGCTTTTAAGCTTGATGCGATTAAATTCCACATACCAATTTTGAGATAAATCTCAGGAAAGTAACAAAAGGGTGAAGAGGAGAAGCTTCCAAAACTTTTTAAAAAATAATTTAAAAAAGGGAATCACAGGAGCCTATAAAGGAACTATTTAAATATCATGATACTCCCCAAAGTCTCAGATAGCCAATCTCATGAATTGCAAAAGCCAATTAAAAAACAAACTTCGTTAAGTGAATTCATCTTGCTATGGTAGTTATTAACACTATTTTGGTTGCTTCTCCCCCATATCAAGATGGTAAGAACTTTTAAATTGTTTGCCCATAATTGCAAATGAGAACATGTCATGAGACAGAAATGTAGTGACCTCAAAGTTTGCAGCAACTACATTTACCCTCATTTAATGTTCTGCCTCTATGCTTTCTTTGTCCTTATCTAAAGTGACTGTGCCAGTAAGCACTAGCACACATGCACAGGGCCTGAAGAAAACTAGATCCAAAGAAATATAAATCCAGCAATGGGTCTAAGAAAATTAGAATTTTGTTTTCTCTAATCTTACACTTCTTCCTTTTCTTGAAAATTTTTATGTCAAGGTTTTCAAATTCCATACAACACAATATTTTGCCAAAATTATCCAATATTTTAATTATCACTACACAGTACTTGACCATACAACAGACATAAGTGGGTAAAACTGCCCAGATATAAAAATAGCTTGCTTTGGGATGGTATGGAAACATATCCCATTAGAGCTGTAGAAAGACTTAGGAAATCTACAGAGAAGAGCAGGCGACAAAGACAAAAGTAAATGTTGTGGCACAGAGTGAGTGCCCAGGAAATTTGATGAGCTTAATTGAGGAAAGGAGCCCAATCGTTAGCCCAGACTGATAGACCACGTTTCTTCTTCACATCTTCTGTTTAATTTTCACAGGCATTTTGGTTCTTCTGTTTCCAAATCTAGTCCTCCTTTAGTCTCCCTTAACCCAGGTAACGGCATTTGTATTCCCGCAGTGGCTTCAGCCAGAAACTTCGCTCCTTCCATTTTCTCACTCCCACTTCCATCAAAGCTTTCTATTACAATTTCCCTTGTCTAAACCTTCCCTTTCTTTCTCCTTAAATGTTTCGAAGGGCTTCTAGTAATCTCCAACTCTCTGCACTGATTTTTTTTCCAGTCAATTTCTCCTGAATGCTCAGAGCAGTCTTTAAAAATAAGATAAATCTTTAAAAATAAGATAAATAAGTCAAACAACTTTAAAATGATAAACATGCAGTCATTCCTCTGTATACATGGGTTCTGTGTCTATGGATTCAATCAATCACAGATCAAAACAATTCCACAAATCTTCAAAATCAAAACTGAAATTTGCAACACACCAAGTACTACATTGAATTCACTTAAATGAAGTGATATGTAGACATTGTATTAGATATTATAAGTAATTTAGAGATGATTTAAAAGTATACGGGAGAATGTGCATAGGTTATATGCAAATGCTACACCACTTTATACCAGGGACTGAAGCATCCATGGGTTTTGGTATCTGCGGGGATCTTGGAACCAATTCCCCATAGACACCAAGGGACCATCATAGTCCCCATTGCTCTAGAAATATAATCCAGTCTCCATAATGAGCCCTTGATATCCTGTATTTTACATATTAACCTTCAGCTTCATCTCTTCTCACTCATTGGTCATTCACTAAATTCCTGCTTTCATTTTCTGAAACACATAATCCATTTCCACTTCAGGGAGTTTCCATTTCTCTCTTGCCTGCCTGAATATTGTTTCCTTCGGCTCTTCTATTGTATATCCTTCTCACTGGAATTAAATAAAAGATTATTCATTACACAGAGCAGACAGAGGCTTTTTCTGAGCACCATTCCCCCCTCTTCACTCCTTTGTTTTTTCTCATCTCACATTATTTACTACCTTCGTAACACTCATTAAACTTTTAATTTGCTCATTTGATTTTCTTACATGTTTTTGTTTCTCTCTCCTTCCTGCATCTCCACTCCAAGACTGTGGGACTCATGTGGGGAAAAACTGAGTGTCTTAGGATCACTATCATCACCCCAACACCTGGCCCAGAACCTAGCAAATAGTAGATGCCCACAGAATATTATTGATTCACTGAATAAATGAGTGTACAAGCGGCTGCGAGGTGGTTACTTTTTACCTTTCAAAAATACCATAAAACTCTTTTTTTAAAAAATGAGAATGTTATAATGGGGTCATACATATGTTTTTACTGACACTGGCTTCTTTTACTCAACATAATGCCTTTGAGATTCACCCCAGTTACTCTGTGAATCAATAGTTGGTTCTTTTAAATTGATGAGTGGTATTCTGCACTGACTCTGGACTTGGCCATGTGTCTTGTTCTGCCGAAAGGAATAATAGCACAAGAGAGTTTTGCATTGGGACTGCCCTCTATTGTTACTATTGGAATACTGAGGCCACCGTGGAATTGAGCCTAAGCCAGTCTTTTGGAAGACAAGAAGCAATGATGTCCTGGTAAATGTTTAGGAGCTGTTTCTTGGGGTAAAGGGGACAGAGAAGGCTCTGATATGTAGTATTTTCCAATGTCTGTGGTACAAATACTCCCACTATGGCAGATTTCAAGCCACCAAGTGTATAATAACTGCCTCACAAAACCCCTGATAATGTAAAACAAGCTCTCATTCAGGTATAAGTCAGCTCCAGCTGACGGCAGATGAGAGACCATGTGGAGAGAATTTGGGGCCTGGCTGACAGTAAACCAGCTCATGTTGCTAACCTGGAGGCTACCAGACATATGAGGGTGGTCAGTATAGATTGTCCAGCTCACCCAGACTTACCAGATATCCTAGTAGAGATCAAACATCTTGGCCCAGACCAGAAAAGGTACTCATCTGGTTTGTGAACAAATATAAAATGGTTCCTAGTTTAATTCAATAAATTTTGAGGTGGCTTAATATGGAGCAAAATCTAATGAATACAATTGGCTATCATTTCATTCCATATCACCTATGGGTATCTTGAATATTATAAATAAACATGATAAGTAATTTCTGAAAAAAATGAGTCTGCAAGGCACCACCAAAAGTAGTAAAATTTTTGTTTTACTGAGATAAGTGGCTACGTTGTTGTCATATTGTTAGTGTACTGCTAGGTTCATGTGGAACTTGAATTATTTTTTTTAAACAGTGAAAATATAGGTTGTAATACCAGGAGTAAAAATAAACTGTCGACGCTAGCATCCCATCCTAGTTGATGTTACATTTTTTTCTTTTCATTATATGTTGTTGTGACTATTGTTATAGAAAATTTGACACAAGTTTCCTCTAATAAACTGTATGTTAATACTAGTGGTCAGTGTTGAGAACCAGACCCAAAACTGAAACCAAATATTTGAAATGCAAAGATTTAGAGATGTTCTGCTCCTTTTCTTTTAAGAAAAAACAGAATTTAAATCATCCTGGTGGCACAATAGGAGCTGAGCTAATTTTTTAAATTGAATTTTAATGCCGGATAATTTGCATAGAAATGAACCGAAATAGACCACTCAGAATTAGGTCTCTTCTTGTACAGTTGCACAGTAAGGAGATTTAGCCATTATGGACCTATGTAATGATAAGGGGAAGGAAGCACAGAAAACAGTCTTGATGATCATTCTCACACCCTAGAACAAGATATTTGGATTTTCTTCTTTACATGGGCTCTTAGGATATGTATATATGTACTGTATAAATTCATTTCTTACTTTGTAAAACCAAACCCATTCCCATTAGTATGAATTCCTTCAACTTTCTCTCTTAAGTATCTAACTTTCTTAACACATCGTCTCCCAACTATAAATTCATCTCTTCCCATTTATACCCTAAATTCTTGAAATCAACTATTACATCATGTCAGTTGTCCCCAGGTCATCATTTCCCATTGATTTCTCTTGAAGTTTTCTTTAGTTGTTTGTTTCATTCTCCACCCTTTTCTATTCTAGGCCCCTGTTGGCTCATTATCATGGCTACATTATCTGGGCTTTTTTGCCTCTAGCCTTTATTGAGATTGGAGAATGAAAGGAGCTGGCAGGAGATTAGAGGGAAAAAGGAGAGAAAGGTCTGGGTTTTACTCAGTTTCTCCTCCCTGCCACTTCACTAGAATTCTTCTAGTAATCTATCCTTGAGTATTTATACCTTGTAGGTCCCTTTATGGCTCTAGCTCTCAACAATTTCTAACCCTCTACTTGTCTCTCCAGGCCAAGAGTAATAAAGCTTCCTGCTGGTTCTGGTGGTAGGATGCCTCATTTAATCCTGCCAAGATTTTTATAGATAGTTGATTCTCATATTATATTGAAAACCTTTGCCAAATAGGTTTTATGTTTTCTTCTGTGGCCTTGACTAGTACATTTCTTGACCCATTGTAATGGGTCTGCTTTTTGCTGAACACTTACAAAAATGTGACCCACCAAGCTATTTCACTAAATAAATGGCTTCTGGTTTTAGGGGGAATTTTGTCATTTTCCTGTGAGAAGGTGTTAAAGGTACTTTTTTTTTAATAGCATGCTTTTTTTTTCTGTATATTTTTCTATATATTCAATTACCTACTGAGCATCTCCACTTGTTTTCATATGCACACTTCAAATTCATTATGGACAATATTCAACTTATCTTTCCCTTATGTAACAATTCATAAAGACATTTTTTAAATGAATGAACTCCTGGAGTTGTGTATTGTCTTGCTAGCTCCTCAAGCAAGAAAATTTTGCACCAGTTTTGTTTCTCCCTTACCGTCAAATGTAGTCAAGTAATAGGCATTATCTATATAAACTTTACTTCTGAGTCTGTTCAATTCTATTTTACTATGATCCTCAACTAGTCCAAATTCATTACACACTGGATTGATGCAATAGGTGTCATCAACTTATCTCATTATCTTTATGATTTTTTATTTGTAATACATTTTCTGTAATCAATCAAATTGCTTAGTCTAAATATATAACATTAAACCTCCTAAAATACCTCAATCTTTCCATTGTCCTTTTAGCAAAGTTGAGATTTCTTAGTAAGACTTAACAACATCATTCTAAAATTGATTATTCTACCCAGGCTTATATCTCACTCTCTTTGTTATTAGTGTGAGTAATTCTAGCTAATGTAACAAAATATCATAAAATTTTAGGTACTTAGCCACATGAAATGATATATCTGCTCATGTACCTATGCTCAGTAGTGTTATGGTTGGTGACTGGTCACCCGTCAGAGATTGAGCAACCCAGGTTTCTTCCATCTTTATTTTTGAAAAGTTTTATTTTGCTTTTAATTGTCACATAATAATTGCACATATTTATGGGGCACAGTGTGATGTTTCAATACATGCATATATTCAGTAATGGTAGAATCAGGTTATTCAGCATATTCATTATCTAAAACATTGATCATTAGTTTGTGGTAAGGACTTTTAAAATCCTTTCCTCTAATTATTTTGAAATATGCAATATTAACTATAGTCACCCTGCAGCCAATAGAACAAATAAGTACTTGGGTGATGAAATTATTTTGTGCAACAAACTCCCATGACCCAAGTTTACCTATGTAACAAACCCGCACATGTACCTCTGAACTTAAAATAAAAGTTATTAAAAAAAAGAAATGCTACTGATATTTTTGGTTGATGCTGTATCCTGCAACTTTACTGAATTTATTTATCACTTCTTAGAGCTTTTTGGTTGAACCTTTATATAAAATCTATGTATAAAATCATGAAATAAACAATTTGACTTCCTTCTTTCCAAATAGATCCTTTTTATTTATTTTTCTTGCCTAATTTCTCTGGCTAGAACTTTAGTACTATGTTGAATAAAAGTGGTGAAAATTGGCATCTGTGTCTTGTTTCAGATCTTAGAGGAAAAGCTTTCAACTTTTCTCCAGTTAGCTGTAGTTTATCATTTTTGGCCTTTATTGTGTTGAGGTACATTTTGTTTTAATCAAACAGCATTGTTGAATATTGTCAAATACTTTTTCTGTTTATCAAAGTGATAGATTAGCTTGTGTCCTTGATCCTGCTAATGTGCTATATCACATTTATTGTATTATGTAGGTTGTATTATCTAGAATGAATCCCATTTGATCATGGTGAATGATTTTTTTAATGTGCTGTTGAATTTGGTTTGCTAGTATTTTCTTAAAGATTTTTGCATCTATTTTTATCAGAGATATTGTCCTGTCGTTTCATATTTTGTTGTGTCCTTGACTGTTTTTTTTATCAGTTATGCCAGCATTGTAGAATGAGTTTGGACGAATTCTCTTATCTTCAATTATTTTGAAATAGTTTGAAAAGCATTGATAACATCTTTTAAATGTTTGGTAGATTTCAGTAGTGAAGCCATCATATCTGGAGCTTTTCTTTGATGGGAGACTTTTTATTATAGATTCTATGTTGTTGCTCACTATTGGTCTCTTCAGATTTTCTACTTTTTCATAATTCAATTTTGGTAGGTTGTATATGTATATGTTGGCATGTAGTTGTTCATAATAGTCTCTTATAATCCTTTGTATTGCTGTTACATCAGTTGTAATGTATACTTTTTTATTTCTGATTTTATTTGAACCTTCCATCTACTTTTCTAAGTTAATCTAACCAAAGGTTTGTTTCTGTTCAAGGATTTCTGTATTGTTTTAGTCACTATTCCACTTATATCCACTCTCATTTATTTCTTTTTCTACTAATTTTGTGTTTGTTCTTGTTGTTCTAGTTCCTTGAGGTATGAGGTTAGACTGTTTATTTGAGACTTTTTGTCTTTTATGGTGTAGGAGTTTATTGCTGTAAACTTCCCTCTTGGAACTGCTTTTGCTGTATTCCATAAGTTTTCATATACTGTGTTTCCAATTTTATTTGTCTCATGAAGTGTTTGAATTTTCTTTTTAACTTATTCATTAATCCATTTGTTATAGAGGAGTACGTTGTTAAATTTACATGTATTTAAATGGTTTCTAAAGTTTTTACTGTTAGTGATTTCTAGTTTTATTCCATCGTGGTCAAAAGAGATACTTGATTTTGATTTTTACAGATTTGCTGAGATTTGTTTTGTGGCCTAACATCTGATCTACCCTGAAGACACTTCCATGTGCTGATGAGGAGAATGCATACTCTTCAGCTGTTGAGTGGGATGTTCTGTGAATATCTGGTAGGTCCACATGATCTAGAGTGCGCTTTATATTTGTTGTTTTTTTTTTGCTGAATTTTTGTCTAGATGATCTGTGCTTTGCCAAAAGTGAGATATCGAAGTCCTCTATTATTATTGCGTTAGAGTCTATCTCTCCCTTTACAAATAATATTTGCTTTATATGCCTGGGTGTTTTGGTTTGAGATTCATATATATTTGTAGTTGTTATATCCCCTTACTGAATTGACCTGTTCATCATATCATGACCATCTTTGTCTCTTTTTACAGTTTTTGACTTAAAGTCTATTTTATCTGATCTAAGTATAGCTACTTTTGCTCTCTTTTGATTTCCATTTGCATGGCATATAGTTTTCTCTTCTTTATTTTTAGTCAATATGTGTCCTTACAGGTGAAGTAAGTCTCCTGTAAGCAGTATATAGTTGTATGTTTTTAAAATGCATTCAGCCATCTTTTAATTACAGAATTTAATACACTTATATTGAAGGTTATTATTGATAGTTATGGATTTACTGTTGCCATTTTGTTCATTGTTTTCTGGTTATTTTGTAGGTCTTTGTTTCTTTCTTCCTCTCTTGTGTTTGCTTTTGTGGTTTCATGGTTTTATTCCATTCTCTTTTTCATTTGCATATATGCTGTAACTTTTTTCTTTTTTGTTACTCTGGGGCTTACATAACAAATCTTATAGTTCTAAAGGTTTATTTTAAGCTAATAACAATTTAACTTTGATTGCCTGCAAATATTCTAGACTTTTACCCTCCAACCCAATTTATAATTTTCTTGTCTTAATTCACATCTTTTATATGGTTTATTTCTTAAAAACTTATTGTAGCTATGGTTATTGTTGACCATTTTGACTTTTAACCTTCATACTGTATACCACCACTACAATAATGTAGCACTCTGAATTTAATTATGAGTTTACTTCTACCAGTGAGTTTAAATACTTTCATGGTAGTAATTAACATCCTTTCACCTCATGGTGGCAATTAACATCCTTTGAAGCCGTCTTTTAAGCATTTCTTGTACAGCTGTTCTAGTGGTGATGAATTTCATCAGCTTTTGCTTGTCTGGGAAAGACTTTACTTCTCCTTCATATTTAAAGAATAACTTTGATGAGTATACTGTTCTTGACTAGAAGTTTTATTTTTTTCTCTCAGCACTTTGAATATATTATCCCATTCTTTCCTGGCCTGCAAGTTTGAGAAATATTCTGAGAAATATGCTGATAGTCCGAGCAGCAAGATACAGCCATGAAGTCCCATATAGGGGGATTTCCTCATAAGAAAATGTCTTAGGCTGCAGGAGTTTGTGAGGCTGCTCTGCTAGCTTGGGTACAGCCTCATCACTGGGCATGAGTGCCTGTTCCTTGGGGAACAGGGTGCCACATGGGCTCAGGTGTTAAGGTTACAGCTGTTGTGCTGGTCCTAGGCTCTGAGTAGACGGAGCCAAGATACCACAGTCACTGGGTTGGAAAGATGGAGTGCCTTCTTGGCAGTTTGTTTCCATGGGGTTAGAAGTTGTAGCTGCTCAGCTGCAGAATGGTGCGCTACCATGAGTAGGTGTGGTGTAGTGGCAGTGAAGCCTAGGATATGGGAAGATAGAGTGGCTACTGGCCCCCAAATGAGAAGGCACCCTAGCAGTGGCTTCAGTCTCAAGATGTCATTACACTGCAGCAGCTTCGATAATAGGGCAGGATGAGACACAATGTGAGCTCCTTGTTTGGAGTAACATAGACATGTGAACTCCAGGCAACTCCTCAGGCTGGGCCTAGGACCTGTAAGGACTACAGTGATCACCAGGAGCAAAGATTGTGGGTGTCCACATTTTAATTTGTGTTGCTGAGGGCCTCCTGCATGCCTTTTCTCTGTAAGGAGACTCTGCCCTGGCTCTGACCTCATCCCACTAGGAGAGAAAAGATGGTAAAGGCAGAGTGTTCCATTCCCTTTTTTATATGGCCATCCTGAGTCTCCGTGATCCACATGGTCTCTGCCATTTCCTTGTTGTACTCCAGGGCTCTCTTTCATATATTTTAGTTGAAATGTGGTTATTTATTTGTTTCTTTGGTCCTTTTGTGTGGTGGCCGGGGAAGAGGTTGAGTGTTAGGAACTTCTAGTCAGCTATCTTATTGGTGTCACTTCCTCTTGCATCTTCTTGATTTAAGATTTATTTAGGATCCCAGAGTCTTCTGCATCCTGTTGGCAGACAAAGGACTAAAGAGTTAAGGTAGACTTCATTATTACTATGTTAGTCAAATTATTTCTTTTTGTTGATAAGAATATGATATTTTGTTGGTAAGAATAGGACATATGGCCTTGCTTAGAAGAAAGGTGACTAAGAATTGTAGTTCCGGAAGGGGAGCTATTTTCCAGTAACAGCTCTACACTCTAGAAGAAGATATAAGAAAATTGATGAATACTTAGTTCCCCGTAATTTACTCTGTCTCCTATAATCTGAGCTTTTAATTTCTCCAGTGCAGTGGTTATCTGATTATCCTTTGTAGGTAATTTCCTTTGTAAGTAGATTTCTGTACTAGGGAGAACTTCACTTTTCTTCTTTGTCTACTAACATACTTCAGGCCTCAGATTTTTCTTACCTGCTCTTAAGTCTGTATCAGAGCAATTTAGACTCTATAGCTATTTGTTTAACCTGCCTTTTCCACTAGGACTGGGATATTTTTCATTTTTCTCATCATTAAATTCCCAGTAGTTAGCAGAAATTCTGGATAGAATAAGAACTTTATTAATATTTGTTGAAGAAGTTCATACATCACTTAAGCCTGTTCTTTACGCATTTAATTTTTAGTAAACTCTTTACTGAGGTGTAACAGAAACATAAAAAATCACAAATCATAAGTGTATGTATAGTTTGATGAATGATGAATCACCATTGTATTAGTTTCCTATAGTAACAAATTACTACACACTGGGTGGCTCATAAGAACAGAAACATATTTTCTCTTAGTTATGGAGGACAGAAATTCAAAATCAGTATCACTGGATCAAAATCAAGATGTTAACAGGGCCACACTTCTTTCAGAAACTCTGGAGAAAAATCTGTTTCTTGTCGTTTCCAGCTTCTGGTGTCCCTGAGGATTCCTTGGCTATTGGCCACATCACTCTCACATCTTCAAATCTCTTTGCTCCAACTTTATATCAATCTACCACTTTATGTATAAGGTCTCTCTTAGCCTTCCTCTTACACAGATACATGTGATTGAATTTTAGGCCCAGCTAGATAATCCAGGATGATCTCCAGATTTCAAGATTCATAAATGAAGCACAACAACAAATACCCCTTTTTTCAAATATAAGGTAAAATTTATAAATTTCAGGAATGAAGACATGAATACCTTTTGGGAGACTACCATACCTTCACAGGAACTCAGCCACATGACTATTTAATAGATTGATCTAAAGAACATTACCAGCCCCTAAGTTATTCTTCCTTTTAAACTTTCTTTCAGTTTTTGACTTTGTTAACTGAAGAGTAATTAGTCCCCTGACTTCTAACAAAATGGGTTACATTTGCCATTTTAGAATTTATATAAAGTAATACAGTTTGTTTTAACTATTGTCTGACTTTTTGCTCAGCATACATCTATGTTTTGGTGTACAATTATAGTTCTTTTATTCTCGTTGTTATATGGTCATCTATTTTATTAATATACCAGTATTTAGTCTATTGTTGATGGGCATATGGCTTGTATTACAGTTCTGCTACTAATAGAACTGCTATGAATATTTCATACATGCCTTTTAGTATATATTGTATGTTGGACATACAACTAGGAGAAAATTAGTAGAATTAGTGTGTGGTGGAGTAGTATATGTGTGTTCACTTTTGGTATATTCTTCCAGCTTTCCAAAACGATTGTATAAATGCATGTTTCAGTAATAGTCTGTGAGAGTTTCTGTTGCTCCACATCCTAATTAACATCTAGGAGAGTATTACTTTTTCAGTTTAGCCATTCTGATGTATATAAATAAATATTGCATTAAAATTTCAATATGTATATGAATAATTATTAATACAGTTAAGTAAACTTTCATATGCTTATTGAGCATTTGAATATCTCCTTTTGTAAAGGGCTTATCAAGTTTTTGCCCATTTATCCATTAGTCTGCTTTTTTCTTACTGATTTATGAGCAGACTTTTAGTATTTTCAATATAAAGTTTAAAAGGAGGAATATCTTGGGGGCTGCTTATATGCTTAGTGAATTTCTTTTTCCAAATTATGAGCTGCATTTTCACTCTCATAATGTCTTTAATGATGATTGATAATGTATTTTAATGAAGTCTAGTTTGTTATTTTTTCTTTTAAGTTTAAAATAATTTGTCATATTTAAGAAATCCTTGCATATACAAAAGTCATGAGAACATTCTCCTATATCTCCTATATCATCTTCTAAAAGCTTTATTTTTATTTATATAGAGATATATATTATTCTGAATTATTTTTGTGAATTTTGTGAATTTAGAGCCAAGCTTTTTTGTAGTTGTTTGCTCAAGGTAGGAGTATAAATGCCAAGCATCATATTTTTGTTTCTTCTCTTCATTATCCTATTTCTCATAGATCACGTGACTATATACTTTCTTTTTGTTCCCAGAATCTCTAATGTGTTTCACTAGCATGTTTCTTTTTTCTTTACCAATACAAGATTTCAATATATAGTCTTTTGTTTAACTTTTATTTTTATTTCAGGGGTATATGTGCAAGTTTGTTTTATAGGTAAATTATATGTCACAGATGTTTGTTATACAGATTACTCTGTTACCCAGGTAATGAGCATAGTACTCAATAGGTGGTTTTTGGATTTTCCCCCTTCTGCCACCTTTCTCTCTGTAGTAGGCCCCAGTGTCTATTGTTTTCTTTTTCATGTCCATTCCTACTCAATGTTTAGCTCCCACTTATGAGTGACTACATGTGGTATTTGGTTTTTTGTTTCTGTTTCTGTGTGTCTTTGCTTAGGATAATGGCCTTTAGCTTCACCTATGTTGCTGCAAAGGACATGATATCATTCTTTTTTATGGCTGCATTGTATTCCATGGTGTATATGTATCTTGTTTTCTTCATCCAGTCTACTATTTATGGGCATCTAGGTTAATTCCATGTTTTTGGAAATGCAAAGAGGCAAGAATAGTCAAGAAAGTTTCAAAGGATGACATAGTCTACCATATATGAAGACTTCTTGTGTCTTCTTTCAAAATTTGAAGAAAGTCTTGATATATGTAGTGTATGCCTTCCTTCAGAATTTCTTTGGATATTCTTACCTCTTTGTATTTGCATATAAATTTTAGAATCAGCTTGTCAGTTTGCTCAAATATATTATTAGAAATTTGATTGAGATTGCATTAAATCTATGGATCAATTTGGGAAAAATTAACCATTATCAAACAACATTGCTAAATGCACTAGTTAACTTTAATAGCTTAAAATATTTTCTACATATATACAGATATACAGAAATGTGTGTATATATATATATACAGAAAAAAATGTTTTTCTAAAATTATATTCAACTCTTTCAGTTATTTTTAAATAGACAATGAATTATAGTTAACTATAGTCACCCTATTGTGTTACCGAATACTAGACTTTATTCCTTCTGTCTAACTGTATTTTTGTACCCATTAACCATATCCTCTTTATATCTCCCTCCCCACTACCCTTCCTAATCTCCAGTAGCCATCATTCTACTTTCTCTCTCTATGAGTTCAATTTTTTTAGCTGAGATATGAGTGAGAAATATGAGTGAGAACATGTGATAGTTGTCTTTTCATGCCTGATTTACTTCACTTAACATGATATCCTCCAGTTCCATCCATGCTTTGCAAATAACAGGATTTTATCATTTGTATAGCTGAAAAATATTTCACTGTGTATGTGCACCACAGTTTAATTATCTGTTCGTCCATTGATAGACACTTTGGTTGATTCCATATTTGGCTATTGTGAATAGTGCTGAAATAAACATGAGAGAGCAGATATCTCTTCAATATACTGATTTCCTTTCTTTTGGATATAGACCCAGGAATGAGATTACTGGATTATATAGTAGTACTATTTTTAGTTTTTTAAGGAACTTCCATAATGTTCTCCATAGTGGCTGTACCAGTTTACATTCCCACCAAGAACATACGAAGGTTCCCTTTTATCCACATCCTCACCAACATTAGTTAGGAAAAAAAAAGAAAAAAATACAATGTACGTTTCTTTAGTCAAGCTGTTCAGAAGCTGTCTATTAAGCTGACTTACACAAATATCACATGTTCTCACTCATATTTGGGAGCTAAAAAAATTGAACTCATGGAGAGAATAGAATGGTGGCTGGGAAGGGTAGTGGGGAGGGAGAGATAAAGACGATATGGCTAATGGGTACAAAAATACAGTTAGAAGGAATAAGGTCTAGTATTCGGTAGCACAATAGGGTGACTATAATTAACAATAATTTACTGTATATTTAAAAATAACTGAAAGAGTTGAACTGGAATGCTCCTAACACAAAGAAATGATAAATGCTTGAGGTTATAGATGCCTCAGTTAACCAGATTTGATCATTACACATTGTATGCCTGTATCAAAACATCACATGTACCCCATAATATGTACAAAAAATTTCAACTTTTACGTTATATTGAGAGGGTACATGTACAGGTTTGTTTCATCGGTATATTGCATGATGCTGAAGTTTGAGGTATAAATGATCTCATCACCCAGGTAGTGAGCATAACTGACTGCTAAAATATCACTTACATTTTCTTAGTTTACCTGACAATACTTAAGGTGTTCCTATTGCCCTGTGTAGCTGAGATTATGTCATGAATGTTGTAGATCTATGGTAAAATACTTAAACATACACCTAGTTATGTGCTGCATGTCTTCCTGACTAAATTGGAAGATTCTCCAGACCACTAGATTTTGCCTTCCTTTGCATCCTCCACTACTATTGGCACAAAGTTGGTACATTATTTTTGCTGAAATTGTCATGTTCATAATTAAAAATGTAACTGTTTAAATAAAAAAGATATTGATAAGAAATTCTATAAAGAAAGGTGTATATCAACTTTGATAAGATAAAACTGATGCATGACATAATACTAAAATAAAAATAAGGTAATATAATAAAAAAGGGAATATCAGAATAGTATCAAAATATATAAAATTGAAAGTGTGCTTTCCATCCCTGCTCTTATCTCTCCAGTTTCCCTTGCATGTATGCATACACATGCACAAACATACACGCATCTGAATCTACTTTATTAATTTTATTTAATTTTTATTACCATATCTGTGGTTTCTTTAACCAAATACAAGCAGATTCAAATATAGATTAATACTTTTTGCTTCTTATCATTTAAAATGAGTATTCATTTTACATATCTCAACTTATTTTTTTGTTTACTTAATAGTATGGAAGCTTTGAGTATCAGTACAGAGAGTTCTAATTATTTTTACCATTTCATATTATTTCACTCTATGGATAATTTATTTAATTTGTATCTTATTGATAGTTAATGAAGTTTTCTCCTATTTATTTTATTATAGTGCCACAATAAGTAATAGTGAACATATACCATTTCTTATGTATCAGACGTATTCATAGAATAAATCTTCAGTAATAAGATTTTATTTCAAAAGGTATGCACATTTGTAAATAGAAAATTGCCTTTATAAGTAGTTTAAGGTCTATCTAAATGCCTAAATCTTTAGCTTCATATCTTATCAGTCTCCTAACCAGCATCTTTTTCTTCTAAACTGATGGATGAGTTCCGTTCTCAGAACACATCATGTTGTTTTACCCTCCACATTTTGCATATGCTCTTCCTTTTGCCTAGAATGCTCTCCCCTCAACCCTGCTGTCCTAAGATCCTATTTTAAGATTCTACTAGACTATCACCGCATTCTGTTACATCAATTAACCTTCCTTTATACCTGTCATAATTGGCCAATCCCTCCTCTATATTCCAAAACTAACCTGCAGATACTTCTATCATTGCAGCTCATTTAATATTTCAACAAGTGCACGAGTATCTGTGTATGCCAGGCCTTCTGCTACTTGTTGGCAATAGAGAGTAAATATATATTTCGCTCTACCCTCAAGGAATTCCAGTCTAGAGGGGGGATATAAAGGTATTCAATAAAAAATAGCAAAATCATTTCTAATTATAATTATGCTGGGCACTATTAGGAACATGTATAGAATAGCGAAAGAACATATAATGCCGGAACCTTCCCCGGTTGCTGTGGTCATTGGAAGACTTCTTGGAGAAATTCCATCAAGGTTTAGTCCTGAGGGTACATGTACAGGACATGGGCAGGTTGAGCAAATGGATATCATTATGTAGATATATGGCATTTGGAAAAGGCCCCAACAGCAATGGAGCCTGGCACACTAGAAGACAAGGGAAGTTAGTGTTCAAGGAGGAGAAAAATGCAAAATAAGGCTGTGGAGGTAGGCAGAATCCTACACTGTAGTAATTTGTTGCTTTCTATTTCGCAGCCTCACTGCTATTTTTTCTGTAATCCATAAAATAATGCCCATCACATTATAAACTTTCAGTAATAAATATTTGAGAATAAATAAATATATGATATTCATCAATAGTGGATGAAAATTGTCAAAATTAGTATCAAGTCAGAATACTTCACACCTGGAAAAACAAGTGCTGAGGAGTGCCTCCCTCATGAGGGATATCTAGATCTCTTCGGCAATCCTTCCTGCTCCCCTCCAGGTGTTCTATCATCTTAAGGTCTAGGCTTCCACCAACTGCCACATCAGTGAAAATGCAAGAATTGCAATGTAGAGGAACAGATTTCCATAAACCAATAAGGTCATTTCAGAGTATGGGAGGTAGAGAGACTCTGAGAAGTTGCTTCAAGACATAAGGCGTTGAGGAAAGAAGGTAATAAGAGGGAAAAGAGAGATTTCGGTCTGGAAATTACTTAGGCTAATAGTCCACATAACTCCACATAAGCCAAGTCTCAGTATGTTGGTCAAAACAAGCAAATTCAAAGTTATACAGGAGGGGTGGAAAGAGACAAAAAGAACAAGGATAACTTTTTTTCTGTAGCTCCAATATAGTCTTCAAGTGCAGACTGTATGTTTAGCATCCTTTTATCCACTACAGGGAAAAATAAGATAAAACATCCTAAGCAAATCACCCGAGAAGTCTGTAAAAAGTTCTCACAGCAGAAACTGGATAAAAGTTAAGCAGCTGCTGATAGTCTGCCCCCACTTAATCAATGCTTCCCCATTACCTCTACAATATGCCTAATGTCTTTATTATAGTAGCAACCAAGGCTCTGACCACCTCCTATCAGCACAGATTCTCTTTCCGCTACTACTAACTTAATATCGTGTGCTCCAGAAATAGTAAACCAAATGTAGGTCCTGAATTCATTGGGCATTTTATGCTCCTCTGCCTTTGTCCATGCTGTTCCCTTCCTGGCTTATTTTACTCCAACCTGTCATCCAGATCTCAAATTCAGCACTACCTCTGATCTCCAAGCTTACTCTGCCTTTGCCAGGGACATTTAGACTTGCCTTTTCCTAGGTTCCCATATCACTACATGCAAATTTACACCATGGCAATTATCTTTCCTCTTGTTAGAATATAATCTCTTCAAGGATAGGAAAGTTATGTTATCATTTCTGTTTCCTCAGTACATCTCACAGATTATGATATGTAAAAAGGGCCAAAAAACATTTCTTGGATTATCTTTACTAAGAGTAGCCTAAAAGGCAGAAAATTCAACTTACGACAGTCATCTCCTCCCTACTAATTCTGAGATACTTCACCTAGAGAAAAATCCTATCCTCTCATAATTAGACATATCCTTGGAAGAGCTAGCATAGCTCTTCAGTGTATAATGAAATGCCAATGACTGAAAACAGATTTCTGCTAGAGTACAAACAGAAAACGAATCAGGACACAAGGAAGAGAGGTATAAAACAAGAAGAGGATAAAAGTATAACAGATTCTATGATCCTGCTTGACCTAAAGTCTCATATAGGAATAATTTGTAAAAACATTATATTCCTGGTGATTCAACAAATGCTAATGTTTGTTGAGAGTAAGGCATGAAAGGCTAGGAACAAGGGTGGATTACAGTAAAGTGAGAGTTAGAAATGCAAAAAAGGTTGTAGGCATGGTGGTAGAAAGGGCATGTTCTGTTTTGCACGAGGCTGCTCTATTCATGTAGGCAGAACTGCTGGTGTAATATACATGAATGGAGTGGCCTGGTGCAAAACAAAACAGAGAGATGAGGTCTCTGGTTATAATTCGATCTAAAAGCTGAGCTCCAACTTGGAATTCTGGCCAAATATTGCCGGGCTTATATTTGTTTGTTTCATTTTTCATGAAAATAAATAAATCTGTATTTATTTGTGAAATTTTCCACTATCTAATTTTGGTAATTAACTTGATTTCTTTATAAATCTTTGAGGGAACATGAAACACGTTGGGAATAGAGGACAGTTATGGCTTGCAGCCTGGTAACTTACAAATTCTGCTTACAAGATGATGAGAAAATTAGAATGGAGAAGCTAATTAACATTCCCCAAGCCACAAACCTGGAAAATGGTGAAAAGCTAGATTCAAATCAGGCAATCCAGTTTCAATTACGGTGCTCTTGATCCCCACTCCAGGGATTCTTAGCTCTTTGTGTGTGTTTGTGTGTGTGTGTGTGTGTGTGTGTGTGTGCGCGCGTATACAAATACATCATATATCCCTTTGGAAGTTTGGTGAAGTCTGGACCCTTCTCAGAATAATATCTTGTACACATAAGGTAAAATATACAGGGAATTACAAATGGCCAATAAATATGTGGAAAAAATGCTCAACATCACTTATCATCAGGAAAGTGCAAATCAAAACCACAGTGATAGGCTGTCTCACCCCAGTTAGGATGGCTATTATCAAAAAGACAAAATAATAAATTCTGGTGAGGATGTGGAGAAAAGAGAACTCTTTTTTTTTTTTTTGAGATGGCATCTTGCTCTGTCGCCTAGGCTGGAGTACAGTGGCACCATCTCGGCTCACTGCAAGCTCTGTCTCCGGGGTTCACGCCACTCTCCTGCCTCAGCCTCCCGAGCAGCTGGGACTGCAAGCACCCGCCACCACGCCCGGCTAAGTTTTTGTATTTTTAGTAGAGACAGGGTTTCACCATGTTAGCCAGGATGGTCTCAATCTCCTGACCTCATGATCCACCTGTCTCGGCCTCCCAAAGTGCTGGGATTACAGGCGTGAGCCAGAAAAAGATCTCTTATACACTATTGGTGGGAAAATAAACTAGCACAGCCACTATGAAGAACAATACAGAGTTTCCTTTAAAAACCAAACCAAAAGAAAACAAAAAAACTACAAATAGAACTACATATGATCCATTTATCCCACTACTGGGCATTTATCCAAAGGAAAGAAAATCAGTATATCAAAGAGACATTTGTAGCCTCATATTTATTGCAGCACTATTCACAATAACCAAGACATGGAATCAACCCGTGTCTGACAGCAGATGAAGAGATTTTTTTAATGCAGTACAAATATACAATGGAATATTACTCAGCTATAAAAATAACAATCATGTTATTTGCAACAACATGTATGAGACTGGGGTACATAATGTTAAGTGAAATAAAGCAGGAACAAAAAGCTGTTCATCACATGTTCTCATTCTTATGTGGAAATTTTAAAAAGTTAATCTTGGCCAGGCGCGGTGGCTCACGTCTGTAATCCCAGCACTTTGGGAGGCCGAAGCAGGCGGATCGCCTGTCAGGAGTTTGAGACCAGCCTGGCCGACATGGCGAGTTTCTGTCTCTACTAAAAATACAAAAATTAGCCGGGCATGGTTGCGGATGCCTGCGTTCCCAGCTATTCCGGGAGGCTGAGGCAGGAGAATCGCTTGAACCCCAGAGGCAGAGGTTGCAGTGAGCAGAGATCGTGCTATTGCACTCCAGCCTACGCAACAGGGCGAGATTCCGTCTCAAAAAAAACCAAAAAAAAACCAAAAAAAAAAAACTTGATCTTACAGAAGGAAAAAGCAGAATAGAGATTACTAGAGGCTGAAAAATGTAGAGAAAAAAGGAGAAAAGAGACATTTGTTAAAGGACACAAAATCACAGCTAGATTAGAGACATAAGTTCTTATGTTTTATAGCACTGTAGGATGACTATAGCCAAAAATAATATTTTTTATATTTTCAAATAGCTAGAAGAAAAGATATCAACTATTCCCAACAAAAAATGATAAATATTTGAAATGATGGGTATGCTAACTACCCTGATCTGATCTCTACATATTATATGTATCACATCACTATGTACCACATAAATATGTAGAATTATTGTCAATTAAAAATAAATTAAACTTAAGAATATAAGAACACAAAGAAAATCAATTATACTAAACTGTAGTATTCAAATATTTTTTCAATGGTGATATAGTAATACAAGTGCTTTCTGAACACACTGAATAAGATCTAGTGAGAATCTAATAGCTAAACCAATTTTAAAATAGTAATGTTCCATAAACAAAACTAAAAACAAAAACCACATGATTATCTCAATAGATGCAGAAAAGGCTTTCAATAAAAGTCAGCATTCCTTCATGATAAAAACACTCCACAGACTAGACTTTGAAGGAACATACCTCAAAATATTGAGCCATATATGACAAACCCACAGCCAACATTATACTGAGTTGGTAAAAGCTGGAAGCATTCCACTTGAAAACTGGCACAAGACAAGGATGCCCTCTCTCACCACTCCTATTCAACATAATATTGGAAGTTCTGGCCAGGGCAATTAGGCAAGAGAAAGAAATACAGGGCATTCAGATAGGAAGAGAGGAAGTCAAACTATCCCTATTTGCAGGTGACATGATCCCGTATCTGGAAAACCTCATAATCTCAGCCCAAAAGATTCTTAAGCTGATAAACGACTTTAGCAAAGTCTTGGGATACAAAATCAATGTTCAGAAATCACTAGTATTCCTATACATGAACAACAGTCAGGCTGAGAGCCAAATCAGGAATGAAATTCCATTCACAATTGTCACAAAAAGAATAAAATACCTAGGAATAAAGCTAACTAGGGAGGTGAAATATTTTTACAAGGAGAACTACAAAACACTGCTCAAAGAAACCAGAGATGACACAAACAAATGGAAAAATACTCCATGCTCATGGATAGGAAGAATCAATATCGTTAAAAGGGCCATACTGTCCAACGCAATTTATAGATACAGTGCTATTTCCATCAAACTACCATTGACATTCTTCACAGAACTAGAGAAAACTATTTTAAAATTCATATAGAACCATAAAAGAGACTGAATAATCAAGGCAATCCTAAGCAAAACTAACAAAGATGAAGGCATCATGCTCCCTGAATTCAAACTATGTTACAGGGCTACAGAAACCAAAACAGTTTGGTACTGGCACAAAAATAGACACATAGACTAAGAAACAGAATAGAGAACCCAGAAATAAGACCACACACCTACAACTATCTGATATTTGACAAACCTGACAAAAACAAGCAATGGAAAATGAATTCTCCATTCAATAAATGGTGTTGGGATAACTGGCTAGCCATTGTCTTAGTAGCCTAGACAACTGCCTTGTCTAGGGAGATGGCAGCAGAGATGAAGAGACATAAATTAAGTCAATATATATTTTTAAAATAGGAGGACTATTTAGTGGATTGTATGGAGTAGTGGATGAGAAAAAAGGGGAATCAAAATTGTGAATGTATTAATAGCTAACTATTTATTCGACTGCATCCATTTTTCCTCTCATTCTACCTCCAATTTCTTCTCTTTGTACCTCTGATTCATCTTCCTTCTTTGATGACAAGGCCTCTAAAGTGAGTCACCTAAACTGCAGTCTGAGGAGGAGTCAAGGGTACTGCAAATGTGAGAGCCATATTCAGATACTGGCATGTGGAACAAGTTGAAGAATGGCTAATCTGACGTGCTGTATTTATCCAGAAATTTTAACTAGGCTCCTTGAGTAAGGCTTTGAGGGCACAGTTCAGGACTTAGCTGATTCCCCCCAGATGAGCTCTTCTACCAGAAATTCCCCAGTAGAGGTTATTTATTCTCCAGCTTTAGGGCTTTTATTAGATGAAATGTCTTACTTCATGCTTTAATTTTATGGTTCTATTTTTAACAATTTCCTGAACAGTACATTCTACTATGTCTCAAAATAAACAATTTGTTATATTTTTATAAATCTGGACAAAGTCTGCCTTGTTTATTAACGTGTTTTTAAAAAATTCAATAGATAACTATTAAGTCATTTACTTCTCAGTTAATTTATAGAAGACAGCATTTCCATTACTATCTTTTGAATAGGTAAGAGATGAAGGACAAAATACTTCAGACTTTTAAACTATGTTTATTTTATTTAAAATCATTGCTGTGAAAAAAAAACAAAAAACAAAAAATAAGACATTGACCTGTTGAACATAGTGTATTTATTATTTTTCCCTTTATGCAATCTTGGCATATTCTTCAATTCAAAATAAGAAACCCCAAAAGTATATAATACTTCTTTGGAAAAATATGCAAAGGCCAACACATACAAAGGACAATGCTAGCTACAGAAATGCATCAAAGACTAATAATAATTGACAAAAATCCAGTATTTTAACAATAATTAATACTAGGTAAATTGATACATCCTATTACAGTATGAAATTCTGCCATTTAATTTCAAGTAAGAACCCTTATTTCCATTCTAGTACCTGCTGTCTTATGCATGTTTAACACAACAGCAACAATAATATAAGTAGTATATATTAAAGCATTAATGAACACCAAGCATTATTAAATATATTACATGTATTTTTGCTTAATTTTCACAACATTACTAATGGTTAAATATTATTACATTTTGTAGGTAAAAAAACTGAGGCTTAGAAACATTGAAAAAAACTTGCTCAACGTTGCAAAACAAGAAATTTGTGACACTGGAATTGACATCTACAAGGGACTGATGTAACTAATTGCTGGATACATGTCCCTCAAAGACACAGAAACAGATCTTGTATTCTAGTGGATCTCCGGCACCCAGTGAGGGCCTGAAACAGAGTACATGTCCAACAAATAATTATTGAAGTAAAGATTGACATTTCAGGAGCAGAGATTAATATTCAAAAACAAAGATGAGAATTTTGGCAGAAAAGTCAAAATGAGGTAAAAGTACATTTCCACCTTAACCTTTTTTTAATTTGCTTAGCTGACATAAGGAAGAGTTTATAATTTGTTTTTTTTTTAAATTTTATTATTATTATACTTTAAGTTTTAGGGTACATGTGCACAATGTGCAGGTTTGTTACATATGTATACATGTGCCATGCTGGTGTGCTGCACCCATTAACTCCTCATTTAGCATTAGGTATATCTCCTAATGCTATCCCTCCCCCCTCCCCCACCCCACAACAGTCCCCAGAGTGTGATGTTCCCCTTCCTGTGTCCATGTGTTCTCATTGTTCAGTTCCCACCTATGAGTGAGAATATGCAGTGTTTGGTTTTTTGTCCTTGCGATAGTTTACTGAGAATGATGATTTCCAATTTCATCCATGTCCCTACAAAGGACATGAACTCATCATTTTTTATGGCTGCGTAGTATTCCATGGTGTATATGTGCCACATTTTCTTAATCCAGTCTATCATTGTTGGACATTTGGGTTGGTTCCAAGTCTTTGCTATTGTGAATAGTGCCGCAATAAACATGTGTGTGCATGTGTCTTTATAGCAGCATGATTTATAGTCCTTTGGGTATATACCCAGTAATGGGATGGCTGGGTCAAATGCTATTTCTAGTTCTATATCCCTGAGGAATCACCACACTGACTTCCACAATGGTTGAACTAGTTTACAGTCCCACCAACAGTGTAAAAGTGTTCCTATTTCTCCACATCCTCTCCAGCATCTGTTGTTTCCTGACTTTTTAATGATTGCCATTCTAACTGGTGTGACCTGGTATCTCACTGTGGTTTTGATTTGCATTTCTCTGATGGCCAGTGATGGTGAGCATTTTTTCATGTGTTTTTTGGCTGCATAAATGTCTTCTTTTGAGAAGTGTCTGTTCATGTCCTTTGCCCACTTTTTGATGGGGTTGTTTGTTTTTTTCTTGTAAATTTGTTTGAGTTCATTGTAGATTCTGGATATTAGTCCTTTGTCAGATGAGTAGGTTGCAAAAATTTTCTCCATTTTGTAGGTTGCCTGTTCACTCTGATGGTAGTTTCTTTTGCTGTGCAGAAGCTCTTTAGTTTAATTAGATCCCAGAAACCAATGAGAGCAGAGACACAACATACCAGAATCTCTGGGACACATTCAAAGCAGTGTGTAGAGGGAAATTTATAGTACTAAATGCCCACAAGAGAAAGCAGGAAAGATCCAAAATTGACACCCTAACATCATAATTAAAAGAATTAGAAAAGCAAGAGCAAATACATTCAAAAGCTAGCAGAAGGCAAGAAATAACTAAAATCAGAGCAGAACTGAAGGAAATAGAGACACAAAAAGCCCTTCAAAAAATTAATGAAACCAGGAGCTGGTTTTTTGAAGGATCAACAAAATTGATAGACCACTAGCAAGACTAATAAGAAAAGAGAGAAGAATCAAATAGACGCAATACAAAATGATGAAGGGGATATCACCACTGATCCCACAGAAATACAAACTACCATCAGAGACTACTACAAACACCTCTACGCAAATAAACTAGACAATCTAGAATAAATGGATAAATTCCTCAACACAAACACCCCCCCAAGACTAAACCAGGAAGATGTTGAATCTCTGAATAGACCAATAACAGGCTCTGAAATTGTGGCATTAATCAATAGCTTACCAACCAAAAAGAGTCCAGGACCAGATGGATTCACAGCTGAATTCTACCAGAGGTACAAGGAGGAACTGGTACCATTCCTTCTCAAACTATTCCAATCAATAGAAAAAGAGGGAATCTTCCCTAACTCATTTTATGAGGCCAGCATCATCCTGATACCAAAGTCTGGCAGAGACATATCCAAAAAAGGGAATTTTAGATCAATATCCTTGATGAACATTGATGCAAAAATCCTCAATAAAATACTGGCAAAACGAATCCAGCAGCACATCAAACAGCTTATCCACCATGATCAAGTGGGCTTCATCCCTGGAATGCAAGGCTGGTTCAATATACACAAATCAATAAATGTAATCCAGCATATAAACAGAACCAAAGACAAAAACCACATGATTATGTCAATAGATGCAGAAAAGGCCTTTGACAAAATTCAACAATGCTTCATGCTAAAAACTCTCAATAAATTAGGTATTGATGGGACATATCTCAAAATAATAAGAGCTATCTATGACAAACCCACAGCCAATATCATACTGAATGGGCAAAAACTGGAAGCATTCCCTTTGAAAACTGGCACAAGACAGGGATGCCCTCTCTTACCACTCCTATTCAGCATAGTGTTGGAAATTCTGGCCAGGGCAATTAGGCAGGAGAAGGAAATAAAGGGTATTCAATTAGGAAAAGAGGAAGTCAAGTTGTCCCTGTTTGCAGATGACATGATTGTATATCTAGAAAACCCCATTGTCTCAGAACAAAATCTTCTTAAGCTGATAAGCAACTTCAGTAAAGTCTCAGGATACAAAATCAATGTACAAAATTCACAAGCATTCTTATACACCAATAACACACAGAGAGCCAAATCATGAGTGAACTCCCATTCACAATTGCTTCAAAGAGAATAAAATATCTGGGAATCCAACTTACAAGGGACGTGAAGGACCTCTTCAAGGAGAACTACAAACCACTGCTCAAGGAAATAAAAGAGGATACAAACAAATGGAAGAACATTCCATGCTCATGGGTAGGAAGAATCAATATCGTGAAAATGGCCATACTGCCCAAGGTAATTTATAGATTCAATGCCATCCCCATCAAGCTACCAATGACTTTCTTCACAGAATTGGAAAAAACTACTTTAAAGTTCATATGGAACCAAAAAAGAGCCCGCATCACCCAGTCAATCCTAAGCCAAAAGAACAAAGCTGGAGGCATCATGCTACCTGACTTCAAACAATACTACAAGGCTACAGTCACCAAAAGAGCATGGTAGTGGTACCAAAACAGAGATATAGATCAATGGAACAGAACACAGCCCTCAGAAATAACGCCGCATATCTACAACTATCTGATCTTTGACAAACCTGAGAAAAATAAGCAATGAGGAAAGGATTCCCTATTTAATAAATGGTGCTGGGAAAACTGGCTAGCCATATGTAGAAAGCTGAAACTGGATCCCTTCCTTACACCTTATACAAAAATCAATTTAAGATGGATTAAAGACTTAAACGTTCGACCTGAAACCATAAAAACCCTAGAAGAAAACCTAGGCATCACCATTCAGGACATAGGCATGGGCAAGGACTTTATGTCTATAATTTGTTAAAATGAATTAGTGTTTCAAATTTAAAATGTGGTTTTCTATCTAGCTCCAACACTACATTTCTTCATAACCTTCTGCACATTATTTAATGTTAAATATTTGGATTGGAGGTTGTGTTGAAGCATGTTTTACAATTATCTTGGACTTTTAATTGGCAAAACTATTAATGCCATTTCTTTCTTTGCAAGGCAAAGTCATGTTTTTCTTATGCTACTCGCTGTTCAAATCTATGATGACTGATTGCTTCCGGAACTCTTTTTATATACGTCAGTCATTTTAAGTAGACACATTTTTATCAGTATATCAAAATACCATGCAGTCTAACCTAGTTTTGTCACCCCAACCATATTAGTAATGAAAAACTGGAAAACGTTCTATTCGTTTTTCTGTCATATGTCTTAACAAGCTGCAGTCTTAGAGACATGCTAAAACTAGAATATCGAATTTAACCTGCTAGTGACTTTTTTTGAAAGAAGTTATTCTTCAAAGGCATACTACTTTAATATAAGATGTATTTTGGGAAGAAGTTTTAGGGAAATAGAAAGGACATTTTTAGAACCCATTCTGTATTACTTTCCATAAAGCAGTCATGACAAATATTTAATTTACCTTTTACAATATTTTTAGAGATGAAAAAGGGAGAGAGGTAAAGTGAATCCCCAGGGATAATACAACTAGGAAATGACAGAATCAAGATTTAATTCCAGGGTCCATGTTTGTCTACAGAAATGTCTTTGCCCCTTACAGTGATTCAGCCTTAAATCTGTCCTGTGAATTCTCTGGCCCTTCAATACTTCAGCTGTTAGGAAATTGGACTGGCTGGCTGATTTCCAAAGACTCTCTTGTAATAAAAAATCTATTTAACATGATCAATAATATACCAAATTAGGGAGAATCATGCTATGTATTTCTTAAATTCTTTTTTTCCTTTCTTTCCATAGGTTATATTATGTTGAAAATTAGACACAAAGCTTCTTCTAAGACTAATAATATGCTGCAATATTTATTTTGGAAATGAAAAACTTATGATTAATTTAATAGCTAATATTTTTCCCAAATATTGAGTCTTGGTAGTAAATAAATTCATCATACTTATAATTTTCAGCCCGATTTTGAAAGCCAGTCAGATTTGAGTAGTTTACTGTCTATGATTTAAACTTTACAAATTATTATTTGATTATTTACTATATTAATTATGAAGTGTGATAGTGGTATAAACACCTATTAAGAAACTGTATTGTTAAATTTCTGAATCTTTGCACTGTTCTCTTATTTTCAGAGTTGACACAGAACTCAAACAACTGAACCCCTTAAATCAAGATTGTTGAACATTAACTAAAAGAATCTCTTCACAGTATAAATTTTCCCATAAAACTATTTCCAGTGTTATACTTGTTTTGTCCTACACTGCTAATTATACTTCTAAATTAATCTAAACACCATCAGAGTACCACAAGGCTGTACAGAATGGGAGTATTCTGGATTAGAAAACAGGAGATTCATATTTTATCTCAGGTTTCTTTAATTAGTCTTAATCCAAGGTATGTTTGTAGGATCCAGAGGTCTATGAAGTCCTGAATTTATGTTCACAATTTTGATGATATGTTCATTTTTCTATGAAAATCACCTTTACATTTCACCAGATTATCAAATAGACCCATAACTCAAAAGGTTTGTAAACACCGCGCTAACTTTTCGTCAAGATGTCGCACATTTCTTACCCCTGACTTCTTTTCATAAATTTAAACTAAATTATTTGAAAGGTAAATTCTAAGTTTAATTTTTTGATTGCTCTAAGAACATAACTGTTGATATTATATCTCACAAAGGAGATCGCTATTGATTGCATGAAGTATCACGGAGCAGTTTTCCCAAGACTGAAATACTGAATATTCAGTTTCTTCTTCATTGCTGTCTTCACTTCCTGGTTTCTCAAAGTATAGATAAGTGGATTCAGAAAGGGAGTGAAGATGGTATAGAAAACAGAGAGAATTTTGTCTACCAGGAAGTTTGTGGAAGGCCACACATAAATGAAAATACAGGGCCCAAAGAACATTAACACAACAATAAAATGTGCTGTACAGGTAGAAAGAGCCTTGGAGGATCCTGTGGAGTAGTCCCTGACAATATTAAGAACAATGATGTAGGAGGTGAGCAAAAGCAGAAAACTTATAAGAGCAATCACACCACTGGTTGAAATCATGGAGGTCCCAAGAACATAAATATCTATACAAGCTAACTGGATGACCAAAGGAAGATCACAGAAAAAACTGTCTACAACATTGGGAACACAGAAGGGCAAATAGAGGGAAAAACTAATTGGCTCATTGTATGTAGAAAGCCCACTGTCCAACAAGAAACTGCCACAAGCTCAACACACACTCTTTGGCTCATAATTGTTGAATAGTGGAGAGGTTTACATATGGCAATATACCTGTTAAAAGACATGGAGATCAGCAGCACAATCTCAGTCCCATTGAAGAGGTGTAAAAAAAAGAGAAATGCAGCCTTCAAAAGAGATGGTCTTACGCAGAGCAAAAAAGTCCATAATCATCTTTGGTGTGGCAAAGGAGGACAGGCACATGTCAGTGAGACAGGTTGCTGAGCAGGAAGTACATGCGAGAGTGAAGGTGTGAGGTGGATAGGACAGTGAGCAAAATCAGGTAGTTGCCCAACATGGTCATTAAATAGAAGACAGAAAACACCACAAAAAAGAATATCTGGAGTTCAGGAGAATCAGTAAGTCCAAGTAACAGGAATTCAGTTACTCTGGAATAGTTGAACCCCTCCATTCATCTGCAGACTCGGCTTTATAATTGTAAAAGGAACAAAATTACAGAGTTTGAAAATGTGATATTTCTACAACCACATATTAACTTATCATTCGCTTAAAGATTGATTACTAGAATCCAACTAAAAATTCTCAGGGTAAACATTTTTTGGGGGAATCACTTAACAGTTGCTACCAGATATAATCTGAAAAGTTTAACCTCTTGGTTTTGACTAGCATTAGTACACATTGAGCTGTAGTCATCACATGCCCATACAATTATACACCTATCTGAATACTACTTAACGAGTTATGTAATACACATTTATTGAGGCAGATTACATTACATTTGTGTGCTCTACTGAATAAGGCATGTAAATAAAACTAAAAATAAAATAAGTGTTGAACTCTCAAAGGTTTCTCTTACACACAAAAATGTGAATATTTTGAGTCAACTATTGTTAAACACTATACTTAACTAAGACTTTAATGATTTCAGAAGATCCATTTAATATCTTATGAGGGTGATAAATTATTTAATTTTTAATTTCTTAATTCCATAAGACAACTGATAACCAAAAGGCATTCTTGTAACCTACAAGAGTTATTCTCCACTTTTGGTAATTTATTATTTCATAGAAACATGTTTTAAAAAGAGAATCTCCCTCATTTAATTCTCTTCATTCTACCCAAAGCTATATTTTAAACTAGAAAAAACAAACAAAAAAGATACATTAAGAACTCAGAATTATTTTTCAAAATTAATTTTTTCATTTACAGTGCTTCCCAAGTTCTAGAAATTTTATTTCCTATGGAATATCAATGTCTTTACCAAACAGTCAAAAGTGTGGTACAAAACAAGTGAAACTTAGTCCTAGTAAATGAAAGCTAATTTTGTGACCAGGTAGGGTTTACTTTGCCAGCCACCTAATGAAATTTAAGCCTTTGACTACAGAAATTTTAGCTGCGTAACTGGAAATTTGTCCAGGTTACTGGAAAATTTGATGAGACCAAAATTAATTAAGTAAAAAAATATAGTGTTAGATCAGGCATTTATAAATCTATATGCATCTAAATCTTTTTTTTAGTTAAATTGCTTTTTCCACATGTAAAACTACATGAATTCCCTTGTTATATTACACATTTGAATATTTCACTTTATATATTTGAATATTTATCTAGTTTTGATAATAATTTAATTATAATAGATAATGCAATTTTATCTAATCCTGTATTCTAACTTATCCGTCTTTGAAAATGCAATATTTCATTCCTTCATCAATAAAAGTTTACAAGGTACACTAAAAAAGATTTCATTATGTCAGTGAAACACGGTGGACGAATGTCAAAAATTTTAAAATATCAGTATACTAATATTTAAGTTATAGTCAATATTAATATGCTTAGAAAAGAATAAAATCATTGTTACAAACTCAAAGAATGAACAAATGGAAAAAGAGTCAAAAATGGGCCAGGCACAGTGGCTCATACCTGTAATCTAACATTGTGGGAGGCTGAGGCAGGCGGATGGTTTGAGCGCAGGAGTTCAAGACCAGCCTGGTCAACAATGGTGAAACCCTTTCTCTACTAAAAATACAAAAATTAGCCATGTGTGGTGATGGACACCTGTAATCCCGGCACCTGTAATCCCAGCTACCTGGGAGGCTGAGGCAGGAGAATTGCTTGAACCCAGGAGACGGAGATTGCAGTGAGCAGAGATCACACCACTCACTCCAACCTGGGAGACAGAGCAAGACTCCATCTCAAAAATAAAAATACAAATAAATGTTACCCTCAGCAATATTTTTCCTTTAGATGACCTCATGTTTTCCCATGTGGAGGAAAATCTGGTTACATCTCCATTTATTTGCACATATTTAAATTGTTTTGTCAATATTGAAAAATTATTTTGGCCGGGTGCAGTGGCTCACACCTATAATCCCAGCACTTTGAGAGGCCGAGGTGGGTGGATCATGAGGTCAGGAGTTCAAGACCATCCTGGCCAACATAGTGAAATCCCATCTCTACTGAAAATAAAAAAATTTGCTGGGAGTGGTGGCACATGCCTATATTCCCAGCTACTTGGGAGGCTGAGGCAGGAGAGTTGTTTGAACCTGGGAGGCAGAAGTTGCAGTGAGCTGAGATGGTGCCATTGCACTCCAGCCTGGATGACAGAGCTAGACTCCATCTCAAAAAAAAAAAAAAAATTATTTTTAAATTTTGTCATGGAATGATATTTGAGAATTCTTAAAAGGAGTCTATTGCCCGGTAGTTAAGAGTAGTTACGGTATTCTTGACTTCACTTATGTCTCAGTAGCCTAAGATTTGACCTCTACTTGTGAGAATTATATTAGATGGTCTATGTAAAGCTTGAAGCATATTTTCTGGGCAAAATTTAAGGAATTTTCTAGGTTTCAAAATCCAAATTTAACAATGCTGTTCAGAAATAATCAGTGTGTTTTATTATTAATAACATATGCAATAAAAATTCTAATCTATTTAACTTCAGGGATTTAGAAAAAGACCATGTACTACCAAAATAATTTCATCTGTTTGAAATTGCATTTTTCATATGAAAATGGCACAAGTTCCTTTTATATTAAATGCATTGAAAACCCTCAGCTTCACACATTTGAATATTTCTATTTTACTGACAATTTATTTACTATTGGGAACTACTCATATTGATTTAAACATATACATAAGTTTATATTTACATTTTTTTCTCCTTTTCATCACTAGAATGTTTTAATTCCTATTTAATGGAACCATTCATTTTTATGTCTTTAAGTTATATATAATTTTTTCTTTACTATTCCTCCATTGTTTCTGTTTTATGTAATTATTAAATAAATGTCAATTGTTTTGCTATCTGAAGAATGCAAACCACAACTGCTTCTGAAGACCCTATCATATCTAGCTTTTAACCTACGAGTTATGCACCTAGCATCAAAAACACCATTTCCTCCGAGATTCACAAGCCTACTGAAATCACCATAGTTCTTTAGTAAGCATCAGAAGCCTGTAGTATGGATGTATATTTTTCTCCTGTCTTTATTATAAAACCCCTTAGAAAGCAGTGACATTTACTAGATCAAGGATTAAACACTATAATCTACTTGCAGTGGGAGTCATTAAAATGTTGACCCAACTTTTCACAGAGTTGCAACAAGAAATGTGAAGTGTGTCTTTGCTATTTAAAGTGGGAATGCACACCTGTGATGTAGCAATGTTCATTGGAGAAAAGCACAACTGGGACTGGCCTAGGAGAAGAAAACATTGAAGCAGTCAATTACAGAGCATATGGGGAACAAAAATTACTTATTTAGTTATGGAAATATTCCCATATTTATGACCCAGTTTTCAAAATACAACAATTGGAAAATTATTCTTTTAGGCTAAGGCAATTTGTCTCCAGCAGATACTTGCTTACTGGAAGTTGCGTATTAAAGGAGGTATCATGCATTAAAGTTTCTGACAATACATTAAAAATTAGCACAAACTAATACTGATAGCTGTTTCGAGGGATAGGTGAATCATAGAAAGGAGGGAGACGTTGGAAAGTCCAACATAGCCAGGAGGAGAGAAGAGAGGTAGTATGGAGTACCTTAGACGAATAGTGTAAAAATTAAATTATAGAAATAAACTTTAAACATTCAGTTCAATGCTTACTACAAGGAAAGTACTTAATAAAATATAGTAGAAATAATAGCAGGGATGTTTGTAATAATTATCATTATTTTTGAAGTGTTCATAATGGATTATCCAGGAAGACACAGATGTGGATACACAACCCAAAACCATAAGCCAAGGGTCTTGCCATATTTACCTGCAGGTCAATCATTTATCTGTGGCTTGCTCTCTAAGCACGACTTGTTTCCCAAATACCTGAAAGACTGAACTGTTCACAACTGTCATATCCATCCTACATTCCCCACAGGTCTGGCAATAGACCCCAAGAAAATCTTCCCTAGCTGACCACATTTCTAGCACTCTTTGAAATAAGGAAACAAATTTAGTTTTAAGATGTTTTTTCTTCTACGAAGAAAAAGGAAACGACTTTTTAAAAACTTAACAAAACTGGTATAAAGATTTAATAGTTTTCTAGTTGTCCCTTGGTATCCATAGAAGATTGGTTCCAGGACCCCCGCTGATACCAAAATCCATGGATGCTCAAATCCCTGAGTTAAAATGGCATGATATTTGTATACAATCTAAACACATCCTCCCATATACTTTAAATCATCTTAGATTACTTATGATGCCTAATGCAATATAAATGCTATGTAACTAGTTGTTATACTGTATCACTTTCTGAATTTGTATTATTTGTATTGTTTTTTATTAATATTTTGGATCCGCTATTGGTTGAATCCAAGAATATGGAACCCACAGAAAAAGAGGGCTAGCTGTAAATCTAAAATATGTATCCAATTGTAAGACAAAAAATAAGGATATATAGTAATTATTAGAGTAATCCTGGAAAACTGTATAAATCCTGGAAAACAGGTATAATTATTATTAGAGTAATACTGGAAAAGGCAAGAGAATAAACAGAAAAAGAATAGAAATAAAAATAATTCAGAAAGAGAGAGCATGAAGGAGTTTTTTGGTATTAGTAACCTGTTCTATATCTTGGTTGTGGTGCTGATTACATAATCTATATATATGCTAAAATTAATGGATTGTTTACCAGAACAAAGAAAAGGTCCATTTTACTTTAAGATAATTTTATAAAGTAGAATTTTAAAAAGTAAACCCAGATAATTCAGTACAAGGGAAAATTTCAAAATGAGAAAATAAATTCAATAACCTTCTTATAAATTATTCAACAATTAAATATATTGAACTTAAATATATTGAACTTAAATATATTTAATTGTTAAATAAATATATTGAACTTAAATATATTTAATTGTTAAATAAATATATTTAACATTATATTAAATATGTAATATATTAAAATGTAATATGTTAAAATGTAGCCAAAAAGAACCTATTCAGATGAACAATAGGCTATATAAAGTAAATAGGAATAATCTTAAACAGAAATGTGTTGTTTATAAATGACAAAAACTATACTATTCTAAAAAAAGAAAAAAGTTGACAAATAAATTTAAATACTTATTATGGTATTGGAGAAAAATGCAACATCGTTCAACACATACATTTTCCCTCCTATAAAATGAAACTCAATAAACCATGAGATATTTTTGAGTTCACAAAATAATTTTCAAAATTTGTCTGAAGGAAAATCAGATTAAAGTAGTCAAGAATTAGAAATATTATTTCATTTTGTTTGTTTGCTTTATGTTTTGGTTTTAGCTTTTTTTATCGTACAAATTTATGGGATACGTGTGGAATTTTGTTACGTGTATGTAATGCATAGTGATTAAGTCAGGATATTTAGGGTGTTCGTCACTCCAGTACAATACTTTTTAAAGTATAGTTATCCTACTCTGCTATCAAACATTCCATTTATTCCTCCTATCTTATCCTTTAGTGCACTTCTCTTTATTCTTTCCCCTGCCCTTTCCACTCACTCTTCCCAGTCTCTGTGATCTATTTTTCCACTTTCTACCTCCATGTGATGAAATTTTTTTAGCTCCTGCATATAAGTGAGAACATGGGATAGTTACCATTTTGTGCCTGGTTTATTTCACACCGGTTTTATCCATGTTGCTGCAAATGACATTATTTCATTCTTTTTTATGGCTGAATAATATTCCATTGTGTATATACACCACATTTTTTGTTGGTTTGTTTTGTTTGCTGTTTTATTTTTTCATGATTTTTATTGGAGGATATCTTCATGAAATATTCTGTATTTTGTATGTTACTGGCTTGATAATAGATCATGCTCGGAAATTATTTCAGAGCTTCATCACCTCTTCCAAGCACCACTTGGGACCTGAGTACCCCAAACATTGCTGGGTACACCTGCACATCATGCTACTGCCCCTGCACACCAGCACATCCCTGGCTGCTGAGCCGTCCACCTTGCCATCTTCACTGGTCAACAGTTCTGCATGCAGTTTGAAGAGCTTTGCAAAATCCCTCACCAACTTCACAAACCCTGAGTCTTTTTACTATCACCTTCATAAGCCCAAACCCCCACTTAGGTTGGTCTCATATCTTTGCATTGTGAAAAGTACTGCAATAAACACGCGAGTGCAGGTATCCCCTTGGTATATTGATTTTTTTCCCCTTTGAGTAAATACCCAGTAGTAAAATTGCTGTTTCCAATGGTAATTCTATTTTTACTTTTGTGAGGAATTGCCATAATGTTGTCCACAGTTGCTATACTGGTTTACATTCCCACCAACAGTGTAGAAGAGTTCCTTTTTCAATCTGTTATATTTTGTTTTGCTTTGTTTTTGTTTTTAGTAATAGTCATTATGACTAGGGGAAAATAATATTTCATTGTGGTTTTGATTTGCATTTATATAATGATTAGTGATGTTGAGCATTTTTTCATATATCTTTTGGCCTTTTGTATGTCTTCTTTTGAGAAATGTCTATTTATATCCTTTGGCCACTTTCCAGTGGAATTTTTTTTTTCCTGTTGAGTTGTTTGGGTTTTTGGTAAATTCTAGGTATTAGTCCACTATTAGATGAACAGTTTGCAAATATTTTCTTCCATTCAGGAGGTTGTCTCTTCACTCTGCTGATTATTTCTTCTGCTGCTCAGAAGCTTTCTAAGTTAATTAAGTCCCATTTGTCTATTTTTATTTGTGTTGCTTGTGGCTTTTGAGGTGTTAGTCATAAATTCTTTGCCTAGACAAAAGTCCAGGAAATTTTTCCCTAGGTTTTCTTCAAGTATTTTTATAGTTTCAGGTCTTCTGTTTAAGTTTTTAATCTACTTTGAGTTGATTCTTGTACATAGTGAGACAGTGGTCCAGTTTAATTCTTCTGGATGTGGCTATCCAATTTTCCCAGCACCATTTATTGAAGAGTGTGTCCTTTCCCCAGTGTCAGCTTTGTTGAAGATCAAATCTGCAAACAAATTATAAAACTGTAATATCTAAGTAATATTGGAGAAGCACAGAAAACAACTGACAATATAAGGGACTTGAGAACAATGAATTATATATAGACCAAGTATATATAAGACCTTACAACATTATAATGTGAATATGTTAACCTGAATTGCCAAAAGGGACTTTGTAGATGGATTTAAGGTTGCTAATCAGCTTGCCTTCCAAATGCTACCGGAGGTACAAAGAGGAGCTGGTACCATTCCTTCAGAAACTATTACAAACAATAGAAAAAGAGGGACTCCTCCCTAACTCATTTTATGAGGCCAGCATCATCCTGATACCAAAACCTGGCAGAGACACACATAAAAAAGAAAATTTCAAGCCAATATCCCTGATGAACATCAATGCAAAAATCCTCAATAAAATACTGGCAAACCGATTCCAGCAGCACATCAAAAAGCTTATCCACCATGATCAAGTTGGCTTCATCCCTGGGATGCAAGGCTGGTTCAACATACCCAATCAGTAAACATAATCCATCACATAAACAGAACCAATGACAAACATCACATGATTATCTCAATAGATGCAGAAAAGGCCTTCGATAAAATTCACCCCTTCATGCTAAAAACTCTAAATAAACTAGGTATTGATGGAACGTATCTGAAAATAATAAGAGCTATTTATGACACACCCACAGCCAATATCATACCGAATGGGCAAAAGCTGCAAGCATTCTGTTTGAAAACCAGCACAAGACAAGGATGCCCTTTCTCACCATTCTTATTCAACACAGCATTGGAAGTTCTGGCCAGGGCAATCAGGGAAGAGAAAGAAATAAAGCGTATTCAAATAGGAAGAGAGGGAGGTAAATTGTCAAAGTTTGCAGATGACATGATTGTATATTTAGAAAACCCCATCATCTTAGCCCAAAATCTCCTTAAGCTGATAAGCAACCTCAGCAAAGTCTCGGGATACAAAATCAATGTGCAAAAATTACAAACATTCCTATACACCATTAATAGATAAACAGCCAAATCATGAGTGAACTCCCATTCACAACTGCTACAAAGAGAATAAAATACCTAGGAATACAACTAACAAGGGATATGAAGGACCTCTTCAAGGAGAATTACAAACCACTGCTCAAGGAAAAAGAGAGGACACAAACAAATGGAAAAATGCTCTGTGCTCATGGATAGGAAGAATCAATATCATGAAAATGGCCATACTGCCCAAAGTAATTTACAGATTCAATGCTATCCCCATCAAGCTACCATTGACTTTCTTCACCGAATTAGAAAAAACAACTTTAAATTTCATATGGAACCAAAAAAGAGCCTGTATAGCCAAGACAATCCTAAGCAAAAAGAACAAATCTGGAGGCATCACACTACCTGACTTCAAACTATACTACAAGGCCGCAGTAACCAAAACAGCATGGTACTGGTACCAAAACAGATATATAGACCAATGGAACAGAAAAGAGGCCTTAGAAATAATGCCACACATCTACAACCATCTGATCTTTAACAAGCCTGACAAAAGCAAGCAATGGGAAAAGGATTCCCTATTTAATAAATGATGTTGTGAAAACTGGCTAGACATATGCAGAAAACTGAAACTGAACCCCTTCCTTACACCTTATACAAAATTAACTCAAGATGGATTAGAGGCTTAAACAGAAAACCTAAAACCATAAAAACCCTAGAAGAAAACCTAGGCAATACCACTCAGGACATAGGCATGGGCAAAGACTTCATGACTAAAACACCAAAACCAATGGCAACAAAAGCCAAAATTGACAAATGGGATCTAATTAAACCAAAGAGCTTCTGCACAGAAAAAAAAAAAACAACTCTCATCAGAGTGGACAGTCAACCTACAGAATGAGAGGAAAATTTTACAATCTATCCATCTGACAAAGGGCTAATATCTAGAATCTACAGGGAACTTAAACAAATTTACAGGAAAAAAACAACCCCATCAAAAAGTGAACAAAGGATATGAACAGACACTTCTCAAAAGAAGACATTTATGCAGCCGACAAACATATGAAAAAAAAGCTCATCATCACTGGTCATTAGAGAAATGCAAATCAAAACCACAATGAGATACCATCTCATGCCAGTTAGAATGGTGATCATTAAAAGGTCAGGAAACAACAGATGCTGGAGAGGATGTGGAGAAATAGGAACCCTTTTACACTGTTGGTGGGAGGGTAAATTAGTTCAACCATTGTGGAAGACAGTGTAGCGATTCCTCAAGGATGTAGAACCAGAAATACCATTTGACCCAGCAATCCCATTACTGGGTATATACCCAAAGAATTATATATCATTCTACTATAAAGACACATGCACATGTATGTTTACTGCAGCACTGTTCACAATAGCAAAGACTTTGAACCAACCCAAATGCCCATCAATCATAGACTGGATAAAGAAAATGGGTCACATATACATTATGGAATACTATGCAGTCATAAAAAAGGATGAGTTCATGTCATTTGCAGGGACATGGATGAAGCTAGAAACCATCATTCTCAGCAAACTAACAGAGGAACAGAAAACCAAACACCACATGTTCTCACTCTTAAGTGGGAGTTAAACAATGACAACACAGGGACACAGGGAGGGGAACATCCCACACGGGGGCCTGTCACAGGGTCGGGGGGCTAGGGGAAGGATAGCATTAGGAGAAATACCTAATGTAGGTGACAGGTTGATGGGTGCAGCAAACCACCATGGCACATATTTACCTATGTAACAAACCTGCATATTCTACACATGTATCCCAGAACTTAAAGTATAATTTTTAAAAAAGACTTCACCAATATTATTTATTTTTCCTGTTGCCTCAGGTTCCAACGTGGCTCAACATGGCAGTTGCTGATCCTGACTTTGCTTAAAATTTGGTACTTTATCACAAATTTTAAAATTAATTTTGATTTCTCAAAATATTGATTAAAATGTTTGTCTCTACTATTGAGTTTTTGGGCACGCCTTTAAATTTTGCATGCAAGATAAGCACCTTACTCAGTTGTAGGATGTTGACGGTGATAAGGGTATTAGCAAAGGAAATATTGAAAAGCTCATGAATACTGTTGCATAATTCTTCTTAGAGAAAATAGTTTCTTGGTATAGGATAGAACAATTGCTAGAGGGAAGGTGACCTCCTACATAGCATGAAAAGATGTGTCATGATCTTGGTATTTGTAATTTGTTCCCTTTCACTCTGCTCAACTAAAACAAGGATGACAAACATTTTTCCATTAAAGATTATTAATTTTAAAACTTAATTGAGTCAGAAAAAATAAATGCAAATTAATTTTATTTTATTTTATAATTATTTTAATCTTTTGCTTTAAAGAAAACACTGAGTTTATGGGTCACTTTACAAGTGAAATAAGAACACAGATTTGGGGGTAATAAACATAATTTAGCACCAAATATATTTGTTCTAATTTATTTCACAGTTCAAAAACAAAGTGTAAGAGTAGAAAAAGGAAAGAAAGAAGAAAGGAGAGAGAGAGAAGTACAGAAAAAGTTACAATAATCAAAATAAAAATCAAGAGAAAAGGGAAAAGAAAGACTAGCAGAGGCATAAATGGAAAGATAGTCGTATGACTTAAAAAAAAAAAAGGTGAAGAGACAGAGAGATACTAGTCCACGAGGAGAGCAAGACCATCCAGAGGCAGAACTCCTTATCCAAGGAATTCAGAAGTTATTAGACATCCCTATTATGTAAAGCTGGCATCTGGTATGAGATTTCTTTTCCAAAAATTTGTGAGTAACCAGAATTTCTATGCATCTCTGGAATGCATGTATTCTAAACTCATTGTGCAACCCTTGCTGACATCAAGGCACCAAAATGTCTATAAATGTAATTGTTTACCATGACCTATGTGGCTAATATGGTAAAAATTACCCTTAAGCTCCCACTTTAAGGTCCATAAATACCCTAAGGAAAAATCTACTGCAGTGGCGTACTCAGTCCTCTCTTGCTGAGGAGCCCTGCTGCACTCCTCTGCAGCGTTCTTTCCATCTAATACAGCTTTCCTTTCCAAATCTATACAATTGTTGGTAAATTCTTCTTACTACCCACAAGCCAACCACACTCCACTGCCTGGGCTGTGACAGCTCGCATGGCAGTCCATATAAATGCACAGTCTACAAATCCATATAACCACAAAAAGAAAACAATGATAAAGAGAGCTGCACAAAGGAAAATAGAGAAAGGAAGCAAAATGAATGAGGTTAGATACATTCTTAGGTGGAATAATAACCCCATCTTGGAGTAGGTTAGTCTTGCCACCAAAACTTTTAAAAACATGATTTTTTTCATAATTGTGCATATAATCCGGGATCTTATTCACCTCTTAATGTTCACTCTAATACATAAGATAAAATTAATCTGAAGATCTAAAATAGTTCTCAAAATGGAGACTTTTTAATCCTTCTAGGAAAGTTTTATCACCTTGGATAGATTTTTTTCCTCTAGATAATCTTGAATTAATTTTACAATGAAAAGTATTACTGGTATTTTATTAAATTGTATTCAATTTATGCATTGGCATGTATATATTCAATAATATTACTTTTAACCAACAAAAGAGTTTGTCTCTGAATTTATTCATTTTTTTCTCAAAAAATATTACCACTTTTTATATGAACAGATACTTCCCAAAAGAAAACATGTATACGGCCAATAAGCATATGAAAAAAAAATGCTCAGCTTGACTATTCATTAGAGAAATGCAAATCAAAACCACAATGAGATACCATCTCACACCAGTCAGAAGGACTGTTATTAAAAAGTCAAAAAATGGCTGGGCACGGTGGCTCACACCTTAAATCCCAGCACTTTGGGAGGCCAAGGTGGGCAGATCACGAGGTCAGGAGATTGAGACCATTCTGGCTAACACGGTGAAACCCCGTCTCTAATAAAAAATACAAAAAAAAAAAAATTAGCTGGGCGTGGTGGCGGGCGCCTGTAGTCCCAGCTACTTAGGAGGCTGAGGCAGGAGAATGTCCTGAACCTGGGAGGTGGAGCTTGCAGTGAGCCGAGATCGCACCACTGCACTCAGCCTGGGCGACAGAGCGAGACTCCGTCTCAAAAAAAAAAAAAAAAAAAGAAAAGTCAAAAAATAAAAATTCAAAGAGAATTTTTTTTCTTTTTTTACTTTTATGGCATGACTTCTAATATTTTTATATCCTTAACACTTTATACAAAAAAATCAAAGGAAGAAGAAGAACATTTAAGTTTACTTTGTTTCATTTTTCAGAGTTAATAGTTGTTTCACATTCTCACCAAGATTTGATTTTTAAATGTTGATCTTGTATCCTGCAACCCTTGATAAATTTCCTTGTAAATTATAGTTATTTAAAGACACCATAGTATGCTTTACACATATATTTCTTCTATGAATAGATTTTTATTTTTTTCTTCCTAATATTAATACCTTTAAAAAAAAACTTTATTTCAGTGGTTAGCACATGTTGAATAGAAGTGGTGAGAGCATGAATACTTGCATTCTTCCTAATCTTAAAGGGGCATGCATTCAAGATTTTATCATATGTTATAATGGTTGCTATAGGTTTTTCATAATTGCCCTTTATTGGACTGGAGAGGTTCCCTTTCATTTCCAATGTACTTAGAATTTTTACAGACATGAATGGATGTTAAAACAAATGATTTTCTGCCTCTATTGGCGTTCACCACCACATCCAGCTAATTTATTTTATTTTATTTTATTTTATTTTTTAGTAGAGTTGGGTTTCGCCGTGTTAGCCAGGATGGGCTCGATCTCCTGACCTCCTGATCCGCCTGCCTCAGCCTCCCAAATTGCTGGGATTACAGGAACTAGCCACTGCGCCCAGCTGAGGACATGTCTTTAAAAAGGTAGCATAACTCCTATTTCTAGCTGCTCTTGCAACTAAAGGTGGCTGTGTACAGAATAACTCTATTCCTCTATATCCTGTTTGGACAAACCATCTTTCCATTGATTTAAGCACACTTTCAGAATAAAACGTAATTTCTTATCTCAGGAATTCCAAAGTCTAATGGAAGAGGCAAGCTTATATTGAATAATTTAGCAAAGCAGATAGATTATGCTTGGCAATAATGAAGTAATTCAATATATAAAACATAAGAAAAGAAGGAAATATCTGTTTCATAGTTGTAATTAATTAGAACTTTACTATGCAGAACAGGTAGAGAGGCATTCCTCAAAAGATTAAGAGAGGTATAAAGTAAATGTAAATGTCAGCTATAGGGGTTTTCTTAGGCAGAGAATCATGCTTTAGAGTAAATGAAGGTGACGCTGGTATTCAGGTTCCTTTGGAGAAGGCAACAATAAAAGTAGAGTTATCATTTATGAGATCCAAGAAGCCCAAGAAAAGATAATAAGAGCCCAAGCCACAGCAGGCTCAGACTTTTTTTCCTAAATAAAAAGGAACGAATAGCTAAATATGACAAAAGTCAAGGTATCTTTTAAGAAAGTTACACTTCCTCTGAAGCACAACAGAAATCAAAGATAGTCACCCTTACAGCACTCCTTGCCTCTCTTCCAAGGATATAGCTATGTATTGTTTTTTAAAAAAGGTAAAGGGAATATATCACTTGACCATGTCTCTATCCAAGGTGAATTTCTCCAAAAGCACAACTTTGGGGCACTTGTATGAGATATAGTTTAAACCCCACTGAATTTGATTTCCCACCCTCCCAGACACTTACCTTTATTATTTTCTCATATTTGTTTGCTTTTGTTTCCTTAATATAGTCCAGGAAATGTATTTGTGGGCCGTCCTACAGGAGAAGTTATAATGAATGGAAAAATGTGAAGAACCTTCTATTCTCCCAAGAGTATATGGCAAAGAGGGTGCAATTGCACCCAAAATATCAGTGTGGAAGGGTCACATAACTGATACTATAAAGTAACACATTGTCTTACAGAATTCTCATTCTTAGGCTGAAATATTACCTTCTTCATCAAACTTACCTGACTGCATGTTTGATGTTGAGTAAAATATAATACTCTTTTATTTCCCAAATGCACACACACACACACACACACACACACACACACACACACACACACACACATATTGTGTTTTGGGAAATATATGTGCTATAGTATCTATATTTATTCACTTCTTAAATTTGTACTTAATTAAAATGACAAAATGAATTTGCTGAAAGGAGTTGGTAAAATGATCAGCTGTATTCAGTCACATAACTATTGTTTAGTCTTAGTAATGAAAATAGAAAAAAAAAAAAAACAGTCAGGTGCAGTGGCTCACGCCTGTAATCCCAGCACTCTGGGAGGCCAAGTTGGGTGGATCACCTGAGGTCGGGAGTTCAAGACCAGCCTGGCCAACATGGTGAAACCTCATCTCTACCAAAAATACAAAAATTAGCTGGGCGTGGTGGCACGCACCTGTAACCTCAGCTACTTGAGAAGCTGAGGTAAGAGAATCGCTTGAACCTGGGAGGCGGTGCTTGCAGTAAGCCGAGATTGCGCTACTGCACTCCAGCCTGGGTGACAGAGTGAGACTCCACCTCAGTCAAAAAAAAAAAAAATGAAAATAGAAAAAACCGACCGACACTAAAAGCTAAGAAAATAGTGTGTTCATTTTGGAATCTAATTCAAAATTCATTATAATGAATTTTAACGGGCCACCAAAGGCATGTGTTGAAGTTCACTGAATATTATTCAATGTTTGAGAATTACAGACAGCACACATATTTCATTTGTAGCAATGTCTGATTTGTTTTGCATCTATATATTTGCATTTATTTAAAACAAAAAAAGTCAAAATATATTTCATCTGTTATTTGGAAAAAACATTGAGTAATTGTCCAAATATAGCTCTCTATTTTCTAATTTTTAATTAACAATGCTTCTTATTTAAAAATATAACTTATTTCAAAATAACTGACATTTAATGTTTTTACATTTTTTAAAGTGTTCATGCACATCTATTTAATTTCTAGATATCATGAGGGAATCGTCACTGTATCTGGAAGCCAGATGCCAAAGATGTTCAGTTATTATCAATGTATCTATGCATAAACGATTGAAACTGATTCTTCATGCCATAATTTATCTAAATATTCATTCCTTTGGAACACTGTTTTCCACCAATAGTAACAAGACTTGGAACAAAATAAAATAGCAATATCATGTGCATTTTCTATTTCTGCACTTTTCCACTTCTGGAAATAGTCATAGAATCATTTTCTGACAGATTAATATCATCCATGATCCTAAGCCACTAAGAATAAGTGTTAGATTCTTTGGGTTAAATTGCCATAAGGACTAAATTTTTTTTTAACAAATTCCCTAAAGAATCAACTGATTTTTAGTTTTACAGCATATGTATGACCTCTCCATCCATTTTGCCTTAATTCTAGTTCTTTTTATCCTTCAGTGGTGAGAATGAGAAAACCTGGATGCATATGGGTATGGTTGATTTGAAAAGTACTTTTTAAACATTTGGAAGTTTTTCAAAACCAAAAGCATATTTGCCAAGTGATCTTTTCCCCCTACATTTTAAATCCATGTGCAACCTAAGAGAAATTTAGACCATATGCTAGTTCAGATTGACTTACATTAAAATCATGAAAATTTTATTTAATAGCTCTTTGACACACAGGGAGTGTTTAAATTAAGCTTCTCTAAATTTTACATTTTTCAAAATACACTCTGTTTTCTATCTACCCTCAACTACTCCTCACTACTCTCCAGGAAAATATCAGATTTAATTCAGGAGATGTAAGTTGGATGTTTTCAGTCCATCAACAATGATTAAGTAATTTAAAAAGCATTCTTTTTTTTTTCACTTCTTCTCTAGTTTTTGTTTGTTTAAATATCTCTGTGCAAGTTCAGAACAGTTTTATTTATATTAGGATCAATAATCTGAGGAATGAAATAAATTGTTGCATTTCTTGCAATAAATGAGTTTATGCTTTCTTTACAGAACATTAAGGACATGAACTTTTAAGAACATTTTAATGTTTCACTATAAATGATACTTGAGCCTTGCATTAGAATACATAAGGTAAACTTATATAAAGAAAAAATAAAAACCTTCTCCTTCTCATCTGCATTTGCAATCCCACATGCACTGAAGTAATCAATGTTAATGGTTTTCTGTCCATTCGGCCACACCTCTAATGGATGGAATTTATGTAGTGTAATTCTTTGTCAGGTACAACTACACATGAGTAAAACTATGTGTGATTTAGAACTCAAGATTAGGATTTTAACTAGTAGTGAAATGGGAAGGGAAAAGCAAAAGTAAAATAGACATCAACTAATGGCAGAATGGTGTATAGAAGGGAGTCATCTGTATATATGACATCTGATGGCCCCGCCACTCAGCTAACCCATCCACACATGAAATAATAAGTAGACAAGTGCATTGAAAATTGTAAGTGTGACAGAAAGGTCACCACGTGATTGCTACTATTATATCGTTTTACTATTTTGTTCTCCCAACAATGTATAGCTCAAATTTATACTATAGGCTGTTCATATCCCTTAACAAAATATCCATTAATTTATGAATTTGATAAAATTCTAACTTACTGCAGTGCCCTACAAATAATAGTTTGGCCCATCTGTGGTGATGACTGTTCTGGAAGATCTTTCTGATGTTGAATAACTAATATTGTGTTTCAATGTTACTATTAGGTTGGTGCAAAAATAATTGCGATTTTTGCCATTAATCACAACTACATTTGTGCGAACCTAATAGTAATTTAACATTCGGTATCTAACATTTGTGGACACTGATCGAATATGCAGTATTCGGGGGAGAAGTTGGTGGAAGAGATGTGTGTTGTTTTGTGAAAGATAGTATTCTGAGGGAAGGCAGAAAAGGGATATACGTATAAGAAAATAGTGGATCTTGATCAGATGCACACTTGTTCCTATTTACAAGAAGTCTATTCTGTGTTACTGAACAAATCAACTTACATGAAGTCAACTAATTCCAAAGAATTTACCATCTAGAGAAATTCACATTTGTAATAATAAATAGTTTTCTTAATGACAGAAATTTTATAATATGTCTTTTTTACTTTATAGCTATAACCGTAGAGTTATAAAATCTAAATACAGACAAGCCTACCCAGTGTTTGATTATATTCAATGATGTTTAAAAGTAATGGCCTCTCTTTTGTTCTTACTGGGAAAATTATCATTAGCACAGTGCTTCATGCAGGCTCTTATTACTTCTATCTCCCATTGTTATGATTGGCAAAGCACAAAGCCATGCTCAAATTGGAATGCTTGGGCACATTGCAGTATTTATCACAGGGTGGACTGGATACTGAGTTTCTTAATTTTTAAATATTTCTTTCCAATGCAAAATTCATGAAGGCTTAATGTTGGGAAATGTCTGAATGGCTATAAATTCCCTTCCTAATTCCCTCCCCTCAATGCATACCCATTTTTTTTGGCTCATTCTTAGAACTGTAGCTGTTCTTGAATCTTTGATGGGTTGAAGCTAATCCACATTCGGATTTTACAATCTCATATAATTGCCAAAATTCTACCCCTCAAAACACTTGTTTCTTTCTTTTTTTTCTCTTACATTTCCTCAAAGAAAATTAGTGAAAAAACAATTTTTTATTTGGTCTGAAACTTTATGGTGGAAATCTGAGGACAGGAAGAAATTTAGGGACTTGTTCGTGCACTTTTGATTTGGCGAATGCCTGGAATATATTTTTTTCTCTCTGCACAATGCAAAGTAGTTGCACTCACAAAGTATCAATTAGAAAAAGAAATTCTTTCCACATTTCATCAGAGTTTTAAGTGGTTACACTACAATAATCCCCAGCTATTTGGGAAATGGTAAAAAAAAAAAAAACTTTGAAGATCAAGCCATCATTATTATTTTCACTAAAACCTAAAAATTCAGCCACAATATGTCAAACCAGTTGGGACAGGACTTCCTTCCACTAATTTAGTTTTTACTGCTGGATACCTGATGGGCTACTTACTATATCAGGTGTCTCATAGGGCAAATTGTACCTGGAGATAAAAAAAAGAAGAAAAAAACAGGCTCCACCCCCTAGCAGCAGAATACAGCAGAACATTTAGGTACCCACAGAACATAAACCAAAATGGACTGTATCCTGGATTTTAACAAACATTAAGAATTTTTTAAAAACTGAAATCCTGTAGAATGTATCCTCCAGCCAAAATGGCATCAAATTAAAAATAAAAAAGTAAAATAACAGCAGAATCTTAAATACTTGAAAAATAAACAGCATACTTTTTTAGTTCTTTTTTTTACATTTTTATTTATTTTAAGTTCTGGGGTAGGTGTGAAAGATGTGCAGGTTTGTTACATAGGTAAATTTGTGCCATGGTGGTTTTCCCTACCTATCAACCCATCACCTCGGTTTAAGCCCAGCATGCATTAGAGATTTTTCCCAATGCTCTCCCTCTCCCTCCCCCATCCACAGGCCCCAGTGTGTGTTGCTTACTTCCCTGTGTCCATGTGTTCTCATTGTTCAGCTCGTACTTATAAGTGAGAACATTCGATGTTTGGCTTTCTGTTTCTGCATTAGTTTCCTGAGGATAATGGCTTCCTGTTCCATCCATGTCCCTGCAATGGACATGATCTCCTTCATTTTTATGGCTGCATAGTATTCCATGTTGTATGGGTACTGCATTTTCTTCAGCCAGTCTATTACCGATGGGCATTTAGGTTGATTCCATGTCTTTGCTATTGTGAATAGTGCTAAACAGCAAGCACACTTCTAAGGAGAACGTCTCAAGGGAAACAATTAAATATATTAAACTGAATAAAAATAAAAATACAACATACCAAACTTGATTTAACACAGTTGACGTCAGTGCTGAGAGGAAAATGCATTTCACTAAATATATATAATAGAAAAGTAGAAATCTCTCAAATAAAAATTCAAGCTATCACATCAAGAAAGTAGAAAATAGTTGCAAAATAAAATCAAAACAAATATAAGAAAGAATATAATAAGGATAAGAGCAGAAATAAATGAAACAGCCAAAAGAAAACAACAAAGAAAAGCAAAGAAATAAAGCTGGTTCTTTGAAAATATCTATAAAATTGACAAACCTTAACTAATAATGATAAAGAAAAAAGGGATGTCATAAATTACCAATTTCATGAATGAAATGGGCTAACATTAGCAGTAGAACTCAGCAATGTACACAAAGAATTACACAGCATGTCCCAGTGACGTTTACTCCAGTGACTGCACACCTAGACATTCATCCCACTGAAATAAAAACTTTTTTTTTGCACTTGTAATTGGCTTCCCCTCTGCTTTTGTTGGCAAGAGCAGGTCGGTGTCCCAGGCTTAGAATCCATTTTTCTCTCTCTCCGTCTGTCTCTCTGTCTCCGTCTCTGTCTTTGTCTCTGTCTCTCTCTGTCTCTCTTTCATTTTTTGACAGAGTCTTGCTTTGTCGCCCAGGTTGCAGTGATGCGATCTCGGCTCACTGCAAGCTCCGCCTCCCGGGTTCACGCCATTCTCCTGCCTCCCCAGTAGCTGGGACTACAGGCGCCCACCACCATGCCCGCTAGTATTTTGTATTTTTAGTAGAGATGAGGTTTCACCGTGTTAGCCAGGATGGTCTTTATCTCCTGACCTTATGATCCGCCCGCCTCAGCCTCCCAAAGTGCTGGGATTACAGGCGTGAGCCACAGTGCCTGGCCAGAATGCATTTTTCCTCCCACACCAAAGCACCTGCAGTATGGGTGAAGCAGCCTGGAACCTGGCTGCATAAGCCTGCACAGCAGGAAGGTCCCAGCAGGAGGGTTGAGGTGCCACTGCCTGGGTCCAGCTCACAGGCTGCCAGGGAGGCTCTGATCTGGCTCCCTGGTGCTGGCAGTGTCCTGTTCCCAGGATCTGCACGTGGGGGTGCCTTCCTGCATCTCCCCATCAGTGGTAGGTGCTCCTCCCAGCCCCCCCTCTTGCAGGCCTGGAGACAGCGGCCTGCACCTCAACCCTACTGCATGCCAGTGAAGCGAAGCACCCCGGGCCAGAAGCCCCACAGCTGTTGGCCCTGGTTTGGACACCAGGCAGGGGGCACCACAGCAGGAGCTAGCAGCCCAGCCCCGATTCTGTGGCCCCGAGTGCCCCGTTGCTGATGGCCCTGTGTTCTGGGTGCGGACCAAGGAGGAGCAGGTGTGGAAGGCGCCTCAGGCAGGCCCTGGGCTCCGTGGGCGTCTTGTGGTCGGAGATTTTGAGGCCATTTGCATCCAGCTCCGCCAACCAGAGCTCTAAGCTGCAGCAGCGGCCACCCGCAACAGCGCCACCACTAGTGTCTTGGGGGCTTTCTTCAGAGGAGGCTGTCAGCATCCTCGAGTTCCAGGCGCTCTAGCCCCAGTCCTGCTTCAAGAGGCTTTTTCCCACCACAGGCTTCTCCTCAGTGGCCAGAAAGCTGGGCCAACTCCCATGAACTTTGCCAGTAACGCAAGGCTGTCACTGACATTTGTGGCGCCAAGACTTGCGCACGCGGATTGCACACATCGGCCACTTCCTGCACCACGTGCAATGACACGCGCACGCTTCACGCGCACGCCGCATAACGTCTGAGGCGCGCGCGCCCCGCACGCGCGCCCCGCACGCGCATAACGGCTTGGCTTACCTGTAACGGGTACGCTTCGCTTCGCGTTCCTCGCTTGGCCTTGCGTTCCTAGCTTGGCTTGGCTGTTAGTCGCTTTGCCTGGTGTTTCTTGCTTGGATTGGCGTTTCCTCCCTCGCATTCCTTTGCTGGGCTTGACCTTTTCTCTGCTGGGTTTGGCATTCCCTTGACTGGGCTGGGTGTTTCCTTGGGAGGGGGGGCTTGGCCTTTCCTGGGGTGGGCGTGGGGTCCCCCTGGTGGGCGTGGGCTTTCCCCGGGTGGGTGTGGGTTTTCCCTGGGTGGGGTGGGCTGGGCTCCCTTGCTGGGGTTGGCAAGTTTTGGCTGGGATTGACCTTTCTCTTCAAACAGATTGGAAACCCAGGGTTTCCTGCTAGTTGGTGAAACTGGTTGGTAGACGCGATCTGTTCGCTACTACCGGCCTCCCCTGGCTGTTAAAAGCAGATGGTGGCTGAGGTTTGTTCAATGCCCGCTGCCTCTGCTGTGAAGAAGCCGTTTGAGCTCAGGAGCAAGATGGGCAAGTGGTGCCACCCCCGCTTCCCCTGCTGCAGGGGGAGCGGCAAGAGCAACATGGGCACTTCTGGAGACCATGACGACTCCTTTATGAAGACGCTCAGGAGCAAGATGGGCAAGTGTTGCCACCACTGCTTCCCCTGCTGCAGGGGGAGCGGCACGAGCAATGTGGGCACTTCTGGAGACCATGACAACAACTTTATGAAGACACTCAGGAGCAAGATGGGCAAGTGGTGCTGTCACTGCTTCCCCTGCTGCAGGGGGAGCGGCAAGAGCAACGTGGGCACTTGGGGAGACTATGACGACAGCGCCTTCATGGAGCCGAGGTACCACGTCCGTCGAGAAGATCTGGACAAGCTCCACAGAGCTGCCTGGTGGGGTAAAGTCCCCAGAAAGGATCTCATCGTCATGCTCAGGGACACTGACATGAACAAGAGGGACAAGCAAAAGAGGTAACCGGGCCTGGGATGGGAGGAGGCGGGACATGGAGGGATGATGGGGACATACCCTCCTGGCACAGGGAGGGAGGAGCCAGGCTTTCTCTTCCTCCGCAGGCCCCACACCACCCTGGGTGTGGAAACCTCAGAGAGGTCAGGGCCCAGGTCCCTTTATAAACAGCAACACAAAAACAAAACTTTAGCTGATTTCCAATCCAATTATAATTTCCCTTATAGAACACTAATAGACGGTTTTAAAGTGATTTAACTCGCAAAATTAAGTCGATGCAGCAGATTATTTTTAATGTACACATTTTAAAACAATGTTCTATACACTATAGAAAGGTGTATATTGAGAACTAAGTCCCATAATATATCAACTTCTGGGCTAAATATTTTTCAAATAAAATCCAATATGGATTTTATATCGATGTGTACCCTATGTAAATACGTTCTTTACTGAGTAACCTTAAAAGGAAACTGAAATGGGAAGTATGGTTCATATCTTTGAATAGGAGGGTTCGTTTTTCTTAAGATGTGAGCTTTTTCTGTGTTTATCACTTTTACATAAGCCAAATAAAAATAGCAAAGTCTTAGTGTCTTTAAATTGCACATGATGTATTTTATCATTGTGATAAATTGATTTTTTGTAACAGAATGGAAAAAGACTTGCTTTTCCAGATATCAAAATGTGCGTGTGTTATTTCCACAAATTGTTTACTAACAGCTGAAAAGACATAAATGAACAGAACAGAATAGGAAATCCAGAAATACCCAAATATATGTAAGAATTTAGCACTTGATAATGGTGATGTTTCATATTGGTAAAACAAGGTGAATTATTCATAAATTAAATGCATGCTGTTTGGAGAAAACTACCTAGATTTTTATGTCACAAAAATAAGTTCCTGGAGTATAGATTAAAAATTTTAAAGATACAAAAGGAGAAAAGTACCAGAAGAAAACACAAATGCCTATTTATATGTGCAAATATTTATTTATTTTTCTGAGACAGACTCTCACTCCATAGCCCAGGCTGGAGTGCAGTGGTGCAGTATCAGCTCACTACAACCTCTGGTTCCTGGTTCAAGTAATTCTCTGCCTCAGCCTACCAAGTAGCTGGGATTACAGGCACCCACCACCATGCCTGGCTAATTTTTTGTGTTCTTAATCAAGATGGGATTTCACCATCTTTGCCAGGCTGGTCTTGAACTCCTGTCCTTGTGATCCACCCACCTCAGCCTCCCAAAGTGCTGAGATTACAGTCATGAGCCACTGAAACCAGCATATATATGCAGATATAATAAAATAAGCTCAATTTAAAATTGGGCAAGGTACTTTTTTGCATGTCTACCAGTGACCTGTGCACACAGGAAAACATAGCATTCCTGCTAAGAGAAGGAATTTAAGTTAGAAGAGGAATGAAAGACTATTTTCTGTTTAAGTTAGAAGAGGAATGAAAGGCCAGCCATGGTGGCTCATGCCTGTAATCCCAGCACTTTGGGAGGCCAAGGCAGGTGGATCACGAGGTCAGGAGTTTGATACTAGCCTGGCCAGCATGGTGAAACCCGTTTCTACTAAAAATACAAAGAATTAGCTGGGCATGGTGGCATGCACCTGTAATCCTAGCTACTCAGGAGGCTGAGGCAGGAGAATTGCTTGAACCAGGGAGATGGAGGTTGCAGTGAGCTGAGATTGCACCACTACACTCCAGCCTGGGTGATGGAGTGAGACTCCATCTCAAAAAAATAAATAAATAAAAATAAATAAATAAATATAAAGGAATGAAATACTGTTTTGTGTCCACAAAGTTTGTGAGGGTGAAGAACAGTGGTACTTATATACTTGCTGAAAGTTTAAGTTGCTGCGACTTTTCAAGTAGACACTTTGATGGTAAGAACCACATTTTTAAAATGTGTATGCCTTTTACCCATCTATTCCATTATACTGAAATATCTATATGAAACAGACACAGCTGTTTTTCTTAGTATTGCTTAAAATAGCCATGTATTGAGAAGAACTCATATAAAGATTTTATGAACAAATTTCAGTGCATCCATAGGATGGAATAATATGTAACCATTGAGGGTGTCAGTAGATACAGAGATATGTCGGCATGCAGAGATGTACTTTGCTATATCAAGTGAGAAAAAATCAGTTTGTTATACATATACACAAACAGAATCTGCTCTTGTGTTAGCTGGAAATATGTGGAAAATATAATCAAACTTATTTCTGGGGATTTGTAAGTGAAGTTTTTCCCTTTCTCTTATCTGTGATTTCTGCAATGAACATCTGAAAAGTTTTCGTTAAGTTTCATTAGTAATGAAATAATTCTTGGGAAGAGAAGGAATATGCTACTTGCATAGGTACGAATAATTTCTCACATTCTATTATTTATTTTTATACCTGTGGATGGCTATCTTCTGTGAACTTTTACCCTCTTCAGAAGTAGAGGGCTTCTGTTTACCTCTTCTGGTAGATTTTATTGTATATATATTTTATTATATATAGATTAACATGTAAATAGTATGGATTAATTAGTTTAGTTATATATTTATGAAAACTAAAATAGCAAATATAAATGATCATTACTATCGCAAATGTATTGCTCTACTCAACAGGAGTTTTCTTTTATAAATATTGAACTTCCAACCTATGTTTATCCATTCTTTCAATCCGTTTAGTCATCAAACATAAGCCAGACACCTATTATATGGCAGGCATATTCTGCTATCTCTCAGGATCCTTCCACCTTTGAAAACTTCATGTTTACCTGCTGCGCCTGAGCAAGCTGAGAGAATCAAAATTGGGGCATTAGGACTTAATCTCAATTGAAGCTTTTCCTCCCTCCTTTCAAACAAAAGCACTTCTGAAGGTGGAAAATAGTAAAAGATAACCCTTAACTGCCGTTTTGAAAATTTATAAGACTTGGGTAAAGGCTGTTTTAGCTGTTTTAAGAACTTAAATGTGGTACATAAACAGCATGGAATACTATGTAGCCATAAAAGAAAGAACAAGAGCCTGTCCTTTGCAGGGACATAGATGGTGTTGAAGGCCATTATCCTTAGCAAACTAACATAGGAAGAGAAAACCAAATACTGCATGGTCTCACTTATAGGTGGGAGCTAAATGAGGAGAACACACAGACACCTAGAGGGAAGCAACACACACTGGGGCCTATCAGAGGGTGGAGGGTGGGAGGAAGGAAAGAAGCAGGAAATAGAACTAATGGGTACTAGGCTTAACACCTGGGTAATGAAATAATCTGTACAACCAACCCCCTTGGAACACGTTTACCTATGTTAACCAACCTGCACATCCTGCACCTGTATCCCCGAATGTAAAAGTTGAAAAAAGCTCCACAAATAGTTTCCTAAATCCATTTTAAAAAGAGAAAATTTATAACAGTCTTAAATCCTAATATGAATGATTGGAAATATCTGATGTACATACATTGTATAAATCTAAGTATTGAAAAAAATGAGCCCATGCTATTCATTTGAATTTCAAATTTTCTTTGGCTTAAAGTTTTTGAAAACCAAAGTAAGAAATAGATTATTTTAGAAAATTGTTTTTGTTTTCACCTCAGCCCTCTTATTCCATAGTTCTTTTAAGAACTAAAATTTATCTAAATGCTAGTCATCTGACTGGAACTGCCCCAGACCTGTTATATTATAACATATTCTACTTAATGTAAGGCACCAGGGATTGTATGATGCCCCATTATTTTATGTCTCACTAAGAAAATTATTTAAATGCTGCCAATTATAATTATAGTAAATCATGAATTATAAGTGGTATTTCAGTGTAAGAAATGTTAAAACATGGAGACAATGATCATCTTAGACTCAATAAAATACAGTACAACGCTACCTGTAATCTTTAAAATGTACCTGAAAGTGTAGGTATAATTGTATCGTTTCACTTAATTCAAATGTTGTCTTTAGTGGTATTAGTAAAAATTATAATATCTTACAATTTTTGAGCTGTTATTTGTGTTAGGAACTATTCTATACTTTGTGTAGAGTCTTATTTAAGCATTACAGTGGTTTCCTCTGAGAAACTGACTATTTTCATTCCCATTTTATTGATGAGGAAATTGAGACACAAAAAGGCTAAGCAACAGCTAGGAAGCGACAGAGCTTCAAGTAGGATTCCAGCCCAAGTTGAATGTCATCCAAGAGCTATGCTCTTTCTATTCAAATAGGCTGCTCTTTCATTAATACAGTGACTAATGAGAGGTAATAAGTAGTGTGCTTTCTTCAAAGGAAAATTGAGTTTGTTTTGAAGGCAGAGTAATAGGCTATTCAGTGTTTGCAACTACATGAATCATTAATGTGGCATTAGCTAGTGCACTACAATTTCCTGAAGTCTTCTCACTCTCATAGGACTGCTCTACATTTGGCCTCTGCCAATGGAAATTCAGAAGTAGTACAACTCCTGCTGGACAGACGATGTCAACTTAATGTCCTTGACAACAAAAAAAGGACAGCTCTGATAAAGGTATGCAGTAGTCAACTATATCAGCGTGAGATGGGTTTGATTTCAATAGATAGCATAAAAATGAGTTTTCTCATTTAAATATAACTAGTTGGTGAAAGCTGTGGAATGTTATTTTGAATTCCTAGGACTTATAATTTGTTTTTGGTCTAATACTGACAGGCCGTACAATGCCAGGAAGATGAATGTGTGTTAATGTTGCTGGAACATGGCGCTGATCAAAATATTCAAGATGAGTATGGAAATACCGCTCTACACTATGCTGTCTACAATGAAGATAAATTAATGGCCAAAGCACTGCTCTTATATGGTGCTGATATTGAATCAAAAAACAAGGTATAGATCTACCAATTTTATCTTCAAAATACTGAAATGCATTCGTGTTAACATTGACCTGTGTAAGGGCCAGTTTTCCGTATTTGGAAGCTCAAGCATAACCTGAATGAAAATATTTTGAAATGACTTAATTATCTAAGACTTTATTTTAAATATTGTTACTTTTAAAGAAGCATTAGAGGGTACAGTTTTTTCAGTGCACTTGTGGTTAATGCTTTTTTTTTTAAAAAAAAAACACTGAATTTGTAAAAGGTAATACTTTTTTTTTTCAATTTTTCCCTGCCAAGTTTTTTTTCCCTAACAAATGTAAAATGACAAAATTTGCCCTGGAAATAGGTTTTACATTAAAACTCCAAGAAAACTTAAACATGTTTCAGTGAATAGTAATCCTGCTACTTTGGCAAATTCCTAAAAAAACACTAATAGATATGAGGTGATGTATCTCTCAGTGGCAAGGCTTAAGATATTTCTGATTGCTCATGAGGCAGAAGTGGAAAGGGAAAAATGCAGCAATCAGAAATATCAAGGCCAACTTGGAAATTAGGTAATGGGGGAAAAGACCATGAAGAGGTTTTTTTTTTTTTTTGTGTGTGTGTGTGTGTGTGTGTGTGTGTGTGTGTGTGTGTGTGTGTGTTGTTATTGTTGTTCATTCATTTGTTTCCTTTATATGGTGAGACAGGGTTCTTTTCCATTTTAGAGAATGACAGTTTTCAGTTTGGGAGAGGGAGTTAGTGGGTTGTAAACTGCCTAGAGATCAATTTTAGGAGGCCTCTGAGATTGGCAGTGAATATGTGGTAATGTAGTGGGAAACCCTTGAGTAGAAGGAATAACAAGTAATTAACCAACTTAGTATCCTATTCTGGTAGAAATGGCCAATTAGAATCTCAACTCTGCTTTCAATTCTAGAATGTCTCGATGGGAAGGTGGGAGATAAGGGGCTTATAAGTAAAAAGATCAGGTTGGATTTTGAGTTTACTAGACCTTAGACCTTGTTCTACTCTTACCGGGGAAAATCTTGTGGTGTTTTCAGCAAATGAGTCTCTCTCCTACTCTTTCCTCTTTTTGGCCAAATCCTCAAATGATAAAGGGAATTGTTTATGTGGATGAGAGATGAGACTGAAATAATTGTCTATTGCACTAGCTTCCAGCTAGAGTTGTGCATTCCAGTTACCTCAGGAAAATTTTTAAATAATCTTCAAGTCTAGGTTTTCCCCTGAAGATTTTGATAGAGTAAGTCTAATAAAGCCTGGATATGTACGTTTAAAAAGGTTTCCTTGAAGCCAGGCATGGTGGTGCATGGCTGTAGTCCCAGCTGCTAGGGAGGCTGAGGTGGGAGGATTGCTTGAGCTTAGGAGTTCTAGTCTAGCCTGGTCAACATAATGAGACCCTGTCTCTAATAACAACAACAACAACAACAACAAATTTCTCAAAATCCGGATACACTCCTGCTTAACCACTGAATACATAAGTGTAATATGTAAATTCTTATATCTCAGAAACTTCAGATATTTCTAGAAGAGTTGGAGTTGGATATGTGCTAATTCCTTTAAATCTTTCCTTTCCAATAACATTAATCTAAATTTTTGTTTGTTTGTTTTTGAGATGGGGTCTCACTCTGTTCCCCAGGCTGGAGTGCAGTGGTGCGGTCACAGATCACCACAGCCTTGACGTCCCTAAGCTCTGGTGGTCCTCCAATCTGTTTTTGTATTTTTTTTTTTAGTAGAGATGAGGTTTTTGCCATGTTTCTCAGGCTGATCTTGAACTCCTGGGCTCAAGTGTATCACCCACCTCAGGCTCCCAAAATGCTAAGATTACAGCTGTGAGCCACCATTCCTGGGCTAGTCTGACTTATCTCTGTCATTGGGACATTAAAATGAATATTATTGGCACTATCTATCAGCTTACAGAATAATACCTTTTCCTTTCTACCATCAGTTATTCACTGCCATTCAGAAGGTCTTTAGAAATTTGCAGTGAGTAGTCTTCCAATAAGTAGAGGATGGCTCTCTCAGGACTTTGTGTCCCTTTGTTCAATCATTCAAGTGCTTAGGTCAGTAAGTCATTTTTAAGAGCAGAGTTTTCTCAGAATTGTAGCAAATTCTAAACCTTTTTTGTCAATTGAAGCTGTATTATGGGCTATCCAGTATGTCTCTTAAGTTTGTAGAGCTTTGGCTTAATCAGGATGGCAGGTTTAAACACTAAAAACCATGGAGTTATTAAGAATACAGATAGGAAATCTCTTAGTTTCAGTAATCCTATGAACTGATTATCTATCTAGTTAACAATCTGGAAAAATTAAATACAAATAGATTTTAAATGAATAAATGTTGGAAAAATTCTTGAAATGGGCAGTGTGAGTATTAATAGCAATATTTATTGCACGTTGGAGCTTGAACTTTGGTAAAACATGTGAAACTAAAGAAATATTTTACATTCAAATTCTTGCTTTATACACAACAATTTTGTCTTAGGGTTGGATAATATAGAGATAAAAGATACAGCCCCTGCCCTCAAGAAGCTTTTTGTTTAAATGAAAAAAAAAATCATCCAAAAGTGCCATGCCAAATGCTCATTTAGAAACAAAGAGTCTTGGAAACAGTAAATGTTTAAAGTGAGTTTTTGAGATGATCAGATTTAATGTGGTGAGGCAGAGAAGGGATGTTTCCAAGGGAAGGAGTGGCATGTGGGAAAGTACAGAACAGTGAGAAGGAAGCGACCAAATTTTATTTACTTTCTGTGAGTGTAAGTCCATAAGCTTCCAGTTCAGTTGAGAAATACATAATTTTTTGAATTAAATATTGTTTTTGTTTTATATTGTTTTACAGTGTGGCCTCACACCACTTTTGCTTGGCGTACATGAACAAAAACAGCAAGTGGTGAAATTTTTAATCAAGAAAAAAGCTAATTTAAATGCACTTGATAGATATGGAAGGTATGGTTATTTCTTTTAATCTGTGTGTTGTTCTAGATTGATAGCAGTCACTCAAGTCATAAATAATAAATTAATAAGATTAAATTATACTTATTGGGACATAGTGATCAGTATCAACACAAATCAGTTAAGTAGAAAAGCAATTATTTGGACTGGGCAACATAAAGAATTGTTTTAGTAGGATTCATCTTCTCTTATTATATTGACTGATGTTACTTGTTGTATGATGTTTTTGGTTACATGATCTTATGTTAGCTAAAGGGATTTCATATTAATTTTATGAAGTTTGAACTTTAACTTTCAGTTTACTTTATGACTCAGTATTGAACTTCTTAACCCTTTCTAGTAGGTTTTAACCTCTATATCTTATATGCTTTTCCACTAAATATGCTGTATTAAACATAAATAGGAGTTGAAAATCCTTTTATCTTTTCAATGACTCTGCTTTAAGTTGCTTTCTTTGAAGAATGTTAATATTAGCTTATCCCTACATGACAATTAATTGCTATTCCCACATACTGTGGGTTCAACAGCTTTTTTCCTTTTTTATTTCCAGTGTATTTTGATGTTTTTATTTTTAGTTGGTATGGAGAGAGGGAGTGAAGATAGTTTTAAGTGGATACACTTTTCCTTTAATGAAGGCAAGCTGTAGGTGGGTGATAAAGAGAAAAGAGCTAGGCTTTGGATTCACACAAGACTGGGTTTAATTCCTAACTTTCTTACTTGCTACGTGTGTGACATTGGGAACGTTATTTACCACCCAATATGTTGTCATATGTGAAAAGTAGGAGAATATATCCTTCAAAGTTGGCTGTGCATAAGCAAGAAAGATATATGTGGCATTTAATTCAGTGCATAGCACATGCTTATTGGCATCATTAACTGAAACTCCTGTGACTACTATTCTTACCATTATTATTAATATTACTGCTTTCAGCATGCAGAGAGCTCTTATTTATCTTAGCCCCTAGCTAATTTTCTATTACAGCATATCAGTCTAGGGAAGCTGTGACAAAATCTTCACTTAAATCTTTGTCCACTTCAGATAAGTGGCCCTAACATTGTTTCTTGCCCATCAAAGGACTTTAAATTAGTAGATTCTGCTATGCAATACCCCACTGAGATAAGAGGTTTCCTTTTTGTCCCTTCCTTTTAACCTTGGTGGTATTTTACAAAGATGAACTCTTGAGCACCCAAGATGCTTATGTCTTTTAGCGCATGTAAATGTTTGATTCTGCATGGACAGGCAAGATGTTAAATTGGTAAAGTATATCAAATTAGCTTTTAAAATAACTTTATTACAGTTCCTAAAGGAGAAATTATCTCTGTAATTTTAGAACTGCCCTCATACTTGCTGTATGTTGTGGATCAGCAAGTATAGTCAATCTTCTACTTGAGCAAAATGTTGATGTATCTTCTCAAGATCTATCTGGACAGACGGCCAGAGAGTATGCTGTTTCTAGTCATCATCATGTGTAAGTGTTTACATGAAAAGGCTAGTTAATGCTAAATTGAGGTTTAAAATAATTATAACAATTGCATCTTACATATCAGGTGAGATGTCATAGTTTGGTTCAGGTAGTTTTAGAGTGGCAGTGAGTTAGTCCCCTGCATCAGCCAGAAATCAGACAAAAAGCAAGACAAGTTAGAAGTACCAATGGGTGCAGGATTCTTTACCTCAGGACTTTTAAGACCTTTATCCTTAGAGATCCCAATATTGTTCATTTCATCCAAGTATAACACCTATGCATGGGATAAAAAAGAGTATCACATCTTTGATTTTTCTGATTAGTTATTTGGGTCTTGAAATGTCCAGTTTAGCAGAAAGCCTTGTACTGTCTTCTGGGGACTATCTCCTACATACTCCTTGAATTTTTCAAGAACCAAAGGGGTTCACTAAATCCAAGGAAGACAGTCCCTTTTATCAAGTCAGAAGGAGGAGAAAAAAAAGGACATTCCAATCATTCTGTTGTTTCCATTGTTTCTGTTGCTGCATTGTTGCCACTCAAACTGGTTCTGCTGCCTGGTAATTGTTGACCTTTGACACCAAGATGCCCTTACTGATTCAAATCCCTCAAGTCTTCATGGGGATTCATACAGTGACTTTGAAGTTACAACATTTTTTAGTTCCCTTACCTATGCTTATATGCTCAGCCATTGTTCCCAAAGCACCAGCACCCTGCTCTGGCCGCTGGGCATCCTGACTTTATCCGCACACAAAGTGAGCAAATTGACCCTTCCTCCTGTATTCAGAACCTATTGTGGAACCCACATCTTAGCCAAGAATTAGCTGAGACCTTCATGGTAAGAGATCCTTTCAGGCCGTTGTTGGTCTTTTCTCTAGCAGCTATTAGGTGGGCTTGTTATAAAGGGTCAGAGTGGTTCAAATAATGTGACAGAAAGAGATCAGTGTTTGTTTCTTCTTCTTTGCTACCAGATCTACACTGTGAGGCACCTTTATATCTTGTGTAGAACCTTAGGCAGTAGAAAGTCCCATATGAGCCTTCCCCAAGCAGTGGCTCCCAGCTGTGGTTGGCCCCTTGAGTGATCTGATTTACATGATAATGAAAAATTGTCCAAGCTACTTCCATCTCTAGCTCAAGATTTTAAAATATTTTCAAATTGTACCTCACAGGAAGCCATTGAAGAGAATTCTCAGAATCTCAAGTAGGTTAAGTAAGTAGTGATGAGTCATGGACAAGAGCCAAGCCTTGTCCATGACTCATCACAAATCATGTGTAAAGGTAGGGCTTTGTGCCTGCTTTGGCGGCACATATCCTAAAATTGGAACAATACAGAGAAAGTTAGCATGGCTTCTGCATAAGGAGGCAGCACAACTCTTTGAAGCATTCCATATTTTGTGCAGTCACTGGAAGATCGTTTCACTATTTGCTGACTAGCTCTAAGGAAACAGTGTGAATCAAAGCAAAATGGGTGCCACCAAAATATCAAAATGTGATTTGTGCTGCAAAAATAGTCATGGAAGATGGTCTGTGAGATGATTTAGAGCTGAATAATGTGTTCGGTGCAAAATATGTTATAACTATGTACGTCAAAAATTAGAGAATGTCAATTTGCAGCTTCTTCATGAAAACGGAAAAAAAATAAAAGTAGAGTTTTGGTCTCCCATGTCAGCTGGAATTGAACATCAATATAAAACATTATCCTAACAAACATCTGCTGGCTCAGAGTTTGAGTCTGTAGAGAAGGATCATTGCTCCAAGCCAGGTCTTAACATCCATTGGTTTTTCTGCCCTTAGCACAACAAATTGGTCAACTCCGTAATAGTGGACAATCACATTATCTACTTTAATGAGAGATTTATGAAAAAATTTAGTTACAAACTATGACACAGTTGAGATGCCCTGAATTATGAGCCATAAGGAGTAGGACAACTAAGAAGCAAAATTAGGACTTAATAACATTTTCTAAAAACTACAGCATTTGCATATTAGAACCTATGAACAAAATACACATGGGGTTTTATCTGGGATTCCAAGATAATTTTAGTCATAAAGTTTAGGAACAGATTATTCCATTGCTTTACTATTTCTCTGAGCATTTAAAAAATGTTACCTTGTTAAATCTTTATAACAACCTAGTGAAATAAGGCAGCAAAGTCCTCACTTTGTAGAAGAAGATATTGAGCCTAAGAGAAGAAAGTTGTCCAAGAACAAATAGCTGTTCATTATGGAGCTAGGACTTATGCAGAGTTGGGACACTTTCTATTATGTCATGCTAATGCATGCTGATTTACTGGGTCACAGTGCCCTTGATTTATGAGCATTTCACCTAATTTTTTTATTCTTTAATTAGAAGCTTAAAGAAAAGTTTGTAGAATGTACTCATAACTGTATGGGATAATACTGTTAAATTCTGATATTATGATATTGTTTGAAATACTCTAAGAATTTTACATTTGGTAAGTATTTTTTATATCAGTATTAAAATAGTAATTTGGTTTCTTACATTTTTATACATAGAATTTGTGAATTACTTTCTGACTATAAAGAAAAACAGATGCTAAAAATCTCTTCTGAAAACAACAATCCAGGTAAGACTTGTGATAATGAATTACTTTAGGTCAGTTGTCCACAATGTTTTTGGCAGCAGGGACCGGTTTTGTGGAAGACAGTCTTTCCATGGGCTGGGGGAAGGTGGGGATGGTTTCAGGATTATTCAGCCATGTTTCATTTATTGTGCTACTTTATATTATTATTACATTGTAATATATAATGAAATAATCATACAACTTACCATAATGTAGAATCCGTGGAAACTCTGAGCTTATTTTTCTGCAACTAGGTGGTCTCATCTGGGGGCAAAGTGAGACAGTGACAGATCATCAGGCATTAGATTCTCATATGAAGCACACAACCTAGATCCCTCAGATGAGCAGTTCACAATAGGGTTCATGCTCCAATGAGTATCTAGTGCTATCACTGATCTGACTGGAGGCAGAGTTCAGGCGGTAATATGAGCCATGGGGTGTGGCTGTAAGTACAGTTGAAGCTTCCCTGGTTTGCCTGCTGCTCACCTCCTCCTGTGTGGTGTGGTTCATAATAGTCCATGGACTGGTACCAGTCTGTGACCTGGGAGTTGTGGACCCCTGCTCTGGGTGGTCCTACCGTAGATAAAAAAATAAAAGTAAGGAATTTTTGATCACAAAAGAACGCCAAAGCACAAGTCATGTTGCATATCCTTGTCCCAACAAGGTCTCACTCTTACTGACTTCATTCCTCCTCATTTGAAGTTGGAAAGAGATACATTTACTTTGTTGGAACAAGATGTGTTCTCTACCTGCTGGTCAATTGTCTTGATAACAGTAATTTTGTTAGAACAAGATGCTCTGCTACCATTTACCAAAAGATTGTCATAATAAATATACAAATTGCCCAACTCTAGGCTCAGCAGATTATAATAAAAGTAGAAAAATGTGAAGACATTAACAAAAATACTAGTATGCTACCTGGTTGTGGACACCTAATACATTGTATAATCCAAACTGGATGAGGACACCTTTAATTTAGCCATCTATTTATCAAAAAGCTTCTGTAAGTTAGGTTTTATAAGTTGCAGAAGACAAAGATGGAATAGATGTAGTTTTGATCTTTAAGGTGCTCATAATAGAGGTGTCTCTATTTCATTTCTGTGCTTTTTCAACAGAATTTACAAAGAAAACATTTCTATGTTTTCACTTGTCCACTTAACAAATAACTATCAAATGTCTTTTAGATACTAATCATTTTTCTAATGCTACAGAACACACACAATTAAAAATACAGACAGGAGCTTGTTATTATCATTGTCATTTTTATTATTTTACTACTTTATTCAGTGCTTACTGTGTGCTAGATGCCAACTGGAAGCTTATAATTATGATTTATTATGTATTATGTGCCAGACATACGTGATGAGGACTGAAAGTTTTGAAAAAAAGTAGGTATGATTCAAAGTAAGCGTGCAGAGTGAGAAGAATTTTTCTAGGTAAAGAAGCAGAAGAATAATTTTTGGCAGAAGGAACATGCAACAAGTTTGTGTGTTTGCCAGAAGAACATCTAATGAGATTGCCTGTTTGGCAGCAAGAGCAACAAGTGCAAAAGACAAGATGCCGAGTGAACTTTGCAGGGTTTCTGAGCAGTTCACTTTTGCTAGTACCAAAAGTGTGAGACACCAGAGGTTGGGAATGAGGTGAATACTTAGCTAAGGCAAGTTTATGATAGACTTTTTTAATACTATAGAAATGAGTAGGTCTTACCCTGTGGGCCATGGGAAATTTACCAGGTAGAATGCTTTGGACTGTAAATACTAGATGAGCAGTGGCTAAAACAGTAGGAACCAGAGTTGTTTTGGTTGTTCAGTGATATCCTAGGATCCCATTTGTCCCTCTTTCAGCTGTGCTGTTGGCAGTGTTTTCTTCATGTCTCCTTTCATGGTTGGCTAATCCGCAGCAGCTCCAAACATCTTGTTCTCACAACACAACATTTCAAGGACTGCTTTTCTTCACATGTGTCTTTTAAACAGGGAGAAAACTTAGAAGCATGCAAGGGGCTTCCTGTAACATTTCATTGGCTGGGTCACACCACATGCTCATTCCCAAACCAGGCAATGGGATGGCAAATACATGATTAGCTTAGAATAAACATTTCTCTTTCTGAGGCTGAGGAGGGGGATTGGGATAATAAATATCCCAATAGACTTGTGTTTCTTCTGCAAGAAAGAATAAGGAATGGCTATTGATAGGAGCCAACAATGTGTGCTGCAGGGGCTCATTGGAGAAATTTGAGCAGGGGAGTTACAAGATTAAATTTGAATATTAAGGCATATTCTGCTTATGGTGTAAAATGGGTTAGCAAGCTTTTTCTGTAAAGGACCAGGTGGGAAATATTTTAGACTATGTGGTCTCTGTCATATCTACTTAACCAGGCTGTTGTCTGTTGTTGTAGTGTGAAAGCCACCATGATTATATGTAAGCAAACAGGCATGACTGAGCTCCTATAAAACTTTATTTACAAAGCCAAAAGGCAGATTGGATTTGGCCTGTGGCCTATAGTTTGCTGGGACTGATGGAAGATAACCATGTAAAGAAACCAGGAGACAAAGGAAGCTTTTGCAGTAGTCAGCTATAGTTTCCATGTCACACATCCTTGGATTAGTATCAATGTATTCTAAGGTTTTCACTTGCCCGTGGCGAAATAAAGTTTGGAATCTCAGTTACTCATTTTAATGTGTTGGCCTTTTTTTGGTGTTATGCTTTTTTCATTTGTTTTGCTTAATTTTTTTCATGTAAGAAATAACATTAATAGTTGGAAGGGTTGTTTGTAATAAAAGCCATTTTGTAAATGTTTATGTTCTCAGTGGCAGTGGTAATATAAAGCAGAGGAAGAAGAGAGGTGTAGTCAATATGATTTAGTGATAATTGAATGAGAAAGTTTTGGGGGACAGAGAGAAATGTCAGATAATTTACAGGTTTCCACGTTGTACACTAGTATTTAACCTGGACGTGAGGAAGGAGTAGGAAATTTTCTCCATGACCTGTGTGAGTCACAGCTTCCAGAAAAGAAAGAGAGCAAGGAGCATATTAAGGAAGCACAGCAAAGTCAGTCCTAGAGTGCCCTGCTTGACTTCATGTCATAGGTCTGACTTCTAAAAAATCATTTTCTGCAAAATGTGCTTTGTGTTTTTCCCCTCTTGCAGCCTGCAGCCAAACAGAATCCCTTTAGCAGGGTATTTTTGTGTTCTTCCTTTAAATAAAGCAACATATAACTAACAAAAAAGAAGTAAGAGAAAGAGTGTTTTTTGTATAGGCTAGCATTTAACTTAAACTTGAGAGCGAGTACTAGGATTATACTTAGAATTTATGGACTGGGTAGGAAGACTAGATAGAAATCTAAAGATTGCTGACTCAAACACAGTGTGATTTTTTTGCTTTATTGTCACAGCTCTGAATTCACAACTATTAGTTATATTCATATACACTATAACTTTATAAAGCACCTTCCCAAATATTAAGTGATTTATTATAATTTCTTTTTTTTTTTTTTTTTTTTGAGACAGAGTCTCGCTCTGTCGCCCAGGCTGGAGTGCAGTGGCGCGATCTCGGCTCACTGCAAGCTCTGCCTCCCGGGTTCACGCCATTCTCCTGCCTCAGCCTCCCGAGTAGCTGGGACTACAGGCACCCGCTACCACGCCCGGCTAATTTTTTGTATTTTTTTAGTAGAGACGGGGTTTCACCGTGTTAGCCAGGATGGTCTCGATCTCCTGACCTCGTGATCTGCCCGCCTCGGCCTCCCAAAGTGCTGGGATTACAGGCGTGAGCCACCGTGCCCGGCCTATAATTTCCATGACTTATTATAGAATTGACTTTCCAAGCGTTCATTAGAATTATTGAGAATTTGCTACATAGTATCATCTCAGCTGTGTCCACATGAGCTAGCTGTCACCTTGTCTTAATGAATAATGGCTCACTAGGAATATTGGTTTTGGCATTAAAATGATCTACATCTAAATACAGATAGGACCAGGGACCACTCTTGAACGTTAATGTCTAAGCATCTTAAAAGTACGCATAAGGCTTTCATAATCTGACTTCTGCCCTACTCTACATCTTTAGCCCTTTTCCCTGTGTGCCCTTTCTCTGGCATTACTGAGTGGCTCTTAATGCCCTACTCACTCCTCCTTCTATTGCAGGCAAATACTTTCACTCTTTCAGGCCTCACTCCTGCTCTTGCTGCTGTGTGGCATGCTGTCACCCTTTCTTGCCCTCTACCACTTTTAATCTAGCTAGCCTCAATATTTAAGTCTCTGCTTGGGCAGGTGTTCTAGAAAAGCCATCCCTGACAGGCTTTATTTTCATTCTTTTTAAACCCTAACACCTAGCATGTATGTAGCAGGACTCAATAAGAAATTTCTGAGTAAAATAAAGACTGTTTTTACAAAGATGATGTGCAAGACTGTCCTCTGCAGTCTTGGAGTAGAGAAGACAGACCTGTGGAGGAATAATGTACAGTTCAGGTGGTAAAGGTACAGTAGAAAAATCAGTGAGGTCCTAAGGCTACCTCAAGGAAGGAGTTACCTGTTTATCTGGGGAAAGATCTGCAGAATCAAGGAAGACTTCCCATAGCATTGTTTTAAAAGATGAAAATAAGGCTGGGTGTGGTGGCTCACGCTTGTAATTGCGGCATTTTGGGAGGCTGGAGCAGGTGGATCACAAGGTCAAAAGATCAGGACCATCCTGGCCAATGGTGAAACCCCATCTCTACTAAAAATACAAAAATTAGCTGGGCATGATGGTGTGTGCCTGTAATCCCAGCTTCTCAGGAGAATGAGACAGGAGAATCATTTGAACCAGGGAGTCAGAGGTTGCAGTGAGCTGAGATTGTGCCACCGCACTCCAGCCTGGTGACAGAGCAAGACCCTGGCTCAAACAAAAAAACAAAAAAAAAAGAAAAATGAATATAAATTTGTCATAATAGTGGATGGAAACATTTTAGATGTTAAGAAGACATTGTACACTAACAAAGGTGTCAGTAGTAATTTTGGAAATCATTTGTAAGTTACTATTTTTGCAGAAAACAGGAGGCAGGAGAGACCCAGTGGGTCAAACAAGAGGATTTTATTTAGGTGCACACCAGCTCAGCGGATTTGCGTCAAAAACCTGAGCCCTGAACAAAGACAGGGCTTGGCTTATATAGGCAAACTTACAGAAGCAGAACAAAGGCAGTTAATTGTATAGTGACAGTTTTGCAACCACTGCATAGCTTGTGACCTTGCAGCTGCATTGAAGGAAAACAAGAATTTGCAAAATATATGCATTTGTAAAAATAGCTATGAATAAATGCTGAGGGGGAGGGGAGATGGTAAAGGAATTTGTTTTCTTAACTTTTCTCTGGGATGTCTGGAGCCCATACCTGTGGGCTCTGGCTTCTCAGACAGGGTCACCACAACCTTTCCTGGGCCCTGCCTGATACTGTCCTTAGAGTCAGAGTAGCTAAGTGCAGGAAAACTTGTTTCTCTTTAAAACTAAATTTTCTTTTCTTTACATTTACTGCTTCACTATTAGGAAGTGAACAACATACTGAGTTACCTTATATGTTTCTACTGTATTTTAAAGTTGTGTTTCTGGTGGTTTTGTTCATTTATGTGGGGTGGATGAATTTGTGAGTGAATCACATCAGGTGTCTCCCCAAGTGGTTTGTTGAAGTTTTGGAGAATTATTTCCTAAGTAACTATTTCATGAAAGACTAAACACTCAATTTATGAAATAAAATAAAATGTTGTCTTCAATCTATTTTTATAAAGGCAATAGTTTTTAACTGTTCTAAGTGGTTCATCTTAACTGAATATATGGATTTCTCAACAGAACAAGACTTAAAGCTGACATCAGAGGAAGAGTCACAAAGGCTTAAAGTCAGTGAAAATAGCCAGCCAGAGGCATGGAAAATTTTAAATTTAAATTTTTGATTTAATGTTGTTTCCTTTGCTTTAATAATATTAGATAGTCCAAGGGAAATTACCTTTCAGACTAGGTTTTAAGAATCAATAGATTCTTTTTTTAAGAATTTTTAAATATATTCTTAAAATTTATTTTAATAAATTCAGCAATCTCATTAACAGAAGAATCAATAAATTCTAATTTAACATTTGATATTTAGCTTAAAAACATAACCACTACAAAATTTAAAATACTCTTATTTTACAGTATTCTTATTTAAAATATTCTTATCTGCCTTTTTGATTAGCTTATAGCTAATCTTTCCTTTTGGAATAGAGGCAAAAACATATTCCAGACCTTTGTTTGTTCTTTTTTTTTACAACACCCTAACATGATAAAGAAAGTAACATCAATTATTGGATTATATTATTAAGCAATAGAACTGTGAACAATGTAACACTGAAGGTCCCTGAGCTGGATTCATGGTTAAAGAATAATCACGGCCAGTGATTGAAAATCTGCAGTTTTATATTGTCAGTCACTGAAACCAAGGTTAAAGACATATTCTGCCTTGTGGTCTCTCACTGACCTCAGCATTTCTGTTCAGGGAGGGAACCAGGTCATAAAAGCAACCCAACTGCCTATTACAAGAATCATATCTTGCAGAATGGGACATTTGGTGTTAGTGCACAAACACAATAACCTTCTACCTTATTTTAGTTGCAGAAAATCAGTACAGATTATTAAAAAATTTTTATCCACTGTAATTAGTACACCTTAGAATATATTAGAACTGGACTTAAGCAGATCATCTAGATACATAACACTATCATATTACAGCATATAATTTCAATTAAAATTTAAGAATTTGCATTTCTTCCTGTTTGGTGTTGATTTCCGCTCCTAATAATTTAAAGCGTGCCTACAATCCAATTAGGAATCTTTTAAAAAAGCACTTCAGTGCACTATAGGGGCTCACTAGTTAGGGTTTCATGAGATATACTCTTTTCAAGTGAGGAAGCCCTTGGAACACTACAAATCATCTGCTAATTCATTTTTGGTAGATTTAACACATAACAAATTAAGTTTAGTCCAAACAAATGGTAACAAAGTTAAGTTTGCTGGTTCATGTTTTTATTCTCCCTTTGTCTAAGGTGAATTATTTTTCACATGTTAGTCAGAAGCCAATGATGTGGCAGTAGCTAAACATAGATTAAAAAGTTAATTCTTAATTTTAATTATTTATTTATTTAATTATTTTAACAGTTAAATTTTATTTTATTTTCTAATTTTTCATGTCCATACTTGATTACTTAAGAATAAAATTATTTTAACATGCATTCCAAAAGAGGAGACATACACGGAAATACAACAAGCAAATTAACCTTCTATTTTTGCATCTGCAGAAAATGTCTCAAGAACCAGAAATAAATAAGGACTGTGATAGAGAGGTATACCTTTATGTTCAAATGTTTCTGTGGAATTAGATTTTTATGTTATGCTGTTTAACAAAGTGTAGTAAGTGTAGGCATACATGATCCTATCATGTAAGTAGCATAAATCACCAGTGAAAAATTTAATATTTAACTCAGAAAGAATTCTGTACATTGAGTTTTCAAGAGATACAAACCCTAGAGAGATTCTTTCATTATTATGGAACAATCCTGAATGGTGCCATAAAATGCTAGATAATGCCACTTCAGGAGATTTGGACCAATCATTTTATCTTTCTTGGTTTTAGTCTGATTATCACTAGATAATGTGGCTAAATAAGATAATTACTTATTCTTTCTAATTTCCAGCTGGAAAATTGTATAGTTATTGAATGTGAAATTTGGGGAGCATCTAATTTTCTGGAATTCCACGCTTGCACCTCAGCAGTTTCACTCTGCTCCTTGTGTTGTGGCAGACTTTGGTTTTCATGTTTCAGTGAGCACCATCATGTTTTTGATATCCAGGAACCAAATGAAAAAAGAACGATCAAAGGCAGCGGGGGAGGAGAATATCTTAGTGCAGAAAAGGGCCATCTTCCTTTCTATTCCTGAAGCCCCCCAGTGTCTCATCCTCTACATCTGAGTGTTTAATGTAAAATCTAGGTGGTAAAGACAGAAGACACATTTTGTGTCTATGTCGTTTTATTTTTGTGTTCCCATGAGTCAAATGGGGTAAATTCATATATAAGATTTTGAAGAGTTTTTGGGAATAAAAGCACAAAATGAAGGAGGGCCCTTTTTGAATTTTGGAAAATTCTGTTTTATTCAGTCAAACAGCAATCAAGCAAACTTTACAAAAATTTCAATGATATACTAATGACATGATAATTACATCTTAAAATTATACGGTAATAGTTCTGTATATATGATCAAATTTAAGTGTGAGATATTTTTAATGACTAAAATAATGGCAAACTGAGTAAATTGATAAAATCAATTAAAAAGGTTATTTTTATTCAATAAAGTGATAACCATCCTTAATATCAAACTTCCACTCAAGGTTGAAGAAGAAATAAAGAAGCATGGAAGTAATCCTGTGGGATTACCAGAAAACCTGACTAATGGTGCCAGTGCTGGCAATGGTGATGATGGATTACTTCCACAAAGGAAGAGCAGAAAACCTGAAAATCAGCAATTTCCTGACACTGAGAATGAAGAGTATCACAGGTAAGCCTATGGCAACATTTAATAGGAGATAACTATATGCTGTCAAACTAATCCTAATTTGGGCTTTCATAATGAACAAATTTTATACTTTTACTAGAATATTCAGCCTTGCCCGTTAATCAGAAAAATGAAAATCAGTAAACAATGAGTTACCGTTTTTTCCAGTCATTAATTTATTTGAAAAATAACCAGTATTGGCAAATGTGAGGGAAAAGGCATTTTCTTTTCTTTTTAATGAACTTTTATTTTAGCTTCAGAAGTTCATGTGCAGGTTTATTATATAGGTAAACTGTGTGATGGAGGTTTGGACTACAGATTATTTCATCAGCCACATAATAAGCAAAATACTCGAGAGGTAGTTTTTTGGTCATCTCCCTCCTGCCACACTCCACCCTCAAGTAGACCCTGGTGTCTGTTATTCTCCTCTTTGTGTCCATAAGTTTTCATTGTTTAGTTCCCACAAATGAGTAAGAATATGTGGCATTTGATTTTCTGTTCCTGCATTAGTTTGCTTAGGATAATGGCCTCCAGCTCCATGTGTGTTGCTGCAAAGGAAATGGTCTCATTGAAAAAGACATTTCATACACTGTTGGTAAATATATTTTGAACATTAATTTAGTAGCATATTTGCACACACACATATATAACATAGTAAGCATATATAGGTATGTTAAGGATATTTGTATAGATTTGTCACATATGTACTTATGTATAAGGACATTTCTTACAGCATTATTATATCAAAAAGATGGATCCTTATCAATAGGAATTTATCATTATCAAAAGTAAATCCTTACCGATAGGAAATAGCTCAATTTTCATACCCAGAAAATAATACAGTATGCAAACATTTTTTACAAATGAGGTTAGATCTAGAGTATACTGATTATTTCACAATTAAAATGTATTTAAAGCATTTAGCTTGGTAACATATCTTAAGATAATTTTGTTAGAATTCTTGTAATATCTGCTGTGTTGCAAATGGAAGCTACATGCTACATTGACACTGTACCTTGTTAGCAACGAGATTGCTAGTTATTAAATTTTTGTTGTCAGTGCCTGAGTGCCAAAATATTGGACCTTCAATCTGAATATTGCCAAGGGATTGTACATGGGGATCTATATTTAATATAAACATTTGAGTATATTGAGTAAAACTTTTATTAAAATATATCAAAGTATCTTTCATCTGCTAAACCAGGAGCTGGCCAGCTTTTTCTGCAAAGAGCCAGTTAGTAAATATTTTAGGCTTTGTGGACTATATATATATATTTTTTTTTGAGACAGGGTCTCTGTTGCCCAGGCTGGAGTGCAATTTTGTGATCACAGCTCACTGCAGCCTTGACTTTCTGGGCTCTAGTGATCCTCCCACCTCAGCCTCTCTATTAGCTGGGACCCCAAGTGTGCAACATCACACCCAGCTAATTGACTCTATGGACTGTAAAGTGAATAAGCATGGCTGTGTTCCAAGATTCTTTACTTACAAAAACAGGCAGTGGGCTGGATTTGGCCCACAGGTGCTAATTTGCTGACCCGTGTGCTAAAAGGAAGGTGCTGCTAATGCAGTAACACTTATTTGTAAAAGTGCCCTGCATGTGTGACATTATCTTTCCTTTGAGAAAAGGATATATTTCAGTATTCACCTCACCATATTTTTCCACAGTGACTTCATATAATTTTAAAAATTTCATTTGTAAAATAAGATTATTTTCTGCATTTCTGCCACTTTATTCCTGTTAATAGAACTCAGTATTTTACGGTGATCAATTACTTTGTATATTCGATGAGTATCAACTGTCCTAGAATTGGCTGATTTTTATCAAGCAAGAAATACTCTCCTTGAAGCTTTTAGTTTTTCTTGGTCTTTATGTATAAGCATGAACAAAATGATAATTAGCTTATGTAATCTAGAAATGGTCAAGGCAAATTTTAGTTCTATAGTTTTAAGAATTTAACACCTTGGTCTGGCATTTTTAATGCCACATGTGTATAATTTTTATAAGCTTTAAAATATATAATTGTTATATAAAATTTGAAAACTACACCTGTTATGTAAAATTTGAAACTATTTGTCTATTACTTTTCCATGACTGTGGAAGAAAATTACAACATTCTCAGCCATGACTCCTAAGTATGATGTCCTTAAAAGAACTGTCTACACTCACAAACTCAAATTTTCTTTTCATTCACTCTTGATCTCATGCCAGTAAGTCTTCAATTTCAGCAGTCCTCCAACATTGTTTTTCCTCAAGATTATCACTAATTTTTTTCTGTAATAAATCTAGGCACTTTTCTTCCACCTCATTTTATTTAATCTGTCAGCAATATTTGAGCCAATGGAGGGCATCTCCTCCCTAATGGCATCTTCACTTGGCTTTCAGGACCTCACTCCCTCAGGCTTTTCCTCCTGCCTTTCTAGTCCATTCATCATGGTCTGTTTTGCTTGCTCCTCCTCATCTTTCTCCTTTTGGACGTTGTTGTTTCCCAGGGCTCACTCCTCAGTCTTCTTTCTCGTGACTTTTTCTTTTTCTTTTTTGGAGACAGAGTTTCACTCTGTCTCCCAGGCTGGAGTTCAGTGGTGTGATCTCGGCTCACTACAACCTCTGCCTCCTGGGTTCAAGCGATTCTCCTGCTTCGGCCTCCTGAGTAGCTGGCATTACAGGTGCATGCCACCATGCCCAGCTGATTTTTGTATTTTTAGTAGACACAGCATTTCCCCATGTTGGCCACCCTGGTCTCAAACTCCTGACCTCAGGGGATCTGTCTGCCTTGATCTCACAAACTGTTGGGATTACAGGTGTAAGCCACTGCACCCAGCCCCTCATGACTTTTTCTACTGTGTATATGCTAGTGATTTTTGAATGTATGTCTCCAGCTCAGATCTTTCTCCTTAATTCCAGATTTCTATATCAGCCTGCCTACTTGACGTCTCTATTTGGTTAGTTATTGGGTATCACACACTTGTCAGATCCAAAATTGGGCTACTGATGTCCTTCCTGAAATCTGCACCTCATGTAGTCTTTCCTATTTTTGGTTAAGGGCAACTCTTCCAGTTGCTCTGCCAAATATCTCGGTGTCATTCTTGACTCATCTCTCTCTCTCTCTGACACCTCACATCTAATCTCTCAGTAAATCTTGTCAGGTCTACCTGAAGAATATGTCCAGAAGCCAGTCATAACTTGTACATCTGAGCCACCCTCATCTGCAGTCTAGATGAGTGTCATAGACTGGGAATTGATAGTCCTGTTTTTTAAAAACTTCCCTTTTCATCAATTCTTAACTCAGTGGATGTATTTAAAACATAAGTCAAATTGTGTCATTCCTCTGCCCCAGCCCTTCTGATTATCTCCCATTTCACTCAGAGTATGTGTCAAAGTTCCTCCTCATTATCTCCCTTGCTCTGCTTCAGCCAAACTGAATTCTTGCCGTCCCTTATCTACCCCTAGTTCTTAAAGACGCCAGGCACACCTCTGTGATTCGCAGTTCCCTGTGTCTGGAGTGCTTTTTCCCCAGTTATCCTCCTAGCTTTCTCTTTCCATTCCTTCAGTTCTTTATTTAAAACCCCCTTTCTAAGAAGAAGAGGAAAAAGGGTAAAAAGAAAGACATTAAGGAACAACCACTTTCTGAGGAAGAACAGCGTGCTACCTAGACGCGTCATGCTTGAGGTTCAATTGGGTGCCTACCAGGGATGCTCTCTAACGTAATGAAGGGAAGGTTCAGTGAAACCAAGTGATTTAACATCTCTAACTTCAAACCCATTTGTATCTTGACATCAACGCTGTTAACCTTATGTCATCATTTCTTAGAGTCTTTGATATACAAATAAAAGGTTTTTTGTATTAGAAAAAAAAATCCCCTTTCTCAGCAGGGACTTTTCTGACCACCCCAACTTTCCCACCACCCTCCCCACCAAACACATAAACATTTCATTTTCCTACTTTAGTTTTTCTCCTCTAACATACTGTATATTTTGCCTTATCTGTCTGTTGTTATTGTGTGTTTTTCTCACTCTCATGAATAGGGTTTTTATTTTTTCACTACCATATCCTCACTGCCTAGAAAAAGGCCTAGCATATTGGATGAAGCTACCTAATAAATACTTATTAAATGAGTGAATGGAGTTTATCCTGGATATATTGTTTGATTAATTCTCACTTTAAAAATGTTTGACATGGTTCATTCTAACAGTTTTGCCCGGTAATTACATGCATTTTAAAAATGGTTTTGGCTCTTTATAATAAGCTACATTCTTTATATTATTTTTTTATTTAGAGAGAAAAGCCCAATATTGTGGTTATTCACTATTTATTCTTTTACTAGTAATCATAATTGTAATTATGGTAAACTGAGTCAGAGGAATTGCAAACTTTACTGGTATTTTATTTTATTTTGAGATGGAGTCTCGCTGTATCCCCCAGGCTGGAGTTCAGTGGTATGATCTCAGTTCACTGCAACCTTCGCTTTCTGGTTCATGCATTTCTCCTCCCTCAGCCTCCCAAGGAGCTGGGATTACGGGGGCATGCCACCACGCCTGGCTAATATTTGTATTTTTAATAGAGATGGGGTTTCACCCTGTTGGTCAGGCTGGTCTCAAACTCTGTACCTCAGGTGATCCACCCACTTCGGCCTTTCAAAGTGCTGGGATTACAGGCATGAGCCACTGCGCCTGGCCACTAGTATTTTATTTAAAAAAAAATTAGGGTGGCACATTTAATGGACTTACAAATTCTTTTCAAGGGATTATGAACCTTTGGTATTTGAAATAAAGATACAGAGTTGGAATTTTTTGCTTCCTATAGTAAGAGGAATACTGGTCAGGCACTGTCTATTCTGATGGAGCAGGTGCTGCTGCGTGGCTGTATTTCAGAAGCAAGCTGCTCACATTGATATTGGTTGGTGAGCAAGAGCAGTGGTCATTGATTGATTGACTACATTTCAAACTGGCTTTTGGGTGGCTTGTTGTTACCATTGGTACAAGTCATTTCTTTCCTAAGTTAGAGTCAACTTTAACCAAAAATTTTCTGTATAAAAGTTGCCTTCAATTAACTATGTTCAAAATGAAAGTATTTTATATTCCAGAATTGTAGACTTCATTTGAAAATTTTGGTCAAGATGAATTGGTTAATAATAGCTCTCAGGAAGATCTGTTTTCTTTTTTAAAAAAATACATATTTCTCTGTATAATTTATTCCTTAAAATTAATTATTTTCTTTCTGTTTTTGGTATTTTTAGAAGCTTTTGCTCAAGTCCTAACATAATCTCCAGTAGGAGATTTTAGTCTCTTTGTCAGTTCATGTATGTATATGGTAGTGATACCCTCTTTTTAAATTCCTTTTCTTGTTCACTTTCTTCTCAGTACAATAACAGTGATATTCTTATATATCTTTACCTCATTTAAAAGTAATTACAGTTTTCTGCTGGCAAATTCAGCTTTTTATATTTTGACTAAATACTAGGCTAAAATTGAAGAAAATTTACAAGGTCATTTTATTTTCAAACAAAATCATTACTAATAAAAATTGCTACTTTTGAAATATAAATAATGACATTTTGATATTTTAAAAGTAAGGATACACACCCCCCCCCAATAGTTTGGCTTTGTGTTTCCACCCAAATCTCATGTCAAATTGTAATTCCCAGGTGTTGAGAGAAAGACCAGCTGGGAGGTATTGGATCATGGGGTTGGTTTCCTCCATGCTGTTCTCTTGATAGTGAGTTCTCACAAGAGCAGATAATTCTATAATGGGCTCTTTCCCTTTCACTTCTCTCTCTCCTGCCACCTTTTGAAGAAGTTGCCTGCTTCCCCTTTACCTTTTGCCATGATTGTAAGTTTCCTGAGGCCTTCCCAGCCATGTGTAACTGTGAATCAATTAAGCCTGTTTCCTTTATGAATTACCCAGTCTCAGGTGTGTGTATATATATATATATATATATATATATAATTTTCTTTATTCCACTCATCAGTTGATGGACACTGGCTGATAACATATCTTTGCATATGTGAATTATGCTGCAGTAAACATACGTATATAGGTGTCTTTTTGAGAGTATGATTTCTTTTATTTTGGGTAGGTATCCAGAAATGAGAATGCTGGATAGAATGGTAAGATCTACTTTAACAGAACTCTCCAGAATGTTTTCCATAGATTTGTACTAATTTGTATCCCCACCAGCAGTGTATAACTCTTCTTTTTTCACCACATCCACACCAACATCTGCTGTTTTTTTTATTTTAGTAGTGACCATTCTGGCTGAAGTGAGGTGATATCTCACTGTTGTTTTATTGTACATTTCCCTGATGATTAGTAATATTTAGCATGTTTTTATATTCTTGTTCACCATTTGTACATCTTCTTTTGAGAAATGTCTATTCATGTCATGTGCCCACTTTTTAATGGAATTATTTGTATTTTTCCTGCTGATTTGTTTGAGTTTCTGGTAGGTTATGGACATTAATCCTTTGTTAGATTCATAATTTGCCCATATTTTCCCCATTGTGTAGGTTGTTGGCTCACTTTGATGATTATTTCTTTTGCTGTGCTGAAGCTTTTTAGTTTAATTAGGTCTTTATTTATTTATTTATTTATTTATTTTTATTTTTGTTGCTTTTGCTTTCAGGGTCCTCATCATAAATTATTTGCCTAGGCTAATGTCTTCAGGTCTTAGGTTTAGGCCATTATCTTGAATTAATTTTTTTACATGGTGAGAGATAGAGATCCAATTTCATTCTTCTATATGTGACTATCTTTTTTTCCCAGCACCATTTGTTGAATAACGTGTACTTTCTCCAGTGTATGTTTTTGTATCCTTTCTCAGAGATCATTTGGTTGTAAGTGGCCTTTCTTCTGAGTTGTCTATTCTGTTCCATTGATCTGTGTATCTACTTTTATACCAGTACCATGATGTTTGTTACTGTGGCCTTAGAGTATCATTTGAAGTCAGGTAATGTGATGCCAACATGTTTGTTCCTTTTGCTTGGTATGTCTGTTGCTATTCAGGCTCTTTTGTGGTTCTACATGAATGACAGCTTTTTAAAATAACTCTGTGAAGAATGACATTGGTACTTTGGTAGAAACTGTATTGACTCTGTAGACTACTTTGGGCACTATGGCATTTTCACAATATCAATGCTTTCAGTCCAGGAACATAGAATGTATGTTCATTTATTTGTATCATCTGTGATTTTCTTCAGTGGCATTTTCCAGTTATCCTTTGATAGATCACTCACCTCCTTCATTAAGTATATTCCTAGGTATTTTACTATTTTGCAGCCATTGTAAAAAGGATTGGATTCTTGATATGACTCTCAGCTTGGTTGTAGTTGGTGTATAGTGGTACTGTTCATTGGTATTTGTATATTTTGTAACCTCTGAGACTTTACTAAATTCATTTATCAAATCTAGGAGTGTTTTGTAGGAGTCTGTAGGGTTTTCTAGGCATAAGATCATATCATTGGTGAAGAGAGAGTTTGACTTTCTCTTTTCCAATTTGGATGCCCTTTATTTCTCTTGCCCAATTGCTCTGCCTAGGGCTTCCCAGTTTTCTTCTTAATATGCATGAAATAAAAGTAAAATTGAAAGCGATTAATGATCAGTTTATTTCACATCTCTCTCTCATACACAGATAAAATTAATTCAAAGTTCTATGTTAAAAACACAATATTAGACCCTGTCTTGTTCCAAAGGGAATTTCTAAGTTGTCTATAAATTACAGAGGAATCAAGAATATAAGTGGAAACTGTTTCCAAAAAAATAAACATAAAAGGTTTGGGCTAACACAGGGGTTTCCAATCCCCAGGCCACAGACCAGTACCAGTCCCTGGCCTGTTAGGACCTGGGCCACACAGCAAGAGGTTAGTGGTAGGTGAGCAAGTGAAGCTTCATCTGTTTACAGCCACTCTCTGTCACATTACCACCTGAGCTGCTCCTCATGTCAGATCAGCGGTGACATTAGATTGTCATAAGAGCATGACTTGAACCCTATTGCAAGCTGCTCATGCATGGGATCTAGGTTGTTCACTCCTTATGAGAATCTAATGCTTTATGATCTGTCACCATCTCCTGTCACCCCTAGATGAGACCATCTAGTTGCAGGAAAATGAGCCGAGGGCTCCCACTGATTCTACATGATGGTGAGTTATATAATTATTTCATTATATATTAGTAATAATAGAAATGAAGTGCACAATGTATGTAATGTGCTTGAATCATCCTGGAACCATCCCCCACCTCAGGTCCATGGAAAAATTATCTTCCACAAAACTAGTCCCTGGTGCCAACATGACTGGGAGAGCAGGGTTAACAGATGTGAGACCCCTTTGCCTTGTCTTGGATTAATGTGCAGATATACATTGTGTGAATGACATCTGATGGTGCCATCTTGCCCTGTAGATCATTTTAGGGACACCTCCAGTATTTCATGAAAATTAAAATTTCTTCTAGTGACGAACAAAATGGTACCCAGAAACAACTTTCTGAAGAACAGAACACTGGAATATCACAAGATGAGATTCTGACTAATAAACAAAAGCAGATAGAAGTGGCTGAAAAGGAAATGAATTCTGAGGTATTTTCTTTAGTCATTATCAAATGTTTTCTTATGTGTGTATATTTTTAAAAAGCTTTATTTTGGAAGGTATAAAGGATTTTTAAATCATATATATACACACACACACCCTGTATATCCTTGGTCATATATCTATATATGTACACATAGGATAAAGCCATGTTCTTAATTCAACTGCATTTGCCTGCAACAGTCGAGTAGTGACCTTCACAATGGCCTCAATCCAAAGGAAAAGCATTTGATATTTTTCATAAGAATTGATTATCTTTCCAATATCAAAAATAAGTTTTGCTACTAACAACAGATTTGCTAGTTTTGGGACATTAGTTCTTTTTAAAATATTAATAGAGAAGTCAGTTTGTTATTTTCACTAATAGGAAAGTAGGAAATGTACAGCTGGGTCAGAGGCCACATTGTGGATGTCATTATCCTTGCTTTTGAGGAGAGGAACAGTTTGCTCCGAGTAGTTTCTCATTTCAATGCAAAGAGCTTTGAAAACAATGACATGCCATGATACACATTTAGTGATAATTTATTGATAAGTATTTTCTTCCCAGATGAATAGTTCAGTATGTTTCCTGTATTTCACACTTACTACTATAATGTTTCAAACATTATGAAGAGGAAAGAAAAGTTATTGCAATGGCAAATAATCTCATGATTTCTAAGAAAAGCCTTGTAAGTTATATCTTATTTACCATTTGTATTTTGAAATAAAAGGCTTCTTTTGTATTTATATATTTACACCACAGAAGCAACTGATTTTGTGGAGGATCACTAGCAGTAGCATCAGAAGACCTGGCAAAAATCTTGCACGTTGCATATATACGTGTGTGTGTGTGTGTGTGTGTGTGTGTGTATTCTAGATGGAGTCTTGCACTGTCACCCACGCTGGAGTGCAATGGCACAAACTCAGTTCACTGCAACCTCTGCCTCCCAGGTTCACACGATTCTCCTGCCTCAGCCTCCTGAAGTGCTGGGATTACAGGTGTGAGCCACTGGTCCTGGCTGCATATATTTTTTGACCTCTCCTTTTAAGAATCGTGATCTTAAATGAGTTGAGTGTTGTATATAGAAGTGCAATGCTTAGATGCCGGTGTGTACATTGTAGAAGGGTACAATGCTTAGATTTAACAGTTATGAATAAATGTAATTCTTATAACTGACTGTAAAAATATTAGAAAAGCAGTATATTGATAAAACATTCCTCAGAAAAAGGAACTTAAAGAACTTTGAGGAATTGCTTCTGTCCTAATATATGCATAGCTAAGGCTCTTATGATGGTGTGGTTTGTAGGTTAGATATCAGAGTGTAAACCCAATTTTAAAAATGTAGCCAAATGTATTAATCTTCTATTTTATGCCTCTGGGTTTTTTGTAATTCAGAGAAAGGCTTTTCCAATTCTGAAATTCTTAAAAATCCTCTAGTGATTTATTTTTCATGGTCTTTAGATAAATATTTCAACTTTTTGAAATTTACACTCTTTTAGATTTGAAGTTTTGTCCAACTTTTTTCCAGTTAAATATCCACTGTGGGAATTATTTCATTATACAAATATAAATGTCATTCTTTAATTTGAGAAGAAATCATGATATGTCATTCTATTGAGTGCTAAGTAAAAGTTCCCTTTGTTTACTTAGCTTTCTCTTAGTCATAAGAAAGAAGAAGATCTCTTGCGTGAAAACGGCATGTTGCGGGAAGAAATTGCCATGCTAAGACTGGAACTAGATGAAACAAAACATCAGAACCAGCTAAGGGAAAATAAAATTTTGGAGGAAATTGAAAGTGTAAAAGAAAAGAGTGATAAACTTCTAAAGGCTATACAATTGAATGAAGAAGCATTAACGAAAACCAGTATTTAAGTACAGTGGACAGCTTAGGATTTTGACAACTGAGAATGCTCAGTTCTGAACTGGAGAACGTAAGACACAGCTAGGAAACACTGGAAATGGAAATTCAATCATGTCATTGTAGACTGACGACTGCTCTACATGATTGTGATCAAAGTCAGATAGCTGAAAGGGACTTCTTTCCAGAGAACAAACATCAACAGGTTTATTTACAGGAGAAAATGAATTCTCATATATCTCACCTAAAAGATAACAGTGAGATTCTGAACAACTCTAATGCTGACAGTAAAATTAACAACCTAAAAATTAAGCTCCATCACACAGGATAAATTCTGAGAGAAAAGATGAGGCAGGCCACCATCTTTCCTGTTTGGGCAACTTAGTCATTCCAGCGTGTGGGCTTTGGAGAGTACAAACTCACCAGGGGCAGAAGAGATCCTGTGGCATAGCACAGCTGCTTTACCAAATCATGGCCAGAATGCTTCTGTAAGCAGGCCCCTGATCCTGTTCCTCGTCACTGGACAGGATCTCCCACCTGAGGCCTCCAGCTACACCCACCAGTGTTCCCTGGCCAATGGAGATTTGAAACCTACCTGGGACAGAGTTCCCAGAGAGAGGGGTGGGCCATGACCTTTGTTGTTTGGGCAACTAACCCTTCTGGCCTGTGGGCTTTGGAGAGCCCAAGCTGACCAGGGGTGGAAGTGGTACCTCAGCACAGAACAGCCACCCTGCGAAAACGTGGCCAGACTCTTGTTTAAGCCAGTCCCGAACCACATTTCTAATCACTGGGTGGAGCCTTTCAACCAGGGTCTCCAGCCACCTTCACTGCTGTTCTCTGGCTGACAGAGGTTTCAGGCCTCCCTGAGTCAGCGCTCCCAGGGGGAGGACCAGACTGTCATCTTTGCTGTTTGGATGACTCAGCCAGTTCAGTCTTAGAGTTTCAGAGTGTCTGAGGAGACCAGGGGCTGAAGTGAACCCCCAGCACAGCATAGCCACTCTACAAAAACGTGGCCAGACTTCTTTTTTAAACAAGTCTCTATTCCTGTTCCTCCTGACTAGGCAAGACTTCTCAACTTGCTTCCAGTCACATCCAACAGGTGTGTTCAGATTGGCAACAGGTTCATACCTCAGAGGTACAGAGCTCCCAGAGGAAAGGGCAGGCTATCGTCTTTGCTTTTTCGCAGGCTTCACTGCTGATACCTTCAGCCACTGGAAAATACGAGGCAATTGGCGACTGGAGTGGACCCCCAGCATACCACGGCAGCCCCACAGAAAAGTGGCCAGACTGTTATGTGGGTGCCCATTTCCATATCTCCTTGATGGGCAGGTCTTCCTGGCCTGGGTCTCCAGCCAGCCCCCCACTTGAGCTTTCAAGCCAGTAGCAACTCAGCAACTCCCTGGACAGAGCTTCCAGGAGCAACAGAAATCCTCTCTGCCACTGCCTCTGCAGTGGAACTGCCCTTGCTACCCTCAGAATATCAAGGGAGCAAAGACCCTAAGTGCCATATTGACACCTCCAACAAGCTGCAGTTGACACAAGGAACAAGTCAGTCCATCTTCCATGGGTACAACACACCCCTTACTGCTCATCACCAGACAAGGAACCCTGGCTTGGGCCCACAGCACAGACCCTCCATCCTGGGGTGATTACATTAAGTAACTGCTAACTTACACCTCTCTAGGGTGGAGCCCCCAGGAGACAAGGAAAGTGGTGGAGCCGCAAGTCAGCTGATGTGGAGCCCGGAGGGCAGGGACATCTATGTCTCTAGGCTCCACTTGCTCTTATGAGACACTTTATCCCAGCACTTAAGGAGTGCTGAGGTCAGACCAGCCCCATCTCATGTGCAAGATTGCCCAGCACAGATCGGGTCTAAGAGTTCTCTTCCTAAAAAACGGGACTTGCTTAAAAAAGAAGTCTGGCCGCGTTTGTGTAGAGCAGTTGTGCTGTGCTGAGGATTCACTTTTGAGAGAGTTCTCCTCTGAGACCTGATCTCTGCTGGGCAGTCTTGCACATGAGATGGGGCTGGTCTGACCTCAGCACCCCTTAGTCTGCTTGCCTCTCCCAGGACCCCAGCCAGGCCACACCTGCTTAGAGGGCACTTTCGGGTGCCCACACCATAGCTTCTGTACAAGCGGACCGTGGCTGATCAGTGGAGAGCTGCAGCAAGGTGACCTCTACAGCCACGTACCAGCCTGCACATTACCTCTCCATACTGCAGCCCTTTATATGGAAACTTCCTACATCACTTTGCTGTGTGTGTTTACACAGGTGGGTTTTGTTGTACTTGCCCTAACAGCATATGGGAATGCAGCACACACCCCAACCCACACCAACTGCCACTGAAGATGAAGCCATGGTGGGCACAGAACCAAAAACCCCACCCCTGCTAGCATCTCACCCTTGAGGTAATGCTGTGCAGAGGAAAAGGGACCTTCTTATACCCTGAGTGACCACTGTTGCTTGGGGGGGATCAGAGAAGGCACCTTCACTGGCCAGCCACCCACCCCAAACCAGCACTACCTCCAGTGCAACAGCACACACAGTCAGCAGGGGCCCCCTGGCCCACACCCCAGCTGTTTTTCCTCTACCACTAGGTGAATGCCCACAGGGAGGCAGGGACTTTTGCATCTGCTAGCATTCTGCCACAGCTGCCGCACTTTGGTCCCCTCAGTGCAGTGGACTCCAAACCTCGAGGAGCCAGAGAACAAAGTTGTGGCCCAATACAAGTTCCCCAGAGTTAAAGCACACAGTCCAAGAATTGGGAGCTGCATGTTGGCCCCTTAAAATCCTCCAAAAACAAAACCTGTTGGCTGAATCCACCTTACATCACAATCAAATCCTCAAGGTCATCAGATATAATAAAGGAAAAATACCCTGTCCAAAGTTCAGCAACCTCAAAGATTGAAGGTGGATAAGCCCATAAAGATGAGAAAAAGACTCTGTGCAAGAACACTGAAAACTCAAAAATTCAGCATGCTTTCTTTTCTCCAAATGACTGCATCAACTCTCCAGCAAGTGTTCAGAACTGGGCTGAGGCTGAGATGTCTGAAATGATACAAGCAGAGTTCAGGATATGGGTAGGAACAAAGTTCCCTGAGTGAAAGAAGTATGTTGTAATCCAATACAAGGAAGCTAAAAATCATTGTAAAACATTGCAGGAACTAACAGACAAAATAGCGAGTATAAAGAAGAAAATAACTGACCTGACAGAGCTGTAAATCACACTAGAAGAATTTTCATAATGCAGTCACATGGTGATTGTGTGTGATTGCATTATGAAAATTATTGTAGTATGTGTGGGCACCTGAGAGTGCCCTGTAAGCAGGTGTGGCCAGGCTGGGGTCCTGGGAGAGGCAAGCAGACTAGGGAGGGCTGAGGTCAGACCAGCTCCATCTCATGTGCAAGACCATCCAACAGAATAGACCAAGAAGAGGAAAGAATCCCAGAGCTTGAAAACTGGCTTTCTGAAATAAAACAGGCAAACAAGAATGGGGGAAAAAAGAATGAAAGGGAATGAACAAAACATCCGAGAAATATGGGATTATATAAACGACCAAATCTATGACTGATTAATGTACCTGAAAGAGATGAGGAGAATGGAACCAACTTGGAAAACACATTTCAGAATATCATTCATGATAATGTCCCCAACCTAGCCAGACAGGCCAACATTCAACTTCAGGAAATCCAGAGAACCTCAGTAAGATATGCCATGAGAAGATCATCCCCAAGACACATAATCATCAGATTCTCTGAGGTCAAAATAAAAGAAAAAGTGTTAAAGGCAGCTAGGGAGAAAGGCAACATCACCTGCAAAGGGAATTCCATCAGACTTAGCAGACCTCTCAACTGAAACTGTACAAGCCAGAAAAGATATTCAACATCTTAAAGAAAAGAAATTTCAACCCAGAATTTCATGTCCAGCAAAATTAAGCATCATAAGTGAAGGAGAAGCAAGATCCTTTTCAGACAAGCAAATGCTGAGGGAATTCATTATCACCAGACCTACCTTACAAGAGCTCCTGAAGGAGGCACTAAATATTGAAAGAAAAGACCACCACCAGCCACTACAAAAACACACTGAAGTACACAGATAAGTGATGCTAAAAACCAACCACATACATAAGTCTGCAAAAAAGCCAGCTGACAGCATGACGACAGGATCAAATCCACACATACCATTACTAACCTTAAATGGAAATGGGCTAAATGCTCCAATTGAAAGACACAGGGGGCAAGCTGGATAAAGAACCAAGACCCATTGGAGTATGCCATCTTCAAGAAACCCATCTCACATGCAGTGCCCTACATAGGCTCAAAATAAAGGAATGGAGAAAAATACTTCAAGGAAATGGAAAATAGAAAAAAGCAGGTGTTGCACTCCTAGTTTCTGACAAAACAGACTATACCAATAAAGATTAAAAAAAAAAAAAAAGACAGAGGGCTGGGCGCGGTGGTTCACGCCTGTAATCCCAGCACTTTCGGAGGCTGAGACGGATGGATCACAAGGTCAGGAGATCGAGACCATCCTGGCTAACACGGTGAAACCCCGTCTCTACGAAGAATACAAAAAATTAGCTGGGCATGGTGGCGGGTGCCTGTAATCCCAGCTACTTGGGAGGCTGAGGCAGGAGAATGGTGTGAACCTGGGAAGTGGAGCTTGCAGTGAGCCAAGATCGTGCCACTGCACTGCAGCCCAGGCGAGACAGTGAGACTCCGTCTCAAAAAAAAAAAAAAAGAGAGAAGGAGATTACAAAGGTGGTCCTGACCTTTGATAAATCTCATTATTGCTTGATACCAACCTGGGCTATCTTTATTGCCCAAACCAATAGGATAATGTGCTGAGGTTAGGGAGCTTCTCCCCTGCAGAGAATCCCTGATCTCCCAAAATTTGGTTGATATCTAAGGTTGATTGCCATACAACTCCTTTTCTGAAGTTTTTCTTATTTCCAACAAGGCAAGTTTTCCTGCTTCCATGATGATGGAGAGCAGGCACCTCCTTTCTTGAGTTTCAGCTTGCTTCTGACAGGGAAGGTGAGTGTAAGTTTTTTCCAGCTTCTAAGATGGCAGAGAACAAGCACCAGCCTGAGACTTATTTCCAGGTAAGTAGCTGAATTAGAGTTTTGTCTTAAAATTTTTCCTTAATGACTAAAATTTAAGATTACTCACCAGCTGCTTTTAATTTCTCGTTACCATTAGAACACTCAGTAATCATATGAATTGTGCATTTGTTTGTTTGCTTAACTCTTTTTGTTTGTTTATGTTTGGGGTTTTGTTATTATTGTTTCACTTTTCTCCCATCTCTTCCTGACTTGGTCAAATCCAAAGAATGCTCCAAATTGTGGGGAACAAGGCTTCTGAATTGGCTAAATGTCATGTGGCTGAAAAATTCCAGTTAGCAGAAATGATTTTTTTTAACTTTTTTATTTTTATTTTTTACATAAGTGGTTGCATCTTTTGCTAGCCAAGGCCAAACTGAGGGAGTAGTGGTGGTGACCCAAAGTTAAGATTCTGCCCTGTTCACTACAGAAACCTGAGTTTGGTTCCTAAGTCTAGTTCTTTCTGTTTGATATTTGTGTTACTTTTAAAATATCAGCAGTTTGTCCCAGCTATGATGTGGTAGTAAAAGATTCAGAAGTATTTTCTTTACAAGTTCTATGTTGAAAAGCTTAATTAAAAGCAAATTTCTTTTTTTTAAATTATACTTTAAGTTCTGGGGTACATGTGCAGAACATGCAGGTTTGTTACATACGTATACACATGCTATGGTGGCTTGCTGCATGCACCAACCCATGATCTAATGCCATCCCTTTTCTAGCCCCCCACCCTGACAGGCCCTTGTGTGTGATGTTTCCCTTCCTGTGTCCATGTGTTCTCATTGTTCAGGTCCTACTTATGAGTGAGATCATGTGGTGTTTGGTTTTCTGTTCTTGTGTTAGTTTGCTGAGAATGACAGTTTCCAGCTTCATCCATGTCCCTGCAAAGGATATGAACTCATCCTTTTTTATGACTGCATAGTATTCCATGGTGTATATATGCCACATTTTCTTTATCCAGTCTATCATTGGTGGGCATTTGGATTGGTTCCAAGTCTTTCCTGTTGTGAACACTGCCGCAATAAGCATACGTGTGCATGTGTCTTTATATTGGAATGATTTATATTTTTTTGAGTATATACACTGTAATGGGATTGCTGGGTCTAATGGTATTTCTAGTTGTAGATCCTTGAGGAATCATCACACTGTCGTCCACGATGGTTGAACTGATTTATACTCCCACCAACAGTGTAAAAGCATTCCTATTTCTCCACACCCTCTCCAGCTTCTGTTGTTTCCTGATTTTTTAATGATGGCCATTCCAAGTGGCGTAAGATTGTATCTCATTATGGTTTTGAATTCCATTTCTCTAATGACCAGTGCTTTGCTTCACATGTTCATTGGCTGCATAAATGTCTCCTTTGGGAAGTGTCTGTTCATATCCTTTGCCCGCTTTTTGATGGGGTTGTTTGTTTTTTTCTTGTAAATTTGTTTAAGTTTTTATAGATTCTGCATAATAGCCCTTTGTCAGATGGATAGATTGCAACAATTTTCTCCCATTCTGAGGGTTGCCTGTTCACTCTGATGATAGTTTCTTTTGCTGTGCAGACACTCTTTAGTTTAATTAGATCCCATTTGTCAATTTTGGCTTTTGTTGCCGTCGCTTTTGGTGTTCTAGTGATGAAGTCTTCGCCTATGCCTATGTCCTGAATGGTATTGCCTAACACAAGGACATTTCTGTGCCTGAATGCCATATCTCCCAAAGTAATTTATAGAATCAGTGCTATCTCCATCAAGCTACCATTGACTTTCTTCCCACAATTAGAAACACTACTTTAAATTTCATATGGAGCCAAAAAAGAGCTCGCGTAGCCAAGACAATCTAAGCAAAAAGAACAAAGCTGGAGGCATCACAGTACCTGACTTCAAACTATTCTACAAGGCTACAGTAACCAAAACAGCATGGTACTGGTACCAAACCAGATATATAGACAAATGGAACAGAACAGAGGCCTCAGAAATGACACCACACATCTAAAACCATCTGATCTTTGACAAACCTGACAAAAACAAGCAATGGGGAAAGGATTCCTTATTCAATAAATGGTGTTAGGAAAACTGGCTAGCCATATGCAGAAAACTGAAACTGGGCCACTTCCTTACACTTTATACAAAAATTAACTTAAGATGGATTGAAGAGTTAAACTTAAGACCTAAAACCATAAAAAACCTAGAAGAAAACCTAGGCCACCAAACTCAGGAGAAATGTACTTGTAGTGAAATGCATGGTACAAACACACATTCCCTGCTTCCTTAAGTGGGTGAGGTTGGTGGCTGGTCCACCTGCTCCAGGTGGATCCTTGCAGAGGTGGCTGGTTGCTCTTTGAGCCAGCTTGGCCTTGCCTGGCATTCACAAGCCTCAGTGCAACAACTGTGCTACAAATGGAGCCACGCAGAAAATGACCAGCAGGCTCAGGAGCAGGGTGTACACTGCCTTTGGGGCTCCAGTCCATGCCTCAGGGCTCATATGGCACTGTGGGCTTCATGGTTGCCAAGAGGCAGATCACAGGCCATCTTGTGGAGGACTTTATGTTCAAGTGCAGAAAGCAGCCAGGATTACAACCTAGGGGACTCAGCCTTTTGTGACCCTGGCCAGACTTAGAATTTGGCCCCAGGCATGACACACTCACTCAGAGCAGCGTGTCAGTACCTGGGGCCTGTGCATGCCAGGCAAAGCCAAGCTGGCTCAAAGAGCAACCAGCCACCTCTGCAAGGGTGCGCCTAGAGCAGTTGGACCAGCCGTCAATCTCACCCCCTCAACGAAGCCGGGATGGCCAGGTTCCCACAGCCTGAGTGGCTGCCACCTGATGGCTGATGGAGCAGAGGCCTGAGGAAAAGCAGATGGCACTGGGGCCCTACCTTTAGGGTAGAAGAACTGAGGTACCATGTCCGGCAGCAAGTGAAGTTGGTGGCTGGTCCACCTGCTCCTGGCACACCCTTGAAGAGGTGGCTGGTTGCTCTTTGAGCCAGCTTGGCCTTGCCCAGCATGCACAAGTCTCAGTGCAACAACTGTTCTACAAATGGAACCACACAGAGGACATTAGAGGCAGGCTTAGGAGCAGGGTGTATGCTGCCTTTGGTGCTCCAGTCTATGGCTCAGGGCTCATATGTCACTGCGGGCTTCTTGGTTGCCAAGAGGCAGACCACAGGCTGTCTTGAGGAGGACTTTATGTTCGAGTACAGAAAGCAGCAGGATTACCACCCAGGGGACTTGGCATTCTGTGGCCCTGACCAGACTTAGAATTTGGGCCAAGGCAGGACAAGCTCACTCACAGCAGCATGTCAGTAGCTGGAGACTATGCATGCCAGGCAAGGCCAAGCTGACTCAAATAGGAACCAGTCACCTCTGCAAGGGTGCACCTGGGACATGTGGAGCAGCCACCAACCTCAGCTACTCAAGGAAGTAGGGATGGCCAAGTTCCCACAGCCTGAGTGGCTGCCTCCTGATGGCTGATGGAGCAAAGGCCTGAGGAAAAGTGGATGGCACTGGGGCCCTACCTCTAGGGTAGAAGAACTGATGTGCTCTGACCTGCAACAAGTGAGTTTGGTGGCTGCTCCACCGGCTCCTGGCACACACTTGCAGAGGTGGCTGGTTGCTCTTTGAGCCAGCTTGACCTTGCCTGGCATACACAAGCCTCAGTGCAACATCTGTGCTAGGTAAGGAGTCACAGAGAGGAAATGAGCAGCAGGCTCAGGAGCAGGGTGTGCGCTGCCTTTGGGGCTCCAGTCCATGCCTCAGGGCTCGTGTGGCACTGCGGGCTTCTTCGTTGCAAAGAGGCAGACCACAGGCCATCCTGAGGAGGACTTGATATTCAAGTGCAGAAAGCAGGCAGGATTACCACCCAGGGGAATCTGCCCTGGACAGAGATAAAATATGGGCCAAAACAGAACAATCTCACTCAGAGCAGGATGTCGGTAGCTGTGGCCTGTGTATGCCAGGCAAGGCCAAGGTGGCTCAAAGAGCAACCAGCCACCTCTGCAAGGGTGCACCTGGAGCAGGTGGAGCAGCCACCAACCTCACCCACTCAAGGAAGTAGGGATGGCCAGGTTCCCACAGCCTGCATGGCTGCATCCTGATGGCTGATGGAGCAGAGGCCTGAGGAAAAGCAGATGGCACTGGGGTTCTACCTGTTGGGTAGAAGAAGTGATGTACACCGACCGGCTGTGAGTGAGGTTGGTGGCTGGTCCACCTGCTCCTGGCACACCCTTGCAGAGGTGGCTGGTTGCTCTTTGAGCCAGCTTGGCCTTGCCCAGCATGCACAAGCCTCAGTGCAACAGCTGTGCTACAAATGGAACCACACAGAGAAAACAGAGCAGCAGGCTCAGGAGCAGGGTGTGTGCTGCGTTTGGGGCTCCAGTCAATGCCTCAGGGCTAGTATGGCTCTGTGGGCTTCTTGGTTGCAAAGAGGCAGACCACAGGCCATCTTGAGGAGGACTTTATGTTCAAGTGCAGAAAGCAGCCAGGATTACCACCCAGGGGACTCTGCCTTCTGTGGCCCTGACCGGACTTAGAATTTGGCCTAACTCAGGACAAGCACACTCAGAGCAGCGTGTCAGTAGCTGGAGCCTGTGCATGAAAGGCATGGCCAAGCTGTCTCAAAGAGCAACCAGCCACCTCTGCAAGGGTGCTCCAGGAGCAGGTGGAGCAGCCATCAACCTCAGCTACTTGAGGGAAGCAGGGATGGCCAGATTCCCACAGCCTAAGTGGCTGCCTCCTGATGGCTGATGGAGCAGAGGCCTGAGGAAAAGCAGATGGCACTGGGGCTCTACCTCTGGGGTAGAAGAACTGATGTACCCCGACTGGCTGCGAGTGAGGTTGGTGGCTGGTCCACCTGCTCCTGGCACACCCTTGCAGAGGTGGCTGGTTGCTCTTTGAGCCAGCTTGGCCTTGCCCAGCATGCACAAGCCTCAGTACAACAATGGTCCCACAAATGGAGCAATATAGAGGAAATGAGCAACAGGCTCAGGAGCAGGGTGTGCACTGCCTTTGGGGCTCCAGTCCATGCCTCAGGGCTCATTTGGCACTGTGGGCTTCTTGGTTGCAAAGAGGCAAACCACAGGACATCTTGAGGAGGATTTTATGTTCAAGTGCAGAAAGCAGCCAGGATTATCACCCAGGGGACTCTGCCTTCTGTGGCCCTGACCGGATTTAGAATTTGGCCTAATGCAGGACAAACTCACTCAGAGCAGCATGTCAGTAGCTGGAGCTTGTGCGTGAAAGACAAGGCCAAGCTGGCTCAAAGAGTCAGCCACCTCTGCAAGGGTGTGCCTGTAGCAGGTGGAGCAGCCACCAACATCACCCACTCAAGGAAGCAGGGATGGCCAGATTCCAACAACCTGAGTGGCTGCCTCCTGATGGCTGATGGAGCAGAGGCCTGAGGAAAAGCAGATGGCACTGGGACCCTACATCTAGGGTAGAAGAAGTGATGTACCCTGACCGGCAGCAAGTGAGGTTGGTGGCTGGTCCACCTGCTCCTGGCACACCCTTGCAGAGGTGGCTGGTTACTCTTTGAGCCAGCTTGGCCTTGCCCGGCATGCACAAGCCTCAGTGCGACAACTGTACTACATATGGAGCCACATAGAGGAAACGAGCAGCAGGCTCAGGAGCAGGGTGTGCGCTGCCTTTGAGGCTCCAGTCCATGCCTCAGGGCTCGTGTGGCACTGCGGGGTTCTTCGTTGCCAAGATGCAGACCACAGGCCATCTTGAGGAGGACTTTATGTTCAAATGCAGAAAGCAGCCAGTATTACCACCCAGGGGCTCTGCCTTCTGTGGCCCTGGCCAGACTTAGAATTTGGCCCCAGGCAGGACAAGCTCACTCGGAGCAGTGTGTCAGTACCTGGGGCCTGTGCATGCCAGGCAAGGCCAAGGTGGCTCAAAGAGCAACCAGCCACCTCTGCAAGGGTGCACCTGGAGCAGGTGGAGCAGCCACCAACCTCACCCACTCAAGGAAGTAGGGATGGCCAGGTTCCCACAGCCTGCATGGCTGCATCCTGATGGCTGATGGAGCAGAGGCCTGAGGAAAAGCAGATGGCACTGGGGCTCTACCTGTTGGGTAGAAGAAGTGATGTACACCGACCGGCTGTGAGTGAGGTTGGTGGCTGGTCCACCTGCTCCTGGCACACCCTTGCAGAGGTGGCTGGTTGCTCTTTGAGCCAGCTTGGCCTTGCCCAGCATGCACAAGCCTCAGTGCAACAGCTGTGCTACAAATGGAACCACACAGAGAAAACAGAGCAGCAGGCTCAGGAGCAGGGTGTGCACTGCGTTTGGGGCTCCAGTCAATGCCTCGGCTAGTATGGCTCTGTGGGCTTCTTGGTTGCAAAGAGGCAGACCACAGGCCATCTTGAGGAGGACTTTATGTTCAAGTGCAGAAAGCAGCCAGGATTACCACCCAGGGGACTCTGCCTTCTGTGGCCCTGACTGGACTCAGAATTTGGCCTAATGCAGTACAAGCTCACTCAGAGCAGCATGTCAGTAGCTGGAGCCTGTGCATGCCAGTCAAGGCCAAGCTGTCTCAAAGAGCAACCAGCCACCTCTGCAAGGGTGTGCCTGGAGCAGATGTAGCAGCCATCAAACTGACCCACACAAGGAAGCATGGATGGCCAGGTTCCAACAGTCTGAGTGGCTGCCACCTGGAGACTGATGGAGCAGAGGCCTGAGGAAAAGCAGATGGCACTGGGGCCTAACCTCTATGGAAGAAGAACTGATGTGCCCCAACCGGCAGCGAGTGAGTTTAGTGTCTGCTCCACCGGCTCCTGGCACACCCTTGCGGAGGTGGCTGGTTCCTCTTTGAGCCAGCTTGGCTTCGTTCGGCATGCACAAGCCTCAGTGCAACAACTGTGCTACAAATGGAACCACAGAGAGGAAATGAGCAGCAGGATCAGGAGCATGGTGTGCACTGCCTTTGGGGCTCCAGTCCATGCCTCAGGGTTCATAGGGCACTGCGGGCTTCTTCATTGCCAAGAGGCAGACCACAGGTCGTCTTGAGGAGGGCTTTGTGTTCAAATGCAGAAAGCAGCCAGCATTACCACCCAGGGGACTCTGCCTTCTGTGGACCTGACCAGACTTAGAATTTGGGCCAAGGCAGGACAAGCTCACTCAGAGGAGCATATCAGTAGCTGGGGCCTCTGCATGCCAGGCAAGGCCAAGCTGGCTCAAAGAGCAACCAGCCACCTTTGCAGGGGTGCACTGGGAGCAGGTGGAGCAGCCACCAACCTCGGCTACTCAAGGAAGCAAGGATAGGCAGGTTCCCACAGCCTGTGTGGCTGCCTCCTGATGGCTGATGGAGCAGAGGCCTCAGGAAAAGCAGATGGCACTGGGGCCCTACCTCTAGGGTAGAAGAACTGATGTGCCATGTCTGGCAGGCAGCGAGTGAGGTTGGTGGCTGGTCTACCTGCTCCTGGCACACCCTTGCAGAAGTGGCTGGTTGCTCTTTGAGCCAGCTTGGCCTTGCCCAGCATGCACAAGCCTCAGTACAACAACTGTGCTACAAATGGAGCCACACAGAGGAAATGAGCAGCAGGCTCAGGAGCAGGGTGTTCACTGCCTTTGGGGCTCTAGTCCATGCCTCTGAGCTTATATGGCACTGCAGGCTTCTTGGTTGCCAAGAGGCAGACCACAGGCCGTCTTGAGGAGGACTTTATGTTCAAGTGCAGAAAAAAGTCAGGATTACCACACAGGGGACTCGCCCTTCTGTGGCCCTGGCCAGACTTAGAATTTGGCCCCAAGCAGGACAAGCTCACTCAGAGCAGCATGTCAGTAACTGGGGCCTGTGCATGCCAGGCAAGGCCAAGCTGGCTCAAAGAGCAAGCAGCCACCTCTGCAAGCATGCTCCTCATGCAGTTGGACCAGCCTTTAACCTCACCCACTCAAAGAAGCATGGATGGCCAGGTTCCAACAGCCTGAATGGCTGCCACCTGATGGCTGATGGAGCAGAGTCCTGAGGAAAAACAGATGGCACTGCTTTGTAATGCCCTTGTCTCTTTTGATCTTTTCCATTTAAAGTCTGTTTTATCAGAGACTAGGATTGCAACCCCTGCTTTTTTTTTTTTTTTTTTTTTTTTTTTTTTTTTTTTTTTTTTTTTTTTTTTTTGCTTTTCATTTGCTTGGTAAATATTCCTCCATCCCTTTATTTTGAGCCTGTGTGTGTCTTTGCATGTGAGATGGGTCTCCTGAATACAGCACACCAATGGGTCTTGAGTCTTTTTCCAACTTGCCAGTCTGTGTCTTTTTACTGGTGCATTTAGCCCAGTTACATTTAAGGTTAATATTGTTACATGTGAAATTTATCCTGTCATGATGTTGTTAGCTGTTTATTTTTCCCATTAATTAATGCAGTTTCTTTATAGTGTCGATGGTCGTTACAATTTGGTATGTTTTTGCAGTGGCTCATACTGTTTGTCCCTTTCCATGTTTAGTGCTTCCTTCAGGAGCTCTTGAAAGGCAAGAATATGGATTTATTTCTTGTAAGGCAAATATGTGGATTTATATCTGGGTGCTGTATTCTATGGCCTCTACTCCAAGAGTCATTACTTTTAAAAATGCAATTCAAATTAGCATAAAACATTTACAGCCTAGGGAAAGGCTTATGACATTAGAATCCTTATTTATAGGATTATTTTGTGTTTTTTTGAGATATGGTCTCTGTCTGTCATCCAGGCAGAAGTGGAGTGGCTTGGTCATAATTCACTGCAGCCCTGAACTCTGAGTCCAAGCCATCCTTGTGCCTTAGTCTCCCAACTAGTTGGATCTACAAGCATAAGTCACCATGCCTGGCTAATTTAAAAAAAATTTTTTTTTTTTTGTCGAGATTATGTTATCACTATGTTGCTCTGGCTGGTTTCAAATTCCTGGCCTCAAGTAATCTTTCTGCCACAGCCTCCTATAGTGCTGGGATTACAGGCATGAGCCACCATGCCTAGCATAGAGTATTACATTATTTTCAAAGTCTTATTCTAAGAGCCATTTATTGACTTTGGCCTAAATAACTCAATATTATATCTCTGAAACTTTTTTTGACAAATTTTGGGGCATGATGATGAGAGAAAGGGGTTTGAAACTTTCTAATAAGAGTTAACGTAGAGCCATTAAGGAGGAACAGACACAAATTATCAGAAAAATAAAAGAAAACTCAAGTGCAAAAGTTCTGTGGCAAAGATGATGATAGTAAAGAATATATCTGACTTATGGTGGCTTTTACTTTGTTCTTGAATTTCTGAGTAATTTAAGGGTTAACGTTTAAAGAATCTACATTATAGATAACATTTTATTGCAAGTAAATGTATTTCAAAATTTGTTGTTGGTTTTGTATGAGATTCTCAGCCTACTTCATTTTCAAGCTATATTATTTTATTAATGTAGTTTGATGATCTTACAGCAGAGCTGGAAGCTGTATCTTCAAAATATGTCTGTTTGACTCAAAACAATCAAGGTATTCAACAGGAGTTATTATGTATGAAAAAATACAACAGGAATGTAAAAAACTAGAGGAGGCTAAAATGATGTTGGAAGAAGTAATATTAAATCTTAAAAAACGTATGGAAAGTACACATTGGTGAAGACACATTGGTGAAGTACAAAAATATAAATTGGATCTAGAAGAAAGGGCAATGCAGGCAATGGAAAAATTAGTACAAATCCCTTTACAGGTTAGTTTGTAAAATCAGGTAAGTTTATTTATAATGTGCTTTCATTTATTTCACTGCAAATTATATTTTGGAGATTATATATATATATATATATATATATATATATATATATATATAGTGTTTCCTCTGCCTCTCTTATAGTAATTTGCCTTGTACAGTTCTAGCAAAGAGGTGGCATCTGTTTTTACTTTTATATGTTTAAATTTCCATCACTATAACAAAATCGATTTTTCACAGTAATGATTCTCAGTGTGGAGTCATTTAATTATTAAGACCCATTGACATGAGATTACATCCTCTGCCTATAAAAATCCTGGAAGAAAACCTAGGAAATATTCATCTGGACATTGCACTTGGCAATGAATTTATGGGTAAGTCCTCAAAAGCAATTGCCAGAAAAATGAAAATTGACAAGTATGATTTAATTAAACTAAAGAGCTTCTTCTGCACAGCATGAGAAACTCTCAAGGGATTGAACAGACAGCCTACAGAATGGAAGAAAATATTCACACACTATGCATACAGCAAAGGCCTATTATCCAGAAGCCATAAGAGACTTAGGCAAATCAACGAGCAAAAAATAAATAACCCCATTAAAAAATGGGCAAAGAACGTGAACAGACAGTTTTCAGAAGAACACATATGTGGCCAACAAACATATTAACACATGCATACCATCACTAATCATCATAGAAATGCAAAACAAAACATCAGTGAAATACCATCTCACACCAGTTAGAATGACTTCTGTTAAAAAGGAAAAATAATAAAAATATTTAAACATTTAATACTAAAATGTCATTTAGATTGAGATAAATTAATTTGTCATTATCATTAATTCTCAAAACATGGATATTTAAGAGTAGCCTTACTTCACATGTAATAACACAACAACTACCTTAAAAACTAAAAGCTGGGGCCTGGCACAGTGTCTCAAGTCTGTAATCCCAGCACTTTGGGAAGCTGAGGTGGGCCGATCATGAGGCCAGGAGTTTGAGACAAGCCTGGCCAACATGGTGAAACCCCGTCTCTACTAAAAATACAAAAATTAGCTGGGCATGGTGGTGGGCACCTGTAATCCCAGCTACTCAGGAGGCTGAGGCAGGAGAATCATTGGAACCTGGGAGGCGGAGGTGGTTGCAGTGAGCTGAGATCACACCATTGCACTGCAGCCTGGGCAACAGGGCAAGACTCCATCTCAAAAAAAATAAATAAATAAAATTAAATGAATAAAAACAAAAGCTGGAAGTTCTATGAAAACATTAATGCACATACCATTTTTTAAAAATGTTCATGGTTTCTCTAGAGATTTCAATACCTATTCTAGCTTATTACAGTAACCTATAATTTGTACTATACCAACTATGGTATAAAAACCTTAAAATGTATATTTCTGTTTCCTCTCTCCTTTATACTATTTATGTCATGCATTATAGTCTCAAATATTATGAATTCCATAATATAAAGTTACTCTTTTTTAAAAAAATTAGACAATTATCTTTAGAGCAATGTAAAATAATTGGGTTATATATCTTTATATGTTCTCTGGCATTATTTATTTCTTTGTTGTAGTTTCAACTTTCACCTGCTTCCATATTCCTTTTGCCTCAAGAAATGATTTTGACATTTATTTTAGTGCATACCTGTTAGCAAGGGACTCTTCCAATGTTAATCTGCAAATGTCATTTAATTGTTATTTTTGCTGTATTACAGTTAATGGATATAAGATTGGGGGTTGACTTTTCTTCAGTTATTTAAGAATTTTGTATCATTGGTTTCTGACTTGTAGAGTTACTGACAAGCAGTTCATTATAATGTTTGTTTCTGTTTATCTCTCTACACAGTGTTCCTATTTTTTCTGTGACTGAATTCAAGATTTATGCTAATCATTAGTTTTCAGCAGTTTGACTAGTGTGATTATTCTAGTGTTCTTTAAATTTTGTATTAATCTTTCTTGGATATTTTGAGGTCATTTGGTCTCCTTAGTCATGTTTTTCAAATTTTTCTTCTCTCACATTCTGTTTTTACTCTCCTTCTGTAATTCCAATTAATTGTATTTTAGTTAATTTCATATTACCAGAGAATTCTTGGATTGACTGGAGTATTTTATTTGCTTGGTTTATTGGTTTATTTGGTTTTTCTCTTTCCTCCCTTTGTGCTACCATTCAAATGATTTGTATTGACCTAGTATAAAATTTACTGCTTCTTTCTTTAACTCTGATGACCAGTCTGCTAATCAGCTTGCTGATGTAATTCTTCATCTCTGTTCTCATGCTTTCACTTATTTCTAGATTTTGCCTTATACTGTTCCCATCTTTGCTGAAATTCCTCATTTTTCCATACATGTTGTCTTTTTTTAACTAGATCCTTTAACATTTTGATCATTATTATTTTAAATTACTTGCATTTAGTTCCAACATCTGAATTATCTCTGAATTTGATTCTGTTGACTTTTTATCCTTTGAAAATATTATAACTCGTAACTCAAATTTCTAACTTGCTTTTATGTGTCTCCCAATTTCTAAAAAATGCAAATCATCTGATGTAGAAAAACAGTAGATCATGAGATAATTATGTATGTCGAGATTGTTTTATATTTCTGTTTCATTTTTATGTCATGCTATTAGTGTGGGCAGGAACAAAGGTTGCTTTTTGCTGCGGTGTCTGAAACATTCAGTGACCAATGTAACTCAGATTTCTCCAGCAGTAGGCTGCTATATGATGTGCCTTGTGTGCGGCCTTAGACTCTGGAGAGCATATGCCAATGATCCTGTTCCACAGTTAGCTTTCGGTAGTCCTTACAACCTATGTTATAGAGAGGGTCTCTCTCCACTTTCTTGTTCCTCTCTAACTGTAGAACATCATTTTGTGTGTGTGTGTGTGTGTGTGTGTGTGTGTGTGTGTGTGTGTGTGACTAGGCAAAAAATTCAGGTTGGGGACAGAGGGATGATTCATGTTATTTTTGAGCCAGTTTCATCATTGGACACTCAGAGGAGGGGTATTTTTAGCACTTCTTGACTCTTATTCTAGTGGGAGTCAAACTGTCACTTATCTGTGTTGTTTTTTGCAGAAGAAATAATACCTTACCCTCCTCCCACCTCAGTAGTAGAAAACCTCTGATTTATATCATTGCAAGTTTTCAACCCCACAATAAGAACAAACTCTTTTATTTCTCCTTCCATAGGAACAATGTACCTTTGTCTGTGGTCACTGGATGGAGACTTTCCAAACCTTTACAACAGTAGCACTACTCTGCATTAGTGCAAAATCCTGGGCCCCAAAACAATCCTTGTTCCTCTCCTGATGGAGGAGTATTTTTCTTGCATCCCTCTCCCAGAAGCAGTGATCCTTTGCCTGGTGTCAGGTGGGGTAGGGTAGGGTATGAGAGGTTTCTTAACCTTCTCTGAAAGCTGATGTGTTTTGCTTCTTCTTATCTCCCAGAAACAGTAGACTTTTGCATGGGTTCATGGACCCAGATGCTTTTTTGCCACAGCAAATTAAGGGTTTTGATTCTTAGGAGACAAGCAAATGTTCATGTAGTCAATTTTTTTCTTATTTATTTTTTGCTTTGGTTTCTTATTTCAGTAATGATGAGTTCAATATGATCATTATTTTCCACTTACACTGCTTGCAACTCTAATATTTTGTTTTTGTTAGTCCCCCTTTGACAGTTCAGCACTAAATCAAATGCAGATAATCATCAGTTGTGTGAATGAAGTGTTTCTAATTGAGAACAAAATTGTTGATATAGACACAAATTTGGATATTATCCTACTTAGCACAATATGTCGCTGGTTCAAAATGTAAAAACCTCTTTAGGCTCAACAAAGAATGGTTCTTAGAACTATTGTCCCTTTTTGACAAATAAAACCCAATGCTTTTTATCTCATGGATAGATTATTAAAATAACTACATACTTGATCTTCATTTTATGTTCTCTCTCTTCAAGATACTCCTTCCAAACTACTTAGACTGATTAGTCTCTTTTGAATTATGTTAGACTCTGTATTTTCTCCACAAACTCATCAGGGTAAATCCTGCCTTTACATTTTTTATAAAAATTCTTTTTTTTTTCAAATCTTAGTTGAGCTGAAAGATTTCCACCAAATGTCTCCTAAGCCACAAAGCCTTATTTTACTTATCTCCCCTGTCCTCCTTGCTCAAGCTCATTTAGGAATATTTTAATTAAAACATTCATGCAATACTGTTTTTTAAAAAATCTGAACATATAGTATTTTCAATCTGAATACAAAATAGTGCTCTAATTTGAAAACAAGTTTTAGAAACAAATGTTTCTAGAAGGAGAATCAACAGTGTCATAAATATCATAATCCAATTTTCCTGTTTGTACTAAAACATTAGCAAATTTTTATTGAGAAATTGCCATCTGCCTGAAAGTATAATGCTTTTGATGCACGTTATATCATAAAAACTAGGTACTATTAGTAGTATCTTAAGAGTATAAATATCAAGTCTTAGATAAGTTAAGCAATGTTCCCAAATAGCATAGGGAAAGCTGGAATTCTGAAATTCTGACTATGCTGTGTGTAGGTTAGGAGAATCAAGGCTTGTCAAATGTAACTGTTAAGTCATTGTGGGGATACGGAGGCCTCTGATTGCTAGGGTCAATACACTTAAGCAGATCATGTCACTACTTAGTTAAATCTATTTCATTAAAGCAAAATTCCATAAAGATTATTGGCACCAAAACTATTAATTTTCCTTCCTTCCTTTCTTTTTCTTTCTTTCTTTCTTTTTCCTTCCTTCCTTCCTTCCTTTCTTTCTTTCTTTCTTCTTTCTTTCTTTCTTTCTTTCTTTCTTTCTCTCTTTCTTTCTTTCTTTCTTATCTGTCTGTCTTTCTTTCTTTCTTTGAGACAGGGTCTCATTCTGTTGCCCAAGCTGGAGTGCAGTGGCACAATCATGGCTCACTGCAGCCCCAGCTTCCCCAGGCTCCGGTGATCCTCCCACCTCATCCTCCTGAGTAGCTGGGACTACAGGCAAGCCACTACGCCTGGCTAAATTTTTTTTTTTTTTTGGAAAGATTGGGTTTAACCATGTTGCCGAGCCTGGTCTGCAACTACTCAGCTCAAGCAATCCACCTGCCTTTGCCTCCCAAAGTATTGGGATTCCAGGTGTAAGCCACATGCCTGGCCAAAAATATTATTTAACAAGTTCAATTTAACTGTTAGATTTTGGACAATGAGGGATAGAATTTTCTACATCATAAATCATCTTGCGTTCTTTATTTAAAGTAATATGTAAGGATTTCAATTCAATTCAAATATGTTTATTAGCAAATTAAATGTCTTTTTCAGGATTGCAAACTTTTATTGAAGACATAAATGTTAAATGATGTCACTAATTTTAATTAGATTAACAGAAAGGTATTCTGGTGTTTAATAGTGACAGAATGGGCTATTAATTTTATTTTCTTTCCCTTTCTCCCTTTCCCCTTTTTAAAATATTTTACTTTTTAGGCTCTTTGGAATCCTGTAGATAGAGTTTTGGAGAATTAGACAAAACACTCACAGAAACTGCCAACCCTTGGATGAAATATGTTGTTACTGTGCTTTGGGATTAAAATAAGTAACTACTGTTTATAGAACTTTTATACTGATACACAGACACTAAAAAGGGAAAGGGTTTGGATGAGAAGCTCTGCTATGCAACCAGGAATCTCAGCCACTCATTTCTGTCAGAGCTCCAGGAGCTCCCTGTAAAGAGAGGTTATGGAGTCTGTAGCTTCAGGAAAGATACTTAAAACCCTTCAGAGTTTCTCCATTTTTCCCAGAGTTTCCCCAAAAAGGTTATGACATTTTATAAGAATGCTTCACTTGTGAAAAGCTAATATCAAAGTTTTCTTGTAATTTATATTTAAGGATAAATCTTTATTCCATGTTTAATTTATTTAGCTTACCCTGTAGCTAATATTTCATGCTGAACACATTTTAAATGCTGTAAATGTAGATAATATAATTTATGGATCATTAATGCCTCTTTAGTAGTTTAGAGAAAATGTCAAAAGAAATGGCCCCAGAATAAGCTGCGTGATTTGTAAAATTCTATGTCATTGACTCAAGTTTGTATGTCATCTCAAAATATAAATATAGACATCTCAGAAAACACATTTGAAATAGCAAATTCCTGTTAGAAAAGAATAGTACTTAACTAGATAAGAATAACAAGTCACCATTATTTGAATTGTCTCCTATTAATTTTTGTTGTGTTGTGTTACTCATGTTTTACTTATGGGGGATATACATAACTTCTGCTGTTTTCAGAATTATTGTATGCTGTCAGTATGAGAATGCAATTTAAGTTTCCTTGATGCTTTCTCACACCTCTATTACTAGAAATAAGAATACAGTAATATTGGCAAAGAAAATTGACCAGGTCAATAAAATTTTTTAGTAAATCTGATTGAAAATAAACATTGCTTATGGCTTTCTTACATCAATATTGTTATGTCTTAGACTACCTTATCTGAAATTAAGGCTTTGAAATTCTAATTATGTGCAAATGTGTAAAATATCATCACCTAACGCTATATAATATATTCTATTTCTATACTGTGATGGCAGGTTTATAATTCTGGAAAGATATACACAACATAAAATTTACCTTTTTAATCACTTTAAGTGCACAGTTTTGTGGCATTAAGTATATTTGCACTATTGTGCAACAGTCACCACCATAGACCTCCAAAACTTGTCTTCTTCTCCAACTAAAATGCTTTACTCATTGAACACCAACTTCCCATTCCTCTCCCTCTCCTTCCCCCTAGCAATCACCATTCTACTTTCTGTCTCTACAACTTTCACTAAGTAACTCATAGAAGTGGCATGATAGAATGTTTGAATTTTTCTGACTGGCTTATTTCACTTAGCATGTCTTCAAGTTTCATCTATTTTGTAGCATGTGTGAGAATATATTTTAAGGCTGAATATTATTATGTTGCCGTATATACCACATTTTGTTTAACCACTCATCCATCAATATTCACATGAGCTGCTCCCTCCCTTTGATTATTGTGAATAATATTGCTAATGGACACGCTGCACAAACATCTGTTTGGTCCCTCCGCTCATTTATTTTGGATATGGAATTGCATTTTAATACAAAGGAGAAATCACACAGCTTTTTAAAAGTGTCCAGATAAAAAGGAGCACAACATCAGTAAAATATTAGAAAGTAAATTAGGGGGAAAAACAGGGAAGGAATTGAACCAAAAGTCAATAAGCTGCATAAGAGAGTTTCAAGAGGAGGAAAAAATTGACAATATTAACATAGAATTAAAGAGTGATAGGTCGATATTTAGAAAATTGTCGCATGTACTCATGTCGCCTGGGAACTGATATTTACATTATTTTATTATTCCAGGTTTCCAAAAGTAAGTGCAATATGAGAGTTTCATGATGCTAAATAAACTGAAACATGCTATATATTTTGATATATTGTCCTTGAGAGGAGGCTGAGTGGTAATTAGTGCAATTTTAAATTATGATATGATAATGCAGTCAATCTGCCAAACTGACAAACAGTATATATACAATATGTATACATTTCTCGCAAAATTCAGTTTTATCATACAATTAAATTATGATTTAAAGCTACCTGACAGTTGATGGAGGAAAAAATAAAACAACATTTGCATTAATATGACCATAATTTTGATATTATTGTAAATATCAAAATATGTACTTAGAGATAAACCAGCAAAAAAGAGAAACATTTGAAAACTACAAAACTACAAAATATTGCTAAAATGAGACCTAAATAAATAGAATTTATGAGTCATAAATCTCAATATTGTTAAGATGTCTACTCTTCCCACATTGATCTATAACAATTCCAATCAAATCACAGCTGGATTTCTTATTTTAGAAATTGAGAAACTAAAATTCTGAAATGTACATCGATGGGTGGAGGACCTTTCAAATTACTTTGAAAGGAAACAGTTACTTTGAAACCAGGTGCTGCTGGAGAATCAACAGCACCTGGATTCAGGACTTATAACGTTACAGTAATACTTAATGTAGTACAAATATAGATATACACATGTATATCAGCTATCAGCTAATTTTTGATAAAGTTCTTAGACCATTCATGGACATAACATTTTCAACAAATGCTTCTGAAACAATTAGATATCCCAGTATATATTTGTGTGTATGTGTGAAGCTCAATACTTCACACCTGAGAGGTATGAGTGTGCATTACAAAAGAGAACTGGGAAGCTTTGAGAGTATTGGATATGCTCATTGTCCCCTTCATGGTGATTGTTTAATGGGCACATGTACATATCAAATTCATCTCATTTACACTTTAAATATTGGAAGTGTGTTTTATGTTCGTTAGACATGAATAAAGCTGCAAAATGTTATCAAAATATTCACTTACTATGCTTTTATTCATTTTCATCTCTCTATAAACCTTCAGATAGAAAATGCAGTTGAAAGATATTTCATAAAGGAAGAAAAAGTAAGAATACAGGTGAGAGATATTACTGAGATTTTCTTTCAGTGCAATTCTGGTCTTTTCTGACTAGCAATATTTTTATGTGCAGAAGTAGTAGAAAAGATAAATATTTTGTACAGTAGAAAAACACATCATTTCTGTGCCATGGAAGAGAGAACTCACAAAGATGACAGCTTCTGGATATCTTGGATACTAACCAGTACTGTAAGTACCCAGCGATCTGACGTTAACATTGGCTGTAAAGCTCCTTTAATGTCCCTTGCAATGATTTGAACCTGTTACTGGAACCCTCATCGCTTATTGAGTTGAAAAACGTTGTTGATATGTGTTTATCTTATATTTGCAGTAGAGTCATAATTTTACTTCTTAGAAAATTATGCATTAAACAAAAAAAGACAAATGAAATTCTATATTGTTTAATGTTTCAACTGTGATAATTACTCCATATGCATATTTAAATTCCTATTTGATAAAGGATAGGAAATACAGAAAGAATTCTTGTGATAATAGAGAACACAGAACTGTTGAAAGGTGTTGAAGCTGAGCTGGAGAGTCACCAAGGCTGGCGCCAAAGCTGGCAAGGTCGGAGGGTTTCCTGCCTGGGTGGCACAGCTTAAGCTCGCCCTGCATCACGAGTGGTGGAAACTGCAGACCCAGCTGGGCCCCGAGGCCTCTGCCTCAGCCTCCCGCCCGCTAGGAGCTGCGCTGAGGTCCCAGATAGGCGACCCTGCCGGGGCGCCCCTGAGTGAAGGCGGCCCATGTGCGGGACAGCAGCAGGAGACCAGGGTCCAGGGACCCACCTCCCACCGCGGGAACTTCGAGCCTCCCCTGGCACCCCTAGCTTGGCCCGCCTGGCCTCCGGAGCCCGGTGTGCATCCTGGTCATGGGGACACCCACCAGGTGCCCGGGAGTCCCCCTCCGCCACAGCCTGCGGCTCCGCCAGCCCTCAAGCCTGGTGCGGGGACTCCAGCCCTGGTGCACCTCTGCTCCTGCCAGGCCGGGACCTGTCCTCCTCCTGGGCGCCCGGCAGTAGGGGCGATGCACACAGCCCGCTGCCCTGCACAGCCTTTTGCCGCACATCACCTCTGGCCCCTCCGCCCCGGGCCAGGACCTTCCTGGCCACACAGAACCCCCCTTCCTTCCCGCTGCAGAGCTCCTGCGCTTCCCCCACCCACAGGGAAAAACGGCCGATCTCCAACCAAACAGAAATGTGTGTGTGACTCCTCTGGTTGGATACTGCCAGTCCCCACATTTTCTTCCGGGAGTTTTCTTGGCAGAAGGTGCCCAATGTTTGATGTTTCGCCAGCCATGAGGCTGAAAGGTGACAGCAATAGAGAAACACATCAGGCTTTCCGCGACAAAGATGACCTTCCCTTCTTCAAAACTCGGCAATCTCCACGGCACACAAAGGACTTAGGACAAGATTACCGAGCTAGAGTGCTCGCCCCAAAATGTAGGCCCGGAGTGGGTCACCTCCTTAGGGCAGGCCCAGGCTTGTCCTGGCTGCCCCGGCGCCTTTCTCCTCACTCCCACCCAATGCAGGGGACCCCAAAACTCGGCTGTTGGGGCTCCGTGCGCCTCCCTCCACAGAAGCCACCTCCTGCCCTCCAAGCTGGGGGTCTCCTGGGGCGTCCTGGGCTGAGAGGGAAAGACGCCAGCTCCGCAAGCCGGGAAGGGAACACCGCCACATTGTTACATGGACACACCCCCACACTGTCACATGTACAGACACACGGAGACATTACCACACGGACACACCGTCACACAGTCACACGGACACACTGGCACATTCACATGGACGGACACACAGACATACGGAGAAATCACACGGACACACCACCACACTATCACAGGGACACACAGACACACGGAGACATCACCACATGGACACACCACCACACTATCACAGGGACACACAGACACACAAGAGACATCACTGTCACATGGACGCACCATCACACGAACACACACACTGCCACATGGACACTGCCACACACAGACACACTGCCACACTGTCACATGGACACACCTTCACACTGTCAGACACCACCACACAGACACTGCCATGTGGACACAAGGACACACAGACATTGTCACATGGATACACAAACACTGTCACACGGAGACATCACCATGCAGATACATGAACACACCACCACATGGACATAGCACCACACAGACACTGCCACACGGACACACCACCACACAGACACACCACCACGCTGCCACACAGAGACACCACCACATCGTTGCCACACTTTCATGTGTCAGCTGGCAGTGTGGGCCCCACGACTCTGGGCTCTAATAGAGAAATTACTTAGGCATATAGTGAAGGCAAAATAATTTTTTTTTCCTGAGGCGTAGTCTCGCTCTGTCCCCCAGGCTGGACTGCAGTGGTGCAATCTCGGCTCACTGTAAGCTCCGCCTCCCGGGTTCACGCCACTCTCCCGCCTCAGCCTCCCGAGTAGCTGGGACTACAGGAGCCCGCCACCAAGCCCGGCCACCTTTTGGGTGTTTTTAATACAGACGGGGTTTCACCTCGCTAGCCAGGATGGTCTCGATCTCCTGACCTAGTGATCTGCCCGCCTTGGCCTCCCAAAGTGCTGGGACTACAGGCATGAGCCACCGCGCCTGGCCAAGAATTTCTTTCCCTCTCCTGTGTCATTGCTTTGGCAGTGGAAATGCGCGTGGCCTCTAGAGAGGGTCCCAAGGTCAGGAAGGCCTGTAAGGTGGAGGGCAAGGTCTCTCTTTCCAGGCTGGAATGGAGGAAGATGTGGTGGCCGAGGGGCTGCATGTCCTCCTCGCTGCAGGCCCCTGAGAACCTTTATCCTCCTGAGCCGCGAGTGTCCCTCAGGGGTGTCTAAAGCGCTGGGTTAGGCCCTTATAGGCCTTAGGAGCTCTGGCCAATTAGTGGTCAGTAAAACGCAGAGGTGAACACCATGGAACCACAGGTCCAGGAGAATTTTGTAAACGCTCTGAGGATGCCCTTTTTTGTTCTCCCACTGCAAAATTGTTTTAAAAAGGAAAAAATCCAGCAATGTCCGGGGAAAGTCAATACTGAGTGTCAGCGCGGGATGCTGCCGCTGATACGATCCCGGCGTCCTGGCCGAAAGTGGCCTCCTAGGGGACCGCATCTCCGCGCACCATGGCAGCAAACGCCAGCGGTTTGTGGGCTGATGGTGTCCCTGTGGCCATCCCCGCTCCTGAGTGCGGAAGGACAGACAGGAGCGGGGACTTCTGGGTGTTCCTGGTGTCAGCCAGCTTGACGCCGTTGTTCCTCCTGGACGTCCGGGATTTGGAGAAGCACCTGGTTCCTGATGGAGGCCGTGGGCCTCTTGGTCCCCGCTTACCAGGCAGCGGCGCCAGCCTAGTTCTCAGCCCCGCCCCCGATGGGCACCGCCTTCCATCAGGCCAAAGACTTTCCTCCGAACTGCCCTTCTTGGGGCGGGGAAGCAGCATCCTGGGCCTCCCCTGGGGCCTGTGGCGCTGGCAGCAGCTCCACGTTGAGGTCGCCTGCAGCCTGCACCGCAGAGCGCTGGAGGTCCCTGAACCCGGCGTGGGGAGGCCAATCCGCAGGTGCCTGGTGCCCGGTGCCGGCCTCAGTCTCAAAAGCACCTGGAGGTGACATCCAGGAGCACCACCGCGCTGCCCGCAGGGAGACGCATGGCAAGGCGTGCCCCCTAAAGCGGCCAAGGAAGAAGCAGAAGGACAGGAAGGCACCCAGAGCTTGGGGTGATCTCAGGCTGCGCGCCCCAAGTTCCTGGTCTCCGGGAGGTTTTTTTTAAATTTCTTCCATATTATTATTTTTATTATTATTAACTTTTCAAGATGGATTAAAGACTTAAATGTTAGACCTAAAACCATAAAAACCCTAGAAGAAAACCTAGGCAATACCATTCAGGACATAGGCATGGGCAAGGACTTCATGTCTAAATCACCAAAAACAATGGCAACAAAAGCCAAAATTGACAAATGGGATCTAACTAAACTAAACACCTTCTGCACAGCAAAAGAAACTACCATCAGAGTGAACAGGCAACTTACAGAATGGCAGAAAAATTTTGCAATCTACCCATCTGACAAAGGGCTAATATCCAGAATCTACAAAGAACTTAAACAAATGTACGAGAAAAAATCAAACAATCCCATCAAAAAGTGGGCGAAGGATATGAACAGACACTTCTCAAAAGAAGACATTTATGCAGCCAACAGACACATGAAAAAATGTTCATCATCACTGGCCATCAGAGAAATGCAAATCAAAACCACAATCCGGAAGGTCTTGCCAAAGACGATGTGGGCTTTCTGGGCAATGTCCAGCCTGAGCTGGAGCTTCTGGGACGCGGTCAAGTGGTCCTTTGGAGATTCCACGGCTTCGGATCCCTACTGCACGATGCTCCGCTGTGTCTGCCAGCCTCTGGCATTTTGCTGAGGGCTAACCTCGGAATGTATAGAAATAAGAACACTGGGATGGCCCAGTTGTGCCCCAGGCATTCCTGCACACAGTGGTGGCAAAGGCAGGAGCTCAGACAAAGTGCCCAGTCGGCTTGGTGAGAGTACTTTACAGGTTCATGACAGACTTGGTCCCGTGCTTGTGTCCTCTCATGTTTTCAGTTAACCTGCAGACGCCCAGGGGCTCCTCCATCTCCACCGTGTTCTCCTCGGACTGAAGCCCAAAGTCCCCCATTTTCTCCTCAAACGGCTCACAGAGCCACTTCTGCAGGCAGGAGGACAGCGGTGGGCTCAGTGGCTGACCTGGGAAGCCACATCTGAAGGAACTGCTGGGTGACTATGGCTGTAAGTCAATCAAAGCAGACTTTCCCTGGCTTGCTGCGCTACATTGATTTTGTTTTCATATTTTAAAAGACGCAGAAGGGAGGTCCTAAGAAATTTGCCCAATGCAGATGCTGACAAGAGTGGTGACATGAAAAAGATTACCCAGAAGGAAAACAAGAGATATTTTCTAAACATCTGAAATCTGTGTAGGCTTTTGGAAAAGTGAAACTAGATGCAAAGCAGCATGATATAATTCTGGCAATTTCCACTGACACAGAACTCAGTCAATCTGAATTAATCTAAGGGTTACAAGGAAAATGGCACTCCAAGAGGTACCTATTAACATCACTCAGCTGCTGTGAAATAGGCTTACAGACAACACGGAGTGTCAATTATCCAATGTTTAAAGTCAGTGATACAGATTGGACTACAATCTCTATGGCTCATAAAGTCTTCTTTAAAGGATTGATAGATGATTTATCTCATATGTAGACAATGATTCTCAGCAGTTAGCTAGCACAACTTACTAATATCAATTGCTTGAGAAAATCAGATAATTGCTTGAGAAAATTAGGACATTGCTTGAGGATGTTAGGTAATTAAATAAATTACTTTTTTTAAGAATAGTTTAATGTTTTGGCAAGTAGACTTTAAAATAGATTGGTAATATTTTAAAGGCTACTTTTAAAGAAGTAGCAATATAACATGTTTAATTATGAAAAATAATGTTGGAAACAATTCAATTTTCTATCAGATAATTTCACAAATATAGAAATACCATCTCAATAATTAGAAGAAGTAGCAGCAATTTCTGTCATTTTTATGCAAGTTACTCCTAGTCCATTTATCTGGTCTTAAATAGTGTTTTTAAAATTTGTTTTCAAACAAGGCAAATCATAAATGACAGAATATATTTTACAATAATTGAAGGTAACAAAAAATAAGAGCCATTTAAAAAATTGCATTAGATTGTTTAAAAATGTTGTGGGTACATAGTATGTGTATGTATCTGTGGGGTCCCTGAGATGTTTTGATACAGGCATGCAATGTGAAATAAGCACATCTTGGGGAATGGGGTATCCCTCCCCTCAAGCATTTATCCTTCAAGTTATAAAAAATTCAATTACAGTCTTAGTTATTTCAAAATGTACAATGAAATTATTATTGGATATAGTCACCTTATTGTGCTATAAAATAGTAGGTCTTATTAACTCCCTATTTTTATACCCATTAACCATCCCCACCTTCCCACAAAATCCTCCCCCAACTACCTTTCCCAGCCTCTGATAACCATCATTATACTCTCTATGTCCATGAGTTTGTTTTGATTTTAGATCCCACAAATAAGTAAGAACATGTAACGTTTGTCTTTCTGCACCTGGCTTATTTCACTTAATATAATGATCCATAATGTTCCATCAGTGTTACTGACAATGACTGGATCTTGTTCTTTGTTACGGCTGAATAGTCCTCCATTGTGTATATGTACCACATTTTCTTTATCCATTCATCTGTTGATGGACACTAAGGTTTCTTCCAAATCTTAGTTTGTAAACAGTGCTGCAACAAATATGGGAGTGCAGATATGTATTTGACATACTAATTTCCTTTATTTTTGGTATAGACCCAGCAGTAGGATTGCTAGATCATATGGTAGCTCAACTTTTAGTTTATTGAGAAACTTCCAAACTGTTCACCTTGGTGGTTTTATTAATTTACATTCCCAGGAGCAATGTACAAGTGTTCCCTTTTCTCTGCATCCCTGCTAGCATTTGTTACTGCCTGTCTTTTGCATACAAGTCTTATAAACTGTGGTGAGATGATATCTCATTGTAGTTTTGATTTGCATTTCTCTGATGATCAGTGATATTGAGCACCTTTTCTTATACCTGTTTGCCATTTGTAGGTCTTCTTTTGAGAAATATCTATTCGAATCTTTTGCCCCCTTTTCTTTAACCAGGTTATTAGATTGTTTCTTAAAGAGTTGTTTGAGCTTTTTATATATTCTGATTATTAATCCTTTGTTGGATGAGTAGTTTGCAAATATTTTCTCTCATTCTGTGGATTGTCTCTTTGTTGCTTGTATCATTTTCTGTGCAGAAGCTTTTAACTTAATGTGATCAATTTGTCCATTTTTGCTTTGGTTGCCTGTGCTTGTGGGGTATTGCTCAAGATATTTTTGCCCAAACCAATATCCTGGAAATTTCCCCCAAAGTTTTTTGTACTAGTTTTATAGTTTGAGGTCTTAGCTTTACATCTTTAATCAACTTTGATTTTACTTTTGTATTCAGTGATAGATACTAGTCTGTTTTCATTCTTCTGCATATGGATATCCAGTTTTTTCAAAACCATTTCCCACCAGTGTATGTTCTTGGCACCTTTGTCAAAAATGAGTTCACTGTAGGTATGTAGATTTGTTACTGGGTTCTCTATTGTGTTTCATTGATCTATGGGTCTCTTTTTATGCCAGTACCCTACTCTTTTGGTTACTGTAATTCTGTAGTATAATATGAAGTTAGATAATATAATTCCTCCAGTTTTATTTATTTATTTATTTTTGCTTAGGATAGTATTATTTCTTATGCTGAAAGCATTCTATGTTATTATTAGTCTAATTTTGCAGTTTTACAATGCTATCCTCTGTTACAAAGCTGTGATCAACTCAAAGTCCAGATCAGGGTCAATTGTAGCTATTTGCAAAAGTAGCAATATTCTGGCCGGGGGTGGTGGGTCATGCCTATAATCCCAGCACTTTGGGAGGCCAAGACAGGCAGGTCACCTGAGGTCAGAGGTTCAAGACCAGCCTGGCCAACATGGTGAAACCCTGTCTCCAATAAAAATACAAAAATTAGCCGGGGATGATGGCAGATGCCTGTAATCCCAGCTACTCAGGAGGCTGAGGCAGGAAAATCACTTGAACCCGTGAGGTGGAGGTTACAGTGAGCCCAGAATGCACCATTGCACTTCAGCCTGGGTAACCAAGTGTGACTCCGTCTCAAAAAAAAAAAAAAAGCACTATACTTTGTAATTATTGAGAGCATAATTCACTATTATGTGGATCAGAGAGCAGAGGATTCTGAATGCATGAACATATCTTTAACATTTCAATACATTACTCATAATTACTAATGAACTAAAGAGAAACCAAGAAATTATGGTGATAGTTATATTGACTTGGTGAAATGTAGACACAAAATAACGATAAGATGAGAAATGTGTTAACAGTCTATAAGGGCATGCAAGAATAAAAATAGGGGAGAAAACAAGAGAGTTTTTCAAGAGCTTTCTGGTCATGTAAGTCAATTTGTATTGGTTATTTTTTAAAAGGTTTATTTACATGCAATAAACTGCACATACTTCAATTGTACGTTTTGATAATTCTTGGCATTTGTAGCTCTACAAAGCCAACAACATATGAAAATAGCAAACATATCCATTACCTTTACCACCAAAGTTTCCTTGTGCTTTTTCTACTCACTTTTTCCTGCCTATCCCCATTCCATCCACAGGCAACCACTGATCCACTTCTAGTCACTATCCGTGAGTTTTTATTTCCAAATACATAAAATCATAGGGTATGTATACTTTCTGATCACTCAGCATCACTATTTTTGAGATTTATTCATGTTGCTACATCTATCAATTGTTCTGTTCTTACTAGGGAGTATTATTTCATTATATACAGATACCATAGTAAGTTTATAAGTCACAAATTCACCTGTCCATGGATATTTGGACTGTTTTCAGGTTTTGGCTGTTGCAAGTAAAGCTGCTATGAAGATTCATGTAAAATCCTTTGAATGGGAATATGCTCTTAGGTTTTCATCTCTACTGGAATAGATAGCTATATGGCTATCATGTCTGTAATATGCAAACACAAAGTCTGACAAAACTGATTTCTAAAGTGGAAATTCCACTGGAGAACCTTGACTCCAACCTGGCTTTTGAGATTATCTCCTATGTCTGGTGCAATGATTGGTCCTGGGGTAGCCACATGACCCAAGGGGGACCATGTTTAAACTTCTGAGTTTTCACCGAGGTTAACATGCATTTGTTGAAAGAGAAACCCCTTTTCCCCTACTCCCCCAGCTGCAAATGCCTTCAGGGATTATATCATGTTGGAACATTTGGTTACAGTGTTTCCTAAACTTTGGGGGTAAAAATTGTTCAAGTAGGTAAAAATGGAGCACACACAAAGAAAAAAGGAGTCCAGAAATATCAAATAAAGAAAGGGCCTCCATAAAATCATTTGAACTTATGATTAATTCATTAGTCATTAAAATAAGTTTAGTGTACAAAGAATCATCCCTCCAACCACCCTTTATTCCTTCACCAGGTTTAAGTTACATTTTAAACTTGCAAACAAAAGATTTGTCATTAACTTAGACATCAAAATCCCTTGTCTCCAAGAGCAATCATTCAACTCTGTCCCTCTCATTATTACAATAATATGTTCACTTTATTCTACATACACCTGCTCGTTGCCCTTGTCTCCCTATTCTATTCTGTTAAAGTTATATCCAGACATTTATTTCATTTTATATCAAAGAAACTGTATACATGTTTTTAATCTTAGAAAAATTTCTGAGTAATCTTTTGTCTCATATTCGATTTTAAGCCACCCAAGAAGCATTATTTTTTCATTTAGCATTTTAACTTTTCTAACCCAGGACTTTTATAGTAGATATTATGTCTTTTTCTAAATGTTCTGCTTCAATTTACATTTTAAATCTAATTTTTAAAAAGTGTATGTTTTGAATATTAGCATCATGCATCTCAGGCCTAAATATCCCTTGATAACTAATATTGTCTTTTTTTCTCTACATTTTTCACATATTTCAATAGGGAGCTATATTGCCTGCCACAATAAAAGTTTTTGTCAATATAACATAACACATAGGCAAAATATTGTTTCCAAGTGATTGATGATGTGGTGCCTTCAGTCTAGTCCCAACCCCTCAATGTAATCATCATCCCTAAATCTAATGAAATAGGAAATAAATATTTCATTTTGTTTCTAAAATTCAGCAGAAAAATATATAGCCTGTCACATATAGCCTGTAACACCAACACATAAAAATTAAAGCAGTTCCTTCTCCACTCCCACTGCTTCACTTGACTAGCCTTAAAAAATAATAATAATAATAAATAAAAGCAAAATTGTTCCTTTACTTATCTTTGAAATCTAATGGATATACTATCAGAAAAGCTCTTATATATATGGAGGGCCTCTATAAAATATAAACTGTTAACTAGAAAAGTAGATTTATATGATAGTTAAATTTAAAACACAATTATATATAATACCTTCCCAACTGCACCAGTACTTATTTCAGAATGCATGATGTAATTGACTAAACCATTTAGGGCTAGACCTCTGAAATAAAAGGCATTCACACTTTGTGATTCCTGGGGAAATATTCAAAATAGAAACTTGCAGAACCTTTACCTGATCATGATAAAAAAAAATGTTCCTACTTGTTAATATTCCACAGCTTTTACAAGGTCAGCAAAAAGAGATTATCCCATAATAAAAGCTGATGGCCAAAATTCTCTGCCTTACTTTAGTTACCATAATATCTATTAAGTGTAAATTTCTTCTGAAGGAAAACAGATACATTTTTCTCAGAAATGTCTTTAGATGAAGATCTAGCACATCTGTGTTCCTCACTTTTTAAAATGTTGATTTTATTGATAAATAAATATATATAGGGTACAATGTGGTACGATACATGTAGATATTGTGAAATGGACTAATTAGGCTAAATAACGTATCCTTCACCTCAGATATTTATTACATTATGGTGAAACATTTAAAATGTACTATTTTAGCACTTTTAAGATATGCACTACATTATAAGTAACTGCAGTCACTTTGCTGTGCACCATATCACCAGAATGTCTTTCTCCTAACTGAAGCATTATCCCATTGAATATTTCCTCTTTTTCCACCCCTGCCCCCCACCCTGCTCAGCCATTGATAAACCACCATTCTACTCTTAACTTCTATGAGTGCACAGTTTTGGATTTCACATATAAGTGATACTATGAGATATTCGTCTTTCTGTGTCTGGCTTATTTTACTTAGCATAATGTCCTCTAAATTCATCCATGTTTTTGCAAATGACAGAATTTCATTCATTTATAAAGATAAATAGTATTTTTGTATGCATCCTACATATACTTTTAACTTTCCACAGCTTTATTGAGATATAATTTATACATTGTGTAATTCACTCATTTAAAGTACAAACTTCAAATTCTTTTAGTATATTAACTGGATGGACAAATAATCATCATAGTATAACTTTAGAACATTTTATTTTCCTTAAAAGAGACTTGTGCCCATTAGCAATCTTTCCCCATTTTCTCCATCCTTTTTTAAACCCCTCCTAGTCTAGGCAACCACTCGTCTACTTTCTGACTATGAATTTGCCTATTCTGGACATTTCACATAAATGGAATCATAATAACACATAGTCACTTTTTACTCACATCTTTCACCTAACATATTTTTAATGTTCATCCATTTTGGAGCATGCATTAACAGTTTTTTACCTTTTCTTGCTAAATAAGATTCTATTTTATGGACACACATTTTATTTATCCACTCCTCAGCTGATGAACATTTCTGTTGTTTTCTACTTTGTGTTGCTATAAACATTCGTGTACTACTGTTTGTGTAGCATTTGTTTTATTTTCTTTTTGGTAAACACATAGGAATGGAATTGCTGGGTCACGTGATAACTCTATGTTTAACCATTTGAAGAACTGCGAGACTGCTTTACATTTTAAAGTCTCACCAGTGGTGTAGAAGGGTTCCAATTTTTCCACATATTTTTATCTTTTTTTCAGTTGATAAGCACTTAGGTTGTTTCTAATTCATGGGTATTATGAATAATGCTGCAATGAACATGAAATTGCAGATGTCTGTTTTTGACATACTGATTAAAATTCCTTTGGACACGTATCCAGAAGTGGGATTGATGGATCATAGGGTAAATATATTTATAATTTCTTGAGGAAGCTTCATACTGTTTTCCAAGATGGCTGTACTAATTTCCATTCTTACCAACAGTGCACAGGGTTTCTTTTTCTCCACATCCTCATCAACACTTATCTTCCATCTTTTTTTATAATAACCCTAGTAAAATGTGTGAGGTGATATCTCATTGTGGCTTTGATTTGCATTTCTCTGATAATTAGAAATGTTTATGATTTTTTCATGTACCTGTTGGCCTTTTGTATGCCTTACGAAATGTCTATTCTGGTTCTTTGCTTATTTTTTTTTAATAAGTATAGTTTTATTCTTATTTTTGAGTAGGTTGAGTTACTTATATATTATTATATGAGCCCCTTATCTGATGTATGGTTTAAAAATGTTATCCCATTTGTGGGTTCTCTTCATTCTATTATCACTTCTTTTCCTGTGGAAAAGCTTTTTAGTTTTATGCAATCTCATTCATGTGTTTTTGCTTTTGTTGCCTGTGCTTTTGGAATAATCTACAGAAAATCATAGCTCAGGCCAATGTCATACAGTCTTCTTCTATATTTCCTTGTAGTAGTTTTACATTTAAGTCTTTAATTTTGATTTCATGCTTGTATAAAGAGCAAAAGAAAAGTCAAATTTTATTCTTCTGTATGTGGATAGTCAGTTTTTTCTACACCATTTATTGAAAATAATTTTCTTCCTTCATTGTGTATTTTTAGTTATTTTATCAAAAAGTCAATTGACCACAGACATACGGATTTATTTATGGGTTCTGTATCCCTTTGCACTGTTCAACATGTCTGTTTTTATGCCACTGCTATGTTGTTTTAATTACTATAGCTTTGTAATATAGTTTGGAATCGGGTAGTCTGATGCCTCCAGCTTTATTCTTTTTGTTCAAGATTGCTTTGGTTAGTCAGGGTCTTTTGTGGTTTCATACAAATTTTAGCAGTAATTTTTCTATTTCTGGGAATTTGATAGTGGTTGCATTTAATCTGTAGATTGCTTTGGGTAGCATTGACACTTTTACAATACTAATTTTTGAATCAATCAATAAAGGATGTTTCTCCATTTATTTATGCCATTTTAATTTTTTTCATCAATGTGCTATAGTTTTCAGTGTGCAAATCTTTCACATTCTTGATTAAATTTACTCCTAAGTCTTTTATATATTTTTATACCTATTTTGATTCTATTATAAATTGAATTGCCTTATTAATTTATTTTTCACGTAATAGTTTGTCATTAATGTATAGAAACAATAATGCTATCTGTATGTTGATTTTGTAACTATTAACTTTATTGAATTTCTTTATCAGCTTTAACCGTTTATTTTGGTGGAGTCTTTAAGATTTTCTCTACCTTGAGTGCGCCAGGCGCGGGGAGCCTAGGACCTGGAGCGAGAGCCGCCTACCTGCAGCCGCCGCCCATGGCACAGCAGCCACCATAGCGCTCCTGCTGCGCTTCGTGCTCCTGTGCGGAGTCGCGGATTTCATCAGAGGTTGGAGTATCACTACTCCTGAGCAGATGATTGAAAAAGCCAAAGGGGAAACTGGCCTATCTGCCATGCAAATTTATGCTTAGTCCTGAAGACCAGGGACCACTGGACATCGAGTGGCTGGTATCACCAGCTGATAATCAGAAGGTGGATCAAGTGATTATTTTATATTCTGGAGACAAAATTTATGATGACTACTATCCAGATCTGAAAGGCCGAGTACATTTTAAGAGTAATGATCTCAAATCTGGTGATGCATCAATAAATGTAACGAATTTTCAGCTGTCAGATATTGGCACAGATCAGTGCAAAGTGAAAAGAGCTCCTGGTGTTGCAAATAGGAAGATTCAGCTGGTAGTTCTTGGTAAGCCTTCAGGTACAAGATGTTACGTTGATGGATCAGAAGAAATTGGAAGTGACTTTAAATTAAAATGTGAACCAAAAGAAGGTTCACTTCCATTACAGTATGAGTGGCAAAAATTGTCTGACTCACAGAAAATGCCCACTTTATGGTTAGCAGAAATGACTTCATTTGTTATATCTGTAAAAATGCTTCTTCTGAGTACTCTGGGACATACAGCTGTAAATCAGAAACAGAGTGGGCTCTGATCAGTGCCTGTTGCGTGTAAACGTTGTCCCTCCTTCAAATAAAGCTGGACTAATTGCAGGAGCCATTATAGGAACTTTGCTTGCTCTAGCGCTCATTGGTCTTATCATCTTTTGCTGTCGTAAAAAGCGCAGAGAAGAAAAATATGAAAAGGAAGTTCATCACGATATCAAGGAAGATGTGCCGCCTCCAAAGAGCCGTACGTCCACTGCCAGAAGCTACATAGGCAGTAATCATTCATCCCTGGGATCCATATCTCCTTCCAACATGGAAGGATATTCCAAGACTCAGTATAAACAAGTACCAAGTGAAGACTTTGAACGCACTCCTCAGAGTCCGACTCTCCCACCTGCTAAGGTAGCTGCCCCTAATCTAAGTCGAATGGGCGCGATTCCTGTGATGATTCCCGCACAGAGCAAGGATGGGTCTATAGTATACAGCCTCCATACGTCTCATCTGTGCTCTCTGTGTTCCTTTCCTTTTTTTGATATATGAAAACCTATTCTGGTCTAAATTTTGTTACTAGCCTCAAAATGTATCAAAAAATAAGTTAATCAGGAGCTGTAAGGCATATATTTTTAAAAATTTTTGTTTGGTTATATCGAAATAGTTACGGGCATTAAAGTTAGTAAAGACAAGTTTACCATCTGAAAAGGCTGGATTTTCTTTAAGAGGCCGATTATAAAGGTTTCTAAATGTTATCAGTACCTAAGTAAGATGTAGCACTTTGAGTATGAAATCATAGGTGAAGAAATCGGTGAACTTACTTGCATACCAAGTTGATACTTGAGTAACCATCTGAAAGTGGTACTTGATAATTTTTACCATTATTTTTAGGATGTGTATCTCATTTATTTATGGCCCACAAGTCTCCCCCAAATTAGTACAGAAACATCCCTGACAAAATTACTTATGTACGTTTGTACTTGTTTTCACAGCTCCTTGGAAAACTCCGTGTTAGGAATATCTCTAAAAACATAGAAAACACTACAGTGGTTTAGAAATAACTAATTTTACTTCTAAGTCATTCATAAACCTTGCCTATGAAATGACTTCTTAAATATTTAGTTGATAGACTGCTACAGGTAATAGGGACTTAGCAAGCTCTTTTATATGCTAAAGGAGCATCTATCAGATTAAGTTAGAACATTTGCTGTCTGCCACATATTGAGATGGCACTAGGTGCAATAGCAGGGATAGATTTTGTTGGTGAGAGGTCTCATGCCTTGAGATCTGTGGTGGTCTTTAAAATGGTGGCCAGCCAGACCAAGGATGTAGTATCTCATAGTCCCCAACTAAATGCTGGCTTTCCACTTTAGGTGATATTTTTCTAATTAGAAAAATATTATAACTGATTTATTGTTTGACAATTATAGATTGAAATTTCCTAATTCTAAATTTTAAGTGGCTCTTCGGTTTCAGTGCTCTATGTTGTTTGTTGTTGGTTTTGGATGGCATTACATATTATATGTTCTAGAAACATGTAATCCTAAATTTAACCTCTTGAATATGATCCCTGGATGATATTTTTATCATAAATGCAGAATAATCAAATACATTTTAAGCAAGTAAGTGTCCTCCATCAATTCCGTATTCCAGACTTGGGAGGATGTAAAGTTGCTGTTGTGTGATCAAACATGTCTCTGTGTAGTTCCAGCAAATCAAGCTGAGCTTCAAAAAAGTTTGAGTCTTAGTTTTGTGAAAGTGATTTATTCTTAAAAAAAATAAAGAAAAAAAGAAAAAAAGATAAGAAAAAGGAGTAAAGCGACCACTCCTCCTTGTCAAATGTGCTAAATATCATTTTAGGAGAAGAAAGTGGATTTATTGTATCTCCCTTAAGATTGTGAGGGAGTGTGGATACAGTAGAATGAGCCAATAGTTTCTTTATAATAAATACGGTCTGCAATAAATTATTTCACTAGCTCTAAACCCTTTCCCTAGATTTTAGTGGGGAGTTGGTTTCTGTTAATATCTTTGGGTGCTGTGGTGGTAAATGCTACATTATAAACGGTGGCATGTATTTACAGTTACAGTATTGTGTGTACACTTTTTAATGGTAAACTTAAGCTGAATGTGTAATGGACTTGTGTATAGTTTTACATATTTGGAAGCATTTTAAAAATAGGTTTTAAGCTTACATAAAATTACTTTTATACTTGTGTTAACATTTTCTTCTGTGCCTTTTGGGTAATTTAATTTCTGTTATGAATTTCTGGTGCCTATGAGCTAGCTATCACCTACCTGAAAATTGCTTAGAGGTGAAGGTACTGTTTCTAAAAACACATCACTGTGACATCTTTCTATCCGCATATTTTCAAGCTTGCCTCTTTTCTGTTCTTTGTGGATATAACTTAAGTGATTGTGTTATTCATAAAGATTTAGAAATTTCAATATTCCCAACACTCTGACTATGTTTCTGATTTTATAACAGTAGCCATTTTTGAATGTCAGATGTTTGGCCTGTTTTATATGAATAAAGTTTATTTATAAAATATTATAAAAATAAGTAAATAGAACATTAATAATAAAAAAAGATTTTCTGTATCTTAAAATTATATTTTCAGAAAACAGAAACAATCTTACCTCTTCCTTCCCTATATGGATTTCTTTTATTTCTTTGTCTTGTGTAATTGATCTGGCTAGGCAATTACACATAATGTTTTCAGCATTTGTAATTTTACATCAAATCCATCCATTGTAGCACATTGACTGCTACTTTTCAACTTGTAAACCTGGACATTTATTACTACTCTTCCTCCAGTACAGGAGTCCATGGCCCGGTGTAGGCCCTACTGTGCCACAGTCCAGGGCACGGCTGGGCACAGGTTCTCTCGTGCAAGAGTCCGCAACTCTGTGGAGCAAGAGTTCTCCAGTGCCTTAGACCAGGGTGAGGCAGGAGTGAGGCTCCTTCAGTAGCTCAGTCCAGGACGCAGCCCTGCGAGGGTCCTCCTGTGCAGGAGTACACGATGCTGCGGGGTCCTACTGTGCCTTAGTCCAGGACGCCAGGGGGCTGGGTCCTCTGCTGCCATAGTCCAGGATGCGAGGGGCTGGGTCCTCTGGCGCCATAGTCCAGGACGCAGGGGGGCTGGGTCCTCTGGTGCCATAGTCCAGGACGCAGGGGGGCTGGGTCCTCTGGTGCCATAGTCCAGGCTGCCGGGAGCTGGGTCCTCTGGTGCCATAGTCCAGGGTGCAGTGGAACAGGAGTCCTGTGGAGCAGCAGTCCAGGGCGCGATGGGGCGTGGATCCTCAGGTGCCGCAGTCCAGAACACTGCAGGGTGGGATTCCTGCCTTGCTATATCCAGGGTGCCACGGGGCGGGGGTTCTCTTGTGCAGGAGTCCAGGACGTGGTGGAGCAGGAGTCCTCCGTGTAGGTGTCCTCCGGTGCTGGAGTCCAGAGCTCAGTGAGGCTGGGTCCTCCCGTGCCATAGTGTAGGGCATGGCGGGACAGGGATCCTGCCCTGCAATAGTCCAGTGCTTGAGTCCGCAGTAAGGCAATGGTCCTCCAGTGCTGGAGTTCACGGTGTGGTGGGGTCGGGGTCCTTCGGTGACTTAGTCCAGGGCGTACCAGGGCGGGGGTCCACAGTTGCCATAGTGAGAATCCTGGAGGAGGGTGGTTCCTGCCTTGCTGTAGTCTGGGGAGCAGGGGGCAGGGGTTCTCTCTTGTCAGAGTCTCTGGCGCGATGGGGGTGGGCTGGGGGTTTTCCTATGCGATAGCCCACTGGGCGGTGAAGCCGGGTCCTCCCGTGCCTTCGTCCAGGGCGCAGGGGGGCGAGGGTCTTCGGTGGTGGAGTCCGTGGAGCAGCAGGACGGGGATCCTGCAGTACCATATTCCAGGCCGCGGCAGAGTGGGGGACCTGTCCTGCAGTGGTCCAGGGCATGCGGGAATGGTGGTCCTCCTGTGCCGTAGTCCAACGCGCAGCGGGGCGGGGGGTCACCTCGTCCTGCAGTCCACCACGCAGGAGGCCCGGGTGCGGCTGTGCCTCAGTCCAGTGTGCAGTGGGACGGCGGTCCTGCTGTGCTGTAGTGCAGGACGCGGTGGCGCAGGGGTAGTCCAGAGAGCCCCGTGGCAGGGGGCCCTCCAGTGCTGGAATACAGTGCAAGGCGGGTCAGGGGTCTTACCGTGCCGAAGTCGGTGGCAGGGGTCCTCCCGTGCCATAGTCTAGGGGGCGACGGGGCAGGGTTCTCTAGTGCAGGTGTCCAGGGTGTGGCAGGGCAGGAGTCCTCTGGTGCAGGAGTCCAGGACGTAGCCGAGGAGTCCTCCAATGCCAGAGTCCAGGGCTCTGCGGGGCCGGGTTCCCCCATGCCAGAGTGTAGGGCGTGTTCAGGCGAGGGTCTTGGCGTGCGGTAGTCCAGGGTGCGGTGAGGCAGGGGTAGTCCAGACCTCCATGGCAGGGGTCCCTCTGTGCAGGAGCCCAGTGCCCAGCGGATCGGGGGTCCTTCTCTGCTGTAGTCCAGGGCACGGCAAGGTGTGGGTCCTCTGGTGCCCTAGTCCAGGGGGCGGCGAGTCAGAGGTTCTCCCGTGTCTTGGTCTAGGGCCTGGCAGGACTGGGGTCCTGGAGTCCACGTGGTAGCCCAAGTTGCCGCAGGACCATGTCCTCTGGAACCACAGTCCAGGGCACTGAGGGGCAGGAGTAGTTCAGGGCGAGCCAGGGCCAAGGTCCTCGGGAGCCAGAGTCCAGGGTGTGGAGGGGTGGGGGTTCTGCAGTGCACAGTCCAGGACACCGCGGGGCGGGGCAGGGCGGGGATCCTCCGGTGCCTTAGTCCAGGGCTGAGCCGCGGGAGAGGTCCTTCAGTAGCCTAGTCTAGCGCATGGCGTTGCAGGTGTCCTCCAGGGCCTGAGGCCACGGCAGGTCGCGGGTCCCACTGTGCTCTAGTTCAGGATGGAGCAGGTCTGAGGTCTTCTGTTGCCTCAGTCTAGGGCGCTGGAGAGCGGGGATCCTCTGGTGCCAGAGTCAATGGATCCACCGGTCGAGGGTCCTCCCATGTCTTAGCCCCGGGAGGGGAGAGGCGGGGGTCCTCCTTTGCCCTAGTCCAAGGCATTGTGAGGCCCCGCTCCTGCATTCTTAACTGTCTGTGCCTCTGCCGCCGCGGGGGAAAACTGCACCATCTCAGGCAAACCTAACAGAGCAGCTGTCCTTAAAAGATTCCCAGTTGAGTGTGGTTTGGAGCAGGCCTGAGAAGTGTGCCCTTAGATGGCTTCAAGGGCTCTGGGCAGTGTTTAAGGAATCCAGCTGACCTCAGTTACTCCGAGCCCTTTTCCACTCAGCAGAACTTCTGGCCACCGGGTCCTCTATCTGCGGAGCCCTTCTATCATCCCAGATCCCCACAGGGTGGGCTCCCTCTCATCCTCACAATCTCAGCTCAGGCCTTATTCATCACCACATTCCTGGCACCAGGCCTGGCCCATGAGAAATTGGTCAGATTAAGAGCTAAATGTGTTTCCATGGCCACTTGTTTTCTTCAGGCCTCCTTTCTTTGTGCCAGCATCTTTGGGTTTTGGTTAAAGTTTTCAGCGGCTGCATGAAGTTCCATTTTTCTTACCAAGTAAGAGACATAGCTTCATGAAAACAAAGGCAGAACGCTTGTGACCAGAGAACTCCCAGTCCTCTCCCTGCATAGGAAAACTGGACTTCTCCAGAGGGCTCCAGCTCCTGGGCAAATCTCTAGGGCCACTTAATTGGGCTCTCCCCCAGCTTTGTTTCTGGTTTTGAAGGGGCGGAAGTTGGGAATCCTTTCTAAGTCTCTACACATGGAGCCCTTCTTTGGTGGGAAAGTCTTGACATATACCAGGATTGTCATTGACCTTTCAGAGCCTTCAAGAATCCTGAGCTGCTTTGGCTTCTGTTCCTGGAAGAGAGGCCACTGAACTTCTCTGGAGCTGGAGTTCAAGTTCAAATATTCATCACTGTTACTAAGCCTTTACATAGCATGTGATTTCTTTCCGGCAGGCTCATGGTCACTTAGGTTTGCTTGTATGTAGATGGAGTGGTCTGCATCCTCATTCAGGTAACACCCCCAGCCTTTCATGCTGAGATTGGCCATTTTATTTGTAACTCACTGTACAATCCATTTGCTCTTCCAGTGTCCCTTAGAAGGATGCAGAGTGTTCTGTAGAATGCCATAGATACCTGGGTTTAGGGAAAATATTTGACCCAAAGTCCGCCAACTCACATGAGTATCTCCCCACAACTTGTACCGTGCTAGTCTCTGGGTATATAGCAAATGAAACCGTGCCTGAGCAGATGTTACAAACACCCTCCCCTGAGAGACTCCAGGGCTGCTTTATTCAAGCAAAACGGTGTGCTCTAATAAGCTCAGAGCTGAGAGGAACAAGTTTTCATTCCAGCTTTCTCAAAAACTCCCTTTGTGACTTTAGGCCTAATAATAATAACACTACCTAGGTAGTGAACACCTCTGTGCCAAGAAATATCGTGATCATTGCCTGAGTTGTAATTCTCATAGTAGTCCTGCAGGACAGCTGCTATTACTGCTTATTATGCAGATGGGCAACCTGAGGCTCAGATGGAGTTAAGTGGCTTAATTGGTAGCCATAGAGCCAGGATTTGAACCCAGGGCTGCCTGATCACCAAATAAAATTGTACTCAACATGATGCACTTAACTTTTCTGGCCTCATTTCTCTCACCTGTAAAAATGCGTATTTCAGACGTTTGTAATATTTTACCTGTGGTTGAAAGAGTTACCAGCCCTTCCTTGATCACCCATGGTAAGACCCATGAGCCTCTGAATATAATTATAGAAAACATTTGGAGAGGGATGGAGAGAGACAAGATCATGCCTCCTTTGATAATGTCAAATTTTCAGTGCACGAAGCCACACATAGTGCAGTTTTCTAGCTTCCCTTTCACACATGGCGTTGAAGAAAGTAAATTAAGCAACTCAGCTAACACTGGGAATGCAGCAGAAGTCATCGAGTTCAGTGCTGGGAGACAGTTGCCATGATATTCCAAGATGGACACCAGGATCACAGTCGATGACTATGCCCTCCCTTGAAGATGGTGGCTTGCCCCTCTTTCTGTAAGCACATGTCATGTCATAACAATATTAAACAATTAAAAGTAATGTCCCCATCTTCTTCTACACTGCCTTTGAATTATTATTTTAGATCTGCCAAAATAAATTGCAAACTCATTAACAAGAAATGGGGGTGCCTGCATCCCTGCCTTCCTGAGTAGTCTATTCACCCAAAGACAAAAGGGTGACCAGCCTCCATCTGGGATATTCAAAGACACAGTCACCCTGCCATGCAGCCTGAGGCTGGTGAAGGTCCAATCCCCTTTTTAAGAAGCTTGTTGGATGAGCTTCATAAACATACAACCACAAAGGAAAGGCACAGCCGATGTGAGCGAGGCTGATAAGATGGGCATTTTGTCTGCTTCAAGGTTAGAATGCAACTTGTCTGTCAAAATGTGGTTATCTGACCTCCACAATGCTGCAGTCCAGCTAAATCCTGCAAATATTCATCCACCATTTACTATGGATAAAACAATAATGTGCTGTGGGGAATCCAATTACACACACACACACACAAAAGTGCACACACACATGCATGCACACACACTGCTCCTGCTGTCTCAGAGGTTCCATGCTGGCAAGGCAGAAGTGCAAACATTAGCAGGTAAGTCCACTAGCAGGAGGAATGTGATAAGTAGATCCAACAGGGTACAACACAGTATGATAGAAGCAAACAAGGTAGAAATGAGTTCTGACTCCCTTTCACTTATGAAACTGATTATGGAATAGTGTATGAAAGGCTTGCCTGAATGAATCTCATATTTTCCAAGTGTTTTCTATCCCAGTGATTGGAACTTTTATTCATTTATACCATTGTCCAAAAGGAAAATACAGGAGATTTTCCTAAGACCATCCTCTGTCTTATCCCTCATATCATATCCCCAAACATCACCAAGCCCTGCCCACTTTTACCTACTCGGTTTCTCTCCAGTTGCTCTGTTTTCTCCATATGCACTAGTGATACCTTGGCTACATGAAGACCACCAGCAGCAGCCGGGACAACCAGCACCCTGTGGAACTGCATAGGGTGCATAGAATACGCCCTCCCTTCAGTCGGCTTGGGTCAGCTTAGGTCATGGGCCACCTGGACTGACAGCAGTTTCCACAGAAATGCCTCAAGATGATAGAATAATCCAAATCTCTTTGCATGGGGCATGGTGTGGCTATCTGAGAAAATCCTGGCTTTTATAGGAAGGAGAAAGAAGAATGCTTCTTGAGGGGAAGAAACCAACAGGAATGTGCCTCAGGGAAATGTCACCAGAGGAGAGTGAGCTGTAATGAGTATTTTGGCAGATTGCATGTTTCTTGTGGTTCTTGTGTTCCTTGGCCCTGCACAGAGCTACCATTTACTCATTTGACAAATATTTGAGTAGTAGACTCCAGGGTTCAATAGTGAGCAAAAATGCACAGAATTTCTTCTCTAGTGGAGCTGAGAGTCTAACAGAAAGAGGTGATGTTAGTCACAGAATTATGTAATAAGGGAAAGTTCAGCAGACCCAGGGGTGCTGCAAGAGCCTGGGAAGGTGGACTGACCCCAAGAGGGAGGCAGGAAAGATTGCCCCCAGGAAGCAGCACTTGAGCTAAAATCAGGGAGAAAACTAGGCAAAGACACAGCATTCAGGAGGAGGTAGAAGCTGGCCCATGAGGATGGTGGTGTGGAGAGGTGAACCAATACCCAGGTCTTGGATTTATTGTTGAGCTGCTGAATTAACCAGTGCTGGCTCTCTCCCAACCTCTGCACTTCTTGTTTTGCAAGGTTTTTTTTTTTATTTAAAAGCTAGTATGAGTTGGGATCTGTTGCTTTTCTGAGACCCCATCCTGTGAGGTAGACAGGGGCCCTCGCTGTACTCTGGGGGAGCTAAAGATGGAGAAGAGTTTTATAGTGCCTGGAGAAGAGGCCCTTTAATAGATCATTTAAGAAGAGGGTGCTACCGCTAGACTGCCCAGATTCACTTTCTGGCTTTGTGACCTTGGGCTCTCTGTGTCTGTTTTCCAATCTGAACAATGGAATAATGATAGTATCTGCCTCTGCCTGCAAGACCCTGTCCTATCAGACCAACTACCTTTTTACTAGAACTCTCTTCCTGCACTGTACCCCAACTGGACCCTCATTAACACTTAAAATGGGCATGTTTCCCTTTTCTAGATTTTGCTCAAGACATTTCCCTCATCAGAATTAACTTTGGTCCATCTCCCTCTATTGGAATTCAACCCATTCTCCAGAAATCAATTCAAATTTTATCACCAGAATGCCTCTCTCAATTACACCAAGCCTCTTTTATACTTTGTGCCATTTCTGCCATGATTTCTTATGTTTTCCTTTTTCACTACATATTGGTACAGGTACATATGATCTCCACTTCCACTCAAATGTGAGGTTACTGCGGGCAGTCCCTATGGGTATAGTCATATCCCAAGAGTCCTGGGCAGAGGGTCCCCCTCTTGCACCCAGGTTGGAGTGCAGTGGTGCAACCAGAGCTTACTGCAGCCTTGACCTCCTGGGTTCAAATGATCCTCTCAGCTTAGCCTTTCCAGTAGCTGGTACTAAAAGGCGGGCACCACCATGCTTGGCTAATTTTCATATTTTTCGTAGAGATAGGGTTCCACCATGTTGCCTTGCTTGGTCTCAAAGTTCTGAGCTCAAGCAATCCACCTGCCTCAGCCTCTCAACATCCTGGAATGACAGCATGAGCTACCAGCTACCACACCTGGCCAAATGCCGAATACTTTAGTCGTATATGCCTGACACTTCAGGGCATGCAGAACTGCCTCGCTTACTTTTCTTTTGACTCAGTTTATAAATTTTCTTAATTTAAATTTTAATTTCAACATGTGTACATCTTTGAAATAAATAAAATAATCTCTTTGAATGTTTGGCATAATGTAGAAGAAATTGACAAATGGATATCTTTACTTCATTTTCCATCTCAAAATGTGGTAGAAATGTGCTCCCCTAAAGTGATCCCAGTTGTTACATAGCCATCTTGTTGTGGTTAATGTAGAATCTTTTTGCAATATCACATGCATGACAGGGCACATCCAAGAAACATTTAAGTGAAGATAATACTAGATTCTTGAAAGTATCTAAACTCTTAAGAGCAGGCAGTGATGATGTTAATTAACAGTAACAATGTCGAGGGACAGGCTTTTGCCCTTCCCTAATAAACATAAAGAGCATAGAAACTCAGCAAATTTGCTCTTATTTTCTTCATTATTTGGTTGTTGAATCAGTAAATGCTTTCCACAGGGGTCATCTTGTTAGTCATCTTGTCATTTTGCTGTGTCCCTTCTTCATCCTTGCACTTTTTCCTTTCTCCCATTTTGGCATGTATTGAGAGGAGTGTTATGTTGATGGAATGCCCTGTCCTGACTTGCCATCTGATTAGAACTTCCCTCAATTTTTAAAATGCTTCTTGATATGGTTTGGATTTGTGCACCCCCCATCCCCAATCTCATGTGGAATTGTAATTGCCAGTGTTGTAGGAGAGGCTTAGTGGAAGGTGTTTGCATCATGGAGGTGGTTTCTAATGGTTTAGCCTCATCCTCCTAGTGCTGTCTGATGATAAAGTTCTCCTGAGATCTGCTTGTTTAAAAAGTGTGTAGCACCTCCCCTGACTCGTTTCAGCCATGTGAATATGTGCTTGCTTCCTTTTCACCTTCTGCCATGATTGTAAGTTTCCTGAGGCCTCCCTATAAGCATAAGTCTGTACAGCCCACAGAACTGTGAGCCAATTCAATCTCTTTTGTTTTTCAATTACCCATTGTCAGGCATGTCTTTATAGCACGTGAGACAGACTAATACACTCCTCCTCAGAAAGCATTCAATTTAGCTGTGTCTTTAGACACATTCTTCCTCTTCAGCAAGATCTATTTGCCTATCACAGCTTGACCTACAGTTCCTACCATACCTGTCAGTAACAAGTAGCCTATAATATCTGGAGGGATTTCATTGAAATCACAGAGGTTCCTTGGTTCTTTACTTTATTAGCAGGCATTAGGAAAGCACATCAACTTTCTTATTTAATAAAGTGCCTGTTGCTTTGAAAAATTGCTCAAAAGAAGAAAAGAGAGGGTTACTTAAAGGTATCACTATAGGCATGGCATGCTGGTTCACACCTGTAATCCCAGTACTTTGGGAGGCTGAGGAGAGAGGATCACTTGAGTCCAGAAGTTCAATACCAGCCTAGATGACATGGCAAAACCCCATCTCTACAAAACAAAACAAAACAAATAAAAGAAAACAAAAAAGAAAAAATATTCAGGCATGGTGGCATGTGCTTGTATTCCCAGTTACTCAGGAGACTAAGGTGGGAGAATCACTGAGCCCAGGGAGGTTGAGGCTGCAGTGAGCCAAGATCATGCTACTCCACTCCAATCTGAGTGACAAAGCAAGACCCTGTCTCAAAAAAAAAAAAAAAAGCTATCACTATACTAACTATTCTTAATTAGGATAACTAGGTTTTTTCCAACAGTGGAAACTCCAAACAGACTAAATTGTTGTACATCAAGGTGAATTGTCATAGTCAGTTAATTCCTTTGCTTGCAACTGCCCAATAAATGGATGAGGACTCACTTCACCAATAAATAAGAAAGGTGAACAGCACATGGGGCCTGTAGATGCCTTTTGCAGGGCCCTCTTTCAATCTTCCTAAAGTTGCAATTTGCATATTTCTGTGGGTGGGCACATCATAGAAACTGTCATCCTAGATCAGAGCCTGGAGAGAGAGATACAAGTGTCATGCCTACATCTGCAGAGTAGGAACAAGCCCAGAGAAATCAAGATGATTAAGCAGAGAGTTTCCATACTGGAGATAAACCAGCTGTGTACAAAATCATGCTTATTGAACAAAAAAGCATTGCACCACCGAAATAACCGCTTTAACTAAGAAGTAAAGAACTGACACCCCAACAGAGCACAGAGAGCCACACAGACAGGAGCTGCATTTCAAACAAGGTCATTGCTGTTGTCCCCACTCTGAGTTAAGTGTCTCTGCTTCACCCTTCCTTACTAAAGTTCTGCTTGATCATCCTTTTGTTTTGTTTTGTTTTGTTTTTTGTACTTCACTTCTTTGAGAAAATATAAACCAAATTTTTACATAAAACATGAATTCAGCTTTTGACAATGTTAGCCATTGAAACAACAACAAAAAAGGTTTCTATTATTTCTCATCTCTGTGCCATCCAGTGCAGTAGCCAATAGCCACAGGTGACTATTAAAATTAAAATTAATTCAAATAAAACAAAATTTAACATTAGCTGGTCAGTTGTACTAGCCACATCTCAATTACTCAATAGCCACATGTGCCTAGTGGCTACTGAACTAGGCAGCATGAATGTAGAACATTTTCATCATCATAGTTTTCTAGGTCATGGAAAAATTACACAGCTCAATTTCCAGTGTGCACATTTATTTGCATACATAGGAGCTTTCTGACTCTGTGTTGAGCTGCCTAACCAGCTTCCTGATTGACCTCCTGATATTTCTGCAAATGTGGACTAAGAGGCCAGGATTCCTCAGGGCCCAGGTGACTCAGGTTATTCAGAAATTATGTTTGGACTAGCAGGCCTCTACTTGATTTGGAATGCAAAAGGGGACTTCTCTTCCTAATTGCTAAAATAGCTTTTCAAGGTTCACCTCTCATCGCGGTAAGAGTCTCATTTCCTGAGACTCTTATTTCTTTCTATGACTTATGGTATATTCTGGAGAGAGTGGATTCACACAGAAGAGCTGGCTCTGTGCTGGTTTTCCAGGGGTCAGCCCCCTTGTCAGTGACAAGTCTGCCTCTCTACATGATGTACATTATGTCCCACTACTGGTAATAGAAGCTCAGCAATTGATTGACTGTTAGGTTATTTTCAAAGCTCAATATTCACAATAATCTAGCAGACACCCACACAACCACAAGGACAGACAAGGCTCTCATAACCTGCAAAAGACAAGGTACACATTCCTTCTTTCCATCCCAGCAACCAATTGCCAACCCAGCCAGCACTTAAGTTGGGGTAAAAATTAATTAAAAGAAGACTCTACCAATGTAGATAAAAGAACAGAAAAGCTATTGCAGCTGTCTTCTCCATAACAGAGGTCTGTGATTTGAATTTTAATGTTTCAATCTACTTTCTGCTCTTGTGTTTATTTTATTATTTATTTTTTGTCACTATCTCTTATTTGTAGATACAAATTTTTCATATTTAAAAGCTATTTTAAATATAATCTTTAAAAGGAGAAACATTATTTTTTTTAGTTGCACAAAATACTGAAGGTGAGATCCACTAATTGGAATGCAAAATGGGACAATATCTCTGGAAGCAATTTTATCCAGATAAATCAATAGCTTTAAAACAATTCAAAACCTTGGACCTAATACCTCTACTTCTAGGAAGCTAGCCTATGAAGGTTTCTGCTGAAGGATGTTTATCACAGTATTATTAATAATGTGAAAAAGCCAAAGAAGAGAACTGAAATGTTTCAAAGATGAAAATGGTTTGATAAATAACATTTTTTTAGACGGGGTCTCACTCTGTTGCTCAGGCTGGGGTGCAGTGCCACGATCTCAGCTCACTGCAAAATCCTTCTCCCAGGTTCCAGCAATTCTCCTGTTTCAGCCTCCCAAGTAGCTGGGAATACAGGCACACCCCACAATGCCTCACTATTTTTTTGTATTTTAGTAGAGATGGGGTTTCACCATGTTGCCTAGGCTGAACTCAAACTCCTAAGCTCAGGCAATCCATCTGTCTCGAACTCCCAAAATGCTGGGATTACAGGCATGAGCCACCACACCTGGCAATAAACAACATATTTAAACACTAGAATATAATGCAAACATCCCAGGCATGCTTTGGAAAAACTATTAATCCCACAAAAGATTCTTATGTTATTATACAGACTAAGAGACCAAGATTCTCCAGGACACTTACTATATTACGTGTCTGAAGTACAATATAATGCCGTATATAAAATGTGACCTCAACTCAGGCCCCAGTGTTTTCATCTGGAAAATTCTATTAATTATACTGCCCTTCCCTTTTTAGGTTTTCTGTAGGAGTTAAATACAATACACTTTGTCAATTGCTTAACACCATGCTCAGCACTGGTCGGGGAGATATAAATGTCAGCTATAGTACTATGTGCCAAACAAACAAACAAACAAAAAACCACACAGACAGACAGACACACACACACAAAGACACACATGGAGGGAGAGGAAGTAAAGATTAGGAAGCAGCACATAATATTATGGTAGGCAATGGGACCACTAGTGATTTTCATATTCTTTTTTATTTTCTTCTTTATACTGTTTACATTTTTCAGTGTATACAATGAGCATGTATTACTTCTGTAACCAGAAGAATGTGGTAGAAACCTCACCTTAATATAATAAAACAAAATTACTGGCCAGGCATGGTGTCTCATGCCTGTAATCCTAGCACTTTAGAAGGCTGAGACTAGTAAATCTCTTGAGCTCAAGAATTTGAAACCAGCCTGAGCAATATAGTGAGACCTTGTCTCTGCAAAAAATACAAAAATTAGCCAACCATAGTAGTATACAACTGTAGTCCTAAGTTACTTGGGAGGCTGAGGTGGGAGGGTGTCTTGAGACCAGGAGTTGGCTGCAGTGAACTGTGATTGCACCACTGCACTCCAACCTGGGTGAAAAAGCTAGACCCAGTCTTGTACAAAAATAAAAACAAACAAATAAACAAAAAAGTTATTACTTAGATCCCACATGCTGTCTTGGAGCCATTGTAGTGTTGTGGGATTTGAGAGACTGGAGAGACCAATGGATGAGACAGGAGGATTTTATTAAAGTGGCCACTGGCCTAGTGGATTCGCATCCAAAAGGCTGAGCCCCAAACAAAGATGGGGCCTGGTTTTTCAGCATGCAGCTGCGTGAAACTCACAGGGCAGACTTAGCAAGCTTATAGAAGCCGAACGAAGGCAGTTAATCAAACAGTGACAAGTGTATGACTCAAACCTGCCTGGTGACCTCTGCTGGGCCACTCAGCAGGCTCTCAGCAGATGGTCACTATTTTAGGCTGGCTCAGACATGTCTTGTGACCTTCTCAGTGTTGCACAGATGGAAAACAGGAACTTACAAAATCCTTACAAACTTACAGAAATACTTACAAAAATAGTTATGAGAGCAGAGCAAAGACATATTGGCCTAGGAAAGAATCTCAAAGGGGGAAGCTGATAAGAAGAACTTGTTCTTCTCATCCCCGTTCCTGGAGTCCATTCCTTCTGGGCTCTGCTTGGCCTTGTATATAAAGTTAGCTTAGTCCTAGCAGGACCTTGGAGTGAGTCAGCCTGGTACAGGCAGGAATTTAGGCTTTTCTCCTTCTAATTTCTGCTTTAGTAGGCCAGGGTTCTGGTTGTCACTGCTGAGAAAGTAAATTGTGTTCAGGCTGTCCATGGTTCTGGGCTCCCCCGGGTCTCTGAGGAGGGCTGTCCCCTCCATCACAGAGAATATCAGGACACTAGCCTGTTCCTAGTTATACTTACACACTCCTCTCATGTTGTCTGTGGAGTGGAGGCTGCAGGGAGGGTGACATCCTAGTTAGTCCCAAGTGCCAGACTGCCTGAAGCTCACTGTTAACAAGTCCTGCCTTGGAGAAGAAGGAAGGGTGTCTCTGTGAACCTCCCACCTGGGCCAAAGGGAGGCCACTCTCTCCTCTGCCTCTCCCCAGCCTTGGTCTTCTGCACTCCTAGTGAACCTCTCACCCCCTGCCTACAGGCCTGAAATCTCAAGACCATGATGACCTCTCATCACCCCTGAATCCAGAGCTTTCCCTTTACAAAGGGGAAACTGAGACCTGGAGCAGGGCTGATGTTCAGTCAGCGCACAAGGGAATAGATGAATTGGTGGTAAAATACTGAAATAGTTCCAGTGTGGATGGAAAGGAGCCGCTGCCCTGAACATCTCTACCCCCCCACCTCAGCCCATCCTCCAGGACCCTGGGTCAGCACCAGGAGCATCAAAGTGGCCAGGATTGGCTGAAGCCCATGCTAATGGCTCTGCCAGCCCTTCTCCCCACCAGAGAGGGCAGGGGAATTCAGGCCATCTGGAGGTAGCACTGTGACTGTGTATGCAGTAGTCAAACCTTGTGTGCCACCATCCCTGACTTTGTTGATAAGGGCATCAGGCTACATCCCTCTGGTACTCAGTGGTAAGCATCTAAAATCTTAAATAAAAAATTAAAAAAGCTTTCAAAATATAGGACTTAACATATGAGGCTGCATAAACATCTCTTTAGCAGTTGTCCAACTGGTGCTTCTGGTTCTGCCTCCCCAGAGAGTGGATGACCTGGGCCACCCTCCACCACTGCCCTGTAAGGCCATGGGACACACAGCCCATCAGTTCTCTTCATGTTGTCATCCCCCTTCAGATGGGAGAAAATACACCTGCCTCATTTTTGTAACCTCTGTGTGGACATTCCATGACAGAGCTTCACTAAATGTGTGATGAAGAACTGAATGAATGAATGAATGAATGAATGAATATGAGAGCAAATGAATGAATGGCTCAGATCCTGGGCTGGAACGCTGTGTATGAGGATGGTGGGTAGAGGAGGGTCTGTTTTTCTTGCCTTTAAGTCATTACTTGTCATTTTGGGGCAGAAGCACAGGCTTTGAATGCAGACTGACTGGACTTTAATCCTGGCTTTACTAGTTGTGATTGTGTGACCTCGTACATGTTACTTAAACCCTCTGTGCCTGTTTCTTTATCTGTAAAATAGAGATAATAAGATGACAAAGGACAGTGGTAAGAATTAAATGCTTTAAAAAAATCGCAGTTTGTATTAAGTCCTCAATAGATTGGGTTTAGCATCATGAGTGCATGTGTTTCTGGAGCAATGCTCATCTTGGGCTGGATGGTGCCTACACAGAGAAAGACTCTGGCCTCTTCTCATCTACATGTATCTGTCTTATGCCTGGTTCCCATTCTCAGATCCTTGGAAGATCCATATTGCTGAAATGGTGAAGGGTGATGGGCACCTCAGGACAACTAAGTTGCTCCCCAAACATCTTCCCCCTCCCAAATTCCCCTGCGGTCTTCAGCATTTAACAGGAATCTCTGGACACTCCAAGGGGTGATCCTCTCTTGGAAGGCCAGTGGGGAGGAGGCTGCGGGAAAGGTCAGGCACTGTGCACTTCCCTGACAGCTGCAAATGGTTCTGTTTCCAAGCCCACGGGTCACTACAAATAAGGCAAGTTATATGACATAGTAATGTGATTCTTTGGTGCCTCAGTCCACACTGGCACTTTAATACTCCTAGAGTGGATTGCATGGTGGTCTATCAAAAGATATGTCTACCTGGAACATGTGAATGTGCCTTTATTTGGAAAACAATCTGCAGATGTAATTAAATCCAGCACCTTGAGATGAGGGCATCTCATCTTGGATTAGGATGGGCCCTAAATCCAATGGCAAGTATCCTTATAAGAAAAGCGGCAGGTAGGGCACAGTGGCTCACACATATAATCCCACCGCTGAGGAAGGTCAAGTTGGGAGGATCGCTTGAACTCCAGGCGTTCAAGACCTGCCTGGGCAACATGGTGAGACCCTGTCTCTCCAAAATATATATAAAATATAATAGCCAGGCATGATGGCACCTGGCTGTTGTCCCAGCTACCAGCTAATCAGGAGGCTGAGGTAACAGCATAGCTTGAATCTGGGAGATTGAGGCTTCAGTGAGCTGTGATCATGACACTGCCCTCCAGCCTGGGTGGCCCCTGGCCCCTCCACAACCTGCGCTAGAAGAGCTGGGCCCTGGCTCTGGGCACCATGCAGCCTCTGAGGTGGGGCTGAGTGCCAGTTCCTGCCCTCCTGCAGCTGGGGACCAACACCCTGACTTAGGCGCTGTGGAGGCTTCTGGCCCAAGGGTCCGCACTGCTTGTGGCACTGGCAGGGTCGGAGTTTGCCACAGCTGCTGCTGCGTGCCTTGTGCAGGTTACCACTGCAGCTGAACCTACATCAGAGGCAGGCAGGGCTCGTCCCAGACAGCTTGGGGATCTCTGAGTGCACGGCCCTTTCACCCTAGAGTCAGTTCTTTCTCGCCGGAGCCCAGAGCGGGGTGTGCAGGTACTGGGTACAGGGCAGCAGCCAGGAAATGGCTGAGCGGCCGGTTCCCGCTCTCCTGCAGCTGGGGCCTGACCACCTGAATTAGCCGCTGGGTGGCGTCTGGCCCTGGGATCCGCCTGGCTGGTGTAGGAGCATGGTCTGGGGTTGCCTCCAAGGCTGCTGCCCGCACCATGTGCAGGTGGCTGCTGCAACTGAGCCCATCACCTGGCAAGGCGTTTCCCAGACAGCCTCAGGGTCATGAAGTGGACCACTATCCTAGCCTAGGGTCCGCTCTTCCCTTGCCTGCACCCAGAGTTCTGGGTCGCGGGCACTGGGAACTGTGCAGCCAAGGGGACTGCGCCGAGGGCATAGGTTTCTGCCCTGCTGCAGCTGCGGGGCTGACTGCCTGAATTAGGCGCTGAGGCGGCGTTGTCCCCGGTGTCCTGGCTCTTGGTGGTGCAGGCAAAGTGCCCGGTTGCTCTGTTGCTGCGGCGCCCTTGTACAGGTGGCAGCTGTAGCTGAGTTCTCAGTAGACGCCGGCAGGGTTGGTCCTAGAAAGCGTGAGGATCGCCGAGTGCACCGCCCTCCCAGCCTAGGGTCTACTCTTCCTTGGCCCGAGCCCAGAGCTCGGGGTTTCAGGCGCTGGGCCCTGTGCGGCTGCTTCCCGCCCTGGAGAGGGATCCAGCCGTGGAATCCTCACTGCTGTTGGCGGCGGGCAAGGTCAGCGGGGTTTCCACCGCTGCTGCAGGGAGCCACCTGGCGGTGGTAGCTGCAGCTGAGCGCGTGGCAGAGACTGGCAGGGCTGGTCCCAGACACCCTGAGGGTCTCTGGGTGCGTCGCCCTACCACCCTAGGGTCTGCTCTTCCTTAGCCTGCTCCCAGGACGCGGTGTACCAGCGCTAGACTCTGAGCAGCCTCCAGGATGGGGCTGAGCGGCGGAATCCTGCCCTGCTGCAGCTACAGTCTGAATTAGGCGCCACCGCAGTATCTGGCCCTGGGGTACGTGCTACTGGTGGCATAGACAGAGATGGGGGCTGCCACAGCTGCTATGGGGCTGAGCAGCCGATTCCCGCCCTCCTGTAGCTATGGGACGGACCACCTGACTTAGATGCCTTGGAGGCATCCGGCCCTGGGGTCTTTGCTGCTGGTGTCTGCGGGCAGGGTCAGGACTGCCACTACTACTGCCGTGCGCCATGCGCAGGTGCCAGCTGCAGCTGAGCCCAAGGCAGATCCTGTCAGGGCTGGTCTGAGGCTGCCTAAGGGTGGCTGAGTGCACCGCCCTTCCACCCCAGGGTCCGTTATTCCTAGGCCGGCGCCCAGATTGCAAGGTCGTGGGCGTTGGACACTGACACTGTGCAGCCATGAGGATCTGGTTGGGCGCAGATTCCCGCCCTCCTGCAGCTGAGAGGCCAACCTCCTAACAGGCGCTGCAGTGACCTCTGGCTCTGCAGTCCGCGCTGCTGCTGGAGCTGGCAGAGACCAGAGCTGCCACCGCTGCTGCTTCCAGGAGTGTGCAGCTGGCAGCTGCAGCTAAGCCCGCGTCGGAGGCTGGAAGGGCTTATTCCAAAAGCCTTGAGGGTCCCCGAATGCATCGCCCTCCAACCCTAAGGTCCAGTCTTCCTTGCCCGCGCCCAGAGAGTGGGATTGCAGGCGCTGAGCATAGTGCAGGCGCTGGGAGATGGGGCTAAGCTGCAAGTTTCCGCCCTCTGGCTGCTGGGGGGCCGGCAGCCTGAGTTAGGCGCCGCGGCGGCTTTTGATCATGCGGTCCGCACTGCCGGTGGCTTGCACAGGGTTGGGGGCTGCCACAGCTGCTATAGTTCACCGTGTGCAAGTGGCAGCCGCCCCTGAGCCCACCGCTGACGCTGCAGGGCTGGTCCGGTCCCAGACGGCCTGAGGGTCATTTGCCCGCGCCCAGATCACCCGGTGGCTGGCGGTGGGCATTGTGCAGCCTCCAGGAATCCGCTGAAGGGCAAGTTCCCGCTCTTCTACAGCTGTGGGCCGACTGCCTGATTTTGGCCACTAGGTGGAGTCTGGCTCTAGGGTTTCGAGGCCGCTGGTGTCGGCGGGCGGAGTCCGGGTTTGCAGCCGCTGTGCGCCATGAGCAGGTAGCAGCTGCAGCGGAGCTTTAGACGGAGGCTGGCAAGGCTGGCCCCAGACGGCCTGAGGGTCAGGGAGTGCAGGGTCCTCCCACCCTAGGTCCGCTCTTCCTTTGCCCTTACCCAGAGCGGGTTGTGCCGGCGCCGAGCTCTGTGCCGGCGCTGGGCTCCGTGCAGCCGCGGAGATGGGGCTGAGCAGCGGATTTCCGCCCTGCTGCAGCTGGAGGACGATTACCTGAATTAGCCGCTGAGGCGGCATCTGGCCCTGGGTTACTGCTGCTGGTGACGCGGGCAGGGTCAGGGTTGGTTGCAGGTGGCAGCTGAAGCTAAACCCATTGCGAGACTCAGGGTCACGAAGTTCACCGTCCTTTCATCGTAGTGTCTGATCTTTGGCCCGCGCCCAGACTGCGGGCTCGCCTGCGCTGGGGATTGCATAGCTTCTGGCGGGCAGTCAGCGCTAGTTTCACGTCCTCCTGTAGCTGCGTGGCCTAAGGTCTTAGGCGCCGCGGCGCTATCTGGCCCTGCTCTCCACGCTGCTGGTGGCGGGGACAGGGTCAAGGGTTGCCACTGCTGCTCCCGTGCGCCATCGGCAGGTGGCAGTTGCAGCTGAGCCCACAACTGAGGCTGTTGGGGCTGCTCCCAGGTTGTCAGAGGGTCACCGAGTTCACCGACATGCCACCCTATTTTATGCTCTTTCTTGGCCCGCACCCAGAGCGCCGGGTTACGAGTCCTGGGCCCTGTGCAGCCACAGGGATGGTGCTGAGTGCAGGTTCCCGTCTTCCTGAGATGCGGGGCGACCACTGGAATTAGCCTCTGTGGTGTTATCTGACCCTAGGATCCGAGCTGCTGATGGCGTGGGCGGGGTCGAAGTCGCCTCTGTTGCTGCAGCGTGCCATTTGCACTGTCCTCTGGAACAGGCTGGTCTGTGCTGTGCATGGTCAGTGGAGTCTTCTCTGGGCATTCTTCACTGATATCTGCTGACATGGCTCATCTTCTCTTTGATTTTGCATGTATTGTCACCCACTGATGAAGTTTCTGGTCACCTGCCATTTTCCTCTAGCCACCAAGACCTCACATTCTGAGGCCAGCATGTCCCACCAGGGGCCTCCACTGGTCCTGTCAAACCGGTTGTGAGTCCCCCTCCCACCAAGCTTGGAGAGACTGGCTTTTCAGACAGCACTCACAAGCTGAGAGTAAAGGAATTGATCTCTCAGGCACTTCCCCCTGTCCTGCCACTCTGTCATTCCTGGGACACCCTATGTGCACTAGAGAAGTAAGACACCAGCCTGCATATTTTCTCATCTTTAACTGTCTATTTTTTCCTATCTATCTGTTTGAGCGAGTCCCAGGAGAATGTTGTGGCTGAATACCTGATCAGAGACACAGGCAGAGCCATAGTCACATCTCCTGGGAACTTTCTTCTTCCTGTGTAGTTAAAAGCTCTTCTCTTCCTCTTGTTCATAGAAATTCCCCTTACACTAAACCTTTGACTAAAACCATCCCCTCAGCTTGATAAAATTTTAGACAGGATTATTTCTGATTCTTGGCTCCTGGCCTCTTTTTTTCTTTAGCATATTTTAGAAATGTTATCATTGTAAATTCTTTCTCTGCCTCTTTGATAAATAAATTTTTTAAGAGCCCACTTGCCAGTTTTACACTGCAGAAATGTCCATTTCAAGGACCTCAGAGCCATGCCTTTGAAATGTAATCCTCAAGAAAGATAACACCATTATCTCCCAGATTCCATGAAAGAGTAAGAGCCAAATATTGGTAGGCATATTGCTCTAATTTGTAAAATTACCTTCTGTCATAAAGATAAAAGATAGTTTAATATTCCCTTGGAAAAAGATAACTAGCAAAGACAAGGGGTCTATGATCTCCCCCTCATCCCAGCTCTTAAAATCTCTACTGCTGTTTGTTTCAGTGGAGCTGAGTTCAGACTAAGTTCTGGCCTCTTTGCCCTTTTGCAATAGCCTTCAATAACAGCTTTTTTATGTGTTTAACTTTGTCTGGTGCAATTGTTTTCTTTGACACTTTCCACCCTAACTAGAACTTCCATTAAAGTCATACTAGGATTCAAGGCAGCCAAACTTGACTCACATATGTAAAAAAAACTTGTTAGGATTTAGAAACCCATATTCTCTTCAATAAATTTTTTCTTCAGACTATTGCCGTATTAAAACTTTCTAGTTCTTATTTTGGCACCGAAAAGGAGAACACCAATTTTCAAATAAGTCTCTGCTCACTTTTAATTTCTGCTATCACAATTTTATTGCTTTCCATGGCTGAACAACAAGAAGGCCAGAACACAATTTTAAGTTAAATTTTATTTAATTTTTACTATTACAATTTTATTGCTTTCTCTGACTGAAAAGAGAAAACTCAAACAAAGTAGTCTAGTCTATAAAGTGAAGACTAGAACAAAGAATCATGTCTCATTAATACATTTCAGAAAGTTACTTCCATTTAACATCAATGGTGTCATTTAATATTCTTAACTTTCCTATCAAGTAGATGCTATTACCTCTATTTTATAGGATATTAAGTCTTATATATTATACATAACCAGCTGAAGGTCATGTAGCATGTAGATATGATAGGCATACAAAGAAACAATGACATTAGAAGCAGAGGATGGAGAAGGATTAAAAGGCTAAACCTAGGTCAGTTAAGAGAAAAAGAAAAACTAGGAGGAGACAGATTCTTGTTAGAAAAAAAAATGATCAAGGCAGAGCAAGACAGTGGCACAGACCTCTCCAGCTATCGTATCCCTATAGAAACATCAATATGAACAACTTCCCACATGTGAAATTACCATTACAAGAGCCAACAGAACCTCAATACATGAACAAGGTTATGAAGCACCTTTAGCCTGTGAAGGTGGGTAAAACCATGGCTTATGCAGTGAGAGAACCAATACTCTGTGACTGTGATACTCCTCCCTCAGGCCATTATGGTACCATCTGCAGAAACTCCCATAGAGCTTATAGTTTTTACACTGAAAAAAAGCAGGAGGTTGATATTTGTTTTTTCCACTATACTGAGTGCCTTCACAGTAGACTCACTCCTGTATCAGCCCACAGGGGGCACCATGAGTGCCAAAAGGGATGAACCACCTGAGGCATGTTAAGGACGTAAGCGGAGGTGGGGCCAGCAACAGCCACCATGTGAAACATAATACACAGACTCTACAGGCTTGACGGCCTGACTTGTTCTCCCCCATAGCCAGGAGCTCCCTGTGGATCACCCATGGGCCCATCCAGCAAATGTTGCATCAGTGATGGAGCCATTGGAAGACTTACGTCTAACGTGGGATTTGGGCTCTCTCTAACCCTAAAATGGAATACGATGATAAGTCCGCTCAAAATTTCTTAATAAGCCCACTTAAAAGTAGTCACAAACACACCCAAACTGAGAAGACTCAAATAAATATCTAAATCATTAATGTGTACACAGATGTATATCTACATATAATAATGATAGCTTAGGAAAAGTTGCCTCTCCAAATGGACAAAACAAGGTGTCAGCAACTGAACTTAAAGACATACAGGTGAACGATCTGGCAGGCAAAGAATTCAAAATGGCTGTTTTAAGAAGAGCCTGAACACTGAGAAAGCAGAGACACAATTCAGAAATGTACCAGAGAAATTCAACAAAGAAATCAAAATAATGGGAAAAATCACATGTAAATCCTGGAGCAGCAAAGTTCAATGGACACTTTGAAAATCCGATGGAAGGCATCAACAGAAGAACTGATCAAGCAGAAGAAAGAAACAGTGAGCTCAAAGACAGGCTGTTTGAAAATACATGGTCAGAGTAGAATGAAAAGAAACAAAGAAAGTTTATGAGATTTGTGGGACACCAACAGAAGAGCAAATCTACATATCATTGGTGTTAAAGGGGAACTAAGAATGCAAAAGAGATAGTTTATTCAAAGAAATAACAGAAAACTTTTTAAATCTGGAGAAAGATTAAAATGTTTAGGATGGTCAAAGTGCCCAATCATATTTAATCTGAATAAGACAACCAAAGACATATTATAATTAAACTCTCAAAGGTCAAAGACAAAGAGAAGACCCTGAAAGGACTAAGAAAAAGGAAACAACACATAAGAGAATTCCAATATGCCTGGCAGCAGACTTGTCAGCAGAAACACTACAGGCCAGGAGAGAGTAGGATAGTAGATTCAAGTGCTGAATTAAAAAAACTGTCAACCATGAATAAAGTATCCAGCATAGCTATCATTTAGAAATAAAGGAGAGATTGAAACACTCTCAGACAAACAAAAAGCAAAGGAATTCACTGTAATCAAACCAGCCTTACAAGAAATGCTAAATATTGTTCTTCGAACTGAAAGGAAATAGCAGCAATATGTAACACAAAAAATCTGAAGGTATAAACCCACAGATAGAAGTGAGGATTCAGACAAATTTGGAATGCTCTAATATGGTAATAATTGGATGTAAACCACTTATATATCCTTAGTAGGAAGGTTAAAATACGATACAAATAAAATAATAATAATTAGAATAATTTGTTAAGGAATCGCAATATACAAAGATGTAAATTAAGACATCAAAAATGTAAAATGTGAGGGAGTGAGGGAGTTAAAGAGTAGAGTGGTTTCTTTTCCCCTCTTTTTGAATCAAAATTAAGTTGCTATCTCTTTAAAATAACTTATTGTAACCATAAAATATTCTTTGCATGCCTTGTGGTAACCACAAAGCAAAAATTTTTAAAAGATACTCTAAAAATTAAAAAAAAAAGAAACCGAAACACACTGATAGAGTAAATCGCTTAATCACAAAGGAAGACAGTGAAATCAATCAATAAATCAAAGTACAAATTTAAAAAAAATGAAAACAAGTAATAATATGGCAGGACCAAGTCTTTGCCTATCAATAATTATCTTGTATGTAAATGGATTATCCCATTTAAGACATATAATGGCTACACTGATTAAAAACAAGACCTAACTATAAACTTTCTACAGAAAATTCACTTCATCTGTAAATACACACATAAATTGAAAGTGATCAGACGGAAAAATATATTTTATAAATATGGAAACCGAAAGCAAGCCAGTATAGATATATTTATATCAGATAACATACGCTTCAAGCAAAATCCTATAAAAACAGACAAATACAGCCATTATATAATGATAAAGGGATCAATATCACAAGATAATATAATTGTAAATATATATTCCCTCTATATTGAAGCACCTAAATATATAAAACAAACGTTAATAGATCTAACAGGAGAAACAGCCAGCAATAAAATAATAGTCAGAAACCTTAACATTCCACTTTCAGCAATAAACAGATTATCAAGACAGAAAATCAACAAAGAAACATCATATTTAAACTGAACTCTAGACCAAATAACTTAGCAGTCATTTACAGAACATGTTATCCAACAATTGCATAATTCACAGTCTTCTCTACTGCGCATGGAACATTTTCCATGATAGATCATATATTAGGCACAAAATGAGCCTTAGCAAATTCAAAAAAAAATCAAAATTATATCACATCTTTTCTGACAATATAGAATAAAACTAGAAATAAACAACAAGAACTTCAGAAATTGTGCAGATACATACAAATTAAACAACGTGTCCCTAAACAAACAATGGGTTAAAAAATAAATTTTGTTTCATTTTAAAAATTCTTAAGACAAATGAAAATGAAATCATAACATATAAAAACTTATGAAATACAGCAGAAAAAGTCCTCAGAGGGAAGTTCGTAGAAATAAATTTCTATATGAAAGAAAGAAAACTCTCATTAATAATTTAAGAATGCATTTCAAGGAACTATAGAAACGTGAACAAACTTAGCCCCAAATTGGTAAAAGAATATAGATAATGAAGACCAGAGCACAAATAAACAAAATGGAGACAAAAATATGAAAGATCAATGAAATAAAAAGTTATTTTTTGAAAAGATAAACGCAATTGATATATCTTTAGTCAGATTAAGAAAAAAGAGAGAAGATTCACATAAATAAAATGAGAGATGAAAAAAGACATTAAAATGGTTACTACAGAAATACAAAGAATCATGAGAAAGTACTAAAATTATATGCTAATAAATTAGAAAACCTAGAAGAAATAAATACGTTTCTGAACACATATAACCTATCAAAATTGAAGAATTAAGAAATACAAAATGCGAACAGACCAATAACAAATAATGAGGTTGAAGCATTGTCTCTCAATACAAGAAAATCTGGAGGGCCTGGCACAGTGTCTCACACATGTCATCTCACACTTTGGAGGCCAAGGCAGGAGGATTACTTGAAGCCAGAAGTTCCAGATTAGCCTGGGGAACATAGTGAGACCCAGTCTTTACAAAAATAAAAATAAAAATTATCCAGGTGTAGTGGTGTGCACTTGCAGCCCTAACAACTTGGGAGGCTGAGGCAGGAGGATCACTTAAGACCAGGAATTTGAGGCTGCAGTGAGCTATGATTGCACCACTGTACTCCAGCCTGAGTGACAAAGAAAGACCATGTCTCTAAACCAAAAATATTTAAGAAGAAGAAAAAGAAAGAAAGAAAGAGGAAGAAAAGAGAGACAGAGGGAGGGAGGGAGGGAGGGAGGAAGGAAGGAAGGAAGGGAGGGAAGGAGAAGAAAATAAAAATTGAGGATCCAATGCTTATACTGCTGAATTCTTCAAAACATTTAAAGAGGAACATATACTAATTATTTACAAACTGTTCCAAAAAAAGTGAAAAGGAGGAAACTCTTCCAAACTCATTCTATGAAGACAGAATTACCTTATTCCAAAATGCGACAAGAACAGTGAAAAACTAAACTACAGGCCAATATCAGTGATGAACATAAATGCAAAAATTCAAAACCAGCAATGCTAGTAATCATAATTTGAAAGCACATTAAAAAGATGATTCACCATAATCAGGTTGTATTTGTTCCAGGGAGGCAAGGAGGGCTTATGATATATAAATCAATAAATGTGATACACCACATTCGATAAGGTAAGATAAAAATCATATAATCATTTAAATAGATACAGAAAAAGCATTTGACAAAATTCAATGTTTTTTGTAAACATAAGATCTCTTAACAAATCAGTTATAAAAAGAATATAACTCAATAAAATAAAGGCCATATGTGATAACCCACAGCCAACATGATACTGAATAAGGAAAAATTGAAAACTGTGTCTCTAAGATCAAGAACAAGACAAGGATGTTCACTTTAATAACTTCTCTTCAACATAGCACTGGAAGTCCTAGCTAGAGCAATTAGAAAAGAGAAAGAAAAGACATCCAAATTGAAAAACAAAAAGAAAGTCAAATTGTCCCTGTTTGCAGATGACATGATCTTATGTATAAAAGACCCTATACTGAAAAACAGAAATAGTAAATGAATACAGTAAAGTTTTAGAATACAAAATCAGCATAGAAAAATCAGGTGCATTTCTATACCCAACAGCATACTATCTGAAAAAGGAATCCCCATTGAAAATAGCTATAAAAAAAAATGCCTGGCAAAATAAAGACGTCTAAAATGAAAACTATAAAACATTGATAAAAATCAATTGAAAAGATACAAATAAAGACAAGGTTATCCCGTTTTTTGAATTAGAAGTGTTAATACTGTTAAAATGACCATCATACTCAAATCAATCTATAGGTCCAATACAATCTCTAACCAATTTCCAATGTAATTCTTCACGTTCTGCGGATGTTAAAAAGATTTTTAGCATAGTAGAATTGTAGTTGGTTTCCATTTCATATTTTTTGCATTTCCTACAATGAGCATGTTCTATTTAAGTACAATTCAGCATGTAATGTATGTTTAAAAATTAGTTAAACCTTTTGTAGTAATGGAGAACAACAAAGAGAGCATTGAGCTTTAGGCCACAATGTGTTCTTAGAAAGTTAGATGACTACCGCTGGGCACGGTGGCTCACGCCTGTAATCCTGGCACTTTAGGAGGCTGAGGCGGGCAGATCAACTACAATTCTACTATGCTAATTGGTTATTTTTCAACGATAAAAGCTGATCCAGTTGGTTATTTAGAGGAAGAGAACTTAAGTATCTCAATGACCCAGGCACAGTTTTTGCATGGTACTTTACTTAATTCTCCAATACGTAGTGTTCTATCACATGAAAATTCATAATGAAATTTTCCAATTGCCCTATATTAACATTTTTAGTTTTTTACATTCCCCCACATCAGACCACTTAACACTTTTGATTATCCATTCCTGTTTTCATTTTGTTCTTTAATTATGATTATACGGTATATATAATTTTATACACAGACAAGCTTGCCCTTGAAAATATTTCTTCTTCTGATTGTTTTTTGTTTTTGTTTTCTATTTTTATTTTTTATTCTGGGAAACATTTCTAATTCAACATACTTTATAAAATCATATCTCACATTGCCTTTTAGGGGACTAAAGATTGTTATCTGTTATTGTACCAAAACACGGGAGAGCAAAAAGGGATTTGTCTATTTTAATGCCATGATTCATAAAAGGAAATGAAGGGGGGAAGTAAGCTGGCTGAAATTAATAAAATTTCCTATGATTTGATGTATATGGAGGAAAAAAAAAAAAAGATTTTTAAAACCGTTTTTTTGGTTCTGCAGGCGAAGGCTGTGGCCGCGCTCCCGCCAGCCAGTTCCCCGCAGCAGCTCATCGCCCCTGCTCCGCGCCTTCGCTCCAGGCCCGCATGGTCGCAGCCCCGCGGGGATCAGCACTGAGCCGGTCCCGCCGCCGCCGCCCCAGTGTCGGGCTGCTGCTGCGGGAAGCCAATCGCCCAGCGCTTGGAGGAGGGCGACGAGGCCTTCCGCGCGAGCGAGTACCAGAAAGCAGTCGGGCTCTTCCGCTCCATGCTGGCCCTGCTGGCGCAGCCCGACCGCGGCCGGTGCCTGAGGCTGGGGGACGCGCTGGCCCGCGCCGGTCGCCTCCCGGTGGCCCTGGGCGCGTTCCACGTAGCCGGGAGGCTGGAGGCGCTGCGGCCGGAGGAGCTCGGGGAGCTGGCGGGCGGCCTGGTGTGTCCCGGCCTGCGCGAATGGCCACTGTTGGCGGGGAAGCCGGGCGGCGAGCTCAAGGCTAGGGAAGGCCGGCCCTGGCGCCCGGCGCGCCCCGCGACCTGCTTGGCTGCCCGCGGCTGCTGCACAAGTCTGTGACGCTGCCCTGCCTCACGGTCTGTGAGCGCTGCGTGGAGCTGGGGCCCGCGCGGCCACAGGCGCGGGCGCGTGAACGTGGTGCTGAGCCGCCTGCTGGAGAGGTGCTTCCCGGCCGAGTGCCCGCTGCGCAGGCTGGAGGGTCAGGCGCGGAGCCTGCAGCGCCAGCAGCAGCCCGAGGCCGCACTGCTCAGGTGCGACCAGGCCCGGGAGCTGTGACTTGGCTGTGGGGCTGGCCCGCCTCCCTGACCCCTGTCAAGCCGAGCGGCTGGAGCTAACCCGCGGGCCTGGGCTTTCGAGCGCTTTGTCCAGGCGTAGGGGGTCACTTCGCTTACTAATGATGGGAAGGTGAAAGGTGGGGGAGGCCACTCCCTGCAGTCAGGGTGGCAGGTGTCAGAGGCCACATGCAACCCACTGGTTTTGTCTTTTCTAGGATGCTGATAAGTTTCCCGTGGCCCCCGGAGCAGCTCTGTAAGGCCCTGTAGTTGCCTTTCGTTCCCTTCTGCTCTATTGAGGAGTGGGAGGATGACAAAGTGTTTTTGATCAACCCGAGGGAAAATGCACATGGGAGGACACACCGGGTTACTATTTGAGTAGCCCAGGCAAGAGACCAGCGGCTGCTTCAGCCATGAGACCACCTCAGGCCAAAATAGCCTTGTGGTTGTTTTACTTCTTTTCACCAAATGGGTCTTTTTGGGGTTTGTGGCATGTCCCGTGTAACGATGATCTCTTGGTTCCCCCTTCTCATTCACACCCGGGAGCTGAGGTGGGGTGGGGGAGTGGGGGTGGGGGGGAAGGGGAGTGGCCACCTGCGCCAGGTGTGAGAGAAGCCACACCTGAGACCAGCCCTTCTGTCCTCCTGCCTCTGCATGCAGCGTCCCTGCAGGAGGCAGAAGGGGTGAAAAGTAGCCTCGATGTGAAAGTGCTTGTGTGTCCCTGAGGGGGGAAGCAAGTCACAGTCGGGACACTGGTTCCTGTCACTGGGTGCAGCACAAAGAAGGACCCCAGGACAGGCGGTGCAGACGGGAGCACAGAGAGGGTGGGTGCTACTGGGGTGCACAGGCAGCTTGAGGAGGATGGAGATGGCAAACTTCCCTTTATCACACCAGGTCCACGTTCAGGGCTGGAGGACCACCAGATCCCCAAAGCCTCCGGTGCTTCCGAGGCAGAGGAGAGGCAAGGCCGGTGGCCCCCGGCGTCCAGGGACCTGGCAGCCACCACTGAGGCCCACCTGCTTGTCCCTCAGCCGGGTGCCCACTGGCAGCCACACTCCAGGTCTCTGGGCTCTGCCCAGGACGTGTGTTTGGGCTTCTCTCCCCAGCAGAAGTCATCAGCGTACCCTCTGCATCCCACGGATTTGCTTTGTTTCTGAGGGAATAATTAAGGAATGTTAGTATGATATCAGAAAGTAGCTAATTATGGTGAAGAGCTAACAGGGCAATCTGGGAAGCTGTGGAGCTCTAGTTAGTGATGACAGAAGAGGAACATATTTGACTGTTTTGTGCTACACCCAGGTTCTCAGGAGGTGGCCAGGGAGGAGACTTGGCACTGTGCCATGCTCAGAGCCCCTAGTCCCAGGGACTGTTTCCCTGTGGGAGTTTGGATGAGAAGCAGTTGGCTGGGAAGCTCAGGATGGAGTGAGGAAGGAGAACGACTTGAGGTGCTTGGGTTGGAAAGATCTAGTACCCCAGGAGGGACTGGCTGTGGCCTGCACACACCCCAAACTCACACACTCTGTCATGCTCACACAGACGCGCACACACACTCATGGGCCCAAGCTCACACACCACACTCACATGGCTTATTCACACACTTACACACATTAACACACATATGCACTCATATTTACACATCCTCACGCAGTTATATTCCACATACACACTCATACTGCCGAGTTCAAACACCACTATCACACATTTCTTCACAAACATTCACACAACTCACATACACACTCTCACACACGTACACACTCACCTACCCACTCTCCATTACACACATTTACCTGTCCGTTCTCACACACATGCACAAACATAAAGCCAAATTAGAGCCATTTTCCTGGTCCCACACAAACAAAAATGATACCTCAGTTTCTTGATCTTGACCAGAATTGGGCACATGATTCCATCCAACCACAAGGTGGGGCGGGAATGAAATCCTATCACATCCTCAGACCGTGGAGAAAAAAAACTATGTCAGGCCTCTCTAATGGCTCCCAGAAATGGGCAGGAGGGATTGAAACAGAAAAGGGGTTCCTCCTGACATGTGGCATTGATGGAGCCCGGTTCTGCCTCATGCCAAGCCCTGCCTTGCCCCTAGATGATGGAAAATGGTTGTGTGTCTTCTTTCCTGGCCTCCATCTCTGTCTTGGTACAGAGTAGAGACTTGAGTCTCAGTTCCAAAGACAGGAGTCCCGCTGAGCTGACCCGCCCACTGACAGATGAAGTCTTGCCATCTGCTGACCAAGTTCCCCAAGGCCCCTTGAGACTCAGTTTCTGAAGAGGGTCTGCTCAGAATTCCCCATCCCCATGATCTGCCCAGCTGTCGGGACACTGGTGAGCCTGCTCTGTGGGGAGTCCCTTTTCAGCTCAGTCAGCAAGTGGCTCTTCTCTATAAAGAGGCAGGGGATGAACCTCCTCTCTAGTTTTAGCAGCAGAGGCCATGAGACCCATGGCAGAGGCCAGAGCTGTGCAGGCTGTAGGAGGTACCACGTCAGGGATTTCAAATGGAGGAAGGTGCTTTCCAGAGAGTACTGCAGGGAACCAAGCCATATCCACCGTAGCTGCAATAAAAACTCTGAGGCTCAGCTTAAACTCAATCCTAGAAATGATTTCCCAGCACAAGCTTTGCAGGATAAGCAAACTCTAGAGAAGAGAAAATGCAGACCCAGGCAACGATAAACATAAGTCATCTGGACCACCACGGAGCAGATACAGTGCCTTCTCCACGTGCGGTGAATGAGGTTCTCACGTCTGTTAGTGTGTGGAATTGAACATCAATATCAGAATCATTCTGTGTCACCTACAACTGGTTTTATGTTGTTATGCCTGTCACCTGATGACTGTGTATCTTTAGCCAACCTTTTCACCCCAAAGCTCCTGCCCCAACCCCTCCTCCTGGAAGTGCCCATCTCTGGTCTCGGCAGGAGGCTGTTCTTCCCAGCCTGTGGGGTGACCACCTTGCAGGCTGTAACCCTCTACAAGAAATAAAGTCTTCTCTCCTTTTCTAAATTTCGATATTTGCTTAATCCTTAGCTTCTATTTTTTCAAGCTTTTAAACTGCTTTTAGGTCATGGCCTCTTCTCTGTAGGGTCTGGAGGCTGAGAGATGTCCAGCAGGAAAGAGCTGCTAACTAATTCCAGTAGCGCTGCTCTTCTGCCTAACGGAGGTGTTTAAATGTTGATTTTGGCAAAATCTATGAGCAGGTTGCTCCCCCTCTCCCGAGATCTCTCACAATACTTTGTAAAACCCAATTTAGCGCATTGTCTGGGAGGGCAGCTTTTACTGGTTCTGCAGCGATCTTCCTTACTCATAATCTATTGAAATATTATAAAGCGATGCAGATTTGTGGCATGTGAGGAGAGCATGTATACACACACTCCGCTGTGATTCAAAGTGCCCTAACACCTTCCTCTCCCCTACAGGCTGTGATAGGAGGGTGCTCTGGGTCACTGAGGAAGGGGAGTCATAAAGGAGCAGAGGCCCCGCGTCGTGAGTGCCATCTCTCCTTGAGTGTGGCCTCTTGTTCTAGCCCACAGGCCCACCATGGCCTGACTAAATGCTCGCACTGCTCATACATCCACTTTTAAAAATTGAGTTGAACATGAGAACATGATCATTCATATTTTATCCATTTGCATGTATTCAATACCATCCTTTCCTCATCTCTGCTTTACCACCTTTTTCTTTAAAGAATGAATGTTTCCATGTTTTATATCCACAGAATTTCTGGTCTTTCCCTTTGGAGCCCAAGGAGCAAGGGCAGAATGAGGAACATGATGTTTCTTACAGACAGTTACTCATGAGGCCGCAGCACAGAAACTGCAAGAAATGTCAGTCATGAAGTGTCCCAGTGCATTTTAAATTGATGGTTATTAAAATCCTTCTTTATCTATAGGGGATCTAAAAAAATTAAACAACTCATAATTTAAACACAGTTGCCAGGTAACCTGAGTCAAAAATCAGGAGAGGCTCTGTGGTCTGAAGTCTCCTAGTGCTCACCTTGATGAGGGTCTAGTTGCCTAACGGGTTGGTGTAATGACGTCATTCAACACAAGCAAAACACAACTCCCTTGGAGTTGTTCAAAAAATCAGGAAATAGAAAAAAAAATAAGGGAGAATAAAATATTGACAGGAGAGAACAATGAAGAGTTACTTGGAGATTTGAAGGAGGTGAAATGGGCAAAAAGTAAATTTAGCAATTAGAATTTAAAGTCAGTGGATAATTAAGTCGAATAATTTATTCTTATGTCCATGTATTTTGGTTTTAAAGTTTTGATTAATATTCAACACTAATTTCTAACAAATTAGAACATTTCCACGTTGTCTATTTTTACCAGTGAGCTTGTAATAAAGATCCGCTAGTAATTTTAGTATACCATAACCTTTCAAAAGAAGCCCATAGAATAAACTAATTTTTAAAGAGTCACATTTTATTCAATGTCTATTTATACATGTTACTAGCAATAAACTCTTTTATCTTTAATTTTGAGAAGCTTTACAAATACAGAAAAGTAGAATAACTAATAGAGCCGGTAGCCAGGACTCAGATTGGAAAAATAGGTCTAATCGGTTGTTACACTGTGTTTATGTCATACATTTCACTTATTTTTATCAAATAAAAATTAGAATTTATAAAATGTTGATTAAAAGGAAAACATTCTGAGTAAAGTTTAGTCCTGTGTTTCTTCCTCCAAATCTCTTTGTTCTACACTAACAGGTCAGGATAAGTATGGATGGGGAGGCTGGAAAAGGGGCATCCTTCCCCATGCGGTCCCCAGAGCCACCTTCTCCAAGCAGGACTTGGGGAACATCCTTCTCCATCCAGGACCTAGGGGGCATCATTTCTCCATCCAGGACCTGAGGGGTGTCCTCCACCCAGGACTTGGGAGATGTCTTATCTACCCAGGACTTGAAGGGGATCCTATTCCATTCTGGAGTGGGGGAAATTCTTCTTCAACTGGACTTGGGGGGCATCCTTCCCCATTTAGGACTTTGGGGGCATCCTTCTCCATTTAGGACTTGGGGGGCATCCTTCTTCATCCAGGACTAGGGGGTTATCCTTCTTCATTCAGGACTGGGGGTTGTCCTTCTCCATGTAGAACTAGGGGCATCCTTCTCCATTCAGGAATTGGGGAGCATCCCTCTCCATCCAGGACTTGGGGGACATCTTTTTCCATCCAGTAACTAGGGGGCATCCTTCTCCATCCAGGACTGAGGGGGGCATCCTTCTCCACTCAGGAATTGGGGGGCATCCTTTTCCATCCAGGACTTGGAGTCCATCCAGGACTTGGAGGACCGTCTTTCTCCATCCAGGACTCGGGGGACATCATTTTCCATCCGGTAACTAGGGGGTATCCTTCACCATCAAGGACTAGGGAGCATCCTTCTCCATCCAGGACTGGGGGGCATCCTTCTCTATCCCAGAATTGGGGGGCATCCTTCTCCATCCCGGAATTGGGGTCATCCTTCTCCATCCAGGACTTGGGGAACATCCTTTATCATCCAGTAACTAGGGGGCATCCATCTCCATCCAGGACTGAGGGAGGCATCCTTCTCCATCTGGGACTGGGGGGCATCCTTCTCCATCTAGGACTGGGGGGCATCCTTCTCCATCCAGTATTGGGGGTCATCCTCCTCCATCCAGGACCTAAGGGGTGTCCTTTTCTGTGCTTCCTTGGATGGCAGCCTTTCCTGTGCAGTCATTCGGAAAGTCAGGCTGACACATGTTGTTGTCTTGAACTCTGGGTGAATCCCTTCATGTTTATAGTGATTTACCATTAAATCACTGTGCCGTTTTTTCCTAAACTATATGGGGCGTGTTTTTTGTTTTGAGTTATGTTAGTCCTTTGGTCCCTAGCTCCAGTTTTTTGTAATTTCTTTTGCAACCTAATATGCGTCCCATTTGGTAAGTATTACATATACTAGAAAGTGATGTATATTCAGCATTTGTTGTGATTTTAAAACCTTTTATAAACACATAACATCTTTGTCTATTTCCCGTTTAAATTCAGAAGTATGAGTTCCAGCTTCCCTCTCTAGACCTGCTCTATCCTGTTAGTTTCTTTGTATGTCCTGGAGGCGAGGCCAGCATTGGACTTGACATTGCTTCACCTACTCGGTTCTATTGTCCATCCATGTGCAGTGTCTATCCTGTTGTTTATTATTTCTTCCTTAAATTTTATTTGAACTAAAATTAATTTTGTGATAGCAGGTTGCTTTCTGTGAATATTTACTTAAAATTTTTATAAAATTTTTATTTTTTTATTTCTCTAATTTGAAAGTGCTGCTTTGTTATTGATAATTTTGTATTTTAATATATGAGGTTAATCCCTCTATGTTTGGTAGGAAAAAGTGATATATTTGAACTTATTTCTATCATTTGATTTTGGATTTTGTATTTGCAAAGCTTTATCCTCAATTCTCTTTTCCTTTTTTCAGATTTCTTTTCTTTTCTCCTTTTTTTGGGGGGTACAGAGTTTTGCTCTTATTGCCCAGGCTGGAGTGCACTGGGGAGATCTCGGCTCACCACAACCTCCGCCTCTCGGGTTCAAGCGATTCTTCTGCCACAGCCTCCAAGTAACTGGGATTACAGGAATGGGCCACCATACCCGGCTAATTTTGTATTTTTAGTACAGACAGAGTTTCTCCATGTTGGTCAGGCTGGTCTCGAACTCCCGACCTCAGGTGATCCACCCACCTTGGCCTCCCAAAGTGCTGGGATTACAGGCATGAGCCACCGTGCCCGGACTTCCAGATTTATTTTCAATCAACATTTCATTTTCCACTTCCTTCCTATGCTGGCTTGCAGGCTTTCCAGGCTATTTACCTTTATTTAGTGTCAAAAATTCCTTTGGGAACTTTTGAGTTGTCAATCAATAGTTGTAAGCATATTGGATATGGCTGTTTTTCTCCTGGTGCTCTGGTTATAATCTCTCCTATTAATACCTGTAGTCTTGTTGTAGTTATTTTTTCTATTGATTTCTGAGATATAATAATTAGAATTGTCAAATTGTGGATTTATGCATTTATCCTTTTAATTCAATAACTTTTGCTTCATGTATTTTGCTGTTTTTCTTAGGTGCATGCATGCTTATGCTTATTAGGTTTTCTAAGCAAATGGGCTTATTGGTATAAAACATCCTTCTTTATCCCTGGTGATGCTTGTCTTTCTTGTAGTGTGTCTTATCTGCCATTAATACACTGGCTGCAGTTTTTGATAACAAAGATTGCATAGTGTATATTTGTCCATCTTTTCAGTTCGAATCTATTTATATCTTTATCTCATAAGTGTATTTCTTTTTAAAAGTGGATATTGAGGTTTCCTTTTTACCTACTTTGACAGTCTCTGTTCCGCCTTCCTGATCTTCTTCTGGATTATTGCAGTTTTGGTTTGTTTGTTTGTTTTATGGGGTTTTCTTTTTTTTTTTAGTATGGATTTTGTACCCTGTTATTTTTTTTTAACTATGACTTTGTTTCATTTATTTATTTTTGGTGAGTTGTTCAGAAATTATAAATACTTAATGTATATTAAATATCATAACACTGTATATAAAATATAAAAACCTTACCTTACCATCCTCTCATCTTTTGTCCCGTGTTGTCATAGATTTTTCTTCTGTACGTGTTGTAATTCCTGGAGGATGTCATTAAAACAGTAATTTCCCCTCCACATATTTACTATTTTTGGCACACTTTCATCTTTTCTGTGAACTAGAATTTCCAATTATTATTTTTCTTCATCCTGAACAAGTTTCTTTTGCATTTATCGTGGTTTGGGTGTGATGGCAACACAGTCTCACAGACTTTCTTTAACTGAAAATGTACTTTTCTCAACTTCAGTTCTGAAGGCTGCTTCAGCAGGTTCAGAATTCTAGGGACACTTTCGACTTTGAACAGCATCTCTGGGTACCATCTAACATATTATTATATCCAGTTGTGTCAAATCTGTCATCGGCCATAGAACCCTTTGACAGGTGCTTCTTGTTGCTTCAATTCTAAGTATTTCATAGTCTTCAGAGACATGGAGAAGTAGCAGTGCTAGTAACAGTACTAGTAAAACCAGGTTAAGCCCTAAAATAATTAAGAAGCCATTGCATGCACACACATGAATGTTTGACTTCAGCTAAAATGCTTTCAAATGTACTATTCTATCTTTATACAAGGCCATAACACGAATTAAAATTTTAAAAATACTTTCACTTTATGTATGTGAAAACTGCAGCTCAAAGAATTTAAAAGACATGACTGAAATCCCATAACTAGGTAAAGATGGTCTAATCTGGAGCCCACATGTCTCGGTCCCCCCACGCCCTGTTACAGAGAGTGCGAGGCTTCACCAGGAAGCTCTTTCGGCTCAAGGATTAGCTCTGGGGAAGTGCAGCAGGCAGGCCTGCTTTGCAACCTTTTTTCCAGCAGAAATCCAATGTTTGTTCACATTTCTAGTTCTTTTTGTTTTGTTTTGTTTCTTATCAGTATGGCTCTGGGAGTTATTTACAAAATTTAATTTTAAAAGTGACAGTCCGCATCATTAGGGTTCCTTGGAAACTTATGAAAAAAAATAAATAAATACTGGTAGATGAGAAATTTCTGCAAAATTGTTAGTTATATGTGTAATATATCTAATCATAACTAAAGAAACATGTGTATTACAGTAATAATTTAATTTGTTATTGTCATTTTCTTGCCAGATATGAGGGCATTTTTTTAAGCTCTCCACATGTGGTTTACTGTGGACCAAACACTGGCAGCTTCAGGCTTACAATGTGCTGACAAATCCTTCTTAGTTCGTTCACTTTGAAGAATGTGAGCATGCACTGTTCATGTGCCTGGCAAGCATGTAACCTACTCAGGAGAAGGACAGTGTCCACTCAGGTCATCAGGTGAACTTGTGATGAGGCCATCAAGAGGCTGCACGTGTGCTCCAGAAAATGAAATTCCCACTATCAACCTATTTTCCATTTCCACCCAATGGCCCGCCCCTGCTCCAAAGCCATGTCTCCACCTCTTAGGAATGCTTGATTTTCAGCATTGCTGAACAGGGGTCAAAGAAAACAAACTGAACAAAGAAACAAATGAAGCCTTTAACCCGGGAGTAAAGACACAGCACCTCCCCACTCCGCAACAGCTCCAGAGCTGCACAGCTGCTGCCAGAGCCTGAGCACAGGCCTGAGCTCTGGCCCATGGATCTCACCAATGCATTTCTTCCCTCTGTGCCAAAAAAAGTATCCATAAATGGGATTCATTTACTTGGGACATAAAATAATGTATACCTATAGTTTTCTCCCAGAACTGTGTAAACCGGCATGCTGTCTGCCACAATACAGTCCTCACCCTGCATCAGGAGCTCAGATGGGGGAAGCCAGCAGGGCTGGAGGCCTGAGAGTCACAGGTGCTTGGAGGGGAGAGAAAAGCACCACAGAGAGCCAGGCCCTGCCTACAAGTCACATTTTTAGGGGTCTAGTGGTCTGGGCAGGCTGGGAGATGCTCTCTAAAGGAAAGGCAAGAAATATTGCCCAACATCTCCCACCACAAACAGAAAGTGCAGGTGGTCAGCCCCAGGGCTCACCTGCCCTTTGCCAGGGTCACGAGTCAGGCCCAGGCTGCACCCTCCACACAATCCTGAAGGAGAGTTCCTGCCAGGCTGGGACAACTGCACCGGGACCTGATGACCTGGGAAGGACAGGGTTGCATTTAACAGAAACAGTTAAACCTGAAAGGATGAGCTTGCTTTTCCCTGGGGCCATCGGATGGTTTATAGAAAGTTCTGCCCATCAGGACAAGACCTCACATGACACCATCAGAGGAACTGATTTCACGCCACAGAGGGAGGAAGAGGGCACATGCAGTAGGTCCACTGGTCACAGCACACACATGCTCCTGGGAGCTTCAGACCCAGCAGTGTGGCTCAGGTGCCAGGTCAGGATGTGGGAGGACACAGTGTCTGCAGGAATCTGTCACCTTTGCTAGCTGCCTTGTCCCACCAGGTAGAAGATGTGGCAATTGGAGCACAGCAGTAGGAAGCCCAGTGTCCCCCAACCTTCCACATCATACCCAGGACCTCTGAGGTGCATCTATATCCTGCACATCTAGGCTCTGAAAAGCAGGAGGTCCTGGTTTCCACAGCTGTGGGGCTTCTAGCCAGGGCAGGGCCAGGTTCTCTGAAAAAACAAGCTCCGGGTGCTGCTTTGTCCTCAGGCTGCTCCTCCATGGGACCTGCGGGCAGAAAGATGTGACCACCTGGACCGTGGTGTCAGCAGGAGCAGGGCTGTGCTGCCTGGGGAAGGAGGGGCTCCACGCAAGTACCTCCCGGTACACAGCATTTGATGGCATGTGGACAAGTGCGGGAGCCCTAGACCAAGGACTCTGAGGTGAGCAAGGCTGAGGGCCCCTTAGGGGTGAGGGCCTGGGTTACACCACCAGGGGGTCACCAGGACCCTCAGCAGAAGGTGGAGGGGGTGGTGATCATTACCTGTGTGACCCTGAGGTGGGTGGCAGCCACAAAACCTAGGGTTCATTGAACCCCTCTTTTGTAACTAGTGCCCAGAAAAAGGCCTAGAATTTAATAAAGACAAGGCCCCTGGCAGTGCAGTGCTGGATGGGGCGCACCCCCTGGGGCACACCTGAACCTCCCCCAGGGCCTTGGCTGTGAGCTTTGATTGTAGACACACTTATGCCACGGCCCCTTCAGACTGCTCCCTTCACCTCTGAAAAATCAGACAGGATGCTTCTGTTCCTGGAAACATGAATGCCCTTGGTGTGTTTTTTACTTTGACTAGAAACACATCTGCAACCGAAATATATACAGAGACCTCGTGTGCTCCCAAGGTTTCCAGGCATCTCTGAGTTTGCTTCTCAGTTCCCAGAAGGTGTGACAGCTCCAAAGCATGTGCTTCTGGTTTCTCATCTCAGTGTATTTTAGTTCCCTGTGGACAGCATGTTTCTAACCCCCTTGCACACTCTTGGATCAGATTTTTGAAAAAGCCAAGGGTGGGAGGCAGAATGATGTGGAATGGGCAAAAACCATGAGTAAAGGCTGGCCTCACCCCAGGAGGAGATAGAATGCATTAGCCCAGTGACAGTGCCAGGGAACCCATGCAGCAGCCTAGGGAAAGTCAGGGAATGGAGCTGGGGCTTCAGCTGTCGCCATCCCAGAGTTAGACTCAGCCAGGTGAACAGCTGATTCTCCTCCACAGAACCCTTCGGCTGGCACAAAACATGTGATTCACAGCGAGAGAAAGACCACTCATGTCCACCCCCTGCAGCCTCCACACACCTGAGCCCGTACCAGACATATCCCAGAACAAGACTCCACAGCTATGCATCTGTTCTCTCCAGGGCATTTTATGATGAGAGAGGGATTTACTTAACATGATGAAAATAGAAGAGGAAATGACCTTGACAAGTATGTAGTTCCACACCCGCCATCCAGGGCCTAGGAATAGTGCTCAGCCAGGGCCCGGCCCTTCTAGGGCTCTGGGAAGCTGCAGTGGAGGTGGGGTTGGGACAAGCAAGAGTGGCCATTTGCAGGCAGTGTGGGCACCAGGCCATCTGCAGGGGAAAAGCCCAGTGGGAGGATGAGATAACAGCAGAAACCTGGCAGGGGCTATGCACCCCCCACCGTGGGAAGGGGATACCCTCCCAGGTGGAGCCACTGTTTACATTGAAATCACTCAAGTCCATCACCAGGAAACACAAAGAAGATTGTGTTGCCAGAGATTAGTGATCTGGGACTTAAACAAAATGCCAGTCAGCAAATGAGAGGATTCTTAGTTCCACAGGCCTCATGTCTATAGTTGCAGTAAGCAAGACTGAACTCAGCCATGCTCACCTGCAGACACTGAGATGCTTGCTAGGAGGCTGTGGGGTGAAATACAAGACATGAGGGCTGACAAGGATGGGAAGAGCATCCCTTTCCTGGCTAGGGGCCTTGGCCAATTCAAAAATAGATAACATGGGGTCTCAGAGCTCCTGAGGCAAGAGCTACATAGGCATTCAGAGATACCTGGATGATGGCATTGTCTTCAGTAGAACCTTGAAAAAGCACCAGGGACTACCAGGCAACTTAGCTTAAATCTCTCTCGAGTAGAGCTGGTCTTTGGGATCTCCATCAAGTGGGTGATGCCTTTACCACCATGATAGCACATTATAAAGTCGGCCTTGCTAGCAGCAGGGACAGGCCTGATGTCACTGATCCTGAGGCAAGCATCTTATAAACCCATATAATTTAATTTTGTGTAGGCTCAAGCTCATCACTGAGATCATCCTTTGTATGACGATCCATGAGGCCACTGTGAACAGCATGGATGGACCGAGGCCATGGAGGGGCCCTCTTTATCCTGGATGAGGAGCCCACAGTGGCCATTGCCCCTCAGTCAGAATAAAATCAAGACAAAAGCAATCAGAAGACCCATACACCATGAGGCTGAGCCATTTTTCAAAGATGTCAAAATAGGAAAATAATAAAATGGAAGAAAACCCAGAATCCCATCCCCTGACTTGCTCCAGAGGCCTCCCCAACTCCAGGCCACCAGGAGCAGGGGCCCTGCAGAGGAACTCTCCCTGGGCAGAAATTCGCTGGTTTTTGCCTTCCACCAGATGTTGGCAACTTCATCTTTTTTGGCATTAGAGCTAACGTTAAAATGACTCAGGTCAAAAAAGAGTGATGTGCTGCAGCCCTGACAATGCTCCCAGTGAGAATTTGTGCAAAACTCTTCCCTGGATCTACAAAACTAGGGCCAGGCAGGGTGTTGGGGCTGTGACGACTGCATCTCTGCCTCCTCCTCTCTGCAGTGCGGCCTCTTCACAGGCAGAGCATTCATTCCTCTTTAGCTTCTCACCAGCCCAGGATGCAGGGAAGAAGTAGCTTATCAGCACAGTCTTAGAATATTTTTACTTTACCAGCTGGGCTCCTATGAACAATGTGTCCAGCTATAGGTAAACAATGTGTGCAAATAATGTGAGAGTGACAGCACCGTGTCAGGACCATGCAAGAAGCTGGCCAGAGGCACAAGCAGCAGATGGGATGCTGATGGGGGTGACCAAAATACAGTATGGGGCAGCCGCGTGCCATGATCAATCTGCAGGGGTAGGGGAAAAAATAACTCTGGGCCTGGCTAACATTTGCGTGGGGGAACACTGACCCAAGTCCCCAGGAGAACGTTGAAGAGAACCACGGTTTATTGTCAAAGGGAAAAGTAACCGCAGAGTTTTCTTTCTGGTTCTAAGCAGATGGGAGGGGTATAGCCTGCAGAACCAAGGGTGTGGGGTTCCTAGAATGTTGTTGGTGGTTGTTCAGCAAAGGGCTTCGCTTCTCGGCCTGCAGAACTTTCCGCCTGTGAGTGTGGGTTACATCTATACATACACAGGAAATCATATACTCTCACTCAGCCGCCCGCATCTAAACATGGTAGTATTAGGAAAAATAGGAAAGCAACATCCTACTAGATTACATTGCTTGCAGTGAAACCATTTAAACCCCCGAGCCTCTGTGTCACCAATTAACACTGTGTGTAAGGAGAATGCCTGCCCCGTGGGGGTTTGTAAAGACAAAATGTAAAAATAAAATGTAGGCTGGGTGCGATGGCTCATGCCTGTAATCCCAGCACTTTGGGAGGCCAAGGGCACGGATCACGAGGTCAGGAGATTGAGACCATCCTGGCTAACATGGTGAAACCCTGTCTCTACTAAAAAAATAAATAAATAAATAACAAATAATAAAATAAAATGTAGAGTGCTTGGTAAACTAAAGTTCTAAATAAATACTAGTTGTTACTATTACTGTCAGAAGTACTAGTCACAAGACTGGAATACTTCACTTGAATAAGAACTCAGTGCAAAGAAATTGGATAAATTGGTGAGTTTGAAACTGCAACAGGACTAAAAATATGCCAATTAATTTATTAATGTATTCATATTCATTAACTTATTTATATTCAAATGAATTAAATATTTAGTGCATGCTTGGAGCTGGGAACACACAGCCATCAGTGCCGCACGAACTCTGTCCTCACTGCAGTTGTTTTCAGATGACCTCAGAGAAAAATAAGAGGGAAACACTGGCAATTTCCTTCCGTTGACCTTAGCTGACTACATAGCTCATGTTAGGTCGGTCTTAATGAGGAAATCAGAATATTCGGGGCTTCAGTATTAAAACTACAAATCTCTATAGCAAGCATTCAGAGCTCTTTGGATTAGACATCAGTGGCTGCAGTAATGTTACCTGAGAAACCCACACACTTTCTGAACACTGGCATGAGTTTCCTTTCCTTTCGGGCCACTATATGTGGAAAAACACTTTCACCCATCACCCTAAGTGTCCCAAACTGCAGAAGAGGCAGAGAGTAGCCAGCTAGTCCCTGTCAAAGGCCCATTGCCCTTTTCTGGGTCAGCCTGGTCCACCCAGCCTGAGGTGCTCTCTGAGACAGCCTAGCCACCATGCCACATGCCCTTCAGCCTAATCAGAGCATCAGGATGCTGTGCACGGCCATTAGCTGGGGTGGCTCAGAATTATCTGCTGTAGAACAGGGCTCCGAGTGAAGGATGTGGTCACTCAGACCATGTAGATGGTTCAAGCTCTTACTCCTCTGTCAGCTCAGTGCCTGCACAGTGGAAAGGAAGTGCATCTATTGATTTCTTGGCCAAAAGAACAAGTTAATATATTTTTAAAAACTTTGACATTTTGTCTTAAAGCAACAGTGGGCCTTGTTTAACTAAAATCTCATTTCTCCAGCCTAATTTTGCTGGAAAGGCCCCAAACCAAGGCAAGCCCCTGGAGGAGAGAGAGCAGCTAGGATGCTGGCACCAGATGGCTTTGTTCCCCAGCCTTCAGTATACTCAGTTACAAAATAACCACATCAGAGGTTTGATAAGATTATCCCCCAGGCCATTTTTCAGGTCTAAATGTTACCATATTTTATATGAGAATACAGTATTTGAATCAACTCTCAGGGGACCCAGCCTTCAGGAGACACTGAAGGAATACAGACATTTTTTCTAGCCTCAAAAGCATGGTTTGCAAACTGGCTTGTTCTTTGCCGGAGAAAACCACACACGTGGCCATTGACGCCCTTGGTTGACAGAGTTGATGGGATTTTCTCTGGCTGTCACCGTGAGGGCATCATCAGCATCCTGAAGTCACTAGCAGGCCTCTGTGCAGATGTCCTTTCGAGGGGCTTCAGGCTGTGGAAGTGACCAGTGAACACAGTACCTGCCTGGACTCCCAGCCTCACAGCACAGCACCACAGCCTGGACTGCCATCTGCCTGATACTTGGTTTGGAACTTTACTCCATCAAAGCATCCAAATAAAAATATGTAGACTCCCCACCCTATCCCATCTGCTATAGGGTTCTAATTCCCCCACAGACATCCCATCACAGAGCTTTCCCCCATGACGGGGGACCCCTGCGCTGGACTCCATCCCTCCCCTACTGGAAAAGCACAGGTGCTGTGGCATGAGTTCAACTGACTGAAATTCCCTGATCTTCACAGTAATAATTCTAAAATAGGGCAACAATACCCCTGTCAGTGTTCTTGGAAGAACCTCTCATTACTTGAGGCCCCAGAAATGCAAACACCCTCCTGTTTTCCAGTGTGCTGTCAACCCTGGCATCAGAGCTGTTCCTGCCATGGACACTGGTAATTGACTTACTGGAGAAAGTCAAGCTTTTAAGTCCCAGGAATGAAGGGTTCCTATTTCCTTAAGCTGTGTTTATTTTTACACTATTGCTGGTAGAGTCAATGTGTACTGAGTGAAGATGAGGCAAAAGTGTCAAAGAGTGATTTCCAATAAGATGAAAAATGATCTGCAGTTTCTACTTCCTTAACCAGCAGGAAACATCTCTCCTGTAGCATCGGACAGTGGAGGCAATGGCACTCAGTGTGGGGCCTCCTGGCTGAAGGAGCGGACAACACGTGTCCCATCTCCCGAGATGCTGTATGCACCTCACCTGGCTGGTGATTTACTTGACAGAAATCCATGTGTGGAGTAGGGAGTGCTGCCTTTGGCATCTACCCATGTCCTGCTCTGGACCCTGCCTCTTAGCAAGAGTGACTTGTGGGCCCAACTCACCTGGTGGCTGTGAGCCACTGCACTCCAGCCTGGGCAACAGAGTGAGGCCTTGTGTGAAAATAAAATAAAATAAAATATAAAAATAAAAATGAGCCAGGAATGGTGGCTCACGGCTGTAATCCCAGCACTTTGGGAAGCGGAGACAGGCGGATCACATGTGGTCGGGAGTTGGAGACTAGCCTGACCAACATGGAGAAACACTGTCTCTACTCAAAATACAAAAAATTAACCGGGTGTTGTGGCTCATGCCTGTAATCCCAGCTACTCGGGAGGCTGAGGCGGGAGAGTCACTTGAACCCAGGAGGTGGAGGTTGCGGTGAGCCAAGTTCCCGCCATTACACTCCAGCCTGGGCAACAAAAGCGAAACTCCGTCTCAAAAATAAAATAAAAGACTTTAAGTCATTCATCAATTTTATGTATTTACTATTTCTTCTCCCATTCCATAAAGCCTACAGTCATATAACAGAAAGGGAAAATCAGGACAGCCACATATAAATAAAGATGCAAAGTTGAGGCAGGAGTGGACCTTAAGGGCCAAGCTGAGGTCATTGCTGAGCCCTGGTCATTTAGCCCTGGGCTTTCTGGAAGCCAGAGTGAAAAGAGAGACACAATCAGCTGCATAAGAGTTATCAAAAAGCAGGAAGAGCGCTGGTTTTCCCGGTAGTAAAGCAAGGGCTTTCCAAGAATTTACCTCTAAAGTAATTTCTTTTGTTCTTTCTTTTTTCTCGCTCTGACACCCAGTTGGAGTGCAGTGGCACAATCAGGGCTCACTACAACGTCTGCCTCCCAGGCTCAAGCCATCCTCCCACCTCAGCCTCTCAAATAGTCGGGACTACAGGCATGCACCACCATGCCTGGCCAGTTTTTTGGTATTTTTTGTAGAGGTGGGATTTCGCCATGTTGCGTAGGCTGGTCTGGAACTCCTGAGCTCAAGCAATCCACCTGCCTTGGCCTCCTAAAGTGCTGGGATTTCAGGCATGAGACACTGCGCCCGGCCTAAAGTAATTTCTTACTTGAGATTTTATTTCAGGCTACTGTGTCATGCACTGGGCAGTACAGCCTGGTGGGTGAGAGCACAGTGGTTTTTTTTGTTTTGTTTTGTTTTGTTTGTCTGCTGGGTTTGGGTTTGAATTTTAATATGTGCAATTTATTCTGTGCTTCACTTTCTTCATCTGTAACATGGAGATGAGGGCGTCTACCTATTAAAGTCGTGAAGATTCAATTAGATGAGTTGTATGAATAAGTGTTAGCTGTTATTTGATTTTATTTATTTTTTTGAGACAGAGTCTCACTCTGTCGCCCAGGCTGGAGTGCAATGATGCAATCTTGGCTCATGGCAACCTCCGCCTCCCGGGTTCAAGCTATTCTCCTGCCTCAGCCTCCCAAATAGCTGGGATTACAGGCGCCTGCCATCATGCCTGGCTGATTTTTGCATTTTTAGTAGATCCGGGTTTTCACCACATTGGCCGGGCTGGTCTCGAACACCTGACCTCAGGTGATCCACCCGCCTCAGCCTCTCAAAGTGCTGGGATTACAGCCGTGAGCCACTGCGCCCAGCCAGCTATCAAGAAATTCGACTGCCTACTACTTAGCCTGCACAGTTTCAGGTGCTGGGGAAATAGCGATGAACAAGACAAACAAGATCCTTATCTTCAAGTAGCTTTTACATTCTAAGTGGAGTGAAAGAACAATAAACATTGAAAATAAATTTCAGAAAGTGCCGTGGAAAAACTTTACAACAACATGCAGGAATAGATTTCATTTGACTAGTTCTCCCAGACAGTTTCCAGAAGTCAAGGGTAGAATGTTAAAAGGCAACTCAGAGGAGGTGAATCTGTTAGAGCCTACAGTAATGCAATCCTGGTTTGTGGAATTCCGCAGGCTAGTATGGGTAGGTTACAATTTTGGCGGGAGGGCTTTATTTTGTTTGAAAATTCACTTCTTCCCGCTAAGCTTTTGATTAGGAGCTGAAGTTGAATCAGTTTGAAATTGTATTCTGGATCGAGTGCGGTGGTTCATGCCTGTAATCCCAGTGCTTTGGGAGGCCAAGGTGGGTGGATTGCTTGAGCCCAGGAGTTCGAGACCAGCCTGGACAAAATGGCAGAAACTCCATGTCTACAAAAAATACAAAAATTAGCCAGGCATCATGTTCTGCGCCTGTAGTCCCAGCTACTCAGGAGGCTGAGGTGGGAGGATCGCTTGAGCCCGGGAGGCGGAGTTTGCAGTGAGCTGAGATGTCACTGCATTCCAGCCTGGGAGACAGAGCCAGACTCTGTCTCAAAAGAAAAAAAATAGAAAAGAAAAAAAGAAATTGTGTTCTGAATACATCTTCTAAAACACTACATTTACTTGTACTATATTAAACTGGCTTTATCCTGACCACAATTGCAGGTGAAAGATACCACTGTTGTTCTATTTTTCTGGTAAGTAGAGTGAGCCATGTCTTGCCCAGGGAAAGACGCCTCCTAAAAATTTGTAGGACCACCTTTGGTTTTCTTCCAGATTTTTTTTTGTCATCGCTTTTCCTGCGCCCAATTCCCATCTGTCTAGCCCTTCTGCCTCCGCTGGGCTTTTTCGCGAGCCTCTCCCCAGCCGCAGGTATTCGTCTGGGCTGCAGCCCCGCCCATCTCCTGGGGCGTGACCACCTGTCCAGGCCCCGCCCCCGTCCAACCCGCGGAGACCCGCACCCTTTCCCGGACACCGGGTTCAGCGCCCGAGCGTGCGCGCGCGTCCCCGCTCGTCGCCCGGCTCGGCGTCGGGAGCGCGCTCGGTGTGGCCGCTGCTGCAGTGTTGTTGTGGCTGTGAGAAGGCGGCGGCGGCGGCGGAGTAGCAGCCGGACCAGACTCCCTAGTAGCTCAGGCGCCGCTCTGCGCCGGCCCTGGCAGGGAGCCTGGTGAGATGGTGGAGGAGGAGGCTGTGCCGTGGCGGGCCTTGCTATGTCCTGCTGCCTGGTTAGAACCCCATCCCCGTCCCCCGTCTCCTCCGGGGGTGAGGAGGAGCTGGAAGAGGGGCCGGCCTCTGTCCGGCCCGGCCAGGCGGCAGTCACCCTCTGAGGAGGCAGCGCCTGGGGAGGGGCGTCCCAGGCGGCCGCCGCCGCCAGGGGGAGGCGCTGGGAGTGGGAGTGGGAACGGGACCTCAGCTGCCAAGCTCGGCCCGGACTCTAGGTGCGGGGGAGGCGGGGTCCCGGGCTCGGGCTGCCTGCCCGGACCTGGCGGGGATGGGCCCGTGCGGCTCCGGGTGTGGGACGTACCGTCAGAGCACCCGGGGTTATTCCCACTGACTCCCGGGAGGTGGGTGTGCGCCCTTCGCTCCCTGCCGGGTCTGTGGGGGTCCATCGTTGCCGGAGACTGGAGGTCGGGGGCCATGGGAGCCCCGGGGCGAACGGTGCGGACATGGGCCTTGCGGAAAGGAGGAGTGACCGCCTGAGCGTGCAGCAGGACATCCTCCTGACCTGGTAATAATTAGGTGAGAAGGATGGTTGGGGGCGGTCGGCGTAACTCAGGGAACACTGGTCAGACTGCTCCCCAAACGATTACAGTGTTATTTCTCCGGTAGAAATTTTGCTTGATGTACGGCACTTCCGGACCCATAAGATGATGTCAGTTGTATTTTGGGCTAGAAAAATTATGTCAAAATTATGGGGTAGATTTTATGGCCACATTAATACACTCCCCTGGAGTTTGATAATCTCACTTGTGAGTTTTGGACATGAACTACTATTACATATTGATGTTCAAATGTCATTTCCAGACCCAGGCCTAAATTCTTACTGTTCTAGTATCTTGATATCCACTTTGTTTTCTGACATCTATTTTTCCACAACCCAAACAAACAAAACCCCAAAACCATATACTTTTCCAGTTGAGGTTCAACTTTCTCACAGTAAATCCCTGCCCGTCTGGGATTACAGGAGTAATAGCAACACAGTGTGTGTTTATAGATAGCAGCAATAATACATTTATTATATGTATTATATGTAATATAATAAATGTATTATTATATATTTGTATATATACAAATATATATAATTACATATATTTATTAAATATATAATAAATAAAATTTTATTATATATAAATTTTAATTTATATATAAAATTACATATATAGTAATATGTATTGAAATACATATTACTATAAATGTAATATGTATTTCATTTGTGTATATGTCAATATACACAAATGGAAGCAATGACTACGTAATAAGTGCTAAGACTTTTTTGTTCTTGTTGTTTTGAGATGAAGTCTCGCTCGTTACCCAGGCTGGAGTGCAATGGCGCAATCTCGGCTACTGCAACCACTGCTGCCCGGGTTCAATCAATTCTCCCGCCTCAGCCTCCCAAGTAGCTGGGATTACAGGTGTGTGCCACCACACCCGGCTAATTTTTGTATTTTTAGTAATTTTCCCCAGTGTGTGGCTTGGCTTTTCACTCTCTAAATGGTGTCTTTTGATGAACAGAAATTGTTAATTTTATGAAAGTTTAATTTATCAATTATGGTTAGTTATAGTTATGTACAATTTGGAAAATCATTGCCTATCCCAACATTATAAAAATAATGTCCTACATTCTTTTTTAAGAGGTTACATTATTTTACATTTCTCAGCAGGGTCTCAGATCTAGTTGATGTGATTTTTTCAAATCACAAACTCACTTTTGTACAGGGTTTGAGGAGGGGTCAAAATAAATTTTTCCTCATCGATATCCAGTTGATCCAGCACCTTTTATTGAAAAGGCCATTCCTCACACTAAATTGTAGTAGTGCTTTTGTCAAAAGTCAGGTGACTGTATATGGAAAGGTCTGTTTCTGATCTGTTTTCTGTTTTATTATTCTAGGTGTCCATGCTTGTTCTAATACCTTACTATTTGATTTACTTTAGCTTTATACCAAGTTTTGATATTTATTCATGTAAATCCTCAAACTTTGTTCTTTTTCAAAGTTATCTTGGCTATTAAATTCTTGGTATTTCTAAATATAGTTTTAAAACAGTGTCAGACAATGCTTTTTTATTATTTAAAGATGAGATACTCAGTACCTGAACACAATGACAAATTCTGTGATCTTCTGAAACTAACCTCCGGGTGTGGGAATTTGAAGGTTAGTGGATAGAAGATGGCCGAATAGGAACAGCTCCGATCTGCAGCTCCCAGTGAGACCAACACAGAAAACAGGTGATTTCTGCATTTCCAAATGAGGTACCTGGTTCATCATCATTGGCACTGGTTGGACAGTGGATGCAGCCCACAGAGGGCGAGTTGAAGCAGGGCAGTGTGTCACCTCATCCGGAAAATGCAACGGGTCAGGAGATTTCCTCTACCTATCCAAGGGAAGCTGTGACAGACTGTACCTGGAAAAATGGTACACTTCTGCCCAAATACTGTGCTTTTCCCATGGTCTTAGCAACCAGCAGACCAGGAGATTCCCTCCCATGTCTGGCTCAGTGGATCCCACGCCCATGGAGCCTTGCTCACTGCTAGTACAGCAATCTGAGACTGACCTGAGAGGCTGCAGCCTGGTAGAGGGAGGGGGGTCTGCTATTGCTGAGGCTTCAGTAGGTAAAGAAAGCAGCCGGAAAGCTCGAACTGGGTGGAGCCCACCACAGCTCAACAATGCCTACTGCCTCTATAGGCTCCACCTCTTTGGACAGGGCATAGCTGAACAAAAGGCAGCAGACAACTTCAGCAGACTTAAACATCCCTGTCTGACAGCTCTGAAGAGAGAAGTGGTTCTCCCAGCATGGTGTTGGAGCTCTGAGAATGGACAGACTGCCTTCTTAAGGGGGCCCCTGATCCCCGTGTAGCCTGACTGGGAGACATCTCCCAGTAGGGGCCGACAGACACGTCATACAGGTGGATGCCCCTCTGTGATGAAGCTTCCAGAGGAAGGATCAGGCAGCAATACTTGCTGTTCTGCAGCCTCTGTTGGTGATACCCAGGCAAACAGGGTCTGGAGTGGACCTCCAGCAAACTCCAACAGACATGCAGCTGAGAGGCCTGTTAGAAGGAAAACTAACAAACAGAAAGGAATAGCATCAACATCAACAAAAAGGACATCCACATCAAAACCCCACCTGTAGGTCACCAACATCAAAGACCAAAGGTAGATAAAATCACAAAGATGGGGAGAAACCAGAGCAGAAAAGATAAAAATTCCAAATACCTAAGCACTTCTTCTCGTCCAAAGGATCACAGCTCCTCACCAGCAACAGAACAAAACTGGACAGAGAATGACTTTGATGAGTTGACAGAAGTAGGCTTCAGAATGTCAGTAATAACAAACTTCTCTGAGCTAAAGGAGCATGTTCTAACCCACTGAAATGAAGCTAAAACTCTTGAAAACAGGTTAGATGAATGGCTAACTAGAATAAATAGTGTAAAGAAGACCTTAAATGACCTGATGGAGATGAAAACCACGACATGAGAACTTCGTGACGCATGCACAAGCTTCAATAGCTGATTCAATCAAGTGGAAGAAAGGATATCAGTGATTGAAGATCAAATTAATGAAATAAAGCGAGAAGACAAGATTAGAGAAAAAAGAGTAAAAAGAAATGAACAAAGCCTCCAAAAAATATGGGACTATGTGAATAGACCAAATCTACATTTGATTGGTGTACCTGAAAGTGACAGGGAGAATGGAACCAAGTTAGAAAACATTCTTCAGGATATTATCCAGGAGAATTTCCCCAACCTGGCAAGGCAGGCCAACATCCAAATTCAGGAAATACAGAGAATACAACAAAGATACTCCACGAGAAGAGCAACTCCAAGACACATAATTGTCAGATTCACCAAGGTTGAAATGAAGGAAAAAATGTTAAGGGCAGCCAGAGAGAAAGGTCGGGTTACCCACAAAGAGAAAACCATCAGACTAACAGCGGAACTCTCAGCAGAAACCCTACAGGCCAGAAAAGAGTGGGGGCCAATATTCAACATTCTTAAAGGAAAGAATTTCCAACCCAGAATTTCATATCCAGCCAAACTACGCATCATAAGTGAAGGAGAAATAAAATCCTTTACATACAAGCAAATGCTGAGAGATTTTGTCACCATCAGGCCTGCCTTACAAGAGCTCCTGAAGGAAGCGCTAAACATGGAAATGAACAACCGGTACCAGCAAATGCAAAAACATGCCAAATTGCAAAGGCCATCGACACTATGAAGAAATTACATACTAAGGGGCAAAGTAACCAGCAAACATAATAATGGCAGGATCAAATTCACATATAACACTATTAAATGTAAATGGGCAAAATGCCCCAATTAAAAGACACAGACTTGCAAATTGGATAAACAGTCAAAACCATCAGTGTGCTGTATTCAGGAGGCCCATCTCACATGCAGAGACACACATAGGCTCAAAATAAAGGGATGGAGGAAGATCTACCAAGCAAATGGAAAGCAAAAAAAGCAGGGGTTGCCATCCTAATCTCTGATAAAACAGACTTTAAACCAACAAAGATCAAAAGAGACAAAGAAGGTCATTACATAATGGTAAAGGGATCAATTGAACAAGAAGAGCTAACTATTCTAAACATATATGCACCTAATACAGGAGCACCCAGATTCGTAAAGCAAGACCTTAGAGAACTACAAAGAGACTTAGACTCTGATGCAATAATAATGGGAGACTTCAACACCCCACTCTCAATAGTAGATCAATGAGACAGAAGCTTAGCAAGGATATCCAGGACATGAACTCAGCTCTGCACCACATGGACCTAAATAGATATCTACAGAATTCTCCACCCCAACTCAATAGAATATATATTCTTCTCAGCACCACATCACACTTATTCTAAAATTGACCACATAATTGGAGGTGAAACATTCCTCAGCAAATGTAAAAGAACAGAAATCACCACAAACTGTCTCTCAGACCACAGTGCCATCAAATTAGAACTCAGGATTAAGAAACTCACTCAAAACTGCACAATGACATGGAAACTGAAGAACCTGTTCCTGAGTGACTACTGGATAAAAAATGAAATGAAGGCAGAAATAAAGATGTTCTTTGAAACAACATACCAGAATCTCTGGGACACATGTAAAGCAGTGTGTAGAGGGAAATTTATAGTACTGAATGCCCACAAGAGAAAGCAGGAAAGATCTAAAATCAGCCTAACATCAAAATTAAAAGAACTAGAGAAGCCAGAGTAAACAAATTCAAAAGCTAGCCGAAGGCAAGGAATAACTAAGATCAGAGCAGAACTGAAGGAGATGGAGACACAAAAAACCATTCCAAAAATCAATGAATCCAGGAGGTGGTTTTTTGAAAAGATCAACAAAATAGATAGACTGCTAGCAAGACTAATAAAGAAGAAAAGAGAGAAGAATCAAATATGCTCAATAAAAATGATAAAGGGGATATCACCACCAATCTCACAGAAATATAAACTACCACCAGAGAATACTATAAACACCTCTATGCAAATAAACTAGAAAATCTAGAAGAAATGGATAAATTCCTGGACATACACACCCTCCCAAGACAGAAGTAGGAAGAAGTTGAATCTCTGAATAGACTAATAACAGGTTCTGAAATTGAGGCAATAATTAATAGCATACCAACCAAAAAAAGTCCAGGACCAAATGGATTCACAGCCGAATTCTACCAGAGGTACAAAGAGGAGCTGGTACTATGCCTTCTGAAACTATTCCAATCAACAGAAAAAGAGGGAATCCTCCCTAACTCATTTTATGAGGCCAACATCATCCTGATACCAAAGCCTGGCAGAGACACAACAAAAAAAGAGAAATTTAGACCAATATCCCTGATGAACATCAATGCAAAAATCCTCAATAAAATACTGGCAAACCAAATCCAGCAGCACATCAAAAAGCTTATCCACCATGATCAAATGGGCTTCGTCTCTGGGATGCAAGGCTGGTTCAACATACACAAATTAATAAACTTAATCCATCACTTAAACAGAACCAATGACAAAAACCACATGATTATCTCAATAGATGCAGAAAAGGCCTTCGAAAAAATTCAACAGCCCTTCATGCTAAAAACTCTCAATGAACTAGGTATTGATGGAATGTATCTCAAAATAATAAGAGATATTTAAAACAAACCCACAGCCAACACCATATCGAATGGGCAAAAACTGGAAGCATTCCCTTTGAAAACCACCACAAGACAGGGATGCCCTCTCTCACCACTCCTGTTCAACATAGTGTTGGAAGTTCTGGCCAGGGCAGTCAGGCAAGAGACAGAAATAAAGGGTATTCAGTTAGGAAATGAGGAAGTCCAATTGTCCCTATTTGCAGATGACATGATTGTATATTTAGAAAACCCCATCGTCTCAGCCCAAAATCTCCTTAAGCTGATAAGCAACTTCAGCAAAGTCTCAGGATACAAAATCAATGTGCTAAAATCATAAGCATTCCTATAATGTTGCCAGAAGTCAGGGACCCCAAACAGAGGGACCAGCTGGAGCCGCAGCAGAGGAACATAAATTGTGAAGATTTCATGGACATTTATCAGTTCCCAAAATTAATACTTTTATAATTTCTAACACCTGTCTATACTGCAATCTCTGAACATAAATTGTGACAATTTCAGGGACATTTATCAGTTCCCATATAGTACTCTTTGAATTTCTTATGCCTGTCTTTACTTTAATCTCTTAATCCTGTTATCTTCCTAAGCTGAAAATGTACATCACCTCAGGACCACTATTGTACAAATTGATTGTAGACCATGTGTGTTTGAACAATATGAAATCTGACTGTAAAACATGGGTGTTTGAACAATATGAAATCAGTGCACCTTGAAAACGAACAGAATAACAGCGATTTTAGGGAACAAGGGAAGACAACCAAAGGTCTGACTGCCTGCGGGGTCAGGCAGAATAAAGCCATATTTTTCTTCTTGCAGAGAGCCTATAAACAGATGTGCAAGTAGGAGAGATATCGCTGAATTCTTTTCCCAGCAAGGAATATTAATAATTGATACCCTGGGGAAGGAATGGATTCCTGGGGGGAGGTATATAAACAGCCGCTCTGGGAGTGTCTGTCTTATGCGGTTGTGATAAGGACTGAAATACACCCTGGTCTCCTGCAATACCCTCAGGCTTATTAGGGTAGGGAAAAGATCCTGCCCTGGTAAGTTTGAGGTCAGACCAGTTCTCTGCTCTCAAACCCTGTTTTCTGTTGTTTAAGATGTATGTCAAGACAATATGTGCACAGCTGAACATAGACCCTCATCAGTAACTCTAATTTTGCCCTTTGCCTTGTGATCTTTATTGCCCTTTAAAGCATGTGATCTTTGTGACGTACTCCCTGTTCATACATGCCCTCCCCTTTTAAAGTCCTTAATAAAAACCTGCTGGTTTTGTGGCTCAGGGGGACATCACGGACCTATTGTTATGTGATGTCACCCCCAGAGGCCCAGATGTAAAATTCCTCTCTTTGTACTGTTTTTCTTTATTTCTCAGGCCAGCCAACACTTAGGGAAAATACAACCTACATTGAAATATTGGGGGCTGGTTCCCCCGATACTATAAACCAATAACAGACAAACAGAGAGCCAAATCATGAGTGAACTCCCATTCACAATTGTTACAAAGAGAATAAAATACCTAGGAATCCAACTTACAAGGGATGTGAAGGACCTCTTCAAGGAGAACTACAAACCACTGCTCAATGAAATAAAAGAGGACAAAAACAAATGGAAGAACATTCCATGCTCATGGATAGGAAGAATCAATATCATGAAAGTGGCCATACTGCCCAAGGTAATTTACAGATTCAATGCCATCCCCATCAAGCTACCAGTGTCTTTTTTCACAGCATTGGAAAAACTACTTTAAAGTTCATATGGAACCAAAAAAGAGCCCACCTAGCCAAGACAATCCTAAGCAAACAGAACAAAGCTGGAAGCCTCACGCTACCTGACTTCAAATACTACAAGGCTACCGTAACCAAAACAGCATGGTACTGGTACCAAAACAGGTATATAGACCAATGGAACAGAAAAGAGGCCTCAGAAGTAACACCACACATCTACAACCATCTGATCATGGCAAACCTGACAAAAACAAGCAACAGGGAAAAGATTCCCTATTTAATAAATGGTGTTAGGAAAACTGGCTAGCCATACATAGAAAGCTGAAACTGGGTCCCTTTCTTACACCTTATACAAAAATTAACTCAAGATGGATTAAAAACTTAAATGTTAGACCTAAAAACCATAAAAACCCTAGAAGAAAACCTAGACAATACCATTCAAGACATAGGCAAGGGCAAAGACTTCATGACTAAAAACACCAAAACCAATGACAACAAAAGCCAAAATAGACAAATGGGATCTAATTAAACGACAGAGCTTCTGCACAGCAAAAGAAACTATCATCAGAGTGAACAGGCAACCTAAAGATTGGGCGAAAATTTTGCAATCTACCTATCTGATAAAGGGCTAATATCCAGAATCTACGAAGAACTCAAACAAATTTACAAGAAAAAAAACAAACAAACCCATCAAAAAGTGGGCAAAGAATATGAACAGACACTTCTCAAAAGAAGACATTTATGCAGCCAACAGACACATGAAAAAATGCTCATCATTACTGGTCACCAGAGAAATGCAAATCAAAACCACAATGAGATACCATCTCATGCCAGTTAGAATGGCGACCATTAAAAAGTTAGGAAACAACAGATGCTGGAGAGGATGTGGAGAAATAGGAAAGCTTTTACACTGTTGGTGGGAGTGTAAATGAGTTTAACCATTGGGGAAGACAGTGTGGTGATTCCTCAAGGATCCAGAACTAGAAATACCATTTGACCCAGCAATCCCATTACTGGGTATATACCCAAAGGATTATAAATCACGCTACTGTAAAGACACATACACACGTATGTTTATTGTGGCACTCTTCACAATAGCAAAGACTTGGAACCAACCCAAATGTCCATCAGTGATAGACTGGATTAAGAAAATGTGGCACATATATACCATGGAATACTATGTAGTCATAAAAAAGGATGAGTTCATGTTTTTGGAGGGACATAGATGAAGCTGGAAACCATCATTCTCAGCAAACTATCACAAGGATAGAAAACCAAACACTGCATGTTCTCACTCATAGGTGGTAATTGAACAATGAGAACACGTGGACATAGGGTGGGGAACATCACACACCGGGGCCTGTTGGGGGGTGGGCAGCTGGGGGAGGGATAGCATTAGGAGAAATACCTAATGTAAATGGTGAGTTGATGGGTGCAGCAAACCAACGTGGCACATGTATACCTAGTTAACAAACCTGCACGTTGTGCAAATGTACCCTAGAACTTAAAGTCTAATAAAAAAAAGAAATTTAGTGGACAAAGTGAGTAGCTATTTTTTCTGCTTTCATCTCACTAAATCTAGTTTAATAATCAGATTGCAATAACATAATAAATTTTATAGTAAGATTGTATATAATTACCTATATATTGGAAGACAAGGGAAAAGTTATAACTGTGAGTGCTGATGAAGCTAACATTTTACCTGCATTTTGAAGTGTGAATGAACATTCAACAGGAAAAAAGGGCAGAAAAAAATGCACTTATTTCATGGAATAAGATGTAAGAGATATGAAAGAAAAATATGAGTAATGTAATAAGTAATGCTTTAAAAAATAAAAGTAGGGAAGCCATTAATATACCGCGACTGTTACATTATGTTCAAAATGAGAACTAAAGCCATATTCAACAGAAGCCTCCCACACTTTTATCATACTCTTCTTATATCTGTACTTTTTTTTTTTTTTTGAGACAGAGTCTCTCTCTGTCACCAAGGCTGGAGTGCGATGGCGTGATCTCAGCTCACTGCAACCTCCGCCTCCTGGGGTCAAGCGATTCTCCTGCCTCAGCCTCTTGAGTAGCTGGGATTACACGCATGTGCCACCATGCCCAGCTAATTTTTTGTATTTTTAGTAGAGATGGGGTTTCACCATGCTGGCCAGGCTGGTCTCAAATTCCTGACCTCATGACCCGCCCGCCTCAGCCTCCCAAAGTGCTGGGATTACAGGCATGAGCCACTATGCCTGGTCTTAGATCTGTACTTTCTAACAGAGCAACACAACTAGCATTTCTAACAAATGCTGCAAATCTTAAAGACGATGGTGTTCAGCATAATCTAAGAATACAGAGCATAAAAACCTATTTTAGAAAAAATATTAAAAGCATAATGGTAAAATTCAACACTTATTTTTAGAACCTACTGTGTGTCAGGCACTTTAAAAAATGTTTTTAATACAAGGATGAGCAAAATTGGTGAAATCTCTGCCCCTGTGGAGTGTCCAGTCTAATGAAAAAACAGTAAGCAAGTTAAGAAGCAAATGCATAATATAGTGTTAGGTTGTGACAAGGGCTATGTGGAAAAAATAAAGCGTGGTTGAATATAGAATGACACAATGTGTGTGTGTAGAGAGTATTGTTGGAGAGAAGGCTCAGAAGTGAAAGAAATGATGAAAGAACCACACCAATATCTGATGCAAGAGGGAATAGCCAATCAGAAGCCTTAAGGCTGCAAGAGCTGGGAGGTTTAATAAACAGCAAGAAAAATAGTGCCAAAGTGATATAGAGTGGCAGAGGGAAAAGTAGTAAGTAAGAGATACAAAAGACAAGCAGGGCCTAGGTTCCCTGTGGCCTGGGAGATAATGGTGAAGACTTATGGATTTGTTTCCTGTGATGAAAATCTGTTGTAGAATTTGAGCAGGAAATGATGTGATCTGATCTACGTTTTTGAAAGAATCATTCTGGCTCCTGTTTGGAAAATAGCTGGGATTGGGTTGGAAAAAAAAAAAGTAATGGAAGTAGAGGGAACAGTCAGAAGTGACTGCAGTAATCAAAGGAATCAAAGTTTCTGTTTTGAGTGGTTAAATTCAGAATGCTTCTCAGATATCCCAGAGGAGGTGTTAATTTGGCAGTCAGGTATCTGAATCTGGACACAGAGCGGGAGGTCAAGGCTGGATGTGTTAGTTTAGAAATAACCAGCATTTGGGTAAGATTAAAACATATGATATAGGATAAAATTATCTAGAGAGAGCATTTACCCAGAGAACTCTAAATATTCAGGAACACAAGCCTATCCAGACTGGCTCAGGATAAATAAAGTTTTATGTAGAAGACAAATAGTTGCCCATGTAGAACCAAAGAAAAGGCGCAAATAAATACAAGCCCATCATCTCTCTTGGTTACATAGAATACATGAGGCAGTAAAGGATAAGGATTAAACTTTCAAGATGTGAATGTCTTGAATTCAGATGTCAAACAGAAATGAATTTGAATCTGTTTCCCACCAGCCAAATGAGTGTTTGGTGAAGATGACCATGATGATGATAATGACTTACATTTCTTAATGTTTCCCCTATGTGTGTAGGACTTTTAAACTTGTTCCAGTACAAGTAGGGAAAGGAAATTCACATTAGTTTATTCACACACATAGAGAGAGAGTTGGGGTCTCTGCGTGCTGCCCAGGCTGGTCTCAAATTCCTGGGCTGAAATAATCCTCCTGCCTAGGTCTCCCAAAGTGCTGGGATTACAGGCATGATCCTCTGTGCCCTGCCCTAAATATATTTTATATATAGCAGGTAATAAAACAAGAACATGAGGATTACAATTTTTAATCACAGAGGGAAAGATTTTGTGAGAATAACATAATTTCATATTCAAACAACAAGTCTTTAGCTAATTCTTTGATTAAAGTATTGACAAAACCATTTTGAAAAATGTTTCTGTGGCACTTTTACCTGTGAAGTTTTGAAAGATCTACACTTGGTAAATTTAGCATCTTTTAATTTTTCTTTCCCCTACAGTAATTACAAAATTCCGGAGGGGGACAAAATGTAATATTCTCCAGGAATGAGAACGGAAGATAATACTTTGAGCTGTACTAGACATGATCATTTTTGTACATGCACTTTCAGAAGAGGTCCCATGCTGTGGACTGAACTTCAAACAAAATACAGTAATTGTCTCTGGCATTAAATACCCATAGGCATATTTTTACAAGAACATACATTAGTATACACCTGCTAGATACATAACAATGTGTGAGTATATTTTAAGAGAATCTTAATGTGACTAACAAATAGCAATCAAATTGTTCACAATTTCAGGCTCAAAATTGAAAAGAAGAGGAATTTTTTTACTAAAAAATTATATACACAGAAAGAGTGATGCAAAGTTGAGCATTAATGCAAATTAGGATGAAATACGAGAAGTAATCCTTGCCAACCATCTGCCTAGCTTCTCCCCACTTCTACCCTTCCCTAGCAGGGGTGAGCTATTTTACCTCCTGGGGAGATGGGAAATGACAGAGTGAGAGGCTAATCAGAAGTTTCAAGCACCCTCTTCTCTAAAAGCAGGAGGCTGTTGGTGAGTACTGGAATTTTGTTTTTCTAATTTGGTCTTGAGGTTTCTCTCTGGAAAATGGCTATAAATTCTAACCCTGCACTGAAAGGGCTCCAGTATTTGGGTCATGGATGTCTACAGTGACTTCTTTATCCTAGTGGATGGCCTAATGCCTAAGTGTTGCCTAGTGCCTAAGCGTCCAACCCATGACCAAGTGTCCCACTCACAGGAAACATGCTTATACCAGCAGGCACCCTCGTGGCTCTTGTCTGACCTATGTCCAGTTTATTTCTACCAAGATATCCATTGTCTAGGAGAGCTTTCCCTTGGAAAGAAGCTAGGTTCAGGTGTGTCAGTCAGGTGAGATGCAGAGGAGGCGATGCAACAAAAACCACACAATAATAGGAGGAGTTTATTACTTACAGATTAGAGAAAAGGGCAGCACTCCTTGCAGAGCTGATGGAAAAGCGCAGCCATTCCAGACATACATGCTCTACCAGAACCACAAAGTGCAGAGCAAAAGAGAGAGTGAGGGACCTGTGTGCTAAAGCTTTTATTGGAGTCCAGGGTATTATTAGGTGGGTTTCCATGGGAGTTCTAATTTGTGAGTTTAAAGCAAGCTGTTCCAAGTCCTGTGTGGCCACGCTGTTACTGAGAGGTTGTCGCTGCAGCATATCTGTACAGTCTATGGGGGATGGAGGAGTCAGTGGGGTAAGCCAATAGGTGGTACCTAACCGTCCCTTAGGGAAGGTGGTCAACGGCAGACAATTGTATAAGGGAGATATCTGGATTGACCATATTAAGGAACTGGGATGAAATAGAGAACTGGAAATTGTGCCAAGGGTGACTAAACCATGTTTCTTGTATGAGAAAGTCCAATTTATATTCAAAATGAATGCCAAGGCAATATAAAATTACAGGAATTCACTACCATGCACCCCCATGCTCCTGAATTTTCAAGTCCAGACTCCCTATATGTAGCTGATAATATGGGTGCCAAGTAATCTGGAAATTCCTGGAATTTCTGCTGCTAATTGGAAATCCCAGCCCATTTCATTCAAGGTAATCTGTCTTTGGGTCAAAAGTCAGCATTTTATGACACTTAGGTGCTCTCATCAAAGATGTGTGTATGAAATGGCTTAAGGAGAAAATAGACACAGAACAGCTTGCCTTTGCCCTGTAGAGCTCTCAGGTAGGTCCAGCCCATCCTGGGACTTGGAGTGATTTCAGATACTCTGAATGCCTCTGGTTCCCAAACTGCCATGGGCTTGCTGGTGGAACAAAAACAGACCTTGATACACTTACTATGAATTATATATATGATTGGCTAACTGAAAGCAAAACCATAATGGAACATGACTGCAGACACGTGTATATTCTCCAGGGGGTCCATGTTTTGTTGGGGCAAACATATCTCAACAGGTGAATGGCCCCAATGGCTGAAGGCAGCATGAACCCTAAACTCTTAGATACTTGGATAATTCATTGGGAACAACAACAGACAGAGTTGAAGCTAGTCTTTAAGAATATTCCCTACAAGCCAGCACAGACAAAAATCTTTCAGGTATAAAATTCTCTTCTTTCTTACTGTAGTGTATCTTTGGCAACATGGGTACACAGACTATGGAAAACTTAAGAATGTAAGTTACATTTTAGTAGCTCTGTTGGTGGAATATATATGTGTCCAAAGAGCTTTCTTAATTGGATGTGGGCTTACCCTGTTCTACTTTAGTCCAGATTCCTTGTTATTAAGCTTTTTATTGCTGCAGCATATTCTCTAAATATAATTTACTCATGATAATAATTAATCAACATTACAGAAGAAAGCTATAAATATAAGGTGATAATATAACATAAAATATATATTTATATGTCATATATTACATAGTAAATAAAATACATGTTAAATCAAAATAAAATAATATTATAGGCTAAAATATATATGTACACATAAACATTTAGTGTAAATGTGCATATAAAAGGAGAAAAAAGGAAATACATTAAAATGATAATACTGTAGGTAGGTAGGGAGATTGTGGTAGTTTACTTTTTCACATATTCCAAAATATTTAATTACTATTTTATAACTTACATAAATTGTAGAATAACTTCTCTTGTTTAGTAACAGCATAGAGAGGGGTAAAACTGGCAGAAATGGATATGTTTGATCAATGTTGATCCTTCAAACTACAGTGATCCACTTCTGAGAACAGGGACTCACATTTAATGAGGGAGTAAGCCAGGTTCTTACAGAGCGTGAGATTCAGCTTCTCCTGTCATGAGATGGGGTCAGGCTCTGGGCCAGGAGAGCAATGGCCAGCTTTGGAAGCTATATCTCAGGTCACATTCAAAAGCACACATTTCCAGTTCTTTTCCCAACGCTGCTTTTGTCACATTAGAATGAAATTTGCCCTCTGTGTTGAACTTTTCTATAAAAAACACAATCTTGCCTAAGTTAAAATTTAAAGTTAGCTTGTCTGACAGCTGGGATGTAAAGAGACAGTGAAAGGATTCTGACTTTTGGCATTGTCAGCAGTTTCCCTTGAGAGTGGAGCCATGTCTTTCTGCAACCTGCAGCTCTTGCTTTCCTGCTGTGACTGAGCCAGTGGGATCGTCGGCCAGGAGAGGGCGCCTCACTCAGTGAGACATAAATCTAACAGCACCCTATGAGGGCACTAGGAAGGTGAAACTCAATCCTCACCTACACTTGCTCTGCTCTCTGCCGTTTCAGCATTCCACCTTAGGGCGTCAGGCTTAACTTTGCAGGTGTTAAATCTCCGTGTGTCCATGAAACACTTCAAGTACTATTTCAGCAGCTCGGAGAAATCCCAAACACAAGTCAGGAAGTTATCTCCGTCAGAGGCTTGCCGCCTCACCCCTGCATGGCTCTCAGAGAAATCTTCCTTTCTGTGAGACACATTCCAATCATCGCACTGTGGCTAAAAGGCTAAATATAGGAGAGACATTTGCCCAGATATAGCAAAGCCGATGTTGGTTTGCCTAGGCAATTTGATAAATGATGATTGTGTGCAGGTGTTGGCTAAATAGACCATAGACTACATATTAAGATAACTTATGAGGTCTGCTGGAGAGAATGGGAAAGTGGGTGTGTGTGGATGTTTGGCACAGCCTGGGGCTATGGTTATAAGAACCTGAGTCTAGGATTTGCCATAGAATATTCTGTGAGCAAAAAAGACACCTACTTCTCAGTTATAATCCTCATGAGAATTTTTATAATATTTTTTAAGCTGTGCAATCCACAGCTGTGTAACTGAGAAAAATCACTTAACCTGTCTGAACCTAGATTTCCTCAAATATATTCAGTCTGCACTCCCAGGACCTCACTTTAAGAGAAACCTGAATCTCTTGAGCACGAGCATTTGGATGGGTGTTATTCCCTTCCTGCACACCTTCTGTGCTTCAAAGAGAGAACTTATGTAACCTTTTTCCTCATGTATCCCTGCTTTGAAACCTGTAAATTTCTATCTTTCTCTGCCCCTTTCTGACTTCTTTTATTATTATTTTCAACCTCATCGATTTCTTCAAACTACTTTCCATCCACTGAATATTTCTAATGAGCCCTGTACATTTTTCTGTACCACTGTGGAAAAAAAGTAAAATAATTTCTGTCTTAACAAAGGATTGCCGCACCCATCTAGCATTAAAAGGAAGAAGAAAAAGCGGGACACATTAAAAACAATAAGCGTTGATTTCTCTGGCTCTACCTACAGACCTGTTACTGTGAGGCCTTTAATCCATCTTCACCGCCGCTTTCTTCCCTTGCTTTGTCTTTTAAAGTTTCAGGGGACTGTCACAAACAGGGTCTTACTCAGGGCCTCCTGCTGCTGCTCTGTGGCCTTGTTGAGCCCATGGGGCTGGTTCCTGTGGCTCCTCCTGGCCAGTTGTCCACTGCAGGTGCCATGGATCCAAGAATTACCTCTGCTGGGCACCTCCCTCCCACACAATGGCACCCTGCTTCCAGGACATGCTGAGTCCTATCTCAAGGCATTCTTGGTCTTCCCTCAATGTTCCAGAGTAATATTTATCTAGAACATTCCTGTGTTGAAGCTCAGTAAATGTCAGCACAAGTAGGCAAAAGCATATTGCTTTGGGTGGTAAACTTTCTCCATGCTCTCCCCGGACCCCTTCTTATCCACTTTACCAGCCATGTGAATGCATCCTATAGCTTCTCTGTGCTTTGTTCCAAATGGCCTGCCCCTGTGACCTTCTTCAGAGGCTGACCATGGGCCAGTCCATCCCTCCCAGAGAGAGCCTGGAATGCCTGGTAGTGTAGTTCTAGGGAAGCCTATAGCCAATGACTGTGCAAGATTCTGAAAGCCTGACTCCCTTTCCTCAAAATGGGGCAAATTCTGACATAATTTATGGTCTAGAGCTCCCCAAAGATCTGGCTAAGGCCAGGGAGTTGGCTAAAATTGTGCCTTTCTCTGTTCTTCATTTCCTTTTCTCTTGCATTCTTCTCCTGGCTGATAATAAATACCTTGTTCATGATCTGTGTCTCAGAGTCGGCTTCTGGAGGTCCAGCCTTAGGTATTTGGTTAGGAGCGCAAGGATGATTTTTGGAGGCAGATTCTGAGGATGGGATTCTAGAGTTAAGTCACCAGCTAAGTGGCAATAAATACCCCATCACAGGGGGTATGTGGAGCCCAGAGGGGCCCTGACACACTAGAGCATTGCAGTTGCTAAAACTTTTACCTGGAGCGAATTAAGATGATGTTATGGGTTGAATTATGTAACCTCAAAAGATGTTGAATTTCACCCCCAGTACCTGGGAATGTGATATTACTGGGAAATAAGATATTTGCAGATAATCCAACTAGAATGAGATCATTAGGGTGGGCCCTAATTCAATATCACTGTTGACCTCACAAAAAAAGTGAAATTTGAACGTGGAGACATACATGCTTAGAGGAAAGATGGTGTGAAGACACAGGGCATCCACAAGAACAATTTGAGGCCAACAGGGAGGTCATGGAACAGATTCTTCCCTACGGTTCTCAGAACCAAACTTGCCGACACCTTGATTTTGGACTTCTAGTCTCCAGAACTGTGAGACAATAAATTCCTCATGTTCTATGCCACCCAATTTATTGTATTTTGTTATAGAAGCCCTAGGAAACTAATACAGAAGGGATTCTGACAGAACAGGTATGCTAGATTGTGCAATTTTCTTTGGCTTTTGATGGTACAAGGTAAATGGTCATTACAAAGGCTGTGGATGGGTTCCATGATAAATAGACTCCAGTTGGTCAGCATAAGGCAAAGTGAGAAAGTCAGAAAGTCCCTTGGCAGCTCTTAAACAAACCCCCTTTTTCTATAGCCAAGGGAGACCATGCTGAAGACCAGGCCAGGACCAACTATAAGAACAGTGGACCTTTGGTGGCTCATGCCTGTAATCCTGGCACTTTGGGAGGCCGAGGCAGATGGATCACCTGAGGTCGGGAGTTCGAGACCAGCCTGAGCAACATGGAGAAACCCCATCTCTACTAAAAATACAAAATTAGCCAGGCATGGTGGCATGTGCCCGTAATCCCAGTTACTCAGGAGGCTGAGGCAGGAGAATCACTTGAACCCGGGAGGCAGAGGTTGCAGAGAGCTGAGATCATGCCATTGCACTCCAGCCTGGGCAACAAGAGCAAGACTCCATCTCAAAACAAACAAACAAAACAAAACAAAAACAAAACAGTGGACCTTCAGGGACGCCCAGTTTACATCCTCAGCAATCCCATGCAACAGCCAGGACCTTGGTAAGGAAGAAATGGCTTCTTAAGACTTGGAATCAGAAAATGTGAATAGATGTCATTGATAAATGTGAAACTGCAGCTGTCCCTGAATCCTCTGGGCCTGCAGAATGGGCCCACATCTTCTTTCTAGAGGGCAGAGCTCTCTTGCTTGAAGATTGGAAGTAAGTGTACAAATGTAAGCAGAGAAGCCTAACAAGAGATTAATTTTATGGCTTATATCTTTATTAGAACTTAAATCCAATATGTTTATTAGACCTTACAGTTCTGTCTGAGAGAAAAGAGGGATATGTTAAAGTCCTCACTCCACAAGATTTGTAACCATAGGCATAAAACCTTTAAAGGATATACTTTATGGCAGTGCATTCCAATTTTACACATAAAACAGATTTCTGCTATTGCATTCCAAATTCAGACATAAAACAGATTTCCAACTTATTTCACCTGTTGGGCTGGTCCCATGTCATATACTCAATGTGCAGTACTCACTTCTTTGAGCCTCAGTAACATGTGAGTAGAAATGGGATCATTGTAATAAATCTACTTGCATCAATATATGTTCCTTGTCTCATAACAGCCATTTCTCCCCAAACTTAATTAAATATTTCTGAGGGGTAACTAAAGAATACTGGATTGCTGTTGGTTTCAGATGAAATCTGTGCAGAGTCTGTGCCATGAAGGGCTCTGCCTATATTTTGGTTACAAAAGTTATCTTATTTTGGCAGGGTGCGATGGCTCATACTTATAATCCCAGCACTTTGGGAGGCAGAGGTAGGAGAACTGCTTGAGCCCAAGAGTTTGAGACCAGCCTAGGAAACATAGCGAGATCCCATTTCTACAAAAAAAAATTAATTAAAAAAATTTTATAAATTTGTAAAGCTCTTTGTGCATATATTGTCTGATGTCATATTCTCCTCAAGCAGCCCCTGAGGTGAGGAGTCATGTGGGAGTAATTTATTAAGAAGGTGATCTCAAAGGAAGACAGGGAAGGAGAAGGGAAAGAAGGATATGGAAGAGAGAGAACCCAAGAAAGTGTGTGATTTTGTCAAAGTCCAGCTTCAGCCTCATCCAGCTTGAGGCCAGGGAGTCAGATTGTCAGACACTTGGACCAGTCAGTCAGTCATTGCCTAAGAACTGCACAGAGGGTTAAAACTCCCCATTCTCCCAGCTCCATGCAGAGATCCTTAAAGACAGTCTCAGTTGCAGCCGGGTGTGGTGGCTCATGCCTGTTATCCCAGCACTTTGGAAGGCTGAGGCAGGCGGATCAAGAGGTCAGGAGTTCGAGACCAGCCTGGCCAATATAGTGAAACCTCATCTCTACTAAAAATACAAAAACTAGCCAGGTTTGGTGGCAGGTGCCTGTAATCCCAGCTACTCAGGAGGCTGAAGCAGGAGGATTGCTTGAACCCAGGAGGCAGAGGTTGCAGTAAGCTGAGATCATACCACTGCATTCCAGCCTGGGTGACAGAGGAAGACTCAGTCTCAAAAAAAAAGTCTCAGTTGCAGGCCTTCGGAAGCAAAGCACAAAGCAGCTGGAAGAGGCTTACAGAAAGAGTAAAAGAATGTGGGGTATCTGTGTGTGCTGTGAACAGTGCTCACTATTACTGTGAATGAATATCTGTGTCCCCCCAAAATTCATATATTGAAGCCTAACCCCCAAGTTGATGATATTTGGAGTTGGGCCTTGGGGAGGTGATTAGGTCATGAGTGTGGAACCCTCATAGGTGTGATTCCTGCCTTTATAAGAAAAGATGATCTCTCTCTCCGCCATCTAAGGATACAAGAAGACAGCATCTGCAAACCAGGAAGGGAGTCTTCACCAGTCACAGTCTGCTGACACCCTGACCCTGGACTATCCTAGGCTCCAGAACTCCAGAAATCAATCTCTGTTGTTTAAATCACTCAGTCTATGATATCTTGTTATAGCAGCCCAAACTGACTAAGACAATTATACATGTCAAAATCCTTTCTAATCTGTGGATCTGGGCTTTGCAACTTTGCATGTCTCACAGCCAGCAGAGGATTCTATTATTAATGGTAATCCATGTCAAATTTAATACTATAAGAATTTTCATAAAATCAATTTGTTTTTAACCTTTTGTCTTTCAAACTAGTTGTAATTTGAAATCCAAGACAATTAAATCTTTGTAAAATGTGGGTCTTTTTGTAAGATGACTTTAACCACAGAGAAAATGTAAAATTTTAGGAAGGGTAAGACATGTAGTTAGCACTGAGATTACTATGTGAGGCCTAATGTCATCTATGTGTAAGGCAATCATCAGTGTTACATTTCATTAGAAAGATGGCTTTTAAAAAACAACTAGCGCCAAGGTGGACAGATCACCTGAGGTCAGGAGTTCGAGACCAGCTTGCCCAACATGGTGAAACCCCATCTCTATTAAAAATACAAAAAAATTAGCCAGGTGTGGTGGCAGATGCCTGTAATCCCAGCTACTTGGGAGGCTGAGGCAGGAGACTTGCTTGAACCCAGAAGGCAGAGGTTGCAGTGAGCCGAGATTGCTCAACTGTACTCCAGCCTGGGCGACAAGAGTGAAACTCCGTTAAAAAAAAGAAAAAAAGAAAAAAGAAAACTAGCCAGCTTCACAATGGAGGCAGTTCCATAATTTGTTGGGATTTTGGAATGGCAGTGAGCTACATATCTTTTCTTTCATGTTCTAACATATAGAAAACAAACTAAGTCTTTGTATATTAGCTAACTCAGCAGAACAGTCTGTGGGAGATTATATTGATCTTGAATACACAGTGCACACGTATTGGATATTGATGCATAATTTGGGTCTAATTTCTTCTCATATCTAAATACCCGTAAACATTTAGAATGGTTTAAATGTACAGGCTCAGAATGACTTTAATAGGGCCTTAAAATTTATATTTATATATTTAAATAAGTGCTGATGGCACTGTTGTTTATAGTATTAGGTTTCTTGCTGACCTCTCAGAATTTTCCTTAGAGCCTGAGACAGGCCGACTGGTTGGTTCCCTATCTTAAGATTGTCTGAAGGAAAAGGATAAAAGCCCCTCAACTCAAGCTCTAGCTTGTCTAACTCTCAGCCAATCAGCAATAAAAGATCAAGGAAGCTATTAATTGCAAATTTCTATTTCAGGGGGCTAGAGGCTTTCCCAGAGTCCCATATGTGGAGTCAGACTTAAACTCCAACCTAAAGTTATCTTTTCCTCATTTTAACACTAAAGTTCATGCCCAGGGGTGGAGATTTAAAATGCTAATGCTACATGAAATGTATGAAGAAACATGTTGAGCCATTGTGCAGGTGCTAGCAAAACTCCCCCTATACATTCCCTGAGGGAATCCTTCCCTATGGAAAGACCCTATACCTAACCGAACCACACAGTATCTTCAGGGAACAGCCCACTCCTTTTTGCTCTCTCATGGCTGGCTCCCTGAGAGGTAATAAACTCTCTTCATTGCTGCCTCTGGTGAGCTCTCTTGATTTCTATCCTGGGAAATCACAAGATCCCAGGGCACTGTTAAGAAACTTATCACAGATTCTTTGAATTTCTTCAGTGGTTCTGAAACAAGAGTGTTCCCTTGACCCCTTTGCGGGACTTGTGACATGAGTGACTTGTTTACCATGGTGAATCCCTTATGGAAGGAAGCACATGAGTGGATTGGTGTGGGAACCAGAGCAAATGAATGTGGAACTGGCCTGTGGCTCCTCTCCAGCGGGAGCAAGCTTTGTGTGGGTTCTGCAGCAGTGTCAAAGTGTGTTACAATGGTCTTTTAGCTCTGCGGTCTGGGAGGGGCTGTCTGCGACCCCCAGAGCCCCAGAGGGCCTGTGTTACAATCAGTGCTCCTTTAACATTTGCTGTCTGTGGATGGCTAAGTGTTAACCAGCTCAGTGGAAGGTCAGGGTGACAGCCTTTTACACTTTGCTGTCTTGGTACCTGAGTTCTGATCCAGTGTCCAGGAAGAATCAGGTCACATGAACAAATTGAAGATGGTGAATGTGGAGGACTTTATTGAGTGGTAAAAGTGGGCCTCAGTGGGAAAGGGAGCTGGAAAGGGGACGGAGCGGGAAGATAATCTTCCCCTGGAGCCCAGGAGTCTCCAGCTGAACTCTTCTCTGACCATAGTCCCTGACCTCCAGCTGCTTCTTCTCATCTCAATATCCAGACACTTCTCTCTTCTGTATGTGTGTCCACTGAGTCTGGGGCTTGGGATTCTTATGGGCACAGGATAGGGGGTGGTGTGGGGTGGGCCAAAAGGCAACAATCAGGTGGGAAAACAGGGATAGTTCTCACTTTGGGCTGCAGGTCCAGGCTTGTGGGTGGAGCCCTTGCCAAAGATCCTGCCCTCTTCTACCAGTATTTGCCTGCCTTCTGTCCATTTCAGTTCAAGACAGTTTGTGCAATTTGGAAACAGCTAGATCTAAACAGTGTAAAATCTGGATAGTCAGGCAGAATAAGGCTGGAAAAAATATATAATTATATAGAATAAAGCTGAAAAAATTCGCTGAGTAATACTCTGTGTGTGCACCTACATGCACATGTAACAAAGTGATAATTTCTATTTCCTTAGATGTTTCAAAATGTATCTTGAACATATGACAAATATTTAATGTTTTCTGGGTGACTACATTGAAGCCAACCACTCACTTGGGACAGAAAAGTCATTTTTTGGTGTGTGATTATACTTGCTATCTTATGGTCGCAACTTTTAAAACTACATAGAAGCATTAATATTATTATTTTTCCTTTAGATCCTTCACTGAATTCAACCCAGTCTACTCAACAGTTCACCAAGAGTCTTGCTATCTCCAATTTCAGGATATGCTTTCCATCACCAATACCCAGGTTAATGGACACTCCTCAACCCTTTGTCAGTCCCTGCCCAGCGTTGCCTTTGAGACTGAACTCTGGACGGCCTTTCCATGTTCTCTTTTCTGTAAAAAGGAGACTTTTTATTTCTGGCAGCACTTGCCTAGGAGATAGCAAAGTTAAATGTTGTGTTTCATCACAATCAGTCTCAACTAACTAAAACTAATTAAACAGTAGGGATTTTGAGTAACCCACCTACCCTCACTAGACCCTTTCTGGATCTAACTGAAGATGTTCATGATCAAGAAGCAAGAGGCTGTTTCAGCTCTCATGTACAGATCTCAGCCTTGTATGGAAGGTAGTTCTCAGTGCTTAATTAGCACCAGCAGCATGGCCCTACACTTCATAGCATTTAAAACCTTCAGTTTTGCCCTTAGGTCCACCTATGCAGTTGTCCCCTGATAAGCTCAGCTCAGCTCCAGGCCACCCCTGGCTCTGTGGCCCATGGTTTTTGTATTATTCTTTGTCATCTCTAATTAGCCTCCTCTGCCTCACCACTACGTAATTATTTATCCTTCTCAGAACTTCTGGCGTGTATTGTACTATATTTTACTTTAAAAATACGTTGCCAGTGTTCTCAGTTTGTCATTTATATGACATGTTCCATGACAATGTACATCCCTAATACAAAGCCTTAAGCAATCTCATTAAGGACAGATTGCTGATATCTAATTTCTTTTCCCATTCCTAGAGGCAGTGGTCTTCAAAGTGTGGCCTCCAGACAGCAATATCAATATCATCTGGGAATTTGCTAGAAATGTAAATTCTCAAGTCCCAGCTCAAACTCAATGAATCAGAAACTCTGGGTGTGGGGCCCAGCAGTCCTTCAGGTGTTTCTAACCACATATTCAAATTTGACAATCATTTACCCAGGGTCTCACCCTTGGTAGTATTTTAATAAATGCCTGTTAGGTTGACTCTGATAAGTCTTTCTCTTAAGCCATCTTAAAAAGCATGGAACCCAAAAATTCCAGAAAGAAATGAGGAAAAATGTTACAAAGAATGAAGTAGGGATTTTAGGTTTATGAGCAATTAGAGGGAACTGAGTCTTCACAAAGAAACACAATATCCTGATTTCCTATCTCATGCTTGATTTTCCTACATTGTCTCACCTCAGCTGCGTGATTCCATGTATCTCACTAACCCTTCTGTTTGCCTTCTGTAAGGTTACATGTAGATTCTGAGAAAATTCTTTTTCAACTTTCTACCTCTTATTCCCATTTCACTCTATGTCTTCACAGAAAATTATCACTGCAAAGCTGAGCAGTTTCTGGAGAATCTTGGCTCATTCACTGAATTCTTTGGGAAGGGCTGCTTCCCTTTGCACATCTTCACTAAACTTGGACCTTTTTGATGACTCTCATTTTCTATCACCACCATAGTCTTTAGATGTCCAGTGGAGCAGGGAAACTGATGGTTTCCTGCACAGGTTGCTCGGGGCAAAGATGGAAGTTGGAAGTAAGGAAAAGCATGGAGTTGGAATTGGATGCTGAATGCTGAAGCAAAAGAGTACTCAACGTCTCTATGGTTTTGCTTTGTGCTGGGCCTTCCTAAACCTTGTGAACACCTGATAAATGTTCATTTGATTATGTCAAGCTCTTTGGAGCAGTAGCTTTCAACCCTGATTAGGATGTCAGAATCCTTTGGAAGAATTTTTTAAAAATCTATGGGCATGGAACCCATCCATCAGTATTTTTAAAAATTTCCCAGGTGGTTTCCATGAGTAGCTAAGGTTGAGAACCATGGTTTTGGATTTCCCACTTGATGATTTTAAACCATAACATCACTTTGCCTATTTTTCTAAATATTCCTCTTTCTACAGTCAGCTTTCAAAAGTCAGACTACAACTGAATCAAAGAATTACACAAGAAAGGGGAAACTGAGCCATCCTTCAGCAACTCCAGGAACAAATCAAGGTACATATAATGATGGGGTAGTAAATGCTAATATCATCTATCTCCTTCCCTTGTATCTATCCCTGTTTTTGTTCCCCTCTTTCCACTCTGGCTTCCTATTCTCCCTTTGTGGCAAAATATCCACTATTCTTGAAGACAGCAAACCAGCAAACCTGCTAATATTAAAGCTTCAGTGACCCAATAGGTAGCTACACTTTGAGGAACATTTGCATTTCCAAAGAAATTATCTGAAGAGAAAAATGTCTAATTCAATGGGCTGAAATGCAAATTGTTATATTTCAGGCTAGAAAGATATCTAACCCAAGGAACTTCCTTATCATGCCCTGGGAGACAGTAGGCTGCCTCATGGAAGGCCGTTATAGATGTCTAACTAAACATTGCAAAAAATAGAAGCATTGGCTTGGGACTGAGAAATGATATGCATTTGGTGCAAAAGTAATTGCAATTTTTGCCCTTGAAAATGATGGTTAAAACTGCAATGACTTTTGCATCAACCTATGGATTAGTAATTGATACACAAAGACATGACACATGAGAATACCAAGTGCACTGCTTGGCACATAGTAGACATTCAACAAATGCTTCTCGCTGACAACTTTTGCTTTCCTCCTCAATCACCCACTTTTTAGAATCCTTGAAAAAATCTTACAAATTTTTCAAATATTCAGGAAACTTAAATAACATCAGATTTAGAGAAGAATTATTGGCTGTAGCCAATTTTTGGACCTATACATTTTTTAAACTATGTGATAGGAATCTCTTCATTTTTTAGAGCAACATGGATGCATATCAATTACAAACCTTGCTAAATCATCCTTTCTATCTCTGAGGCAATAAAATTCATTATCCTGGTTAGTTTGAGGATATACTTAACCCATAAACACCAACAGCAAGTATAGATTCAGACATTTGTATCTATAATTTAGACAGTTTAAAATGCAATATTAAGTAATTCAAAAATTGTTCAAAGCTCAGTACCTTTTCACACATTAATACTTTGATTATCAACTTCCTTTTAAAGAGTGAGTAGAAAAGGGTTAGTAAGTAGAAAAGAGTAAAAGAGGCCTTTCTTTCACAACTTGCCAAGACATGCATTACTTATTTAAAATTAAAAAAAAAATGCTGTTTGAAAAACAAGAAGGATGGCAAGAATGAAGCTCCTTCATGCAAGATACCTCTGACTACCCTCTAAAGACAGATACTATGGCATGGTCATAGAATTACTGCAGGAAAAAATTTGTCCACTGAGGCTGCTTCCTCCAGAGGTAAGGTTTAACTTATGGTAACTTGCTATGGATCAACAGCTCAAGATGAAGTGTGTGGCTGGCAATTTAAGTGTAAAATTAGATTTCCAGTATAATCAGTCATCTGATAGCCCATCTAAATGTATTCTGCATTTGCACATTTAATTAATTATGTCTTAATTGAAAACATTTTGCTCATAACGATTGGTTCTAATTTTATTCCAAATTAAATTAGTAGGGGAGAAATTTAGTTTGGGAATTTATTGATTTATATATATATTAAAGAAAAAGTAAAAATAATGGATTTTCTCTTTTCTTCTTAAAAGGAAATATCTTTCTGCTCATTTAGAGGTGCAAAGGAAAACATTTAGAACTTTCCAGATGAATAAATTGCATTTCATCTGAATGAACACCTAACTTTGGAGATGGAGAGAACATTCTTTTGTATTGTTGTAGATATGCCTAGTATAATATTGGTATAATTAATTTTTCAGCTATAATGCAGATTCCTGGGTCAGTGCAAAAGACCTTGTTTATTTAGAAGTGATTATCTGAGAAAGTGGCTCATTAGTCTTAGATTCTTGGAATGCACAGTCTGGTCTAGAGATTAAAATAGCTATTTAAATTTCCTTTATGAAAATTGTGCCTGACAGGGCACTTCCATGTGCAGTGAGGTTTGTATTTGCACATCTAGAGCATCCAGGAAATCAGCAAAGGTGGGTTTTGTGTCTTTAGATATGCTACAGTTGATAAACCCTAAGATTCAGATATTAACTATTGGATAAGCTCTTGCATTTCCCATAACTTTAGCTTTGAAGCCATTCATTACCTTAATACTAAGGAAAGAATGTCAGAAAATCCAAAGAGAGAGAATTCTCAGTTATGATTTTTGGACATATAATTGGAAAGAAGTCAGATTTGGCTTGTACAATTAGTGCCATATAATGTCACACAAAGTATTTCCTGCAGTGTGCTCAAAGAGGTCAATTTGTGATTTATTTGCAAGTCATAGTTCTGAAATTACTGACTTGTGTGTGTAACAATTTAGCTTTAACTTGGGCACTTAATTTAGCATTAAATATAGCTCCTCTTCAATATTGACCCTTGCCCTGAACAAGATGTCATTTCATAAACCCAATTAAACATGGTGCCTACTGTGGTTTAAATACCAAGACAGATTAAATGTATTGTCCAGTTTCACAGATCAGCAATGCTTCTCTTCCTGTATCACTAGCTCATGATAATAACATAAGGGACCAGTCTGTGCCAGTGGATGGGCCAGAATTAAAAGAGGATAAATATTGATGTCCTGCCTGAAAGAAAACTGGGCACCCAAGGTGTCAGAGAGTTGTCTGATATACTGTGACATGAATGTCCCATATATATAAATTGCAGCCTTTTAAAAATAAGGTAGAATTGTTTGTGGAAGATTAAAAACTCTCTTTCTAAATTGTTGAATTCAAATATTTAGTTAATAAATAAATCACTGCTATTTTCATCAATATTGGAGTCGTTTCTTCAAGTTTGTGTGTTTTCTCAATTAGAAAAAAAGTCTAATTTGTTTAAATAGTGAGAAGTCAACATTGAACTGTTGTCTACTCAATAGCCACAATTCCTTATTTCTTGTTTACAATGACCATAGATTGTTTATGTTTGTATTGTTGCAACAAGTTCACAGACAATGGATTCCTTTCTCAATCTGAGAGGATGAGCCATGGTTGGTCTAGGCCATGAATATTGTGGTAGATTGTATTGTGTATTCATAATTCTTTGTTCTCTGGCCAGGTGCAGTGTCTCACACCTGTAATCCTAGCACTTCAGGAAACTGAGGTGGGCAGATTGCCAGAGCTCAGGAGTTCGATACTGGCCTGGGCAACATGGCAAAACCCCTCTCTACTAAAAATACAAAAAATTAGCTGGGTATGCTGGTGCACACCTGTAATCCCAGCTACTTGGGAGCCTGAGGTGTGAGAATCACTTGAACCCAGAAGGCGAAGAATGCAGTGAGCCAAGATTGTGCCACTGCACTCCAGCCTGGATTGACAGAGCGAGACTCTGTCTCAGAAAAAAATAATTAAAAAAGATGATTCTTGTTCCCTCCCCATCCTTACCTTTTTTTAATGAGGAAAGAGAATATTTCCCTGTATCACTGACTTTGGGCTTGGCTATGTGACTGCTCTACCCAATAGAATTTGGGTAGGTTAATAGTAATAGAAGTAACTAAGCAGAACTTTAAAGAAGCTTCTCCTCTTCAACTCTTGTTCATAAAGCATTATAAAAATCAATATATATAAAGCATTAAAAAATCAAATGCCCTAAGTAGTCTGTGTCCTTCAACATGGGTCCAGGAATGAGAGACACCTGGAGCACACCTGACTCTCATCTGTAGTCTAAGGTAGAACTGCTGCAACCAATTCGCAAAATTCATGAGCAAGGAGTAAATGCTTGCTGTTATCGGTGAGTAACTTCTTGTCAAGTTTCTTAAGCATTATTGGAGCAAAAGCAAACTAATACAAATGTTAATGTAATTCCTTTGCTTGTGATTGATTTAGAGATGAATATTTGTCCTGTTTCCAGGTAATACAATGTATTTAGGAAGAATGCCAAAGGAGGGAGCTTATTAGTAGGATTTTGACCTCTAATGAAAATGATGGCCAAATATATGAAATTTTTTCTTTCTTTGGTTTTTATTGTTTAAAGACATAATTATTTAAGTTGTGTTAGTTGTGTGTGATCTTATAGCTATGAGGAATTACATAGAATGAAAATGGAATGTGCTGTGGTGGCAGAACAGAAAGAAGTTGGGTGATTGACATTGTTGAGCTGCTGCAGGAAATCTGTTAGTCTCCATTTCCGGAGGTCTTGCTATGTAGAAAAATTGGATGACTTTATTGCTTAAGTCACTATAAGAATGTTTTCTGTTACCTGCAACCCAATGCACCCAACTAATAAAGTATGTTTCTAGAAATACACTTGCCTGCACTCATTTTTAAGACACACAGACCACATACACACGGAGAGATATTTTAAAGGTCTTGTACTACATAAATTGTACTATTTTTTAATTTAAAAGTATGGGCCAGGTGCAGTGGCTCACACCTGTAATCCTAGCACTTTGGGAGGCCAAGGCAGGTGGATCACAAGGTCAGGAGATCAAGACCACCATGGCCAACATGGTGAAACCCCATCTCTACTAAAATACAAAAAACTAGCTGGGCATGGTGGTGTGTGCCTGTAGTCCCAGGTACTTGGGAGGCTGAGGCAGGGGAATCACTTGAACCCTGGAGGCAGAGGTTGAAGTGAGCTGAGATCGTGCTGCTGCACTCCAGCCTGGTGACAGAGCGAGACTCTGTCTCAAAAAATAAAAAATAAAAAAAAGATAATGTGATTTTTTTTATATTATAGCACAGGTACAAGACTGAAATCTGTCTCATTTTTAAAAGTAACTGCCTAGTACTTTATGCATGAACATCCTTTGCCTTCAAATTGAATTTGAGGATCAACCTCAGCTATTTTCATAAAATAAATTTAAAAATATATAAAAAGATGAAAAATATGAGGGAAACATTAAGTGAAATGGAATTTGAATTCATAAGTTGTGATATCCATCTAAATGAGTCACCAAGAGATAAAAGATGAAAAATGAAAACAAATACTCACAGAAATAATAGAAGAAAACTTTAAAAGTTAGAGAATAAACACATGCTGTAATGTCACTACCCACTCAGTGTTAAGTTAAAGGGGTTTGTTGAGAAGACTCCAAAAGCAGTTACAAATGTCGAGTATGTGTGTGCACATGTGTGTGTGTATGTGTGCAACCCTATATAAAATATTTTAAAATCACTTTTATTGAAATATTGCATATGCACATCTAAGAACAAATTTTAAGCTTGATGAATTTTTACATTGTTGACACAGCCATTTAACTATCAGCTAAGAGAGGAAATAAAACATAACCAGCAACTCTCACCTCGTTTTATATTCACTATCAATCCTTACTCTTTTTTTAATTTGAGACAGAGTCTCATTCTGTTGCTCAGGCTGGAGTGCAGTTGCATGATCTCAGCTCACTGCAACCTCTACACCCTGGGTTCAAGCAATTCTCATGCCTCAGCCTCCCAAGTAGCTAGGATTACAGGCACTCACCACCATGCCCAGCTAATTTTTGTAATTTTAGTAGAGACAGGGTTTTGCCATGTTGGCCAGGCTGGCCTTGAACTCCTGGCCTCAAGCAGTTTGCCCACCTCAGCCTCCTAAAGTGCTGGGATTACAGGCATGAGTTACTGTGCCTGGCCCATTCCTCTTTTTTAATACCCCAAAGGCAACTGATATCCTAATTTCTCACACAAGAGATTGGTTTTGCCTGGGTGTTGAACTTTATATAAAGGGACTATCAGTACATTATTTGCCATACTGATCTATGTTATTTTATGTAACAATAATGCATATTTATTCATTGTTCCATAGTATTCCATGTAGAAATAGATCACAATTTATTTGCTATTTCTTCTCTTAATAGATATATTTGGGTTGGCTTCTGTTATTGTTATGAATACGATGCTTTAAATATTCTTTTTTAGTAAAAATATGTGCAGATTTATAGCTGAACAGAAAAAGCTTTGTCTTTTAACCTGGATATCTGGATTTTTTACTCTTGGTGAAGATAACTGCAATGACATTTATCATGTATGATTTAAAGTCAGGAAATGCCTCCTGGTAACCTACAGGGTCAGTTTTTCACTGATGGGTTACAACTGGCCTAATTGGTTTGACAAACCTAGCTTGATTACATGGACAAGGAGACATAAAAGGCTTGTGGAGAATTTCTCCTCGAAGCCCTCCTGAAAGCATGATTCCTAGCACAGAATCTTGGTGGTTGACACTGGAGACAGAATGCACACTCTGTGTCTATGAATACTTGGAGCCCTGGGTAGCTTTCAACATGGGATGTCTTTCAGACTCCCAGTCCATGCCCGCACTCTCTTTCACTTGCTGCACCATATCCTTTGCCTTTAAATAAAAGCCCCATGTAAATATGTTCTATGGAATGTGGTGGTTCCTTTCAAACATCCAAACAGGAAGCTTTTCAGTATGTATACATTTCTATTGAGAATACACCTAAGAATGAATTTGCTATTTGCCAGTTCATAAAAGTATATATATTTATATATTGAGCTTTAGACAAAATTTTCAAGTAAAATACAAAAAGAAATTTCTTGAACCATTAGAGAATAAGTTACTGACCTGATTTCCAATTACCACCAAATATTTTGGGGTTTATTCCTTACAAACAAGTTTCTCCTACATGTTCACAACACAACTGTCAGCATTGGTTGTATTCCCACTAACACCCTGTTACTGTCTAATCCTCAGACCCCATTCAAGACCCTGGCACTCTACATTAAGCTACCCCCGTGTGTAGTTACCTTCTTCACTCTACTCTGACTCCAACACCTCGTGCTTGGCCACCATCATTCTTGGATGCCATCCCTGGGCTCTGATCTACTCCCTAGATTATCATCCATTTCACATAGACACTCTTCTCATCCTTCCTGGGTTAAACCCACATGGGTGCTCACCCCACTCTGCTCAGTGAGGCTCTGACACTCCAACCTTGCTGTATCACTGCGGTGGTGCCTTTTTCATCTTGCTTGGGTTCTGCCACCACTTCTGTGTGGACTCCTTCTCCTGTTCTTTGGCTTTGGTACCTGGCACCTTGGAGCCCTCCTATACAGATGCCCCTTTCAGTCTATTTACACCAGAAAATCCCACAGTGACCTGACTCTTCTACATGCAAATCCTTTTTATCCCATTCTGTGCCACTGCCTTACATGGGTGTTCTCTTCCCACTAGCCTGAGGGGTTTAGACACCAGGTGATGGATAATACTTCTGTCTGGATGCTCCCTCACCTTGTTTTGATTCTGACACCCCACGTGGGTCACCTACATGCATTGAAGCCCTTACTCAGTTGTGGCTTCAATCCAAATGAGGCAGCCTTCCTCTGTAGATGGAGGAATTAACCATTTTTCCCTATTCTAAAAATTAATCATTTCCCCAAAGAGCACGGGTTTCTTTCATGGAGAAATAGTGTTTGGATACAAAGGTCTAGAGGCTAGGTGTTCTACTAGGGTGTCATTTCTTCTAGATTCTTTCACTTCACAAAGCTACGAAATACATATGCATATACCAAGCAAAGCACACCATAAGGGTAAAATGATGACTTTTTTGAGGTTGGAGGTCACTATTTCTCCATCCTGTCTTCCTTAGAGTATTTCCTTGAAATCTTAATAGGTCCAAATAACAGGTTTATGCTTTTGATTTTGCAGTGGAAGAATGGGGACTTTCTGACCCTTGGAATTGTAAACAAATGCCTCCAAAACTTACTTGGGAGTTTTTCACAAGAGGACTATCTTAGGATGTAGCCCTTTGTCTCTTGAGGAGATGAGAAGTTATTCTTACTTCTGCTTTGCTAAATAAATTATGTGAAAGTCTGCCTAGACATTTTAGTCACTTTTGTAGTACCTACGTGCATAGAAATCTGACCATGTTCATGTAGTAATAAACTGTGTTCTCTTTTCTATGTTGGTTCAGAGAGGTCTTTGTTAGTGTTATTTTATTTCCAACAAACACACGGCCTATATTTCTGTATTGTTACTTTCTAGAGATGGATGACTTTGGATGGTCAAATATTGATAGAAAGGCACTAGTGAAACATAATTCAGAAAAAACACATTTACAGATTTGGTGACAAGAAATGAAGAAATTTTTCATGTTAAGCTCCAATTATCTCCGAAAGGTAGAAGGCAAGTCATTAGTTGAGAGTATACATGGCATTGGAGTTGGAAGTTTTGAGAAAAGTGGAGGCTTACAAAATTAAAATAGTTGTTTCCAATAAGATGAAATAGAACTGATTAAAGAACAAAGGAGACATGATTGCCGAGGAGTCTCTCAGATTAGTTCACGTTGATCACTGTAGTCTATTGTTTCACAATAACTCATTCCAAAGCAAGCTGCATATTGGATTCACCTGGGATCTTTTAAGATATACCGATTCCTGGGTGCCACCTGCAGAGATTCTGTTGTAATCACTCAGGAGTCTGACATCAGCATCCAGATTTCAAAAGTTCCCCCAAGTGATTCTAAAGCATCCTGAAGATCAAGAACCATTGATCCAGATAGAATGTTCATTGCCTTTATTGTTTTCCACAAAAACCTACCCATGTAAAGCATTTGTGAGGATATAAAAGTTTACTGAAAATTAGAAATTGAGAGTTGAATTGGCAAACAAATTTAGTCAAATTAAATTCTGAGTTTTAATGCTTTCCTATGGCCAACCCAAGAGTGTGGAACTTTCCTTGGGCCTTCACCCCATTGTCTCCAAACTCAAATCATTTCACTAACTCTTCTCCACCTTCCCAGTCTCTGCTTTCTGAATGCCACTTCCTAGTCTACCTGACTCTGGGAACTATCGGTTGGAGCAAAAGTAATTGCACTTTTAGCCATTAAAATTAATGTCAAAAGCCACAAATTACTTTTGCACCAGCCTAATAAAACTTGTTACTCCATAACTCAGAGTGATTCAGCTCTCACTAACAACCTGGTGTTCTCCATTTTCCTTTAGCATGGACTATAGCTATTCATCACTTTTGAGAATTTTTAAGAGGCAACATTCTTGCATGTGATCTGGTTTATAGAACCAGGATAAAAGGTCAATTTTGACTCCAAAGTTTCCCAGGCCCGGGATCTCCTCAGAAATATGTGGCAGAGACAGACCTGCAGGATAAAGACAAGATATGCAGTCTTTTCTCATTCACTCCATTGATACCTAGTAACAGCCGACCATATCTCAGTTGAATGAAGGAAAAAAGATAGACAAATAGATACAGTAGAGTGTAGTCCATATAATGGTTTAGTATACATAGGAAGTACACAAATACAGTAACATCTGGACAAACTAGAGGATGGGAGAAGAAGGGAATTGAGAGAGCATTGCAAGAAGTGAAGAACCCAGGGTTTGAGCTAGCCTCCTGAATCCACATGTATAGAGTTGTAGAATTGGAGTACTACAAAGGATGTCAGAAATCATCTAATCTAGTCACCCTTTGTTACAGAATAGAAAATAGAAATCTCATAGCCTAGGAGTTGAACTGAATTGCAGAAAGTCTCATAACAAGTCAGGGGCAGCGCCAGGATTAAATTGGAATCGGGATTCATTGACGACTGGCCCAGCGATACTCCCTCAACAGGTAATGAATTTCTAAGGTTCTATGAGCACAGCTACAGGAGGGATTAGGCCAGCAATAGGGTCGCTGGTGGCAGTAGAGGCCTAAACCTGCATGGCTTACACCTCTGTCTGCAAAGTGACTGACTCATTCCAGCCCTATCTGTGCACTCTGCAGTACCTCTGCTCAGAAGGTGCCAATGGGGGAAATGCTAGATAGATAATTTGGCTTGAGCATGGAGTGTGAGGGAAGGACACATACTGAAAATAGGAAGGAGAATGAGAAACCTGAATCAAGAACCAGCCTAACAAATATTAGGCCTTTGAATTATAAAGCAGGCATATGGTATGGCTTTAGAAAATTACAAGATCATAAAGAAGAGCAAATAAGACTAGAAAATTATGACTTTGGGACCTTGTGTCTGAAGTAAATGGAGAGGCACTTTGGGGAGTGGCAGGCAATGAAAACACATCTACCACCTGAGGAGATGACTCACAGAAATTCAAAACAGCCTCTTTTTTTTAAGTCCAATTCAAATATAGTCAAGTGAGAGAGGGTACATCATTCATTCTCAACTCACTGTGTTTAGTTTCTTAAAAGATGGCCGAATTGTAAAAAGAGTTTTTGAATGGGGCAGTTCTAGTGTCAGTTGTTCTCTCTTTTCCTTTTTTACTTACCCACTACTATAAACTACCATAGATACATTCTTTACATTCAGTTAGTTAGTTTTATGTTTCCCAATTTCCACATTTGTAATTATAGCCTAGGAAGCTTCTTTGCTTGGAGAAAGATGTTCTTATATTAAAACATAAAACTCTTCCCAAGCATCCACTAGTTCATCCGGTAAGCAATTTCATCATTACATACCAGAGGTCAGTATTGGACTATTAATTTACATGAGTGATTAATTTTTACTTTCCCAGTAATAAAGATGAGAAACAAAATATCAAAGATTATTACTATATTAGAGCTTTGGTGTTAGTTCCTTAAGCAAGTATCATCTGTGCAGGCATGCACAGATTATGAATGCTTAACAAAAATACAAAAGAAAAAGAAAAAAGCCATCACAATGAAGGTGGCCTTTGTTCTTTAGGAAGACATTCATAACTCATTCCAGGCATATTAATTATGCAACTTTTACACAAAAGTTACTTTATATTGAGAAATGTTCACAACTAGCAGTATTAACAGACATGCTGGCAGTGAATTAAAAAGATAACAATAGTTTTTAGAGCCTCATTCAAATCTGCATATCTACAATAGTGTATCAATTTGGGATGGCCAAAGTTATAGATAATTTGGATAAATAAAATAGGGGCTCAGCAGTAAAATAATGACTGTATCTCCAGAAGCTTTAAGATTAATGAAAAGAAGAAAAGACTAAAGGCAGATCAAGCTATCATGCTGACTACAGACATAGTAAAGGCTTTCCACAGAAAGAGAAAATAGATTAGTCTTGTTTTACTCTGGTCAACAAAGGGTAGAATTATAGAAATGGAGATTGAAGCTGCATATAGATAGAATTGTTAAGACTCATAGCTATTCCAACATCTTTGCTTAGGGGGCCATAGGGAGTGCCAACATCGAGTATCAGAACAAACTAGATGAATGCCAAAATCTCTTATATTCTAAGGTTATATGAGAAAGTGATTTTGATGCCAAAGAGTAAATATTCCACAAATTCCAAACCTCCTTCCAGGCATATATATTCGAGTAGCACCTTCTTTAAGAAGTCTCCCTTAATCTGAGAACACAGTTTGCTTGTGCTTCTAATACTTTGACCATACATTGTCTTTTGTCATCTTTTGACCATATTGTACATTTATGTATTATTTAGCTTTGTGTTGTTATGTCTTATCTAAAACCAAGATTCTTCTTTTAGGAATACATGTTATTTTATCCTCTATGACACCTAGCACAATACAATGAAGTTAGTAGATACTCAGATAATATCTGTAGTCTGAACCTATTTCCTTATCTAAACAGTAAGGAATAAAAACACCCACTTTACCTGCCTCACTGAGCTGTTTTGAAGATCAGATAAAATAATGTGCCTGAAAGCACTTTGAAAAGTATAAAATGTTATACAAATGTAAGGCATTCTAATTTCAGAGGGAGGTTTTTCTCAGTTACAACCTCCATGTCAGCTCGAATAAAGGAACATTTTTTAAAACTTAATCTGAAAAGAAACTTGTCCCTTCTGGGCACAAATTATAAAACTCCCCAAAAAATGTTTGTATATATTTTTGTTTGTTTGTTCCTAAATAGTATAATGAGCTATGGTCTTTCAGGGAAAATGTTGCTCTGATACTAGTTCACAATGTAGAAAATTGCCCTTATGTACTTTCAGGAAAGAATTGCCAACAAATGAGCTATTTTCTTTTCTCAAGTAAAGTGACTTCCCAAGCATGGGTGGCAGCTGTTCAAGTCCGTCTGGTCAAGAATTCACTAAGATCATAATGTGAAAGTTGCTCAAGTGCAGATTTGCATGACAGCCTGCAAATGTTCCTTTGGAGACGAAATGGTTTCTCAGGTCAATAATCTGTATATTTAAAAGTCTCTAGGACACCCTAAGATGGCGGCGAGGGAGACGGTGAAGGTTGGCTCCCGCCTGTCTGGGCTCTGATCCTCTGTCTCCCCGTCCCCCTGCGGCCGGCTCATGGCCTGGCGGAGGCCCGAACCAAAGACCTCCGCACCGCCGTGTACAACGCCGCCCGTGACGGCAAGGGGGCAGCTGCTCCAGAAGCTGCTCAGCGGCCGGAGCCGGGAGGAACTGGACGAGCTGACTGGCTAGGTGGCCGGAGGGGGGACGCCGCTGCTCATCGCCGCCTGCTACGGCCACCTGGACGTGGTGGAGTACCTGGTGGACCCGTGCGGCGCGAGCGTGGAGGCCGGTGGCTCGGTGCACTTCGATGGCGAGACCATGGAGGGTGCGCCGCCGCTGTGGGCGCCGGCCGGCCACCTGGACGTGGTGCGGAGCCTGCTGCGCCGCGGGGCCTCGGTGAACCGCACCACGCGCACCAACTCCACGCCCCTCCGCGCCGCCTGCTTCGAGGGCCTCCTGGAGGTGGTGCGCTACCTGGTCGGCGAGCACCAGGCCAACCTGGAGGTGGCCAACCGGCACGGCCACACGTGCCTCATGATCTCGTGCTGCAAGGGCCACCGTGAGATCGCCCGCTACCTGCTGGAGCAGGGCGCCCAGGTGAACTGGCGCAGCGACAAGGGCAACACGGCCCTGCACAACTGTGCCGAGACCAGCAGCCTGGAGATCCTGCAGCTGCTGCTGGGGTGCAAGGCCAGCATGGAACGTGATAGCTACGGCATGACCCCGTTGCTCCTGGCCAGCGTGACGGGCCACACCAACATCGTGGAGTACCTCATCCAGGAGCAGCCCCGCCAGGAGCAGGTCACAGGGGTAGAGGCTCAGCTTGGGCTGCCCCAAGAAGGCTCCTCCACCAGCCAGGGGTGTGCGCAGCCTCAGGGGGCTCAGTGCTGCATCTTCTCCCCTGAGGTACTGAACGGGGAATCTTATCAAAGCTGCTGTCCCACCAGCCGGGAAGCTGCCGTGGAAGCCTTGGAATTGCTGGGATCTAAGTATGTGGATAAGAAACGAGATCTGCTTGGGGCCCTTAAACACTGGAGGTGGGCCATGGAGCTGCGTCACCAGGGGGGTGAGTACCTGCCCAAACTGGAGCCCCCACAGCTGGTCCTGGCCTATGACTATTCCAGGGAGGTCAACACCACCGAGGAGCTGGAGGCGCTGATCACCCACCCCGATGAGATGCGTATGCAGGCCTTGTTGATCCGGGAGCGCATCCTCAGTCCCTCGCACCCCGACACTTCCTATTGTATCCGTTACAGGGGCACCGTGTACGCCGACTCGGGGAATATCGAGTGCTACATCCGCTTGTGGAAGTACGCCCTGGACATGCAACAGAGCAACCTGGAGCCTCTGAGCCCCATGACCGCCAGCAGCTTCCTCTGCTTCGCCGAACTCTTCTCCTACGTGCTGCAGGACCGGGCTGCCAAAGGCAGCCTGGGCACCCAGATCGGCTTTGCAGACCTCATGGGGGTCTTCACCAAAGGGGTCTGGGAAGTGGAATGGGCCCTGCAGCTGCTCAGGGAGCCTACAGACTCGGCCCAGCTCAACAAGGCGCTGGCCATCATCCTCCACCTGCTCTACCTGCTGGAGAAAGTGGAGTGCACCCCCAGCCAGGAGCACCTGAAGCACCAGACCATCTACCGCCTGCTCAAGTGCGCACCCAGGGGCAAGAACGGCTTCACGCCTCTGCACATGGCTGTGGACAAGGACACCACAAACGTGGGCCGCTACCCCGTGGGCAGATTCCCCTCGTTGCACGTGGTCAAAGTGCTGTTCGACTGCGGGGCCGACCGGGACAGCAGGGATTTTGACAACAACACCCGCTACACATAGCAGCCCAGAACAACTGCCCGGCCATCGTGAATGCCCTGATTGAAGCAGGGGCCCACATGGACGCCACCAACGCCTTCAAGAAGACGGCCTACGAGCTGCTGGAAGAGAAGCTGCTGGCCAGGGGTACCATGCAGCCCTTCAACTACGTGACCCTGCAGTGCCTTGCGGCCCGGGCCCTGGATAAGAACAAGATCCCTTACAAGGGCTTCATCCCGGAAGATCTGGAGGCATTCATCGAACTGCACTGACCTGCCCAGAACATCTGCACCCTCAGCTCTCCCCTCTCCTGCTGAGACGGGGAAATCAGGCTGGGGTATAGCAGATGCTCGTTCTTGCCTCCTTCAGGCACCAATCAGGAGAAGGGTTCTGCCTCCCATCCCCTTTACCTGAAGACAGGGTCTGAGGTGTTAGCGAGCCTTTGGTGCTAGAAGCCTTCAGGGTCACATGCTAAGAGGACAGTCTTTCTCCGGGAGCCCACTGACTCAGAAATTCTGAGTTAGGAAAAGACACAAGACCTTCCCCACATCCTGTCTGCCTGGGTTACGGAGGCCTTTGCCTTGTTACCTAGAGGCGGAGGGACTGAAGCCATTGCGTTCCTTCCCTGCTAGAAACACAGGAAGAAGTTGAGGATGGTCTGCCTTCCCTTGTCCTTTTACATGGCCAGGTAACTCCAGCTGCTCAATACAGTGTTAGGACTGGGGGCTCCCGAGATGAGAGTTTGAAAGTCAGGGAATGAAACCACCTCTCATTTCTTCCAGCATGATCACGACCTGCTCCTGTGCCACCATAGTCCCTGGCAGACTGGCAGGGCTCTGCTCAGGGAAGCCTGCCACTTGCATAGCTTTTGGTTAGTTTGGTGTTCTGTTTATTTAATAAGTGGGCAGGTTGCAAGCATTGCACAGGAATTCTGAGATTTTACTGCCTTTTTTTTTTTTTTAAAGAAAGTTGTTTGTTGGACTCCGTAAGTGAATTTCAAGCAGTGAGGATTTTGTAGTGCCTGAGATGGCTGAGGCCACAGGGAGTGAGCTGTATGTGTGAGGAAGTTGGTGAGCGAGATAAAAGTCCATGGTTTTGACCCCTAAAACATGGGTGACTGTACATTTTTATACGTCTCCACTCTACGGCCTTTTACAGGCTTTCCAATTTTACAGGCCTTTCCAATTTTCCATTCTCATTAGAAAGAGAACTGTGCTTCCAAACAGAAATCAGGAGTGACCACAAAGCCTGACAACACTTTGCCACCCAGCAAGAACTGGCACAATTGGTTTGGGTCTGCATTGCCATAGTGCCCGAGTTAAAACTACAGGCCACTCCACCTTGCAAACCTCACGTGGCCTCTGATTTCATTGTGGGTGCATCCACAGGTGGCGCTAGCTCTTTTTTCAGCTGCTCCAAGGATTGGGACCCAAGTCATCATGAAAAAGGCCCAGGTACAGTCTTAATGTGATAAATCCACTAGCTAAGACGTTGAGTGCCAAGACCAGCCTTCCAGCCAATGTTTGGACAAAGTCTCAAGTTCCCATGACTCAGGGTAAGGTGCTGGGGCTGCCAGAGAACCTGCCCCAGCAAGATTTTTCTCAAGAGTGAGACTCCATCAGCCCGGGCAGATGGGAGCAGGTTCTTGGCCGGTGTAGACAGCAGCAAACAGCAGAAGGGAAGCCATTCTCACTACATCCTCCCTGCGGTAGCCACAGCCAGGCCCTTAGGAGGAGCAGCAACCGGGGATGTCCAGAAACATCCCGTCCCTGGATGGAAGCTAGGTCTCGTTTGGATTTTTTTTTTCTTTTTTTTTTTTGCCGTGTTAGGAAATTATTTATTAATTTACAAGACAGGTTTTATCTCAGCCAAGGAGGGAAATGGCGTCCCTGTCCCTCCCAAAGCACAGAGCAGAGAAATGAGGCTGTTTACGTCGCGAGTCTCCGTGCTGGTGTTTAAGTCATTAAAAAGATATTCAAAAAAAAGTCTCTAAATACAGGTTTATGGAATAATTCATAACAGCTTTAAGGAACTATCATGGTACACTGGGAAAGTCACTCATATTACAGGATAGATTTCTTCTGTTGGCTGGTGAGCATTTGTTTATAGTCGGCCTTGAATCTACCACAATTTTAGAAGTAGTTCTTTTATTTCTTTAAAAGCAACATTTTGGGACAAAATATTGTGAACAAATAAGGAATACGACTATATTTGTGAAACCCCTTGTTAATTTCCAAGTGATATTTTAAATCTTGAATAAGACATGTATGCTCATAAATAAAGAGGAAAAAGAAATAATTAAATCAATGTTCATAAGAGCTTCTCAGAAAATAAGAGATAAGTGATAGAACTATAATCTACAATCTACCCTAACAGTATATTTGCATCACTTCTTAAACTTTGTTTAGTATTTTAACACGCTGTTTCTTATTATATGTGAAGAATGCTGTGAGGTAGCATGTCAATGTTTTGCAGATTAATAAACTGATGTTAAAAGAGATTAAGTGACTGATTTTGTACTTTCATTATCTCAAAAGGGCAACTAAAACTGCACTTAGGATTGCCACTCCTGTCGGGGGCCATGGCTTTGGTCCTATTTTCTGCAAGTCTCTGGATGACGTCTGTCCACCCACTGTCTCTGAGTGCTCTCCTCACCTCGGCCTTCCTCCCTTATTTTAGTCCAACACCTGTCACCACTTTTCAGAATCCTCATGAAACTTCAGGAAAATCGACTGGGTAGGGCTTGTTTCAGAATTATCATCCAGCATTCTAGGGCTGATTTAGAATTCAGAGAAAGAAGCAAAAGCACTTATCAAAGTGTCTGTTCTAGAGGTAAGCTCAGAGGCACCATGGCAATTCCCACATTTCCCCAGGATGTCTTCAGAAATACCTGATACTGTCATCTCAGGCCCAGATATCATCCACCAGCTGAAGGCCGTGGGCAACATTCACATCTCAGAGTAAAGAGTGTTTTAGAAGTCCATGGGCAATCACCAGTCATGCAAGGAGTTCCAGGGGCCAGCCAGTTGTTCCTTTCATGAGTTAGGAGGCAGTAAGGACATCACGGTGATCATTTCCACTGAAAACACAAATTTAAGTCCACTCTGCTACTCAACAGTTAATGCTGACTTCTGAAAATTATGAAGCATTTATCACTATGGTCTCCTTCTAGGTTTATCAGTGCAGTCAGCTCAGAAAACTTTCATTCCTTCGGTATATCCAGCTCCAGCTAATCAGGTAGGGAACAATGAAAACAGGCTGACATTTGATTCAGAGGTTCTGGAAAGAAAGTGGACCTGGCAACAAAGTGACTGCACTTACAACCCCCCAACCTAATGTCATCAGGATCCAGGGTAGACCACCTGGGGCTACTGGGGAGAGAAGACAGTTTCAGAGGCTGTCTATTATAAGCGGCTCTGATTAACATCTTAGGACCACAAGACAAATTATCATTGGTATTTGAAGGCAAAAGTTCATGGATGATCTGGCCCTGGGTGAGTACCTGGGTCTAACTCACAATTCTCAGAAAGGCCCTCTGGGTCCATTCCCGATATATTAACAAAATGCCTGAAACACAGTGGGGTTTGAGCAAATGATAGAATGACTGTTTATGGAAGGACGGTTGTCTGACCTCTTCTACTATACACTTTTGAGAAAGGTTCTCAGAATGTATGGTTAAAGTATTGTATAGGTTGAGCATTCCTAATCCAAAAATCTGAAATTCACATTTTTTGAATGCTGACACAATGTTCAAAGGTCATACTCAAAAGGAAATGCTCATTAAAGCTTTTTAGATTTCAGATTTTTGAATTTGGGGTGTCAACCAGTAAGTTTAATGCAAATGTTGAAAAATTTTTTAAAAATCCAAAACGCATCTTGTCCCGAGAATTTTGGATAAGGAACACTCAACCTGCATTTCAATTGTTTGCTTGTTTGCTCTGTTTCAAAAATGAGCCAGGTGCGGTGGCTCACGCCTGTACTCCCAGCACTTTGGGAGGCTGAGGTGGGCGGATCACTCGAGGAGTTGGAGACCCGCCTGGCCAATAAGGCAAAACCCTGTCTCTACTAAAAGTTAAAAAAAACACTTAGTCTGTCATGGTGGCAGGCTAATTTTGTAATCCCAGCTACTCAGGAGGCTGAGGCAGCAGAATCGCTTGAGCCCAGGAGACAGAGGTTGCCGTGAGCCAAGATTATGTCACTACACTCCAGCCTGGGTGAGAGAGTGAAACTCTGTCTCAAAAAAAAAAAAAAAAAAAAAAGAATGAGTTTCTTCAAGAGAGAAATTGTACCTTGTTCATGTCCATCACTCCCATGCATAATATGGTTCCATAAGAACTCAGTCCTTATGAAACTCCACTCAGTAAGGACTCAGTTTTTTCAGAATGAACAGACCAAGTAAGAGCAATTACTTATTGTCATGTAGCTCAGATGAGAAAGGGCTGGGATTTGAGAAAATGCTCTATTACTGAATAGGATCTGGATGGCTGGATTCCATCACAGATGTAAAGCAAGACTACAGTAGTGTGTCCAACAAGATCGAGTGATAGCAGGTTGTAGTGCAGGTAAGTAGATATCCACGAAGGGTTGCAAATGAAGTGTTGACCTGTCCAAACAGATGGATGCAGTACAAGACAATTTATCCTTACAAGAAAGATAGCAAATTGGAATTAGGAATATTTGTCATTTCAGAGGAGGGTCCAAGACAATGGTCCAGGATCCAGGACTGGGGAATCCCTTCCTGAGGACGATGACAGGTAACAAAAAAGGATCAAGCTGAAGCTCAGAAATCAGACTTGGGTGCCGGGAGAGGAGACTAAGGAACAGACTGAGATCCACTTACCAGACCCAGGGTATTGTCTCTGCATAAGCTCAGAGACAAAGAAAAATGATGAAATCACAGCTGGCAGACACGTAGTCATGTAAATCTCCTTAGCATCATTGCAGGATTCGTGCTGAAAGTCAAGGCAATGGTGAAGCTGCAGGAGGGCTGTAGGTGGTCATAGCTCAGGAAGGAAGGGTCTTTCAGAGACTAGAAACTAGGTCTGAGCTAAAACATTTGCAATCTTGGATTTCTTTGGGGATGTTCATTCTACTAACAAACCAACACCAATTTAATTTCCTGATGTTTATTTTGGGAGGTGTACAAGAATTAATTTCCTTGGAACTGATTTTTTTAAACATCCATTATAGAAAATTCTTTTTCTCACTTGTGAACACCTCTGAAAAAGAAGCATTATTTATAAAAGTTGGTACCTGTTGAACTATTAGAGTTGTGGGGAAAAGCCTTTACAGGGTTCACAAGAAAAAGCCTTCTCCAACTATGACTTACAGATGTACTCTTAAAATAATGACTTGACATATTTATATGTATATCGTTAGTTTAATATCTTACCTAATTGTCCAACAAACTAATTCAATGTTGTTTGCAATGCATTAAATGAACAAAAGATAAACTTGGTAATAGAAAATCCAGAAAGCCAAGTGGCCCATGAAATCACTGGATTTGCAAAGTTATTTTCTCTTCAGCGCTGTGCGCTATCTCAGAACAAAATCTGTTGGCAAAGCACTTTATTGGCAACCAATGCGTTAGAATATAGAGACATTAGGAATGCCACATGGGGTCCAACCAATGCTCCATCCAGGCCAGCCTAGTGCAAAAGCAACATGAGAGGATTTTGGAGAGCGAGGTTGCCCGATGTGGTATCAGTTTGTAGTGCTGGAATTATTTAAAATATCTTCCCAAAATCATTTTGTGAACTAACATGTAAATCTATCATTTCAGACAAATCCCTTGATTTTTTCCCACGGCTCTCCCTCTTTGTGTTAGAGTTCCATACATGTAATGCCCAATATGTGAAGAGAAAATTAACATTCCCCTTTTTCTACTTGCAGACTTCCAAACATTTACTGAAACCTTAAACTCTTACTGATTCTTTAAACTGTCCCCATTCCAATTTTCTCTACAGCAAGTAGCTCTCAATGTGTAGTCCTCAGATGGGCAGCATCCACTGGAAAACTGCTAGAAATGCACATTCTCAGGCCTCACCCAAGATCTGCTGAATCAGAAGCTCTGGGGTGGAACCCAACAACCTGCATTTTAACAAGCCCTCCAGATGACTCTGAAGCATGCTCCATACTGACAACTAATGCAATGCATTATGGTAAATTTGCCCACCCACCCTCTGGCAAAAATAACATCTAATTGCATTTCCTTTTTAGTTTGATGAGTACTTATCTCGGTATCTTTTAATTCACCTGATGTTTCTGTTGGTAACAAAACCAACAAAAACGTTGTAAATTTGGTACGCTGAAATGCAAAATAAGAGTGAAGGAGAGGACACTGGTAGTGAAATCAACAACTATAAAGCAGTTTGGGGAAATTCAGTTTAGGGACAGGCATTATATCTCAAAAATCCAGTGAGCATCACATTATAAAAGCACAGCTCCAAAGGTGATGATTTCACATGAGGACCCTTCCGTCACAAAGAGAGGATTAGCTCACGTTCATTATTTCCAAATTTCCCTCACCAAAGCACACATTATTAAGGTATTTTTGAGACATTTTTATCAAAATGAAAATGTGTTTGACAATGGAGCAAACTGAGATATATGAAATATTTACTTGTTTGAATATCTGAAGATACTAGAAATGTGTCCTTAATTTACTCTGTCTTATATGAAACGTAAACCAATGCTATCCATTAGCTTATAAACATGTTCCAACTGATGCATGTTGCAATTGTTCCAGCCCTGTTGCATAGGACAAGACTCAGTTTTTTCAGAATGAGCAGACGGAGTAAGACCAATTACTTATTGTCATTGAAGTTTGTGGTTTTTGTTCAAATTTTATAAGGGTACAATATAATGTGTTTAATCATCATGGTGGCCACTTTTTATACATAGCTTTTTAAAAACTTAAATGCAAACTTCACAACCTTTGCCTCATACTGGATGAGGCCTCATAACAAGCCCTCCAGATGAGTCAGTACCAGTAGAAGTCTGATTTCACATTCCATGAGTGTTTGCTGAAGGAGAATACATGTGCCTGTGTTCTGCTGGGCATTTCTGAAGGATATTGACAAGCACAGCATATAAATCCTAGGCTAGCTGTGTCACAGATTGGCACAATGGCAGAAAGAATATCTCTGAGAATTTACATCCCGGCAGAGGCAAATCAATCAGTCAACTATGGAGTAAAACATTGTTAAATTCAATTGGAAAAAAAAGTTGAAATTTTCTCATATTCTTTGTCATCTAATATCTGTGTTTTTCTCTGTTCAGTTACTCTTCTCTGGATTTCAAATAGAATTTCTAATAATAAACGTGTACCAATTCTATCATCAAGCTGTTTATGTTCTTTACATTTCTGTTCTTAATATTTATATGCTAGTCTTTGAATATGAAGATAATGCTTCTGACCCAATATTCATAATGCATGTGCCTCGAGTTGTTATTTTTTGCAAGAGAAATAAGTTTATTTTGATCTGATACACTTTCTTTCCCAGTCTTCATGTGACCAGCAGCACCAACTGCAAGACTGTCTGTCACCTGAGTGTGGCTTGCAACCAAGCACATGTGGGAATTCAGTGAAGGCCCCTGCCTTGACCTCATTATCAACAGGAACCAGCCAAAGACAGTGGTCACTCTTTATCCATGTAAATAGACACCGTAATTTATTTTCAAAAAAATCCAAAGGAAAAAATTTAAGGCCATTATAATACCAGAAATCTGCACTGTGAGTACTTGGAAGATGACAGTTGATAAAGCTGGGAGGTTTACAATGACTAGATTGTCAGAAGGGGTTAAATGTATGTTCTAATAATAAGAGAACAAGAAAAAAGAATGCCCTGGTGATGTGTAAATTTAAAATACAGCGGTACATTTTAGGAAAACCAAAAATCAATCCATGAACTTTGAAATGAAGGGAGATAGTTCTGAGAGAACTAGAGGAGCTGGACTTGAGATCCAAGATTACAATTTACTTAATTTTTTTATAGATACTTTAAGTATGGAAAATTTAATTTTATTCTTATAGATAGTAAGGTATAATACAGAATATAAAGTCCATTAAATTAAGGTGATTATAGATCCTGGTTTTCTTGACACTCCTATATCATGCTGATGGTTCCTGTGTGAATATTAACATTACCCCCTTCAATTCACAAGTGTCTTGCACTGTGTGTGTGTGTGTGCACACACGCGTGCGTGTGTAGCTTTTGGTTTTATTCTTGTTTGTTTGTTTTGCAAAAATGAAATAATAGCAAACATGTGATCCTGAAACTTTCTTCACTGAATACGTATCTTAGAATCTTTATTTTTCTTATTATTCAAAATAATTCATTTTTTAACCTACTACTTACTCATCATTGAATATAGTTATTTAATCCTCTTTTAAAACCATTTGAATTGTTTTAAATTTTGTCCTACTGCAAATAATTTCATCATATTCTTTTAACCTATAACTGCACATATGTTTTAGTATTTCTGTAGGTTAAATTTTTGGAAATGGTATCAGATCAAAAAAGTTAACATTAAAGTCATAATCAATATTCCCAAATGTAGACACATTTTTGAATCTTCAATTTAATCACTTTCATAAAATTTCAACTTTCCTTAATAATACTTCCAATTTAAACTAAGGAGCTTTAATTGTTTAGGACCACAAAGATTTCTATCAGAGGGAGGACAAAACGTGAAATATTTTCTTTTGTAATTTATTTGTTGCAAAAAACATCACTGCTGTTTGGAAATTGAGAAACTGTCCAAACAAGTACACTATGGACAACAAATGTGAACTGCCTGTCCACACTGAGGTTTGAGAGCCACAGGAGACTTGAGACTTCTTCTAAGACAGTTTAAAGAAGTCTCATTTATTTGTCTTTTTATACAATGTAGCAAATCAATATATTAAATAATATAAGAACACCAAGTTTTCTTACGTATGAAACTAGAGTAACCTATCAAACAAAGCTGTTCCACTTAACTGAGAACTCATTAACCCCGAGGTCCTAGGACTATATGAAGTCAGTGCAATAGCAGGCGATAGTCTGTCATGTGCAACTAGGGCTGCCGGTGGGGAAAAGTACAACATCCCAGATTCGTCAGTGATGTGGCTGGATTGTTGGGTGTGAGAAATGCACCAGCCCTGACTCAGAGATGCCCTCTCTTGCTCATCTTCCTGTCATTCTGGTGCTGAACACCTGTGCCCACCCATAGTGACCTGTGACCGAGGGCATGGGCACCAACACCTTCCCTATCTCCCTGTCTTTTTTCTTTCCCTCTTTTCCCTTTATTCATTCCACTATCCTTCTTCCTCCCCCTCACTACCCCAACTCTTTTCATATCATCAACAAATGGCAAGTACAGGCCCTGAGGAAGACACAGAGGACTAAGACGGAACTTCTGCCCTTGAAAAGCCCCTGATCTAGTCTGGGAGACTGACATATAATCAGAGGATCAGACAGCCTGATGAATACCATGATCATGTGCCTGACACCTTAGAGTAAAGAAAATGTGGCAACTCATGTTGCTAGGAGGAATCAGGACAGCTTTGCAGAGCACCGGGCATTTGTGATGTGTCTACAAGTTCATTGTCTTTGAGTATAGGAAACCACCATTGGAGCATATAGGCTGGACCTAGGAACCCTGGGCTCTGCACCAAACACAGGCTCCTGAATGGAAGATAGGTGACATTGTCACTGTCCTCAGTCCCTGCCCTGGCTTGCCTAGAAGGAAATAAATTAAGTTGTTATAGGTGGTGTGTACTTGTACCTAAAGATGTCACTGCTAGCTGAGGGGAAATAAGCCCCTGAAGATTGTTAGGGCAGTGAAATTATTCTTTAAGATACTGTTATGGGAAATATATGACATAATGCATTTAGCAAAGCCCATAGAACCGTACAACACGGGGACTAAATCCTAATATAAACTGTGGATGTTAGTTAATCATAATGCATGAATATTTGTTCATCAGTTGTAATAAATGTGCCACACCAACACAAAATGTTAATAATAGGAAAAACCAGAGGCTGGTGGGGGAAGAGAGTATACAGGAACCCCATATATTTTGCTCACATTTTCTGAAAACCTAAAACTGGTCTAAAAATCAAAGTCTATTAATTTTTTTAAACACCATGAAACAGTGTGTCTGTTTTCTATTAGTTCCCTGCCTTTGTGAAAATAAGAGCAGATTTTTGGTTTTTCTTCTTTAGGACAAGAATTATATTTTTATAATAACTCCTCCATTACTTTTGATATATCTAATTATTTCTTTAATAACTGGATCAAACACTTTAATATTAATGAAGGTAGAGCCGATAGGATATCCTGGTAGATTGGAAGAGACAGTGAGAGAAACAGAGGCATAAAGGATGATGCTGAAGTTTTTGGCTTGAGCAAGAAGAAGCAGGGCTGGTACTAGGGTGAGCCAAGTGAGATGTTGAGGGCATAAAATTTAAGGAGGCCCTTGCATAGCCATGCAAAAGCAAGGTCAGCACTTCCTTGATCGTCTGAATGCCTTAAAGGTTGTGCCTAAGTGGTTGGCTTACTTCACTCTTGTCCTAGTCCTGACTGGATCAATGGTATCACCATCCACTGAGTTGGGGCAGGCTGAGCAGAAGCAAATTTGGGGAGGCTGGATTGAATATAGAAACTTGGCTCTGAACATGTTGACTTTGAGATGGCCATTGAACATTCAAGTGGAGACATCCGGTAGTCAGCTGGGTCTCTGAGTCTGTATCTCAGGAAAAAGACTGAGACTAAAGTTATGTATTTAGAAGTTATCACAAGACTAGATGAACTCATGAAGAAAGTGAGTGTGAATGGATAGTTAGATAGATAAGGGAAGAGTTTCAAGGCCTGAGCCATGAAATACTTCTATTTGTCAGAAAGAAAAAGAGGAGCCAGCAAGGAACCTTGAAAAAGAGCAAGCAATAAGAGAAGGAACACTGGCAGTGTATATTCCTGGAAGACAAGACAATGCTTCAAGGAGTAGAGAGTAATAAATTGTGTTTCATGCTGCTAGAGTTGAGTTAGACAAAGCTTGAAACTAGAACTTTGGTGTTAGTAGCATTGAGGTCATCGACGATGTTGACTAAAACAGTTTTGGTGGAGAGATGACAACAAAAGCCTGAACAGAGTGCACTGAAGAGAGAAGAAGAGAGGAGAGAAATTTGATTCTTCATATACATAAAACTATTTCAAGGTCTTCTTTTAGAAACAGGAAAGAAGATAGAGAGACAGACAGACAGACAGAGTGAGAGAGATGAGAGAGAAGCCAGAGGGGGAAGATAGGTCCAGAAGTTAATACTTTCCCAGTTTTTCCAACTTGCATCTCAACCCCTTATCTCTGGGTTTTAGCAGTGGATACTTTGAGATTCTAATGTTTATCTCCTCAGAAGGTGAGATGCAGAAGAGGAGATAGGAAATTGAGATAATAACTACTTTCTTCTGATGGGTGGGAAAAATTCTATATGAGAGTTTTTCTACCAAGACACATGTGAAAGGAAGTGGCAACATGTGGCAATTCATCTAAGATCAGCAACTTTTTTTCTCTGTTTGAATTTGTTGATTTGGAAGTTATTTGTCTGGCTCTGCAACTGAATCACTATTTGCTCTACCAATTTTTCTAAAGCCTCACATGCTGATGCCAGTTAAGAAAGAATACATTTTACTCTGTCAACTTTTGCTTACAAAAGAAGATCTAAAAGTGTGTTCCAAGGTAATCTGAACAGACTCTTTCAAGATAGTGCATCTTTTAGTAGATCCACAGAACAGTAAATATAACTTGATAATCACCCCAAACATTTCTTGCATTGTAATATTGAATTGGCAGCTTTGCACAATAAAGGGCTAAAATTATGAACCACAGAAGATTTGCCTGAAACTTGATTGTTCAGGCTCACAATTCTCTACTGAATACTCTTGTGCTTGCTTTTGTATTTATCCATTTTCATGTAACTGCTTAGAGCAGACATTTCTTTTTTAAATCTTTTTTCATAAAAATAAATTTTAATAAATATGCCGGCGGATGGTAGGGATGCCAACCCTACCGAGGAGCAGATGGCAGAAACAGAGAGAAACGATGAGGAGCAGTTCAAATGCCAGGAACGGCTCAAGTGCCAGGTGCAGGTGGGGGCCCCTGAGGAGGAGGAGGAGGACGCGGGCCTGGTGGCCTAGGCTGAGGCCATGGCTGCTGGCTGGATGCTCGATTTCCTCTGCCTCTCTCTTTGCCGAGCTTTCCGCGACGGCCGCTCCAAGGACTTCTGCAGGACCCGCAACAGCGCAGAGGCTATTATTCACGGACTATCCACTCTAACAGCTTACCAGTTGAGAATGATATACATATGTCAGTTTTTGACAAGAATTGCAGCAGGAAAAACCCTTGATGCACAGTTTGAAAATGATGAACGAATTATACCCTTGGAATCAGCCCTGATGATTTGGGGTTCAATTGAAAAGGAACATGACAAACTTCAAGAAGAAATACAGACTGAAATTCAGGCTATAGCTGTTTGTATGGAAAATGGCAACTTTAAAGAAGCAGAAGTCTTTGAAAGAATATTTGGTGATCCAAATTCTTATATGCCTCTCAAAAGCAAATTGCTTGTGATAATCTCTCAGAAAGATACATTTCATTCCTTTTTTTCAACACTTCAGCTACAACCACATGATGGAGAAAATTAAGAGTTATGTGAATTATGTGCTAAGTGAAAAATCATCAACCTTTCTAATGAAGGCAGCAGCAAAAGTAGTAGAAAGTAAAAGAACAAGAACAATAATTTCTCAAGATAAACCTAATGGTAATTATGTTGAAATGGAAACTGAAGCTAATTTGATACAAGAAAAAGGTCTCACAAGAATCTTTTCTTATCTAAGTTACAACATGGGACCCAGCAACAAGACCTTAATAAGAAAGAAAGAAGAGTAGGAACTCCTCAAAGTACAAAAAAGAAAAAAAGAAAGCAGAAGAGCCACTGAAAGCAGAATACCTGTTTCAAAGAGGCAACCGGTAACTCCTGAAAAACATCGAGCTAGAAAAGGACAGTCATGGCTTTGGGAAGAAGACAGGAATTTGAGATCTGGCATGAGGAAATATGGAGAGGGAAACTGGTCTAAAATACTACTGCATTATAAATTCAACAACCAGACAAGTGTCATGTTAAAAGACAGATTGAGGACCATGAAGAAACTAAAACTGATTTGCTCAGACAGCAAAGACTGATTGTGTTTGTAAAAGCTTTATGAAAGGACAATTAAGTATTTTGATCACTGCATTTTGTTTGAAACTTGTGTCATTGATGTGTTTTAAAACTTCTATTTAAAGAATTACAGCATTTTTCTGTGGCCATCAATTAATATGAGGGTTTGTGCTATAAGAGTTAAAGCATATGCTATCATTGTATTCTTTAAGAACTTTATTTTGATAAAATGTAAATTTGTTGAACCCTGCCACATTTAGTATCCCCACCCCCAAAACCTGTTCCAATGAAAAAATTAAAACCTGTTGCGAAAAAAAAAAAATCAGTTAACTTATTTTGTCTGTAGGCTGACCTCAACCCTGTAACATAACCCATTAAAATGAATTTTCTTTTTTTTTAAGACAGAGTTTCTCTCTGTCACCCAAGCTGGAATGCAATGGCACAATTTCAGCTCACTGCAACCTCTGCCTCCCGGGTTCAAGCGATTCTCCTGCCTCAGCCTCCTGAGTAGCTGGGATTATGGGCACACAGCACCATGCCCAGCTAATTTTTGTATTTTTAGTAGAGGCAGGGTTTCACCATGCTGGTCAGGATGGTCTCGAACTCCTGACTTCATGATCCACTCACCTCGGCCTCCCAAAGTGCTGAGATTACAGACATGAGCCACTGTGTCCTGCCTAAAATGAATTTTCTAGACGATTGAATAACAGTAGTCCTTTGATAGGAGATAATGACTTGGTTTATGGCCTTAACATACTACTTAATTACTTAAGATGTTTATTAATAGAATGATAAATGTACAGAGTAACCTATAAGCGTGACACACTTTTGCTTTCAGTAGTTTCATGTAAAGAAAAAAACTTGAAAATAGTAATACCTGAGGACCCATGGGAATAATAGACACTAGGGAGGTAGGGTGGGGAGCGAGAACAAGAGCTGAAAAACTACCTACTGGGGACTCTGCTCACTACCTGGGTGACAGGATCATCCATACCCTAAACCTCAACATCACACAGTACACCCAGCTAACAAACCTGCCCATGTGTTCCCTGAATCTAAAAAAAATTGAAATAATTGTTTTAAAAAAGAAAAAGACAATAGTATTACCCATGGGACAAAATTTGTACTATTAGCAAGAATCATTTGTGTCTCATTTAGAAACAATTTGACTTTTGTTCCAGTGTTTAAACTTTGACAAAAATGGTTTTGAATAGATCTTTATAACCTGATGCCATAAATACAAGATTCTCTGATACCTTCATTTAATATATCAATATTGGGCCTAAAAGAGTATTCTATAAAGCTTAAATTGGTATTAACTATGATCATCTTGATGTCTATGATAGATAATAAACAAGGTCATACATACCTTACTAAATAATTTTGGTTTTTCACCAACATTTTATCTAAAAGATTTAGACTAACAGAATTATTTAGCATTTTGAGTCATGTGCTTTATTTAGCAAGTGAGTAAAAATATTGGAATATTGAAGTATTTGCATAAAAAATCAAATGGTAGTGTTTTGTGATCTCTATTGTATTTTCTATTAAGGTTTCATATATTACTTTCCCATTGTTTCTGAATTTGTTATCCTATATATAAACAGAAACATGGATGAGTAGCATAAAAAATAAATAAATAAATATGCCAAACTCACTCCAATAGCATCCATCATATCATATGTATTATATAAATACATATTTTACCATTATAATTGACAAACCAGCAATTATGAGCTTGATTTTTGTGGATGCATTAGGAGCAATGTTTCTTCATAGGATATAATATTTTGTAATTTCTTATTCTTTACTGCTTGCTGCACTGTAAAACGTTTATAAAATGAGTTGCTTTTGGGGTGTGAAATGAGCAATCATCAGAAGAAAAGCATTAAGGACAAGAAAGTGGAGTGAGGATCATGAAGCACGTGCATTTCTTTCTCAAGGTCGTGGGTAAATTTCAGCTCCATGGAAAATCTTGAGAAAGAATCCAGCAAGATGAGATCATGAAATGTTAGCTTTCCCCAAGTAGAAATTCCATAATAGAACTATAAAATTGCCGCTTACAAATTTTTTCTTCTAAATTCTACTTGAAATTAGGGAATTGAAAGGGCCAGGAGGGACCTTAGAATTCATCTAGTCTGAACTCATTATACATAGGAAAAGCTAAGCTGAGCCATTCTGCAAGTCACACTAATGTGACATAGAAAATACTAGAACCTAAGGTTCTGAATTACTGTTTCAGGTGTTCATCTGCTACAACAAACATTTATCAAACACCTAGTAGGTATAAGAGTTCATTTAAACCCACCCTAAAGGATACAAATTTGAGGAAAGCACTCTTTGCCTTTGCAGAAATCACAATGTATTATCAAAGCATATGATAGAAATTTCAATATCTAAAACACAAGATCTAATATGTTAAGTGCCATGAGAATGATATAAGAATTTAAGAAGGGAGAGATACAACAAAGTTTGGGCAAGCCAGTACATTTCTTGAAGGAATAGTACTTAATTTGTGATGTGAAGATAAAATCTCAGTAAAGAAAATTGGGGGAGAAGATGGTAAGCCTGGCAGAAGGAATATTATTAGCAAGTGCAGGAAAATATACTCTAATCAAAAAGAGCAAGTAGCCTAATGTGACTGGATTTCAATTTACCTTTACATTTTTCTATCATGTTATTTCATGCCCATAAATTATGGCAATAGTCTAAATGAACTTGAATATCAGACCAAATTGCCTTGTCTTATGTAGTAACCCATAAGCTCAAGTTTCTAAGCAGAAAATAACCTGACCCCCATTCTCTGAGATTTGAGAAAAAATTGTGCATCCTTCACTAAAGTTTGGAATGTATTTTGGAAGGAAAGAGGAAAACAGAATGAATATGTCCTGACCACGTGTATTACTCATTTGCTCTGAAAGCCATACCCTGCCCCTTTTTCTGCTCAGCTCTGAATGTTAGTCTCACAATTAGATTTAGCTAAGTGAAGGCAGAGGACTGGGCATCCAAAGGGTGGAAAGGAAGGAGAAGCCAGACTATTTCTTATCACTCTCTGTACTTGAGGTAGCATCTCTTCTCTGGTTTTGGTTCCTGTTGTGCAGTCTTTGCCATGCTTCCAGCCTGGCAGCCTTGGCATTTCCTAAGCAGTTCCTTCTCCATGATTCCAGGTCCTACTGAGGCCCCAACTCAGAGAATCCCGTAGTGCCACCGCCTCCCTTTGAGCTCCATTTCTGATATCACAGAGACTTTCTGTTGTTGCTAACCTCTGGGTGCTTCACATTTCCTTATTAATCTTTTCCACTCTTCCAAAATAGGATATTAAAAAGCATATTACCGAAATGTTAAAAAGCATAACTGCCTTTAAATACAATTAAACAAAGGGCCTCAAAAAAAGTCACCATAGACCTGCCTCTTTCTCCCTATTCCTGGACTCTTCTGTGCTCTTTTTGCATTGTCTTTGCTGTCAGGCTAGTTCTTTCTGTATAATTGGAAAGATGACTGTTGCTTGACCCAAGTCTACATCCAAATGAAAAAGAGATTATCTATTTTCCAGAAACCCTGTATTAAATCTCAAATTTGAATTTGATTGATTTGCTAAAGTGTAGGGTGATGAAGTTCTCTGGTCCTGGTCATTGGAGAGGGGTAAATGTTATTTCAGCCTCATTCAAGTTTTATGGAGCGAGGCATAGCATTTACTCAAAAGAAGGGATACTGGGCAAACAACAGTCATCTAATACAGAGAGATGCTGAAAATTATCTATTTGTTCCTCCATATCCACTCTTCATCCTTTTCTAACCTGATTTTGTGCAAGGGAAGCTCACCACCTTGGCCACTCTCTTCCTTTGTCCTCTGACTTTATGTCAAGTGCAGCCAATGGAGCACATTGCCATGGGATTGAAAAGCAAGAGGAAAGAGCCTTAGTGGGGTTTATTCCACCCCCACCTGGCCAGGCAGTGATGTGGCAGTGGCAGTGGCAGCATCCCTCGCTGAAGCAGCTCTTGCTGGGTAGTATCTCCCATGTGCAGGTTCCCCAGTGCTCTGATAAGAGCTCCCACCTCCCCCGTCCCTACAGGACTGATGGTAGGAATGGCCTTCACCACCTCTAGTCCCTGGGTGCCTCACTGCTTCTAGTGGGTTCCTTAGCTTTGTCCATACCCTGAATGAACTCTTGATTAAACCCTCTTCAGTTATCCTTTTTTTAGCATGCCAACTGATCCAGCCAGGACCTGGTTCTTATGGGTTAAATGATTATTGCCACTTTCTAGCTGACAAAGCCAAGCTTAAACATTTTCAGAAACTTACTAAAGACCACACAATGAGGAGGAGGTGGGTTTGGGACTGAAATTTTTGTTTATTTGCCTTCAAAATCTGGATCTTAAAAGAACAATTTCTCCCCCTTTGACAGACATAAACCCAAGGGCATCTGTGCCATTGTCATGTGCCTTGTCTGTCTACCTTCTACATACATCCGATTATGATGGGCCAGACAGACAAGGATTTTGGCTTCCTTAGCAAAATTGGCTCTTAAGTTAAAAGGAAAAACAAAATAAGATGGAGAATCCCCTCTCCTACATTCACAACTTTATGGCTGATTCCAGTTTGCTTTTTGAAAATATACACATTCCATTTCTTATAGTCTGTGAGTAAATGGGCCTTTCATAAGCCCATCCAAAGGGTAGCTTACAATTTTCATTCTGTCCCCTCTCCTTGCACTTTTCTTAAAGTGAATTACTAGTTAATGCCTGAGAGAGTAAAATCCCTGATCCAATTTTTTCACAAAATGTATAGTTTTATGTGGAAGAAAATAGGAGTCTGGAAGATACTCAGTCTCAATGAACTTTACTCCTCTGAGGAAGGTTAGCAAGAGGGATAGGAGTCAGGAGAGGCACCCTCATTAGTCACCAGCTCTGATTGTAAACAGTGGGATCATTGCTTTTAATTCTTTACCATAGAACTTTCTCTGGCACCAGATTCATGTAAGTATAATTCAGAAATGTAAGTGGATAACAGCTTATTGTCCAAGGTTCCCAAGGACCAAAAAAGAAGGTGCAAAAAATACTTAAAAGTAGCCAAGTAACTCTGACCTGGAGTGCCGAAGTTCATTCCCTTTCTACATCATTTGCATAATATCTCCATATCCAAATGGTATCCCAGAATACATGAAGGAATCAGGAAGTCTAAAAAGTTAAATGGAAAATAATAGCATGGGTAAAGTGCAATTAATGCCATAAGCAGGAAAGGCAAATACACTGATTTAGCTGAGATTTAACACAACTTTGGAATTCAACTTGGCAAAGCAAGAGGGGACATTGGAAAAGCCGTACCTTGCTAAGAGAGAAAGTAGCTTTCTATTCTGAAGCAGCTATATATGTGCAGTCATGGAAGGCCCAATCCACGAAAGAAATGAGCAGTCTGGTTTATGGGAAGAATCCAATGCAAGAAGGCATTTACATGTAGCTAAATCACTGATCTTGAGAGGTCGAGGAAGATAGAAACCTTATTTAATGACAAGGTAACAAAAACAGAAATAACACTTTTTAAATTATTTTTAAAATCTTACTTGTGATGCATACTAATGTCCCAGAGTTGTGTGGGCTTTTCTCCAGAAGTACAGATTCACAAAGGGTTATTTATTTATTTATGTATTTATTATACTTTAAGTTCTGGGATACATGTGCAGAATGTGCAGGTTTGTTACATAGGTATACACATGCCATGGTGGTTTGCTGCACCCGTCAACACATCATCTATGTTAGGTATTTCTCCTAATGCCATCACTCTCCCAGCCCCTCACCCCATAATAGGCCCCATTGTGTGATGTTCCCCTCCTTGTGTCCATGTGATCTCATTGTTCAGTTCCCACTTGTGAGTGAGAACGTGCGATATTTGGTTTTCTGTTCCTGTGTTAGTTTTCTTAGAATGATGGTTTCCAGCTTCATCCATGATTATTTTGAGAAAAGTTTAGAGTAAAACAAAGGATAGACCAAGGGCCTCTGTGGTCAGAGTTTGTGCTCTGAAAGGGGGTCCCTTTCTCCATGGTGCTAGGCAGTCACAGTGATACACAGACAAAACAGAAATGATCTCCCTGTTTTCTTCAACAAAGTTCCAATTACTCCCAGCATCTTCACAATGGGTGAGAATGAACCTCTGTTGAGTGCAACATGCTCCGTGGTTTGTGTTTCTTTACTTTTTTGTTTTGCTGCAAGGTTGCAGGCTCCTTTGTAGTCTACAAACACCTTGAGAGCAGGAATGGCCTTTATTCATCATTGTTCTTATTTCTTAGCTCAAGGCCTGGACACATAGCAGGCATTTAATAAAGTGAGTTCTGTTAACCTCATCTTTAAATGTTGATGTTGTTTTCTTTTCAGGAGAAAAACTTATTTAGGTCACACACATACACACATACCACATGCATTCACACTCCAGAAAAGTAAATCCAACACATACACACACACAAAGAACAACTGATGTAAAAAATAATAATGGTAAATTGAAGGCAATAAAACATTTATTTTTATACTAAAATTAAAAAATAAGATATGAAGAAAGCTGAGCATAAAAGATTGACATATACAGAAGCTACAATAAAACAGACCCACAAAGCATTATTTCATGTCTTCATGTATTGATTTTTTTTTCTCTAACATGGGGAATTGCCTCCCACTTTCTGTTGGCTGCTGATGGCTACATTTCCTTTTCTGAGAATCTCACATATTGACCATAGATATTGTTGTCACTAAATAAACCACAGGCACCATTAATCAAATAGGAATTAGTGAAAGGGAAAGAGGTATAGTGGGTTGAATAATTTTTCCCTAAATTTATACGCATCTGTGTCTTAGTTCATTTGAGCTGCTATAACAAAAATACCATAGACTAGGTAATTTATAAACAAAAGAAAATTTATTGCTCATAGTTCTGGAGACTGGGAAATGCAAGATCAAGATGACTTCCTATTCAGTGTTTGGTGGGGGTTTACTCACTGCTTCATAGATGGTGCCTTCTCGCTGTGTCCTCACATGGCAGAAAGGTTGACCAAGGTCCCTGAAGCCTCTTTTATAGGGTATTAATCCAATTCATGAGGAATCAGTGTTCATGGCTTAATCACCCCCCCCCCAAAAAAGGCCACATCTCTTAACACTCTCATATTGGGGATTAAGTTTCAACACATGGGCTGGGCATGGTGGCTCATGCCTGTAATCCCAGCACTTTGGGAGGCTGAGGCGGGTGAATCACCTGAGGTCAGGAGTTCGAGACCAGCCTGGCCAACATGGTGAAACCCTGTCTCTACTAAAAGTACTGGGCGTGGTGGCACGCACCTGTAATCCTAGCTACTAGGGAGGCTGAGGCAGGAGAACCACTTGAACCCAGGAGGCAGAGGTTGCAGTGAGCTGAGATGGTGCCACTGTACTACAGCCCAGGTAACAGAGCAAGACTCTGTCTCAAAAAAAAAAAAAAAAAAGTTTGAACATATGAATTTTGGGGGTACACAAACATTCAGAGCATTCCAACCTGGAACATCAGAATGTGACATTATTTGAAAAGAGAATCTTTGTAGATATATTTGGAACATAAAAAGGATTCTGGGATAAAACCATCCTGGATTTACAGTGCATACAAAAATCTAGTGTAATGACTGGTGTCTGTATGAGAAGAGGGAAAAATACAGAGACACAGGGTATAAGGCCATTTGTAACCTCTGGCAGAGATTGGAGTTATCCTGCCACAGACCAAGAAATGCAAAGGCCCAGAAGAAGATGAAAGAGGCAAGGAAGGATTGCAACCTTCCAAGGAAGGGTGTCCTGCTAACACCTTGATTTTGGACTTCTGACCTTCACAACAGTGAGAGAATACATTCTTGTTGTTTAAGCCACCCAGTTTGTGGTACTTTGTTACAGTGGCCTCAGGAAACTAATACAGGAGGTTTTTGTTTAGCATATTACAGGATATTGACTTGAGTAGGAACTCAGATTTCACAGAGAGATAGTTGGATGAGGTCTATGTATTAACACCACATTGAATATAAACTCTATAAGTGGGAAGCATTGTTTCCAGGAAGAGCAAATACCACATTCCAACCATACTGATGGTTGTTGAGTCAGGGCCCTCTTATTCTATGAGATTCCTGTTGAAACTACCTTATCAGCAACTGTCTGGCTGAGAGCAAGAATAATCTTTTGCCTTTTTTATACACAGATTTTATGTAGTTAATTAAATAAATGTTAATTTAAATTAATACAAATCATACTAAAGCAATTTCTAAAAATATATTTATCAGCCACTTTTTTTTCTAGGTCTTCAATAGAATAATGAAATCCATGAAAAATCCTCAGGTTTTCAGAGTTTCATCTTGATATCTTAGCATTCTGTCAAACTATAGGCTGAGGGAGAAACATTCTGCAGCTTCCCTTAGAAGACCTGCTTTGGATTCACCTTTCCACAGAGGCCTTTTTCAGGATTTCTGTGTCTAGATTTCTCCCTGGGAAAACCAGGGATAAAACCATCAGTCACATTACTTGCAGCCCAGGGAATGTTCAGCTGGCACACGTGACTAGACCAGTGGTAGAAGGCATGCAGGACTTAGGATTTCACGTTTCTTTATGTTTGACCTTTACATTTCTAACAAGAAAGGCATTGTTTATTAATGTCTTCATTTTACACAGGAAAAAAATGAAGATCGGGATAGTTAAGGCAGTAATTTTCCTGTGTTTTTCACTCTTTTGAGGAATGGGCTGGCCCCGGGAGATGGGATGCAGTGAGAAGGAAGAAAAGGCAGCCTAGCTTTTATCTCATCAAAGTCAAAAGTCTTATGGACACACCTTTGCAATACCTCCCCTGGAAGTGACTTAAGTGTTATGTATTTCCATATGCCCTTATTTTAGTAATTTTTCCATGGGAAAACAAACCCATGACTCAGTAAAACTTGACAAGGTAAATCGCCTAAAATTTCACAACAAAACTCCCCCTAAATGGTGGTGGGAAGCCACAGTTAGAAACAAATTTTGTCCTACTATTTTCCAACTAATTTTTAAAATAGTGGTAAAATACACATAACATAAAATTTACCATCTTAACCATTTTTAAGTGTGCAGTTCAATAGTGTTAAGTGAATTACATTGTTGTGTAATCAATGTCCAGAACTTTTCCATCTGTCACAACTGAAACTCTATCCCCATTAAACAACTCCTCATTTTCCCCTCTCCTCAGCTCCTGGCAACCATAATTCTACTTTCCATTTCTATGCATTTTATTACTTTAGACACTTCATGTAAGTGGACTCATAGTATTTGTCTTTTTGTGGCTTGCTTATTTTACTTAGCATGTCTGCAAGATGCATCCACATTGTAGTATTGTGTCAGAGTTTCATTCCCATTTAAGGTTGAATAATATATATATATATACACACATATATATACACATATATATATACACACATATATATATACATATATATACACACACATATATATATACATATATATATATATACAAATTTTGTTTCCATTCATCTGTAGATGAACACTTGGGTAGTTTCTAATCTTGACTATTGTAAGTAATGCTGCTATGAACATAGGTGTACACTCTACCTACTACTTTTAATCGCAATTTAAACCCTTCCATTTTGAGAAAAGTTGTAAAATAACAGAATATGTTTTATTTAGAAAATTAATCTTTTTTATTCTCAGATATGAGAACAACACAAAGTATTTTTCTTTGAAGTTCATAAAATGCCATTGCATAATTTATTTTTACATAAAAATACTTTCTGGGTTGAGCATGGTGACTCATACCTATAATCCCAACACTTTGGGAGGCTGAGGTGGGAAGATCACTTGAGGCCAAGAGTTCAAGACCAACCTGGGCAAGAAAGTGAGACCCTATCTCTACAAAAACTTTAAAAAATTAACCAGGCATAGTGGTGGATGCCTGTAGACCCAGCTACTCAGGAGGCAGAGGTGGGAGGATAGTTTGAGGCCAGGAGTTCAAGGCTGCAATGAGCTATAATTATGCCACTGCACTCCAGCCTGGGCAACGGAGTGAGAACTTGTCTCAGTAAGAAGAAAAAGAGAAGGAAGGAAGGAAGGAAGGAAAAAAAGAAAGAAAAAAGAGAAAGAGAAAAGAAAGAAAGAAAAAAGAAAAGAAAGAAAGAGGGAGGGAGAGAGGGTGGAAGGAAGGAAGGAGAGAAAGAAAGAGAGAAAGAAAAGAAAGAAAGAGAAACAAGAAAGAAAGAAAGAGATGAAATTTCAGAGTACATTGCTGCTTTGAATTGAGTTGTGCATTGGGAAGCATCAGTCTCCCAGGAAGGGACAGAGAGCTAATAAGGTAGCATGCATTCTCCCAAATCTGTCCCACCCAGGGAATAATGTGCTAGATTTTTCTGACATGCTTCTGGAGGGTGAGAATGCTAGAAGTCCCTCGCAGAATCATTTCCCATTACATCTCAGGAGTATTACATCTCAGGTGTATTACATCTCAGGAATGAAATTTTTCAATTAAGTCTTCCCCTTGTTTTTGTTGTGTTGTAACTACTTTAGGATGACTGTTCTACTTAGAGCTGGAATCTTAGTCCATTTAGGCTGTTACAGAAATTTTTGTTACAAAAATACCATAAACTGGGTAGGTTATAAACAACATAAATTTATTTCTTACAGTACTAGAGGCTTGGAAAGCTGAGATTAAGTCACTATCAGAATCGGTATCTGGTGAGGCCGTTTCCTGATTCACAGACAATGGCTGTCTTCTCGCTGTGTCTTCTCCTGCAATTGATTTCTCTTGCAGTGGATCTCTTGCATGTCTTTGATAAGAGCACTAATCTCATTCACCAATTCATGAATCACTAATCACTTATGAAAGGCTCCATCTCCTAATGCCATCATATTGGGAATTGGAATTTCAACATAGGAATTTTGGGGGAATATTAGTCTATTGTTGATGGTTTGATGACCTAATTCTCACGGTGGTTTTAACCCATGCTCCCTTTTAATAAACATAAAATGTTGTAAAATTATATACTTTTTCTCATAGACAACTCCCCCCCTTCCTCATACTTTATCCTCTTTAAAATCGCTGATATACTTAGAAGATGGTTTATTTTCTAGGCATTTCTGCAGACTGATTAGGTAGAGCTTTTATTTTTCTTTGGCCAAATATTATATATCTTTTCTTTTCTTTTTTTTTTTTTTTGAGATGGAGTTTCACTTTTGTTGCCCAGGCTGGAGTGCAACGGCCCAATTTCAGCTCACTGCAATCCACCTCTGGGGTTCAAGCAATTCTCCTGGCTCAGCCTCCTGAGTAGCTGGGAGTACAGGCATGCGCCACCATGACCCCATGACCGGCTAATTTTGTATTTTTAGTAGAGACGGGGTTTCTCCATGTTGGTCAGGCTGGTCTTGAACTCCTGACCTCAGGTGATCCACCTGCCTCAGCCTCCCAAAGTGCTGGGATTACAGGCGTGAGCCACCGTGCCCGGCCTTATATTTAATTTCAAGTATATGCATTCTACTTTGATCCTCCTAATTCTGATCCTCTCTCCATTACCTCCTCCCCAAAAACCTTCTAAGGATCATATCATTTTAATTAGGAAGTTATTTGGCTACATTCAAAATATGATTTTTCTTTATAAATATTGGACTAATAACTCCAATTTGTGCACATGACATCTGAAGAATGTTACAAACATGTGTGAACTCTGTAAGGCTCCCAGTCCAACTTTTTTTTTGAGATGGAGTTTTGCTCTTGTCGCCCAGGCTGGAGTGCAATGGTGTGATCTTGGCTCACTGCAACCTCCGCCTCCCGGATTCAAGTGATTCTCCTACCTCAGTCTCCTGAGTAGCTGGGATTACAGGCACTTGCCACCATGCCCAGCTAATTTTTGTATTTTTAGTAGAGACGGGGTTTCACCATGTTGGCCAGGCTTGTCTCAATCTCTTAACCTCATGATCTTCCTGCCTTGGCCTCCCAAAAAGTTCTGGGATTACAGATGTGAGCCACTACGCCCAGCCCCAGTCCAACTTTTATTTCATTTTCATCTTTCCTAATCCAGCCTTGTGTTGGAAGCTTCTTCAGATTAAACCAAGAAAACCTTAGGTCTTCATGTTCATATGGGGACTTTAATGTTGATATGGTGTTTGTACACTTTAAAATATTTCCACATATGTTAACCTTGTGGTGATTCTCTGAGGCATGACAGATACTATTTTCCTTGTTTCATAGAAGACAAAACTTGAATTACAGAGAGGTGAAGCGACCGCCCTGAGGGCTTCCCCAGCTAGTAAGTTCAGGATAGGCTGAGCTGGATTCCAGGTTCTCTGACTTCCAGTCTGGTATTCTTCCTGCTATTCCATGCTGTGTTTTCTGATTGAAAAATCGTAAGTCTTTGGTATTTCTCAGCTTGGTCAAATCTGTTTAAAGATCACTTAGCCCACTTTTGTCTGAGTCCATATGAACCAAGTGATCCTTTAATCTGTCTTACTGAGTAAATGCACCCTTCCTGAAGTAAGTGAGTGCTCTATGGAGTTAGGTGCTGAGCTGAGCTGCAGTCCTGGGTTATTTATTGCCGATTTGGCATCACCAACTCTCCTTTCTAAGGGTTCCTCTGTCATTCAGAAAAGTTGGGAGCTATATTTGCAGAACACCCTTCCCATATGCTTACAGGTTGGTTTACCAAGAAGTCCCTTCCCTTGCTGAAGATTTGGAAGGCTGAAACGAATGACAGGCTAAAGGGGGTTAGAGGCAGAAATGTGGACAGCCATGAGATTCTAAGAGGCTCCACCAGAAAGCCACTCCTTCATCACTGCAGACTGTGATGGTTGAAGAGAAATATCTAGAAGTTCAAGGACAATGGACAATGAACAGGAAACTGTTCAGCTGGGAGCTGAGCTGAGGTTGTCCACCGTGGCTTCGTTGACCTCAGCTTCCCCTAGTCTTCCAATGGTTGTATAGGCTTCTTGACATCTGCATTAAACCTTTTTAATTTGGATTATCTAGAGCAACCAGTTTTTCTTGACTAAACTCTGACTGATAGAATCATTCCCATGCTAAATGCTAACATTTTGATTATGACTTTTATTCTTATTGCTAAAGTATAATTTCAAAAGATATAATTAGGACACTGATGCAAATATAATATGAATATATGGCAAGGATTTTGTTCAACTCATTAGTTAGGTGGGGAAACAATTAGATATTAAGACCAGTTCAAACAATATTTGAGGAGCTAGGTATTTATAGACCATTTAATTTTAAAATGTTAAGATATTTGGGTTATATATAAAACTTGTTAATATCTTACAGAGCAATGCATAATAACATCTGGGGTTATATTTTCCACCAAATCATATGCCTTTCCATAGGACAAAAATCGACATGTTAAAGTAAAACTTCTGGGACCTTCAATAGATATTTTTTAAATTAGCATCATCATCATCATCATTTGCTATACACGTGATAGGTTATAGACACTACAGTAACATGTTCTCAAACATGTAATTGTCCTTTCAACAATTCTGTGAGGTGGATTTTGTCATCTCCATTTTAGAGATTTGGAAACTGAGCCCAGTGACCCCACCTGACCTCCTCAAGGTCATAGACTGAGTTAGAGCTGGGATTTAAATCCAGATTTGTCTCACACTGAGGCCTGTGATTTCCTCCTAGTTCACTATCACCTAATTAATTCAGATACTCCTCACTCTCTCTGTGTTAATTAATAAAATCAGCTTGGTGAATAACAAAGTTGAAAACTAAGCAAAGGAACATAACTGAATACAAAATGTTATTACAAAAGATTAACGGCTTTGAAAAGTAAAAGCAGTATGAACTATGCCATGTAAACCTTAGGGGGATAAGGGCCTTAGATTATTCAAAAGATAAATGTATTTGGAAATTTTTTTAAATTTTTAATTTTTTAAATTATACTTTAAGTTCTATGGTACATGTGCACAACATGCGGGTTTGTTACATAGGTATACATGTGCCATGTTGGTTTGCTGCACCCATTAACTTGTCATTTACCTTAGGTATTTCTCCTAATGCTATCCCTCCCCGCTCCCCCGACCCCACAACAGGCCCTATGGTGTGATGTTCCCTGCCCTGTGTCCAAATGTTCTCATTTGGAAAAATTTTAACAACTGAGATTAAAAATCCAAACTTGCCATTTCCACCAGATTACTTTTTCATGGTCTGTGATGTGCCAAGTATAAAGAATAGGAGTAATATAAATGCAGGCTCATGCTCTTGAGCAGGCCCCAACCAAGCAGAGTCTCTCAAACTTGAATAGAGCATGGAACCTACTTAGTAGAGGGAGTGAGGGAGACAGAGTTCCCAGACTCTGAGCCCACGCCCTCTCATCCAAAAGTTTAGAGAGCACAGCTTGCGAGATTCATGGTCAAAATAGGCCTGATCATTTTTGGTGCTAGAATAAGATAAATTGTGTCTTTCAGTTAATATTTTTCTATTTGCAACATTCTCACTTCATCCTCAGCCAGTGTAAAAATCAAAGTTTTATTGTAGATTAAAGAAAATAAATGAAAACATGGACAAAAAAGATAAATGAATTAGTATGAGTTGTGGTTAAGGGCATAGACTCTGGAGTCAGAATGTCTGTGTTCAAATCCTGACTCTACTGTGTCCTGTGAAACTTTGGGTTGGTCACTCAACCTGTCTGTGCCTCAGTGTTGTAAATGTCCAGTGGGTTTACCTTGGCCACTGCCTAGACAGAGCCAATTAATCAAGACGGGAATTGCAATAGAGAAAGAGTGAATTCACACAGAGCCAGCTGTACAGGAGACTGGAGATTCATTATTTCTCAAATCCATCTCCCAGAGCTTTCAGAGTTTTTAAGGATAATTTGGTGCATGGAGGAAGGCCAGTGAGTCCAGAGTGCTGATTGGTTAGGTCAGAGACAAAATCATAGGGAATTGAAGCTGTCCTCTTTCACTGAGTGCGTTCCTGGGTGGGGGCCACAAGATCAGATGAGCCAGTTTATCGATCTGAGTGTTTCAATAAACTGGGTACCAGCTGATCCATCAAGTGCAGGGTCTGCAAAATAACTCAAGCACTGACCTTAGGAGCAGTTTAGGGAGGATTAGAATCTTGTAGCCTCCAGCTGCATGACTCCTAAATGATAATTTCTAATTTTGTAGCTAATTTGTTAGTCTTACAAAGGCAGTCTAGTCCCCAGGCAAGAAGGAGGTTTGTTTTGAGAAAGGGTTGTTAACATCTTTGTTTTACACTATAAAGTAAGTTCCTCCCAAAGTTAGTTCACCCTACACCCAGGAATGAACAAGGACAGCTTGGAGGTTAAAAGCAGATGCAGTTGGTTAGGTCAGATCTCTTTCTCAGTTATAAGTTTGCAATAGCTGTTTCATTGCCTTCATCTATAAAAACAGGACTAATAAGAATTATACCTCCGTTCATCAACACCAACATCTTTGCCAGGACCAAGATAGACCCCAGCGCCTTGGTGCAAAAGCTGGAGCTGGACGTAAGGAGCGTCACTTCCATCAGGAGAGGTGCAGAGGCCAAGACCGTTTTGCCCAAGGAGAAAATGAAGCTGAGGCGTGAGCAATGGTTGCAGAAAATCGAAGCATAAAACTGGCTGAGCAGAAGCACAGGGAGGAGCGGAGGTAGAGGACCAGGGTGGTGGTGGGGGACCTGCACCTGCTCAGGGGTGCCCTACCTGAGCTGCTGGGGCTTGAGGCTGGCAGCCGGCGCCAAGCCTGCAGCAGGGAGAGCAACAAGCCCTGGCCCTCAGAGCTCAGCCGGATGAGCGCAGCCCAGAGACAGCAGCTTCTCGAGGAAGAAAGGACTCGTTTTCAGGAGCTGCTGGCCAGTCCGGCCTACAGAGCCAGCCCCCTGTTAGCCATCGGGCAGACGCTGGCCCGGCAGATGCAGCTGGAAGATGGCGGCCAGCTCTGACCAGGGCAGCGGGCATGCCACAACTCCTCGGGACACACGTGTGGTCCAAGTAGACAGCGCCGGCCCCTCAGAGACCATGGCCTGAGCCTGGTGGACGCCCTTCCCTCTGGTCGGTTGTGGGGCTCAATAAATGGCTCTGTGAACTTCCCCTGCACCCCCAGGGCCGTTCCCATGAGCTGCTCCCTGATTCACAGGGCTGGGCCCCCCCTGGGACAGCTGCCCCCGCTCTCCTCAGGACAACAAGCCACATCCCTCCACTGGGGGCCCCAGCCCCCACGCAGTCAGGGTGGACCGTGCACAGGGTTCGTGGGGACTGCAGTTGTGGAGGCCCCAAGTCCGTCCCTGAGCAGGCACTGGTGCCGCCAAGGTAGTCTCCTGGCTGTGTTGGGAAGGAATTGTGCCTGGGCGTGGCCCCAGCTGTGCCACCAGCCGCCCTGATTTGCTTCAGCCTCGGTTCCTGCTGCGACCCTGGTGGGATCCAGGAGCACTGAGGCCTGCAGGGGCTGGCGTGGGGGCTGGCTTGGGGCCCTCCCCACCTGGGTGTCTGTTTCCCTTCCAGTCTCCCCTGCCACCCTCAGTGACCAGGGACACAGATGGCCCTGGCAAGGCCCCCGGCCTGCTCCTTGCCTGTTGTCTGTACCCCCTGGGCTGCATCCCCCCTATCCCACCCATTGCCCTCACCCTACCCAGCTGCTCCAAACCCAGGCAGCCCACTGCCTTGCTCTTGGGACGGAGAGCAGAGGGTCCTTCTGCAGGGAGGAGACCCGGAGTGGGCCCAGCCCTGAAGTTCTTGCTGACCCGGAAGTGAGAGAGGTCCTCCTTTGTTGCTGGAAGCCCTGGGATTTGGGGGTTGGTTTTTGGACTGTGAATCAGTGACTGATCAGTTCTTGTTTTCAAGTTGTGGAAACCAAGGGGGTGGTGTGTCCCCAGGCCCCTGACGCCCAGCTTGGCTCCCCCTGCCCGAGCTCCCCCCGTCCCAGTGCTCTGCGGGGCCTCGCTGGCCCATGTCCTGCAGCAGAGCTGGGCAGGCTGGGTGTGGGGGTGCACCCCGCTGGGGGTGTCTGGGAAGTGCAGAGCAGGACCACTCTCAGCTCCCAGGAGGGGGCCCAGCACCCTGAGCCTTCCCAGGCTGCCTGGGATGGGGGTGGTCCCAGGGACTCCAGGGCCTCCTGGCTCCAGGGCATGTGGGTGGCCCCTGTGCACAGCCCCTCTTGTTGTGAGCCCCCATGATCCGACCTCCCCTGGCCCTGCTGCCTGCTCAGGGTTCATAGCCCCAGCAGCCCCGCCAAGGCTGCCTGGAGAGTGGGTGGCCGAGGCGAGTTGGAGCCTGTGTCCCTTCTGTTCAGTGTCCTGGCCCTTTCCTGACACGAGCAGACATGGCATCCACAGAGACAGCCTGGACATCCTCCAAGGCCCCAGCCGATGGGACAGACAGGCGTACAGGAGCCACAGGCAGCAGATCCCATGCTCTCTCAGCCAGGGCCAGCTTGGCTGCCCAGCCCCAGCTCCTTAGAAAACGGGCTTCTGGCTTCAGAGGAGCTGGTCACAAACCAATGCTTGCGACAAAACCATTTTTGTGGTAGAGCGAGTGTTGGGAACAACGTCTGTGGGATGCACACAGCGAAGTGTGGTGGGGGTGTGGACGGGGGCGGCTTCCACTTTCTCCAGCATCCTAATCCCACGGTCTGGGTTTCTTGTGAAAAACCTGGCCGGGTGCAGTGGTGCACACCTGTAATCCCAGCACTTTGGGAGGCCAAGGCAGGCATATCACTTGAGGCCAGGAGTTCAAGACCAGCCAACATAGTGAGACCCCATCTTGACGAAAAAATACAAAAATTAGCCAGGCGTGGTGGTGTGTGCCTGTACTCCTAGCTACTGGGGAGGCTGAGGTGGGAGGATTGCTTGAGCGTAGGAGGCCATGGCTATAGTGAGCCAAGATTGCGCCATGGCACTCCAGCCTGGGTGACAGAGTGATCCTGTCTCTAAAAAATAAAAATTTAAAAACGCAAAAAAAAAAAAAAAAAAAAGAATTATACCTCATATATTTCTATGAGAATGAAATGAGCTAAGAGTCATAAAATGTTTGAAAAACTAGCTGGCTTAAATAAGTATTCTTACTTTTTAAATATCTGTTAATGAAGTATTAGTCAGCTTTTTTTTTTTTTTTTTTTGGTAATAAGCTTGGGTGTTGACCCTAAGGAATCTTTTGCACTTAAGGTAGAGTTTGCCTATAAAAATCCAGCCTGTACATTTTGAGAAAAGGGATATCACACACTTGATTAGCTCTATGTGGTCTTTGTATCAGAAATTAAACACCAGCTGTTGTAAGAGATAAAGCCTGACATCTCAGTGGCTTAACAAAAAGAGATGTTTATTTTTCATAATGTAAAATTCAATCTGCAACAAGGATTAGGGCGAGAGTGGGATCTATGGTTGTATTAGTCTGCTTAGGCTGCCATAACAAAATACCATAGACTGTTTGGCTTAAAAAACAAAGCATTTTTAAATTGCAGTTCTGGAGGCTAGAAATTCAAGATTAAGATGCTGTCAGGGTTGATGTCTAGTGAGGGCTCTTTTCCTCGCTATCAGGGGAACCAGCACCCAATATTTCAACATAGGTTCTTTCTATTTTCCCTAAGTGTCGGCTGGTCTGTGAAATAAAGAGAAAGAATACAAAGAGAGAAATTTTACAGCTGGGCCCCTGGGGGTGTCATCACATATTGGTAGGACTGTGATGGCAACCATGAGCCACAAAACCAGCAAGTTTTTATTAGAGATTTTAAAAGGGGAGTGGGTGTACAAACAGAGAGTAGGTCACAGGGATCACATGCTTCAAAGGGCAATACATATCACAAGGCGAAGGCAAAATTAGAATTACTGATGAAGGTCTATGTCCCACTGTGCATGCATTGTCTTGATAAACATCTTAGCAGGAAACGGGGTTCGAGAGCAGACAACCGGTCTGACTAGAATTTACCAGGCTGGAATTTTCGAATCCTAGTAAGCCCGAGGGTACTGCAGGAGACCAGGGTGTATTTCAGTCCTTATTTCAACTGCATAAGACAGACACTCCCAGAGCAGCCATCTACAGACCTACCTCCAGGAATGCATTCCTTCCCAAGGGTTATCAATTATTAATATTCCTTTCTGGAAAAAGAATTCAGCGATATTTCTCCTACTCACACATCTGTCTATAGGATCTCTGCAAGAAGAAAAATATGGCTCTATTCTGCCCGACCCTGCAGGCAGTCAGATCTTATGGTTGTCTTCCCTTGTTCCCTGAAAATCTGTTACTCTGTTCTTTTTCACGGTGCACTGATTTCGTATTGTTCAAACACGCATATTTTACAATCAGTTTATACAATAGTGGTCCTGAGGTGATGTACATTCTCAGCTTACAAAGATAACAGGATTAAGAGATTAAAGACAGGCATAAGAAACTATAAGAATATTGATTGGGGAAGTGATAAATGTCCATGAAATCTTCACAATTTATGTTCAGAGATTGCAGTAAAGACAGGTGTAAGAAATTATAAAAGTATTAATTTGGGGAACTGATAAATGTCCATGAAATCTTCACAATTTATGTTTTTCTGCCTTGGCTGCAGCTGGTCCCTCCATTTGGGGTCCCTGACTTCCCGCAACACCTAGCTCATAGATGGCTTCCTTCTCACTATGCCCTCACATCTTCTTGCCTCTGTGCTCTCAATGCTGGGCAGGGGGAGAGACAGCATGCTCTGGTCTTTCTTCTACTTATAAGGAGAAGAGGAGAGAAGGGTCTACATAGTCTTTCAGAGATTGAGGCTGAAAGGGGATCCACCATTTTCAGCATGGAGCTTCTGGGATCTCCCTGAGTGTCAATATTCAGTAGCAAGTGAAGAGAAAGAATTGTACACAGGAGGGTAAGTGGCTGAGGTCAGTAATCACTTCTTCCCACTTCCCACAGGCTGAATGCAGTTGCATGCCACCTAACTGCAAGGGAGACTGGGAAACACTGCCTACAGTGTGGAAAGAAATAAATCTTGTGAATAACTAGCTATTGAATAGTTCTGTTGAATCTTCCTCACAGTCCTTGGACCTCCTAGACATAAGGGGAAAAAAAGTGCACCTTTTCTTAACTCTTCCAGAGTGTTCTCTAGTTCATGCTACTTCAAGTTCTTTCCCCAAACTTTTCTCACCTATGTTTTCCTATAGGGCTATCTGACTCAGGAAGTTCATGGGCAATGTGTTCCTATAAAGAAGAAGGAGTGTAGGGCCACCTTCAGCTTATGTTTTAGCTCTAGAGGATGAGGGAAGAGCCAACGTGTGTCAGTTTGAGGATGGATGTACAGTGAGTAGTGAGGGGCTTTTTCCACCTTGAATGCATGAGAGCTCTTGAGCCCCTCCCACTGCACATTCAGAGTCACCAGATCTGTGCATGATATCTCTGCTTATACAAGAAAAGAGTCCCTGTGATTGCTCCATATTTTCTGTCATGGTAAGAATGAAGAGCAAGAGAGCTAGGATACGGCCCTAGAAAAAGGCAATGGCAAAGCTCAAATAAATGCCTTTCACCCCTACCACTATCTTTCCAGAAAACCCCATGTAAACCTTGAGCACACTGCAAAGTCATTGGACAGGTTTCTCTCCAGCAAGAAAGCCCCATGCCCCCTGCCAGTTCACTGGGGCCTCTCAGGCACCATTCTCAACATGAGCTATTGGTTGGGTCTGGTATGTAGGGGAGCTGCCAGTGCCACTGAAGTCACATGATAATTGTGGTCTCCTGGCCAGGAAGCAGCTGATCTAGCTTGGGGACAGGGCGGGCAGGATGTGCCATTGATTCCCTTGTGAGAAATTCCTAAGAACCTACTCTCCATCTGCAGTTAATTCTCCCAGGAGTATTAAGAGATTTTTTTTTCTCTTCTCTAAAGGGAACAAATAAAGGCCCAATTATTTTTCCAGCAGTCTGAGTTTAGAGTCTACAAATTCTAATTTTTTGTTTCCTGGAAACAGTAAAATTCCATTGCCATTTGTTTTCTTCTTTAAAATCCCCTTTACTGCACTTTCAAAGTAAGCTTTCCTCATAGCCCTGAAGAGCCTTTGTCTTTAGGTTGTCAGTAAAAACAAGTTGCCCCCTTTGACTCAGTTGGTTGAGATATAGTGTACTGAAATGCACCCAGCAGGCCATTGCCAAAGTTGTGGTTTTTCAATTTATGTTTGAGACAAAAGAGTCCAAGGAGAATTCCACTTTTGTAGGTTGCATAAGAGCCGACAAACAAAGCTGAACTGGATAAGAGTATAAAGAAAGTAAGAGAAGCAAAATGTGTGATAGAGGCCACAGATACTGCCATAGACAGTGACATGGTGACAAGGTGAAAAGGGGCTGCAAATTTACTAACTGGCTCCGTCCTTACTGAGAGCTCTGCACCATATCTCCTCCACACAGGTGCAGATTTTGCTTTTAGTTTTACAAAGATTAGAGCAAGAAAGAAGCTGCTTTTAAAACAAGAAAAAAAATCACTTTCAGTGCACCATGTCGTATAATATTATATCCTATTGTACCCTGCTGTGGTTTAGGCATCACTGTATTCTCTCATTGTTTCATGTATATATTAAGAGCTAAATAAATGTCTGTTTCATTGAATGTAAGAGCTAAATGTCTGTTTCATCGAATAGTTCAGCTCTGCTCTCACCTCTTCTAATTAAACCAGCACCACATGCCACTTGCTACCTCCTGAACAATTACTACTTTTGTGTTTCTTCATTTATCCAACAAACAGCTCCAAAGATGGAACATTCAACTCTAACATAAATCCTGTTGCTTCCAGGGGCTCTGCGCCCATCCCCTTGTTATGCTACACTGACATTTAGACCTACTAGAAGGTAACTGTTTTTCATTTATGTGTCCTTACAGGTCCCAATAAGAGTCCCTGAAGAAAATAGGTACATTGCATACCCAACATCAATTACATTTATCTTCCTTCATATGCAAAGCATCGCATGTTTCCACATTCAAGAAACAAACTCATGAGTCATTATGGGAACACCATGACTTTTAGATTCAGACTGATCTATATTCAAATGTGGAACTGATTCCACATTACATGTCTAGCTGTAAAACTGGGAGTAATGTATGTATATGACCTTTGTAGATCTGTTTTTTTCATCAGAATAATAGCAATACTTACCTTGCAGGTTTGTTCTGAGAATTCAATGAGATGACACACATGCAGTGGGGCTGCAAATGTACTGATGTTAGAGTCAAAATGTGGGAAAAACAGGGGCCTTTTAGTGTTTTATATGCAGACTAGTCTTTGTAGACTTGCACCCCCATTAATAGTGGAGGCAGTCGTGCGATCTTGGTTTGATCTAGTAATTGACATGTCATTTAGTTAACACAATCTGTTTTAGATGCTTTTCAGACTTTCAGATTCTCTCTCCTACTCCTGAACTTCCCTGGAATGACACCAAGTTGTATGAGGGGTTTACTGTGTCCTTGTGATAGTGGAGAGAAAAAAAATTCAGATCATGTGGAATCTTTAGATGCCCTCTATGCCCAGCTGTGGACAGGCTGGTCCACCTCTCCTTGTCTGAGGATTGCTGAGCTCTGTCTAGCTCTGCCTATCCTTTTGGAGTGAAGCTTTGGCTTCCTGGAGTCCAAGGTTTCAGGCATTTGTGTGTATTCAAGTCCACCCCCACTTTATCCTATCCACTCTGACCCCAAGCTTCTGACAGTTGCCCACTCCTTTCTCAACACTTCCACATCCCTTCTGGAGCATTTGGGAAACCTTAAATCCCTGTCATAACAAGTGCAGACAATGGAGAGAGCCAGGGCTTCATCGTGGACTCACCATCTGAACCCATTCTGCAGTCTTCCCACAGAATTGCTCTGGAGCCATGATGGATCTGGCATCCCGCTGAAGGCACAAGTTGTTTTAGGGGCCTGCAGACTCTGCCTTGGAAAATAATCTACTCCTCTGATATTAGTGTATTGCCCCATACTTCTATGTTCCTAAAAGACTTTTGCATTTGATGTATGATTCTTATGTGGGAATAGGAAACTTTTTGTTCTACTTTTTTTTTCTGCCTCCATTATCTGACAGGATGGGAAGGGGTAAGCTTTCCTGTTACTTTCCCTTCCTGTCTGAATGCAACTGTCCTATATCATTTGCTCCTCATTCCTCTAAGATTTCAGTCTCAAAGTTCAGCCCAAATGATGAAATTGGCTGTATCTTGGTTTATTCTGGCTACTACAACAAACTACCATAGACTGGGTAGCTTATAAAAAACAGAAACGTATTTCTAACCGTTCTCAAGTCTGGGAAGTCTAAGATGAAGGCACCAGCAAATTCCATGTCTGCTGAGGCCTGTTTTCTGGTTCATAGATGGTGCTTTCTCACTGTGTCCTCACATTGGTGGAAGAGGCGAGGGCTTTTCCTTGAGTGCCTCATAAGGGCACTAATCCCATTCAAGTGGATCTGCCTCCATGACCTAATCACCTCCCTAAGTCTTCACCCTCTGATACCATCACCTTAGGAGTTAAAATTTCAATATACAAATTCTGAGAAGGCAGAAACAGTCAGACCCTAGCAGGGTGCAAGGACAGAAATCAGCCCAACCATAAGAAAACTTAGAAAATATATCTAAAACTTTATCCCTGTTATAGATGGAAAACACTTGGTGCAGAGCCTGGAATCTTCTATGAACTTGGATAGGTGAATAACACTGTACTACATGGTGATAGCTGTGAAAGATCCAAGTGTTACATTTAGAACTGACAAATTCAACATATTTTGTCAGACAAGCATTGGGTTCATTCTGTCCATTCCACAGTCTATTGGCTGAACTCTGCTAAACCTATGTGATTAAATAAAGACATCTGTAAAAGTCTTAATGATGGTCACACTACAAAGCTCTTTGAGTAACTAATCCCAATGTTAGCCAGCAATGAGTCTTAGGGAAGTTCTTCACATTGACCTGGATTCCAAATACCTAATAAAAAAGAGCAAGTGTCAAACTCAGAGTGTGTGTCTCTCTCTTCCTGTTTATTTGTGAACGGCTTTTAGTGAATAGGAAAAGAACAAAAAGTATAAATGCAGCTTGTCCACCACAACAATGTGCTTTTTCAACTTTTAGCTAAGACATAAAAAGTTATAATTTCACTACTTTTTATATAAACATAACTGCATATTTTCACAGCTTTGCTTTAAGACTTAAGCTCCTCCAGCTGATCATAAATTGCCAGGAAATGTCTGGCCAGTCTATCACAGTGTCTTAATTAAGCAAAGGCATAGAAATTATATGGGGGCCTTGGCCCATGGGACTCACCAGGTGTAATGAATTCTGAAGAAGCAGTAGACACAGATTTCCCAGGGCGTGCTAATAATAAATACTAGTGGAAGGACAACAGAAATAAAAAAAGTTTTTTCTCTTTTCTACCAATCTCTTCCTTTTGAAAAAGATAGCAACAAAGATAGCTTAAAGATAGATCTTTAAGCCTCAATTTTGATGCCATTTCTTTCTAGAGAATTTTTGGTTTCTCCTTTCCACACTCCATTATAGGCTGTGCTAAGGGACCCTCCTCTGCACTCCTATTGGTAAACAACATTATTATTGCATTATTCACACCTGCCATAATTGTCTTGTTTATATATTTGCCTCCCCCAGTAAGTCTGTGGCCTTGCCTTGTGTTTCCAATAATTCACTCCTCAGAGGGCTTTCCCAGGGGGCTGGGGGCAGAGAGGGGCCCACTGATAAACAGCAGATGCCCAGTAGGCCTGAGGCATGTCTGACACATGGATGATGAAGGAGATGGGGAAAAAGGAGCAGCAGCTCCCGGGATGATATAGTTAAGAGCCCAAGGAGGTGCATTGCTTTAAAATTACTGATCATAAGAAACAGTTCCTGCAAATGGTGTGGGGCATGCACCCTTCTGTCCATGCCAATTCAGTTGGTAAACACCAGAAACATAATTCTCATTGGGTACTTGAAGCTCAGAAATGTCAAGAGTAAAAGGAATGGTGCAGTTGGAATTCCTGTGCAATTTGAAGCTCTCACTTGAAAATGAGAGTGGGACAAGGAACCAGGAGTGAACAGACCAGGGGATCAAGCAGGAATAATATATGGTTCAATACTTGTCCACAGTAAGAGAGATGAAATATTCACTGCTTTAGAAAAACTGAAGTTCTCACCTTTCTGAGGTCATGGCCTTCCAAGAAGAGATATTTTAGTTGCAATAAATGAGCTCTTTCTACATGAGGCTGAGGGTTTGGCTTCCTTAATTCTGCAAAAAAAAAAAATAATAATAATAAAAAGAGAGAGTGAGAGAAATAAAACGCACCCACTGATGTTCAAAGAGGAAGAGCAAAAGCCTGAACTTGCCATGTCAATGACTAACTACAGAGTTATTCATTGGAATAAGATACATAGGATTTGCATCCCAAGAGAGGGCACTGATCCTGTTTGAGAATGATCATTTGGTTAAGAATTGTTTAATTTCCTTCCTTTTTAGGATTTGAAACAACAAAGTCTATTAAGCAAAAAGTGGTAAGAGAGCACAAGATGCAGGAGACTTTCTCTGTCCCAAAAGACCTTACAGACTTGTTGAGAAGATTGTATGAATAGGTGAAAATCACCAAACAATGGCATATGTGCTTGGCACAGAGTAGGCAATTGGTTAATATCTGTATGGATTGCTGCTTAGCTAATGAATTCTGTGGTGTATTTACTAGCCTTAAGTACATAATGTTGACTAAACTATGCTCCGCCCTGACAAACCATGAGGCCTGCTCTTCGCACCGCTCCCACCTCGGGCCTGTGCAATGAATCCCTGATCTCCCTGTCCTTAGGAGTCACTGCCCTTTGGTCTTGTGAGGCCTTTCAGACCACAACCCTCCTGTCCTAACCTTCTTCCCTAACCTTCTCACTTAATTGCCGCAATTTTTGTTTGTTTGCCAAAGGAAACGAATCTGTGTGACCGTGAAAGTAAGAAGTAATATGAAGTAATATAAACAAGTGGCATAAAGTGTTGTGATGATTTTGTATTGAGATGAGAAGTTGATCAACTCGAACACAGAAGGAAGGTAGTGCCCTTAGAGTCAGAAGTATAAATTGATGATCCAGGTCTGTCTCTTCGAAGTGTGCACCCTTGAGCAACTTACCAATTCACAAAACCCAAGTTTCCTCATGTTTTCAGAGAAGGGATCCCAGCTGTGGCACAGGCTTTGTTGGGCCAGTGGGGTGAGCGCAGCTGGAGTGGACAGCCTTAAGTCCATTTTGCATGAACAATGGCTTGTTTGAATAGAAATGGTGGTAGGTCTTTTACTGGTGGTGAGAGAGGGCAATAACAAGTAGAATGTAGGTGACAGTCAATCAATTATTTCAACTCATTGGTGACAGTCTTTTGGGAAATGCAGATTACATACTGTCAGGCCTCTGAGCCCAAGCTAAGCCATCATATCCTCTGTGACCTGCACTATACATCCAGATGGCCTGAAGCAACTGAAGAGACACAAAAGAAGTGAAAATAGCCTTAACTGATGATATTCCACCATTGTGATTTGTTTCTGCTCCACCTTAACTGATCCCAAAACCTATAAGAACTAATGATGATCCCACCACCCTTTGCTGACTCCTTTTTTGGACTCAGCCTGCCTGCACCCAGGTGAAATAAACAGCCTTGTTGCTCACACAAAGCCTGTTTGGTGGTCTCTTCACATGGACACGCATGACAAAGAGAAATCGTTCCAGCCTTAGAACTGTGCCTTTCTCTGAGGAGGGAGCCACAAAGTGTTAAGGAGGGCCAGGCAACAGGAACCTAGGTGAGAAGTTAACACTCCCAGACCTAAGCAATCTAATCCCAATAGCGTTCCGGGAGAGAAGAGCACTAAATACTTCCTCAGCAGAGAACAACCGAGGGTCTCCAATGCCTTTTCCATCTCAGGCAGCCAAGTCTCTGCTTCTGACTCCACTGAAGAGACTGGAGGGGGCATCAAAGAAGAGGAGCTCCAGTCATAAAATCAGAAATGCATGAAACATTTGGTTGCAGGATGAGAAAGACACATAAAAATTCTTGTTAGCATGCACGTTACCTTTAATGAATATTGATCTCTACCATTACACATGCTTATTAGCATGCATATTGGAGTAAAACAAATTGGCAGCCACCAGTTTTCAGGAGAGATCCTGAAAAGTTTCAATTAAGCTAAACACGGCAAGGGAAATAAATGTACATGCATTACTACTAATTTAGTGTGAGAAAAGTCATCAATTGCCTATATTTGGTGTTTATTTTTGCAGTTAAATTTCCTTAATAGAAAGGTATTTGTAGGAGCTTTTATACGAATATTTCTGACCTTTGTCTTCATTCTATTTTCCCCCTTAAGGTCTTCATTTCCTCAAAAGTGAATTCTCTCACCACAGGAGTTTTCCAGATCCTTTCTTACTTCCCTGTATTAGCCAGCCACTTACACTGAAATAATGATATGGAAGGACAGAAAAAGATGGGAGAACCCATTTTCCTTTCAGCCCTTCCTTACTCATCTGTAAGCCAAAGGCAGAAAGCACTGATAGGATGTGCTGATATCAAGAAGTGAAAAAAGACAAAACAGTGGAGCTAATTCAGTGCTAGGTTTCCACTGTTCTGGTTAGAACAAAATACATATGTATCCATGAACTAACAAATACGATTTGTGAAGTTTTAGTGATTCTGCACACATGTTAAATGTGTTAAATTAAATATTTAATTTAAAATGGGCATTGTACACTTGATTTTCAATCTAAGATATTCTATCACTAGTTTATTACTTTGGGCAAGTTATCTAAAAATCTGTGATCCTGTATTCTATCTTTAAAATGAAAGTAATAATATTTACTTTCCAGTGTTGCAGTGTGAATAACTGAGATACACTTAAGTACTAGTTATTAATCTCAACAATCATTCATTTGGTTTCTGATATATGCCAGAGCATTTGAAATTCAAAATTCAAAATAAAATATGGTTTCTGATCTCAAGAAATTCACCATTCAATGGAAGAGACAAGATTATATGCATATAAATAGAATGAGATTTAGAAGTGCCAATAGAGGTAGGTACAAAATGCTGGGGAATATAGAAAAGCATCATTCTGGGGGATGGGTGAGATTTCTCCAGGTAGACAAGATGGTTAGTTGTTCCCATCACAGGAAGGGCGGTGAAAAGACATGATGTGGTGCAGCAGTGTGACTCACTGAACGGCCAAGAGGAGGTGGAAGAGGCAACCAGGGCCTGATCACATTCACCTGTTAAGAAATTTGAATTTCTATTGCAGTTTGTCTCTTAAATATGATCTTTCTCTGATCCACCATGATCAACTGGTTCATAAAATAAGAACTTTGAATAACCCAACTGAATTTTCCCTGTGGACAGATTTTCCAGATATTTAAACAATGGGTGTTTGAGCATAAAGTAGCTGGTATCCTTTGTATTGTCATTAACCCTAACACAGAAATTCACAAGGAATAACAACATCCAGGATTTTCTGTGCAGGCTATTTATAGACCAAAGCTGGAGCAGTTATAGGAGTTCTGTTATTCACCCAGGATGACATCCCAATTCATTCATTCACTCATCCTGTAAAGGTTGCCTGGCCCTGCTCAGGCTGCAGGGTGGGGCTTACATGCCCCCACCTCCAGATGTCGAGCTGCTTCATAATCACCAAGCAGTGGCACCTCACTCCGTCCCATTAGAGAGTAGCGTGCAGCCCACTTGTTGGGCATGTTGATGCATGCTTGGGAAGGAAAACATAATTCACTTTTGCCAGTGATAGAAATGTTAACACTTACTTGAAATAGCTGATAATCTGACACAAGAGAGCTAAAGGATTACTGTATTTTATGTGGCCAACAAGAAAAGCTGTTTAAAAGCCATATTAAAAAGACTTAATGTATGGTGACTGAGCATTGCTTTAATGTATTGTGTGTCATCAACTATTAGAATGATTTTCCCCTCTTATATTGCCGTAGATTTTTGCCTCTTTTCTCTGGGAAGAGATAATAGAAAGCAGCATCCATTCAACAGAGGCTTTCCAAACAAACATTCATTCAATAAGTATTTCTTGAGCACCTACTGTGTGCCAGTCACCACATTAGGCATTTAGGATTCAAGGTCTCAGACCTCTCAACAGGGACTTTTTTGGAAAGAATTGATAGGGGAAGACAGTAGACAAAATATATTGAAAAATCATGTTTGGGATTTAGTTGATACATGAAATAATCTTATTTAACTCTCATTTACTAGATGAGCAAACTGAGGCCTAGAAAACCAAGTGATTTGTGGCTAATCAGTGGGAAACCCTGGCCTGGATCCATGATCTTTTGCTTCTCTTTTTGATGCTGGAGGACAATCTCCTGCAGTCACAAGAAAGAACTATGAAAGGATGCGTTTGCAGCAGGGCAAGAGGCCCAGTAAAGCAAAATCCCATGGGGCTGCAGAGTCCCTCAGCATCCACAGGGAGCACTCGAGTCCATGACGAAGATGCCTTCAGTTCTGTCCACACTAGGCAAGAACAGGCTGCTTCACCCTCTCGCACTGGAGGGCTGCCCTCTTTCTGTTGGTTTCTCCTGGCCCAGTGCCCTTCCTTGCTATCCAGGGCACTTTCAGCACAGAAGACATCATCAGGACATAGCTACATTCCCCCACCCCCACCCTCACCGGTCAGCGAAATTAGCTCTTTCTACAGGTGAAATAATCATGTCTAAAGCCAAACACCTTTCTTAATTTCTTCCTCCTTTTCTCTCTCTCTGTCTCTCTTTCTTTCTTTCTCTTCCTTACCTTTTAGCATGCACCTCATATTCAAGGTACCAGGTACCATTACTCCTTCTCAGGACTTGGAGCTCCCTATCTCCCTGAGATCCTGTGATCCAAAAGCAACATGACCCCATTCTCAGATAAGACAGCAAAACTTCTCCCCAAACCCTTGGGATCCTTACCCCCGCCAATGGCAGGCTTGTGTGTTCCTTCGCCAAAAGATTACTATTGCAGGGGTCGAAACCGAAAAGGGAGCCCAGAAACTAAGGCAAATGGTTAGGGGCTCCCCCTTCTGCCTGCTCTAATTTCTAGGTGAGTGTGGCCCACTTTGGTAACAACAAGGAGCAGGAAGCAATTGACGTGGTTAATGCATTGAGCCACCTCAAATCAGGGTTCTTTCATACAGAGGTGATCACAAGGAGTGGCCACACAGGTTAAGCCATGTGGATCTACAGACACCTCATTTACTTTTACTACAATGTCAGAAATTCCTGAGATTATGGGCTCAGTAAATTGATCTAAATAATTCAAGGCTATTATTCCATAATTCTATTCTTTACCTGCTGCATGAACTAAATTCTTCTTTTCATCCTCCCCTAAATTGGACCTAAATATCCCCTAAATTGGACATTAAAAACCATGTGATTTTCCACCCCTAATTTTTGTTTGCTGCATTTACAAAGGCATTCTTTGTTGTAATTTCACTGACATAAGGAGTTTCACTACCTCCACCACTCCATGTATCTGGCACAGCTTCCTTTTGGTTCAGCTTTGCCCTTGGTTCAGCTTTGCCCTTGGCTCACCTCACTCTTGAGGTCCCAAAAAGGCAAACACACTCATGTCTCCCACTCATTGCCTTGTCTGTCGCACTCACTGCCTCACATAAATTCACTAACTTAGCATATCATGTTTCTATAAAACAAATTAATACTTTTCCCTCCTCCAACAAAAGAGGTTTACTTCTAATCAATCTTAAGAAACACTACTAATCTTAACACTATTAGTAATACTAATAAAATCTCTATCATTTATGATGTACTTACCATGGGCCAGGCTTGGGCTAAATGCTTTATATGTATTACCATGGTTAATTCTCACAATAATCCAATGCGGTAGGTATTATTTTTATTATTTTTATTTCACAAATGGGGGTCAATGAGGTTGGGTAAATTATCCAAAGTTATTCCAGTTATAATTATTTATGCCAATCTTCAAATCTAGGTCCTTGTGACTCAAAGCCAACTGATTTATTAGTCCCTCCTAGCTCAACCTCTAATTTGTTCTCCTGGAGTACTGCAGAGAAGTCAAAACACAATTCTGAATGACGAGCCCTGGTCATTAACCCTGATTCTCAGAAGTTGTCATCTTCCGGATTCTGCAGTCTCTGTGCCTTTGCAGCCTGCCTTCCTGGGAAAGGGAAGATTTAGTTCTCAGAATTTTTGTTCCAATTAAGTAAAGCCATGGTTGTGTCTTTTAGAAACTGAAAAACAAAACAAAATTCTATCTATGGTAGTTGGATGAACCAGCTAAATTGAAGGTACATTTTGTCCTGAAAAGAGAGGGTGGAGTTGGTGTTAGAAGACTTTCATTCATTTACCAGATCCACCATTGAGTATTTTTGTGATCTTAATCTTTCTGACTTCAGTTTCCTCCTCTGTGGAAGGGGAGAATATCACCCTTCTTCCAGAATCCTTGGGAGGATTCAAGAAGCTCCTGCTTGAGAAGGCTCTGGGCACAGTGCCTGGCATGTCATCTGCCGATGTTCTTGTGGGCTGTGTTTGAGTCTTAATTTATTTGAATTTCCCTGAGATATCTATGTAGGAGCAAGTAAAATCTGAAATCAGATCCTGATCTCTTTACATGTTCTTCCTTAGGCTTCATTAGTTAATAAAATGTTACATTTATCAGCATTCTTTTCACCCCTACATCTGTATTACATGCATATCACAAAGTATGTGGGAAAAAAATGTTTCCCTTCCTTATCCTTTGGGTCTTCTCCTTCAATTAACCTCTGTTTCAAAATACTGGAAGCTAAATGTGAATAAAAAGTACAAAGTTTGCCAAACTAGAACTCAGATCAGTGTTCAGGAACCAAAATCTTGCTTTATTGATACCTACAGAAAATTCCTGGGATATTCACAGCTATTCTCAGTGCTTGCTACATCACAGAAATGCCTGTGATCCTCTGACCTTTTGATCAATTGCTCGCCTATTATCTAACATCTTCTGCTAAGTGAAGAGCAGGGTATTCCTAAGAGTAGGTGTTAATTATTATTATTATTATTTTGAGACAGAGTCTGGCTCTGTCGCCCAGGCTGGAGTGCAGTGGCGCGATCTCGGCTCACTACAAGTTCCGACTCCCTGGTTCACGCCATTCTCCTGCCTCAGCCTCCCGAGTAGCTAGGACTACAGGCGCCTGCCACCATGCCCGGCTAATTTTTTGTATTTTTAGTAGAGAAGGGGTTTCACCATGTCAGCCAGGATGGTCTCGATCTCCTGACCTTGTGATCCGCCCGCCTTGGCCTCCCAAAGTGCTGGGATTACTGGCATGAGCCACCGCACCCGGCCAGGGTGTTAATTATTAATATGTATTAATACATTGCATTACCCTTTCATTGGAGTGTTTAAAAGTGGGGGCGGGGGAGTTGTTGCTTTAAGGGGAGTTACACTTATTTTTTTTTTTTGTCTTTTTTTTTTTTTTCTTTTTTCTGGAGAACGAGGTCTCGCTATATTGCCCAGGCAGGTCTCGAACTCCTGGGCTCAAGCTATCCTCCCGCCTCTTGCCTCCCTGAGAGCTGGGATTACAGGCGTGAGCCACCGTGCCCGGCCAGGCTTTTGGATCTAGTCAAGTTTTATGAATTGTTGTCCATTTGAATAAGCATGGCATTTTTCAATAAATCATTGCAGCCTGGATGAGTTTACCCCATGCACCCTCCAGTCAATTGCCCAGGAAAGAGAAATGCCTGAGTGGAGATATAATGTTTTTCTTCATTTCAAATATATTCCATTTATTTTTTCTAAAAACAGCACTCAAGTTTTGCTGGAAGTTCTGCCGAGCTCAGCCCATCCATGTGGATCAATTAAACAAGTTGATTCTTCCTCTGTCCTCAGAGGTGGGCATTTGACCCAGAACTAGCCAATTAGCATGCAGCATTCCACTGGTTCAGTGATGGGCATGTAACCCAATCAGAACCAATCAGAACTAATCCCAAGACCTCCCCCTGAGCTTGTTCCTCATCTGAGAGACAGACAGAGAGATGGAGAGAGAGAGGGAGAGAGAGAGAGAAAGAGAGAGAGAGAGAGAGAGAGAGAGTGTGTGTGTGTGTGTGTGTGTGTGTGAAGGGATGTTGGCGGAGGGGGACACGTTTTATGTGGGCCCATGTTAGAAAGATTGGGAGGGAAGAAAATAATGAGCATGACCTTTTCCTTAAAATCATGAAGAACGGGTGTTTTAAAGAGACGAATATGCAGATCAAGGCCTGTGTTCTTTCTCTTCACCAAACTGGCTTCAGACCTGTGTGGAATTTAGGCAATGGTGCCCTTCCAATGGCAACAATAGGAAATTTAGTGTTAGCAGGTGCACTTCCCTTCATTGATAAAAATTCTTTGGAATTAGGTAATTCAAAATTACCTTGAGATGTAACTTTGAATTTAGAAAGATAGAATTGAAAGAAAAAGTGATAGATAATTTCTGGTGAAATGAATGGGCCTATGAAATATGTATTTCTCTTCCCAACTTGCATCAACTCATTTGGTATTTCAGTTTGTGTAATAGTTAAAACTCCTGGCAGAGCAGAGGCAGTAATTGCAAACAGCTGTAAAGTATTACTCATCTTGCTGATCAAAATGACTTCCCAGTAAATAAACCATGAAAAAAGGTTTTCCACCCACAGAGAAGTGAAGTGTAAATGATATACAGACTCTACCATGAAGAGATCAACAGATTGCATTTTCTTATAACTGTGGTTTTCTATAGCTACAGTTACCTTCAAAAATGGCTTATAAACTCAGCTAGTTCAGGAAAAAGAACTTGAATAATAACATTAAGATGGCAGTGGGGATCCTGGGAAGTGTTTGAAGTTACAAAGCTTTTGGAGAGCCACCTTGGTTCCCTTCTTAGGCTTTCCAATGGATGAAAACAACTTGCAATGTGGTCTTATTCTTGCTTGTTTTGGATATCACTCCAGGTCTCTTGCCCTTCGTATCTGAGAACCATTAGCTGGACATCCATGTCTTGGTCTTTCTATCATGGTTTTGAAGGGTGATGGAGCCACGGCGGTGGCGTCAATATGTTGATGCTACTGCCATGGGCATCTGACTGTGAGCTTCAGGTCCTGATAAAAGAATAATCTGGTGCTGGAGTCACAGAGCTGACCTCTGATGTCACTCCAGCTACTTGCCCACACTACATTGCCAGCTCCTTGTGATTCTTCTAAACTAGGAAATTCACTGGGCAGTATTCACCAAAAACCAATAAAAATTTCTCTTCACACTCAGACATAAATCTCTCTCCGCTACCTATCTCCTTTCCCTAAATCAAGACTCATCTATAAGTTGATACTAAGCCTATCATTTCAGTCTTACTGCTTTTTTCATTTTTAGTTGAAATGTAATTGTACATATTTACGGGATACAGAGTGACATTTCAATATATGTATACAATATATGTATTTCTATATATGTAATGATCAAATCAGGGTAACTAACATATCCATCACATCAAACACTTATCATTTCTTTGTGTTGTAAACATTCAAAATATTCTTTCTTAGCTTTTTCAAAATATCCAATAAATTACTGCTAACCATATTTACCCTACAGTGCTGTAGACACTAGAACTCATTCCTCCTATCTAGCTGTAAGTTCGTATTTGTTAACCAACCTCTCCCTGTCGTCTCCTCCCTGTTGCTTGCCCCAGCCTGTAATAACCACAGTTCTACTCTCCACTTCCATGAGCTCAGTTTGTTTTTTTTTAGCTCCCACATATGAGTGAGAACGTGCAAGATTTACAATTCTGTACCTAGCTTATTTCACTTAACATAGTCTTCCAGGCTTACCCATGTTTCAGCCAAGGACAGGATTTCATTATTTTTATGGCTAAATAGTACTCCATTGTAAATATATACTACATTTTAAATCTATTTATCTGTTTTTGGACATTTAGGTTGATTCTAATCTTGGCTACTGTGAATAGTGCTGCTATAAACATGAGGGTGCTGGTATCTCCTAAATATGCTGATTTCCTTTCCTGTAGATAAATGCCCTATAGTGGGAGTGCTGGAAAAAAAAATTCTTTTTCTTTAAACCTGATCATATCTGTCCTCATAAATGCATGTTACACCCATCTCTCACCATCGATGCCACCCCACCCCGAGCAGTTGTTCACTCTTCTCTTCCCTTGTTCTCTGCACACCATGTGCCTCCATACCCCAGCCTCAGGCCTTTCTATACCATTTCCTATTTGGGACACATAGTTTTTATTCAACTTTCATGCTGTCTTTTGAGAATCTACAATGTGGTTTAGATATGGCACTTTTTATCAGGATGCCACATCAGAGTTGATAAATTCAAAGTAATATCGTTCTTTTTCCTGCCAAAGTCAGCTCCTCCTTTCCACTGCACTTTCCTGCCAGTGCCACCACACTTTCTCCTGTTGTGTAGGGAGAACACAGGTCACCTCCCTAGCATGAAAAGGTGCTCAATAAAGATGTGTTGAATATATGAATGAGTGTTCTTAGAGGACACCCTTGTACCTGGACTGGTCCTTACATAGGTGTAAGTTTTATTCTCTAAAAGGGGTGAGTGAGAGTTTATGCTAAGATTGTAAGCAACCCTCAGGGCAGACTCTTGATGTATATTACAGAACTGCTGAACTTGTGGAATGTGCATATTTATACTGAAAATATTTAATGCCATATGTGTAAGACTTTTGCCAACTGGAATCTGAACATCAACAGCTTTGAAGGGCTTATTCTACCTTCTCAGCACAAAAATACTTTTTATGAATGCACATATTTATGTGCAAAAGTATAAAAAATTGACTTTAAAATATACAACAAATTCATTTTAGCAATTGGCCCTGGGGACCTAGAAGGAGAATGAGATTGGGGTGGTAGGGGTGGAATATTAGCTAATAATGCTTTATGTTATTGAAAATAATTACTGAAAGCCAATACAATAAAATATTAACATGTTAATTGAGTATAGTGCTTATATTCTTCTTTATATGTTTTAATATCTTTACAATTCCTTTTTTTGCTTTTGTTAAGGAAGTCACGGTTTAATTGGCAGTATGTCTATGATGGTACATGAAATAATGTCTGATTTCTAAACATTGACATCCTACATTAGATGAAATACATTAAGCATTAAGCTTTGATATTACACTATAAAATTAATTGAAGAAAGCCACCCCTGTTTCTTTCTTTTCTTTTTATGGTTATTATGTGCCCCATATGATGTGCAGGAGTTTTTTTCCTAGGCTTTGATTGTTTTAAATAAAATCAGAATTTGTTAAAGTTCAGTTAACACTCAGCTGTGAACCCTAAGGTACTGGGGTCTTTTTCAATGGGAGATCTTTAAGCATTATTCCAAACTATTCTATGCTAATTGATCTATTGATAATTTATAATTTGTTATTAAATACATTCAATTTCTTAAAATGAAAAAGCAAAGAAACAAAGGGAAACATTTATTACAATTTAAATAAAGGAATTAGCAGTTGAAAACAAGAAAACCTATTCTGAGCATCCATACTTCTTGGCAACCAAAACAATCAATGAAATCAATGCATTGGGTTAAACAGTTCCCAATTTTCCACTATGTTACCTGGAGAAAAAAAACCCTGTATCATAGGGTTAAACTTTGGGAAGGATTTTCCATAAGAATCTTAATATAAAGGTTCTTGAATGACATAATGTACAAGGTCTTTGATAGCAATGCGCCCCACAGTACAAAGATGTTTTACTAGTCCTGTTGGTGTCTCAAATTGGTTCTCGGTAAGTAATCTGGACATACTGTGAAATTATAATTCTGTGTAGACAATTCAACTTAAGGGGTTAGAGTGATGCAATCCAAATAGATGGCTTTCTTCTGATCTGGCTTAACAGAAATCTTGAAAAATCTGGGAGTAAATGTTTAATATATCCTCAGTTCTCAACCACTCTTCTTCCCTGAGAGACAACATCACAGGCAGGACATCCTCCCAAGGGTACACACAATATTATGTACAGTTCCTACACGAGAAAGCACATCATAATCTTAGTGAGAACGATGTTCTCATAAGGTCAGTTATACTCAGTGTGCATAGTTGTCCAAGTGTGAGTATGAAACCAAGTTATTCGCAAGTTCCACTACTCTGATTATTAGTAATAACAATCCACTTGTGACATAGCTTTTCTTTGCTGAAACAAAATATTGTTTTGACATCATGGTCAAAACATTGGTCTTAGGCCAATGCTCTCTATTATCTATTGTTGCCAAGCCTTTGAGAAGTGTTTTATGTGGGGCAAAAGGTCCCTTCCTGTCTCTTTGGTCAAAGCAAAGGAGGAGTACAGATGACTGAGAGAGTGATCACGCTGCTGTGCCCACCTATGAGGTAGACCTTGTTCCTGGATTGGGAGATGTTTTATGCTGAGGGTGCAGTAGAAAGAGCACACAGCTAGCAGTAAAGAGAGGTGACCTTGACTGCAGCTCTGCCTCTGACTTCCTGAGTAACCTCAGACTAGTCATGCAGTGCCTGCTCCCACATTTCTTTTTGTAAGCTGCAAGGATTGAATCAGACAATAGCCTCTAAGTTTCTTCTGAACTCTCATACTCAAGGATGCCAATGATGTTGGCAGGATGAGCTACATAGTTTGTAGGGCCCAGTGAAAAATGAAAGTACAGGGCTCCTTGTTCAAAAATTAAGCATTTCAAGATGCAACAGCAGATCATTGTAAACCATGTGCACAATGCTTCTGAGACCAGGGCTCTCTGCAACTGCCCAGTTATAGCCCTTGAAGATAGGATGGTGTCAGCTTCCCGTTACGAAGCTGATTTGTCACTCAGGGCTCAGACGTTGGATCTTCCAGGCTGAAAGTGGGAGGAGAACACATGTTGTTCTAGTCACAGCCAGAGATAACACAAAGACAGCCTAACAAGGGCCCAGGCACAACACACATTGTTATAAAGAAGAGAAGAGGGTCACCTAGTGACTCAACACAAAAATGATCCTCTGTCCACATCTCCTCTCCAGGTTTCAGTCATGGTAAGGACTGTCCCAGGTTTCAGAGCCTTCAAAGAAGATCTTAACTCTGAAACCTGTGCAAAGTCTGGGGATAGCAGATTGTGTACCACCTCACTTTCCTGTCTCTTTCTCTCTGAATAAACATCTTTTATCAGGAAGCCCAGCAGAACACAGTCAAGAAGCAGATAGGTGACTGCTATTCCCCTCTTGCTGAAAACGCAGCCACTTGGAGTCAGCTTGATGGCAGTGGTGGCTCAGGCCTTGAACACGTGAGAATAGACTATGTTGTCAAGATGCTGATGAACCGCACTTCTGCCTGACTTGGTGCATTGTCTCAGGTCTCAGCACTCACAATGGATGCTCATAATCCTACACACAATCCCCAAATGTCAATGAGGATCATTGGCCAACCATACCTCAGTGCATGGGGGGTAGTAGGGTTATCCATTAAGGCCCCACCTTCCACCTCACAAATACTTCTGATCAGAGGGATGAGCTTGGGTAATTTTGGGATGCATGACAGGATGGTGTCAGCAGACTGGCCAAATCCACATTCAGTATTTCCCATCATGAGGTCTTTGGTGTCAGGTGACATTAAAGAATGAGAGTGGTGAAGAAACACCTCTGGTGAACCACTTTCCAATAGGCTGAGAATGCAGCTTTCAAATCACTTCCATTACTTGGCATAAAGAAACTGGAAAGCTAAGTGAAAGAGAGAACACAGGGCTGAAGGTCAGAGGACCTGAGATCCTGCTCTCAATTCCCACTTACAGACTGAATGACCAAAGGTAAGTCATTTGTCCTCCTGTATTGCTGCTTTCCTATTGAAAAACAGCAATAAACTACTTCCTTCATGGGGACACTATGACCAGAAAATGAGGCAACCTATAAAACACACATTTAAATATAAAATCACTGCTGGGCATGGTGGCTCACGCCTGTAATCCCAGCATTTCAGGAGGCTGAGGCGAGTGGATCACCTGAGGTCAAGAATTTGAGACCAGCCTGGCCAACATGATGAAACCCCGTCTCTACTAAAAACACAAAAAATTAGCTGGGCATGGTGGTGGGTGCCTGTAATCCCAGGTACTCAGGAGGCTGAGGCAGGAGAATCGCTTGAACCTGGGAGGCAGAGGTTGCAGTGAGCCAAGATCCTGCCACTCCACTCCAGCCTGGGTGACAGAGCAAGACTCCATCTCAAAATAAATAAATAAAAATAAAATCACTCTGCAACTAGTGGGTACAACTTGAGTTTCTTTTTTTTTTCTGTCTGTCTGTTGCCCAGGCCATCATGCACGCTGGTGCAATCTCAGCTCACTGCAACCTCCACCTCACAGGTTCAAGTGATTCTCCTGCCTCAGCCTCCTGAGTAGATAGGATTACAGGGGCCCACCACCACGCCTGGCTAAGTTTTGTATTTGTTGTAGAGACAGAGTTTCACCATGTTGGCCAGGCTGATCTTGAATTCCTGACCTCAAGTGTTCCGCCCACCTCAGCTTCCCAAAGGACTGGGATTACAGGTGTGAGCCACCATACCCGGCCCAACCTGAGTTTCTTAAAACCTCATAGGCCTCATGGATTCAACAAAATAAGTCATGATTATGATAATAATTTTTAGAGGTTCCTGTAAGGTAGAAACTGCTGTTATTTCAACTTCCCAAAATGCCTTGTGGGTCCCTAAGGTTATCTGTATACTCTAGAAATAGATATATATTCAAATTAGCTATGTCACATCAAAATTTGGAGAAGAAGTAAAAAAAAGAAATTTAAGAGATTTACTCCACCAATCTCTTGGTAATTTTTGTGTTCATTATCAGTAAGCTGTGTGCATCCTTTTAGAGTGCTACTGTTTGAGAAAAGCAACATTGAAGTTCCTGCTGATCTTGGTCATGCATTTTCAGAGTGTGCTTATCAGCAGACTTGGATGCTGTTGGGGTTCTGTTTTTGATTTGCAATTTTTCCAAGACAGGCTTTCTGTTGCCCAAGCTGGAGTGGGTAGCTGCTGTTTCTCAATAGACAAGTCTTAGAAGTAGAGATAATTCAATTCTCATTCACTCTTAGCTCTTCTGCCACTGGTGTTCCTCTTTGACCCCGACAGGGCTGCACCTGTCTTCCAGGCCTGATGTAGCACTTGTATGGTTTGCCACTTGCCAGAAGATCCACAAGCCATTCTAAAAGCCTTTTGCCCAGTAGAGACCACTCCAGTGACCACAAATTGTCTAATGGGTTTTTTTAGACGGTCTTCCTCCTTAGCTCATTTTTCTCCCAGAACAAAGATATCAAGGTGTTGATTTAGCAGCAGCTCCTGAAGGACAATCCAGCTTGGTTGAAATCTTTTCATTATAATAGAAAATATAATAGCAACAGTAGCATCCCCTGTTACACTGAAATTAAATGACTACTCTTTCACTGTTGGGGTGGCAAGTATAATTTCTATCACTTCTTTGGAAAGCAATACAACTTACTAAAGATCACCAAAATGTTTATACTTTTTGGAACCAAAAACCTCACTGAAAAAAATTATTCCAAGAGTATATTTCAACAGAAAAAAAAACAAGTAATATACACGTGTATGTTTCTCCCTGTGAAAACAACAACACAGAATTTATTAAACAAGTTTTGAAACACTTGGCTATGTGGTAACATGGAACAATGTTCTCCTATAACATTAAAGGATAAAAGCTTAGAGAATAGAATATATACTATGACTGCAACTACGAAAGAAAACATAGATCTACATAGGGACAAAGGTGATAAACATGCAAAAACAGGTATTTGGTTCATGGATTATGTGTATTTTTCCTGCATTCAAATTTATCTTTATTATTGCTTTTTATGTTCCCCCTTCCTCCCCCCAAAAAATCCTAAAGATCTTGAATATGCCCCTATCAGTATTTAACATTTCATCTGAAACTGGGTCTAGATGACTCAATCTGCTCCAGTTTTTTGAACAAGATCAATAGCAAGGTTATTCTTTCCATTGTTTTTTTTTTCTTTTCTTAACAGGTCTTTAATTATACAGCTGGCTTCTTTCTTTGGGATACGTTACTTTCAATCATTTTCCTGATCCTCTGCATGATTTACAGAAGCTGAGTGGGAGGCTTTAGCATTTCCATGGTCCTCCTTCTCCACTATCATGAGATTCTTATGTGAATTTTTTTTAGAGCCATTATTCTCCATTTGCAAAGGCAGAATGCAGTGGCAGGAGCTGGGACTCTGGGAAACCAACGGCCAAGAATTCAAACTACAGCATACTATGAAACACTCAGACAAGATGTCCCCATCATATTCTATCACTGGGCAAAGTAAAATGTAAACCACGTACTCAAAACAGAAAATATTGTGGGTGACAGTGACATGGGTATTCAGAAAGAAGAAGAAATGCAATTAAGAAACCAGGCAAAGAAGTAAACATGCCATGTAGCTTATGAAAAACCAGCCACATTGTGTGTATTTTAATATTGTTTAATGGTAACACCTAATAGAGCATCATGATTGTGTGAACTAAATTTTCAGTCATAATGAATGCTACAAACTTCACCTCCCAAGTTTAAATACGCTACAACGTCTTGGGAAAAATGCAAGAAGAATTATTTGATAAATGTTTCTCTTCCAGCCTATCTTGATCAACAGCCAGCAGCAACACATTGCAGATATAATCTCAAGACCTTGTGGCATGCATTTGTCACTACATGCGTAACTTACTATGGACAGAGGATCACAGAAATTTTGAATATAATTTCCCACATGACAGGAGATTAAATAGACCACACTGGAAGAAGGCAAGAAGCAGCTAGTTCTCTGGAGTACCAAAAAGTAAACTTCAGCCAGTTCTGGAAGCAGATAAATAGCAGGAAATATACTTTCAGATGGGCTACTTTCTCAATAGTTCTTGCTTGCAAGAGCTCTAGGGAAAGTATGAGTTACTGGGTAACAATGTAATAGAAAAGGGGCCAGCCTTGGGAAAAATTGCAGTGGAAGAAAACCAGTGTCTCCTCATTTACATCTTTCTTTCTCCTCTTCCTTTGTAATGCTACCTTTCTTGGGGTATTCTTTCCCTAGAATACCCTGCCTGTCACCCCACAACAACCTGCTCTTGAGACTGCATTTCTAATACCTATAATGAGATGTTATGTCAATGCCTCATCTCTCAGTGTGTGTATAGACATATTAAGCTTTCTCTCTATGCTGTGTTTTCTCATGCAGGAATATCAGACATTAATGAACCAGTAAAGAGGATGCTGGGGTGCAGAAGAGCTTTCCCAGTGTCCCAGGAGCCATTCTACACAGCATCCTACAGCATGACTATGGATCTGCTGTGCTTAGTTTCGTTACTTGTGAAAACAGACCAATAGTAGCACCTACCTCACAGGATTGTTCTGAAGATTAGAGGGGTTTTTTCATGGAAAGCTCTAGAGCAGTGCTTGAGACATGGTAAGTGCTCAACATGTGTTCATTATTATTATCATTATCAATATTTGATGTGAAAGCCTTTCTGAAAGAAATCACACAAGAACATGATCAGTTAAAAAATACATATGAATGAAAGTATGTTTGGTGCTGACACAACACAGACTGGCATAATGGTTAGAAACATAGAGTTTGGAAGTCAACCATCTGTGCTCAAAACCTAGTGTCACCACATGGCCGTTGTGGGACACTGGGGCTCAGATTTCTGTGGGGAAAAGAAAAAGAGATCAGATTGTTACTGTGTCTGTGTAGAAAGAAGTAGACATAGGAGACTCCATTTTGTTCTGTACTAAGAAAAATTCTTCTGCCTTGAGATGCTGTTAATCTGACACCCTACCCCCAACCCCGTGCTCTCTGAAACATGTGCTGTGTCCACTCAGGGTTAAATGGATTAAGGGCTGTGCAAGATGGGCTTTGTTAAACAGATGCTTGAAGGCAGCATGCTCGTTAAGAGTCATCACCACTCCCTAATCTCAAGTACCCAGGGACACAAACACTGCAGAAGGCTGCAGGGACCTCTGCCTAGGAAAACCAGGTATTGTCCAAGGTTTCTCCCCATGTGATAGTCTGAAATATGGCCTTGTGGGAAGGGAAAGGCCTGACCATCCCCCAGCTCGACACCCATAAAGGGTCTGTGCTGAGGAGGATTAGCAAAAGAGGAAGGAATGCCTCTTTGCAGTTGAGACAAGAGGAAGGCATCTGTCTCCTGCCCATCCCTGGGCAATGGAATGTCTCAGTATAAAACCTGATTGTATGTTCCATCTACTGAGATAGGGAAAACCGCCTTAGGGCTGGAGGTGGGACATGCGGGCAACAATGCTGCTCTGTAAGGCATTGAGATGTTTATGTGTATGCATATCTAAAAGCACAGCACTTAATTCTTTACCTTGTCTATGATGCAGAGACCTTTGTTCACGTGTTTATCTGCTGACCTTCTCTCCACTATTATCCTGTGACCCTGCCACAACCCCCTCTCTGAGAAACACCCAAGAATGATCAATAAATACTAAGAGAACTCAGAGGCTGGCAGGATCCTCCGTATGCTGAACGCTGGTCCCCTGGGCCCCCTTATTTCTTTCTCTATACTTTGTCTCTGTGTCTTTTTCTTTTCCAAGTCTCTCATTCCGCCTAACGAGAAACATCCACAGGTGTGGAGGGGCAACCCACCCCTTCAGATTTCTAGCCTGAAAAACGGAGGAACAATGTCTGTCATATAAACTTGCTGTAAATATAAAACCAGCTAAGAAATGTAAAATACTCAACAGTGTCTGACACAAAATAAACACCCAATTAATGGTAGCAGCAAGAAAAGAGCCCTCTTCAACCAACATCTTACCTTCAGAAATTGGTTAAGAAGAAATGAGTGCTTGGGAACCTTCCTGTTAGAGCTGGGGAACACAAATAACCCCAAGATATGACCCAACTGGGAAATGAGGCACCAGAGTCAGCAGGTCTCAGGACTCGAGAACATGTCATAGATCTGGGGCCAAGGGGACTTCCCAATACCCCAGTCCTGAATTAGCCAGATGTGCCTTTCAGTCCTTGGCTGAGCTGGACTGAGGCCTCCTCCAAAGGGAGAAATAAATGTGCATCCTGAAGAGAGCTGACTCTGAAAGAGAGAGAAACCCACAGAGGCTGAGTTTCACCAGCACAACTACTTCCAAGCACATTCCTCAGGTAAGTCATTTCTCTTCCCAAGGGGAGGATTGAATGAGTTTATGGTGAGAGGCTGAAAGCTTTTCTCCTTTATTTTCCCTCATGGGAGAGGAGTGGAAGTACTATGTTCTCTGTGGGAATCTGCAGACTATGGATGTTTCCCCCAACAGTTGGCATTGACTGATTTATCTGCATGTCTCTCTATCCACATCTTCTATATGAAGAATCTAAGTGGGAATAGCCTCCAAAGTACTCTGATAGTACCAAAGCACTATTCTAGTTTTGTATAATTTTTAAGTCTCTTCTTCAAATTTTTTTTTTGCAGACCCCATCCTAGACACAGCATACCAGAGTCTCCAAAGGGCTAAGCTCAAGAATCTATTCTGAAGCTCCCAACAGGAGTCTTATATAGCCAGGCAGGCAATGATCATATTTGGGGACCATTAGAAATAATCTAATGCATATACTCTGAACTTCAAATTTTTAATATTCTCGTTTTCTGCTCAGTAAGCTCAATTTCAATGCAGTTCACAGTTTCTCATATCCACCATGGCATTCTGCCAAGGAACTACAACTTGTATTCTCTAAACCCAACTGTTCTAAGAATGCTGGGTTGCTTATCAACTTCTAACGTACCTTGCTTAAACTTTCCTCTCTCGATGTGTCCCTGACTGAACTGCAGAAGACAGAACAACTGTACTAGCCATCTCTTTCTGCATATCCCATGTCTCCACAGAGGCCATGGTGTCTTCACAAAGCTAACTGCAACGATTTTCGCAGGTGATATTTTCCCTTCATGATTTTCCATTTTCTACTTGAGCATTAAAATATCAGGAAGAAAAAGAAGATATAACCATATAGCAGTTGGTAAAATAAGATATCTGCCCCAGCACAGCCCATACTAAGTATTCAGAATTTACAGTTATATTAGATAACTACAAATTAGATAACTATTAACATAGTTATGTTAGATAAGTAAAGTTTTCTCATCTTCAAGAACTAAAAAATTAAGTGTTTTAAGTGATATTCAAAAAAGGAAGATACTCACTCACATCAACCCAATTAAAACCACATTTTCTATAGCTGGATGTAACAATCTTAATCCAAATCATTCAAAAAAGTTGTTTAACATTCTTTTTTTTAAAATTATACTTTAAGTTTTAGGGTACATGTGCACAATGTGCAGGTTAGTTACATATGTATACATGTGCCATGCTGGTGTGCTGCACCCATTAACTCGTCATTTAGCATTAGGTATATCTCCTAATGCTATCCCTCCCCCCTCCCCCCACCCCACAACAGTCCCCAGAGGGTGATGTTCCCCTTCCTGTGTCCATGTGTTCTCATTGTTCAATTCCCACCTATGAATGAGAACATGCGGTGTTTGGTTTTTTGTCCTTGTGATAGTTTACTGAGAATGATGATTTCCAATTTCATCCATGTCCCTACAAAGGACATGAACTTATCATTTTTTATGGCTGCATAGTATTCTATGGTGTATATGTGCCACATTTTGTTAATCCAGTCTATCATTGTTGGACATTTGGGTTGGTTCCAAGTCTTTGCTACTGTGAATAGTGTCACAATAAACATACGTGTGCATGTGTCTTTATAACAGCATGATTTATAGTCCTTTGGGTATATACCCAGTATTGGGATGGCTGGGTCAAATGGTATTTCTAGTTCTAGATCCCTGAGGAATCGCCACACTGACTTCCACAATGGTTGAACTAGTTTACAGTCCCACCAACAGTGTAAAAGTGTTCCTATTTCTCCACATCCTCTCCTGCACCTGTTGTTTCCTGACTTTTTAATGATTGCCATTCTAACTGGTGTGAGATGGTATCTCATTGTGGTTTTGATTTGCATTTCTGTGATAGCCAGTGATGATGAGCATTTTTTCATGTGTCTTTTGTCTGCATAAATGTCTTCTTTTGAGAAGTGTCTGTTCATATCCTTTGCCCACTTTTTGATGGGGTTGTTTGTTTTTTTCTTGTAAATTTGTTTGAGTTCATTGTTAACTTTCTTAAAGTAAGGCTCTAGACATTTGCTTCTTTACAAGTATCTTGCAAAGCCATTATGAGGTAGAAGAAAAGTTTAAATGCACCACATTTTTCTACTCCATCGTAACTAAAATTACTACTCACAGGATGTGTATAGCTTCTGAATTTTGGTCCATCACATTTTCCACCATCAAATGAGTATACCCTTAAGGTTCTCACTTTATCATCAGCATAATATATTTTGCTTCCAGAATACCCAGTAAAGCTGAAATTTTTCATTTAAAGTGATAAAAAAAATTCCCCAAATATCTACTTAACAATCTTAGATCTGAGTTTTGGCAAGACAGTTTAATGTATACACAATGAAAACACTACATTTCTCACTCTCTCTCACACATGCACAGATTAAAACCCCAAAGTTTTCACTATATTTCCTCTTTCTTATACAGTTCAATTTTTAACATGCAGCTTAGTTATAATCTAAAAACAATTTTAAACATGATTGTCATAAAAATATTTTAAAACAGACATGAAATGTATAAAGGCAGACATAGATCATCCATGGTTACATCCGTTACATTTCTTTAGAAACAGAACTGTTTCTTCTCCTGTAAACAAACTTTTTTTTCCACACATTTAAAGCGAGATCAGTGCTGACATAAAATTATCGCTCTACTCACAGCCTTGTCTAGAGCCTTACTTTAAGAAAGTTAAAGTTTGCACTGTGCTTGAGATACATTTTCTTCATCTTCACTGCCCCAGCACTCTTACTTGAGAGTATGAGTCAACAGAAGTTTGCAGGCTAAAACCATTCAATAATATTTTCACCAATACTGGAATGGTAGTAAGTAACATTACAAAACATCAGAGGCCAAAAATGTTTCTTTGTTGGAGCCCAAGATTTTAATTTATTCTTCATTACCTGAAAATACTGCTCATTTAACCTCTTTGGGAAAAAAAATATTCCGGAGATGAGTAATTCCTTCATTAATGCTTCACCCAAGACGATTCCTTCACACTTATCCTCCAATGCTTTGCTGTTTTCATCCCTTTGATGTAGCAGGCATCAAGAATCACCTTTCCTTTGGTCATCTGGCATAATGATCTCCTATGGTTTTTGCTAGTTGTTTGACAAATATTTTGTAAATTTTTCCAAGGTATGTATGCACTGTTTTTTGTAGTTCCAGTTCTAAAGGTTTTATTAGGGAATGAATGTTGTCATCTTAAAAGAACGATTTCTCAGTGCTTCATAAACAGCTCTAAATGCTGGTTGCTTCTCATCATGGTAAACACCTCTGTTCCCTGAAGAATCAAGATTCCTTCTTCTGCTTCTTGGCAACTGCTTCCATATAGACAATGATCTGGATGATAATTCCATTGACACGGAAAGGCAAAAAGACTTTCTGGATTATGAAAAAACATGATATCCAACAAATCTTGATTGCCCATGTAAATCTTGATTGCCTATGTAATGTTTAGTTTGTATTCTTTAAGCCATGTCATAAGTATATCTCCTCATTGTAGTCACACAGTTTGTCATATCATTCTTGAAATACTTCCTTCTCATTCGAGTCATATTCGTCAACATAATTCCAGGGTTTACTCCAGTTTTTCCACAGTATGGTTGCCTAGCAAAGCGACTATACCATCTTATTTGAGGTTCCTTGTGTTCTGAGGCCACTGGAGCAATTTATGTGGAATTAAATTTCTTTAGTAAAGAACAAATATGATCAACTGGTCGTAAAAAAGGCTATTAGTGTGGGAGTCAACTTCTTTCAGGAATAACGGCAAGAACAATCTCTGCGGACCACATGGTTTAAAGAGTTTTTCCATGCTGCTGCATTCTCACTTGGAAAGGTTATGGGGTATATTGTATAATTAAATATTTGCAGAAATGACCCCTGTCACGTCTTCCTTTAAAGCTATAATGTAGCTGATCTTCAGCAAAAACCTGGAATTGAAGAGCTTTGATCCTGAAAAATGATAGCTGACTTCAACGTGGTCATAGTTTCTTCCAGTCTTTCATCACAGGCAACTACAGCTAGATGCATTTTCTCAACAGGCTGTATTTTCAGACGACACCTGTCCCACCCACCAGGATGCACAGCAGGACCAGCGCTGCCCGCGCCTCTCACGGCACCGCATCCGCCTCCTGCCAGCCAGGAAGCCACTGAGGCCTGCTGCTTCCCGCCACCACCGCCTGCTGCTTCCTCCAGGGACATGGGGAGCTGGCTGAAGGCGTAAAGGAGCGAGCAGAAGCCGCAGGCCAGACACAGCGCCACCACGTGCGGGTAGCGCCGCATCGCCCCAGCCGTGTTCCTTGGTCTCCGTCTCCGCCGCGCCCGCCTGGTGAACTGGAGCACAGGGACCATAGTTCTGGAAATTTATCCTTTTTCTCTCCATGGATTCAGCAGCAGTGTCTAAAAGAAAAAAATTCATCAATCAATCATTTATGTATATTTTAATATAAAGGTAAAACACTGCGAACCAGTGGAACTGGATAGAAAGTAATTCAGTTTTACAGAACACATCTGTTTTTCAGGCTCTTTTATTAAATATAAAAGAGCCATATATATTTCTGTGGAATTCCCCTTTTACTTAAGAATTCATTATCAGCGAATTAGTTTAAGGAGGCTGTTTTGTTAGAGGCTGTGGTTGTATTCAAAAATTGGAATAGGAACAATGACTTGTAAAAATTCAACATTTTATTTTATTTTTGAGATGGAGTCTCGCTCTGTCACCCAGGCTGTAGTGCAGTGGCGCGATCTCGGCTCACTGCAACCTCAGCCTCCCGGGTTTAAGGAATTCTCTGCTTCAGCCTCCTGAATAGCTGGGATTACAGGCGCATGCCACCAAGCCCAGCTAATTTTCTTTGTATTTTTAGTAGAGACGAAGTTTCACCACCTTGGCCAGGCTGGTCTTGAGCTCCTGACCTCGTGATCAGCCCACCTCAGCCTTCAAAAGTGCTGGGATTATAGGCGTGAGCCGCCGCGCCCGGCCGGAAGTTCTTTCTTCTTAAAAGGATTATAAATGTAATTCCCACTGGCATGACACTTTTACTAATATAGGCTGACTTTTTGCTTCAAATAACCCATTCGTACATCTAAATTAATTTCGCTTAGTATGTGTGTGTGCATGTGTGTGTGTGGATGTGTGTGTGTGTGTGTGGATGTGTGGATGTAAATCACAGTAAAGGGTAAAGGGAAGATGGAAAAAAGGGAGATGGACTAACATTTTTCACACATTTTTTAAATACACAAAAGATATGTAGTAAAAACAATGGTGTGGTGAAAACAAAATCTTGCAAACTACAAAAAAGACAGTCCCCGGTCCCGTGTGGTCCCGTCCCGCCACGGGGCCAGCCAGCTGTAAGCTCCACGCAGTTCAACAAGGGCCCCTCCTACAGGCTCTTGGCGGACGTCCAGAACTGGTTCCTGTCCAAATATGACTCCCAGAAGGAGGTAGAGCTCCGCAGCTGGATCTAGGGACTCACTGGCCTCTCCATCGGCCCGACTTCCAGAAGGGCCTGAAGGACGGGATTATCTTATGGACACTCATGAACAAACTGCAGCCGGGCTCAGTCCCCAAAAATCAACCGCTTCAGTGTAGAACTGGTACCAGCTAGAAAGCCTCTCCAACCTCCTCAAGGCCATGGTCAGCTACAGCATGAACCCCGTGGACCTATTTGAGACCAACGACCTGTTTGAGAGTGGGAACGTGAGGCAGGTGCAGGTGTCTCTTCTAGCCCTGGCAGGGAAGGCCAAGACTAAGGGGCTGCAGAGCGGGGTGGACATCGGTGAGGAGTACTCAGAGAAGCAGGAGGGGAACTTCGACGATGCCACCATGAAGGCTGGCCAGTGCGTCATCGGGCTGCAGATTACCAACAAACGCGCCAGCCAGTCAGGCACGACTGTGTACGGCAGAGCACGAGGAGGCATCTCTACGACCCCAAGAACAACATCCTGCCCCCCATGGACCACTCGACCATCAGCCTCCAGATGGGTACAAGCAAGTGCGCCAGCCAGGTGGGCATGGCGGCTCCTGGGACCCGGTGGCACATCTACGACACGAAGCTGGGAATCACAAGTATGACAACTCTTCCATGACCCTGAAGATGGGCTACACGCTGGGCGCCAACCAGAGCAGCCAGGTCTTCAGCCTGGGCCGACAGATGTATGACCCCAAGTACTGCCTGGGAGCACAGTGGCCCACGGGGCTCCCTCAGGTGCAGGCGACTGCCCGGGGCCAGTGGAGGCCCCTGAATATCTCCCTTACTACCAAGAGGAGACCAGCTACTGAGGCTCCCAGCACGCTCTCTCCCCACATGGTCTCCCTGTCTGGGTGTTTGGGTTTTTCTGTGTTTTCATCTTTTTTTTTTTTTTTTAACCTGTTCAGTGCTACCAGTCAACGGAGCGTCTGTGAGTAGCAGCGTGGGATCAGGCAGCAGGGTTTTTTTTCCCCGTTGCTTTCGTTCCTTTGCAGGACTGAGCCACCGGGCTGTGGGGGAAGGGATCAAGGCCGTATCCCGATGCGTGTAGGGTGAGGGTCCCCGCTGGCGCGTCCAGGCTGTGGGCCTAGCTGTGCTGGGGAGACGAGACCTGGGCATGGAGGGAACCGGTCCCCGAAGGTTTCCCATTGCCTCGCCTCTTCCCCCTTTTGTCAGCCGATCAGTTTGTGGTTTCTGTACCCGCAAAAGTTTCAAGAAGTTTTAACAAAAGAAAAAAAATTTTTTTCCCCCAGGAATGGGGCAGGGACAGTGGGTGCTGGGAAATCAGTCCCTTGGGACAGGGGTCCAGGCCAGGATGCTAAAATATCTCAGGCTCCTGAGTGGCTGGATTTCCCTAGGACCCTCAGACCAACAGACCTCAGACCCTCAGACCTACGCTGGGGCCCGGTGAGGAAACAGGCCCGTACAAGGTAGTGGAATTCTCCGTTGTTAGTGTTAAGCCTGACCCCTCTCCATACTACTCCCCTTACCCCCGTGGCCCTCAGTAGGGTTTTTTTGTTTGTTTTTGTTTTTGTTTTTTTGAGATGGAGTCTCACTTTGTCTCTCAGGCTGAAGCACAGTGGAGTAATCTCGCCTCACTGCACCAGCCTCCCATGCTCAAGCGATCCTCCTGCCTCAGCCTCCAGAGTAGCTAGGACTACAGGCCTGTGCCACCACACCTGGCTAATTTTTTGTATTTTTAGTAGAGACGGGATTTCACCATGTTGGCCAGGTTGATCTGGAACTCTTGCCCTCATGTGATCTGCCTGCCTCGTCCTCCCAAAGTGTTGGGATGACAGGTGTGAGCCACCATGCCCAGCCCCTCAGTAGGTTTTAAGGAGCCCCAGCCCTCCTTCTCCCCTTCCGGGCCTGACCAGGTATACTGCTGTATCTCCCCCCACCACACGCCCTGCCAAGTACTGCACAGGGCCCCCCACCCAGGGACCCCGGATCATGAGATAATGTGAAATACCAACTGTGGACCAAACACAATAAAACCTCTGTTTTTAAGAAGAAAATGAAAAGACTTAAAATTTGCATTTTAGGACTTTATATATATTATTAAATATATATTAAATATAAATGTTATACAATTTAGCGCCTTTATCTCCTAGTCTCTGGGAGAGGTTAGGAATTTAACTTTCTTAAGCCTCAATTAGTAAATACATCTGGCCTAGCCACATTGATCAACCTCTCTCCTAACATCATCCTGTAAATTTCAGAAGCTCATGCAAAACTCTCCCACCTTTTGTTACAACAGATATGTCAACTGATACAATTATACAACAATTGTATAAGATAATATTAGATTTAATCTCACAATCACACTCAGCTGGATTACTAACCCTTCTCCTACATCTTGCTCACCTAAATTTATCTACATTTTCTATGAATTGAATAGCTTAGAAATGTATGTCATCTGTGTATTATAGTGTAAGTTATTGTAATACAGAAATATGGACTTTCTTTAACTCCCTTTTGCTGCCTAGGAAATACCAATTTTTTTTGAGCATGGCAAGTGTTTCCAAGCATTCAGAAGTGCAGAATGAGGTCTGCTTGTCATCCTCTCAGTCTCAGCTCCTCTCCCTCCTTCATCTAACTGTTTCATTGATGAGTATAGAAGATCAGTGATTTTTATATGAAATGAAAACTGATGGAACTAAGGTGTTGATTTGATTATCCAACCGACCATTTATTGAGCGTCCATTACAAGTTAAATTGTGTTCTGGAGAACAGCTCAGGAAATGAATGCTTGACATTGATGTACATAATAGAAATACAAACATACCATTAAAAAATCAGACCTCTTATGACAATCCAGATTCTCATGTAAGTTTTGTGAAGCTCTTTCAAGATGAGAATGTAAAATTTCAAAAAAAAATCATTTTAACAAGTCCTTCTTGAGACAGAAAAGTGGAATTAGAATATCATATATGGTTGTTTCACTAGCTCAAATCTTAAGTACAGTTTTTAGTCAATTGACAGCCATATAATTCTTAGTTTTGTATACTGATATTCATTAGAAATTATAAACTTTAAAAAATATTCCTGTCTCATTCTACTAATCAATTTAAAATTTTCATTCATTTGGTTATATTTCTTCATTTTACCTGGTCTTTAATACTTCTTTCCTGCCCAGCATTAAGCTTAATTAATGTCTAATTTGCTTGCTTGGTTTAGTTACTTTTGGCCATGTTCAATACACTTCTTATGAAGCAGGCATGTAGGAGTGTTTACAAGTTTATGGTTCTCAGTCTTCCAAATCCCTGATGGCAGCACCCCAACAGACACACACCACAATATAAACACATACACACACACACACCCATGCACACTCATACTCACCCACCTACATGCAGACACACACACACACCCATACTCACCCACCTACACACAGAAACACACCCCCCCACACACTTCAGTGGATAAACACAGAAAACACTCTACAGGCAAAGACATCATACATCAGGGATCTCTTAATGCACTACACACTTCTGTAAATTATCAGGACTGCTCAATTGAGGTGAGTCTACAGAGATTTCAAAGGCTATTTGAGTGCTAAGCTATCTAACTAGTGGTTGGAGACTATTTAAATAGTGCATTAAACACAACTCTTGAGGCTCTGAAGAATTTCTGTGCTTTCCAATGAACCAGGAGTTACAAGGTCCTGAAAACCACAAGCTTGTTATATACTTTAATAGATAAAGCAAAGCTGATATTAATGTGAATATACTTTATATTTACTTCCATTCATGTTAATTTTTCTTTGCCTGTAATATACATTTGTATATAACTGGAAATAAAAAACATCTTAGGAAAAAGAAAACAAAAAATGAAATTTCCCTGATTACACTGTGCCTTGGTTCAGTAACCCTGCACTGCACGTATAGACTATAAATGGGTGTCTTGGGGAGCCACTTTGGTATTTCATTTTAATAGCTCAGCCTGGAGAATATATTTGTGAGTGGATCACATATTACAACTGATTTAAATTTTGACCCATAGAGAAATAAGTTTTCAAAAATATATCTGAAGCCTGGATACTGAAAAATATTTATCATCATAGAATAATAAAAGGCTAGCCATTAGTTACTCAGAAATTGTTCAATAACTCTAAGAAAACTTAGACATAAAGAGTTATGAGTGAGTATAGTTCATCATTAATGTTTGTAAAAATTAATGCTGTCATTTATGTTTGGGAATAAAAAACTAGAAATATAACTTTATTTGATAGAGATAAATGATAGATATAAAGTTTACATAAAGCAAGAGAATAATAATAGGTGTGTAAAAATATTGTTTTATAGATAAGATTTTATGATGAAATTGTGTTGAACAACATGAATCAAACATGTTTTGCATACTACATCTGAAGTTACAACGTCACAGCCTTTTAAGTATTTCATTAACTTCAAAATGTAACTTATCGCTGAAACAATCTGATTTAATGAATTGGGATAATGGGTAATGATTGGTGTAAGCTGAAAGCAATACTATACTTTTAAAGTTATATCTCTTTGTGTATTAATACAAACACCAGAGAAGATGGTCAATAAATTAATTACTGTACAATGTCTATCATAATACTTAAACCTGGAAAAAATCATTAAATGCTTAGTGAATAGAATTGGTGAATTGCTTCCATTTTATACAATTTTCTGTTCATTTTAGGGCTTACCAAAACTTACAGCTGTAAGGCCCAATTATTTACCCCTTCAAATACAGCAAGATTCCAAGAATAAGTATGAATGTTTTGTTTTGTTTTTCACTGAAATATTCTGGTCTGTAGCTACTCCAAATCACACTAATCTTTCTAGAGTCTGGTATAGGTCCTGGTCTCAAGGCCACTGTTACCACCATCACCATCTTTTGTGCCTCAAGGTTGAGCCATCCTAACTTACCTGCGTGGAACCGGAAAAGTCCCATTTCATGATACTTTAAGCAACCCAGATGTCTCTTTCACTGAAAGTGGTATTCTTCCTGTGTTTTTTCTTTCCAGCAAGTGATGTCGACCTCTACCTACACCTGACATCTCAGTGTAATTCTTGACATTTTCTTCTTCACATTTCCATTTTCAATCACCAAGTGTTGTCAGATTTTACCTTCTCTCTTTTTCTTGAATGAATTTTTCTCTTTCTGTCTTCATTGCCATCATGGATTCCACCCCATCACTCTCTCACCTGGGCTACGGTGAGCACCTCTAAAGTGCTCTCCCTGATTCTCTCTCCAAAAATGTTTCTGTGCTATATCCAAAATGACTTACTTGAAATGTAAACACAATTTACATTGTAAATTGCTTGGCTTAAAAATTCCCAAAGACTTCACATTGGTACTAGGAGTCCAATCAAGAGTCAAAAAATGGGTTCAAGCAGTACAAAATTTGTTTCTTTTCTCTCTCCCCCATCTTGTGGCATGAACATTATTGAGCTAAATGATTCAGATATATTATTTTTTGCCTTCTGGACTTTGGTCTTCTTATTCATATGCTTTTCCCACTACCATCCCAGATTTATATAATTAGCTCTTACTTTTATTTTAGTTTGCTCTTCATCTTCCCCACCAAGAGAAGCCTTACCTGATATCCCTAAATATGAAAGGCTTTCATAACAGTGCATAGCTTTTCTCTGTTACTTATAATATTGTTTTTAAATTTTTATATTTTTGTTACTATTAATAATAAATAAATCTGAGCATGCTCTTTGATAAGAAGTCTAATAAAATTTTGGTGAAATTAGTAATTCAGTACATAATTGTTTTCTATAAGCCATGATTCTAGAGATTGAGGGGAAAATGCAGTAGTAATCTCTCCCAAGTGGAAGGACAAATAGCCAAGCAATATTGACCTACCCATTCATCTCTCAAAAACAGGGTTAAGATATTGATTCTCCTGTTTTCAGGATGAAGAAGGGACAGGGAGTTTCTTGCTGGTTATTTTCTCAACTCACTCTTTTTATGGAAAAAGTAATTAATCTGATAAATGACACAGAAGATTTTGATGTTTATTAGCAAGGTGGTGATTCCAAGAAGTTGAAATAAAGAGGCTTCAGAGCCTGTCTCTCTCAATCACTATCTTTGGGCTCTTGAGGCTGCTTGTGCACAAAATAGGACGCACTTGTGTAAGAGCTGCATAGGCAGGCTCAGTCCAGCTACTGGTTTCATAAATCCAACTTTTCCAAGCATGACAGAATGTCAGAATCTCATGAGCCAAAAGTTTTATGATGAGAGAGAAAGAATGATATTTTGCTCCCCAATCTAATTTTCAAATTAAATTTTAAACAAAGTTAATAAAGTTAAATAAATTTAACAAAGCTGAATATACACACACATGCATACACCCATGCACATGCACACAAGCTTCTTGCATTTATTTTTTTAATTGTTTAATCATTCATGAGAAATGGTTTGATTTTGTATTTTCTATCTACCAATACTTGCACAAGCTCTGGCTGCAAAACTTTTGTTGGTCAAACATTAGCATTTGGGGAACATGTCCCTGCTGAGAGATAGATCTTGATACAGCCTTAACTACATCATCAGTAGACATGGGACTGTTTTTAACTGGAGGGAGGCAAATGGCTTTCAGATGGTTGTGTAGCTGGTTTTAACAGTAGCCTGCAGTGGCTTTTTGACAGACATGAACCTTACTAGTTATTATTAGGCTTCAGAGCATTAGTATGAGGTTTTAATTTGCTTATGTTAGGCATGAGAAGGTAGCACTATCCTAGATGCCCTAAATATTGTTCCTTGTCACTTTTTTCCCACTGAATTCAGAGGTAATTTGGGGACTGTGTCTAAAATGGTCTTATATTCATGTGCCATAGGTTTCTGAAGCTTCCATTCTGAACATGGTCTCAAGTTGGCTCTTGAGGGCTAATTTCATTACACATGATCATAGGCATAAATTTAAATTTATGGGGGATTGTTTTTTACATCCCACAGAACCTGGATTTACTACCAAGAGACTGTAGAGTTTATCAAAAAGAAGATTAACAGGAATAAGAGTTCTTGCTGTCTAGGGAATATATCATCTTCTTTGGGTAATGCCTATTAATGCTCCTCAAAATAGCTAGAGCATTCAAGGTTTGTAACCAGTTCACAATGACAGAAGTAGCTTCTACTAGAAATTAAATATATTAGTTCTTTCATTGAGTAACTATTGCTACAAGAATATATTTGCTGAATAAACTAACATGCTTATTGACATAATTGATTTGCATACCATGGCAACACTTCATGGACCAAACCCTAAGTCCCATGAAAAATTGAATAGAATTATTTGACAGTTAAGTATCATTGGAAAAGCCTGGCTCTAGGTCTCAGGAAGCAATCTGGTTGATTATGTGTTTTCAGTGTGTAGTCATAACACAACTGTATATCAGTAGTGTACATTAGACACTTTATACACTCTACATATATTTTCTCATTTGATCCTTCAATACATGAATAATATAGGAAATAGACTTGAATTTAACTGCTCCAGTAAGGCCAAAGACCAAAAACCTCATTACAATGCCTACATTAGAAATTCTTCTTCCAATTAAAATAAAGTTACCAAGGGCAATTGCTCCTGCCATAATAAGAAGCTATTGGATGAACTTAAATTTTTTTTTTTTTGTTTAAAGCCATCAAAACACTATGGGCCTAAAGTTACAATGAACTAAATTTCAGAGAAAAATAAGCCTTTCCTAGGTGATCACAGATTAGCAGCGGAGTCCATCTCTGAGGACATTTGCTGGATCTGGGGCCTTGAGTAGGTAGAAGGACAAGCCTACAATGTGGAGAAACACCTGGAACATTGGGAATAAGCAAAATAATCTACAGGGAACTTCAATAGGGGCTGAAAACTAGAAAGATCATGTGGTCTCCTAGCTCTTACTTATTTTCACTTAAGAGACAGGGTCTCATTCTGTCACCCAGGCTATGGTGCAATAGAGTGATCATGGCTCACTGCAGCCTCAAACTCCTCCCTCAGGTGATCCTCCTGCCTCAGCCTCTCCAGTAGATAGAACTGCAGGTGCACAGCATCATGCCTAGCTAATTTTTATTTTTTGTGTGTGGACACAAAAACCCACTATGTTGCCCAGGCTGGCCTAGAACTCTTGGCCTGAAGTGTTCTTCCTGCCTTGCCCCCCACTCTCAAGCACGCTATTACAGGTGTGAGTCACCACATCTGGCCTCCCCTAGCATTTAGATACTAAACTGTTGGAAAAATGAGTAAAAGATAAATATAAGTAGCATTTTGAGTATTTTCTTCCCATACACCCATGGGATTGTTTCGTGTATCTTACTACTTCACATAGGAGACCATTCCTCCATCCAACTATGCAAACTAAGTCTTTAAAATTTGATTTTTGCCCTACAATAAGCTCTATGCTAAAGCTCATTACATGTGATTTTGACAATTTCTGTTTTTATACCACAGTTGCAAAAAATTAATCATATTCTTTACTTCATGAGACATTATTATTATTGTTTCCTAAAAGTTTCTTTCGGTTTTACTTATTCAATTTTTTTATTCTTTATCCCTTGTCACAGACAGGCATGCTAATGTGTTTGATATAAGTTCTTTACTCTTAAAGAATTCTTACAAGATAAGAAGGTTGTTTTCTGAGTGTGTGTATGTGTATATACACAAGTGTATACATTTTTCTTAAAGAGTATTGTGCTATAAATCTAATTTTATTTCTATTTTTGTCACAGAGCATCACATCCTTCATATATTCCCACACTGCTGTAGGTTATTTTTGGTTGTTTATGCCCCTGTAGCTGCTGCATAGTTTTGGACAAAATGAATCAACCGCATTTTCCCTATCCAGTCTTGCAGTAGAATTCACACTGATATCCTGCTACTGAAATATTCACTTCCTTGTGGTATTCTTATGAAAACACTTTTTGGTCATGTGTCACAATTTGTCAGGGTCTACGTTAGTCTGTTACTATTGCTATGAAGACACACGCGATGCTGGGTAATTTATTTATTTATTTTTTAAAAAAAGAGGTTTATCTTGGTTCAGGGTTCTGCAGGCTGCACAGGAAGCAATGGCATCTGCTCTGGGTGAGGCCTCAAGAAGCTTACAATCATGGCAGAAGGTGAAGGGAAGCCAGTGTGTCACATGGTCAGAGAGGGAGTAAGAGAGAGAAGGGGGCAGTCCCAGGCTGTTTTTAACAATCAGATCTCTCATGAACTCACTGAGAAGAACTCACTCACAAGGGGATGGTGCTAAACCAAGCTTGTCTAACCTGCAGCTTGTAGGCTGAATGCAGGTCAAACAGCTTTGAATGTGGCCCAAAACAAATTTGTCAACTTTGTTAAAACATAAGAGATTTTGTGTGTGTGTGCGTGTGTATGTGTGTGTGTGTGTGTGTGTGTGTGTGTGTGTGTGTTTAGCTCAGCAGCTATTTTTAGTGTATTTTATGTGTGGCCCAAGAAAATTATTCTTCCATTGTGGTCCAGGGAAGCCAAAAGTTGGACATTCCTGTGCTAAACTATTCATAAGGGATCCACCCCATGATCCAATACCTCTCACTGGGCCCCACCCCCAACATGGGGGATCACATTTCAGCATGAGATTTGGAGGGGACACACATACAAACTATATCAGGTATATGTGCCCGTCATTGAGACAGGTTGTAGAGTATGAATACTTTCAGATGGGTCCTGTCATGTTATTTTCTGAAATGTTTAAAACCATTGAATTTCCCATCCATTGCCCATAAAGGTTGTTTTCCTCATATCCTCATCACACAATATTACGTAGGATTCTTATATTTTCTAAGTGAGTGGTAAAAATACAGATCTCATTTTATTGTGCACATTTGCATCTGTCATATTGTTAATAATGTATTGGAATTTTTCGGCCCATCTTTCTATTGAGTTGACTATCTTCTTTGTTCATTTGAAAATCAATCATATTCACTGTGCCCTAAGCATTGTCAACATTTTCTACTACTCTGTCACATGTCTCACAACCTTGCATGCCAGCCTTTATTGAAATGAATCTTTATGATTTTTATACTCCTTCCAGAGTTTATGTATTTAAGTAAATTTTTTGGTTTAGTAAATCCTTTATTAAATTTTAACAACAGGCCCAAATCTCTGTTTTATTGGGTTCATTCAGATTTAGAGTTCAGAAAACTTTTTGGTGGATAAATTCTTTTTATCATAATAAAGAATGGCTATGATAATGCAATATGATTATTTCTGCTAATGCTTGTTGTTTTATAGCCTACTTTGTTTATGTGGTCAGGAGGACAAGACCTGAATGGCCTTGACCAACTCAGCTTTCTGTACCTCCTGGTTCTCAGAATAATTTTAGAATGTTCCGAGAAGACAATATCCTGAGATAAGGAGAAACTGTCTGGGACTGTCTGGGCTCTGCCCTTGTTGTTCCTAGAACAGGATATTCCTGCAACTCTTAAACTCAGAGAGCCAAGTAGCACATGGGGTGTGAAACCTAGGGCAGAGCACTCAGGGGTTCCTCAGCTGCAGTACACAGTGGAGCATGTGCAGAGGAGACTCCATCAACCCTGGGCAACTTTTCTGACCTCAAGGGTCAGGCTTGCCATAGAACTTAGGCTTTCGCTGATTCTTCCTGCTCCTCTGTGAGTAATAAATTTGGTTTATCTGACTTACTGTGTGAGCATTCTTCTGTTTCTGGCAGCTTGGTTTATATAAAAAAACCTCTTGCTAGACCTATGAATCTATGCAATGTGGAAGTGTCATAGAGGTAAATAGGAAGCAACTTAACTGAGTTGAAAACTAACATACACAACATGGGGCCACTGCACCAAGGGGCAAAATGAGCCTGACAAAAAGGCCACATGTGACAATTCCAGACACACTGTGGAAGAAGAAGGATGCTGAAACTCAGAGAGATCTGAAGATCTTATCCAAGCCAACAGGAGGCAGGGAATTCCACTGTACTCTGATTCAAGAGTACAAGCTTCATCTCAGAGAAAAGCAATGCAATGGCCTCAGCGATCAGACCAGAGAGACCCTCTGCCACAGAGAAAGCAGAGATCCAGAGAACAGCATGAAGACAATAAGAGACTTGAGACTCACTTTCACTTTGTCTTGAGGCCACAGAAAGCCCAAAGCATCTGAATATCTTCTTGGAGGCATTTTCCTAAAATAGAGCTATTGAAACTTGAAGAAAAATGTGAATCAAGAGCTAAATTTAAAGATATGTTATTTTCTCCTGCCCTCCCCCATAAATTAACCACAGGATGAGTCTAGTGAGATAAAGCATATCATTTATACAAAATACAGAAGTTACATATCCTTTATGTGAACAGAAATATGTTCAAATTTTACTCAATAAATGTATTTTGTTTTACTACTAGAAATAGTAATTTTCACTTGGTGATTACTTTATTTTATAATTATCTCTATTTAAATTTGTATTAGCCCACTCCTGGGTATCTACCTAGAGGAAAATAAGTCATATGAAAAGACATTTGTACACACATTTATAGCAGCACAATTTGCAGTTGCTAAAATGTGGAACCAGGTTAAATGTCTATCAGCCAATGAGTGGACAAAGAAAATGTGTTATAGATACACCATGGAATACTGCTCAGCCCTAAAAAGGAATGAAATAATGCCATTTGCAGCAATCTGGATGGAGTTAGAGATGATTATTCTAAGTGAAGTAACTCAGGAATAAAAAAACAAATATTGTATGTTCTCACTTATAAGTGGGAGCTAAGCTATGAGGGTGTAAAGACATAAGAATGATATAAGGGACTCTGGGCACTCAGAGGGAAGGTTGGGGGGTTGAGGGATGAAAGACTACACATTGGGTACAGTGTACATGACTCGAGTAGTGCATACACCAAAATCTCAGAAAATCACCACCAAATAACTTTTCCATGTAACCAGAAACCACTTGTTTCCCAAAAACTATTGAAATAAAGTGATATGTATGAAAACAATGAATATGATAGTCTTGAGGTACAACATTCACTGGGTTTCATATGGGAGAAAAACAGCTAAAATCAAACACATGGATAGACAGTCAGAACAATGTCCATCATATACATAGTAAAATTAATACAACTGCAAACATGCATGAGTGGAGTCCATTTGGAATAGCCTGCAGTGAAGATGTATGCCTTAGGGCCCACATAACTCATGTTTGGGAGAAAATGTATAACTTTATTCAATATGAAAATGTCTTCAGAAATAACTCAGTCCATGCTGTGCAGATGCAGTCCTGTACTGTAGAGACAAAGAATAAGAATCATCAAAGTGGAAATACCTCTGCCCCTGCTCCAAATTCTGGTTCACACGGCAGTAGTACTACTGGAGAGAAAAGCCATACATGTCCCAAATGTGGGAAAGCCTTTATTTATCAGTCATTTCTTGTGAGACTTATGAAAATTCACACTAGAAAGAAATCTTATGAATATGACAAAAGTGGCAAAGGCTTTAGATATTCCCTACACCTTAATAAACATTTAAGAAAGAACATTCTGGACAAGCCCTATGAATGCAAGGAATGTGGGAAAACCTTCAGCAAGCCTCAAAACATGCACATATAAGGAGTCATGCTGGAAAGAAACCCTATAAATGTGACAAATGTGGAAAAGACTTTGCAAAGTCATCAGAATTAAAAGCCACCTTAAGAGATACAATAGTGAGAAACCCTGTGAGTGAAAGGTGGAAAATCATCATTAATTTTTCACCATACTGAACATGTGAGGAGGACATACTGGAAGGGAGCTCAATGAGTTAACATGCATGAGAACATCTTTCCTGAACTCTCACATCTTACAGAAGTGTGAAAAGAAACCCTGTGAAGGTAAACTCTATGGAAAGCCTTTCATTCATCTTCATTCATCTTGAGTAGCTATTTGTTCTCACACTGGAGAGAAGCTATGAAAGTAAGGAACATGAAAAAAGCCTCAGTGTTGCCTCAGACTCATAGTTCATACAAGAACTCACACTGCAGAGACTGCTTATGGAAGTAAAAAATGTAGAAAAGACTTCTTTAAACACTTATCCCTCCTGTTACACATGAATCCACACTCTGGAGGGAGACTGCAATGGGAATAAATATAAGAAAGCTTTCAGTTCCAGCTCTTCACTTATTAGGCATGAATGAGCACATAGCAGGACTGAAGCACTGTAAATGTTAACAGTTATTGCAATTATCATTGTCTTATCTCTCAATTAGAACCCAAATTCATAATTTTATAGTTTTTCTTTTCTTAAAAAAATGGTATAAAATGACAGATAGCTGTCTTAGCCCCCTTTCTGCTCTGCCACCTTAATGTTGCTATGTAGTAGCTTTGTTACAATTCACTTACATACCCATGGTTTTATTTTCAATGTGAAGCCCTCTTTGAATTCCATTCAATTTAGATTTAGAATTTGTATGCTCCAGGATACCCTTTTTTTTTTTTGTCAGTTTGTTTTAATTGGTCACAATTTGCCTGCATTATGGTCACATTATGTGGCTTTAATGGTACTGATTTGGGGTGCCTATTATGACTTTCATTATGGTCTAATGTGGCAAATTCTGTCCATTTCCCTGCTATATCCATTATTCTCATCTTCCTCACTAAGGGAGCATAGATTTATCTTTTACAAGGAGCACAGTTTATATGTCTTTACTTATTTATCCTTATTTTATTATTTAATTTATAATTTGTTTTTGAAAAATGGTCTCACTCTGTCTCCCAGGCTGGAGTGCAGTGGCATGAACATAGCTCACTGCAGCCTCCTGGGTTCCTGTGACCTCCTAGCTCAGACTCCTGAGTAGGTAGCACTGCAGGCATAACAGGTGTGCACCACCACACTCAGATTTTGTTTTGTTTTGTTTTGTTTTGTTTTTGTAGAGACTGGGTTTCATTATGCTGCCTGGACTGGCTTCAAGTTCCTGTGCTCAGGTGATTCTCCCACCTTGGCCTCCCAAATTGCCAGAATTACAGGCATGAGCCACCATGCCTGGCCCTGATTAATGTCTTTAAATGAGTTTCCCAGTTTTTCTCATAACTGCAGTGAGCAGAGCTTATAGTCTTGGCCAATGTGAAATGTAGAATTCACTGGTTTGGATTTCTGAAAATCTGTTTGGAAAGGGAAGAGTTATTGTTCCTCTTTTCCCTTAATCATGTTCCCTTTGCTCTCTCTGCTTGCTGCTCTCTGGAAATAGGATGAAATGCCCTGAGTCCAGTTTAGCACCTTGAAGACCATTGGAATGATGGTCCCAACAACACAATCTTCAATATACAAGATTTCTCACTCCCCAATGGCATGTTGGGTATCCATGGCTGCCCTGGACTATTTCTGGACTTGTTCATAAAACTAACCCCTAGTAGAACTAAGAAACAATTTTAGGAGAGATACTTATAATAAATTAAATGATAAACCTAAAAATGAATAAAACATATTATAAAAATAAGGAGAATAGACAAAATGGGCATGCAGATGCTGACTGGCCACACATCCTTGGTGCTCACCCCCATGGATGCCTCACCAACTGTGACACTTGGAGAGCTGGCAGCCATCACTCAAGAAATCAGAACACAGTGGCCTCTACCACAGCATCAGGGAACAAAAACTAAGCCTGTCAGCTCTCAAGAAACATACTTATGTGTATGTATATATATATGACATAAATTTATTCAGTTACTTTGAGATATCTCATCGCTAAACAGATAAAATGAATTAAAACTAGTGCAAATCACTGGCAACAGTACTTCATCTCCCCATTATTTATCCAGGGCATTGAAAATTGGCACACATCACAGATCCTTAAGTCATTCTCTGAATCAGGGAGAAAAGAGGAGAACAGAGAGAGCTTACCATATGTGCCAGTCACTGGGCTGAGTGCTGTGCCTAAAGGATCCCACTTGATGCTTGAAATAACCCTGCAAGATCAAACTAAAAACTCATACACACTCACACACACACACTCACACATACACACACATGCTCAAGCACACACTATAAACTACAGAACAAAGAAAACATTGACAACTAATAGAAGTATAGTGCTGGCTAAGCACAGTGGCTCATGCCTGTAATCTCAGCACTTTAGGCCAGGAGTTCAAGACAAGCGTGGGCAACATAGCAAGACACCATCTCTACAAAACATTTTCTTAGATAAAAATCATTTTTAAAAAGTGGTATAATGTCTAAGGGCTCAGGGAAACAGTACCCCTATGGCTGTATGGTAAGCAGCAGGCAAGGCTACTTGTCAGACCAAAGTGGTAGTGATTCCAGGGTTCCTTTGCACACTTAAACAGGAGCCTGGCTAGCTCAGCACTGCCTGGGTTTACTTTATATCTTCTACAGCTCTAAAGCTCTGGCAGGTGGGACCTAACCATAAGAGAAATTGCTATTACGCAGGACTCTCTTAACTGCAAGTGACTGAAACCTACTCGATCCAGGAGAACATTGAATTACTTGACTCTAATTACTAAAAATATCCTTAAGTAGGTGGGCTTCTGGCTCAGTGAGATCAGGGGTCAAATAATATCAACCAAGACTCATTCTGTCCCTTCATTTCCTGTGTCAGCTCTGCTTTTCATGCAAGCTATTTTGAGACAACAGCAAAAATGGCCCCATAAATTCCATATAATTTACTTCCTTGCAAATAACTGTGCCAATAAAAAGAAAGCACCTCATTCCCAGCAGTTTCATCAAAAGTGCAGGGATGACTTCCATCAGCCCAGCTTGGTTCACATGCCTGTCCCTGAATTAATTACCCTGCTGATTGCCCAGGGTGGCCAGCCTCACTCCAATCACATGGACTAGTATTGAAAGAGTGGTCCTCACATGAAAAAAAATGGAAGAATAGTGGCAGAGAAATATGGGAGGGAGGGCCTCATCTCTATATAAAAAGTATGAGCATATTTGTGTTCTTTTGTAAACTTATTGATATAGTCACTGGGAAAAAAATTGAGAAAAACCCACACACGACTTTCTACATGCCTCTGTGCTTTGTATTCAACACTGAGCTGTGACAACTGTAATTATTAAAACAAAACTTTGAAAAGAAGTAACAATTTAGGACAATGGGGACCCTTAGCTGATGCGACAGTGAGCAGTTCTTCTTTTGTGTGCATGAAGATGCAATTCCCAGGAGCCCGCCTGGGGTCTTCTAGAACAAGCATGTGGGCACCTACTGGCTGCAGTTCCACCTTTCCTTCCCTGGACTCTCAGGGAGAAACAAGTTCTGGATTCAGCTGAACTGAGTTCAAGTTCAGGCTCTGTGACTCACTGGGTAAGTCTCTTGCTCTCCTTGAGTCCCATATCCTCATTGGTAAAATGGAGAGGTAGAGTTATTGTTAGGTTTGGAAGGCAAGGCGAGGGTTAAAGAAAGACAGAGAGACAGCTGGTGGCTTCAACAGCAACATCTTTATTGCCAGCAAAACCCTGGGGAGGAGGAAACCAGCTTAGTGCCAGCACCAACTGCCACTCACAGGCTGGGGTAATCATGGGACTGGGAGGGAGGGATCTGGGTGGTAGAGCTTGCTGCCCAGCAGGATATGGCAAGGATGTCCCTGCAGTCAGGCTGTTGGACCTTTGCCCAGGAGGACGCGATAAGGATGTTTCTGCAGTCACGTGGTTAGGAAGGATGTTTCTCATGGCCCAAGTTCCCATGGAATGTTTCACTGTGATCAGAGTCTGCAAAATGGCTGGAGGTTTACAAAATGGTACAGGTTAGACTAACAGTAACATCTCCCAGGTAAATGGTTCTACAAAGTAAACTTCCCTTGAGCATCTACACTGTACCAGACATGGTGCTAGGACCCAGGCCACAGGAGGAACAGGAGAGATGAGGCCCCTGCCATCCTGGTGCTCACATCTGATGAAGGAAGCTAACAGGTCATAAGACCAGGTCAGATGGTGGTGGTAATCAAAGACATTACCAGAGTGAGATGAGCTAGACAGAAACCAAAGGAGCTCTTACAAACACAGTGACAGGTGGAGACCCCTCCAAAAGGTGACCTTTGAGCAGAAACCTGAGAAATGTGGAGGGGACTATGGAGAACGACAAGCCCCTGAAGCAACCCCAGGATTGGGAGGGCAAACCCAGCACCAGGAGGGCAATGGAATGGCCTGACCTGTGTGTCCTTCATGCTTCCTTCCTCAGTGATGCACAAACAGAAACATGGGGCAATTTCGTGCAGGGTCCATGGATGAATCAAGAAGCAGCCGCACTGCAGAGCTGGAGTGGGGATAAAATCTGACCCAACAGTAAAGCTAGAAGCAAGTGCTGCTTACCACTGACCACAGTGCAGGTCATGAAGCATAACCAGACCCTGAAGGCACGTCCAGGGCCAGACCAGCTGGCCGGGCTGCCAACATCTTAGTAGAGATCCCAGGAGATCAGTTGAGCTGGTTAGGGGGAGAAAAAAAAACAGGAAAGCTTCAGAAAATTCCAGAGGACCCATGACACTTAACATCAACTTCCCCCAAGTGGGATCTGTTTGTCATTGCTGGTTCTAAAGAGTTGGTTCCACCACCCCCACCTGCCCGTTGCCTAACCAGGGGAAAACTCAGGGTGGGGTCCACAGAAACAACCCCTCTGGAAGGGGAAAGGGTGTTTCTCATCCAAAACCAAGGGAAAACACCACTCATAAGGAGCAGAGGGGCCTGAAGGGAGAGACAGGATTCTGCTGCTCATTTGGATATCTGCTTCCCAGCAGGAAAGGGGACCACGCAGGATACAGTGTCTAAGTGGACCCTGTGCTGTGGGACTAGGGGGGCTGATGCTGACTCACTGTTGGAGGTGAGCCACTATAGGAGGCTTAGAACCCCTCCCTGCAGCCTCTCCAGTCTAATAAGGGGATGGTAGTGTGGTCAGTGGGGGCATCCAGATGCAGTCAAAGGGCACAGTGAGTGATGTCTCCTCTGGCCTCCTCTTTCAGCTGCAGATTCTCCGAGTTACTGGAACAGCTTCTCCATGGCCCCACCAGCCTGGAGGGTGGTGACAGCTCCCAGATGACGCTAACCCCAGGGCCCTGCGCCATCACCCCTGGTTCCCCTTGGCCCTGCCCACACCTATGTAAACAGCTTTTTCTTAATGACCCTTCAGCCGCTTTGAGGTCCCTGCCAGTACCTGACTGCCACATTCCCCAAAGGGAACAGGCTCCTCAGCCCAGGAGCTGAGGTTTCTACAGGCACAGAGAAAACACTGTCCCAACTGTTGGAATGGAGTCGGGAGTGGAAAAAAGAACGTTTTTTCTCAATGCTTAGACTCACCAATTGTTTCATTTTATCACATGAAGGCTGTGTGGCATTTTGAAGTATAATTAATAATCTACATAATTACAAATTATATTCTTAAAAGAAGGTGCTCAGTGCCATGCCTGACACATGGTGGAACTCCACGATGAGATGTGTGAGAAGCCAGGGTGCCATGGTTACAGACAAGGACTGCAGGTACAGACTGCTTGCTTCAAACCTGGACCAGCGGTGTGAATTTTGGCAACTCTCTGTATTGCTCTTTGCCACTGTTTTTTAATCTAACAACTAGAAGTAAAAACAAGGTTATTGTAAAAATTAAATGAATTAAAGTAAGCAGAGTGCCTACAACACCCCCAGGCACACAGTCAGCACTGAGCATGTTTTTCATTATACTCTTAATGAGGTAAGAGTGAGAACACAGGTGCCAGCCATGAGCCTGGGGTTTCTCTGGCAGAGGCATCAGAGACTCTACTTTTAACATCCTCCATTCATTCATTTGACCCTGGTAAGGGAGGAGTCTCATGGGATACGAACAAGCATCCACCTTGGGGCCAGACTTCCCATGGTCAAAGTTGAACTCCACCACTGTTCAGCTGGGTGACTTTGGGCAAGTGACTTCCCCTCTCTGATCCTCATATTCCCTTTTGATAAAAACAGCACAATGGCAGGCCTATGGGGATTGAAGGAGCTGACAGAAAAATGTGTGCCTTAGTATAATTTTCCTGGAAGTAGATCCTGAGGCAAATATTCAAATACGAAAATTCTATTTGGAGATAACTCTAGGATAGTAATTTGACTGCCAGTTCTTCCTTAGGATGCGTATCCCAGGAAACACCAGTAGAGGAGTGGGGAACTGAGACAGGAAAGGAATGCAGCAGTTAAAGGGACCTTCATCAAGAAAGTTTCCCCTGTGGCAGCCAGGACTCAGCCCTGCCAGGTACATCTGCAGAGACAGCACAGAACATGTGCCTCAGAGTCATCCCACCCAAAGCAAGGGAGCTGGGTATTTATCCACCAATACCCACCAGTCACTCCTCAGGGATCCTTCCAAGGGCATGATTCCTCCAGAATGTCCTGCCTGATCTGCAAGGGTCAGACCCGGGGTTGAGGACAGGGCCCCTGACAGTACCTCCAGCAATGAGCAGGAACACAGCCTGGTGTGGAGAGTTTCAGTCAGTGATTCCAACTCATACACTTACCCACACACCACACTCCAACCCCAACAATGTGTATATGTACACACACATACATGCATACATGACTGTTACCCACTTTGATCCTGGTGACTCCATGGGATATACAGTAAGGCAGAAATCAGAGGGAAGAGCAGAATTAAGGGGAGTGAAAATCTTAAGAACAAAATGCAAATTTAGGCAGAAAATCAAGGGGGAAGAGGAGTGTTCTGGACACCAAATGCTGGCTGGGTGGCACCTACTCTACACACACTGTCACTAATTATCCAAGAAGCCTTGTGGGGTAGAAGAAATTCCTCTTAATTTACAGATGACAGAAATGTAGTTCAGAAAACTGACTTTACTAATGTCTCAGCAAGCTAGTGGGTGATAGATATGGACTCCCAGATCTTTCTGTCCACAGAGCCTATAAATTCTCCCTTGTTAGGCAGGCTGCATACCAGGCCTTGCTTCTGGGCTCTGCTCCTTTTCCTGCTAGGCAATCATGGCAGAATTGACAGAAATGTTATCCCCCTTCACCACCTGGAGCAGAGCCAATGAGAGGAGCTGGGGAACAGGCCATGAGGCCCTGCACCCACCATTCAATGTCTTCAGGATTGCGGTCCCTCAGAACTCTTGCACCACGTGATGGCATCACTCCTGGGTGTCTTCTGAGGTTGCATAGGATTCAGTAGAGGCCAGTGGCTGTGCTGTCATATCCTAAGAGGCAGCCACGCAGGCTTGGGTCTCTTGGCTGCTTCAGCACCAGAGGTTGGACAGCGCCCATGCACTGAGGCCCTTGGGAGAATGGGAGGAGGGAAAGGAAGGGCAGAATGGAGTGACGTAGTGTCCATCCACCATGTCCCTGGATGGAGAGACCCACACCGGGACCACCGCTGGTACTCATGAAGATGCCAGCCTCCATTTATATGTCCTCATCTGACAACTCCTTCCCATTTTCATCCTGGAGACAAGACCTCTGAACACATTAGCTCTGAGGGCACCTGAGTGTAACCTGAGACAGTCCCTGAAGACTTTCCATCCAAGCAGGATCCCTCCCTTGCCATCTCCAGACCTGCCCCACAAGCTCCCTCCCAGGTCTCCTGGCTCTTGTTCACTCCTTCCAGGCAGCCTTCTACAGTCATCTCTAAAATATATCTGACTGTCCCTCCTTTATCCAGCACCTTCTATGGCTCCCCAGAGCCCTCCAGATCAAGTTCAAGTTCTTTGATCAGACATTTGATCTCAAGCTGCATTTTACCTCCCAAATTAAGATACCGGAGAAGCCACCTTGCCCAGCACAAGTGCATCACTGAAGTCCCAAGTCTTGAACGTGGCCTTGGCCTTGAGGAAGTCATGAACACCCTGGCTAGTGAGGGTGCAGTGCTGCTCCAGGATGATGGTGTCTAAAGTTATGCACAAGGTCACAGGCCCTGCAGAAGCATCACCCCTCAGGAATGGGTAGTACAGGAAGTCCATGCACAGGCAGATCTGCTGGTGCCATTACACTATGAGGGCACTGAGCTCAAATAGGGTGGCAATATATTCACTGGGATTCCTGCAAGGTGAGGCTGGGGAGAGGAAGCAGCTCCATAACACATATGAAACCCTGGAAACCCTTCTCAGCCAAAATCTCAGGACCACATTACACCCAGAAATGGGTGCCCTCTGAGCACACTTGTCTCTCTGTCTCCCACTCTGAGCTCCCTCATGGCCCCACATGCCCCAGCCTGGCCCAGAGCTTGAAGCCCAGTAACTGTTCAGTCCATGGTGTTGACTGCTCCCTGGGACAGGAGAGCGCTTGGTGGCTCTGGGACTCCTCCTGTGGAACCCCTGCGTCTGCCTTGGGACCTCCCAATTCCCATGGGAAGCCCCCATGGCTCTGGATTGCCCCACCTGCCCTGGGATCCTCCAGCCCCATAAGACTTACTTGATGCCTTAGCCCTCCCAGAACATGACATGTTTCTCAGAATGTGGCTGATGTCCAGGGCCATCTGTGGATATTTCTGGGGACTTCTTGCTGATTTCCTTTACGGTCTGTAGGGCAGGGCCAAGAGGAGAAACCAGCCCAAACTCAGAACGGACAAAAGGCTCACTGCCCCAATGGCAACCACCAAACTGTCAGCAGTGCTTCTGAAACGAAAGGAGGTTTCATTCTGCAGAAAGCTCCTTGTTTGGCTTCTTTCTGACGCCAGGGAGGGGTACCAATCCCTGCATACCTGTGGTGCCTATGTTACCATCTCTGCCTAGGATGTGCAATGGGCCCCTGCTCCCACTGCAGGGTTGACGTTACCTCCAGCTGGAGACCTGGGCTCCTGACACCGCCTGGCCTCTTTGTCCTTCTCTGGATGAGGGTGGAAAGGCTGTACCTGGTATTTCCCTAGGTCCTTGGTTTCCACCTTCTAAACATCCAGCAGGAGTGACCATGCCCAGCACCACACCTGAAGTGGGACTCCCTTGTGGAGCAGCCAAGAAATCTACAGATGGAAGAATGCTCTGGTGAGATAGGCCACAGTGGTCCCTGGGGAGGATCGGGGGCCGGAGGATTATGGAGGTTTCCAGCCTTGGGCTCTGTGGGAACTATGATCTGGAGATATTTTTTCATTTAGGTCACCAAGAGACAACCCCTAACCCCTGAGCAAGGCATGGTCAAGCTCTGGCATGAGATTCTCTTCCAGCAATGCAATGCTTGCAGAGACAGGTACAAAAGCTGGTGACCAGGCCTGCTGTCCCCCAGGTAAGGACAGTGTGCTACCCACCCTCTGAGAGGTGGTGCCAGTCCACAGCACTGGGTGCCTGTACCCCTGGCTCTGCAGATACCGGTCATGGAAGTCCCATGGAGGCCCTTCCCTCTCCACATTACCTTCTTGCTGCTTCTAGACTTCTTCTAGTCATTAAGCATGTTGAGCCATTTTTCTGTGCATCCGATCTGACATTTTTGCTCTCAGATGAAACACGACAAAGTAAGCTGAGCCACCAGGATTCCTGGAGGGAACCTTGGATGCTTGGTCTTGGGCTCCAGGGCACTGATGGGAAGGAGCCAGGGAAGGACAAACACTGGGGCTGAGCCCCTATGACCCAATGGGAACTTGTGGCCTGTCCTTATGGCCCCAAGACACCCTGTCCTCAGGCCACAGACACCACGGGCTTTGGTCAGATCCCAGCCTCCCAGTAGTATCCCGGCACTAGTGGGTGCTGACCCCTGAGCCACAACCACAGTTCTGGGTTTGGGGTATGGTAAAACCACCCCAGGGACAGAGTTCTGGGGCCGGGTTTGGGAGGAACCAAGGCGCCTCCCAGGGATGGTGTGTCACTCCTACTTGCCATGAAATGTGCACACAGGCTGTCCTCCTGCCCATCCCATCCTGCTGGACAGGATGGAGGAAGTGAGGGAACAGGCAGCGTGGACAGCTGGGGTGCAGGGAGAGGCAGGTGCATGCTGGGAGGTCAGGCCCTGTGAGGGCTGTGGGGGCATCAGGTGGAGTGGGCTTCAGGTACACCCTCAGTGCAATGGGCAGGTCTCAGGCCAGGCTTCCTGGACCCCGGCTGGGTGATGTGGTCACTCCCTGGGGGACTACTGTCAGACCCTGGCCACCCACCCTGGGCAGCACTGTCCCATCCCAGGACTGGATTTTCTGAGTCCTCAGACAGGACAACACTGCCCAGGCCTGACAGACTGGGAAGACCTCTTAAGTCCTCCATCCCTAGACCAGCCTCCCAACAGCAGGGACAGTCTCCTACCTTTACCTTCAGGGCACTGACTGATCCATCTCACTCTAAGGCAACCAAGGCAGAGCTGAGGACCTGTGCCAGGCTGGAAGCCAGTCCCCTCCCTAAATAGGCCTTAGGGAAGCCTCATCCCTGTCCCAGTGCACTGCAAGTTTCAGCCCAGGAGACACATAGGGAAGGGAGGATGGGGCCTCCCCACTGGCTGACCCTGGAAAAGCGGGACCTGGGAGAAGAGGGAGTGCAGGGCTGGCAGGGGATGCTCCAGGCCCATGGAGAGCTCAGGCTGCACCGTGGGGCTGCCCCTCCTGGGCTGGAGGCTGTGCCCTCTGCAGGATCTGAGGAAGTGCAGTCCTGAGATGGGACAGTGCTACCCAGGTTGGGTAGCCGGAGCCTGACAATAGTCCCCCAGCAAATGACCACATCACCCAGCCAGAGTCCAGGGAGCCTGGGCCAAGACCTGCCCAGTACACTGAGGGTGCACCTGGAGCCCAGTCCACCTGATGCCCCCGCAGCCCTCACTGGGTCTGACCTCCCAGCATGCACATGTCTCTCCCTGAAACTCAGCTGCCCACCCTGCCTGTTCCCTGGCCTCCTCCATCCTGTGCAGCCCATAGACTGTGACCATCTCTCTGGCCACTCTGGTACTTCCTTTACTTTTGTCCTGTCAGAATCCCTGAGCAAGATCTCCCAGGTCCATCCAAACACCTGCTTTGTCCACTTTTGACTGGGCCATTGAACACCACTGGGCCATCCCAGCTGTCCACAGGGTACTCGATAACATGCATTTCTCCTGACACCTCCCTGCAGTGCTCAGCAGCCCCCACTGAAAAGGTCCCTGCTGACCAGATCCAGCATATCAGATCCTCCCTGAACACACCCTCACTGATTAGACCCCCATCATCAGGCCTCACTAACTAGATTCCCGCTGACAGGCCCACAATGACCAGGACTCCACTGATGAGGACCTTACTGACAAGTCCTCACTTGTAAGGCCTCACTGACCAGGTCCTTACTGACAAGGCCTCGCTGATCAGGTTCCACCGATAATGACCCCATTGCCTGGTCCCACAGATGAAGCCCCACTGAGCAGGCCTCCAGGGAATAGGCTGCCAGTGACCAGGCCCCTACTAACCATGCCTGAGGTGACCAGATGCCCCTGACTGGGACTCTAATGAATATGCCCCACTGAACAGGCATGCACTGCTCAGATCCCCGCTGACCTGGTCACCCCATAGACCAGTGCTACAAAAGCCACCACTGATCAAGTCCTTTCTGACCAGGCCCCCACTGATTAGGTTCCACTGACCAGCCTGCCCTCACCAGGGCCCCACTGACAAGCATCTCTGCTGACTAGGTCCCATGTGACCAGGCCTCCACTGAATAGCACCCCTTGACCTAGTCACCAGTAACCCAGCCCAATCTGACAAGGCCACAACTAAGCCCCAGCTGACAGGGTCTCCACTGACGAAGTCCCACAGCCCAGGTTGGCATTGACCAGACACCAAACATTTGTCTGCCACTAGGAACCCACTCACCAAGACCTGCACTACTAGATCCCTCTAATGAGACCCTCTCTAAGCAGACACCTGCTGACCACCCCCCACTAAATAGGCCTCACTGACAAAGTCCCAACTGACTAGGTCCACTGAGCAGGCCCACACTGATCAGGCCCCTCCTAACCATATCAGAAGGCCAAGCGGCAATGAGATGTTTCATATGGCAGGAGTAGGAGCAAGACAGAGAGAGGAAAGAGGTGTGACATCCTGTTAGACAACCAGATCACATAAGAACTCACCATCAGGACATCGGCATCAAGAAGACTAACCAATGGTGAAGGATTCTCCACCCACACCACCGCCCACTGTTTCCAGGCAGAAGCCTCCTGCAGAAGCAGAACCTCTTAGGAAACATCCACTATGGCAGTGCAGAAGGAAAATATAGGCTTTGAGCCCCCACACAGGAGGCCACCTTCCTCCAGACTCCAGGTTCATAAGTCCACCAACAGCTCACAGCCTCAGTATGGAAAAGCTACAGGCACTCGACACCAACCCAGCCCATGACAGCAGCCATGGGGGCAACACCCTGCAAAGCCAGAGATGCACTGTCCTAGTAGAGGCTTCCCATGAGCCTCTGCCTCTGCAGCAAGTTACTACCACCCTCCCACCACCTTACTGACGACCTACTCCTCCCCACACTACCCCTCCTTTTCCTTCCACCCAACCCCCTCCCATCCAAGATTAAATCACCTCCCACCTGGCACACCTTCGACATTAAGGATGACATGTGAGTTTTACAGGGACACACAGTCAACCCATATTATTCTGACCCTGATACCCCAGAACCTCATGTCCTTCTCACAGAGCAAAACACAATCATGCCTTTTCAAAAGTGTCCAAAAGTCTTAACTCATTCCAAATGTAAAAATTTCAAAGTCTCATCTGAGACAAGGTTACAATCCCTTCTGCCAATGAGTCCCTGAATTTAAAAGGGATTTCTTTTCCTTCAAGGTACAATAAGCATTGGGTAAGTTTTCTCAATCCAAAGGGAAGAAATTCTCCAGAAAAATAACACAAATGCAAGTCCAAACCCCAGCAGGACAGTATTCATTCAATACAGTATCTCACAGCTCTGTAATCAACAAGAGAACTCACTATCATGCAGACAGCATTAAGGAGACAGTGTTAAACCATTTATGAAGAATCCAATCCCCACCCTCATCTTTCACACCCATCCACAAAATAATCTCCCCCATTCTCCCCACACCCCTACCTCCAACACCCACTCTTTGCCATGATTAAATCACCTCCCACCAGGCCCCACCTTTAACTTTCACGATCACAATTCCATGAGAGTATTGGTAGGGACAAAAAGTCAAATCATATTATTCTGACACGGGTCCCCCCCAATCTCATATCCTTGTCACACTACAAAATACAACGATGCCTTCTGTACAGTCCCCCAAAGTCTTAACTCATTCCAGCATTTACTGAAATGCCCAAAGCCCAGAGTCTCATCTGAGACAAGTCTACAGTCCCTTCTGCTCATGAGCCACTGAATTATATATAAAGCAAGTTCACTACTTCCAAGGTGCAATGATTGTACAGGCGTTGGGTAAGCATTCCCAGCCAAAAGGAAAAAAAATGCCAGAAAGAAGCACAAAAAACAGATGGGGCTTACAGACCCCATGCAAGTCAAAAACCCAGCAGGCCAGTCATTGAATCCTACAGCTCCCAAATCATATTTTCTAAATCTGTATCCCACATCTGGAGCACAGGGGTGGATGGCTGGGCTCCCAAGGCCTTGCGCAGCTCAGCATCTGTGACTGTGCAGGGTATATCCCCCACAGGTGACCTAATGGGTTGGGCTGGTGTTGAGTGCCTGTGGCTTTTCCACACTGAGGGTGCCAGCAGTTGGCGGGTCTATGAATCTGGGGTCCGGAAAATGGTGCATTCCTGTGTGGGCGCTACAACCCTATATGTTCCTTCTGTACTGCCCTAGTAAATGTTTCCCATGAGGCTCTGCCTCTTGGAAAAGCTTCTGCCTCAACACCCAGGTTTTCCCGTACATACTCTGGAGTCTAGACAAAGGCTCCCAAGCCTCTAGTTTTGTGCTCTGTGCACCTGCTGGCTTAGTACTATGTGGAAGCCACCAAGGTTTGAAGCTTGCACCCCTGAAGCAGTGATGCAAGCTGTACCTGTGCATCTTTCAGTCGTGACTGGAGCTGGAGCTGGAGCTGCAGGGATGCAGGCAGCAGTGTCCTGAGGATGGACACAGCAGCGCGACCATGGGACTCACCCAGGAAAGCATTCTTGGGTCCTAGAACTCGGGGCCTGTGACAGCAAGCTCTGCTGCAAAGGTCTCTGAAATGGCTTCAAGGCCTTTTAACCTTGTCTTAGCTATTAGCACTGGGCTCCATTTTATGCAAATTTCTGAAGCCTTCTTGAATTTTCCCACTGAAAATCAGCTTTGCTTTTTGACCACTTGGCCAGGCTGCAAATTTTCCAAGCTTTTAAGTCCTGCTTCTCATTTAAATATAACTTTCAACTTGAGGTCATTTGTTCAGTCACAGAGAAGACCACAGGCTGTTCAAAACAGACAAGACACCTCTTGAGCTTTGCTGCCTACTTCATTTCACCAGATACACCCTAAATCATCACCCTCAAGTTCAAAGTTTCAGAGGTCTCCAGGGCAGGGACACCATCCAGCCAAGTTCTTTGCTAAGGCAAAACAAATGTAACCTTAACTCCTGTTCCCAGTAAGTTGCTCATTTTCATCTGAGACCTTCTAAGCCTGGCCTTCACTGTCCATCCTTCAGTCTCTCTTTTAATTATAGCTATGTAACAAGTCTCTATGGTCACCCTTTTAATTTAACACGTCTGTACAATAGTCCAAATTTTCCCTCATCTTTCTGTCTTCTTCCAAGCCCCCCAAACTGTGCAGCGTCTCATCGTTACCCACGTCTGAACTTGCTTCTACATTTTCAGCTACCGTTGTGGCAGCCTGGCAATGTGGTAAAAGAAGAAAAGTCAATTTTCAGGGGGAAAATTCGAGAAGCCTTCAGATATTTGCATATAGAAGAAGCCAAATGCTAATAGTAAAAAAAAAAAGACGAAGAAACCTTGAGGGCATTTCATAGCTCCACTCTACAATACAAATTTTCTGTAGTATCATTTTTAAAAGAGGTTTAACTGGCTCATATTTCTGCAGGCTGTAAAGGCAGCAAGTGGCTTCTGCTTCTGGGAGGACTCACGAAGCCTCCCAATCATACCAGAAGGCCAAGTGACAATGAGATGTTCCATATGGCAGGAGTAAGAAGAAGACACAGAGAAGAAAGAGGTGCCACACCCGGTTATACAACCAGATCTCATGAGAACTCACTATCAGAAGATCAGCCTCAGGAAGATTAGCCAATGGTGAAGGATCCGCCCGCACCACCCCTCGCTGTTTCCAGGCGGAAGCCTCCTGCAGAGGCAGAACCTCTTGGAGAACCTCTACCAGCGCAGTGCAGAAGGAAAATATGGGCTTGGAGCCCCCACACAGGAGGCCACCATCCTCCAGACTGGAGATTGATAAACCCACCAACAGCTTGCACTCTCTGCGTGGAAAAGCTACAGGCACTCAACACCAGCCCAGCCCATGATAGCAGCCATGGGGGCTACACCCTGCAAAGCCACAGGTGCACTGCCCTAGTAGAGACTTTCCCTGAGCCTCTGCCTCTGCAGCAGGCTACTTCCCCCTACTACTACCCACCACCCTATCACCACCCTACTAACAACCTACTCCTCACCCTACCCACCCCTTTTCCTTCCACCCCCGGCCCCCGACCATCCATGATTAAATCACCTCCAGCCAGGCCCCACCTCCAATATTAAGGATTACAATTCACATGAGTTTGGGTAAAGAAACACAGCCAAATCATATTATTCTGACCCTGATCCCCACAGTCTCATGTCCTTCTCACAGAGCAAAATATATTCATGCCTTTTCAAAAGTTTCCAGAAGTCTTAACTCATTCCAACATTAACTCAAATATAAAAAAATCAACATCTCATCTGAGACAAGACTACAGTACCTTTTGCCTATGAGTCCCTGAATTTAAAAGGATGTTCTTTTCTTTCAAGGTACAATAATGGTACAGGCTTTGGGTAAGATTTTTCAATCCAAAGGGAAGAAATTTCCCAGGAAGAAAACACAAATGGGACCACAGGCCCAATACAAGTCCAAAACCCAGAAGGCCAGTATCCATTCAATCTTACAGCTCCAAAATCATGAAGAGAACTCACTATCACAAGGACAGCAATAAGGAGAGTGTTTAGTCATTTGTGAAGCATCCGTCCCCCACCCGCAATTTTCACTGCTCACCCGCACCATAAATCCCCCATTCTCCCTACGCCCCATCTTCCAACCCCCACCCTCCACCGTGATTAAATCACCTTCCACCAGGCCCCACCTTTAACATTCCGATGACAATTCCACATGAGTTTTGGTAGAGACACAGAGCTGAATTTTATTATTCTGTCCCTGGCTCCCCAAATCTCATGTCCTTCTCACATTGCAAAATACAATGATGCCTTCCCTACAGTCCCCCAAAATCTTATATCATTACAGCATTTATACAAATGTTGAAAGCTTAAAGTCTCATCTGGCACAAGGCTACAGTTGCTTAGGCCCATGAGCCTCTGAAATATAAAGCAAGTTAACTACTTCCAAGGTACAATGCTTGTACAGGCATTGGGTAAGCATTCCCAGCCAAAAGGAAGAATGTTGCCAGAAAAAAACAAAACATAGATAGGACTTACCGGCCCCATGAAACTACAAACCCAGAAGGCCAGTCATTCCATCCTACAGTTCCAAAATCACCCTTTTTGAAACCTTGTCCCACATCCAGGGCACAGGGGTGTGAGGGCTGGGCTCCCAAGGCCTTGGGCAGCTTGGCACCTGTGGCTTTGCAGGGTTTATGCCCCACAGCTGCCCTCATGGGCTCGGCTGGTGTTGAGTGCCTGTGACTTTTCCTCACTGAGAATACAAGTTGTTGGGGGGTCTATGAATCTGGGGTCTGCATGATGCTGGCCTCCAGTGTGGGGGCTCCAACCCCATGTTTTCCTTCTGCACTGCCCTAGTAGAAGTTTCATGTAAGGCTATGCCTTTTTGGGGTGCTTTTGCCTGGACACCCAGGCATTTCCATACATCTTCCAAAATCTATAGAGAGGTTCCCAAGCCTCTAGTCTCATGCTTCATCCACCAGGGGCTTAACACTATGAGGAAGTTACCAAGGCTTCTAGCTGGCACCCTCTGTAGCAGTGACCCAAGCTGTAGCTGTGCATCTTTCAATGATGGCTGGAGCTGGAGCTGGAGCTGGAGCTGGAGCTGCAGGGATGCAGGCAGCAGTGTCCTGAGGCTGCACACAGAGGGGGTCATGGAACTGGCCCAGGAAACCATTCTTCTCTCCTAGGCCCCAGGGCCTGTAACAGCAAGGGCTGCTGCAAAGGTCTCTGAAATGCCTTCAAGGCCTTTTCCCTATTGTCTTGTCTATTAGCACTCGGCTCCTTTTCATGCAAGTTTCCGAAGCCTTCCTCAATTTTCCCCCTGAAAATCAGCTTTTCTTTTTGACCACATGGCGAGGCCGCAAATTTTCCAAACTTTTGAGTTCTGTTTCTCATGTAATGTAAGAGTTGGGACTCATTTAATGTAAGTCTCATCCAGAGGTCATTTCCTCCATCCCACATAAGAGCACAGGCTGTTCAATGGAATCAGGACACCTCTTGAGCTTTGCTGCTCAGTTCATTCCACCAGATACTCAGTAAATCATCACCCTCAAGTTCAAAGTTTCACAGATCTCCAGGGCGAGGTCACTCTGCAGCCACATTCTTTGCTAAGGAAACAAAAGTAACTTTGACTTCTGTTCCCAGTAAGTGCTTCATTTTCATCTGAGACCTTCTAAGTCAGGCTTTCACTGACCATTTTCCTGTGAGCCTTCTGATCACAAATGTTTAACAATTCTTTACAAAGATCCAAACTTTCATTCATCTTCTTGTCTTCGAAGCCCTCCAAACTCTCCCGACCTCTGTCCGCTACTCCCTTCTGAACCTGCTTCTACATTATCACTATCTTTGCCACAGCCTGGCAATGTGGTAAAGGAAGACAAGTCCATTTTCAGGGGGAAAATTCATGAAGCCTTCACATACTTGAATGAAAAGAAGCTGAGTGCTGATTGCCAAGACAATGACATTTAATAGTTCCACTTTGCACTACTAATTTTCTCTATGATCATAAAGAAAAGAGGTTTAATTGGCTCATGATTCTGCAGGCTGTAAGGAAACACAGTGGCCTCTGAATCTGGGAGGACTCAGGAAGCCTCCCAATCATACCAGAATGTCCAGGGGCAATGAGATGATTCATGTGGCAGGAGTAGGCACAAGACAGAGAGGAAAGAGGGCCACACCCTATTATACAACCAAATCTAATGTGAACTCACTATTACACGGTCAGCATCATGAAGATGGTGCTTAAACATTGATGAAGAAACAACCACCCACCCCCAACTCCCACTGTTTCCAAACAGAAGCCTGCTGCACAGGCAGAGCCTCTTGGAAAACCTGTACTAGGGCAGTGTGGAAGGAAAATATGAGCTTGGAGCCCCCACAGAGATGGCCACCACCCCCCAGACCCCAGATTCACAGACCCATCAGCAGCTCACACCCTCTGTGGAAAAGCTACGGGCTTTTCCAAACCTCAACACCAACTCAGCCCATGAAAGCAGCTGCAGGGGCTCAACCCTGCAAAGCCACAGGTGCACTGCCCTAGTAGAGGTTTTCCATGAGGCTTTGCCTCAGCAGCAGGCTACACTCCCTTCCTACTACCCCCAACCCTCCCACCATTCTACTGCCAGCCTACTCCTACCCACCCTAACCAACCCTTTTGTGATACCCTACCTTGTTTTAACCTGATCGACTCTCCCTTAGCTGAGGGAGCCAGGCAGACTCCATCTTGGCTGTTTCACTTGCAGCCCCTTACACACACCCCTTCCTCAAGGACATAACTTGTGCAAGCTGACTCCCAGCACATCAAAGAATGCAATTACTGATAAGATACTGTGGCAAGCTATATCCACAGTTCCCAGGAATTCACCCCGTTGATGGTACCTAAAACCCCCGCATTTGTGTCCAGTTGATAGCACCCAAAGCCCCCACATCTATCACCTTTTGATGGATTTAAAGTCCCTGCACCTGGAACTGTTTGTTTTCCTGTAGCCATTTACCTTTTTAACTTTTTTGCCTGTTTTGCTTCTGTAAGATTGTATCAGCGAGGCTCCCCCTCCCCTTTCTAAACCAAAGTATAAAAGAAAATCTAGCCCCTTCTTCTGGGCCGAGAGAATTTTGAGCACTAGCGCTCTCTCAGTCGCCGGCAATAAAGGACTCCTGAATTCGTCTCATAGTGTGGGGTTTCTCTACAATTCGCTTGGTTACAACCCTTTTCCTTCCACCCCCAACCCACCTCCAATCCATGATTAAATCATCTCCCCCAGGCCCCACTTTCAACATTTGGAATTACAATTCCACCTGAATTTTTATAGAGACACACAGCCAAACCATATTATTCTTACCCTGATATCCCAGAATCTCATGTCCTTATCACAGAGCAAAATACAGTCATGCCTTTTCAAAATTTCCAATAGCCTTAACTCATTCCAAGTGTAAAAAGTTCAAAGTCTCATCTGAGACAAGGCTACTGCCCCTTCTGCCTATGAGTCCCTGAATTTAAAAGAGATTTCTTTTCTTTCAAGGTACAATGATGGTAGAGGTATTGTGTAAACTTTCTCAATCCAAAGGGAAGAAATTTCCCAGAAAAATAACACAAATGGGCCCACAGGCCCAATGCAAGTCCAAAACCCAACAGGACAGTTCTCACTCAATCTCACAGCTCAAAAATCATCAAGAGAACTCATTGTCATGCGGAAAGCATTAAGGAGACAGTGTTTACCCATTTGTGAAGAATCTGTTCCCCTGCCCTCATCTTTCACTCCCATCCACAAAATAATCTCTCCCATTCTCCCCACACCCCTACCTCCAACACCCACTCTTCTCCGTGATTAAATCACCTCCCACCAGGTCCCAGCTTTAACATTCCCCACTAAAATTCCACATGAATATTGGTAGAGACATAGAATCAAATCATATTATTCTGGCTCTTGCTCCCCAAATCTTGTATCCTTGTCACACTGCAAAATACATTGATGACTTCTTTACTGTCCTCCAAAGACTTAACTCATTCCAGCATTTACTAAAATGTACAAGGACTTACAGACCCCATGCAAGTCAAAAACCCAGCAGGCCAGTCATTGAATCCTACAGCTCCAAATCATCTTTTCTGAATGGACATCTCTCATCCAGATCACAGGTGTGTCATGGCTGGGCTCCCAAGGCCTTGGGCAGCTCTGCACCTGTGGCTGTCCAGGGTCTATCCCCCACAGCTGCCTTCATGGGCTGGGCTGGTGTTGAGTGCCTGTAGCTTTTCCACACTAAGGGTGCCAGCTGTTGGTGGGTCTATGAATCTGGGGCCTGGAGAATGGTGCCTCCATATTTAGGGGCTCCAGCCCTATATTATCCTTCTGTACTGCCCTAGTAAAGGTTTCCCATGAGGCTCTGCCTCTTGGAAAATCTTCTACCTGAAAACCCAGGTTTTTCCGTACATATTCTGGAGTCTAGACAAAGGCTCCCAAGCCTCTAGTTTTGTTCTCTGTGCACCTGCTGGCTTAACACTATGTGGAAGCCACCAAGGCTTGAAGCTTACACCCCTGAAGCGTGATGCAAGCTGTACCTGTGCATCTTTCAGCCATGGCTGGAACTAGAGCTTCAGGGATGCAGGCAGCAGTGTCTTGAGACTGCACATAGAGGGGGGTAATGGAACTGGCCTAGGAAACCATTATTCTCTCCTAGGCCCCAGGGCCTATGATAGCAAGGGCTGCTGCAAAGGTTTCTGAAATGGCTTCAAGGCCTTTTCCCTATTGTCTTGGCTATTAGCACTGGGCTCCTTTTCATGCAAATTTCTGAAGCCTTCCTCAGTTTTCCCCTGAAAATCAGCTTTTCTTTTTGACCATTTGGCCAGGCTGCAAATTTTTGAGTTCTGTTTCTCATTTAATATATGAGTTGGGACTCATTTAATGTAAGACCCATCCAGATGTCATTTCCTCAGTCACACATAAGGGCACGGGCTGTTTGATACAGACAGGACACCCCTTGAGCTTTGCTGCCCAGAAGTTCATTCCATCAGATACGCAGTAAGTCATCACCCGCAAGTTCAAAGTTTCACAGATCTCCAGGGCAGTGTCACTGTGCATCCACATTCTTTGCTACAGCAAAACAAAAGACACCTTGGCTCCTGTTTGCAGTAAGTTCCTCATTTTCATCTGAGAGCTTCTCAATCTGATCCTTACTGTCTATTTTCCTATGAGTGTTCTGATCACAAGTATTTAACAACTTTTTACAAAGATCCAAACTTTCCTTCATCTCCCTTCTTTGAAGTCCTCCAAACTCTCCAGAACTCCATCTGCTACCCCCTTCTGAACCTGTTTCTACATTATCAGCTATCTTTGTCACAGTCTGGCAGTGTGGTAAAGGAAGACAAGCCCATTTTCTTGGGAAAAATTCAAGGAGGCTTCAGATACTTGAATGAAAAGAAGCTGAGTGCTGATTGCCAAGACATTAGGGAGAAGGCCTTGAAGACATTTAATAGATCCACTTTGCAGTAATAATTTTCTCCATAATCATAAAGAAAAGAGGTTTAATAGGTTAATGATTCTGCAGGCTGTAAGGCAGCGTAGTGGCTTCTGCACCTGACAGGACTCAGGAAGCTTCCCAATCATACCAGAATGTCAAGGGGCAAGGAGATGTCTCATATGGGAAGAGTAGGAGCAAGACAGAGAAAGGAAACAGGTGTCATGTCCCATTATACAAGCAGATCTCATGAGAACTCACTATCACAAGGTCAGCATCAAGAAGATGGTGCTTAAACATTGGTGAAGGATCCGCCCCACACACCCAACTCCCACTGTTTCCAGGCAGAAGCCTCCTACAGATGCAGAGCCTCTTGGAAAACCTCTATTATGGAAGTGCAGAAAGAAAATATGGGTTTGGAGTCCCCACACAGGTGGCCACCAACCTCCAGATCCTGGATTCATAGACCCACTAGCAACTCACGCACTTAGTGTGGTAAAGCTACAGGCCCTCAATACCAGCCCACCCCACGAGAACAGCTGAGGGGCTAAAACCTGCAAAGCCACAGGTGCACTGCCCTAGTAGAGGTTTTCCACGAGGCTTTGCCTCTGCAGCAGGCTACTCTCCCTTCCTACTACCCCCCACCCTCCCACTACCCTACTGCCAACCCACTCCTCCCAATCCTACCCATCCCTTTTACCTTCCACCGCCGCCAACCCCCTGTCCATAATTAAGTCACCTGCTTCAACATTAGGGATTACAATTCCACATGAGCTTCATAGGGACACACAGGAAAACCATATAATTCTGACCCTGATATTCCAGAATCTCATGTCCTTATCACAGAGCAAAATACCATCATGACTTCTCAAAAGTTTGCAAAAGTCTTAACTCATTCCAAATGTAAAAAATTCAGTCTCATCTGAGACAAGGCCACAGTCCCTTCTGTCTATGAGTCCCTGAATTTAAAACGGAGTTCTTTTCTTTTAAGGTACAATGATGGTAGAGACATTGTGTAAGCTTTCTCAGTCCAAAGGGAAGAAATTTCCCAGAAAAATAACACAAATGGGCCTACAGGCCCAGTGCAAGTCCAAAACCTAGCGGGACAGTATTCACTCAGTCTCTCAGCTCCAAAATCATCAAGAGAACTCACTATCATGGGAACAGCATTAAGGAGAGCGTGTTTATCCATTTGTGAAACATCTGCCCCCAACCCTCATCTTTCAGTCCCACCCACAAAATAATCTCTTCTATTCTCCCCACTCCCTTACCTCCAACCCCCATGCTTCTCCATGATGAAATCGCCTCCCACCAGGCCCCATTTTTAACATTCCCCATTATAATTCCACATGATTTTGGTAGGGATGCAGAGCCAAATCATATTATTCTGACCCTGGCCCCCGTATCTCATGTTCTTCTCACACTGCAAAATACAATGATGCCTTCTCTACAGTTTCCCAATCTCTTCACTCATTCCAGCATTTACTGAAATGTCCAAAGCCCAAAGTCTCTTCTGAGACAAGGCTGGGGTCTCTTCTGCCCCTGAGCCGCTGAAATACAAGGTAAGTTAAATACTACCAAAGTACAGTGATTGTACAGGCATTGGGTAAGTATTCCCAGCCAAAAGGAAGAAATTAGCCAGAAAGAAGCAAAAAACACAGACGGGACTTACAAACCCCATAGGAGTCAAAAATCCAACAGCCAGTCATTGAATCCTACAGTTCCAAACCATTTTTTTTGAATCCAGATCCCACATTCAGAGCACAAGGGTATGAGGCCTGGGCTCCCAAGGCCTTGGGCAGCTCTGCACCTGTGACGTTGCAGGGTCTAACCTCCACAGTTGTCCTCATGGGCTGGGCTGATGTTGAGTACCTATAGATTTTCTACAATGAGGGTGCAAGCTGCTAGTGAGTCTATGAATCTGGTGTTTGCAGAATGGTGCCTCCCTGTATGGGGGTTCCAACCCTATATTTTCCTTCTATACTGCCCTAGTAAAGGAGGCTCTGCCTCTTGGAAAAATTTCGACCTGGACACCCAAGTTTTTCCATACATACTCTGGAGTCCAGACAAAGTATCCCCAGCCTCCAGTTTTGTGCTCTGCGCACCTGCTGGCTTAACACTATGTGGAAGCCACCAAGGCTTGCAGCTTGCACCCTCTGAAGCATTGACCCAGGCTGTACCTGTGCATCTTTCAACCATGGCTGGAGCTGGAGCTTCAGGAATGCAGCCAGCAGTGTCCTGAGGATGGACATAGCAGCGGGGTCATGGGGCTGGAGAAGGAAACCATTCTTTTCTCCCAGGCCTCAGGGCCTGTGATAGCAAGGGCTGCTGAAAAAGTCTCTGAAATGCCTTCAAGGCCTTTTTAACATTGTATTGGCTATTAGCACTGAACTCCATTTTATAAACATTTCTGAAGCCTTCTTGAACTTTCCCACTGATAATAAGCTTTTCTTTTTGACCACTTGGCCAGGCTGCAAATTTTCCCAACTTTTAAGCTCTCCTTGTCATTTAAATATGTTTCACCTTGAGGTCATTTCTTTGGTCACATATTTTCATGTGAGACCTTCTAAGCCTGGTGGTCACTGTCCATGCTTATGTCACCTTCTTAATTATAACTATTTAACAAGTCTCTACACGGATCCAAACTTTTCCTCATCTTCCTGTCTTCTTCCAAGACCTCCAAACTCTCCAACCTCTGGCCATTACACACTTCTCAACCTGCTTCTACATTTTCAGCTACATGTGTCACAGCCTGGCAATGTGGTAAAAGAAGAAAAGTCCATTTCAGGAGAAAAATTAATGCAGGCTTCAGACGTTTGCCTGAAAAGAAGCTGAGTGCTGATTGCCAAGACAATAGGGAAAAGGTCTTGAAGGCCTTTCATAGCTCCACTTTACAGCATTAATTTTCTGTATAATCAGAAAGAAAAGAGGTTGAACTGGCTCATGGTTCTGCAAGCTTTAAATAAATCCTAGAGGCTTCTGCTTCTGGGAGGACTCAGGAAGCCTCCCAATCATACCAGAAGACCAAGCAACAATGGGAAGTTTTATATGGCAGAAGTAGAAACAAGACAGAGAGGAAAAAGGTGGCACACGTTGCATAACCCTGTTATACAACCAGATTTCCTGAGAACTCACTATCACAAGGTCAGCATCAAGAAGATGTTGCTTAACCATTGGTGAAAGATCTGCCCCCTACCACCCCCACCCCCCACTGTTTCCAGGCAGAAGCCTGAGGCACAGGCAGAGCCTCTTGGAAAACCTCTACTAGGGCAGTGCAGAAAAAATATATGGGCTTGGAGGCCCCACGCAAGAGGTTACCATCCACCAGACCACAGATTCATAGACCCAACAATAGCTTGCATTCTCAGTATGGAAAAGCCACAGGCACTCAACACCAGCCCAGCCGACGAGGGCAGCCATGGGGGCTAACGCCTGCAAAGCCACAAGTGCACTGCCCTGGTAGAGCTTTTCCATGAGGCTCTTCCTCTGCAGCAGGCTACTCCCTCTTCCTACTGCCCACCACACTCTCACCACCCTATTGCCAGCCTACTCCTCCCCACCCTACCCACTTGTTTTCCCTTCCACCCCTACGACCCTCCCATTTGTGATTAAATCACCTCCCACCAGGCCCCACCTGCAACAGTCAGGAATACAATTCACCAAGGGTTTTTGTAGGGAAACACAGTCAAACCATATTATTCTGACCCTAAAACCCCCACATCTCATGTCCTTCTCACACAGAAAAATACAAACATGCCTTTTCAAAAGTTTCCAAAAGTCTTAACTCATTCCAGCAGTAACTCAAATGTAGTAAGTTCAAGTCTCATCCAAGACAAGGCTGCAATCTCTTCTGCCTATGAGTCCCTGAATGTAAAAGACAATTCTTTTCTTTCAAGTTACAATGATGGCACAGGCACTGGGTAAGCTTTCTCAATCCAAAGGGAAGATTTTCCCAGAAAAATAACACAATTGGGACACAGGTCCAATCCGAGTCCAAAACCCAGCAGGACAGCATTCATTTATCATGAGAACTCACTATCGCACAGACCGCATTAAGGTGATAGTATTTAACCATGTGTGAAGGATCTGCCACCCAACCCCATGTTTCACCCTCATCCACACCATGAACCCCCATTCTCCCACATCCACCTTCCAACCCCCATTCTCTACCATGATTAAATCACCTTCTACCAAGCCCCACATTTGACATTCCCCATTACAATTCCACATGAGTTTTGGAAGGCACACAGAGCCAAATCATATTATTCTCCCCTTGGTCCCCAACCTCATGAACTTCTTATTCTGAAAAATATAATGATGTGTTCTCTAAGGTCCCCCAATGTCTGAACTCATTCCAGCATTTACTCAAATGTCCATTTGTGAAGGATCCACCCTCACCCCTCCGTTTCAGCCACAAATGCACCACAATCCCCCAACACTCCCCACCCACCTATAGCCCCAAACCTCCACACCACCCCCAGCATCCACCCTCCATGCTCCACCATGATTAAATCACCTTCCACCAGCCCCCACCTTTAACATTTCCCATTAAAATTCCACATGAGTTTTGGTAGAGACACAGAGCCAAAACATATTATTCTGCCCCTGTTCCCCCAAATCTCATGTCTTTTCCATATTGCAAAATGCAATGATGCCTTCCCTAGAGTCCCCTAAATCTCAACTCATTCCAGCCTTTACTCAAATATCCAAAGCCCAAAGTCTCTTCTGAGACAAGGCTGCAGTCCCTTCTGCCCTGAGACTCTGAAATACACAGCAAATTAACTACTTCCAAGGTACAATGACTGTACTGGCATTGGTTAAGCATTCCCAGCCAAAAAGAAGAAATTTGCCAGAAAGAAGCACAAAACACAGATGGGACTTACAAACCCCCTGCAAGTCAAAAGCCCAGCAGGCCAGTCATCCATCATACACCACCAAATCATCTTTTTGGAATCTATGTCCACATCCAGAGCACAGGGTGATGTGACAGCTGGGATCCCAAGGACTTGGGCAGCTCTGCACCTGTGGCATTGCAGAATCTTTCCCCTACAGTTGCCCTCATTGACTAGGCTGGTGTTGAGTGCCTGTAGCTTTTCAACACTAAGGGTGCAAGCAGCTGGTGGGTCTATGAAACTGGGGCCTGGAAAATGGTGCCTCCCTGTATGGGGACTCCAACCCTATACTCTCCTTGTGTACTGCCTGAGTAGAAGTTTACCATGAGGCTCTGCCTCTTGGAAAAGCTTCTGGCTGGACAATCAGGCTTTCTGATACATCCTCTGAAGTCTAGATGAAGGCTCGGAAGCTTCTAGTCCTTGCTTTATGCACCTGCTGGCTTAACACCTTGTGGAAGCCACCAAGTCTTCGAGTTTGCATCCTCTGAAGCAGTGACGCAAGCTGTACCTGTGCATCTTTCATCCATGGCTGGAGCTGGAGATGGAGCTGCAGGGATGCAGGCAGCAGTGTCCTGAGGCTGCACACAGCAGTGGAGCCATGGGGCTGGTGCAGGACACCATTCTTTTCTCCTGGGCCCCAGGGCCAGTGACAGCAAGGGCTGCTACAAAGGTCTCTGAAATGCCTTCAAGGCCTTTTTCCCATTGTCTTGAATTATTAGCACTGGGATCCTTTTCATGCAAATATCTGAAGCCTTCTTCACTTTCCCCCAGAAAATCAGCTTTTCTTTTTGACCACTTGTGCAGATTACAAATTTTGCATATGTTTAAACTCTCCTTCTCATTTAAATATAAGTTCCAACTTATAGTCATTTCTTTGATCACAGATAGGTGCGCAGGCTGTTCAATGTAGGCAGGACAACTCTTGAGCATTGTTGCTTAGAAGTTCATTCTACCAGATACACTCTAAATCATCACCCTCAAGTTCAGTTTCACAGATCTCCTGGGAAGGGTCACTGTGTAGTCAATTACTTTGCTAAGGCAAAACAAAAAAACCTTGGCGGCCGGGCGCGGTGGCTCACGCCTGTAATCCTAGCACTTTGGGAGGCCGAGACGGGCGGATCACGAGGTCAGGAGATCGAGACCATCTTGGCTAACACGGTGAAACCCCGTTTCTACTAAAATTACAAAAAATTAGCCAGGCGTGTTGGCGGGCGCCTGTAGTCCCAGCTACTTGGGAGGCTGAGGCAGGAGAATGGCGTGAACCCGGGAGGCGGAGCTTGCAGTGAGCCGAGATCGCGCCACTGCACTCCAACCTGGGAGACACAGCGAGACTCCGTCTCAAAAAAAAAAAAAAAAAAAAAAAAAAAAAACCTTGGCTCCTCTTCCCAGTGAGTCCTTCATTTTCACCTGACATCTTGTAAGCCTGGCATTCACTGTCCATCCTTATGTTAGCCTTTTAATCACAACTATTTAACAAGTCTCTGCAATGGTCCAAACCTTCCCTCATCTTCCTGTTTTCTTCCAAGCTCTCCAAACTCTCTAACCTCTGGCCATTACCTAATTCAGAACCAGCTTCTACACTATCAGGTATCATTTTCGCAGCCTGGCAATGTGGTAACAGAAGAAAAGTCTATTATCAGGGGGAAACATCAAGATGGTATCCAATATTTGCATTGAAAAAAGCTCAGTGCTAATAGTCAAGAGATTGGGGAAAAGGCCTAGAAGTCATTTCATAGCTTCACTTGGCAGCATTAATTATCTGTATCTACATAAAGAAAAGAGGTTTAGTTGACTCACAGTTCTTCAGGCTATAAAGAAAGCATAGTGGATTCTGCTTGTAGGAGGACTCAGGAAGCCTCCCAATCATAACAGAAGGCCAAGCAGCAATGAAATGTTTCATATGCCAGGAGTAGAAGCAAGACAGAGAGAGGAAAGAGGTGTGACATCCTCTTATACAACTAGATCTCATGAGAGCTCACTATCAGGAGATCAGCATCAAGAAGATGGTGCTTCACTGTTGGTGAAGGATCCACCCACCACCCCATATCCACCACCCACTGTTTCCAAGCAGAAGCCTGAGACAGAGGCAGATCCTCTTGGAAAACCTCTACTATGGCTATTTAGAAGAAAACTATGGGCTTGGAGCCCCCATGTAGCATACCAGCATCCTCCAGTCCCCAGATTTATAGAACCATCAACAGCTCACACCCCCAGTATGGAAAAGCTACAGGCACTCAACACCAGCCCAGCCCATGAGAGCAGCTACAGGTGCTAAACCCTGCAAAGCCACAGGTGCACTGCCTTAGTAGAGTTTTTCCATGAGCCTCTGCCTCTGCGGCAGGCTACTCCCCTCCTGCTACACACCACCCTACAGCCAGCCTACTCCTCCCCACCTTACCCACCAGTTTTGACTTCCAATCCAACCCCTCTCCCATCCATGAATAAATCACCTCCCACCAGGCCACACCTGCAACATTGTTGATTACAATTACATGTGAGTTTAGGTAGGGACACACAGCTAAACAATATTATTCTGACCCTGATCCCCCGAATATCATATCCTTCTCACAGAGTAAAATACAATCATGCCTTGTCAAAAGCTGCTGAAAGTCTTAAGTCATTTCAGCATTAACTCAAATTTAAAAAGTTCAAAGTCTCACCTGAGAAAAGGCTACAGACCCTTTGGCCTATAAGTTCCTGAATTTAAAAGGGATTTCTTTTCTTTCAAGGTACAAAGATGGTACAGGCATTGGGTAAGTTTTCTCAATCCAAAGGGGAGATGTTTGCCAGGAAAATAACACAAATGGGATCACAGGGCCAATGCAAGTCCAAAACCCAGGAGGCCACTATCCATTCAAACTCACTGCTCCAAAACAATCACAAGAACTCACCATCATGAGGAAAGGATTAAGGAGATGGTGTTTAACCATTTGTGAAGGATCCGACCCCCACCCCCACTTTTCACCCCTCACCCCCACCATAATCCACCCATTCTCCCCAATCCCCACCTTCCAACACCCAGTGTCCGCCATGATTAAATCACCTTCCACCTGGCCCCACTTTCAACATTTCTGATTACAATTCCACATGAGTTTCCATAGGGACACACAGCCAAATCTTATTATTCTGTCCCTGCCCCACAAATCTCATGTCCTTCTCACTTTGCAAAATACAATGATGCCTTACTTACCATTCCCCTAGCCACTGTGCTTTTTTTTTTACAGCCTGCAGAACCATGAGCCCATTAAACCCCTTTTTGTTATGATCATACAGAAAATTAGTATTGTGAAGTGAAGCTATGAAATGCCTTCAATGACTTTTCCCCATCATCTCGGCTAAGACCCCCAAGGTCTTAACACATTCCATCATTTACTCAACTGTCTGAAGCCCAAAGTCTCATATAAGACAAAGATGCAGTCCCATCTCCTCCTGAGCCTCTGAAATACAAAGCAAGTTAACTACTTCCAAGGTATGACTGTCCAGACATTGAGTAAGAATTCCCAACCAAAAGGAAGATTTATGCCAGAGACAAGAACAAAACACAAACGGGACTTACAGGTCCCATGAAAATCCAAAACCCAGCAGGCCAGTTATTCAAACCTACAGCTCCAAAGTCATCCTTTTTTAATCCTTGTCCCACATCCAGGGCACAAGGGTATGAGGGCTGGGTTCCCAAGGTCTTGGGCAGCTCTCTACCTGTGGCTTTGCAGTGTTCAGTCCCCACAGCTGCCCTCATGGGCTGTGCTGGTGTTGAGTGCCTGTAGTTTTTATCCACAGAGGGTACAAAGTTCTTGGTGGGTCTATGAATCTGGGGTCTGCATGATGCTGGCATCCAGTGTGGGGGCCCCAACCCCATATTTTCTTTCTGCACTGCCCTAGTAGAGGTTTCCCAGGAGGCTCTGCTTTTTTGGCAGCCTTCTGTCTGGACACCCAGGCACTTTCATACATCTTCCGAAATCTGTATGAAGGCTCCGAAGCCTCTGGGCTAGTGTTCTGTGCACTCGCTAGCTTAAAACTATATGGAAGCCATGAAGCCTTATAGCTTGTACCCTCTGAAGCAGTCATGCAATCTGTACCTGTGCATCTTTCAGCCAAGGTCGGAGCAGGAGCTGGGGTAGCCGGGTTGCAGGCAGCAGTGTCCTGAGGCTGCAAACAGCAGCAGGGTCATGGGGCTGGCCCAGGAAACCATTCTTCTCTAATAGGCCCCAGGGCTTGTGACAGCAAGGGCTGCTGCAAACATCTCTGAAATCCCTCCAAGACTTTTTCCCCCATTGTCTTGGCTATTAGCACTGGCCTCCATTTTATGCAAGTTTCTGGAGCCTTCATGAATTTTCCCCCTGAAAATCAGCTTTTCTTTTTGACCACTTGGCCAGGCTGCGGATGTTCCAAACTTTTCAGCTCTGCTTGTCATTTAAATATAAGTTCCAACTTGAGGTCATTTCCTCGGTCACACATAACCTCGGTCACACATGAAAGCACAGGCTGTTTGATGCAGACATGCCCCCACCCTTGTGCTATGCTGCCTAGAAGTTCTTTCCACCAGATATGCACCAAATCATCACCCTAGAGTTCAAAATTTCACAGATCTTGAGGGCAAGGTCACCCTGCAGCCATGTTCTTTGCTACAGCAAAACAAAAGCTAACCTTGGCTCCCGTTCCCAGTAAGATCCTCATTTTCATCTGAGACCTTGTAAGCCTGGCCTTCACTGTCCATCCTTCTGCCAGCCTTTTAATCACAACTATTTAACAAGTGCCTACAATGGTCCAAATTTTCCTTCATCTCTCTCTGTCTTCTTTCAAGATCTCCAAACTCTCCAACCTCTGGCTGTTACCAACTTCTGAACCTGCTTTACATTTTCAGCTATCTTTGTTACAGCCTGGCAATGCAGAAGAAAAAGAAGTCCATTTTCAGGGGGAAAACTTCAAGAAGCCTTCAGATATTTGCATTAAAAAGAAGTCCAGTGCTAATAGCCAAGAAGATTGGGGAAATGTCATTGAAGATATTTCATAGCTCCACTTCGCAGTACTTTATTTTCTGCATGATCAAAATGAAAAGGGGTTTAATTGGCTCATGGTTCTGCAGGGTGTAAAGAAAGCATAGTGACTTCTGCTTCTGGGAGGACTCAGGAAGCCTCCCAATCATAGCAGTAGGAAAACAGCAATGAAATGGCTCATACAGCAGGGGTAGGAGCAAGGCTGAGAGAGGAAAGAGGTGCCACACCGTCCTATAACCAGATCTCATGAGAACTCACTATCACTAGGTCAGCATCAAGAAGATGGTGCTTAACCATTGGTGAAGGATCCGCCCCCCAACACAGCTCCACCCCCTACCGTTCCAGACAGAAGCCTGCTGCAGAGGCAGAGGCTTTTGGAAATCCTGTACTGTGGCAGTGCAGAAGGAAAATAAGGGCTTTGAGTGACTATGCAGGGGGCCACCATCCTCTAGACCCCAGATTCATAGACCTACCAACACTTCACACCCTCGGTATGCAAAAGTGATAGGCACTCAACACCAGCCAAGCCTATGAGAGTAGCCTTGTGGGCTAAAGCCTGCAAAGCCACAGGCGCACTGCCCTGGTAGAGGTTTTCCATGAGCCGCTGCCTCTGCAGCAGGCTACTCCCCCTTACTACTACCCACCACCCTCCCACCACCCTACGGCCAGTCTACTCTTCCCCACCCTACCCACCCCTTTTTTCTTCCACCCCTACCACTCCCATCCATGATTAAATAATCTCACACCAGGCCCCAACTCCAACATTTGGGATTACAATTCCACATGAGTTTTCCAGGGGCACATAGCCAAATCATATTATGCTGACCTTGACCCCACCAAATCTCATATCCTTCTCACAGAATAAAATACAATCGTGCCTTTTCAAAGTTTCCAAAAGCCTTAACTCATTCCCGCATTAACTCAAATGTAAAAAGTTCAAAGTCTCATCTGAGACAAGGCTACAATCTCTTCTGCCTATGAGTCCCTGAAGTTAAAAGGGTGTTCGTTTCTTTCAAGGTACAATGATGGTACAGATATTGGGTAACTTTTCTCAATCCAAAGGGAAGAAATTTCCAAGAACAATAACACAAATGGGACCACAGGCCTAATGGAAATCCAAAATCCCACAGGTCAGTGTTCATTCAATCTCACAGCTCCAAAATCATGAAGAGAACTCAATATCAGAAGGACAGCATTAAGGAGATGGTGTTTAACCATTTGTGAAGGATGCATCCCCGCCCCTGCCTAACACCCCCAACCCCACCACAATCCCCTCCAACCTTCCTCACCACCCAATCCCCCCATCCCTCCCCAACCCTGAAACATCCAACCTCCTCTCTCCATCATGATTAAATCACCTTCCACCAGCCCCCACCTTTAACATTTCCCATTAACATTCCACATTAGCTTTGGTAGAGACAGAGAGCCAAAACATATTATTCTGTCCCTGGTCCCCCAAAGTTCATGTCTTTCTCACATTGCAAAATGTAATGATGCCTTCCTTAGAGTCTCTCAAATCTTAACCCATTCCAGCATTTACTCAAATGCCCAAAGCCGAGAGTCTTATTTGAGACAAGTCTACAGACCCTTCTGCCCATGAGCCACTGAATTATATATAAAGCAAGTTTACTACCTCCAAGGTGCAATGATTGTACAGGCGTTGGGTAAGCATTCCCAGCGAAAAGGAAAAAAATTGCCAGAAAGAAGCACAAAACACAGATGGGACTTACAGACCCGATGCAAGTCAAAAACCCAGCAAGCCAGTCATTGAATCCTGCAGCTCCCAAATCATCTTTTCTGAATCTATACCTCACATCTGGAGCACAGGGGTGGATGGCTGGGCTCCCAAGGCCTTGGGCAGCTCAGCATCTGTGGCTGTGCAGGGTCTATCCCCCACAGGTGCCTTTATGGGCTGGGCTGGCGTTGAGTACCTGTGGCTTTTCCACACTGAGGGTGCCAGCAGTTGACGGGTCTATGAATCTGGGGTCTGGAAAATGGTGCGTTCCTGTGTGGGGGCTGCAACCCTATATGTTCCTTCTGTACTGCCCTAGTAAATGTTTCCCATGAGGCTCTGCCTCTTGGAAAAGCTTCTGCCTCAACACCCAGGTTTTTCTGTATATACTCTGGAGTCTAGACGAAGGCTCCCAAGCCTCTAGTTCTGTGCTCTGTACACCTGCTGGCTTAGTACTATGTGGAAGCCAGCAAGGTTTGAAGCTTGCACCCCTGCAGCAGTGATGCAAGCTGTACCTGTGCATCTTTCAGTCGTGACTGGAGCTGGAGCTGGAGCTGGAGCTGCAGGGATGCAGGCAGCAGTGTCCTGACGACCGACACAGCAGCGTGACCATGGGATTCAATCAGGAGAGCTTTCTTCGGTCCTAGACCTCAGGGCCTGTGACAGCAAGCTCTGCTGCAAAGGTCTCTGAAATGGCTTCAAGGCCTTTTAGACATTGCCTTAGCTACCAGCACTGGGCTCCATTTTATGCAAATTTCTGAAGCCTTCTTGAATTTTCCCACTGAAAATCAGCTTTGCTTTTTGACCACTTGGCCAGGCTGCAAATTTTCCAAACTTTTAAGCAATGCTTCTCATTTAAATATAAGTTTCAATTTGAGGTCATTTATTCAGTCACAGAGAAGACCACAGGCTGTTCAAAACAGACAAGACACCTCTTGCGCTTTGCTGCCTACTTCATTTCACCAGATATACCCTAAATCATCACCCTCAAGTTCAAAGTTTCAGAGGTCTCCAGGGCAGGGACACCATCCAGCCAAGTTCTTTGCTAAGGCAAAACAAAAGTAACCTTGACTCCGGTTCCCAGTAAGTTGCTCATTTTCATCCGAGACCTTCTAAACCTGGCCTTCACTGTCCATCCTTCAGTCACTATTTTAATTATAGCTATGTAACAAGTCTCTATGGTCACCCTTTCAATTTAACACATCTCTACAATAGTCCAAATTTTCACTCATCTTTCTTTCTTCTTCCAAGCCCCCCAAACTGTGCAGCGTCCGGTCGTTACCCACTTCTGAACCTGCTTCTACATTTTCAGCTACCGTTGTGGCAGCCTGGCAATGTGGTAAAAGGAGAAAAGTCCATTTTCAGGGGGAAAATTCAAGACGGCTTCAGATATTTCCATATAAAAGAAGCCAAATGCTAATAGTAAAAAAAAAAAAAATGGGGAAAAAACCTTGAGGGCATTTCATGGCTCCAGTCTACAGTACAAATTTTCTGTAATACTATTTTTAAAAGAGTTTTAATTGGCTCATGGTTCTGCAGGTTGTAAAGGCAGCAAGTGGTTTCTGCTTCTGGGAGGACTCAGGGAGCCTCCCAATCATACCAAAAGGCCAAGTGACAATGAGATGTTCCATATGGCAGGAGTAGGAAGAAGACGCAGAGAAGGAAGAGGTGCCACACCAGGTTATACAACCAGATCTCATGAGAACTCACTATCAGGAGATCAGCATCAGGAAGATTAACCAATGGTGAAGGATCCACCCACACCACCGCCTACTGTTTCCAGGCAGAAGCCTCCTGCAGAGACAGAACCTCTTGGAGAACCTCTACGAGTGCAGTGCAGAAGGAAAATATGGGCTTGGAGCCCCCACACAGGAAGCCACCATCCTCCAGACTGCAGATACATAGACCCACCAACAGCTTGCACTCTCTGCGTGGAATAGCTACAGGCACTCAACACCAGCCCAGCCCATGAGAGCAGCCATGGGGGCTACACCCTGCAAAACCACAGGTGCACTGCCCTAGTAGAGACTTTCCATGAGCCTCTGCCTCTGCAGCAGGCTACTCCCCCTTCCTGCTACCCACCACCCTCTCACCACCCTACTAACAACCTACTCCTCACCCTAACCACCCCTTTTCCTTCCACCCCCGGCCCCCTCCCATCCATGATTAAATCACCTCCAGCCAGGCCCCACCTCCAACATTAAAGATTACAATTCACATGAGTTTTGGTAAAGAAACACAGCCAAATCATATTATTCTGAACCTGATCCCCACAGTCTCATGTCCTTCTCATAGAGAAAAATATATTCATGCCTTTTCAAAAGTTTCCAAAAGTCTTAAATCATTCCAACATAAACTCAAATATAAAAAAATCAACTTCTCATCTGAGACAGTTCTACAGTACGTTTTGCCTATGAGTCTCTGAATTTAAAAGGATGTTCTTTTCTTTCAAGGTACAATAATGGTACAGGCTTTGGGTAAGCTTTTTCAATCCAGAGGGAAGAAATTTCCCAGGAAGGAAACACAAATGGGACCACAGGCCCAATACAAGTCCAAAACCCAGAAGGCCAGTATCCATTCAATCTTACAGATCCAAAATCATGAAGAGAACTCACTATCACAAGGACAGCAATAAGGAAAGTGTTTCATCATTTGTGAAGCATCCGCCCCACAAATCCCAATTTTCACTCCTCACCCGCACCATAAATCCCCCATTCTCCTTACGCCCCATCTTCCAACCCACACTCTCCACCGTGATTAAATCACCTTCCACCAGGCCCCACCTTTAACATTCCGAGGACAATTCCACATGAGTTTTGGTAGAGGCACAGAGCTGAATTTTATTATTCTGTCCCTGGCTCCCCAAATCTCATGTCCATCTCACATTGAAAAATATAATGATGCCTTCCCTACAATCCCCCAAAATCTTATATCATTACAGCATTTATTCAAATGTTGAAAGCTTAAAGTCTCATCTGGCACAAGGCTACTGTTGCTTAGGCCCATGAGCCTCTGAACTATAAAGCAAGTTAACTACTTCCAAGGTACAATGCTTGTACAGGCATTGGGTAAGCACTCCCAGCCAAAAGAAAGAATTTTGCCAGAAAAAAACAAAACACAGACAGGACTTACCGGCCCCATGAAACTCCAAAACCAGAATGCCAGTCATGCAATCCTACAGCTCGAAAATCACCCTTTTTGAAACCCTGTCCCACATCTAGGGCACAGGGGTGTGAGGGCTGGGCTCCCAAGGCCTTGGGCAGCTTGGCACCTGTGGCTTTGCAGGGTTTATGTCCCTCGGCTGCCCTCAGGAGCTCGGCTGGTGTTGAGTGCCTGTGACTTTTCCCCACTAAGGATACAAGTTGTTGGGGGTCTATGAATCTGGGGTCTGCATGATGCTGGCCTCCAGTGTGGAGGTTCCAACCCCATGTTTTCCTTCTGCACTGCCCTAGTAGAAGTTTCATATAAGGCTCTGCCGTTTTCGGATGTTTTTGCCTGGACACCCAGGCATTTCCATACATCTTCCAAAAGCTATAGAGAGGTTTCCAAGCCTCTGGTCTCATGCTCCGTCCACCAATGGCTTAACACAATGAGGAAATTACCAAGGCTTCTAGCCGGCACCCTCTGTAGTAGTGACCCAAGCTGTAGCTGTGCATCTTTCAATCATGGCTGGAGCTGGAGCTGGAGCTGCAGGGATGCAGGCAGCAGTGTCCTGAGGCTGCACACAGAGGGGGGCCATGGAACTGGCCCAGGAAACCATTCTTCTATCCTAGGCCCCAGGGCCTGTAAGAGCAAGGGCTGCTGCAAAGGTCTCTGAAATGCCTTCAAGGCCTTTTCCCTATTGTCTTGTCTATTAGCACTGGGCTCCTTTTCATGCAAGTTTCTGAAGCCTTCCTCAATTTTCCCCCTGAAAATCAGCTTTTCTTTTTGACCACATGGCCAGGCTGCAAATTTTCCAAACTTTTGAGTTCTGTTTCTCATGTAATGTGAGAGTTGGGAATCATTTAATGTAAGTCTTATCCAGAGGTCATTTCCTCCATCACACATAAGAGCACAGGCTGTGCGATGCAGACAGGACATCTCTTGAGATTTGCTGCCCAGTTCATTCCACTAGATACTCAGTAAATCATCACCCTCAAGTTCAAAGTTTCACAGATCTCCAGGGCGAGGTCACCGTGCAGCCATGTTCTTTGCTAAGGAAACAAAAGTAACTTTGACTTCTGTTCCCAGTAAGTGCTTCATTTTCATCTCAGACCTTCTAAGTCGGGCTTTCACTAACCATTTTCCTGTGAGCCTTCTGATCACAAGTGTTTAACAATTCTTTACAAAGATCCAAACTTTCTTTCATCTTCTTGTCTTTGAAGCCCTCCAAACTCTCCCAACCTCTGTCCGCTACTCCCTTCTGAACCTGCTTCTACATTATCACTATCTTTGCCACAGCCTGGCAAGGTGGTAAACGAAAACAAGTCCATTTTCAGGGGAAAATTCATGAAGCCTTCACATACTTGAATGAAAAGAAGCTGAGTGCTGATTGCCAAGACAATGACATTTAATAGTTCCACTTTGCACTACTAATTTTCTCTATGATCATAAAGAAAAGAAGTTTAATTGGCTCATGATTCTGCAGACCATAAGGAAACATAATGGCTTCTGAATCTGGGAGGACTCAGGAAGCCTTCCAATCATACCAGAATGTCCAGGGGCAATGACATGATTCATGTGGCAGGAGTAGGCACAAGACACACAGAGGAGAGAGGGCCACACCCTATCATACAAACAGATCTCATGAGAACTCACTATCACAAGGTCAGCATCATGAAGATGGTGCTTAAACATTGAGGAAGGAACAACCACCCACCCCCAACTCCCACTGTTTCCAAACAGAAGCCTGCTGCAGAGGCAGAGCCTCTTGGAAAACCTCTACCAGGGAAGTGTGGAAGGAAAATATGGGCTTGAAGCCCCCATGCAGATGGCCACCAACCTCCAGACCCCAGATTCATAGACCCACCAACAGCTCACACCCTCTGTGGAAAAGCTACAGGCACTCAACAACAGCCCAGCCCGTGAGAGCAGCTGCAGGGGCTAAACCCTGCAGAGCCACAGGTGCTCTCTCCTAGTAGAGGTTTTCCATGAGGCTTTGCCTCTGCAGCAGGCTACTCCCCCTTCCTGCTACCCCCCACCCTCCCACCACTCTACTGCCAGCCTACTCCTCCCCACCCTAACCAACCCTTTTGTGATACCCTACCTTGTTTTAACCTGGTCGACTCTCCCTTAGCTGAGAGGGCCAGACAGACTCCATCTTGGCTCCTTCACTTGCAGCCCCTTACCCACCCCACTTCCTCAAGGACTTAACTTGTGCAAGCTGACTCCCAGCACATCAAAGAATGCAATTACTGATAAGATACTCTGGCAAGCTATATCCATAGTTCCCAGGAATTCGCCCGGTTGATAGTGAAAGGAGCCGGGCACATTCCTCAGCCCCGGGCTCAAAACAAACAAGCCCAGTACAAACACATCCCATCCTCCCATCCCACCACATATCGCCATATATCTTTCAAACTTCCTGAGCCCAGTACAAACACCACCAGGAAAGTCTCCGATAAGGGGACAGCCGTTCAAAGTTTTACTGAAAGAGCGGGAACCAAAAGAATTCCTTTGTTCCCCTGTAACTTTCAGGCTATAAAAAGCAAACACTTGCATTGTTCAGGGCCCTCTTGTATGCTGTGGAATGGAGGGACCAGGTTCGAACTTGTAGTAAAGATCCTTGCCGCTTGGCTTTGACTCTGGACTCTGGTGGTCTTCTTTGGGGAACTAACGGTCTGGGCATAACATCTGGGGGCTCGTCCGGGATTCCCCAAGCCCACCAGACCCCTGGTCAATGGATCTGCTAGGATCGAGCTACTGATAGGTGAGCTGGCTCATCTCCGTTTGTCTGTCTGTGTCTGTTCTGAATCTGAATCTGTGACTCGCGAGGTCTGAAACTGGAGCTGGCACAGTCCTGGCGGACACGCTAAAGGACGGCCAGCGGAGACCGGTGGGAGACGTCCCCTGGCTCTCATCTGATCTAAATTGCAATCTGAACTGCCCCGGTTTGGCGGGCAGCAGCTGTCTCTGTTCTGGGCTGCCCCAGCGTGACCGCGATCCAGGCAGCTAACTCTGACCCGGGCTTCCGGTGTGCGCTTGCGATCTGAACTGCCCCGGTTTGGCGGGCAGCAGCTGTCTCTGATCTGGGCTGCCCCAGCATGATCGCGGTCCAGGCAGCTAACTCTGACCCGGGCTTCCGGTGCGCACTTGCGATCTGAACTGCCCCGGTTTGGCAGGCAGCAGCTGTCTCTGATCTGGGCTGCCCCAGCACGACCGCGGTCCAGGCAGCTAACTCTGACCCGGGCTTCCGGTGCGCGCTTGCGATCTGAACTGCCCCGGTTTGGCGGGCAGCAGCTGTCTCTGATCTGGGCTGTCCCAGCACGACTGCGGTCCAGGCAGCTAACTCTGACCCGGGCTTCCGGTGTGCACTTGTGATCTGAACTGCCCCGGTTTGGCAGGCAGCAGCTGTCTCTGATCTGGGCTGCCCCAGCGCGATCATGGTCCAGGCAGCTAATTCTGACCAGGGCTGCCAAAGTGCGCCTGCGATTAGATATCATTAATAAGTCAGATCAGATTTCCTTTACAGGGATTCAAACCCACATTCCTTTACAGGAAGAGACTACAAATTATTACAGGATGGGTAATACGCAGAGCACTCCTCTATCTCTCCTTATGAGTAATTTCAAAGAAGTTAGAGCAAGGGGCCATGATCTTGGTATAGAAATCAGGAAAGGAAAGCTAATTACTCTGTGTCGCTCCGAATGGCCTGCCTTTGATGTGGGGTGGCCGCCCGAAGGGACCTTGTGACTTGCTGTCATCACTAGGGTAAAGTCCAAGATTTTCCTACCTGGGCGTGCGGGCCACTTAGATCAAATCCCATATATCCTCATATGGCAGAACCTTGTTGAGAACCCGCCTCCTTGGCTGTCCCCTTTCCAATTAGCCTCTGAACCCTGTAAGGCACTGGCTGCTCGACCACTAAAATCCAAGCAACCAACTGCCCCCCCATCCTGTTCTACCTGACAGTGGGGACCCACTGTTCACAGAACCCCCTCCGTACCCCTCCGGGCCCCAGGCCCCAGCCCCCCTGGCTGAGCTGCGGGAAGGAGCAGGCGGACGGGAGGCGGCCGGCACACACGGGCCCGCTGAAAGGGAAAGTAACTTTGAAGGGCCGGCGGGGCGGATGCGAGGGTGCACTTCGCAGACTAGCCCCCCTCAGCCGCCTGACTCCACGGTGGCTTTACCCCTTCGGGAAATAGGACCCCCAGATGACACAGGAATCCCCAGGCTCCAGTACTGGCCATTCTCCACCAGTGATCTGTATAACTGGAAGACTCAGAGTGCTCGGTTTTCAGACAACCCCAAAGATTTACTGGCTTTACTGGATAGTGTCATGTTCACCCACCAGCCCACTTGGGATGATTGTCAGCAGCTCCTCCGAATCTTGTTCACCACGGAAGAGCGAGAGAGAATACAGATAGAAGCTAGAAAGCTGGTCCCGGGGGATGACGGTCAACCAACTGCCAACCCCGACCTCATAAACGCAACCTTTCCTCTGACCAGGCTGGCGTGGGACTACAACACGGCAGAAGGTAGGGGATGGCTACACCTTTATCGCCAGACTCTAATGGCAGGTCTCCGGGCAGCTGCTCACAAGCCCACTAATTTGGCTAAAGTATATTGTATTCTGCAGGGGAAGACAGAGAGCCCAGCTACCTACTTAGAAAGATTAATGGAAGCTTTTAGACAGTACACCCCCATAGATCCAGAGGCTCCAGGAAGTCAGGCAGCTGTTGTAATGTCTTTCGTAAATCAGGCAGCTCCAGATATTAAGAGAAAACTCCAGAAATTAGAAGACTTGGAGGGGAAGCGGATTCAGGACCTCCTTCAGATAGCCCAGCGGGTTTACAATAACAGAGATACTCCAGAGGAAAAGCAATTTAAGGCCACTGAAAAAATGACCAAGGTACTGGCAGCAGTGGTACAGAAAGAGCATCTACAGCCAGAGTACACCCAACCTAGGCGGCCCCCCCAGCATGATAATCTGAGCAAAGACCAATGTGCCTATTGTAAGGGGGCTGGCCACTGGGTAAGAGACTGCCCCAAAAAGAAACCACGAGGACAGGGACCCGGATCCCCTAGGTCTACACCCATACTAGTCACTCAAGACGAAGACTAGGGAAGACGGGGTTCGGACCCCCTCCCCGAACCTAGGGTAACTTTGCAAGTGGAGGGGTCCCCAGTCCAGTTCTTGGTCAATACGGGAGCACAGCACTCGGTCTTAGTTAAAACTAATGGGAAATTATCCTCCAAATCCTCGTGGGTACAAGGAGCCACAGGAGTTAAGAAATACCCATGGACAACACAAAGAACAGTAAACCTCGGGGCCAAGAATGTAACCGATTCTTTCCTGGTCATCCCTGAGAGCCCCTGTCCCCTATTGGGGAGAGACCTGCTAACTAAAATGGGAGCACAGATCCATTTCCTCCCTGAGGGGCCCGTCGTGACCAACTCCCACAATCGACCCGTGTCTGTCCTGACTATAAACCTAGAAGATGAGTACCGGCTCCACCAGGAGAAAGCGGCCCCTGACCTGGACATGGCAACCTGGCTCCAGCAATATCCAGAAGCGTGGGCGGAAACGGGGGGCTTAGGTCTAGCAAAACACCGTCCTGCCTTATTTATTGAACTTAAGCCTGGGACAGACCCCGTGCGGGTACGCCAATACCCGATGCCCCTAGAGGCCAAGAAAGGGGTTGCCCCGCATATCCGCTGGCTCCTTGACCAAGGGGTCCTTCGCCCATGTCACTCACCCTGGAATACTCCATTGTTGCTGGTACGAAAACCTAATAGTGGAGAATACAGACCTGTACAAGACTTAAGAGAAATCAACAAGAGGGTTGTGGACATACATCCAACTGTACCTAACCCGTATACCCTCCTAAGTACCTTAAACCCTAAACATCAATGGTACACTGTTTTAGATTTGAAAGATGCTTTCTTCAGTTTGCCTTTAGCCCCTCAGCGCCAAAAGCTCTTCACCTTCGAGTGGAATGACCCTGATAGGGGCATAAGTGGCCAACTGACATGGACCAGGCTGCCACAAGGATTCAAAAACTCTCCTACCCTGTTCGATGAGGCCCTCCATGAAGACCTGGGTGAGTACCGACGTAAACACCCTGAAATAATTTTACTACAGTATGTTGATGACCTCCTAATTGCTGCTGAGACCAAAGAAGCTTGCATCCAAGGGACCAAGGGTCTCTTACAAGCTCTGGGGAATCTAGGCTACCGAGCCTCGGCAAAGAAATCTCAAATCTGTAAGCCAGAGGTAACATATCTAGGGTACCTGCTTAAGGGAGGGCAGCGCTGGCTAACAGACGCCCGGAAACAAACTGTTCTGCAGATCCCCAGGCCACAATCCACCCGACAAGTGAGAGAATTCCTGGGGTCGGCAGGATTTTGCAGACTATGGATACCTGGGTTCGCAGAACTGGCTAAACCCTTGTATCAGGCAACACGGGGGCAACAGCCATTTAATTGGACAGACAAAGCCGAGTTGGCCTTCCAACAGATTAAAACCGCCCTACTCTCCACGCCTGCACTAGGACTACCTGATGTTACCAAGCCCTTCCACTTATACGTGGATGAGAATAAGGGTGTCACCAAGGCAGTAATAACTCAGAACTTAGGCCCCTGGCGGAGGCCAGTTGCCTACCTGTCAAAGAAGTTAGACCCAGTGGCTGCCGGGTGGCCCCCTTGTCTCCAAATGATTGCAGCCACGGCTCTGATGGTGCAAGATGCTGATAAACTTGTCATGGGGCAAGAATTGTGGGTCGTTACTGCACATGCCATCAAAGGTGTACTCAAACAGCCACCTAATCGATGGATGAGTAACGCCTGGCTCACCCACTACCAAGGACTACTACTAAATCCTCTCAGGATAATTTTTCTGCCCCCAACGACCTTAAACCCTGCCTCACTGCTGCCCAACCCGGACCTGGACGCCCCAATCCACGACTGTACCAAGATACTAGCTCAGGTGCACGGAGTTCGAGAAGACCTGCAGGACCGCCCACTTCCTGACGCCAACCTCGTCTGGTTCACTGATGGGAGCAGCTTCATGCATCAAGGCCAGAGGTACGCTGGAGCGGCAGTAACTTCAGAGACTGAGGTAATCTGGGCGGAACCCCTGCCCCCGGGGACATCGGCCCAGAAGGCCGAACTGATAGCGCTCACCCAAGCTCTTACCTTAGGGGCGGGGAAAAAGCTGACAGTATATACAGACAGCTGATATGCTTTTGCAATGGCGCATATACATGGGGCCATTTACAGGGAGCGAGGGTTAGTGACGGCTGAAGGAAAAGAGATAAAAAACAAGCAAGAGATCCTAGCCCTGCTAACAGCTCTATGGAGGCCAGAAAAATTAGCCATTGTACATTGCCCAGGGCATCAGAAACTAACTACTCCAACTGCTCAAGGCAACTTTCTAGCAGACCAAACTGCAAGGAATGTGGTGAAGGCTCCCAACCAACTCCTTGCACTCCAGCTCCCTGACCCGGGCCCCCAGGACTTGCCATATTTCCCTGAATATTCAGAACAAGATCTCCCGTGGATTGACAAACTTCCCCTGAAACAAATCCAGAATGGGTGGTGGACTGATACTAATGACCAAACCATCCTACCAGAAAAATTAGGACAACAGGTATTAGAACACATCCACCGAACCACCCACCTGGGGGCCCGGCGGATGATAGACCTGATCAGACACTCCAAGCTCAAAATCAGACATATAGCTGAGACGGCCAGCAGTATCATGACAAGTTGCAAAGTCTGCCAGCTTAACAACGCATACCCCCAATCTCAAACTGCAACAGGAACAAGGCTCAGGGGAACCAGGCCCGGTATCTACTGGGAAGTATATTTTACTGAAATAAAGCCAGGAAAGTACGGGTACCGGTACTTACTTGTCTTTGTAGATACTTTTTCAGGGTGGACTGAAGCATTCCCAACCAAAAGAGAAACTGCTCAGGTCATAGCAAAGAAAATTCTGGAAGATATCCTTCCCAGGTATGGCTTCCCCATCCAGATAGGGTCAGATAATGGGCCCGCTTTCGTCGCTAAGGTAAGTCAGGACTTGGCTTCCATCCTTGGGGCAAATTGGAAACTACATTGCGCTTACAGGCCCCAGAGTTCAGGACAGGTAGAAAGGACGAATCGGACCTTAAAAGAGACCTTAACTAAATTGACTATAGAGACTGGCACTAATTGGGTAGTCCTTCTCCCCTATGCTCTGTTCCGGGCCCGTAATACCCCTTACAAACTAGGCCTTACCCCTTATGAAATCATGTATGGCAGACCTCCACCCCTGGTTCCTAGCTTAAAAGATGACCTGCTTAAGTCTGAAACAGAAAATGTCTCTGAATTCTTATTTTCCTTACAAGCCTTACAGAAAATTCACCAAGAAATCTGGCCCAAGCTGAAAGAGCTATATGAGACCAGTCCCCCACTGACACCCCATCTGTACCAGCCGGGAGACTGGGTCCTGGTTAAGCGACACCGACAAGAGACCCTAGAGCCCAGGTGGAAAGGACCACTGCAAGTACTCCTGACCACACCCACCGCCCTGAAAGTAGAAGGCATTGCCTTGTGGATCCACTACACCCACGTCAAGCCAGTGGACCCAACCTCCGACCTTCTGGGGCCAATCATGGCGGCAGCTGAAGCACCGGACACGTGGACTGTGGACAGAGCTAAGAACAACCCCTTAAAACTCACCCTGCGCCGGCAGCATAGCTCACTGCAAACATGCAGTTAGGTAGTCTAACTCTAACATTAGTCGCCCTAGTGGCCGCTGGGGAAAACATAAAGCCAGCTCCTAATCCCTTTGTCTGGAGATTCTGGCTTTATGAAAACCAAACCCACCCTGGGCAACCTCATAAGCCCGGGAAATTAGTGGCCAGTGCAGATTGCCCCTCCTCAGGGTGCAATAGCCCAATTTTACTAAATTTTACCGATTTCCCAGTAGCCAAACCAGTGGCACCAATAATATGCTTCGAGTATGATCAGACTGAATACAATTGTAAGCACTATTGGTGGCACCAAAGTGCCGGCTGCCCTTATAACTATTGTAACATCCATAAATACCAATGGTGGGGTGGAAAAGAACAGATAGATCCCAGATGGCCCTTCCATCGCAGACGAGATAGAGACCTTTCATATACATGGATAGTTAGAGACCCCTGGAACTCCCGCTGGACCACGCCTCAACACGGGGCTGTATACTACTCCTCCGCCTCCACATGGCCTAGCAGTCACCTCTATCTGTGGCGGGGTCTAGTGCAGGTACGGCCCCTGGTCCATGGAAATATCCAGTGACAAGAAAACCGCCTGACACAAGATTTACGTCCTTTTTCCTGGTTAAAATTATTGCAAGAAGGATTAGAACTTGCCAACCTTACAGGACTTCACAGCCTGTCTGGCTGCTTTCTGTGTGCCACTCTAGGGCGTCCACCGGTACCCGCAGTCCCCCTGCCATGGGGATCCTCCACCTCTGCCCAAGCTAACAACCACCGAAACCTCTCATATGCCCCTATCCCTAACGTGCCACTATACCTAAACCCCAGTCAAGAAAAGTTTCCCTACTGTTTCTCAGGAACTAATTCCAGCCTCTGCAACATCACTGCAACGCCCCCTAACATCACCTTAAGGGCTCTGTCAGGCATATTCTTCTGGTGTAATGGAACATTATCTAAAAACCTATCAAGCCCCTCTGTTACCAACCTACTGTGTCTTCCTGTCACATTAGTTCCCCGGTTAACTCTATTTACTGCCGGCGAGTTCCTAGGGTATACTGGTAACTGGACTAGTGCTGTTATTCACCCAGACCCTAGACCGAGACCTGCACGAGCCATATTTCTCCTGCTCATTGCAGGAATCTCCCTCACCGCATCCTTCATGGCGGCCAGACTGGCTGGGGGAGCCCTAGGTCACACCCTCATAGAAAGTAACGAGCTGTACCAACAATTTGCCATTGCTATGGAGGAGTCAGCTGAGTCCCTTGCCTCCCTCCAGCGGCAGCTCACGTCCCTAGCACAGGTAACCTTGCAGAACCGGAGGGCCTTAGACCTACTCACTACTGAAAAAGGGGGAACGTGTATGTTTCTAAAGGAAGACTGTTGTTTCTACATAAATGAATCAGGGCTCATGGAAGACCGGGTCCAACAGTTATGCAAGTTAAGCACAGAAGTAAGAACACGGCAGTTTGCTTCAGCTGCAGACCAATGGTGGAACTCATCTATGTTTTCTCTGTTAGCCCCCTTCCTTGGACCCCTGCTGAGTCTACTATTTCTGCTTACTGTAGGACCTTGTGTTGTTAACAGAATTTTGCGGTTCGTTAAAGAAAGGTTTAACACTGTACAACTCATGGTCCTCAGAGCCCAATACCAACCTGTAAACGCTGAAACAGAATCAGACTTATAAGACCTAAGATTGGCTCTAAAAAAAAACCTGAAAAGAAAGGGGGGAATGAAAGGAGCCAGGCACATTCCTCAGCCCCGGGCTCAAAACAAACAAGCCCAGTACAAACACATCCCATCCTCCCATCCCACCACATATCACCATATATCTCTCAAACTTCCTGAGCCCAGTACAAACACCACCAGGAAAGTCTCCGATAAGGGGACAGCCGTTCAAAGTTTTACTGAAAGAGCAGGAACCAAAAGAATTCCTTTGTTCCCCTGTAACTTTCAGGCTATAAAAAGCAAACACTTGAATTGTTCAGGGCCCTCTGGTATGCTGTGGAATGGAGGGACCAGGTTCGAACTTGTAGTAAAGATCCTTGCCACTTGGCTTTGACTCTTGACTCTGGTGGTCTTCTTTGGAGAACTAACGGTCTGGGCATAACAATAGTACCCAAAACCTCGCATTTGTGTCCAGTTGATGGCATCCAAAGCCCCCACATCTATCACCTTTGGATGGATTTAAAGCCCCTGCACATGGAAATGTTTGTTTTCCTATAGCCATTTATCTTTTTAACTTTTTTGCCTGTTTTGCTGCTGTGAGAGTCCTTCAGCTAGGCTCCCCCTCCCCTTTCTAAACCAAAGTATAAAAGAAAATCTACCCCTTCTTCCGGGCCAAGAGAATTTTGAGAACTAGCGGTCTCTCAGTTGCCGGCAATAAAGGTCTCCTGAAGTCGTCTCATGGTTTGGCGTTTCTCTACAACTCACTCGGTTACAACCCTTTTCCTTCCACCCCAACCACATCCAATCAATGACTAAATGATCTCCCCCAGGCCCCACTTTCAACATTTGGAATTACAATTGCACCTGAATTTTTATAGGGACACACAGCCAAACCATATTATTCTGACCCTGATATTCCAGAATCTCATGTCCTTAACACAGAGCAAAATAAAATCATGCCTTTTCAAAACTTCCAACAGCCTTAACTCATTCCGAGTGTAAAAAGTTCAAAGTCTCATCTGAGACAAGGCTACTGCCCCTTCTGCTGATGGGTTCCTGAATTTAAAAGAGATTTCTTTTCTTTCAAGGTGCAATGATGGTACAGGTGTTGTGTAAGCTTTCTCAATCCAAAGGGAAGAAATTTCCCAGAATACACAAACGGGACCGCAGGGCAAATGCCAGTCCAACACCCAGCAGGACAGTATTCACTCAATCTCACAGCTCAAAAATCATCAAGAGAACTCACTATCATGCGGACAGCATTAAGGAGATAGCGTTTACTCATTTGTAAGAATCTGCCATCCCACCCTCATCTTTCACTGCTACCCACAAAATAATCTCTCCCATTCTCCCCACACCTCTACCTCCAACATCCACTCTTCTCCATGATTAAATCACCTCCCACCAGGTCCCACCTTTAACATTTCCCACTACAATTCCACATGAATATTGGTAGAGAGACAGAATCAAATCGTATTATTCTGGCTCTTGCTCACCAAATCTTGTATCCTTGTCACACTGCAAAATACAATGATGTCTTCTCTACTGTCCTCCAATGACTTAACTCATTCCAGCATTTACTGAAATGTCCAAGGACTTATAGACCCCATACATGTCAAAAACCCAGCAGGCCAGTCATTGAATCCTACAGCTCCAAATCATTTTTTCTGAATGGATATCTCACATCCAGAGCACAGGTGTGTCATGGTTGGGCTCCCAAGGCCTTGGGCAGCTCTGCACCTGTGGCTGTGCAGGGTCTATCCCCCACAGCTGCCCTCACGGGCTGGGCTGGTGTTGAGTGCCTGTAGCTTTTCCACACCAAGGTTGGAAAAGCCAGCTGTTGGTGGGTCTATGAATCTGGGATCTGGAGAATGGTGCCTCCATGTTTAGGGACTCCAGTCTTATATTCTCCTTCTGTACTGCCCTAGTAAAGGTTTCCCATGAGGCTCTGCCTCTTGGAGAAGCTTCTGCCTGAACACCCAGCTTTTTCCGTACATATTCTGGAGTCTAGATGCAGGCTTCCAAGCGTCTAGTTTTGTCCTCTGTGCAGCTGCTGGCTTAACACTATGGGGAAGCCACCAAGGCTTGGAGCTTGCACCCCTGAAGCAGTGATGCAAGCTGTACCTGTGCATCTTTCAGCCATGGCTGGAGCTGGATCTGCAGGGATGCAGGCAGCAATCTCCTGAGGCTGCACACAGAGTGGGGGGTCATGGAACTGGCCCAGGAAACCATTATTGTCTCCTAGGCCCCAGGGCCTATGATAGCAAGGGCTGCTGCAAAGGTTTCTGAAATGGCTTCAAGGCCTTTTCCCTATTGTCTTGGCTATTAGCACTGGGCTCCTTTTCATGCAAATTTCCGAAGCCTTCCTCAGTTTTCCCCTGAAAATCAGCTTTTCTTTTTGACCATTTGGCCAGGCTGCAAATTTTTGAGTTCTGTTTCTCATTTAATATAAGAGTTGGGACTCATTTAATGTAAGATCCATCCAGATGTCATTTCCTCGGTCACACATAAGGGCACGGGCTGTTCGATACAGACAGGATACCCCTTGAGCTTTGCTGCCCAGAAGTTCATTCCATCAGATACGCAGTAAGTCATCACCAGCAAGTTCAAAGTTTCACAGATCTCCAGGGCAGTGTCACTGTGCATCCACGTTCTTTGCTACAGCAAAACAAAAGACACCTTGGCTCCTGTTTGCAGTAAGTTCCTCATTTTCATCTGAGAGCTTCTCAATCTGATCCTTACTGTCTATTTTCCTGTGAGCCTTCTGATCACAAGTATTCAACAATTCTTTACAAAGATCCAAACTTACCCTCATCTCCCTGTCTTTGAAGTCCTCCAAACTCTCCAGAACTCCATCTGCTACCCCCTTCTGAACCTGCTTCTACATTATCAGCTATCTTTGTCATACCCTGGCAATGTGGTAAAGGAAGACAAGCCCATTTTCCGGGGAAAATTTCAAGGAGGCTTCAGATACTTGAACAAAAAGAAGCTGAGTGCTGATTGCCAAGACATTAGGGAGAAGGCCTTGAAGACATTTAATAGATCCACTTTGCAGTAATAATTTTCTCCATGATCATAAAGAAAAGAGGTTTAATAGGTTAATGATTCTGCAGGCTGTAAGGAAGCATAGTGGCTTCTGCACCTGACAGGACTCAGGAAGCCTCCCAATCATACCAGAACGTCAAGGGGCAAGGAGATGTCTCATTTGGCAGAAGTAGGAGCAAGACAGAGAAAGGAAACAGGTGTCATTCCCCATTACACAAGCAGATCTCATGAGAACTCACTATCACAAGGTCAGCATCTAGAAAATGGTGCTTAAACATTGGTGAAGGATCCGCCCCACACACCCAACTCCCACTGTTTCCAGGCAGAAGCCTCCTTCAGATGCAGAGCCTCTTGGAAAACCTCTATTATGGAAGTGCAGAAAGAAAATATGGGCTTGAAGTCCCCACACAGGTGGCCACCAACCTCCAGACCCCAGATTCATAGACCCACCAACAACTCACGCCCTTAGTGTAGAAAAGCTACAGGCCCTCAATACCAGCCCACCCCACGAGAACAGCTGAGGGGCTAAAACCTGCAAAGCCACAGGTGCACTGCCCTAGTAGAGGTTTTCCACGAGGCTTTGCCTCTGCAGCAGGCTACTCTCCCTTCCTACTACCCCCCACCCTCCCACTACCCTACTGCCAACCCACTCCTCCCAATCCTACCCATCCCTTTTACCTTCCACCGCCACCAACCCCCTGTCCATAATTAAGTCACCTGCTTCAACATTAGGGATTACAATTCCACATGAGCTTCATAGGGACACACAGGAAAACCATATAATTCTGACCCTGATATTCCAGAATCTCATGTCCTTATCACAGAGCAAAATACCATCATGACTTCTCAAAAGTTTGCAAAAGTCTTAACTCATTCCAAATGTAAAAAATTCAGTCTCATCTGAGACAAGGCCACAGTCCCTTCTGTCTATGAGTCCCTGAATTTAAAACGGAGTTCTTTTCTTTCAAGGTACAATGATGGTAGAGACATTGTGTAAGCTTTCTCAGTCCAAAGGGAAGAAATTTCCCAGAAAAATAACACAAATGGGCCTACAGGCCCAATGCAAGTCCAAAACCCAGCGGGACAGTATTCACTCAGTCTCTCAGCTCCAAAATCATCAAGAGAACTCACTATCATGGGAACAGCATTAAGGAGAGCGTGTTTATCCATTTGTGAAACATCTGCCCCCCACCCTCATCTTTCAGTCCCACCCACAAAATAATCTCTTCTATTCTCCCCACTCCCTTACCTCCAACCCCCATGCTTCTCCATGATGAAATCGCCTCCCACCAGGCCCCATTTTTAACATTCCCCATTATAATTCCACATGATTTTGGTAGGGATGCAGAGCCAAATCATATTATTCTGACCCTGGCCCCCGTATCTCATGTTCTTCTCACACTGCAAAATACAATGATGCCTTCTCTACAGTTTCCCAATCTCTTCACTCATTCCAGCATTTACTGAAATGTCCAAAGCCCAAAGTCTCTTCTGAGACAAGGCTGCAGTCCCTTCTGCCCCTGAGCCTCTGAAATACAAAGCAAGTTAACTACTTCCAAGGTACAATGATTTTACAGGCATTGGGTAAGTATTCCCAGTCAAAAGGAAAAAATTTGCCAGAAAGAAGCACAAAGCAGAGTTGAGACTTACAAACACCATGCAAGTCAAAAACCCAGCAGGATAGTCATTGAATCTTACAGCTCCAAATCATTTTTTTTTAATCCAGATCCCACATCCAGAGCACTAGGGTATGAGGCCTGGGCTCCAAAGGCCTTGGGCAGCTCTGCACCTGTGGCTTTGCAAGGTCTAACCTCCACAGTGGCTCTCATGGGCTGGGCTAGTGTTGAGTACCTGCAGCTTTTCCACAATGAAGGTGCAAGCTGGTAAAGAGTCTATGAATCTGGCATTTGCAGAATGGTGCTACCCTGTATGGGAGTTCCAACCCTATATGTTCCTTCTGTACTGCCCTAGTAAAGGAGGCTCTGCCTCTTGGAAAATTTTGACCTGGACACCCAGGTTTTTCCATATGTACTCTGGAGTCTAGAAAAAGGATCCCCAGCCTCTAGTTTTGTGCTCTGCGCACCTGCTGGCTTAACAGTATGTGGAAGCCACCAAAGCCTGCAGCTTGTGCCCCTTGAAGCAGTGACCCAAGCTGTACATGTGCATCTTTCAGCCATGGCTGGAGCTGGAGCTTCAGGAATGCAGCCAGCAGTGTCCTGAGGATGGACACAGCAGCAGGGCCATTGTGCTGGAGAAGGAAACCATTCTTTTCTCCCAGGCCTCAGGGCCTGTGATAGCAAGGACTGCTACAAACGTCTCTGAAATTCCTTCACGGCCTTTTTAACACGTATTGGCTATTAGCACTGAACTCCATTTTATGCAAATTTCTGAAGACTTCTTGAACTTTCTCACTGACAATCAGCTTTTCTTTTTGACCACTTGGCCAGGCTGAAAATTTTCCAAACTTTTAAATATGTTTCACCATGAGGTCATTTCTTTGGTCACATATAGGACCACAGGCTGTTCGACAAAGACAGGACACCTCTTAAGCTTTGCTGCATAAAATTTCCTTCCAACAGATACACTCTAAATTATCACCCTGATGTTCAAAATTTCACAGGTCTCCAGGTTAAGGGCATCGTGCTGCAACGTTCTTTGCTAAGGAAAAAACAAAAGTGACCTTGCCTCCTGTTCCCAGCAATCTCCTCATTTTCATGTGAGACCTTCTAAGCCTGGTGATCACTGTCCATCCTTCTGTCACCTTTTTAATTACAACTATTTGACAAGTCTCTACACTGATCCAAACTTTTCCTCATCTTCCTGTCTTCTTCCAAGACCTCCAAACTCTCCAACCTCTGGCCATTACACACTTCTCAACCTGCTTCTACATTTTCAGCTACATGTGTCACAGCCTGGAAATGTGGTAAAAGAAGAAAAGTCCATTTCAGGAGAAAAATTAATGCAGGCTTCAGACATTTCCCTGAAAAGAAGCTGAGTGCTGATTACCAATACAACAAGGAAAAGGTCTTGAAGGCATTTCATAGCTCCACTTCACAGCACTAATTTTCTGTATAATCAGAAAGAAAAGTGGTTGAACTGGCTCATGGTTCTGTAAGCTTTAAATAAATCCTAGAGGCTTCTGCTTCTGGGAGGACTCAGGAAGCCTCCCAATCATACCAGAAGGCCAAGCAGCAATGGGATGTTTTATATGGCAGAAGTAGAAACAAGACAGAAAGAGGAAAAAGCTGCCACATGTTGTATAAATCTGTTATACAACCAGATTTCCTGAGAACTCACTATCACAAGATCAGCATCAAGAAGATGTTGCTTAACCATTGGTGAAAGATCTGCCCCCTACCACCCCTCCCCCCACCGTTTCCAGGCAGAAACCTGAAGCAGAGGCAGAGCCACTAGGAAAACCTCTGCTAGGGCAGTGCAGAAAAAATATATGGGCTTGTAGGCCCCACACAGGTTACCATCCTCCAGACCCAAGATTCATAGACCCACCAGGAGCTCGCACTCTCAGTATGGAAAAGCCACAGGCACTCAACACCTGCCCAGCCCATGGGAGCAAACACGGGGGCTAAAGCCTGCAAAGCCACAGGTGCACTGCCCTGGTATAGAGGTTTTCCATGAGACTCTGCCTCTGCAGCAGGCTACTCCCCCTTTCTACTGCCCACGACCCTCTCACCACCCTACTGCCAGCCTATTTCTCCCCACCCTATGCACTTGTTTCTCTTCCACCCCTACCACTCTGTCGTTTGTGGTTAAATAACATCCCACTAGGCCCCACCTACAACAGTCAGGAATACAATTCCCCACGAGTTTTTTTAGGGAAACACAGCCAAACCATATTATTCTGATCCTGACACCCCCACATCTCATGTCCTTCTCACACAGAAAAATACAAACATGCCTTTTCAAAAGTTTCCAAAAGTCTTAACTCACTCCAGCAGTAACTCAAATGTAGTAAGTTCAAATCTCAACCAACAGAAGGCTGCAATCTCTTCTGCCTATGAGTCCCTGAATGTAAAAGAAAATTATTTTCTTTCAAGTTATAATGATGGCACAGGCACTGGGTAACTTTCTCAAACCAAAGGGAAGATTTTCCCAGAAAAATAACACAATTGGTACACAGGCCCAAACCGAGTCCAAAACCCAGCAGGACAGCATTCATTTATCATGAGAACTCACTATCACACAGACTGCATTAAGGAGATAGTATTTAACCATTTGTGAAGGATCTGCCACCCATCCCCATGTTTCGCCCTCACCCACACCATGAACCTCCATTCTCCCACATCCCACATCCCCCTTCCAACCCCCATTCCCTACCATGATTAAATCACCTTCTACCAAGCCCCACATTTAACATTCCCCATTACAATTCCACATAAGTTTTGGTAGGGACACAGAGCCAAATCATATTATTCTTCCTTTGGCCTCCCCAATCTCATGTCCTTCTCATACTGCAAAATACAATGATGCATTCTCTACAGTCCCCCAATGTCTGAACTCATTCCAGCATTTACTCAAATGTCCATTTGTGAAGGATCCGCCCCCACCCCTGCCTTTCACCCCCAACCCCACCACAATCCCCCCAACCCTCACCACCCCCCAATCCCCCACCTCCCCACCACCACAATCCCCCCAACCCTCACCACCCCCCAATCCCCCACCTCGCCACCACCACAATCCCCCCAACCCTCCCCATCCCACAATCCCCCCAACCCTCCCCACCCTCCCAACCATCCAACCTCCACTCTCCACCATGATTAAATCACCTTCCACCAGCCCCCACCTTTAACATTTCCCATTAAAATTCCACATGAGTTTTGGTAGAGACACAGAGCCAAAACATATTATTTTGTCCCTGGTCCCCCAAAGTTCATGTCTTTCTCACATTGCAAAATGCAATGATGCCTTCCCTAGAGTCCCCCAAGTCTTAACTCATCCCAACATTTACTCAAATATCCAAAGCCCAAAGTCTCTTCTGAGACAAGGCTGCCGGATCTTTTGCCCCGAGCCTCTGAAATACAAAGCAAGTTAACCACTTCCAAGGTGCAATGATTGTACAGGCTTTGGGTAAGCATTCCCAGCCAAAAAGAAGAAATTTGCCAGAAAGAAGCACAAAACACAGATGGGACTTACAAACTGCCTGCAAGTCAAAAACCCAGCAGGCCAGTCATTCCATCATACAGCTCCAAATCATCTTTTTGGAATCTATGTCCACATCCAGAGCACAGGGTGGTGTGACAGCTGGGATCCCAAGGCCTTGGGCAGCTCTGCACCTGTGGCATTGCAGAATCTTTCCCCTACAGCTGCCCTCATTGGCTAGGCTGGTGTTGAGTGCCTGTAGCTTTTGAACACTAAGGGTGCAAGCAGTTGGTGGGTCTATGAAACTGGGGTCTGCAAAATGGTGCTTCCCTGTATGGGGACTCCAACCCTATACTCTCCTTCTGTACTGCCCCAGTAGAGGTTTACCATGAGGCTCTGCCTCTTGGAAAAGCTTCTGGCTGGACACTCAGGCTTTCCAATATATCCTCTGAAGTCTAGATGAAGGCTCTGAAGCTCCTAGTCCTTGCTTTATGCACCTTCTGGCTTGACACTATGTGGAAGCCACCAAGGCTTGGAGCTTGCATCCTCTGAAGCAGTGACACAAGCTGTACCTGTGCATCTTTCATCCATGGCTGGAGCTGGAGATGGAGCTGCAGGGATGCAGGCAGCAGTGTCCTGAGGCTGCACACAGCAGTGGATCCATGGGGCTGGCCCAGGAAACTATTCTTTTCTCCTAAGCCCCAGGGCCCGTGACAGCAAGTTCTGCTACAAAGGTCTCCGAAATGCCTTCAAGGCCTTTTTCCCATTGTCTTGAATTATTGGCACTGGGATCCTTTTTATGCAAATATCTGAGGCCTTCTTGATTTTCCCTTGAAAATCAGCTTTTCTTTTTGATCAGATTACAAATTTCCAAAATGTTTAAGCTCTCCTTCTCATTTAAATATAAGTTCCAACTTATGGTCACTTCTTTGATCACACATAGCTGCACAGGCTGTTCAATGTACGCAGGACAACTCTTGAGCTTTGCTGCTTAGAAGTTCATTCCACCAGATACACCCTAAATCATCACCCTCAAGTTCAGTTTCACAGATCTCCCAGGAAGGGTCAATGTGTAGCCAATTACTTTGCTAAGGCAAAACAAAAAAACCTTGGCTCCTGTTCCCAGTAAGTTCCTCATTTTCATTTGAGTCCTTAAAAACCTGGCCTTCACTGTCCATCCTTCTGTCAGCCTTTTAATCACAACTATTTAACAAGTCTCTGCAATGGTCCAAACTTTCCCTCATCTTCCTGTCTTCTTCCACGCTCTCCAAACTCTCTAACCTCTGGCCATTACCCAATTTTGAAGCTGCTTCTACACTGTCAGCTATCTTTGTTGCAGCCTGGCAATGTGGTAAAAGAAGAAAAGTCTATTATCAGGGGGAAACATCAAGATGGCCTCCAATATCTGCATTGAAAAAAGCTCAGTGCTAATAGCCAAGAGATTGGGGGAAAGGCCTAGAAGTCATTTCATAGCTTCACTTCACAGCATTAATTTTCTGTATCTACATAAAGAAAAGAGGTCTAATTGACTCACAGTTCTTCAGGCTGTACAGAAAGCACAGTGGTTTCTGCTTGTAGGAGGACTCAGGAAGCCTCCCAATTATACCAGAAGGCCAAGCAGCAATGAAATGTTTCATATGGCAGGCATAGAAGCAAGACAGAGAGAGGAAAGAGGAGCAACATCCTGTTATACAACTAGATCTCATGAGAGCTCACTATCAGGAGATCAGCATCAAGATGGTGCTTAACTGTTGGTGAAGGATCAGCCCACTATCCCATATCCACCACCCACTGTTTCCAAGCAGAAGCCTGAGGCAGAGGCAGATCCTCTTAGAAAACCTCTACTAGGACAGTGCAGAAGGAAAATATGGGCTTGGAGCCCCCATGCCAACATCCTCCAGACCCAAGAGTCATAGACCCACCAACAGCTCACACCCCCAGTATGGAAAAGCTACAGGCACTCAATATCAGCCCAGCCCATGAGAGCAGCTACAGGTGCTAAACCCTGCAAAGCCACAGGTGCACTGCCTTAGTAGAGTTTTTCCATGAGCCTCTGCCTCTGCGGCAGGCTACTCCCCTCCTGCTACTCACCACCCTACAGCCAGCCTACCCCTCCCCACCTTACCCACCTGTTTTTACTTCCAGCCCCACCCCTGTCCCATCCATGAATAAATCACCTCCCACCAGGCCCCACCTGCAACATTGGGGATTACAATTACATGTGAGTTTAGGTAGGGACACACAGCTAAACCATATTATTCTGACCCTGATACCCCGAATATCATATCCTTCTCACAGACTAAAATACAATCAGGCCTTTTCAAAAGCTGCTGAAAGTCTTAAGTCATTTCAGCATTAATTCAAATGTAAAAAGTTCAACATCTCACCTGAGAAAAGGCTACAGTCTCTTTTGCCTACAAGTTCCTGAATTTAAAGGGGAGTTCTTTTCTTTCAAGGTACAAAGATGGTACAGGCATTGGGTAAGTTTTCTCAATCCAAAGGGGAGATGTTTGCCAGGAAAATAACACAAATGGGATCACAGGGCCAATGCAAGTCCAAAACCCAGGAGGCCACTATCCATTCAATCTCATGGCTCCAAAACCATCACGAGAACTCACCATCATGAGGAAAGGATTAAGGAGATGGTGTTTAACTATTTGTGAGGGATCTTACCCCACACCCACTTTTCACCCCTCACCCCCACCATAATCCACCCATTCCCCCAATCCCCACTTTCCAACACCCAGTGCCCTCCACGATTAAATCACCTTCCCCCTGGCCCCACTTTCAACATTTCTGATTACAATTCCACATGAGTTTCCATAGGGACACACAGCCAAATCTTATTATTCTGTCCCTGCCCCACAAATCTCATGTCCTTCTCACTTTACAAAATACAATGATGCCTTACTTACTATTCCTCAACCACTATGCTTTATTTTTTTACAGCCTGCAGAACCATGAGCCAATCAAACCCCTTTTTGTTATGATCATACAGAAAATTAGTACTGTGAAGTGAAGCTATGAAATGCCTCCAATGACTTTTCCCCATCGTCTTGCCTAAGACCCCCAAGGTCTTAACTCATTCCAGCATTTACTTAAATGTCGGAAGCCCAAAGTCTCATCTGAGACAAAGATGAAGTCCCTTCTGCTCCTGAGCCTCTGAAATACAAAGCAAGTTAACTACTTCCAAGGTATGATTGTCCAGACATTGAGTAAGAATTCCCAACCAAAAGGAAGATTTTTGCCAGAGAGAAGAACAAAACACAAACGGGACTTACAGGTCCCATGAAAATCTAAAACCCAGCAGGCCAGTTATTCAAACCTACAGCTCCAAAGTCATCCTTTTTTAATCCTTGTCCCACATCCAGGGCACAAGGGTATGAGGGCTGGGTTCCCGAGGCCTTGGGCAGCTCTCTACTTGTGGCTTTGCAGTGTTCAGTCCCCACGGCTGCCCTCATGGGCTGTGCTGGTGTTGAGTGCCTGTAGTTTTTACCCACAGAGGGTACAAAGTTCTTGGTGGGTCTATGAATCTGGGGTCTGCATGCTGCTGGAATCCAGTGTGGGGGCTCCAACCCCATATTTTCCTTCTGCACTGCCCTAGTAGAGGTTTTGCAGGAGGCTCTGCTTTTTTGGCGCCTTCTGTCTGGACACCCAGGCATTTTCATACATCTTCAGAAATCCATATGAAAGACCCGAAGCCTCTGGGCTAGTGCTCTGTGCACTCTCTGGCTTAACACTATGTGGAAGCCATGAAGCCTTATAGCCTGTACCCTCTGAAGCAGTGATGCAATCTGTACCGGTGCATCTTTCAGCCAAGGTCGGAGCAGGAGCTGGGGCTGCCGGGATGCAGGCAGCAGTGTCCTGAGGCTGCACACAGCAGCAGGGTAATGGGGCTGGCCCAGGAAACCATTCTTCTCTCCTAGGTCACAGGGCCTGACAGCAAGGGCTGCTGCAAACATCTCTGAAATGCCTCCAAGGCTTTTTCCCCCAATGTCTTGGCTATTAGCACTGGCCTCCATTTTATGCAAGTTTCTGGAGCCTTCATGAATTTTCCCCCTGAAAAACAGCTTTTCTTTTTGACCACTTGGCCAGGCTCTGGATGTTCCAAACTTTTCAGCTCTGCTTGTCATTTAAATATAAGTTCCAACTTGAGGTCATTTCCTCGGTCACACATAACCTCGATCACACATGAGAGCACAGGCTGTTTGATGCAGACATGCCCCCACCCTTGTGCTATGCTGCCTAGAAGTTCATTCCACCAGATATGCACTAAATCGTCACCCTCTAGTTCAAAGTTTCACAGATCATGAGGGCAAGGTCGCCCTGCAGCCATGTTCTTTGCTACAGAAAAACAAAACTAACCTTAGCTCCCATTCTCAGTAAGTTCCTCATTTTCATCTGAGACCGTGTAAGCCTGGCCTTCACTGTCCATCCTTCTGCCAGCCTTTTAATCACAACTATTTAACAAGTGCCTACAATGGTCCAAACATTCCTTCATCGCCCTGTCTTCTTTCAAGATTTCCAAACTCCCAACCTCTGGTTGTTACCCACTTCCGAACCTGCTTTACATTTTCAGCTATCTTTGTTGCAGCCTGGCAATGCAGAAGAAATAGAAGTCCATTTTCAGGGGGAAACTTCAAGAAGCCTTCAGATATTTGCATTAAAAAGAAGTCCAGTGCTAATAGCCAAGACGATGGGGAAATGTCATTGAAGATATTTCATAGCTCCACTTCGCAGTACTTTATTTTCTGTATGATCATAATGAAAAGGGGTTTAATTGGCTCATGGTTCTGCAGGCTGTAAAGAAAGCATAGTGGCTTCTGCTTCTGGGAGGACTCAGGAAGACTCCCAATCATAGCAGTAGGAAAACAGCAATGAAATGTTTCATACAGCAGGAGTAGGAGCAAGACTGAGAGAGGAACGAGGTGCCACACCGTCCTATAACCAGATCTCATGAGAACTCACTATTACTAGGTCAGCATCAAGAAGATGGTGCTTAACTATTGTGAAGGATCCGCCCCCCAACACAGCTCCACCCCCTACCGTTCCGGACAGAAGCCTGCTGCAGAGGAAGAGACCCTTGGAAATCCTGTACTGTGGCAGTGCAGAAGGAAAATAAGGGCTTTGAGTGACTATGCAGGAGGCCACCAGCTTCTAGACCCCAGATTCATAGACATACCAACAGTTCACATCCTCAGTATGGAAAAGTGATAGGCACTCAACACCAGCCAAGCCCATGAGAGCAGCCATGGGGGCTGAAGCCTGCAAAGCTATAGGCGCACTGCCCTGGAAGAGGTTTTCCATGAGCCGCTGCCTCTGCAGCAGGCTACTCCCCCTTCCTACTACCCACCACCCTCCCACCACCCTACAGCCAGTCTACTCTTCCCCACCCTACCCACTCCTTTTTTCTTCCACTCCTAACCCTCCCATCCACGATAAAATAATCTCCCACCAGGCCCCACCTCCAACATTTGGGATTACAATTCCACATGAGATTTTCCAGGGGCACACAGCCAAATCATATTATGCTGACCTTGATCCCACCAAACCTCATATCCTTCACACAGAATAAATACAATCGTGTCTTTTCAAAGTTTCCAAAAGCCTTAACTCATTCCCGCATTAACTCAAATGTAAAAAGTTCAAAGTCTCATCTGAGACAAGGCTACAATCTCTTCTGCCTATGGGTCCCTGAAGTTAAAAGGGTGTTCGTATCATTCAAGGTACAATGATGGTACAGGTATTGGGTAAGCTATCTCAATCCAAAGGAAAGAAATTTCCAAGAACAATAACACAAATGGGACCACAGGCCCAATAGACATCCAGAATCCCACAGGTCAGTGTTCATTCAATCTCACAGCTCCAAAATAATGAAGAGAACTCACTATCAGAAGGTCGGCATTAAGGAGACGGTTTTTAACCATTTGTGAAGGATGCACCCCCACCCCTGCCTTACACCCCCAACCCCACCACAATCCCCTCCAACCTTCCTCACCACCCAATCCCCCCCAACCCTCCCCAACCCTGAAACATCCAACCTCTTCTCTCCATCATGATTAAATCACCTTCCTCCAGCCCCCACCTTTAACTTTTCCCATTAACATTCCACATGAGCTTTGGTAGAGACAGAGAGCTAAAACATATTATTCTGTCCCTGGTCCCCCAATGTTCATGTCTTTCTCACATTGCAAAATGCAATGATGCCTTCCCTAGAGTCTCTCAAATCTTAACTCATTCCAGCATTTACTCAAATGCCCAAAGCCCGAAGTCTTATCTGAGACAAGTCTACAGTCCCTTCTGCCCATGAGCCACTGAATTATATATAAAGCAAGTTCACTACTTCCAAGGTGCCATGATTGTACAGGCATTGGGTAAGCATTCCCAGCCAAAAGGAAAAAAATTGCCAGAAAGAAGCAAAAAACACAGATGGGACTTACAGACCCCATGCAAGTCAAAAACCCAGCAAGCCAGTCATTGAATCCTACAGCACCCAGGTCATTTTTACTGAATCTATATCCCACATCTGGAGCACAGGGGTGGATGGCTGGGCTCCCAAGGCCTTGGGCAGCTCAGCATCTGTGACTGTGCAGGGTCTATCCCCCACAGGTGCCCCCATGGGCTGGGCTGGTGTTGAGTGCCTGTGGCTTTTCCACACTGAGGGTGCCAGCAGTTGGCGGGTCTATGAATCTGGGGTCCGGAAAATGGTGCATTCCTGTGTGGGGGCTGCAACCCTATATGTTCCTTCTGTACTGCCCTAGTAAATGTTTCCCATGAGGCTCTGCCTCTTGGAAAAGCTTCTGCCTGAACACCCAGGTTTTCCCGTACATAATCTGGAATCTAGACAAAGGCTCCCAAGCCTCTGGTTTTGTGCTCTGTGCACCTACTGGCTTAGTACAATGTGGAAGCCACCTAGGTTTGAGGCTTGCACCTCTGAAGCAGTGATGCAAGCTGTACCTGGGCATCTTTCAGCCATGGCTGGAGCTGGAGCTGGAGCTGCAGGGATGCAGGCAGCAGTGTCCTGAGGATGAACGCAGCAGCGAGACCATGGGACTCACCCAGGAAAGCATTCTTCGGCCCTAGAACTCAGGGCCTGTGACAGCAAGCTCTGCTGCAAAGGTCTCCGAAATGGCTTCAAGGCCTTTTAAACATTGTCTTAGCTATTAGCACTGGGCTGCATTTTATGCAAATTTCTGAAGCCTTCTTGAATTTTCCCACTGAAAATCAGCTTTGCTTTTTGACCACTTGGCCAGGCTGCAAATTTTCCAAACTTTTAAGCACTGCTTCTCATTTAAATATAAGTTTCAATTTGAGGTCATTTATTCAGTCACAGAGAAGACCACAGGCTGTTCAAAACAGACAAGACACCTCTTGCGCTTTGCTGCCTACTTCATTTCACCAGATATACCCTAAATCATCACCCTCAAGTTCAAAGTTTCAGAGGTCTCCAGGGCAGGGACACCATCCAGCCAAGTTCTTTGCTAAGGCAAAACAAAGGTAACCTAGACTCCTGTTCCCAGTAAGTTGCTCATTTTCATCCGAGACATTCTAAGCCTGGCCTTCACTGTCCATCCTTCAGTCTCTCCTTTATTATAGCTATGTAACAAGTCTCTATAGTCACCCTTTTAATTTAACACCTCTCTACAATAGTCCAAATTTTTCCTCATCTTTCTGTCTTCTTCCAAGCCCCCCAAACTGTGCAGCGTCCGGTCGTTACCCACTTCTGAACCTGCTTCTACATTTTCAGCTACCGTTGTGGAAGCCTGGCAATGTGGTAAAGAAGAAAAGTCCATTTTCGGGGGAAAATTCAAGAAGGCTTCAGATATTTCCATATAAAAGAGGTCAAATGTGAATAGTGAAAAAAAAAATGAGGAAAAAACCTTGAGGGCATTTCATAGCTCCACTCTACAGTACAAATTTTCTGTAATATTATTTTTTAAAGAGTTTTAATTGGCTCATGGTTCTGCAGGTTGTAAAGGCAGCAAGTGGTTTCTGCTTCTGGGAGGACTCAGGGAGCCTCCCAATCATACCAAAAGGCCAAGTGACAATGAGATGTTCCATATGGCAGGAGTAGGAAGAAGACACAGAGAGGAAAGGGGTGCCACACGAGGTTATACAACCAGATCTCATGAGAACTCACTATCAGGAGATCAACATCAGGAAGATTAACCAATGGTGAAGGATACATCCACACCACCACCTACTGTTTCCAGGCAGAAGCCTCCTGAAGAGGCAGAACCTCTTGGAGAACCTCTACAAGTGCAGTGCAGAAGGAAAATATGGGCTTGGAGCCCCCACACAGGAGGCCACCATCCTCCAGACTGCAGATTCATAGACGCACCAACAGCTTGCACTCTCTGCGTGGAAAAGCTACAGGCACTCAACACCAGCCCAGCCCATGATAGCAGCCATGGGGGCTACTCCCTGAAAAGCCACAGGTGCACTGCCCTAGTAGAGACTTTTCATGAGCCTCTGCCTCTGCAGCAGGCTACTCCCCCTTCCTGCTACCCACCACCCTCTCATCACCCTACTAACAACTTACTCCTCACCCTACCCACCCCTTTTCCTTCCACCCCCGGCCCCCTCCCATCCATGATTAAATCACCTCCAGCCAGGCCCCACCTTCAACATTAAGGATTACAGTTCACATGAGTTTGGGTAAAGAAACACAGCCAAATCATATTATTCTGACCCTGATCCCCACAGTCTCATGCCCTTCTCACAGAGCAAAATATATTCATGCCTTTTCAAAAGTTTCCAAAAGACTTAACTCATTCCAACATTAATTCAAATGTAAAAAAAACAACATCTCATATGAGACAAGTCTACAGAACATTTTGCCTATGAGTCCCTGAATTTAAAAGGATGTTCTTTTCTTTCAAGGTACAATAATCGTACAGGCTTTGGGTAAGATTTTTCAATCCAAAGGGAAGAAATTTCCCAGGAAGAAAACACAAATGGGACCACAGGCCCAATACAAGTCCAAAACCCAGAAGGCCAGTATCCATTCAATCTTACAGCTCCAAAATCATGAAGAGAACTCACTATCACAAGGACAGCAATAAGGAGAGTGTTTAATCATTAGTGAAGGATCCATCCCCCACCCCCAATTTTCACTCCTCAGCCGCACCATAAATCCCCCATTCTCCCTATGCCCCATCTTCCAACCCACACTCTCCACCGTGATTAAATCACCTTCGAACAGGCCCAACTTTAACATTCCAAATAGAATTCCACATGAGTTTTGGTAGAGACAGAGAGCTGAATTTTATTATTCTGTCCCTGGCTCCCCAAATCACATGTCCTTCTCACATTGCAATATACAATGATGCCTTCTCTACAGTCTCCTAAAATCTTATATAATTACAGCATTTATACAAATATTCAAAGCTTGAAGTCTCATCTGGCACAAGGCTACAGTTGCTTAGGCCCATGAGCCTCTGAAATATAAAGCAAGTTAACTAATTCCAAGGCACAATGCTTGTACAGGCATTGGGTAAGCACTCCCAGCCAAAAGAAAGAATTTTGCCAGAAAAAAACAAAACACAGACAGGACTTACCGGCCGCATGAAACTCCAAAACCAGAAGGCCAGTCATGCAATCCTACAGCTCCAAAATCACCCTTTTTGAAACCCTGTCCCACATCCAGGGCACAGGGGTGTGAGGGCTGGGCTCCCAAGGCCTTGGGCAGCTTGGCACCTGTGGCTTTGCAGGGTTTATGCCCCACGGCTACCCTCAGGGGCTAGGCTGGTGTTGAGTGCCTGTGACTTTTCCCCACTAAGGATACAAGTTATTGGGGGTCTATGAATCTGGGGTCTGCATGATGGTGGCCTCCAGTGTGGAGGCTCCAACCCCATGTTTTCCTTCTGCACTGCCCTAGTAGAAGTTTCATATAAGGCTCTGCCTTTTTCGGATGCTTTTGCCTGGACACCCAGGCCTTTCCATACATCTTCCAAAATCTAAAGAGAGGTTCCTGAGCCTGTAGTCTCATGCTCCGTCCACCAGTGGCTTAACACTATGAGGAAGTTACCAAGGCTTCTAGCTGGCACCCTCTGTAGCAGTGCCCCAAGTTGTACCTGTGCGTCTTTCAGTCACGGCAGGAGCTGGAGCTGGAGCTGGAGCTGGAGCTGGAGCTGCAGGGATGCAGGCAGCAGTGTCCTGAGGCTGCACACAGAGCGGGGGCATGGAACTGGCCCAGGAAACCATTCTTCTCTCCCAGGACCCAGGGCCTCTAAGAGCAAGGGCTGCTGCAAAGGTCTCTGAAATGCCTTCAAGGCCTCTTCCCTATTGTCTTGTCTATGATCACTGGGCTCCTTTTCACGCAAGTTTCTGAAGCCTTCCTCAATTTTCCCCCTGAAAATCAGCTTTTCTTTTTGACCACATGGCCAGGCTGCAAATTTTCCAAACTTTTGAGTTCTGTTTCCCATGTAATGTAAGAGTTAGGATTCATTTAATATAAGTCTCATCCAGAGGTCATTTTCTCCATCACACATCAGCACAGGCTGCACAGGCTGTTTGATCCAGACAGGACACCTCTTGAGCTTTGCTGCCCAGTTCATTCCACCAGATACTCAGTAAATCATCACCCTCAAGTTCAAAGTTTCAGACATCTCCAGGGTGAGGTCACCGTGCAGCCACGTTCTTTGCTAAGGAAACAAAAGTAACTTTGACTTCTGTTCCCAGTAAGTGCTTCATTTTCATCTCAGACCTTCTAAGTCGGGCTTTCACTAACCATTTTCCTGTGAGCCTTCTGATCACAAGTGTTTAACAATTCTTTACAAAGATCCAAACTTTCTTTCATCTTCTTGTCTTTGAAGCCCTCCAAAATCTCCCAACCTCTGTCCGCTACTCCCTTCTGAACCTGCTTCTACATTATCACTATCTTTGCCACAGCCTGGCAATGTGGTAAAGGAAGACAATTCCATTTTCAGGGGAAAATTCATGAAGCCTTCACATACTTGAATGAAAAGAAGCTGAGTGCTGATTGCCAAGACAATGACATTTAATAGTTCCACTTTGCACTACTAATTTTCTCTATGATCATAAAGAAAAGAGGTTTAATTGGCTCATGATTCTGCAGACCATAAGGAAACATAATGGCTTCTGAATCTGGGAGGACTCAGGAAGCCTTCCAATCATATCAGAATGTCCAGGGGCAATGACATGATTCATGTGGCAGGAGTAGGCACAAGACACACAGAGGAGAGAGGGCCACACCCTATCATACAAACAGATCTCATGAGAACTCACTATCACAAGGTCAGCATCATGAAGATGGTGCTTAAACATTGAGGAAGGAACAACCACCCACCCCCAACTCCCACTGTTTCCAAACAGAAGCCTGCTGCAGAGGCAGAGCCTCTTGGAAAACCTCTACCAGGGAAGTGTGGAAGGAAAATATGGGCTTGAAGCCCCCATGCAGATGGCCACCAACCTCCAGACCCCAGATTCATAGACCCACCAACAGCTCACACCCTCTGTGGAAAAGCTACAGGCACTCAACAACAGCCCAGCCCGTGAGAGCAGCTGCAGGGGCTAAACCCTGCATAGCCACAGGTGCTCTGTCTTAGTAGAACTTTTCCATGAGGCTTTGCCTCTGCCGCAGGCTGCTCCCCCTCCCTACTATCCCCCACGCTCCCACCATTCTACTGCCAGCCTACTCCTCCCCACCCTAACCAATCCTTTTGTGATACCCTACCTTGTTTTAACCTGGTCAACTCTCCCTTAGCTGAGAGGGCCAGACAGACTCCATCTTGGCTCCTTCACTTGCAGCCCCTTACCCACCCCCCTTCCTCAAGGACTTAACTTGTGCAAGCTGACTCCCAGCACATCAAAGAATGCAATTACTGATAAGATACTCTGGCAAGCTATATCCACAGTTCCCAGGAATTCGCCCGGTTGATAGTACCCAAAACCCCCGCATTTGTGTCCAGTTGATAGCACCCAAAGCCCCCACATCTATCACCTTTGGATGGATTTAAAGCCGCTGCACATGGAAATGTTTGTTTTCCTGTAGCCATTTATCTTTTTAACTTTTTTGCCTGTTTTGCTGCTGTGAGAGTCCTTCAGCTAGGCTCCCCCTCCCCTTTCTAAACAAAAGTATAAAAGAAAATCTAGCCCCTTCCTCCGGGCCAAGAGAATTTTGAGAACTAGCCGTCTCTCAGTTGCCGGCAATAAAGGTCTTCTGAAGTCGTCTCATAGTGTGGCGTTTCTCTACAACTCACTCGGTTACAACCGTTTTCCTTGCACCCCCAACCACCTCCAATCCATGATTAAATCATCTCCCCCAGGCCCCACCTTCAACATTTGGAATTACAATTGCACCTGAATTTTTATAGGGACACACAGCCAAACCATATTATTCTGACCCTGATATTCCAGAATCTCATGTCCTTAACACAGAGCAAAATAAAATCATGCCTTTTCAAAACTTCCAACAGCCTTAACTCATTCCAAGTGTAAAAAGTTCAAAGTCTCATCTGAGACAAGGGTACTGTCCCTTCTGCCTATGGGTTCCTGAATTTAAAAGAGATTTATTTTCTTTCAAGGTACAATGATGGTACAGGTGTTGTGTAAGCTTTATCAATCCAAAAGGAAGAAATTTCCCAGAAAACACAAATGGGACCGCAGGCCAAATGCAAGTCCAAAACCCAGCAGGACAGTATTCACTCAATCTCACAGCTCAAAAATCATCAAGAGAACTCACTATCATGCGGACAGCATAAAGGAGATAGCGTTTACCCATTTGTGAAGAATCTGCCCTCCCACCCTCATCTTTCACTCCCACCCACAAAATAATCTCTCCCATTCTCCCCACACCCCTACCTCCAACATCCACTCTTCTCCATGATTAAATCACCTCCCACCAGGTCCCACCTTTAACATTCCCCACTACAATTCCACATGAATATTGGTAGAGACACAGAATCAAATCATATTATTCTGGCTCTTGCTCCCCAAATCTTGTGTCCTTGTCACACTGCGAAATACAATGATGACTTCTCTACTGTCCCCCAATGACTTAACTCATTCCAGCATTTACTGAAATGTCCAAGGACTTACAGACCCCATACATGTCAAAAACCCAGCAGGCCAGTCATTGAATCCTACAGCTCCAAATCATCTTTTCTGAATGGACATCTCACATCCAGAGCACAGGTGTGTCATGGTTGGGCTCCCAAGGCCTTGGGCAGCTCTGCACCTGTGGCTGTGCAGGGTCTATCCCCCACAGCTGCCCTCACGGGCTGGGCTGGTGTTGAGTGCCTGTAGCTTTTCCACACTAAGGTTGGAAAAGCCAGCTGTTGTTGGATCTATGAATCTAGGGTCTGGAAGAACGGTGCCTCCATGTTTAGGGACTCCAGCCTTATATTCTCCTTCTGTACTGCCCTAGTAAAGGTTTCCCATGAGGCTCTGTCTCTTGGAAAACGCCCTGCCTGAACACCCAGGTTTTTCCTTACATACTCTGGAGTCTAGATGCAGGCTTCCAAGCCTCTAGTTTTGTCCTCTGTGCAGCTGCTGGCTTAACACTATGAGGAAGCCACCAAGGCTTGGAGCTTGCACCCCTGAAGCAGTGATGCAAGCTGTACCTGTGCATCTTTCAGCCACAGCTGGAGCTGGATCTGCAGGGATGCAGGCAGCAGTCTCCTGAGGCTGCACACAGACGGGGGGTCATGGAACTGGCCCAGAAAACCATTATTCTCTCCTAGGCCCCAGGGCCTATGATAGCAAGGGCTGCTGCAAAGGTTTCTGAAATGGCTTCAAGGCCTTTTCCCTATTGTCTTGGCTATTAGCACTGGGCTGCTTTTCATGCAAATTTCTGAAGCCTTCCTCAGTTTTCCCCTGAAAATCAGCTTTTCTTTTTGACCATTTGGCCAGGCTGCAAATTTTTGACTTCTGTTTCTCATTTAATAAAAGAGTTCGGACTCATTTAATGTAAGATCCATCCAGATGTCATTTCCTCGGTCACACATAAGGGCACAGGCTGTTTGATACAGACAGGACACCCCTTGAGCTTTGCTGCCCAGAAGTTTATTCCATCAGATACACAGTAAGTCATCACCCTCAAGTTCAAAGTTTCACAGGTCTCCAGGGCAGGGTCACTGTGCATCCACGTTCTTTGCTACAGCAAAACAAAAGGCACCTTGGCTCCTGTTTGCAGTAAGTTCCTCATTTTCATCTGAGAGCTTCTCAATCTGATCCTTACTGTCTATTTTCCTGTGAGCCTTCTGATTACAAGTATTCAACAATTCTTTACAAAGATCCAAACTTTCCCTCATCTCCCTGTCTTTGAAGAACTCCAAACTCTCCCGAATTCCATCTTCTACCCCCTTCTGAACCTGCTTCTACATTATCAGCTATCTTTGTCATACCCTGGCAATGTAGTAAAGGAAGACAAGCCCATTTTCAGGGGAAAAATTTAAGGAGGATTCAGATACTTGAATAAAAAGGAGCTTAGTGGTTATTGCCAAGATATTAGGGAGAAGGCCTTGAAGACATTTAACAGTTCCACTTTGCAGTAATAATTTTCTCCATGATCATAAAGAAAAGAGGTTTAATAGGTTAATGATTCTGCAGGCTGTAAGGAAGCATAGTGGCTTCTGCATCTGACAGGACTCAGGAAGCCTCCCAATCATACCAGAATGTCAAGGGGCAAGGAGATGTCTCATATGGGAAGAGTAGGAGCAAGACAGAGAAAGGAAAAAGTTGTCATGCCCCATTATACAAGCAGATCTCATGAGAACTCACTATCACAAGGTCAGCATCTAGAAGATGGTGCTTAAACATTGGTGAAGGATCCGCCCCACACACCCAACTCCCACTGTTTCCAGGCAGAAGCCTACTGAAGACTCAGAGCCTCTTGGAAAAACTCTATTACGGAAGTGCAGAAAGAAAATATGGGCTTGAAGTCCCCACACAGGTGGCCACCAACCTCCAGACCCCAGATTCGCAGACCCACCAACAACTCACACCCTTAGTGTAGAAAAGCTACAGGCCCTCAATACCAGCCCACCCCATGAGAACAGCTGAGGGGTTAAAACCTGCAAAGCCACAGGTGCACTGCCCTAATAGAGGTTTTCCACGAGGCTTTGCCTCTGCAGCAGGCTACTCCCCCTTCCTACTACCCCCCACCCTCCCACCACCCTACTGCCAACTCACTCCTCCGAATCTTACCCATCCCTTTTACCTTCCACGCCACCAACCTCCTGTCCATAATTAAGTCACCTGCTTCAACATTAGGGATTACAATTCCACATGAGTTTCATAGGGACACACAGGAAAACCATATAATTCTGACCCTGATATTCCACAATCTCATGTCCTTATCACAGAGCAAAATACAGTCATGACTCTTCAAAAGTTTGCAAAAGTCGTAACTCATTCCAAATGTAAAAAATTCAAAGTCTCATCCGAGATAAGGCCACAGTCCCTTCTGCCTATGGGTCCCTGAATTTAAAACGGAGTTCTTTTCTTTCAAGGTACAATGATGGTAGAGGCATTGTGTAAGATTTCTCAGTCCAAAGGGAAGAAATTTCCCAGAAAAATAACACAAATGGGCCCACAGGCCCAATGCAAATCCATAACCCAGCCGGACAGTATTCACTCAATCTCTCAGCTCCAAAATCATCAAGAGAACTCACTGTCATGTGAACAGCATTAAGGAGAGTGCTTAACCATTTGTGAAGGATCTGCCCCCTCCCTGATCTTTCACTCCCACCCACAATATAATCTCCCCCATTCTCTCCACCCCGTTACCTCCAACCCCGCTGCTTCTCCATGATTAAAACACCTCCCACCAGGCCCCAACTTTAACATTCCCCATTACAATTCCACATGAGTTTAGTAGGGATGCAGAACCAAATCCTATTATTCTGACCCTGGCCCCCATATCTCATGTTGTTCTCACGCTGTGAAATACAATGGTGCCTTCTCTACGGTTTCCCAATCTCTTAATTCATTCCAGCATTTACTGAAATGTCCAAAGACCAAAGTCTCTTCTGAGACAAGGCTGCCATACGTTCTACCTGAGCCTCTGAAATACAAAGCAAGTTAACTACTTCCAAAGTACAATGATTGTACAGGCATTGGGTAAGTATTCCCACCCAAAAGGAAGAAATTTGACAGAAAAAAAGCACAAAACACAGATGGGACTTACAAACCCCATAGGAGTCAAAAATCCAACAGCCAGTCATTGAATCCCACAGTTCCAAATCACTCTTATTGAATCTAGATCCCACATCCAGAGCACAAAGGTATGAGGCCTGGGCTCCCAAGGCCTTGGGCAGCTCCGCAGCTGTGACGTTTCAGGGTATAACCTCCACAGTTGCCCTCATGGGCTGGGCTGCTGTTGAGTACCTATAGCTTTTCCACAATGAAGGTGCAAGCTGCTAGTGAGTCTATGAATCTGGCATTTGCAGAATGGTGCCTCCCTTTATGAGGTTCCAACCCCATATGTTCCTTCTGTACTGCCCTAGTAAAGGAGGCTCTGCCTCTTGGAAAAGTTTCGACCTGGACACCCAGGTTTTTCCATACATACTCTGGAGTCCAGACAAAGAATCCCCAGCCTCCAGTTTTGTGCTCTGTGCACCTGCTGGCTTAACACTATGTGGAAGCTGCCAAGGCTTGCAGCTTGCACCCTCTGAAGCAGTGATCCAAGCAGTACCGGTGCATCTTTCAACCATGGCTGGAGCTGGAGCTTCAGGAATCCAGCCAGCAGTGTCCTGAGGATGGACATAGCAGCGGGGCCATGGGGCTGGAGAAGGAAACCATTCTTTTCTCCCAGGCCTCAGGGCCTGTGATAGCAAGGGCTGCTGAAAAAGTCTCTGAAATGCCTTCAAGGCCTTTTTAACATTGTATTGGCTATTAGCACTGAACTGCATTTTATAAACATTTCTGAAGCCTTCTTGAACTTTCCCACTGATAATAAGCTTTTCTTTTTGACCACTTGGCCAGGCTGCAAATTTTCCCAACTTTTAAGCTCTCCTTGTCATTTAAATATGTTTCACCTTGAGGTCATTTCTTTGGTCACATATTTTCATGTGAGACCTTCTAAGCCTGGTGGTCACTGTCCATCCTTATGTCACCTTCTTAATTATAACTATTTAGCAAGTCTCTACACTGATCCAAACTTTTCCTCATCTTCCTGTCTTCTTCCAAGACCTACAAACTCTCCAACCTCTGGCCATTACACACTTCTTAACCTGCTTCTACATTTTCAGCTACATGTGTCACAGCCTGGCAATGTGGTAAAAGAAGAAAAGTCCATTTCAGGAGAAAAATTAACGCAGGCTTCAGACATTTGCCTGAAAAGAAGCTGAGTGCTGATTGCCAAGACAATAGGGAAAAGGTCTTGAAGGCATTTCATAGCTCCACTTTACAGCATTAATTTTCTGTATAATCAGAAAGAAAAGAGGTTGAACTGGCTCATGGTTCTGAAAGCTTTAAATAAATCCTAGAGGCTTCTGCTTCTGGGAGGACTCAGGAAGCCTCCCAATCATATCAGAAGACCAAGCAGCAATGGGAAGTTTTAGGTGGCAGAAGTAGAAACAAGACAGAGACAGGAAAAAGGTGGCACAAGTTGTATAACCCTGTTATACAACCAGATTTCCTGAGAACTCCGTATTACAAGGTCAGCATCAGGAAGATGTTGCTTAACCATTGGTGAAAGATCTGCCCCCTACCACCCCCACCCCCCACTGTTTCCAGGCAGAAGCTTGAGGCACAGGCAGAGCCTCTTGGAAAACCTCTACTAGGGCAGTGCAGAAAAAATATATAGGCTTGGAGGCCCCATGCAGGAGGTTACCATCCTCCAGACCCCAGATTCATAGACCCATCAACAGCTTGCATTCTCAGTATGGAAAAGCTACAGACACTCAACACCAGCCCAGCCCACGAGGGCAGCCATGGTGGCTACACCCTGCAAAGCCACAGGTACACTGCCCTAGTAGAGGTTTTCCATGAGGCTCTGCCTCTGCAGCAGGCTACTCCCTCTTCCTACTGCCCACCACCCTCTCACCACCCTACTACCAGCCTACTCCTCCCCACTCTACCTACTTGTTTTCCCTTCCACCCGTACCAACCTCCCGTTTGTGATTAAATCACCCCCCACCAAGCCCCACCTACAACACTCAGGAATACACTCCCCATGAGTTTTTGTAGGGAAACACAGTCAAACCATATTGTTCTGACACTGACACCTCCAAATCTCATGTCCTTCTCACACAGAAAAATACAAACATACCTTGTCAAAAGTTTCCGAAAGTCTTAACTCATTCCAGCAGTAACTCAAATGTAGTAAGTTCAAGTCTCATCCAAGACAAGGCTGCAATCCCTTCTGCCTATGAGTCCCTGAATGTAAAAGTCAATTCTTTTCTTTCAAGTTACAATGATGGCACAGGCACTGGGTAAGCTTTCTCAATCCAAAGGGAAGATTTTCCCTGAAAAATAACACAAATGGGACACAGGCCCAATCCGAGTCCAAAACCCAGCAGGACAGCATTCGCTTATCATGAGAACTCACTATCGCACAGACTGCATTAAGGAGATAGTATTTAACCATGTGTGAAGGATCTGCCACCCATCCCCATGTTTCAGCCCCACCAATACCATGCACCCCCATTCTCCCACATCCACCTTCCAACCCCCATTCTCTACCATGATTAAATCACCTTCTACCAAGCCCCACATTTAACATTCCCCATTACAATTCCACATGAGTTTTGGTAGGGACACAGAGCCAAATCATATTATTCTCCCCTTGGTCCCCAATCTCATGTCCTTCTTATACTGCAGAATACAATGATGCATTCTCTACAGTCCCCCAATGTCTGAACTCATTCCAGCATTTACTCAAATGTCCATTTGTGAAGGACCCACCCCCCACCCCTGCCTTTCAGCCACAACTGCACCACAATCCCCCAACCCTCCCCACCCACCTATAGCCCCAACCCTCCCCACCACCCCCAGCATCCATCCTCCACGCCCCACCATGATTAAATCACCTTCCACCAGCCCCCACCTTTAACATTTCCCATTAAAATTCCACATGAATTTTGGTAGAGACACAGAGCCAAAACATATTATTCTGCCCCTGGTCCCCCAAATCTCATGTCTTTTTCATACTGCAAAATGCAATGATGCCTTCCCTAGAGTCCCCCAAATCTTAACTCATTCCAGCATTTACTCAAATATCCAAAGCCCAAAGACTCTTCTGAGACAAGGCTGCAGTCCCTTCTGCCCTGAGAATCTGAAATACACAGCAAATTAACTACTTCCAAGGTACAATGATTGTACAGGCATTGGGTAAGCATTCCCAGCCAAAAAGAAGACATTTGCTAGAAAGAAGCATAAAACACAGATGGGACTTACAAACCCCCTGCAAGTCAAAAGCCCAGCAGGCCAGTCATCCATCATACACCATTAAATCATCTTTTTGGAATCTATGTCCACATCCAGAGCACAGGGTGATGTGACAGCTGGGATCCCAAGGACTTGGGCAGCTCTGCACCTGTGGCATTGCAGAATCTTTCCCCTACAGCTGCCCTCATTGACTAGGCTGGTGTTGAGTGCCTGTAGCTTTTCAACACTAAGGGTGCAAGCAGCTGGTGGGTCTATGAAACTGGGGCCTGGAAAATGGTGCCCCCCTGTATGGGGAATCCAACCCTATACTCTCCTTGCGTACTGCCCCAGTAGAGGTTTACCATGATCCTCTGCCTCTTGGAAAAGCTTCTGGCTGGACAATCAGGCTTTCTGATACATGCTCTGTAGTCTAGATGAAGGCTCAGAAGCTTCTAGAACTTGCTTTATGCACCTGCTGGCTTAACACCATGTGGAGGCCACCAAGTCTATGAGCTTGCATCCTCTGAAGCAGTGACGCAAGCTGTACCTGTGCATCTTTCATCCATGGCTGGAGCTGGAGATGGAGCTGCAGGGATGCAGGCAGCAGTGTCCTGAGGCTGCACACAGCAGTGGAGCCATGGGGCTGGCCCAGGAAACCATCCTTTTCTCTTAGGCCCCATGGCCAGTGACAGCAAGGGCTGCTACAAAGGTCTCCGAAATGCCTTCAAGGCCTTTTTCCCATTATCTTGAATTATTAGCACTCGGCTCCTTTTTATGCAAATATCTGAAGCCTTCTTGACTTTCCCCCTGAAAATCAGCTTTTCTTTCTGACCACTTGTGGAGATTACAATTTTTCCATATGTTTAAGCTCTGCTTCTCATTTAAATATAAGTTCCAACTTATAGTCATTTCTTTGACCACACATAGGTGCACAGGGTGTTCAATGTAGGTAGGAGAACTCTTGAGCATTGTTGCTTAGAAGTTCATTCCACCAGATACACTCTAAATCATCACCCTCAAGTTCAGTTTCACAGATCTCCTGGGAAGGATCAATGTGTAGTCAATTACTTTGCTAAGGCAAAACAAAAAAACCTTGGCTCCTCTTCCCAGTAAGTCCTTCATTTTCACCTGACATCTTGTAAGCCTGGCCTTCACTGTCCATCCTTATGTTAGCCTTTTAATCACAACTATTTAACAAGTCTCTGCAATGGTCCAAACTTTCCCTCATCTTCCTGTCTTCTTCCAAGCTCTCCGAACTCTCTAACCTCTGGCCATTACCTAATTCAGAACCTGCTTCTACACTGTCAGCTATCTTTTTCGCAGCCTGGCAATGTGGTAACAGAAGAAAAGACCATTATCAGGGGGAAACATCAAGAAGGCCTCCAATATCTGCATTGAAAGAAGCTCAGTGCTGATAGTCAAGAGACTGGGGGAAAGGCCTAGAAGTCATTTCATAGCTTCACTTCACAGCATTAATTTTCTGTATCTACATAAAGAAAAGAGGTTTAGTTGACTCACAGTTCTTCAGGCTTTAAAGAAAGCACAGTGGTTTCTGCTTGTAGGAGGACTCAGGAAGCCTCCCAATCATACCAGAAGGCCAAGCGCCTATGAAATGTTTCATATGGCAGGAGTAGAAGCAAGACAGAGAGAGGAAAGAGGTGCGACATCCTCTTATACAACTAGATCTCATGAGAGCTCACTATCAGGAGATCAGCATCAAGAAGATGGTGCTTCACTGTTGGTGAAGGATCCACCCACCACCCCATATCCACCACCCACTGTTTCCAAGCAGAAGCCTGAGACAGAGGCAGATCCTCTTGGAAAACCTCTACTGTGGCTGTTTAGAAGAAAACTATGGGCTTGGAGCCCCCATGGAGGATACCACCATCCTCCAGACCCCAGACCCATAGATCCATCAACAGCTCACACCCCATGTATGGAAAAGCTACAGGCACTCAATATCAGCCCAGCCCATGAGAGCAGCTACAGGTGCTAAACCCTGCAAAGCCACAGGTGCACTGCCTTAGTAGAGTTTTTCCATGAGCCTCTGCCTCTGCGGCAGGCTACTCCCCTCCTGCTACACACCACCCTACAGCCAGCCTACTCCTCTCCACTTTACCCACCTGTTTTTACGTCCAATCCAACCCCTCTCCCATCCATGAATAAATCACCTCCCACAAGGCCCCACCTGCAAAATTCGGGATTACAATTACATGTGAGTTTAGGTAGGGACACACAGCTAAACCATATTATTCTGACCCTGATCCCCCGAATATCATATCCTTCTCACAGACTAAAATACAATCAGGCCTTTTCAAAAGTTGCCGAAAGTCTTAATTCATTGCAGCACCAACTCAAATGTAAAAAGTTCAATGTCTCACCTGAGAAAAGGCTACAGTCCCTTTTGCCTATAAGTTCCTGAATTTAAAAGGGATTTCTTTTCTTTCAAGGTACAAAGATGGTACAGGCATTGGGTAAGTTTTCTCAATCCAAAGGGGAGATGTTTGCCAGGAAAATAACACAAATGGGATCACAGGGCCAATGCAAGTCCAAAACCTAGGAGGCCAGTATCCATTCAATCTCACAGCTCCAAAACCATCACAAGAACTCACCATCATGAAGAAAGAATTAAGGAGATGGTGCTTAACCATTTGTGAAGGATCCTACCCCCACCCCCACTTTTCACCCCTCACCCCCACCATAATCCACCCATTCTCCCCAATCCCCACCTTCCAATACCCAGTGCCCTCCACGATTAAATCACCTTCTACCTGGCCCCACTTTTAACATTTCTGATTACAATTCCATATGAGTTTCCATAGGGACACACAGCCAAATCTTATTATTCTGTCCCTGCCCCACAAATCTCATGTCCTTCTCACTTTGCAAAATACGATGATGCCTTACTTACCATTCCCCAAGCTACTGTGCTTTTTTTTTTTACAGCCTGTAGAACCATGAGTCAATTAAACCCCTTTTTGTTATGATCATACAGAAAATTAGTATTGTGAAGTGAAGCTACGAAATGCCTTCAATGACTATTCCCCATCATCTTGGCTAAGACCCCCAAGGTCTTAACTCATTCTAGCATTTAGTCAAATGTCTAAAGCTCAAAGTCTCATCTGAGACAAAGATGCAGTCCCATCTCCTCCTGAGCCTCTGAAATACAAAGCAAGTTAACTGCTTCCAAGGTATGATTGTCCAGACATTGAGTAAGAATTCCCAACCAAAAGGAAGATTTTTGCCAGAGAGAAGAACAAAACACAAACGGGACTTACAGGTCCCATGAAAATCCAAAACCCAGCAGGCCAGTTATTCAAACCTACAGCTCCAAAGTCATCCTTTTTCAGTCTTTGTCCCACCTCCAGGGCACAAGAGTATGAGGGCTGGGTTCCCAAGGCCTTGGGCAGCTCTCTACCTGTGGCTTTGCAGTGTTCAGTCCCCACAGCTGCCCTCATGGGCTGTGCTGGTGTTGACTGACTGTAGTTTTTACCCACAGAGAGTACAAAGTTCTTGGTGGGTCTATGAATCTGGGGTCTGCATGATGCTGGCCTCCATTGTGGGGGCTCCAAGCCCATATTTTCCTTCTGCACTGCCCTAGTAGAGGTTTCCCAAGAGGCTCTGTTTTTTGGCGCCTTCTGTCTGGACACCCAGGCATCTTCGTACGTCTTCCGAAATCTATATGAAGGCTCTGAAGCCTCTGGGCTAGTGCTCTGTGCATTCGCGGGCTTAACACTATGTGGAAGCCATGAAGCCTTATAGCCTGTACCCTCTGAAGCAGTGATGCAATCTGTACCGGTGCATCTTTCCGCCAAGTTTGGAACAGGAGCTGGGGCTGCCGGGATGCAGGCAGCAGTGTCCTGAGGCTGCAAACAGCAGCAGGGTCATGGGGCTGGCCCAGGAAACCATTCTTCTCTCCTAGGCCCCAGGGCCTGTGACAGCAAGGGCTGCTGCAAACATCTCTGAAATGCCTCCAAGGCTTTTTCCCCCAGTGTCTTGGCTATTAGCACTGGCCTCCATTTTATTCAAGTTTCTGGAGCCTTCATGAATTTTCCCCCTGAAAATCAGCTTTTCTTTTTGACCACTTGGCCAGGCTGCGGATGTTCCAAACTTTTCAGCTCTGCTTGTCATTTAAATATAAGTTCCAACTTGAGGTCATTTCCTCGGTCACACATAATCTCGGTCACACATGAAAGCACAGGCTGTTTGATGCAGACATGCCCCCACCCTTGTGCTATGCTGCCTAGAAATTTATTCCACCAGATATGCACTAAATCATCACCCTAGAGTTCAAAATTTCACAGATCTTGAGGGCAAGGATGCCCTGCAGCCATGTTCTCTGCTACAGCAAAACAAAAGCTAACCTTGGCTCCCGTTCCCAGTAAGATCCTCATTTTCATCTGAGACCTTGTAAACCTGGCCTTCACTGTCCATCCTTCTGCCAGCCTTTTAATCACAACTATTTAACTAGTGCCTACAATGGTCCAAACATTCCTTCATCTCCCTGTCTTCTTTCAAGATCTCCAAACTCTCCAACCTCTGGCTGTTACCCACTTCTGAACCTGCTTTACATTTTCAGCTATCTTTGTTGCAGCCTGGCAGTGCAGAAGAAAAAGAAGTCCATTTTCAGGGGGAAACTTCAAGAAGCCTTCAGATATTTGCATTAAAAAGAAGTCCAGTGCTAATAGCCAAGAAGATTGGGGAAATGTCATTGAAGATATTTCATAGCTCCACTTCGCAGTACTTTATTTTCTGTATGATCATAATGAAAAGGGGTTTAATTGGCTCATGGTTCTGCAGGCTGTAAAGAAAGCATAGTGGCTTCTGCTTCTGGGAGGACTCAGGAAGCCTCCCAATCATAGCAGTAGGAAAACAGCAATGAAATGTCTCATACCGCAGGGGTAGGAGCAAGGCTGAGAGAGGAAAGAGGTGCCACACCATCCTGTAACCAGATCTCATGAGAACTCACTATCACTAGGTCAGCATCAAGAAGATGGTGCTTAACCATTGGTGAAGGATCTGCCCCCCAACACAGCTCCACCCCCTACCGTTCCAGACAGAAACCTGCTGCAGAGGCAGAGGCTCTTGGAAATCCTGTACTATGCCAGTGCAGAAGGAAAATAAGGGCTTTGAGTGACTATGCAGGAGGCCACCATCCTCTAGACCCCAGATTCATAGACCTACCAACAGTTCACACCCTCAGTATGGAAAAGTGATAGGCACTCAACACCAGCCCAGCCCATGAGAGTAGCCATGGGGGCTGAAGCCTGCAAAGCCACAGGCGCACTGCCCTGGTAGAGGTTTTCCATGAGTCGCTGCCTCTGCAGCAGGCTACTCCCCCTTCCTACTACCCACCACCCACCCACCACCCTACAGCCAGTCTACTCTTCCCCACCCTACCCACCCCTTTTTTCTTCCACCCCTACCCCTCCCATCCATGATAAAATAATCTCACAGCAGGCCCCAACTCCAACATTTGGGATTACAATTCCACATGAGTTTTTCCAGGGGCACATAGCCAAATCATATTATGCTGACCTTGACCCCCCAAATCTCATGTCCTTCTCACAGAATAAAATACAATCGTGTCTTTTCAAAGCTTCCAAAAGCGTTAACTCATTCCCGCATGAACTCAAATGTAAAAAGTTCAAAGTCTCATCTGAGACAAGGCTACAATCTCTTTTGCCTATGAGTCTCTGAAGTTAAAAGGGTGTTCCTTTCTTTCAAGGTACAATGATGGTACAGGTATTGGGTAAGCTTTCTCAATCCAAAGGAAAGAAATTTCCAAGAAAAATAACACAAATGGGACCACAGGCCCAGTGGACATCCAAAATCCTCGCAGGTCAGTGTTCATTCAGTCTCACAGCTCCAAAATCATGAAGAGAACTCAATATCAGAAGGACGGCATTAAGGAGATGGTGTTTAACCATTTGTGAAGGATGCACCCCCGCCCCTGCCTTACACCCCCAACCCCACCATAATCCCCTCCAACCCTCCTCACCACCCAATCCCCCCCAACCCTCCCCAACCCCCAGCCATCCAACCTGCACTCTCCATCATGAATAAATCATCTTCCACCAGCCCCCACCTTTAACATTTCCCATTAACATTCCACAAGAGCTTTGGTTGAGACAGAGAGCCAAATCATATTATTCTGTCCCGGGTTGCCCAAAGTTCATGTCTTTCTCATATTGCAAAATGCAATGATGCCTTCCTTAGAGTCTCTCAAATCTTAACTCATTCCAGCATTTAGTCAAGTGCCCAAAGCCCAGAGTCTTATCTGAGACAAGTCTACAGTCCCTTCTGCCCATGAGCCACTGAATTATATATAAAGGAAGTTTACTACTTCCAAGGAGCAATCATTAAACAGGTGTTGGGTAAGCATTCCCAGCCAAAAGGAAAAAAATTGCCAGAAAGAAGCTCAAAACACAGATGGTACTTACAGACCCCATGCAAGTCAAAAACCCAGCAGGCCAGTCATTGAATCCTACAGCTCCCAAATCATCTTTTGTGAATCTATACCCCACATCTGAAGCACAGGGGTGGATGGCTGGGCTCCCAAGGCCTTCGGCAGCTCAGCATCTCTGGCTGTGCAGGGTATATCCCCCACAGGTGCCCTCATGGGCTGGGTTGGTGTTGAGTGCCTTTGACTTTTCCACACTGAGGGTGCCAGCAGTTGGTGCGTCTATGAATCTGGGGTCTGGAAAATGGTGCATTCCTGTGTGGGGACTGCAACCCTATATGTTCCTTCTGTACTGCCCTAGTAAAGGTTTCCCATGAGGCTCAGCGTCTTGGAAAAGCTTCTGCCTCAACACCCAGGTTTTTCCGTACATACCCCGGAGTCTAGACAAAGGCACCCAAGCCTCTAGTTTTGTGCTCTGTGCACTTGCTGGCTTAGTACTATGTGGAAGCCAGCAAGGTTTGAAGCTTGCACCCCTGAAGCAGTGATGCAAGCTGTACCTGTGCATCTTTCAGCCATGGCTGGAGCTGGAGCTGGAGCTGGGGCTGCAGGGATGCAGGCAGCAGTGTCCTGAGGATGGACACAGCAGCGTGACCATGGGACTGACCCAAGAAAGGATTCTTCAGTCCTAGAACTCGGGGCCTGTGACAGCAAGCTCTGCTGCAAAGGTCTCTGAAATGACTTCAAGGCCTTTTAGACATTGTCTTAGCTATTAGCACTGGGCTCCATTTTATGCAAATTTCGGAAGCCTTCTTGAATTTTTCCACTGAAAATCAGCTTTTCTTTTTGAACCACATGGCCAGGCTGCAAATTTTCCAAACTTTTAAGCCCTGCTTCTCATTTAAACATAAGTTTCAGTTTGAGGTCATTTATTCAGTCACAGAGAAGACCACAGGCTGTTCAAAACAGACAAGACACCTCTTGCGCTTTGCTGCCTACTTCATTTCACCAGATATACCCTAAATCATCACCCTCAAGTTCAAAGTTTCAGAGGTCTCCAGGGCAGGGACACCATCCAGCCAAGTTCTTTGCTAAGGCAAAACAAAAGTAACCTTGACTCCTGTTCCCAGTAAGTTGCTCATTTTCATCCGAGACCTTCTAAGCCTGGCCTTCACTGTCCATCCTTCAGTCACTATTTTAATTATAGCTATATAACAAGTCTCTATGGTCACCCTTTTAATTTAACACGTCTCTACAATAGTCCAAATTTTTCCTCATCTTTCTGTCTTCTTCCAAGCCCCCCAAACTGTGCAGCGTCCGGTCGTTACCCACTTCTGAACCTGCTTCTACATTTTCAGCTACCGTTGTGGCAGCCTGGCAATGTGGTGAAAGGAGAAAAGTCCATTTTCAGGGGGAAAATTCAATAAGGCTTCAGATATTTCCATATAAAAGAAGCCAATTACTAATGGTAAAAAATAAAAAAAATGGGGAAAAAACCTTGAAGGCATTGCATAGCTCCAGTCTACAGTACAAATTTTCTGTAATATTATTTTTTAAAGAGGTTTAATTGGCTCATGGTTTTGCAGGATGTAACGGCAGGAAGTGGTTTCTGCTTCTGGGAGGACTCAGGGAGCCTCCCAATCATACCAAAAGGCCAAGTGACAATGAGATGTTCCATATGGCAGGAGTAGGAAGAAGACACAGAGAGGAAAGAGGTGCCACACCAGGTTATACAACCAGATCTCATGAGAACTCACTATCAGGAGATCAGCATCAGGAAGATTAACCAATGGTGAAGGATACATCCACACCACCACCTACTGTTTCCAGGCAGAAGCCTCCTGAAGAGGCAGAACCTCTTGGAGAACCTCTACAAGTGCAGTGCAGAAGGAATATATGGGCTTGGAGCCCCCACACAGGAGGCCGCCATCCTCCAGACTGCAGATTCATAGACGCACCAACAGCTTGCACTCTCTGCGTGGAACAGCTACAGGCACTCAACACCAGCCCAGCCCATGATAGCAGCCATGGGGGCTACACCCTGCAAAGCCACAGGTGCACTGCCCTAGTAGAGACTTTCCATGAGCCTCTGCCTCGGCAGCAGGCTACTCCCCCTTCCTGCTACCCACCACCCTGTCACCACCCTACTAACAACCTACTTCTCACCCTACCCATACCTTTTCTTTCCACCCGCGGCCCCCTCCCATCCATGATTAAATCACCTCCAGCCAGGCCCCACCTCCAACATTAAATATTACAATTCACATGAGTTTTGGTAAAGAAACGCAACCAAATCATATTATTCTGACTCTGATCCCCACAGTCTCATGTCCTTCTCACAGAGCAAAATATATTCATGCCTTTTCAAAAGTTTCCAAAAGCCTTCAATCATTCCAACATTAACTCAAATGTAAGAAAATCAACATCTCATATGAGACAAGTCTACAGTACCTTTTGCCTATGAGTCCCTGAATTTAGAAGCATGTTCTTTTCCTTCAAGGTACAATAATGGTACAGGCTTTGGGTAAGCTTTTTCAATCCAAAGAGAAGAAATTTTCCAGGAAGAAAACACAAATGGGACCACAGGCCCAGTACAAGTCCAAAACCCAGAAGGCCGGTATCCATTCAATCTTATAGCTCCAAAATCATGAAGAGAACTCACTATCAAAAGGACAGCAATAAGGAGATTGTTTAATCATCTGTGAAGGATCTGCCCCCCAACCCCCAATTTTCACTCCTCACCCGCACCATAAATCCCCCATTCTCCCTACGCCCCATCTTCCAACCCACACTCTCCACCGTGATTAAATCACCTTCCACCAGGCCCCACCTTTAACATTCCGAGGACAATACCACTTGAGTTTTGGTAGAGACACAGAGCTGAATATTATTTTTCTGTACCTGGCTCCCCAAATCACATGTCCTTCTCACATTGCAAAATACAATGATGCCTTCCCTACAGTCTCCTAAAATCTTATGCCATTACAGCATTTATACAAATGTTCAAAGCTGAAAGTCTCATCTGGCACAAGGCTACAGTTGCTTAGGCCCATGAGCCTCTGAACTATAAAGCAAGTTAACTAATTCCAGGGTACAATGCTTGTACAGGCATTGGGTAAGCACTCCCAGCCAAAAGGAAGAATTTTGCCAGAAAAACACAAAACACAGACAGGACTTACTGGCCACATGAAACTCCTAACCCAGAAGGCCAGTCATTCAATCCTAGAGCTCCAAAATCACCCTTTTTGAAACCCTCTCCCACATCCAGGGCTCAGGGGTGTGATGGCTGGGCTCCCAAGGCCTTGGGCAGCTTGGCACCTGTGGCTTTGCAGGGTTTATGCCCCGCGGCTGCCCTCAGGGGCTCAGCTGGTGTTGAGTGCCTGTGACTTTTCCCCACTAAGGATACAAGTTATTGGGGGTCTATGAATCTGGGGTCTGCATGATGGTGGCCTCCAGTGTGGAGGCTCCAACCCCATGTTTTCCTTCTGCACTGCCCTAGTAGAAGTTTCATATAAAGCTCTGCCTTTTTGGGATGCTTTTGCCTGGACACCCAGGCATTTCCATACATCTTCCAAAATCTATAGAGAGGTTCTGAAGCCTCTAGTCTCATGCTCCGTCCACCAGTGGCTTAACACTATGAGGAAGTTACCAAGGTTTCTAGCCGGCACCCTCTGTAGCAGTGACCCAAGCTGTAGCTGTGCATCTTTCAATCATGGCTGGAGTTGGAGCTGGAGCTGGAGCTGGAGCTGCAGGGATGCAGGCAGCAGTGTCCTGAGGCTGCACACAGAGGGAATCATGGAACTGGCCCAGGAAACCATTCTTCTCTCCTAGGTCCCAAGGCCTCTAAGAGCAAGGGCTGCTGCAAAGGTCTCTGAAATGCCTTCAAGGCCTTTTCCCTATTGTCTTGTCTATTAGCACTGGGCTCCTTTTCATGCAAGTTTCTGAAGCCTTCCTCAATTTTCCCCCTGAAAATCAGCTTTTCTTTTTGACCACATGGCCAGGCTGCAAATTTTCCAAACTTTTGAGTTCTGTTTCTCATGTAATGTAAGAGTTGGGACTCATTTAATGTAAGTCTCATCTAGAGGTCATTTCCTCCATCACACATAAGAGCACAGGCTGTGTGATGCAGACAGGACACCTCCTGAGTTTGCTGCCCAGTTCATTCCACCAGATACTCAGTAAATCATCACCCTCAAGTTCAAAGTTTGACAGATCTCCAGGGCGAGGTCACCGTGCAGCCACGTTCTTTGCTAAGGTAACAAAAGTAACTTTGACTTCTGTTCCCAGTAAGTGCTTCATTTTCATCTCAGACCTTCTAAGTCGGGCTTTCACTGACCATTTTCCCGTGAGCCTTCTGATCACAAGTGTTTAACAATTCTTTACAAAGATCCAAACTTTCTTTCATCTTCTTGTCTTTGAAGCCCTCCAAACTCTCCCGACCTCTGTCCACTACTCCCTTCTGAATCTGCTTCTACATTATCGCTATCTTTGCCACAGCCTGGCAATGTGGTAAAGGAAAACAAGTCCATTTTCAGGGGAAAATTCTTGAAGCCTTCACATACTTGAATGAAAAGAAGCTGAGTGCTGATTGCCAAGACAATGACATTTAATAGTTCCACTTTGCACTACTAATTTTCTCTATGATCATAAAGAAAAGAGGATTAATTGGCTCATGATTCTGCAGACCATAAGGAAACATAATGGCTTCTGAATCTGGGAGGACTCAGGAAGCCTCCCAATCATATCAGAATGTCCAGGGGCAATGACATGATTCACGTGGCAGGAGTAGGCACAAGGCAGACAGAGCAGAGAGGGCCACAACCTATTATACAACCAGATCTCATGAGAACTCACTATCACAAGGTCAGCATCATGAAGACAGTGCTTAAACACTGATGAAAGAACAACCACCCACCCCCAATTCCTGCTGTTTCCAAACAGAAGCCTGCTGGACAGGCAAAGCCTCCTGGAAAACTTCTACCAGGGAAGTGTGGATGGAAAATATGGGCTTGAAGCCCCCATGCAGATGGCCACCAACCTCCAGACCCCAGATTCATAGACCCACCAACAGCTCACACCCTCTGTGGAAAAGCTACAGGCACTCAACAACAGCCCAGCCCATGAGAGCAGCTGCAGGGGCTAAACCCTGCAGAGCCACAGGTGCTCTCTACTAGTAGAGGTTTTCCATGAGGTTTTCCTCTCCAGCAGGCTACTCCCCCTTCCTGCTACCCCCCACCCTCCCACCACTCTACTGCCAGCCTACTCCTCCGCACGCTAACCAACCCTTTTGTGATACCCTACCTTGTTTTAACCTGGTCGACTCTCCCTTAGCTGAGAGGGCCAGACAGACTCCATCTTGGCTCCTTCACTTGCAGCCCCTTACCCACCCCCCTTCCTCAAGGACTTAACTTGTGCAAGCTGACTCCCAGCACATCAAAGAATGCAATTACTGATAAGATACTCTGGCAAGCTATATCCATAGTTCCCAGGAATTCGCCCGGTTGATAGTGCCCAAAACCCCCGCATTTGTGTCCAGTTGATAGCACCCAAAGCCCCCACATCTATCACCTTTGGATGGATTTAAAGCCGCTGCACATGGAAATGTTTGTTTTCCTGTAGCCATTTATCTTTTTAACTTTTTTGCCTGTTTTCCTGCTGTGAGAGTCCTTCAGCTAGGCTCCCCCTCCCCTTTCTAAACCAAAGTATAAAAGAAAATCTAGCCCCTTCCTCCGGGCCAAGAGAATTTTGAGAACTAGCGGTCTCTCAGTTGCCGGCAATAAAGGTCTCCTGAAGTCGTCTCATAGTGTGGCGTTTCTCTACAACTCACTCGGTTACAACCGTTTTCCTTGCACCCCCAACGACCTCCAATCCATGATTAAATCATCTCCCCCAGGCCCCACCTTCAACATTTGGAATTACAATTGCACCTGAATTTTTATAGGGACACACAGCCAAACCATATTATTCTGACCCTGATATTCCAGAATCTCATGTCCTTAACACAGAGCAAAATAAAATCATGCCTTTTCAAAACTTCCAACAGCCTTAACTCATTCCAAGTGTAAAAAGTTCAAAGTCTCATCTGAGACAAGGCTGCTGTCCCTTCTGCCTATGGGTTCCTGAATTTAAAAGAGATTTATTTTCTTTCAAGGTACAATGATGGTACAGGCGTTGTGTAAGCTTTATCAATCCAAAGGGAAGTAATTTCCCAGAAAACACAAATGGGACCGCAGGCCAAATGCAAGTCCAAAACCCAGCAGGACAGTATTCACTCAATCTCACAGCTCAAAAATCATCAAGAGAACTCACTATCATGCGGACAGCATTAAGGAGATAGCGTTTACCCATTTGTGAAGAATCTGCCCTCCCACCCTCATGTTTCACTCCCACCCACAAAATAATCTCTCCCATTCTCCCCACACCCCTACCTCCAACACCCACTCTTCTCCATGATTAAATCACCTCCCACCAGGTCCCACCTTTAACATTCCCCACTACAATTCCACATGAATATTGGTAGAAACACAGAATCAAATCATATTATTCTGGCTCTTGCTCCCCAAATCTTGTATCCTTGTCACACTGCAAAATACAGTGATGATTTCTCTACTGTCCCCCAATGACTTAACTCATTCCAGCATTTACTGAAATGTCCAAGGACTTACAGACCCCATACAAGTCAAAAACCCAGCAGGCCAATCATTGAATCCTACAGCTCCAAATCATCTTTTCTGAATGGACATCTCTCATCCAGATCACAGGTGTGTCATGGCTGGGCTCCCAAGGCCTTGGGCAGCTCTGCACCTGTGGCTGTGCAGGGTCTATCCCCCACAGCTGCCCTCACGGGCTGGGCTGGTGTTGAGTGCCTGTAGCTTTTCCACACCAAGGTTGGAAAAGCCAACTGTTGGTGGGTCTATGAATCTGGGGTCTGGAGAATGGTGCCTCCATGTCTAGGGACTCCAGCCTTATATTCTCCTTCTGTACTGCCCTAGTAAAAGTTTCCCATGAGGCTCTGTCTCTTGGAAAAGCTTCTGCCTGAACACCCAGGTTTTTCCATACATACTCTGGAGTCTAGATGCAGGCTTCCAAGCGTCTAGTTTTGTCCTCTGTGCAGCTGCTGGCTTAACACTATGGGGAAGCCACCAAGGCTTGGAGCTTGCACCCCTGAAGCAGTGATGCAAGCTGTACCTGTGCATCTTTCAGCCATGGCTGGAGCTGGATCTGCAGGGATGCAGGCAGCAGTCTCCTGAGGCTGCACACAGAGGGGGGTCATGGAACTGGCCCAGGAAACCATTCCTCTCTCCTAGGCCCCAGGGCCTGACAGCAAGGGCTGCTGCAAACATCTCTGAAATGCCTCCAAGTCTTTTTCCCCCAGTGTCTTGGCTATTAGCACTGGCCTCCATTTTATGCAAGTTTCTGGAGCCTTCATGAATTTTCCCCCTGAAAATCAGCTTTCCTTTTTAACCACTTGGCCAGGCTGCAATGTTCCAAACTTTTGAGCTCTGCTTGTCATTTAAATATAAGTTCCAACTTGAGGCCATTTCCTCGGTCACACATAACCTCGGTCAATCATGAAAGCACAGGCTGTTTGATGCAGACATGCCCCCACCCTTGTGCTATGCTGCCTAGTAATTCTTTCCACCAGATATGCACTAAATCTTCACCCGAGAGTTCAAAATTTCACAGATCTTGAGGGCAAGGTCGCCCTGCAGCCATGTTCTTTGCTACAGCAAAACAAAAGCTAACCTTGGCTCCCGTTCCCAGTAAGATCCTCATTTTCATCTGAGACCTTGTAAGCCTGGCCTTCACTGTTCATCCTTCTCTCAGCCTTTTAATCACAACTATTTAACAAGTGCCTACAATGGTCCAAGCTTTCCTTCATCTCCCTGTCTTCTTTCAAGATCTCCAAACACTCCAACCTCTGGCTGTTACCCACTTCTGAACCTGCTTTACATTTTCAGCTATCTTTGTTGCAGCCTGGCAATGCAGAAGAAAAAGAAGTCCATTTTCAGGGGGAAACTTCAAGAAGCCTTCAGATATTTGCATTAAAAAGAAGTCCAGTGCTAATAGCCAAGACGATGGGGAAATGTCATTGAAGATATTTCATAGCTCCACTTCGCAGTACTTTATTTTCTGTATGATCATAATGAAAAGGGGTTTAATTGGCTCATGGTTCTGCAGGCTGTAAAGAAAGCATAGTGGCTTCTGCTTCTGGGAGGACTCAGGAAGCCTCCCAATCATACCATTAGGAAAACTGCAATGAAATGTTTCATACAGAAGGAGTAGGAGCAAGGCTGAGAGAGGAAAGAGGTGCCACACCGTCCTATAACCGGATCTCATGAGAACTCACTATCACTAGGTCAGCATCAAGAAGATGGTGCTTAACCATTGGTGAAGGATCCGCCCCCCAACAGAGCTCAACCCCCTACCGTTCCAGACAGAAACCTGCTGCAGGGGCAGAGGCTCTTGGAAATCCTGTACTATGCCAGTGCAGAAGGAAAATAAGGGCTTTGAGTGACTATGCAGGAGGCCACCAGCCTCTAGACCCCAGATTCATAGACCTACCAACAGTTCACACCCTCAGTATGGAAAAGTGATAGGCACTCAACACCAGCCCAGCCCATGAGAGTAGCCATGAGCTACTTGCATGTAGCCTGCAAGGCCACAGGCGCACTGCCCTGGTAGAGGTTTTCCATGAGTCGCTGCCTCTGCAGCAGGCTACTCCCCCTTCCTACTACCCACCACCCTCCCACCACCCTACAGCCAGCCTACTCTTCCCCACCATACCCACCCCTTTTTTCTTCCACCCCTACCCCTCCCATTCATGATTAAATAATCTCACACCAGGCCTCACCTCCAACATTTGGGATTACAATTCCACATGAGTTTTTCCAGGGGCACATAGCCAAATCATATTATGCTGACCTTGACCCCCCCAAATCTCATATCCTTCTCACAGAATAAAATACAATCGTGTCTTTTCAAAGTTTCCAAAATCCTTAAGTCATTCCCGCATTAACTCAAATATAAAAAGTTCAAAGTCTCATCTGAGACAAAGCTACAATCTCTTCTGCCTATGATTCCCTGAAGTTAAAAGGGCATTCGTTTCTTTCAAGGTACAATGATGGTACAGATATTGGGTAAGCTTTCTCAATCCAAAGGGAAGAAATTTCCAAAAAAAATAACACAAATGGGACCACAGGCCCAATGGACATCCAAAATCCCGCAGGTCAGTGTTCATTCAATCTCACAGCTCCGAAATCATGAAGAGAACTCACTATCAGAAGGACGGCATTAAGGAGATGTTGTTTAACCGTTTGTGAAGGATGCACCCCCACCCCTGCCTTACACCCCCAACCCCACCACAATCCCCTCCAACCTTCCCCACCACCCAATCCACCCCAAACCTCCCCACCCCCCCAACCATCCAACCTCCACTCTCCATCATGTTTAAATCACCTTCTACCAGCCCCCACCTTTAACATTTCCCATTAACCTTCCGCTTGAACTTTGGTAGAGACAGAGAGCCAAAACATATTATTCTGTCCCTGGTCCCCCAATGTTCATGTCTTTCTCACATTGCAAAATGCAATGATGCCTTCCCTAGAGTCTCTCAAATCTTAACTCATTCCAGCATTTACTCAAATGCCCAAAGCCCAGAGTATTATCTGAGACAAGTCTACACTCCCTTCTGCCCATGAGCCACTGATTTATAAAGCAAGTTTACTACTTCCAAGGTAAATGATTGTACAGGCAACGGGTAAGCATTCCCAGGCAACAGAAAAAAAGAAAATTGCTAGAAAGAAGCACAAAACACAGATGGGACTCATAGGATACACAAGTGTCCAAAACCCAGCAGGCCAGTCACTCAATCCTACAGCTCCAAAATCATCGTTTTTGAATCCTTGTCCCACATCCATGGCACAGGGCTGTGGGGGCTGAGCTCCCAAGGCCTTGGGCAGATCTGACCTGTGGCTTGGCAGCGTTCAGCCTCCGCGGCTGCCTGTCATGGACAGGGCTACTGTTGAGTGCCCATAGGTTTTCCACACTGAGGGTGCAAGCTGTTTGTAGGTCTACGAATCTGGGGTTTGGACATTGATGCCTCCCTCTGTGGGGGCTTCAACCCTATAAGTCTCTTCTTTGCTCCCCTAGTAGAGGTTCCCCATGAGGTTCTGCCTCTTGGAAAAGCTTCTTCCTGGACATCCAGGATTTTCTGTACATCTTCTGGAGTCTAGACAGGAGCTCCCAAGCCTCTAGTCTCTTTCTCTGTGCACCTACTGGCTTAACACTATGTGGAAACCATCAAGGCTTTGAGCCACCTCTGAAGCAGTGACCCAAGCTGTACCTGTGCATCTTTCAGCCATGGCTGGTGCTGGAGCTGCAGGGATGCAGGCAGCAGTGCCCTGTGGTTGAGCACAGCAGCAGAGCCATGGGACTGGCCCAGGAAACCATTCTTCTCTTCTCTCCTAGGCCTCACGGTCTGTGACAGCAAGGGCTGCTGCAGAGGTCTCTAAAATACCTTCAAGGCCAGTTTCCCACTGTCTTGGCTGTTTGCACTGGGTTCCTTTTTATGCAAATAACCTAAGCCTTCTTGAATTTTCCCCCTTAAAATCGGCTTTTCTTTTTGACCACTTGGCCAGGCTCCAAATTTTCCAAATTTTAGATCTCCACTTGAAGTTCCAACTTGAAGTTATTTCTTAGGTCACACATAAGAACACAGGCTGTTCAATGCAGACAGGACACCTCTTGTGCTATGCTGCCTAGATGTTCATTTCACCAGATACATCCTAAATCATCACCCCCAAGTTCATAGTTTCACAGATCTCCAGGGCAGGGTCCCTGTGCTGCCACATCCTTTGCTAAGGCCAATCAAATGTAATATTGGCCCCTGTTCATAGGAAATTCCTCATTTTCATCTGAGAACTTTTAAGTCTGGACGTCAGTGTTTACCCTCTCAGCCTTCTGATCACAAATATTTAACAATTCTCTATAGTGGTGCAATATTTTCCTCATCTTGTTGTCTTCTAAGCTTTCCCAACTCTTCCTACCTCTGTCTTTTACCCATTTCTGAACCTGGTTCTACATTGTCAGCTATCTTTATCACAGCCTGGCAATGTGGTAAAAGAGAAAAGTCCATTTTCAGGGAGAAAATTCACAAAGGCTTCAGATATTTCCATGAAAAGAAGCTGAGTGCTGGTTGCCAAGACAAAGGGGAAAGGGCCTTGAAGGCATTTCATGGCTCCACTTCACAGCACTAATTTTCTGTATGATCATAAAGAAAAGAGGTTTAATTGGCTCATGGTTCTGCAGGCTGTAAAGGAAGCATAGTGGCTTCTGCTTCTGGGAGGATCAGGAAGCCTCCCAATCATACCAGAAGGCCAAGGGGCAAGGAGATGTTTCATATGGCAGGAGTAGAAGCAAGACTGAGAGAGGAAAGAGGTGCCACACCCTGTTATATAACCAGATCTCATGAGAACACACTATCATGAGGACAGCATCAAGAAGATGCTGCCTAACCATTGGTGAAGGATCTGCCTCCCACCCCCACCTCCCAATGTTTCCAGGCAGAAGCCTGCTGCAGACGCAGAGTTCTTGGGTAACCTCTACTAGGGCAGTGCATTAGGAAAATATGGACTTGGAGCCCCCACACAGGGGACTACCACCCTCCAGACCCCAGATTCTTAGACCCACCAACAGCTTGCACCCTCCGTGTGGAAAAGCTACAGGCACTCAACACTAGTCCAGTCCATGAGAGCAGCCATGGTTCTCAAACCTGCAAAGCCACAGGTGCACTGCCCTAGTAGGGGTTTTCCATGAGGCTCTGCCTCTGCAGCAGGCTACTCCCCCTTCCTCTACCCACCACCCACCCACCACCCTACAGCCAGTCTACTCCCTCCCACCGTACCCACCCCTTTTTCCCTTCCACATCCACCCCCACCCATCCATGATTAAATCAGTCCCTCCCACTCCCTCTCATACTCTTATCCCTCCAAACCCTTCCAATCTTTGTTTGCTACCCACTACTGAGCCTGCTTTTACTTTTTCAGATATCTATATAGCAGGTTGGCTATGTAGCAATAACAAAAATCCCATTTAAGGGGAAAAATTCAAGAAGATTTCAGAAATTTGCATATAAAGAAGCCCTGTGCTAATAGCCAACACAAAGGGAAAAAGGCCTTGAAGACATTTCACAGCTCCTCTCTGCAGTTCTAATTATCTGCATTATTGTAAATAAAAGAGGTGTAATTGACTCATGGTTCTGCAAGCTGTGAAGGAAGCATAGTGTCTTCTGTTTCTGGGAGGAATCAGGAAGCCTCCTCATTATATCAGAAAGCCAAGGGAAAATGAGATTCCTCCTAAAGCAGGAGCAGGAGGAAGACAGAGTGAGGAAAGAGGTTCCACAGCCTGTTAAGGAATCAGATCTCATGAGAACTCACTCACTATCAGGAGGTGATGGTCCTTTATCAAGGTGATGGTCCTTTATCATTTGTGAAGGATCTACCTGCACCATTTTATGACTAAATCTTTTTCCACCTAGGCCCCGCCTCTGACATTACAGAATATAATTCCCCATGAGTTTTGGTAGGGACATAGAGAAAAACCATATTATTCTGTCCCTGACCCCACGAATCTCATATCCTTCTCACATTGCAAAATACAATCATGCCTTGCCAGCAGTCTCCCAAAGTCTTAACTCACTTCAGCATTAACTCAAAGTTACAAGGTCCAAAGTGTCATCTGGGTCAAGGCTACAGTCTCTTTGCCTATGAGTCTCTGAAATAAAAAGCAAGTTCACTGCTTCTAAGGTACAATGATGGTACAGGCATTGTGTAAGCTTTCCATATCCAAAAGGAAGACATTTTCCAGAAAGCTTCTTATTTCTCTCTGAGACCTCTTCAGCCTGGCCTTCACCGTCCATGTTTCTGTCAGGATTTTTGTCACAACCATTGAACCAGTCTCTAGGATGGTCCAAAAGTTTTCTCATCTATCTGTCTTCTTTTGAGCCCTCCAAATTCTTCCAACCTCCATCCATTACCTGGTTCCAAAGCTGCTTCCACATTTCCAGGTATCTTTATAGCAATGCTCCAGTCTTCATTTGCCATTTTCTGTATGATTTATTTTGAAAAAGAAGTTTAATTGTCTCGTGGTTCTAAGCACAGTGCTTCTGCTTCTAGGAGGCCTCAGAAATCTTTCAATAATCATGGAAGGCAAAGAAAGAATCAGTTCTCTCACATGGCAAGAGGAAAACACAGAGAGTAGGGATGTGACATAGAGTTTTCAGTGACCAGATCTCATGAGAAGTCACTCATTATTGTGAGCATGGTACAAGGGGATGGTGCTGAACCATTCATGAGAAATTTGCCTTCATAATTCAATCACCTTATAGCAGGATCCACCTTCCACATTAGGAAATATAACTCAACATGAGATTCGGTGTGGACACATATTCGAATTGCATCATCGATCTTTGAATATAAAGACGTCCACAGCAGGCTTTATCCAGCCAACTTCTTTGAGACTCTTTATAGGGTTTGAGGTCTAGAGCATATACACTAAAATATTCATACTTCAAAAAGCAATAAAGTGGTATTATCATTTTTCCAAAAGTTACAGCGGTAGTTTAGGCATTCATAGCATGATTTAGTTCACATTTGCTACCGTTTCTATTCTATCACCATATTAACTGTTTCCTATACAATTCTGTATTCAGCTGGATTTCAGTTGAGCACAAAACCATCCTTGTACTAGCTCTTTGCTAGTGTTATTATTCTGCTGTAGAAAGTATCCTTGAACTGGAAACAGTCCACGATGGAGTATCGAGTCATTCAACACTCTCAATTCCTGGGTGACTTTTTGAAAAAGTAGTATCTCTTGTTGCAAGAAATGCTGCATCTGTGAGTCCATGTCTCTCACTGGAATTGGATGGAAGTGGTGAATTTCAGCCAAAGTGGCCAAAGAAATCCTGTTCCTGTGATTCTGACATCATCAGCCTCTGCACCTCTATCTTCCCTTCTGCCACTTGTTGTTTGCTCTCCGTGACTTTAGTAAGAGCTTCCTTGTGTACGTGGACGATGTCCAGGATGTTGGTCTGGTGTCCCTGAGACAGCACTAACAGGTCCATGGCTGGGTCCAGGTCCTGCCTGGACTGATTGGCAAAGACCTCACAGACAGTGTGGAAGGCATCTATACTGAAGTGAATGGCCTGGTCCAGCTCCAAGGCCTGGCTGAGGCTGAAGAAGAACTGGCAGCTTTCTGATGCTCTTTCTTAAAGCCTGTCACCACTCATTGGCTGTGAAGTTGAGCTGAGTGCCCTGTTGTCCATCTTCTTGGTGAAGCACTTGAAGCCATCAATCTTGCTCTCCCACTCCTAAAGGTTGAGTGTTGCCCTGGGGGTGGGCTCAGGGCCAGGAAGAATCTGGCACTCACCAACTCATCCTTCTCAGCCTTCCTCTTGCCCTGTCTCCAGGCTGTCTCTTCAGTGCTGGTGGGGCGCATCAGGAAGTGACAAAAAATGTGGCACTGTGCCTGCATCCAGAAGCTGGCCGTGTGGTTCATCCACCAGATTGGGCCCTTTCTGCACTTGAACATATACCCCACTTCACCATAGATGCCTTCCACACTGTCAGTGAGCTCTTTGCCAATCAGCCCAGGCAGGACCTGGACCCAGTCATGGACCTGTTAATGCTGTCTCAGGGACACCAGGCCAACATCCTGGACATCATCCACATATCCAAGTAAGCTCTTACCAGAGTCCTTCTCAAGATGGCCTGTGGTCTGCCTCTTGGCATCCAAGAAGCCCACAGTGCTGTAGAAGCCCTGATGCATGGAATGGAGCCCCAAAGGCAGCACACACCCCGCTCCTGAGCCTGCTGCTCATTTCCTCTATGTGGCTCCATTTGCAGCACATTTGTTGCACTGAGGCCTGTGCATGCCAGGCAAGGCCAAGCTGACTCAAAGAGCAACCAGCTACCTCTGCAAGGGTGTGCCAGGGGCCGGTGGACCAGCCACCAACCTTACTCCCTGCCAGTCAGGGTAAATCAGTTATTCTGCCCTGGAGGTAGAGCCCCAGTGCCATCTGCTTTTCCTCAGGCCTCCACTCCATCAGCTGTCAGGTGGTGGTAACTCAGGCTGTGGGAACCTGGCCATCCCTGTTTTCTTTAAGTGGGGGAGGTTGGTGGCTGGTCCACCTGCTCCTGGCACACCCTTGCAGAGGTAACTGGTTGCTCTTTGAGCCAGCTTGGCCTCACCTGGCATACACAGGCCCCGGGTACTGACAAGCTGCTCCGAGTGAGTTTGTCTTGTCTTGGGCTAAATTCTAAGTCTGGCCAGGGCCACAGAAGGCCAAGTCCCCTGGCTGGTAATCCTGGCTGCTGCAGGGGGGCCTATGATGCCCCTCCCCTCCCAGGGCTCAGGATGAGGTCCAACTGGGACAGGATGCTTTAGGTATGGGACTTGTGCCCCAGGAGGGGGCCTCTGTCACACAGGTTGGGTGAGAAGATGTATGGCATGCTGCTGGCTGCCAGGGCTGTTAGGATGCACGTTCACCCTTCCCTTCAGGGACCTCAAAGTGACCAGCTTCCCCTTTAAGAATGACTTCCCAAGGCTCAGGAGCCATCTGGGGCTGCAGAGCAGCTGGCCGCATGCTGCCCTGGCTTCTTCCATGTTGTGCTGGTCACTACCCACCAAGGGGGTTCAGATGCAGGCACGATGCAGGACGGTTGTCTCTGGACCTGTGTCTTGGTTATCATGGAGCTGGACTGGGCCTGGTGACAGGGCCCTTATGGGGTTGTCCTGGGTGGTCACGGGGGTGATCAGAAAAGATGCAGAATGGAATTGCTGCGAGGATGAATGAGATGACTCTCAGCACAGAACAGGCACCCGGTGAGTGTTCAGGGATTACCCTCAGTAGCTGCCCAGAGACCAAAACCACCCACCTGATAGTGACTGTCCCCAAGCCAGGAGGAAGAGAAAAGAGCAGGTCCCACTCACCTGAGTCTGATCAGTGAGCTGTGTTGAGATGTGCCTCTCATCTAGAAAACGGTCCTTCACACAGAGCCACTCACGACACTGCTGTGTGTCTCTAACTGCTCCACAACACAGAGGCGATGGAGACTCAGCAACAGTGACATTGTGGGGTGACACAACCCACCACAATGGAAGCCTGCTTGGGTCAACAGGGCCCAGAGTCAGTGTCCTCTATCCCCTGAACTGACATGTGTGCATGCAATGTGTTTGTGTATGCATGTGTGCCTGTGTGTGTGTGCGCGCACATATGTGTGTGTTTGTCTTGCTTCTCTGGACAGGCCTAGCTTCTCCACTCATGGGTGCACCCAGGTCCTCATCACTGTCACCTTAGAGTGGGGATGCAGACAGACGAGAGGCACTGCATAATGCTGAGAGGGCTGGCACCCTCTCTAGGTGGAACACAGGTCATTTGTAAAGTTGTAGGTCTGCCAAGCAGTATTGGATTCAACACATCTTCTCACCTTCTCTTTCCAGCCACCCTCCAGGGTGCCCTGACTCACCTTCCCTGAAGATGGACATGAGGCTCCACAGACAAACCCCCTACCTGAGGTCACACAGTGGCCAGCGGGCCAGGTACTGACCAACCGCCGCTGACCAGGTTCCCAGTGATGAGGCCCCTAATGACCACTCCTCCATTGACCAGGTCCCACTGATCAAGTCCCCACTGACCATGTCTTCCTAACCAGGCCCGCACTTAATAGGCCTCATGGGCCGGACTCCACTGACCAATTTTCCACTGACCTGGTCCCCAGTGACAAGACCAGGTTTCCACTGACAAGACCACTATTTACCAGGTTGCTGCTCACCTGACCCCCCACTGAACAATTCTCCATGGATGAGTCCCCAGCTGACCAAGCCACCTCTGACCAGGCCCTCACTGACCAGGCTCCAAGCCACCAAGGCCCCACACTGACCAGGCCCCTGGTATACTGTATATGCCCCACCAACCAGTTTTTCATTGTTTATGTTCCAACCAATCAGGCCACAGTAATAAGGCCACCACTGACTAGGTCCCCCCACTGACCAGGCTTCTAATGACTAGGTCACCAGGTCCCCACTGATGAGGCCTTTACTGAGGAGCCCACCACTAACCAGGCGCCTGCTGATGAGGTCCCAAATGACTAGGTCCTGATGACCAGGTCACCTCTGACCATGGTCCACTGACCAGGCCCCTGAGCAGCCGTGCTCAAAGTCTTATTACAATGTCCCCCTCAGCTCACAGACCCTCCCTCCCTGCATATAGGCCCAGAGGTCAGGCCCTGGGGTTTTTTTGGGGGGAAATGGCCTTTCCTCCAAGACACAGGGAGAGACAGTCAGCCTCAGGCTTCAGGTTCCCAGCTCCACACTCACCCCAAAGGCCCTCTGGGCCCATCTCAAAGAAGACAGTGAGGTGGCCTGGCACTGCCTGGACACGCCATCTACCCTATTCCTGAGTGTCAAAGTGTTAGGAAGGGAGGGACATTTGGCAGATGAGACACACTGTGCTGTTGGGTCTCCCAGGACCCTTCCCACAGAGCCCCGATCTAAAGACACAGCACAGAGGCTACAGGAAGACTAATCCAGAACCTCTGAGGCTGAGCCAGGGACCACATGAGGACTGTCCCCAGAGAGCCAGAAGGCCCTTTGCTAGTTTCTTGGTACCTCAGTGGATGCGGCAGCTGTTCTTCTGTTGGGGACCAGTGAGTACACGCTGGGGAGGGCTTGCCTGTGCTTCCTCAGTGGCTCCACCTCTGCTTCCAAAAAAAATTATTCATTCCAGCGCTGGGGCAGAGAAAATACAAGATGAGCTTAGAACATCTTGTGCCAGAAAGTAAAAAAGTGCTGACAGAGTAATGGAGACAAATCAAAAACACATCAAGTCAGCTTGGAATGTCTACCACTGGCCTAATCTTGGGGAATTGGAGCATCAGAATCATGAGCTTTCCTTCTCCCATATTTATTGGTTTTATTTCTCCATGTAGAACAAAGAAGAGAATAAGAAAATAATCATCTGGCAACCATCATAGTAATAATTGTTCAAACACAAGTCATCCATGAAATGCTAAATCTAGTGGGTTCTGAGGAGTAACCAGATATTTACAGAGCCTCAAAGTATCTCCATACAAAATATGGTTGAACTACAGAAACAAAATCGTAGCATTAGCATGGACAAACCTGGCAGGTACTCCTTAAGTCTCCTAAGTAATAAAAACTGTAAACTGCAAATAAGCCTTCGATGACCTTTACTAACCTTTACTAAAGTATCAATGATGACTTGGTTGTTTAAACAGCTGATATTTGGGCAATTTGAGTATGTCAAACTCAATAATACTTGTTTTTATTTGCAAGATCCACTTAAAACTTAAGGAGGCTAACAAGCATCATTTAAAATACCCTATAAATTATCATCGTACATATGATACAAAAATATCCTACTTCAGTAAATATTGTAATGTTATATATTTTATGGAAACAATTAAAATGTGTAAATAGCCCAGTAATAAAGTTTTATAATCTTTTAAATCATACAATTTTTCCTTAAAACTTTATGGCTAAATATTCTCTTCATTAGATGTGGCTTACCAGTGGATTCTAGAGAAGAAAATTGATGGGAGCAAGTGTCCAACACAGCAACAGCTAGAAAGAAAAATAAAGAATTACATCCTTTACCTAAAGCACTTCAGTTAACTAAATGTGAGTTTAAAAACTAAAGAGTTGTGAACTTTATCAGAGTTTTTAAGTATGAGAAATATGTATGTACATTTACAATACAAAATTACTATTTAATAATTTACACATGGCATTAATTCTAACTGTGTTTAAATATCAGAGCTTTTTCAGTCTTCATTCATGTAATCAACAGCCACATGCTAAGGTACTAGAACCAGCACTGGAATTACAAGATGAAGATGGCATGGTCCACCTCTCAACAGTCATAAGCTATAACCTAAAAAACAGACAGGCAGGTAATGTCCATATAGAGTCATAGATACCATGACAGGTATACAGCAGGGCACTACTGGAACACATAGAAGGGACATCTACCCACTTTTATGTCAATATCATGGGCTTTCTGATGGAGGAGATAACATAGGTTGATACCTAAAGGACAAGAAAAAGCATCCCAGATAGAGGGAAGAGGCAAAGGCAAAGAGCCTGAGGTGAGGAAGAGCCCTGCAGAGTTCCACTCCATCAAGTTTGGGCTAGAGCAAAGGGCAGAGTGCAGTAAGTGGTGAGAGACAAGGCTGAGTAACTTGACAAGAATTACATTGACATGGGTGTTTTTATTTCATGGTGAAAAATCTGGAATGTTTCCTGAGAACAAGTGTAAGCCAATGACACAGTAAATGACAGGAGATTTAAAATGTCACCTGTCAAGTGACTGCTTATGAAGGGTTATTGCTCAACTAAGCATTTCTGAATGAGTCTGAGGTCTGTTGGCCTTCAATTTCTACCAAAACCCTGAGAACTTGATGATGCCTGTGTTTTCTGAGAATCGTTTCAGTGTGCTGGCTGACAGTTCCATGAGGATGGCAAAACTTAAGAAAGTGTAGAGCCAGTGAAAAAGAGATGCACAGACTTCTTGGGAATTTTTTAAGCTACAGAACATGATGAATTTATGGTGCATAAGTACAGTCTTCTCTGTGAAAGTTTTTGTTTTCACATCTTTCATTAGATGTGTGTAAGAAAAAAAATACTTGACGTAGTATCTACTAACCCAAGAATGAAAAGGAATGCCATTTGCTATTTACACTTTATTTCTAAAATAAACCTAAATTTAATTAATAAATTTTGGCAACGTACTTCTCTTTCTCTAATTATTTGTTCCACACAGTCCAGCTCCATCTAAAATAAGTAAAAATAATAATAATGTTTAAGTTAAACAAGAAACATTATCATGAAAATAATGTATCATTTACAAAATGTGGCCTTTAGTATTTTTAGTGACTAGACATAACTTGAAGTTTGCTTAAATAGAAAAATAATCACATAAATAAAGTAAAATTTCTACTTATTTTAAGTTTAGATAACAGAGGATGTATATGTGTAATGCTGTTTAGAGTAATTGGACAAAAATACAGTTAATATTGATCTGTTGTATATACATGATTTTAGAAAGGTAGTGTTTTATTAGTACAAAGGTTAAACAATGGCCAGGCATGGTGGCTCATACCTGTAATCCCAGCACTTGGGGAGGCCAAAGCAGGCAGATCACAAGGTCAGGAGATCGTGACCATCCCGGCCTACATGGGGAAACCCCATCTCTACTAAAAATACAAAAATTAGCTGGGCGTGGTGATGCGAACCTGTAGTCACAGCTACTTGGGAGGCTAAGGCAGGAGAATTGCTTGAAGCCAGGAGATGGAGGTTGCAGTGAGCCAAGACTGCACCGCTGCACTCCAGCCTGGTGACGGTGAGACCTTGTCTCAAAAAAAAAAAAAAGATTAAGTAATTAAAGCCATCTTTTGCAATGAATGCATTGCTTTGAAATTCTTAGAAAACTCTGCCCTTTATAAAAGTTTAATCCATTTTTTACTTCAATAAATTTTATCTTAAAAAGAAATTTCTATTCTCTACTTATAGTAAACTTTTCTTTTTCTTTTTTTTTTTTTTTTAGTTTATATTCTAAATTAAGGTGGTACCTCTGTAGGATTCTTCCAAAGGTATATTGAGGGATGCCGAGGTTTGCAGTACAGTTGAGCCCATCACACAGGTAGTGAGCGTAGGACCCAGTAAGTAGTTTTTCAACCCTGGCCCACTCTGTCCCTCCCTGCTCTTATTTCCTAGTGTCTATTATTCCCATGTTTATGACAATGTGCACCCAATGTGTAGCTTCCACATGAGTGAAAACATGAGATACTTGGTTTCTGTTTCTGCATTGGTTTGCTTAGGAGAGTGGATTCCAGCTGTATCCATGTTGCTGCAAATGATGTGATTTTGTTCTTTTTATGGCTGCTTAGTATTCCATGGTATATATGGAATTTTCCAATCTACCTTGGATTTTCAATCTACCTTGGATGCACCTGGATTGACTCCATGTCTTTGCTATTGTGAATAGTGCTGCAATGAACATACATGTGCATGCATCTTTTTGTTACAATGATTTATTGTCCTTTCAGTATACCCCTAGTATAGTAATGGGGTTGCTGCATCCAACGGTCATTCTTAGTTCTTAATTTCCAAACTGCTGTCCATAGTAGCTGAATTAATTTACATTGCCACAAACGGTGTGTGTTCCCTTTTCTCCACAGCCTCCCCAACATCTTTTATTTATTTATTTATTTATTTTACTTTTTAACAAAAGTCATTCTGACTGGTGTGAAATGGTATCTCACTGATGTTTTGTTTGGCATTTTTCTGATTAGCAATGGTAAGCATTTGTTAATGTTTGTTGGCCACTTACATGTGTTATTTTGAGAAGTGTCTGTTCATGTCCTTTGCCCATGTTTAATGGTGTTATTTATTTTTTGCTTGTTGATTTGTTTAGGTCTCTTATAGATTCTGGATAATAGGATAATACGCATTTGCTATACCCATAGTTTGTGAATATTTTCTTCCATTCTTTAGGCTGTCTGTTTAATCCCGTGATAATTTCTCGTGCTGTGCAGCTCTTTAGCTAAATTAGATCACACTTCTCAATTTGTGTTATTCTTGCAATTGCTTTTGAGGACTTAGCCATAAATTGACAAATATGATGTCTAGAAGAGTATTTCCTAGGTTTTCTTCCAGGATTTTTATAGTCAGAAGATGTACTCTTATGTAGGAAAAGCACAAGCCTTTTTTTTTTTTTTTTTTTTTTTGAGACGGAGTCTCCATCACCTAGGCTATAGTGCAGTGGTATGATCTTGGCTTACTGCAACCTCTGTCTCCTGGGTTCAAGTGATTCTCCTGCCTCAGCCTCCTGAGTATCTGAGATTACACATGCCTGCCAACATGCCTTGCTAATTTTTGTATTTTCACTAGAGACAGGTTTCATCATGTTGACCAGGCTGGTCTCAAACTCCTGACCTCAGGTGATTCACCTGCCTCGGCCTCCCCAAATTTTGGGATTACAAGTGTGAGCCACTGCGCCTGGCCAAGCACAAAGCTTTTAACATAAAAATGGAAATGAACATTTTAGTGTTTGGTTTAATTCATAAAATGCAATTATTTTGGATTCTCCTAAATAATAAACATCCATATGTGGTAAAGTGTTTGGATGCCAATCATTCAGTTGTGATTATGGGTGGGAAGAGTTGAGATGGTGCAAATAAACTTTTTTTTAATTTTTTATTTTCAAGACGGAGTCTTTCCCTGTTACCCAGGCTGGAGTGCAGTGGTGCGATCTCAGCTCCTGCAACCTCTGTCTCCCAGGTTCAAGCAATTCTCTGCCTCAGCCTCCCTAGTAGCTGGGATTACAGGTGCCCACCACCACACCTGGCTTTTTTTTTTTTTTTTGTACTTTTAGTAGAGACGGGGTTTCACCATCTTGGCCAGGCTGGTCTTGAACTTCTGACCTCGTGACATTCCTGCCTCGGCCTCCCAAAGTGCTGGGATTACAGGCATGAGCCACCGCACCTGCCTGGTGCAAAGAAACTTTAAAAGTGACATGGGCCGGGTGCGGTGGCTCATCCTGTAATCCCAGCACTTTGAGAGGCTGAGGCAGGCAGATCACAAGGTCAGGAGTTCAAGAAGAGCCTGGCCAATATGGTGAAACCCTGTCTCTACTGAAAATACAAACATTAGCTGGGTGTAATGGTGGGTGCTTGTAGTCTCAGCTACTTGGGAGGCTGAGGCAGGAGAATCACTTGAACCCGGGAGGTGGAGGTTGCAGTGAGTGGAGATGGCACCACGACACTCCAGCCTGGGTGACAGAGTGAGACACTGCCTCAAAAAAAAGAAAAAAAAAATGTGGTATGAACCACAGCTAAACTACAATCAATTAGAGAGTAAGCCAAAGTATCTCAAAGTATATCATCAGTTATAAGGCAATAACATGCAATTTCTAAAACCTAACTTAAATGCAGCTTTTAAAGATATTTTAAACATGTCAGTTTAGTCACATTTATTGAATAAAGTTAGCAAATGGATATCTCTCAAAAATGAGAGCTCCAGGGAATTAAAAAATGTAAAGTTCCCATTTCCTTTCTGTGTTAACACAGCTAATTATGATCTTTACTTAACATGCATAAGTCAACAGAACAACTCAGTATTTCACCAAATTAAAAACAAGAATTACGCTAGAGAAATGAAACCCTAAAGAGAAACGGTCATATAACGAACCTCAGTCAAGTAGTTCTGGCAGTTATTTGAGGTCTGAGGGTTTGAAGTAGGAATTCTTACGGGCATTTGGGGAATATATTTTCAGTTGAGTCCTATACTAGTAAGATTTTCAACACAAGGTGACTCTGGGCCTCGCCTTGTAGGAAGAGTGCTGAGAAAATATTTCACCCGCTCTTTCTCCATAAGGAGCTTGGTGCTGATCATTGCTATTTTCTTATTAGATCTATAAAGATAGCAAAGACAGATGCTTAGTATTTCATTTTTCCTTAAATGATTCTTAATGACTTGTAGTTTTTAAAAACTTGCCCTGAGAGTAAACCAAATTACCCACTAAACAGTGTTTTCACACAGAAGATGTGTGAGAGCATACCTGTTGTAAGGAATTATACTTTTAAAATCATTCTAAAGAAGCACCTGTGTTTCTAAGGTAATTTATACCGAAGAAGCAGCTCAAACAAAGTAGACAGGGAAGAGAAATGGCTACCAGTGATGTATGGCTCAACGGGTAAAACTTGCTGCCTTCTAAAATGGCTCTACTTGTAAGATTCTGAAGATTCCACTTGAAATACTTGTATTTAAAGGGTAACAACATGGGAAAAGGAATATGTTGATTTGCTTGATTATAAGAACCACTTCACTAGAAATAATTATATCAAAACATCATGTTGTGCTCCTTAATGTAGGTTAAGAAAACTAAAATGAACAAAAAAAATCTAGGAATACTTGTGTTTAGTAAACCAGTTTCAGGTTTCACCCTTGTACATTTCACCAATTATCTAGGACCAATTAAACATTTGGTAATGAGGAATAATTCAGAGCAACAACTCCTAGGGGAGAACTAGATTGTTTGGTTGTTGATCAAAAAGAACTAAAGCATCTCTGAAGGCAATTAGCCCCCAGCACTGTGACCAAGGCACCGCAGGTGGGACTTGTTCTTTCTGCCTTCCACACACCCCTTCAGACTGAACAAGGTGTTATTTTTTAACTGCTTTGTGAATTACACTTCTTTAAATTCCTGTGATAATTATTCCCTATTTCATAAGGATGCCTTTCTATAACATCTTGAATATGTTACACAGGTAGTCTTTCTTGAGGCACCCTCTAGTCATAATACTAAAGATCACAATCAAAAACGATTGTGCCCAGAGTAGCAGTACCACTTGACACTTTGGGTTTAGGTCGTGATCTACCGAAAAATAAACTTATTAATATTACTATTTAGGGAAATTCTGACAAGTAATTTAAAACAAGATCACTTTATTAATTATAAAGCTTCAAAAATACTTAGTAAAAAAACTAACAGATTAACTACAAGAGACTTTTCAGGGGAAAAAAGCCATACAAAAGCAAAAAAAAAAAAAAAAATGAGAGGAGAGACAGAAACTATCCTTGAATAACATTTTAAAAGTAAGATTACTTACTAACATTATTTTCCAAAATTACATTGTCAAATTAGCATTGACTTCCTACTAATATCCTGAAGCCATCTCACTAAAAATTATGCTTTCAAAACAAATTAATGAGCTGAATTCATTTTCTATGAGTGTATGTTTGGACTTACTTCGTTAATTTTTTTGACATGGAATTGTTAGCTTTCAATGCTGCTGCAAAGCCTTCCTTGTATTCTTCTAATTTGGTTGTAACCTCTTCATAAGTAGTTTTCATTTTGGAGAATTTACATTCCACATCTTTAAGTGTGAGTTCCTTCTTATTTAGTGAAGCCGTATTACCCTTGTTTAACTGCTCTAATTGTTTTTCACATTGTGCTTGTTTCTAAAACAAATGAAAAGAATATATTTTTAAAACAATTATAACCTAATTATTATATGTTTGTTGCCTTTCATTTTGAGCCAGTGATTCAAAGAGCAATTTTGAATATGTTAAAAAAAGAGGCTGAAGCTTAAAATGTTTATCAGCAGTATCAAAACTAATAACTGAATTCAGAATCAAGTCTGATTTATAAAAATTTGAAATCATAATTATGTTAGTATTAATGTAATCTGGTCGTATAAAAAGCAATAGAATCATTCATAATTTTAAAAAGTGATCAATGAACAAAGTAGCTTAAGACCAATTCAAAAGTATCACATAATTTCTAAATCACAACTTTTTCTTATGCCAACTGGTCTTAATCATCAAATGACTCCATAGTAAGAATCATTACTCTGAAAGATTGATTTTGTTATAATAATGGAAATTTAAATATTTAAAAGAAAAAACATGCCATTTTTTTTTCTAAAACTCTACAAAGCAAATTGCTACAAGAGAGGCAGAGGAAACACAATATACACATATCCAAAATATAATTTGCAGTGAAATAAAGGAAAGCACATTACAGATAAACTTACCTGATTTAAAAAACTAACCTGTAAATGGATTTCTTCTAATTTTTCTACTGCCTGCATTGCCCTTTCATCTAGCTCCGGTTTATATTCTTGTAGTTTACTAAGTTCTACCATATTGTTTTCCATATGTGTCTTAAGATTTAATATTTCTTCTTCCAACATCTTTTTTTTTTTTTTTTTTTTTTTTTTTTTTTTTTTTTTTTTTGAGACGGAGTCTCGCTCTGTCGCCCAGGCTGGAGTGCAGTGGCACGATCTCGGCTCACTGCAAGCTCCGCCTCCCAGGTTCACGCCATTCTCCTGCCTCAGCCTCCCAAGTAGCTGGGACTACAGGCGCCTGCCACCACGCCCGGCTAATTTTTTGTATTTTTAGTAGAGACGAGGTTTCACCGTGTTAGCCAGGATGGTCTCGATCTCCTGACCTCGTGATCCGCCCGCCTCGGCCTCCCAAAGTGCTGGGATTACAGGCGTGAGCCACCGCGCCCGGCCCCAACATCTTTTTATCCTCCTCAAGTTTTTCACATTCCTGTTGTACTTTTTTCATAGATAATAACTCCTGTTGAAGAACTTGATTGTCTTTACCAAATCGACACATTTTGAAGATACAGCTTCCTTCTCTGCTGTAAGATCATCAAACTGCATGAATAAAATAGTATAGCTTGATAATGAAGTAGGCTGAGAATAATCTAATACAAAATCAATAGCAAATTTTGAAATGCATTTACTCAGAATAAACTGTTATCTGTAGTGCAGTAGATTCTTCAAATGTGAACCCTTAAAATACTCAGAATTTTAAGAACAAAGTTAAAGCTACCATGAGTCACAAAAATACATTATTTAACTATCATCATCTTTGCCACAGAACTTTTGCACTTCATCTTACTTTTATTTTTCTGATAATTTATTTTTGTTCCTCCTTAAGTAGCACTAAGCTATCTCTTAGTAAAAAGTGTCTATCCCCCTTCCCTCATTATCATTCCCCATAATATGTCAAAAAAAGTTTCAGAAATATCACACTGAGTTATTTAGGCCAAAGTCAATAAATGGCTCTAGGAATAAGACTTTGAAAATAATATAACACTCTATACTAGGCATGGTGGGTCATGCCTGTAATCCTAGCACTTTAAAAAGCTGTGGCAGAAAGATTACTTGAGGCCAGGAATTTGAGATCAGCCAGAGCAACATAGTGAGGCCCCCGTCTCTACAAAAAAAGGTGTTTTTTAAATTAGCCAGGCATGGTGGCTCATGTCTGTAGACCCAGCTATTTGGGAGACCGAGGCAAAAGGATGGTTTGTACCCAGAGTTCAGGGCTGCAGTGAATTATGACCACATCACTGCCCTTCTGTCTGGATGACAGACAAAGACCCTATCTCAAAAAAACACAAAATAATGAATCCTATAAATAAGTATTCTGATGCCATAAACCTTTCCTTAAACTGCAAATGTTTCATGCTAATTTGAGTTGCATTTTAAGAAGTAATGATTCTTGGGGTAAAGGCCACAGAATACAGCACCCAGAAATAAATCCACATATTTCCAGCCAAGTGATTTTGGATGAACATGCCAAGAACATACACTGGGGAAAGGACAGCCTCTTCAAATGAATGGCACTGGGAAAACTAAATATCCATATGGAGAAGAATGATACTAGATTCCTATGTAACACCATATAACAACATAAACTCAGAATCAATTGAAGACTGAAATGTAAGGCCCAAAATTATCAAACTACTATAAGTAAACATAGGGAAAATTCTTGAGGACAGTCTGCACAAAGATTTTTATGGGTAAGATATCAGAAGCATAGGCAAAAAACAAATGATAGAAAAATGGTACTACATTAACCTAAAAAGCTTCTGTCCAGCTAACAACTGAGTGAAGAGAAAACTTGTAGAATGGGAGAAAATATCATCAAGCTATTAATCTAATAAGGGACTAATATCCAAAATGTACAAGAAATTCAAACAACTTGACAGTTAAAAAAAAAATCTGAGTTCAAAATTGGGCAAAATATCTAACTATACTTTTTTTTTAGAAAAAAGAAATACAAATAGCCAATAAATAAATTTAACAATGCTCAGTATCACTAATCCTCAGAGAAATACAAATCAAATCTACAATATGATATAATTTTGCTTCAATTTGAATAAATTATCATCACAGAAAATATTAAAAAAAAATGCTGGTGAGGTTCCAGAGAACAGTAAACTCTTACGTGCTGTTGGTGGGAAGGTAAATTAGTGCAGCCACTATAGAAAACAACATGAGGTTTCCTCAAAAAATTAATAATGGAACTGCCGAGGGATCCAGCAAGCCCACTACTGGGTATTCAGTCAACAGAAAAGAAAACAATAGATCAAAAGGATACCTGTCCTCATATGTTTATTGTAGCACTAGTCACAATGGCTAGTGTATGGAATCAACCTACATATCCATCACCAAATGAAAAGACAAAAAACTGTGGCACACATACACAGTGGAATACTATTCACCGTATAAAGGAATTAAATCCTGTTATCGTGGCCACGTGTATCAGTCTGGGGGATGTTATGTTAAGTGCAGACACAGAAAGATAAATACTGCACATTCTCACTCCTGTGTGGGAGCTAAAGAAAAATTGAGGGCTGGGCAACATGGCTGATGTCTGTAATTTCCTAGCACTTAGAAAGACAAAGACAGGAGAGTCACTTGAGACCAAAAGTTCCAGAGCACCTGGGCAGCATAGGGAGATATTTCTATAAAGTCAAAAATCAGACGGGTGCAAGGGTGCATACTCATAATCCTAGCTTCTCAGGAGGCTGAGGTGTGAGGATCACATGAGCCCAAGAGTTGGGGGCTGCAGTGAACTATGATCAAACCACTGTCTCCCATCTGGGTGACTACAGTTGCCCAGAGCCCAGACTACACTAGCAAGACCCTGTCTCTTAACAACAACAAAAATCTCAAAGAAGTAGGGGAAGGTAGGTTGGTTAATGGATATAGAATTACAGTTAGATAAGAAGAATGAGTTCTGGTGTTCTGTGGCATTGTAGGGTGAATATGGTTAACTATGATTTATTGTATATTTTTTAAAAGCCAGAAGATTGTGAATGTTCACAATTCAAAGAAATGAAAAATGGTTGAAGTAGTAAATGTGCTAGTTAGCTTGATCATTACACCCTATTTACATGTATCAGAATATCACTCTATAACCCATAATTATGTATATATGTGTCAATTAAAACAAAAGAGAAGTTACATTGATCCCATTTAAAAAAACAGAATATGGGCCAACCTTACTGACTTCCTCCTAATGAATAGAATGCAGTAAAAGGGATACCATGTGGCTTACCTATCTCAGACTGCTTTCCCTTGGAACCCAGCCCCCAGATTGTGAGAGCACTCAGGCCACAAAGAGAACCTGGCAGTGCCAGTGTCAGTGTTCATGCTGCCTGTCCCAACCAAGGTTCCAGCCAATGGCCAGCATCAACCATCAAACATGTGGGCGAGCAACGCTTCAGAGGATTCCATTTCCCCAACTGATAGCTGTTCCTAGGGAAGCTGAGGGGAGTAGAGACAATCTGTCCTGGCCAAGCTTTTTCCAAACCACAGGTTCATTAACAAAATAAATATTTTTCTTTTAAGCCACAAAACTCTGGGTAATCATTAGAAAAATAAGTTTTAAAAAGAGACAACAGGAAACATAACTTATGCAGCAGAAAAGAGTCTCCTTTAAAGTAAGATCTAACACATGTTGAGGTTAATGTATTGATGGAAAACATTATTGAGAAGCAGCAGATAACCAGGACAGAGACATAAGCTGCTGAGGAGGAACTTTTCCTAAAACTCCTTCAATTATGAACTCTGATAACAAGGCAAGGGTGTCTCCTTACAGTTTCCCCTCAAGTTAGGAAATAAGACTGGGAAGCAAGAAGAAGACATATGGTATGAAAAAAAACTAGAAATACTTGGTTACACAATCAAAATCAGACATTTACCTGATATGAATTAACTAAAATTCTAAAAGATAAGCTTTCAGTATTTATTAATCAATCTAGTATTTAATTTTTATTTTCCTTTTCTCAATGAGGAAATAAGGAGAACATTATGAAATGATTTTTAGTCTTCACAGAAGTAAAATAAACATAGTTGCTTTGAGTGTTAAGCAATCAAATGCAATTTCTCCTTTACCTTACTTCAAGCTTGTTTGTTTGGAGAAGTTAAGACCATCCCATCTCTATGCTATACCACAAGACTTCTCTATAGCACACAACTTGGCTCTGAAATTTTGAAAGTCAAAATACTAATCTACTATGTGTCTCTGATAAATTGCCCGAACATTACCTGATTTTGAAGTGCTGCACTCCTAAGACCTTTTCTTGGAATGAGTCAAACTTTATATTCCAAGAATCCTCTACTGAGCTAGAAAGCAGAGCTGTGCCTCTCTGTTTCAGTAAAAGGCGGTCAATACAGCTAACTGTGGTTTCTGAGAATGCAAGATCTGCACCAAGAAAAGGATTAGCCACAGTGCTACCCAAGAGAACCAGCTACCAGGTGGAAAGAGGATCTGTGAACTGCAAGATGATGACTTCACTTGATTTCCACTGAGGAAAGCTGGCGGCTCAGACTTAAACTTCTCCTTCCTGGATGGTAAACATCTATGGAAGATTCTATGAATTATAATGAGTTAGCAAAACATAATGCACTAAATATTAGACTATGTCAGCAGATCCTGTGACCAAAACTTACTGAAAACAAAACTATAGCAGGAGGCAATGGAAAAGAGACTAAAGATTTGAATGGAGAAAAAAGAAATAAAGTGTGTCTTATAGGCCTGGCTTCCCATCATGTCTTAGAGTAAGTAAGGTATAAGCTGGCCCAGAGACTCCTTTGAGACACAAAAGGTGAAATTAAAGATATTCCACTAAATTTAATTTTTATTACGACATAAGACAACTGGTAATATGCAAAATGATTGAAAAAAACTTCTCAGTAAATTCATTTTGGCCTTGGCATAATAATAGACATAAACAAAGTAAGAATTGATAATCTAAAAATAAACTTGTGCATTTACAGTCAATTGATTTTATATAAAGTTAACAAAAGAACAAAATCGGAAAAGAATAGTCTTTTCAACAAATGGTGCTGGGACAACTGGGTATCCATATGCAAAAAATAAATAAATTAGGACCAAATATCTTTTTTAAAAATTAACTCAAAATAAAACAGTTAACTGTAACAGCTAAAACTATAAAACTCTCAGAAGAAAACACTGGCATAAATCTTTGTGACTGCATTTGGCAGTGTTTTCTTAGCCATGACTCCAAAGGAAAAATGGATTCAATGGACTTCAAAATTGAAAACTGCTGTGCCTGAGAAGACAGTATCAAGAAGTGAAAAGGCAAGACACTAAGTAGAAGAAAGTATCTGAAAAGCATATACCTGATAAGCGACTTACATATATAGGATATGTAAAGAACCTTTGCAATTCATGAGTAACAAGATAATTCAATTTGAAAAATGGGCAAAGATTTTGAATAGATGTATCTGCAAAGAAGATGTAAAGATGGATAATGAGCACATTAATAGATGCTTGATGTAATTAGTCATTAGGAAAATGTAAATCAAAACCACATGTGGTATCACTTCACACCACAGGATAAAATCTTTGTTCAATAAAGAGAAAATAAGTGTTAGGAAAAATGTAAAGAAATCAAAACCCTTATCCAGTGCTGCTGGGGATGTAAAGTGATGCAGCCGCTTTGGAAAACAAACTGGCAGCTCCTCAAAAGGTTAAGCATGAAGTTACCATACGACCCAGAAATTCCAGTCATAAGTATATACTCCAGAAAAATAAAAATCATGCAAGCACAAAAACTCATACATAAATGTTTACAGCAGCATTACTAATATGAGTCAAAAAGTGGAAAGAACCAGAACGTCCATCACCTTTGGGTGGGAAAGAACCCAAAAGTCCATCACCTGGTGAATGGATAAATAAACTGTTTGATGTATCCATACAATGGAATATCACTCAGCAATAAGAAGAAATTAAGTACTGATACTGTATTAGGAGGAGACAGCAAAATGCCTAGGCAGATATGGAAGGGTCCCTGGAGAATCTCCAACAAGCTCCACAAGTGTTTACACCAGATGTTAAGTGCAGATAAGGGAACCTGGACTTGTCTTGCCTGGACATGCCTGCAGCAGACCAGAGGCCCACATGCACTGGGGGGATGGGGTGGAGCCACCAGGAATTCACGCCTTATGCAGGGGAGGAGCCTGGCCGCTTCAGCTCATGTGCTCCTGGTATTCAATTGTGAGGTGGAAACCTGTTTGCAGGACCACTCTCTTTGCTGAGAGCTTTCCTTTCACTTAATAAATTCTGTCCTCCTCACCCTTCAATGTGTCTGCGTGCTTAATTTTTCCTGGTCATAAGAACCCAGATGTAGCTGAACTAATGAGAAAAACCCCACATCAATACCTGCTACAGCACAGATGCAGCATGAAAAATTATGCTAAGTGAAATAAGCCAGTCACAGTAGACCACTTGCTTTTTATTTCAGAGGCTTATAGGCAAATGTATATAAAGGAGGTTGGTGGTTCCCTACGGCTGAGGGAGGAAGGGAAAACTAGTGAAGATGGCTAAGTGATGTGGGGTTTGTTTTCAGGGTGATGAAAATGTTCTAAAATTGATTGTAATGATGACTGCATAACTCTCTGAAAATACTAAAGTCAATGACTCGTATATTTTAAATGAGTGACTTGCATGGTATGTTCATTATTTCTCAATAAACCTGTTACCCAGCCCCCCCCAAATTAATTTGGTACTAGTGGTCTGGAGACAGGTACTGCTTGGTTTCAGATCACTGGCCAGAGTTAAAGACATAAGAGAATCAACAGCATGTCCTTTTTATAGAAAAGAGGTTTATATTTTTAAAACTATCCTTTTCATTAGTATCAATTCTGTAAAATTAAATGAAAAATCTTTCTTTGACTGCTTAAAGCACTGAGAGATTTATATTGAGGAATAAGACCTTGTTTTCTTTGGCCCCAATTTCTATCTAAAGGGTCTGAGAATCACACACTTCAAACTATTAAATCTCATCAGATGGGTTTTATTAACTCTTATAATGTGGCTTACTTTCTCACCTGATTCTGGTACAGCATCACAGAGAGAAGAAGCTGAAGGAAATCAAAATATTTAAGCCCCAAATATATTTTTCTGACATATTTTGAAATGGTTGCTGCAGGGCCAAGAGATTGAAATGGCCCTCATTAATGTAGCCCAATCTCTTCCCTTCTAGGTCTTCCCAGATCTGGGGAAGATGAACTAAGAGGCTGATGCATTTAAAGTCTGAAAATATATATTTACCCTCTATTTTCTCAACATATTTTGGCAGAATTTGGGTTTTTCTATTATCAATATGTTCCCAAATTACGTGATTTTTAATCCCAAAACTGATTTAAAATTACCGTATGTTGGAATATAAGTTATTCTGTTATAAAGATACGTGCATTTGTATGTTCATTGCAGCACTATTCACAATAGCAAAGACATGGAATCAACCCAGATGTCCATCAGTGATAGATGGGATAAAGAAAATGTGGTATACATACACCATGGAGCCATAAAAATGAATGAGATCATGCTCTTTGCAGGGACATGGATGAACTCGAAGCAGTTATCCTCAGCAAACTAATGCAGGAACAAAAAACCAAACACTACATTTTCTCACTTATAAGTGGGAGCTGAACGATGAGAACACATGGACTCGGGGAGGGGAACAACAAACACTGGGGCCTGTTGGGGTCAAGAGGTAGAGCATCAAGATCAATAGCTAATTCCTGTGGGGCTTAATATCTAGGTGATGGATTGACAGGTGCAGCAAACCATCATGGCACACGTTTACCTATGTAACAAACCTGCACATCTCACACATGTAATCTAGACCTTAAGATAATTTTTTTTAAATTATCTTATTTTTTAGCTTCTTAATCAGAATATTCATTTTCAGTTGATCTGTTTTTAAGTCTCTATGGCAATCGAAGTCTTCATTTCCAAATACACTTAACACATTTATTGTCATTTCCAGGAGTTTCTTATATCTGCAGAAATGTACAGAATTACTAAGTCAAATATTTTTAAGAGTAAATATTTAATAATTGTTTAAACGATATTATGTTATAGCATATCAAAGAAACACATCTATAAACTATGATCCTTTCAGTTTCAACTGAGCATAGTTTGGAAGCACTCTATATGAAATTATAATCTTAGATAAATAATATGAAGAACAATTTTATGGCATATATGGCAGGTAAAGTGGTTTTACAACCATACAGTTTTTGTTTTGTTTTTTTGTTTTTTTTTTGAGATGGAATTTCACTCTTCTTGCCTGGGCTGAAATGCAATGCTGTGATCTTGGCTTACTGCAACCTCTGCCTCCTGGATTCAAGTGATTCTCCTGCCTCAGCCTCCCAAGTAGCTGGGATTACAGACATGTATCACCACGCCTAGCTCATTTTGTATTTTTAGTAAAGATGGGGTTTCACCATGTTGGTCAGACTGGCCTTGAATGGTCAGACTGGTCTTGAACTCCTGACCTCAAATGATCCACCCACCTTGGCCTCCCAAAATGCTGTGATTACAAGTGTGAGCCACCACACCTGGCCTAACCGTACACTTTTTGTAAATAAACTATTCATATCCATGTTGGTATGCTAAGATAAAATAACCTATTACTAAATATAAGCCATAACCTAGAAATGAGTAACCAAGATAAAAAAGTAAAACACATACATTTGAGAAAGACAAAAAATTACATTTTGATACCCATTCACAGTCTATAAGAAGAAAAAAAAGTACACACAAAAAGCATCAAGGACATTATTCAATGTAGAAAAAGAGAAGACCAAGAAAGGAGCAGAGAGATGTGTGACGATTTAAAGACTTTGAAGAAGAGATCTAGAGATCTTTGCTGACATAATGTCAACAAAATGAAAGAGATACAAAACCATGTAGAGAAAGGCAATGACAGAAAAATGTAGATTAGAATCAGAAAACCAATTTAAGTGCTCAGTAAATAAATAGAAAAGTAGCTGTGTTCAGGGCTTCAAAGACACATTCCATTTTTTTAAAAAAAAATCTGTGATCAAAACATGAATGCTCATTTTACTTTTAAGTTATACACATATTTTTATATATATGAAATTTATTTCTGTAAAACAGAAGTTTAATAACATGTATACTTCGTGTATACAACGGAGGTATCTGTGTAAAATGAGTAAATTTCCATGTTTTATATCTAAAAGAAAAAGAAGCAGAAACAAAATATAAGCTATATATCAAGATACATTTTGATGTTAAAGAATGACACAATAGGTCTTCTTTAAAGAATTTGAATGCAGTAGAGGATACTACAAAAGGAAGAAAAGATGACCACAGACAGCAAAAATATCTTCAGAAATAAAAATTCAAACTAGATAATGAAGAGTGGACTTGACATTATATGTCCAAGACTTTGTCATTGTTTTCAAAATCATTAAAGAATAAGCGGCTGGGCATGGTGGCTCATGCCACTTTGGGAGGCTGAGTCAGGCAGATCACGAGGTCAGGAGTTTGAGACCAGCCTGACCAACTTTTCAAAACCTCCTCTCTACTAAAAAATACAAAAATTAGCCGGGTGTGGTTGCACATGCCTGCAATCCCAGCTACTCAGGAGGCTGAGGCAGGAGAATTGCTTGGAGGCATAGGCTGCAGTGAGCCAAGATGGCACCATTGCACTCCAGCCTGGGAGACAGAGGCACTGTCTCAAAAAAAAATAATAAATAAAAATAAAAATAAATAAATAAATAAGTATAATATTTTGGCATTCAAAAAATTTTCAGATTATGTTGTTTCTCTTTTATACATATTTTAATATAAGTTTTTTTATCCCAACCTTGCCCCAGCAGCTCAGCTGACTCCCAACCCCATGATGCACATGCCTATAAAGTTGTGTTGTGAGTTTCTGAAATACATTTTAAAATAGAATTCATTTAATTATGAAAATGGAGACATAAAATGAATTTGTATCTCAGTTTTAGTCAAGTAAAATTAGAACTAAATCAATTAATAAATGATTAACATGTTCTACAATATGAAAACCATACCCAGTTGCCTCTTCTTCTAATTCATGATTTTTCTTTCTTATTTGATTCACATTATACTCCAGTGATGATACTAACACAAAAGGTTTCCTTAATTCTTCATTTTTTTCTTCAGGCTTAAAAAAAGTGTTTAAAATTATTTTTGTAAAATCTAGAGACCCTCTTTTTCTTAAAAATATTATTTCTCATAAGTTGATGAGTAATATGTATTTAGGCAGGGGTATAAAGTGCATTTTATAAGCCTGATGCCAATAAGGGCAGATTTCAGAAATAGTCACTTTTCCTAAAACTGCTAAAAATGATACATACTTTCATTATATTTTCTGAAATTTAAACTGCCAAAAATGTTTGTTACAAACAAGGGTTTTTACACATAAAATACTAAGGGTTAGTAAAAAATGTGTAGTTATATTTACATTTCACTTTTTAAAGATGCTCTGGAAACATTGTCATTAATAGTTTAAGATATTCCAAGTTTTCTTAAATTACGTCTAAGAAGATTTTTAGAAAACTCTTATCTATTTCCCATTACATTTTTGATCCTCATCTGTCTTCAGGTTGAGCTAAATACTGTCATTCTCTGTAAGTATTCACCCACAGGTTTCAGTTTTTCCCTTTCTCTTAACCCTTTCTCTTTAAATAAAGTTTTTTTCTATAATAAACAAAAACACAACTTTTGTCTACTTTTTGTGGTTTTTCTATTATCCTGTTTCTCCCCTTCCATTGGACTCTGTGACACATGGTCTCATCCAGAAATCTATTTTTCATCACTTATTGTGTTTTTAATATGGAAATCTGATTTTTAATAATTCTAATAAAAAAGTCCAAGGGTCATGAAGGACTTTATCCTGCTTTACTCAGCAGCAGCTGCGAGCAGTGACCAAATGTTCCCTCTGCTCCTCTGACCCCGCTTCATTTCTAAATGCAGCAACCTCTGTTCTTCAGTCCTATTCCTTTCTGTTTGTTTGTTTTTGAGATGGAGTCCCCCACTGTCACCCAGGCTGGAGTGCAGTGGCACAATCTCAGCTCACCGCAACCTCCACCTTCTGGGTTCAAGCGATTCTCCTGCCTCACCCTCCCAAGTAGCTAGGATTACAAGCGTGTGCTACCATGCCCGGCTAATTTTTCATATTTTTAGTAGAGATGGGGTTTCACTATGTTGGCCAGACTGATCTTGAACTCCTGACCTCATGATCTGCCTGCCTTGGCCTCCCAAAGTGCTGGGATTACAGGCATGAGCCACCACGCCTGGCTGCTATTCCACTTTTTAAATTCTCTCAGGACTCCTAAAATCTCAAAACTTTGACCTAGATTCCCTAATCTACATTTCCAGCTCTGACCTTTTTCTTGAGGCCTCTTCCTTCTAGTACACATATTATAGACAATATTCTCAAACACACGCTCAGACATTGCTACTTGGTGCAGATTACTTTTTTAGATAGTGAATCTTGTCTATTTTATGTTGGTTCTTATTGATGTTACTTTGAGTATACCGTTATTTTCTAATCTCAAAGGGGGACAGTCTCACCATTACGATATTGACCAGTATACTTTGTCCTTTCTTTCTTTCTTTCTTCTTTTTTGGACCAGTATACTTTGTCCCTTTTTTCCTTTTTCTTTTTTTTTTTTTTTGAGATGAGTCACACTGTGTCATCCAGGCTGGAGTGCAGTGGCGCCATCTTGGCTTACTGCAACTTCCACCTCCTGGGTTCAAGTGATTCTCCTGCCTCAGCCTCCCAAGTAGCTGGGACTACAGGTGCACACCACCATGCCTGGCTAATTTTTGTATTTTCAGTAGAGACAGGGTTTCACCATGTTGGCCAGGCTGTTTTTGAACTCCTGACCTCAGGTAATCCACCCACCTCAGCCTCTCAAAATGTTGGGATTACAGACATGAGCCATGGCACCCAGCCCTTTTTTTCTTTTATAATGAAAACTTTCCCATGAGAATCAGATTATCAATTGTTTGCCTTTGTTTTCTTTTAAAGAGTTTCCTTTTCCATAGAGATATGGCATGATGAAAGTCTTGTTCTAAAGTTTCTAAAGTTTCTTTCAGGTGACACTCAAATATACCATTGGGAAGCTCCAGTCAAGTAGACATCTCCCTTCTTCCCATTTGAGATTCTTCATCTCAAAACGGTGTCCACCAAACGTCTTCATCCAGGTAGTCTCTTGCTTAGAAATTCAGGAGATAAGAACCTTCTTGAGAAGTTAGAGGCTATTGACTGAGATGGTTTAATGCTGTCCCTTATTATGTTTTACTCCCAAGGCAGACATCAACGTGGCTAATAATACTATGCCTGATGTCTAACTCACTTCTATGGGAATCTATACAAAACGTTTTATTTATGAGACAGAGTCTCACTCTGTTACTCAGACTGGAGTGTAGTGGCTTGATCAACACTCACTGCAGCCTCAATATTCCAAAGTCAAGCGACCCTCCTACCACAGCCTCCCAATGTAGCTGGGACTACAGGCATGCACCACCATGCCTCTAAGTATTTATTTATTTATTTATTTATTTATTTATTTATTTATTTATTTATTTTTTAAAGACAGGTTCTCATTATATTGCTGTGGCTGATCTCAAACTCCTGGGCTCAAGCGATCCTCCTGCCTCAGCCTTCCAAAATGCTAGGATTACTTGCATGAGCCACCTCCCCCAACCAGGTGTTTAACTGGGGACTAACATGAAGCACTTACAAGAGTACGTGGAACATAGTGAGCTACATAAAATATTTGCTATTAGCATAATAATTTTATTGTGTATCTTAACAAAATTGTGTATGTTAGGCAGGTGGCATGCCAATGGAAGTAGTCTCCTATAGCTGCACTGAATCATTCTTCTCACCACTGAGAGTTGCAGCAAATGGGGGGCACATAATTTATAACTTACTTTTCTCTGTGTATGACTCAGTAGGCAATGACTATGTATGTACTACAATGTAAATAACACCTCCTGGATGGAATAGTACATAACTGACATGACCAGCAGACAGGCTAAAGACACTGAGCTGAAAACCCTGGACTCTATTGCTAAACCAAGGCTACTGAATCCGTTCCCTCTGAGCAACTGTTGCTGTGGTGCTGCCTTCACAAGCACTCTGTGGAGCACTGAGATTGAGGGGCTGTGCTATCCGTCATCAGACAAGCTGCAGCCAGAACTGTTCAGCTGACAAACTGGGAGCAGTCCAGAAATACAGTAATGGCTGCATAGTGAAAAAAGGCCAATTTAGATTCTTTTTCATAGAGAGAAAAATATAAACATGTGATTGAACAAGTCTCCTCTATTAGACTAATTGGTTTAGATTTGATATTTAATTGCTAAAAATACATTTAGAATATAAACCTTACTGTGTCAAGGTCTCAAAGAACAAATAATTGGTATGGTATAAAGTATTTAATTGTATGCTAAAAACTTCTAAGCTAAAATATTTTCAATTTATTAATATTTATGCTACAATTAGTTTTTTGTAAGTACTTCTGTGATAGAGTTTATTACTATAAGACATTCAATTAGCTAAACATGGTCAACTACCACTACCTGAAAGAACATTATTATAACAGAGAGAGAAAACTGGACCTTTCCATCAACGTTCCACCCAGAAAAAGAATTGGTCACCAGAATTCTAAAGAGTAATGTATGGCAGACACATGAAAAAATGCTCATCATCACTTGCCATCAGAGAAATGCAAATCAAAACCATAATGAGATACCATCTCACACCAGTTAGAATGGCAATCATTAAAAAGTCAGGAAACAACAGGTGCTGGAGAGGATGTGGAGAAATAGGAACAGTTTTACACTGTTGGTGGGACTGTAAACTAGTTCAACCATTGTGGAAGACAGTCTGGCGATTCCTCAAGGATCTAGAACTAGAAATGTCATTTGACCCAGTCATCCCATTATTGGGTATATAACCAAAGGATTATAAATCATGCTGCTATAAAGACACATGCACACGTATGTTTATTGCAGCACTATTCACAATAGCAAAGACTTGGAACCAACCCAAATGTCCAACAATGATAGACTGGATTAAGAAAATGTGGCACATATACATCATGGAATACTATGCAGCCATAAAAAAGGATGACTTCATGTCCTTTGTAGGGACATGGATAAAGCTGGAAACCATCATTCTGAGCAAACTGTCACAAGGAGAGAAAACCAAACACTGCATGTTCTCACTCATAGGTGGGAACTGAACAATGAGAACACTTAGATACAGGAAGGGGAACATCACACACTGGGGCCTGTTGTGGGGTGGGGGGAGGGGGAAGGGATAGCATTAGGAGATATGTCTAATGTAAATGATGAGTTAATGGGTGCAGCACAGCAACATGGCACATGTATACATATGTAACAAACCTGCACGTTGTGCACATGTACCCGAGAACTTAAAATATAATAGCAATAATAATAATAAAAGGTAATGTATGGCTTGAAAGGGTATATTTAATAGAATGTGAGTTGGGACTAATAAAAAGCTTAAGAAATGTTAATCTAAAATCTCAATGTTAAGATTCCAGTTCAATGATACTGGAAAATATATTGTAACCCTCTTTGCTACTGATGACCTATTTCTAATTTTTTTCCTTTTTAATTATGGCATAATTTCTCAACATAACACATCAAAACTTATATGCCCTTAAATATTAAAAAATAATACAAATGTAAGCAATATTTTAAATACAATATTTAATTGTTAGATACATTAGGTATATTATATTACTTATAACATTCCATTATATAAAAATTCATTTGTGTATTTATTCAGATTAAACAACTATTAAGGCTGAATGTCTCATGCCTGTAACCCCAGAACTTTGAGAGGCTGAGGCGGGCAGAACACTTGAGCCCAACAGTTAAAGACCAGCCTGGGCAACAAGGCAAAACCCTGTCTCTACAAAACTCAGCCGAGCATGGTGACACAGGTCTATGGTGACATAGCTCTATTGTTTCAACTACTTGGATGGCTGAAGTGTGAGGATCTCCTGAGCCCAGGAAATGGAGATCGGAGTGAGCCAAGATCTCACCAGTGCCCTCCAGCCTGGGTGACAGAGTGAAACCCCATCTCAAAAAACAACAAGTAAAATGCTTCTTACATGGAAGACTGTATTCTAGGTACTCTAGGATACACACAAATATGTTTACTGACCTCCAGTAGCCTATAGTATGCAGGAGCTTCCAATGATTATTTAAACAACTAAATAGAAAACCTTCTGACATTCAAAATTTCAGAATAGGATATAAGGACTTTGAGTGGTTATTTTATTTTTTAAGATGTAGTCTTTCTCTGTCACCCAGGTTGGAGTGCAATGGTGCGATCTTGGCTCACTGCAACCTCCGCCTCCCAGGTTCAAGCGATTCTCCCACCGTGGCCTCCTGAGCAGCTGGGATTACAGGCATGCAGCATCACGCCTGGTTAATTTTTGTGCTTCTTTTTTTTTTTTTTTTTTTTTTTAGAGACAGGGTTTCACCACGTTGGCCAGGCTGATCTTGAACTCCTGACCTCAGGTGATCTACTCACCTCAGCCTCCAAAAGTGCTGGGATTACAGGTGTGAGCCACCACGCCCAGCCAAGTAAATATTTTAAATAAACTATAATGACAAAATTATGATGATAAAGACTTACCATATTGGTATTAAGAGTCTCTGCTTCTAGAACTGGTTATTTGCAGCAAAATACATGTTATTCAATTAGATGAAGTGTTTTATATAAACTCTTCATGGACAACTCATAAAACACACAAAAATCCCTTTGCAATACAAATTTTGAGAACATAAATTTAAATTTCTACGTTTCCACAATTTATATTTTTAAATCAGATACAGTCTTGTTATGTTGCCCAGGCTGTTCTCAAACTCCTGGGATCAAGCAATCTTCCTGCATCAAACTCCCAAGTAGCAGGGACTACAGGTGTACACCACCACACTCAGCTATTTTTCTACAATTTTTAATATTATTTTAGTCTCACTACAGAACCAGTAATGTAAGTAGAGAAACAATCTCTCCTAAAAACTATATGATACCAAAATAATAAGTTTCCAAGAACAAAAGCTATATGCTATGTGCTGAACCTTTTTGCAACTAAAAGTTACCAGGAAGATTCCATGATTACTGCAAATAATTTGATCCACTGAAGAGTTATACAGGCATAAATATTATGAAAGTCACACTCATATGATTTAAAAGTCAAAGTATTAGTATTTATCCAAATAAAGCTTAATCAAATTTCATATTTCCTCTATTGGAGAAAGCATTTCCTAATGTGATTTTCCTGTCACTACTTATTTTCCAGTTCATTTTTTTTTCAGCTCCTACCCTGTCACAGTACTTATCAATCTTTGTTAGTTACCAAAGTTAAACACATTTTTTCAATCAACTAGCCATATATATGTTTTTCTCTGACCCACTTTCCATTACCACCATAAAACAACGACAGGTAAACCACTGCTAAGTTTGAAAAGTAAATACTATGCAAAACTACATTCAGAGTGAGAAAATTAATTTTACAAGAGACCACTTTACCTTAGCAGCAATACTCAAGACTTTGTCATCCAATGCAGGCAATAAATCCACACACAGTTCATGGAAAATGCTTGAGAGCAAAAATACACAATGAAAATGAGCAAGTTGATTTCTTTACAATTTTTTAACTGTCAGTTTATATCCAGCTTCCCCCTCAAAAAAGGAAAGAATAATCTGGGGAAAGGTCAGTGATCTATATATTAAATTATGATTCTTGATATAATTAAAATATGTCCTCTGTTCTAAAAATAGATTTTAGTTACATATTTCTGCCTCCACCTGTCTAAATCTATAAAATATTCAATGAAAACTAACCTTCAGCTTCATAACAAATAGTGACAGTCAATATATTGGCAGAGCCTAACAATAATTTGCCCTCACAAATTATCTGTCCTGAAGCTGAACTTAAAACTCAATTAATGGATGACATAAATTCTGTTACCTAAACTGGAAGAAAATTGATGACCTAAAACAAGGTAGAAAGATCCAGTGTCTCTTTTCCATGATCTATCTCTGGTTAAAAGACTAATCAGCATCACTTCAAAATGGCAGTCTTGATTCCTCAACATGGAACCCACTTACGAATGTCCTATTGCTTTGCCCTAAATTGGTACAGGAAATTCCATGCAATATTTGAAAGGTATGAAAGCCACATGTACAAAAATCAAATAACAAAGGTGTATGTTCTTATTGAGAATACTTTTCCCAGAAAGATTAAAATATTAACAATTATAAAATCCCATTATTTTCACTCTATAGGTCCTACTTATTCAGGTACACATAAACTAGCAAGCCCTTAAAAGTTTTCATAGGCACTCAGGCACCGAAGGAGAGAGACTGCCAGAAAAACAGAGTCCTGGTAGTTGTACCTCTATTTCCCTAAGTACTATCTAAGTATCTGTCTTCCTATGGGCTCCCACTTCCAGATTCTACTTCTGCAGGGCTCCACAGAAGTCTCCAATCTTCAAATCTTCAGCCTATGAAAGCACAGATTCCTGAAAGGATGGCCTCAAATGACCAGGAGTAGGAGCCCTCTATAACCCTGCTCTTGAAAAACAAGCCAACTGGACTCTCCATCACCTGCACCCAGCATAGACACACTACCAACTACCCAACTGAACTCCATGACTGGTTTGCCAGCCAATCATGCCCCTGACCCAGCCTACATGGACATGGGAAGGACATCAGTGAATCGGGAACAGAGGCAGAGGTGAAGAGGCCACCTGTCCTGGGCCACACATATATGTAGTCCAGCAATCTCCAGCCCCTTAGTACTCCAAGGGCTCTAAGCCACCCCTCTGAAAGTCAGGACAGAAGTAGATGACACCACATTTCTATCTGCTGTAGACACTCCTCCCAGTGTCTCAAAATGTTTTAGCATCTTTCGGTAAAATTCTTCAAGTTTGTCAGTCCTTGATTTTAAAAAAAGGAGCAAACTTTTTAGAGCTCCCTTGAACTCTTTATCAAACTTCTCATAAACCCTAATATTTTGATCTCTTATTGAAGAGTCCATACTCCTATCCAATCCAGTGTTGTTTCTCTTCAAACTTGGCCTTCCCCTGCTCATTCCATTCTTATCAACTTCCATTGGGTTCACCAGCTAATTCCATTTTCATACCATCCACTGGGTGCACCGGACTCACTCCCATTTGTATTATTAAAGCACATGCAAATAGGATATAAAAAGAAGGAAGAGTACTGGGCCTTAAAATGAGTTCAAATCTCATTTCTGCCAATTCCTGTGTCTAAAAAAAAAAGCATCCTAATCTCTTTGAGCATCACATTCTCTGAGAATCACTTGACCAGAATGTTCAATACAGGTAAAAATACTAGAAAGTATTTTAATTCATTCTAAGATTCCTTAAAATTCTGTAATTCTATGTCCTCTTGATTCTGTCTATAGGAAAACTGGGAATACATACCCAGCAAAATTTGAAAAAATAATAGAACAAAAGAAACAGCAAGAAAAGCAGAGAAGAAAAATCAAGACAAGATTATACAAAAGTCATGGAAAAAGAAACAAGACTTAAAAAAGTATTATGGAAGTAGCAGAAATACTTGCCTAAATGGAAAACCAAACTGGGAAGTCAAATGATTTCTCTCTAAGACTTGCCTAAACTTGCTTTTGTAAAACTTACAGTCCTATGGACAAAGCTAAGTCAGATCTGCCCTAAAGCCTTTGATGGTAAAAATAAGATACTGGCTACCACTGAAATTGTCAAATTTATTAGGACAAACTCTTCGACTAACCACATTTCTAACAATACTTTAAATGAGAGTTTAAGGTATTTAAGGTATTTAAACTCTCATTAATTTAGAGATTAATTAAATTAATGAATCTGATTAATCTGATTCAGACCTATACCTTGATCCAAGTGCTGCATGGATGTCTACCAATCTATGCTGAGGAGCAAGAGAAGGGATTTGGAAGCCAGGCAGGCTGACGGTCAAACTGTAGGCCAGCTGCTTTGTTAACTATGAGTTTATAAGGCAATTAATCAACTGCTCTAATCCATAGTTGTTTATTTAATAAACAGTAGGTTATAGGAACACAGATGTTGTGATGGCTTTATGAGATGATAAATGCATAGAAGATATTAGGATGTCTAGCCCAGAATACAACACTCAACAGATATTAGTTTCTTCCATCTATATTTTCTTAGTTAACATAATTTTTTAAATCTATAAAATCCTGACTGCAGACTCATCAGAACTTCCAACATCTATTAAAGAAAAAGGTAGAATGCATTTTAAATCAATAATAAATGTACAGAATATTAAAAGCATAAGAATGCAGAGTGATGCATGCCTGTAATCCAAACTACTTGGGAGGATGAGGCAGGAGGATCACTTGAGGAATCTAGAAGTTTGAGACCAGCTTGGGAAACATAGTAAGACACTACCTTCATAAAAAAATTGTGCACACTTGTGTGTATGCTTTAGATCCTGTTTTTGTTGTTGTTGGTGGTGGTGGTTTTGTTTTGGTTTGTTTTTTAAAAGCATAAGACTGATGCTTTGTTACAAATAATTCCTTTGGGAGCATGCCTGGGACCTTATTAGAATTAACATTAATTTTACCTATTGATAGGTAATTCATGCAGTAAGAACTCTTCCCTTTGTATTTATTAGATGCAAAGAAGAATAACTTTATTAAAATTTGGTATCTACAAGTGAACTGCAGTATACAAGTCATCCTAGCCAAACCCTATGAGATTGAGTAAAGATGTTATTGTTAGCAAAACAGGTGTGATGAGTCAACAGTGTCAAAAAGAATGATTTCTGGACCAAAATATGAGGAGCAGTTAAAACAGAAGATACAGTAGTACCCCTTATCCACTATATGTGAGGAAAGACATACTTGACATGTTTTTCTCTGCTCTCACGCCACAGCAACAATCATCAACAAACAAGGCTTCTGTGACCAAATGTGTGGAGAGTTTTCCCCACCAACAAGCAAGCAATCATTCCTGCTGATGGCACAATTCAATTCTCACACCCTATCTTCAGATTACATCAGATTTAATTTATAAATGAAACTTTATCATAGATATGTATGTATAGGAAAAAACAGTTTGTGATTCAGTACTATTCATGGTTTCTTGCATCCACTGGGGGTCTTGGAATGTATCTCCCACAATTAAGGGGGAACTACTGCACTTATTTTGTTATAACACAACACAGCCTCTCTAGCTCTTCAGTTCAAACTGTTCAGTTTAGGATAAAACACCCTATCACCAGAAGCCAGCAAAACATAGGAATCAGACCAGAAACAGGAATCCTTGCAAAAACTTTCCAGCTGCCAGTGGAGAAGATCTCAAGAGAGATCACTGTGTTACTCTGGCTAATACTCTTCTGGGGAAGGTGCTGGGTGGTTTCCTTAGTTGTAGCTATTTGCTCTGCCCTACATATAACAAGGCCCAAGTTCACCTGCCATTTTACTTCCCACAGAAAAAACCACTGGAAAGATCACTCCTTTAAGAGCTTATCCACATTCAGAGAGAAGCTGAAGAAACACTGGGGAGGTGTGGCAGGGTGCTGGGCAGTATTATCTCATGTGAAAAATATATAGAAAGAAAACTATCAATGCCCTTTTACTACCAGAATGTTCCAATGCTTGCTGTTCTCCCTAGTAGGAGAAAAAAATTCTTTTTCACCTCACATAAAGCAAAACTCCCTTGCCATCCCTCATAACAGAATCTAGTTGTAGGTGAGTCATGTCAACATAATACAGGCTGTTGTCAACCTCATCCCTCAAAGGAAGAGGATCAGTGAGGAACATATGTATTTACCTATAGCATTCAATGCCTGGTCTTATTTCCAACTGAAGGTAAGTATGAAAGACTGTGTGATTCCAGTTTTATAAAGTACAACCCCTTGCGCTTGTCCCCTTCCATTGCTAGACAGTGTATCTGGACCCACCTCACAGAGCAAGATGCTCCAGTTTTTGCTGTGTGGTACAGCGTGGTGTCCTTTTCCTCAACCCTTTCCATTATGTGCCAAATATCTATACAAATCATGTTTTCTAAGTATGTAAAGCATACCTCATCAGCATATATCATTCTTTACAATGATAAAGAAGCAAAAGAAAAACAAAAGGACAAAGAACATCTTAAATGACTACCTTCAATTGCCATGGAGCTTTAATTTTTTTAACTATTCAAAAATATATCCACAGTATTATTCCAACTATGTGACTCTTCTGAAAAAAGTAAAACTATGGAGACAGAGTAAACATCAATGGCTGCCACGAGTTGCTAGGGAGAAAGGGAGAGATGAACAGGCATAGCATAGAGAATTTTTAGGGCAGTGAAACTGTTCTGTCAATAATGTAACAGTAATAGATACATGTCATGTCATTATACATTTGTCCAAATTCACAGAATGTACAGCATCAAGAGTGAAGCCTGATGTAAACTATGAACTTTGAGTGATTATAAAGTGTCAATGTAAGTTCATCAGTTGTAACAAATGTACCACACTCTGGTGGAAAATACTAATAATGGGGGAGGCTATGCATGTGTTGGAGGCATGGAATATACAAGAAATCTCTGTACCTTCCCTCAATTTTGCTGTGAACCTAAAACTGCTCTAAGAAATAAAGTTATTGATTTAAAAAAGATATTCACAGCTGGGCTCAGTGGCTCATGCCTGTAACCTCAGCACTTTGGGAGGCATAGGCGGGTGGATCGCCTGAGCTCGGCAGTTCAAGACCAGCCTGGCCAACATGGCAAAACCTCACCTCTACTAAATACAAAAATTAGCTGGGCAAGGTGGCAGGCATCTGTAATTTCAGCGACTTGGGAGGCTGAGGCAGGAGAATCACTTGAGCCTAGAAGGCAGAGATTGTGGTTAACCAAAATTGCACCACTGCACTCCAGCCTGGGAGACAGTGAAACTCCATCTCAAAGAAAAAAAAAAAAAGATATTCACTGTTTATGCAACCCAGGATCTCCAGAACAATAATTAAAATAATAATTTAAAAAAATGGCCGGGCACAGTGGCTTATGCCTGTAATCCTAGCACTTTGGGAGGCCAAGGTGGGTGGATCACCTGAGGTCAGGAATTCCAGACCAGCCTGACCAACATGGTGAAACCTCGTCTCTACTAAATACAAAAGATTATCCAGGCATGGTGGTGCATGCCTGTAGTCCTAGGTACTTGGGAGGCTGAGGCAGGAGAATTGCTTCAACCCGGGAGGTGGAGGTGGCAGTGAGCCAAGATTCTGTCATTGTACTGCAGCCTGGGCAACAGAGCAAAACTCTGTCTCAAAAAAATAATAAATAAATAAAAAATAAAGATATTCACTGAACCTGTTATGATGATATATTTAAGCAAGACACAGTGACCCTAAAAATTAGAGATCATTGAAGACCAAAGTAACAGCATGTGGTCATTATATTTCTCAAATTGAAGTATATGAAATATATAAAATAAATAAATTTAATTGCATGCTTAGGTAAGAAAATATTGATAAAAATGATTGAATATTTTATCTTATAATTCTAGAGGGATTTAGCACAATATGAAAACTAGATTATTCATGTAATCAAAATAAAATACAATTTTTATTCTAATTTTAACTCAGAAATTATTATGCTTATTTAATTCAACAATTTTACTGAAAGCTTAATGAGATAAAAAGGACAGATTATAATTACCTAACATTGCTATGGTAACTTTTATACAAATACCTGTTAGTCACCAAAAGTCAAAAAGTAACCAGCATTGCAACTTAAGATGGATCATACAACAGAAATTAGTATCAAGTTACCTTATCTTATAATATTATGTTATTAAAATAAAATTTTAAAACAACACCAAAAATTAAATTGGGGCCATAAGCATTGTGCAGAAAAGATTTCATATAGCAGGAAAGAGACTGCCATCCTTAGAAAGGCCTGCATGCAAGGCTGGCCCTTGGCTGGTGTTAAGGAAATTGGAATTGGGAGGGTTTCCACCATTCCCTGAGAAGAGTGGCTCACTGTGTCTTAAGTGTTTATAGAAACAGTGCGGTTACTCTGAACATCTGCTTTCCTTGTAAGAGTCTGGAATTTGGGTACATGTAAGGGAGAGTAATTTCCACAGAAAAACTTGGATACTTCATCTCTAATGAGACTCTGGTACTGGTAGACATCACTGCACATACGCTGTCAAAATGTGAGCCTGGGAGAATTAAGCAGATCCCGGGCACTCCACAGGAGAGAACTCCTGGAGGCTTGTGCCTGGTTTCCTCCAGAATTGACCACAAGCACCTTTTTCCTCTACTAATTTTGCTTGTCCCCTTTCTTGTAATCAATTAAAGATCTGAGTATGACTATTTGCTGAGTCCTGTGAGTCCTTCTAGTGAACCACCAAACCTGGGGTGGTCTTGGGAAACCCTGACACAAATTCATTGTGTAAGATTTGTATTAAGTTGATATGATATATGTAACTGTAATCAGATGGCTATTTCACAGAATAATTTTCCCTAAACTGTTTTTCTTTTCTTTTTTGCCCTTGATATTTGACTTGGAGATTCTTGTATTTCTATATCTATCCACAGGAATAAAGCCATAAAAGGAATAAATGACACAATAATGTCAGAAAATAATGTGGAATAAGCAGCAATCCTATTTAAACTGAATAAAAAATAGAGAATCTGGGTGATTGACAATATGTTCTATAATATGAATGTTTCTAGAAAAAATAATGAAAAGGTGGTCAATTTTCTGCAACTCAACTGGGCTTAATTCCTTTTTATAATAATTGTGCAGGTCAGGTGCAGTGGCTCTCACCTGTAAATCCCAGCATTTTGGGAGGATGAGACAGGAGGATCACTTGAGCCCAGAAGTTCCAGACCAGCCTGGGCAATATAGTGAGACCTCATCTATTAAACAAAAAAATGAAAAACAAAAAAACCTTAAAAAGAAAATTAGCCAAGTGTGGTGGTGCATGCCTGGAGTCCCAGCTACTTGGGAGGCTAAGGTGAAAGGTGAAAGGATAATTTAAGGCCAGGAAGCAGAAGTTGCAGTGAGCCAAGATGGCACCACTGCACTCCAGTGCAGAGCAACAGAGGGAACAGAGGGAACAGAGGGAAACACTGTATCAAAAATAAATAAATAAACAATTGTGTATCAGGCCAGATATAACCATACAAAACTGTAGTCCCAGCTACTCAGGAAGATGAGGTAGGAGGACTGCTTGAGCCCAGGAGTTCAAGGCTACAGTGAGCTATGTTTGCACCAATGAATAGACACTTTATTCTAGCCTAGGCAACATAGAGAGACCCCATCTCCTATAATAATTGATTAATTGTGCATCATTCAAGTAAATTGTATACCTGGAGAAAAACATATGACTATTGAATATACCATAATAGTCTACTACTGATCATAGAGTTCCTGTTTACTTGCTTCTAATCTTTTTCTTTGTTTCTTATAAAACTAAAAACATGATTCACCCATTAAAGGCAGTTCATTAAAGAACAAGTCAAAAAGTCAGAAGAATGGCATCCAAACTGTAGATGTGTTATCTACCACTCCCCGCAAACAGTTGGATTTGGTCATTAAGAATCAGCAGGACTTTTAACTTGGTGTCTGTGTGCACATGCGTGTGCACATATGTATGTGTATATGTGCATGTGTGTATGTGTATGTGTATAAACTATGACAGATAAAACCATTTTGCTTGTGTAAGAATATGTAATATAAGTTGTGCTTCTCATGAAGGAATTGCTTTTCTGTCTCCTGTGCTCAGTAGCTATCCTCAAAAAATAATCTCTTATTTGTATGGGTGCATGCTGGTTCAGTTTTACAGTTCGTATTGCCATTTATTTGTGGTACCAGAAAGGGATTGCTGAGTTCCTGGTTCTAAAGATAGTTACTTTCTTAGTGACACAAATCAATATGTAATACAGTTCACCCTTCAACAGCAAGGGTTTCAACTGCAGCGATTCACTTACATGCCGATGTTTTTCTGCCTTTGCAACCCAGAGACAGCAAGATCCACCTGTCCTCTTTCTCCTCAGCCTAATCAACCTGAAGATCTTGAAGACCTTTGTCAGGATCTACTTATGCTTTATGAAAAGTCAATATATCATTCCTGATGATTTTCTTTCTAACAGCTTCATTTCTCTAGCTTACTTTATTGCAAGAACACAGTATATAATAATGCACCACAAACAAAATAGGTGTCTATCAACTGTTTATGTTATCAGGAAGGCTCCCAGTCAATGGTGGGCTATTAGTAGCTAAGGTGAAGGAACCAAAAGTTATACTCAGATTTTCAACTGCACAGGGATCAGAGTCCCTCACCCCCACATTATTCATGGGTCAACTGTAATTATTTGTTTACTAAATATAAACAATTTATTATAAAAATGAAATAGAAGATCCATTTGTATAACAAGTCCAATTTGTTATAATGTGACTATAGAGGAAACATACAACATACTAACTTAAAAATCTTTTTTCTTATTTATGCAGAAATATTATATAGGATTTTAGGGATCATAATTAAATAAAGGAATTTTTTCAGACAATAATGTTTGAGATTATAAGTTAGCTACAACTACCTTCTTAAATAAATCTGAATTTCAAAATAAAGAAGTTAAATTTTAAAAATTAATTTACATATGTATATACATATATGCACATTTAATTTACATATATTTTTAAACTGGTCTTTTTTTATTAACACTACCTTAATCTTACATCTTACTTTTTACTTTCTTATCAAGAGTAGGACCACAAGAGAAATAAGAAATTCACTATCAGAAGTCTTACCTGGTTTGTCATTTTTAAGTATCATCTTTATATGTTCCAAAATTTGTTGTTGAATTCTACGTATACAAAAGTAATAAATAAAATTGCTATTTTAATACTGAAATAAAAAATATTTACCAAACATATTAAATTCTAAAACCATTTCAGGCAATATCAGACCTAATATCAGAATTTTAATGTCCCATACACTTCAAATTTTTAAACCTTACAAGCTTATTAAGCTTATAATTAAAGAAGAAAAAAAGTGAAGTACTCATAAATGGAGGAAGCATAGCTCAGTAAATGAACTCTAGTTAGCTGGACATCATGTAACGTGTCCTGCACTCAGAATAAGTCCTCACTCTGTAACTAATAGATATTTTGTTTTCAGACAAGTTGCTTCTCTTAGGCTCCCTGGTTTTTTCTAAAAAAGGATTTTGCTAGCTTACTTCAGTAGGTTGTTAGGAAGATGTAATAAGATTACATGTTTAAATGTTCAGGAAATAGTAAAGCAATGGAATGATTTATTCTTGAACTTTATTGCTTGGTGTGTGTTTTTCTATAAGTTCTAATATTCAATTGTTGCAGTTTTCAGAAAATGTTATTAAGTGCTAATTTTGGTTATTAGTTGTATTCTTTGTGGCTTGTAATTCAGGGCATTCTACCTAATTCATAACTAATCTGATTAAAATAGATTACCTAATTGTCTCCCATCACTGAGCTCATCAATCACACCAAAGGCAGAAAACTAATAGGTGTCAAAACCTGGGCTTGGACAACTACCACTCCTTCTCTACCTCCTCAAACTCTGAGCCAGCAGATCTGTGCTAGGACGCTGGATCTCCATGGTCCTCTCCAACAAACAGACGAGACAAAACCCTGCTTTTATTGTTTTTCAGTTCCATGAAGGAAATGCAAGTTGACATTTTGTCATTTCCAAGACATGTAGTAGCAACAAGTAACATCCCCTTATTACTCAGCTCTGTTCTCATTTCAGAGATCACCTTACATCAATAGTTTTATAGTGATAATCACAATTTCAATATTGGGTGTCTTCTGTTTTGGTTTCACTCACACTGCTTCCTTGGAGCTACTCAACAAATAGTCAAATGACCTTCCCGGGACTATGCAAAATATGGAATGCTTTCTGAATTTGTGTGCCATCCCTAGGCAGCAGCCATGCTTACCTGCTCTGTATTGATCCAATTTTTAAATATGTGCTGCTGAAACAAGTACAAAGCCCTGTTTGATACATGGATACTCATGAGTTATGGATGAGGCTTAGCTCTGTTAAATCCAACTCACTGACTTTAGATTCAGAGAATTTTATTGAATGGCTTCCTGTGAGGTAGAATTTTAAAATATATTTAAAACTCCTGGAAGAGTTGTGATTAGCCCAGGAGATTTTCATTATCATAGAGACACATTACTTGAGGGGCCAATTGCAAGTTGGTTCCCACTACTCGGTGGAAAGATAACATGGAACCTTCTGCTATCTAACCAAAGCTGCTCCACAGGATGTAAAAAAGCCTCAAGGTACAGATCTGATAGCAAAAGAGAAAGGGAACCCTAATCTCTTCCTGCAACATTATTTGAACATCCCTGACTGTTGAGAGCAATCCCAACTAATATTGGTTAAAGAACAGACAATCACGGGTCTCATAGGATAACTTACCATGAATGCCTAGGCTAAGTCTAGCTAAGATGTGGGCTCCAAATAAGGTTTTTAGTGTAGGGTGAGGATCAACTTGCTCGATATTTGTGTGGGTAAAGCTAGGAGGCCTAGCTGCCAGATCAGGGTGCTGGGAACAATGACTGAGCATAAGTACATAAATTAATAAACCCCGTAGCTTTGAACTCTATGTATGAATCAACACAAAAACTGAGGGGTCTGAATGAGTGAAGGCATCCTGGTGGCAAAGGTCAATGATTATCAGATTGCAGGACTGGTTACAATGGCAAAAATACAGGAATTGAGTCCATGGAAACAACAGAATGATCAGAATGGCCTTTTTCCCCCTACTTCTGACTTGTAAAGAAAGATTGCCTTCCTTGGGCTTAGGAAACCCCTTAGCTTCTTGGAAAATCCAAAGAAGGAAGACACAGGAGATAGCCCCAGGGGAAAATACTAGATTTTCTGCTAAATTGGACATTTCAAGACCCGATAACTAATTAGAAAAGTCAGGCCAGGCATGGTGGCTAGCACTGTGAGAGGCCGAGGCAGGTGGATTACTTGAGCTCAGGAGTTCAAGACCAGCCAGGGCAACAGAGTGAGACCTTGTTTCAAGGAAAAAAAAAAAAAAAAAAGAAAAGAAAGGAAAAGAAGTAAAAAATGTGGCTCTTTTTATCCCATGCATGGGGATTATACTTGGAATAAAATGAACAACATTGAGATCCCTAGGGATAAAGGTCTTAAAAATCCTGAAAACATCTTGCACTCTACTTCTAACTAATCTAGACTTCTGCTTGATTTCTGGCTAAAAGGTAGACTAACTCATTGCTATTTCAAACCATCTGAACAAAACTAGGAACTCTCACCTAATGTATAAGATGGAATAGTTGCAATTATTTTAAACTTCAATTCAATATTAACTGGCCTTTTAACATAAACACTTACTTTGTCAAACGGCAAGAAATAGCATAATCTTCTGCATCTTGTCCACACATGTCTTGAGTAAAGACATTAATATTTTGCTTAAGAAGGATGTTGACAATACCCGGTGAGTCATGGTGCACAGCAAGCATGAGGGCTGTTCTAAAATAACAAAGAAATCACTCCACTCAAGAACTTTAATAAAGACTTTTTTAAACAGCTAGTTTGATATACTTTACCAATTTAATATCCACCTGTCAATGTAGACATAATAATATTTTGCATGTACTAGCTTGGGTCTATAAGCATCTAGGGTGCTCAGGTGTTCATCTTTATAAATTGTCACCAAGGCTAAAAGAAAAGGACAACAAGGAAGGCTCTTGTCCCACTGGGGTATGACATAATACAAGTTGCTAACTCATAGTCCTTTGATAGCCAAGAAACTGTGCTGAGGTCACTTATCTAAAGTAGGTAAAGATTTAGATGAAGATTTCCCCATTGCTTTCCTAGTCTGATATACTGTAATTTATATCAGCTAGGGGTCAGATAAGAGCTATCTGCAGACTGAAAACAACAACAACAATGATGATGATGACAATACTAGTAGTCATAAACTAAAAGTCCACACTTTAAAAATAAATAAAACTGGCCAGGTGCAGGGGCTCATGCCTGTAATCCCAGCACTTTGAGGAGCCAAGGAGAGCAGATCACAAGGTCAAGAGATTGAGACCATCCTGGCCAACATGGTGAAATCCCATCTCTACTAAAAATACAAAAATTAGCTGGGCATGGTGGTGCGTGCCTGTAGTCCCAGCTACTTGGAAGGCTGAGGCAGGAGAATCTCTTGAGCCTGAGAGGTGGAGGTTGCAGTGAGCCAAGATCACACCACTGTACTCCAGCCTGGCAACAGAGCCAGACTGCATCTCAAAAAAAACTTAATAAAGCTAATACAAAACCCTTTAGCTAATAAAAGATTACAGTACCAAAAACATCCAGTTATAAATAACAAACACTCTGTATTATAGGAGAAGATGAATCCTACTATATACTGTTCTTTATGTTACTCAGTCCAAATATTTGCTGATCTATCTGATTATTCATGGTGATATTTTTCACTATATGCCAATAATTACATTAATCTTCTTATTAATATTTCTGACTTGAGTGACTGTTACCACTCTAGAATACTCAGGTTTTATTTAAAAAGAACTACTGTACCATCTCAGGCTATCAATGGCATGTGTACTTGCTTTGTTTTTCAATAAAAATTCCACCATTTTCTCTTTCTTGCAAATTATAGCGAATAAAAGTGGGGTATTATTGTCCTATAAAACAGCAGAAAAAATTAATAATTCACAAAATTACATATTTCTCAACTGAACTGAAAATCTTCTCTAAGGTGCTTTGAACTTCAACATACAATATAGAAAGGAAGTAAATGAAAAGCAGTCCCTTCCTTCTCACTCCTCTGTGCTTTCTGATGTGCTGCTTTTTGCCTTGCAAACAACCCTCCTCTGTCTCCCCGGATTAACTGTGGTCATTGCCAAAACTCACCTTAAACATTTACCAGTCCCAAGAATCCTTGCTTTGATCACAGCACTTAGCATGGTACATTGTAATCATTTCACTGTGTCCCACTGAAACCAAGAGCTTCTTGAGGCAAGGGCTGTATCTTTTGTCTCTATAGCCCCAAAACCCTAAGACACAGTAGGAAACATTTTAAGTTTTTTACATAAATTAATGATCTAAATTATTCTCACTAAAGCAGTGTTCCTTAAACTATATTCCAAAGAATATTTGCCTTACCAGAAGTATTATACCCCAAGAGAAAGACTCCATGACCATCTGCATTTGAGAAGTATTGTAAAACTGTATGTTATGTCCAATAATCAAGGAATCTCTTGAATTTTACCTACTCCCCATTTGACAATACTATTTGTGGCAAACATTAACATTTGAGGAATTAAGAGTTTTAGGGGTACAGTTGCCAGAGCTTCCCAATGCAGGTGGAAGTTTTTTCTGGGTGGTACAGACTTGCTTGATTCACTTCTATCAATGGTGTCAGGATCCCAGATGCGAATGTCAGGCACTCCTGCTCCAAATGGGTCACTATGGAAATGAGCTTTGAATTAAGAGAGATTGGCTTCAAATGCACTTATTTTCCTTATTATTAAATAGTCCATGGGTTTTTTCCCTAATACAAGAGAATAGATTTTTATCTTTACTGTTCAAAAGCTCAGTATGTTCTGTGTAAGAGAAATAGGTTTAAAAAACTTAAGAACAAATATTTAAAAAACCAAAGCTCAGTAAGAAATACTATTCTCAATTATAATGGTAATCCCGGGACCCCAGGGCAGCTCTACGTTTTAAATCCATTTTTATTGGCTTCCACTTAAAGGGCTACTTAAAATTATTTTTTATTTTAGACAAAATATAAATCCAAAATAAAAACATAATGGCTTATCAAAAAAATTCTCATACTGATCCATATGAATTATTTCTGGCATAATAAAAGCCAGTAAGTCACTTGCATTTCTAAGGAAGAGCACTGAGGAGAAAGATGTAATGTCTGCAATATTCAGAAATTATCCGACTATAACCAGGAATAACCTAAAAAGGCTTCCAGGCATTCTTATGGGCAGAGAATTATTTGTGGTGTATACATAAAGAAAAGAGTTTCAAAAACTTCTAAATTCTAAAATTCAACTCCATAACTGAGGGATTTATATACTCTATAGACTATATATTATAACAAATATGTGCTGACTTAAAAACCTTGAAATCTTTATCAAAATATACTATAACATAGGAGTTTTAAACTCAAATACTTACAAGGACAAAGGAAGGTTGCCTGAGTAAAGGAAGTACTAAGGTGGGCACAGTAGCAAACTGGAGAATACATGCCTTCTATAAAGGGGCAACCTCTGCACAGCAGACAAAACAGTGATAGAAACTCAGGGGACACCAGATTTGATTTTTTAAAATAAGCCTGAAGTCCAGATTTCTACACCAGTCTTCTAAATTTTACATGTTGATTCAACTTATAGAGGAAAACAAACAAATCTGTGTACCACATTAGAATATAGCCCTTGTGTTTTTATATTCGCTATTAATGTGTTACTAAATGGTTGTGTATAATCCAAGTATTTGCATGTAAAATATTTTCTTTCTCTAGTATCATATGTTTTACCAAAAAGTCAGGCTCTCATATATAATAAAAATTGCTTAAAAAGACTCATAATACCTGCTTCAAGAATTTTTCCAACACTTATTCATTTAAAATATATTTGTATATAATTTTCCCAGATTGTTAACCAAATAGATAATTGGTTCATAGGACTGCTAAAACTAAATTATTAAAAGAATTCATATCTGTATTTTTATTAACTCCATGGACTTCAGTGTTTAAAACTGACATTTTGGGTATGCTAAAGCTCTATAAACTTAACAAACGTACTGAGCCAGTTCATAATACAACTTCAACTAAAAAAAATAGTTTAGGATTTGCTACTATTCTAATTGAGAAAGCCCAACTTGTAATGAACATTTGTTGACACGTAATTACATGCATGGTGACAAAGGGACATCAAATCATGAAAGGGTCAGCCTCTACTTGTTGAAAGATTACGCATAAGCAAATTTCTAAAAACTCTGAATGTCAGTGAATGATTAATGGTGGGAAGGAAAAGTGTTATTCTGTAAGCTGAGAGATATTGCCAGTAATATTTCCGTTCACTTTCCAGTCACAAATGTAGAGAAAGACAGATAAGTCAGGCTAATTTACTGAAAAGGAGAACTTTGAAGGAAGTAGCACCTATCAAATGCCAATTCTTCTAGAGATTTCTTACGTTTTTGAGATACAGAAATTTATATGTTGCACTTATCTGTTCTGGGGTTCTTAATCAGGAGTGTATCCTAAACTTGAGGGTTTGTGTGTGTGTGTGTGTGCTGTTATTGTTGTTAGAGGCAAGAGTCTCACTATGTTGCTCAAGCTGAACTTAAACTCAGGCTCAAGCTGGGACTACAGGAACATGTCACTGTGCCCAGCTTCAAGAAAATGTTTTTTAAAATGTTCAGGCCTTATTAGGTCTATTACATCAAAATCCTCAGGGGAAAGCCTACAATTGTAGATTTTTAACAAAATGTCCTCAGGTCGCTGTAATGCACAATTCTGAGAATTAGTGCAGCAATCACTTCAGTCTCATCTCTCACCCGCATGGCTAGTTCCCTTTATCAGTTGGACATGTGGCCAAAAAGAGAAAAGAGTAAGAGATAGTGTCATTTATTAAAGCTCCAGTTAAGTTTCCTGGGTATGGGTAGAACACAAACAAGTAAACTCAAAATCCCACTTGATTTTGCTATTTACAAGCTCCTTATCTCCCACCTTCCCACCAAGACATTCTAGGTTTGAGAGGAGTCTTTAGACTCTTATCTAAGTGGCTGTTTCTGCCAGGATGGGCAATAAGTCAGTTAATAATTTGTTCCACCTTCTGCTGAAGTGTTTCTCACTTCACCACCACATATTCACTGCCAACCTGGTTTCCTCAAAGTCTTCCTAAAATTCATCTCTAGGCAAGTTTCAACTCACTCTCATTTTCAAACCAAAAATTATTAGACCCAAAGCTAAGGAGCACCTTGTCTCAACACATAAACTGGAAGAACAGCAAACTAAGAGAAAAAAAAAAACTCTTCATAGCATTTTCCCTCATTACCTAATTTCCAAGTGACCTGCATATTTCTGATTGCTCCCCTTTTCCCTTCCCATTTTCCCCTGTTAAGCCCTGTGCCACTGAGAGATGATACATCAGTTTTTCAGAAAATTATCAGCAGCAGCAACATGTCCACTTATTGTAAGTTGCTTTAGTTTCGTTTGAGTTTTAAGATAAAGCCTATTTCCAGGGCATAATTTCTTTCCTGTGTTGTTTTATGCTAATTAGGGGGAAAAAAGGAAAGAACCCTGCACAGAAAAAAAGTTGAAAAGGTTTTACCTTTAACAAATTCACAAATATTTTCCAAAGTGCGTTTTATAAAGCTGTACCCTTTAATGCTCCTTTAAAGGTATCAATATTTAAAATAAAATCTTAGACAATTATTTCAAAATAATTTGCATTTGCATTCAGGGAATGGTTGAGCTTCCAAACATAAAAAATTGACCCTTACCTATGTCAATGTTAAAACAAATATTTTGGAAAGAAAGTTGATTGATCTATACCTTGTCCAGTGCTTCAATATTTGCACCATGGAAAAGCAGTTTTTCTGCCAGTGAGGTGCTCTCACTATACACAGCATAATGGAGAGCAGTGTTGCCGTAGATATCCTTAAGGTTTGGATTGGTGCCATGTTCCTGCAGAATAATGGCACAAGACTCCTCCTGGCAATGGACAGCCTTTCCGTATTAGACCAAGAAACAGATTGTAAATTCCAAGAATTCAAAATACACATTCCACAGGTTTCACCAACTAGTTATATTTAATTGAGATCAATTTATTTTAATTCTATATATGCAAATCAAATCCATGTCATGCTAAAAGAGTTGGCTCTAATATACCTGTATCAAAGGCGTTCTGTTTTCTTTGTCACAGATATCAATCTGGCATTTTCTGCTAACCAGGAGAGTGACCACTTTCACATGGCCACTGGCACAGGCCAAATGTAGAGCAGTTCTACAAGAGTAAGAGAACTTTTTAGGAAACTGTAGTGCGACATCTCAAAACCCACAATCATTCATATAACTGTAAAAAATGAATAGCATGTTTTTCCTCTGCCTTCAAAACAAATACTTAATTTTTTTGAAGAAAGTACAATACTTACTAGCTCTTATTGCTCACTGCCTTAATGAAAACAGCAGCCTATCTGAATAGAAATAGCTCAGTCTTTGGGTTCAGTTCAACTAGGGCTTGAGTCCTACTTTAAACCCTGTCACTTACCAACTATTGCTTAGCCTTTCTGTGCCTCAACTTCCTCATTAATAAAGATGACAATAGTAGCTGTCTCATAGGACACCATCGTGATGCTTAAATGACAAGCTATGTATTTAGAATAGTTCTACAACAACTCAATAATTGTAAGATTTTTGTTTTTGAGACTAAGTCTCACTCTTTTGCCCAGGCTGGAGTGCAATGATGTAACTATAGCTCACTGCAGCCTGGAACTCCTGGGCTCAAGCAATCTTCCATCCCCAGCCACCTGAGTAGCTGGGACCACAGATGTGCACCAGCATGCCCAGTTATTTATTTAAAAATTTTTGAAGAGTAAGAATCTCACTTTGTTGCCCAGGATGGTCTCAAACTCCTGACATCCAGCAATCCTCTCACCTCAGCCTCCCAAAGTTCTGGGATTACAGGTGTGAGCCACTGCACCCAGCCAGATATTATAAATGTTACTATTACTACTACTTAACAAAAACATTTTAATTAGGTAAAAGACACAATTATACCTACTTTGCAGGATGGCTTAAAGAGTAGGTCACATTTTAATACTTCTGACATTGGAATGCCACTTATATTATTATAACTATAATTGGTAGCATTTTAAAAATTATCTTATTGATATATAAAATAGCGGGGCATCACACAATCCATGAGACCTTACATTAAGTAGAACATGGTATACTCAGCAGGTCTAGGGCAGTTCTAGGCATATAACTGGCATGTAAATACATTTTAGTTCTTAAAGGTACTATGGGGATAGAGCACTGAAATAACAATAATGCATTTTTTAAACAAATTAATTCCTTGATTTTCAAACAAACTGAAGCCAAAGGAAACTCATGATTCAAATGAATACATATGGCTCATTTTATTCAATATTTATACTTACAGAATATATGCAAATAAGACTTTCCAATGATTAATATTAGTATTTAAGACTGATAAACTTTTGAATGGGCAGTTAAAGGTTATCTTCTACTATTTTCTAACTTCAGAAATGCTTTTGTTTGAAAGGTGGGAGATAAAGTTTCAAGGAGATTAAGTCCCAATATTCCTATTTTAAATCTCTCAGTTTGTGCAGGCAGGGCAGGTAAACATGAAGTTTTTAAGGATAGAAGCGTCCTGAGAGATAGTAGAATATGTCTGCTACATAACAGGTACTCAGGTTATGTTTGATGAATAAATGGAATGAACGAATGGATAAATACAGTTGGGGAGTTCAATATTTTTAAATAACTCCTATAAAGCAATATTTTTGCAATAGTAATTATTTATATGTTATTTTTATTTTTAAAGAATACAATTAAAATGAAATGATTAATCTATCACTGTTTGCATAAATTGAATGAATATATAAGAAAAACATATGTACATAATAAAATATATAGATAATAAAATCTGGAAACAGATAAAAACATTCCCTTTTTACTTCTGAAGAGGCTAAAAGTTCAAAGAAGATAACAATACACACAATAATGATAAAAAATAGAAAGTGAGAAATTATTTTTAATAATGTAAGATTCATATTCCTCTCTTCCCAAGGATTATTCTTTTATTAATAAACTTTACTAGAAGTTTTGTACATGCTCACTGCAGCAATCACAGATAAGAAAAAGGAAAAGAACTTTACTTAAAATACAAATGCTCAGAAATTACAAATTTTATATTTTGTACATATTTTTTGCTAAAACAAGACCATAATATGTTTGTGTGTATGTATAATTTAACTGATTTTTTTCCTCGCTAGCTATAACAAAATACATCTTCGCACATCAATGTACTTCTGTATCTATTGCCACCTTCAATGGTCACATATTATTCCATCCTACAGATGCAACTGAAATTTATTTATAGGATCCATTCTATGGGTTCTTTTTAAAATAAGTGCTGTGAAAAATAAAGTGCATGTATCTTTATTTCCTAAGGGTGTTTTAGTATAATGGAATTGATGGGTAAAGGGCATACATATTTTTTAAATGTAGTACTTACCACCAAATTATCTATTTGAAAAGTAATCAGCAACTTAAACTTTAAACAGGAGTATAAAACATCCTCGCAAATATTGTGGATAGAAAACTGTTTCATTCCTCTTTTAATTTAAATTCTTATACCAGAAATGTGAAGGACTTTTTGCTATGTACACAAATAACTTGCAGATCTGGAAAAAAGTACTTTGCCCAATTTTAGAGTTTTTGATGATTTGATTTGAAAGAATTCCCTGTAAAATGAAAATGTACTTTTCATCTAATGTGTATATATACATACAACTTTTCATCTAATGTGTATATATAACTGATATATATGTAAGAGATTATATCTGTAATAATATATATGGTATATGTATCAGCAATATATATATCATATGATATATAATAAACAATATAGGCTGGGCACGGTAGCTCATGCCTGTAATCCAAGCACTTCGGGAAGCCAAGGCAGGCAGATCACTTGAGCTCAGGAGTTCAAGACCAGCCTGGCCAACATGGTGAAATCCCTCTCTACTAAAAATAGAAAAATTAGCCAGGCATGCAGGCACCTGCCTGTAACCCCAGCTACTTGGGAGGCTGTGCGAGGAGAATTGCTTGAACCCGAGAGGCAGCGGTTGCAGTGAGCCAAGATTGTGCCATTGGACACCAGCCTGGGCAAAGAAGTGAGACTCTGACTCAAAAAAAAAAAAAAAAAGAAAAAGAATATAATGAATTCCCTCTAAAATGAAAACACACTTTTCATCTGAATATATATATATAATATAGTTAATATTTTTCAAGTAAGCTCTCTTTTGTTATTTTTTTCTGAAACACAGGCAGTTTTAATTTTTAGTTTGCTAAATCAACCTTCAGAATGTCTGCTTATGAGGTCATTCTTAGGAAGGCTTTTGTCAACATAAAGTGTACCTGTAAAATAAGCGTTTGTGTTTTCTTCCGGTACTTTACTCATTTTCATATGTAAAAATTTCAATCTGTATTCCTTCAGGAACTCATGTTTGTGACATAAAATTTCATTAGTTTTCTTCAAACAGCAGACATTTTTTCGTTAATAATTCATCCTTTCGTACTCATTAATCCTTACGTATATCTTACATAATTTCAGTGTTTCTGGGTTGCCTATTCTGTTCTATGCGTTTGTCTTTTCAGCTGTTAGTCAACAATTAATTGTAGAAATTAATAGCACATTTTGCTATCTAGAGGAGCAAGTGTTTTTTCACTCCATTATGAAATTTTTTTAAATGTCATCACAGTGGTGAAAGACAGCAGGTGTCGTACAAAAATGTTAAAACCTTGATATTTTCATTCGGTCTATGTAAAATTGATAAACACAGAAAGAGCTCACATTTTGGGGAAAATGTGCCTTCCCATTCAAGAACACAGAACCCACCTCCCACTTCCAAGTTTCTCTCTAAGAACCTTCAGTAAAGAACCTACCTACACAGGGGGATACGGATGTAAAACGGACAGTTTTATCTGAGAACTTTTCGCCTACTGAAAATAACTCACGGTATTTTTGAGAGGGGAATGAGTTCTCTCATTAGGCACCTCCTATAATGTATATAAACCATGTTTTAAACGTGTACGTTAAAATTAACAACACTATATGCTTAACTTTGTGAGTTAAATCACTCAAATTCTCCACCAACTGCTCCAGCCAGGGAATTATGAGGGATGGAAAACAGCTGAGGGTCCGTTTGGCTCCGCCGCTCAGAGGGTGCCCGGCGACCTCCAAGGCCCCCGTCCCAGGGGCTGCCGGAAAGCCGGACCTGGGGACCCCCTGCCACCCCGGGCTGAGCCCCCGCTACCTGTGCTGCTTGTCCAGGGCGTCCAGGTCTCCGCTCCTGCGCGCCAGACAGCGCTCCACCTCCGTGGCGTCGCCCTTGACAGCTGCCTTGTGGATCTTCTGCAGTTCCGAGTACCGGATTCGGTACCCGGAACCCGTGTAGACGTGGTCTATGGTGCCCAGGACCGTCTGGCCCCTGTGGCTTCTGAAGCCGAACAACTTCATGGTGGTGACTTCTCAGACTCCCAACCACCTGCTCTTGAGAGGAGGCAGCTCCCTGTCACCTTTTCACCTCCCCCCCCGCCCCCGCCGACCCAGCCCCAAATCCCCTATCCAACCCCAAATCCCCTATCCAACCCCAAATCCGCCATCCAACCCCCAATCGGCGATCCCAAATCTATTATCTAATCCAAAATCCGCGATCCAGCCCGGTCCACCACAGCCTTCAGCAGCGACACTCGCAGCCTCCGACCTCTCAGACCGAGTGAGCCTCGCAAAGCCGTTGGGCGCGCGCCTGCACCGCGGTGGCCGCCCGGCTCCCGGAAGTCGCTCGGAGGCGGCACGCGCTGGCAGGTGGGGCTGCAGCTGCGAGAGGGGGCGGGCCTGGGAACCACCGCGGGTATGCGGACCTTGCCATTCTCAGGATTCCTGCGGAAACGCTGTGCGCTGGCTGCGCTCCAGGAGCAGGAGCAGGAGGAGGTCGCCCTCTAGAGTCTGGAGTCTGGGGAGAGGAGGAAGGCTCCTTCTTTGTAGGCCACTGGTGTTGCTGAAACCTCTGCCGCCACCTGCTGGGCACCCCCTGATAGCGCCCCTAACCCGCCGCCAGCTGTTGGACCCGGGATAGCGCCCCTAACACCCTCCCCTCGCCGCTGCAGTGTAGAAACCCAATAGCGCCCCCAACCCGTCCCCGCCTCAGACGTTGCAGCACCAGATAACTCCCCCAACCTGCCCCCTGCCGTGGGCCATGCAGCCACGGATTGGACCCCCAACCAACTCCCTCGCCGCTGGCAGTGACGCCCCAGAAAGCGCTGCAACCTGATCCCCGCCGTGAATAGTGTAGCCACGGATCCTTAAGGCCCCCAACTCGCTCCCCACGATGGGCAGTGCCCTCCCAGATAGCGGATAGCACCCTCAACCATCCCCCAGCCGCGGGGTATGATGCCCTGGATAGCGCACCCAACCCGCACCCCCCCCCCCGTGGACAGCTTAGCCCCCGACAGCTCCCCTAACCCGTATGCCACTACCGAGAATATGGTCCCGATAGCGCATCAAACCTGACCCCCGCCACAGGCAGTGCAGCAGCTGATAGCTCCCCTAACTCGCTCCCACTGACCACAGTACAGCCCCCTAATGATGCCCACAACCCACCACACCTCCCCACCCGCCACCAGTGGGGTATCGCCCCCAAACTGCCCCTTGCCGCTAGCAGTGTAGCCCCCAATAGCGCACCCAACGCCCCCCTCTATCATGAGCAGTCTGGCCCGCGATTGCACCTGAAACCACCCCCTCCAATCACCTCCCTGTACCCCCCTTTCCCGCGCCCCCCCCCACCTGCAGTGTACCACCTGATACTGCCCCTAACCTATCCCCTGCGGGGGGCATTGCAGCCCCAGATAGCGCCCCCAACAAGTCCCCCGCCACAGGCAGTGCAGCCCCCAAACCACCCCCCACCCCACTATGGGCAATGAAGCCAGACCAGTCAGCACCCCGAACAGTCCCTCCACCCCGGCACCGCCGGCAGTGTAACCACAGTAGCGGCCCTAACCCGTCCCCTGTGGCGGGCAGTGTAGCACCCAATACGGCCCCCAACCAGCCCTACTGCTGCTGGCAATACAGCCCAGGATAGTGCCCCCAACCCGCCCCCCGCTGCTGCGGGCAGCGCAGCCCGGCATAGCACACCTAAAGTAGTGACGCCCGGAATAACACCCCTACCGGCCCCCGGCCGCGGGCAGTATAGCCCCGGATAGCGCACCTACCCAATCGCCTTTCTACGCTCTGGCCGGCTGCAGTGTCCGCTGCTGCCACCCACAGCAGCGAGGCGAGCCAGCGAGGCCAGCCGCAGTCCCACAGACTCTAGCCTCCAGCCTGTGGTAAGTGCCTCCTCTTTCCCTTCCTGTATCCAGGCAAGGAGCAGCTCCCGCTGCCAGCCGCCTGTCTCCATCACCGCCACACACTATGCAGAGGCAAGCCCTGGTGCCACAGGATCCAGCCTCCAGCCCCCAGCGTGTGGCGGGGGACACCGCTTTCGCCTTCTTTAAGGTGGGAACGGAGGGGTTGGGAACGCTGAGGCACAACAGCCTGCAATGGCGCAATTCCCCCTTAGCATGTTTTATATACTGAGGTTATGCAAGCCAGGTTCCTGGACTTCATGTTCTGATTGGATGAGAAAACCGCTAGGCCTGCTAGTTGGGGGCACTATCCCAGACTGTATTGCCGGCAGCAGTGAGGTGGGTTAAGGGTGCTATCCAGGGCTGCACTGCTCGGGGGTGTGGGTGGGGGGGGTTCGGGTTGAGGGCGCTATGGGGTGCTGCAATGCCCACGGTGCAGGGAGAGGGGGCAGTTTGGGTGTGTTGGGTGCGCTATGGGGGGGGGGGGCTACACTGCTGGTGGCAGGGGGCAGGGTTGGTTGGGGACCGTATCAGGGGCTGCACTGATTGCTTTAGCTAGGATTTCCAGTACTATGTTAAGTAACAGTGGTGACAGTGGGCATCCTTATCATGTGCCAGATCTTAGAGGAAAAGCTTTCCATTTTCCCCCATTCCATATGATTCTAGCTGTGAGTCTCTCTCATGTGGTTTTTATTATGTTGCGGTATGTTTCTTCTGTACCTGGTTTTTTGAGGATTTATAACATGAAGGAATGCTGAATTTCATCAAATGCTTTTTCAGTTTCAGTTGACATAATCATACTGTTTTGTCGTTTATTTGGTTGATATGATGTATCACATTGAGTGCTGAATGACCCTTGCATCCCAGGGATACATCCCACTTGATCCTGATGAATTATCTTTTTAATGTATTGCTGAATTTGATTTGCTGGTATTTTGTTGAGGATGTTTGCATCAATATTAGAGATACTGGCCTGTAGTTTCCTTCTCTGACGTCTTTGTCTGATTTTGGTATGAGGGTAATAATGGCCCCACAGAATAAGTTCGGAAGTATTCCCTGCTGTTTTTCAAAATAGTTTGAGTAGGATTGGTACTAGGTCTGTAAATGTGTGGTGTGAAGCCATCAGCAGTGAAGCCATCAGTTCCTGGGCTTTTCTTTACTGGGAGACTTTTTCTGATGGTTTCGATCTCATTACTTGTTACCAATCTGTTCTGGTCTTGGATGTTTTCACTGTTCAAACTAGGTAGGTTGTATGCGTCTAGGATTTCTACTAGGCTTTCCAATTTATTGGCATATAATAGCCAGTTAAGATCCTTTGAATTTCTGAAGTATCAGTTGTAATGTCTCCTATTTTATTTTTTGATTTTATTTATTTGAATCTTCTCTCTTTCTTCTTAGTCAGCCTGGCTAAAAGTTTGTCAGTTTTGTGTAGCTTTCCAGAAAACCAACTTTTTGTTTAATATTGTGCATTTTTTTAACTTCAATTTTATTTCTGCTACGATCTTTATTATTTCTTTTCTTATTTTGGGTTTAGTTTGTTCTTACTTTACTAGTCCTTTAAGATGTATTGTTTATTTGAAGTTTTTCTTCTCTTTGGATGGTAGGCACTTATAGCTATGAAACTCTGCCTTTGTACTGTTTTTGGCATATTATAAGTTTTGGTATATTGTGTCTTCATTACCATTTGTTTCATGAAATTTTTCAAATTCCATCTTAGTATCTTCATTGACCCACTAGTCATTCATTCAGGAGCGTATTATTTAACTTCCATGTGACTGTATGGTTTCCAAAATTATTCTTCTTATTGATACCTAGTTTTATTCTTTTGTAGTCAAAGAAGATGGCCATGGAGACAGCAGCGTGGTCAGAGTGGTAGCAGGCAGCCATCAGCAAGAGCTGCTCCGTGCCCGGCTGCTGGAGGCTAGAGCCTGTGGCCCAGTGGCTTGCCTCACTGTGGTTGGTGGTGGTGGTGACAGAGACTGCAGCATGACCAGAGTGATAGGATAGGGGCCATCAGGGCTGCACTTTTCACAGTGTGGGGTGGGTTGGGGGCGCTATCTAGGGTGTCGCTGCCTGCACTGGGGGTACTGGTTGGTAGCATTCTATGGGGCTGCACTGTCCATAGTGGGCGGTGTGTTATGGGTGCTCTCTGGGACTGCAATGCCCATAGAGGAGGACAGGTTAGGGCACTATCAGGTATACGCTGCTGGTGACGTTGGGGGTGGGGGTGGAGGTGGGGGGCACTATTGAGGGCAGGACTAGCCATGGAGGGGGGCAAGTTGGGTACTGTCAGGGGCTGCACTGCTGGCGACGGTCAGCAGAGTTGGCAGCGACAGTGGTGGCATCCAAGGAAGGAGCGGTTCTCCTCTCCCTGGACTCCACACTCCAGAGGGCAACCTACTCTTGCTCATACTGGAGCGCGGCAGACGCAGTGTTTCTGTGGAAATCCTGAGCATGGCAGAGCCCCTACACCCACTGTGGTTCCTGGGCCCATGCACTCTGGGTCTGTGCCACAGAGACTGCCTGGCACCCCCCAGTATGGAGTAGCAGACACCACTGGGGACAGGTCCCTGTACATGGAGGCATCCGGAACAGGAAGTGGCACCTGGGTGCAGAGGGTTGGCTGGGTCTGAGTTTCTGCTGCTCCTGCTCCCCAAGGAGTGCAGCCCGAGTGGGCCCAGCAGTTCCTGTGGAGTGGGGAGCCAGGCACTATGGTGTCTCCAGCACCCACCCCAGGCCCCAGTTTCTGGCCAGCTTGGGCCAAAAGGAGAGTCTGGACTTTGAAGGGTGGGTGTGAGTGCCTTCACTGAAACTGGCCCCTGCCACCCAGTGGCTGGCATGACAAAGTGAGGCTCTGACGCTACCACCCCTTGCATCTTCCTCTAGGATTTTCTGGCTTTGCCCTCCCAGCTGCTCTGTGCCAGGAGGAGGAGGAGACACCTGGAGCCTGCAACACCACAGCTCGCTTCTCTGTGGGCTGGTGGTGGCAATGCAGACTGCAGCATGCTGGAGCAGTAGGAGGGCAGGCGGCTGTGGCCAGGGTGGGGGCAGGCCTACAGCGGTGGCCAGGTTGCGGCAGTGGCCAGGTGGTAGGAGCCTTGTAGGGAGGGCCGATGCATTCACAATGGGCCTGGCTATGCCCTGCCTGTGCTATGGACCTGGCCCTGTACTGCCCTTCCCTGCCCTGGACCTGCCCTACCATTACCTGGACTGTCTCAGCCCCGCCCTGCTCTGGTCCCACCCTGGCCCTGTCTTGGCCCTGTGCTGCCCTGTCCCTGCTCTGGTCCCACCCTGGCCCTGTCTTGGCCCTGTGCTACCCTGTCCCTGCTCTGGTCCTGCCCTTGCACTGGCCCTTCCCTGGCTCAGGCCCTGGCTCCACCTCTGCCCTGGACCTTCCCTGAATCTGCGCTGACCCAGCTTTGGTGGCTCTGGCCCTGCCCCCTGTCCTGATCCTGGCCCTGCCATGGCACTGGCCCTGCCAATGGTCATGGTCCTGGTCCTGTTCTGGCCCTGACCTGGCCTTGGACATGTCCTGGCCCTGATTTGTCCCGGCCCTGCCTTGGCCTGTCCCTGACCTGGCCCCACCATGGCCCTGCCTGTTCTGCCCTCTCCTGGCACTGACCTTGCCCTGTCATGGCCCAGCGGTGCCATTGCCCTGCCTTACACTGCCCTGGTTGTGCCCTGGCCCTGCCTGATGCTGGCCGCTCCCTGGACCTGCCCTGACCTTGCCGTGGCTTTTGCCCTGCCCTCACTATGGCCTAGCTCTGGCCCTGTCCTGGCCCAGCCTCCTGGCCCTGACCCTGGTCCTGCCATATCCCTGGCTCTGCCCTTTTCCAGGTCCTGCCCTTGTCTGTGCCCTGGCCCTGGCCTGGAACCTGATCCTGCCAAGGACCTGCCCTGACTCTGCCATGGCCCTGGCCCTGCTCTGCCTTGCTTCTGGCCCTGACCCAGACCCTTTCCTGGTTCTGTCCTGGCCCTGGCCTTTCCCAGGCCCTGAGCTGGCAGTAGTCTGCCCTGGTCTTGCCACCACCTTGCCCTGCCGTGCTCTGGCTGTGTCATCACCCTGCCCTGGCCCTGCCCTCACCCTACTCTGGCTTTGACCCTGCCCTGGCCCTACCTTGGCTCTCACCCTAGTCTTAGCTAGGGCCTGCTCTGGACCTGGCCCTAGCCCAGACCTGGCCCTGACCCTGGCCCTGGTCTTTGTCCTGCCATATCCCTGGCCCTGGCCCTGCCCTGGCCCTGAAGTGACTTGACCCTATTTTGGCCTGTCCCTGCTCTGCCCCTACCATTGCCTTGTCCTGTTCTGCCTTGTCCTGGCACTGACCCGGCCATGCCATTGCCCTGCCTTACCCTGCCTTGGCCGTGCCCTGGCTCGGTTCTGGCCCTGGCCCTGGCCCCGCCCTGGACATGCCCTGACACTGCCTCAGCTTTGGCACCAGCCTGGCTCTGCCTTGGCATTGGCCCTGCTCTCTCTATGGACCGGCTCTGGTCCTGTCCTGCACTGGCCATACCATGCCTTGCCCTGACTCAGCCCTGACTCAGCCCTGGCTCAGCTCTGGCCTTGGTGTTGCCCCTGGTCCTGCCGTGTTTCTTGCCCTGTCCCTACCCTGTCCCTGGCCCTGACCCTTACCCTGGTCTGGCCCTGCTCGTGCCCTAACACAGACCCTGGACCTGTCCTGGCCCTGGCCCTTCCTGGCTTGAGAACTTACCCTGGTTCTGCCCTGGCCCTGACCCTGTCCTGACCCTGAAATACTGGCCCTACCCTGGCCTTGCACTGCTCTGGTCCTTGCCCTGACTCTGGCCCTGTCACTATCCTAGCCCCAGCCCTGTTGCTGGTCTTACCATGGCCCAGACCCTGCCTTGGCCCTACCCTGACCCTGTCCTGGACCCCAGCTGTGCCAAGAACCTGAACTGTCCTTGCCCTTCTTTTGCTCCTGCCCTGAACCTGGTCCTGCCCAGGCCATGGCCATGGCCCTGTCTCTGCCCTGGTCTTGGCACTGGCCTGGCCCTGCCTTGGCCCTATGCTTTCCTGGACCTGTCCTGCCTGCCCTGGCCCTGCCTTGGCCCTAGCCTGGCTTTGACCCTGCCCTGGCCCTACCTTGGCCTTCACCCTAGCCTTGCCTGAGCCCTGTCTTGTACCTGGCTATAGCACAGACCTGGCTGTGGCCCTGGCCCTGCCATGGCCCTGTCCCAGACCCTGGCCCTGCCAGGTACCTGTCCTGGCCCTGCTCTGGGCCTAGCTTTGTCTCTGGTTTTTAGATGACCCTGACCCTGCCCCCTACCCTTGCCCTTTCCCTGGCACTGGCCTTGGACATGTCCATGGTCCTAACCCTGGCCCTGCCCTGGAGCTGCCACTGTCTTGGCTCTGCCCTGGCCCTGGCATGGACCTTGGCCCTGGCCTTCGCTGCTTAAGGCCATACCTGGCCTAGCCCTGGGCCTGACCCTGTCCTGGCCCTGATTTGCCCTGGCCCTACCCTGGCATGCTATTCTGGCCCTAGCCCTTACCCTGTCCCTGTCCCTGTCCTCGCCCTAGTCCTGTTGCTGGTCCTGCCATGGCCCTGGTCATGACATTGCCCTTTCCTGGTCCTGGCCTGGCCCTGCCCCGGCCCTGCCCTGTCCCTGGTCTGAACTCTGGCCCTACAATGGACCTGCCTTGTCTCTGCCCAGACCCTGGCTCTGGCCCTACCTCTGCCCTGGCCATACCCTTGCCCTGGTCCTTGTCCCGTCCCAGCCGCGTCCCTGGCCCTGCCCTGCCTGTGCCCTGTTCTATCCTGGGCTGGCCCTGCCATGGCCTGGTCTTGCTATTGCCCTGCCCTAGCCTGCCCTGCTTGTGCCGTAGATCTGCCCCGGCCTTTGCCCCTGTCTTCGTTCTAGCCCTGACTCAGCCCTGGACCTTCCCTGACCTTGCCTCAGCCCTGGCACTACCCTGGCCTTGCCTTGGCATTTGCCCTACCCTCTCTATGGCCTGGCTGTGGTACTGCCCTGCTCTGCTCTTGTTCTGTCCTGGCACAGCCCTGGCCCTGGCCCTGCCCCTGGTCCTGCCATATCCCTGGCCCTGGTCCTGCCCTCATGCAGGCCTGCTCCTGCCCCTGCCCTGGCTTTGGCCTTGGCCCTGTGCTATCTTAGTCCTGCCCTGGCCCTGACCTCGCCCTGGCCCTACCCTCACCCTACCCTGGCCCTGCATTTGGCCTGCCCTGGCCCTGGTTCTGCCCTGGCCCTCCCCTTGCCCTGGCCCCTCCCTGGCCATGCTTTTTCCCTGGTCCTTCCCTGGCCTGCCCTTGCCCTGGCCCCTTTCTGGTCCTGCCATGTTTCTGGCCCTGCCCTGTCCATGCCCCGGACCTGGCTCTGGCCCTAGACTTCCCTGGCTGTGCCCTGCCATACCCTGGCCTGGTCCTTGCTCTACACTGACCCTGCCCTGCCTTGGCCCTGTGCTACCCTCACCCTGCCCTGGCCCTCCACTGGCCCTGGTCCTGCCATGGCCCTGGCCCTGACCTGGCCCTGTCTTAAGCCCTGGCCCTGCCATGTCCCTGCCCTGGCCCTGGTTCTGCCCTGCTTCTGGCCCTGGCCTTGGTTCTGTCATGTCCCTGGCTGTGACCCTGCCCGATTCTACCCTGGCTCTGGCCCTGCCCTGGTTCTGGTCCTGCCCTGGCCCAGCCCTGACTGGGCACTGTACTACCCTGGCCCTGCCCAGCCCAACACTGCCCAGGCTGGAGCCCTGCCTTGGCCATGCCCATGGCCCTGCCCCTGGTCCTGTCGTGGCCCTTACCCTGCCACTGGTCCTACGATAGCCCTGACCCTGACTTGGCCCTGGTCCTGACCTAGCTGTGGCCCTGCCCTGCTTCTGGCCCTGTCCTGGCCCTGCCACTGCCTTGGCCCTGGCCCTGCCCTGGCTCCTACCTGCCCTGGCCTTTCCTCGGCCCTGTGCTACCCTGGCCCTGACATGTTGTGGCCCTGCCTCTGCCTTGGCCCTGCTCTGGGCATGGCCTTAGCATTCGACCTGGCCCTGCCCTGCCCCTGCCCTGGACCTGCCCTACCATTACCTGGCCTGTCCCGGCCCCGCCCTGCCCTGGCCCCACCCTGGCCCTATCTTGGCCCTCTGACACCCTGTCCCTGCCCTGCCCTTGCATTGGCCCTTCCCTGGCACAGGCCCTGGATTAACAAAGTTGTACAGTCATCAATCACCACTGTTTCAGTGCAGAACATTTTCATCTTCCCAAAAAGAAACCATCAGTAATCACTCCCTGTCCCTCTCCCCTCATGGCCCTTGGCAACCACTATTCTAGTTTTTTGTCTCTATGGATTTACTTATTCTAAACTAGACATTTGATATACATGGAATCATTCAGCATGTGACCTTTTTGTCTGGCATGTGCCAAGATTTTTGAAGCGTACTTTTTAATTTTTCTCTGATATTTTCTAGATTTTAAAGTTTAGATCTTTAAATCTTTCTGGATTTAATTTTTTTTTTTGAGATGGAGTTTCGCTCTTGTTGCCCAGGTTGGAGTTCAATGGCACGATCTTGGCTGACTGCAACCACTGCCTCCTGGGTTCAAGCAATTCTCCTGCCCCAACCTCCCAAGTAGCTGGGATTACAGGCATGTGCCACCATGCCCGGCTAATTTTGTATTTATAGTAGAGATGGGATTTCTCCATGTTGGTCAAGCTGGTCTCAAACTCCCACCCTCAGGTAATCCACCTGCCTCAGCCTCTGAAAGTGCTGGGATTACAAGTGTGAGCCACCGCGCCTGGCTAAAAAAATGTATTTTTAAAAGTGTATTACAAAAAAAAATTAACTGGATGTAGTGGCAGGCGCCTGTGATCCCAGCTACTCAGGAGGCTAAGGCAGGGAGAATTGCTTGAACCTGGGAGGTAGAGTTTGCAGTGAGTTGAGATCATGCCACTGCACTCCAGCCTGGGCGACAGAGCGAGAGTCCATCTCAAAAAACAAAAAATAAAATAATAAAATAAAATAGTATTCTCACCCTTTTCTACTCACAATCCCTCTGAGCTAATTAGTGCTATTGGCTGGTGTGTATCCTTCCACTCACATTTACTTACTCGTACATTCAAATGCAAAATACACATACATACATAGGATGGTGGTGGTTGTATTTTAAAATGAAATTATTTTATGCACATTACTTTGCATCTTGCTTTATTTAAGAAAATATTTTAGCTGTTCCTCAAAAGAGTTGATAGAGATCTAACACATTCCTTTCAATATTAGGTAACATTCTGTTACACTAATGAGCCTCATTTACTCGACCATTTCACTGAATGGGTGGATATTCAGATGTTTTCAGTTTTTTGACACCATAGCTAAGTCTTAATAAATATCTTGTTCATATATTCTTCTTAACTGATGCTCTTAATTCTATAGGCTAGAATCCCAAATCTGGGGTTTCTGTGTCAAGAACATTTGCATTTAAAATTTGTAATAGTTATTACTAGATTTATGTTCCCCAGTAGTTGCAGCAGGTCACAGCTTCATCCCCACTGAAATGCCTATTTTCCTGCATTTTTATCAGGATTAGCTGTTTTGCAATCTTTAAAATTTTTTGCCCCACTAATAAGGTAAGAAAGTATCTTATCTCAAGTATTCTTACCTTCTCTTTCAGAGGTAAACTGTATGACGTAATGGATATGTTAATTACCTTGATTGTGGTACTCATTTTAGAATGTATAAGTTTATCAGAACATCATGTTTTGTACACCTTAAATATATACAATTTTTATTTTTCAATCATACCTCAATAAACCTGAAAAAAAGTCATTCAGAAAGGAATCAAACAGTAGATACTAGCATTAAAAATATGTTATAAATTTTCAAGCCTAGAATGATAACATAAGATTAGGAACAAGAATATGTGTGTATAGATTTTAACATTTATATCTGTGAATATTAATCGATATATACAGATCTTGAAGGCAAATTACAATCATGAAGAAAATGAAAATTATGTTGTGTACCTATAATATGAAAATAAAAAATCACACAAAGGCATATACCTTCACTCAAGGATGCATACTCGAGTATACATATTATTTATAATAACCTAAATTTGTAAACAGCCCCAAATGTCCATTAACTTGTGAATGAATAAACCAACAGTGATACCTTGAAAGAATGGAATACTATTCAGCAATAAAAAGGAACTAACTACTGACTCGGCAATATTCCTGAATCTCAAAAATATTATGCTAAGTGAAAGAGAGATGACATACTATGTGATTTCTTTTAAAATTTCTAGAAAAGACAAAATTCAGGACAGAAAGCAGATCAGTGGATGCCAGGAGTAGGAGTTAAGGGAGGAAATTTATTGCAAAGGAACAGTAGGTGACTGATTGTGGTGATGTTTGAAATGTTCTATGTCATGATCATGGTTGTGGTTACATGACTATTCTGAAAGTTCGTTAAGTTGTACACTTCAAATTGCTGATGCTCATTATATGTTAATTATACCTTAAAGCTAATAATTCATATTTAATCTCCTTGTGGTTTTGATTAGCATTTCTCTGATGGCCAGTGATGATGAGCATTTTTTCATGTGTCTTTTGCCTGCATAAATGTGTCTGTTTATATCCTTTGCCCACTTTTTGATGGCGTTGTTTGATTTTTTCTTGTAAATTTGTTTAAGTTCTTTGTAAATTCTGGATATTAGCCCTTTGTCAGATGGGTAGATTGTAAAAATTCTCTCCCACCCTGTAGGTTGCCTGTTAACTGTGATGGTAGTTTCTTTTGCTGTGCAGAAGCTCTTTAGTTTAGTTAGATCCCATTTGTCAATTTTGGCTTTTGTTGCCATTGCTTTTGGTGATTTAGACATGAAGTCCTTGCCCATGCCTATGTCCTGAATGGTATTGCCCAGGTTTTCTTCTAGGGTTTTTACGGTTTTAGGTCTAACATTTAAGTCTTTAATCCATCTTGAATTAATTTTTATATAAGGTGTAAGGAAGGGATCCAGTATCAGCTTTCTACATATGGCTAGGTAGGTTTCCCAGCACCATTTATTAAATAGGGAATCCTTTCCTCATTTCTTGTTTTTGTCAGGTTTGTCAAAGATCAGATGGTTGTAGATGTGTGGTATTATTTCCTAGGACTCTATTCTGTTCCATTGGTCTGTATCTCTGTTTTGGTACCAGTACCATGCTGTTTTGGTTACTGCAGAGTTGTAGTATAATTTGAAGTCAGGTAGTGTGATGCCTCCAGCTTTGTTCTTTTGGCTTAGGATAGTCTTGGCAATGCGGGCTCTTTTGTGGTTCTATATGATCTTTAAAGTAGTTTTTTCCAATTCTGTGAAGAAACTCATTGGTAGCTTGATGGGGATAGCATTGAATCTATAAATTACCTTGGGCAGTATGGCCATTTTCACAATATTGATTCTTCCTATCCATGAGCATGGAATGTTCTTCCATTTGTTTGTATCCTCTTTTATTTCATTGAGCAGTGGTTTGTAGTTCTCCTTGAAGAGGTCCTTCACATCCCTTGTAAGTTGGATTCCTAGGTATTTTATTTTCTTTGAAGCAATTGTGAATGGGAGTTCACTCAAGATTTGGCTCTCTGTTTGTCTGTTATTGGTGTATAGGAATGCTTGTGATTTTTGCACATTGATGTTGTATCCTGAGATTTTGCTGAAGTTGCTTATCAGCTTAAGGAGATTTTGGACTGAGATGATGGGATTTTCTAAATATACAATCATGTCATCTGCAAACAGGGACAATTTGACTTCCTCTTTCCCTAGTTGAATATCATTTATTTCTTTCTCTTGCCTGATTGCCCTGGCCAGAACTTCCAACACTATGTTGAATAGGAGTGGTGAGAGAGGGCATCCCTGTCTTGTGCAGTTTTCAAAGGGAATGCTTCCAGTTTTTGCCCATTCAGTATGATATTAGTTGTGGGTTTGTCGTAAATAGCTCTTATTATTTTGAGATACATCCCATCAATACTTAGTTTATTGAGAGTTTTTAGCATGAAGTGTTGTTGAATTTTGTCAAAGGCCTTTTCTGCATCTATTGAGATAATCATGTGGTTTTTGTCGTTTGTTCTGTTTATATGCTGGATTACATTTATTGATTTGTGTATGTTGAACCAGCCTTGCATCCCAGGGACGAAGCCAACTTGATTGTGGTGGATAAGCTTTTTGATATGCTGCTGGATTTGGTTTGCCAGGATTTTATTGAGGATTTTTGCATTGATGTTCATCAGGAATATTGGTCTAAAATTCTCTTTTTGTTGTGTCTGTGCCAGGCTTTGGTATCAGGATGATGTTGGCCTCATAAAATGAATTAGAGAGGATTCCCTCTTTTTCTATTTATTGGAATAGTTTCAGAAGGAATGGTACCAGCTCCTCTTTGTACCTCTGGTAGAATTCGGCTGTGAATCCATCTGGTCCTGGACTCTTTTTGGTTGGTAGGCTATTAATTATTGCCTCAATTTCAGAACCTATTATGGTCTATTCAGGGATTCAACTTCTTCCTGGTTTTGTCTTGGCAGGGTGTTATGTGTCCAGGAATTTATCCATTTCTTCGAGATTTTCTAGTTTATTTGCATGGAGGTGTTTATACTATTCTCTGATGGTAGTTTGTATTTCTGTGGGATCAGTGGTGATATCCCCTTTATCATTTTTTATTGCATCTATTTGATTCTTCTCTCTATTTTATTAGTCTTGCTAGTGGTCTATCAATTTTGTTGATCTTTTCCAAAACCATCTCCTGGATTCATTGATTTTTTGAAGGGTTTTTTGTGTCTCTGTCTCCTTCAGTTCTGCTCTGATCTTAGTTATTTCTTGCCTTCTGCTAGCTTTTGAATGTGTTTGCTCTTGCTTCTCTAGTTCTTTTAATTGTGTTGTTAGGGTGTCAGTTTTAGATCTTTCCTGCTTTCTGTTGTGGGCATTTAGTGCTATAAATTTCCCTCTACACACTGCTTTAAATGTGTCCCACAGATTCTGGCATGTTGTGTCTTTGTTCTCATTGGTTTCAAAGAACATCTTTATTTCTGTGTTCATTTCCTTACGTACCCAGTAGTCACTCAGGAGCAGGTTGTTCAGTTTCCATGTAGTTGAGTGGTTTTGAGTGAGTTTCTTAATCCTGAGTTCTAGTTTGATTGCACTGTGGTCTGAGAGATAGTTTGTTATAATTTCTGTTCTTTTACATTTGCTGAGGAGTGCTTTACTTCCAACTATGTGGTCAATTTTGGAATAGGTGTGGTGTGGTGCTGAAAAAAATGTATATTCTGTTGATTTGGGGTGGAGAGTTCTGTAGACGTCTATTAGGTCCACTTGGTGCAGAGCTGAGTTCAATTCCTGGATATCCTTGTTAACTTTCTGTCTCGTGGATCTGTCTAATATTGACAGTGGGGTGTTAAAGTCTCCCATTATTATTATGTGGGAGTCTGAGTCTCTTTGTAGGTCTCTAAGGACTTGCTTTATGAATCTGGGTGCTCCTGTATTGGGTGCATATATATTTAGGATAGTTAGCTCTTCTTGTTGAATTGATCCCTTTACCATTATGTAATGGCCTTCTTTGTCTCTTCTGACCTTTGTTGGTTTAAAGTCTGTTTTATCAGAGACTAGGATTGCAACCCCTGCATTTTTTTGTTTTCCATTTGCTTGGTAGATCTTTCTCCATCCCTTTATTTTGAACCCATGTGTGTCTCTGCACATGAGATGGGTCTCCTGAATACAGCACACTGATGGGTCTTGACTCTTTATCCAATTTGCCAGTCTGTGTCTTTTAATTGGAGCATTTAGCCCATTTACATTTAAGGTTAATATTGTTATGTGAGAATTTGATCCTGTCATTTTGATGTTAGCTGCTTATTTTGCTCGTTAGTTGATGCAGTTTCTTCCTAGCCTCGATGGTCTTTACAATTTGGGATGTTTTTGCAGTGGCTGGTACCAGTGGTTGTTCCTTTCCATATTTAGTGCTTCCTTCAGGAACTCTTGTAGGGCAGGTCTGGTGGTGACAAAATCTCAGCATTTGTTTGTCTGTAACGTATTTTATTTCTCCTTCACTTATGGAGCTTAGTTTGGCTGGATATGAAATTCTGGGTTGCAAATTCTTTTCTTTAAGAATGTTGAATATTGGCCCCCACTCTCTTCTGGCTTGTAGAGTTTCTGCCGAGAGATCTGCTGTTAGTCTGATGGGCTTCCCTTTGTGGGTAACCCGACCTTTCTCTCTAGCTGCCCTTAACATTTTTTTCCTTCATTTCAGCTTTGGTGAATCTGACAATTACATGTCTTGGAGTTGCTCTTCTTGAGGAGCATCTTTGTGGCATTCTCTGTATTTCCTCAATTTGAATGTTAACTTGCCTCGCTAAGTTGGGGAAGTTCTCCTGGATAGTATCCTGCAGAGTGTTTTCCAACTTGGTTCCATTCTCCCCATCACTTTCAGGTACACCAATCAGACATAGATTTGGTCTTTTCACATAGTCCCATATTTCTTGGAGGCTTTGTTAATTTCTCTTTACTCTTTTTTCTCTAAGCTTCTCTTCTCACTTCATTTCATTCATTTGGTCTTCAATCACTGATACCCTTTCTTCCACTTGATCAAATCAGCTACCAAAGCTTGTGCAGGTGTCACATAGTTCTTGTGCCATGGTTTTCAGCTCCATCAGATCATTTAAGGACTTCTCTACACCGGTTATTCAGTTAGAAATTCGTCTAATCTTTTATCGAGGTTTTTAGCTTCTTTGCGATGGGTTCGAACATCCTCCTTTAGCTCGGAGAAGTTTGTTATTACTGATCGTCTGAAGCCTTCTTCTCTCAACTCATCAAAGTCATTCTCCGTCCAGCTTTGTTCTGTTGCTGGTGAGGAGCTGTGTTCCTTTGCAGGAGAAGAGGCACTCGGATTTTCAGAATTTTCAGCTTTTCTGCTCTGGTTTCTCCCCATCTTTGTGGTTTTATCTGACTTCGGTCTTTGATCATGGTGATGTACAGACGGGGTTTTGGTGTGGATGTCCTTTCTGTTTGTCAGTTTTCCTTCTAACAGTCAGGACCCTCAGCTTCAGGTCTGTTGGAGTTTGCTGGAGGTCCACTCCAGACCCTGTTTGCCTGGGTTTCAGAAGCAGAGGCTGCAGAACAGCGAATATTGCTGAACAGCAAATGTTGCTGCCCGATCGTTCCTCTGGAAGTTTCATCTCAGAGGGGTACCCGGCCATGTGAGGTGTCAGTCTGCCCCTACTCAGGGGTGCCTCCCAGTTAGGCTACTCGGGGTTCAGGGACCCACTTGAGGAGACAGTCTGTCCATTCTCAGATCTCAAACTCTGTGCTGGGAGAACCACTACTCTCTTCAAATCTGTCAGACAGGGACATTTAAGTCTGCAGAGGTTTCTTCTGCCTTTTGTTCAGCTAGGTCCTGCCCCCAGAGGTGGAGTCTACAGAGGCAGGTAGCCCTCCTTGAGCTGTGGTGGGCTCCACCCAGCTCGAGCTTCCCGGCCGCTTTGTTTACCTACTCAAGCCTCAGCAAATGTGGGCACCCCTCCTCCAGCCTCGCTGCCACCTTGCAGTTCGATCTCAGACTGCTGTGCTAGCAATGAGTAAGGCTCCATGGGCATGGGACCTTCCAAGCCAGGCACGGGATATAATTGTGCCATTTGCTAAGACCATTGGAAAAGCGCAGTATTAGGGTGGGAGTGACCCAATTTTCAAGGTGCCTTCTGTCACAGCTTTGCTTGGCTGTGAAAGGGAATTCCCTGACCCCTTGCACTTCTGGGATGAGGTGATGCCTTGCCCTGCTTCAGCTCATGCTCGGTGCGCTGCACCCACTGTCCTGCACCCACTGTCCAACAAGCCCCAGTGAGATGAACCCAATACCTCAGTTGGAAATGCAGAAATCACCCATCTTCTGCGTTGCTCATGCTAGGAGCTGTAGACTGGAGCTGTTCCTATTCGGCCATCTTCCACTTTACCACTTATCATTAGTTTTAAAGAAAAAAAATTGACATAATGGAAATTTTCACTATACCTCAGGAAGGGAATTCAGTGGAAAAGTAAGCTTCCTATTCCCTCTTGACCTTCAGTTTATACTTTTCTTCCTAAGTCAAGTACTACTACTGGTTTCTTATGCTATTTCTAGAACTAGCCTATCTATCTGTTGTCTATTTAAAATAACTCATTATTCACCTTTTATTTGAGCTGCCTTATGGATCTATGTAGTTTTTCTGTCTCTTTTTAAAATTTTTTATGTGGTAGAATACACATAACATAAAATTTACCATCTTAACCATTTTTCAGTGTACAGTTTAGTAGCACCATCTTTCACATTGTTGTGCAACCAATCTCCAAAACCTTTTCATTGTGCAAAACAAATTCTGTATCTATTCAACAGCTCTCCATTCTTCCCTACCCGCAACTCCTGCAACCATCCTTCTACTTTCTGTCTGTCTGAATTTGAATACCTCACATAAGTGGAATCATACAGTATTTGCCTTTTTGACATGGGCTTATTTTACTTAGCATAATGTCCTCCAGTTCCATTCACGTTGCCTTGAAAGACAGGATTTCATTATTTCTTTATGGCTGAAATAGTATTCATCCATGTTGTAGCATGTCAGATTCTCTTCCTCTTTAAGGCTGAATGATATTCCATTGTATGTATATACCAACATTCTATTTATCTAAATTTATCTGCCAATGGATTTTTCGGTTTCCACCTTTTGGCTATTATAAATAATGCTACTGTGAACATGGGAGTACAAATAACTTCAAAGCCCTGCTTGTAATTATTCTGAATATATGTCCAGAAGTGGAATTGCTGGATCATATCTTTATTCTATTTTTAATTTTTTGAAGAATTTCTTTTTTTAAGTCACTTTTGATGGTTTGTTCTTTGCCAGAAAATATATTTTTCAATTTTATCAGTGCAGAGTTGTATATAATATTTATATATTTTACTTGTACAATTATATAAAAGTTGTATTATATTTCTATATTCTCATATAATTATCTTCAGTATCCATGTTTGTAACTGTTTCCTCATTTCTCTTTTTCCTCTTTCATGTTTACTATTTTATTGGTCTTTAAAACCTAGACTTTGATTTTTTTGTTGTTGTTGTTGTTTTTGAGACAGAGTCTTGCTCTATCACCCAGGCTGGAGTGGAGTGGCGTGATCTCAGCTTACTGCAACCTCCGCCTCCCAGGTTCAAGTAATTCTCCTGCCTCAGCATCCTGAGTAGCTGGGATTACAGGTGCCGGACACCATGCCCAGCTAATTTTTGTATTTTTAATAGAGATGGGATTTCACTACGTTGGTCAGGCTGTTCTCAAACTCCTGACCTTGTGATCCACCCACCTCAGCCTCCCAAAGTGCTGGGATTACAGGCATGAGCCACCACGCCTGGCCGTTTCCTAGCATTTAAATTTTTCTGCTTCATTAATTTTAGCTTTCATTTTATTTATATTGTTATTTCTTCAGGCAATGGCTTGGTTCATCTATTTTCAGTTTTTTTTTAAAAAAAACTGTAAAGTGTAAGGCTCTAAATTTTATTTTTTTAGTTACAGGAATTTTTAATATATTCTGGTTATTAATCCCTTATGAGATATATTATTTGCAAGTATTTTCTCCCACTCTGTGGATTGTTGTTTCATCTTCTTGATAGTGTCCTTGATAGACACAAGTTTTTATTTTGATGAAGTCCAATTTATCTGTTTTTTCTTTTGTTGTCTGTGCTCTTTTGGCATCATATACCAGAAATCTTTGCCAAATCCAATGTTGGAAACATTTCTTTCCTATGTTTTCTCCTAGGAGTTTTATAGCTTTACTGTTAAGTTTTGGTCTTTGATCTATTTTGATTTAGTTTTTGTATATGATGTAAGGGAAGGGTCCATCTTCATTCTTTTGCATCTGGATAATCAGTTTTCCTAGCATCATTTGATGAAAAGACTGTTCTTTCTCCATTGAATGGTCTTACTACTTTTTTCAAAAATTGTTTGGTCATATGTGTGAGGTTTCTTTCTAGGCTCTCTATTCCATTGGTCTATATGACTGTGCTTATGCTAGTACCACATTGTTTTGATTACTGTAGCTTTGTAGTAAGTTTTCAAATAAGAAAGTGTGAGTTCCCCAACTTTATTCTTTCTCAAGATACTTCTGACTATTATGTGGTTCTTTGAGATTCATATGAATTTTACGATGGGTTTTTCTCTTTCTTTTTGCAAAAAAGACCATTGGGATTTTGATAGGGGTTGCATTGAATCTGTATATTGCTTTGGGTAATATTGTTACTTTAACAATCTAGGAACATGGGATATCTTTCCATTTATTTATGTTTAATTTCTTTCAGCAATGTTTGTAGTTTTTTATTGTATAAGTTTTTCACCTCATTGATTAATTCCTAAATATTTTCTTTTTGATGCTATCATAAGTGGAAATGTTTTCTTAATTTCCTTTTTGTATTTTTCATTGTGAATGTATAGAAATCCACCTGATTTTTGTGTGCTGACTTTGTATTCTATGACTTTGAATTTATTAGCTCTAACAGTTTGTTTTTGGTGTGTATGTGTCATCTTTAGGGATTTCTACATATATATCATCTGTGAATAGACATAATTTTGCTTCTTTCTGTCCAACTTGGATGACTTTTCCATCTTTTTCTTGCCTAATTGCCCTGTCTAGAATTTCTAGTATTATGCCGAATAGAAGTAGAAAAAGTGGGTATCCTCATCCTGTTCCTGATATTAGGGGGAGAACTTTCAGTCTTTCACTATTGAGTATGTTGTTAGCTATTGGTTTTTAATATATGGCTTTTATTATGTTGAGGAAATTTCCTTCTATTCCTAGCTTGAGGTTTTTTTTTTTAATCATGAAATGTGTTGAAATTTGTCAAGTGGTTTTTCTGTATCGGTTCAGATGATCATGTGGAGTTTCTTCTTCATTCTATTAATGTGGTGTATTACATTGATTTTTTGTTGTTGTTGAAGCATCTTGTGCTCCTGGAGTAAGTTTCACTTGGTCATGGTGTGTCATCCTTTTAATAGGCTGCTGATTTTGTTGAGTTTTTCATCATTATTCCTAAGGTATATTGGCCTGTAGTTTTCTTGTAGTATTTTTGTCTGGCTTTGGTATCAGAGTAATGTTGGACTCATAGAACTAAGGGGGAGAAGTGTTCCCTTCTCTTTAATTTTTTGGAAGTGTTTGAGAAACTTTCTTCTTTAAATTTTGGGTAGAATCAACCCGTGAAAGCTATCTGGTCCTGACCTTTCCTTTGGGAGCTTTTTGATTACTGATTTGATCCCTTTACTAGTTATAGTTCTATTTAGATTTTCTATTTCCTTATGAGTTAGTTTTGGTAGATTGTGTGTTTGTAGGGATTTGTCCATTTTGTCCAGATTATTCAAATTGTTGGCATACAGTTTTACATGGTATCATCTCATCATCCTTTTTAGTTTTGTAAATAAGTAGTGTCACCACTTTTTTTTTTTAATGGAGTCTTGTTCTTTCATCCAGGCTGGAGTGCAGTGACATGATCTTGGCTTACTGCACCCTCCACCTCCTGGGTTCAAGCAATACTCCTGCCTCAGCCTCCCTAGTAGCTGAGACTACAGGTGTGCACCACCATGCCTGTGTAATTTTTGTCTTCTTGGTAGAGACAGGGGCTTTACCACATTGGTCAGGCTGGTCTTAAACTCCTGACCTCAAGAAATTCACCCGCCTCAGCTTCCCAAAGTGCTGGGATTACAGGCATGAGCCACTGCGCCTGGCTGTGTCACCACTTTCCTATATTTAGTAATTTGGTGTTCTTTCTCTCTGTCTCTCTTTATTTATTTTTTGGTTAATCGAACTAGCTAGAGTTTTCTCAACTTTTTCAAAGAATCAGCTTCTGGTTTTTTAATTTGTCTCCATGTTTTTCTGTTCTCTGTTCTCACTCTAATCTTTACTATTTTCTTCCTTCTGCTAGCTTTGGTGTAGTTTACTCTTTTTCTGGTTCCTTGAGGTGTATGGTTAGGTTATTGAGTTGAGAATTTTCTTGTTTTTTTAATGTAAAAGTTTACAGCTTTAATTTTTTCTTTTAGCCCTGCATTCACTGCATCCTGTAAGTTTTAGTGTATTGTGTTTTCATTTTTATTTGTCTCAAGATGGTTTCTAATTTCCTTCATGATTTTTTCCTTTGGTCTATTGGTTATGATTCACAAATTTTCCCATATTTGTGAATTTGTTAGTTTTTCATCTGCTGTTGGTTTTTCATTTCCATTATGATCAGAAAACATACTTTGTAAGATCTCAATTTCTTTAAATGTATTAAGACTTACTTTGTAGCCTAATATATGGTCTGTTTTGGAGAATGTTCCATGTACACTTGAGAAGAATATATTGTGCTGATGTTGGGTGAGTTTAGGTATTGACATGTTACATTTGAGCATACATGTAGGTGGAGATGTGAGATATTCATTTAGGAGAAAAGCCAGGGGAAGAAATTTATTAATGAACTGTAAAGAGGGGTTGACATTCACAAGAATATGTAATTTTTTTTTGAGAAACAAATTTAGAGCGATAGAACAGCCTTGAATATATTCTTATTTAGAAGGCTGAAGTTTGAATATAGCCTGGAGTGTTAGAAAAGGATGGAACAGTTTATCATAGACCAGAGCCAAGAGAGTATAATATTTAGATTTTAAATATCAAAAAGAAGATATGATCAGCTGAATTCAAAGTTGAAGCCTAGGCATGGTGGCTCATGCCTGTAATCCCAGCACTTTGGGAGGCTGAGGCAGAAGGATCACTTGAGCCCAGGGGTTCAAGACCAGGCTGGCTAACATGGCGAAACCCTGTCTCTACTAAAAATACAAAAATTAGCCAGGCCTGGTGGCAGGCGCCTGTGATCCCAGCTACTCTGGAGGCTGAGGCGGGAGAATCGCTTGACCCCAGGAGGCAGAGGTTGCAAAGAGCTGAGATGGTGCCTCTGCACTCCAGCCTGGGTGACAGAGGAAGACTCCATCTTAGAAAAAAAAAAAAAAAAAGTTCAGAAAACAGCTCCCTTGTTTGGGAAGGACTGTTTTTGATATACCCTTAAAAATTCAATAAAGAAAATAGAAAAAAAAAGTTTTTTTTAATTTGAGAAACATTTAAATGATGACCACTACTTAAATTATGAAATTGGAAACCAGAAATATAAATTATGCACTCTATATAGTATGAGTTTTAGAGGTTGTTAATTTGCTATCATATTAGGTAAATCTGGAATAGAAGAAACTTCATATATTATCTTATTGCTATATTTGAATTCTGTAGAAGTTGTTTCTGGACAGTCTATGAAAAGTTCTTGCTGGCCACGGAGGAAGTAGGCAGCTGACAGAAAGTTCTGCAATTGCCTGTGCCAAACTGTGTAAAGCAAGTACTTACATCAATTGGGAAGATAATGCTGTCATTTTCCTACTTGTTCAGTCCGTGGTGGTTGATCTTAAGGTAACATGCTTATTCTTTCTCTACTACAAAGTTTAAGAAAATTAAATTAATTTTCTAGCATAAGTATTATGTCAAAGAGAATTGCTAACATTAAAGTTCTGATTCTTCTTTGATAAGTTCATAGGACTTGCTTTTGTTGTTACTGCGTTCATCAGTCTAAATGGACTGAGAATATGAAGAAAACACTGTTTTCTTAAATGAGCATAAATATACAGACTTGGGTTTAAAATAATGTGGCAATCAGGGGCTGAAAGGAACCTATATATGGTACAGGAAGAATTGTATCAGACTGATGAACCACAGTATTGGTGCTTTGTGCTGCTTCTGGCAACTGAATTTTACTGCCATCTATGTGGATAATGTGTTGATGTTATTACATATTAGTAAAGAAATACTGCATGGGTATTTAAAGGCTTTTGTTTTCTGTTGGGGTTTTTATAGAACCTGCTTTTTAATCCAAGTAAGCCATTCTCAAGGGGCAGTCAGCCTGCAGATGTGGATCTTATGATTGACTGCCTTGTTCCTTGCCTTCGTGTGAGCCCTCACAACAACCAAGTTTAAGGTGAGGGCACTGGTTTTTATCTAACTATGTTTACTGATGCCGTTATCCTTTATAAACGGAAAGACTAGAGGGATAACAGGTTCACCTCTATCGGCATTTCTCACTATTACGTATTGATGTTCATTTCAAGACCTTAAAAACTTAGTGTTTTTTTAAAAACTTTCTGTTTGCTGTTCTTTTTGACTTCATTTGTATTACTGAGTATTTTTCTCATAGAAATAATCTGCTTTTTTTTCTTTTTCTGTAGATCTGCCTGGTGCAGAATTCACATTCTACATTTCACTATGTGCTGGTAAATTCACTCCATCAAATCATCACCAATGTAAGTCCAATAGGCATTGCTAAACTACTAAAAAAAAATTTCATTATTTTCTTTGCATATTTCTTTTTACGAAATGCACTCTTGGTTTTCAAAAAGATTCTGAATTTAGATGTACGGAATAGGAAAATTTCTCCACGGTGATTATATTTGATAATTGATAAATACTTGTATTTTTCACAGTAAGCCTTGACTGAAGGGCCCATATTAAGGAAGATGGAGTTAATAAGATGCTTTGGAAAGATAAATCTAAAGCATTTTATTCAGATCAAAAGCCCTAGAGAAAAATGGCACTGAAAATATAATATAAAATTTTCATCCCAAAGCTTTTCAAACATATTATTTGAATACTCTTAGCCCTTTCACAGCATTTGATACGTTGACTTGCCACCTTACCATTTAAGTTAAAAGTAATAGTATTTATGTTGTAGTCCAGTATAGCACATTGACAAAATGATGGGACTATATTTGATGGTACTTTAAAACCTTTTGATCTTAAATTTATTCATATTGTAAAATTTCATTTTTCTTAAAATAAAATATTAACATACTTTAAAAGAGGTATTCACAAGATACAAAAGCATATCAAACAAAATAAGTGAAATCATTAAAAGGTACTTGGGAAAACTTCAACTCTGATATGGTGACATTAAATAGAGAGCAAAACTTTATCAGATTTGGACTGTGGATTTTTAAAATTCTAATTATGAACAACCCAGTTTTGAAAGTTCTCAGATGTTGGCCAGGCGCAGTGGCTGATGCCTGTAATCCCAGCACTTTGGGAGGCCAAGGTGGGTAGATCATGAGGTCAGGAGTTCAAGCCTGGCCAAGATGGTGAAACCCCATTTCTACTAAAAATACAAAAAATTAGCCAGGTGCGGTGGCAGGCGCCTGTAATCCCAGCTACTCGGGAGGCTGAGGCAGGAGAATTACTTGAACCTGGGAGGCGGAGGTTGCAGTGAGCTGATATCACGCCATTGCACTCCAGCCTGGGAGACAAGAGTGTGACTTCATCTCAAAAAAAAAAAAAATGGTTTAGCACTTATTACTTAGTCATTGCTTCCATATTTGTGTACATTGCTATTGGTCCCATAAATTGATACATTTCTTGCAGTCTTTTTGGAATGCTATTTGGCAGGAGCTATACAAACATTTCATTTTTTTTGTACAAATAATTCAATTTCTATGACTTTAAAAATGTTATGAAGATAACTCAAAAGGAAAAAGCTGCACACATAGGTACTTATTGCTCTTGATTACAATAGGAGAATATTAGAAGAACTTTACTAGGAGGAGAATGGGTTAATATTCAATAATGAGAATGGTATTTTAACTTGGTGAGCTGATAAACATTCATTAAAACCTATGTAGGGCCGGGCGCAGTGGGTCTCGCCTGTAATCCCAGCACTTTGAGAGGCTGAGGTGGGTGGATCATAAGATCAGAAGTTCAACATCAGCCTGGCCAAGATGGTGAAACCTGTCTCTACTAAAAATACAAAAAAAAAATTAGCTGGGTGTGGTGGTGGACCCCTGTAATCCCAGCTACTTGGGAGGCTGAGGCAGAGAATTGCTTAAACCTGGGAGGCGGAGGATGCAGTGACCCGAGATCACATCAATGCACTCCAGCCTGGGCCACAGAACGAAGCCACATCTCAAAGAAAAAAAAGACAAAAAAAAACCTATATAGATCTGCGGGGCATGGTGGCTCATGCCTGTAATCCCAGCACTTTGGGAGGCCAAGGCGGGCTAATCACGAGGTCAGGAGATCAAGACTATCCTGGCTAACATGGTGAAACCCCATCTCTACTAAAAATACAAAAAATTAGCTGGGCGCGGTGGCGGGCGCCTGTAGTCCCAGCTACTCGGGAGGCTGAGGCAGGAGAATGGCGTGAACCCGGGAGGCGGAAGTTGCAGTGAGCCGAGATCGCGCCACTGCACTCCAGCCTGGGTGACAGAGCAAGAGTCTGTCTCAGAAAACAATAGCAACAACAACAACAACAAAAACCTATATAGATCACATAGCAATATGGAAAAACATGATACGTCAAGTGAGTATACTGTGTTTATGGCTTCGTTAAAACGTGGAAAATACAAAAAAAGGGAATATGAAAAGAAAATCAAAGCAGGGAAAAGGCGAACACGTTTTCTTTCAATATATATTTTTAAAGTTTTATCAAACAAACATATAGAGAATTTGTCACTTGAAAAAGCTACTGCCAGTAAATTGTACCAAGTTTTGGTACAATAGTAGCAAATTTGATTTTTAATTTGTGTTGTTTTTTTTTGATATGAGAGCTTTAAATTAATAGTTTTTTGAGATTCTAACAATTAATTGCAATTTTCATTAAATATCTCAAAGTAATTACAATAACAATGTTTGAAATGAGATAATATGGGTCTGGCCTTTATACGTTGATAAATTGACCAAGGACTGAAAGGAATGTCCAGAGCTTCACAGTGTCTGCTGGGTTGGGGGTGGAGGGGGGTGGGAGGAATGTGAGTTGGGATTGTAGAATTGGAGTTGAGATAGGATCAGTTTGAAGGAAGAGTTTACGTTTTATTCTTTATATCTTTGATGGTTTTAATTTATGTAATAATCTATATGTTATATATTGTAAGTGAATTATTTAATTCCTGTTAATGTTCTCTGAACCAAATTCCAATTTCAGTTCTATGGTCCACTGAAATACTTTAGAATGGATAATCTGTTATGAAATACAAAATCCATTTTGCTTCCTCTCTCTTGATTTTGAAAAATAGTTGCTCTTTTCTGTTACAAGAGACTTTGTGGCAAGTGAGACAATTTTTACTTATCTTTTGCTGTGTGTATTAATTTTGGCAAGCCCTTCTTACTTGGGGATTAACTTTTTGTTTCATAGAGTTCTTTAATATCTGTTGAAATTATTTTGTTTGTTTCTTAAAGGAATTTTTACAGTTGTATATTGTTCTGAATTCATCATTTAGCTTTATATGGTTATGCCAGTTAGAGTAAGAATGATGAGAATAAAATGATATCATTCTGTCTATATTATTCCCTAGAGGTTTGTGTTCACCAGAGTTTATCTCTTTTTACCTTTTACTATGTATTAAAACTACAAATGAAATAGCTCAATTTCTTAGCATTTATACAATAAGTACTCCAGCATTATGTTTACCAAACATGTTTGAGTGAGTCTTCTCTTTGCCTTTCTCTTTTTAAAAAAATTCAGGCTCTGCTGGTTCTTCGTCAGTTAGATAGCATTGATTTGTGGAATCCTGATGCTCCTGGAGAAACATTTTGGGAGATTAGGTATATGTACTTTTATTCTTTAAATTCAACTTTTAAATTTTATTTTGTATTTTTTGTCTTGAAATATTAACTCTATAGTATTTAGTATATTGTAAAACTTATACTTCCAAAGGTTTTATGATTTTGTATTTTTTTGACTTCAAATTATTAGAATTTCTTGTTTTAACTGTAAAAAAAAGTGTCACAGCAATTTAGAAAATAAGTTTTAAGAATAGTGCTAAATTTTGTCACCCAAACATAAGTACTGTTGTTTGGTATATTCCCTTTTTCAGATTTCAATGTGGTTACTACTGTGATTTAAATAGATTTTCACAGTTTTAAGCCTAGAATGATAAAATTTTGTAAAAATATTGTTTTTTCAGTTTTTTAAGCTGTGTGATCTTTCACAAACTTTCTGTAATACCAATGCTTTTGATGAATGAATTAATCATGGACACCTGCTTAGAAGACAAAAATATATACAGAATTTTGTGGTCTACTTCCTAGATTATATAAGTCATTACATTTTCATGAGCATAAAGTCACCACACTGAGGAAAATGGAAATGTGTAAACCTCAATTTTGCCATTATCTTATAGGAATGGGTGTGCTAAGTTACTTGGCAGCTGAACTAAACCTTACTCTAGAGCAATGCTCTCCAATAGTAATATAATGAGAGCCCCATATGTTAAAGTTTCCTACATTAAAGAGTAAAAAGAAGCAGGTAAAGTTAATTGTATTAAATTTTATTTAACCCAGTGTATATTATCTGTAATATAATTTCAACATGTAATCAATATAAAAGTTATTAATGACATATTTCATTGTCTTTTTTAAATAAAGTCTTCGAATTTTGGTGTGTCTTTTATACTTGCAGCACATCTCAATTTGAACAAGCCACACTTAAAGTCCTCGATAGCCATGTGTGGCTGCCCAGTGGCTACCATGTTAGACACTGCAGCTCTAGAGTAGGGATCAGGAAACTTTTCTCTTAAGGCCAGATAGTAAATATTTTAGGCTTTGCGGGTCATACAGTTTCTGTCATAACCATTCAGTTCTGCCTCTGAAGCATGAAAGTGGCCACAGACAATATGTGAATGAACGGGCGTGGCTGTGTTTAGCTAAGACTTTATATTTACAATAGCAAGTGATAGGCTGGATTTGGCCTATGGATGGTAGCTTGCAGACCCGCTGTCCTCATTCAGCTACCTCTGTCCCCCAGGGGAGTGCCTAGGTGGCCAGAACCTCCTCTGGGCTTCAGCCCATGCTGCTTAGGTCCGGGCTCCCTTGGGGAGTCTCTGAACGTGCACCTCACAGTCTCACGTTTGTGTGGTGGACGATGTGCACATGCCTGCCCATCCTGGGTGGAATCCTCACGTGCTTGAGAGTCTAACACACTTCTAATAACTCATGAGGAAGACAAAATTATAAAGGAACTTTTCAAATACTTAGAACTGAAGAATAATAAAAATACTACATAGCAAAATGTGTAGAATGTAGTTAAAGTTCATTGTATACAGGGAAATGTAGCCTTTTAAAGACAGACTGGAAAAGAAGAAAGGCTACAAATTAATGAGTTAAGCTTCCAACTTAAGGACAAAAGAGGCAAGGCATGGTGGCTCACGCCTGTAATCCCAGCACTTTGGGAGGCTGAGGTGGACAAATCACCTGAGATCGGAAGTTCAAGACTAGCGTGACCAACATGGCAAGACCCCGTCTCTACTAAAAATACAAAAATTAACTGGGCATGGTGGCGGGCGCCTGTAATCCCAGCTACTCAGGAGGCTGAGGCAGGAGAATCGCTTGAACCTGGGAGGCAGAGGTTGCAGTGCGCCAAGTCAGACCCTGACTCACGCTACCGCCCCTGCCACCCCCAGTTGTTTCAGAAGTGCTGCCTGGTGCAGAGGATCCTGGAGGCCTGGGAAGCCAATGACCACACACAGTAAGAGCCACTCGGACATGGAGGGACCCAGCCTGGCCAGTCAGGGATGCAGAAACGCACCTCAGCCGGGCACTGGTGATGCTGCGTGCAGGACTGCACGCTCTGGTGGAGTGCTGGGTGTGCGACACAGCTCCACACTCTGAGGCTGCCATGCAAGGGGCGCTCCTACTGGGTGGACAGCTGCAAATGCTACTTGGGGAGGGGACACAGGGAGCTGACAGGAAGCAGTCCCATCCCCACCAGGCACCTGCTCTCGCCCCTGCCCAGCCTGGCTTGCCTAGGCTTTGCCCTCTTGCAGGTACCCTGTCCATTCCTGATCTTCTCCCAAGAACTCGGGTGCTCCATCAGCACTCGCACATGGGGACACGTTATTTTGGTCTTTCCGTGTCTTCTGCTTAATGGGTGCTCCCTCTGGTCAGGACACATGTCCTGCTTATTGTCCTGGACCCAAAGCCATCCCCACCCATTCATTGTCCTGCTGGGAGCTGTCTGGCTCTGGGCGATATCAGGAGGGACTCACTGGAGCTGGGAGGGGTTTGAGTGCAGCTGTGGGGAAGCAGAGGCTCAGCTGGGCTGCACAGCATGGAGGTCCCGCCCGACCCTCCCTGCAGGGTGCTGAGCCTGAGCTTTGCAGCTGACAGCGTGGGCTCAGCTCCTGCGCCACTGCTGCCACCAGCAGGGCTCAGGCCACACCACGGCCTTTCTGCCTCCGTTTCCCTGTCTGTAAAATGGGATGAGAGCAGTGTCTGTCTCCACGTCTGTCTCAGTGGCACTTTTGGTAGTGAGGTTGGGGTGAGCCTGCTTCACGTGGCAGGTGCTGCTCAAACAGAAGTGTCTTGGAGGCAGGGCCAGGGGCACGGGCTCTGGGCAAGGGCCGGGCACTTGCTCTGGAGGTGAACCTGGAGGCCTGTGCCACTTGGCTCACCGGGTCATGGGTCTGGCAAGGTTGGGGCCAGGCAGCCACCCTGATGGTGCCTGTGGCTTTTAGGGCGATGGGTGGCATGAGGCATGGGAACATAGGCCACCTCACGCAGATCGCCAACGTGCTGGTGCAGAACCTGGAGCAGGGCTCTGTGCAGACGCACATCAGCGAGGTCATCTGAGGTGAGCCCCCCACCCGGTCATCCTTTTGCTGGTCGTGGGCACCGGGGCTCTGAAGGAGCTGCTGCCTGAGGCTCCCCTCTGCCCGTCAGCAGGTGCTGATTGCACTGACAGTGAAAGACCCCGCAGCCGTCTCTGTCCTCTCACTTCCCACATCAGATCTGTCCTCAGGGGGACCTGGGTCTCATGTGTCAGTTCTGTTGGGCAGACTTCTGTGGAGACCCTACCAGGCGTCAGCATGTAGCACAAGAGACAGTCCCTGCTGGGGGCAGTTGGTGACTCCGGAGCTGGTGCTCCGAAGCCATTAGGGCTGCCAGGCTCCTTGCAGCTCATGGAGTCCTGCCTGGGTGCAGGCAGTCCTGGCCGTGTGCCAGCTTTGCTCTGCATTCAGGTGGTTGGAGAGTCTCACATTCTCACTCAGGTGTGAGATTTCATAGCACAAGTCTCAGGGAAACAGGTAGCACCCTGTTTCTTAAGAGCACAGTGGGTTAGGTGGACACAGGCACACCACATGTGTGGCAGAGGCGGGCCCAGCCATGGCCCCTCCTCCCTATACCGGTACAAGGTGAGGAAGCTCTGGATGGTCCTCCCCGCACCCCAGGACCATAGGGTGAGGGGTCTCCTGGGTTGGGCCCCATTAGCCCCTAGCAAGGTCAGGCCTGCCGGCCGCTGTCACAAATAATAAGAGCAGGGCAAGAGGAGGGCAAAAGAGATGGGTGGAGGTGGAGGCCAGGGAGGGCTCCCCAGGGCAGGGTGGTTTAGGGAGGCGAGGGGCAAGCAGGAAGCTCTTGGATCATCCCATACAGTCTCCCGATTGTGAATCCTTCCAGGGTTCTGACCTCCCCGGAAAAACAGACAGGACACACACCCAGGCCTGCAGGCTGCTGCTGAGTTTGGGCCTGTGAGGCAGGGTGAAGGAAGCTTGCTGCTTTCTCAGATTCTGTTCCACAGCTTCTGCGTTTCTGGGAGTTCCTCAGAATGGGCTTCCACACCAACAGACTTGGAACTCAGTTGCCCACTGAGGTCTCGGTAGGGGCAGAAGTGCCCACCACCCTGCCCACAGTTGCTGCACATCAATCTCACTGTGGCCCCAGGCCCCTCCGGACACGCGACTATGCTGACTCCTTCCCATCCAGCAAAGCTCCTGCTTCAGGCCCTCAGATGAACTGACCACAGTAGCACCGTCCCATCCTCCTGGACCCAGGATGCACCTGCCGGAGCGCCTGAGTGCCCTGAGCCATCTGCAAGGGGTCTCCCAGGGCTCACCAGGCAGCACTTTCCTTGCAGGGCTCCCTGTGGATTGCCATGGCTGCTAGGAGAGCTTCGTGGAGGAGACGCTGACGGAGACCAACTGCAGGAACACTGTGGACTTGTTGAGGAGGCTTGGGGCTGCGCCCTCGGCGCCGGCATGGTGCTGGGACGCAGGAGGCTTGGGGCTGCCCCCTTGGTGCATGCACGGTGCTGGGACACTGTCAGACACTCCTGTCTTTGCCCCGAAGCAGAGGCCAAGAGAGGCACAAGGGCCGCACACCTGCCTGCTCCTCTTGGACGCGGGTGCCCGAGCATACCCTGCAAGTGTGCAGTCTGTCCTCCAGGCTGATGCCTGCAACACAGACCCTGTCCTGTGCCACACCCAGGGCTGGTCTCTGAGGACCTCTGTGCAGAGCCGGTGTTGGCCCCAGGTCCCTTCCCTCCCAGTCCAGGAGCTGTAGCTTGTTGGCAGAGGGCTCCATATGCCTGAGACCAACCTGCCCCCTGCACATGGATGTTGGGCTGTCACGGGGCCTTGGCCTCACCTGGGCACCTCCTTACACAGCAAGGCCTCCTGGGCCCAGAGATCTGATGAGTGACATGCTGGGCGGGGTCTGGGAGCCCTGGGCTGGGCAGGGTCTGGGGCGCTGGGCTGGCTCACACACCCACCCCATCTGGCCTGTGTTTTAGGCAAGCACTCACTACCTTCACTCCTGGAGTGAGGACATTGAGGGTGCTTTCCCTAATGAGCTGTCCCTTCAGCAGGTGAGGGCGTGGCCAGCCCCTGCACCCTGCCGGGCCCTTCCTGGCACCTGTGTGCTCTCTGCTTGGTCCTCCAGACAAGTCTCTGATGGCATCTCACTAGCAAAAGGGAGAGGGGGCTCATCTCCGAGCACGTATGGGGTGGGGTGGGTCTGAGGGGAGAACTCCAAAGTCACTCCACCTTGATGAGAGCACTGAGGACACAGCAGATAAACTCGAAAGTCAAAGAATATGGGACGTATCTCGGATGTGAGCACAGTGAGCACGCGGCCTGAGTTTCGGTAGAATCCTGAGCCCTGAACAGTCAGAGTTTACTGCCCACTTTTGCTGGAGGAGAAGCTCCTGAACAACTAGAGAGAGTGTGGTTCCCAAAGAGCAGCCTGTAGGCCTGAGGACTGCTCTATGACCGGCGTCAGTCCCTGCCTCCCTCCCTCCGTCCCTCCTTCCCTCCTTCCTTCCCAGGCCTTCTCTGACTACCAGATCCAGCAGATGACGGCCAACTTTGTGGATCAGTTTGGCTTCAATGATGAGGAGTTTGCAGACCATGACAACAACATCAAGTGAGTCCACTTGGATGCCCCCTGCACGAGGCGCGACTCCCCCTCCTCGCTGCTGAAGTCCCATGGGGGCAGCTCCCTTAGTCCTTGCCGGGAGATAACAGGTGTTTCCAGTTGCATGAGGGTGCTGAGGCCCCCAGTGAGCACCAGGGGAGGAGCACTGAGGCCTCAGATGAGCACCGGGGGAGGAGTCCTGAGGCCCCAGATGAGCACCAGGGGAGGAGCACTGAGGCCCCAGATGAGCACCGGGGGAGGAGCGTTGAAGCCCCAGATGAGCACCAGAGGAGGAGAGCTGAGGCCCCAGATGAGCCCCGGGGGAGGAGCTCTGAGGCCCCAGATGAGCACCGGGGGAGGAGCGCCGAGGCCCCAGATGAGCAGTGGGGGAGGAGCACCGAGGCCCCCAGATGAGCAGTGGGCGGGGCAGGGAGCGCCGAGGCCGTCCCCCTTGCTCTTGCAGCGCCCCATTTGACAGGATCGCGGAGATCAACTTCAACATCGACACTGACGAGGACAGTGTGAGCGAGCGGGGCTGTGCGGGGTCATGCAGGCACCCTTTTCCCAGGCAGCTCAGGCCGCGCCCATGGCTCTGTCTGTCGTGGGCCTGTGCGGTGGGGCTGGGAGAGGCCCCTCTGTGGAGCTAGGAACAGTCGCTTTTCTTGACCCTCCCCATCATGCCCTCCAGCCCATGGCTCCCACATCCTGAACTAAGCCCCTCTGGGAACCCTGTGGGGAGAGCGCCTCCTGTCTCCCCCAGACCCTCTGGAAACTGACCTTGGCGTTTTACTCTGCAGCCCAGCGCAGCTCTGAGGCCTGCTGCAGCGACCGCATCCAGCACTTTGATGAGAACGAGGACATCTCGGAGGACAGCGACACTTGCTGTGCTGCCCAGGTGAAGGCCAGAGCCAGGTGCGGGGCCTGCCCATCTCCCCAAAGCCTCTGCCGAGGAGGTGCAGCCCCCAGAACACCCGTCAGATGCCCAGACGCCCTGCTGTTTGTTATGCCGGCTCGCAGAGCAAGCACACCGGTCCTGCAAGCACTGGCGCCCAACGCAGCGGGTGACCCTCAGGAGCTCGGAGCTAAGGCCTGGAGCGACTCGTGCTCCTCACTCAGGGCATTCTGTGCTCACCCTCAGCCTGGAGCCTGCTACTGTCACTGACCCTCAGTGTTAGGCATCTGTCCTGGGCCACCAGGCATCTGACTCTGCATCTCCCCAAGGTTTGGAGCTCCCCATGCTTCAGAAAGCTGCTCAAAGAATGGCCCGGAGTGCGGAGGCCAGGATGGGAAGGCGAGCTTGGAAGCAGACCATGATGCGCCTGGGGCAGGTGCCCCCCAGACCCTGGAAAGAACAAAGCCCCTCCTCTGGAGGGTGACTCAGAAGGTGGTGCTGTGGGGCAGGGGCCAGGGACGTGTGTGTTGGGGACAGGACATGGTACCCTGGCCTAGGGGTGTGGAGGCTTCATTTGGAGCTGAGGCATTTGGGGCTCACTGTGGCCCGAAACCTGCATCTCCAGCTCTTTCCCAGCCATCCTGAGTAGGGGTCTGTGCTGCCCTGTGCCCGGCACAAGGTGGTCTCCTGCCCCTGCCTCTCGGTTGTTGTCACTCTGCCACTGTCACCAAGGTTGGTGGGTGGTGTCCACCTAGTCCGCATCGTCCACCCGGCCCCCACACAATGCGGCACAGGCCTGATGCCCACCCCAGCACAGCAGCACAGGCTGGCCTCCACCCTCACGGCTGACATCTAGGGCAGGAGCCAGTCCACCCCGCAGGCTGCGCGGCTGATAAGACCCCTCTCCTTACCCCTGCTCTGGGGGCAGCACTGACCCACTCAGGACTTTGGGGAGGGGGCAGGGATCTCTGTTAGGAGGTGCCGAGCTCTTAGCTGAGGCCAAAAGAGAGAGCAAGGGCAACACCCTGGGGAAGCAGGAACGTCCCAGATAGGAGGAAGGCGGCTCATCCTTGAGGCCAGGGAGGACCCGGTGGTGCTTGGTGAGCTGCCATCTCTGTTGGATGCGGTCCTGGATAGGACAGGGCAGTGGCATCACCTCCACACTGTCAGTGTCAGCCTTGCTGGAGGCCTGGGGGCCCTCAGGCGCCTGACTGAGCCCTGGATCATGGAGGGTAGTGGCATCGCCTCCACACTGTCAGTGTCAGCCTTGCTGGAGGCCTGGGGGCCCTCAGGCGCCTGACTGAGCCCCGGATCATGGAGGGCAGTGGCATCACCTCCACACTGTCAGTGTCAGCCCTGCTGGAGGCCTGGGGGCCCTCAGGCACCTGGCTGAGCCCCGGTTCACACGCCCCATGGATGTTGGCAGCTTGTCAGGACCCTCGAGCTGTCCCCTGTTATTCTCTGAGGGGCTGAGGGGCACTGCCTGGGCCTCCCTCCTGGAGCAGCCCCATGTTCCTGTCAACCTCTGTGGGGCCCCCGGTGGGGGGTGCGCTGCCTCCCCTTTGCCTGCAGCACCCCAGACAGGCCTGCCCTCACCTGGCCACTGTGTCTCTCACCCAGCAGACACCATATGGATGACAGTGTTTGATAAGCCAGCAAACTCGACGCCCATAGCCCCAGGAGTGGTGAGGGACATGGGTTCCAGTGTGTGGGCAGCTGGCACCTCAGCTCCAGAGGAGAAAGGCTGGGCCAGTTCACCGAATTCCAGCCTTTCTGCTGGTAACAAATGCATTGGCAGGAGGGGGCCGTGTCAGGAAGTGCCTGTCAGGGTCAGGAGGTGCCCGTCCCCCGGGACTGACCCTGTCCTCGTCCTTGTCTGTAGCTCCGAGTCAGGGCCCAGGTGCAGCTCTCTGATGGACACAAAACACAGCCAGGCTGAGGCAGCCAGAGCCAAGGCCTCGAGAAAGCCTGTGAGTAGTAGCAGTGCAGGAGGCACCCAGCCTCCTGCAGAGGCCTAGCCTTGCCCAGTTTAAGGCCTGAGGCCAGCTGGCCCTCCTCCTTGGGGTCAGTGGGAGGAGGTGGCCAGGACCCCGCATGCTGCTAGGTCTCTTGTGACATTGGGGTTTGATACAGCAGTGGGACTGGAGCAGCCACGTGCAGATGGGGAGGCCCCCAGAGGGGAGGCAGCAAGGCCATTGGGCTGGCCCTGAGCCCCGTCTGAGCAGGTGGCACAGCCCAGGTCTGTACCCTTGGTTCTAAACAGCAGCACCAGGACCCCAGCATTGAGATGTGTGTGGGTGGGTTGCTGGCAGGAAGCCATTCTGGGGCCTGATCAGAGCCCCTGGCCCCCAGGCCCCTAGTCAGGCCGAGAGGCTCCCCCAGACAAGGCTGAGAGCTCCAGGCGAGCGACAGCTGGCTTCCAACACTGTTGTCCCCGGTGCTTGAAGGAGCTGTGGCAGGACCACACAAGGCAGAGCGGGCCCCTTCCTGAGCCTCTGCGTCCTCATGTGAGACCAGGGCACATTGCCCTGTATCATGGGGGAGGCAACAGTGTTGCTTGTGTGGAGACCACATGGAAGGTGTGTGAGCCTGTTAGCCTCGTCATGCGGTTTCCACACAGGTACACATGTGCAGGCAACAGGCTGCATGTGAGAGGGCTACACATAAGGGATCCCTATGGCCGGGGTTGCCACACCCTGTGGCCCCTCCTGCCTCACTGGACAGCACAGGCCTCCTACTCTGCAGTCAACTCAGCTTCTCCATGTACCTCCGTGTACCTCCGTGTGTGTCACCAGGAAGGCCCCCCTGCTGGCCTCTGACAGCAGCTCCTGTGGGGGCTCCGACAGCGATACATGACGACCAGAAGGCAGTGAGTGCCATGGATGCTGTGAACACGTGTCCGGGCTGGGAGGCCCCCCGCCCCCGCTGCCCACAGTGGCCAGGACAGAGGAGGCTGTCAGCAGGTGTGTGGGGCGTGGGGGGTAGGTGGGCAGGCCTGCCTGGGTGCAAAGGCTGCGGCTTCCAGGCTCTGTCCCCAGCTCTTAGCTCCCTTGGGAGCAGGCTGAGGCCGGGCCAGGGGTCTTCTCCACACTGCTTCCCCGATGGCCCCGTGACCCCTTACAGGCTGGCTCGGGGTGGTCATGCCCATGCATTTAAATAGAGGCGGGATGGGAGGAGTGTGGGGGCTTCCTTCTTGGACAGAACATCTGTGTTCTCTGTTGTGAGTGGTTAAGACAAGAAGACAGGGCCTGGATGTCCCAGACAGTCCCCCAGGGACTTGGTGGGGGCAGCCCCTACCCCAGATCCCAGTTAGAGAGAACAGCCCAGCTCTTGGGGCTCTGGGCCTGGCTGAGCTGCCTGGGATCTGGGTACCCTGGTGGTTGGGGAGGGGCACAGACTTTAAGTCCAGCAGGTAAGCAGGCATCTGTGGAGCTCATGCAGACCTCGCCTGCTGCTCCCCTTCCATGGGAGGCCTAGATTTCCAGATGCCTCAGAAGCCAGGACAGTAGGATGGGGGGGCGGGGGCCTCAGGACTGCACTTGGGGCATCCAAACCCTGACTGAGAGTTGGAGGCAGCTTGCAGATGGGCAGAGGCTCAGGCTCCCTTGAGCCTCCAAGAGCCATTCCTGGGGAGAGAGTGGAGAGGGAGGCGCTCCCTGTGAGGAGGCTGGAGTCTGGCCAGCCCCTCCAGCAAGCTGAATCCCATCCATCCCCCCACAGGAAGAAGGTCCCTGGCATCCTTCAGTGAACAGATACCTCTTCTGGCCTTTGGGGTCAGGGGTTGGGAGTTTAGCAGGAGGGCAGGACAGCTGGGGTAGATGCTAGGGCCAGGTAAACCTGAGGGGGAAGGTAGGACTGGGCTTGAAGTGGGGAGGAGGGCACACCCGGCAAGGGCAAAGCTGTGCAGAGGCCCTGGGGCCTGAGCTCCCAGTAGGTCCAGGCAACAGTGTGGAAGTCCTTGGGCTGGATTCCTCTAGGAGAGGACAAGGTGCCTTTCACACCTGGCGATGCATCCCAGTCACTCCTGTTTCCATGCTTGTGAAGGGCCTGCCTGGAGTGGGGTGAGGGTGCCCCCAGCCTCACTGCCCAATGCAGCTCAGCCTGCAAGCGTCCCACCTGTCCTACCTTCCCCCGACAGGCGGGGCAGGTCTGACACCTCAGAGGACCCTGCCCACTGACCCCCAGCAGTCCTGGAGGGTCTGTGTGGTATTGGGGCTCTGGGCATCTCCCCCAGCCAGGCTGCAAGCTCAGCGCCAGGCTGGCTCTCCCTGCCCTGTTGACCAGCAGGCCATGTCTGTGCTCACAGCTCCTCCCCTTGTTTGGCCACGCTGCCGTCAGGGCATCTGCAGCAAGTGGGGGGCACAACACGGGAAATGGGGCCAAGGCCACAGCAGTGGATGTCCCGATGCTGCCAGTCACTGGAAAGCCCAGGCCAGAGCCCCTCGGGTTGAAAGTCATACAGAGTTCCTGCGTGGGCTTCATTCCTTCTTAAAGTTTAGTCACTGAAATTCTTAAAAATCTTTATCCAGCCAGGCATGGTGGCTCACGCCTGTAATCCCAGCACTTTGGGAGGCCGAGGCAGGTGGATCATGAGGTCAGAAGTTCGAGACCAGCCTGGCCAATATGGTAAAACCTGTCTCTACTAAAAATACAAAAATTAGCCGAGCGTGGTGGCACACGCCTGTAGTCCCAGCTACTCGGGAGGCTGAGGCAGGAGAATCACTTGAACCTGGGAGGTGGAGGTCGCAGTGAGCCAAGATCATGCTACTGCACTCTGGCCTGGGCATCAGAGTGAGACTCCATTTCAAAAAAAAAAAAAAAATCTTTACCTTCGGCTGGGTGTGCTGGCTCACACCTGTAATCCCAGCACTTTTGGGAGGCCGAGGTGGGCGGATTGCCCAAGCTCAGGAGTTTGAGACCACCCTGGGCAACATAGCAAAACCCCACATCTACTAAAATACAAAAAATTAGGCGGGCATGGTGACGCATGCCTGTAGTCCCAGCTACTCGGGAGGCTGAGGCAGGAGAATTACTTGAACCTGGGAGCCAGAGGTTGCAGTGAGCAGAGATCGCACCACTGCACTCCAGCCTGGGCAATAGCGCGACACTATGTCTGCAAAAATCAAACCAAAACAAACCTTTACCCACTTTTCCTAAACAACCCCTAAAAAACTTTGCTCTGAAAAGCAGGGAATATCACTGTGCAAAGTAAGTTGCTTTTCTCCACGGGGCTATCTGTGTAAAACTTGCCACTGAGAGCTCTCTCTGCTCTGCTGTGACAGCCCAGCCTGCAGGTGAGCTTGCTTGCACTCCCACCTGATCAGAGCACGCCTCCCTGGGTCAGACACTCAATATCCTTGCCCTGCAGGAGGCCAGAGGGCCCATCTGCTGCTCATGGCCAGGCTGGGCCTTGGGGTGCCTGACCCCCCACAGAGCAAGCCCCTTAGATGCCCGGCAGAATCCTCTCTCCCCTCCTGTACCTTGGAAGGTTTCCCCACACTATGCCCAGTGTCAGGCTGAAGTTGGGATCATGGCACAGGAGCCTCTGGGGCCCTCGGAGAATGAGGTGCTTGATGATGAGCAGAATCTGAACGCAGCCTGGACGGAGGTTTGAGGTCATCAATGGACAGACAGCTTGTCCCAGCACTTAGAACTCAGGGCAGCAGAGCTGCCTAGCTGGGCACAACCTGGGCCACCCCACAGAGGGCAGGAGTGGGAGGGGCCAAAGGGAGTGATCCCAGGACATTTTTGTACCTTTAGTAGAGACGGGGTTTCACCATGTTGGCCAGGCTGGTCTGGAACTCCTGACCTCAGGTGATCCACCCACCTCGGCCTCCCAAAGTGCCGGCATTACAGGTGAGAGTCACTGCATCCAGCCTATTTTTTTTTTTTTTTTTTAATTTAAGACAGTCTCACTCTGCCATTCAGGCTTGAGTGCAGTGACGCAGTTTCGGCTCACTGCAATCTCCACCTCCTGGGTTCATGGGATTCTCCTGCCTCAGCCTCCTGAGCAGCTGGGATTACAGGTGTGTACCACCACACCCAGTTATTTTTTTTTTTTTTTTTGTATTTTTAGTAGAGACAGTGTTTCAGCATGTTGGCCAGATTGGTCTCAAACTCCTGACCTCAGGTGATCTGCCCACCTTGGCCTCCAAAAGTGCTGGGATTACAAGTGTAAGCCACCATGCCCAGCCCACAGTGCAGTTTAAACCACCATTTCTGTGAAGCTTTCTCTGCCTGTTACCAGGTACTACCCATACATACACTACCCACGAACAAAGAAATATGCATTGTTCTGTGCTGCACACCACCATTGTAACAATTGTGATGATTTACTTTACAAGTTTCTCTCCCCTCTAGACTGTTGGCTCTTACATTTTTACATCTTTATCCTTTCATGAGTATTTAGCATGGTGTCGCCTTGTAGTGAATGCTTCATAAATATTTGTTGAATGAATGAATTTTAACTGATTATCTTTTTCTAAGCCACATGTTAAGATGTTCTTGTCTGTCTTTCAGTTAGGACTTTATTTTTACTTTTAAGTTCAGAGCTTCTTGATGGTTGTTCTTTCTAAATAATTATTATTTAGCAACTGACTGTCATAAGAGATTCAAAATACATCAAATATCTAACACAAAATATAAAATATGCAGTAATCTTAGCCCTCAAGGAAACCCAGATTTCCCAATTCTGAGTATATTGTTCAAGTTCCTTTTCCAGGACAGCTCAAGGTTCTGTCATTTATTTTTGTCTTTGTTTTTGTTTTGAGACAGTTTCACTCTGCCATCAAGGTGCAGTGCAGTGGTGTGATCATGACTCACTGTAGCCTCAACTTTCTGTGCTTAAGTGATCCTCCTGCCTCTGCCTCCAGAGTAGCTGAAACTATAGGCACACGTCATCATGCTCCACCTAATTAATTTTTTTTTTTTGAGACAGGGTCTCACTATATTGCTCAGGCTGGTCTCCAAATCCTGAGTTCAAGCAGTCTTTCCACTTGACCTCCCAAAGTGTTAGGATTGCAGGTATGAACCACTGCACCTGGCCAATTTTTTTATTTATTAACAAAGTGTTTCTAAAATTGTCACTGCCGGTCGTTTGGAAGAATCTGAGAAGTAGCAGCTCTGTTCTTGTTTCCAGAACTGCATCCTCTGCTGAATAGGTCTGGGTGCCCCCAGCACAAGCCTCACCTTATTCACTTACTGACTCAGTTATCTCCTGACTAGAGAAGAGGCAGACCCATCTCCATCCTAGGAGGAGCTCTTAGTTCCTCCAGACAGGGATGTCTCCCTAGGACCAGGCAGTTGGCTGGGATGAGCCATTCATCATCAGGGAAGACACAGGCTACCTGGGTAGTCATGGTGTAGAATGCCTCCAGCACAGTGCACAGAAGCCCCTGAATCTGGGAAGAAAGCTACTTCCACATCAGGTGAGAATGCACCTCTGCCCATACCTGGACTGGGTCTTGATAACGCCCTCAGAAATAGCATGCAGGGAGTCACCAGTCTTTTGAAATGGTGGTGGTTGGTCTCTTGGTAACCAAGATCTGGGCTGCTTGCTGTGCCCAGTGGCACCCCTTGAGGGTCTCTTATGGTGGGCATCACTGGTCTTCTTAATTTGCTACTGTGTCCATCCTCAGAGTCCTTTGCTTTCTTTTTCAAAGTCAAGCTGTGCTCATATCCTAGACTCTTTCCTGTGGAGAAAGCATGTGAGTTAAAGATTCACCACAATAGTTCACACAGAAGCTTATTCCAGAACCTTCCCATGCACATTCAGGTGACCCCCACTTGTCTCACCTCCCACTTGCCAGCTCCCTCAGCCTGCCTAATAAAGTGAGATTGAGTTCGCTCCTGGGTCCCCAAATGCTCTCTGAATGCCAGGATCTCTAAAATTCTTTCAACCACCAAGAAGACCGCTTCTTACCCAAGCCTTGCTTGTCTTGCTTGTCTGTTAGGATAAAAAAGCAAGACTCTACCTGCTCTATCTTGTCAGGTGTCCTTGAAATTTTTTTTTTCTTCATTTCTTCTGCTCATCTGAGCTGGACTCTGATTCTGTTGATAAAAATGGAGTGTGTGTGAGTGCCTCCAACTGAACACCTTGGAAGCCTTAGTCCATTTTTGATACACTAGAGATGAGGTTTCCGCAAAAACTCAGCTCTCCTCTGTGCTCCAGCGCCCAGGATCTGTAAAGTGCTGCATTCAAAAACGCTCTCAGTTTCTTTCCCAGGGGAGACTGTGTTAATCTATATCCTGTCCCTTCTCACCTTGGAAGAGTCAAGTCTTATTTGATCTAGCATTGCTGTTTCTGGTTTTGAGCTTAGTTTTCTTGGAATTCTATTTCCCATTTGGATTGGGGTCTGGTCCCAGTGGAAAAGGGAGTTCGGGTGATTCACCTTTCTCTAGACCCAGAGTCCCATAGTCTATTTCTGACTCATATTTGTGGGTCATTTTCTCAACTGATGCTGTTCAGCCAGCGTCAAAAGTGAGTGGGAAGAATACAGTCCCAGGAGATCATCACCACATTTCTCAAAGCCACCTGAGGGCTGTAATCCATTTCCTGTCCTCAATTACAAAATAAACTCTTATCAAAGACATACAGCTTAGTATCCTTGATTCCACCCCTCTTTGCAACCTTCATAAGAACAGCCCAAGGTCTTACCTGAGCTTTGAGTGCAGCTCTCACTGGAATGGAAAGAGAGCATCTTGCCTTTTTCTTCAAATCATTTCTCCTCCTCATCTGAGCCCCTTTCTGCAAAGGAGATATGTTGGAAAGGGGGCTGGCCAGTGAGGTCTTGGATGGAGGCACAGTGAGAATTTTGGTCTGCAGTTCCCCATTCCATGTTGAAGCTCAAATGAAAGGTCCTCTCTCTTACACATCCAGATTCAGAGTGTAGCGTGTTATGCTGGACTTGTCTTTTTTAAGTCTCTCTTTGCTTTGTTTTCTGTTTTTGTTTTGTTTTGCTTTTTTGAGACAGGGTCTCACTCTGTCGCCCAGGCTGGAGTGCAGTGGCGTGATCTTGGCTCAATGTAAGATTCTCCTGCCTCAGCCTCCTGAGTAGCTGGCATTACAGGCGCGTGCCACTAGGCCTGGCTAATTTTTGTATTTTTAGTAGAGACGGGGTTTCACCATGTTGGTCAGGCTGGTCTCAATCTCCTGACCTTGCGATCCACCCGCCTCAGCCTCCCAAAGTGCTGGGATTACAGGAGTGAGCCACCGTGTCTGGCCATAAGCCTCTGTTTATAAGCGTGGCTCACTCTTACCGGCTGAAGAGATTGATTTCTCTTGCCTGCCGCTCTTCATAGCCTCCATAAGGAATGTTTCAGGATGTGATTATGCTGAGGACTTAGACACACATAAGGGGAGACTTTTGCAGAGTCCTGCCATAGCATCAAAAAACAAGATATAACAAAACCAGGAGGCACAGGGACTAGAATGCAGGAGGCTCATCACCTTTTGTTTCCTGGTCCAGTTCCCACCCAGGAGTACTCAAAACTCTGCCCAGATTCAAAATGCAAAATTAAACAGACCATATATTAACAGTTGTATATATATTTTGCACACAAAGAAAATCATTATAGTATTACAATTGTGTGTGTATATATATAGGTCATAATTTTTCAAATGCTTGGAAATGACAAATATTAAATTATACTCGATTGTATTAAATATATATATATATATGATAAAATAAAATTCTATGATAGGGGATGTGGCATCTTGAAGGCCTAGTTGGGCTGCGTGTGCCATTAAGATATACAGGGCTGCAGAAAAGTAAACCCCAAATAGAATATTCCTTTATCCCTTGAATGTTGGAAGGATAATTAGATCAGATATGATCACGTTGAATTGATCAGATTGGAGCCAGTGCTAACTCAATCAACTTCCAATTCCTAAGGCAGCAGAAAGCCCAGCTGGAGAGGGAAACTTCTGCTCTATCTCACCCTCCCTCATTCATCCTGGGAGCCACACTGTGTTCTGTAGAATTTGCTCAGGATTCACAATCTGAGCTGATAAACTTACCTGGATTATCACAACCCTTACCATTTTGGTATTTTCTTTTTGTTTCTCAGTTTAAAATGGGTTGTGAATATTACTAACGCATCATAAGTTTTCAGACACCCAGTATGTCACTTGTCTGGGTCCCGTCCTAGGAAATCAATACCTAAATTCAAAAAGTCATCCTAAGATTAATCTTTGAAAGCTGCCTGTGATGATTCGGACTCACTGACCTCCCTTCTCTTCAACCTACAGAGAAAGTGAAAGAGCTACCAAGTCTTAGGGCACATGGACAGAACCAGAAGATGCCCAGTGAAGTGCTAGGATAGGGTACAGTCCCATAGCTTTTGGGCCAAATGAGAAGGAAAAGCAGAACCTGGGACCAGGAAAGCCCCAGCAGCTCCAGACTCCAGGGCTCTTTACCAAGACTGATGGGAGGAACTAAGGCAAAGATGAGACACCTGTCACCAAGACACTTGTCTTGGCTGCTTCCACCTCTGACTCAGTTGTGTTGGTGTGAATGCAAAACTGGCTCTCTGGCTCCCAAGAATGTATAAATCCAGGAGAGAAAACCAAGCATTTGGGCACCAGGCAAGAGGTCTTTCCAGATTCCCCAAACAGACTTTTCAGAATTCCCCAAAGATACTGAAACTCAGACCCATTCTGACCCCACCCCAAAAAGTATCATAAATGGAATCTGGGAGCCATTCAGAGTCTCCAGCCTCCTCTTTGGTGAAAATGGACTTGGACCTAAAAAGGCACCCCACTGTCCACAAGGACACAAATTCAGATGCTGAGCACTGGCCTCCTGCCTTCCGATGACGGATCTTACCTGAGTCCCATCAAAGCCCATACTGTTCCCCAACCTCCACCATCCAGACATTAGGAACAATCCCTCAGAACTGTCTTGATGAGATGGGACAAGCAGTGGTAGAAGTCCGGGTTCAGAATGGTTGCCTCATCTTTCCCTTCTGAGAAGCCTATACCTGCTGGTCTGAGCCTTCATCCCTTACATGGCTTAGCCCATGTCCCAGGAAGTGCCCCCTAAAAGAACCTTCTAGTATTTTTCTCCCCTGAAGAGAGGGTCCATGAGACACTCTATGCCAGGAAATACATGACCTCCATTCTCACATGACTTGATTGACTGATAAACTGATACCCTGAGAAAGAAAAAGATGCAGGGAACATCTTGTGTGTGGTGAATCTGTGCTCCTCAGCTGTGGTGCCTGTGCAAATGGTGGAACCCAAAAGAATATTGGGTGGTAGACACACAGACCCTACCTAATAAAATTATGTAAGTTTAAGTTTAATATAGATGGAACTTATAATGTCATATAAAATGTTGTTACTTATTTTGTAAGAAAGCTGAGTTAGATTTTGTAAAGGCATTAAATATAATTTTAACGGGAAGCTATGAAAATTGTGTGCATTTGGTGTGTAAATGACTCATTTTGGGTAATTCTGTAAAGGCCACCTATGAATGTGAGTCATTAGTAACCAAATCTCCTATAGATAGCATATTGCATATGCATTTTAATGTATTCTTTTACCTGAGCTCAATTTTTCTTAATTTTATTCATCAAATTTTATATGCTTTAGATAAAAGACACCTTGTAGTTACCATGTGCTCTATGGATCTCTATTTTGTTAGAAATACAGATTTTCAGGCAAAACCCAAGTATATTGTATCAAAATCAGGTTTTTAAATAATATTCCCAGGTGATTCACATGCATATTAATAATTGTTAAGTGGGGGTAATTCTATAATTAAAAGGGAAAAGGTTATATGAGTGTATTTATTTGTTAAAAAGGTACAGAAAAGATTGTATGTTTCAATGTATATACATCTTATCTCATAGAAAATAACTAAAAACAATAATAAAGTGGGGATGGGGAATGAGTTGTAGTAGAAGTTAAACAGAAATGGCACATAATTAGTAGATGTTTAGGCTGAGCATCAGTCTATTATACTACATTGCTTATTGTATATATGTTTAAAATATTCTCTAATAAAATACTTGTATAAAAAGACAAACTTTATCTACAACATTAGCCCTTAAGATTGTGGTTACTTTTGGAGGGGAGGAAAAGAGAAAGTGGTTTGTGTGGCAGAAACAAGGCTAGTTCTATCCTATGCCTACACAAATGTATTTGCTTGTAATAATTTACTGAGCATTATGTTAATGCTTTGGACATATATTTCTGTATGCATGTCATTCAATAAAATTTAAATATTACATATTTAATCTTAACAGAATAATAGCAATGTTTGGTATTGTTTTGTTTGAAAGTGAGGCATTTAGTGTCAGACATCATGAGATGGGTATTAATATTCCAAGGTATTTATTCACATCCTGACTCTTGGGGGTCCCCCTCGATCTTTCATTTTTACCTCAATTGAGTAAGTAGCATGGTTGTAGTTTTGGGGAATGCAATTTTTTACAGCAAAGTCCTTCCTCCATGATAGTACTCACCACGGCCAGGACACTTAGCACAGGGCCCTGTACGTAGTGTGCACTCAGTGTGTGTGGAACTGGTTTGAATCAGAAACAAAACAAGTAGCAGAGGTCAGTTCTGCAAAGGATAGAAAGTAAGTAATCAAGACTGAAAGGCCGCAACTCAGCAGCAAACACTTCTATGTTAATTTGAGAAATAATTTCAACTGGCTCTCCAAAAGATGTTGGTTTAAAGCAGTAACATGGGAGTTGAGCTGTGTGCTATAATCACCCGAAAGCTTTAAGTAACATTGTTGCCTAGGTCTCACTCCAGAGATTCTGACTTAATTACCCCATTGCAACTTGGGTGTGAAGACTTTAAACACTCCTCTACAAGGTTATTGAAATATGCAGCCAAGGGTGAGAAGCATTGATTCAGGATGAGGAATACATTGGCTGTATGTGATTTTTTTGTGTGCTTTAGGGATTTGCCCCATAGCTGCTCCTGAATGTGGGGTCTTAGAAAACATCTTTACCCTTCAAAGCATATTCTGCTGATTGGCTAAATTGCAGCAGGAAAAAATATCAGCAGCTCTGTCTTTATGTCACTTGCCTTCAAAGCAAAAGGTTTTTCAGGCACAGTAATTCGATTTAGTCTGTGTTAAAAATCATAAATAGCCTAGAAATACAAAAAAAAAAGAGACAGAGTTTGCAGATATGTGGAGTGCATTATAGGTGTTTTCAAATTTCTCCTATGATGAGAAATTAAAAATAGAATGTTGGGCATTAATTTCCTAAACTCAGTGCTCAGCCATTTCCTCAAATTGTTTCCAGTTTTTCCAAGAGACTTCAGAAGCATTCCCTGGAATGAATTATTTCCAATGGTGAAGAGTACTAGATGGACAGGATGAGAATCTCAAAGAAATCTTGCTTCTATTTCAGAAGTGCCACTGTGCAGCACCTTGAAGCACCAGGAAACCTGGCTGAGGAGTGTGGTCTACGGAGGTGCATAGGCTTCAGAGTCAGGCAGAGTTGATCCTGAGTCCCAGCCCAGCAGAGTTAGAAGCTGTGGGACAGTTATATAAACCTCATCTGCAAAAAAAAGGCCACACTAAAATTGATTGAAAACAACAGCAAATTTTTAAAATTTCTTCTTGTGTTCATGCCTTGACAATGGATTTTATAGTGGTTCCCATCAAGAGACAGAATTTGTTTTCCACATCTTGAATCTTTATGGCCTTATTTGCACAGGCCAAAGCTGTGCATATGACAGTGTGCTAGTTTGGGGCCTAGGCTCAAAAAGTCTCAAATGCTTCCGTTTTCTTTTTCAGAACCCTTCCATCTCCATGAGAACAAGCCCATTTTGGCCTGCTGGGCAAAAGCCAAAATGTCCCCATTGACAGCTCACTTACAGAAGCAGAGGCACTTAATTCACCAGCCGTTCACCACTCACGTCTGAAGGAGCCATTCTGAGCCCTGAAGAATAGCCCAGCTGAGCCCAGCCTAAATTTCTAACCAGCTCAATCATGAGCGTTTGGGATTGTTTATTATGCTTACTAATATATACAACCATTAAAGACAGGATGCCAGGATGCCAGGACAGATTGATTACAAATAACCTGCAAATGCTTGGCACCCTGTAAGTACTGATTTTATTTTCCCTTTATTTAGAGTTAGATTTGTTGTTAGATGGTATTGAGTTATATGGAAGTGCAGGTAGATGTGGATGCATATGACTGGTGCTTAAACGCACGCAGTGCCCCACACCACAGGAGAAAAACACACAGTTACAGACAGACAATTAGGCCCAAGGCCAAATAGCAAAATAAGGAGTTTATCTATTCCCTCCACATCTGAACTCTGGAGGTCAAGGCTGTAAAGAGATCTGAAGACATGGTGTTCTCCCCTCCTGGGGCCCCATCATTTTTTGTTTACTGTTTGATATTTGAAAGGAAGAGAAACTCCCATCAAACAGCAACTGGGAGACAGTGGTCTCTACGTGACACTCTCTGCTTGCAGCCCCTGATCTCTCTAGGGGCACTGACCCTCCCACCCTTGAGCCTGAGGAGAAAAGTTAGTAGACAGAGGCCAGTAGTTGGTAGGGAGAGAGCCCACTTCCAGCAGAAAAGAGGTGTTCAGGCCTTCACCTCCCTGAGATCGGAGCATCAGAGCCCTCATGGCTGCTGGTTTGAAGTAAAATGTGCTGCAAACATAAAATACACAGTGAGTTTAAAAGATTTAGATCCAAAATATTTATAATTATTTGTTGACCACACATGAAAAATAATATTTTGGGTATAATGGCTTAAACAGTATTACAAACAATTTCACTTGTTTCTTTTTATTATTACTATTATTTTTGAGATGGAGTCTTGCTCTGTCACCCAGGCTGCAGTGCAGTGGCACAAACTCAGCTCACTGCAACCTCCACCTCCTGGGTTCAAGCGATTCTCCTGCCTCAGCCTCCCAAGCAGCTGGGATTACAGGTGCCCGCCACCATGCCCGGCTAATTTTTGTATTTTTAGTAGACAGGGATTCATTATGTTGGCCAGAGTGGTCTCGAACTTCTGACCTCTGTCCTCTCAGAGTGCTGGGATTACAGGCGTGAGCCACCATGTCCGGAGTCTTTTTATTACTATTTTTGATCTGGCTAATAAAACATTTAAAATTCACAATAGCTAACGTTTTATTTTTTAGAGGATTGCTTCTCTCTTAAAATCTTAGGTGTCCCACTCCAAAGACCGGCGGCCAGAAAGGTTATGAAATCTGAAATATTAAATAATAGTCAATATATCGCTTCCATTTGTGAACAACGTGTGTGTGTGTTTTATAAACGAACATAACCTTCATAACGTTATACACCACAATGCTAAAAAATGACCCCTGGTTAGAGCCAGGCGCAGCACAGACAGAAAGCCCTGCCTGAAAGTGACTGGAGCCAAGAGCCTGACACTCTCGGCTCATTCCGTACAGTGTATGGTGGCATCTTCTGACACGCAAGGCCTGAGGGCGCGGTGCCTGCACTACTATCCAATCAGGGCGCTGGGGTGGGAACTGTCCAATCAGGCGCGCAGCCAGGGAGGAAGGGGCGGCTTCCGGAATCTGGCGCGGCCTTTGTCTCACTTCAGCCCGAGCGCGGGGTTAGGGCTTCATTGCCTTGTGTCTTCTGCTCCGGGAGACTTCGGTGATTCTGCCACTCACTCCGTCGCTCTGTGACCTGCTGGCATTGAATGATTTATAGCTAAGACTCCAGGACACCCCTGAAGCCGAGAAATGGTGAGTGTGGAGGGCAGGGCGTCCCGAGACTGGGGAGGGGGCTCCTTGGAACCGGCTGGACAGGGCGGTGACGGGACCTAGTCTGCGAGTCGAGTCCTCTGCAGCTCAGCCCTCAGTCCCCTCCGGAGCAGGGACTCCGGGCGTCCTGTCCTGTCCCTGCACAGCGGCTTTGGCCCCAGCCTGTAGCCCTCTTTGCGCAGCGCTGCGCCCGCAGCCCTGCATCTTCCCCAGGTTGTGAGGTGATGAGGCGAAAGTCATCGGAAAGACGCCGACTCGGTGTGCAGGGTTCCTGCGTGGAAGGAGCTGTGGTCCGTGGGGTCCCCCGTCCCTACCTTACCCTGTTCAGAATTAGACTGAGGCACCATTAAAACATAGACAGCTTATATGAGTAAACAGTGATTAATTAATGGGGCAGCGCTCAGCAATGGTTTGGGGGCTCCTAGAAGGTCTTGAAAGAAAGGCTTGTATAAGGTGTGTGAGGAAGCAAAGACAATTAAATAATTGGGTACAGTTATGTAGTCGCTTTATTTGGAGTGTCTGGGTGGAAATTTCCTGGTTATGTAATCAGGGATTAATTGGAGGTTTGTAGTTGTTTAAGCTTGAATTTCGTTTCCTCCTGAGGTAGTAACTTAGAAAAAATGCATTTGAGTTAGATTTCTTTTTTTACATAGAGGCCTAGACCACTAGAGCCACTTCAATCTAATTGACTGCTATGTAATTATTTTAACTTTAATCAAAGACACTGGTTTTCGCCTGCATTTTCCAAATGTGTGGCAAGCAGGGTCTCACATCCACTACTCTGTTCTGCCAGCCTAACCTGGCTTGAAGTAAAATCTTAAATTTCCTGTTTCTTGCTGACATTCCCCAAAGCCAACCTCTACCCTCCCATACATTATCAACTATTTTTGTCCTTTATTGCGCATTTCAGAAACAGTATTTTAATTAATCACTTTTTCACAGAGCAGTGGATGGCAATTTGTAAAATACTTGTTTTCTACTTACAAATATTTCACATGAGAAAAAAGCAGAAAATAATCCCCTGGCACTCAGCTGTAAAAAATCTTTCTGCTGTTTCTCCTTGTATCCTCCCTTAGCACAAACGCCCTTATTAGGACATCTTGGGATTGAGGTTTTCCTTGGGAAACTTTATGGGGCAATGTTTCCTTAGCCACTTTCGGGCCTTTTTCTAGTCCTGAGTTTTAGAACTGTCTTGAGATGGCCCAAGATACAAACCAGAGCCATGTCTTTTGGGAGTTCTGGTGAATATCAGCCCTTTGGTAATCTTCCAGAGGACACAATGAGGGATGGGAGTGCAGCTTCTCAAAGGAGCAGCTGAATGCCCTGGGGGTGAGAGAAATATCCAGGCTTACCCTTCCTGTAAAAAAAAAAAGAATCCCTTGGGATTTTTAAGATTTTTTTTTTTTTTTTTTTCCCCCAACCCCAGTTTTCATTCCATGGAAACACATTGCTTGTCAGCCAATCAGATGCTGGTATTCAGAGAAAAAGATAGACTATTCCTGTCTTCTGAATTGTCTTATATTTGCGAAGGGAGAGAAACCAACCTGAAGGACAAGAAAAACCCACCCCAGGGAGGCAGTGCAAGAACCTGCAAAGCAAAAAGCGGAGTGGGGCACAGTGCAGTGTCTCCTGGGAGGGTGGGCATTGAGCACTTCAGTGAGGAGTATGGGGGTGAGAGAAAGTCCCAAGGGATAAGGTGGCCTGATTTGACACTTGAGTCAGATGTCCCTGTTCCAGAAAGCACTGCCACTCCCTGAGTTTGTCCCCCTGTATAGATTTGCTCACTTATTTCAACTTCGGTTTTTTTAATTAACCGTAAATTGGATCTCAAAGGATAGGCAGAAAAGGGCTTTTAAAAAAAAGTTGGAAAGAGCAAATAAGATTAGAAGGAAGGTGAGAGAGGGTGGGCAGAATGAAGGGTGGCAAAATCAGATTCTAAATCAGAGAGCGTTCAACCCTGAAGTCAGCTTTTTCTTAGGAGGTTAATAAAGAGAGATTGAATGTTGAATCAGGCTGAGAATAGGTCAAAGTTCAGGGATCTGAACAAATAGGCTTTTTTTTTTTTTTTTTTTTTTTTTTTTTTTACCATCGAAGATGAAATTGTTCAGCCAATTGTATATGAGAAAAAAATGGAAATGTGTGGTCCGTGTCTGACTCTGTGGTAGGTTTAGAAAAAAAGAAGAGAGAGTATTATTGAAGTCACAATGGGAAGGGTGTCTCTTTTCGTTAAGCTGATTTCGGAGAACAAAAAGCATGAGGAATTTTTTGTCACAGCTATTTAGCAGAATTACCTACCTGCCCCAGCTTTCACCACCACTTTTTCTTGCCCTATGCATCTCTTCCATGTGACTGTTCCTGAGCTGTATCTTCAATAATAAACTGGTATATGTAAGTACAGTGCTTTGCTGAGTTCTGTGAATAGTTCTATCAAATTATTGAGCTTGAGGAGGGGAATGTGGAAGCCCTTGATTTGTAGGAAGTAGTTGAGAAATAAAGATAGGTATCCAGAGGCATGTGACTGGCATCGGCAGTGGGGACAGTGTTATGGGACTTAGCCTGAACTTGTGGGATCTATGCTGACTCTGGGCGGTGTTGGAATTGAGGTGTTGGACAGCTAGTTGGTGTTGGATAATTGGTTGGTGTTCAGCAAACTCCTTACGTTTTGTGTCAGAAGAAAGACATCACTGGGGCCTGGTCTACAAGGAGACTCCAGGTGTCTGAGGGAAGTGAGGCTTTGTTCTGCACACAGGCTTGTCGGCACCCTGTGTGTTGTCCTGTAATTCCAGGTCTCCTCCTACTGTGAGATGGAACGAGAGCTTAGAGTGAAGGAGCTCTGAGAACCTATTCCCTCCCCTGACCCTGCTGCCAGCCCCTACATGCTTCTAACCCACTCCTGAACATAACCACTAAAAATTGATCTGGCTACACTCCTCCCACGACAAAGTTTTACCCTCAGGAATTGTGCTCACAACAGCTTTCCTCCTAGAGTTTTCTGCCGAGAACATACACAGGTGCCTAGAAGACTCCTGGCTTATCTCAACTGTAGACAATGAATCTCTATCGGGAACCTGTTTTTTTCACCAACCCAGGTTTCTTGGACTACCTGATCATAATCTCTTCTGATTGTATGAACACAGGAATAAGTCAGAACATAGCGCTGCCTGAGCCTGTATCTGTAGCACAAACCAGTTCCTTAACCAATTCTGCCCTGCATCCCCACCCATAGTACTTGATAGCATCTTTCTCTTTTCTGCTTTTTTCTTCCCCACAAATCCTCTTTCACGTGTACACAGTGTGCCCAAGGCCATCCCTCCAGTGCCTGAATCCAGTGCCTACTAGAAGTCAGATGTTAATGAGTTCAAGACCATGCCTTTAGACCCGGCTGTTGCAGGAGCAAATACAAATTAGAAAGAAAAGGTTTAATGCTTTCTCTTTAAAATGAGGGAAGAATTTTTGCTCTTCTTTCTTTTCTTAAAGCATTTAGTTTGAAAACCTTTCTCTACTTCTTTGAAATATATGTAAATCATTTTTATCAGTTAAATAGGTCATTTGGTTGTGTGTGTGTGTGTGTGTGTGTGTGTGTGTGTGTGTTTGACTCAGAATTGTCTTAATCTAGGACCTGGGAACTATTGCTTTGAAATATAATTAGCAAGTTTATACACCCTATCCCACAGTTTCTGTAGAAGAGTAGAAGGCTGCCTTCAGCAGGTGTCTAACTCCACATTGCAACACTACCTCCTGTCATGAAGATGAGGGAAGTTTATTTTTCCTTTAAACATTACCAATTAGAAAACCCAGATGACAGCCCAAATTATAATAAGCTGTGTATGACAAATGGTACAGTTGAGTACTAATTATGTTGACCCTTCTCTGTTTGCAATCTCTTAGTATATTGCCTGTGATGCACATCACATTTTAGTTTAATTATATAACAAAACAGTTTTCTTGCTGTTCTGTTATGGTGGAGAGTTGTTGTTTGTTTTTTTGTTTTTTTGTGTTTTTTTTTTGAGAGAGAGAGTCTCGCTCTGTCGCCCAGGCTGGAGTGCAGTGGTGCGATCTCGGCTCACTGCAAGCTCTGCCTCCCAGGTTCATGCCATTCTCCTGGCTCAGCCTCCCGAGTAGCTGGGACTACAGGCGCCCACCACCACGCCCGGCTAATTTTTTTTTTTTGTATTTTTAGTAGAGATGGGGTTTCACCATGTTCGCCAGGATGGTCTCGATCTCCCGACCTCGTGATCCGCCCGTCTCGGCCTCCCAAAGTGCTGGGATTACAGGCGTGAGCCACCGCGCCCGGCTGGTGGAGAGTTTTTTAGGGTCAGAAATGAGTTTGCTTTCAGTTATGTTTTCCACACTGTCCAGCATTACTACATGTTATACACAAGGTGCCCACCAGGCTTCACTTTAGAGAGAACTTTCTTTCTCAGGATTCCAGTCCCAACCCACAATTGTGCAGCAAAGTGCCCCCCAAATCTTCAAACAGAATGGTCTCTCTTTGGAATCTACAGTCCCTTCTAGAGCAGGGAGAGTAGATTTTTACAAAAATAACTTTTCAGGACAGCAGTCAAGTATTCCACCTCTGTTAGTGCTCCTGGCATCTTCACATCTGACACTGATTCAGAGATCATGGGGCCCATAAACCCAATTAGGATCACACATGTGCATTAATTAAACCTGAAAACTTCAACTCCCTCCCACCTCCCCTTGCCCAAATGCCCACACGTGTGCCACCGCTCATCAGCCCTTCAAGACCTAAATGTGCAGCTCCAGATTTTGAATTTATGTCCTGGGATTTGAGAGAAGAAAAGGTGTTGAAGGAGCTTCCATGAGAGGATCTTTCCTCTGGTTTTACTCTGCTTGCTGTAACCCCCAAGAATGCAGAGGCACATTGATCCCACCTAGAATCTGCACATAAAAGCTGGCCTCTGCCTAGGATTCACAAGACAGGGCCAGACTTTGGGTTGAAGACATACAGAAAACTCACAGAAAACATTTTCTGCATCATGAGAGGTCAACATAGACATCTTAAGCATCAGTTTCAGAGTGGAGCCCTTTGAGTTTTCCAGATCTTGACCTGCTGCAGCTCTGTGAGAGGCTTCTGGTGTCAACAGAATCCTGTAAGTTAAACAAGCACCTTAGCAGTGGGAGGTCAGAGCTACAAAATAACCAGAGCCATAATCACAACTGTGCCTCCCTGTAAACTGTTAGTGGAGTAGAGTATTTTTGTTCTTCCCCTTACCCCAGACTTAGCTGGACAGGGACAGGATATTACAGCTAGATTCGGGATCTGTCGCTCCACCAGAGCAGAACCATTTTCTATAATATTTGCACCCCGCAAAGCCTGAGTGTCTCCTGTCTCAGGATCATTATGGAGGCGTCAGCCCATAGTCACTGGGGATGCTCTCACCAGCACCTGTGAATTTTGGAGACATTGAGGATGTCCTGTGCAAATTGGGGTCAGTCTGACTACAAGGTTTAATTCTGCCCCCATTTTAGAGGAAGAGAAATGGTTCAGCCAGGGTTTGTTCCTCCCCTCACAGAAATAATTTCCTTGATTTGTACCCAGATGGGAGTTGCTTCAGTTTTCTGGTTCTTTGGTGAAAAATGAGGAGATCTGGAGACGCAAACTGGTCAATAAGCTAATTGCTTCTATTTCATATGTCATTAGAAAAAGAGATGAAGCAGTCATGGTCCCTACCATGAAGGAACTTGCAATCTAGAGCACATGAATAAGTAGTTGAATTCAGCATCATGTGTTAAGCACAAAGACGGAAGGTGTAGAGGAGACTTAAGCTTCATTTGGGTCACATCCCTTGTTTTGAGTTTTGATGCCACCAACTGAAGGTCTATTCAAGGACAGAAGAGAAGTTATTATTTGTATTGTTTTTACCTTGCTAAGAATAAATATTTACCTTCTAATATAATTGCTCTAGGAAAACGTAAGGGTTTTGGTTAAATTCCTTCTTATCGTATGTTACAAAATAGGGAAGTGGCTAAAATAGGTTAAAATTGCACAAACTCTGAAAATCAGATTTCTCTTGGTCAGGCTTAGAAAAGATAAAACTGAAAATTCTTAGCAGCATGGAGATCTGTCCCAACCCTGCGCAGATCCACCCTCTGCTGCTAAACTTTCTCCAGGTCTGATCCCACACTGAAATCTCTCACAGAACTGCCTAGAGGAGATCAGAGTTTGGAGTGACTACCCCTACTGCCTCTCCACAGCTGGTGCTCACAATTTCCTGAAACCCAAAAGGAGATAAAAGGGGAAAAACTATATACTTTGGGGCCTTAAATTCTTTTTTAAAAAATTAGGCTGGGTGCGGTGGCTCATGCCTGTAATCCCAGCACTTTGGGAGGCCAAGGCGGGCAGATCACTTGAGGTCAGGAGTGCAAGACCAGCCTGGCCAACATGATGAAACCCCGGCTGTACTAAAAATACTAAAAATTAGCTGGGCGCGGTGGTGGGCACCCGTAATCCCAGCTATTTGGGAGGTTGAGGCAGGAGAATTGCTTGGACCTGGGAGGTGGAGGTTGCAGTGAGCCGAGATTGCACCATTGCACTCCAGCCTGGGCAATAAGAGCGAAACTCAGTCTTAAAAAAAAAAAAAATTAAAACCAGTGTTTCTAGAGACATCCCATCCAGCAACCTGTTCTCCATTCCTGCAGTTTCAATGATTTCTTCACAAGTCTCAAAGTAAATACAAACACTGAATTGCAGTTAACAGTTCCTTTCTGTATCTCTCCATCTGTCTATTATTATGAGCTATTATTCTATACATTTTATTTTTAAAATCAATGATAGGAAAACAGAAGAAATAGAAATGGCAGGCCCTGCATTTAAATCCTGGGAAGTGTGGGACAATTAGTACCCACCTCTGCAGAAACCTGTTATGAGAATTAACACATAATGTGAGCTTCCCAGCACAGTGCTCTGTGACATACTCCTGAGCACATAGTACATGCTCCATAAACATTGCATTAATGCTTGTGCACATGTTTTTCAACTGCAGACTTATTCAGACATTGCCATTATCTCCAGCCTGTGTAAACTATGTAAAAGGGCCTGCAGAGAATGCCAAGTTTCAGGCTGATGATTGGTGGTCTTTTCTTTGGATGAAGGATATGTGTGTTGTGATAAGGGTGTTGGGATAAGGGATTCTGTGAAAATTTCTGAAGCTTTTATGAGGAAAAAATCCGTGCCTGCAATATTTATAATTTAGTTTAATCGTTAAAAAATACTTGTTCATCAAATAATGAGTACACAAATTAACTTAAATCCACTTAGATGCTCACATAGGATGAAAGAAACTTTCAGTATAGGTATATTCATGACAATAAATACTTTGGTGTTCAGCTTCCTGAAAGCCACCTTACACTGCACGGAGTTAAATTTAGTGCTTGCAATCCTTGCCACTGAAAGATCCAAGGACCAGCAGCATCAGCATTACCAGGGAGTTTGATAGATTCGCAAAGTCCCAAATACTGCACCAGAATTACGGACTCAGAATCTCCATTTTGACAGGATCCCCAGGCTGTGTCTATGCATAATGGTGTTTGTGAGGCTAGGAGCTGGTGTCAGATCTGGTAGTGCAAGGCACCTTCCTCCTCCTTGAATATTTATAGCTAAATGGTCAGTTTCTCTAAACCAGCATATAGGTAGGGCAAAGAAGCATTTTGGATGATAGCTACAATTGAGTGAAATGTTAAACACATGTGATTATATTAGATAATTATATCCAAGTCTCTTACTCAGCAATTTAATTCTTAGTGGCATTTTATCTTGCAAACATTTGCCACACGTTAGTATGTGGTTTGTTTACACCTGTCTCACTTGAATATTTGGTAAAACATTACTTTTACTCTAATCCTGTTGAAGTAATAGAAGGAAATCTATTTTCATGTACTGACTCATTGAATAAGCATTTAATGAGCAGAAAGGCCAATTAAGAGTCTGTTACATTCTTGCTGGCAAAAGATGGCAAGAGCCAAAGGTGGGGCCAGAAGTTCTCGAGCTTTTAGATGGAGTCAACTTCATACCCAGGCAGGAGGGCAAGGGTACAGAGAATCCACAGAATCTGAAGGCTCCTACATACTTTATCTACAATGTTCTTCATGTCATATTCCACTTTGCGTACAATATTGCAATTATTGCTTTAAATGAACAAATTTCTAAGATATCCTCGTCTATCCATTCATTACACTGTAAAAAATGAATTAAATCCTTTATTATACAAGCATCTTAGACAGAAATCAAATGTAATTCATCGCACATGCTGTCAGCTAATTAAAGTATTTGTACCACAGATTCCTCAGCCTGTTATATAAACTTGGAGGAGCACTGGGGTCTTATTCCAGGAGAAAAGCAAATGAATCTGCATTTTCCTCTTATTTAATTTATGCCACAATAACAGTAGCTTCAGTGCAGAGCTGCAGCTTCAAGCTTTACATTTACCCTGGAAGGTAAATGTGCACCTTCCGAAAACTGCCTACAAGTAAAAAGAAGGAAATTACACGTTAAAAAATTTTTAAATTGGGAAGAACTGGTTTTTCCTCCTCCTGCTACATTCAGAGTTCTGTCTTAAGTATCATTCCCCCTCACCTTGCTATTTACTTTTCTCCTGATCTCAGCCCAGTGGGAACTGAGATACTGGAGAAAGTCTATTTTTTCCCTAGTTTTACAGTGTGACAGAAGAAAGTTTAAGTGATAGGCAAATGAAGGAAATGCAAGTCCTCAATATTCAGAACTAATTTACCAGGTTCTTGGCATGCTGAGAAACTCACTAGGTTTGTGGTCTTTTTGTGAATAAGAGCACATTTTCACCTAGGACTGGCAGGTGGTCACAGCTCAGCTAAAGAGAGTCCCATTAGACAGCTCATTCTGCTGTCATGTAACTAAGTGATTTTTTTCCCTGAAAGTTTATGTACTATATTCTATATAGAACACTATATAGAACATTTGCGCCTCATGCAGGGAACTGTTATTGTGGCATAAATTAAATTTAGCATTTTGACTTAAAAAATTATTGGGCAAGTACTGTGTGCAGGATGCTCCTAAGTAATTGGCAGTGGCTATAAATACTTTAAGCAATTTTTCCAACCCTATGCTGGGAAGAATTCCTGCCACAACATATCATAAAGGTAGTAAGGGCAGTAAAGAGCCCTAGAAGCTCAGTGTTGAAAGAAACATCTACCGGTTATCTAGTGCAGCTACCTTCTGATGCTTAAATTCGCTTCTGCAATAGAAGGGTTGAATGCTAGTTTAGTCTCTGCTTGACTGTCTGTGGGGACAGGGAGCTCTCCACTTGATGAAAGATCTTTAGACCTCTGAGACACCTTAGTATGTTTGTGTTCTCACCTGCTTATTTCATGGTATATCCTTTGGTTTAACATAACAAGTCGATTCCCTCTCCCACATTAGGTCCTTTTACATACTTTAAGATACTTATTTTTAATTTTCATGACATTTCTCTTATAGCTTAAAAATCCCAGGCTATTTATTATTGTTATATTATTTTTCTCATATATAACATGGCTTCCAAGTCTTAACTTACCTGGTCATTTTTCATTAGATGCTAAGTTGTCTCTTTTCATCTTAAAGAGAGATTCTTAACACAGTATCATTCTCAGGCATGGCCAGACCTGTAGGGAAGAAGGTAGAACTTACTCTTTATCCCATTTTAAATATTCTGCTTTTATTAATAGAGCCCCCATTTTTATTAATTATTGAATCTGGTTGGATTGCCACATAATGTCTTTTCATACTGCTTTGCAATACTTCAGACATACTTGTATGGAATCTGAACATTAATGTTTCCCATCAGGATGAAAGAATAAAGGGACTAAGATAGTACACTCTTGAATTACAAGCTAAGTCTTTGTATTAGTCTCTTTTCATGCTGCTAATAAAGACATACCCGAGACTGGGAAGAAAAATAGGTTGAATGGATTCACAGTTTCACATGCTGGGGAGGCCTCACAATCACGGCAGAAGGCAAAAGGCACTTCTCACATGGCAGAGGCAAGAGAGAATGAGAGAGAAGCAAAAGTGGAAACCCTTTATAAAACCATCAGATTTTGTGAGACTTATTCACTACCACGAGAACAGTATGCGGGAAGTCGCCCCGGTGATTCAGTTATCTCCCACAACACGTGGGAATTATGGAAGTACAATTCAAGATGAGATTTGGGTGGGGACACAGAGCCAAATCATATCAGTCTTAATTTGAATCTGAAGCTTGCCCAGCATTTTCTCACGTCACCTTAATTTGCAAAAGTGGAGCTTGGGTGAAATGAGGAATGAAAGTAAGAGAGAAAGAGAAGGAGGTCATATTGAGTGTAAAAAATGTGGCAATATAATACAGGAGAAAAAATGTTTGCTGTGGAATATTAGGGGAAAAATAACACAACAAATGAGTTCTAGTCCGTGAGCTCTCATTTGTCAACCCTGTTGATCTTGGGAAACATAGATAAGTTATCCGATCTTTAATTTTGTGATTTTTGAAGTGAAAAACACTATAATATTGCATAAATATAATGGAAATAATCAAATGAGATATTAGGTGAAAGCATTTATCTTATATTCATGTGTAATGCACACGTTCTTTCTTCCTTTCTCATCCTTGCAGTCGCATTCTCTTCCTTTTACGTCTTTCATTCCATTTAGGTGTCAAAACCACAAGTCTGGGAAAGGAATAATATGTAAGAGCAAAGATGCCTACTAGGTGGGCACATAGAGAGCTCCTGGTGGGACAGGGACTGCACGAGAAGAGCCACTGCTTGGAGAGGTTTCTCAAAAACTCTGCCTTATGTAAATGAATTTCAACAGCAAAGTGATGACATATCCACACATTTAAATAAAATCCTTCCCCTTTCCCTTGGCAGTTAATATATTGAAATATTGTATCATGTTTATCAAAGGAAAATACCACCAAAGACCTGCTTTTTATTCTTGGCAGGTGTCCCTAATCCAGAATGACACTCTTCCCACTGACCTGGACAGGCTTTCTGGTATCAAGTCCCCCTTCCAGGTAGCCATTAACAACTATTCCAAGTTGGCATTAGAGACTAAACTAGATGGTCATAATTGGTCCTGTCTAAAATGAGAGCCATGGGGAATGCCCAATTATGATTGGCTGTTTCCTTCCATGTTTGTGTGTGTGTGTGCGTGTCCTGATGAGGTGGTTCTCCAGATACTTGTATCTGGTATCCAGATTTTCTCTGCTTCTCCACAGCAAGAAATGATGTAGGGCATCTCTAGGCTTGTCTTTTGCCCCTAATCCAGACTCATGGGTCTCGGGAATTAAGGGTCCTCCACCAATTCATAAGACCTTCACCTATTCTCCTTGTTACCATCATCACAAAACTTCTGTTTCTGATTGCTCCTGCTCCTCTCCCATATTTTTATTTGTCTTAGAGAAGAAAATACTTGAATTAATTTAGGTTAGTTTTTTTTCTGAGTTGTTGGTACGGTCTTCCTTGACCTTAATGTTTTTATTCCATGTTGTTATATATACTCTGTTGGGCTCTCAAGAATCTTTTTATTATGCAATCTCTAAAAGTAACCTAAGAAATAAATTTTTATTTGATTGACAATGAAAATAAATGTCTCTGCAGTATGCAATTATGACACATAGATTAGTTTTGAGAAAGTATTTGGTTGGTATATTTAATGTTGGACAGTGCTTCTTTAACAAGTGTATTAAACCACTCCAACAAAACTTGGTAAGAGAAAGAGTCTCCTTCAGTTTCCTTCCTGGAACTTAAGCTCATCACGGTAGGATACCCAGAATAGAAGGAAAATTGGCACTTTTTCATTGCTTGACTGGTCTGTCTTACATCTATCCTGATGCTGGCTTCAGGCAGAAAATCTCTCTGTTACTAGCTGTGAAATTTTCACAAGATATTGCAGTAATATTTAGTGATGAAGTAGGGCATTCTAAAGAATATCATCAGTAAGGGGTTTTCTTCTTCCTCATAGCACCCATAAGACCTACTCTACTCCCCCACATACAAAATTTGTACCCTAGTTTTCCACATGTGGGTGCCTGGAATCTTTCTCCTATCTCCTGCTGATGTGCCCCATTAGCCAAACCCACACAGAAGCCAGAGAGGCATAGGAGAAACCTGGTGATGTAACCCAAACAGGCAGCCCTCCCAGGTGGAGAACATTTTGGAGATACGTAGAAAGTGAATCTATAGGATCAAATTGAAAATATGTGACACACTCTTCATCTGCTTATTTATTGAGTACACACACACACACAGACATGCTACTTTGCTATTAAAACACACAAACACATATATTTAAAAATTAGCAAAAATTGAAGCTAAAGCCAAGTAATTTCAAACTTGACATAATAAAATCATTTGGATACTAATAATTCAGCTATGTGCAAAGCACTTGGTAGGCACTGCAAGCAGCAGAGATGTATGTGAGGAAAAGCAGCTGTTTCCAAAGAGCATATAGTTAAGCAATGAAATCAGATAGCATTTTATCTCCTAGAAAGCAAAGTGTTAAGTGTAGGTGAAACTTGGACAGTAGGATCCAGATTTGAATGCAAATAGCAACTTCTAAAATCAGAAATGTATCTTTATTAGCACCGAGGATGTGCCTATTTGAAAACAGATGAAGCAAATGAGGAGCAAGCATTCTCTTGGGAAAAATGTGGACCATACAAATCCAGCAGTGACATGATTACCGGGACCCCAAAATGTTCTGAAACCCTGCGTAATGACCACCTATGAGGCCTATGACTCCTCTAGAGTGAAGTTTGCTTAATCTTTTTCTCTGATGTCTTCCTTAGTTATCTTCTTTTTAAATTAGAAAAATTAAAACGTAGTTCCTTGGTTTTCAACATTTTTTCAAGTCTGGGTGTTAATTTTTTCATGATACCACATGAGGTCAGACTCAATGGTAAAATCAATTAATGTATTTTGCTTGGAAGTCATTCTTGAAGTGAAAAAACATTCTGCTATACTTTTGGTTTCAGCCTCTCTTTATGTTAATGAATACTAAAGAAAACAAAAGTAGCCACCTAGTTGCAAAGCATGCGCTTGTTAATCACATCACTACATAAATAAAATAAGGCTATTTACACAATTGCAAAGAATCTCTTTACATTTGATTTACTGTTTTCCAAGCAGCTCATGTAAGAGAGATGTTAACAGATTAAATTTCCCTTAGCAACATTCTACATCCTCGGTCAATGGATAATCTACTAGCACTGGCTCTACAACTTTACTTATTTATTTTTTAACTTTTATTTTAGGTTCAGGGTTACATGTGAAGGTTTGTTATGTAGGTAAACTCGTGTCACAGGGGTTTGTTGTACAGATTATTTCATCACTCTGGTATTAAGGCCAGTACCAAATAGTTACCATTTCTGCTCCTCTCCCTCCTCCCACCCTCCCCCATCAAGTAGACCCCAGTGTCTGTTGTTTCCTTCTTTGTGTTCATAACTTCTTATCATTTAGCCCCCACTTATAAGTGAGAACATGCAGCATTTAGTTTTCCGTTCCTATGTTAGTTTGTTAAGGAAAATAGCCTCCAGCTCCATCCATGTTCCTGCAAAAGACATAATCTTGTTCTCTTTGATGGCTTCATAGTATTCTATGGTATATATGTACCACATTTTCTTTACCCAGTCTGTCCCTGATGGGCATGTATGTTGATTCCATGTCTTTGCTATTGTGAATAGTGCTGGAATGCATTCTGTGTGCATGTGTCTTCATGGTATAATGATTTATATTTTTCTGGGTAGATACTCAGTAATGGGATTGCTGGGTCGAGTGACAGCTCTGCTTTTAGCTCTCTGAGGAATCATCATACTGCTTTTCTCAATGGTTGAACTAATTGCTTTACATCTTTAAATATAAATCACGCATCATCCAGGTGGCTTACCCAGGACTAAGGAAGGTTTCCCACACAAGGTGGAGGAGAAAGTGCTAGAATTCTTATATGAGAGGACCTCATGGACAGTCTCTTGTTGGAATGTTAGGACGTTGGGAGAGGAGTAGAAGTAGTAGGGCAGTGCTATGACGTAGTTCTTATCTCAGAACTGCTTTTAGCTGGTTATTTAAATGAGATGGGGAATAGATTAATTGTCCATATCAAAGAGTAATGGTAGGATTCTAATGAAGGTGAGATGGGAAAATCTCTCTCCAAGCCAAGTCCCGATCAATTACCAGGTTGTAGAACATTTTAAAAATGAGATAGATTTTATAACAGCCTGATCCTTACTTTATGAATAAAGAGATAAAGAGAAATGTGTTGGGCAAAAGTGGAGTAAGAGGGCCCACATTTCTGCATTGGATATTAAGCATCCAGGATAATGGCTACTGAGAGCAGAAACAAATAGTGTCAGTTCTAAAATTATCCTTCACTTACTTCTTGGAGAGAGTTTCCAGGCTGCAAATTAAGAAAGAAAAATATAGGCAGAACCCAACAGTATTCCTGAATAAGAAAATGAAGCTGGGATTCCTAGGAGGCCAAAGTAGTTATACTTTAAAAAGACCGGGTAAGGAAGAGAAAATAGATACATGGAGAGAGTCCCATCAATCTGTAGAGGGCACCTGTTCAGTCATTATTTGAGTAGTGATCAGCACATGTATGTGAGGAAACTACTTGAGGCCAAGAACAAAGCTGTATCAGACAAGCAAGCAGAGGGAAAAAATCCTGGCAGCTTGCATAAGATCAGGAATATTTCATGTGCCTCATGGCCAGAAAGAAAAATCTCATAATTCTCGAGGCATTGAACAGAGTATTTAAGTTCTAGTTACAGCAAAACAAAGCTTAAAAAGCAAGATTGGAAAGGAAAATAAATACTTCCAAGTAATTTAACTGTATCCTGTAATAAAGTTTAAGAATATTTATAGGAATTAAAAGATACAGCACTGAAAAAGTAAAATTCACAATGTGTGTCATTTAATAAAAAAATTAACAGGAATACAAATAAGAAATTACAATTCATAATGAAGAAAAAAATTAATAAAACAGACCCAGAAATGACACAGATAATAGAATTAGTAGTAAAGGCATTTAAATGGCCAAGAGGATAAAAGTTTAGCATGTTAAGCAGAGATATAAATGTTTTTAAAAAGATCTAAATACAATTTCTAGAAATAAAAATATACTATCTGGGATTATCAGATTATGCACTGCAGAAGGTTAGATTAGTAATCTTGAAGACATAATGATAGAATGTATCAAAAATGAAAGAGAGACCCAGAGAATGACATGCTGGTGAGTGGTGGGATAACTTCAGACGGCTTACTCTATGTATAATTGAAATCCCAAACGACAGGAAAAAAAAACATTAGAAGAAATAATAGTCTGCAATTTTCCAAATTTGATGAAAACTATAAGCCTACAGATGCAAGAAGTTCAAAACTCTCCAAGCACAAGACATTTGAAGAAAATTACATGAAGACACATTATGATCAAATTGTTTAAAATAAATGATAAAGATAATATCTTAAAAGCAGCCAGATAAGAAAGGCACAGTGGGTATAAAAGAATTCAGGTAAGAATGAAAAGAGGCTTCTTGTCAGAAACAAAGCAAACCAGGAGACAAAGGATCAAAGTTTTTAAAGTATTCGGAGGAGGCAATGATTATCTTGGAATTCTACAACTAGCAAAAATATATTTGAGATAGGAAGATAAAAGGTTTACATACATTAAAAAAAAAAAACTAACAGAATTTATCCCCAGTCAATATACACTACAAGAAATAGTAAAGGAAGTTCTCCAGGCAGAAGGAAAATGATATCAAATGGAATCTGGATTCACAGTAAGAAATGAACAGCACTAGAAATGCTAAATATGTGAGTAAATATAAAATTTTAAAAAATTATTTTAAAACATCCTTATTAAGTAGTTGACTATTTAAAGCAAACCAATAAGATTGTATTGTGGTGCTTATATGTAAAAATAAAATGTATTTCAACTATAAATAAAATTTGTGGGAGGCCATTGTTTTGGATTGAGCTCCTGCACCAAGCTCCAACAGACCAGAGCAAACCAGAATGGAGTTACTGGTGCTAGGCACCCGTAACCAAATTGAACTTAAAAACAGGCCAGTTTTCCAAAAAGCAAAAGATTCATGCAACCAATCAAAAGGGACCCAGGCAACCTGAACCGGCATGATAAGGAAGCCCCCTCTGCCTTAACCCACACTAGGAAAGTAATCTGAAGTAACTTGATGTTAACCAATCTGCTTCTTCTACTATATTGTTTCCTTGTTCCTGCTCAAGCAATTTCACAAAAATCTACTGTTCTGCCATTCCCAGTGGGGCTTATGTCTATTTATATACTAGATGCTGCCTGGTTCATGAATAGCTAATAAAAGTCAATTAGATCTTCAAAAATCAATTTTTGAAATTTTGTTTTTTGACATCACAATAACCAAAATTCTAGGAAGGGAGAAATTAAAGTACACTGCTATATGCAAAGTGGTGTATTACTTGAGAATAGACCATAATAAATTAAAATTTTGTATTATAAACCTTAAAGCAATGACTCAAACAAAAACCGAAAGAACAGTTATAGCCCTTAAACCAAAAAGGCAGAGGAAAAAAAAGGCAAAAAAAAAAAGAGAGAAAAGGAAAACAAATAAATGGAAAAAAAAACAACATAGCAAGTTGGTAGATTTAAACCTCATCATCATAATAATTACATTAAATAAATTGCCTAAACAACACAACCCAAGCAAAAGGTAAGGATTTTTAGGTTGGACAAAAAAGTAAGACCCAAATACATGTTACCAGTAAGAAGCTAACTTTAGGCCGGGCGTGGTGGCTCATGCCTGTAATCCCATCACTTTGGGAGGCCGAGGCGGGCAGATCACCTGAGGTCAGGAGTTTGAGACCAGCCTGTTTAACATGGTGAAACCCTGTTTCTACCAAAAAAAAAAATACAAAAAATTAGCTGGGTGGCACATGCCTGTAATTCCAGCTACTTGGCAGGCTGAGGCAGGAGAATCGCTTGAACCTGGGAAGTGAAGGTTGCAGTGAGCCAAGATAGTGCCATTGCACTCCAGCTTGGGCAACAGGAGTGAAACTCTATCTCAAAAAAAAGGAGCTAACTTTAAATATTAAAACAGAAATGAGTTAAAAGAAAAAAGATTGATAGATATAGGTCATGCTAACTTTAATAAAAAAGAATCTTGGGTGGCTACATTAATACCAGGCAAAGTAGATTTCAGAGAAAACAATATTACTGAGGATAAAGAGGGAATTTTCATAGACAATGGGTTCAATTCATTAAGTAGACATAATAATTCTAAATGTATGTGCACCTAATAATAAAACTTGAAAACACATGAAACAAAATCTGGTAGCATGACAAGGAGAAACAGGCAAATTCACAATTACAGTAAAATATTACAACACTCATCTTTCAATGATTGATAGAACAAGTAGAAAATTATTAAGGATGCCAGAAGGCTTAAACAATACCATCAACCAATTAGATCTAATTACAAATTATAGAACATTCCACAAAAGACAGCCAAATAATTATTTCTTTACATTTTTTCCAGTGTACTCGAAAAATTTACCTAGATAAACCTTGTTCTGGGTCATAAAACAAGTCTCAATAAATTTAATTCAAATCATACAAACTCTATTCTCCGACTACAAAGGAATTAAATTAGAAATCAGTATCAAAGAGGTCTGTGTGATATAAGCTATTTGGAAATGATATTAAATGCTTTTAAATCTCCTAGTTCAAATAAGAAATCAAAAGAGGACTTACAAAGTATTTTGAACTGAAAGAAAATGACAATGTATTATATTAAAATGTTTACAAGACAGCTAAAGCGAAACAGAAATTTATGGCACTAACTACCTGTATAGAAAAGGAGAAAGGTCTCAAATCAATGGCTTCCACTTCCACCTAATGATAATAGAAAAAAAAAAAAGAGAAAATTAAACTCAATGTATGCAAAAGAAGGAAATAAAAGAGTAGAAATCAAAGAAAATAAAAGTAAGCAAAAAATAGAGTAGTAGATAAAAATCAATGAAACCAAAAGCTGGTTCCTTGTGAATTTTGATATAATGATAAATCTCCAGCCAGACATATCAGGAAATAAACAAATGAGAGAGAGACAGAGAAAGAGAGAGAGAAGGAGTGAGAGAGGGAACAAATTTACCAGTATAAAGAAAGAAAGGTTAATATTTGTAAAGATTCTACAATAATAATGAATGATTGTGAACAACTTCATGCCAATAAGTTCAACAACTTTAATGAAATGGACTTTACTGAAAGATATAAGCTATCAAAGCATATTCATGAAGAAATAGATTACTTGGATAGTCTTATATATGTGAAAGTAATTGAACTTATAGCTAAGCACTTCCTACAAAGAAAACTTCAGACTGAGATGGCTTCATTGATGAATTCCACAAAACATTTCAGGAGGAAATAGTACTGATTCCATATAAACTCTTCAAGAAATTGAAGAGATCATACTTTTCAACTAATTCTGTGAAGCCAATATTACCATGATATCAAGAGAAGAGGAAACATTACAAGAAAAGGAAACTACAAACTAATATCTGCTATGAACATAAATGAAAAAATTCACAAATCCAATCCTGTAATATAGAAAAATGATAATGCATCATAAATAAATGGGCTTTATCCCTGAAATGCAAGATTGTTTTAACATTCAAAAATAAATTGAGGGGACTTTTATTTTCACCTTTGACACATAAAGAGGTTGGAAACTTTTATTCCTGACCTTTCAACAAGAAAAAGCTGAACAAACCGAAAATCAATGAATTTTCTTGGACCTGTGAGATAATTGAGGGCTCAGGGTAAACTGCCACCAGAAATCTGGAGGTGAATACAGGTAAACACAAGGAGTCCCAGCCTAAATGGAACAGAAGCTACTGGAGCCCTAAACTGATAGGGACACTAAAAATACTAACTTTGATGAATCCCTGGAGGCTGAATATGGCCTAGTCTGAGAGTGAGAAACAGCTGGAGAGCCTGCATTTTTGTGGATTTTACTTGGAGTTACTCATAATGAAGAGCTGTGAAAAACCTTGATGTTTCTGGCAGGGGAGGAAATAAGTAAAACTTTTGAAATATGGCCAGAATACTCTGTTATAAATGTCTGCTCAGCAAGAGAAAAGACTTTACCAGGATGTTACCTGAGGTGGGGGGATAGAAATTACACAACTGCAGCCTTTTGTAAGTGTTTCTCTATAAGGGAGAAGGGGGAAGCTGAGAAACACTTGTGAAGATCACACTAGTGACACAGGCCCACTTAAAGCCTGAGACTTAATCATAGGATGACGGACTGCTTCCCCTTTTCCATACCTTACTATCGCAACAAGCCTCACATATAAAATAACAATGGATGATCCAGGCATGGTGGCTCAAGCCTGTAATCCCAGCACTCAGGAGGCTGAGGCAGGAGAATCACTTGAACCCAGGTGGCAGAGTTTGCAGTGAGCCGAAATCATGCCATTGCACTCCAGCCTGGGCAACAAGAGTGAAACTCCATTTCAATAAAATAGAATAGAATAGAGTGGAGTGGAGTGGAGAGTGGAGTGGAGTGGAGCGGAGCAGAGTGGAGTGGAGTGGAATAGAACTGCAAGGCACAGACTCTTATTTAAGAGCACTTTTAGGGAAACCCAAAGACAAAATAGAAGCCAATTTACAAGAGTACAAGAGGAAATTGAAGGCTCTGGCATCTGCAGCTATAGCAAACATTAGACAAGGCCTATCTCCTAGCCAGATAAGCATAAGACCTGTCACTAAAGGCATATTTACCTCGGATAGTATTACATGATACATACTAAATGGTTTTCAACCAAAAAATTATGAAGTGTGCTAAAAAAGCAAGCAAAAACATAGTGTGAAAAGACAAATTAAGCATCACATCCAGATTCAGATATGGCATGGATTTTGGAATTATCAGACAGAATTTCACTTGATCTAAGCCAAAAGGCCAAGAAGTGATATCAGACAGAATTTAAAATAACTCTCATTAATATGTTAAGAACTATAATGGATAAAATAGAGAACACATGAGTACTGTAAATAGAGACAGCTAAAAATACTAAGAACCAATCAAAAGAAAATGTTAGAAAAATTTTAAAAAGCACTGTAATAGTCATATTTTTGGTGGGATTATCAGTAAACTGTACGTGGCCAAAGAAAGAATAAGTGAGCTTGAAGATAGGTCAGTAGACAGTTTAGCTTAGAAAGCACAAACCAGGATAAAACCCCCCAATTTTACACCTAAGTATATCTATTAAACTGCAGAAAACTAAAGAAAAAAGGAAAATCTTAAAAGCAGCCAGGTGTGCACCTTAACTATAGAAGAAGAAAGATAAGAATTATATCAGACTTCTTTTCAGAAATCATGCAAGAAAAAAGAGAAGAGAGTAAAATATTTAAATTACTGAAAGAGAGACACACCAATATAGAATTCCATATTCAACCAAATTATCCTTCAAAAGTGAAGAAGAAATAAAGTCTTTATCAGATGAACAAAAAGCTGAGGAAATTCATTGCCAACAGAACTTTTCTGCAAGAAATATGAAAAGAAGTTCTTCAGAGAGAAGGAAAATGATATATATTAGAAACTTAGATTTACATAAAGAAAAGAGCATCTAAGAAGGAATAAATAAAGGTAAAATAAAATCTTTTATTTTTAAAATTCTTAATTGATCTAATACATAGCTGTTCAAAGTAATAATAATAACAATATATTAGGTGATTATAGAATATGGGTAAGTGGAATGAATGACAGCAATGCAAAATATAAGGGATTCAACTGATGTGGGGGATGATCTAGGAAGCTGATATTACCATGAGGGCAATAGCACACACAGGCTTTAATGGGTAACACTTCAACGGGTTTGCTTTTTGGGGAAGCCTCTTATAGCAGGAATCTGTCCAGAGATTACAGCATGGGGTTGGCTACTCAGAAGGGAAGAGGAAAAAGGAAACATTTTGAGGAGAGGGAAATGGAGAGAAAACTTACTACCTAGGTGATGTCACTCAGCAACAAGGAAGGGATTCTCTAGGTCAGAAAACTCCAAAGTGCGTAGCAGCTTGGGGTCTTATAACCACAGGCTTGCTTTTGTCAATGGCCAGCAAATGTGAGGATATGTAAAGCAAGCAGCCTCTCAGTGACTAAAAATCTGCTTGTTTGAGCTATTTTAAAAATAACTGGATATGTAAAAATTTGAGTTTGGCCCTGTTGGGCTTTTCAGCTAGTGGGTCTCAGCATGCAGTGAAGAAATAAGCAATCTGGGGAGCAGTACACAGACATTATTTTTGACTTATTTATATAACAGTAAAGGATGGAGGGAAGGATTGGGAATGCACTATTATAAGTGCAATTACCTTATAATAGCCTATTCCCAATTCCTTCCCTCTATCCTTTGTATGAAGCTCTATAATGTTATTTGGGAGTGAACTTAAATGCTTTTTATAGGTATATAGCAAACGCCATGGCAATCACAAATTGTGGTGTGTGTATGTGTGTGTATGTGTATATTTGATATGCTAACAGAGGACAGAAAAATGGACTCATATAATGTGATCAGTTAAAACCAGAAAAGGCAGACAAAAAGGAGGAGAAAAAAAGAAAAAGCATAACAAATAGAAAACAGTTACAGACATGGTAGATAAACCAACTCTATAAAAATAATAACTGTAAATGTGGAGGTCTAAACACATGCATTACAAAATAGAAATTGTCAGAATGGATCTAAAAATTAAATCCAACTATATGTTGCCTATAATAAATATGCTTTAAATATAAATACACAGATACATTAAAAGTAAAGGGGTGGAGAAAGATATATTCTGCTAGCACTAATCAGAAGAAGGCTGGAGTAGCTGTATTAATTTCAGACAAAGCGGACTTCAGAACAAAGAAATTTGTTAAGAATAAAAAGGATAATATAAAGGAGTCAATTATCTAAGGAGACATAACAATCCTTAATATGTTTGTGCCAAATAACAATGAATCAAAATATGTGAAGCAAAAGTGTATGGAATGCAAAGAGAAATAGACAAATCCAATATTATACTTGTAGACTTTTACAACCCTATTTAAATAATTTACAGATCATGTCTAACTTTTACTTGAGGAAACCAGAGAGAGGAAAGAAATTTAGGCCTAAAAGAAGCAGAAGAAAAGAATTTATAGTAATTAGAGCAGATATCAGTGAAATTAAAAACAGAAAATATTGGAGTAAATCAACAAAACCAAATGTTGGTTCTTTGAAAAGATAAATAAACTTGGTTAAATTCTAGCCAGATTAACTAAACCAAAACAAACACAAACAGAAAAAGAGAGAACATACAAATTACTAATGTTAGAAATAAAAGAGGGGTCGTTCTTATTGATTCCATAGACATCAAAAGGATGATAAAGGGATATTATGAAAAACCCCATGCCCACAAATGTGATGAATAGAATATACAAATTCGTTAAAAGATACGACTACCCAAAATCCCACAGGGAGAATTATATAATCTGAGTAAGTCTGTGTCTATTAAAGAAATTGAACTGTAATTCAAGAAAGAAAACACCAGGCCCAGATGGTTTCACTGGCGAATTTTACCAAAAGTTTAAGGAAGAATTAATATGAATTCTCTTCAATCTCCTCAAGAGAATAGAAGCAGAAGGAGCATCTCTTACCTCATTGCTATGAGACAAGCATTACTGTAAAACCAAAACCAGATAGAGACATTACAAGAAAAGAAAACCACAGACCAATTTCTCTCAAGATCATAGATGGAAAAATCCTCAGCAAACCAAATCCAACAATGTACAATTATTTACCAGGACCAAGTGGTATTTATTCCAGTTATGCAAAACTAGTATTGTATTTAAAAATCAATTAAGGCAACCCCTGACATTAACAGGAATTGATCATAATACCAATCAAAATTCTAGCAAAATCCTATTTTATGGATATTGTGAAATTGAAGTTTAAAGTCAGTTTCAAAGTTGGAGGACTGACATTTCACATTTTACTATAAAGTTGTACGACTATCAAGTAGAGTGGTGTTTTCAAGAAATAGACTCATAGATCAATGGAATGTGATAGAGTGCCCAGAAACAGACCCATACAAATGCAGACAATGGATATTTGACAAAGGAACAAAGGCAGTTCATTTTTCAACAAATGCTGTTAAACAATTGGATGTCCAAATGCAATGCAAAGAGAGAGAGAGAGAAAAGATTTCAACAGAGACTTAAATGTTTCATAAAATAACTCAAAATATGATCAGTAGTCTAAATATAAAATGCAGTAATGTAAAACTTTTAGAGGGTAGGTGCAGTGGCTCATGCCTGCAATCCCAATGCTTTGAGAAGCCAAGATGAGAGGATCACTTGAGACCAGGAACTTAAGACCAGCCTGAGCAACATATGGAGACTCTGCCTCCACAAAAAAAAAATAATGGCCAGATGTGACCCACATCTGTAGTCCCAATCACTTGCGAGGCTAAGGTGGGAAGATTACTTGAGCCAAGGAGTTTGAGGCTGCAGTGAGCTATCATGGCACCGCTGCACTCTAGCATGGGTGACAGAGTGAGACCCTGCTTCAAAACATCAACAACCAAACAAACCTTTAGGAGAAAACATAGGAGAAAGTCTACATGACCTTGGGTTTGGCAAAGCTCTTTTTTTTCCCATGCACAAAAAGCATGATCCGTGGGAAAAAATTGATAAATTATACTTTATCAAAAGTTAAAAAAATTCTGTTTTGCAAAAGTGACTGTTAAGAGAATCAAGACACAGACTAACAGAAAATGTTTTTACACCACATAACTGATACAGAACTTGTATCCAAAGTATACAAATAACTCTTAGACCTCAACACTAAGAAAAAAACAACAAGAGAAAACCACAAAGCCCAACTTAAAAATATGTCTACCTATTTAATGCAATTTCAATAAAAATTCATTCAGGCTTTTTCTTTGGTAGAAATTCACAGATTCTAAAATTTGCATGAAAAGAAACTGTGCGTAAGTAGCCAAAATAAATGAAAGAGAAGACCAATTTTGGGGGCTTATACTTCATGATTTCAAGATTTATTATAAAACTACAGCGAATCAAGATCCTAGTGTAAAAATAGATGATAGTTCATTGGAACAGAATAAAGTTTTCAGCTATAGACACATAATGACACTGACAAGAAAATGAAAAGCATTTCACAGACTGGAAAAACATTTGCAAAATGTATATCCAAACAAGGATCTATATCTAGTATATATGAAGAACTTTTACAGCTCATAAGAACACAATAAGCCAATTTAAAATGGGCAGAAGATTTGCTTAGACACTTCACCAAAAAAGATCTATAGGTGGCAAATAAGCACATGTAAATTTGCTTGGCATTATTATTCATTAGAGAAATGCAAATTAAAAGAAGCTACCAGTATACTCCTACTAAAAAAATGGCTAAAATTAGAAACCCTGACCAGCTAGAGCAACTACAACTCTCATATACTGCTGGTGGGTTTCTGAAATGGTACAAACACTTGGAAAATTGTGGGAATTCTTAAAAGTGAATCATATAACCTAGCCATTGTATTTCTAAGTAGTTATCCAAAATACCTGGAAGCATATTTCTGTACAAAAAATGAGTTCATAAATGTTAATTGTTTTATTTGTAATAGCTAAAAACTTAAAATAACACAAATATTCATCAAGTAAATAAATAAATTGAAGCATACCCATATAATGAAATATTGCTTATTAATAAAAATAAATGAACTCCATATGCTACAACATGGATAAATCCCAAAATTATTATGCTGACTGAAAGATGCCAGAATACCTACTTCATAATTGCATTTATATAACATTTTGGAAAATAGGAAGTAATCTGTAGCATCAGAAATCAGATCATTGGTTGCCTGTGGGATAGATGGGGTTTGAAAGGGTGGGAGGAAAGGCTTAAAAAGAAACAGGTGGAAACTTTGGGAATACGAGTGTGTTATGTTGATTATGGAGATAGTTTTATGGATTCATGAATATATTTCAAAACTTATCAAATTGTAAATTTAAATACATGCAGTTTTTATGTGAAATCTTGACAAAGGTTTAAAGAAAAAGATGTGTTTTGTCTTTTTAAAAACTTGTTATTAGAAGGTTGAATTGCTATTACTTAATTATTTTCCTCTGTTTTAGACTATAATCTTTTCAAAGTCAGGAATCCATTCTATTTTTTTTAACTTTTATTTTTAATTCAGGGTATGTGTGCACGTTTGTTCATAGATAAATCTGTGTCTGTGACATAGATAGACTTTTGTTGTACAGATTATTTATCACCCACATATTAAGCCTTGTACTCATTAGCTATTTTTCCTGATACTCTCCCTCCTCCCACCCTCCACCCTCATGTAGATCCTAGTGTCTGTGTTTGCCCTGTATGTGTCCATGTCCCTGTGTTCTCATCATTTACTCCACCTGTAAGCGAGAACATGCAGTATTTGATTTTCTGCCCCTCTTAGTTTGCTAACGATAATGACCTCCAGCTCCGTCCATGTCCTAGCAAAGGACATGATCTCATTCTTTTGTTACGGCTGCATAATATTCCATGGTGTATATGTACCACATTTTCTTTATCTGTCTACATTTTCTTTATCACCACGCCTGGCTAATTTTTTGTATTTTTACTGGAGACAGGGTCTTTCCATGTTGGCCAGGTTGATCTTGAACTCCTGACCTCAGGTGATCCGCCCGCCTTGGCCTCCCAAAGTGCTGGGATTACAGGCATGAGCCATGGCGCCTGGCCAAATGCTAGTGATTTTTGCACATTGATTTTGTATCCTGAGACATTGTTGAAGTTGTTTATCTCCTTAAGAAGCTTTTGGGAGGCTGAGGCAGGAGAATTGCTTGAACCTGGGAGGCGGAGGTTGCAGTGAGCTGAGATCACACCATTGCACTCCAGCCTGGGCAACAGAGTGAGACTCTACCTCAAACAAAAACAAACAAACAAACAAAAAAGCTTTTAGGCTGTAATAATGGGTTTTCTAGATATAGGGTCATGTCATCTGCAAACAGAGATAGTTTATCTTTCTCTTTTCCTATTTGGATGCCCTTTATTTCTTTCTCTTGACTGATTGCCCTGGCCAGAACTTCCAGTACTATGTTGAATAGGAGTGGTGAGGAAGGACGACCTTTTCTTGTGCCGGTTTTCCAAGGGAATGCTTCCAGCTTTTGCCCATTCAGTATGATGTTGGCTGTGCGTTTGTCATATGTGGCTCTTACTATTTTGAGGTATGTTCCTTCAATACCTAGTTTATTGAGAATTTTTACCGTAAATGGATGTTGAATTTTATCAAAAGCCTTCCCTGCATCTATTGAGATAATCGTGGGTCTTTTGTCTTTAGTTCGGCTTACGTGATGAATCACATTTATTGATTTGTGTATGTTGCACCAGCCTTGTATCCCAGGAATAAACCCTAGTAGATCTTGGCGCATAAGCTTTTTGATGTGCTGCTGAATTTGGTTTGCCAGTATTTTATTGAGGATTTTTGTATTGATGTTCATCAAGAATATTTGCCTGAAGTTTTCTTTTTTTCTTATATCTGCCAGGTTTTGGTATCAGGATGCTGCTTGCCTCATAAAATAGGGAGACGTCTCATCTCAATTTTTTTTTAATAGTTTCAATAGGAATGGTACCAGCTCTTCTTGGTACATCTGGTAAAATTCAGCTGTGAATGTCTGGTCCTGAGTTTTTTTTGGCTGGTAGGCTATGTATTACTGCCTCAGTTTCAGAGCTCATTATCAGTCTGTTTGGGGATTCAATTTCTTCCTGGTTCAGTCTTAAGAGGGTGTATGTGTCCAGGAATGTATTAATTTCTTCTAGATTTTCTAGTTTATGTGCATAGAGGTGTTTTACAATATTCTTCTGCCTCAGCCTCCCGAGTAGCTGGGATTACAGCCACGTGCCACCACGTCCTGCTAATTTTTGTATTTTTAGTAGAGACGGGGTTTCACCATGTTGGCCACGGTGGTCTCAAACTCCTTGACCGGGTTCAAACTCCTGACCTCAGGTGATCCACCCACGTCGGCCTCCAAAAGTGCTGGGATTACAGGTGTGAGCCTATGCACCCGGCCTCCGAGTCAGCTTTTCTAAATAAAATTATATTGGAACATGGCAGTACCAGGGCAGAGGAGGGCAGGGCAATGCAGGACTGGGCCATGGCAGCGCTTGGTCAACTCCAGGGCAGGGCCAGAAGCAGCACAGGGCCAGGGCCAATGCTCAGGCCAGGGACAGGGCATGGCAGGAAGTGCCAGAGCAGGGCCAGGCCAACGTTGGGGCAGGGCAAATCAGGTCAGGACACCTCCAAGTCCAGCTCTGGCCCTGCCTTGGCCCTGGCCCCTCCCTGGCCTGACCTTGTCCCTGGCCCTGCCCTATCCATGCCCTGTGTATTTGACCAATGTTTCATAACCAGAATCCTACCAGGAACTTAAACAAATCGACTACTTTTGTGCATTTTTAGTAGAGACAGGGTTTCACAATGTTGCCCAGGCTGGTCCCGAACTCCTGAGCTCAAGCCATCTGCCAGCCTTGGCCTCCCAAAGTGCTGGGATTACAGGTGTGAGCCACTGCGCCAGGCCAAGTATTTAACCTCTTTATGCCTGTTTCCTACATTTGGAAAATGGGGATACTATAAGTAACTAGCACACAGAGTTATTGTGAGAATTAATGCCTCACATATATACATATTTATATAGTTATAGTCATAGAACAGTACCAGAAGCAAAGAAAGTATTGGTTAAAATTTAGTGATTATTAACTACTGCAAATATTATTACTATTACAAACAACATAGTATAGATAATATTATTACTAGTATAGTTATCTTAAAAATCTAAAAATTTTAAATAATATCCTAATGTAATCTCTCCTGCTCTGCCCTGGCCCTGCCCTGGCTCAGCCTTAGCGCTGGCCCTGCCCCTAGTCCTACCATATCCCTGGCCCTGACCCTTCCCTGGCCCTGCTGCTGCCCTGGCCCTTCCCATATTCAGGCCTTACCATGGCCCTCCACTGGTCCTGACCCTGCCCTGGCCTGGTCCTAACCCTGGCCTACCCCTGTAGAACAGAGAAGGGGTAGGGAAGATCCAGGGAAGGGCTGGGGCAAATAAAGGACAGGACACATCCAAGTCCAGGAAAGGGCTAGGGCCATGACAGAGCCAGGGCGAGTCCTTGGCAGGGCCAGATTCCAGGCCAGGGCCAGGGAAGGGTAATGGCAGGGTCACTGTATGGCCAAGGTTCAGGCCAAAGCCAGGGCAGGGGCAGGAGCAGGCCTGCATGAGGGCAGGACCAGGGCCAGGGATGTGGCAGGACCAGGGGCAGGGCCAGGACCAGGGCTGTGCCAGGACAGAACAAGAGCAGAGCAGGGCAGTACCACAGCCAGGCCATAGAGAGGGCAGGGCAAATGCCAAGGCAAGGCTAGGGTAGTGCCAGGGCTGAGGCAAGGTCAGGGAAGGTCTAGGGCTGAGTCAAGGCTAGAACCAAGACAGGGGCAAAGGCTGGGGCAGATCTAGGGCACAAGCAGGCCAGGCTAGGGCAGGGCAATGGCAAGACCAGGCCATGGCAGGGCCAGCCCTGGATAGAACAGGGCACAGGCAGGTCAGGGCCAGGGACATGGCTGGGACAGGACAAGGACCAGGGCAAGGGCATGCCCAGGGCAGAGGTAGGGCCAGAGCCAGGGTCTGGACAGGGACAAGTCAGGTCCATTCCAGGGCCAGAGTTCAGACCAGGGCCAGGGCAGGGCCAGGGCAGGGCCAGGGCCAGGACCAGGAAAGGGCAATGTCAGGACCAGGGCCATGGCAGGACCAGCAACAGGGCTAGGGCGAAGACAGGGACAGGGACAGGGTCAGGGCTAGGGCCAGAATAGCATGCCAGGGTAGGGCCAGGGCAAATCAGGGCCAGGACAGGGTCAGGCCCAGGGCTAGGCCAGGTATGGCCTTAAGCAGCGAAGGCCAGGGCCAAGGTCCATGCCAGGGCCAGGGCCAGTCCGGGGTAGGAGCATGGCCATGGCCAGGTCTAGGACAAGGCTGAGGCAGGGCCAAGGTCTGCGTCAGGCCCAGCAAAAGACCATGGCAGAGCCAGAGGAGGAGCAGAGCCATGGTAGGGCCAGGACAGGGATGGGCCAAGGCAGAGCCAGGTTAAATCAGGGACAAGACACCTTCAAATCCACTTCAGAGCCAGGGTCAGGGCAGGGCGAGTTCAGGGTCACGGCCAAGGGCTGGGGCTGTCAGGATCATTGGCAGGGCCAGGGCCATGGCAGGACTAGGGTCAAGAGCAGCGGTCAATGCCAGGCCAAGGCCAGAACTAGGACCAGGTCTATGCTAGGGTCAGTGCGAGGGCCAAGGTGGGGTCAGGGCAGGGCCAAAGGCAGGGCAGTGCCAGGGCAGGGCAGGGTGGAGCAGGCCCAGGGTAGCACAGGGTGAAGGCAGGGCATGGCCAACCAGGGCAGGTCTATGGCGGGGGCACGGCCAGGGCCAGGGAAGAGCCAAGACAGTGGCAGCTCCAGGGCAGGGCCAGGGTTAGGACCACGGATGTGTCCCAGTGTCCAAGGCCAGTGCCAGGGAAAGGGCAAGGGTAGGGAGCAGGGTCAGGGTCATCTAAAAACCAAGGACAAATCTAGGCCCAGAGCAGGGCCAGGATAGGTACCTGGCAGGGCCAGGGTCTGGGACAGGGCCATGGCAGGGCCAGGGCCACAGCCAGGTCTGTGCTATAGCCAGGTACATGACAGGGCCCAGGCAAGGCTAGGGTGAAGGCCAAGGTAGGGCCAGGGCAGGGTCAAAGCCAGGCTAGGACCAAGGCAGGGCCAGGACAGGCAGGATGGGTCCAGGAAAGCATAGGGCCAAGGCAGGGCAGGGCCAGGCCAGTGCCAAGACCTGGACAGGGCCAGGGAACAGCCAGGGCAGGGACAGGGCCATGGCCATGGCGTGGGCAGGACCAGGTTCAGGGCAGGAGCAAAAGAAGGGCAAGGACAGTGCAGGTTCTTGGCACAGCCGGGGTCCAGGACAGGGTCAGGGCAGGGCCAAGGCAGAGTCTGGGCCATGGTAAGACCAGCAACAGCGCTAGGGCTAGGATAGTGACAGGGTCAGAATCAGGGCAAGGACCAGAGCAGTGCAAGGCCAGGGTAGGGCCGGTATTTCAGGGTCAGGACAGGGTCAGGGCCAGGGCAGAACCAGGGTAAGGTCTTAAGCCAGGAAGGGCCAGGGCCAGGGCCAGGATAGGTCCAGGGGCTGCATTAGGGCAAGAGCAGGGCCAGACCAGGGTAAGGGTCAGGGCCAGGGCCAGGATAGGGACAGGGCAAGAAACATGGCAGGACCATGGGCAACACCAAGGCCAGAGCTGAGCCAGGGCTGAGTCAGAGCTGAGTCAGGGCTGAGTCAGGGCAAGGCATGGTATGGCCAGTACAGGACAGGACCAGAGCCGGTCCATAGATAGAGCAGGGCCAATGCCAAGGCAGAGCCAGGCTAGTGCCAAAGCTGAGGCAGTGTCAGGGCATGTTCAGGGCGGGGCCAGGGCCAGAACCGAGCCAGGGCACGGCCAAGGCAGGGTAAGGCAGGGCAATGGCATGGCCGGGTCAGTGCCAGGACAAGGCAGAACAGGGCAAGGCAATGGTAGGGGCAGAGCAGGGACAGGCCAAAACAGGGTCTAGTCACTTCAGGGCCAGGGCCAGGGCCAGGGCCATGGCAGGACAAAGGCCAGGGTCAGGGCCAGGTCTGGGCTAGGGCCAGGTCCAGAGCAGGCCGTAGCCAAGACTAGGGTGAGAGCCAAGGTAGGGCCAGGGCAGGGTCAAAGCCAGAGTAGGGTGAAGGCAGGACCAGGGCAGGGTGATGACACAGCCAGAGCACGGCAGGGCAGGTTGGTGCCAAGACCAGGGGCAGACTACTGCCAGCTCAGGGCCAGGGAAGGGCCAGGGAAAGGCCAGGGCCAGGACAGAACCAGGAAAGGGTCTGGGTCAGGGCCAGGAGCAAGGCAGAGCAGGGCCCGGGCCATGGCAGAATCAGGGCAGGTCCTTGGCAGGATGAGGTTCCAGGCCAGGGCCAGGGCACAGGCAGGGGCAGGGCCTGGATAAGGGCAGGGCCAGGGATATGGCAGGACCAGGGTCCAGGCCAGGGCCAGGGTCCAGGCTGGGCCAGGACAGGACCAGAGCCAGGCCATAGTGAGGGCAGGGCAAAAGCCATGGCAGGGTCAGGGCAGGTCCAGGGAGCGGCCAGCACCAGGCAGGGCCAGGGCACAACCAGGGCAGGGTAAGGCAGGTCAGTGGCACCACTGGGCCATGACAGGGCAAGGTCAGTGCCAGGAGAGGGCAGAACAGGCAGGGCCATGGTGGGGCCAGGGCAGGGACAGGCCAAGGCAGGGCCAGGACAAATCAGGGCCAGGACATGTCCAAGGCCAGGTCAGGGCCAGAACAGGACCAGGACCATGACCATTGGCAGGGCCAGGATCAGGACAGGAGGCAGGGCCAGAGCCAAAGCTGGGTCAGCGCAGATTCAGGGAAGGTCCAGGGCAGAGGTGGAGCCAGGGCCTGAGCCAGGGAACGGCCAGTGCAAGGGCAGGACCAGAGCAGGGACAGGGTAGCACAGGGCCAAGACAGGGCCAGGGTGGGACCAGAGCAGGGCAGGGCTGAGACAGTCCAGGTAATGGTAGGGCAGGTCCAGGGCAAGGCAGGGCAGTACAGGGCCAGGTCCACAGCACAGGCAGGGCATAGCCAGGCCCATTGTGAATGCATCGGCCCTCCCTACAAGGCTCCTGCCACCTGGCCACTGCCGCAGCCTGGCCACTGCTGTAGGCCTGCCCCAACTCTGGCCACAGCCACCTGCCCTCCTACCGCTCCAGCACACTGCAGTCTGCATTGCCCCCACGAGCCCACAGAGAAGTGAGCTGCGGCGTTGCAGGCTCCAGGTGTCTCCTCCTACTCCTGGCACGGAGCAGCTGGGACGGCAAAGCCAGAAAATCCTAGAGGAAGATGCAAGGGGTGGTAGCATCAGAGCCTCACTTTGTCATGCCAGCCACTGGGTGGCAGGGGCCAGTTTCAGTGAAAGCACTCACAGCCACCCTTCAAAGTCCAGCCTCTCCTTTTGGCCCAAGCTGGCCAGAAACCGGGGCCTGGGGTGGGTGCTGGAGACACCACAGTGCCTGGCTCCTCACTCCACAGGAACTGCTGGGCCCACCTGGGCTGCACTCCTCGGGGAGCAGGAGCAGCAGAAACTCAGACCCAGCCAACCCTCTGCACCCAGGTGCCACTTCCTGTTCTGGATGCCTTCGCATACAGGGCCCTTTCCCCAGTGGTGTCTGCTACTCCATACCAGGGGGTGCCAGGCAGTCTCTGTGGCACAGACTCAGTGCATGGGCCCAGGAACCACGGTGGGTATGGGGGCTCTGCCATGCTCAGGATTTTCACAGAAACACCATGTGTCTGCCACGCTCCAGTATGAGCAAGAGTAGGTTGCCCTCTGGAGTGTGGAGTCCAGGGAGAGGAGAACCGCTCCTTCCTTGGATGCCACCACTGTCACTGCCAACTCTGCTGACCGTCGCCAGCAGTGCAGCCCCCAACAGTACCCAACTTGCCCCCCTCCATGGCTAATCCTGCCCTCAATAGCGCCCCCCACCTCCACCCCCCCCAACGCCACCAGCAGCGTATACCCAATAGTGCCCTAACCTGTTCTCCTCTATGGGCATTGCAGCCCCAGAGAGTGCCCATAACACACCCCCCACCATGGGCAGTGCAGCCCCATATAATGCTACCAACCAGTACCCCCAATGCAGGCAGTGACACCCTAGATAGCACCCCCACCCCACCCCACACTGTGAAAAGTGCAGCCCTGATAGCCCCTGTCCTACCACTCTGGTCATGCTGCAGTCTCTGTCACCACCACCACCAGCCACAGTGAGGCAAGCCACTGGGCCGCAGGCTCTAGCCTCCAGCAGCTGGGCAGGGAGCAGCTCTTGCTGATGGCGGCCTGCTACCACTCCAACCACGCTGCTGTCTCCATGGCCATCTTCTTTGACTACAAAAGAATAAAACTAGGTATCAATAAGAAGAGTAATTTTGGAAACCATACAGTCACATGGAAGTTAAACAGTACGCTCCTGAATGAATGACTAGTGGGTCAATGAAGATACTAAGATGGAAATTGAAAAATTTCATGAAACAAATGGTAATGAAGACACAATATACCAAAACTTATGATATGCCAAAAACAGTACAAAGGCAGAGATTCATAGCTATAAGTGCCTACCATCCAAAGAGAAGAAAAACTTCAAATAAACAATACATCTTAAAGAACTAGTAAAGTAAGAACAAACTAAACCCCAAATAAGAAAAGAAATAATAAAGATCATAGCAGAAATAAAATTGAAGTTAAAAAAATGCACAATATTAAACAAAAAGTTGGTTTTCTGGAAAGCTACACAAAACTGACAAACTTTTAGCCAGGCTGACTAAGAAGAAAGAGAGAAGATTCAAATAAATAAAATCAAAAAATAAAATAGGAGACATTACAACTGATACTTCAGAAATTCAAAGGATCTTAACTGGCTATTATATGCCAATAAATTGGAAAGCCTAGTAGAAATCCTAGACGCATACAACCTACCTAGTTTGAACAGTGAAAACATCCAAGACCAGAACAGATTGGTAACAAGTAATGAGATCGAAACCATCAGAAAAAGTCTCCCAGTAAAGAAAAGCCCAGGAACTGATGGCTTCACTGCTGATGGCTTCACACCACACATTTACAGACCTAGTACCAATCCTACTCAAACTATTTTGAAAAACAGCAGGGAATACTTCCAAACTTATTCTGTGGGGCCATTATTACCCTCATACCAAAATCAGACAAAGACATCAAAGAAGGAAACTACAGGCCAGCATCTCTAATATTGGTGCAAAAATCCTCAACAAAATACCAGCAAATCAAATTCAGCAATACATTAAAAAGATAATTCATCAGGATCAAGTGGGATGTATCCCTGGGATGCAAGGGTCATTCAACACTCAATGTGATATATCATATCAACCAAATAAATGACAAAACAGTATTATTATGTCAACTGAAACTGAAAAAGCATTTGATGAAATTCAGCATTCCTTCATGTTATAAATCCTCAAAAAACCAGGTACAGAAGAAACATACCGCAACATAATAAAAACCACATGAGAGAGACTCACAGCTAGAATCATATGGAATGGGGGAAAATGGAAAGCTTTTCCTCTAAGATCTGGCACATGATAAGGATGCCCACTGTCACCACTGTTATGTAACATAGTACTGGAAATCCTAGCTAAAGCAATCAGTGCAGCCCCTGATATGGCCCCCAACCCACCTTGCCCGCTGCCACCAGCAGTGTAGCCCCCTGATAGCGCACCCAGCACACCCAAACTGCCCCCTCTTCCCGCACCATGGGCATTGCAGCACCTCATAGTGCCTAAACCCAAACCCCCCCCACCCGCACCCCCGAGCAGTGCAGCCCTGGATAGCACCCTTAACCCACCTCACTGCTGCCGGCAATACAGTCTGGGATAGTGCCCCCAACTAGCAGGCCTAGCGGTTTTCTCTCATCCAATCAGAACATGAAGTCCAGGAACCTGGTTTGCATAACCTCAGTATATAAAGCATGCTAAGGGGGAGTTGCGCCATTGCAGGCTGTTGTACCTCAGCGTTCCCAGCCTCTCAGTTCGCACCTTAGAGAAGGTGAAAGCGGAGTACCCCGCCACACGCTGGGGGCTGGAGGCTGGATCCTGTGGCACCAGGGCTTGCCTCTGCATAGTGTGTGGCGGTGATGGAGACAGGCGACTGGCAGCGAGAGCTGTTCCTTGCCTGGATACAGGAAGGGAAAGAGGAGGCACCTACCACAGGCTGGAGGCTAGAGTCTGTGGGACTGCGGCTGGCCTCGCTGGCTCGCCTCGCTGCTGTGGGTGGCAGCAGCGGACACTGCAGCCGGCGAGAGCGTAGAAAGGCGATTGGGTAGATGCGCTATCCTGGGCTACATTGCCCGTGGCCGGGGGCTGGTAGGAGTGTTATTCTGGGCGTCACTACTTTAGGTGTGCTATCCCGGGCTGCGCTGTCCGCAGCAGCGGGGGGGGGGGGGGCAGGTTGGGGGCACTATCCTGGGCTGTATTGCCAGCAGCAGTAGGGCTGGTTGGGGGCCGTATTGGGTGCTACACTGCCCGCGACAGGGGGCGGGTTAGGGCCGCTACTGTGGTTACACTGCCGGCGGCGCCGGGGTGGGGGGACTGGTCTGGGTACTGACTGGTCTGGCTTCATTGCCCATAGTGGGGTGGGGGGCGGTATGGGGGCTGCACCGCCTGTGGCGGGGGGCTTGTTGGGGGCGCTATCTGGGGCTGCAGTGCCCCCCGCAGGGGATAGGTTAGGGGGAGTATCCCGTGATACACTGCAGGTGGAGCGGGGCGGGAAAAGGGGTTACAGGGAGGTGATTGGAGGGGGTGGTTTCAGGCGCTATCGCGGGCCAGACTGCTCATGATGGGGGGGCGTTGGGTGCGCTATTGGCTACACTGCCAGTGGCAAGGGACAGTTTGGGGGCGATACCCCACCAGTGGTGGGTGGGGAGGTGTGGTGGGTTGTGGGCACCATTAGGGGGCTGTACTGTGGTCAATGGGAGCGAGTTAGGGGAGCTATCAGCTGCTGCACTGCCTGTGGAGGGGATCAGGTTTGGTGCGCTATCGGGACCATATTCTCGGTAGTGGCATACGGGTTAGGGGAGCTGTCGGGGGCTAAGCCGTCCACGGGGGGTGCGGGTTGGGTGCGCTATCCAGGGCATCACACCCCGCGGCTGGGGTATGGTTGGGGGTGCTCTTCGCTATCTGGGACTGCATTGCCCATCGTGGGGAGCGGGTTGGGGGCCTTAAGGATCCGTGGCTGCACTATTCACGGTGGGGATCAGGTTGCAGCACTTTCTGGGGCGTCGCTGCCCGCGGCAGGGGGGTTGGTTGCGGGTCCAATCCGTGGCTGCATGGCCCACGGCAGGGGGCAGGTTGGGGGATTTATCTGGTGCTGCAACGTCTGAGGCGGGGACGGGTTGGGGGCGCTATTGGGTTCTACGCTGCAGCGGCGAGAGGAGGGTGTTAGGGGCGCCATCCCGGGGCCAACAGCGGGCGGCGGGTTAGGGGCGCTATCAGGGGGTGCCCTGAAGGACACTCCGGTGGCCGCGAAGTGCCCTTGCCAGCACCCGATCTCCCTTCCGAGGAGAAGCAGGGCGGGCCGCAAGGCCAGACAGGCCATCCTCCTCAGGCCCGGCTGGCTGAGCGCGTGCGATTCTCGGGCTGCCCCGGCGAGCCCAGGAGAACCGGCGAGCCCAGCGGTGCCTGCCCGCAGCTGCACCCCCACCTGCCAGCGCGTGCAGCTTCCCAGCGACTTCCGGGAGCCCGGCGGCCACCGCGTTGCAGGCGCGCACCCAACGGCTTTGCCAGGCTCACTCGGTCTGAGAGGTCGGAGGCTGCAAGTGTCGTTGCTGAAGGCTGTAGTGGACCGGGCTGGATCGCGGATTTTGAAGATCATAGATTGGGATCGCGGATTGGGGGTTGGATCTCGGATTGGGGGTTGGATCGGGGATTTGGGGTTGGATAGGGGATTTGGGGCTGGGTCGGCGGGGGCGGGGGGTGGTAGTGAAAAGGTGACAGGGAGCTGCCCCCTCTCAAGAGCCGGTGATTGGGGGTCTGAGAAGTCACCACCAAGAAGTTGTTCGGCTTCGGGAGCCGCAGGGGCCAGATGGTCCTGGACTCCATAGACCACGTCTACATGGGTTCCGGGTACCGAATCCGGGACTCCGAACTGCAGAAGATCCACAAGGTGGCTGTCAAGGGCGACGCCACGGAGGTGGAGCGCTGTCTGGCGCGCAGGAGCAGAGACCTGGATGCCCTGGACAAGCAGCAAAGGTAGCGGGGGCTCAGCCCGGGGTGGGAGGGGGTCCCCAGGCGCGGCTTTCCGGCAGCCCCTGGGACGGGGCCTTGCAAGGCGCCGGGCACCCTCTGAGCGGCGGAGCCAAACGGACCCTGAGCTGTTTTCCATCCCTTATAATTCCCTGGCTGGAGCAGTTGATGGAGAATTCGAGTGATTTAACTCACAAATTTAAGCATATACAGTGTTGTTATTTTTAACGTACACGTTTAAAACATGGTATATATACATTATAGGAGGTGCCTAATGAGAGAACTCATTTCCCTCTCAAAAATACCGTGAGTTATTTTCAGTAGGCGAAAAGTTCTCAGATAAAACTGTCCGTTTTACATCCGTATCCCCCTGTGTAGGTAGGTTCTTTACTGAAGGTTCTTAGAGAGAAACTTGGAAGTGGGAGGTGGGTTCTGTGTTCTTGAATGGGAAGGCACATTTTTCCCAAAATGTGAGCTCTTTCTCTGTTAATTAGTTTTACGTAGACCGAATGAAAATATCAAGGTTTTAAGATTTTTGTATGACACCTGCTGTCTTTCGCTATTGTGATGACATTTTAAAAAATTTCATAATGGAGTGAAAAAACACTTGCTCCTCTAGATAGCAAAATGTGCTATTAATTTCTACAATTAATTGTTTACTAACAGCTGAAAAGACAGATAAACGCATGGAACAGAATAGGCAACCCAGAAACACTGAAATTATGTAAGATATACATAAGGATTGAGGAGTAGGAAAGGATGAATTATTAATAAAAAAAGTCTGCTGTTTGAAGAAAACTAATGAAATTTTATGTCACAAACAAAGTTCCTGATGGAATACAGATTGAAATTTTTACATATGCAAATGAGTAAAGTGCCAGAAGAAAACACAAACGCTTATTTTGCAGGTACACTTTATGTTGACAAAAGCCTTCCTAAGAATGACCTCATAAGCAGACATTCTGAAGGTTGATTTAGCAAACTAAAAATTAAAACTGCCTGTGTTTCAGAAAAAAAAACAACAAAAGAGAACTTACTTGAAAAATATTAACTATATTATATATATATTCAAATGAAATGTATGTTTTCATTTTATAGGGAATTCATTATATATATATATATTTTTTTTTTTTTGAGTCAGAGTCTCACTTCTTTGCCCAGGCTGGTGTCCAATGGCACAATCTTGGCTCACTGCAACCTCTGCCTCCCGGGTTCAAGCAATTCTCTTCACTCAGCCTCCCAAGTAGCTGGGATTACAGGCAGGTGCCAGCATGCCTGGCTAACTTTGGTATTTTTAGTAGAGAGGGGTTTCACCATGTTGGCCAGGCTGGTCTCGAACTCCTGAGCTCAAGTGATCTGCCTGCCTCAGCCTCTCAAAGTGCTGGGATTACAGGCATGAGCTACGGTGCCCGGCCTATATTGTTTATTATGTATCGTATGATATATATATTACTGATACATATACCATATATTACAGATATAATCTGTAATATATATATCAGTTATATATACACATTGGATGAAAAGTTGTATGTATATATACACATTAGATGAAAAGTACATTTTCATTTTACAGGGAATTCTTTCAAATCAAATCATCAAAAACTCTAAAATTGGGCAAAGTACTTTTTTCCAGATCTACAAGTTACTTGTGTACGTAGGAAAAAGTCCTTCACATTTCTGGTATAAGAATTTAAAATAAAAGAGGAATGAAACAGTTTTCTATCCACAATATTTGTGAGGATGTTTTACACTCCTGCTTAAAGTCTAAGTTGCTGATTACTTTTCAAATAGGTAATTTGGTGGTAAGTACTACATTTAAAAAATATGTATGCCCTTTACTCATCAATTCCATTATACTAAAACACACTTAGGAAATAAAGATACATGCACTTTATTTTGCAACACTTATTTTAAAAAGAACCCATAGAATGGATCCTATAAATAAATTTCAGTTGCATCTGTAGGATGGAATAATATGTGACCATTGAAGGTGGCAATAGATACAGAAGTACATTGATGTGCGAAGATGTATTTTGTTATAGCTAGCGAGGAAAAAAAATCAGTTAAATTATACATACACACAAATATACTATGGTCTTGTTTTAGCAAAAAATATATACAAAATATAAAATTTGTAATTTCTGAGCATTTGTATTTTAAGTAAAGTTCTTTTCCTTTTTCTTATCTGTGATTGCTGCAGTGAGCATGTACAAAGCTTCTAGTAAAGTTTATTAATAAAGGAATAATCCTTGGGAAGAGAGGAATATGAATCTTACAATATTAAAAATAATTTCTCGCTTTCTATTTTTTATCATTATTTTGTGTATTGTTATCTTCTTTGAACTTTTAGCCTCTTCAGAAGTAAAAAGGGAATGTTTTTATCTGTTTCCAGATTTTATTTTCTGTATATATTATTATGTACATGTTTTTCTTATATATTCACTCAATTTATGCAGTGATAGATTAATAATTTCATTTCAATTGTATTCTTTAAAAATAAAAATAATATATAAATACTATTGCAAAAATATTGCTTTATAGGAGTTTATTTAAAAATATCGATATCCCCAACTGTATTTATCCATTCTTTCATTCCATTTATTCATCAAACATAACCTGAGTACCTGTTATGTAGCAGACATATTCTACTATCTCTCAGGACGCTTCTATCCTTAAAAACTTCATGTTTACCTGCCCTGCCTGCACAAGCTGAGAGATTTAATATAGGAATATTGGGACTTAATCTCCTTGAAACTTTGTGTCCCACCTTTCAAACAAAAGCATTTCTGAACTTAGAAAATAGTAGAAGATAACCTTTAACTGCTCTTTGAAAAGTTTATCAGTCTTAAATACTAATATTAATCATTGGAAAGTGTTATTTGCATATATTCTGTAAGTATTATAAGTATTGAATAAAATGAGCCATATGTATTCATTTGAATCATGAGTTTCCTTTGGCTTCAATTTGTTTGAAAATGAAGGAATTAATTTTTTTTTAAAAATGCATTATTGTTATTTCAGTGCTCTATCCCCATAGTACCTTTAAGAACTAAAATGTATTTACATGCCAGTTATATGCCTAGAACTGCCCTAGACCTGCTGAGTATATCATATTCTACTTAATGTAAGGTCTCATGGATTGTGTGATACCCCGCTATTTTATATATCAATAAGATAATTTTTTAAATGCTACCAATTATAGTTATAATAATATAAGTGGCATTCCAATGTCAGAGTTATTAAAATGTGACCTACTCTTTAAGCCATCTGCAAAGTAGGTGTAATTGTATCTTTTGCCTAATTAAAATGTTTTTGTTAAGTAGTAATAGTAACAATTATAATATCTGGCTGGGTGCAGTGACTCACACCTGTAATCCCAGAACTTTGGGAGGCTGAGGTGAGAGGATTGCTTGATGCCAGGAGTTTGAGACCATCCTGGGCAACAAAGTGAGATTCTTACTCTACAAAAATTTTTAAATAGCTGGGCATGCTGGTGCACATCTGTAGTCCCAGCTACTCAGGAGGCTGGGGATGGAAGATCGCTTGAGCCCAGGAGTTCCAGGCTGCAGTGAGCTATAGTTACATCATTGCACTCCAGCCTGGGCAAAAGAGTGAGACTTGTCTCAAAAACAAAAATCTTACAATTATTGAGTTGTAGGAACTATTCTAAATACATAGCTTCTCATTTAAGCATCACAATGGTGTCCTATGAGATAGCTACTATTGTCATCTTCATTAATGAGGAAGTTGAGGCACAGAAAGGCTAAGAAATAGTTGGTAAGTGACAGGATTTAAAGTAGGACTCAAACCCTAATTGAACTGAATCCAAAGACTGAGCTCTTTCTATTCAAATAGGCTGCTGTTTTCATTAAGGCAATGAGCAATCAGAGCTAGTAAGTATTGTACTTTCTTCAAAAAAAAAAATAAGTATTTGTTTTGAAGGCAGAGGAAAAACATGCTATTCATTTTTTACAGTTACATGAATGATTGTATGTTTTGAGATGTTGCACTACAGTTTCCTGAAAAGTCCTCTTACTCTCATAGAACTGCTCTACATTTGGCCTGTGCCAGTGGCCATGTGAAAGTGGTCACTCTCCTGGTTAACAGAAAATGCCAGATTGATATCTGTGACAAAGAAAATAGAATACCTTTGATACAGGTATATTAGAGCCAACTCTTTTAGCATGACATGGATTTGATTTGCATACATAGAATTAAAATAAATTGATCTCATTTACATATAACTAGTTGGTGAAACCTGTGGAATGTGTATTTTGAATTCTTGGAATTTACAATCTATTTCTTGGTCTAATACGGACAGGCTGTCCATTGCCAGGAAGAGGCTTGTGCCGTTATTCTGCTGGAACATGGCACCAATCCAAACCTTAAGGATATGTACGGCAACACTGCTCTCCATTATGCTGTGTATAGTGAGAGCACCTCACTGGCAGAAAAACTGCTTTTCAATGGTGCAGATATTGAAGCACTGGACAAGGTATAGATCAATCAACTTTCTTTCCAAAATATTTGTTTTAACATTGACATAGGTAAGGGTCATTTTTTTATATTTGGAAGCTCAACCATTCCCTGAATGCAAATGCAAATTATTTTGAAATAATTGTCTAAGATTTTATTTTAAATATTGATACTTTTAAAGGACCATTAAAGGGTATGGCTTTATAAAATGCACTTTGGAAAATATTTGTGAATTTGTTAAAGGTAAAACCTTTTCAACTTTTTTTCTGTGGAGGGTTATTCTTTCCTCCCCCCCCCCCCCCCCAATTAGTGTAAAACAACACAGGAAAGAAATTATGCCCTGGAAATAGGCTTTTTCTTAAAACTCAAACAAAACTAAAGCAAATAAGTGGACATGTTGCTGCTGCTAATTTTCTGAAAAACCGATGTATCATCTCTCAGTGGCACAAGGCTTAACAGGGGAAAATGGGAAGGGAAAAGGAGAGCAATCAGAAATATGCAGGTCACTTGGAAATTAGGTAATGAGAGAAAATGCCAAGAATAGTTTTTTTTTTCTCTTAGTTTGTTGTTCTTCCAGTTTATGCCTAAAACTTAAAGTATAGTAATAATAATTTAAAAAAAGCACCCCCAAAGCAACCAACCAATCCAAGAAAAAATACGTCTCAGGGTTCTGTTGGTCCTCTTGCATGGGCGGCCCTGCCCCCCTGTTCTGGCCCGGCTCAAGCACCCTCCACCCTACCCCAGCCTGCTCGAAGGAGCCCTGTCTACCAGAGCAGAGGGCTCCCTCTCCCAGGCTCTATCACTCTGGCTCTCTAGCTCTCTCACCCTCTCTCTATTTCTCTTATTCCCCCTCCATCTCATGCTCTTTCTGTCACTCTCTCTCTTTCGCTCTCTCTCTCTCCTTCCTGTCTCTCTCTATATCGCAGTCTCTCTCCCTCAGTTTCTATCTCTCCATCCCTCTTTCCCTTGCTCTCCTTCAAGCTGTATCTTTGTGTATCTGTGTGTGTCTGTGTGCCCACGCGCATGCACCCATGTGTGTCTGTGGGTTTGCTCGTGGTGGTGGTGAGGTGTGTCTGGCTGTCCATCAGCCTCTCTCTCCCGGGATCAGTCTGCCAGCTCTAGTGGCAGCGCCGGGCAAAGCAGCTCCTCCCACTCACTTGGCCACGGGCCATGTCCTTGTCGGGACAAGCGACACTGTTAGTGACATTGTGAGAGAAAGGGCTCGTAGGGCTAGGGCGGCTGTTCACCCCTGGGCAGCCCTGGTAGCTCTGGGTGGGTGAGGAAAGAGGGGGCCTTGCAGGTGGGGCGGCAAGGGAACCAAAACAATCCCTCGGGCGGCAAGGAGGAGGACAGGAGGGTATCCCAGGACCGTGGGCCCAGGGCCCTGAGGGCTGGGAGCACAAACTGTCCTGAGCAGGCGCGATGTGGTGGAAGCTTGGGAGCTCAGGAGCCTGGGGAAGGCCTGGAGCGTCGGAAGAATGGAGGCCACCCAGAGAGCCCGAAGTCTGGGCAGGGGATGGAAACCTCTGGCGTCCCCACTCAACAGCAGGGTGCCACCACGGCGGTCCAGTGCATGGCCTCGCCAGCGATGGCGGGAGGCTCTTGGAGGCTGGCGGAAGGTCCAGCGTGGAGACCCACAGTGCTGGGGCGTGGAGGGGGAGAGCAGCCCAGCAGCGGGCGAGTGGCTCGGGGTGACCGATCGGAGCCCCGCGGCCCTGGAGTGGCGGTGATGCCTGGAGCCAGGCAGGCGTGGCCGGGCCCGGCTCTTGTGTCAGCCAGGTATCACTGCCGCTGTCTAAGGCCTTACCGCCTTGAAGACGCCTGCTCTCCTCTGGTCTGTGAAGCTACGCAGGGTGGGGCCTGTTTCAGTATGAGGGAGACCGCGTGGGACTACTGGACGCTGTAGGCTTTTGGCTTCCCGCTCTCTCCCTCTTTCCCCCTTTTGTCGCTCTGCTTCCCAACCACCCCCTGACTCTGCTACCCCTTTTCCGGCTGCCTGAGTCCCCATCACACCCCAGGACCTCCTCGTGGGGGTCCACCGCTGCAGTACCGCCAGGCAGCAGCATCCCACCTCTTCCGCCTTGCTGCAGCTCCACCAGGTCCCCGGCTCTAGCCAGGCCGGGGCAGGCCAGGACCAGACCCCCAAAGGCACAGGCCCAGGTTCCCTGCCATCATGGTTATCTTCCTGCTCCAGGAACGCCCACGTAATTCAATTCACTCATCTGGCGCCGCCGCAAACATCCAAGCCTGGGGAAGTTGCGGGCAGGGGCAGAGGGTCCCACAGATGCCAGCCAAGAGCTCCTCCAGAACGCACGGGCTGCTTTTTCCAGGGAAGGACATTGCCTTTGCCAGCTACCAGGAAAACGTCCTTGTGAACCCGGATTCCCATTGCTACCGACTTCGTGTAAACTCCCGTCCCGAGGACACGAGAGAGACTCAGGCCTCAGGCGAGGATTCCCTGGATTGCACCCAGGGTGCGTGTCTCGCCCACAGGAGCACCCCAAAGCGGCAAGAAGACACCGGGTGATGGGAACAGGAAGCCTGGCTTTGAAGAGGACGTTGAGGCAGTCCGTGGAAAAACTTCCCAGGGATGACAGTGCCTTCCCGACAGACCCTGCGGCAGAATGGGAGGGGGAGCGTGGAGTCCCTGTCTTGCACCCAGCGTGCTTGTCTCGCCCTCAGGGGGCACCCCATAGCGGCAAGAATTCCCCCAGAGAAAGGTAACAGGATGCCCCGCTTGAAAGACATGCACCCTGGGTGCAAGCCAGGGACTCCACGACCACCCTGGGTCCGGCACAGAGACTGCAGGGAAGGCACTGTTCTTCGTGGGATTTCCCGCACCCCCCCGGACTGCCTCAACATCCCCTTTCAAGCCTGACATCCTGTTCCCTTCCACCAGGGGACATCTTGCCGCTTTGGGGTGCCCGTCGTGGGTGCGACTCGCACCCTGGGTACAAGCCAGAGACTCCATGACCACCCCGGGCCCTCCGCAGGGGCTGCCGGGAAGGCACTGTCGTCCGTGGGAGGGCCTGGCCCGCCACTTCTTCCCCCGTGCTGCCTCAACATCACCTTTCAAGCCTGGCGTCCTGTTCCCTTCCCCTGGAGGTCTTCGTGCCCCTTTGGGGTGCCCCCCCTGGGCGAGATACGCATCCTGGGTGCAAGCCAGGGACTCCATGAAACCCTCGGGCCCAAGGCAGGGGCTGCCAGGAAGGCACTGTCGTCCGTGGGAGAACCCCAGCGTTGATGTTGTTTTCCCCAGGCTGCCTCAATGTCCCCCTTCAAACCTGAAGTGCTGTCTCCTTCCCCCGGGGGCCTACTTGCCGCTTTGGGGCGCACCCCGTGGGAGAGACAGGCACCCTGGGTGCAAGCCAGGGACTCCCCGACGCCCCGGGCCTGGCGCAGGGGCTGCCGGGAAGGCATTGTCCTCCGTGGGAAGAACCCGGCTCGCCACTTTTTCCCCCGTGCTGCCTCAACATCACCTTTCAAGCCTGGCGTCCTGTTCTCTTCCCTTGGAAGACTTCTTGCCACTTTGGGGTGCCCCCATGGGCAGAACACGCACCCCGAGTGCAAGCCAGGGAATCAACAACCCCCCCATGCCCAGCAAAGGGGCTGCCAGGAAGGCTGTATCATCCAGGGGAAGTTTTTTCCCGGACTCCCTCAAAGTCCGCTTTCAAGCCCTGCGTCCTGTTTCCTTCCCCAGGGGCTTTCTTGCCACTTTGTGGTGCCCCCATGGGCGCGATCGGCACCCTGGGTGCAGGCCAGGGACTCCACGACAACCCCGGGCCCAGCGCAGGGGCTGCTGGAAAGGCACTGTGGTCCGTGGGACGACCGCGGCCCACTGCTTTCTTTCCCGTGCTGCCTCAACATCCCCTTTCAGGCCTGGCATCCTCTTCCCTTCCCCCGGAGGCCTTCTTGGCGCTTTGGGGTGCTCCCCGTGGGCGCCACACGCACCCTGGGTGCAAGCCAGCGACTCCACAACCCCATTGGGCAGGGCGAGAGGCTGCCGGGAAGGCACTGTCGTTCGAAGGACCTGCCTCGCTACCTTTTACCCCGGGCTGCCTCAACGTCCCCTTTTAAGCCTAACGTCTTGTCCCCTTCCCCCGAGGACCTTCATGCCGCTTTGGGGTGACTCCTGTGGGCGAGACATGCATTCTGAGTACAAGCCAGGGACTCCACAACACCGCCGGGCCCGGCCCAGGAGCTGCCAGGAAGGCACTGTCATCCGTGGGACCACCCCAGCCTCGCTGCTTTTTTCCCCCGGCTACCTAAACGTCCCTGTTCAAGCCTGGCGTCCTGTTGCTTTCCCACGGAGGACTTCTTGCCGCTTTGGGGTGCCCCCTGTGGGCGAGATACGCACACTGTGTGCAAGACAAGGACTCCAGGACCCTCCCGGGCCCAGCATAGGGGGCTGCAGGGAAGGCACTGTCGTCCGTGAGAGGACGCCAGCCTTGCCCCTTTTTTTCCCGGGCTGCCTCAGCGTCCCCTTTCAAGTCTGGCATACTGTTCTTTTCCCCTGGGGGCTTTCTTGCAGCTTTGGGGTGCCACCTGTGGGCGAGGCACGCACCCAGGTTGCAAGCCAGGGTCTCCAAGACCCCCTGGGGCCGGGCGCAGGGGCTGCCGGGAAGTCACTGTCCTCCGTGGAAAGTTTTTCCCTGGACTGCCTCAAAGTCCCCTTTCAAGCCTGGCGTCCTGTTCCACTCCCCCGGGGCCCTTCTTGCCGCATTGGGGTGCGCTTTTAGGCGAGACGCGCACTGCGTGCAAGACAGGGACTCCACGACCCCCCCTCCCCCTGGGCCAGGCGCAGGTGTCGTCCATGGGAAGTTTTTCCCTGGAATGCCTCAACATCCCCTTTCAAGCCTGGCATCCTGTTCCCTTCCCCCGGGGGCCTTCAAGCCTGGCGCTCTGTTTTTATTCCCCAGGAGTCTTCTTGCCGCTTTGAGGTGCCCCCCCCATGGGCGTGACACGTACCCTGAGTGCAAGCCAGGGACTCCACGAACCCACGGGCCCAACACAGGGGCTGCAGGGAAGGCACTGTCATCCGTTGGACGACCCTGCCCGCCCCCTTTTTTTTCCGTGCTGCCTCAACGTCCCCTATCAAGACTGGCGTCCTGTTCCCTTACCCCGGAGGACTTCTTGCCGCTTTGGGGTGTCCCCCATGGACGTGACACGCACCCTGGGTGCAAGTCAGGGACTCCACGGCTTCGCAAAGCCTGGCCCAGGGTCTGCTGGCAGGCATTGTTTTCCTTGGGAAGTTTTTTCCCCGGACTGCCTCAACGTCTCCTTTAAAACCTGGCCTCCTGTTCCCTTCCCCCGGGGGTCTTCTTGCCGCTTTCTGGTGCCCCTAGTGGGGGCGACACACACCCTGGGTGTAAGCCAGGGACTCCACGGCCCCCTGCGGCTTCTGTCCTTGTTTATGGTAAAAGTAGGGAACTCTGCTTATGCACATCAACGGAATCATTATTATACGCAGAGGCCTTGGACTGGGGCATTTTGTACCCCATTGGCTCACCTTTCGTTTTACCAGAGAAGGCTTTCTTACTGAGTTTTGGTCACACTCCTTCCCCGCCCGTTGCCCCTCGTTGTGCCTGAAGATTCGCTCATGAACGCCTGAGGAAGAAAGTGGTCTGCCTTACGACCAAAAGCCTGTGGCAAATTTTGAGTGCTTTCCATCAGGGCCGTTGCCTGGCGTGCATGCACTCACCCCTAAAGTCCCTCCCTTTATCCACCTTTCTCTCTGGGGCAAAAGTCCTCCCCGAGGCCCATACACCACGATGGTACACAGAATCTTACCACAATCACTCCGGGGACTTGCGCGCACTTGGCAGAGTGGAGCAAGGGACTTGCGCTGGACAGACAAGGCAGCATCTCTTATAGAGTAGGAGGGGCCTGCCTCACTCATCCGCCTCTCCCCACCCAAGGACCTCTTCAGGAAGCACTGGCAAACACCGTGGTGGCTGTTGTAGCAGAGGGCACGGGGTTGGCACAACCCGCCACCATTTGTCTCGGGCACGTGGGGGCAATCTGGAGCACTCCTGGATCACCACAAAGGCCCAGGTGGTGCCAACCCTCTCGTATCCCAGAAAGGGCAGCCTGATGTTTTATAGGGACAGTCCCCCATGGCCGCAGAGAGGTGCCGGGTCCACCCCCAAGGCAACAACCACAGGAAGCCAGAGCAAAGGTGCCTGCTGTGTCAGAGGACCCCACCAATCTCGAAGCCACGAGGCACAAGGCATGAGGGCAGCGAGGTCATGCCAAATTCCCTGCCCCATGCCTCCCAACACACTACCCACGAGCAGGGAGGACAGACGAGGGGCCCCGCGAGCAGAATGAGAAGAACGGTTCCATTCACCATGAATTTCCATCCTTTGCTCCTCGTGGCTTAGTCCCGACCTGGGAGAGCGTGACATCACATTGATCATGAAAAGCCCCATAGCGGGGCGGTGGTTGAGTGGGGGTCTTTCTTGACGAAGCTGATGATCATAACAGCCCAGCCAGCCTCGCTCTGGGATAGGGACAGCAGACAGTTTAAGGAAGAGAATGGCTGACGTGCACAGCACAAAGCTAACAGGATGGGGTTGTTCTGACCACCCCGTGTGCCCGCAGCGGGGAGCACACGGGTCAGAGGAGCCCATGCTGCCTTCCCCACCAGGGTCAAAGGCCCAGAGACAGTTATGACACTACGATGCATGAGAGCAGGCACACAGGTCCCAGCAATCAGCTCAAGCTGGGGCAGGGCCAGTTAGCCGGGTTACCGCTATACCAGAGCTTCACATGCATCTAGAGGCCCAATCTAATCGCCAGACAGCATGTCAGCAACAATCTGGTGGCCCAAAATGCCAACTCGGAGTGAAAAATATACCTCGCCTGGGGGCGGGGTGTTGAGTCACCGACCACACCACCAGCCCAGAAATGCGCGACCTGGACATCTGTCCTCAAAAAGGCCACCATGGCAGCCAGATACGGAACACCCAGGCCTTCTGTTGACCCCAGGACACACACAGCAGCAGAGGGTCAGGGACACCCTCCCGGCCACCCGTGCAATGCAGGGGCTGGCCCATTTCTCCAGAGCGAGACTCGGAGTCATTTTCAGCCGGTCCCTCACATGACTGGATCACATGAGGGACCCAAGCCCGGCCAGCTGCCACCTCTCGGACCACATGCGTGCTCAGGGACTGCTCTCCAACTCCGCACGGGGACTTGGAAAAAAAGATCAGGGCAGAGGGACTGGGGCCGGGCCCGGTGACCGCTCCTCGGCAACCAAAGGACAGTAAAGGACGGTCCCTGACTCCCCCGGGGACTTGGAAAATAATTCGGCAGGTGCCTCAGACGTCCAGGACCTGTACTGGCCTGCCACCAGGCTGGGAAGTTCGTCCCCAGCCACCCGCAAAATGCCCAATACGTCCCCGCGGGTCTTGGGTCAAGCCTTGGGAGTTGGGGGCGTGCTGTTCGACCAGCCAGGGCAGCCCCACACTGCCATTGAGCAGGGAAGCGCGGTGACAGCCTCCCCCCACAAGCCCTGCACGCCCGAGCTCTGACTCACAAGTGACGCGCCAGAGCTCCAGATGGCAGGGCAGCCCATGACTGGGAAACTGAAACCATGAGTGGAAGTCTTTTGAAGGCCCAAAACGCAGCACCTCCTCCCCAACTTCACAGAAACCGTTCCCCAATGTGTCTCTGCATAGGCTGCAACAGAGTCAAAAGACAACTTGTGGCACGTGGGAGTTTGAAGACGCATCTCAGAAGGAGAAAGAAGAAACAGGACTTGGTCGCGGATCGGTTAGGACACAGGGAGATACAGAATGAGGAGAGTCTTCTAGAATCCAGACAAAGACAGACAGAGGAAGGGAGGGAGAAAGGAAATGGAGAAAAGAGACAGACAGAGGAAGGGAAGGAGGGAGGGAAAGGAGCAGCGAGGGAGGAAGTGAGGAAGGAAATGAGAAACAGAGAGAGACAGAATTTTAAAAATCTAGAGAAAGAAATATAAAGAAAGAGAGAAAGAGACATAGAAAGAGAAGAAAGATGAAAGAGATAAAGAATAAGGAAAGAAATAGAGGAAAGCCAGGAGGAAAAAACAGGAAAGAAAAAAGAAAGAAGAAAAAAGAAAAAGAATAAAAGACAGAAAGAAGAAAGGAAAGAAAGGAAAGGAAGGAAGGAAGAAGAAGGAAGGAAGAAAGAAAGAGAAAGAAAGAAAGAAAGAAAAAGAAAGAAAAGAAAAGAGGAGAAAATAACAAAGAGGACAGGGCATGGTGACTCACATCTATAATCCCAACACTTTGCAAGGTTAGTTGGGAGAATCACCTGAGCCCAGGAGTTTGAGACCAGCTCTGGCAACATAGCGAGACCTTGTCTCACTTAAAGAAAAAAAAAAGTTAGCCGGGCACGATGGCATGCATCTGTAGTCACAGCTCCTCGAAAGGCTGAGATAAGACCATCTCTTGGACTCGGAAGGTCAAGGCTGTGGTGAGCCAGGGTCAGGCCAATGCACTGCAGCCCGGGTGACAGAGCGAGACTTCGTCTGGAAAAACTTGAACGAATAAAGATTGCGAGTCCTGCAACAAAAAGATATAAAGGAAACGAAGAAGGAGGTCGCGTTCTGATAGGAAAAATATTTTAAAAAGAAACAATGGGCGGATGCGGTGGCTCTTGGCTGTAATCCCAGCAATGTGGGAGGTCAAGTATTCAAGACCAGCCTGGCCAATATGGTGAAACCCCATCTCTACTAAAATTACAAAAATTAGCCGGGCGTGGTGGCGCGTGCCTGTAGTCCCAGCTACCTGGGGTGTGTGTGAGGCAGAAGAATCGCTTGAACCCGGGAGGCGGAGGTTGCCGTGAGTTGAGATGGCGCCACTGCACTCCAGCCTCGGTGACAGAGCGAGACTCTGTCTCAAAAAAAATCAAAAAAGAAAGAAAAAAAAAGAGGAAGAGAGAAATATGGAAAGAGAGAAAGAAGAAAGAAAGGAAAAAGGAAGGAAGAAAAAGAAAGGAAAAAGGAAATAGAAAGAAAAAGAAAAAAGAAAGAAAGAGGGAACTGGAGAAATTAAGAAGACAGAAATGAAAGGAGAAAGAAAGATGAAAAAAAAAAAAAAACCTTTAAAAAAATAGTAAGGCCCAGGGCGGGGCTATGATGCACTTTCCACTTTACCAATATGCTGGCCAGGGAAAGAAAAATGTTAAACATAACGTAACGGTAAAAAGTGACTATGGCGGCTTAGCCAGGGTGGTTGACTTTCCCTAGGGAGGGAGGGAGAGAGGAAGAGGAAACTGTCAGCGTCGAAGGAGAGAAACCGAGGTGAGGGGGAGGGGACAAAATAGGAGGGGGAAGGGATGGAGGCACAGCAGTTCACTCTGGAATGTTTTCTAGCCTGGGGTGGATGGGGAGACACGGAGGGCAACTCAGGAAACAAGCTGACTCCAGAAATGACACCGAATCCATAGTGCTGCCATCGCTGCCTTGAAAGGTGTGCACTGCATAATAACCTCCTTCGGTCGTTTAGTCCCACAGGCTTGACATCTACCTGCTTTCACAATATCTGGGGAGAATCAGAAAAGTCCCCACTAACGAAAAGGCCTAGGGTGGAGCTGCCATCTGTAAAACACAGGCAGAAGAGTCCACGCGGGTTAAACACACAAATAAAAGGAACCAACTGATCAAAAGAGCAACAATCTGGCCCAACCAGAATCTCCAGAGGTTTTCTGGGCAATGAAGGAGTGGGGAACAGAGGAACGGAGGTAGGGCGGGCCTCAGAGAGCGGGGTGGGGGCGGGGGTAGCGGAGAGAAGCCACGCTCCTTCCATACCATGGGCGGGCGGCCAGAGCGTCCTGTGCGCCCCTAGACTTCAAAAATGTTGACCGCTAGATGACTACCAATGACAAAGGATGGAAGTGTCAGCCCGGCACCCTCCCAGGAGCTCCCAACAACTAATCGACCAGAGCCCCTGCGGGGGAAGAAGCACCGTGGCTCGGGAAAACATGGAGAAACATGCGCCTACGCATGTACACACGCGCACGCCATATCCCACAATATAGACGAGTTTATACGTGATAGTGAGAGAGCGCATTTCTAGTAACAAAAGCAGCAGGCTGGGCGCGGCGGCCCATGCCTGTCACCCCAGCAATCTGGGAGGCCAAGGCGGGCAGACCACCTGAGGTCAAGAGTTCCAAACAAGCCTGGTCAACACAGCGAAATCCCGTCTGTAAGAAAAATGCAAAAATTAGCCGGGGTGGTCGTGGGTTCCTTTAATCCCAACTCCTGGGGCGCGAGAATCACTTGAACTCGGGAGGTGGAGGTTGCAGTGAGCTGAGATCTAACCACCACACTCCAGCCTGGGCAACAGAGGAAGACTCCGTCTCAAAAAAAAAAAAAAAGTCAATCGCTTCCATCTTTAGACGAATACACTCTTACGCTTAGACAGATAGCTTGGAAGGTACATAAGCTTTATAAACATTTGTAATTTTGAGTCAGTCTGGCGATATTTCCAGGCCTTCTCCCTGTAAGTGGTCACAGAAATAAAAACTCCCTCCTTTTTCAGTTCATCTGCATCTCGTTATCAGGCCGCGAGAATAAGCAGCCTGACCCTCAGTTTGGTCCGGGAACAATTAAACTCCAGCCCGGGTGACAGAGGGATATTTTGCCTCAGAAAAGAAACAAGAAAACAATAAAAAAGAAAAAAAATGAAGATATTAGCCGAGCGTTGTGCTGTGTTGTGGCCCGCGCCCGCGCCTGTAGGCCCAGCTACTCGGGAGGCTGAGGCAGAGGAAGATCGCTTTAGGCCCAGCAGTTCAAGGTCACAGTGAGCTATGATCCTACCACTGCACTCCAGCCTCGGTGACACAGGAACACTCCGTCTCTAAAAAATACATGAATGAATGAATAGATGAATGTAAAAAAAAAAAAATGCAAGGAGGTGGCAGAGCACGGGAAGGCTCCACTCGTTCCTAAAGACCAGAGCAGAAAAACAGGACCATCCGTTTGAGATATAGGCTATTCAGAATCACAGTGGAAGCCTTGAGGATTTCGGAGCAAGGCCCTGCCATTATCTGCAGATAACCATTCTTCTTTGGAGCGACAGGCTGTCTCAGCTAGCCTCTGGCAGTTGGTAGAAACCAAACGCCCAACCGTGGGGCCACGAAGTTATCATGTGAGCTCAGCCACTCATCACACACTCGGCGTAAGTGGGTGTGCACAGCAGCACTCCAGGGTGACACGGAAGTGCTGTGGACCGGATTGGGTCCAAACAGATCCTGAAGCGCAAGTAAGTTCCACGAGAAAGTGGCCCAAATGCCCATGGTACCCAGTCAAGAAATGAGCTAAGAAATTACACATAGCTGGGCACAGTGGCTCATGCCTGTAACCTCAGCACTTTGTGTTGGGGAAACCAGCCCCACACCATCCGGCGGGTACCCCGAGTCCAGTGGACACAAAGGAGTTAGAAAGAGACAAAATAAGTGTTTAAAAGGCGGGTCCAGAGGACCGGAGCATCGGAGGCTTGCTCAAGGCCCAGAGCTCTCGGGCTCCGGCAGAATTCTTCAATGGTTTACAAGCTCTTTGTTCTTAGGGCAGATGGGAGGGGTAGAAAGGGATGAGGAAAGGGATTAATCACTGAAGGAGAACTCGTGAGTCCTTCAATAAGATGTATAGCAGTGGCAGTTTTTGTGAATTTCCTTGAGCAAAGGCGTGTGTCTAAACTACTTAAGATCTTTAACTTATCGGGACTGAAATGGGAGGGAGTGGGTTTCAGGAGGAGCCAAGATGTTTGATGATCCTCCACTGTTTCAAGGGAGTGTTATCTCCCTTAGCAACCTGTGGAATGCCTCTGAGCTGTTATGCTCTCGGGGCATAAAGACATGAAGGCAGTAAGGAGAGTATTCTTCTCAGAGGCTGCCCATGGCTCCCCATGGGTGTCTCACAGGGGAGACCAACTCATCTGGCACCCCAGAAACTCTCTTTCCCACACTTTGGGAGGGCGAGATGGGTGGATCACTTGAGGTCAGGAGTTTGAGACCAGCCTGGCAACCACGGCAAAACCCTGTCACTACTAAAAATATAAAAATTAGTCAGGTGCAGTGGCGCGTGCCAATATTCCCAGCTACTCGGGAGGCTAAGGCAGGAAAATTGCTTGAACCTGGGAGGTGGAGGTTGCAGTGAGCTGCGAGCATGCCGCTGTGCTTCAGGCTGGGTGACACAGTGAGACTCTGTCTCCAAACAAACAAAAATTTAATTAAAAAAAAGAAAGTACACATAGAAATTACACATAGCCAAGTGCAGTGGGTCACGCCTGTAATCTCAGCACTTTGGGAGGCTGAGACAGGTGGATCACTTTGTAGCATCATTACTGCCTCGAAAGGACAGAGGCGTGTGTTTATGTCACTATTGGTTTTATTTTTTCCTTTTTTCCTGGAAACTCATTTATTTTATTATTATTATTAGTAGTAGTAGTAGTAGTAGTAGTAGTAGTAGTAGTAGTATTTTGGATACGGAGTTTCACTCTTCTTGCCCAGGCTGGAGAGTAATGGTGCAATCTCGGCTCACCACAACCTCTGTCTCACAGATTCAAGGATTACAGGCAAGTGCTGCCATGCCCAGCTAACTTGGTATTTTTAGTACAGATAGGGTTTCTCCATGTTGGTCAGGCTGGTCTCGAACTCCCAACCTCAGATGATTCCCCCGCATCAGCCTCCACAAGTGCCAGGATTACAGGCATGAGCCAACGCGCCTGGCCTCTTTGGTTTTGTTTTGTTTTGTTTTTGAGATGGAGTCTCACTCTGTCACCCAGGCTAGAGTGCAGTGGTGCTATCTCAGCTCACTGCAACCTTCACCTCCCGGGTTCAAGCAATTCTCCTGCCTCAACCTCCTGAGTAGCTGAGATTACAGGCGCGCCTGGCTAATTTTTTGTATTTTTAGCAGAGAGAGGTTTTCACCATACTGGCCAGGCTGGACTTGAACTCCTGACCTCATCATCTGCCCGCCTCTGCCTCCCAAAGTGCTGGGATTACAGGTGTGAGCCACCGCACCTGGCATATTTATTTCTTTTTTAACTCATCAAAGAACAGTCGGACCCAGTCATCAGGGTGGCAATTCCCTAGGCAACAAGGGAGGGAGAAACTTGGAGGTGGGGGCAGGGGCAGTGGAGAAGACACAGTTGCCCCGGGCTGTGTGCAGGCGCCACAAGCTTTCTTCCTCCTTGAGGCCTTGGTTTTCAGAGTAGCAGTGGCCTCTAGGTGATGCCCAACATCTGCCAATTAGAGTGTCAGCCTGGAATGAATTGGGATCACCCGGTGGGGAGAGGGGAGGGGAAGAATGGAGGCACCCACAGTACAGTGGGTCACCGCACCCTCCCAGGCAGTCCCCACAACTAATCAACCGGGGCCCCTGGAGGGACACAGCCTAAGTCCCCACCTATCGGATCATCTAGAAATTCCGTCCAGAGACCAATTGGAAATTCAGTCAAGCTCCAAACCTAAAAGAATCACTGGCACACCCACCAGGACTAAGACAACTTTTAAAAGAATCGTTTCTGTGTTTTGGGTGCATCCGTGTATTTCTGTACAACAAAGTTATTTATTTTAAATGTTACGAGTTTTTTACTCCTTTTTTTTTTTTTTACTTCTTAAGTGTACAGTAAGAAGGGGACTCATCAGCTCAGAGTCCATGAAGCCAGAAGCTGACATCCTTAGTTCCTATTTAGAATGAATTTAAACAAGCCATCCAAACACTCTGCCGTGAAACTCCTGGAAAGACAAGTGATTAAAAAAAGAAAAAAAAAAACAAAAAACAATGCTGTCAGGAGCAGTGGCTCATGTCTTTCATCCCTGCACTTTGGGAGCCTGAGGGCGGGTGGATTCCTTGATCCCAGGCAATCGAGACCAGCCTTGGCAACATGGTGAAACCCTGTCTCTACAAAAATACAAAATTCAGCTGGTTTCATAATCTGGACTCAAAATTAATAAATAAATAGATTGAAATTTAAAATTTTAAAAAAATCTTAAATGCTGTATTCTGTTATTTTTGCTTCCTACCCTGAGAAGGAAGTAATATAGCTGTTGTCTGTCTGTCCGTCTGTTTGTGACAGGGTCTCACTCTGTCTGTCGCCCAGGCTGGAGTGCAGTGACACCATCACGGCTCACGGCAGCCTCAACCACCCCAGGGTTAGGTGATTCTCCCACTTCAGCCTCCTGAGTAGCTGAGACCACAGGCATGCACCTCGGGTTTTGGCGTGTTGTCCAAGGCTGGTCTCCAGCTCCCGGGCTCAAAAGATCCTACCGCCTCGGCCTCCCAAAGTGTTGGGGTTACAGGCCTGAGCCACCGAACCTGGCCTGACTTAATACATCTGTTCTCACTACGTCCTGACCACACGCCCTTGAAGAACTCGAGTCAAGAGAGAGTCAGCAAGAGACTTTCAGCATTGTCTCCCGAAAGCAGTGAGGTGGATGGCAGTGGAGTGTCCCGAAAGCAGTGAGGTGGATGGCAGTGGAGTGTCCCGAAAGCAGTGAGGTGGATGGCGGTGGAGTGTCCCGCGCTCCTGTGGTTTTAGGTGGCCACGCATGGAGGATAGATTCCAAATATTTCCGGAGAGGCGCGAGCCACAGTCATTCAGAGCATCCGAGCTCGGGATGGAGTTTCTGACAGCGCCTTAAGGGCCAGGAAGGGCCAGGATCTGCCAAGGCCCGTCTTCCAGGGTGGGGACAAGGGAACCCAAGGTAGAGGGAGCCATCGATCTGCACTCAGCTCCAGCCCTAGGCCCCACCGTGCAGACTAAGTCAGAAGGAAAAGTCCCTCGTCCTACATGCCACATCCCTCCACTGAACTTGGGAGCAGATCTGTTTTTCAAACATGAGGTGACCAGAGTTATCTGTTCTACTTTAGAAATCCCAAGTTGACGGTCAAGTCCAACGCTCGCCGCAGACATCTAGTGGACCCGGCGCTCACGGACGGAAGTGGACAGACCCAGTTGGATCTTTATCACACCAAGCTGGCCCACCTTTGCTGCCATCTAACTCCGCTGACCAGCCCACCGTTCCTCCACTGTCCGCTGGTTGACCCGGGCAGCGGAGAGAGGAGGTAAGGCACAAGGGCAGTGACTGGCTCATGTCCCATTCCCTCACGCCTGGGGTGGGGAGGGGGGCCCAACGGCCACCACCGGGCATGCGTGAACACTACTGGGACAGGAACCGCAGGGGCACACCCTCCAACACCCAAGCGTCAGCCATTCTCAACAGGCTTGATCCCAGCCCCTGGAGGAGTTCCCAGCGGGTTGCGGGGAGGAGGTGGAATCGGAGAGGTGGAACGACGAGCAGGGGCGCCAACCCTACATCGGCAACCCCCCGCGCGGCACCTTGGAAAGACCGGGAGTGGGGATGGGCGCCTCCCGAATGCACAGCGGGCGCCGATGGGCTTTCGCAAGAGACACCCCCTGCGTGCTCCGGGGCTCCGGGGTGGGTGGGCATGAGCGGGCCAGGGAAGGAGGTCCCCAGGGGCAACAGGAGGGAGGAAGGAAGGTAGACCTCAAGGGCTGAATTACACAGGACACGCCATATCACCAGGTTCCCCGCACACCGGTGGAGAGAACCTCGTGTGGAGGTCTGACTTTCAACAGATCGCAGTGAGGGAGCTGCTCTGCTCCATAGAAAATCCTGACCCAGAAGCAGGGCGTCTACCAATAGTTTAGCATCAGGTTCCCCAAAAACACGTTACCTGATGGGTCAGGGAGTGACCGCCTTTCTGGCAGCAGCCCGTTTCCCAGGACGAGGGGCTGTCTGCACCGGACGCCGGTTCCCGGTGCACAGCGGGACATGCCCGGCGCAGGGCGGAGTGGCCCGCCCGCCGGGACAGCAGAGGACCGCCTTTCCGAGGCCAAAAAACGCTCCGCGGCGCTGCCAAATCATTCCTCCTTGGCGGGATTCTGACTTAGAGTCGTTCAGTCATAATCCCACATATGGTAGCTTTACCCCATTGGCTCCTCAGCCAAGGACATACACCAAATGTCTGAACCTGGGGTTCCTCTCCTACTGAGCAGGATTACCATGGCAGCAACGCATGGGCAGCAACACATGGGGAACACACACGTAAAACTAACACGTCTCACATGAGTCTAACCATAATGCTTTGCAGAAGCCTTCTGTTGGTGCCGCCTGCCGTGGGACAGAAGAGAAGCACCTGTGAGCAAGAGCCATACACTCAATATACCACTGTTGACTCCTAAGTGCCCGGACTTTAATCGGGAGAAGTAGTTTTAGAAGTTAGGTGATGAATTCTATTCACTTATTAAAATGAATTATTAAAAATATATAAAAATATAATTATAATTATATATTTACAAACCTTGAGCTGGATACACAGTGCCAATTGGTGCATTCACAATCCCTTAGCTAGACATAAAGATTCTCCAAGTCCCAACCAGATTAACTAGATACAGAGTGCCAGTTGGTGAATTCACACTGAGCTAGGCACAGGGTGCTGATTGGTGTATTTACAAACCTTGAGCTAGATACAGAGTGCTGATTGGTGTATTTACAATCCCTTAGCTAGACATAAACGTTCCCCACTAGACTCATCTCACCCAGTGGATCTCGCACAGGGGCCGCAGGTGGAGCTACCTGCCAGTCCCTTGCCGTGCGCCCGCCCGCACTCCTCAGCCCTTGGGCTGTTGATGGGACCAGGTGCCATGGAGCAGGGGGTGGCACTCGTAGGAGCCCATGGCGCGGTCGGGGGAGACTCAGGCATGGCAGGCTGCAGGTCCCAAGCCCTGCCCCACAGGGAGGTAGCTAAGGTCCGGGGAGAAATCGAGCACAGCACCAGTGGGCCGGCATTGCTGGGCGACCTGGTGCACCCTCCGCAGCTGCTGGCCCGTGTGCTAAGCGTATCACTGCCCGGGGCCAGCCAGGCCAGCGGCTGCTCTGAGTGTGGGGCCTGCCTAGCCCACACCCACCTGGAACTCGCGCTGGCCCACAAGTGCCTTGCACAGCCCTGGTTCCCGCCCATGCCTCTCCCTCCCCACCTCTCCGCAAGTTGAGGGAGCCAGTGCCATCCTCGGCCAGCCCAGAAAGGGGCTCCCACAGTGCAGCAGCAGGCTGAAGGGCTCCTCAAACGCGGCCAGAGTAGGCGCCGAAGCTGAGGAGGCACCAAGAGTGAGCCAGGGCTGCGAGGGCTGCCAGCACACTGTCACCTTTCACTATGAGTCAGCCATGAAAACTCTCTGGGCCTCATTGACTAAATCTGTAAAATCTGACTTTATGAAGATTATATTCATTGAACTCTGAGGTCCTGTCCATTTCTTACGCCCTGATTCAAAGACCGCATATAACCTCTAACCCAGATGTTCTTAACTAGGCTTCTTGTATGTCTGGGAAGATGATGAAAGAACTTCAAGGGGATCATGAACTCTTTAAATTCTATGTAAAATCCAAGGCTGGGCACGGTGGCTCACGCCTGTAATCCCAGCACTTTGGGAGGCCATGACAGGTGGATTACCTGAGCTCAGGAGTTCAAGACCAGCCTGGGCAACATGGTGAAACCCTGTCTCTATTAAAATACAAAATAATCAGCCGAGTGTGGTGGCGCGTGCCTGTAGTCCCAGCTACTCAGGAGGTTGAGACATGAGAATTGCTTGAATCCTGGAGGCAGAGGAAGTTGCAGTGAGCTGAGATCGTGCCACTGCCCTCTAGCCTGGGAGACAAGGAGAAACTCTGTCTGAATAAATAAATAAATAAATAAATAAATAAATAAATAAATAAATAAATATAAATAAATTTAATTCTGTGTAAAATCCTGTGTGAGCTGGCTGCATCACCTTGCCCCACAGAGGGGGTTTTCTTATCTTTTTTTCTCTCTTCCAAGGTAATGATAGTCTATGGTTGCCCTACTATGTACTCTCTTTTTATTATTTTATTTATTATTTTATTTTTTTAGAGACAGGGTCTCACTCTGTTATCCAGACTGGGGTGCAGTGGCATGATTATAGCTCACTGCAGCCTTGGTCTCCTGGGTTCAAGCAGTCATCGCACCTCAGCCTCCTGAGTAGCTAGGATCACAGGCACACCCCACCATGCCCAGCTAATTAAAAAAATATATTTTTTTAGGCTGGGCACAGTGGTTCACGCCTTGAATCCCAGAACTTTGAGAGACCAATGCAGGAGGATTGATTGAGTCCAGGAGTTCAAGAACCTGAGAAATACAGAGACCCCGTTTCTACCATGAAAAAAATAAAAAATAAAAACATTAGCTGGGCCCAGTGGCATTCACCTGTATTGCCAGCCACTTGTGAGGGTGAGGCGGAGGATTGCTTGAACCCAGGAGTTCAAGGCTGCATTGAGCTATAATTGTGCCACTGCACTCAGCCTGGGTGACACGGCAAGACCCTATCTTAAAAAAAAAAGAAAAAAAAAGACTACAGGTAAGAAAGTACTTGGATAACAGTAAAAAAGTTAAACACATGACATTGGACCTTATGAAATGTGTTTACCCTAGAGCTGTTTATTGTATGATAGGTCCCTCCTAGATAGTATTCAAGGTTTAATGCAGAAACAGAGCAAGACTCTGTTTCAAAAATAAAATAAAATAAAATAAAATAGCTGGCCATGGTGGCTTGCACCTATAGTACCAGCTGCTCAGGAGGCTGAGGCAGGAGGATCTCTTGAGCCCAGAGAGTTAGAGGCTACAGTGAACTATGATGACGCCACTGCACTCCAGCCTGGGTGACAGAGCAAGACCCTGTCTCTAAAAAAATAAATAAAAGTAAATAAAAAAGAACCCTGGGCTCCACATGAGAGATTCAAATTCATTTGCTTTAGCACAGGGTCATGGAATCTGTCCCAGCATCCTAAAAGCTGCCTCAGTGAGTTAACAAAAGGACTGGTATTGAAAGAGCTGTCAACAAGCTGTGACAAAGAGAAGCCTCCTCTGTGAGGCAGGGAAGTGGGGCCAAATAACAGGGGGTATTTTGTTTGTTTTTGCTTTTTTTTTTTTTTTTTTTTTGTGGAGGAGGAGAGGAGCTGATTTAGGACAGCTAAAATGGTTGTGAGAGAGCACAAGAATCTAGGGAAGCTTGAGACCGTGAAACTGTGGCAGCCTCAGCAGGTGCTTCTGTGGGCTTTCTCCAGCTCTCTCAGCAGGGTGGAGTCAGGAGCAGAGAAGGCATTTGGTGGGATGACCCGAAGTTGGGGTTTCATCAGAGAGGAGGAGCAGGAGGACAGGGTGTAAGGCAGATCAAGGAGTGTTACTAAGGGGCTCAGGTCCTAGACAGTGGGCCTAGCAGGTAGGCAATGAGGGTCGTGAGGGATGGGGAAGATGCATGACAAGAGGCCCTGAAAACCAGGGGAATTTGGCAACACCAGAGCCCTGGCAGTCCCAGGAGGGGAGCAGGTCTAACAGGAACACCCTTGCACCTGTGCAGGAGAGCAGCAAGGCTAGGAGGCTGCAGACAGACAGTGGATAACTGAAAGGTGAACTTTCTGCTGGACAGCAAATCCTTGGATGCCATCCTGATGGAGATCTAAGATGAAAAATACCCCACCATGAAAATGCCTTACATGGTCCTAACCATGAAGCATAAAATTGCCTTTTCACCTGAAAATGACCTGCAGCTTCATTTACCATTTTATGTTTTGGATGTCATGTAACATCCAGAAGCAATACCCTCCTCCATTGCAAGTCAAAGTAAAATCAGAAAATGCTCAGTGGAAAGGAAAAAAACAAAACAAAACAAAAAAACAAAAACAAGCAAACAAACAAAAAACCAGAAGGCAAAAAACCAGCAATAGAATAAAGCTGCAAACCCAAAGCACCAGGAGAGGAAAGGGAAAAAAACCTGCAGCATACACAAGCTTTGACGTTGTGTGATCTGTGAAAATGTATAGAAATGTTACCTTACCCAAAAATTCCCAAGGCACTTTACTTGCCAACCACTGGAAGGAAGTAGAAATTCCCACTCAGGTTGTTACTTTTAATTTTCATCCTCTTTATGTTGTTTCCTGAAATAACAACAGGGATTCTAGAGATGATTTACCAAGATGGCTTAATGAGGTGTCAGATGAGTACCCATGCCCACAAGCCCCTTTACCTCAGGCCTCCTTATACAAATTTGACTGACTCTTCTGAGCCCGACTAGATTAAAAAACAGACATAATTGGAGCAGCTGGGCTGGAAGCACAGCTGGGCCGTCCCCATGGAGACCAGACTCTAGCACCACGTGCTCTTCCTTGCCCCAGCGTTTCTCCCCACTCTTGCTTTTCAGAGCGGCAGCCCACCCAAACCTGGGTCTTCCTCAGATGATCTCCACATCAGTGCTTGTCAGCATTCATGTGCACACAGATCACCTGTGCAACTTGTGAAAATGCAGATTCAGACTCAATGGCCGGGGTGGAGCCTCTGGATCTATATGTCTAACAAGCCCCATGGTGATGCACGTGGTCATCAGATAGTCCTAGTTCCACACTCGGACGAGATATTTAGAGCCTGTAAAATAGCTACTCCCCTATCTAGTGTTTGAGTCCCAGACTTCTGGATTCTGCCAGCACTCAGATGCTTCTGGGACAGGATGCTTCCTGTTCATCTTGGGTCAACACGTCAGAGAGACCTTCCTGTATTGAGCTGAGATCTGCCTACGTAGGGCTCACCTTCACCTGGCCTACTTCTGGGCCTTGGATTCTACATAGCACGCTTAAGGCCTTAGAAAGTGGCTGGCATATCCCCCAGGTATTTTCTTCAGGCAAAACCTGCCAGGTCCTCTGGCTATTATTTTTTAATGTTTTTTAGAGACAGGGTCTCACCATGTTGCCATGCTGGTCTCAAACTTCTGGGCTTAAGTGATCCTCCTGCCTCAGGCTCCCAAAATACTGAAATTACAGGCATAAGCCACCATAACTGGTCTTGGCTATTCTTCTTATGCTATAGTTTGGTTATTCTGGTCATTTCCTTCTTTTTTTATTTTTATTTTTATTTTTTTTGAGATGGAGTCTCACTCTTGTCGCCCAGGCTGGAGCACAATGGCATGATCTCAGCTCACTGCAACCACTGCCTCCCAGGTTCAAGCAATTCCCCTGCCTCAGCCTCCCAAGTAGCTGGGATTGCAGGTGCCCACCACCAGGCCCAGCTAATTTTTGTGTTTTTGGTAGAGACGGGGATTCACCATGTTGACCAGGCTGGTCTCGAACTTCTGACTTCAGGCGATCCACCTGCCTCAGCCTCCCAAAGTGCTGGGATTACAGGCATGAGCCACCACACCTGGGCCTAGTCATTTCCTTCTGGATCCTGCTCTGTATGTCTTTAGGCCTCTCCTCTTGTGATATCCATGCTGCAAAAAGTAGCTTGGGACTGTCACCACCTCATTACAGATAGCCTTCATGTGGCTCGTGTTGTACTTGCTGTCAGCCATCATCCTTAAAGTCATTTTTACACATGCTGTGGATCAGCCACATTTCTTCCTAGTCAGTAATAATTATAATTATACTTAACACTTATGAGAATTAGTATAGCAAGATGGTTGAGAACATAGGCTCTGGAATGAGACTGCTTAGTGGGAAGCACTATGATTGGCACCATGTGTTATCTATCACCATCACCATCATCATCATCCATCACCATCACTATCACCACCATCATCATCACCATCACCATCACTATCACCACCATCATCATCACCATCACCATCACTATCACCACCATCATCATCACCATCACCATCATCACATCACCATCAACACTATCATCACCACCATCACCATCACTATCACCACCATCATCATCACCATCACCATCATCATCACCATCACCATCACTATCACCACCATCATCATCACCATCACCATCACTATCACCACCATCACCATCACTATCACCACCATCATCATCACCATCACCATCATCATCACCATCACCATCATCATCACCATCACCACCATCATCATCACCATCACCATCACTATCACCACCATCACCATCACTATCACCACCATCATCATCACCATCACCATCATCATCACCATCACTATCACCACCATCATCATCACCATCACCATCATCACATCACCATCAACACTATCATCACCACCATCACCATCACCATCATCACATCACCATCAACACTATCATCACCATCACCACCATCACTATCACCACCATCATCTTCACCATCACCATAATCATCAGCACCATCACCATCACCCATCACCATCACCACCATCACTATCACCACCATCATCTTCACCACCACCATCATCATACCATCACCATTATCATTGCCACCACCACCATCATCACCATCACCATCACATCATCATCACCTTAAGTAAGCACTTTGCCTATGTTAACTGATTTAATTCTCATAACAACTTCATAATGTAAGGGCAATTATTATCCCAGTTTTACAAGTGAGAAAGTGGGACCTCATAAGATTATGTTTTGTGCCAAGGGTAACAGTGACAAGAATCTAAACCTGGGCAGGGTCCTTTGGTTGGTTTTGTTTGTTATGTTGTTGACCAACGTGCAAGACCATATCTGCTCCTGCTATTCATAAATTTCATCTTTTAGTCAGCACTTTATCCTTATTTTACACTATCTTTTGGATTCCTGGTTCTGTCATCCCAAGTGTATCTGCCTCCTAGCTTCATGCTGTCTGTCATATTGTGAGAAAAATATGTATCTTCACCTAGATCATGCACAAGGTCAGAGGCCATGCAGCAATTCCCTACAGATTCTGCTCACTGAAGCCCGATGGTGCACATCTCCTGAAGCTCCCTGAGCCTGTAGTCTTGTAACCCACTCAGAGAAGCCTAGGGAGTGGTCGGACATGATTTGTTTTTGAACATATTTGTATTTGGTTCCTGAGAATCACGTTTCCTCCTCACTTTCAGGTCTCCATTCCAGAATCTTTTCCAAGATGGACAGCTCCCTCCAAATTTATAGTTGCTGAAATCAATTCTCTGGGCAAGGTCAGATGCAAGGAACAAATAGAAAGCAGGGTCTGCAGAACACACATCCCAGAGGTGATAATGACCGGTTAATCCCTGCAGATAGTTAGATCTAGGAGACTGTCCCTGAGCTTCAGGGCTCCCTGCCTCTGAATCCAGCAGTGCAAATGCAAGCCTCTATGTTCCCCCTAAACCATAGGTGGCTGAGCAGCCATGGTGTTGCCAGCATTTCTATAAAGGAGGAGCGCAGGGCAGCAATCTCATCAGAGGGGAGGCTGGGGCTGGCCTTGAATTTAGATTGTATGTATATTTGGGGCAATTTGCAAGGAAGGGGTGCCCTGATAGATATTTTGTGGGCTAAATCCCCCACATAAAGCTATTTTGTGCCACTGCTCCTGTGCCAACTCACCAGAAAAGCTGGACTGATTTCTCCCCTCTCTCCTTTCCTGGTTCTGTTCTCTGACCCTGGGTGATTAATGTAACCTAGCTTTGTTCAATTACCCATCCTTTTCATGATGTTGGGATGTCTGCCACCTGTCCCTGGTGCTCTTCTTGGCTTCCTGTGAGCTGTGACAATGGGAGACTTGTGGCTTTTGGAGGAGAGCAGCAGGCCCTGGGTCTGCCATCAGTCTGGTCTCCCTAATCACATGATTATCACTGGGGCCTTCCCGAGATGGGAAGTTGCAAAACAAGCATGCAGGGAACATTCTTCCACCCCAGTACGTTCCCCTCATGAAATCATCAAGCAAACCCTGAATGCTTTCTCTTGGTGTGGTCAGGCAGAAAGGCTGTCTCTCTCATACTTGAGCAGTCAGTGGCCATTGGCTGACTGAGACTAACAGCAGATCTAGAAGGATTTGGAGAATTCTGTCTTGGTTCTCTTAGAACAGCATGTGGCCCTAGTAGTGTGCCTGTTTTGGGGACAGTGGTGCCCCTGCAAGTCATGAAAACTGATGGGGCAGGGAGAGGAGCTCCAGCCAGAAATGGGAAGTGTCTCAAACCTTAGTGAAGTGATCTTGAATCTCTGATTTACAGGGCTGATTTTGACACATTATTCTCAAGAAAACAGTGGTTTAGGGCATGGTCTCAAGCTCTATCTAGATTGAAATTCTGTCAGGCATGTTAGCTCACATTTGTAATCCAAGCACTTTGGGAGGCAAAGGTGGGAGGATCGCTTGAACTCAGAAGTTTGAGACCAGTCTGAGCAACATAGTGAGACACCATCTCTACAAAAAATTCAAAAATTAGCTGGGCATGGTGGCACACACCTGTAGTTCCAGCTACTGAGGAGGCTGAGGCAGAAGGATCACTTGATCCCAGGAGGTTGAGGTTGTGATGAGCTGTGATCATGCCATAGCACTCCAGCCTGGGCAACAGAGCAAGACCCTGCCTCAAAAAAAACACAATCTTTACCAGCTCTGTGATCTAGCACAATTTATTTGAGTTTTGCAGGCCTCATCCAAAGATAGTAATTGGACTTACCTTATTGGTTGTGACAACTAAATAAAAAATAATACATGAAAAGTGCTTAGAACAGTTCCTGACACTTAGTAAGAGCTTTGTAAGTATTAACTAATATTAGTACCGTCATCATCTTTATTGCCACTATTTACTGAGTATTTAATATGTACCAGACATGTCTAAGCACATATAGTACATGCATTATTAGCTCATTGAATTTCACTTCATTTTTTTTTTGGGGGGGGTAGGGTGGGGTTTGTTGTTTTTTGTGACAGAATCTCACTCTGTCACCCAGGCAGGAGTGCAGTGGTGCAATCTCGGCTCACTGCAACCTCTGCCCCCCAGGTTCAAACAATTCTCCTGCTTCAGCATCCCAAGTAGCTGGGACTACAGGCATGTGCCACCACACCCGGCTAATTTTTGTATTTTTAGTAGAGACAGGGTTTCACCATGTTGGCCAGGCTGGTCTTGAACTCCTGACCTCAAGTGATATGCCCACCTTGACCTTCCAAAGTGCTGAGATTACAGGCATGAACCACTGTGCCCGGCTGAACTACACTTTCAAGTAAGGGTTAACCCTGTGCTTCAGTTGAGGAAACTAAAAATGGGAGAGTTCAGTACAAAGTTAAACCGGCAAGTAATTGAAGTCAAAATCTAGAATCAAGGGTTTTTTGTTTATTTTTTATTTTGGAGACAGGGCCTTGCCATGTCACCCAGGTTGGAGCGCAGTGGTGCAATCACAGCTCACTTTAGCTTCAACCTCCTGGGCTCAAGCGATCCTCCCACCTCAGCCTACTGAGTAGCTGGGATCACAGGCATGCACCACCACACCTGGCTAATTTTTGTATTTTTTGTAGAGACAGGGTTTCATTATGTTGTCCTGGCTGGTCTTGAACTGCTGGGTTCAAGCAATCCACCATCCACCTTGGCCTCCCAAAGTGCTGGGATTACAGGCGTGAGCCACTGCATCCGGCCTGGAATCGAGTTTTCCTAACTCCGGAGTTACGCTGTTATTGCCCTCTGCTACTGTCCATAGTAACAGCCATATTACTGAGTACTTCCCACTCACTGAGTAGGGTGCTGAGCACTTTACATGCCTTATTTCATTTAATGTTCACAATAATCCTATGAGGTAGATTCTTTTGTTATTCCCATTTTACAGATGAGGTAACCAAGGATCAGAGAAGCTAAGCAGCCTCCACAAATTTATATGGCAAAGAAAGTCAGCATTTAAATCCAGGCCTTCCTGACTCTAAAATCTGTTCTATTGAGTTTGACTGCCAAACAGGTGAGCAGAATGGTTGGTGATCCATAACGTCTGGGATCCACTGAAACTCAGGGATAGAGTTTGGCTAATCAGCCCTATTTTCTGAGCTATCGTTAGGGACAATTTTCACTTTCTCTGACGCTTCATTTCCCTGCAGCTTCTGAAAGCTGTTGATTTGCTCAGAATAAGACCATGTTCTGTGCCTTTCGCATCTCAGATTGTTGTGTACATGCTCAAGAGTATGGAGGAATCATAAACATTCCAGAAGGAGGCCCTGGTGTACTATGCGAAGTTTTTGCCACATTGCTATGAGAGGAATCTGTGTTTCTTGACCAAACACTTGAGGTTATGGGACTGCAAGATTCCAAATGTGCATTTCAACAGGTCGTGATGGGGCAACTTGTCTTGTGATGAATAGCACTGTAAGTAGAATATATTCTATAGACAAGGGATTCTTAGCCAGGCATGCATGGTGGGGCTTCAGAGGCTCTGGGAACATTCTGTATGTGTGTGTGCATTTTACTGGAGAGAGAGCTCCTAACTTTTGTAATATTCTCAAAGGAGCTCATGACTCAAAAAAATCATTTACAAACCATTGTTCTCCGGCCGGGCGCAGTGTCTCATGCCTGTAATCCCAGCACTTTGGGAGGCCAAGAAGGGCCGTTCACCTGAGACCAGCCTGGCCAAAATGGTGAAACCCTGTCTCTACTAAAAATACAGTCAGCTGGGTGTGGTGGCGCATGCCTGTAATCCCAGCTACTCGAGGGGCTGAGGCAGGAGAATAGCTGGAACCCGGGAGGTGGAGGTTGCAGTGAGCAGAGATCGCGCCATTGCACTCCAGCTTGGGCGACTGAGCAAGACTCCATCTCAAAAAAAGAAGAAAAAAAAAGGGCTCCCATCTGCTTTTGCAGAATCAGAGAATGTGATCACTGCAACGGTTGAGGGGAGGGCACAGGGGAAGGAAAGGGGAGGGCCAAAGGCTGGAGGGACAATAGCTCACCCTGGAGTATTTTCAAGTTTAGTGGGGACGACTCTGAAAACAAGCTGACTCTGAAAATGACACAGAATTCACAGTGTTATTGCTTCTTTGAAAGGTGGGCGGTCCGTGGTTTTTCCTCAGCATTCATTCATATACTTCTAGCAAGTGCCATTTAGTTTCATACAGTTTACATATACCTGGTTTTGCTGCATCTGGAGAGATTCAGGATAGTTCTTGTTAATGAGAAGTCATAGGGTGAAGCTATAATGCACTATCCATTATGAACCCTGATAACTTGAGACAGGTCTCAGTGAATTTAGAAAGTTTATTTGGCCAAGGTTGAGGACGCACACCCGTGACACAGCCTCAGTAGGTTCTGAGGACGTGTGCCCAAGGTCATCAGAGCAGTTTGGTTTTATACATTCTAGGAACACAGAAGACATCAATCAATGTGTACAAGATTAACACTGGGTCAGTCTGCAAAGGCGGGACAACTTGAAGCAAAGGCGGGAATTCTCAAAGCAAGGAGGGCACTTCTGGGTCATAGGTAGTTGAGAGACAAATGGTTGCATTCTTTTGAGTTTCTGATTACCCTTCCCAAAGGAGGAAATTAAATATGCATTTATCTCTGTGAGCAGAGTGACTTTGAATAGAATGGGAGGCAGGATGGCCCTAAGCAGTTCCCAGCTGGACTTTTCCCTTTAGCTTAGTGATTTGGAAGCCCCAAGATTTATTTTTCTTTTACACAATTTTTAAAACCCAGGTAGAAGTATCCATGCTTGTTAAAGAAACAAAGGAAGAAAGAAAAGCAAATGATAGGCTAGGCACGGTGGCTCACGCCTGTAATCTCAGCACTTTGGGAGGCCGAGGTGGGTGGATCACCAGAGGTCAGGAGTTTGAAAACAGCCTGGTCAACATGGTGAAACCCCATCTCTATTACAAGCACAAAATTAGGCAGGTGTGGTGGAGGGCGCCTGTAATCCCAGCTACTCTGGAGGATGAGGCAGGAGAATCACTGGAAGCCAGGAGGCAGAGGCTGCAGTGAGCCAAGATCGCACCACTGCACTCCAGCCTGGGCAAAAAAAGTGAACCTCTGTCTAAATAAATAAAGAGGTAAATAAATAAATACAATTATTTTAATCTGCTTGTTAAAGGTCTCTGATAGAATTTTGAATTTCTTTTTTTGTTATTTTGAATTTCTTTGTTTCTCTAATACAGCTATTTAGAATTCTCTTTCAGAAAAATGACACATTTTTGTTTCTCCAGGATTGGTCCCTGGTTCCTTTTTTAGTTCGTTTGATTAATTATTTCTTTTAATGATTTGTTGATGCCAGTAGATCTTTGTGGGTGTCTCGCCATTGAAGATTTTGATATTTATTGTAGTCAACACTGCCTGGGTTTGCTTGTAGCCATTGTTCCTAGGAAGGCTTTAGAGATATTCAAAACGACTTGAGTGTTGTGATCTAAGCTCTTTCTACTTTATGGGACATCTCAAGCCCAGTAACACTGTGGTTCTTGCAGGCTCACAGAGATACTACCTTGATGGTCTTGGACAACATGGTCTTGCAGAATTTTCTGAATTATCTAGCAGAGACTCTTCTTCTTTTACTTTCTCCCAAACAAATGGAGTCTGTGTGTGTGTTTATCTGTGTGTGTGTGTTCTGAGACACATGAAAGTGAAGTGGAGTGACCCAAACATCTCTGTGGCCATGACCACTATGACTGCACTGGGTCAGACCTGAATCCAGCAGAGTGCTTGATCTCACCCAAGGCCTGCCACCACAGCTTCCTGGTTACTGTGTGATACCCAACCTTGTTTTAACCTGAATTGACTTTCCCTTAGCTGAGAGAGCCAGACAGACTCCATCTTGGCTCCTTCACCTACAGCCCCTTACCCACCCCCTTCCTCAAGGACTTAACTTGTGCAAGCAGTCTCCCAGCACATCCAAGGACGCAATTAACTAATAAGATACTGTGGCAAGCTATGTCCGCAGTTCCTAGGAATTTGCCCAGTTGATAGCACCCAGAGCCCCTGTTGTTTGTGTCCAGTTGATAACACCCAAAGCCCCGCGTCTATCACCTTGTAATGGATTTAAAGCCCCTGCACCTGGAACTGTTTGTTTTCCTGTAACCATTTATCCTTTTAACTTTTTGCCTGCTTTACTTCTGTAAGATTGTTTTAACTAGACTCCCCCCACCTCCCCTTTCTAAACCAAAGTACATAAGAAAATCTAACACCTTCTTTGGGGCCAAGAGAATTTTAAGTACTAGCCATCTCTTGGTCACCGGCTAATAAAGAACTCCTGAATTCATCTCAGCATGTGGCGTTTCTCTGTAACTCACTCGGTTACAACAACTGTCTATGTTCATTCAGGGCACTGTGGCTCTACAATCAGCAGGTGAAAAAGTCAGCCAGGCCTCGATTACTCCCTTCAGTTTAGCAAGTTTCTTTAGGCCCTAGGTTGGTTCAGAGGTGCTATTCAGGAGTCAGGGACTAAAATAAAAAACTTCAGAAAGCTAAGGTTTTGGCAGTGAGAGTTTGGCAGAAGAGTGTGGAATAGATCTTTAAAAAAGTGAAAGTTTCTAAATAAAGATTGAAACCTGATGGGAAAAACAATAGAGAAATATACAAAAATTATTTTCATGCTAATTTTACTTATTTATTTATTTATTTATTTTTGAGATAGGATCTTGCTTTATCACCCTGGCTGGAGTGCAGTGGCCTGAGCTCAGCTCACTGCCAGCTCTGCCTCCCGGGTTCAAGTGATTCTCCCACCACAGCCTCCCTAGTAGTTGGAAATACAGGCATGTGCCATGATGTCCAGCTAATTTTTTGTATTTTTAGTAGAGATGGGGTTTTGCCATGTTGGCCAGGCTGGTCTTCAACTCTTGGCCTCAAGTGGTCAGCTCACCTCGGCCGGCCTCCCAAAGTGCTGGGATGACAGGCATGAGCCACTGCGCCCAGCCCAGTTTGTTATTTAATTACACCAGCCCTCATTTTGAAAAAAGACTAGATGCAGGGATTAACAACTAGTGCTTTGATTTTACTTGTAAAATGTATTTTCTTTTTTTTTCTTGTGGGTGCCAGTAAATTAAACACTAATAAAAATATAATACAGGCCTGGCACGGTGGCTCATGCTTGTAATCCCAGCACTTTGAGAGGCCAAGGCAGGTGGATCACAAGATCATGAGTTCGAGACTAGCCTGGCCAACATAGTGAAACTCCGTCTCCACTAAAAATACAAAAAAAAAAAAAAAATAGCCAGGCATGGTGGTGGGCGCCTGTAATCCCAGCTACTCAGGAGGCTGAGGCAGGAGAATTGCTTCAACCTGGGAGGTGGAGGTAACAGTGAGCTGAGAGCGTGCCAATGCACTCCAGCCTGGGCGACAGTGTGAGAATCCATCTCAAAAAAAAAAAATATATATATATATAATACATGTTTTCAGTCATGTAGTGTATGTGTGTGTATTATCTTTATATATGCTATATATTATCTATATATTTATAATATATAGATAAAATATACATTATATATAGAAACAGACAAAATATACATTACACACACACACACTCATTCACACACATGTGCAATGTGGTCTAAGGTATTGCAGTGTGGTAACATGTACACATTTCACAAGTTTACATCTTTGAGTTACTCTGGAAGACTGTTATCACCTCTGGCAAGGAAGGTTCATTAGGAGGTTAATGGGTTCTAATGTACACGAAACGGTTGGCTACTGCCTTGTCTGTTACCCAGAGGCCCTAAGCAATCAGGAAGACAGGAACAAAATTTCTGCTCTTGGTAACGTTTGCAGTGCATTTCATAAGTGTCATTAATGTCACAAGCTGAGATTGAAAAGCTTCTGGGGATATATGGAAAATTAATTGGGGGCATTAGAAAAGTAAAATAGCATGAGGTTGTGTGTGTGTGTGTGTGTGTGTGTGTGTGTTAAAGAATGCATGAAGATTGTGAGCAGATGCCCAAGGGGTGGAGAAGAGAGAAACAGTTTCTCTGTGGATTGAAGAAAGGACTGTGGAGGGAAGGGCTGCAGTGTAAACTGAAGTAACTGTTTTAATGAAAATCTGTCAGACAGTAGAGGTACAGGCAGCACTGCTTAAATCCCTAGGGAAAAAATAGAGTGTTTGTGTTTTTGGGTAGAACATGTATCTAATACCTGAAGCACCTTCACCTACTTCCAGGTGAGCACCAACAATGGCCCCAATTCACCTTCAAGTGGATTATTATCAAAGTACATCATTATGATACTATCAGGTCATGGCAGGTGTTATAAATTGTGTCCCCACAAAAATTCATATTTTAAAACTTTAACCCCTAGTTCCTCAGAATGTGACTATACTTGGAGATAGGGCCCTTCAGTGGATAATGAAGTTAAAATGAGACTGCTAGAGTGGACCCTAATCTAATCTGACTGGTCCCCTTAAAAGAAGAGGAAATTTAGACATACTGAGACACCAGGGATGTGCATATACAGAGGAAAGACCATGTGAGGTCACAGCAATAGGGCAGCCATCTGCAAGGATAAAAGAAGGGCTTCATAAGCATGTTAGTCATTATCACACTGCTATAAAGAAATACCCAACACTGGTAATTCATAAAGGAAAGAGGTTTAATTGACTCACATCAGGAGGCCTCAGGAAACTTAGAATCATGGCAGAAGGGGAAGCAGGCACCTTTTTCACAAGTGGCAGGAGACAGAAGTGTGAAGTGTGAGCACAAGAAAACTGTCACTTTTAAAACCATCAGATTGTATGAGACTCACTCACTATCACAAGAACAGTATGGGAGAAACAGCCCCCATAATGCAATCACCTCTCACCACGTTCCTCCCTTGACACATGAGGATTACAATTCAAGATGAGATTTGGGTGGGGACATAGAGCCAAACCATGTCAATGAGAAACCAAGCCTGCTGACACCTTGACTTGGACTTCTGGCCTCCAGAATTGTGGGAAAATAAATTTGTGCTGCTTAAGCCACCTAGTTTGTGGTATTTTGTTATGGCAGCTCAAGCAAACTAATTCAACAGGCAATCAAAGGCACAAAGGCTGTGACTGTGGTTGGCAGAGTGTGTTAGAAACACACATAAATCCTTGGGGTATTCAGACACAAGTGAGAGAGAGCTCAACACTAGAAATTACTGGACTGAACAGGGGAATTAGAGAATGCTAAGAACATTTAGATTATGATTTTGAATGTGATCATTTGTAAATCGAGTAAACAGATAACACATACTGAACTTAGGGGATTCATTTAACGTAGGAGTTAAGAACAGGGACCCAGACATCTTAGTTTTGAATTCTGGTCCTGTGCATGATTCTGGACGTGTTATTTGGCCTCTATCTCTTGGCTTCTTCATCTGCAGAGATAATATGGCTAGCTGCATATGGTTTCCATAAGGATTAAATAAATTAATATGTATAAAGCATTTAAACTGTTCCAGGAACACAGTGATATACATAAGAGTTAGCTATCTTCTTATTATTGTCATTATGAACAGACACTGCTCAGAATACTTTATTAAAAGCAATTTTCACAAAAATTACTTGGGCAACTGAGATATGGTGAGGTAAATTAACTTACTCAAGATCACATCATTAATAGGTAATGGCACCAGTATTTGACCCATAGGTTATTTATTGTACTCCATAGAAACAAAGCCATTATTTACAAAGGACTAAAAAAAGATGCCAAGTAGATGATTAAATAAGTGTATATGTTTACTAGGTTCACATTAATACAAGTGACTTCTCCAAATGAAAATTTACAAATAAAATAGTGTGCTCATTTATTTTACTACTGAGGTAGAATGGTTCTGTTGAAAACAGTGAATTGAAGTATTCACTAAACTTGCCCATTTTTCAAAAGGCATTTATTCATTATTAATAAATAATTAAAGTAAACAGTCAATGATAAGTATTAAATTGAGGAAGCAGAAAAAGTAAACAGAAATAAACAACTTTCAGAATATATTTGGAATGTTTAACTGTATGCATTTTTTATTTTCTTTTTGATTCTTAAAATTTTTTCCAAGAAATAGAAATACTTGAATCTCAAATTGAACAGTGCATTATAAAAGACTGATTGCATTGTTTCATTTACAAGTCCATTAATTCACAAGCAAGTGCATTTGATGGAAGAAGGCATCTTATGTGTTCTTTGGTGTACATGTGTTTGGATTAAGAAACACTTCCTCTCTTTCTTTAAGTACAATATTATACCTGCAAAGTGGTGGTCTGAGAAAGAGAAAAATGGAGAGAACAAAAAAATAACTATCAGTAAAACAACAGAGTTGATTTCCTTCTCTCATTAATATTAGAATAGTCCATGCCTGTAACTAGCTAGTTCTCTAAATGTAGGGAGTTGGAACAAATATATGGGATCATTTCCATTCTATCTCATTTGGCTGTGTAGGGATGAAGTAGACATAATGCTTACAAGAAAGAAAAAAATCTGTTTCAACTTCTTTTCTCACTGCTTTATTGGAAAACTTAATTGTATTAGAGATACAATTAGATACTGATACAGTTGAAACTTGAACTCAACTCAGTATCCAGGCCATTCCTTCCATCATGATGGTCACCAGAAGAGAGTCAGGGTGAATCACATAGACAAAGTTTGCCGAAGCAATTTAATCAGTCCTCTTATGCCACCTACTAAAATGGAAATAATAAATCCTAAAGTATTCTATATCTTGGACAGATTTTATATTTAATATTTCAAGCTTTCCAAGAAGCCAAGTCACTGCAGCACTGTTCACATATTTATAATAAAATAGTAAGACAAGTGTGTTTTCTTTTTTCTGCAATAGACTAAAAGCTCATGACCTTATTAGCATAGCATTGAATTATCTTATATTAGTGCATATATAGTAAATACATATTTTTGCAAATATCCTATATTTTACAAAGCCTCTACAAGCATTACAAAACAGCTTAGGCAGGTTCACAATGCCTATCAATGTTAAATTTTACCAAAGCCTTTGAGAAAAATTAATTTGCTGTCCTTTTACATTGTAAAAGTTCATCTAGTATCACTGTCATGAATTTTGATATCTTTTTTATCTTCTGTTTAATAGTTCCTTCTCCCAGGCAATAAAAAATAAAAACACTATAATTTTGTGATACATTTTGAATTACCAAGGGAAAAGAATATTATGTATCTATCTTTCTAATTTCAAAATGCATACTGAATTTGTACTTCTAATGCTTTGCTTACCACACATTACCAAAAATGAACACATTACACTGATAAAGTATAAGATTGATCTAAAATAATAAAAAAGAAATATAGTAATAAAAATTTTTTTAAATTCAAATACAATCTAGTTTTCTATTTTAATCCATATATATTATACCAAAGTACAAAAAATATATAAGCTTCTTTACTTGAAAAATCTCCCTAAGGCTTTTGCTCAACCTATCACCACATCTGTCCATTTAATATTCTCTTTTTTTTGCCATTAATATAGAGGCCCCTAAATTTGACTTCATTTTTTTATTTATTTGCTTATTTTAAATTCATAAAATTCTATGTATTCATTATGTACATGGTGTTTTGAAGAATAAATACATTGTGGAATGGTTAAATATAGTTAATTAAAATACACATTACCTCATATAGTTATTTTGCAACAAAAGCATTCAACATCTATTCCTGCATTTTTCAGGAATATAATATTTTGTTATTAACTGTGGTCACCATGCTGCGCAATAAATCTCTTGAACTCATTCCTTCTATCTAACTGTAATTTTCTATCCTTTGACCAACATCGCCTTAACACCTTCCCCTCCCAACTGCTCAGCCTCTGGTAACCATGGTTCTACTCTCTGCTTCTATGAGATCAACTTTTTTAGATTCCACATGTGAGTGAAATCCTACAGTCTTTGTCTTTGTGTGCCTGGCTTATTATACTTAACATAATGTCCTTCAGGTTCATTCATGCTGTTGCCAATGATGGGATTTCCTTCTTTATTATGTCTGAATAGTATTCCAATTTATAGACCTCTATCTATCTATCATCTATCTCTCTCTATATATAGGTGATATATACACACATACTATATTTTTAATATATATAGTATATACCATATACTATATATATATAATATACATATTATATTTTTCTTACAGCTTCATCCACTATTGAAATCTTAGCTTTATTTTTTATCTTGGTTATAGTGACTAATGCTGTAATTAACATGGAAGTGCAGATATCTCTTCAACATACTGATTTCATTTCCTTTGATATACACCCAGTAGTGGGATTGCTGAATCATATATTAGTTCTATTTTTAATGTTTTTAGGAACTTCCAAACTGTTTTTCCTAACAACTTTACTAATTTACATTCTCATCAGTAGTTATCAACCATTCCCTTTTTTCCATGTTCTCACCAACATTTGTTATAACTTTTGTCTTTATGGTAATAGCCATTCTAACAGTCATGAGGTGATACCTCATTGTGGTTTTAATTTGCGTTTCCCTCATCGTTAGTGACATTGAACACATTTTCATATACCTGTTGGCCACTTGTATGTCTTCTTTTGAAAAATGTGTTTTCAGATCCTTTGCCCAATTTTTAATAAGGTTATTTGTTTTCTTGATATTGAGTTGTTTGAGTTCCTTATATATCTTGGAGATTCACCCCTCATCATATATATACTTTGCAAATAATTTCTCCCATTCTGTAGATTGTCTCTTACCTCTGTTAATTATTTCCTTTGATGAGCATAAGCTTTTTAGTTTAATGTAATCCCATTTGTCTATTTTTGCATTTGTTGCCTGTGCTTTTGAGTTCATATCCAAAAAATCATTGTCCAGACTGATGTCAAGAAGATGTTCCCTATATTTTCTTCTAGCAAGTTTATAATTTCAAGCCTTAGATTTTAGTCTTTAGTCCATTTGGAGTTGAATTTTTTGTATAAGGTATGACATAAAGGTCTAATTTTATTCTTTTGCATATGAATATACAGTTTTTCCAACACCATTTATTTTCATTTTGTTTCATTTTTTAAAAATAGATTCAGGGGGTACATATGCAGGTTTGTTACAAGAATATATTGTGTAATGATGAAGTTTGGGCTTCCTGTGTACCCAATCACCCGAATAGTGAATGTTGTACTCAATAGGTAATTTTTCAATCCGCATCCCTCTCCCACACTAATCTCTTTTAGAATCCCGGTATTGATTATTTCCCTCTGTATTTCCATGGGTACCCACTCCAACACTATTTATTGAAGAGACTGTCCTTTCTCCATTGTGTGCTCTTGGAACCTTTGTTGAAAATTAATTTTTAAATGGCTGAATTTATTTTATTTCTAGGCTCTCTGTTCTGTTCCATTGGTCCATGTCTCTATTTTTATGCCAGTATTATACTACTTTGGTTACTATAGCTTTCTAATATATTTTGAAGTTATTTGGTGTGATGTCTCTAGCTTTGTTCTTTTTGCTCAAAATTGCTTTAGCTATTTAAAGTATTTTGTGGTTTCATACAAATTTTAAGATTTTCTTTCTATTTCAGTGAAGAATGTCATTGGTATTTTGATAGAGATTTCATTAAATCTGTAGATTCCTTTGGTTGTTATGGACATTTTTAACAATATTAACCCCTCCAAGCTACAAACATGGGATATCTTTCATTTATTTGTGTCTTCTTCAATTTATTTCATCAATGTTTTACAGTTTTCTATGTAAGAATTGTTTATCTTTTTGGTTAAATTTATTCCTAGGTATTTTATCATTTTATAGCTATTGTAAATACAATCGTGTTCTTGATTTATTTTTCAGATACTTTGCTATATTGCATTTTCAAAGCTATCTTTGAGAATGTTTTATTAATATTTATACATATTCATGCATTTTGTTTTAAAAAATGGAATCATACTCTTATAAAACGTCATGCTTTTCTCACCAGGCAATATATTATGAATCTTTTCATAAATATAAATAAGCATTTAAAATATATAAAAAAAGAAAAACTACTAATTTTGTGTATTGATTTTGTATCCTGCAATGTAACTTATTCCTAATATTCTTTTAAAATGTTACTTGGATAAGGTTTCCAGCAATAACACAGGGAAAAGAATAGTGCCTGTTTCCACCTGCCATGTGAGAAAACCCAATTCATAGTCCACTCGATAAGGCACATAGAAGGGTCTTCTCTAAGTAGTGGGAATCATTACACCTAGACTGAGCACTTATCCAAGCTAGCTTAATAAATTTTGAAAGCAGGACCTGAAAGGTTTAACCCCAGTAACATAACAGTATTTTGAGAATAGAATTTAAGAGCATTTGTAGGAATACAAAAATATAGAACATTCAATAAGATAAAATTCACAGCATCTGTGATCTAATTTAGAATTACTAAGCATTGTGAAGCAGGAAAATGGACCCATATGAGGTGAAAAATCAACCAATTGAAACTAACCCAGAACTAGCACAAATGTGAGACTCAGCAGATAAATGCATTAAAACAGTTATTATACGTTTATTTCAGATCTTCAAAAGTGAAGTGGAGACATGAGAGATATAAAGAGGAGAGAACTACGATGTTTGAGATGAATAATACTCTTATGAGATTAAAAGCAGATTAGATATTGCAGAAAAAATCAGTGAACTTGATAACATAGCGACAGAAACTATTCAAAATAAAATGCAAAGAGAAAATAGAATTTTAAAATTAGCAAAGCTATCATCACACTGTTGTACTATCAAATATTAGATCTTACTTCAAGTAGCCAAAAATACTTAAAATTGGAATCCTCAGAGGAGAAGTAGTAGAGGAACACAGAAAAAAAATCTCAAAAAAATAGCTGGAAATTTAGATGAAACTTGATGAAAACTATAAACCCACTGTATTAGTCTGTTCTCACACTGCTATAAAGAACTGCCCAAGACTGGGTAATTTATAAAGGAAAGAGGTGTAATTGACTCACAGTTCAGCATGGCTTGGAAGGCCTCAGGAAACTTACAATCATGGCAGAAGGCCCCTCTTCACAGGGCAGAAGGAGAGAGAATGAGTGCCCAGCGAAGGGGAAGCCCCTTAAAAAACTTTCAGATCTTGGCCGGGCTCAGTGGCTCACACCTGTAATCCCAACACCTTGGGAGGCCAAGGCAGGTGGATCATGAGGTCAGCAGATTGAGACCATCCTGGCTAAGATGGTGAAACCCCGTCTCTACAAAAAATTAGCCAGGCGTGGTGGCATGCACCTGTAGTCCCAGCTACTTGGGAGGGTGAGGCAGGAGAATCACTTCAACCCAGGAGGCAGAGGTTGCAGCAAGCCAAGATCACGCCACTGCACTCCAGCCTGGGCAACAGGGCAAGACTCTGTCTCAAAAAAAAAAAAAAAAGTTCTGATCTCATGGGAACTAACTATCACAGGAACAGGATGGGGGAACCACCACAATGAATCAATTATTCAATTATCTCCACCAGGTCCCTCTCATGACATGTGGGGATTATGGGAACTACAATCAGACCCATCCACAATGGCTACAGGCCTGTTTTGAAGATTATTGTAAGACTCCAGTGGCTCTAACAAAACAAGGGACCATAGAAAAGACCCACAAAGTGCAGGCCCAGGAGAAAGAGCAGCAAGGAAAACAGGAAAAACCTGTCCTACAGGCCCTGCCAGAGGAGCTAGAGACTCCACCCCCTTATGTTCCAATTTACCCTTCTCTGGCAAGGCTTAGGCAGGAAGCCACTCCAGCAGCTGCCTCTGGAGGGTCGGACTCAGAGGAGAGTATCCCCGAAACTTCAACATGTAGGGAAGAGCCAAGGCCACTGCGCGATAAATCAAAGAGGAACTCCAGGATAAGGTTGGTGGTCTTTGGTCAGGACATGCCTGAGTCATGCAGATTCCCCTCAGAGAAACTAGATTTGGGTGGGGACATCGCCAAACCATGTCACCCACAGGTCCAAGAAAGCCAACAAACTTCAAAAAACAAGAAGTATGAAGAAAATTACAGCATGGTACATCATAATCAAATTGCTCAAAATCAGTGACAAAGAGAAAAATCTTAAAACCAGCCAAGAAGAAAAGTAGATTATCTTTGGGGCAACAAAGAAAGGATAGCAACATATTTCTCTTTAGGTTCAGTGCATGGTAGAAGATGGCAAAACATCATCCTTAAAGAATTGATAGACCAGCCTGACCAACATGGTGGTGAAGAAGGAATTCATGAATTTTACAAGTATAATCAAAGACAACCAAGACATTTTTACTTTTTCCTTCAAAAGCTTAGTATAGCAACCTCCGCACCCCGCTCCCCACCCCCCATAGTCTAAGTTAGAGAAGAATACTAACTGCTTGTTTTTCCTTCTGTGCTCAGCAAGCCTTACCTACTTGCTAATTTCACATTCCTTGAGGCTCAGCGAGTTCCTGCTTCACCTCCCTAGTGCAGCTGCAAAGTTACAAGGTTGATACAGAAACATAGTTTCCCAGGGATGTGGAACATATAGCATAAATAAATGTAAAAGACTGATCAACTGCCTTTCTTCTCGCTTCTGTAAGTAGGCTTCCTACATCACATAGCTCCCGGCCACTGACTGCTTAAAAGGTAGCTGCTTTCTTTGTCCGGGGCTCAGACTTTTCTGGACACTAGTCCAACTGAGCCAGGTGATCACCTTTTAATAAAGACCTTTCCTGAACTCTGTTCGATCTCTCTTATCTCTGATTGTCCCACAACATTTCTTGGGGCTCATCTGGGATTGGAGATTGTAGGTTTCTGTCTCCTTTGCCTATGGGTTAGAGCCCCAGGACGTGGGAGATTTGGGACTCTTGGCACCACTGGGTAAGACAGCCCAGAAGGAGAAAGGCTTTCCTGTGTCTTGGAGCCTTCCCTTGACAGCGCAAACGGAACCGACTCAGGAGTTGCAGGAGAGTCACAGAGCAGCGCGCAGGCAGACTACTGAACCAAGGTAAGGTTGGTCCCTAGGGAAGCCTGTCCCATAAGGACAGAAGGGGAGCTTGATCACCTCCCAGGGAACGACCACTTATCCAACCCAGAGTAGCTGGGTGCAGCAGGAGTGGCTTGCCAATTTTGATGAACTTCGTGTCCCCACTCACGCTGGAACTGGAAAAAGGGAGAAAATGGGCTGGAAGAGTGGCAAGTGCAGCAAGGTAGAGCTTGCTGGCAGGGTGACAAGAGTGGTTTGCCACCCCAACTGGGAGTGTGTGGGTGTGTGTGAACCTACCTGGGACACAAGAGAGGCTCATTTCACCTGATGAGGAGTCCTGGGGTAGGAGTGGTGTGTGTATGTGTGTGAATGTGGGAGCCTAACTAGGCTCATCTGGGACATGAGAGAGGCTCCTTTCATCTAATGAGGAGTCCTAGGGCAGGGGAGGTGTGTGACAGTGTGTGAAAGAGATGGTCTCAGGAGAGGCCAATGTGGGGAGTGATGTGGGGAGGTGCAGATCTCTTAGTGCAGACTGTGTCCTCCGAGGCGAGTGTGGGATGAGCCAGACCTAGGTCAGTGCGTAAGGCCGACAGGATTAGTTTCATAGCTTCACAGCAGTAGTTGGGTGTGACCTGGCCAAGCAGCACCCAAACCTCCTGTAATAGGACCCGGTCTGGTGAATCTGAGAGTGAAAGTGAGAGTGAAAGTGTGCTGTGAGGGAGGAAATTGGAGAAAAAGCATTGAAGCCGACTCCATTAGAATGTATGTTGAAGAACTTTAAGAAAGGCTTTGATGGTGATTATGGAATGAAGTTAAGACCGCAGAGGCTAAGAACCCTTTTTGAAATTGACTGGCCCTCTAATGTAGGGTGGCCAGCTGAGGGAACCATAGATATGGAAATAATTGGCCAAGTGTTTTGGGTGGTCACTGGGGTCAGACAACAGCCTGGGTACCCTGATCAGTTCCCATACATAGACTCCTGGCTGAACGTGATTCAGACCCGTCCAAAATGGCTACAGGCCTGCTTTGAAGATTATTGTAAGACTCTAGTGGCTGGAACAAAACAAAGAACAATAGAAAAGACCCACAAAGTGCAGGCCCAGGAGAAAGAGTAGCAAGGACAACAGGAAAATCCTGTCCTACAGGCCCCGCCAGAGGAGCTAGAGACTCCACCTCTTTGTGTTCTAATTTATCCATCTCTGGCAAGGCTTAGGCAGGAAGCCACTCCAGCAGCTGCCTCCAGAGGGTTGGACTCAGAGGAGAGTACCCCCCAAACTTCACCACATAAGGAAGAGCCAGGCCCACTGCTCGATAAATCAAAGGAGGAACTCCAGGATGAGGTTGGCCGTCCCTGGTCAGGACACACCCAAGCCATGCAGATGCCCCTCAGAGAAACTAGAGGACAGATCTATTTAGATGCACAAAATGAGGTTCAAGGAGGAGAACAGCTTTATGTTTATAAGCCCTTCTCTACTACAGACATTTTCAACTGTAAACAGCATACTCCCTCCTATACGGAAAAACCCCAGGCTCTTATTGACCTAATGCTGTCCATCTTCTTAACTCACAACCCAACCTGGGCTGACTGCAAGCAGCTCCTTCTGTCACTGTTCAGTACAGAAGAACGCTGCAGAGTAATACAAGTGGCTAATCAGTGGCTAGAAAGCAACACCCCAGTAGGCATGGCAGATGTCAAACAGTATGCACAACAGACTTTACCAATAGAAACTGATCCAGGCTGGGACTGAAATCAGGCCCAAGGGCTGCTAAACTTGCTGAGATACTGAGAGGCTCTGATACAAGGAATAAAGGCTGGAGGGAAAAAGGCAACAAACACTGGAAAGGTTTCAGAGGTTCATTAGAAACCAGATGAAAGCCCCAGTGAGTTCTACGAGAGGCCTTGTGAGGCTTACTGACTCTACACACCTTTTGACCCAGAAGTGGCAGGGAATCAGTGCATGGTTAAGCAGCATTCATGAGTGAAGCACAAAATGATATTAAGCAAAAGTTGCAGAGGCTGGAGGGGTTTGAAGGTATGAACATTCCCCAGCTTATCCAGGTGGCAACCAAAGTGTTTGTAAATTGAGATGAAAAAGCAAAGTGGGAGGCCAAGGGTAGAGTGAAGGAAAAGGCAGAGTTCTTGGCCACAGCCCTGGTTGAAAGAGAGGCTGGATTTGCAAGGGGACATGAATGTGTCATGGATGTGGTCACAGTAGAGGACAAGCTAGTCCAGATCCGGAGACCAGGACAGGTCAGGAAGGTCAGCCTAGACTAGAGAGAGATCAATGTGCGAGATGCAAGCAAAGAGGGCATTGGAAAGATGAATGTCCAGAGAAAGAATAGTACAAGGGCAACAACCAGAGACAGAATGACTGGACAGAGCCCCCTTCCGCCACTGGGCAAGGCATAGTAAGATCTGACATGGATCTAATTGGGCTGGCAGAAGCCAATGACTACCTTGAAGACTGGGACAGATCGGGCTCCATCTCATTAGGCCCCAAGGAGCCTATGGTCTCAATTGTAGTAGGGCGCTGAAAAATAGACTTTATGGTAGACACAGGTGCTGAACACTCGGTTGTGACTCAAAAAATTGGGCCGTTATCAAAAGACTATGCTAATATTATCAGAGCCACAGTTATCACAGAAAAGACACCTTTTTTCAAATGAAAGAGATGTATGACTGGAGACCGAAAAGTCCAACATAAGTTCTTATATTTGCCAAACTGCCCAGTGCCACTATTAGGAAGAGACTTACTACAAAACTGCAGGCTCAGATCTCCTTTACACCAAGTGGAGATATGACCTTAAGCCTAAGGCAAAGAAAGGGTATGGTATTAACACTCACAATCCCCAAAACAGATGAATGGAGACTTCATGAAAGTAGTTGCCAGGAGTATGGAAAAAGATATAGTGTGGCTGAAAGAGAAAAACTATTCACAAACTTACTTCTTAAGTTACCAGGAGTCTGGGCAGAGGACAGTCCCCCGGGGCTGGTAGTGAATCAAGCACCTGTCATAGTAGAACTACTACAAGGAACCTACCTGGTGCAGATCTGTCAGTATCCCATTCCCACAGAGGTTAACCAAGGGATTGCAAAGCACTTAAAATGGCTCCTTGAATTTGGAATAATAGAGAGATGTGTCTCCTCATGGAATGCTCCCCTATTGCTGGTGTTAAAACCTTCTGGTGACTACTGGCCTATACAAGCCTTAAAGGCAATCAACGAGGTGGTGGCTACACTGCATGCTATTGTGCCTAACCTGTACGCTATGCTTGCACAAATACCTGCTAGTGCTGCTTGGTTCACATGCTTAGACATAAAAGATGCATTCTTCTGCATCCAATTAGCCCCTGTAAGCCGAGACATTTTTGCCTTTGATTGGGCCCATCTCAGTATACCTGGACTAGACTTCTCCAAGGATTTAAAAACTCCCCAACTATCTTTGAAGAAGCACTAGCCTCAGACTTAAAGGCTTTCACTCCACCTAGCGACCCATGTATCTTACTGCCATACATAAATGATTTGTTACTAGCTACACCCACCAGAAAGGAATGTATGCAAGGAACAGAGAGTCTCCTTTGAGCGCTGTGGAAAGCTGGCTATAAAGTGTCCAAGGAAAAGGCACAGACCTGTGGCCAAGGAGTTCAGTATCTTGGCTTTTACATCTCTCAAGGGCAGCATGAGCTTGGGTGGGAGCAAAAGGAGACTGTCTGTAGCATTCCTCAGCCAGACACAAGGCGGCAAGTGCGGGAATTCCTAGGGGCAGCTGGTTTCTCCCGTATATGGATCCCCAACTACTCGCTCCTAGCAAAACCTTTATATGAGGTGATGAAAGGGCAGGGAAAGGAGCCCCTCCTTTGGGGAAAAGAACAGGATATGGCTTTCAAGGAAATCAAGAAAGCTTTAATTCAGGCACCAGCACTAGGGCTGCCAGACATGACGAAGGCCTTTTACCTGTATGTTCATGAAAGAAAAGAAATGGCTACAGTAGTCTTAGTGCAAATGCTAGGGTCATGGTATTGGCCTGTAGCATATTTGTCCAAGCAACTAGACTTTGTGGCTAAGGGATGGCCACCCTGTTTCAAGGAACTGGCCGCCACTGCCTTGTTAGCCGAGGATGCTAACAAGCTCACATTTGGACAGAAGCTGATAATTCAGGTGCCCCACACAGTTGTCACCCTGATGGAACAGAGAGGACATCATTGGCTCTCTAACCCTAGGATGCTAACATACCAAGGGCTCCTATGTGAGAATCCATACATCACCTTAGAGACTGTGAATACCCTAAATCCAGCCACACTGTTACCAATAGAATATGTGGAACATGGGAAGCCCCCGTTATGTGCCCAAGGGTACCACTGCTGTGTAGAAACAGTGGATGAAGTCTTTTCAAGCCAGAAAGACTTAAAGGATCAACCCTTAAAAGACCCAGATGTTGAATATTTTACTGATGGAAGCAGCTTCATATCCAAGGGTGTCAGAAAGGCCAGATTTGCCATAGTCACATTAAGCTCGGTGGCCAAGGCCCGCCCCCTAGCGGTAGGAACCTCAGCACAGAAGGCAGAATAGCTCTCACAAGAGCACTACTTCTAGCAAAGGGAAAGTCAGCGAATATCTATACTGACTCAAGATATGCTTTTGCCACCTTGCATGCTCAGGGAGCCATTTACAAAGAAAGAGAACTGTTAACTACTGAAGGAAAGGAAATAAAGAACAAAAAGGAAATAGGGCAGGTCCTAGAGGCTGTATGGGCTCCAAAGGAAGTAGCAGTCTTCCACTGTAAGGGACATCAAACAGGAGGAAGTGATGAGACTACAGGAAACAGAAAAGCAGACAAAGAAGTGAAAAAGGCTGCAATGACAGAAATAACAAAGAAAGAAGAGACTTATGTTATGCCCTCATTAGAGCCTCCCCTTGCAGAGACTCCTAACTACTCATCCAGTGAGAAGGTGTGGTTCACACAGGAAAATGGGTGTTATCAAAAAGGAGGCTGGTGGAAGTTTTCAGATGGGGAGGCGTGCTATTCCAGAAGCCATTGCCCCCCAATTTATAAAGCAGTTTCACCAAGGAACACACATGGGGAAGACAGCTTTAGAAATTCTCGTAGGGCGATATTTCTATGTGCCATGCCTAACTGCCATCGCTCGAGCCATCTGTGAGCAGTGTGTTACTTGCATCCAGAATAACCTAAGGAAAGGGCCTACTCGGACCCCAGGAATTCAGGAAACAGGAGCAGTGCCATGTGAAAACCTGCTTGTAAACTTTACCAAACTGCCTCAGGCTGGAGGCTGTCAGTACATATTAGTGTTTGCACCTTTTCAGGGTGGATCAAGGCATTCCCCACCAGGACAGAAAAGGCATGAGAAATAACCAGGATATTATTAAAAGATATTATTCTTAGATTTAGAATGCCTCTACCTTTAGGCTCGGACAACAGACCAGCTTTTGTAGCAGAAGTAGTACAGCAACTGACTCAGATGTTATAGATTAAATGAAAACTGCATACAGCCTATCAACCACAAAGTTCTGGAAAGGTTGAGAGAATGAACAAGACACCGAAACAACTGTTGAAGAAGTTTTGCCAAGAGACTCATTTAAGATGGGATCAGGTATTACCCATGGTCCTTCTCTGAGTCAGGTGTACCCCTACTACATTAAACGGGTATTCACCCTATGAGATAGTGTACAGCCTACCAACTGCACTTATATCTCAGGTAAAAGAAAATTTAAAGGAAATTGGAGAACTGACCCTAAGAAGACAAATGCAGGCATTAGGTGAGGTAATACAAGAAGTACAAGGGTGGGTAAGAGAAACAATACCTGTTAGCCTTACAGATGCAATACATCCCTTTAAACCTGCTGACTCTGTGTGGGTTAAACCCTGGAATCCTACCACCCTCGGGCCCTTATGGGATGGCCCCCATATTGTAATCATGTCTACCCCTACCACTGTTAAAGTTGCAAGTATTACACCTTGGATCCATCACAGCCGACAAACCTGCAGCCTCAGTTCAAGACCAGTGGACAAGTCAGCAAGATCCAGATCATCCAACTCGACTGATCTTGTGGAGGAACCAAGGCACAGCAGAAAAAGATGACTGCCCTGCCCCAACCACACCAGAGGCTGGTTGGTAAATGCACTGATGAAGCTTGAGGAAACGTCAAGCCCTGCTCTAGTCATACAACAGGAAGCTGACTAGTCTACGCATGGCTGAAGCCTGAGGAAGTTGGTGCTAGATAAGTAAATGTGGATTAAATTTGCAAGTGTAGTTAGACTATTGCTTATACTGATTGTTTTGCTGTCATGCTATCTTTGCAATTGCTATCAAACTTGTTGCCCAGGAGGATGCCTGTGCATAGTGTAAACTTGATCACAGTAGTGACAATAATGCTAACAGGCATGGGAGGAAACCAAGATAATTGTCATCATTATATGATAGAAGCTTGGTTTGGTAAAGGTATAACAAAAACCCTGTTATATCAAACTTATTATTAGTGTACAGGAATCCCCTGGGGACATGTGTTTATAATCAAACCAGCTACTCTGTCTGTGACCCAAGTCATGGGCAACCTCAAGTATGTTATGATCTAGGCCTCCTACCCTACAACTTTTGGTTTGAAATTCAAATAGGGAAACCTTTGTTACCCACATATGCCAATCCTAATAACGTTGGAACTGGGAAACTCATAAGCAAAACACAGGTATTACCTTATTCACATAAAGAATCTGTTTCTATATATTTTGATGCCTGTCAGGCTGCACACCTCAGCAACCTAATCCAGGAGAAGTCTGCAAGAACTTAGGAGAAGAAAGAGTCAGCAGTAAGGCTGCTAAGATCATAATAGAAGAACCAGAAGAAGAATGTCCTGATTGTAACTTTCAACGGACCACACATGAATTCAGCCAATACCTATATAAAGGGGGAGTAGCTCTGCTTGCCAGCCAAAAAGCAAAGATTGGTTGTGTGACTAACACATGCAACCCCCTTAATTTGACCATATTAAAGCCAAACATACCTTTTTGGACTAAAGGACATCAAGGAGAGCTAAGCTTTGATCAAGAAAGAGCAAACCTAGGTGTTTCATTGGTCATTATTAAAAAGACTCAATGAGCTAAAGTTCAAGTCAGTCCAATGTCACAGTTCAGATTTTTCAGATCCTTCAATAAACATTTTAACCCCAAGGATCCAAAAGTTCAGATTCCACCAATGTCAGCCAAGAACCTATTTACTCAGCTAGCTGAAAGTATTGCTACTAATCTTTGAGTCACCTCATGTTATGTATATGAAAGTACCAGTATAAGTAACCAATGGCCCTGGGAGGCTAGAAAACTAATGCCACAAGATAACTTCACCATACTGGAATTTGTTACAAGGTTCAATGTATATCCAAGTGTCTGTCTATTAAAAACCCCTATCATTGGAAGATACTGCATAGCATGATAGGAAAAGACTTTCAGACTCCCGTAGGAGATACAACCTGTTTAGATCAGCAATATTTTGAAGAGTCTAAGAACAAGACACAGTGGAGAAGCTTCATAGACAATTCCTCTGTATCAGATTTTAACCCTCTCTCTCAGTTTCCAGCGCTGAATCAGTTGTGGTATCAACTAGACACTACAAATGTTTGGAGAGCACCATCAGGACTATATTGGATCTGTAAGACAAAAGCCTACCAACTATTGCCCGAGAAGTGGACTGGAGCCTGTGTGTTAGGGACAATAAGACCATCCTTCCTCTTGCTCCCACCAAAACAAGGGAAGATTTAAGTTACACAGTCTATAATGAAGAAAGAAAAAGGACCAGAAGAAACATCTTTACTCAGATAAGTACTGTAGAAAAGATAAACACAAACATAAAGAAGGACATTAAGATAGGTAGCTGGAAAGATAACAAATGGCCTCCTGAAAGAATTATCAAATGCTATGGGCCAGCTAAGTGGGCCCAAGATGGATCATGAGTCTACCGCACCCCTATTTACATGTGAAACCAAATTATAAGATTGCAAAGCAGTACTAGAGATCATAGTCAATGAGACAGCTCGAGCCGTTGATCTGTTAGCCATACAAGCCACTCAAATGAGAGATACTATATACCAAAATAGGCTAGCATTAGACTACCTCCTGGCCTCAGGAGGAGTTTGTGGCAAGCTTAGTTTAACCAACTGTTCCTCACAAATCAATGATAATGGAAGAGCTGTTATGGAAATTACTGCCAGAATGCGGAGGTTGGCCCATGTCCCAGTCCAGACTTGGTCCAGGTGGAGCCCAAACTCACTTTTTGGAGGATGGTTCTCATGGTTTGGAGGCTTTAAAACTTTGATAATTGGTTTTGTAGCTATAATTGGAGGATGTCTAATACTGCCTTGTCTTTTACCTCTCCTCTTCAGAAGCATCCAGTCTACTATTGAAGCAATAGTGGACCGAAAAACTACCACCAAAATGATGGTGCTACAAAAATACCAACCAATCCCCTGGGAAGAATATGTGCCTACACAGGAAGAGATAAACGATTATGGTGCTCTTTATTAATCTACATTTATAGCGAGCACCAAAGGGGGAGATGAAGAAAGAATTCATGAATTTTACAAGTATAATCAAAGACAAGACATTTTTACTTTTTCCTTCAAAAGCTAAGTGTAGTGTAGCAACCTCACCCACCTCCCCCGACCCCGCCCCGGTAGAATACTAACTGCCTGTTTTTCCTTCTGTGCTCAGCGAGCCTTATCTGTACTTGCTAGTTTCACATTCCTTGAGGCTCAGTGAGTTCCTGCTTCACCTCTCTAGGGCAGCTGCAAAGTTACAAGGTTGATACAGAAACATGGTTTCCCAGGTATGTGTAACATGTAGTATAAATAAATGTAGAAGACTGATCAACTGCCTAAGTACGCTTCCTGCATCAAGTAGCTCCCGGACACTGACAGCTTAAAAGGTGGCTGCTTTCTTTGTCCGGGGCTCAGACTTTTCTGGACACTAGTCCAACTAAGCCAGGTGATCATCTTTTAATAAAGACCTTTCCTGAACTCTGTTCGGTCTCTCTTATCTCTGATTGTCCTGCAACAGTGAAACCCCATCTCTACTAAAAATACAAAAATTAGCCAGGCGTGGTGGCATGCACATGCCTGTAATCCCAGCTACTCAGGACGCTGAGGCAGGAGAATTGCTTGAACCCGGGAGGTGGAGGTTGCAGTGAGCCAAGATCATGTCATTGCACTCCAGCCTGGGCAACAAGAGTGAAACTCCACCTCGAAAAAAAAATGTCAAACTAGAATTATATACCCAGAGAAATTATCTTTCAAAATGAAGATAACTTGAAGACATTTTTAGACACTAAATGTTGAAAAATTCACTACCAGCACTATACTACAGAAAAGTTTGAGAAGCTCCTTCAATCTGAAGTTAAATTATACCAGATGAAAATACACACATGCATAAGAGTTTGAAAAGCACTAGAAATGGTGACTCTGTCGGTAAATAAATAAGCTTTTACTTAATTATTTATATCTCTTTAATAGAACAGCACAAAACCTGGGATAAGAGAAATGTAAGTATACTATTGTAAAGTTCTCATCTTCTATGTGAAGTGGTAAAACTTACATGAAGTTAGACTGTAATAAAGTAAAGTTATAAACCCTAAATAAATCACTAAAATAATAAAAGAATAATAATTAGCAAACTGACAAAAGAGATAAAATTTAATCATGAAACTACTTGGTTCATCCAAAAAGGCAGACGATGAGGAAAAACGGAACAAAGGACAGATGGACCGAACAGAAAACAAAACAGCAAGATGATAGTGTTTTGTTTTGTTTTGTTTTGTTTTGTTTTGCTTTGTTTTGCTTGGCTTTGCTTTGACATAGAGTCTCGCTCTGTCACCCAGGCTGGAGAGCAGTGGCGCGATCTCTGCTCACTGCAACCTCTGCCTCCCAGGTTCAAGTGATTCTCCTGCCTCAGCCTACCGGGTAGCTAGGACTACAGGCATGTGCCACAATGCCTAGGTAATTTTTTGTGTTTTTAGTAGAGACAGGTCTTCACCATGTTAGCCAGGATGGTCTCCATCTGACCTCGTGATCCGCCCGCCTCCGCCTCCCAAAGTGCTGGCTTAACAGATGTGAGCCACCGCACCAGGCCAAGATGATAGTTTTAAACCCAACTACATCAGTAGTGACATTAAATTAAAAGATGTAAATATCCTCAATTAAATGGCAGAGATCATCATCATTTTTCATTTGAGACATGGAAATTTTAAGAAAAATGAGATACCTCTACACACCTATTAGAAAAGATAAAATGAAAATCAAACATTTAAAAAAAAAAAAGGCTGGTGAAGGTGCATTTTGGGTTTAGGAGAATGTGGAGCTCTTACATTTTGCTGGTAGGAATGCAAACTGTACAGTCACTTTGGAAAAGAGACTGGCAGTTTCTTATAAAGTTCAACTCACATTTACCATATGACCCAGATATTCCAATTGTAAATATCTATCCAAGACAAATGAAAACTTATGTTTACTTAAACACCTACATGTCCAATATTAACAGCAGCATTATTATAAACATCAAAAACTGCAGGCAAACCATATGTCCTCTTACTGGTGGATGAATAAACAAACTGTGGCATATCTATACAATAGAATACTATTCATTAATAACATGCCATTGACATAAGTAACAACATAGATAAATTTTATATGTATATGGTTAAGTGAAATAAACAATATTTAAAAGACCTCATGCTACACAGTCAACCCTCTGTATCTATGGATTCTACATCCATGGATTCAACCAATAGCAGATCAAAAATATTTGGGGGAGAAATAGATGGTTGTGCCTGTATTGAACATGTACAGACTTTTTTCCTTGTCATTATCCCCTAAATAATTTAGTATAGCAACTATTTATATATCATTTATATTGTATTAAATACTGTAAGTAATCTACAGATAAGGTTTAAGAGAGGATATGCATAAACTATATGTAAATAGTACATACTTTTATATCAGTACTTGAGGACCTGTGGATTTTTGTATACACAGGGTTCCTGAAACCAACCTGCCACAGATACTGAGGAGCAACTCTAATTCTATGTATATGTCTGGAGAAGTCAAACTTGGGCACAGTGGTTGCCAGCAGGTGGACTTGAAACCCAAAAAGCAGCATCAGGAAGTTTTTATGATTGATGAAAATGTAAATTTTGATTGGGGTGGTGATTATATAACTCTTTGTATGTATGGAAATCCATAGAACTATACAACAAAAGAATAAGTTTTACTGTTACATAAAATTTTTGAAAGTAGCTTTAGCACAACATTTTCTAGAAGTCATCTGAGGTCACCTCTGTCGTGCATAATCCCTCTCAGCCCTAAGGTCTGAGGTCCTACTCTACTGGAAGCACCTAGAAGGAGAGCTCTGTTGTTGTCTCTATCACAGTCTGTTACAAAAAGATAATTACTTGTTGAGTGCATGCATAGTTTAATCTGGACCATAAGGCATCACATTTTTATAACTCACATTCCCAATAATTTGGCAGTATTAAATCTCACTAATTGCACATTATCTGTATGGACAGATATAAATAGGAAAAGCAAATAGATGGTTTCAGCAATCATCTAGGTAATTAAACTTAAGCATACATTGATCCAAACATGTGTTAGCATCTCCAGCCAGCAGGGAATGTAGAGAGTTTTGCTCAACAACCACAAAATGTATTTTAGTATTTTTTCCCCAGAGTAGAAACAATTGCATCCAGATTTCATACATTTAATAAATTTTCATAGTTTATCCATGTTTAAATTTTACATAAAAGTTAAAATTGCATACTTGTTCTGTTTTCTTTTGCTCTGTTGCATATCCTAATGACTTCACCCTATTTTTTACCTAACACATGAATAAGTAAAATATAATATTTCTCTATGTAAAAATGATTAAGAAGACAGTGAGATAAATAAAATATGGATAGACCTGTTTGTCTTTTCCCTTTCCTTTATAATAAGTGGCTAAGAAAAAGAAATGTATGCAGAGAACAATGGTTGTGTGCTCACCAACATTCTGTACTAAGGTGTAAATATCATAACCTGAGATAGAAGATTTAAAAATGTTCCTCCTCCTTGATGTCTCTTCTAAGCATATATAAAAATGAAATTGTCTAAAATGAAGATAGTTACATATGCATAGATATTAACTATTTATGATAAAACAAACTTTGGGGAAAAACGAAGGATCCAATAATAAAGGACACTAAATTTAATAATCCACAAAAGATAGAATACAAAGTAGCCATTAACTTAGGGGAAAAAAATGCTTACAACCCAGTTCATGATATAACATAGAACCAATAACGTTGTGTTCACCTTGTTTTTTATGTAAATAATGAGACTTGAAGATACTGCAGTGTAGGCTGAATGATGTATACACACAGACACTGTGTCATATAATGTAAAAAATTAAATGCATGTTTCAACTGTAACATATGTGTTTATGAGTAAATATAACAAAATATTAACAATTACTATCTCCTAGTTGCAGAATTACATATGAATTAAAATTTCCAAATCTTCCACAATGGGAATAATTGACTATATTTCTTATTGAAAAAGCTGTTATTTTTAAACTAGTAATAACTAAAAACAAAAGAAAAATAAAACAAGGACAAATTAAAAACTCCAAGAAAGATTTTAGTTTCAAGTCATTGCAAAGGTGCTTCTGAGCTGAGAAACCTTAGGTAGCCTGTGTATCAACTCTGGATTTCTATTTCTTAAACTAATTAATAGAGAGGATACCTCATAGATTTGTTGCAAGGACTGAAAAAATAGCATTTGTAATGTAGTAGACACCAATGAAATGTTTCCACTGTTACTCATCTAGAAAGCAGTTCACTAATATAAAATAATAATCAAGGATATATCCTTAAAGATGCCTAAATAGTCAAAGAAATCATCAATCTTAGGTACACGATATATCTTAAATCATGTGTGTCATCCAAAGCATGCATGTTGGAGAAAACTGAAAATTCCTTGCTTACATATTAGTTCTCTATAGGAAATAATTAAATTCACTTTGGGGCAGATAACTCTAAAGATAAATTCTACTTTCAGAGATAAAATTGCAATCAATGCCGATTTTATTATCTAACTTTCTTAGTCAACTGTGATCAGAGCCTTCCTATATCCTTAACAACACCCTGGGTGAGAGTATTGATCATTATAGTTCTCAGAGTGAGAATGGTAGCAGAAGTGAATAAAGAGTTTGAACAAGAAGTTTAGAAAGTAGTAATAATACAAATTTTCCAAGAATCTAGGAGTATTTATATAGTTAGAGAAGAAGACATAGTTTCACAGAAGTATTTGGAATAAGAAATTTTGTTGATTAAATATTTCAACAAAATAGACAAGTATGTTTTATGTAATTATGACGTGGTCAGCCTGTTCATTGAGCTGTGTATTTATAGATAAGAGAAGGCATAATGAAAGTCAAATTGGGGACCAATCAGGGAAGGGAAGAAAATGAGAAGAAATGATTTAGCACCTAATATTAACTAAACACTTTACATATATTATACCACTAAAAATAAATGTACAGAATGGCGAGACAAATATAGAAAGAAAAGCAACCATTTTATGAATAAGAATTATTGAATGCATTTATATATATTTGTAATATATCTTAATCAAATTTTGTTAAGATGTGTATTGATTATTGAATACCTAGGTAATAACTATAATTGTGTCCCACAACAGTTAGTGAAAATATGAAAATATGTGTTGTAATTTTCAGGATTTCAAACTAAAAAATTCTTAAGATGTGTACCCAATTATACAATTACCACCTAGAATTATGTCATAACAACTTCTAGGCAAACTAAAGAGAGAATCATTTATTTTAATTATTTGTATTTTAAAATTCTTATGTAATATAACTGCAGAAAAAAATTAATAAAAACAGTTTGATGTCATGGAAGAATGAAGTCAGAAAAAAGAAAAAAATAACAATTTTAAAAGTCGATTGTGAATTAAAATATTCCTTAATATGATAGGTAAAATGCTGACTTTTAAAAAAACCTAAGTATAATAATCTATTTGTTCAATAATGACTCTAATTGTTGTTTTTTTTTTAAAAAAAAGCTTATTTCTCACCTTCCTTAAACAATTTGATTCTTCTCAAGTGAGGCACAACTCACACAACATAGAAAAACATACATATGGTACTCTCACTGTTGATTTTGTTTGAAGTTCCTGTTCCTTATTTATATCACTTCTCAACATTTCTCTGAACCTGGACAGCATCATTTGAGGACCAAGGAAAAATTGGGGAGGGGGTGGTGGAGAGTGACAGTGGAGGAAAAATTTTAGGATGGATGAACAAACTTTGTAAAATTGTAAAGTTAGTTTTTAAAAAAATTGCTACTTTTAGACACTCTTCAGAGTTCTAGAGTCCCAGTCCCCATATTCTCCCAAAGTTTAGCCATAATGTTTAAGAGAAAAAGTGAAAGATAGCCGGGTGTGGGGGTGTGCACCTGTAACCCCAGCTGTTTGGGAGGCTGAGGCAGGAGAATCGTGTGAACCCGGGATGCGGAAGTTGCAGTGAGCCGAGATTGTGCTATTGCACTCCAGCCCAGGCAACAGTGCAAGACTCTGTCTAAGAGAGAGAGAGAGAGACAAAAGTGAAATGTGAAAGATTTTAGGATCTGTGCCCTGCCCTTGGACCAAGTTCAAGTTGACATGCTATCACCACCACCTCGCCAAGGAAGGATGAGGAAACCAGGCTCTCTCTGCTCTGTATATCTAGGATAATACCCACTACCATGCTATGGGCTGCTGAAAGACCAAGACTTGAACAGACTGCACTGCCCACAGTTTCTTGCTCATTCAGCACACCTGAGTAGAGCACCGCCCTCTCTGGTCACAAGCCCACACCTAGCATCATTTTGAGAGTTTAGTGATATGCTGTGCCTGACCCTTGGGCCAAGTTTGAGGAGATGCAGCTGCAGCTGCCAACCAGCCAGAGGAGGGATGGAGAGATCAAGCTCTTCTAAGCACACTTAGGACAATAACTACTCCCCTAATGCCAGCAGCTGTGGGACTGAGGTCTAGCCTGCCCCACCCAACACAGCCACCAGGAACACCAACATGGACCAGTTGTGTCCCAGTGCATTGCTTCACCACCACTCATCATCCACATGCTACCCAGAGATCTGAGAGCCTTCCCACACAGCTGGCTCACTACTCCCACTGCTAACTTTGTTGTTGTTGTTGTTTTGTTTCGTTTTGAGACGGAGTCTTGCTCTGTCAACCAGGCTGGAGTGCAGTGGCACGATCTCAGCTCACTGCAAGCTCTGCCTCCCAGGTTCATGCCACTCTCCTGCCTCAGCCTCCTGAGTGGCTGGGACTACAGGCGCCTGCCACCACACCCGGCTAATTTTTTGTATTTTTAGTAGAGATGGGGTTTCATCATGTTAGCCAGGATGGTCTCGATCCCCTGATCTCATGATTCACCCACCTCGGCCTCCCAAAGTGACCCACTACTAACTTAAACAAGCTACTTGGAGGCCCCAAAATCATCCCTCCAGGACCAACTAGCACTGGGGCCAGTATAGGCTGTTCTGGGGCCTAAAAACAGGCACATTTACCCCACTCTGCCACCACTGGGGTCTGAAGCCTGGTTCAGTTAGCATCCAAGTCCCCATCAAAACTTTGCCACAACATCAACTAATAACTACCTTAAGTCACTGAGGAAATCACAGTTAATACAGACTCTGTGTACTGCTGAAGAAGTCATACAAAATTATACTATCACAGGCACCCAAAATCAAAACCAATATATCCTACTCAACCAACAATCTACAAACATCTTTAGGAAAAAATTCTCCCCTATAGAAGCAACTTTAAAAAACTGTAACAAGTGACTGCTACACCAGATGTGTAGATATCAGTAGAAGGACACAGAAACATGAAAAAGCAGGGAAATATGACACCACCAAGGGACCGCAACAGTACTCAAGCAATAGATCCCAACCAGAAAGAATTCCTCAAAGTGCCAGGTAAATAATTCAAAATATAGAATTTAAAGAAGCTCAATGAGATGTAAGAGAAATCTGAAGACTCATACAAAGACATCAGAAAATCAATTCAGGATATTAATGAGAAATTTACAAAGTTTCTTGAAAGAAAAAAAGCATAAATTCTAGAAGTAAAAATTTCACTGAAGGAAATACAAAATACATCCAAAAGCTTCAATAAGCTTCAACAATAAATTAGACCAAGAAGAAGAAAGAATCTCAGAACTCAAAGATACGTTTTTAAAAATAATCCAGTCAGGCAAAAAACAAGCAAATAAACAAACAAAAAAACAAAGCCTTTAACATCTTTTACTACATGAAGTGACCAAACGTATTAATTATTGGTATTCCAAAGAAGGAGGAGAGGTCACAAAGCTTAGAAAAACTACTTAAGGAAAGTGGATAAAAACTTCTCAATCTAACAGGAGAGTCAGACATGCAAATACAGGAGTCCCACTATTTCCCAGGCAAATACACTGCAAATAGTACATCACTGTGGCATATTACCTTTAGGAGGTCTAAAGGCAAACTGAAAGTATTTTTAAATTAGAAATGAAATGTATCTAGTCACCTATAAAGGAAGCCCCATCAGAATAACAACAGACTTTTTAGCAGAAACCTTATGAGCCAGAAGATAATTGAATGACACATTTTCAAAGTGCTGAAAACACACACACACAAAAAAAGTTTTAGCCAAAATATTTATATCCTTCCAGAATAAGCTGCATAAATGAAGGAGAAATAAAGTATTTCCCAGACAAGCAAATGCAAAGAAAATTTTTCACCAATTAACAGGTCCTACAGGAAATGCTCAAAGGGGTCCTAAACATGGAAACAAAAAGTCAATATTCACCATCACAAAAACACAAAAATATAAAACTCACAGTTCTTATAAAACACTCACACAAAGGAAGAAGATACAGGAATAAAATGGCAACACTACAGAATCTCATAGAACCACAAAGTTCTTCAAAAAGATAAATAAAATTGATAAACCACTAGCTAGACTAACCAAAAACAGAGAAGATCCAAATAAACACAATCTGTAAAGAAAAAAGGGATATTACAACTGACACCACAGAAATACAAAAGATCTTGAGAGACTACTATGAACAACTATGTGCTCACAAACTAGGAAACCTAGAGGAAGTGAGTAAACTTCTAGAAACATACAACCTCCCAAGACTGAACCTAGAAGAAATAAAACACCTCAACAGACCAAAAATGAGTAGCAAGATTGAATCAACAATAAAATCTCACAACAACAACAACAAAAAATGCCCAGGACCAGATGGATTCACAACCAAATTCTACCAAACACACAAGAAACTAATACATATCCTCATGAAACAACTCCAAAAATTGAGGAGGAAGGAATTCTATTCTTTCTAACTCATTCTAAGAGGCCAGTATCACCCTCATATGAAAACCAGATAAAGACACAACAAAACTACAGATTAATATTCCTGAAGAAAATAGATGCAAAAAATAGCAAATCAAATGCCATAGCACATTAAAAAAAATACACTGTGATCATGTGGGATTTATTGCAGGGATGCAAGGATAGTTCCACATGTGCAAATTAATAACTATGACATATCACATAAGCAGAATGAAAGACATCATCTCAATAGATCTAGAAAAAGCATTTGATAAAATTCCACATCTTTTCACGAGAAAAATTCTCAACAAACTAGACATAGAAGGAACATACCTCACATAATAAAGACAATAAATGACAGACTCACAGCCAGCATCAAACTTAATGGGGAAAAGTTGAAAGCATTTCCTTTAAAAATTGGAAAAATATAAGGAAGTTCACTTTCACCACTCTTATTCAACGCAGTACTGTAAGTTCTCACCCCAGATAAATCAACCAAGACAACAAAATAAAAGGCACACAAATTGGAAAAGAGGAAGTAAAATTATCTCTGTTTGCTGATGATATATGCTTATATCTTGAAAACCCTAAAGACTCCACCAAAAAAACTCTTAAATTTAATAAGTGAATTCAGAAAAGTTTCAGCATACAAAATTAACATACAAAAATCAGTAGTGTTTCTATACATCAATAATGATCTAGCCAAGGACAAAATTAAAAAGACAATTTCATTTTGCAATGCTACAACACATTAAAATACTTAGGAATATAGTTAATCAAGGAGGTAAATCATCACTTGGCCAAGCACAGTGGCTTGCCACTGTGGGAGGCTGTGAGCTCCTTGGGAGGCTGAAGCTGGAGGATTGCTTGAGCTCCAGAGTTCAAGATCAGCCTGGGCAACATAGGGAGAACCCATTTCTACAAAAATAATTTTAAAAAAAATAGTCAGGCATGGTGGTGCATGCCTGTGGTCCCAGCTTCTTGGGAGGCTGAGGTGGGAGGATCACTTGGGCCCAAGAAGTCAAGGCTGTAGGGAACTGTGATCATGCCAGTATACTTCAGCCTGGATGATAGAATGAGATTCTGTCAAAAAAACAAAACAAAAACAAAACTCTGTAAGGATAACAACAAAATACTGATGAGAGAAATCATAGATGACACAAACAAATGGAAAATGGCCCGTGCTCGTGGATTGGAAAAATCAGTATCATTAAAATGACCATACTGCCCAAAGCAATCTATAGATTCAATACAATTTCTATTGGATTACCAAAGTCATTTTTATAGAATTAGAAAAAAAATCTAAAATTCGTATGGAGTCAGAAGAGAGCCCAAATAACCAAAGCAATCCTAAGCAAAAAGAACAAAGTTGGAGGCATCATATTACCTAACTTCAAATTATACTACAAGGCTAGAGTAGCCAAAACAGCATGGTACTGGTATAAAAATAGACACACAGATCAATGGAACAGAATAGAGAACACAGTAATAAAGCCATACCCTACAACCAACTGATCTCCAACAAAGTCAACAAAATAACACACTGATAAAAGGACAGCCAATTCAATAAATAGTAGTAGGAAAATTGAATAGCCATAGGCAGAATAATGAAACTGGACCCCTGTCTCCCACCATATACAAAGGTTAATTCAAGATAAATTGAACACATAAACATAAGACCAGAAACTATTAAAAAAAAATCTTAGAAGAAAACCTAGGAAAACCTCTTCTGGCCATTGGCAAAGAATATATGGTCAAATCCTCAAAAGCAAATGCAAAGAAACAAAAATAGACAAATGGGACTTAATTAAACTAAAAAGCTTCTACACAAAAAAGAAACAATCAACCGAGTAAACAGAAAACTTACAGGATGGGAAAAAAATTATATGCAAACTATGCACCTGACAATGGGTTAATACTCAGAATCTATAAGTAACTCAAACAGCTCAAAAAGCAAAATAATAATCCAATTAAAAAGTGGGCGAGGACATGAACATACATTTTTGTAAAGAAGACATACAAGCAACCAAGAAATATATGAAAAAACAGTTGACATCACTAATCATCAGAGAAATGCAAATTAAAAGCACAGTGGGATTTTGGGAGGCAGGGCAAGATGGTGGAATGGAAAGCTCCACCATTCCCCACTGCAAAGACATCAAGTTAACAAGTATCTACACGGAAAAAAACACCTTCATAACCAAAAAATCAGATGAGCACTCATAGTACCTAGTTTTAACTTCATATCACTAAAAGAGGAAGTGAGGAGATAGAAAAATCAGCTCTGAGTCACTGACACCACTCCTCCCCCATCCCCAGGAGTGGCGGCATGGTGCAGAGACCCTTTCTGGGTGATAGGGGAAGGAGAACACAGCAATTGAGAGGCATTGAATTCTGTGCTGTTCTGTTAGAGCAAAAGGAAAAACCAGATCAAACTCAGTTGACACCAGCCCACGGAGGGAGTATTTAAACCAGGCCTTGCCAGAGGGGAATCAGCAATCCCAGTAGTCTAAACTTTAGTGTCAAGAAACCTGGCCACTGAGGCCCAAAGTACTCTTTGCCTCTAAGTAAGCTTGAAAGGCAGTCTAGGCCTTCAGGACTGCAACTTGTAGGCGAGTCCTAGGGCTGAACTAGGCCCAGAGGGAATAGATTGAGGGGCCATGTCACATACTGAGACATCAGTTAGGGAAGTTAAGGGAGTACTGGCATTACCCCTTCCCTAACCTCAGGCTGCACAACTCGTGGCTCCAAAAAAAGACCCCTTCTTCCCACTTGAAGGAAGGAGAGGTAAAGGTGGGGAGGACTTTGTCTTGCATCTAGCATAGCAGCTCAGCCTATGCTATATGATAAGGCAACAGTCAGAGTCCTAAGGCCCCGTCTCCCCTGTTCCAGGCTCTAGCTCCTAGAAAACATTTCTAGACATGCCCTGGCCCAGAAGGAACCCCACTGCCTTTGAGGAAAGAACCCAGTCCTGACAGCATTCATCACCTGCTAACTGAAGAGCCCTTGGGCCCTGAATAACCAGCAGCAATACCCAGTTACTGCATGGAGGGCCTTGGCGAGCCTCAGAGATTTGCTGGCTTCAGGGACAAAACTGCTACAGGAGGGTAGAGCACCAAGTGGGCTCGTGGGGTTCACAATTCCAGGACTTGATTCTTGGATGGCATTTCTGGACCTGCCCTGATCCAGAGGGAGCCCACTGCCCTAAATGGTGAGTCCCAGGCTAGTTAGCATTCACCACCAGCTGACTTAAGAGAAATTGGGACTTAAGGGAAAATCACTGGTAGTCTGGCAGTACTTCTTCTGTCCAAGGGTGGTGGTGCCTATGGGGTGAGGCTCCCCTGTCTTTGGAAAGGGGAGGGAAGAGGGGGAATGACTGTGTCTTGTAATTTGAGTGCCAGCTCAACTGCAATACAGTAGAATACCAGGTAGACTTCTAAGGTTTTTGAATCTAGTCGCTGACTCCTGGATAGTACTTCTGGATCCACTCAGGGCCTGGGGGACCTCACCACCCTAAAAGGAAAAACACAGGTCTGAACGGCTTGGCCACCTGCTGATTGTAGAACACCAGGGCCTTGAGTGAACATAGGCAGTTTCCAGGGAGGAGTTACAGTAGGTCTTGGGCAAGACCCAGTGCTGTACTGGCTTCAGGTCTGACCCAACACAGTCATAGTGTTGGTGGCCACAGGTGTGCTTGTGTCACTCCACCCCCAGATTTAGGTGGCTCAGAGCAGAGACAGAGAGACTCTATATGTATGGGAAAATATAAGGAAAGAGAACAAGAGTCTCTGCTGGTAATCCAGATAATTCTCCTGGGTCTTGTCCAAGACCATCAAGGTGGTACCTCTATGAGTCTCCAAGAACCACAGCATTACTGGGCCTGGGGTGCTCCCTAAAGCAGGAACAGCTTAGATCACAACACTCAAGTTGTGACCCAAGTGCTTTAAAAGGTCTGGAATGCTCTCCTAAGAAGGATGACCAGAAATAAGCCCAGAAAGTGAGGACTACAATAAACACCTAACTCTTCAATACTCAGACACCGAAGAACATCTACTAGCATCAACACCATGCAGGAAAACATGACATCAACAAAGGAACTAAATAAGGCACCAGTAAACAAGCCTGGAGAAACAGAACTATGTGACCTTTTAGACAAAAAATTCAAAATAGCAGTGTTGAGGAAACTAAAAGGAATTCAAAATAACACAGAGAAGGAATTCAGAATTCTATCAGATAAATTTAACAAAGAGATTGAAATAATTAAAAAGAATCAAGCAGAAACTCTGGAGCTAAAAAATGCAGTTGGCACACTAACAAAAGCATCACAGTCCTTTAATAGCAGAATGGATATAGCAGAAAGAAGAATTAGTGAACTTAAAGACAGCCTATTTGAAAATACAGTCAGAAGAGAAAAAAGAATATAAAGCAAGGTAGCATGCTTACAGGATCTAGAAAATAGCCTTAAAAGGGGAAATACAAGATTTATTCACCTGAAAAAGGAGGTAGAGAAAGAGATAGGGGTAGAAAGTTTTATTCAAAGGGATAATAACTGATCCAAGATAATAACAAATAACAGGGATAATACCCAAACCTAGAGAAAGATATCAATATCCAAGTGTAAGAAAGTTATAGAATATCAAACAGATTTAACCGAAAGACTACCTTGAGGCATTTAATAATCAAACTCCCAAAGGTCAAGGATAAAAAAAGGGTCCTAAGAGCAGCAAAAGAAACAAATAAAATGTTATGGAGCTCCAGTACTCCTGGCGCCAGACTGTCAGTGGAAACCTTGTAGGCCAGGAGAGAGTGGCATGACATATTTAAAGTGCTGAAGGAAAAAAATAAGTTTACCATAGAGTAGTATATCCAGGGAAAGTATTTTTCAAGCATGAAGAAGAAATAAAGACTTTCCCAGAAAAACAAAAGCTGAGGGATTTCATTGATACCAGACCGTATCGATTACAATGTTCACCATTGAGGTTTTGGGCACACTAATAGCCCAGACTTCACCACTCCACAATATATTCATGTGAGAAATATGCACCTGAACCCCCTAAACATAGATAAAAAATAAAAATAAAGATTAAAAAATTAAAAAAGATTTCAGGACAAGTAATATAACTGGATAGATAGATAAAAAAATAAAGATTTCAGGACAAATAATATAACTGCATATTGGCTGTCTAAGTTTATTCTCTAAATTAAAGACAGCTTTTTGGCTGTTCTTCAGTGAATAAGTGCTCTCATTTATCTAGAGAACAGCATAATATTTTTAAAAGAATCTGGAAATGACTGAACTAAATCCAATTAAGCTGAATAACTAGAGGAGTTAAAACAAGTGTGCAAGGCACTCAGACTAAAGCTGCAAAATTTTGGTATCCATATAAATTTTATTAATTTTTATCAAGGTATTTTTATAAGAAAAAGTCACTTAATTTTCTCCAATTATGGAATACTTATATATTTATTATATATTTGGAAAAAATTGTCCCTAGCCATCATGTTGTGATAGTTCTGCAATTTTAATGATTACATAACATTTAATATTACAGCTATTCCATAATCAATGTATAAATTACCCTATTATTGAGCTGTCGATTTATTTATAATTTTTAGCATTGTTAATCAAATTGTAAATGTCTTCTATAGAAATACATACGTGCATTTTAGATCTTTCATTTTATTTATTTAACAAACATTTACATAACACTTATATGCCAGGCAATATATTACATTCTTTATAAATATTACATTATTTAATCTTCTTAACAATTCTGCAAAATAGACTATAACTATTCCCATTTTACAAGTAAGGAAAATGAGGCACAGAAAGGTTAATCATATTTTCAAGGTAATAAAGCTAGTAATTAGCTGAACTGAAATTCGAACCAGGATACTCTGGCTCCAAAGCTGACACTCTTAAATGTTACTTTCTGCTATGTCTCTGAAGTATAAATTCTAGAAGAGGATAGGGCCAGAAGTATTAACACTTGGGGATTATTAGAGTATTTTATTCACTTATTTCCAAATTGTATACTATACCCAGTATACAATTTATTAGTGTATTTTATTATTAGTGGGGATTATTAATGTGTTTTATTCACTTATTTCCAGTATATGTATACAATTTTACATACCTACAATTGGTGAAACAAGATGGCAATTTCAGTATAACTTCAACAATATACTTTTTTTACAGTTTGGGAAGAGATATATTATGTCTCATAGCCTTCAATTGGGTTTAAGCATTTAAAAACATGTCTATTAATCATTTTTTCTTTCTTTTTAAAATTGTTCCATGCCAATGTATTTATTTCTGCATTTATTCATTCAACAACTATTCCTTTAGTGCCCGATATGTACCAGGCACAGTTCAAGGCACTTGAAATAAGTCTTTGAAGAAAATACATAGACTCAACATCCTCAAGAAACTTATCTTCTACTTGCAGAGATACAAACAATAAACAGCAAACATAAGTACAGAGGACAGTATAGATAATAACTCCTACGAGAACAACAAAAGATTCCAGGTAAGAGGATTGAGAGTGGAAGAGCTGCTGCTCACAACTGTAAACAGGATGATAAAAGTAGGCTTCATTGAGAAAATGGCATTTGAGCAAAAGCTTGGAGGTGAGAAAGTTAGCCATCGGCACTTCAAGGGGAAGAAATTTCTAGGCAGAGGGAACATCCAGTACAAAGGTTCTAAGGAGGATCCTACCTGGTGTGTCCAAGGAACAGCAAAGAAGGCTGTCAGGATATAGCTAAGTGTGCAGGTACAGTAGTCAAGGCATTGAGATTGGGAGGTATGAGGCAGTGGAGATACTAGCTAGGTCATGTGGAGTTTGTAAGCTATTGTGAAGACTTTGGCTTTTATATGAAGTGTGAAGGCAAGACTTTTGAGATTGTTGAGCAGAGGTGTGACATAACCCACTTTTAAAAGGGTCACTCTGGACAACAAATTATAGGACAACAAATTATAGGACACAAAGCTAAAAGCAAGAGAACACTTAAGAGGCTATTTTAAGAATTCAAGGAGAGATGATAAAACTTAGTGAGTTTGTAGCAGTACAGGTGGTAAAGAATTCTGGATATTTTCAGAAGGTAGGAACAAAGAGATTTCATGATTGGATGATGAGTGAGAAGAAAAAGACTTGATGAACCCAGGTTTCTTGGCTTAAACAACTGGAAGGATATTTCTTTCCATGTTTCAACTAGAACGTATTTTAAAAATATTTTTGTAAAAGTTATTTATATATAAATAATTTAAATCCATCTATGTCATATACATTACAAAAGTTTTCTCAGTTTACTTTTGTTAATTTTGTTTGTGACATACAGTTTTAATTTTGTATATTTGTAGGCAACCGTAATATTTTTCTTTCAGTTTCCTGTTTTGGCTTTCATTATTGTGCAAATATAAACATTTGCCTAGATTTTCCTCCATTTTTTGTTTATCAGTATACATTTAATACTTTACCATATCTAAAATTAATCTTGATATATGACATATCAAAGTCTTTTTCACTTGTCATTTATTCCAGCATCATTTTCTGTAATGCTCTTCTTATCATCTATAAAATTCTATTTTGGAATTTTCCATTTATTCCATTATATTCTTCCTCAAGCATCAAATATCTTTATTGTTGTTTTGGAATATTACTGTTTCATAAAGCTGTGAACATTACATTCATTATTCAGTCTGTTTGGCTCATCTTATTATTTGTAATTCCAAGTTGATTAGGAACAACCAAGCAACATCTACCTTAGATTTTGACTGGAGTCATGTTAATCTTGTAGGTGCATTTAACAAGAATGGCTATTGCTATAACATTGAATCTTCTACTCCGTTGATAATTTTTTGAATATTTGCAGAATTCTCTTCATCATCAAAGTTTTAAAATAAAATTTATAAGAATGGGTCTAAATGTTTGTTCTTTTCGTTCTTTTAGTTCCTGGTTTTCAGTTCATCCTTTCCATTTGAGATCTGTATCTTCTTTTCCTCAGTTGAAGGGGAATTTTTTTTTATTACATCTGTAGTTAGTTCTTCTGCTGTGTCTCCTCTTCAGCAACATTAGGTATCCAAAATATTGCATTTCAGTTATTTCACCCTAAGACCCTATTTTCTCTATTTTTATATCTCCTTATTCTATAAGTTATTGATAAATATATTTTCTACATTATTGGTCAAATCTATTATTTACTATTTTAATGTTGATACCAAATAACTTTAGTTGTTTTTTTTTTTTTAACTCAGCCAACCTTCTTTTAACTGCAATCAGTTGTCCCATCATCTCACTCTTCACTCGTTCTTATATGGATTTTTGTTTTCTTAACTACCATTGAGAACATTGAGCAATGCTTTATGGAACTTTCTTCTGTTTCCTGTTATAAATCTTTTAAAAAGTCAACCTTATTTCTAAATCTTGATTGTTATACCTTTTCTTCTTGCATTGCTATGCTGCATTAGGCCTCATTTTGTTGTCGTTTTGTTGTGTTTTTCTTGTCCACTTCTGCTTAAATGACGAAAGTGGTAGCTGCCCTGGCATTTGCCCATGTACACAGAGGGTGGATTATCCTTGGTTCTTTTTACCATCCACATGAATGGAACTAAATTTCTGTTTCTCATCTTGAGCTTATGTGTTGTTTTATATGCAAATATTCTAGCTAAATTTCTGATGTCTGGCCAAGATTTACATTGTGTGCTGCCTCTCGACTGAGGAGGAAATTCTCTTGTATTTATGATACCACAGGGAGAAAACTTCATCCCTGGATAATATAAATTCTTTAAATTTAAATCCCAGGAAGAAAGCATGCACTACAACTTCTAGACATCTCTATTTATACTCCAACTTTACATTTAGAAGGTATTAATAAGGCAACAAGGGGACAACAACCCCTATTACAATGATGCAAAACTCCTGGCCCCTTTACAGCCTAGCCTTAGTGGACTACAAATATAATTTCTATTCTTATGTTTAGTGGAGGCTTTGCATCTTCAAAATAACAGTCGGGGGTTGGGGGACTAGGGGAGGGATAGCATTAGGAGAAATACCTAATGTAGATGACAGGTTGATGGGTGCAGCAAACCACCATCGTACATATATACCTATGTAACAAACCTGCACATTCTGCACATGTATCCCAAAACTTAAAGTATAATTAAAAAATAGAATAAATTGAAATAACATTGAATAAATAAATGAATACATAAACTAACCTAAAGGAAATAAACAAAAATGTCAGCATATTAGGTCAATGGCTTAATTATAGATTATAATAATTATGTATTATATAAGTATATTTATAGATTATAGATAATAGATTATATATATATTTTTTTGTTGTTGAGACAGTGTCCTGCTCTGTTGCTCAGGCTGGAGTGCAGTGGCACAATTATGGCTCACTGCAGCCTTGACCTCCAGGCTCAAGTGATTTTCCCACCTCAGCCTCCTTAGCACCTGGGACTACAGGCACACACCATCGTGCATGGCTAATTTTTTAAATTTTTTGTAGAGATAGGATTTTGCCTTGTTGCCCAGGCTGGTCTCAAACTCTTGGCCTCAAGTGATCCTCCCGACTTGGCCTCTGAAAATGCTGGGATTACAGGCGTGAGCCACCACTCTTGGCCAATTTGTATACTTATAATTTAGATTTTATATTTATACTATAATTAGTATATTAACTTACACTTATATTTGATAAATATTTTAATATCTATCAACTCAATTATTTGCATTATCTGTCCTAGGAAGTACTTTCCTGACATCAAGTTCCCTAAGATGTGAACTTTAATCAGCATGCTACTTGAATTTTAATCAGAATCATAGAGTAAAAATTGCCCTGGAAGAGTGTTTTATAGAAACTCTAGAAAAACCCAGCGAAATATGCCTACTCCATAATTGTATTTGCTGTTCTAATGACCAGATAATGGAATCCCCAAATACAGTAGCCCTTTACCATTAAAAGTATTAGATGTTTTGGAAAAGAGAGAGTGATGAGAAGCAAAAATAACAATAATAATAACAGATACAGAGATTAGTTGAAGATTGAAAATCTTACAGCTCTAGTCCTTCAAGGCATGATCCCTCCCCACTATATACTTTCATAGGGAATGATATTGCTAATGTTCCTGCCGAAAATGTTCAGATATTTTGGCGTTTTCAAAGGCAAGGAACAATACAATTACTCCTAGATTTTTGCCATTATAGCGACATCTGATTTATTGACTTTTCAGTAACTAAATAATATCACACCAAAAGTTATAAAATGACTTCCCAACTCTCTTCTGTTGATATAGACCCCACCTAAATGTATATTATTATCATTTATTATTTTTATTTTTACTCTCCACAGGTTCTTGTGTACTATGTTTAACATTGACAAGAAGATAATTAGGAAATAAATATATATAAATACAGGAACATAAAGAGAAATAAAGAGGAAGCACCACAGTCAACTAAAAAAGAGAGATTCCCAGCAACCTACACAACCATTTTTATAGGCTCTCAGCTGATGCTTAGTGTTTGGACAACTCATACATGCAGATTGACAGATGACCAACTTATAAAAGAGATTTTTAATAATTCTTAATGATTTCACAGGGTGTTGTCAATGGAAATATGGATTCTGCTACAGCAAACATGTACATCTATACCATGTGGAACAAGGATAGTGGGAAAACCTCTGATTGTGAGGACGTAGAACTGAGAAGAGCATATGAAATGTCATAAGAAAAACACTTCTGGAGCATGTCGTCTTGAAGAAAATGGTATCCAGACAGTCAGGATTGTGTTACATTTTAATAGGAATGGGGATATTTGTGATATACTGACAAACCAAGACAGGTGACTATAAAACTGCAATGTAAAGTGTCAGCTTCTCCTCACACCTTTATAGTAGACATCTGAGAACCTCACTCCTGTCAGCGTATTCTTGGGGTTGAATCTCAAGTGATCCATAGGATCTTAGATACAGAAGATGAAAATAGGCTTTTCTGTCTTCCTAAGTAAACAGCAATGAAGTTGAGAGAAAGAAGATATTGCTGGAAGTCATGATAAAGTCTATCTTCTGTGACCATATGTTTCCTTAGAGAGTTTTAGACATTGACCCTCATCTAAAAAATTGTGGAAAAGGACTCTCACCAGTCTGTTAATATGTATGTATATGAAAGAAATTACTGGTAAACTTCTAAGGCAGGCATTGGTGTTACTTTTTTTTATCTTTATTGTGTCTGTGAAATGATTGTGTGTATTTTTTCTTTGATTAGACAATGAGATTCCCAAATAAATTTTATTAAAGCCAAAAAAAACCTTTATACCTTTTTGAGATTCTAATATTTATGTAAAATATAGTCTGAAATACACAATAAACAGATATTTGAATACATGAATTTTTAAACCATTACTTAAGAAACCAATATTTTCAAGTTTAAAAGATAACATGTTGAAATCAAAATTTAATTTTCTTACCTTTCTGGGTATGTAAGTGATTTTAACATGAGACTCTGGATCTTGTATGTGCATGTGGAACACTGCAGATTTGAGCTCTGGAAATATGTCAAACCAATGCTTGAAATATTTACAAAGTCATTGTAAAATTGAGCAAGAATCTTGACTTCTTGAAGTTTATAAAATGGTTTGTTCTTTCTAGAGAGAAAATTTGATACACGCAGCATATTAATAATTTGAAACATAACTCAATTCTAAAATCAATATAATCCTAATAAGGGAGGCCACAGAGAACAAAATTATAGGGAAAAGGCCAAACAAAATATTATTGCAGTATTTATTAAAATAATTAAAACCGTAATTTATAACAGAACAAAATAATAAATGCAAAATAATAATAAATGCATTCCCTCATAGAACTATTTTGAAAATGCTTCTTTTGGGAAAAAGTGACATGTCTTTCTGAGTAGATGTCTAGATTTTACATTTGACTAGAATTAGAGAAGTCATCCTATATGTGTTTTTTAGACCCTTTAACAACTATCACAGTTCCTTAAATAGACTAGACGCTTAACGGATAACTTAAAAATATTTTATCAAATATTTTTGACCTAGAGCAATAACTTATAAAGAACTGAGATTCAAAACAGAAATAGTGTTTAATAAGTACAATTTTCTGTGCATTTACAATGTAATTAAGCTTTACATGCTTAACCTCATTTAACTACCTGAAAAACTCCTTTTATTAGGTACTATGAGTATTACCATTTTACAGATAAGAAAACTGAGCATCAGGGCATATAAATGTCTTTCCCAAAGCCACACAGCTAATAATGCTCCTCACTGCTCTGCTCAATTTCTCATCCGTATGTGCCAGAAATGTGGGTCCCTGGAGTAATTTATCTCAACCTGGGCTTTCATGACCCCAAGAGGAACTCCAGCTACTCTATTGCACTTTTTCTCACTAGAAAAAACTGATGGCAAAGAGGAGAAAGAGAAGGAGAAGGAGGAAGAAGAGGTGTAGGAGGAAGAGATGAAGGAAGAGAAAGAAAAGTAGAAGGCAGAGGTGGAGGAGAAGAAGGAGGAGAAAGGGAAGGGACTAAAGAAGAGGACAGAAGTGAAGGGAAAAAAAGTTTTTAAAAAAATCAGTTCAAAGAAGTTTCTCTTTTGAGCCAACAACAACTTGGTTAATCAAAGGTGACGATCACACAGAGAACAGCTGAAGAGTAACTAGTAGGGCACCCAGCACTCCCTGCCATCTCATATTTTTTCCTGCTCTCTTTTTGATTCCTTGCAGCAGTTAGACACCAGAAAAAGGACATGATCATTCTGCTCAAAGTCCATTTCTGCTACCTCCTGGCAGGGTTACCACCTTCTTTTTCACAGACTATAATGTCATTAGATATATCACTAATGTCTTTCCATGAACATATCCAAATTTTTCAGCGATAATTCAAATTCAACATATCCAGATGGGAATGTGTTATCTTTCCATACAAACTCACAGCCACACCAGTGTTTTCAATTACCAACAGTTTGCTCATGACTACAAAATCTCTACCTTCAGCTAAGGCCTGTATGCTAAGTTTTAGTTACATGTATCCACTGTCATTCATCGTGTCCATGTGGATATCTTAAGGATGCCTGAAGCTCACTAGGTTCATATCTAAATGACTCATCTTCTCCAACACTTTCTCCAACCAAAAAAAAAAAAATACTAAAACTAAAACTTACATTGTCTCAGAGTATTAAATGGCACCACCACCTATTACCCAAGTCAAATAACTAGGATTCACCCTTGATAGTGCCCTTCTTTCAACCTCCACATTCAATCTATCAGAAATTTATATTGACTTTACCTCTGAAATATCAAAACTGATTTGAATCCCTCATTTTTCCATTTCAACTATAAACCTTCAAACCCAGGGCACCATTGTGTCATGTCTATATTCCTGCAACAGCATCTTGCTTTGTATCTCTCCAATCCACTGTGGTTAAATTGTTTTTCCAAAAGAAAAATCCAACTGTGGCCTCAATCTGACTGCCACAACTAAAATACTTCAGTGGTTTTCATGTGCCCAGTGAATAAAATATAAATTCTGGAACATGGCCTATGAGTTCTAATTTCTATAATATATCTAAGTGTTCTCTAGATTTCTCCTCTCTTTCTTACTTTCCCAGTCTCTATTTTTTTTTTTTTTTTTTTTTTTTTTTTGAGATGGAGTCTCACTCTGTCACCCAGGCTGGAGTGCAGTGGTGCAATCTCGGCTCACTGAAACCTCCATCTCCCAGGTTCAGGTGATTCTCCTGCCTCAGCTTCCTGAGCAGCTGGGACTACAGGCACACGCCACCACACCCAGCTAATTTTTGTATTTTTAGTAGAGACAGGGTTTCACCATATTGGCCAGGCTGGCCTCGAACTCCTGACCTTGTGATCCACCCACCTTGGACTACCACAGTGCTGAGATTACAAGCGTGAGCCACGATGCCCAGCCCCAGCCTTTATTCTTAAACACACTAAACTGCCTTCAGCTCCTGAAGTGGGTCATGCTTCTCTATGCTTCAGATTTTCTGTATTTATTGGTCCTTCTGCCTGGAATGCAGTAGGGCAATGACTCCTGTTCACCATTTAGGACTTGACTAATATAAGCATCAATAGAGAAACTTTTAGTCACCCCACTAATTGACATCCCCTATTTTAATTTTCTATATACATTATGATTTATGTCAAGACATTTTTTTATGAACAGATTTTACTTATATAATTTTATAATTATTTGACTATCCTTATATGTCTCATTATGCTACAAGCTTAATGAAAGTAAGACCATGACTGATTTTCTCACCACAGTATCCCCAGCACTTAACACAGTGCCTGGCTCTGTGTAGATAACTCATTAAAAATTGTTTGAATAGTAGAATGATGGACATCATTGTTTTATTTTTATTATTAACTTAAAATCTATCTGCTATAGACATCTAATTTACATAAGAGCAGACATTTAATTTGTCCAGAATTGTATCCCCTATTCCTAGCACAGATCCGGGTCTATAGAAGAACTCAAGAATTTGTAATGAATGGATTAAATTGGATTGTCTCCATGTATCTTTTAGCTCAGTATAATAGCATTATACTTTTTAAATAGTCACAAAGCTCAAAACTTGAAGTCACTCTAGATTGGTTTCTTTCCTTAACGTTCACTTATTCAATTAACCATGCAAACACACAACACGTCTATTCTAAAGCCCCAAAACCTCTGGAATCTCCCTTACCCTGTTTTTTTGTTCCCACTGATTTGGATCCAGGCTCATGTTATCTTTCATATGAATTATCGCAGTAACTACTTCTGTAGCCTCCTATCTCATGGCTTGCTCCCTCTAATCTCTCCATTACTCATATGTCTGGGCCATCTTTCTATCCTGAATATCCAATATTGATATTTCCCATTTAACATCCTATATTGGCATATTAATATATCTGGTCCAATGAATCATTAATAGTATAGAAAAAATAACATTCAGTATAAAAATCAGGATGCAGAACACATTTCAATCAGATCCTAATTTTGCTAAATAAAAAAAATCATATGTCTGCACATAGGGGCATGTACAAGAAGGAGGAAGAGGAAGAATGATTATAAACCAAATGCAAAGTGTAGGTATTCCTGGATGGTATAATTACAGGTGATCCCTATTTTCTATTATATAATATTATACATTTTCTACAGTGAGTAAATATTCCTGTTTCCATTTTAAAAAGGAAAATAAAAGATCATTTAAAATTCTTTGACTCCTGTGCCATCTTAAAGACAATTAAAATCCCAAAACATAATTAATTAAATGTATACTCATGTGCTGCACAATGATTTTTTTGTCAACAAAGGACTGAATATATGACAGTGGTCCCATAAGATTATGACACTATATTTTCACTGTACCTTTTTCTATGCTTAGATATTTTTACATAGACAAATATTTACCATTGTGTTACAATTGCCTCCAGTATTCAATACTGTAGCATGCTGTACAGGTTTGTAACTTATTGCTTTTAGGTTATAAACCTATGCTACACTCCATATAGCCTACGTGTGTTGCAGGCTATACCATCTAAGTTTGGACTCTATAATGTCCAAGCAATGACAGAATCACCTAAATATGCATTTCTCAGAGGATATTCCCATTGTTAAATGATGAATGACTGTATTAGCAAATAATTATTAACAGAAAAACAGTAAACCCATTAGCCAAGATTAGGTGGACAGATTATAACACATGCGTATATGTTCCCATATTTTATATTCCTTCACAACAATGCACTAACTAATCCAAGTATCTGAATAAAATTAATCACTATTTCATGCTGTTCCACAGAGAATATAATGTTTGTAAATTAACTCAAGACCAACAGTTTCTTTGCCTTCTGAACAAATTTGAAACATCTGTTCTAGGCCTGTGTTCATGTGCAGTTTTTGAATTTAGATACTGTATTAGTCTGTTCTCATGTGGCTATGGAGAAATACCCAAGACTTGGTAATTTATAAAGAAAAGAGGTTCAACTGACTCAACAGGTCTGCATTGCTGAGGAGGCCTCAGGAAGAGGAAACTTACAAACATGGCAGAAGGGAAAGCAACATGACCTACTTCATATGGTGGCAGGAGAGAGAAGAATGAGAATCGAGCAAATAGAGAAGCCCCATATAAAACCATCAGATCTCTTGAGAACTTACTCTCTATCAAGAGAATAATATGGGGGAAACCACCCCTGTGATTCAATTATCTCCACCTGGTCCCGCCCTTGACAGGTGGGGATTATTACAATTCAAGGTGAGACTTCGGTAGGAACACAGAGTTAAACCAAATCATTCCACCCCTGGCCTTCCCAAATCTCATGTTCTCACATTTCAAAACACAATTATGCCCTTCCAACAGTCCCCCAAAGTCTTAACTCATTCCAATATTCACCCAAAAGTCCAAGTCCAAAGTCTCATTTGAGACAAGGTTAGTCCCTTCCACCTATGAGCCTGTAAAATCAAAAGCAAGTTAGTTACTTCCTAGATACAATGGGGGTACAAGCATTGAGTAAATACACCCATTCCAAATGAGAGCAATTGGCCAAAACAAAGGGGCTACAGGCCCCATCCAAGTCTGAAATCCAATAGGGCAGTCATTAAACCCTAAAGTTCCAAAATGATCCCCTTTAACTCATGTCTCACATTCAGGACACGCTGATGCAAGAGGTGAGCTCCCATAGCTTTGGGCAGCTCCACCCCTGTGGCTTTGCAGGGTACCGCCCCTCTTCCAGCTGCTTTCATGGCTAGCGTTGGGTGTCTGCCGGTTTTCCAGGTGCATGGTGCAAGCTGTCAGTGGATCTACCAATCTAGAGTCTGGAGGAATGTAGCCTTTTTTTCACAGCTCCACGAGGCAGTGCCCCAGTGGGAACTCTGTATAGGGCTCCAATCCCACATTTCCTTTCCACACTGCCCTAGCAGAGGTTCTCCATGAGGGCTCTGCCCCTGCACCAGATTTCCACTTGGAGCTCCAGGCATTTCCACACACCCTCTGAAATCTAGGTGGAGGTTCCCAAACCTCAATTCTTGTCTTCTGCAACCTACAGAACCAACAAGAATAGTATGGGGGAAACCACTCCCATGATTCAATTATCTCAACCTGGTCCAATCCTTGACACGTGGGGATTACTACAATTCAAGGTGAGATTTGGGTGGGGACAAACAGCCAAACCATATCAGGTACTCTCCTATCTCTAGGTTTTTGATACATGCTTTCTGTTCCCTGACTGTATTGCCTTGCTTTCAAATACTTCCTTGATTCTTCTCTGGGCTCCAACAGTACATTAAGTGATCTTCTTTTATAAAACATTTTACTAAAAGCTACAATTATGCATGAGTCTCCAGTATTCTGTGACTTTCTTGAGAACAAAATACTGTCTGTGTCAGTTTGGATCCCCATTATTTTGAGAAATGCCTGAATAAGTTTGATGCTGAATAATTTGAATAAGCAATTGAATCAATTTAATAGCCAAAAATCCTGTTTTTGTTAAGAATAAATAATAGATCATGTGTGAATGTGTATGTATATACATACATAAATACAATTGTAAGCAATTTAAAGTAATGAACAATTATGGAATAATATTGATTATTATTTTAGAACATTCAGTGTTCAAAATTAGGTGAAAAGGGCTGAAAAGTTTCTCTCAATAAAAGATGGGTCTTGACGAAAGTCAAGAATTTGGATTGGAATTTTTGTTTAATTTCTTTTATCTTCTTTGGGTGACTGAAGGTTAGTTTAAAAAGGGAAAGGAAAACGGATAATTGTTACTCTTTCACTACCAGTTCTATACAACTGTTAAATCATCTGCAATGTCTTTATTAACTTTAAGAAAATTACATTTATACAATCTAATATTAAACATATGTTTATCCAAAATTTTAAACATTTTGCTGGACTTGTAACCCAGGGTACTATCTCTAAGGATAATCATGGCATCCCTTGATGGAATGGTTTTTATGTTACTTCAGTACACAGGTATTTTATATGTTCGTTATGGTGAACTTATCATTATTTTCTTTGTGGATTCCAATGTTTGAAAGGTTTACCTACTATTATGAGCTATGGCTACTTTTTATATTTTAATATTGTTTCAGATTTTACCTGTGCTAATAATACTGTAACATTAAATACTTTCACTGCCATTGTTTGTGAATGTGCAAATAAATAAGTAGTCAGGGACTTTCTCCTGGCTCACAGAGTTTAGATGTCACTATGTACTCAGGTCCAAGGTCCATCGCACATTAATTTAGTTAATTAGTTAATTTATGTACTGTAACTACCTATACTGTGACAGCAGTAAATGTTGGAAATACCAACCATGCTTCCTGAAACCCTAATGTGTTCAATAACCAGTCAAAACTTAAGCCAAATTGCTCTGTCTATCCACAACAAAATACACTTTTATATTTCTTTTAATCACTAGATATGGTGCCTGTGAGCCTTTTGAAAATCGTTTCATCATTTAATGGCTAGTTAGAAGTCTAGCACAGCAGGTTGGAAACCACAACTATATGGTAGTGTGCCCGTTTATATCATTCTTTTATTTAAGAAAAAAATAATTTTCTAGTTTAAGAATTTATTAAACACAGAAATATATATTCAACAAGCTCAAGCCAAGAGCACTTTTATATAATTATATAACCTTAAAATATGTATACACACTTGCCCATACATATGTACATACATAAAAAGTTAAATAAAAGATTGAGAAAAAAACAAAACCCTCCCCTATTGTTTGGGAGCCTTGTAGGTGGGAATAGTTCTCTGAAACACTAAAATTGTGTCACTCTATTTAAAGAAGTCACTAAACGTTTATTCACATCACTGTGAACATGATATTAGCTGAAAACTGGAGGGAATTAGAAGGCAATATGGTTAGGAAAAACATTCCAATGAGAGTCATAAGAGAGAGAAAGACACAAAGTCGTCTTTTACTCTTTAACTTATTTTATTTATTTATTTATTTATTTATTTATTTATTTGAGATGGAGTCTTGCTCTGTCACCCAGGCTGGAGGGCAGCGGTGCAATCTCAGCTCACTGCAACCTCCACCTCCTGGGTTCAAGCAATTCTCTTGCCTCAGCCTCCTGAGTAGCTGGGACTACAGGCGCGTGCCACCATGCCCAGCTAATTTTCTGAATTTTTAGTAGAGACAGGGTTTCACCATGTTAGCCAGGATGGTCTCCATCTCCTGATACGCTTAGAACTTTTAAAGTCACTAGTTGTTTAGAGTAAGGGAGCCTCTTTAACATATGTTATCTTTCTCTGTAAAATAAAGGAATTAGAATATAACATATGAGATCCTTTTAATATTTAACATTTTAAGACTCTCTAGATTAAAAATAAACTACACTATTTAAATTATCTGTTGGATGGGATACTGAAGAAAGCAAACATTGAATATATGAGAGAAGAAAATAGTAAATTTTACTTACTCATAAAGCCTTGGCTCTTCAATCATTCCAAGCTGATTTAATAATTTAAATGAAAACGAGCCATCCATCATAGTTTTATCTGGAACAATTATACTGAGAACAAAATAATAGGCTACAAAATAAAAATATAGAATACAACTCACATTATTTTTTAATTTTTGGTTTTGGTACATATTCAGATATATATGTGTATGTATAGATAGATATGTAATCTAGGCTCATATTACATATGCAAATAATATTATTGAGAGGACTCATTTGGTAAATGGGTAATATATTTTACCTTTTGTTTGTCAATTTTTGACTACTCTTAAACATGAGAGATGAAAAAGCCTGCCAGCCAGTAATGCGTATGGTGAAGTATTGAACAAATAGATCCTAAATACTGGCTTGTCTGAAAAACAAAACTTCTCAGAAATTAGGCCAATTAAGCAACTTTTACTTTTCAATAGCAGATCTAAGGTGAATATGGTAAGATTTCTTAATTATCTGATTAATAGTACCAGCTATTGCTTGGCAAACGTAAGTCCTAATTTCACTGGCTGTTCCAGAATGACTGTGAATATATATATAAGGTAAGGTCATAGCAGTTCTTATTCAAATTGCCTTTACTAAACTTTGGTAGAGTATATCTTGCACAGGAAAGGATGCTGAACTCACTTCTATATATTGCCAGGCCTGTACAGGAAATTTTGACTACAGGAGTTATCCCAAGTTTTGTGCATCCCCCTTCTAGAACAGAACGGATTTATAATTGGATTTTCCCCATTTCTGACACAAGAGGTATAAGGAAACACTTCTCACTTTGAAGTTACTTCACGGCCTTAGGCAAAGTACTTTGATTCACCTTGCCCATAAAAATGGGCATTCAGACTTGCTCAGATTATTTCTGACAGCATAGAATATTGAGATGTTACAGATTAAGCCACCCTCCCACTATAAATACATGGAAATGCTAGGTGTACAATCCATGTTTCAATATGCAACCAAGCTCTGAAGAAGGAAGGCGAAGTGTCAGAAAGCAGAAACAAAGAGAAATTAAAGCCAAGGCCAGAAGAACTGAAGCCCTGGACCCCTCTGGGACTTCAGAGCCTGTTGTAGCATGAAGATGGAGGCTGAAGTGTCAACCTCCATGCAGGAACAGGAGAAATGATGCTAAAGGACAAAGCTGAAATGGAGGTCCCTGCACAGAGCCATAAACCTCATAATTGAAATTCCCTGACCCATCATTGAAAGAGGAACTAGGAAAATTCTTCCTATTTTTTCAGTCTGGGTCTTACGTGAAAACATAAATTGTTTCTTGAGATTAAATAAAACTCCAGAAAACATGAAATTTAAGTTTACACTATTTATATGTTGAAAGACCCCCACAAATTTACATTAAAATGCTTCAGGATTGTGGTAATATGGTTCTGAAAAAAGAAAATCTGACTTGCTCTGAAGGGGAACTTTGAAGAAGAGCTGATTTCTGAGAGTTTTTTATATCAAAGATAGACATGAATCTCTATTTTGAAGTAGCACAAATAGGTTTTTTTTTTATTAATTTTTAATCCAGACTTGACAAACCATTGAGACTGGAAAATAACAATATAAAAAAATAAATCAATGAATACATTCAGTCTGATGAAATGATAGATTATCTTCACAGAAAAATTAGATAGAAGATAAATGAAAAAAAGTGTATCTGAAAACAAGAGAAGTCGTATTTTCAATGTGCTGAGCATATAAACTTTCAATATAGAATTCTGTCCTAAACTATCTTTTCATTTCTGACTGAGAGAAGGATAAGGACATTTTCAGGAAAGACAAAAAAAGAAAAAGACTGAGAAAGACTACTATTGAAAAGCTACTACTAGGATATACTTCAGCAAGGAAAACGTTAAACCCAGAAGGAAGGAGTTGAAGGAGGGGATAAGACAAAATGTAGAAAACTGAAATTGGTAAATATAAGGAAGTATTTGATGATACTATTTATAATTAATATGTATTATTAAATGAGAAATGGAAGGAAAACACTACAGGATATAATATTGAAGATAGAAAAGAGGAATAAAGATTCTAAGGCTCTCTGAGGCAACTTGTAGCTGTGACAGAGTCTGATAAAATAGTCTGTGAAGCAAGATCCATATTCATGTATAAATGCATAAAAAGCAAAAAAATAAGTTAGTCGCTGAGAAAATATGATGTCCCAAAAGTTTTACGCATCTAAAAATCACGGCCTTGGAATATCTAAAGCCAACACCTAAACAGAGGAACTGCCCACTAAAATAAAAGTTTTAAATAGATCTCAGATTTTGACACAAGAGATACAATGTCCAAGATATGATCAAAAATTGCCCATAACACCAAGAACAAAGAAAATCACAACATTGTTAAGAAAATTACCTGATGCTAACCCTGAGATAAATTAGATGCTGAGATTATCTGACATTTATTTTAAAGGAGCCATCACAATAATGATTCAAAGTTAACATGTCTCTTGAAAAAATGAGAAAAAATAAAACCTTAGCAAAGAAAAAAGTTGTAAAAGAAAAAATGAAGTTACAGAAACAAAGGTGGCTCCATCGTGCAATGAATAGTGCATTGGACTTCCAAAATTACAGAAACAAAAAATACAATTGCAGATACAAAACTCACATAATATACTCAATAGTGAGTAGAGATAATAAAAGAAGAAATCAGTGAACTTAAGGGCCAATCAATCTTAATGACAGAGAGAAAAAGATGGAGAAAAATAAATGAACAAAGCGTCAGGGAACTGTGGGACTATAATAAAAGATGTAATATTTCTGCTATTAGAGTGTCAGAAAGAGAAGAGAGTGTGGGGCTGTGACATGATGCCTGGAAACTTTCTAAATTTGGTGAAAAAAATAAACACAGATTGAAAAAGCTAAGTGAACCTGAAATATAATAAACCTCATGAAATTCTAACCAAGAGACATCATAATAAAGCTGCAAAAGTAAAAACAAAGAAATAAAAGTCTTGAAAGCAGCCAGAAAGAAATGATGCATTACCTACAGGAGAACACCAGTTTGAATCATAATGGATTTCACATCTGAAAGTCATGGAGGTCAAAAGAAAATATAACATTTTTCAAGTGCTGAAAGAAAATACTGCCAACCTCAAATCTTACATCCAACAAAACTGTCCTTTGAGAATGAAGGGGAAATAGAGACATTGTCAGACAAAGAAACAGTAAAAAACAAATCTCACTAGCAGAATTATCCTTAGAGATAGTCAGAAGTAATTTCTTCATACAGAAAGGAATTAATGAAATAATCATGAATCATTATGAAGAAAGAATGAACAATGAGAAGAGAATAAATATGGGTACATACAATAGGTTATCTTTTTTCTCATTGATTTTGTAAATGTTAAGGAATGAAACAAAAATTTTTACACAATCTAATATTCAAAATCATGATAATTAAAAGTGGGGAATGTAAAGGGGCCTACATGGAAGTGAGGTTTCCACATTTTACTTGAAATGGTTAAATGTTGGAATCATTAAACAGTGATAAATAATGTATGCATATTGTAATTGTTGTAGGCCTCCCCAAATATATCCTTGTCCTAATCCCTGGAACCTACAAGTATGTTATCTTATATACCAAAGGATAATTAAGATTGCAAATAAAATTAGAGTTGCTAACCAGCTGTTCTTAAAATAGTGACATTTTATTGAATTATCTAGGTGGACCCAATGTAATCACAAGGGGCCTTAAAAGAGGAAGAGGAAGACAAAAGAGGAGAATCAGAGAAACAGAGATGTCGTGCAGAAAAAGGGTCAAAATGATATAATATGAAGACTCAGCCCACTAATGTGAATGAAAAGTCCACAGCCAACGAATATGAACAATTTCTAGAGCTGGAAAAGTTAAGAAAGTATATTCTCCCCTGAGCCTCCAGAAAGGAATGCACCTGCTAACACCTTGACTTTAGCACAGTGACATCTGTATTAGACTTCTGGACTACCGAACTTTAAGATAATATATTTGTGTTGTTTGAAGCCACCAAATTTGTGGTAATTTGTTAGTGTAGTTATAGAAAATCAATACACATTTTGACACAAATAATGTGATATAGCTATAAAAAACATATACAAGTGGAAAAGTGGCTTCTAAATTAGAAATGAGAAGAAGCTGGAAAAATTTTTAGGAACCTAATAGGAAAACCTAGATTTCCTTGAATAAATTGTTAGTTTATTCAACTAACTAGAAATGTGCTAGTAAGGACACAGGAGGAAATAAGGAACATGGCAGAGAAAATACACATTGCAAAAAGGCTGTTGGTGAGAAATATGGATGTCTAATGGAATGAATAAGGATGTTAATCTTGCCGTCGTTGAGGACTCAAATGGAAATTAGAAATATATTATTGGAAACTGGTAGAAAAAGAATCCTCACTACATCGTGGCAGGTAGCTTAGTGGAATTATGTACTGCAATTTATGTGGAAAGCAGAAATTGTAAATGAAGAAATTGGAAATTCAACCAAGGGGATTTATAAGACAGGGGTTGAAAGTGTGGCCAGATTTCTCCTTGGTGCTCATCGTGAATTGTGTGAGGAAAGACAGAAATTGAGATGAAACCGTTAAATTAAAAAGAATCCTGACTGCTGATTTGGGAAATCCTCAGCCTAGCAAGTTTACTAAGATACCCATGTTAAGAAATTTATCAATGGGAAATGAAGCTCTAGAGAAAAAGCTGAGGGTGTAGCTGGCACAACCTTTTCCCTCAGAAAGATTTTAAAAATCAGAGCATTTAGTCACACAAAAGGGTCTTTGAAAATATTAAGCACATGACTCACAGATTCCTTTAGCCATCTTGGCAGAGGCCAATAACCAGAGGCAGGATTGTCTAGAAAAAATATGGAGGAGTCTCTTTTTTAATAGAATGACTCTCTGTGACATATACGGAGATCCACCAGGCTTTGGAGAACGTTATAGTGGTATAAATAGTGCCAACTTGGACTAAAAGCAACAGAGTATAAAATGAGAAAAAGTCTTAAGGCCTGGAAAATGTCTACAAACAAGAAACAAGATGAAAAAACTACTCAGATGCAAACATATCCTACCATTTCTACATTTAAAGAAGAAGGGGGTGAAAGAGAGAGAGAAGGACTCTAAGAGACCAACATGCAAAGCCATGAACCCCGGGAGCAGAGCCATGAACCACAGAGAATTATTCCTGGCCTTTAAATCAGATGGAGCTTGCCTGGCTGAATTTAAAAATTGCATGGAGTGTTGACTCTGTTTTTCTTCTACTTTTCTTCTCTTTGAACAAGAATGCATATAACTGGTATCGTATCCCTGTCTCATCACTGTATTTGAGGGGGAGGTAATTTGATTCCTGAGATTCACAGGTTCACAGATGAAGAAAAATTATGTCCAAGTACTTATATCTAGAGCTTTAGCCAAATCTGATTTACATGAATTAGACAACAAGATTTAGAACTTTGTATCTGTTGAGTTTAGAGATTTTTTACTTTAAGTTGATGCTGTAATGACTTGATGATGTCTGAGATCAACCAACAAAATATTACTTTATACCCATAAAAGCAGAATACACATGTATTGCCATTACCCATGAAGCATGAGCCTAAAGAGATCAATGCTTGACTACTAAAATACCTCAGGACGTTGTTAAAAAATTTATACAGAGTTTGATTTCTAGCCATAATAAAATTAATCTAAAGGTCAGTAACAGACAACAGGAAAATTTCTAAACTGTGGAAATTAAACAGCGTGCTTATAAATAACCCATGGTCAAAGAAGAGTTCTCTAAAAAATACATAGAACAGAATAAAAAAGATACAACATATCAAAACACATGAGACACAGCTCAGGCAGTACTGAGAGGAAATTTCACAGACTAAATGATTACATTAGAAATGAAGAAATATCTGAGGCCAATAATTTAAGTTTCTGCCTCAAGAAAATAGAAAAAGAACAAAATAAACCCAAATAGAGTAGAAGAAAATATGTGTGTGTAGAAATATATATATTTATATATATAATATATACAAAAATATATATGTGTGTGTAGAAATATATATAGAGAGAACAAAGCAGAAATTAATGAAATTTAATAACAGAACATGATAGAAAATTAAACAAAAATCTGATTCTTGAATAAAAACCAATAAAATCGATAAACCATTTTGTCTAGCAAGACAGACAAAATAAAAAGAATCAAGACACAAATCACTGTTAGGAATAAAACAAAAGGCATTACCAAAGATAATGCAATCATTAAAAAGATAAATTTTAAAAACCTACTGTTCATAATTCAACACCTTATAAAAAAGGACCAATTCCCCAAAAACCACAAACTACAAAACCTCAACCAAGCTGAAATAGATAATCCAAATAGTCTTAAAATTATTAAATAAATTAAATTTGTAGTAAAAACTTCCTCCCAAAAAAGTCTCCAGACCCAAATGGTTTCACTGGAAAATTCTGCCAAACATTTAAAGAATTAACACAAATCTTGCACAATCTCTTCCAGAACAGACAATAGAGAAGGGAAAACTTGCCCACTTTTTTATGACGTTGTATTATTATAGTAGTACGAATACGCTATTACTGTTATGCCAAAACCAGACAAAGACAATAAGAAAGGAACACTACTAACAAATACCTCTTATGAACTTAGAAAAATTCTCAACAAAATATTAACAAATGAAATTCAACAGTGTATTTAAAAATACGCACTAAGCCCAAGTAGAATTTATTACTGGAATGCAAAGCTTGTTCAACATTCTAGAATCAATTAATGTAGTTCAACATATCAACAAACTAAAGAAAAAAATTATATGATCATATCAATTATGCATAAAAAGCATATGGCAAAATCCAACACATATTTATGAGGTAAAATTCTTGGCAAGTTAGGAATAGAGGGGAACTAACTCAATTTTATAGTGTATCTACAAAAAAAACTATAAGTCACATCACACTTTAATGGCAAAAGATTACATTTTTCTTTTCTCTAAGGCAAAGGTATCTGTGCTTACCACTATTATTCAAAATAGCATTGGAAGTTCTAGCCATGGCAGTAAGTAGATTTAAAAAAATTAAATGCACACAGATTGTAATAGAAGAAATAAAAGCATTCTTATTTGCAGAAAACATAATTGCTTACATAGAAAATTCCAATGAATCTATTGTTTTAACCTAGAAACAATAAATGAATTCAGCAAGTTCCCAGGAAACAAATTCAACACAAAAGATGCGATCTCATTTCTATATACCAACATTGAATGTGGAGATACCAAAATTTAGAAATACATTTTACAATTACTCCCCAAAATGAATATGTGGTATACACACAACAAAAGATGCACAGGATCTGTATGTTGAAACTTGTAAAATGCTGACTGAAGAAATCAAAGAATCAAAGTATATGGAAAGACATATCATATTCATGAATTAGAATATTCAGCATGGTAAAGATATCAGCTCTCCCCAAATTGAAAGATGTGTTTAATGTAATTTCTGTTGAAACCTCAGACAAATTTTTGCAAATATAGACAACGTTATCCTAAAATTTATATTGAAATGTACATACACTAGAAGATCTAAAATAATCATGACAAAGAAGAATAAAGAGGAAATAATCAGTCTACTTGATATTAATGCTTACTATATAGCTACATTAATTAAATGATATATGGTACTAGAAAAAGAAATGAACACATACATAAATGAAAAAATATACATATCAAAATACAGACCCAACACAAATAGGTACAAACATATGTCAATAAACATATCAGTATATATTGATATCTATATTATATATCTCTATCTACAGAGATATATTTTAACCAATTGTTGACAAAGATGCAAAAGCACTTAATTAAAGAGAACCTATCAACAAATGATGCTGGAGCTATAAAAAAACTAAATAGAAATGGATTTCAGATGTAAATGTAACACATAGAACTATTATTTTTAGAAAAAATTATAGGAGAAAACCCTCAGGACCTAGGGCTCAACACAGAGTTCTTAGACTTGACACCTAAAGCGTGATACATACCTAAAATAATGATCAATTACTCCTCATCAAAACTAATCACTTTTTCTCTGCCCATGCTTTTGTGAAACAGATAAAAAGACAAGTTACAAACTGTATGAAAATATTTGTAGATCAAATATTGACAAGGACTAGTTTAGAAATTATATAAAGAATTATCAAAAGTCAACAGCTTAAAAAAAAGCCCAACTGAAAAATGTCCAAAAGACATGAATACACATTTTGCCAAAGATGATAAGTAGAAGAAATAGTCAATATAATCATCCATCAGGGCAAAGAATACTAAAACCACTGAAGCATCACTGTATGCCTGTCAGAATGCGTAAGAATTTTTAAAATAATGACACCACCAAATTCTGAAAAAAATCAGAAAAATTAGATCACTTATATTTTAATTGGGATAATGTAAAGTGGTACAGTCACTCCAAAAAAATGTTAAATTTTTTCAAAGCTAAATGTGCAATTAGTTTCTGTCCCAGCAATAACACTCCTGGGAATTTATGACAGATAAATGAAGACATAGTCACACAAAAACTTATACACTATATTCAAGCAGCTTTATTTGTCATAGCCAAAACCTAAAAACATCCCAGATGCTCTTCAACAGGTGATTGGTTAAACAAATGGTGGTACATCCTGTATCTATGTAAATGTATATGTATATTCCATAAATGGTATCTATATATCCCTATAGATATATATGTAATATATAGTTATATATAATATATAGTAATATAGGTAATATCTATTATACATGACATATAATATCTATGTTATATATGTATATTATATATACATGAGTATAATATCAATATATATTATATATAGATATATAGCTATTATATATAGAAATAGATCTAATATATAGATATCTATAATATATAGATATAGATATATTATATATTAATATATAATATATACATTATTATATATAATTACATATAACATATATTATTAAATATAATATAGATATATAACATATAGATATATGTATTTCTCTATTTATAGATATATAGATATATTATTTCACTCAGCATAGTTCCCTGGAGGTTCATCCCTGTAGCATGTATCAATGATTCACTATACTTTTAGTTGATGAGTAGTATCCCATAGGAGCATATCTCTACCCCTATTGATAGATAGATAGATCGATATGTATTGATATATATATCATATCTCTGGATATATTACTATCGAATACTACTCAGCCACTAAAAGTATAGTGAATCACTGATACATGCTACATGGATGAACCTCCAGGGAACTATGCTGAGTGAAAAAATAAGCCAATTAAAAAGATCACATGCTGGATGATTCTCTTTATATAGCAATCTTGAAATAACAAAGTTCTAGAAATGTGTGAATGGATACCAGGGATTGGAAACCAACAGGCGGGGGGGTGGGGTATGTAGTTATAAAGGCACAACACAAGGATTCCTTGTGGTGATGAACTGTTCAGCAGCTTCATTGTGGTGGTAGATACAGAGCCCTATAAATATGACTATTTTGTATGGAGCCAAATACACATATAGCCACACACACAGGCAAGTGTATAGGAAAATCTGATTAAGATGGGTGCATTGTATCAATGTCAATATCCTGCTACTACTCTATGGCACTGCAAAATGTTTATCATTCAAGGAAACTAAAGTATATACAGTATCTCTGTGTATTATTTCTTACTTCTACATGTAAATCTAAAATTAACTCAATAAAATTTTTAATTTGAAAAATGGACAGCCCCAATTCTGTTTGACAGGACACATCACTAATGTTTGAAGAATAATATATTGAAGTTGGCAGTGACTGTGACTGGAAGACATTAAAAATGACTGACCTAAAATATTTTATGAGAATCTATTTTAAGTACTTATCTCTCAGTAATCAAAATTAATGACAGTAATTCAAAACTTCCTCCATAAGATTCTTCACATAAAAAGGACTCATTTTATTTACAACCACTTCCAGTTTTTCATTTCCAAACAGAATAATTTTGCTTTCTTTAATACTTCCTTATAAATCTAATTTTTATTATATTTCTATGAGATTCTCTTCTTCTACAAGTTTTCTCCTCTTATCTAACTCTAAATGTATTATGAGGATTACTATTTTCTTGTCCTTTTTTATATTTATATGTTAATAATCTAGTTTTATTAATAATGGGTGTTCAGACTGTATATATATATATATAGATAGATAGATAGATAGATAGATAGATATCATAGGCTCCTTAATATGTTACATGCCAAAATAACTCTACAGGTGAAAAGGGCAATATGCAAATTTAGGATGAAGGAATGCAACCTTGATTATTTCTTTGGGAAAATATTACCCAAGCGTCTCTCCATTTTATCTAAAAAAAGATCAAGTCCTTAGTTGAATTTGTCCCACTGGCTATAGCAAATTTTAAATTTGCCTGAAAGAACATGATGGAATTTGAGTGGGTGCAAAGAACACTTTGAATCAAATGTAGATTAGTGCAAAAAAAAAACTAAAAATTTGTTTATTTGTTAAAATTGTTAATAACTTACTACAGAATGGATATGTGCCACTTGTATCCAAAAACGCAGTGGTCCTAAGAGGTCTTCCTTCCATCCTTTCTTTTAAAACATCTTTAAATAGCTTGGCTTGATAACCTGAGATTTGAGAAATAGAACATTAGAAATTGGATTTCCATCAAATAACAAAAATGTCAAATCACTAAAGTAACTAAAAGATCAGTGCGTATAATCATCATAATGATCATCATGGATTTTGATAACTTAAAAAGCATTTTTTCAAATAATGTAGCATTCCATTTATTTTAATTACAATAACAACTCTTAAATTCAGGATTCGCAAATAAATCTGCTCCCTGAAAATCTTATCAGAGCTTAGCATACTCCATCCGTATGGCTATAGTCCATTTGTAGAAGTTTTACTGTTATAAATTCAGAATTTTACCTGTAATTCTTTCTAATAAATTCAGCAGAGTAAATTGACTACATAAAACTTAAACATACAATACAGCTCCATGAGTATAGCTCCCTAATTCTCCAATATGTATAATACATACAGATATGGCATGCATGTGTATACATTATATATATTATATATATGTAGTATAGGTATACTTTACATGTACTGTATGTTGTGCATATAATACACATATTTCAGATACATATGTGCACATATAAAATATTTATTATATATAATATATTGATATATTGATAAAAATTACTTATAAAATAAACTTTATATTAATATATATTTCATATGCCTCATGTATTTCTTTGTTCCCACATTGCTACCTCCAAATTTGAGATTTGAATATGGTAGAAAGAATAGTAAATTAAGAATTCAGAGGTTTTACTCAAGTTCTAACTTATGCCTTTATGTAATTTATATATTCACTCTGGGTTACAATTTCTCATTACATGGAAGAAGGATGGGGCCAGAAAAGCAATCCACAACAGGAGGTCTGAAGAAAACTAATCCCACATGATGTCTTATAGCCAGAAAGGTCTATGAGAAAAATCAAATTGGCAATGCCTGAACAGTGCATACCCCTCCTAGGATGTTCTCAGTGTGTGCTGATCCTGCTTCAGCATTTGGTTTAATTTAGCCTTTGTAATCACTACCTTGAACCCCTTTGGCTTTGGAAACATCTCTGGGGAATTCTGCCATGATACTGACCAGATGTTTACATGCTCATGGCATGCTTGGATCTGGTGCTCTTTTTGAAAAACCCTGAGCAAACAGCCTCTGAAATTCTTTCCAGTTCCAATATTATATTTTTATGTGGATTTTTTTCTCTATAATTTCCTATTGGCAGGTTTTAGTTATCAGAAGTAGCAGCACTTAACTGCTCTTAGCAGGTTTATCCATTTAGAAGGTGTGAACCATGTTTCATGTCTACTTGGTGATAGCAAATGAGAAGCTAACCATGGCTCACACCTCTTCACTTGTTCCTAAAACCTCAAAAAAAAAAAAACAAAAAACCTCAGTGTTGCCAAGACTGTGCAAGTTTCTTTATTTAAGTGAAAATATAGTTGGATGATAGTTAGATATTTTTGTACATCAGGAACAAGGATCATTATAAAGCCATCTAATCTGCCCACTACACTGAACATAAAAAGGCAGTTGATCATGTTCTTCTCTTTAAATATATTAAAAATGTTTAGTAGGAAATGAAATATTTACTCTGTACCACATCTCTACAGATGATTTTTCCATAAAATGGTCATGTATTAACAAGTAAACAGAGTGCACAGTTTAGCTTCCAGCAGAAAATACTAATGATTATGTTATTCATATTCAATAAGAATGATAGTAACTATAATAATCTCTCTTACCCAGCCGAGGACATGATTTTTCCTTAAAACAGTCACAGTCCACACATAAGCTAGTCTTGTAATCTTTGTATGAACGACAAGGAAATGAAATAAAATTGCAGTTTGTTTCTAAAGATGCCATGAACAAGTGAACTGCTCTCTGGTGGTTGCATTTAATGAATTGAATTCCTTAAGGGTTAAAAAAAAAACAAAGAACTGTAGATGTATTAAGCCATGTTCAAGTACATTTAAAAACAAAGTAAAGATGAAGTTTTGCTAAATACTATGTACCTTATGAATATTACTGACTATAATAAACAGTTTTATGTCAAACCACTAAACAAATAGTACCAATGAAAACTTAAATTTAGTGCGTCTTTTGCATGAGATTTATAATAAATTTTTAAAGTAATAATTAACACAGCAAAAATGTTTCATTTCAGTGTTTCACAAGCTCTACACAGTGCTACTATACTTAATAACTAGTGTACACATCTTTTCCTTCTAATCCTGCACTCCTAACATTTCCACCTAATGACAAAGATGACCATGAAACCAGCTGACCTTAAAACTTTATTACCTTCCTTTTCTTTTCCAACCGCTTTTCCAACCTTGCACATCCTCCTCCTTTTCACCAAACTTCTTTAGCTACAGTGGCCTTTGGTCACGTGTTATTTGACCAGTTGCCGTTGTGGACCTAAGAACATTTCTTGCAATGGCTCTGATGTGAGCCAAATTCCAGACCTGGGGAAGTTGCTCAGCTATCTTTATGTACAGAACAATCAAGTGTCAAGAGTTTTTAAAATTGTCTTTGTACAGTAATATGGTGATGGTTAAGATTAAATCCTGAGATCAAAGTTGTATTATATGATACTTGAGCTACATGTGCTTCCTCAATGACTTATGACTTCTCCTAATGTTTAAAATGATGAAATAAAATTATTAAAAATATAATATAAGAGGTCTCATCCATGACCTAATGGATGTCTACTGGTAACCTTTATGAACTAAGCATGGTCAAATTAAACCATTGTTAACCAATAACTCTCCTGAGTCATGGGCAATGATGATGAAATCAAAACACTGCCTACAGATTAAGAGGGGAAAAGTAAGTTATTTTCTTTCATCATTTCGAATATTATGTAATTCATTCAAAAATACTGTCAGTATACCTGAGAAAATTGATTTAGGACAGCCAGGTTGTTTATTTCCTCCATTTGGATAAAAATCTATATGTCCCAAGGGCTCTTGAATGCCTAAACCTGAGAAGAAAGGCACCCAAGAATCACAACATGTATATAATCAGGTGAGTATCTTGCATAAAACAAAATAGCCTATAAAATCCATTGGAAGTTACTCTTTAAATATTAGAATTGAAAATAAGTGCTGTTTTTATGAAGATAAGTTTTTCTTCTATAATTCCTTCATGAAAAGTATATTTCATTAATTTAATATATTTGCCAGTCAGCAGTTTACTATCAGTCAGTCACAGTTTTTTGTGGTATGACCGCATAAGTGAAAAAAGAAATAGAGAGGGCAGCCAAGATGGCTGAATAGGAAGAGCTCCGGTCTTCAGCTCCCAGTGTGAGTGATGCAGAAGGCGGGTGATATCAGCATTTCCATCTGAGGTACCGGGTTCATCTCACTAGGGAGTGCCAGACAGTGGGCGCAGGAAAGTGGGTGCAGCGCACCGTGTGCAAGCCGAAGCAGGGTGAGGCATTGCCTTACTCGGGAAGCACAAGGGATCAGGGAGTTCCCTTTCCTAGTCAAAGAAAGGGTGACAGATGGCACCTGGAAAATCGGGTCACTCCCACCCTAATACTGTGCTTCTGCGATGGGCTTAAAAAACGGCCCACCAGGAGATTATATTCTGCACATGGCTCGGAGGGTCCTACGCCCACGGAGTCTCACTAATGGCTAGCACAGCAGTCTGAGATCAAACTGCAAGGTGGCAGCAAGGCTAGGGGAGGGGTGCCTGCAATTGCCCAGCAAGCAGCTGGGAAGCTTGAAGTGGGTGGAGCCTACCACAGCTCAAGGAGGCCTGCCTGCCTCTGTAGGCTCCACCTCTGGGGGCAGGGCACAGATAAACAAAAAGACAGCAGTAACCTCTGCAGACTTAAATGTCCCTGTCTGACAGCTTTGAAGAGAGCAGTGGTTCTTCCAGCATGCAGCTGGAGATCTGAGAACGGGCAGACTGTCTCCTCAAATGGGTCCCTGACCCCTGACCTCCAAGCAGCCTAACTGGGAGGCACCCCCCAGTAGGGGCAGACAGACACCTCACACAGCCGGGTACTCCTCTGAGACAAAACTTCCAGAGGAATGATCAGACAGCAGCATTCGCAGTTCACAAAAATCCACTGTTCTGCAGCCACCACTGCTGATACCCAGGCAAACAGAGTCTGGAGTGGACCTCTAGCAAACTCCAACAGACCTGCAGCTGAGGGTCCTGTCTGTTAGAAGGAAAACTAACAAACAGAAAGGACATCCACACCAAAAACCCATCTGTACATCACCATCATCAAAGACCAAAAGTAGATGAAACCACAAAAATGGGGAAAAAACAGAGCAGAAAAACTGGAAACTCTAAAAAGCAGAGCACCTCTCCTCCTCCAAAGGAACGCAGTTCCTCACCAACAATGGAACAAAGCTGGCCGGAGAATGACTTTGACGAGCTGAGAGAAGAAGGCTTCAGACGATCAAATTACTCTGAACTATGGGAGGACATTCAAACCAAAGGCAAAGAAGTTGAAAACTTTGAAAAAAATTTAGATGAATGTATAACTAGAATAACCAATACAGGGAAGTGCTTAAAGGAGCTAATGGAGCTGAAAGCCAAGGCTCGAGAACTACGTGAAGAATGCAGAAGACTCAGGGGCCGATGCGATCAACTGGAAGAAAGGGTATCAGTGATGGAAGATGAAATGAATGAAATGAAGCAAGAAGGGAAGTTTAGAGAAAAAAGAATAAAAAGAAATCAACAAAGCCTCCAAGAAATATGGGACTATGTGAAAAGACCAAATCTACATCTGATTGGTGTACCTGAAAGTGATGGGGAGAATGGAACCAAGTTGGAAAACACTCTGCAAGATATTATCCAGGAGGACTTCCCCAATCTAGCAAGGCAGGCCAACATTCAGATTCAAGAAATACAGAGAACACCACAAAGATACTCCTCGAGAAGAGCAACTCCAAGACACACAATTGTCAGATTCACCAAAGTTGAAATGAAGGAAAAAATGTTAAGGGCAGCCAGAGAGAAAGGTCGGGTTACCCACAAAGGGAAGCCCATCAGACTAACAGCGGATCTCTCGGCAGAAACTCTACAAGCCAGGGGAGAGTGGGGGCCGATATTCAACATTCTGAAAGAAAAGAATTTTCAACCCAGAATTTCATATCCAGCCAAACTAAGCTTCATAACTGAAGGAGAAGTAAAATACTTTACAGACAAGCAAATGCTGAGAGATTTTTGTCACCACCAGGCATGCCCTAAAAGAGCTCGTGAAGGAAGCACTAAACATGGAAAGGAACAACCGGTACCAACCACTGCAAAATCATGCCAAATTGTAAAGACCATTGAGGCTAGGAAGAAACTGCATCAACTAACAAGCAAAATAACCAGCTAACATAATGACAGGATCAAATTCACACATAACAATATTAACTTTAAATGTAAATGGACTAAATGCTCCAATTAAAAGACACAGACTGGCAAATTGGATAAAGAGTCAAGACCCATCAGTGTGCTGTATTCACGAAACCCATCTCAAGTGCAGAGACACACATAGGCTCAAAATAAAAGGATGGAGGAAGATCTACCAAGCAAATGGAAAACAAAAAAAGGCAGGGGTTGCAATCCTAGTCTCTGATAAAACAGACTTTAAACCAACAAAGATCAAAAGAGACAAAGAAGGCCATTACATAATGGTAAAGGGATCAATTCAACAAGAAGAGCTAACTATCCTAAATGTATATCCACCCAATAAGGAGCATCCAGATTCATAAAGCAAGTCCTGAGTGACCTAAAAAGAGACTTAGACTCCCACACATTAATAATGGGAGACTTTAACACCCCACTGTCAACATTAGACAGATCAACGAGACAGAAAGTTAACAAGGATACCCAGGAATTGAACTCAGCTCTGCACCAAGTGGACCTAATAGACATCTACAGAACTCTCCACCCCAAATCAACAGAATATACATTTTTTTCAGCACCACACCACACCTATTCCAAAATTGACCACATAGTTGGAAGTAAATCTCTCCTCAGCAAATGTAAAAGAACAGAAATTATAACAAACTGTCTCTCAGACCACAGTGCAATCAAACTAGAACTCAGGATTAAGAAAATCACTCAAAACCATTCAACTACATGGAAACTGAACAATCTGCTCCTGAATGACTACTGGGTACATAACGAAATGAAGGCAGAAATAAAGATGTTGTTTGAAACCAATGAGAACAAAGACACAACATACCAGAATCCCTGGGACACATTCAAAGCAGTGTGTAGAGGGAAATTTATAGCACTAAATGCCCACTAGAGAAAGCAGGAAAGATCCAAAATTGACACCCTAACATCACAATTAAAAGAACTAGAAAAGCAACAGCAAACACATTCAAAAGCTAGCAGAAGGCAAGAAATAACTAAAATCAGAGCAGAACTGAAGGAAATAGAGACACAAAAAACCCTTCAAAAAATTAATGAATCCAGGAGCTGGTTTTCTGAAAGGATCAACAAAACTGATAGACCGCTAGCAAGACTAATAAAGAAGAAAAGAGAGAAGAATCAAATAGATGCAATAAAAAATGAAAAAGGGGATATCACCACCCATCCCACAGAAATACAAACTACCATCAGAGAATACTACAAACACCTCGACACAAATAAACTAGAAAATCTAGAAGAAATGGATAAATTCCTCAACACATACACCCTCCCAAGACTAAACAAAGAAGAAGTTGAATCTCTGAATAAACCAATAACAGGCTCTGAAGTTGTGGCAATAATCAATAGCTTACCAACCAAAAAGAGTCCAGGATCAGATGGATTCACAGCCGAATTCTACCAGAAGTACAAGGAGGAACCGGTACCATTCCTTCTGAAACTATTCCAATCAATAGAAAAAGAGGGAATCCTCCCTAACTCATTTTATGAGGCCAGCATCATACTGATACCAAAACCGGGCAGAGACACAACCAAAAAAGAGAATTTTAGACCAATATCCTTGATGAACATTGATGCAAAAATCCTCAATAAAATACTGGCAAACCGAATCCAGCAGCACATCAAGAAGCTTATCCACCATGACCAAGTGGGTTTCATCCCTGGCATGCAAGGCTGGTTCAATATACGCAAATCAATAAATGTAATCCAGCATATAAACAGAACCAAAGACAAAAACCACATGATTATCTCAACAGATGCAGAAAAGTTTTTTGAAAAAATTCAACAACCTTCATACTAAAAACTCTCAATAAATTAGGTATTGATGGGACGTATCTCAAAATAATAAGAGCTATCTATGATAAGCCCACAGCCAATATCATACTGAATGGGCAAAAACTGGAAGCATTCCCTTTGAAAACTGGCACAAGACAGGGATGCCCTCTCTCACCACTCCTATTCAACATAGTGTTGGAAGTTCTGGCCAGGGCAATTAGGCAGGAGAAGGAAATAAAGGGTATTCAGTTAGGAAAAGAGAAAGTCAAATTGTCCCTGTTTGCAGATGACATGATTGTATATCTAGAAAACCCCATTTTCTCAGCCCAAAATCTCCTTAAGCTGATAAGCAACTTCAGCAAAGTCTCAGGATACAAAATCAATGTACAAAAATCACAAGCATTCTTATACACCAATAACAGACAAACAGAGAGCCAAATCATGAGTGAACTCCCATTCACAATTGCTTCAAAGAGAATAAAATACCTAGGAATCCAACTTACAAGGGACATGAAGGACCTCTTCAAGAAGAACTACAAACCACTGCTCAATGAAATAAAAGAGGATACAAAGAAATGGAAGAACATTCCATGCTCATGGGTAGGAAGAATCAATATCGTGAAAATGGCCATACTGCCCAAGGTAATTTATAGATTCAATGCCATCCCCATCAAGCTACCAATGACTTTCTTCACAGAATTGGAAAAAACTACTTTAAAGTTCATATGGAACCAAAAAAGAGCCCGCATCACCAAGTCAATCCTAAGCCAAAAGAACAAAGCTGGAGGCATCACCCTACCTGACTTCAAACTATACTACAAGGCTACAGTAACCAAAACAGCATGGTACTGGTACCAAAACAGAGATATAGATCAATGGAACAGAACAGAGCCCTCAGAAATACTGCCGCATATCTACAACTATCTGATCTTTGACAAACCTGAGAAAAACAAGCAATGGGGAAAGGATTCCCTATTTAATAAATGATGCTGGGAAAACTGGCTAGCCATATGTAGAAAGCTGAAACTGGATCCCTTCCTTACACCTTATACAAAAATTAATTCAAGACGGATTAAAGACTTAAACATTAGACCTAAAACCATAAAAACCCTAGAAGAAAACCTAGGCAATACCATTCAGGACATAGGCATGGGCAAGGACTTCATGTCTAAAACACCAAAAGCAATGGCAACAAAAGCCAAAATTGACAAATGTGATATAATTAAACTAAAGAGCTTCTGCACAGCAAAAGAAACTACCATCAGAGTGAACAGGCAACCTACAAAATGGGAGAAAATTTTCACAACCTACTCATCTGACAAAGGGCTAATATCCAGAATCTACAATGAACTCAAACAAATTTACAAGAAAAAAACAAACAACCCCATCAAAAAATGGGCGAAGGACATGAACAGACACTTCTCAAAAGAAGACACCTATGCAGCCAAAAAACACATGAAAAAATGCTCACCATCACTGGCCATCAGAGAAATGCAAATCAAAACCACAATGAGATACCATCTCACACCAGTTAGAATGGCAATCATTAAAAAGTCAGGAAACAACAGGTGCTGGAGAGGATGTGGAGAAATAGGAACACTTTTACACTGTTGGTGGGACTGTAAACTAGTTCAACCATTGTGGAAGTCAGTGTGGCGATTCCTCAGGTACCTAGAACTAGAAATAGCATTTGACCCAGCAATCCCATTACTGGGTATATACCCAAAGGACTATAAATCATGCTGCTTAAAGACACATGCACACGTATGTTTATTGCGGCACTATTCACAATAGCAAAGACTTGGAACCAACCCAAATGTCCAACAATGATAGACTGGATTAAGAAAATATGGCACATATACACCATGAAATACTATGCAGCCATAAAAAATGATGAGTTCATGTCCTTTGTAGGGACATGGATGAAATTGGAAATCATCATTCTCGGTAAACTATCGCAAGAACAAAAAACCAAACACCGCATATTCTCACTCATAGGTGGGAATTGAACAATGAGAACACATGGACACAAGAAGGGGAACATCACACTCTGGGGACTGTTGTGGGGTGGGGGAAGGGGGGAGGGATAGCACTAGGAGATATACCTAATGCTAAATGATCAGTTAATGGGTGCAGCACACCAGCATGGCACATGTATACATATGTAACTAACCTGCACATTGTGCACATGTACCCTAAAACTTAAAGTATAATAATAATAAAATAAAAAAAAAGAAAAAAGAAATAGAGCAAAATTCCTTGCAGTCAAAAATACTTTATAGTGGAAGGAAACCATAATAAACAAGTAAATACAGAGTATGTGAAATAATAATAAGTGCTATGGAGAACAGTTAAGTAGAACAAGAGGACAGGAAGGGTCTAGTGAGGGTGGTAGTTGCATGTTTAAGTTATTTGGTTTAGGAATTTGCCACTTGAAGAAGTTGGAGTGGAGCACAAATGTGAAGGATGTGAGGCGGTGACCCCAGTGGATATTTGTGTGAATACGCTCGGCGAAGAAGCCAGCGTGGCTGAAGTCTAATGTGTAAGAGGGAGCTTCGGAGCAAAGGAAGCCAAGTCCTACAGATCCTTTTCGATCAGTGTGATGATTTGCTTTCACTTTTGGTCATAATTTCTAAGACCTGCTGGTGCTGGATTCACTAACTGGAAAAAATCTAACAACTAAGCTGCCTTGGCTGGAGCAGTTTGAGTCAGAGTGACATGAAACACATAGCTTTGATTCAAGGATTTATGTAGCCCTGTAGATCATTGGACCACTGGTGAATGTACAGATTCTGAGCCCATTACCAGCATATAACTCAGAGAAGCCTTAACAATGAAAAGGGCTAGCAAGCTCAGAATACTCAGGACTGTGATTTGATACAAAATTGTGTTGCTAAATAAGATAACAATGCTTTAATCTGGGGCACAAAAGATTTCCTACAACACAGTGAACTCATGAAAGACATCAGTAATAGATTTAGCATAAAACAAAGATAAATAGATGGTTCTGACAGTAAGGGTTTAGATGCTGCAACTTGACTTAGTTCTAGGATGTAACAGAACCTCTAATGAGTTGTTAGTAGCACATGAGAACACTGGGCATGTACACTGAGGCTGGAGAGGGGGGAGAAGAGCACTATTTAATGGGTAAGGAAAGACAAAGGACAATGTAGATGACTTCATGACAGGTCCCTAGAATTCAGGAAAGCATATATATGACTTGATTGGGACAATGGCAAGGGTATGCTAGCCAGTCTGTCTTAAAATCCCATCATCTTCTTAGCCTGTGAAATTTACGCAAGGAAGGGCATGCTTCCTAAATAAGACCAAAAAGTTTTTAAAACAAGAAAAAAATTTAACAGTGTCAGAGATTTGTGAAATTTCCTCATATATGAACTCGACATGGAGTTCCAAGACTAGGGGTTTCCAGTTTGGAACTGTCATTTTCTCCAATCTGCCACTGAAGGAGATTCAAACCAACAGGACTGCTTAGGAATCAGGGGGTATAAAAGAAATTTGTCATTAACTTAGAAGCAGCCCTTGATTCAGGCATGTCATTTCCCTTTTATCAGATGCGGTAGGGGGCAGCTTGGTCTGCTTAGATCATTCATTCTCTCGGTTTCAAGAAGGGTGGGGAGAGCAGCTATGACTTTTTAATTTTCCTTTTATTGTAAAATATAAGACACACGCAGAAAAAGAACATTAAACATAAATCTATAGGCTAATTAATTATTATAAAGCAAACAGCCATGGGGCTACCACACTAATGTAAAGAAATAGCACCTAGGAGCTCCCAGTGTGCCCTTACCCAGCCACAAGTGTCTCTCTGTCCCCTAATCGCTAACCCATCATTTTTTTTAAATAAAATCATCTGTTGTTTATTTTATTTTATTTTATTTTATTTTATTTTATTTTATTTTTTCGAAATGGAGTCTGGCTCTGTCGCGCAGGCTGGAGTGCAATGGCATGATCTCCGCTCGCTGTGATCTCTGCCTACCGGGTTTAAGCAATTCTCCTGCCTCAGCCTCCCAAGTAGCTGGGACTAAAGGTGCATGCCACCATGCCCAGCTAATTTTTGGTATTTTTAGCAGAGATGGGCTTTCACCATGCCAGCCAGGCTGGTCTCGAACTCCTGACCTCGTGATTCCCCGCCTCGGCCTCCCAAAGTGCTCGGATTACAGGCGTGAGCCACCGCACCCGGCCTGTTTTCATTCTTTATCTTCTAAGGATGACTCCCAAAACCCTATAGTTTAGATTTCCCCTTTGTGAAAAAATATATGAACTTACTCATATTTTATGTAGGCTTTTGTTTCTGGCTTTTTAGATTATTAGTATGTTTGTGCTATTAATCCACATTGTCAGGTGTAAAAACAGTCATTTATTGTCATATAGTATTTCATTGTATGAACATATCACAACTTATTTTTCCATTCTCCTATTGTGGTACATTTGTATTGTTTCCTATTTGAGGCTAATGTGTTCAAACTATGAACATTTTGAACACATATATTAATGCATATGTGAAGGTACATCTGTTGGTTATATACCTAGGAGTGGAATTGTTATAGATTATGAGTATCTTTGATTTTAATAAATAATGCTGAATAGTTGTAGCATATCTTTGCCAATAAATGGTCTTGTCAAGCTTTTGAATTTTAAGCATGTGGCTTCTTATTTGGGTTTTAATTTATATTTTTTTCTTACTAACTTTAAAAACTTTTTATATGTTTATTGCCTATTCAGAATGTATCCTTCATAATGTCCTGACTTTTTCTTAACTAGGTTATCTTTGTCTTTATTACTGACTGATAGTAGGTCTTTATCTCTTTTACTGCTTTTTTTTATGGCTTGCTGTTCACATTCTTAAAGTATTTATAACATTCTCAATTTTTATATAATCTGACATTTTAATCTTTTCATTTGGGTTAGAAATTTTTGTGTACTTTGGGAAAATATTATTCATTATCCCAGTGTTATGAAGGCTTTAAAAATAATAGCTCATAAACCATTTATTTTCCTTTCACATTTATGCATACCACAAGGAAATAATTTTTGTGTTTTACATGAGTTCAAGGTTTTTTTCATCTTCAGAATCCAGTTGACTGAAACAGAACCAGGTAATTACTGATACTAGCTGTGTCTTCTCTTTTTGTTCTGTTTTTTCTCTCCAAGAATTTATTTTTAGAAGAGATGTATGAAGTTCAAGCATTCTATGTTCCTTTCATTATATGGAAAGAAGGCAAAAGTGGGCCGGGCGCGGTGGCTCAAGTCTGTAATCCCAGCACTTTGGGAGGCCGAGGCGGGCGGATCACAAGGTCAGGAGATCCAGACCGTCCTGGCTAACACGGTGAAACCCCGTCTCTACTAAAAATACAAAAAATTAGCCAGGCCTGGTGGTGGGCGCCTGTAGTCCCAGCTACTCGGGAGACTGAGGCAGGAGAATGGCGTGAACCCGGGAGTTGGAGCTTGCAGTGAGCTGAGATCGCGCCACTGCACTCCAGCCTGGGCGACAGCGAGACTCCGTCTCAAAAAAAAAAAAAAAAAGAAGGCAAAAGTGATATAAATAAATTTTAAAATAATAATTAATTTTTATCTTTTCTAAAGTGCAAATTTTGGCTTTTTAAATCATCTGCAATTCATAATTTTTATTCCATTAATTTCTTTGGTATGTTTAATATTTGCTTCTTTCTCCATTTCTGTGTGTTTCTATCGTTTAATTCTTAATTTTTCAAAATAGATGCTTAGATTATTGATTTTCAGCCTTTTAAAATAGCTGTACTCAAAACTATACATTAACTTCTAGCCATGGCCTTTGCTGAATCCAAAAAGTTTTAATATGCAATAATGTGACTATTCAATTCAAAATATTTGATTATATTATTATTTATTATTGTATTCATTAGTTATTTTTAAATGTGGTTTTTCACTTTCAAAAATGTATGGATTTTAGTTATATTTTTGTTATTTATTTGGATTAAGTGCATTAAAGATAGAAAAGATTATGATTTCTACACTTTGAAATGTTTGAGAATATTGTTTTTTTTTTCAGATACAAACATTTTTATTTGCTTTCAATTCTTTTTTTTTTTTTGGTTACATTTCGCTAATAATGCCCTCATAGCTCTGATTATATTTATTTATTTATTCTTTTATTATTATTATACTTTAAGTTCTATGGTACATGTGCACTACGTGCAGGTTTGTTACATATGTATACATGTGCCATGTTAGTGTGCTGCACCCGTTAACGCCTCATTTACATTAGGTATATCGAAATGTTTGAGAATATTTTTAAGGCTCAGTATATGCTTAACTTAGGTAAAATATCCATTTGTGTTTCAGAAGACTGTAAATTCTGCAGTTCTCAGGTGTAATGTTCTATAAATGTCTATTAGATCAATTGTGTTAATTAAAATTATTCACTATGATTGTGTAGTTGCCTTTTTTTGCAATGTGTTATTGTTAATACTGCATTATGTATTTGAAGCTGTGTTATTAGGTACATACAAACTACAATTGTTATATCTTCTTTGTGAGTTCAAAGTTTTATTATTTTAAAGTCTGTCCATATTTTTATTAGTTTATATAAAATCAATTTTGTCTAATATAGATTTACCACCATTTGGAGGATAATATTTGCATATTTTTTATCACCCTTCTATTTTCAAATATTTTGCTTCCTTGCTTTTATATGTCTTTAATAAATAAGAGTTGGATTTTTTCTTTTTAATCAAGTTTGACAGCCATAATATTTTAATTAGAGCATAAGTCCATTTATCTTAATTGTATAGTTGTGTTTGATTTTACTATCTTATTATCTACCTTCTATTTGCTTTAGCTGTTGTATGCATTCTTTCTCTCTTTTCTTGCCTTCTTTTAGACTTCATAAAAAGTATATTCAATTTTTGTCCTTCATTTTCTTGCTTCTTTTCTTGCTAGATACCCTAAAGATTCAACATGAATACTATACTTATGAATATCAATTACTGAAGGTCATTTTCACCTTCTTTCTATACAATGAAAGGAACACAGAAAGCTTGAAATTCATTTATCACCCAAAATCATATGCTATTTTTAGCTTATTTTAATTTTCTATATTTCAAGTCCATAAAACATTATTAACAGTATTTTATGCCATCAACATATGCTTAGATTTAACTAGTTCATTGTTCTTCCTTCCAAAATAGCCACAATCTAAGAATAATTTTCCTTCTGCCTGAAAAATACATTTCTGCTCATGAATGTCTGAAGGGTAACCTTTCTGCTCATGACAGTTTCTCTCCAGTTTAAATTTGTCTGAAATAAAATACATTTATTCTTGAAACAGATTGAGATACTATCTTAGCAGTTGTTTCCTTTCACCATATGGAAGCAATCATTCTGTTGTTTCCTATATTCCATTGTTTCTGTTGAGAATTCAATTGTAACTCTGGTCAATTTTATTCACCTTATTTAAATAAACTTGTATGGTTTGATGATGGCCTTTTCTGCAATTCACTATCATACATCTCAATGGAGATTAATCTTTATTATTTTTCTTATTGAATGGAATTAATTGGGCATTTTGAACTTGTAGACTGATTATATTACTCAGTTTGGGAAAATTATGAGATAATATCTCTTTAAATATAGTCTTTGTTCCATTTTTCTGCCTTTTTATTCCAGAATTCTAACACAATGTAATTTACCATGTCATTGCCTATCCTATGCATCTCTTAACTGTTGGTCTATATTGTCTATTCTTCGGTACCCATTTGCTTCAGTCTAGAAATTTACTTTTCACCTACTTTTTAGTTCACTCGCTCACTCTCTCTTTACCTATTTCTAATTTTCTGTTAAACCCATTCAATGGATGTCAATTATTTTACTTTTTAGGGTAAGAACTTTCATTAATTTTGTCAAATATAATTGATAAATTTATACTTACTAATTTTTTGTTAAATTTTTCAGTCTTCTACCTTTTTGAAAATATTAATAGCAAAAACCACAATTACTTTTGCACCAACTTAATAATAAGCACATTTTTTATAGCCAGTGTATAATAATTCCAATATCTGGAGGCCTATGGGTGTTGTCTATTGACTGTTGTTTCTGCTGTTTCTCATTCACGCTGTCTTGCTCCAAGTGTGCCTGGCTATCTTGGATGCTAAACATTTATTTTAATATGTTTTTGTAAAAATAATTTGAGATTGAATTATGTGAATTTCCTACAAAGAAGGCTATTGTTTGCTTCTGTCAGATAACTAGGAGTTCTAACAATTCAGAATCTACTTAAACAAAAAACTCAGTAAACGTGATTTTGGCAGAGGCAACTCAGATAACGAGAAGCTTTCTGCAGACCATAAGAAGGCTGATTTGTTCAGCTTTACCCATGCTTCTATAATGTCCTTTGGAGTTCCAGACAAGAATAACAGATGAGATGTTTTGCAAACCCAATATGAGGGTTTCAAAAGCATCTATCTTTTGGATATTGGACTCATAATTTTCCCCAATATCTCAGCAAAAATGTATGCCCTAATTATCTAATCCACAAATTTGAAAGGCCACATGGCTTTCTGAACACTCACAACTGAATAAAAATGAGGATTACTGGCAAGTAGAAGATGTGGTCATTGTCTAGTATTCAAGGAAAAGGCAGTTCACCAGGTATGTGCTGAGTCCACGCATATCATTCAGAAATTTCTCGGACAGGTACATATGCAGCATCAAAAATCTGTGTTTCTTATTTGTGATAGTCATGAAAAGATCAATCCAATGTTCCAACTATGTGGCCTCTAGTGGCAGATTAGATCTGATAGGTTGCATCATCAAAAGATGTTGCGAATATAAGACAATCCAAGACAGTTCATTAGGATAAGTCAAAAATGCAAACAAAAATAATAAAAAGTATGAAGAGCTAAGTCAAAAGGCCATAGGCAGAATTGAAGTTAGTGTTGCAGGAAGTCAGGGACCCCGAATAGAGGGACCGGCTGGAGCCGCAGCAGAGGAACATAAATTGTGAAGATTTCCTGGACATTTATCAGTTCCCAAATAATACTTTTATAACTTCTTATGCCTGTCTTTACTTTAATCCCTTAATCCTGTTATCTTCATAAGCTGAGGATATATGTCACCTCAGGACCACTGTGATAATTGTGTTAACCGTACACATTGATTGTAAAACATATGCGTTTGAACAATATGAAATCAGCGCACCTTGAAAAAGAACAGAATAACAGCGGCTTTTAGGGAACAAGGGAAGACAACCATAAGGTCTGACTGCCTGTGGGGTCGGGCAAAAAGAGCCATATTTTTCTTCTTGCAGGGAGCGTATAAACGGACGTGCAAGCAGGAAAGATATCGCTAAATTCTTTTCCTAACAAGGAATATTAATATTAATACCCTGGGAAAGGAATGCATTCCTGGGAGGAGATCTATAAACGGCCGCTCTGGGAATGTCTGTCTTATGTGGTTGAGATAAAGACTGAGATATGCCCTGGTCTCCTGCAGTACCCTCAGGCTTCCTAGGGTGGGGAAAAGCTCCGCCCTGGTAACTTGTGGTTGGACCGGTTCTCTGCTCTTGAACCCTGTTTTTTGTTGTTTAAGGTGTTTATCAAGACAACACATGCACTGCTGAACATAGAACCTTATCAGTATTTCTGCTTTTTGCCCTTTGAAGCATGTGATCTTTGTACCTACTCCCTGTTCTTACACCCCCTTCCCTTTTTAAAACCCTTAATAAAAACTTGCTGGTCTGAGACTCAAGCGGGCATTGTGGTCCTACTGTGATATGTGATGTCACCCCTGGTGGACCAGCTATAAAATTCCTCTCTTTATACTGTCTCTCTTTATTTCTCAGCTGGCCGACACTTATGGAAAATAGAAAGAACCTACATTGAAATATTGGGGGTGGGTTCCCCCAATAAGTTAGAGTTTCAGAAGAAATTCAGACAAGGGACTACACATTAATTGGCCAATAGATGTGTTTTATGTGGATGTGCCAAGCTGATATAAAGAGTTAGAGATAATAAGACATGAGAGGTTTGGATAACACTAAACTATGACTTCTTTGGTTTTGACTGCTTATAGAAGTAGGTGAACCTAGATTCCAAATAAGGAGCAGAATTGTTACCACTGGAGTCTCAATCTATTGACATGTAGTCATGGGGGTTGAAAAATTGCATCTATGGCATTTACGTATCTCACACACAGACACATAAACCTAAGTATGGTAGTATAGATCACCACAAGATAAATTCAGAGGAGCAATCTTAGTGTCACTGCCCTTGTCTCTATCTTAGCACCATACCCTCTCCTGATTCGGTTTATAAGAATAATATACTGGTTAAGTGCATCATCTGGAATCAAAACATATGATTTCAAATTCTGACTCTGCCATTTACTGACCTTACAACCTTTATTCTAGTTTCCTCAACTGTAAAGGGAATGATAGTTGTTATCTATCTAATGGAAATTTAGTAGAATTCACTAATTAATTCATACAAGCACTCAAAACACTGCCTAATGTATAGGAAGTGCTCAGTAAATATTAGTATCAACAAATTCAAATCAGGAAAGGCACGAGGACAGTCTGTTTCTTAAAAGTGTCTGTTCAATTGTACTCTGGCCAAAAATCCAATACCCTGTTAGAGATTTTCAGCTAAGATAATTAAAAACAATAGAAAAATTATTTCCTTACATTTAAGGAAGACTATTCTTTATTTGTGGCTGAAATGCTGTGTTCAGTTCTAGTTGATATATATCATAGCAAGAAAATAAGCGGGGAGAATGGTAACCTAAATACATCAGGAACATTAAACATGGGGGAAAATGTGATCAAATCAATAAAATTGTCAACAGCATGAACAGAATGAACTCTTAGTTATCTATTTCAGTGTTTTAGGATGACATGACACATCTTGAAACCCGAAGGAGGCAAACTGAAGTCAAAGAGTGCCATTTGACAATGCAGGAAATCACTAACCCTAAGAAATATTGCTTGGGAAATATTATCATTCTATAATTACAGATTTAAAATCATTTTATCCATGATGTTTTTTCTTCTTATGCCCTCCTCTTGCCCAAGGTCTACATTTTCCTTTTCATTTTCAAATAATTAGGTAATAAATCCTGATTTGTTACCATTGGAGTCAGAATGGATGACATCCACAAACTTTGCATCAGTGTAATCTAATCTGCTATATGGTGGTTTTCTGGAGAACCTTGGCCCAGCAGGGTCAAGACCTGGAAAGCAAGAAAGAAATAATCAGTCTCATCAAGTCCACAGAGCTCCTTACATTGCATACTTCCATTATTACTGCATTATAAACATAAAAAGCATTTATACTTTTAGTTTAAACCTATCCAAGAACATATCTAAAAACAAACGGAAGTGAATGAATAGCAGGTAACTTCAGTATTTGAATAATACTACTAACCTTCAGAGCTTTTCAGGTTAAGCCGCAACAAAATATTGCAGGAATTTTTGGAGTGTTTTTATGTGAGACTGAATTAGGAGTAATAAAGTAGTTTATGTTTAATAATAACTACAACTATTTCTCCTGAAGGAAAAAAATAATGAATACCATCTGGTCCTCTCTTGAACTCTGTACCTTACTAGCTCACTTTGGATTTATCTGTAGATAGACCTGAAAAGCTTTTTTAGGTGCCAAATATAATTTGGGCTATGGGATAAATCATGTTATCTTATCCATTTCTCGTAAGACTTTCTCACACACTCTTAAGAAAAGAAAAAATATATTTTAAATTCCATGGAGTGTGAATATTATTTCTGGGTTATCTTAATTTCTAAATAAAAATTCTAGGCTCATGACTTTCTGGGAATTGTCAAAAAGAGGAGAGAGAAGATAAAATTCAGTTTTTTGAGAACATCTATACAATGAAGAAATAATCATCTTAAAAAGATATTTGAAAGTAAAATATAGCACCAATAACAGACAAACAGAGAGCCAAATCATGAGTGAACTCCCATTCACAATTGCTTCAAAAAGAATAAAATACCTAGGAATCCAACTTACAAGGGATGTGAAGGACCTCTTCAAGGAGAACTACAAACCACTGCTCAATGAAATAAAAGAGGATACAAACAAATGGCATTCACAATTGCTTCAAAGAGAATAAAATACCTAGGAATCCAACTTACAAGGGATGTGAAGGACCTCTTCAAGGAGAACTACAAACCACTGCTCAATGAAATAAAAGAGGATACAAACAAATGGAAGAACATTCCATGCTCATGGGTAGGAAGAATCAATATATCGTGAAAAGGTAATTTATAGATTCAATGCCATCCCCATCAAGCTACCAATGACTTTCTTCACAGAATTGGAAAAAACTACTTTAAAGTTCTTATGGAACCAAAAAAGAGCCCGCATCACCAAGTCAATCCTAAGCCAAAAGAACAAAGCTGGAGGCATCATGCTACCTGACTTCAAACTATGCTACAAGGCTACAGTAACCAAAACAGCATGGTACTGGTACCAAAACAGAGAAATAGACCAATGGAACAGAACAGAGCCCTCAGAAATAATGCTGCATATCTACAACTATCTGATCTTTGACAAACCTGAGAAAAACAAGCAATGGGGAAAGGATTCCCTATTTAATAAATGATGCTGGGAAAACTGGCTAGCCATATGTAGAAAGCTGAAACTGGATCCCTTCCTTACACCTTATACAAAAATTAATTCAAGATGGATTAAAGACTTACATGTTAGTCCTAAAGCGATAAAAACCCTAGAAGAAAACTTAGGCAATACCATTCAGGACATAGGCATGGGCAAGGACTTCATGTCTAAATCACCAAAAGCAATGGCAACAAAAGCCAAAATTGAGAAATGGGATCTAATTAAACTAAAGAGCTTCTGCACAGAAAAAGAAACTACCATCAGAGTGAACAGGCAACCTACAGAATGGGAGAAAATTTTTGCAATCTACTCATCTGACAAAGGGCTAATATCCAAAATCTACAATGAACTCAAACAAATTTACAAGAAAAAAACAAACAACCCCATCAAAAGGTGGGCAAAGGATATGAACAGACACTTCTCAAAAGAAGACACCTATGCAGCCAAAAAACACATGAAAAAATGCTCATCATCACTGGCCATCAGAGAAATGCAAATCAAAACCACAATGAGATACCATCTCACACCAGTTAGAATGGCGATCATTAAAAAGTCAGGAAACAACAGGTGCTGGAGAGGATGTGGAGAAATAGGAACACTTTTACACTGTTGGTGGGACTGTAAACTAGTTCAACCACTGTGGAAGTCAGTGTGGCGATTCCTCAGGGATCTAGAACTAGAAATACCATTTGACCCAGCAATCCCATTACTGGGTATATACCCAAAGGATTATAAATCATGCTGCTATAAAGACACATGCACATGTATGTTTATAGCGGCACTATTCACAATAGCAAAGACTTGGAACCAACCTAAATGTCCAACAACGATAGACCGGATTAAGAAAATGTGGCACATACACAGCATGGAATACTATGCAGCCATAAAAAAGGATGAGTTCATGTCCTTTGTAGGGACATGAATGAAACTGGAAACCATCATTCTCAGCAAACTATCGCAAGGACAAAAAAACAAACACCGCATGGTCTCACTCATAGGTGGGAATTGAACAGTGAGAAGACACGGACACAGGAAGGGGAACATCACACACTGGGGACTGTTGTGGGGTGGGGGGAAGGGGGGAGGGATAGCATTAGGAGATATACCTAATGCTAAATGATGAGTTAATGGGTGCAGCACACCAACATGGCACATGTATACATATGTAACAAACCTGCACGTTGTGCACATGTACCCTAAAACTTAAAGTATAATAATAATAAAATTTAAAAAAATTTTAAATAAAACTGAAAAATTCCTAGAAAAAAAGTAAAATATAATGTTTTTCATTTCAAAAACCTCTATTATCCCCATTTTATTTAACCCACTTGACTGAATGAGACAGAATCATCTATCTTCCTATAAATCATTCTGATATAGAACCTCCATGTTTGGTGGCCTTTTAGTACCTGATGATTGCCTGGTATTTGGGCCATTCAAACTAGACTAATATGTGTAAACACAATTTAAAGTACAAATTGAGCAAGTGTGGTTTTGGAAAGAGAATGGGCTTTAAGCACTAGGGAACTTTGTATAAGTAAATCCTGGCTAAACTGCTATTTCTTGACCCTCCTACATTCATTCAGTTAATTTGTTTTCACACATATTTGATAACATTAAAACTAATCAGAGTAAGTAAGGGTATGCATAAGGTTTGTAAAGATAACTATCTATATGTTATTCACCTCTTTCCCCCTTTTTTGAAACTTAACTAAGGACACTATTTTCTTTTATCAACACTTAAAGTTATTATAAGTCTTCTATGGCCATAGATATGAATAATTGCTTTTTTTTTTCAAAACAAAAAGGTAAATTGGTTGAAAGGAATATTATCCTCCTATTCCTAAAGTCACTACCACTCACAGAGGAAAGAATGAAAATCCATATCGGCCTTATTAGATGACTGAGCTTCCTGGATGCAGTAACTTTGTTATAGAAATATGAAGGGGGACCCAGAGTCCCTCAAATTGGATACAACTCCTGATTCTTTTGTAGCATTCAAGTAAAAATTTTTAGAGAGTTGAAATGCATCAAAGTTTGTGATAACTAAGTAAATAGTTATATTCTTAGCTAATACATAAAGTATTTTTCTTTAATGAGTCATATTTACTTCTGTATTCTTACGATAGTATGTCCTTAAAATTTAGCTGGGACTGCAGGAATAGATGTTTTTCTCCCATTTCCATTTGGGTAACTTAAGCTCTGTTGAGAACTTAACAAAACTTTAGAGTCTAACTAAAACAAAGCCAATATTTAAATATAACATAGAAAAAATAAATGTTTGTACATAATTTCTATTGAGTAATTATTGTACCCACTAAATTTTAAGCAAAGTGGCTGGCCACAGTGGCTCATGCCTGTAATCCAAGTACTTTGGAAGGCCGAGGCAGGCAGATTACTTGAGGTCAGGAGTTAGAGACCAGTCTGGCCAACATGGTGAAACCCTGTCTCTACTTTAAAAAAACAAAAATTAGCCGGTGTGGTAGTGGGCACCTGTAATCCCAGCTACTCAGGAGGCTGAGGCAGGAGAATCACTTAAGCCCACGAAGCAGAGGTTGCAGTGAGCCGAGATCGCACCACTGCACTGCAGCCTGGGCAACAGAGCGAGACTCTGTCTCAAAAAAAAAAAAAAAAAAAAAATTAGCAAAGTAACTTCTGATACTTAAAAGTATGCTAAAGCAATAATTTTATAAAAATAATTTTACCTGTTATTCTTCCAAGTTGACCATGAAATATCTTTCCAACAAATCCACTGATATGAGCCCCTAAGCTAACACCTATGAAATGAAAATTGTCAAGAGATGCACCATGCTTCTGCAATTAAAGAGAAAGGCAATATTACAGTATTCATTTCAAGTAATAACAAATCATGCCCCCCTCATATATCAACATTTCAAAATTCATTATTTTTCTGGCTTGATTCATTTTGGGGATATCAGGAAAGAGACTTTATAATTTCAAAATGACTATATATTTGTTCAACTTTTGCCACAAAATATTTGATTTTTCTTTATTCATTTTTAATATCAATTTATTTTAAAATTGTATCATCTCATGCAGAACAATATGCAAGATGCAATTAATTAGCAGAGTGTTTTATAATAATCAACATTACTAGGTGCTTACTTTCTGCTAGCTACCTCGATATGGGCCTTACAAAGTTCATATTTAATACTTCCAATTTCGTTATGAGTTATTCATTTTTATCCTAATGCCTAAAACTGTCAGTAGCACCTATTAAATGCTAAATAAATAATATTGGATCAATTCCAATTTTATTAAGGAAACTGTCAGAAGTAACGACTTTCCCAAAGCCACATAGATTCATAAGAGGAAAAGATGGATTCCAAGCTGCTGTGGTCTGAATGTTTGTGTCTCCCTAAAATTCATATGTTGGAATTCTAATCCCCAAGGTGATGATATTTGGAGGTGAGGCCTTCTTGTGGGTTGGGAGAATTATGTCATGAGTGTGGAACCCTCATGAAAGGGATTACTGCCCAGATAGTAGAGACCTGAGGGATCTCCTTCTACTCTTCCACCATGTGAGGACACAGTGAAAAGGCATAATCTATGAACCAGGAATTGGGCCCTCACCAGACACTGAATCTGCTGATGCCTTCTCCTTGGACTTCTCAGACCCTGAAACTATGAGAAATAAATGTTTGTTGTTGATAAGCTACCTAGCCTATGGTATTTTGTTACAGCAGCCCAAATGGACTAAAACACAAACCTAGGTCTCACTCCAAAATTATGCTAATTTGCCTTCTTGTTTTATCTGATCAGGTTGTGTCAAAAACCTTAGGAAGATTCCCAAAAGTTCAATAATGAGTCTCACTTCAGAGATGATGAAATTAATTTTATGGATTTTAGGTGACTTCCTTCCCCTGATCACCAGCTCAGGAGTGATGCACCCAATCTTCCAAGGCCAACGTCTGAATACCTCTTAGTCTCAGCTCCAGGAAGGGAAATTAGAAGACTACATGAGAGTGCACTTCCACCACACTCTTGGGCAGCTATTGTGAGACTTCTGGACAGATCATGGTCCAGCCCACACAGTGATATGTCTGATGGCTTACAGAAAGATGTGGAGCGCTTGCCACTAATGAAAAACTACCCTCAGGCTTTCAAGGCACAAGGTTATGATTTTCTTCAGATTTCTCACAGCCATGCCCCAAAACATAAGGGAGTATCTCTCGAGACTCCAGTGCTGCCGGTCATTTAAATCTTCCTCTGTAATATGAAGCCTCTGTAAGCAAAGGCACTGTTAGAATTTCAGCTAATATTACAAATTTTCCTAAATATTTCTATTTAATATTCACATTCTCCACATTTTGAGGCACATATTTATTAGTTGAGAAAACACCAGTAACATCAGGAAAAATCAATGATGTAATTAATAGTCTGTTGGTGGGGATGGTTGAATCAATTACCTCCTCTGTCTCTCTACAGCAATGGTATTGTTTTGTCCAAATTTGGGGGTGTAAAAATAATAATGAAAGTTGATCTTACTCAGTGATTACTAAATGTCACCCACTGATTAAGCACATATATATTAATTCAATATTCATATAAATATGTATGTAACATTTTGTTATTCTATATGTATAAATAAGGAAATGCAGCACAGAGAGGCTATGTAATTGTTCAAAATTACACAGATGATAAAAGATGGACATACAGTTTGAACCCATCCAGTCTGACCCCTGGCCACTACATATAACGGCTTCTTGGAAGTGTTGTTATTTGTTCAATTTTTAGCAGAGTCTTGAAAGTTCAGCACAACACAACTCAAGTTTAAATTTCAAGCTCAATAATGCCCCCGAATCAGATATCACCCTTCTTTCTCTCAAGTACCCACAACTACCTACTTTCTTTTAGGATAGACATGGATCTCCCTAAGGGTTGACTTAATAAACAAAAATCATTCACAGTGCAGATAACATAGAACTGGACTGAATTTTATTTGATCCATTCAAATCCTGAGCAGACTTGAATGAATCTGACGTCCACCTCCAAAGCTGACAGAAGTATGCTACTTTTCAAAATGATTTTTTGCCTGTAATCCCAGCACTTTGGGAGGCCAAGGTGGGCAGATCACCTGAGGTCAGGAGTTCGAGACCAGCCTGGCCAACATGGTGAAACCTCGTCTCTACTAAAAATACAAAAATTAGCTGGGCATTGTGGTGGGCACCAGTAATCCCAGCTACTCGGGTGGCTGATGCAGGAGTATCACTTGACCCTGGGAGGTGCAGGCTGCAGTGAGCCAAGATCGTGCCACTGTACTCCAGCTTGGGCAACAGAGAGACCCTGTCTCAAAAAAAAAAAAAAAAAAAGATTTTTCTTTACTTTTACCAATTCACACTTGATTATATGCAAATATTTTAGCCGTATATTTTAAAAGATACCTGAAGAATGTAATAATTATAAAGTTTATTTCCCCCACCCACATAGGATAACTATTTTATTCTGAGGTTGGTATAGGTAGAGTTAAAAGAAATCTCAGAAGATTTTTAAATAAAACCTAATAATTACTAAATTTTAATATAATGTTTTAAAAATAACACAGGATATGTCTAGGTATAGAATTATTCATTTAGGCAGACAAAGAAAAGATGGCTGCATACATTGGTATATCAAACCAGTAATTGTTAATGCTTATGGGGAAAAGTATATAATTTATTATCACTTTGTGGTATTGAATGTAACACACTGCATATTGTATAGCACGTATAATATATTGTATAGCATGTATAATACATAAAATTCCCAGACTTACCAAAAGATTTTTAATGTGCACACTCAAACTCACAGCAACTTTTCTGGTGTTTTTAACTGCTCTATTATAAATAAAAGTTGTAGCACCCCGGCTCCAGTCTACTACAATTACATTCATATCTTCTTCATTCAGCAAAATCCTTACGAAGTTCTGAAGCCACAATGGGATGGAGCCTACTGGTCTGTATCCGTGAATAAGCCAGACTGTTTTCTTTTGTGTGTTGAAATTAACATTAAGTGAGTTATTTTGTTCAAACAGTGGCTCAGCACAGTTTAGGTTGTTCCTTGTATACATCATCAGAATGGTCTCTATTCTCGGAATAAATAAATCTCTGAAGGAATCCTTTACACTTAGCTGAGAGAATTCAAGGCATGGTCTTTTATTATCTGAAATAAGAAAATGTCAGTCAAGCTGAGTACTGGGATAGTATTTTATTCCTGTTGCTATTGCAAAGAACAGAATTAAATGTGGAGGGTAGGGAGGGTTTCATTTCATGAGCCCTTCAACATAATTTACTGAGCAACTGCAATGTTGAAGGTAATGTATTAATTATGTAAAAAGATTTTCTGAACCAAAAGTAATGGAAAATATAAATGTGATTGGTTAAAAAATTAAGAAGAGATTTTTATCTGTACAAAATATAATAGTAATGGGTGTGAGCGAAAATAAGATTGTTAATAAAGTGCAATGGGTACTAATCAAAGTTGATACATTGATTATAAACTTTAACAAAAGTTTTACAGAGTAGTCCTTGTACAATGAGCATTAGAATAAAATATATTTAACTTGTCTAGTCATCAATACAAAACAATAAAGTAATATTTTCCCCATAAAATTTAAAATGTTTCAAAAAATTAAATAATAAATATTAATATAACATGAATGTTGAGATCATAAGTTGATACAACATTCCTTTGAAATTTTGCATGTGTGTGTTTACTGTACACATAAACTTAACAAATCTTTTTCTTAATTTTCTTTCTAGGACTTACAAACCATTTGTAATAAGTGTAAAGACTTTAATCGCTGGGTTATGTATAATGGGACAAAAATGTAAAACATCTTAAATCTCATCCTTATAGTATTTTCATCCACGTGTGCATTCTATAACTATTAACTATCTATCTATATATTGCTCTATATACTTATCTATCTACCCTAGAAAGAACTAGGGCAGAAAATAAAATAACTAAACCAGATGAATAGCAATAGTCATTGCTAGACAATGAAATGATGACTGCCTTTTGTTTTCTTTTTCACAGATTTTTGTGATTCTATTTTTTTCATAATAAGCAAATAATCCCCATAGTGGGTTTTTTTCCAGGTGATAGTATATGTTCATACTGCTTCTAGCCCTTTAATTTGATAATAATATTCAGGAAATAATTTTTCAATCCATACCAAAAATTAACAAAACTATTAATGCACTTTATGCCAGTAGTTCCACTTTAAAGAATCTATCCCAGAAAAACATAGCAAAACAAGAGGTAACGTATTATTTTAATACTGAGATAATATGCATTTCTTAGAATAATTCTAGTTTTCAAGTATATACACAATATTGTCACAATTGATTAGATGAAGAGAAATAAGGAAGGCAATGAAGGAGAAGCAAGACTTGCATTCCATTCCTATGTTAACAGCTGAGAGATATTTGGAAAAATTATTTCATTTGTTGTAAATATCAGAGAATGAGGAAGAGAAATATATTGAAACACAATACAATATGAATGCATGCTACACCGTGCAAATTGTGTGGGAAATCTATACATCCACCTTCTCACCACCTGGAATTCTGACAAGAATTTAATACATATCAATACCAATCAATACATCCAAAGTGCTGGTCCACTCCAAGCTAAAGTCAATTTTACCTGGCCCTAGAATAAGTAATGAGGAATAAACCAGTAGGATCCTGGTGATAAATACAAGAGAAAGAAATCATCGCCTAATATAATCAACAAATATATCTATTATCTATTAAAAGATATAAAATATTTTTCATTAGAATGCAAGAAAAAATACATCTCAAAAACCGTAGCAGGAGTAAAAAATACAAAAATTAGCCAGACATGGTGGTGCATGCCTGTAATCCCAGCTACTCAGGAGGCTGAGGCAGGAGAATCGATTGAACCAGGGAGGCAGAGGTTGCAGTGAGCCGAGATCGTGCCACTGCCCTCCAGCCTGAGCAACAGAGCGAGATCAGTTTAAAAAAAAAAAAAAAATTAAGAAAACAACAATAGGATCAGATGAAAAACAGAGTAATGAAATATTCCAATTCAGAAAAAGTAAAAATATAACTGCAAAATTAAAATCTGCATTATAAATGCTATAACAAACATGGAAAGCTCTTCTTATAGTCAGAAATGAAGAAAGATATTAAAATTATTAAGGGAAACATAGATATAGGACAGGGTCTGCTTATTCGAATTAAAAATGATTGCTGTTCCCCTGAAGTGGGGGTGGTAATCACTTGAGGGTAAGAGAAAGTAGCAGCTACAACAACTAAGAAAATCATTGTATACAGGGATTTGCACATGGAAAAGGCTCACCATAATCTAGATAAAATCAGTTAATCAGACTCACCAAGAGACTTCCTAGAAACTGGTTTGGATTTCGATGAAAGAGAAAAATATCCTAAAAATATCAAGGCAGAAAATCCAAGTTACAAATTTCTATTTGTATGAAGGAATAAAGTTCTAATGACTTCATAATTATCTTTTTTAAAGTAAAACATGACATAGATAAAAACGTCATAAAGTGGAATGTTTTGTGGCCTAATAATTTTATACCTTTCCTAAAGTACGCCACTCATAAAAAGCGTAGTTCAGTCCCTGACATTGTCACTATTAAATAAATGTAGATTTATCAAAGACAAGATCCAGAGAAACTTTCAGTATACAAAGCTTGAAAGTGAGTATGGAATAAAATTAGATGCTGATTTTAAATTTATGAAATTGGGTAAAACATGAATGCAGTATCAAAAATCATTCTTGTACAGTATTTCCAAATTATACTAACAAGATGAGATGTAAGTTAAAAATATAGATGAAGTAAGCTTGTTGCAAAAATTCATCAACTGAGGGATTTGCAAGACTTTTTTTTGACTTTCATAAATACATAAGTAGGGGTTTTAAAAAGATATTAAAAACCTTAAATGTTAACTGCTGTGCTATGTAAAATAGTACACATAAATTTCTACACACTAAAAAACATTAAGTTACAGCAAACAGCGTATATATATACAAGAAGAAGAAGTGAAAATGGAAATATATAAAGTAGAAAGAATGAAACAAAATTATGAAATTACACTAGAGAAAAGAATATATATGATATGTGAGCAGTTCTGTACCCTGCCTATTAAAAAGCAAAAAATAAAAATAAACTTTTTTTAAAAAAGTAACAAGATATTTAAAGGAGGTACACAGGCAATTTTAAATAAATAGAGAACTAAGTATATTCTATACAAAATAAAAAGAAAATAGGTTGGTGTGTTATAGTGCAATAATGGCACCAATCCACCACTCCCTGAATCCATCTCATTTCTCTTGGAAATTTTAGTTACATCATAAGTGGGGTGACTTGTTCCACTCCTTGATATGGACACAAATGTAGGGCGTGCCCTAGAAAATAGAACCTTAGGAAACTTAATGCAAGCAGAGGCTTAAAATCAGCTTGTGCATGTGGGCTTGGACGTCCTAACCTCTGCTATCACCACAAAAGCATCCATAGTCTGGCCTGTTAGAAAAGGAAAGACAGGTGTAACAGTGCAAAGTCCTCCAGTGTGCTAGGTTCTAGTCACCCCAGCTGACTGACGGTCATTCAATAGCCAGACATGAATTGAACCAAGAAAAACAGTGTTACCTAACCAACTCCCATATGACTCCACAAGTGTAACAGCTGCTTAACACCAAATCCCACTGAGGGTTAAGAGTTTTATTTTATTTTTATTTTATTTTGGCATTACTGTGACATCATATAGTCGATTTCATCAGCAACATTAATATCAAGTAAAGAGAATAAAAACAAAAGTCATCAAATGGGCACGGTGGCTAACACCTGTAATCTCACCACTTTGGGAGGCCAAGCTGGGTGGGTCACCTGAGATCAGGAGTTCGAGATAAGCCTGGACAACATGGTGAAACCTCATTTCTACTAAAAATACAAAAAATAGCTGGGTGTGGTTGTGGGCGCCTGTAATCCCAGCTACTTGGGAGGCTGAGGCAGGAGAATCACTTGAACCTGGGAGGTGGAGGCTGCAGTGACCGAGATCACACCACTGCACTCCAGCCTGGGTAACAGAGCAAGACTCTGTCTCAAAACAAACAAAAAAACAAACAACAACAACAAAAACAGTTATCAAATGACACACAAAAAAGTTAAACTAATGTATTGTCAAACTCTTAAGGAACATTAAATTGATTCAATTCTGCTAGATTTAGGAATAGAAAGAAAAATAAAATTCTAGACAACAAAAACTTACAGGAATCCCTGATGAGATTATAAGTGGACTCTTCAGCAGAAACTTTGCAGGGCAGAAGGCAATGGAAAGATATATTTTAAATGTTGAAAGAAAAACTATCAACCTAGAATTCCATATCCAACAAAATTGTCCTTTAAAAATGAGGAAGAAATTAAAACATTCCAACATTCCCACACAAGCATAAGCTGGGAATTCCTTACCTCCAGACCCACTCTACATGAAATGTTAATGCAAGTCCTTCACATTTAAAAGAAAGTACACTAGACAAGTAACTAGAAGTCATACAAAAATACAAAAATATAAGTTTCTGTGGTAAAGAAAAATATATGACAAGTAAAAACAGTTTTGCTTTGTAACTTTACTTTTTATTTTCTACAGGACTTAAAAGACAAATGCATAAAAATAATTATGAATGCATGTTAATGGGTACACAATATATAATGATGTAATTTGTGTCATCGGTAAAATTAAGTAGGGGAGAGTGGAACTGTAAAGAAGTAGAGAATTTTGTTATGGTATTGGAGTTAAGTTAGTATCAATTTTAAAAAGATAATGATTTTTGGCTATTATTTGTAATCCTCAATGTAATCACAAAGAAAACATCTATAGAATATTTAAGAAAGAAAATGAGAAGATAACCAAAACACGCTGCTACAAAAAAAATCAATTAAACACAAAGAAAGGCAGTAGTGGAGGAAATGAGGGACAAAAAAGCTTTAAGACATACAGAAAACTAATAACAAAGTGGTAAAAATAAGTGCTTTGCTATCAATGATAATTTTAAATGTAGGTAGACTAAAAAACCCCCCAACTGAAAACATATTGGCAGAATGAATAAAAATCAGGACCAGACTATATGTTATCTACAACAGACTCAGTTTAGATTTAAAGACATATAGGTTGAAACTTAAAGAATGTAAAAAGATATTCAATGCAAAATGTAACTAAAAGTGAGAAGAAATGCTGCACTAACATCAAGCAAATTAACTAAGTTAAAATCTGTTACAAGAGACAAATATATTAAAATGCTGAAACAGTAAAAATTCTTAGAAGAAAACAAGGGGGAAACATTCATACCTTGGATTTGGCATTGATTTCCTCAATGTTACAAGAACAGAACCACAGGCGACAACAAAAAAAAAATGAGTAAATTGGACTTAATCAAAAGTAAAACTTTTATGCATCAAAGGACATTATCAACAAAGTAAAAAGGCAACCCACTGAATGTGAGAAAATATTTATTAATCATATATCTGATATGGATTAATTAATTAATATCAGAATATTATAATGAACTTCTATCACCCAACAACAAAAACACAAACAACCCAATTAAAACTGGGCAAAGACTTAAATTGACATATCAATGAAGATATCCAAAAGTTCCAAAAGCTTATGAAAAGAAGCTCAATATCACTATCACTAATAATTGGGGAAACAGAAATCAAAAGTATAATGACATGCCACTTCCTACCTATTATGATACTTGCTAAAAACACACACACACAAAAATGGAAAATAACAACTGTTGGTGAGGATGTACAGAAATTGGAACCATTGTGCATTGCTGATGGGTTATAAAATGGTGTAGCTGCTGTGGAAAGTGGTATGGTGGCTCCTCAAAAATTGAAAATAAACTTACCATATTATCCAGCAATTCCACTTCTGTATATACACCCAACAGAATTGAAAACAGTAACTGGAAAATATATTTGTATACCCATGTTTATAGAAGCATTATTTACAATAGCTAAAAGGTGGAAGCCACACAAGTATCCATCAACAGGTGAATGGATAAACAAAACCTGGTAGATATCTAGAATGGAATATTGTTCAGCTTTGAAAAGGTGAAATTGACACATACTACAATAAGAATAACTTTGCAGACATTATGTCAAGTGAAAATAAACTGGACATAAAAGGACAAATACCATATGATTCAATTTAAATGAGATACTGAGAGCAGTCAAATTTATAGAGACAGAAAGTAGGATTGTGGTTGCCCTGGGCTGAGGGAAAAGGGGAAATGAGGAGTTATATTTAATAGATACAGAGTTGATGGGTACAGAATTTGAGTTTTGAAAGATAAAAAATTCTGGCGATGGATGATGATCATGGTTGCATGACAGTGTGCATGCAGTTAATGCCACTAACCTATAAACTTAAAAATGGCTAAAATAATTTTTTCTGTGTGTTTGACACAATTGAAAGAAAACAAAACAAAACATTCAGAATCCAATTCCTGTCATTATAGATATCTCATCCCAGATTTGCCTTACTGCTGTAAACAACCAGAACAGTGGATAAAATATATGGGAAAAAAATTTAGACACTGGACAACAAAAAACACAGAATTGTGATTGCTGAAAGGGAAGCAATGTATTTGAACCCTATAAACTCATAGCTTTCTGCTTGGAGGCCATTTCCAGACTGCTGTGTAAAAAGGGCTCAATTAATCAGAGTATAGCAGTCTTGTCAAGTTGGGGAGAAACATCAGAGTCTGGGAAGTCTGAGACAACTAGAATTTGAAAGGCAAAGTGTCAGAGAGGAAGGAGTGAGGCAGAAGAAAAGCTCTGAAATCTGCCTAGGGGTCTCTTATATCTGGATGTTGCTGGATCCATACGTTGCTGGATATGATCCTTTGCATACATGGGATAGAACCACAAAGAGCTGAAAGCTGAACAATTTTCGAGGTCACATTAGACTAGGAGAGATTGAAGTTGCAACTAGGCAAAGTAGGAAGACCTTAATAAACAGCAGGATCCCTAGAATGGTCAGACTTTAGTTTAAATGGCACTAAACCAAGTCTAGAATAAAAGAGAACTTAGAGTCATCCTCCTCTCATTCTCCAAGCTCTGCTTGCTTTCATTCAGCCTCATTATCTGGCAAAGGACAGGTTATGCATATAAAATATTTAAGGAAAATGTTAACAATCTTGGCATAGGCAAAGGACTCTAAGATACGATACACAGTAAGGATGAAACAGAAAAAAGTGATAAATTGGACTTTTACATAATAATACATATCTTCTAAAAGGACACTGTTAAGAATATGAATATGCAGACTTGTGTATCTGAAAAATACTTGTATCTAGATTAACATGTATATGTATTATAATAAGAAAATTCAATGTTTCAATCGGCAAAAGAATTAAAGACATTTTACAAAAGATGGCATAATGTCTAAGAAGCTCAAGAAATAATACTCGACATCACTAGTCATCAAAACAATGTGAATTAAAACCAAAATAATATACCACTACATACCCAGGAGAATGGCTAACATTAAAAACTGACAAAACCAATGAGGATGTAAAGCAACTGAAACCCTTGTACATTGCTGGGGGAAATGACAAAATGATACAATTATTGTTAGTTTCTTAAAATGTTACATGCACTTATATGACCCCAAAAATTAACTTGTGGATGTTAATGCATGAGAAATAAAAACATGTCCTTACCACATTTACGAGTTCGTAGCGTTTTTTTTTTTACATGACACCAAATTGTAAAAAAAAAAAAAAAAAAAAAAAAAAAACAATCAAGAAGTATATGGGTAAATAAACTGTGGCACATCTGTGTAATTTAATACTACCCAGCAATAAAAAGAAATAAACTTTTTATGCATGCAAAAACTTTGATGAATCACAAAAGCATTATGCTGAGCAAAAGACTCCAGAAACAAAAAAGTACATATTTTAAATTTTCATGTATATGAAATTCTATAAAAGAAATATTTAATCTAGCATCATAAAGAAGGTCTGGGTTATATCGAACCAGAGGTGTGGAAGGGATTAATTGCAAAAAGCTAACTAACTTTTAAGGGTGCAGGAAATGTTTTATATCTTGATTTTATGGTTGTTATATAAGTGCACATAAGAAGTATGGTGCACCTATTTTTTCAAAACTCATTAGGCCTGGTGCAGTGGCTCACATCTGTAATCCCAGAACTCTGGGAGGCCAAGGCAGGAGAATAGCTGGAGGCTAGGAGTTCAAGACAAGCCTGAGCAAGGTAGCAAGATGATGTCTTTACAAAAAAAAAGTAAAAATCTAGGTCTGGTAGTGCACACCTGTGGTCCTACCTACTCAGGAGGCTGAGGTAGGAGGATTGCTTGAACCCAGAAGATCAAGGCTGCAGTGAGCCATGGTAGCACCACTGCACTCCAGCCTGGGCAACAGAAGGAGAACCTATCTCAACAACAACAACAACAACAAATAATCAAAGTACATTTAAATGTGTGTACATTTTATTGTATTTATAGTAAACATCAATAAAATTAGTTTTAAAAAACTTATAGTAAAGGTCCAATACTTTCTCAAATAATAGAAAAAATATAAAGTTCAACAAATAATTCTTAAAACCTGGAATAACCCTAATATCAAACATAAAGATAGGACAAATACACACACACACACACACACACATACACCAGATAAATGAGATATAAGTCATTCTAACCCATACAACAATCTAATGGCAAAATTCCCAAATCACAAAAATACAGAGCATAAGAACAAAAAATTAATTTATACTATTTTAAATATAAGTTAAAGTAGAAATATAATTTATTAAAATAACATAATGCTTTTTTATTTTATGCCAATTGGAATCATCATACTAATGATAAAACACTAGGGCATATTTCCATTAAAATTAAGAAAGTATAAAAAGTGTCTGCTATCATACTATGTATTTTTTTTAATATTCTAACTTAGCATTAAGATTTGAAAAGTAGGAAGCTAAAAATCATGATAAAATGTTGCAGGTGCTGACAGACAAAATAGCCAGTATAGAGGATAATGTAACTGACTGGCTACAGCTGAAAAAATGTCAATGGGCTAAATGCCCCAATTAAAAGACACAGAGTGGCAAACTGGATAAAGTGCCAAGACCCATTTGTATGCTGTCTTCAAAAGACCCATCTCACATGCAATGACAAACATGGGCTCAAAATAAAGGGATGGAGAAGAATCTACCAAGCAAACATAAAACAGAAAAAAGATAGGGGTTGCAATCCTAGTTTCTGACAAAACAGATTTTAAACCAACAAAGATAAAAAAAGACAAAACATTACATAATGGTAAAGGGTTCCATTCAACAAGAAAATCTAACCATCCTAAATATATATGTACCCAACACAGGAGCACCCAGATTCGTAAAGCATGCTCTTTCTCAGAGACCTTCAAAGAGACTTAGAATCCCACACAATAATAATGGGAGACTTCAACAACCCACTGACAATATGAGATACATTATTGAGACAGAAAATTAATAAAGATATTCAGGATCAGAACTCAGCACTGGGTCAAATGGACCTGATAGATATCTCCACATAAAACAATAGAATACACATTTTTTTCAAGGCCACATGGCAAATAGTCTAAAATCAGACACATAATTGAAAGTAAAACACTCCTCAGCAAAGCAAAAGAAATGAAATCATAACAAAAAGTCTCTCATACCACAGTGTAATCAAATTAGAAATTAAGACTAAGAAATTCACTCAAAATGATACAATTACATGAAATAGAATAGCCTACTCCTAAGTGAATACTGGGTAAAATTAAGGTTTCAAGAAATTACTTGAAACTAATGAGAACAAAGATGCAACATACCAGAATCTTTGGGACACAGCTAAGGCAGTGATAAGAGAGAAATTGATAGCACTAAATGACCACATCAAAAAGTTAGAAAGATCTCAAGTTAACAATCTGACATCACTACTAAAAGAACTAGGGAACCAAGAACAAACAAATTACAAACTAGCAGAGACAACAAATAACCAAAATCAGAGCTGAACTGAAGGAGACTGAGAAATGAAAAACTATTCAAGAGATCAATGAATCTAGGAGGTGGTTTTCTGCAAAAAAAAATATAATAAATAGACTGCTAGCTAGACTAATAAAGAAGAAAAGGAGGAGAGTCAAATAAACAGAATCAGTAACAAGGGTTATATTACTACTTAAACCACAGAAACACAACCACCAGAGAATATTATGGACACTTCTATGCATATCAACCAGAAAATCTAGAAGAAATTGATAAATTCCTGGACAAATACATCCTCCCAAGACAGACTCCAGGAAGAATTGGAATCCCTGAACATACCAGCGATGAGCTCTGAAATTTAGGAAGTAATAAATAGCCTACCAACCAAAAAAAAAAAAAAGCCTAAGAAAAGTCTGGGACCAGATGTATTCACAGCTGAATTCTACTAGATATAAAAGAAGAGCTGGTACCATTCCTACTGAAACTATTCCAGAAAAAATGAGGAGGAGGGACTCCTCCCTAAATCATTCTATGAAGCCATCATCATCCTGATACCAAAATCTGGCAGAGATTTAACAACACCACAAAAAACTTCAGGCCAATATCATTGATGAATATCAATGCAAAAATCCTCAACAAAATACTGGCAAACTGAATCCAGTAGCACATCAAAAAGCTTATCCACCATGATCAAGTAGGCTTTATCCCTGAGATGGAAAGTTGGTTCAACATACACAAATCAATAAATGTGATTCATCACATAAACAGAACTAAAGACAAAAACCACATGATTATCTCAATAGATGCAGAAAAGGCCTTCAGTAAAATTCAACATCGCTTCATGCTAAAAACTCTCAATAAACTATGTATTGAAGGAACATGCCTCAAGATAATAAGAGCCATATATGACAAACCCATGGCCAACATCATACTAAATGTGTAAAAGCTGAAAGCATTCCCCTTGAAAACCAGCCAAGACAAGGATACCCTCTCTCACCACTCCTATTCAACATAGTATTGGTCCTGACCAGGGCAATCAGGCAAGATTTGAAAGAAATAAAAGGCATCCAAATAGGGAGAGAGGAAGATGAACTACCACTGTTTGCAGACAACATGATCCTATCTCTAGAAAACCCTATAGTCTCTGCCCAAATGCCTCTTAAATTGATAAAGAAGAACTTCAGCAAAGTCTTAGGATACAAAATCAATGTGCAAAAATCACTATTATTCCTATACACCAACAAAGTCAAGCCTAGAGCCAAATCAGGAATTAACTCTCATTCACAATTGCCACAAAAAGAATAAAATACCTAGGAATACATCTAACTAACTAGGGTAGTGAAAGGTCTCTACTAGGAGAACAACAAAACACTGCCCAGATAAATCAGAGATGACACAAAAAAAAAATCGAAAAACATACCATGCTCATGGATAGAAAGAATCAGTATCATTAAAATGACCATACTGCCCAAAGCAATTTATAGATTCAATGTGATTCCTATTAAACTACCATTGAGATTATTCACAGAATGAGAAAAAAAAACTATTTTAAAATTCACGTGGAACCAAAAAAGGGCCCAAATAGCCAAGGCAATCCTAAGTACAAAGAACAAGTCTGGAGGCATCACACTACCTGACTTCAAACTATACTACAGGGCTACAGTAACCAAAACAGCATGATCCTAGTACAAAAGCAGACACATAAACCAGTGGAACAGAGTAGAGAACCCAGACATAATGCTGCACACCTACAACTAGCTGATCTTCAACAAACCTGCCAAAAACAATGGGAAAGGATTCCCTGTTGAATAAGTGGTGCTGGGATAACTGACTAGCCATATGAAGAAGATTGAAACTGGACTCCTTCCTTACATCTTATACAAAAATTAACTGAAGAGGGATTAAAAACATAAAATGTAAAACCCAACACTACAAAAACCCTGAAAGACAACTTAGGCAATACCATTCAGAACATAGACACAGGCTAAGATTTCACGACAAAGACACCAAACGCAATTGCAACTAAAACAAAAATTAACAAGTGGGATCTAATTAAACTAAAGAGCTTCTGCACAGCAAAAGTAACTATCAACAGACTAAACAACCTACAGAATGGGAGAAAATTTTTGCAAACTATGCATCCGACAAAGGTCTAATATCCAGAATCTATAAATCTATAAGGAACTTAAACAAATTTACAAGAATAAAAACTAACAACTCCATTAAATAGTGGGCAAATGACATGAGCACATCAAGAAGCTTATCCACCATGATCAAGTGGGCTTCACCCCTGGCATGCAAGGCTGGCTCAACATACACAAATCAATAAAAGTAATCCAGCATATAAACAGAACCAACGACAAAAACCATATGATTATCTCAATAGATGTAGAAAAGGCCTTTGACAAAATTCAACAACCCTTCATGCTAAAAACTCTCAATAAATTAGGTATTGATGGGACGTATTTCAAAATAATAAGAGCTATCTATGACAAGCCCACAGCCAATATCATAGTGAGTGGGCAAAAACTGGAAGCATTCCCTTCGAAAACTGGCACAAGACAGGGATGCCCTCTCTCACCAATCCTATTCAACATAGTGTTGGAAGTTCTGGCCAGGGCAATCAGGCTGGAGAAGGAAATAAAGGGTATTCAATTAGGAAAAGAGGAAGTCAAATTGTCCCTGTTTGCAGATGACGTGATTGTATATCTAGAAAACCCCATTGTCTCAGCCCAAAATCTCCTTAAGCTGATAGGCAACTTCAGCAAAGTCTCAGGATACAAAATCAATGTGCAAAAATCACAAGCATTCTTATACACCCATAACAGACAAACAGAGAGCCAAATCATGAATGAACTCCCATTCACAATTGCTTCAAAGAGAATAAAATACCTAGGAATCCAACTTACAAGGGATGTGAAGGACCTCTTCAAGGAGAACTACAAACCACTGCTCAATGAAATAAAAGAGGATACAAACAAATGGAAGAATATTCCATGCTCATGGGTAGGAAGAATAAATATCGTGAAAATTCAATGCCATCCCCATCAAGCTACCAATGACTTTCTTCAAAGAATTCGAAAAAACTACTTTAAAGTTCATATGGAACCAAAAAAGAGCCCACATTGCCAAGTCAATCCTAAGCCAAAAGAACAAAGCTGGAGGCATCATGCTACCTGACTTCAAACTATACTACAAGGCTACAGTAACCAAAACAGCATGGTACTGGTACCAAAACAGAGATATAGATCAATGGAACAGAACAGAGCCCTCAGAAATACTGCCGCATATCTACAACCATCTGATCTTTGACAAACCTGAGAAAAACAAGCAATGGGGAAAGGATTCCCTATTTAATAAATGGTGCTGGGAAAACTGGCTAGCCATATGTAGAAAGCTGAAACTGGATCCCTTCCTCACCCCTTATACAAAAATTAATTCAAGATGGATTAAAGACTTAAATGTTAGACCTAAAACTATAAAAACCCTAGAAGAAAACCTAGGCCATACCATTCAGGACATAGGCATGGGCAAGGACCTCATGTCTAAAACACCAAAAGCAATGGCAACAAAAGCCAAAATTGACAAATGGGATATAATTAAACTAAAGAGCTTCTGCACAGCAAAAAAAAAACTACCATCAGAGTGGACAGGCAACCTACAGAATGGGAGAAAATTTTTGCAATCTACCCATCTGACAAAGGGCTAATATCCAGAATCTACAATGAACTCAAACAAATTTACAAGAAAAAAACGAACAACCCCATCAAAAAGTGGGCGAAGGATATGAACAGACACTTCTCAAAAGAAGACATTTATGCAGCCAAAAGACACATGAAAAAATGCTCGTCATCACTGGCCATCAGAGAAATGCAAATCAAAACCACAATGAGATACTATCTCACACCAGCTAGAATGGTGATCATTAAAAAGTCAGGAAACAACAGGTGCTGGAGAGGATGTGGAGAAATAGGAACACTTTTACACTGTTGGTGGGACTGTAAACTAATTCAACCATTGTGGAAGTCAGTGTGGCGATTCCTCAGGGATCTAGAACTAGAAATACCATTTGACCCAGCAATCTCATTACTGGGTATATACCCAAAGGATTATAAATCATGCTGCTATAAAGACACATACACACGTATGTTTATTGCAGCACTATTCACAATAGCAAAGACTTGGAACCAACCCAAATGTCCATCAATGATAGACTGGATTAAGAAAATGTGGCACATATACACCATGGAATACTATGCAGCCATAAAAAAGGATGAGTTCATGTCCTTTGTAGGGACATGGATGAAGCTGGAAACCATCATTCACAGCAAACTATCGCAAGGACAAAAAACCAAACACCGCATGTTCTCACTCACAGGTGGGAATTGAACAATGAGAACACATGGACACAGGAAGGGGAACATCACACACTGGGGCCTGTTGTGGGGTGTGGGTAGTGGGGAGGGATAGCATTAGGAGATATACCTAATGCTAAATGATGAGTTAATGGGTGCAGCACACCAACATGGCACATGTATACATATGTAACTAACCTGCACGTTGTGCACATGTACCCTAAAACTTAAAATATAATAAAAAAAGAAAGAAAGAAAGAAAATGTGGTACATATACACCATGGAAGACTATGCAGCCTTAAAAATGAATGAGATTATAGCCTTCACAGGGACACGAATGGAGCTAAAGGCCATTATCCTTAGCAAATTAACACAGAAACAGAAAACCAAATGCCACATGTTCTCACTTCTAAGTGAGAGCTAAATGCTGAAATCACATGGACACATGGGGCAGAACAACACACACTGGGCCCTGTTTGTGGGGGTTATGGGGAGCAAGAGCATCAGGAAGAATAGCTAATGGATGCTAGGCTTAATATGTGTACTGGTATAAATAAATGTAGTGGTATTTAATTCAAAAATTTTCAGTTATATGATATAATCAATTCCTATTTTTTGAAGGATGAGTGGGTTTAAGCCGGTTTAAACTAGGTTCCTATGATTTGCAAATTAGTCTTTTTTTTAAAAAAGAGGTAGAAGGGTTTGGGAGGAGAGAGAGAAAAGAAGGAAAAGAAAACAGAAAGAAGAGGAAAAGAGAAAAGAGGAAAAAATGAAAAAAGAAATTTTTAAAAATACAGTACTGAAATACACCATGATTGAATATAAGCATTAATATCATGAAGTAAATTCTGCTCAAATTAATTTATATGTGCAGTGCAATTCTAAAATAATGTCTCAATACGATAACTAAGGAGAGGCAGAAAGTGTATAAGAAAAATAAATGACATTTTGAAGATAATAGGACCATGATTAAAATTATGTTCACATAATAAACCAATTAAAAAGAGGCCTGTGAAACAGAACCAAAAATAGATAGACAGTTTAATGAAATAGAATGGGGACACCCATAAATATACCATTTTAACTATAATAATTATGGCAATTAAAAGCAGTCAAAGGTGATGGATTTTTAAATAAACAATGCTAGGATAATTATTTGATTCTAGTTATATTAAAGTATTCCACGTAAAAGTAAAATTATATGAACTAGAAGAATGATACAGTTAATATATATATGATCTCAGATTGAAGAATAATTTTTCAGCATAAAAACAAAGGAAGAAACCAGGAAGCCAATAGATTTCATGGCACATACATTTAAAACATCTGTACATAAAGAAACACTATAAACTAGACAAAAGACAAAAAATGAACTACGGAAGTGTTTTCAATATAAGGTAGGAAAGGAACTAATATATATATACAAAACCATAAATGAGAAAAAAGAAAAAGAATACTATAGTTGAACACCAGGTGAGGGATATAAACAGATATTTTCTAAAAATATTCAAAGAGCTCATAAATGTATTAAACATATGCTTAGTCTCCTTAAAAAATCAATAAATTTTAATTAAAATAAAATTACCATATCATTTTTACCTTTATACTCATTGACTACTAACATCAATGTATATTGCAATATTTCAATACAGAATATTTAGGATTCAATTAAATACATGGAAATTAGAGGCTGGAAAAATAAATTATCGTGTATTTCTAAGATGGGGACTATGCAGCATTTAAGAAATTATGTTTCTGAAAACTAAGGATAACATCAGAAAGCACGTATTATGTAAAATGAAATACAATAAGATAATAAAAACCATACACATGAGCCATATGAATATATATTTCTGTATATATAGCCCATATTTATATAGTACTCATTTTATCCATGATATAGCATATATATAATACACTGTAAACACATGTATATATTTGTGCACATACCTTCCCCCACACATACACATCTTTATTGGGTAAGATATTAGCCAACACAAATGTAGTTTGCAGTGATGCTGATTAAATTGTGTTCTCAGTTCATCTGTATTTCTCTGTGTGATTTCTATTGTCTGTATTTTAATATTTTTAGTTTTCTATATCTAAAATATTCATTTCTTAGTTTAATGAGAAAAAATAGATTTAATAGACTTCAGTTAATTAAGAATAAAAATTGCCAAAATGAATGGTATCAGCAAAAACCGAATATATCTAAAACAGAAAGATTAGTATTAATTTTTGTACCTGTTTGAAAAATTAACAAATTGAGGATCTGAGAAATAGACTAAGTAACTCTATTGTGATTCAAAATTCACTAGCAGGTACATAATATAAGATTTTATTTCCAAAGATGTAGGAAGATAATGACTCTAGCAGTAATCTCAACAGAGAGGTAAGCTGAGAAATAATACTGAAAATCTTATTAGGTTTCAAATTATAGAAGCAGCAAAAATGTTAAAAATACCAAAGACACATGGGGAAGTTATAAATAATCATTGTAGGTTGTCCAGCATTCTCTCTGAAACATATTTCCATTACAGTTACAATGCCTTCGAAATTGAGAGCAAGGAGATTAAAACAGACAGTCCAGAGGCAGGCATAGTGCCCTGGACGTGAGCAGCTGAGACTCAAGTACCTCTAGCCTCTCTCAAACATCTCTTGTGACTCTGAGCAAGTTATTTTACCTCTCATCTCTGAGTCTCAGTTTCCTCATGTTTAAATGGAAGGAGTTGAAAGAAATGGTCTCCTGTTACTGTAACATTCTTTGATTTCAAATGCTTTTTCATGCTAGGCAAGCTGCTGAGATAAGTTCATCTTGCAATTTTCAGTGTTTTCATTATTGATTTTATGGTGTATAAAGATAACTTAGTTTGTAATCAAAATGAACAAAAAAACCACTAGCTTTGCTGACTCAAGAACAGAGAGCCTTAAAACTTAGCCATAAAAAGCTACAATCCTCACACATCTTAGAAAGATTTAACCCTTTTTTTCTGATAATCTAAACCCCCATTCTCATCCCAAAAATCCTACATGAAAACCTCCTTCATTCTCTTTCCTCACATCTGGAAAAAAAATGGATTTGTTAATAATGACAATATTAACCACATGATAATAGTTTATATTCAGCTATCACTTCATGGCAAGCCCAGTGTTGTTTTATATTTCCTCTTCTTTTCTTCATTTTATATATGAAGAAAGTGAAGTTAAAAGAGATTACATGATCTCAGGCACACAACTAGAAGCCACAGGACATTTCTGGGTGAGAACTGAAAAGCATGAGCACTATATTTTTGGCACAAGTTATTATGTAAACATTTGAGCAACATAAATAAGACCCTATCAGAAGTTCACTAGCTCTTTGTTTATTCATGTATAATAAGAAGGAAGACCCTTTTGGGCCAGCAGAATTCCAAGTACGAAACAATTGACCCACTTTATGCTACGAAGACAGTGGCTTCTATGGCCACAGAGCCAGTTAAGACACAACACTGTAGGTAAAATGTTAAAATCCCTGAATGCTAGTGGCAGAAAGCAAAATAAAAGGCAAATATAGCTTTAATTATGTAGTTGTGAAGCAATCAAAACACACATTTAGAAAGAATACAAAATTATAGCTAGATAGGAGAAATAAGTTCTAGTGTTCTACATCACCGTAGAATGACTATAGTTAACAATAATACATAGTTTCAAATAGCTAGGAGGATATTGAGTGCTCCCAACATAAAGAAATGGTAACTGTTTGAGATATCAATACACTAATTACTTTGATATGATCACTATGCATTATATCTATCAAAATATTACTATGTACTCTAGAAATAATAGGCACAACTATGTCAATTAATTTTTTAATGAAAAAACAAGATAGTCAGCAACTCATTTATGCAAATGTTAGGAAAGCTGCTGAAAATGAATCACACAAGCAAAATAAAGTAGGTGTCTAACAAGTCTTTATACCAGGAATTCCCAAGAATGATCTTAAAAATGGATGTAAAAAAAAATGACTGGGTACATCAGAATTTTCAGAATGTAATTTCCTGGGGCCAACCCCAGAGATTCTGATTTGGTAGATACATCTGCATTTTTTTAAGTGGGTAACCCAGAGAATTCTCATATGGTAGTTCATGAACCACACACGGAGAAGTCTTACATCTGGAAATTATCTAAAAGAATTAAAGAGAAAATGAACACGGAAAAAAACACAGTGGATTATTCTAACCTAATTTATATTGCTTTCTACGTGACCAAATCAACATTTATGTTACCTTCTTTGAGCTTCACAATAGAGTGAGATAGTATTACAGCTATTAACTGCATGTAGAGGGTTAAGTGACTTGGCACAAGATGACATGCCACCAGGACATGAATCTGGGTCTTTTAGTTCCAAATTTCATTTTCTTTCACATGATCCTTGTTTAAAGAGATTTTGGTACAATAAATTAAAATTCCTTGAGGGCATCTGATTTTAGTAAGTCAAGAAAAATTAATCGTGGATCATATCAGAAAAATACTGACACAATTTAGAGAAAAATAATGATTTTGTTGAGGCACTTAGCTCAGAATCCCATGGGTTCTGGAAAGATTACTGCCCTACAAACAGGCTTCTAAGGTTCTGTAACTTCCTATACCCTTATTACTCCAAGGTGGTCTGTGTACCCATAGGCATCACCTGAGAGCTTAGTAGAATTGCTAATCTTGGGCTTCACCTCCAGCCTATGGATAAGAATTCGCATTTTTATCACATACTACAAGTTCTGTGACTTTACAAAAATAACTTCATTTTATTCTGTTTTTCACTTTCCTCAACTGTGAAATGAGAAAGCTGAATTAATCTACCTTTAATATCTCTTCCAAAGCACACAGGAGTGGGAAACTATGTCCTGTGGTCAAGTCTGGTTGGCAAGCTAAGAATGTTTTTTACATGTTTAAATGGTTGGGAAAAAATCAAAATTATAATATTTGGTGACATGAAAGTTACAACAAATTCAAATGTGAGTTTCCATAAATAAAGTTGTATTCGTGCACATGCACATTTACTTGTTTATGCATTATCTACTGCTGTTTTCTTGCTTTGGTAACAAAGCTGAGTAGGTGCAAAAGAGACTGTTTGGCCCACAAAACCTAAAATATTTACTATCTGGTCGTTTACAAAAATATTTCCTGGCTGGCTCAGTGGCTCATGCCTGTAATCCCAGCACTTTGGGAGGCTGAGAAGGGCAGATCACTTGAGCCCAAGAGTTGGAGACCAGCCTGGGTAACATAGTGAAACGCTGTCTCTCCAAAAATTACAAAATTAGCCAGGCGTGGTGGTGTGTGCCTGCAGCCCCAGCTACCCTGCAGGCTGAAGCCAGAGGATTGCTTGAACCTAGGAGGTCGAGGCTGTAGTGAGCCATGAACTTCACACTATACTCCAGCCTGGGTGACAGAATGAGACCCTGTCCAAAGAAAAAAAGAATTTCTGACCCTTGCAATATAATAATAGCAACAACAAAAATTTCAATGTAAATGGTTACAATAAGTTGGCAACTGTACTAAGAATAAATATGCATATATGCATATAATTTGAATATATAGATACATAGATATACTGTATATTTGTATAAAGTTTTTTGATCTATCTCTCCTCTCCCATTTTATTCTACTTACAATTTTTAAAAACACCTGACTAAACTGCTTTTCGGAATGTCGTTTCTTTATTAAAGGCACATGTAATCAATGATTTTCATGTTGACAACCATGAAACATGCCCTCCTTGAAGTATATATCAGAATCTCTAGTGGAGAAGAAAGGAGCATGTGTAATAAATAAAACACACTTGTATGAAATAAACTACTGGAAATCAACAAAATTTTTTAATCAAGTAGAGATTCAAGGAAAATGAGAGAATGCATAGAGTCTACATGGGTTAAAAATGAATTTGAGGATCAGTAAAATTTGTAATTCACTTATTTTCTATTTACTACTGTTAATATCTAAAAGTTCTACTATTGTATTTGAATCATCATTACACAAGAATTAGCAGACAGAAACATACAAAGCAATTATGTTTGAATTTTTCCAACTGAAAATTGAGGCAACTGACTAAATAAATACTAATCAAAACAATAATATCAGAAAGTCTGTCAAATAAGTTTTTAATGTAAACTATGATATTAAAATGATTATAACTGTATTAAAAATGACACATAAGATTAGGGGCCTAGACTTCAAATTTCTCTGGCTTTCAACTGAAGGTGCCACTATTATACGTTACAATAACATAAAATCCCTATCAAGAAACTTAAGAGTAATAATATAAATTATAAACTGCATATCAGTATCATTTAGATTCTATATTCAAATATAAAATTCAAACATTTCCAGAATTTATGGTCATCTCAAATAGCCAATTGAAAACATAAGAAATAATGTTAATTTCTAGTTAATTTTAAAGTTATTCAAGTACGCATTAACAAATTTCAAATAAATTTAAAACATAAAGGAAATAATCTGCTCTCATAAAACCCCTACAGAAAACTATCATCTTGAATTTTAAATTTGCCACTGTTATTACCGTAAAGTAGAACTAATTGTTCTACTTATAAGTTGAACAAGTAATTCTACTTTCTCATAAAGTAGAAAATGATACTCTTAATTTTGATAAACTTTATTACTGTACACCAATAAACCAGAATAAAGTTCTACCTTATTACCATAAACCAGCTTTGTTTTTCGTCATACTGAATGAGAGCAAAAGTTGTAGTATATGGTTATTTTGTTTGTTTTGCAATCGATACTTTATCCAAGTAAGAATTTTCTTCAAAAGTAGAGCTAGTTAAACAAATAAAATTGAAACAAGATATTTAAGGCATAATTTTAAATACCAAATGAATTTCTCCATTACTGAATTTTTTTCTCTTGAGTATTTCTATTTATTCTCTAGTTACATCTTTTTTTAAAAAAAGGTTTTCTAGTTACTAATTATCTAGCAAGTAAATAAAATGCAAAATGTCAACTTATTAAACAAACATGCACACACACACGTACACACACAGAAGTTTTCTTAATAGTAATGTTTGTTATAATTAGTACCAATAATCTAACATATTTTTATCCCATTATATCATAACATTCTTTATCCCAGAATACAGACCACACTATTTTATATGCAATTTTTAAAGATAAATCAAATTATTAATTAATATCTTACCAGATCTCACCCAGCACATCAAACAAAGAAAAATGTATACTCTCATTTGGAATCTGAGAAAAGCAAAAACAGCACTCAATTCACCAAAAAGGAAATTCCGTAACTCATTGAGGTTTCTCTTTGGTAGGATCATCACAGGCTGGCAGGTTCTTCTGTAAAAGTTCACTGATTTTTGCTCCTCCCTCTTGGTTGAAAAGGTGAGGTAGTTTGTTTTCTCCCACTTTAGCTTGTGGTTGTGGGAAGGATTTTTAAGTCACAGGCTCTGTAATAAGTCACAAACAAACCTTCAGCTACACAAGTTGAATTTAAGGGAATGATAAATCTAATTACATCTTTCTGTATTCCTTTTAACCTCAGGATTTCAGAAGCGGTCAGGAAAAATATGCAAATGTGATGTTAGAAAATGCTAGAAATGGAAAGAGTCAGAAAAAGTTGTGGTTTATATTCACTTTGACTACAAACTAAGATATATTTATATACCATAAATCAATAATGAAAGCCATATCCATCAAGCTCTTTCAAGTATAAAAGATGAGCTTTTCATATTTATGTTATTTTACATCCCCAAAGCAGGGGCTATTTTAACATTCAAAATTTTGGCTCATCACTTGAGGCTAAAAGGTGAAAATTATAAAAAAAAAAAGTCTTTAATATGATGACCATTTTAAAATTAGCATATATTTTCTTTTTACATGTTTACTTAATTACCTTCTTTTCTTACCAGCAATGGACTTTAGTAAGCAAGAAAAATTGGGAGTTGTTCTAAGTACATAAATTGAAAGTTTAAAAATTAAATTCATTTTTTAAAAAATCAAGTTTCTCTAAAGTTCCAAAAATACAGTAAGAACAGAAGTGTTGTTTGTATGTTATAAATCTGCAGAAACTAATCTGAGGTCTGGGGAAGTATTTGAGAAAATTCACAAACAAAATGAAGTATTAGTTCAAAAAAATCACAAACATTTAACTGCTGAGGTAGTTCCATCATTATTTTGAACTGTCTGATCTCTGGGTGTTTTACATGAGATTTCCATTTTTTAAAAAATACCACCACTACAATTTGTTTGAAGACCAAAAATAATCTAGGTCCTTCCACAGCACTTAGCTGTAAGAACTGCACCTAACAAAGATATAAATAAGCCACATCATTTCAGAATATGGGAAGAAAGATAATGTGTCATACATCCTAGAACAAATTTTTCCTAACAAATTTTACTTAATAAATTAAAATACAAATCTTTCCTCCTTCACTTATAATTTCCTTTTTTCTTTGTGCTTTCAATGTGGCATTATAATATGACTCTTGCACATTTACTTTCATCTTTACGAGTTCATACTGAAAAATACTGGCATATCAGGCAGCATAATATAGTTTCAAAATTAAAAATCATGCTTCTTCATTATTGTGTATTTTGCCTACTGCCAATATGAGAAAGATGAGGTTATTAATGTTCATTGCATTAAATAGGAAAATATTGGGGGATGACAAAGTTACAAAATGCCAATAGTTTAGTAAGACAATCTATTTGAGCACTTGTTTAGTCCTCCTTGGATATAAAAAATGATTGTAAGTAGCTTACATACACACTTACAATGTAAACATTAACTCAAAGGGGATGTTCATGATGATGATGTGACGATGATGATGAAGATTTAAAATTTATTGAGCCCTATGTACCAGGCGTTCTTCAAGCACTTTACAAGTGAGTTAATTAGTGTTTATTGAGATGGAAAATCATTGTTTATCACAATATATTTTGTCACAACCTTTTATTAATTTGTCAATGTGTCAAAATGTTTAACAATCTTACCCTTTGACTCAGCAATTAAGCAACAAAGATACTTCCTACAGAAATCCAAGACACTTTCCTACAGACACATCCAAGGTCCTTTTATGTGGCAAATGGCCCACATGTGCACAAATATATGAGCAAAGACATTCATCTCACCATTCCAATAACAGTCAAAAAATGAAAGCAATATAAAATCTAACAATGAGAGATTAGTCTAATTAGGTATCTACTGTGGATTAAAACTAATGATACAGATCGATCAGTATTTATTGGTGTAAAAGGCCTTCATTACACCTTTTTCATTACGAAAAGTTTTAGAGGGCAGAGGGCAAGCTAAAAAACAGTATTATATAGCATGGTTTATTTTCCTAAAGTGTGATATATATAAATATATATATATATTTTCCTAAAGTGTGATATATATATATATATATATATATATATATTTCAAAGTCTGGAAGGTTTTCCTCCAAAATAGTTATCTCTGCATGATAACTTTGTCAGTAATTTTTACTTTATTTCCTTAAATTTTAACAATATTTATTTATAATAAACATCTAATACACGTAAAACAATTGAAAAACTGTATTTACTTGACAAAAATATGGTTCAGAAAAAATCAGAATAAAGACAAAATAAGTGTTTAAAAAAGTGAAGACAAAAATGAGTTCAATTTAAAAAAGCATCCAATAAAATCCCTTAATAGTAGTTGGCCAACTTCCTTTCCTTCCTTCCTTCCTTCCTTCCTTCCTTGTTTCAGTTGTTCATTCATTTATGCAACTTTTATTAAGTACCTATTGATTTCCAGGCACAGACTTTGTTGTTGGGGATACAAAGTAAAGACATTCATTTATTTAATCTTTATTCTTTCAATAGCTATTTATTATACACCTACAGGTGTGTCAAAGATTGTCTTAGGTACTGAAATATATTTACTCTATACTAGTTCCCGGTGAGAAGGACTTGACAGAAGTGTACCTAGGGAACTATGGAAGCACGCAAGTGGAGTGGCCAGCTAATTTGGAAGGCAGAGTTCAGAGAAGCATTGCAGGACATGTTGCCTGGGCTTAACTACAAAAGAGAGTAAGAGTTGGCTGCACAGGGCCGGGCACAGTGGCTCACGCCTATAATCCCAGTACTTTGAGAGGCCAAAGCGGGTAGATCACCTGAGGTCAGGAGTTTGAGACCATCCTGGCCAACATGGTGAAACCCTGTCTCTACTAAAAGTACAAAAATTAGCCGGGCATGGTGGCACACACCTGTAATTCCAGCTACTCGGAGGCTGAGGCAGGAGAATTGCTTGAATCTGGGAGGCGGAGGTTGCAGTGAGCCGAGATTGAGCCATTGCACTCCAGCCTGGGCGACAAGAACAAAACTCCATCTCAAAAAAAAAAAAAGTTGGCTGGGCAAAAGAAGATAAAGAAATGAGCTCTAATTATACATATATGGACATACAGAGGTATACATGTATATATACATATATTTTCACTTATTATATGTTCATTCAGCTAGGGACATCAGACATCCTGATATAAATGAAGAAAGGCTAGCTCTTTATAGAGTGTTACATGTATTTAACCCATTAAAACCTGATATATGACTAATGGTACAGTAAATACTGAAAGTGAAGTGAATTATTTTTAACCTACTGCTAGATTTATTACCATGCATGCATTCAATATGAGTTAAGAAACAACATGCTTACATTAGAAAAATGATACATTGAGATCATATTCTGAAAAAATTGCTAACTACAGAAGCTGACTTTCAGAGTTTATAATATTAACTAAGTATTCTAGAATTATAAGCACTATAAACTTATGTACGGCCAGAAGAGGATATTATAACGCCAAAATTATGCACATTTGTAGACAAAGAAGGATGCAAATTTCAATAGAACAATATAATATGAACATTAATTACAAGTGTAGTTAAAGGTTTGTAGCATACGCACTCATATACATGCAATGGTTTAAACTGAAACCTGAAGATACAGCTTGCATATAAGAAGTGTCTGAGGGGAATTCAAGGAGGAAATATGTTGCTTTGATGAGATTTATGAAGTAAATGAATACAAATAAATCAAGAGGTCTACACATAACAGAGACTTGCAAGTATCCATTCATTTGATCAACATATATTTATTTGCCTACAATATGAGTGTTTCCTTAACTCCTTCTTACTGTACCGCAACTCTACTGATGATAGAGGAAAGAAAAAGGAAAAAAAAAAATGGAGACAGGACTTATATCAGTTGAAGGTAACTACTGAAGTTACTAGCATTTATATTATATTTGTGAGGGTAGAAAGGCTGTCTCTCCCAAAGTATAAGCTTTAGGAGGTCAGACTTTTATATTTCCCTTTGTTTTCCAAGAATTAAGCATTCAGAAAATACCTATTAAATGAAGTAACTATATTTAGTCCAATCCATTCCTTAAGAAACAGAATCCGAATTCCAAAGAGAAATTACTTGTTCAAAGTAATAAAACTATGTAACGTCAGAGATCAATTAGAAATTAGGATTTCCTAAAATGTGTACCTTTTCATTAGAAAAGATGACTTTTTTTGGTCCATCAACCAGATAAAAGCATGCTTCCTCAATTCAAAATGAAATTTTATCACGATGCCAAACTAAAGGTCAAATAATGTTCTGATCACCTATATGATATTCATGGGATGATCTCAAGGTCCTATGTAGACGTACGGTAGCTTCAGAAAGGAAGCCAAGTTAACAGTTGACAGTTGATTTATCAAAGTATTGAGATTCTAAGTTTTCTTTCTCCTTTCTTGTAATTTTATTGTTCATAAGACTTTTATTAAAAACAAAAATTATCCCCAAGAAAGAACTAAGCCTTTAGCCTGGTACACCATATACGAAGTAAAGCCCTGAAACAAAGTACAGCCGTTGGATCCTGACACAAACCCTAGCTGCCATCCTCAAAAATTCTGGCTTAGACACAAAACTGGCTCACTCTCACCAGTATATCCCTTGGTATTTGCTTTCTCAAGTTCCTTTTGGAGTCCACTTAAAACCTCTGCGACCAGTTTCAAAAACTCATCTAGGGAGCACTTTCTAGGAAAATAAACTTTAATGCTAGTTTTCTGTTGTATCCACATCCATGCAAACATCGATTCTTTCAAAAATTATTTATAGTTTAATATCTTCATGATTTGTTCATTTATTCTTCGTACCCAAAGAAATGTATCTCCCCGCACCCAAAGAAATGTATCTCCCCGCATTTGCCTGGGAGCTTCTGCAATGAAGTTACCACAATTTAAATCATCTCTACAGTGACTGTATTTAAAATGTTGATTGAATAAATCCAAAATCAATTAATGTGCCAGAAAAAAAGGAAGGCACCCCACTAGCTAAAGGGTAAAGCCATTTCTGCATTCATCTTTCTTACTCTCACCCACTCTCCCACCGCCCAGCCCTACGCCAGGCGAGGGAGCAGTGCGGTGGGCGGTTCCCCAAGTCCGCTGGGGGCGTGACCCTGGAGCCATGCCTCGCCCCCAGCGCCCGCTCCCGGCGCCGGCCCCGCCCCCTCGCCCAGGCGGCGCCGTAAAGCCGGAGAAGGGGCGGGGTCTCAGCTCCTACTTCATTCTACGGCCGAGACCGGAGGATGTTCCCTGCTCAGGAGGAGGCCGACAGGACCGTGTTTGTTGGGAATTTAGAGGCCCGAGTTCGGGAAGAGATTCTGTACGAGCTGTTCCTTCAGGTACCGTCTCTGGGAAGGGGCGGCGGAGGGGCGGAGCACGTCGGGCCGGAAACATAGCGCGCACCTGGACCACCCGGAGCCCGGCCCCCTTCCGTCCCATCCTGAGCAGGGGTTTTAATTTCGTTTCCTCTTGGCGCACCTGTCTCCAGGTGAGCGGCTGGGGAGTGAAATGAGGGCGCGTTCCCCATCCCCATCCGCGCTGCAGAGTCCTGGGGTTGGGTAGGGACGTGGTTCCTTCAACCCCCGTTTCTGATTAAGGGCTTCCCAGAGGCTGCCTGGGCCTCGGGTGTGCGCGGGCAGAACCGAAAACAGCCTGGTCACTGTTCTCCGTCAAGTAGTAAGCACGCCTGACATCCCCCAAAAGGAGAGGGGTCGCTTTTATAATGTTTCCTTTTACACCTTGCTCCTTCCTTCAAGCCCTTTTATGCGGACAGTATTTTTATTCCAGCATGAAAAGTGAGATTTGAGATGATTTGGCAGCCAACTTACCGTGACTGTGACCAGGTGATTCCCTGGACAAGGCCCTTTAATTCATACCAAGAGGACCTTCGGAAACTTTGAGACCTGGTACCTCTAGGATTAAGCCTGCTGTGTCCTGTATACACGCTCACTTATCGTATTGACCTATACAGCTAGGTATCACTTGCCAAAAAGATACACTCATTCAGCCATTCCCCTAACCGTGTAATGATCCGGAATTACGGGGCAAATACTGAGGGTGCTGGGAAAACAAATTGACGAGACATCCTTTTACCTTCCTAACAGGGAGAACTTAAAATTACAATGTTTAGGATAATCTATAAAAAGAGAAGGGGACATAGATAGAAAAGTGGTTCCGAGTGCGAACTCTGAGGTCAGCGGTGTGACTCTGAGCCTGTCAATGAATTCCTCAGTGCTTCAGTTTCCTTATATGTCAAAAGAGAGTAGTAGTATCTGCAGTATAATGTGGCTATCGGAATATGTGGCCTAATGGTAAAATGGCTACAGCTGAGTCTAGCACTCGCTGTTTGCTACCGCTACTACTGCTAATGGTACTGCTGTTATTATTAGTAATAATACTAACATCAAGAGAAATCAATAGTTACTTCCTCCTATCAGAATAAGGGAAAGTTCCGAGGGAGGCAATTACAGAACTAAATTTTCAGGATTGAATGGGTCAAAGGGGTCCTTATTTGGTTGTGAAAGGACTTACTTTTGTCTCGAAACTTAACTAAAGCAACCCTCTTTTAATTATAGATACAATTTGGTAGAGAGGGTTCTTTCCAGGAATACAGTTTCCTTTCCTGGACGTAAAACTTTTTTATTATTTGAAAAATATTATTGATTTTAAGACTTTTAGGTTCATCCTTTTAATTCATCTTTTTAAACTTGCCTCCTTTTTTATGAACTCTAATCCATATCTGTTTTTTCATTCAGTATCATTTAAAACTTACTATATTAAGTTAAAAAAAAAACAACAAAAACCGAAAGAAATATAAAGTAAACTTAGAGTTGTTTTTCCCCAGAAGACTTCTTTCACTTTGAGCCTCCAAAAAAAGGAGAGTGGAAGACTGGGGTGGGATTGCATTATCCAATAACCATTATTTTTAGTCAATCAGGACTCGATCAATATCAGTTGTGTGGATCCACAAGACTATATATTATCTTCTCATTCTTTATCATTTCCTTCTTCCACCTAAGCAAAATATAAATTTTATTTAATAGATCAGGTAAGAAGCATAAGTTCTTATTTTTGTCTAGGTATTGAAAGGAATTGCCAAAGTGGAGTTTCTCTTCCACTTTAGACTTCAACACCCAGCAAAACTTGACAACTATCACACTATGTATTTCATTGTGATTTAAAAAATACTGTAAGATAATGTGATTGTTGCTAAAAGTAAGTCTTCATGTTGACTTTTATCTTTACAAATGCTTTGGATTATCTAAATTTATGTCAAGATTCAAATCACGTAAGCATGTTCTGTCCCATAGTGATTACATCTATTTAATATCTGTATAAAAATCACCAATTTTATTGGTTTTTATATTACAGTATATTTATCCTTTTACTATTTTCTTTCAAATTTCTGATTATACTTGGAAATGAGAAAATCAGATTTATTATCATTACACTTTTAATACTAGAGTTGAGATTTAGAGAAAATATGGTGAATTCAGTTTCAAATATGTTGAAATTGAAGTACAAAAACATAGACATCTCCAGGAGGTGTCTCCATGAAAGAGACATGGTGGGAAAAGTAAATTTGTTGATGAGGTGGTCCTTGAAGCCAGAAGGGAAGGGAAGCTAGTCCCTGGGAGAGCACAGAGAATGAAAGGAAAAGACTAAATCTTAACACACAGAATTATTTTAAAGATGATCATTAATATTTTTCTTTAGAGTAAAAGCAATTTTTTTATTTATGCAACTCTACAGGGAAAAATAATCAGTTATTAAAGTCTGAACCATTCAGCATTAAATCAGTTGTTTGTGTTTGTAAGTGCCTCCTCCAGTCATTATCATGGCTGTGATGTAATTTTTCGTTAGTTGTAATTAACAATCTTCTATGATATTTGGCTCTGTGTTTTTAAATCTTCATTGAATATTATAGGTTTTTCTATCAATATAATCTGAATATTTATAATTTATATTTTATTCCATTTTAGTAACACACCATGGAATAATATCTCCAGTTGTTAGATTTAGAGCCTCTCTAATTTCTCACGCTTATAAACAATGCAATATACTTAAAAGTCTTGAACATATTTAAACATTTTTCCTTTGGAAATTTACCAGATGGAGTTTCCAAATCAAAATGCATGATAAATTTATTTATTCTTGAAAAGATATTTAATCTTCATGACAGAAAATTTAAACTATGATATAACATCGCCAGCTTTTTTGAGGATAACTCAACCAGCATTGAATTTCTCATTTCAGTTATTTTTTGAATTCAACACTGTGAATGTGTATGGAGACAAAGTAGTATTTTAATCTTAGATTTATGTGTTTTCTAAATTGGTTTGTTAAGCCTAACAGAAGGATAGTCTACCATTTCTTTTACAGTTTGAAACTAATACCTAGAATTTCCTGTTCTTAACACCATGTATGTTTCCCCAATGAGCCAGAAAATACAAAGAAAGTGTGAGGAAGTGTAATATTTATTATTAGAAAGATACATTATTAGCAGAGCTACATAAAGATATTGCTAACACATTTCTTTAGTCTAAAGTTGAATTTACTTATTTGAGTATAAAAAAAAATCTTTGGATTTATGAGAAAATAATTTTTAAGTTTCTTATAGGCGGGGCCACTAACCAAAGTGACTATATGCAAAGACAGAGAAGGAAAGCCAAAGTCTTTTGGATTTGTCTGCTTTAAACACCCAGAATCGGTGTCTTATGCCATAGCTTTGCTGAATGGAATTCGTTTATATGGAAGACCAATTAACGTGCAGTATCGATTTGGTAGGTCCTGTCACTGATTAATCTTCAAAGTGTTTTGTGGTTGGTACTATTCTCAGAGTTGTAAGCTGTTTGTTTCCTATGTAGTATAAGACCAAAACAAAAAAAAAGTACCTTCTACCTTCTGGTCATTGTTAAATTTTCTCAGAACACGTGTCTAATTCATAATGTTATATAGTTAATTAGTCTTGACAAACCTATAGCATCTTTTCTAAAAATAAAATGTAAGATAATCGTTTTAGTATCAGCCAGCAAGTAGCTATGATGGTTGCTATTGGCCCTTATAAATTGAGCAAATCTAAATGAACTGGGGTCACACAACTGTAACATTTATATAGCAAGGGTATTTACTAATCTTGTTACTGCTAATGTATGGTACTGAATCTGTACTATTTGGAAGATAGAGAGAGGGCATTAGTCCTTCTGGGGAAATCTTTCTATACATGTTGCACAGGATTTTAGCCCCTGTAAGAGCAAAGTGGCGAAAGGCAACGTAGAGTTACCCTTAGTAGTGGCGGAAAAAACTTCCTGACAAGAATGGCCTCAACAACTTCTCCTGCACACATATCAGGAACAGATCATTCATGATTAGCTGCCAAGAGAATGTTATACCATTACTCTAGCTCTTTCATGTTTCAGGAGACTAATAGAGGCCATCTGGTAATTCTTGCAGTATGTACGCAGCCTCCTCTAAGTGGTCAGGCTTATTGGTCTGTCACTTGTCGGTTTTTAAATTCCTCTTGCTATACTAAAAGCAAACAAATACTAATAACAAAAACAATGCTTTATTGCAAAGCAAAAGTGCATCTCTTTGCATTTCTTTTTTTCTTCCTTTCTTTTGTAATACATGGTTGCATCATGCTCTCTGGTACTTTCTGGTTAACTTACACAACCTGGTATTAGGTTAGTGCAAAAGTAATTGCGGTTTTGCCATTACTTTTAATGTCTGTAGAATAGGCCAGGGTATATTATGTTCTGGCACATCATGTATAAGATTGAATTGGCTTTTGTCCATGAGGGTTAAACTCCTGCCTTGTACACTGGAAACAAATAACACTTGTTTATTTGCCATTTTTAGTTTACAGGTGTCTGGAACAAACCATCATGTATCTTACAAAGTCCAACGTCAATGTCATTCTTATTTACAGTCATTGATTTAGACAAAGGTTGATTTTAATTCATTGATATATATATATAGTACTGTAAACAATCTATAAATATGATTTGAGAGGTCAGATATGCATATATCTTCTCTGAGTACAGAATTTTAAAATCACTACTACGTCCTAAAATATTTTGAGTCATTTTATGGTTTAATATTACAACTCAAAAAAAAATGCACCATGAAGTAACCTGTTACTCTGTTTCTTTCAAAGGGAGTTCTCGCTCTTCTGAACCAGCTAACCAAAGTTTTGAGAGCTGGGTTAAGATAAATTCACACAACTACAGGTAATTTTAAAAATATTTCTCATCAAATGTAAAGCAAATATATTTTTATGCCAAGAGGAGTTTTTATATATTTTGGGCTATTGTAAAACCTTACTTTTTAGGCCTAGGATAAAATTAAGGAATATCTTTTTTTCCGAGCCCATGAAAAGTGATAGAAAATATTTTCATTTAAAATTCAGTCTTAATATTTTCAGTAGTAGGGGGTAGAGACTTATATTTGTAGTTTTTTATAGTTTTCTACATGCTTTTCATAGCTGTTAAATCATTTAAGCATACAAGATTTCATCATGGATCACAGGGATACTGTTATTTATATTTTATATTTGGGTCAATGGAGTTGCAAAAGTTAACCAGTTCTTAAGGTCACAGGATGATAAAGTGCTAGCTTTGAAACTAAGCCTTCTGACATTAAGCCATTCAATTAATTATTTTACTGTTTGAAATAACTTCTCTGTGTTAATTTTCAAACTCTTCTAGAATTTTGTATAGCCTGATTTATTGATGCAATGGTAGCCTCCACATACACTCTCTGGCAGGCTATCCCAGAGGTCATGAAACTAAAAGGCTCCCACACCAAATGAAAATGTTCAAATTACACCTTTTGTTACATCCATTTTAAAAACAGTGAAAAGCAAGAAGAAAGATATTGGATAGCTTAGCACACTTAGGAAAAGCTGCAAGTAGGCAGAAGGACGAACTAGCTGAATTCTGGTTACACTAATAAACACGTGCCCTGTTTCTCTCTGCTGTATCAGCCTCCCCTGCTGACTGCAGTACTTCTGCAGCCTCTCTAAGTGGTTCAGGCTTTTTGATGTATCACTTGTTGGTTTTTAAATTTCTCTTGCTATACTGAAAACAAATATGAATAACAAAAACAATGCGTTCTTGCAAAGGGAAAGTGCTTCTCTTTGCATTCTCTTTGCATTTCTTCTTTTTTTTAATGTTTGGCTTCATCATGCTCTCTGGTACTGTCCGGTTAACTTACACAGGCTGATAGAATAGGTCAGGGTATATTATGTTCCGATATATCATATAGATGTATGATATAGATAGAGATCTATATCTATATATAGAGGAGAGGAATAGATATACTCTATTCAGAGTAGACATATAGATCTATGTATCTCTATATAGATATTTATATAGAGAGAGAGAAGTATAGCTCTACTAGCTACATTTCTAATGTTTATCATAGTAACAGTATGAGTGTCATCCATACTGCTTTTTTTTCTTGTCTTCTTTAGCAGAGCTGAATATTCTCAAGTAAACTAACAATAGCTGACCCTCCTATCCCTTTTAGTTATATCAACCCTCTGAACATTGGAGAGTGGCCCCTCGGGACTGTCAAATAGCCAGGTTTATCTTTCAGAGCATTATTGCACCCCAGATAAAACAGTGTGCTCCTCATCTTCATTCACCCCAACATTTCTACATCAGTGAAATCAGAAGTTAGGAAAGGAGGTGGTGAAATTAGATTGCCTGAATTTGCATGTTAGCTCTGCCACTTTATTAATGTCAATTAACAGTTTATTAACAGTCAGTTAACACTATTAATAAAGTAGCAGAGGCAAGATGCAAATTCAGACAAGAACTGGATATGTTATTTTACCACTCTGTTCCCCATCTCTAAAATGAGGATAAAACTTTGAAAGGTTACTGTGAGAATTGAATTTTATAATTAACACAAGGTGCTTAAAATACTGAGCATACAACGTTCCGCAAATGTTAGCATAAAGTGGGGGAAGCACTATCTAGACTCATGTGTCGAGCCATGTGTATAATGTAAGAACTCCTTTTTTCTACTAGTACCAAGTGGGAAAAGGTATCTCTTCTTCCTCAGGAGTTAGGAAGGAACAAGCTATTGGTAAGATTTAGACGGAAGAGAAAAGACTAGATGGGCACTAGAATATAGCAGTCAAACTCTGGTATTTTCTAGTTATGTTTGATACACTGACCCTAAGTCATCACAAATTCTAGAGTAGACAGCCTGAGTTATGTGTATATTTTGGATATGACATTTCATTGATAATACTTTATTCTTCTAGTATTTCTGATATTATAAAGAAAGCATATAAAATGGGTTATCATGTCCCCAAAGTGATTTGCAGAGAAAAATGGTGCTTATTTAACAATCTAGTCTTTGCTCTCCCTTGGAAATGGATTTTTATGCTTCTTGTTGTTTCTTGTACCTTCTGCTTTTAATGAATATTCCCTGTGTTAGTTTGCTAGGGCTGCTGTAACAAAGTACCGCGAACAGAGTACTTAAGCAATAGCTATTCATAGTCTCATAGTTCTGAAGGCTAGACATCCGAGATAAAGGTGTCAGCAGCATTGTTTCTTTATGAGAGCTATCAGAAATAATCTGTTTCATGCTTCTGGTGGTTTGATGTCAATCTTTGGTATTTTTCAGCCTGTAGAAGCATTACCAAGATCTCCACCTTTATCTTCACATGGTGTTCTTCCTGTGGGTAACCATACTGTAGTTTGAATGTGTCCCTCAAAAGTTCATATGTTGAAATTTTGGTCCCCAGTGCAGCAGTGTTGAGATGTGGGATCTTTGGGAGGTGATTGGGTCATGAAGGCTATGCCCTCATGTATATTTTAATTCGTTAATGGATTATTGGATTAATTGGTTATTGAGGAAGTGGGTTTGTTATCACAAGTAGATCTGTTGTAAAAGCCAGTTTGGCCATCTCTCGTGAGCTCCTCCTGCCTGTGATGACTTCTGCCATGTTATAACATAGTAGAGCTCACCAGAAGCTAACCATAACCACCTTCACCAGAAGCCACCTGATCTTGGACTCTCCAGCCTGAAGAACCATGAGCCGAAATACATCTGTTTTCTTCATAACAAACAGAGTACCTGTTTGTTATATAATACCAGTTTGTTATAACAAACAGGTATTGTGTTATAACAACAGAAAATGGACTAAAACAGTCTGTCTTCAAATTTCCCCTTTTTAATCAGGATGCCACTCATATTGTATTAGGCACCCATCCTGTTCTAATATGACCTCATCTTAACTAATGATATCTGCAGTGACCCTTTTTCCAAATAAGGTAACATTCTGAGATACTGGGATTTAGGACTTTAACAGCTGAATTTTGGGGAGACATGTCAGCCCATCACACTTCTGAATTTACATGTGATTCCTCTATGCAGACAACTTTGCATCCCCTGAGGAAAGATAGTGGTTTTTCTTAAGAGAAAATGACATTTGTAATAGGAATTTAAAGATTTTATTACTTCTTCTTTCATCTCCTCAAAGGAATGAAGAAATGGTGGTGGGCAGATCTTCCTTTCCCATGCAGTATTTTCCAATTAATAATACTTCTTTACCTCAAGAATATTTTCGCTTTCAGAAGATGGTAAGTTTAATATGCATTTTATTCAGTATATAATATGATACAAACTATGAAGAACATAAAGGCTATTTGTAACATATGGTGCCCAAATCTAAACTGGGATGAAGGCACAAGATGTCCCAGCACTGTCCTCCAGTGGTGTCCTGGCCTAACACCATCATCCTAAATTTCAGTTCTAATGCCTTAGCAAATGGCCAGGGTGTCAACAGAAAAGGGATGGACGGCAGTGACGACATACTGCAGTCCAAGTGAAATTTGAGTAGAGAGTTCTAATGTAAATGACTATTTTAAAAGACGTTTGCAGTGGCCAGACGTGGTGGTTCACACCTATAATCACAGCACTTTGGGAGGCCAGGGCAGGATCAGTTGAGGTCAAGAGGTCGAGACCAGCCTGGCCAACACAGTGAAACCCTCTCCATCATAAAAATAGAAAAAATTAACCGGGCATGGTGGTGCACACCCGTAACCCCAGCTACTCGGGAGGCTGAGACATGATTGCTTGAACCTAGAAGGTGGAGGTCGCAGTGAGCCAAGATTGTGCTCCAGCCTGGCCAATAGAGCAAGACTCTGTCTCAAAAGAAAAAAAAAAGATGTTTGCAGAATTGCATAATTTGAATAATTTCACTTAGTGAAGTATTTTTATATAATGTCGTCAATCCCAAATAGATTGCTTTTGGACATGGATTTTTAAAGTAAATTTCTCCTTTTAATTAAAGACAAAACTATCCTTCTTGAGTATATACTTAGTCCTTCATGCACACATCACAGGGGAAGGATATCATAGCAATGAAGATTCTCAATTGGTCGAGTAAACTAAATTATTTCCAGAGACTACCAAAAATTGGTTTTGACCCAGAAATCTTAATTATGGACTTCATTGTTAAAGGTGAACTCATTTTTTTTTCAATTCCTCATAAATAAGAAATTGAAGTCCAGGGTTGTTAATCAACAGTCCCAAGATTTTCAGCTTGTTAGTGACAGGTGTAGGACTAACCCAGGTCTTCTGATTCACAGACTATTATTTTTGCAAATACCCAACGTATATGTGAGCTTTAGATTTGTTAAATATCCATTTTCAATTTTTAAACAGAAATTTTCCTGTAAATTGATACTTTTTAACTTTTGCTAAAAAAAAAAACCCCTTTTCTTAACTATGGTAAAACATTAGTAAACAATCAGTTCTCGTCTGAAACTATAAATGTCTTCATCGAAGCATTTTTTATCTTTTGGTAGAGATGGGGTAGGAGAGAGACACAAGTTCATGGTATCTCTATTAATCTTTAATCTTTGAATAGTTAGAAATTTGAGTTAAGAGCTTGTTTGTTTTTAAAGGAAGCATCTCTCTAAACAGTAAATAACTATGCTATAAAATATGGGGGCAATTTGCCACGTATGCACCTAGGAAGCTGAGTTTTAAAATTTTATTTAATTTTAATTAATTTAAATTAAAATTTAAAACCGATACTTGGTTCGGTTTTCAGAAAACTTTTAAGTATATTTGAAACAACTTGGCCATGTGAGTATATTTTTTTCAACTCTAAATTTGATGTAATCTAAATTCAGATCAGGTATTTTCAATAAAAATTTAGCATTCAGATTGAGATATGCCATGAGTATAAAATACACCTCATATTTTGAAGACTTCACGTGAAGAAAAAGTAAAATATCTCATTAATTTTATATCATTTACATATTAAAGTTATAACATTTTAAATGGATATATTGGGATAAATAAAATACATTGTTTAATTTCACTGTTTCTTTCTGCTTTTGTATTGCAGTTACTAGATCTAAAACTACATGTGGGCTGGGTGCGGTGGCTCACACCTGTAATCCCAGCGCTTTAGGAGGCTGAGGCGGGTGGGTCACCTGAGGTCAGGAGATCGAGACCAGCCTGACCAATATGGTGAAACGCTGTCTCTACTAAAAATACAAAAATTAGCCGGGTGTGGTGGCGTGTGCCTGTAGTCCCAGCTTCTTGGGAGGCTGAGACATGAGAATTGCTTGAACCCAGGAGGCGCAGGTTGCAGTGAGCCAAGATTTGCCGCACTGCACTCCAGCATGGGCAACAAAGTGAGACCCTGTCTCAAAAAAAAAAAAAAAAAAAAAAAACTATTTCCATTGGATAGCACTAATCTATATTGTAGTGAGCTATACACAGCCTCAACTCTTTATATTGACCCTTTAATGAAACACCTACCTTTCTACTATGAGAGGTCACTGTCTTTCTTATACCAAAACACAGTTTAGTTTACTCATGGCTATTGTATAATACATGTAAACTGTTAACTTTTTTCCTTAACCTTTTGGATTTGTTTTGGTAGATGAATGTCTTGTTTTCACAGCAGTGGCATGTGTATAATCCAGTGCTGCAACTTCCTTACTATGAAATGACAGCTCCACTTCCTAATAGTGCATCCGTGTCTTCCTCACTGAATCATGTTCCAGATCTTGAGGCTGGACCCAGCTCATATAAATGGACTCACCAACAACCAAGTGACTCTGACCTTTATCAGATGACAGCTCCACTTCCTAATAGTGCATCCGTGTCTTCCTCACTGAATCATGTTCCAGATCTTGAGGCTGGACCCAGCTCATATAAATGGACTCACCAACAACCAAGTGACTCTGACCTTTATCAGATGAATAAACGAAAGAGACAAAAGCAAACAAGTGATAGTGATAGTAGCACAGACAACAACAGAGGCAACGAATGTAGCCAAAAGTTCCGAAAGTCTAAGAAAAAGAAAAGATACTAGTATTACCTACACTGATCTTAGTTCTCTTATGAAAAAAATAAGATGTTATTCCATCAAATAAACAATGTCATGGCTATCTTGTCTTTTGAAATATATAGTAATAAGACTTATCTCTGGTTTGCTGTTCAATTTTTGCCTTGAACGACAAAAGCTTTCTAAAAATAATATAATGTACCACTTTTTGTATTTGTCATGATATTTTTGACCCATTGGCAATAAATAGACTATTGTCATTTTATTAGTACCAATGATGAAATTTCACCAAACTATTAATCAAAAGTCACTTATTGAACACATTGATAAAGCATCATGTTCCCTTTGATTATCCCCTGTAACCAACACTCAACTACAAATAGGCTGGGATTCAATGTGGAGTGGTGGATTTCCTGAAAGAAAGTAGTGCAGATATTTAAGGATTGCATATTGTTCCTAATGAGGATGTAATAAACAGGCATTAGTACCCCTTTCTTTTAGTACCTAAATATGTTGTTTCTGAGCCATATTCTTCTTCAGGTTTATTTTATAAAGTGAGGACATATGATAATGATACCAAAGGAAAGATAATTATCATGAAACCAACTTTTGGATCATTCCCTTTTTATACAATTGTGTATTTATAGGGATACCTTCCTCTTCTCACATATTAATTGTATGTCATTAAAATCAGTTGGCTATGTCAGTGTGTATTATTCACCTCTTTTGCTAGCAAGGTTTGAGATGCTATATTAACATTTAAATCATGAAAATGAGCAAGTAAATAGAATAATATTTTATTAATGTATGATATTAATACTTATTGTCTAAATCAAGTTTCCTATTTTTGGTTTATTTATTTTAGAAGAAAAAAAATTATTTGGGCATTTTTGTTTATAGCTCATTACAAACTAGAGTGATGAATATATATATTTACTAAAGCTAATTGAAAGAGTCATGTAACTCAGTTGGGAATTAACCACTCAATTCAATAGTAAAAGCCATGCTTGGATGTTTCTTTTGCATGTTGCCTAGCATTTTATAGATATTTATTATTTAAAAAAATAAAGATATGTTTTTAATGAAGAGAGTAACTGAATTTTAATCTTGGTTACAAATATATAATATAGTGAAGTTTGAAACATAAATATTAGTTTATTTCTATCTAATCAAAATGAAAAACTAAATTTTGCTTTATGTAGCTGATATGGTTTGGGTCTGTGTCCACACCCAAATCTGACCTTGAGTTGTAATCCCCATTATTCCCACATGTCAAGGGCAGGACCAGGTAGAGGTAATTGGATCATGGGGGCAGTTTCCCCCATGCTGTTCTTGCGATAATGAGTGAGTCTCATGAGATCTCATGGTTTCATAAGCATCTGGCATTTCCCCTGCTGGCACTCACTTCATCCTGCTGCCTTGTGAAGAAGGTGCCTGCTTCTCCTTTGCCTTCTACCATGATTATATGTTTCCTGAAGGCCTCCCCAGCAGTGCAGAATTGTGAGTCAATTAAACCTATTTCCTTTATTAATTACCCAGTATCAGGTATTTATTCGTACCAAATACAGTTATTTGGTACCAGGAGTGGGACACTGCTATAAGGTTCCCAGAAAATGGGGAAGAGACTTTGGAACTGGGTAACAGGCAGAGGTTGAAACAGTTTGAAAGGCTCAGAAGAAGACAGGAAAATGTGGGAAAGTTTGGAACTCCTTAGAGACTTGGAGGGCTCAGGAGACAGGAAGATGTGGGAAGGTTTGGAGCTTCATAGAGACTTGTGGCATAGCTTTGATCACAATGCTGATAGTGATATGGACAATGAAGTGCAGGCTGAGGTGGTCTCAGGTGGAGATGAGGAACTTGTTGGAAACTGGAGTAAAGGTCACTCTTCTTGTGCTGTAGCAAAGAGACTGGTGACGTTTTGTCCGTGTCCTCTATAGATAGAGATCTGTGGAATTTTGAACTTGAGAGAGATGATTTATAGTATCTGGTGGAAGAAATTTCTAAGCAGTAAAGCATTCTAAGATGTGACTTGGGTGCTCTTAAAAGCATTCAGTTTTATGCATTCACAAAGATATGGTTTGGAATTGTTTAAAAGGGAAGCAGAGCATAAAAGTTTGGAACATTTGCAGCCTGAGGATGAGACAGAAAAGAAAAACCCATTTCTGAAGAGAAATTCAAGTCAACTGCACAAATTTGCATAAGTAATGAGCCAAATGTTAATCACCATGACAATGGGAAAATGTCTGCAAGGATGTCAGAGGTCTTTATGGCAGCCCCTCCCATCAAAGGCCCAGAGGCCTAGGAGGAAAAAAATGGTTTCATGGGCCAGGTCCAGGGCCTTGCTGCTTTGTGCAGTCTCAGGACTTGGTGCCCTGCATTCCAGCTGTGGTTAAAAGGGACAAACATACAGCTCAGGCCATTGCTTCAGAGGCTGCAAGACCCAAGGCCTGGCAGCTTCCATGTGTTGTTGAGCATGTGGGTGCACAGAAGTCAAGAATTGAGGTGTGGGGACCTCCTCCTAGATTTCAGAGGATGTATGGAAACACCCGGATGTCCAGGCAGAAGTTTACTGCAGGGGCAGAGCCCTCATGGAGAATCTCTGCTAGGGCACTGCAGAAGGGAAATGTGGGGTTGGAGCCCCACAGAAGTCTTCACTGGGACCTTGCCTAGTGGAACTATGGAAGAGGGCTACTGTCCTTCAAACCCCAGAATGGTAGGTCCACTGACAGCTTGCACCATGCACCTGAAAAGCTGCAGACACTCAACACCAGCCTGTGAAAGCAGCCAGGAGGGGGGCTGTATCCTGAAAAGCCACAGGGGCAGAGCTGCCCAAGGCCATGGGAGCCCACCTCTTGCATCAGCATGACTTGGATGTGAGACTTGGAGTCAAAGGAGATCATTTTGGAACTTTAAGGTTTAATGACTGCCCCTATTGGATTTCAGACCTGCATGGGTCCTGTAGCCTCTTTATTTTGGCCAATTTCTCTCATTTGGAATGGGCATATTTACCCAATGCCTGTATCCTCATTGTATCTAGGAAGTAACTAAGTTGCTTTTGATTTTACAGGCTCATAGGTGAAAGGGTCTTGCTTTGTCTCAGATGAGACTTTGGACTTGGACTTTGGGTTAATGCTGGAATGAGTTAAGACTTTGGGGGACTGTTGGAAGGGCATGGTTGTGTTCTGAAATGTGAGGATGTGAAATTTGGGAGGTCCAAGGGTGGAATGATATGGTCTGGGTCTGTGTCCCCATCCAAATCTCACCTTGAATTGTAATCCCCATTATCCCCACATATCAAGGGCAGGACCAGGTGGAGGTAATTGGATCATGGGGATGGTTTCCCCCATGCTGTTCTCATGATAATGAGTGAGTCTCAGGAGATCTGATGGTTTTTTAAGTGTCTGGCATTTCCCTGCTGGTATTCACTTCATCCTGCTGCCTTACGAAGAAGGTGCCTGCTGCTTCTTTGCCTTCCACCATGATCATAAGTTTCCTGAGGCCTCCCCAGCAGGGCAGAACTGTGAGTCAATTAAACCTCTTTCTTTTATAAATTACCCAGTCTCAGGCATTTCTTCATAGCAGCATAAGAACAGACTAATACAGTAGCTTTATCTATAATTCATGTTTTTGAAAATTTAAACTGGAAAATACAAGATTTTTTTCTTTTAAAATTCACATTTTTGCAACTTGGAATCATGCCAAAGGGAAAAATATGTTTCTGAGTAATTAGAAAATAATAGATCTTTAAACAACGTATTGACTTCCACTCAGCCTTTCCTTTAGTTCTGAAGTTTACCTTAGCCCTAAATTATTTCATTGTGATTGGCATTTTAGGAAATATGTATTAAGGAATGTCTCTTAGCAGATAAGGATAACATATGTCTAAGAAAATTATATTGAAATATTATTACATGAACTAAAATGTTAGAACTGAAAAAAAATTATTGTAACTCCTTCCAGCATAGGCAGGAGTATCTAGATATCAACTTTAACAACTCAACTTTAACAACTTCGAACCAACTAGATGGCTAGGAGATTCACCTATTTAGCATGATATCTTTTATTGATTAAAAAAATATAAAACTTCCATTAAATTTTTAAACTACTACAATCCTATTAAATTTTAACTTACCAGTGTTCTCAATGCTACATAATTTAAAATCATTGAAATCTTCTGATTTTAATTCCTCAGTCTTGAAATCTACTTATTTTTAGTTACATATATATCCAATCTACTGTCGCTAGTAGAAGAAGCTTGGAATTTGAGAAAAAAATCAGACGTTTTGTGTCTTCTCATATTCACTAATTTTTTCTTAAATGAGTTTCTGCAATGCATCAAGCAGTGGCAAAACAGGAGAAAAATTAAAATTGGTCGAAAAGATATGTGTGCCAAACAATCCCTTGAAATTTGATGAAGTGACTAATCCTGAGTTATTGTTTCAAATGTGTACCTGTTTATACAAGGGTATCACCTTTGAAATCTCAACATTAAATGAAATTTTATAAGCAATTTGTTGTAACATGATTATTATAAAATTCTGATATAACATTTTTTATTACCTGTTTAGAGTTTAAAGAGAGAAAAGGAGTTAAGAATTATTACATTTTCATTAGCATTGTCCAGGTGCAAAAACTTCTAACACTGTCTTCAAATCTTTTTCTCCATTGCCTTCTGAACATACCCACTTGGGTATCTCATTAGCACTGCAAATTCAACATTTTCTATTGCTAATTTTTCTCCCTAAATATTTATTTGTTTTCTCAGCTTTAGCCAATGTTTCACTATTGACCATTTGCTCAAGTATAGTGACGTTGCTTCAATGACCTTCAGAGAGCTGTTTCAGTCCTTCCTGGACTACTTGCATGCTTCCAACAAAATGAAGCACTCTTGATGTCAGTCACTCAAATAAATGGAAATGGGCCCATTTACTAGGAATGTTAACAGAATAAAAAGATAGACGTGACACCAGTTGCTTCAGTCCATCTCCATTTACTTGCTTAAGGCCTGGCCATATTTCTCACAGTTGATATGGCGCAGGGCACATGTTTAAATGGCTGTTCTTGTAGGATGGTTTGACTGTTGGATTCCTCATCTTCCCTCTCCTTAGGAAGGAAGGTTACAGTAGTACTGTTGGCTCCTGGAATATAGATTCATAAAGAACTAATGGAGTATCATCTCCCACTGCTCTTGTGTGTGGTCAAAGTTCAGATCCTTTACAGTTTCCACATTCTACCTCTATTTCTACTCATCCTAGTCAAGCCAGTTACTTCAGAAATTAGTCTGTCTCTCATTAATTTACTCCTCATTAAGAAAAGTCAACTAATAGCCTGGGCTTGATTTTGGGGAAAATGAGCACTAATATATAAATCTCTATGGAAATCTTATTTTACTTTACAAAACTCAAAAAGCTTTTTTTTTTTGTTTTTTTTTTGTTTTTTTTTTTTGTTTAACAAAGGATACTATTTGCTTCCACACCTCAAGCCCAGGTGAGTTCAGTGAGTACAGTTTCTCCAATTTGCCCTGAGATTTGCTGAGGTACTTGGTGAAGATTTTATTTTGCCTAGTCAAAATGAGTTCTAAAAAGTCACAAAATGCCCCAGCTGTGGGCTAAGTTTATTTATTCACATCAATCATTCCCAACCCACAAAAATTACCTCATGTACATGCAGAACCTGCCATAGCAAGTAAAGGCAAGCAATCTATTATCTGGTTCCAGGTGAAATTTTCTTTTGAGCTTCTAATACCAACCTCGCACCAGCAGGTTATATAAGGATTGACGAAAACACATACATACTTATATTGTAATTAGATAACATAACCAGTATATAAAGATGCAAACTAATGTACTCTCTGTGTTAAAAACTTGGAATGATTGATCCCAACAAGCCTTTATAACAAGTTTTACTGCAAGGCATCTGAATCTAACAATAGTTGGCTCAATTACTTTACCTTGTTGGGAAACATAATCAAAACATTCTCTAAATGATAGTGTTGATCAGTCCAACACACTATATGAATCCTAATAATGTTTTTGCTTCTATTTTCATATGAGAAGAGTAACATCCTGGATAGGAAAATAACCCTCACCCCAGCCACTTACCCCAAGCTGACTATGTCTTCATTGATTTTATTCCAACCTCCAAGGTTAATCACAAGGGAAACATTGCAGACTCATTCCGCAATCAGAACTTGTCAATCAGAATCCTAAGAGTTATTCTAGACAACTTCCCATGTACATTTCTAGGAGGTCATTAGCTCCTCATTGTGACCTTGTTCAGTTTCTCTTTATTTCTTGCTTAGAATATCCATTAAGCAAATCAATCAACAATGATTGAATATAATTCTAAATATTAATTTTAGTGCTGAGGCTACATTACTGAAAATGTATGGTCCCAACATTCGAGAAGCTACTGGTCTACTGGTATTGATGGAAAGATAGATGACATCAGGATAATGCTATAATATAATATAGGTAAACACAGAGCATAATGAGAGTGCAAGACAAGCTTCATTCCTCAAGAAAATAAATCCTGGGCAGAAAAAAGGGAATCACCTGACTATACAGAATAAAGGAGGTAGTCCAGGAGTTCGACAGCTTTCTGTACAAACTCTCAGCCTTTCTCATATCTTCAGCTCTGCACTTCATCCTTCCTTAGAAAGGTGGCATCAAGTTTTAAGCCTGTGCAAGTAAAATGGCTTGCTGCTTGCTAGTTACCACTCCATCGCCTTGAGAATATATGGGCTTGAGATATGGCAGTACAGAAAAAAAGATAAAAATCCCTGCTCTCATGGAACTCATATTCTATCAAGAAGATAGAATAATTAAGATAAATAAAATATAAAGTTATATTTTAATAATTGATAATTACTGAGGAAATGCAGGGAAAGCTTTAGGGATTACAGAGCCAAAGCTGGAGAGAGAGTAAGCCATATGGATAGCTGAGGGAAGAGCATTCCAAGCAGAATAAACAGCAGATGAAGGCCCATGGAGGAAGCATTCCTGGGAGAAAGTGAAGGAAGCCAATGTAGTGGAGGAAGTTGACTAAGGGACCTTAGAAGTTATTGTACGGACTTTGACATATATTCTTAGTGAGGGTGCTTTGTGAATGGGAGTGGAGACAAGGATAGAAATATTGAGACCATTGAAGTTAGCCAGCCAAGAAAAGAGGATTGCTTGGATCAAAAGGTAGAAACAGAAAGGTAAGATGTTGTCATATTCTGGATATACTTTAAAGGTAGAGCCAACAGTTTACTAAGCATCCTAATATTGAGAAAGAATAAATGGCATCAACAATGATTCCAAGAGTTTTGGTCAGAGCAACTGGAAGAATGAAGTTACTTATTGATATAGAGGAAACAGTGTAGGAGCAGGTTTTGGAGAAAAATCAGGAGCAGAATTTTGGACATGTTCATTCCGATTTGCATATTAGGCATCTAATAGGAGATAGGAGTTTGTACACACAAGTCTGGAATCCAGGGGAGAGGTCTAGGTTGACGATATAGGCATTAGAATTATTGGCATATTCGTGGTAGTTAAAACCTAGAGACTGGATGAAATTGCCTTAGAAGTGAGTGAAGATAGAAAGGAAATGAGTCCAAGGATTGCCCTGGGTCTTACCAGTCAGTATTTGTACCTCCAGGAGATGAGGAACAGCCAGCAAGGTATAATGACAAACAGAATGCGATGTCTGTGAAACCAAATGAAAAAATGTTTTAAGGAGGAAGATACTGTGAGTTGTGTCATATTCTATTGACAGGTCAGGCAGGGTGAGGACACAAAACTGATCACTGGCCAGGTGCAGTGGCTTACGCCTGTAATCCCAGAAATTTGGGAGGCTGAGGCAGGTGGATCACTTGAGCTCAGGAGTTCAAGGCCAGCCTGGCCAGCACGGTGAAACTCCATCTCTACAAAAAAATATAGAAAGTATCTGGGCATGATGGCTCATGCCTGTATTCTCAGCTACTTGGGAGGCTGAGGCAGGAGAATCGCTTCAACCCGGGAGGTGGATGTCACAGTGAGCCGAGATTGCGTCACTGAACTCCAGCCTGGGCAACAGAGTGAGAATCAGTCAAAAAAAAAAAAAAAAAAAAAAGAGAGAGAGAGAGAATTGACCATTAAATTTAGCCATGATCCTTGATCTAAGACATTTTGAATGTCCTGATTCTGACAAAAGCATGATTGGAGTTATTTCAAGTGAGAATAGAAGTAAATAAGGGGAAGACTGCAAAAAGGAGATAACTTACTCAAATGTCCTGTTGTGAAGTGGTGCAGAGAAGTAGTACCATAACTCAAAGAGGATAAATGATCAAGAAAGATTTTTGGTGGGTTTGTTTAATCAAAGACCTAAAGAATTTCTAAAATGTAGTGGTTTATTTTTTCATTCTCTGTGATTAAACAGTTTTTTAAAAATTATTTACATTTGTTGTAATTGGATTTTTGGAGGAAGAGGAGTTAAAACTGTGTTTTTCATATGTCATGTTTAAAAAGAAGTTCTGTGTACTTATTCACTTGTTTTTAAAATCCTTTTTATTAAGGTCTTGAGAAAATTAACTGTTTGTTTTTTGTGTATGTTTCACAAAATTTTCCAGTTTGCTTTTTGTTTTCTTTCAAGAACAGAAGAGTTTAATTTTCATATCATTAATATGTAGTCAAACATCAGTGTTTTTTATGGTTTCTAGGTTTTTATAATTATGCTTAGAAAACTCTTTTACAATCAAAAATTAAGGGAAAACATCAATTATGTTTTCTGTTAGAATTTTATTACTTTTAATATTAAATATTGGATCATGGAGTATTGCATTAGGATATAAGGAGGTAAAATGTTTAGATTTTAAAAAGGACAACTGAAGCAATTTTGAGTTTGTTTTTCATTTGTTTGTTTTTCCGAACACCTGCTTGAAGGCTTATTACACCAAAATACGTAATTATATTCTGACTTTAGGTAATCCTGCAGAAGATGCAGTCCTGATGAAAGAAGTGAATATTCCAACTAACTTAATTTATTCCCACCTCAGCCATTGGAATGGAAGTTTGAAGCAGAAAGTAAGTTGAAGTAAAGAAGGTTTTACCTTAGCTGAGTTCGTAGAATGAGATGCCAGCCTTCTGCATAGAACACATACCACACTCAGTAAGGGGTTCCAGTGAAGCAGATTCCATTTCCACCTGAGGTAACAAAGTAAGTTTTATGAAGATGGTCACATTAAACTCGAATTTAGAAGAATTGGTGGTATTTTGAAACATCCAGAGTGAGAAGATTATTTAAATGGCCAGTTTAGAGGCAGAAAAATAAAAGGCATAATACAAACATGGAAAATAATATTGGGGGAATTTAAAGAATTTAAGTAAGACATGGTTAAAGACATTTTGAAATGTGAAAGCCAACTAAATAGAATTTAAGCAAGAAAAATCTGAATATGACACACTTTAAAATAATGTAAGAAATTTGGCTGCTATCATTAATTTTTTTAATAGATGAGTGAGTCTCTAAGGAAAGTCAACTGTCAGCTTTTTGCAAGGAGCAAGACTTTCTGAAAATGACCCAGGTTATCTGCTCTTGACAAAGAAATAGCTGAAATGAGGATTTTTCTCCCACTTCTCCTAGCCAGGAAAGTAAAATCCAAGCCCAATTTCCAATGGAACAAGAGGCTTCCACAGTTCTACCCACAAGAAGTGGGGACTGAAACTTCCCATGTGCCCAGGGTCTTCACGTTCAAGGCAGTAGTGGCCTCTACAACAGCACACAAACCCACAAGCACACAGCTTCAGCACGCTTCTCTCAGGGAATAAATGGAGAATGGTAAACTGTGCCTTATCTTGTCTTGCTCTAAACTTCTCCACTGAAGTCTATTCTTTAACCCATCTATACGATGGTAAGAAATTTATGCCGAGTCCTGTTGTAAGACAAGTGGTGATTCCAAAGGGACCCATCTTACAGGACATCAAACTATAAGAAACAAGTGTTTGAAACCATGGACACAAAAAATTAATGGATCTCTTTTTCAAACTGTGGATGTATGGAGCTATAATTTGTTTTTCTTAATAAAGATGCAAATCAGAACAGCAATTTGCTGCAATTTCCACCTTTCAAATAAATGCATACAAGTAAAACCTGATTAAAATAAATATCACATTCAGAAAACAGCAATATAAGAAGCTCCAAAAGATCAGCCTGTGAATTTTACATGGAAATGGAATAGGGGAAGTTACAGGTCATTACTTTGATGAAAATCCCAGATCTATTTTTCCAGCAAACTGGGTCCACCTCCACCTTCTACCCACAGAACATCCAGCCACCTACACACTAGCTTCTTCCCCCTCACCAAGTCCATCCAAGTAGAACTTAGCCAGTCATTCTGATCCACTGCACCCTAGGAGTAATTGAGAACCATATGAAAAAAATGTGTGCAGGATACCATAATGTTCTTTTCTGAAGAACATTAAAGATAAATTCATTGAACTGTATCAAAGAACTAACTTTTCAGGCAGTGGTATGAAAATAATATTAATCAAGCTTTCTTTGTTTACTGCTGAGTAATTGAGTAACGTTCATTACTCTATTTTGGGAGTGGGAAAGTGAATGAATGAATGAATGAGTGAGGGACTAAGCTGTAAGAGGTTAATAATCACAATAACTACTATTTATTCAGGCTATTGCACTCCAAACATTAGCCTTGAGAATAGGGATGAGGAAATTGCAGTTCAGTTGCCCAAAAACACACATCTTTTTTTATCAAAGAAAAGCTAGAATACAAATCTTGTGGGACTCGTTCCAGTGTCCTTAATATTTATTACCACACTGATGGTACTAAGGATCTACTTGCAGGGTCTACAATAACTGGAAAGTGATTTCAAATGAAAATTTGCTTAACAGAAATGATGATTAGCTCTTGCTAGAACTGATTTCATTGTTACCAGTCTCCTAGATATAATCCTGGGCCTACTAGACTAAGGATGAAGCTCTATGTAAATATTCTGCCTTAGCTTAATGTAAATTTCAGATCTATTAAACTTACTTCAGGAAAATGAAATGGAGGCTTTCCTATAATATTCTGTGCAAGAGAACCATTTTATGATAAAACTGCTTTTTTATTCTTTGACCACTTAAATTGTCCTACTTTAGCTTTTTATTTCTCCAAGTTTCAATAATATTCACTATTTAGAAAATACGTTTTCTTGACAAAATATGCACTATTTAGAAAATATAGATACCGGAAATTTTTTAAAAAAACTAATGAAGTGAGTGTGTGCTTAAGAAAAGAAGTATCGTACCCAAACAAAACAATGCAAATAAATTTTGAATGCAGAAAAACCTACCTTTTACAAAGATGAATGATAATGAAATGTCACCTTCTTAACTATTTTTATGTACTTCACTTTTTTGTTTTTGCTTCATTCAATTTTTATTGAATCAAACTTTAAGCAAACTTGCTTAATGAAATCTGAAATTGGGGAGTGACTGTATTGAAATTTGAAAGAAAGCTACAATGTAAGGCAGGGTTGTTGTCCAGAGAGCCTAGCAGCTGCCTGACAAGACACCTGACAAGCTGGAATTGTTGAATTCAGCAGGGTTCAGGGCCTAGTCTTTCATTTTGAAGTTCAGGAGCCTGATTATATCTGCACATCTATTATGGATTGCTTCACATTAAATAATCTCATTTACAAACCAATCCCTCTCTCACCATGATTGACATTATAACAACCATTTTGATTAAAGGATACAACTTCTTTAGGTCACATATTTCTAAAGTAGCTAAGCATACATGACCCACAACAGGCTAGTCTTCCTTGTGATCTTCCTCTTCTAGCCAAAAGTGATAAGTCAGTATTGGTGCTCAATCCAAAGTAGGCCAATCATGGTCGATTCTGCTGGAAAATACAAAAGAGAAAGAGTAGCTATATTCAGAAAATGTAAATCTAAGGGCTGTCTGTAGCCATGTTTTCATCTTGTGGATAAATGAAACATGAAGTCCTTTACAGAATATATTAACATTAATCTGCAGAGAAAGCAGGAAAAAAGAAAATAATAAAGGCATGTGAGACTTCCTAAGACCTAGTAGTTTTACAATATGTTCCCTCTTTTCGCTTAGGTATTTGATTTGGATTCTAAGTAATACACTCTTTAATACAAATATTTTTTGTAAAGTAAAAAGCATAGATCTAGCTGGTAGAGATCTCTCTGTTAAAATCTGAATTCCGTCACTTCTAATCTTTTACTTAGAGGAAGTTGCTTAATAGTGCTTGTCTGGGTTTTCTCTTCAGAATGATTGTGGTAATTTACATTTCTACCAGCTGTTTATGAGATATTTTCCAACAGTTTTACCCTCACTAGATATTTAATGTCTTTAATATTTGCTAATCACCAATCTAATAAATGTGCTACTTTGTTGATACTTATATTTTCATATGCTTTATTATAAAATAACACATATGAGGAAAAGAAGGTTGAATTTTTTTTCTTGTTTATTAATCATTTCCTGATTCATGTGAATTAAATTCTTGGTCCATTCTTCCTATTAGGGGCTCATGTTTTTCTAAATTATTTTTAAGAGGTCCTTATATAGCAGAAGTAACAACTATTGGTATCTGTAATTTTTGCAAATATAGTTTCCCTGTTTGTCACTTGCTTTCTATTTTGTTCAGATATCTTTGAGCTGGAGAATTTACAGTGTGTACTCAAGCCTAAGTCTGTTTTCTCTGTTTTGGTGTATGCCTTGTTTGATTTTCTCAGGAAGGCTTTTTATTATTAAATTATGCGACTATTTCTAGCTTTTCCTCTGGCATGTTATTTCATCTTTCACATTTAAATGTTTAATCTACCTAGAATTAATGTTATTGTGTGGTATAAGTTAAGGGTCTATCCTCATCTATGCTCTAATTGGTTAAAGTAACTCTTCAGTTGTATAGTAAATCCTTACTTGTTTGTGTCTCGGTGTTTTTTATTCTAATCCATTCAACTGTCTGGTTTTACAATACTGCATTGTTTTAATTACTCTAGCTTCCAAATAATGTACTATTTCCATAGGCTTTTTCATTTCCATAAAACATTTAAACTAATAAAGTTTTGTTGCAATTAAAATGTGTTTTTCTGCTTGTTTTATTTGATTGATGTAAAATACTTTAAATTCAATAACTTCTTACCAATAATTTTATAAAGAACCTGACAAAATAATCACTTTGAAGAGTTAACTTTGCTTTGAATTCCTGTCACCTCTTTTCTAATGTAAGGTGAAAGATCTACAGTACTGGCAATTCATTTTAAAAATATATATGAAAAGACTGCCCTTCTGTGACAATATAATTCACACTTTTACCAATTTTACTAGTTTTCAGTAGACTTCAGGGTGAAGAGGATAAAATAGCATCCATACTTTTGAACATTTATGTAAATATATCATTAGAAATAAATAATAAAGGGAAATTTATTTCCAAATCACTCTCCTTTTTTCTTTTCTCACTTTTTTCTTCTCTCTCTCATCTTTGTTCAACTGATAGCTCTTGTAACACAGAAATTTATGTTTCATTATGCATATTCTTTACCAATTATAAAAATGGGCCAATCCTATTTCAAGTGGTATTGATACCTAATACTGAAAAAAGGGCTAAACGTCCCATAGTCTTTGAACATCTTTATGTTAAAAAGGTGTTGTACTACATAGAGAGCTTTATTCTGTGACTCTGTGGCATCTGGAAACCAGGAAGAGCCTGCTCTGGAATTCATATAACATGGCCTCTGGCTGAAGAGTGGAAATACCAAGTCTTATTGGAGAGAGTCAAGGTGGTATAATTATTACAGGTAGACATGTATATGCCCACTGTGTCTTAAGTGAACATGTATGTGAAAAGGAGGAGGAACTGTAGCACATGGCAGAGTTATCTGTTCTCTCTAGGCTGCTAGATTTAAGAACACCAGAAACAGCAATCCGGCTTCAACTGAGAAATCTGCTGAGGAAGTTTTTTCTAGCTGAGACAAACATGAAGGCAGGAATGTTTTGTAGGTCTGCTATAGACTGAATGTTTGTGCCCCCACAAAATTCATATGTTGAAGCCAAATACTCAGTGTCATGGTATTTGGAGGTGAGGCCTTTGGAAAGTAATTAGGTCATGAGGATGGAGCTTCCATGAATGAGATTACTATCCTTATAAGAAGAGACATAAGAGAGCTTATTTCCTCTCTCTTTCTGATCTCCACCATGTGAAAATATAAGGCTGTCATCTGCAAACCAGGAAGTAGGCCCTCACCAGATACCAGATCTATCAGCACCTTGATCTTGGATTTCCCAGCCTTCAGAACTGTAAGAAGTAAATATTTACTGTTTAAGCCAGTCAGATTGTGGTATATTTGTTATAGCAGACTGAAATGACTAAGGCCTAAGCAAATCTATAACAAAGCGTAGAGGCAGCAGGCTAAAAATGCCTTTGCACTTATGGAAGTAACATTCCTTGACAAAGCTCCCCTTTAGTGCAGCAATGAAATTTCAGAAAATGAAAATTAAGAGCATTTTCCGGATTGCAAAGATAGACATCCACCTTTGCAAATGTCTAGTCTTTGTAAGATAGTAGCAGTGTTTCAAATGACACTTGCAGAAAAAGAAGAGAATATGTTTGAGTGAATTTTCCCCAAAAATGTGGTAAATATGTTCATCAGAATAATTTTTCTACTAGGAAACATCCTTAAATGACTTTAAATTTGCAATTTATGTATCTATACAATGAGCACTGATTGCCTGGTATTAAATAGCCCTAACATTCTGTCAGAGCTGAAACCAGATTCTTACAATAGACTTGGCAATGCTAAATACTGGGTTCTGTAATAACAGCCCTCACAACTAGGAGTTGGCTTTTGACTAAATTGGCTGGTCAGTGCTATGAGATTCATGAGCGTCCTATTAGCTACGAACATTTGAAAAGAATGTAGCCAAAATATGGAATCAACCTAAGTGTCCATGAATGGAGGAATGAACAAAGAAAATGTGGTATATATGCACTCACACACACATGCACAATGGAATATTATTCAACCATAAAATAAAAAGAAATGTTATTCAAAACAACACGGATGAGCCTGGAAGACACTATGTTAAATGAAATAAGCCAGGCACAGAAAGAAAAATACTGCATGATCTCACTTCTGTGTGGAATCTAAAAGTTAAATTCATAGAAGAGAAGAGTAGGATGGGGGTTACCAGGGGTCACGGTGATGGGGGTATAGAGGAGAAATGAAAAAATATTGGTCAAATTGTACACAGTTTCAGTTAAGATCTCCACCCAAGATCTATTGTTCAACGCGATGACTACAGTTAATACTAATGTACTGAATACTTGAAAATTGCTTACAGAGTAGATTTTAAATGTTGTCACCACAAAAAAAAAAAATAGGTACATGTGGTGATGGATATGTTATGGGGCTTGATTTAATCATTCCACAATGTATACATATATCAAAACATCATGTTGCACCCCATAAATATATATGATTTTAAAAAGAACAGAAACAAATTTACACTTGGGGATGAATTAACTCTCCTCTAAGAAATCACATACATTTTCAGTGATTTTGTACTGTGTGAATATAGCCAGGCTAGTGCTACATTTTCCAGAATTCTCTTCTTTGTAATTTCAGGCCAGGGCCACTCATGGGAGAAATGATAATTGGAACGGCCCCAAAGCAGCCACCACTAGGCTTTATAGTTCTATGCAGGGCATCAGGCAGTATTGCAGGGCATCAGGCAGTATTGCAGCGCAAAGAACTTTGTTACTGGTCTGCTGGCTCATGTTGTTGGTGTGGGTCAGCAGGCAAGCCCACAGCGCCTCCACATCCCGTGGATCTCCCGGTTTAGCTTTTCTGAGTCCTGAAGCAGGCATGTGTACAGTTCTGTAGTAAACACAGCAGCTACGCATACAAATCACTCACATCATCATGGTTGGATATTTTGAGAAGTGGGTATGGTTTCCAGTTTGTCCTAGGTCACTGATCACGTGTGTGTGTGTGTGTGTGTGTGTGTGTGTGTGTGTGTTTCCACTTCTGGCCCTATTGATCTATAGCAACTTCAGGCTGACCACCAAATGCAGTGGTAACATTCTTCTATGATTCGTCTACCCTACATTAAATCCTGATTCCTTATCACTCATGGTAAGTCTTCTTCCCTGGTTGTAACCTATAAAGTTGGGTGCCTGGAATGAAGGTGTTACCACAACAAAAACCCAAGCCCATTGGCTCTGGGACAAGATAGCAAGAAGAAGATGAAAAGGACTTGAGAAGACCTTTAAAGCTGGAAGGGGCTTCACGAGACAATGAGGATGCCAAAAATATTGAGGATATTGTTATTGGAAAGTTCAGTCACACAGCTCCCTGTTGTAATATGGAAATTAAATAGGATATCTAGCACACTTTTTGATTTAGTTGGAGAGCTTTGCAGACAGAATAAGAAAAATGCCCCCAGGCTTTTCTAGCTTCCTGTAATTAAGTACAACATTGGTTGGGGGAGAGAGGCTAGGAAAGAAAGAGAGAAACTGTTCCATTTTAATTTATATTTTAGGAATTTAGAAGAAATATAAAGGACCCAGAGATTGTTGGATTTGAAAAGAAAATGTTTATTCATCCCCAGTTATTGCAAGCAAAAATTCTCAAAAAGAAAAGAAACAGCTTCAGCAAATATAAAATCCAGCACACTAAAAGAAACTCAGGATAAAAATCACAAGTATGTGGCTGCTATAAATCATTTAGTTGAGACCTCAAAAACTGTAAGGATGAAACGGGAGAGTTCCCTGATCCCCCTCAATGGACATGTGACAAGGGTGTGGCTTGCCTGTTCAGTTGAGCTATTTGATTGCAAAACATGGCCATTCTGTGTGGAGGAGGACCCAGAGGTCAGAATCAATAGCACAGAAGGCAGTAACAAGAAACAAGGGGAATCATTTCCAGGAAGCAGACCTGTTCCCAACCCTGAATGTCAGAATTACTAATAACCAATAACAGCCGTGCCTCTGTATTCCCTCCACTTGTGAACTGGAGTTTCTACTGCACTTACCTTTCTTCATCTCACCATTGTGTGGAAGTAGAAAAAGTCTTTTTAGTTCACAGCTTATCAGATACAGAGGAACAAGGGCCAATTGGCCAGAACACCTCATCCATACCTGGATCTGAATTAGATGATAGCCCCTTGAAACCTGGCCTAAGAATGGTGCTATAATGCAATGAGAACTTCACAAGGCTCATGGGAAGGGTTAAATGTATTTTGTGTATGGTCAGAGGGAAGGCAATGGCTCATTAAAGATGACCATAAATTCTTCGACATTCATCTCATGTACTTATTGGGTATACATGCCTTCTCCTTGAACCTAAATGGGCTCTTTGACTGCTTTGGCAAATAAAACACAGCCAAAATGATGTTATGTCAGTCCCTGGGCCCAGGACTTAAGAGATGAACATTTTCATTTTGTGTCTTGGAATACTTGCCTTTGTAGTCTTGAGTCTTCACATAAGAAGTACAATTATCTTGCTAGAAGGACCATTTGGAGAAGTTCTAAGACTACATGGACAGGGAAAAAGCCCAGATGAGCCCAACCTTCCAACAATTCCTGCTATGGCTAGGCCTGTGAGTGAACCCGTTTTGGATCTCTGAATCAGCTCACCAGCTGAATATTACCACATGATGCCCATCACCATCACAGGGAGCAAATCATGAGATATAATTTTTTTTTGTTTGTGTAAATAAATAAGGCTTGGGGTAATTTACTACACTGAAATAGATAACTGAAATTATATCTCAATGTTAGGCATCCCAGGCTTCAGCTGCTGGGACATGGAAAAAAAGCCATCCTTATCATTTTATTATGGCAAAGGCAAAGCACTTTCCCTTTTCTTGGCCTTCCTGGCAGTGAATTGGCCTCAAGGTATAGCTATTCTTTGCTTCCCATGCTTACCAGCACCATTCTTACTGGGTTAGTAAGCTTTTTAAACTTTGGAATCCAATAATTGGAAGCCATTTGTATCTCATACCCAGATACATCCCCCTCCCAAGCTTTATCAGCAATAATTGTGTTTTGGCCTCCATCTACACTCTTTTGTTGTATTTCTCTTACCTTCAGAACTCAGGTAGATATGGGAGTAGGGAAAGGAGTATTTCCTTCATCCCCTTCTAAACTTCATCAACGTGTAGTATTTCTGCCAAGCCCAACATTCAGAATTTTAATGCAATCAGATTAGCTTTATTTGCTTTTAAAAGTCAGTAAGAAGAAAGGAAAGAACTGATTTATTTGTCATGTTCCATTAACCAACTCTAATAACTTTCTATATGCTCCCTAAACAATTTAAAAGCATTTCTGCAAATTGACCTGCCTTTAATCTCTTTGATACATATCTGTTAACTGGGAGTTTTATATCTACATAGACACCTATACCTCCCTGTATTTAAAGGGTGAGTAAAATTATACAGTTTTAATACTTATTTTGTAAATTTATTTACCTCTCATTTCATTTTAAACATAAAAATTCCATTTAATCATATGCTATATCCATAAACCAATATGTTTTAAACTTAGTCTGAAAAAGTCATAGGAAATAATTTACATTAAAGCTGTTCTAAGAATTCACAACTTCTGCTTATTGTTGGCTTTTGGTTTCCTCTCAGAGTTGGCCATCTGGGTAGCTATTTCTTGGACTTCTTCCCTCACACCTATGCTCCGGCTACCACAAGGCACATAGCCTGGAAAGCTTCAAACCTGGTTTAATCTTCTTAGGTGAAGTAAGATTACAAAAGCACTGTTTATCTCACTAAAAACCTTTCATTTGGATTACTTGCGAGTTCCTTCCAAAGGGACATGTGTGTAATGACAAGACATCCCTTTCTTTGGTCTCCATGCTTTCTTCAGCAGGGGTCAAGGAGAGCTCCATATCTCTGTGTTCTGGTGAGAGACTCACCACTCTCTCTTCTCCCAACTCTAACCCCTGTGCTCAAAGCTTCTTCATCACTATTTCCCTTAAGACCATTAAGATCAATCTTATTATGCTGTTTGTCTTTATTTACCTCAACCACTACTAAAAACACAGGTCATCCCTCATTTCCCATACCATAGGCACCATTAGGTATGTGAACATCCCTATGCAGATTTCATATCCCACCCGTTCCCATTTTGGAGCTTTTCTGCTATGTTTTATGAACTCACAGTCATTCAACAGCAAAATCCTCTGTGTCCTTAACTTATTTTCTTACCTTCCTAGTCTGAAACTAGATTCTCTCCTAAAGACACTTGTTCCTTTGCAGCTTTCTTGAGTAATAACTGTTTTCTCTTATAACCTCCTCATACAACTTGGCCTGGAGGAAAGAAAGTTGCCTCTTTGCTCAACATTGCTACTTCCAGATCATGCTCCTTCTTCCCTGCCATTGCGATATATTACTATCACCAGCCATGCCTCCTCATTGTACCATTCATAGTGCTCTCATGTCTTGAATTTAACACCTGGCTCACTGTCAGTCTTTTCAACACTGTTCCTGCCAAAATTCTCAGTGATTTCAAGTATAAGACCTAGTTGATCCTTCCAAATCACTGGACCTTTGATTTCCTAAACTTTTCTCTAATGATTTCAACTCTTACCCTACCTAATACATTCACTTTCATCATTGTATGTAAGACTTGGCCCCATCAACAAAAAATGCAACTTCTCCATATTTAAATTTCAAGAATCCCACTCTTCGCTGACCACCTCCTATTTTTCCACTAACAGATATGGACAAGAACAAGACAGAGTTTGTAAGAGCTGATATGATCATGTTTTAAACCCTAGGCTAAGGCAGCCTAAAGAAACTGCATTTCATAAAATTGTTTTATTACTTTATTTTCAGAAATTTGAATATTTTTCACCTCTGTGTGTAATACTATATTAGACATCTTTGTGCAAATTGTTGATTTGTGTATGTATTACATAACAACATACATCTCCAAGAGTTAATGGATGCAGAAGGATACATTTTAGTACTCCTAGTATATTATTTGAAAGTGGTTAGCTTTGATCTAAAGAGTTATGATTATGATGAGTGCTGGAGAGATAAAATACTTATTTTTCCCTCTATAATTCAGTATTGTTTGAACTTTTAAATAAGAACCATCATATATGAGTCAGTTATGTAACTAAAAGCTTTCAGTTTTAAAAATAGCAAGTAACATTAACCAGTGATTCACAAAAGAAAAAAAAAACTATCAATGGATATATAAGAAAAAATGTCCCAAAGATGAAGTCTGAAGCCAGTATGAATATTCTTTTATTCTTTGTATCAAATTAATTATTCTACCTTCATAATTTTAGAATTTTTCTCAATACTTGTATTAGTTTGTCCTCGCACTGCTATAAATAAGTATCCAAAACTGAGTAATTTATAAAGAAAAGAGGTTTAATTGGTTAATGGTTCCAAAGGCTGTAGAGAAAGCAGGATGCTGGCATCTGCTCAGCTTCTGGGGAGGCCTTAGGAAACTTACAATCATGGCAGAAGGTGAAGCAGGAGCCTCACATGGCAGGAGCAGGAGGAAGAGAGAGAGAGTGGGGAGGTTCTACACACTTTTCAACAACTAGATCTCCTGAGAACTCACTATAGAATACCAAGGGAGGGTGGTGCTAAACCATTAAAAAGAAATCACACGCTCATGATCCAATCACCTCCCGCCAGGCCCCACCTCCAACAGTGGGGATTACAATTCAACCTGAGATTTGGATAGGGACACAGATCCAAACCCTATCAATACTATTGCCATCTTATTTATAGAATATTTAAAATGTGACATTCTTCTCATTGATTTTACCTGAAATACACTTCATTCTTCTAAATTGGCCTTTTTTTCCACTTATGGGATATACAAAAACACTCTTTTTCTCATCCATCTCTTTTTAAATTACATCTTGTTCACTTTCATACCAACCTGTTCTTTCTTTGTAGTCTTCTTCTCATATTTAATTAATGTTGAAGCATCTTGTGTCCTGAAGAGAATAATAAACATGCTCATTACTACATTTCTTAAAGTAAGTATTTTTGGAATTTGCCTCTTCTCCGAAATATCATGATTTGTTCTCTGTTGCTGTATAATACATTTTAATATTCCCTCTTTTAGAAGTACACTCATTCCTAAATGAGGAGAACTCTCCCAGCTGCAGTGTTAACCCAATTACATGAAGTGAGGAATGAGTTTATGTCCATTGAGTTTCAACTGGGGTACAAATCCTATTCTTACCTGGAATCAGAGGGCTATGGGTGGACCATGGGCTGAGTTCATATGCTCTTTCATTGCTGTGAAGGCTTTTATCTGTTTGGGTTCTGCAGAAATTAAATGAGCTCTTTCTATGTTCACCTCTGGCTTTTTAAACCCCCTCCCTGTTTCTCATGCTTGTTGTAGACATTACATCTTGCAGAAAATAGTAAGCTGCCACCACCAGTTTACTTTCAGATGGCCCTTGGTTCCATCCCATTTGTATGATAGGAATTTTGGTCTCTAATGTAATGTAGAAAAAGTTCACTTAAAATTTAGATGTTGACATGACAAAGTAGCATCGAGGCAGTAGATCAATGGCTGTCAAGGTTACTATTCAATAAAGATATTTGCATTTAGAAACAGGAAGAAAGTCGCAGAGAATCAAGAAAGGATGGCTGTTGTGGGAAGTCAGGGACCCCAAACAGGGGGACGGGCTGGAGCTGTGGCAGAGGAAACATAAATTGTGAAGATTTCATGGACTTTTATCATTTCTCTAATAATACTCTTATAATTTCTTACGCCTCTTACTTTAATCTCTTAATCCTGTTATCTTCGTAACAGGTCACCTCAGGACCCTGTGATGATTGCTTGTTTACTTTTGGGATAATTTGAAAACAAAATCAGTCTTTGTATGGTATTTTTCCCCACCTGCTTGGTTTGATTTTTGTTTATTTTATATCTCATGAACAAAAGTGTTATTTAATAACTTCTTGCCATTTTAAGAACATGACTGTAATTAATTTGCTTCACTCAGCTTCTAAGATAACCACTAGTAGAAACAGAAGAAAATAAAACTCACAAATTGTACAAACTGATTGTAAAACATGTGTGTTTGAACAATATGAAATCTGATTGTAAAAGATGTGTGTCTGAACAATATAAAATCAGTGCACCTTGAAAAAGAACAGAATAACAGTGATTTTAGGGAACAAGGGAAGATAACCATAAGGTCTGACTGCCTGCCGGGTCAGGTAAAAAGAGCCATATTTTTCTTCTTGCAGAGAGCCTATAAACGGACGTGAAAGTAGGAGAGATATCGCTAAATTCTTCTCCTAGCAAGGAATATTAAATATTAAGACCCTAAGAAAATAATTGCATTCCTTGTGGAAGGTCTATAAACGGCTGCTCTGGGAGTGTCTGTCCTATGTGGTTGAGATAAGGACTGAGATATGCCCTGGTCTCCTGCAGTACCCTCAGGGTTATTAGGGTGGGGGGAAAAAAATCCCGCCCTGGTAAATTTGAGGTCAGACCAGTTCTCTGCTCTCGAACCCTGTTTTCTGTTGTTATGATGTTTATCAAGACAATACATGCACAGCTGAACATAGACCCTCATCAGTAATTCTAATTTTGCCCTTTGCTTTGTGATCTTGTTTTCACCCTTTGCCTTGTGATCTTTGCTGGACCCTTATCAGGAGTTCCTGATTTTGTCCTTGCCCTATTTCCTCAGAAGCATGTGATCTTTGCTCTGCCTTTTGCCCTTTGAAGCATGTGATCTTTGTGACCTACTCCCTGTTCGTACACTCCCTCCCCTTTTGGAATCCCTAATAAAAACTTGCTGGTGTTGCGGCTCAGGTGGCCATCACAGACCTACCAATGTGTGATGTCACCCCTGGTGGCCCAGCTGTAAAATTCCTTTCTCTGTACTGTTTCTCTTTATTTCTCAGGCCAGCTGACACTTAGGGGAAATAGAAAGAACCTATGTTGAAATATTGGGGGCAGGTTCCCCTATAGATGGCTTGCTGTTTCCCACAGCTGAACTCATTGGCCACTTACTTCCATCAGCCAGGCAGTCTCCAGAAAATTCTCCCAGACCCAGGCAAGATACTACCATGGCTGTTGTGAGTTTTATTTTCTTCTGTTTCTACTAGTGGTTATCTTAGAAGCTGAGTGAAGCAAATTAATTACAGTCATGTTCTTAAAATGACAAGAAGTTATTAAATAACACTTTTATTCATGAGATATAAAATAGACAAAAATCAAACCAAGCAGGTGGGGGAAAAATACCATACAAAGACTGATTTTGGTTTCCAATGATCTCAAAAGTAAATTTAAGGTACTGATATTTTCTGTAATTTTCATTTTTTTAACTAGGAAAATCATATAAAGACATGCTAGGACAATTCATTTAAACATAAAAAATAAACATTTCATAAAAATCGCATCAGTGCTGATGACTTAATGGCAGCCTAATATCCTGAAAGTAAACTAATCTGTCACCATAGCTTTTTTTTTTTTTTTTTTTTTGAGACAATCTCCTCTGTCACCCAGGCTGGAGTGGTGCAATCTTGGCTCACTGCAACCTCCGCCTCCTAGGTTCAAGCGATTCTCCTGCCTCAGCCTCCTGAGTAGCTGAGATTACAGGCATGCACCATGAAGATTGGCTAATTTTTGTATTTTTAGTAGAGACGGGGTTTAACCATGTTGGCCAGGCCTGTCACCATAGCTTTTGAGGGCTATTTGGTACCTTTAAATCAAATAAACTGGGTATTAATTCTTCTTAACACTCACCTGAAGATTCATTGTTTATTAATACTTAAGTCAAGTGTGTAATGATAAGTAATCTGATTGCAGGCACATATACATTTAATTTGATTTATATGGTTACTTAGAACATTTTCAGAACTTACCATATGCTAGCAGTTCTAAATTCCCTATATAACAGGTCCTTTAATATTTCTTCATGAAATGGAATACCTGAAATCTATATCCATCCCATATTAAGTACAGAATCATGGACCAATGAAATTTGCATAATTTTATATGCAAAGTGGGAGACAGTGATCTATCCCCACGTTGGGGCTAAAGTACTAAGATTGTCCTAAGTACCTTGTAAATGCTTAGTAAATATGATTTTCCCTCTAGACCACAATGATTATGCCACATTTGTTCAAGAGTTCTATTTGTACTTATGAGAGGGCACATGGAAATGGACCAACATTCTGTCAGTACAAACACTGAAAAGCAAAGCATTGTTCCCCAAGAATGAGAAAACACTCAACACAGCAGCATGGTTTAACAGCTTGCAATGTTAACAAAAGGATATTTTACAGTATGTTCAGCTCTCCATATCTCTGTGCCTATGCTTATCCATTGAATCAGATAATTGATATCATCCTTTAATTCAGTTATCTGTGCAAGAATCTATTTTAATATTTCTTTACCCTGTAGAAAACAGGATTAGAAGAGGACTATACCTCATTTCCTCAAATTTAAGTCCATTATCTAACTAGCATATTCAGATTGTGAAGGAAAAGTTGCTATAATGTGATACAGCAGGAACAGTGAGTTAAAATTCTTCCTAGCAAATCCAAGGCAACTATATTCATATCCTAGAGTGCAGTGATGATGGACATAACTAGATATTCGGTGTTCAACATATCATTTTACTTTATTCTACAGTTTTATCTATGCAAAGACAATGTTCGTGTTCTGACTCATCATCTCCTCTGCTACCATGGAGACACCAATGTTTAAAATACTTTACAAAATTCATTTTTGCAGTGAGAAATAGAAGAGCAATATATGTTTTACATGTGTCTGAGAATTGTTATATTATAATCCTGCAGCTTTCTGAAAGACAAATAGCAGTTGATAAATACAGAATGGTTATACAGAATTATCAGTCCTTCTTAGTGGCTTTCAGATGGCTAAGGAAATCATTTCAGACTTAAGAATTATGAAGCCAAACTAAACACTAATCCCAGAAAAGGACTCCTTGTCTTGCATTCTAACCATAAGTACTTCCTTTGAGATTTTGTAAAACAAGAAAACAAAAGCAAACAAACAAACAAAACCCTTAAAAACAGGGTTTGGCTATTAATCCAACTAACTCTTATATGCGGAATTTTTTTCTGATTTATCAAATCCAGTAGAAAGTAACAACCAGTTAACTACACAGTAAGCAAACTTCACTCTGACAACCTTAATTCAAGAAGCTGTAGATATCAAGCTTCTAGTAAAAGGTACAGAGTCAGGGGCATTCAGTATATGTTAGGACTGATCAATTAACTCTCCTTGACCCTTTGCTCTTCTCTCACGATGCTTTTTGTCAAAAATACAGTCATCATCACTTAATCGTGGGGATATATTTTGAGACATGTGTCATTAGGTGATTTAGTTGTTGTACCAACATCATAGAGTGTACTTACACAAACCTAGATAGAAAGACTAACTACCCACCTAGGCTATATGGTATAGCTTATTGCTCCTAGGCTACCACCCTGTACTGCATGTGACTGTCCTGAATACCACAGGCAATTGTAACACAGTGGTATCTGTGTATTTAAACATATCTAAACATAAAAAAATACAATAAAAATGCAGTATTATAATCTTATGTGGTCAACCACCGTATATGCTGTCACATAGTTCAGTTGTTGACTGAAATGTTGTTATGTGGTGCCTGGCGGTATCTCATCCATCAACTCTGTGAAGCACACCTGTGTCCATATTCCATCCCCCCCCAAGCTCACCCTGAATACCAACCCCTTATACAAAAATGCCTATTGTGTGCTATAACTGTGGATATTGGAGGTTGTTGATTGTTTGGAAAACAGGGGTGAAAAGCCAAGATTCAAAATAATAGGAAGTTCTGCTTCAAAAACTAAGCACTCCTCCCTGAATTCCCTCTCAGGAAGGGAACCCTTCTTGAAATGTATCTCAGAGGTGACAGTGGACAGCTTTTTAAAAAAACTCCTTTTAATCACACACTTGTGTGTGCATAGGTATCTGGCTGACACCTGATCATTAAGAATAAAATAGATTATTTTGGTCCACAGAATTTCACAGATGGGTAGTAAAAGTCAGTTGCCAGTTCCATTAAATAAAACAACAACAACAACAAGAACCTTAGTAGAGTTCCTTTATAAATGATTTCTTCTACTATACAAAACAGGGTGAATCACTGTGAAATGTGGCCAGGTTAATTAATCAAAAGGAAGATGCTTTTATTTGATATTGTTCATTGACAGAATTTTTTTTTCAGAAAAGCCACTTTTGCAAAATATGTAGGAAAAATACTTAATATAATTATAATTCCTTAAGAACTTAAATACATTTCAAAAATATTATCTAAAAATGTGCTACAACTAGCTTAGTCTATTTCTAGTGAAGTGTTAAAAAAAGAATTAAAGAATTAATCTTAAAAGCTAGCATCTGTGTTTTCATTGTGTAAAATCTTTGTTTAGAAAAATACCTTGAAAAGCCACTAGAGGGCAATAATTAGTGAAAAACTAGGAAATGTAAAATGTACCAGGACCCGACAGAAATGAATAGGATGGTGTGGGAAAGAACAAAGAAGAAAAACAGGTAAACTGAAAGAGGAGCAAGAGAGAAGACAATTACAAACATGATGCAAGACTTCATCCATTATTGGCAGAAGATGCCACGGGACAGTGTTCACTATTCAGTTTCAAATTCGCAGCAATATCAAACTAGACTGCCTGTCCAGAGCACCAGTAAAGTCAGCAATGCCAGCAAAGGCCTTCTGTGAATAGGGTGTGTGTGTGTGTGTGTGTGTGTTGACAATAAGGAAACCTCTGGAGTCGGTATTTGAGTAAACAATGTTTGGAACAGTGCCAATATATTACTTGTCTTAACTTAGTAGAAGCAAGAGTTTGAAAGTAAAGATGGCTATGGCAATGACTATATTGAGTACTCCTAGAAATCTTGGAGATGCCTTTAAATTTTTCACAAGACATGAATTTAGGGTTTGAACCAATCTTGTGATCTTAAGTGGCAGGAACAGTTCAGCTATCACAAATTGTAGATTAAACACAAATACACAGAACACTCCTTAATTATTGAGGAAAAGATTAGCACAGGGCTTTTAAGGGGTTGCTGGTTCACAGTGGCAGATAAAACAGTCATATGCATACACACATATATAAGGCAAATTTTGGCATAAAAAACAACACGTATACATGCTTTATTTTTGGCATATATATGTATAGGTGTGTGTACGTGTGTGCGTCATATATATAATATATATATATGTTGTTTCATATGCCAAAAATCAGGCATATAAAACAATAGGAAGTCCCAGAAGAAAGAAGAGCCCAGTACATTTATGTAATACACTGTTCCTAAAAGTGGGGGCAGCAATAAAAGTACTCTAGACCCAGAGTTTGCAGATATCAGGAATAAGGAAGTATCCAGGAGCAACTGCCAGTGTGATCTGTTATGTTATTTGCAGAAGGATCCCCTGGGCTGGTTTTCCTCTGCCCATCTCCTGTGGGATCCTCCTGTGGGGAGCAGCACCAAGGCGCTAGAACTCCAGGTGGATCTGCAAGAAGTGCATCACACTTACCACTGACTTTAGCTAGTGTTCTTTGTTTTTATTCCATTTATATTTACATTTTTATGATAGAAAACTATACTATTTGAATATCAATATTGTTACTAATTCTAGGGATGTGGACCAAACAGATAAATGTAATCAAAATGGTTTCATTTTACAAAATTTCTTTTTTATTTTTAAGTCAATCATTTTAATAGGTATGTACTGGTATCTTACTGTGGTTTTAATTTACATTTTCCTAATGAATAATGATGTTGAATATCTTTTCATGGCTTTCTTGCCACCTGAATATATTTTCACTGGTCTGTTCAACTCATTTAAAAAAATTGGTTGTTTGTATTCTTAGTATTGGGTTTTGAGAGAATTCTTTTTATATTCTGGATATAAGTCCTTTATAAGATGTGTAATTTGCAGATATTTTCTCCTAGCTGGTGCTTGTCTTTTCATTCTCTTAACGTGTTGTTTGAAGAGCAGAAGTTTTGAATTTTACGAAGTCTAACATCAACTTTTTTCTTTAACTTTTATTTTAGCTTCCCAGGTACATGTGGAGGATCTCAGTTTTGTTACGTAGGTAAATATGTGCCATGGTGGTTTACTACACAGAACAACCCATCACCTCGCTATTTAGCTCAGCATCCGTAAGCTATTCTCCCTGATGCTCTCCCTCCCTCCATCCACCCAAGACAGGCCCCAATGTGTGTTGTTCCCCACCATGTGTCCATATGTTCTCATCTTTCAGCTCCCACTTACAAGTGAGAACACATGGTGTGTGGTTTTCTGTTCCTGCATTAGTTTGCTGAGGAGAATGTCTTCCAGCTCCATCCATGTCCCTGCAAAGGACATGATCTCATTCCTTTTTATGGCTGGATAGTATTCCATGGTGTATATGTGCCACATTTTCTTTATCCAGTCTATCATTGATGGGCATTTAGGTTGATATCATGTCTTTGCTATTGTGGATAGTGCTGCTGTGAACATAATCATGCATGTATCTTTATAATAGATTGATTTATATTCCTTTGGGTGTATATCCAGTAATGGATTTGCTGGGTCAAATGGTATTCTGCTTCTAGATTAAGAGGAATCATCACACTGTCTTTCAGAATGGTTGAACTAGTTTACATTCCCACCAACAGGGTAAAGGTGTTCCTTTTTCTCCACAACGTTGTCAGCATCTGTTACTTCTTAACAAAGATGGTTGTAGGTGTGTGGCCTTATTTCCGAGTTCTCTATTCTGGTCCATTGGTCTATATGTCTGTTTTTGCACCAGTACCATGCTGTTTTGGTTACTGCAGCCTTCACTTTACAAAATTTCTGACATATCTGAAGGGTTGCTAACTTCTCTTACAAGTTAGGGAAGTCAGTATACCATAAAGCACTTGGGTGATACTTTGTGCATTCCCTTAGAGAACTATTTCCTTAGAAATCCGAAGCCTATCTCTGAGTCAGGGTAATTCTCTGTCACCTTGAAACTCACTTTTGGGTTCATTGTGATTCTGCATTCTGTCGCATTTCATGGCTTCCTAGGAAGAAAATATAAACTGGTTACTAATAGGCCTAGGAGGAAGTCCAAGAGTAGTGTTTGGTTTTGGAGGAATTCGCTTTTTTTCTTTTGAGACGGAGTCTCGCTCTGTCGCCCAGGCTGGAGTGCAGTGGCGCGATCTCGGCTCGCTGCAAGCTCCGCCTCCCGGGTTCACGCCATTCTCCTGTCTCAGCCTCCCGAGTAGCTGGGACTACAGGCGCCCGGCTAATTTTTTGTATTTTTAGTAGAGACGGGGTTTCTTCGTGTTAGCCAGGATGGTCTCGATCTCCTGGCCTTGTGATCCGCCTGCCTCGGCCTCCCAAAGTGCTGGGATTACAGGCATGAGCCACCGCGATTCTCTTTTAAAGGTGAAAGCTGTTTGCCCTGAGAGAGTACTGGTCTCTTCCTCTCAAGGGAACTATTCTGTTCTTATTTGGCCACTGAACTGATGGTTAAGTACAGTGGGTTAAGAGAACAAAAGGCCTAGAGATGTTACAGGGAATATGTTGTTCCCTCTGCTCATGCTTCTACTCTGTAGGTATCCCAAAAGGGATTTTTAAAAAAAATTTTTTTGTTTCTATAGGTTTTTGGGGGAACAGGTGGTATTTGGTTATATGAGTAAGTTCTTTACTGGTGATTTGTGAGATTTATATTTAGAATTTATATTAATAAATTCTAAATATATAGTTTAATTATATTAAACTATATATTTACATATAGTTTAATTATAGTTTAATTATATAGTTCTAAATATATAGTTTAATTTATATTAATAAATTCTAAATATATAGTATATTTATACTATATATAATTAAATCTACATAGTAGATTTATATTTATGTAGATTTCTACTATAGTAGATCTATATAAGTTATAATATAAATATATAGAGATTTATATTAGATTTACCTAATAATTTATATTATAATAGATTTACACAAATATCAATATATTAATAAATATACATTTATTAATATATAATCTACTATATATTATATTATTTATATTTATATTATAGTATAGTATATAATTATACTGTATAATATAATCTACATAGTAGATTTATATTTGTACACATACATCCTATTGATTGTATTTCTCTGAAGAACACGGATGAATACACTACTGATCTTATCATCCTTCCACCCTCACATTTGCCCATACTTTATACAACCGTTTGGTATTGCTATCTCACTCTTTAAGGGGTGTATCACAGGTTGGGTTCTACAGGAAGCAGACTCTGTGATGGAGTTTAGCAGATGGAGTTTAGCATATAGTATGTTTCCTAGAGAATGCTCTTGGTATCACCACCAGTGACAAGGAAGAGATGTGAGCAGCAATGGGCAGAGGAAAAGGTGAAGAGCGAAGGAGGCCACTGCCTCCTCATAATCAGAGCTATCCTGTTTTGGACTGAAGTGGTCTGCTCTTTGTACCCCAATCTCTACCAGTCATTTACTGTAGGCCACCACAGAAGTGTGTGGCCTTTGGCCAGACTGCTCTCAGCAGCTGAGACAACCCTGTGAGGACTTGGCAACTAAAGGCTCTCTGCTGGCACCTATCCCAGCAAACTTTGGGGTGACAAATCCTCCTTAAAGGTCGTCTGGGTGGTGCAGCTTCATGTCCCCCACTGGGTCATTCCCTGATTGCTTTTATTACAGATTCTCTCCCTGCAGTTTTTCTTTGTTTCTTTCTTTTTCTTTTTTTTTTTTTTTTTTTGAGACTGAGTGTCACTCCTGTCGTCCAGGTGGGAGTGCAATGCAATGGCGCGACCTCAGCTCACTACAACCTCCGCCTCCCGGGTTCAAGCGATTCTCCTGCCTGTAATCCCAAGTAGCTGGGATTACAGCCACCCGCCACTATGCCCAGCTAATTTTTTGTATTTTTAGTAGAGACAGGGTTTCAGTATGTTGGCCAGGCTGCTCTCGAGCTACTGACCTCAGGCGATCCACCTGCCTTGGCCTCCCAAAGTGCTGGGATTACAGGCGTGAGCCACCGCGACCAGCCCCTCCCTGCAGTTTTGAAAGAGAACTTATTCATAGTTACTACCTATAGTATTGATGGAGAATTTATCAATAGTTTCTATCTGAAGTTTTGAAATAGAACTTATTGATAGTTTCCCAAATTCTGGCTCCTTCTGGGAAACATCTAACCTCCTCCTTTTTTTCTCCAGTTGGATCTCTTGAGATTCCTCTATATCACCTTCTTTCCCCCCGGAATTACTCCCTAGCTTGCTTCTTGAAACTAAGTCGGTCTAGGTATGTTCTTTGAGTTCTAGTCCCCTTTTCTCTCTCATTATGGGTCTAGTTTAGCTTCTGAATACTCAAACACTCTTTGTATCTTGAAGTTTTAGCACTCAGCCATCTTGTCCTCTGTTGTTTCTTAGAGCTAACTCTGTTATCTGAGTCACAATCCATCTCTACAAAAAATACAAAAATTAGTCAGGCGTGGTGGTGCGTGCCTGCAGTGGTGGTGCATGCCAGCTACTTGTGGAGTTGAGGTGGGAGGATCACTTGAGCCTGAGAGATCGAGGCTGCAGTGAGCCATTTTCACCCCACTGCACTCCAGCCTGGGTGATAAAAAGAGAGCTCCTGTCTCCAAAACAAAACAAAACAAAAAAACAGTCCAACTACCAACTATATGTGACTTACAATAAACCATCTAATGGAAAAGGAAAGGTATACTGAAATATTGAAAGTAACAAAATATAAAATCATACACCATGAAAACATAAACCAAACAAACAAAAGCTGGTATAACTTTATTAATATCAGGAAATGGAGACTTTAAAGCAAACATTATTACACACGTGATAAAGAGGGCACTTGAAAATAATTGAAGATTCAATTCACTAGTTTGAAATAAATTTAATGTTGTGTGTACTTCATATCATATTCTCAAAACACATAAAGGGAAAAGTGCCAAAAGCACAAGGAAAAATACACAAATTCACAATCACAGCAAAAGATTTTACACACTTTTATGCATAATGGAAAAAGCAAGCATACAGACAAATTAATAAGAGATTTAGACAAATTGAACAATGCAATTAGTGAATTCAATATCTTTGTTTATCTTTCTATATCCATCTGACTGCCACCCCACAAACAAGAACACTGCACAGTTAGAGACGGAAACTTATACAAGGTCATAGAGCAAGTCATTAAAAATTGTAGAGTTTTAAATCATATGTATATCAAAGGTTGGTAAAATATGGACCACCGGCCACCTCTAGCCTGCTGCCTCCTTTTGTAATAAACTTTTATTGTAATAATACAGCCTCACTCATTCCATTACTATTGTCTGTGGTTGCTTTCATACTACAATGGCAGAGTTAAGGAATTGTGTCAGAGACCTAATGTTCCCAAGATTTGGGGTTCTGCTAATTTAGTGATCTTGGTTTCCAAGGGAGGAATGCTTCCACCAGAGATGCTTTAATATGGTTCCATTAAACTGGAAGCTGAGCCCACACTTGGCCACTTGGCGCTCCCCATGCTAGTAAATCAACAGGCAAAGAAGAAAATGAATGTTATGGCTAGGAAATTAATTCTGACTATCTGGAGGATATGGATTGCTACTACAAAAAGCGCTTAAATAGAAGTAGGTCTAATCCACAGTGAGTTGGTTGTTATTTAATGTGTCCAGTAGATGGTGCCAAAGTAACATTCGTAGATGATTAGGCATTCTCACAGGCTATTCCAAGATGAAGATTTGTTCCCACAGCCAACCATCCTTTTTTTGCCTTGGAAAGGCGAAGTCTACATTTGCAATTGCTAATGCCAGCTGGACAGCCCCCTGCCTATATATTGAAACTGGATGGTAGTGCTAGTTTTACTTTTGGTATTGAAAGAACAAAGGTCAAACCATTATCTTAGAGCTTTTATAGCCCTTTACTGATGTTTTTACGAAATCATAAAATAAACATATTCTGAAATTAAATCAGAAAGTGTTGTGAACATGAAGTCAACAATTTACAGTCATATATCATATTTTTAATTTTAGAGGCTATTTGAAAGGTGTGCTCTATTTTAAATTCACACTACATGCACTGTTTTTTCCCAGTGTTAGCCTTTAATCCTAAACAAGAGCACTTGTTAAGTACTGTTTGATCTTTCATGGAGGCTGTTCCATCAGCTGAATAGTCAAGACGCTGTAAAGGGTTTCAGTTTAAATTTACAAAGCTATACATAATAAAAATCATTTGCTAAGCAAAGTAGAAGAAAAGTCAAAACATAAAAGGATTTAATTGTTTTTGGCAAAATGGTTGAGAGCACAGACTCTGGAGAGAAAAAAAGTCTGGATTCCAATGCTTGTTCTGTATGATCTGGGACAAAGTTCTCAGGTTTTATTCTGAACCTTTGTTTCCTCAGCTATATAATGCAGGTCATTATGGTTTCTTCCTCATAACTTTGCTCTAAGATAACATGAGTACAAATCTCTGGGAATATGCTTAGCATGTAAGTCCTAAATAAATGCTAACAATATTAATTATATTATCATTATTTAACAAATGTTGAACTTTGTGAACTCATGTCTAAAATATCAAAATTTTAATGTGTAATTTGGACCTTTCATCTACAGTAAATTTGTCTTTTTTGTTTTTAAAATATCTATGGAAACCATCTTTTGTTATAGAATGCAATGCTATCTTCCATTTAAATAGCATGACACTGAGTATATTTAATTGAATTCGAATGGATTTCAATTAAATCAGGATTTAATTTGTAAGTCAGACAATTTACTCATTCTTTTCTCTGAATGACACATTCTGGTTCAACAGACCAATATTTATATTCTTGAAAATTTAAATATAGTTGCAAATTTTGTATTAAAATATAATAAATATTTCAGAACTCATACCTCATGGATTTCAAATAAGGCATCCTACAATATAGTTCCGTTGATTCTGTAGCTACAATCAGACATGCGTTTTGTTCGAGTTCTAAAAGTTTGCTCGAGCCAACTTTAATGGGACCACTGAAACTTCCCAACAGTTTCATTTACAGAGGTTGCTGCACCTGTGCTACATTGAGAACACATCAATAAAGCCTTGACAACTTTGAGACAGCCAATTAAAAAGAGCTCCCCAGAGAATCTCCAATCGGCCTGTGCACTGGGAGGACAGAGTGGAGCCTTGGGAAGTTCCCCCCATTTGCAGGGGGAAGGAACCTGGCCCCTCCTCTTCCTGTGAGGTAACCTGGGATTCTATTTGTGAGATGGGGGCCTGTTAACAGGAACCCCTCTCGTTTTACTGTATTATTTTCCTTTTTGCCCAATACATTCCATAATCCCTGCACCCTTCAAAGTGTCTGTGAGCCTAATCTTTCCTGGTCCTGTGACCAGGAAACAACCCAATTTTTAGCTGAACTAAGGAGAAAGTTTAGTAAGGAAATTATAGTCTACCAAAGGATTAAACACATTTTGATGCAATAATCATTGAAATCTTATTTATTATATTGGCATAAAATTATATCAATGAAAAAATAGAAGGTTCAGAAATAGACACAATGGATTATGATAATTTAGAATATAAAGAAGTACACATTGAATATTGGTGAACTGAAGAAGGTTCAGAAATAGACACAATGGATTATGATAATTTGGAATATAAGGAAGTACACATTAAATATTGGTGAACTGAATAGTATTTAATCAATACTGTGATAAATGAATTGTTCAGAAAAGACTAGATGCACACATTTTAACATATTAAAAAATAAATTCTAGAAAGATTAAAAGGGCAATTTTTTAAATCAAATGTTAAGAAAACCAATCTTTTCAAAAATTCTGCAAGAGTTTTAGTGCTATTTGCATAGTATGACTGGGAAAGTCTATCTGAAAAAAATTAAATGGCCTGCCCGGGCCACAATGTTAATTAGCAGAAGAGCAAGGAATCAAATACAAATTGATTTGAATATAAAACCTACAATTGTTCATTAAAATTCTATATAAATTACTTAGAAGAGTCCTCAGCATGTTTTAGACTAGATAACCTTATTATTAGTGGTGGTGATGTCATCATCACTATCATTATTACCCACAGAGCAGGAAGATGATTGTAAAGTTAAGTGAAATAAATGTATCAATTTATAAATAAATAACATTCTGGGGACAATGTAAGTTACTAGTATGCTTTTGGATAATGTTGCCAAAGGTTAAGCAGAACCATTAGAATGCTGAAACCTCCTGAACTAGTAATTCTTTGTAATTCATTTCAAAGTAATAAAAAGAAGTGAGTAAAAACACTTTGGCACAAAGAAGCTTATGTCATAGTAAAAACTTGGAAATAATAAGATGTTGAATAATTGACATTACTTTATTAAATTATGCTACATTAGCATAATAAAATATTAGGTAGTTATTTTTAATGATAATTATGGGGATAATGCAGGAAAACTATTTGTGAAACCTAAAAATGGAAAAAAATAAATGTAAACATGGTAAAATTGTAACTAAATGCAATAATAGAGCTTATTTAAGAACTGGAGAACAGAAAATTACACATAGAGTTGTCATGGGGTGGAGGTGAGGATAGAGTTTAGGCGATCTTTTTCTTTGCTCTTTTTAATGTTTTCAAATGTTTTTTAATTCATAAAATAGGCAGTAATACATTTAGGCAATTTGCTTAATATCTTCATGGATATAATTATAATTTCCAAATATAAATGTAAGTATATTTGGCTAAGTTCAAAATAATGTGAGCTTTAATTAATTGTTTCAGCGATTTCAAAGAGAGAAATTCAACATGTTAAATAATATAGGTTTTCAGATTTCTCTTTCTTTTTGTTCAAATTTGGAAAGTTTTTTTATCCTTAAATAAATTCTCAATTAATAATCACTGAGGGAGAAACTGTATCTATATTTTTATAGGAATCTTCTTTAATGAAGGTTAATCACTTTGGTAGTCTTTGAAGAATTTAAAGACTTTTCCAACTTCTCTCTCTGTTTACTAATGTGCAATTTTGAAAGCCAAATTAATGAAACTCTTCCTTGCATAGCTCATCCTTATCCCATAAATTCATCTAGTTAATGTTAATAGGAAGATAATGACTACATTCTTGTGTCATAACCACCACCTTTGCTTTAATATATAAAGATCGATGGTGAGTCGAAGTATGAGAACATTGACCAAGGAGGAGGCTGGAAATGAGGTTGAAATTGTGAACTAACCTGTTGTGACCTTTTTTTTAAACCTTTACAGTACACATGATTTTATTGTGTCTACTTCTATACTTAAAAGATATTAGCTTTAATTTGAAATGATTTTTTAAATGATAAGACTCCTTTGTCAATCGTCATCCTTGACTGAATTCCATCTGCTGTTCCTAATACGGTAATTCGTTGGATCTAAGATGTCAATGATTGTGAGCCTTATCATTATTTCCTGAACTACTAAGAAAAAAATCTACAAATTAAACTATAACCAACAATGCTTTCTTGTCTATGAGATGTGTTATTTTATACTTATTTAGATCACTTGTTTAGGTTTTAGTCAGGATAAAACTTCTGTACAAAGTCTAAACAAGCACTGTGGTCTTGGGTTTCTTCCAAATTCTAACACCTGTTCTGCAAGTTTAAATGCCAGGGTTTCCTTGAATATTACCAAATAACCATATTTCTTGCTCCTCTTCTCTCTCAGGTATTTTCTTAAACACACTGAAGGAATTCAGAACATGATACCCCACAATATACTGCTTTGGTATATGGATTATTTTTAGCTGAAGGCTCTTGAAAAATAGCAAAGGCAGGGAGAAACATTTGCTGAACTCCCTTTATCTACATAAAGACAAACCCTCCATATGAAACAATTGTCATCAATCACTTTTACAGGAGTTTTGTCAACCAGGAAAGATTGACTCATCACAGGAGAGGGGACTAGAAGTTGACATCACACCCAGATGAACTTTGTCACAAACTGTCATATTTCACACCCCTTCTTCTTCTAAAGTCCACTCACCTTTCCTAAAAATTATTTACCCTTCCCTAAGTTATCTATGCCCCCCTCTATTTCCCTGTATTCTCCTATATATTATGTCCCTTTGTATATGGTATATGTGCTCCAGAATCTCACTGTTTTGTTTTTTTTTTTTTTTGGATATTCACTTTTTCTCTGCAACGTCCCTGCACACATAATACTAAAAATTAAGAAACGTACATTCTTTTTCTCCTGTTAACTTTAATGTTTTCAGTTTATTTCACAGCCTCAGCTATCAAACCTACGAGGGTAGAGAAGGAAAGTCTTTCCTCCCTCTAACTCTTTTTCAGTGAGTCCTTCCCTGACCACCATATACAAATTGTGACATTACCCATATTCCTATCCCTCTTCTCTTCATTATTCTTCTTAACACTACTTATTGTCATGTGACATCAAAACCTTTCATTATTTGGATGTGTATTGTCTGTTCCCCAAACACACTAGAATATACATTTTATGTTGGAGGGATTTTTCTTCCTCTGTTTTTTCTTTCCAGCACTTCCCATAATGCCTACCCCTTATTATAATAGGAATGCAATAAATACATGATGGGTAAATAAATGACTATTCACCTAAACTACAGAAAATTCAGAAAAGTTCTTCTAGTTCACAGTACTCTCCTTCCCCTTGAAAGACAGACTACTCACACTGAGAAAATTCACTTCTCTCTTAACCCTATTCGATGCTGACACGTATAGCTGACGCAGTCTTTTCATAGCTGTGTTAATATTAATACACATGCAAGTTGCCACAGCTCTCGGGCTTTGGGGGCACCATCTCCTTCCATTCTGAATAAATTGATGATAAAACTACTTCTGGTCAACTCTGGGATTATCAGTCATATGACTCTTTCAAGTTATTTAATTTCTGAAAAACTCATGGGTTTGGTTGTATGGACTCAATTAAATACTGAATACAAATAACATAGTATAACATCTGACACATAAAAGCACTATACATATTAACTATTATTCAGTTTTGACCTTAAAGTCCTCAGGGCTCTGTTCTAGCACTCTACATTAGTTTGATCAAAATATTCAAATCTGTCTGAAATGCATTATGTACAGAAAGGACAGATTCATGGGGCATGGCTCAATACATATTCATTTAAATAGAATAAATGTGGAATTTACTCCATCGATGTCTCCCTGGAAACCAAATAATTCAGAAGGTGGTGCAGAAAGATAGATGGAGAAATAAAGAATACAGTCCTGCTCTAGGTTTAGCAATATTTAGTCATGGACAGATTACATATTTTCAAATAATTTACACTCTAGAAAGAATGAAAAAAAAACAAACATAAAGAAAAGTGTTTAGATTTCTGTCCATGTTATTCCTGTACCTGAAATGGTTTGCCTTCAACTATTTTGTGGCCAGTTCATTCATCATGTTTAGCTTTTTCAGAGAGCCTTCTCTAACTAATCTAGATGGTGGAGTGGTATGGTTTGGACCAGTGTCCCCGCTCAAATCGCACATCAAACTGTAATCCCCAATGTTGGAGGTGAGACCTGGCGGGAGGGGATTGGATCATGAGGGCAGTTTCTAATGGTTTAGCACCATCCCCCTGGTGCTGTTTCCCAGCTGAGTTCTCACAGGATCTGGTTTAAAATGTGTGGCACCTACCCGCTCTCTCTCTGTTTCTCCTGCTCCGGCAGTGTAAGAAGTGTCTGCTTCCCCTTCGCCTTCCTCCATGATTGTAAGTCTCCTGAGGCATCCCCAGCCATGCTTCCTGTACAGGCTGTGGAACTGTGAGCCAATTAGGTCTTTCTTTATAAATTATTCTGTCTCAGGTATTTCTTTATAGCAGTGTGAGAATGGACTAATACGTGGAACCTTGATAAATTACTATCTAATATTACATCCTATTCATTTTATCTATAGTACTGTACATGTTTTGTTGTTTTCATTACTATTTTGGTATACTCATTTCTTCTCGGTTTCTTCTACTAGTGTAGAATCTAGTGAGGACAGGAACAAATTACTACACTTCTGGCATGTACCAGAAGTCTTGACACAAAAAAGGTAGTCAATTAACACTTGTTAAATATATCAATTAAATAAAGAACAGTGTTCAGCAAAATACAGTAGAGGAGATTTGAAGAAATTCTTTAAAAATATTTGAAAAATTGTTTTGCTAAATCATATCCAGACAACTTTAGGATCACAATAAAAAATGATAAAAAAAACTGTATTACCCTTTGTTAATGTAAAAATGAGCAGATTTTGTATCCTCTCTCTCACATTTGCAAATCAGTAATTATGTGAGCCAAAGGGAGAGTGTCAGATTGGCATAGTGGAAAAATAATCACAAAGATCCTGGATTCAAGGAAATCTGATGTTTTTCTCTGTTTTTTTTTTTCCAGTTGTAATGTTGGCAAAGTCACTGAACTCTCTCGGCCTTGTCTCCTCCTCTATGATCTGGTAGGCATGAAATAAACCTTGAGAACCCTGCAGTCTTTTCTACTATTACTTTGATTTTCATTTCTCTAGTACTGTTTCTTAACTCACTCAAAAACAGTGCAACTTCCACTTGCTTTTAATAAATAGAAGCACAAAGTAACTTTGTGACTTTTGCTAATGTTCTTCTAACTCCATTTTACTATCAGCTCTCATCTTAGGAGGACTGGGGAGAAAAAAACTTGGTGATTTTTCCCAACGCTGACAGATCTTGAGGTGTGAACTTCACAGAGAGAAACCTGTGCATATTTAATAGAAATAAACCAAGAAGTTAATTTTAAAAACATGTTTAATTCTCCCTGTGGAAATCAACACCTGCCCTTTCGCTGCTTAATGTCGTTATTATGATGAGTTTGGAAGTTCTGAATGGATGCAGCCATGCTTATTACTAGGAAAAATGTGATAGCCATGTTCAATAGAGAATAAAGTTGTCAACCCCAAATGACAGACCTGCATGTAGATTTCCCATAAGACCATCTTTATGTCCAGTAAAAGACAGCCAAGTCCCCCTTTAACAGGCAGCACTCTTGGCAGAGACAGTAGACTATTGCCTGGTTCGTCACTCCAAGGGCATATTTGAATTGCATTCTGTTGACTGATTGTTTAAATATAACTCACAGAATTTTATCCTCCTTGAGACATTCAGTACTTTGACCCTGACCTCAGTTCCCTATCACTTTCCTAACTTCAGTTTTTCTCTGTCCAAACAAAATGACCTCAGTGACAGACATCCTCACAGCCACTTTTGATTCTTGCTTCTTTTGGACATTTTACAGATCCTCTATGTTAAGTCCAATAATTTCTTCTGTCACTACTGCTCCCATGTTTAAAGCATATCTAGGACTATGGCCTTAGAGTTATGCCCGATTGCTGTACTTCACATTTATGGTTTCCAGCCTCAGCTGAGCCTTCATCTCTATACCTTTTAAGACATGGCTCTAAATAATGATTGTGGTGTTTACTGCATTGTGTACATACAACATGTCAGGGTCTGTATGCTGCATTTTACACTAAGTATCTTTTTCAGTACTTTGGATGCCCTGTGAGGTAAAAATGAGGCTGAGGAAACTGACGCAAAGAAATAAGAGGTTACAAAATTTGTCTTGTTTTATACAGGTAGAAAATGCCAAACGAGTTGCACACTCTGGTTTCTCTCACACCTACGCCCCTGCTTACAAGCAAGCCCTCGATCAGCTCCTTCCTCTCTATGCTGAGACAGTTGGCAAAGCGTAGGGGTGGAGGTTCTGGCAAAGAATTCTTAAAGCACGTGTTGAAGAATTATGTATGTGTTTAAAAACACATCAGCCTAATGGAGAAATCTCAGTTAATATTTATTTTTGTCTACTTTTATAACTAACGCATGATGGCTGTAGAAAATTTGGAAAATGCATAAAAAATATATATATATAAAGAAAAAAAGAAAATCATTCATAATCTCACTACCCAGAGGGGACCACTATTAACATCTGATTCTTTGCAATGTTAAATAATTTAATATCTTTAAATAATTTGACATTTTTAAACAAAAGGCAACTTAATTATTATTTATATAATTGATATATAATTGTGACATATATATAATACAAATACACAGGCATTTGGAAGATATTTATAACTCAGGGAACTAATATTTTGAACTACCAATACATGATGTTACAAAATTATGAAAGAATAAAATATCCACTCAAAATGCAAGATAGACCAACAGTTTTCATATAATAAAGCACAAAAGATTTACCAATATGGTTTCAGATTCCACATTGTAAATAACTTTGAAGGTGCTACCAAAATGTTGGTATTATCTCAAAGAAAAATATACAGAATTTCCTGAAAGCTAATTGAAGTTGTCTGCCTCTTCCAACTACATATGTGTATACATCCAGGCTTTCTTCATCTACTTCAATCAAAACAAAATATCTCAACAGATTGAATAAAGAAGCAGGTATGGGAGTCCAACTATCTTCTACTAAACCAGACATTAAAATGTTAAATTATATTAAAACATAAATGTTAAAATGATATCAAACCAATGGCAACCTTCTCAAAGTTTTGAAAATATATGGATTTTTACAAATAAGTAATATATCATTTACATGCAATAGGTTTATCTTTAAATAAATTGACAAATAAATATATTTTAATTTAAATTTTAATTTCTAATTTGATAAATATAGGTAGATAGAGTATACACAAACTGAAGTTAATTGGGTCCTCAACAATTTTGAAATATATAAAAGGTCCTACATTCAAAACCTTTGAGAACCATGATCTAAAAGAAATGCACAGCCAGGCGTAGTGGCTCACGCCTGTAATCCCAGCACTTTGGTAGGCCAAGGTGGTTGGATCATGATGTCAAGAGATTGAGACAATCTTGTCCAACATGGTGAAACCCCGTCTCTACTAAAATACAAAAAATTAGCCGGCTGTGGTGGTGCACTCCTATAGTCCCAGCTACTAGGGAGGCTGAGTCAGGGGAATCGCTTGAACCCAGGAGGCAGAGGTTGAAGTGAGCTGAGATTGCACCACTGCACTCCAGCTTGGCGACAGAGCGAGACTCCATCTCAAAAAAAAAAAAAAAAAAAGGAAAAACAGAAAAAGAAAAAAAAGAAATGCACATACCAGTCCTCAGAGAGAGGTGTTTATCACAGCACTGACCACAGAGTTAGCCTACATATTGATCACAATGTGACTAGATAAGTAATAATCATAATACTTTATGCAGTCTTTACCATGTCCCCTTGTTGTTCTAAACGTTTTGCTTATTATATGATTAAGTCATGTAATTGTTACAACAAACTTATGAGGAAGGCATGACTATTACTTATATTTTATAGGTGAGAAAGTGAGCCCTGAGATGTTCATGACATGCTGGTAAGCAGTGGAGGCCACAATTTAAGCCCACAGTCTTACATTAAAGTCTATGTGCTTAATCACTCTGCTATGGGAATTCTTCTAGAATGTGGTATTTGAATGGAACAAAGCGGCATGCAGTAGTCAGAAACCATAGGTGAGGACTGCATAGCCTCGCATGGGTAAGGTGCCTTACAAATAATGTCATTTTTTAAAATGTGGGAAGAGGGGGGTTGTTTGTATGGTAGAAATAAAGAGATGATCAAAGTATGTCACAAATCACAGTTTATTGCTATATAACATGGTTTGAATGTCTGTCGCCTCCAAAATTCATGTTGAAATCTAATTGCCACTTTAACAGTATTAAGAAGTGGGATCTTTTATTTTTTTTTTTGAAACAGAGTCTTGCTCTATCATCCTGGCTGGAGTGCAGTGGCTCAATCTCAGCTCACTGCAACCTCCGCCTTCCGGGTTCAAGCGATTCTCCTGCCTCAGCCTCCTGAGTAGCTGGGACTACAAGAGCCCATCACCATGCCCGGCTAATTTTTGTATTTTTAGTAGAAACGGGGTTTCACCATATTGGCCAGGCTGTTCTCTTACTCCTGACCTTGTGATCCCCCCACCTCGGCCTCCCAAAATGCTGGGATTACAGGCATGAGCCACTACGCCCAGCCAAGAAATGAGATCTTTAAAAGTGATTAGGCCGTGAGGGTTGGGTGGAATTAATGTCATTATAAAAGGACAAGTTACACCCCATTTTGTCTTTTTTCCTCCTACCTTCCACCATGTGAAAACATGGTGTGGTGTTCCTCCCCTCCTGAGGATGCAGTGTTCAAGATACCATCTTAAAATCAGAATCACCAAACCAATAGTGCCTTCGTGTTGGCCTTCACAGCCTCCAGAACTGTGAGCCAAAGAATCTCTGTTTATAAATTACCAAGTTTGTGGTATTCTGTTGTAGTAGCAAAAAATAGACCAAGACATCATATAAGAATAAATTTTTTTTTCCTTAGGTTCACAATACTTAAAGAGACGAGGAATAGGAAGAACAAATCTCACAGGGAATATGCTTGATAGATGAGGTACATTGACTACACGGTGAGTGAATTCCAAAATTACTGAAGTCTAATGGGTCAATTAGGATGGAAGCAGGCCTCTGTAGAAAGTAAAGTCTAGTTAAAATTTGAGGTGTATATTTACATAAGTGGTTCTCAGGTGAGACTGTCATGAGTGACAAAGCAGAGACCTTAGATTACAGGCAAGGTGACTGGTGTTGGCAGGGCTTCAGAGATTAGCTCAAAGGCTAACAGGGTGCGGCTCTGTCAAGGCGGAGGGCTCAGTCTTCCTAGAAGCAGCTGACAGTGTAGCCCTGAGTCAGCATATGTAGGGAAGTAGCTCACAGAGTGTAGACTACCATGTTCTAAGCTCTCAGATTGTGTGTGTGTGTGTGTGTGTATATATATATATACATATATGTGTGTGTGTGTATATATATATAATATACAATATCATGTATTGGTAGTTCGAAATATTAGTTCCCTGAGTTATAAATATCGTCCAAATGCCAAATATATATATAGAAGTCCAGTGGTTGAAATCAGTAACTCACAGATGGGGTATGATAAGGCTAAGGCGTGGTGTCACATTCCTGAGGGCAGGGGAAGATCACTCCAAGTTCTCACATATGGAGTAGGATAAGACGTCACATTTTTGAGAGGCTGAGGAAATACACTTCAAGTTCTTATCACAGCAAAACATATATCACTCACATAGCAGAGTACATGTTTGGAATCATTTCAAAGCTACATGACAGGAGAGAATTGTATCGCTATGACTTTATAGCAAAATACCACTTGTGCCTATGTTGAAGGCACATAAAGCAGCACCATATATTTTCAAGGATAAACAAGTATCTCAATAAATTTGTAGAAGGTGAATTGGAAAGATACTTACTAGTTGCTCCAGACGACTTCTGTTGGGGAAAATAAATGGACTAGAAAATAAGCAGATGAAAAATATAAACAAAATAGAAAGGCCCTTCACGAAATGATACTGATAATATGCAGTGAACTGAATATTGTTAATTTAATTTTTATACCAAAGTTAGCAAGAACAATGAAAATCACATCTACCCAATCTCCCACCCCTCATAAAAACATAACCTACAGTTGTCTTGAAGAAAGAGATTCTCCTCTCTCTGCCATAGTGACAGGTATATGCCCAACTAACTGTGGAAAACAGTTCTTTCTTTCAACCTTACTCATCACCCTCACGGTCTGTTTATGAGGCTCTCCTCCGCCAGCCAGAAAGGATGACGTGCCATACCTGCAAAACTTATACAGCATCAACAGAATGAATCTTCCCAACAAGCCGAAACATTGAGTATTGTGGCACAGAATATGCCCTACCCATTACTCAATCTAGATATCCTTTTATTCCACTGTCTCATGATTTTCTTTTTCCTGGAAAACAAAAGTATTTCTTTCATAGCCCAGCTAGCACGATAAATCAGCGAGTCAGAATTCTAGCTTTGTTGTAAGGTTTTGCGAATATCTGATCCTCTTATTTTGTACTTTTCTATTTCCTAGGCAAATCTGAGTATTTCACCCAGTTTTCCTTAACTAGGCATTGAAAACTCAGTTTTTTTCTTACAAACCTTCATGTCTTCCTGCTCATTTGCACAGTCTTATCTTGCACCTCCTATAAAATGGAGAAACTTGACATTAAAACGTAATTTTTATTACATTTTGAGGGATTCCCAGAGAATTTTTCCCCAATCTCCTTAGGTAGGGACTTCTTTACTATAGTTCCCACACACATCTATCACCCTCCCCTACTTCTAGACAATTTTGGGGGGCATTCCTCCCTTCTCCCACCAATCAAGGAGCCAGGTATCTCTACCGAGCTGAGTAACTGTAGAAATCTTTCTGCTTCCAGTTTCTAGCACCAGCATTACCTGAGGGGACTGATTCCTAGAGGTCAAAGACAAATGCTGGGTTTGGTGCCTGCGTTGTTTTTAGGCTTCTTTTTCTTCCTGGCTCCCTCCTCCCTGCACAGGTTCAAAGTTATTTCTTTCCTCATAACTATATCTGAAAAAGCAAGGCCCATTCTACTAGAAGACCTTGTATTTTCCGTGGAGAATCCACAGAGTGAGTAGTTTGAAAGTGCGGATAGGAGGAGGGCTCTTCAGGCTGTGGCTGCTGAGTGAGAGCGAGGTGTTCCCAAATTGGTGCACACATTTGTGGAAATGAGACAAAGTTTCTAAGTCCTGAGCTGCCCCCTTAATTCTTCACACACATGTTGATTTTTAAAGTTAAACCTACAACTTCCTCCTTGCATAGGGCCAAACAAGCATGGTATTAAGAGAGGAAGACAAATGAATAATGTTCTAAACATTTCCCAGGACTTTAGTTCCATAAGGTATCATCTGGTCGAATTCTTATGTGGAAGTTGTCTGGTTCCTCAGTTTCACCCATTCTATGGCCAGCCCAGACTTCCCCAGGTAGGATTTATGCCCCTTCTTCCAGAAAGCAGGACTTCTCCTGTCCTAAATCCTTCATTCTCTCCATCTAGCAGTCAAATAAATCCCAGGAAATACACGGAGTGTTCCTTGTCCTGAAGTATAATACCCATCCTTGTAATATACTACATGGCCTTATCTTTATCCTTACATTTAGGAATTTCTAATATTTCTCCCTCTTTTGTTGCTTCAGGTGCCAAATAAAACAAAATGCTTCATCAAACCAATGACATACATCATGTGTCAAGTATCTGCCTCAAAGCAACTTGTTGCATACTCTTTACTTCTATATACACGCTCATAGTTTCTTAATATTTACTAGAAATCAGAATGCAATTCTTTAATTTTTATGTTCCCCTTTGTACATCATGTGTCACCTTTAATTCTTTGTTCATCTTAGTTACCATGAAGTTTTTCATTTATTTACTTGCTTCGTAGTTACTTTGAAGAGTAAAACGTAGATGAGATGCAGTATACTGTTAAGGTTTTCTAATACCACGGGGAGCGTTTCATTTGTTTTTAAAGTTTAGGCCATTGCAAGAAATTTGCTCCTTAAAATTCTACTGACACTTATTCTTAATTTTTTTAAGAGACAGCTGTAACATTGTTTACAAACGTATAAATACCATCCCAGCGAGAAACTAGCTTTGTGCTTCTGTCATAAAAGAGACACAGGTTTCTAACAGGAAATGGAAAAGGGAGAACTACTGAGTCAAGTGCAAACTCCCCGCCAGGCAGAGAGCAGCTGACTCTGTAGAACCGTCCCTTCCCGTCTCCCTCCACACCTTGCCTCCTCCAGGCCCAACCCCATTCCACCAGCACCCCGCCCCAGGCGCACAGGCTAGGACTGAAAGGCAGGGACTAAGGTGACAGCTGACTCTGCCGGGGCGGAGTGCGTGTCCTCCCACCGTGCTGGCGCTGAACTGACTGTCCGCTGCCAAGGGAAGTGACAGCCGCAGCCAGGCTCTCAGCCAGCGGCCGGGCGCCCCGCGGACCATGCTCTCCAGTACGCAGAACTCGGGCGGCTCCTATCAGCGGGTCCGCGGGGGGGCTTGATGCACAGGTAAAGTTCTCTGGTCCTTAGGGGAGAGGAGAGGCGGGTCGTGGGGACCACTGTGGGTGCACGAGTGGAAGTGGGGAGAGGTGAGTCCTCGAACCCTGAACGTGGACTGACGAGCCCTTGTTTCAGTAGCCAACACACACGGGACAGACAGACCGGCGTACACACTCAATCCTGAGAGCAGAGATGAGAGATCGGGGTGGGTGCAACTTGAACCAGAGGAGCTCAGTCTTGGTAGGGCTGGAGGAGAGGAAGAGGCATCTTTGTTTGAAGAGATAAGTAACTCCCCCACAAGCAGAAAGCGTGGATGGGCCTGTCATCGCTGAAGGAACACAGGTTGGAGCGGAATTCTACAACCAGTGAATGATCCCATTAAAACCGCAGAGCACTGGGGATTCATAACACTCAGTGTGAATTTTGGGACCCAGGTCTGGGGCAAATCCAGAAACTTCAGACACTTAATTGTGCTCTCCTCTGGCGCACTATAACTCATGCTTCTACAATGGGAGTCACGTGCTAACGCGGTAGTCAGAGAAATGAGCCCTACATTTGAGTATTAGCAACAATTCCCCTAACAAAAGTTCCATTTGTTTCGCTTATTATCACTATACAAGACATGGGCTTAGAAACAGCCCTGTTGTCCTAACAAATAAAAAATATATAATTCCGATTTAGGGGACTTGTTCTAATCCTGGCTTTTTTAGTAACTCTGAGTGAGTGTCAAATATATGTGACATCTATTCTGATCACATACAAAATCAAACTATAAATTTATTTAAAATTAAGTTATATGTAAAGTACTTTTATAAAAATCTATAAGATAGAAGGGCTGAATAAGTTCCTTGAAAATGTGAAAAAGCTCCATCACTATAGCATGCCTTTTTTTACTGTACCCTAGAGATGGCAGGCTCAATTGAGCAAACTGGTTTAATATCATTAGTGTAACAGCCAAGGTGATCAAAGGCAGTAAATTATAAACTTGTAGTTGAAAAATTATAAAACTCAATTTTGTCACCCCAAATTCTAGTCGACTCTTCCTTTAGTATTCAAACACCGTTTGTTTCCTTGATTATTATTCAACTTTGATAGCCTTCATAGATCAGGAATCCACTTAAACAAGGTTGAAAATCTTCATTTTAATTTCATTCTTTATTTGTTATTTCTATGATGCCAATTTTTTTAAAAAGTTGATGGTAGCCAGGCACAGTGGCTCACGCCTGTAATCCCAGCACTCTGGGAGGCCAGGCATGGAGGCATGCTCATGCAGTCCCAGCTACTTGCGGGGGCTGAGGTGGAAGGATTACTTGAGCTTGGGAAATTGAGGCTGCAGTGAGCCATGTTCGCTCCACTTCACTGAAGCCTGGGCAACACAGTGAGACACTATCTCAAAAAAAAATTGATGGCTTCAAAATGTATAAAAAACCTCTGCTTACTTACATATTGACTTCATATTTTTAATACAACAGATCTCAGGTAAAAATCCCTATGTAACTATAAGCTAAGAACATACCTTTTTAATTGAATTTTTATGGCTAACATGGTGACCTGTGAATAGATGCTTCTAAATATTTTTTGTTGATAGTGATTAGCATCCATCCATTCATTCAGTCAGTCATCCAAAACATGTTTATTATGAGCTGGCCCTGGGCCTTGAGAAACTGGAGATTTCTCCAGAAGCTAGCGATACAGAGATAAACCAACTATAGTTTCTGTCTTCCAGCAACACTAAATCTAGTAAGAGAGAAGCACCTTCCAGGAAATAATGAGAGAGTTGGGTAATATGAGGGTAAATTCTGTGAGCGCCAACCTGAAGGAGTCCTTAAGTCCTCCCTGAGGAGTATGTTAAGGTTGCTCGGGTAATACAGAACCTGTTTCAGAGCCTTGGACTGGAGTGAGAGGACAGAAATTACAAAAGGCACTGAAACCTGAATAGGATGGAAGCACAAAAGCCAGGAGAAGGGAGGCAGAAGGATGTGGGCAGTAGGAAAGGTCTAAGTAGTGAAAAACAGTGTTGCATGGGTACAGAGTTGAGATTGTGGATTTAGAACTGGAGTATAGAATAAACTAAGTGGTTTAGATCTTGTTTCCAATACTTGGTTGCAAGATCTTAGGTGAGTTTCTTAAAACTCTGGGTGTTAGTTTCCCTTTCTATAAAATAGGGGTGACAGAAATTATTCCACCATAAAGGTATTTTACATTTAGTGAAATAATATACTTAGTACAGAATTTAGCATCTTTTAAGTGATTAAAAAAATGTAAGTTTTATCTGTCTGGGCGCCATGGCTCACACCAGTAATCCTAGCAGTTTGAGAGTCCAAGAGGGGTGGATCACCTGAGGTCAGGAGTACGAGACCAGCTTGACCAACATGGTGAAACCCCATCTCTACTAAAAATACAAAAATTAGCAGAGCCTGGTGGCAGACGCCTGTAATTCCAGCTACTTGGGAGGCTGAGGCAGGAGAGTCGCATGAACCTGGGAGGCAGAGGATGCGGTAAGCCAAGATTGCACCACTGCACTCCAGCCTGGATGACAGAGCAAGACTCCATGTCAAAAAAAAAAAAAAAAAAGTAAGTTTTTTTGTTTTTTTTTTCTAGAAGTTTTCCCTTCTCCATGAGCATCTACTTTCATTTTCCAGTAATTTCCTCCACTATTCCCAAAATCCCCCTATAAAATCCACATAGGAAGCTTCTGAAATTAGGCATTATGGGATATAAGTAAACACAGCAATCTGTCACACAAACCGTATTGCCATGAGGCCACATCTCAACATTAAACCCAAGGAAGTTTGAAAACAGCACACTTCAGAACCCCAGCTGTGCTATGATCCAGTGGTCTAAATACTTCTTGTTTTTCTGCCATAAACCAGAAGTAACAGGACCTCCATTCTAGTGAAAATTGCTCTTAAGTCAGCAATGTCAAGGTATGTTTGTGGAATGCCTACTATAAGCTCAATAGTAAATAAATACAATAGATAATAAAACAGCTTAAACAAGGTCTGTAGTGGACATGGGGACACAAGAAATGAGAAACTCACTTGGGGTCAATTAGGTCTGCAGACCAGAATTGCTGTCAGATTGAGAACAAATGAGTTAGAAAGATGATAAATATTTAATGGAGAAGACGGGAGTAAATTAGAACATTCAAAGATACTCAGAATTGTCATGTTCTATTTTTCTACATAGAAATTACTATGTGCAGTATATAATCAACTCAATGAGATCCATGATATGAATTCAATAATTATGAATGTATTGAAAAGTCATTTGCACATTCTTGGTGCTTGGTAAGGATTAACTCCCTTCATCAGACTTTTTTTTTTTTTTTTTTTAAACCTGGCTGCTATTCCTTCTGGGAAGGAAAGTATAGTTGGACTTTACTGTGCTTCAGCATAAGATACCTGGTTCACATCTAAGGAGGCTATGCACCAGAAAATATAAAGGGCGTCACATAAGATGCTTTCACATGAAAAAACGGTCCTAGAGGGAATGTTAAACCAAGTACTGAGTTCTTAGTCTGCTAAAGTAGCCACCTGCAGTAGCTTTGCAAGGCTTAGGTGCCTCAGACAACAACCATGCTATTTAGTTAATTATTCTTTGGGTCAGTTGGATTGTGTCCTGGTTTGGGTCAGTTTGACGGATAACTCCTGCGCTCTTTTATGCATAGGATTGTTGTGAGAACTAAATACAATGACAGTAATTCTACAATGATTGTAGAATCAGCTGGCAGATGGGCTGGTAGGCAGATAATCTAGAACCACGTTATTCCCATATCTGGCAGTTTTCAAGCTATTGGCCTGGTAATAGACCATCAGATGAGTGCCTTAGTTCTCCTCCACGTGATCTGTCATCCTTCAGCAGCCTAGCTCCAGCTCAGTCACATGGTGCACTCAGTGTCCTAAGCGCAGCAGGAGCCAAAGCATTAAGGCTTCTTGAGGCTTAGAATTTCAATGTCACTCCTGTTGTATGTCTATGACCAAAACAAGACACAATGTCAGCCCAGATACAAGGGATGGGAAATAGATTCCACCTCTTGATGGGAAAAGCTGCAAAGAATTGGTAGCCATTTACAGTTTTCCACAGAAATATATGTGTTTCGGCTATCAATCCGATCCTTTCATTGGTAGCAAATTATCACATTAGCAACTCCCTGTGAAATTTGAACTTATGACCTAAAATATGTCCTCCAGGTTAATTAGAGAATTTTTAGAATATTTTTTCCAATAATTTATGTACTTGTTTTCAAATAATATGTTGGTAACAACAGTGATGACAATTTTATTGTTCATATATTTGAGTCATTGTTTTGGGCTAATGGTATGATAAGTATTTTATATTTATCATTATATTAGTTCTTGCAACAATCTTATAATGATAAATGCCATTTTGGTAAATTGTGTATATCTTAAATGATTTATATTATATAATTTGTTATAACACAGAGAACAGATCTGGCGTCAAATACATTTTCTCATCTCTACTTTGGGCATTTTGTTGTATACGATGAAATTTGGATTTAGTCATTCCTTCTAGCTTCAGAATTTTTTAAGTTGGTAAACACTGATTATGGAATCAGAACTGAGTTAGAGAAGATCACTAGGAAATTTCTTAAATGTTGGACAGTTTCTGAAAATCAAAATTAACTTGGTGACCAGTCTTACTTTTTAAAATGCAAGGAGATTGATGCTGACTATAAAAACATAAAATGGTTATTTTTGAGTCCTCTATTTTTAAACCTCTTTTCTCTTGATTAAACCAACACAGTAAATGGGAAAACTTTATGGAAATGTTATAACCCACCCCAAAATATCATGTAATTGTGACAAATATGTAATTGTGTATATAATTTTTAAAATATGTAAACACACACAGAAGTACACCAAATAACTATGATATTCTCTTTTCTATTTTTCAGAAAAAGAAAACTATCTTTAGCAATTTAAATACTTACATTTATCTTATATATACATATACATATATAATACCTATGTGTATACATTATTCACTTATACTGTCATATAATTGTGTTAATGTAAATAGACAATATGGGCTAAGTCCAAAGAACTGTCCCACTGTATGTGTACATATATATGTATATGTATGTATATTGTATATGTATATATGTATACAAATACATATAATTGTAAATTTACAGTTCTAAAATCTATGTATATGTACATATACATACAATTTTCCTTCCCAACATGATTTACTGCTACATGCACCATCGTAATGTTGAGAGAAATCTTGAAATTCCTCTAGTCCAACCACCATACAAGAATATCTTCACTTAACTATATTTCTTAAGAATTATGATACCAACATATCCGTAACTCTTAGTAGAATAAATCATTTCAGATTTACCCCCGACAAAAAATATTTCAATTGTAAATTTAAAACATTTACTTTATACACTACTCTATATTTTTTCTTTTCAGAAATGCAGTCCAGAGAAAAGTGCCTCATTTTTCAGTAAAGTGACATATTCCTGGTTTAGCAGGTAGGAATTTTACTAATATATTTGTAGTGTACCACACTGAAAAAGATCCCAAGGGAAATGACACCTGAATTTCCTTTAATCTCAAAGTGAATAGTTGTACAAAGTTGTCTCATATTACTTATTACACAGAAATCACAGGTAAAAATATACTAAATAGTTCCACAGATAACAGTACTAATATTCCTCCAATATGTCTGTCTCTTTATTGGGTTTTCATCTCATTACCACTAGGGAAGAACAGAAAAATGAACTTCTTTTTTAGCATCAAGTATATGCTATCCACTTTGTGTTTATTATTTCATTTAATTCTCCTCCAAGTGCTATGAGAAAGGCATTTGCATGAAAAAAATTTAGGCTCAGGAAAGGAAAGCACCTGTCCATTGATACCCATGTAGGAGTAAGTATGTGTTTTAAACTAATTTCTGATGAGTTCATGTTTCAAGCTTTATTTTTGCTATGTCAATCTACTTTTTATTAGAAATGCTCTCTTTTATACTAATATATGCTATTATTAAAAAACACACACACACAGCCCTAAGCATTTTATAAGACATATATTATGGTTTTTCTCATAGAATAATTCACCCATAACATATGTTGAGGGCTCAGAATTTCTTCAGGAGATACCATTGTGAACTCTGATTTTTAACACAGAAATTAAATGGTATTGAATGGGAAGAGTTGATGTTTTCTTATTTTATAAATTCAGAAGCTTTCTTTAGAAATGTATTTCTTTTTCCCCCATAACAGAAATTCCATAATAATATGAAGTTAAATTTGTGTTTCTAGCTTTATGCCCCTTGCTCTGCAGTTCACAGACACAAAACTGCTCAATTTTATCTACAGATATGTTCCCAAGAGTGGATTAATCTTTTAAAAAATGATTAGGTACTAGATACCCCAAACTCAAATAGTCTTTAAAAATGCAGAGATAAATGAGTTAGTTTCTGTCTTCTAGGAATTCATAGTAGAATTAAAAAGATTAAAAAGTATACCACCATTACAAAAAAAGGGAAAAGGCAACATAAGCGTAATTGACAAACACAAATTTTCAGTAATATCATCTAATCAAGTTTGCACAATTAGGGACTATTTCAGATACCAATGCTTTCACTTAACATTTAAAGATGTGTAGGAGTGAGAAACGTGGTATCCCAAATTGAGCAAATACTATGTGAAAACCATACAATAAAAGGTGGGAAAGAACTGGCTGTGAAGTTCAGATGTGGTGAAAAACTGTGGGTTCAGACTGAGAAATTTTTAATTTTTGAGATACTTATTGAAGGGGTGGGTTGCCCCTCCACACCTGCGGATGTTTCTCGTTAGGTGGAACGAGAGACTAGGAAAAGAAAGAGACACAGAGACAAAGTATAGAGAAAGAAAAAGGGGCCCAGGGGACCGGAATTCAGCATACGGAGGATCCACGCCGGCACCAGCCTCTGAGTTCCCTTAGTATTTATTGATCATTATCGGGCGTTTTCCGGAGAGGGGGACGTGGCAGGATAATATGATAATAGTGGAGAGAAGGTCAGAAGGTAAACACGTGAACAAACGTCTCTGCATCATAAACAAGGTAAAGAAAAAACTGCTGTGCTTTTGATATGCATATACATAAACATCTCAATGCCTTAAGGAGCAGTATTGCTGCCAGCATGTCCCACCTCCAGCCCTAAGGCGGTTTTCCCCTATCCCAGTAGATGGAATATACAATCGGCTTTACACCGAGACATTCCATTGCCCCGGGACGGGCAGGAGACAGAAGGCTTCCTCTTATCTCAACTGCAAAGAGGCGTTCCTTCCTCTTTTACTAATCCTCCTCAGCGCAGACCCTTTACTGGTGTCAGGCTGGGGGACGGTCAGGTCTTTCCCTTCCCACGAGGCCATATTTCAGACTATCACATGGGGAGAAACCTTGGACAATACCTGGCTTTCCTAGGCAGAGGTCTCTGTGGCCTTCTGCAGTATTTTGTGTCGCTGGGTACTTGAGGTTAGGGAGTGGTGATGACTCTTAAGGAGCATGCTGCCTTCAAGCATTTGTTTAACAAAGCACACCCTGCACAACCCTTAATCATTTAACCCTGAGTTGACACAGCACATGTTTCAGGGAGCACAGGGTTAGGGGTAGGGTTACAGATTAACAGCATCTCAAGGCAGAAGAATTTTTCTTAGTACAGAACAAAATGGAGTCTCCTATGTCTACTTCTTTCTACACAGACACAGTAACAATCTGATCTGTCTTTCTTTTCCCCACACTTATGAAGCATCACATGTACAGGAGTTTGGATATGTGACTTCCAGGCTTAGAATAAACCTTTGACTATAGATATGGATTTGGGAGTCACTGACTAGAGGACAGTAGTTGAAACCATGCGTATGAATGAGATTGCCCAGAGGAAGAACCCATTGAATAGGCTGAACAAATGGAACATTGGTAATCCTCAGTATTTAAATGGCAAGAGAAAGAAGAGTCTACAAAAAAAGCTAAGTAAAGGTGTTCCGAGTATATTATAAGAGAAGTATCTGATGAAATAGTATGAGTGACAGGTAAGAAAAGAGAAACTGTCAAGAAAGGAGAAAAATAAAGTGGTCAATAGGGCCAAATACTGCAAAGGGGTGAATTAAAATAATAACTAAATATTCTCCATTAAATTTGGCAACATGAAGATCACTGGGGAGTTTTTCAAAGCAATTGAAGTAGAAAATGTATATACTTGTGAGCAAATACTTGGGCAGAAGGGGTTAAATTGTGATAAAATTTCCAAGTTACACAAATCTAAGAATCTCTTAAAGAGGATGGCAAAACTATGTAACATTAAGCAGCACACTAGAAAAGAGAAAGCATAGCTAGAAATGTAAATGTGAGCTATTTACAGTTAATGATTTTAATGCTTCAAATTTGTATATGTATAGAAATGTTTTCCAAACCTGAATTTTGTTTATGGGGGAGTTGAGAGGAAGAGTGACACCTACCCCAGCTTTAGAAAATTCCAGTCTCGGGCGGGCGCGGTGGCGCACACCTGTAATCCCAGCACTTTGGGAGGCCTAGGCGGGCGCATCGTGAGGTCAGGAGATGGAGACCATCCTGGCTAACACAGTGAAACCCCGTCTCCCCAAAAAAATATATTAAAAATGAGCCGGGTGTGGCGGCGGGCGCCTGTAGTCCCAGCTACTTGGGAGGCTGAGGCAGGAGAATGGCGTGAAGCCGGGAGGCGGAGCTGGCAGTGAGCCGAGATCGCGCCACTGCACTCCAGCCAGGGCGACAGAGCGAGACTCCATCTAAAAAAAAATAAACAAATAAAAATCAAAAATAAAAAATTCTAATCTCATTTTAAATCCATAGGTATCACAGAATTTAAGTAATGCAAATAAAATTAATTTTAAATAAATGTAGTTTTAAAGTTTGATTATCAAACTATAAAAACTATATGCATATGTATTAAATATTGCAAACATTATTTTAGCATTCCTAAAGACGCTGAAATTAAATTTAATAAGCAAGATAAGACATAGCAAATCTTCAAATATGACAACCTAGTATTTTGAAATCCATATCTTAAGTCAATCAAACAAACCATCAAGCTCTGTGAATATCACATTTATTTTCTGTTTAATTTGAATATCTCATAATTAGATACAAAATATTTTCATAGGATGTTGTTATCCAGAACTGTCATTGGCATGGATCTAATCTGATTTCTTATGTGGTGACTAAACAATTGTATTTGAAACCTAACTATTGTTTAAGAGAACGTCCCTTTGAAGACAAAGAATAATTGTATTCTCCGATCTATTTTTGGAGTTACAGAATAGTGTCAAATTATTTCCTAGAACAAATTCAAGCATCAATAATTGTATGAATAACTCAATTAAAATGTGCTCAGATGACACAATAATTAAAAAATTATATACTTATCAGCCTTAATTCCTAAGACAATAGCTATCTAGATCATTCTGATGATCAAATAATTACCAAGCCTTTATTAGCAAATATAATCTGTCACCAGTGTATAATAATCATGGCCAGAGATATACATGGAAAAATCTAGTAAGAGTTTTCATAGGTCACAATCGTGTCATTATTTTAACCAGATACACTATTCAATATGTCCTTTTTCCCACATACTAAAAAAATTTGTACATTAAACAACTTTCTCCCAACCTATAATTTTTGGCCAGATTGATTTCTTTCCTTTTCCCATAACATTTCCTCTTTCCAGAAATGGTTTTTTGTTTTGTTTTGTTTTTGTTTTGAGATGGAGTCTTGCTCAATCGCCCAGGCTGGAGTGCAGTGGTGCGATCTCGGCTCACTGCAAGCTCCGCCTTCCAGGTTCACGCCATTCTCCTGCCTCGGCCTCCCGAGTAGCTGGGACTACAGGCGCCCGCCACTACACCCGGCTAATTTTTTTTTTGTATTTTTAGTAGAGACAGGGTTTCACCATGTTAGCCAGGATGGTCTGGATCTCCTGACCTCGTGATCCACCCGCCTTGGCCTCCCTTCAGAAATGTTTTAAAAGGTTATTTATAGCAATAAAATTGATAATGCTACTATATATTTGTACTTTCTAAGTATTCAAATATTACTCATCTATAAAAGTTATATTTCAGCTCATCTTCCTAACAGAATGCCACTGTTTTTCTATTCTGTTCACATGAGTTGGTTGAGATATTTATGCACATTTAATAATTCTAAATATAGTCAAAATTCTCTCTAAGATAATAAAATTTAAGAGTGGAAATTGTATTAGTCAGTTCTCATGCTGCTACGAAGAAATATCCGAGACTGGGTAATTTATAAGGGAAAGAGGTTTAATTGGCTGACAGTTCCACAGGGCTGGGGAGGTCTCAGGAAACTTACAATCATGGCAGAAGAAGCAAACACGTCCTTCTCCACCTGGCAGCAGGAAGAAGTGTCAAACAAAGAGAGAAAAGCCCCTCATAAGACCATCAGATCTTGTAAAAACTCGCTCACTATCATGAGAACGGCAGCATGGGGTAACCACCCCTATGATTCAGTTACCTCCCACTAGGTCCCTCCCATGACATGTGGGGATTATGTGAACTGCAATTCAAGATGAGATTTGGGTGGGAACAAAGCCAAACCATATCAGAAGTAATACATTTCACTGTCTGCTTTTTGCTAAGTTAGCCCTGGTTTATTTTACATATAAAACACCATCACCAGTCTCTGAAGTTCTTAATGTTTAACTGCCTGTAAAAATGAGAAATTAATCCTGCTCTGCCAGCTTTGGGGAGTTGTGAGAATCAAATTCATTGATGTGAATGTCCTTTGAAAAGAAACATCATTCTAAAAATATGAGATACATGTGTAAACTGTATTATCGTTTTAGGAATAAAGCCCACAGGTTGATGGGACCTAGTATGTGTTACACATTTCACTTACTGAGAGGGCCAACTCTTGGTCCTCATTGTTTCCCAAAAAGCTGCCTCAACATTTGATTTAAATAAATACCACTTCGTTATCACTTCCTTGCTTATTCTTTTTCCAAACTCTTGTGTGGGAAGGTAGGGCCAGCCATGTGATCAGAGTCTGTTAGAAGAGAGCAAAAGATAGTGGAGGGGAACACACATCTGGGAAAAAAGTCAAGGTAGTTAAACCACTAAGCCATGAGAGTCACAATCAAGTCAGCTTAAGTGTCACTTTTAGATGCTGCATTATTTGGGGACTCAGCATGAAAGCAAGAGGTCTCTTTTCCCTGAACCGAAACCGCTGAGTTTTGCACAGTTCTAACTCAAAATGCTGAGGCAGTAAATGTTATTAAAAATGCTTTTCTAAAAGTCAATGCAGTCTTATTTTGAAAATGAATATTTATTTCATGGAATGAAATAGAACTTAATATGACAAGAAAGTAGTTTATTGCTTAATATGTTTTTAAAAGTGCACTGCAGGAAAATGTCCAGCATATTTGAGCCAACAGAAACATGATTACGGAAAGTCCCTTCTTATTACATTTAAACATTTTTGTTAGATATGAATTGTGGTAAGATATTATGTATTATACTAAAAGTAAAATAAAATCTAGTGGAATCTTTTGTTACCATAGGGTTTAAATTCATCCCAGAGTCAATCAATTGAGATTATTTAGTAACAAGGCCAATGAAAGCAGTCCCAATTTGGAGTAGTTTAAGGCATTGTTACCGCCTCTTCGGTTAATACACTTTATATGGACAGAACTTAGGCCAGTCAGAAGGCCTGGATTTAAATATGGGTTTAATTTCTTATTGAACAAGTCATGTCACCAAAGTCACAAACTATATCTGATTTAAATCACTTCAGAGTGAGTTTAGCTTCAAGTAACAGAATAGCCAGATAATAATAGTTTAAACAAACAAGTATTTATTTTCTTATGTTATTGGAAAGAGGGTGTTACTGAAAATAGGTTGTTGAACTATTGCAGAAATGTTACGAAAGGCCCAGGCTAGGTCGGTCACAGTGGCTCACACCTGCAATCCCAGCACTTTGGGAGGCCAAGGCAGGCTGATTACTTGAGGCCAGGAGTTCAAGCCCAGCCTGGCCAACAGGGCAAAACCCTGTCTCTACTAAAAGTAGAAAAACTAGCCAGGAATGGTGGTGTGTGCCTGTAATCTCAGCTACTCGGGAAGCTGACGCATGAGAATTGCTTGAACCCAGGAGGCAGAGGTTGCAGTGAGCAGAGATTGCTCCACTGCACTCCAGCTGGGGCAACAGAGCAAGAGTCTGTGGGAAAAAAAAAAAAAAACAAAAGGCTCAGGCTTTTTCAGTCTTTCTGCTTCCCATCCTTATTATTTGGCTTTTTTATCCGTAGTGGCAAAGATGGCTTTTATATCTCAAAGCATCATGGCTTCAAAGGACAAAAGGGAAAGAGAAGGGAGGCAACATGTTTTCTCCTTTTGAAGTTCTGTGCTTTCATTTGAAAAAGAAAGTTCTTCCTAGCAGATATTGGCTTGGGTATTGTTAGCCATAACTCAGTTAAATTATTAATCCCAAGCAGAGGGTAATGAGAGTACCAGGACTGGATTAGATCAATTATAATTCATAACTCTGTGGCTAAAATAAGACCTTACCATGAGTTCAAGAGATTTTCAACTGAAGAAATATCAGATCCCTGTTAGCAGAAAGATGGTAGAGCAGAGCAGAGCTGTGGGTAAGTACAATTCATTCTCTCTCACGGTAACTTCTGTGGTAAAACTACACTATGCATCTTGTTTGCCTCCCAGTTTAGACCCATTGTTCTTGCATAATTATTTGCAGTGTCACCTGGGATAAGCTCATTGAATGGAGGAGGGTGGAAAAACTAAGAGGCTGGTGGAGACTTGCCTTGCTTCTTAAGGCATCAATTCAGAAATTGCACTCTCACATTGGCTCATATTCTGTTGGTCATAAGGCCAAGGCCAGAGCTTATGGGATAGGGACAAGTACTCCACATCCAGTTGTACAATCTATAAAGTCAAGTGGCAAATTGTACAGAAAGTCCTAGTAGAACAGAAGAAAATTGCAAATGCAGAGGTTGGATTCGTTTTCCCTCCAATAGAAGCCTAAAAGCCAATTTGGGTACTTGAGTGGTAAGGGTAATATTCTACTGGGAAAATTTGCTATATAAATTTTAATGAGCTGAGTGGTACATTTCCCAAATATAAGCTGAATAAATGAAGTCAGTGTTTCACTGAATAATTGGATGTCTAAACAGCATTTATAAAAACTATAAATGATTATTGCACATTATTGACCTCCAGGATAAAACTGTATGATTTGTTTAAACACATAATCTAGTCATTGTATTTTAATCAATAAAATAATGTAAAAATCAAAGAAAGTAATAAATGTATGACAATTTATTTTTAACTAGATTATTTGTTTTGCTGTCTTGTTTACCTTACTTTTTCATCTTTAGAGTAATTACTTTAGGCTATAAGAGACCTTTGGAAAGAGAGGATCTTTTTGAACTAAAGGAAAGTGATTCCTTCTGCACTGTGTGTCCCATCTTTGAAAAACAATGGAGAAAGGAAGTTTTAAGGAATCAAGACAGGCAAAAAGTAAAGGTAATTAATTATGAAGTTCTATAAACTCCTGAAGTAATTACTGCCTGACAACTAGATAAAGTTTTTTTCAAGTATGAGATACTATTATTAATATCGAAATTTGTAAAATGTGTGAAATGACAATCTATTTTTATAAGCATAATTTGTTGCTATTGCAGCCCATTTCTGTCTTCAAACTACTCAACATTCCTTCTCTTTAATGTTCAGGAGCAAATGTGTTGATATGCATGTATATATCTTTGGCTCCTTACCAGTGGTGACAAAGATAGCTTCTGTATCTCAGAGCATCATGTCTATTGGTCAAAGCAAATTATATGGTGGCCAAAATTGAAGTTTATGGGAGCAGGAGCAGACACTCCACCTCTAGCATCATATGCATATATATTATTTTCAGACTTCTCCAAAAGAAAATATAATTTGGAGATAAAAACTGTATTTATGTTAATTAAATAGTTTCAAAACTCACAAAAATAATAAAATGCAACTATTGCACTTGTCCCTTTATGGCATGTGGTATAAGTAACACCACCTACCATCTCAATGATATGGGTCATAATTTCAAGTTTAACTGATTTATTCCTTTCTTATTACCTTATTGTCTTTAGAGCAATATTGTTAATTGTATAATTAGTTTAGTTATATTTCATTTTATTAATATTAGTTGTGTCCAATTTTCTCATTGTTTCCATTTTCTTCAATTATGTAGGTATCTTGTTATAAAGAGGCACATATCAAGAAACCATCTCTACTCTATGCATTGTGGAACACCTTTAAATCCGTCCTGATTCAAGTTGCCTTATTCAAAGTGTTTGCTGATATTTTGTCCTTCAGTAGCCCACTCATAATGAAGTAAGTTAAAGTCTGGTGGGTTTTTTTTCCCTCCTCACAGATAAATGAAAAGTAAGTATTCTAATATAAAAGTTCTAATACAAAAGAGTAGAGAAGGTTCTTATTGCAAATATTATTAGGATGTAGACATGCTATTAGGGTTATCTACAATATAAATGGGAATTAGGATAATATAGTCAATATCTAATAAAGTCAACCCTGTACTAAGCACTGCTCTAAAATCTTATATTAATTTTATTAAGCAAGGGTTCGCCAGAGAAACAGAACCAATAGGATATATAAACCCAAATAAGAGGGGATTTATTATGGGAATTGGCTCTTGCAATTATGGAGGCCAAGAAGTCCCACAGTCTTCCATTTGCAAGCTAGAGACTCAGGAAAGACAGTGGCATAATGCAGTCTGAGTCCAAAGGCCAGGTAACCTTGAGTTCTGACGTCCACGGGCAGGAGAAGGTGGATATTTCAGCTCCAGGAAAGAGAGCTAATTCACTCTCTCTTTACCTTCTTGTTCTATCCAGGCCCTCAACAAATTGGATGAGGCACTATGCCCTGGGATCATCCTTACTCAGTCTACTGATTCAAATGCTAATCTCTTCCAGAAACAGCCTCACAGACACACCCAGACATCTGGTAGATGGTAAAACATTATTTAAATGTTATTGAACAGAAATAATGTTTTACCATCTCTTCACCAGTCAAGTTGACACGTAAAATTAACCATCACATTGGTAATCTCATTTAATCTTTACTACACTCCTGCAACGTAGACAGTATTATTACATTCAGTATTACAATGGCAGAAACAGACAGAAAGGGTGGAGTAATTTGTCCAAGTCCCCACAGCTAGAAAGTGCCAGAGTCGTAATTGAAATCTAGGAAGTCTCGCTTGAATGTATGCTTTGAAAAGGAAATGATACATATTTTCACTACGATACTTAGTTGTGGCCTTTTGAGAGTTGAGCTTTAACAGCCATGGCAATAACACACACACAAACATACACTCACACACACAATTACTATGTATAACATATATGAACATATATTATTATTACCTAATATATGTATATTTCTGTGCATCTCTATATCTAGATATAGACATAGTAAAATGACTTGAAACATTTCGATAATATCTACCTGCAATGGTTTACAGGCAGACAATGAAATTGATCTTTTGACTGTGCCACCTTTTTCAAGGAAACCTTGACTTATACCTAGCTGTCATATGAAGGAAATGCAAAGAAACATATATTTTATTAACTGGTGATTATATTTTTAGTATTGAAAAATTTCCAAGTTGTTAGAGTTTTTAATAACCATTTAATTCATGAAAATATCATTAATCCTGCATTACTTAGATCCCATATGATATTCAGGAATATATTCATTCAATATTTATTGAGCACCTATGCATGCCAAAACTGTTCTAGGTCGACTGCGGGGACAGAACAAAAATCAAAACAAAGAACCTGCTCTGATGACACTTAGAGGGGAGAGATGAAAGCCAAACAAATGAATAAACATAAATGATATCATCAGTGCTTAGGAACAAAGTAAAGTAGGGTAAGGGAATGCCAGTCTGAGGAGTTAGAAGTTACCATTTTATGTAAGGTAATTATGAAAGACATTGGTGATAAGGTGACATTTGGTCACAGTTCTGAAGGAAGTTAGGGAGGAAGCCAAGAAAATATCTATTGTGATTAAAGGTAGCAGGAAGGGCAAAAGTCATGAAGAAGCTCATGCTTGATATCTCTGAGGGCCTGCAAGGAGGCAAAGTGAGGTTGGAGCAGAGAGCTGGAAAGGTAAGACTGAGGTCAGAAAGGTGCAGAGATGAAAAGATTTTGAAGGACCTTATGAAATATGATGGGAATATTGGCTTTTAGTCCACATTAGCAGGGAAGAATTTGGAAGATTTTGAGCAAAAAAACAATGGTCTGCTTAGACTTAAGTCTTATAGGAATGACTCTGGCTGCTATGTGGGGAATAAAATCAAGACGTGCAAGAGTGGAAGAAGAAACACCAGTTAGAAGTTTGTTTGCGATAATCCAAGCAAAAGTTAATGGTGGCTTCAACTAGGTAGTAGCAATAAAGGTGATAAGAAGTGGTCAGACTCTGGTTGTGTTTTAAAGGTAGAGTTAACAGAATATACTGGTGGACTGAATGTAGGTTGAGAGAGGAAGCGAGAAGTTAAGGATGCCTTCAAAATTTTTGTTTAGATCATCAGGTAAATGAGTCAGCATATCCTGAGATATAGAAAATGAAAGAAAGACTAGAGAAGAGAATGGGGTTTGCTTCTGGACTGTTAACCTTGAAAGATCTATTAGCTATTGTGCAAGAAGGAATTAACATAGCAGGCCTGCCTATGGACTTTGGAAAGCCTGCTTATAGGAGTGGTCTTTGGCTGGCAACTGGAACTTACATTTCAGGAGGGTACCCACTACCCTAACTGATAAGAATGGTTCAATATTTCCAGGTTGTTTATACAACCAATACGGTTCATGGTGAATACCTGTTTTCCTTCTGGGAGTCTGGAATTTTGGTGTGTGTTAAGAAAAGGGTGCCCACTTGACGAGCCTCCAATAAAAACCCTGGATGCTGAATTTTTAACAAGCTTGCCTTGTAGACAACATTTCACATGTATTGCCACAACTAGTTGCTGAGAGAATTAAGCATTCTCTGTGTGACTCTACAGGGAAAGGACTTTTGGAGCTTGTGCCTGTTTCCTCCCAGACTTCACCCCGTATAGCTTTTCTTTTTTGCTGATTTTGTTTTGTATCCTTTCACCATAATCAATATAGCCATGAGGATAACTATATGCCGAGTCCTGTAAGTTATTAAAATAAATAATTGAGCTGGGGAGTCATCATGGGGATCCCTGACATGGGGCCGTCTAGATTAAAAGGTTGAGTAGGCCGGGTGTGGTGGCTCATGCCTGTAATCCCAGCACCCGGGAGGCGGAGGTTGCAGTGAGTCAAGATCGTGCCACTGCACTCCAGCCTGGCAACAGAGCAAGACTCCGTCTAAAAAAAAAAAGATTGAGTAAGAAATTGTCTATATACACCTGGTATTGGGAAAGATATAGGCTGGAGTGACAAACTGGAATTGTTCTAAATTGGATTGGGTATGTCAAGTCATTGTTCTGGCTGAAATCACCTTAACATATGTGAAGAAAAGTAAAGATGTCCTCAAAAAACAACAACAACAACAAAAAACTATCAGCTACTCCAATGTGTAGAGTTGGTGAAGATGAGGAAATTTATCAAAGGATATTGAGAAGCAGTGGCCAGCGCAAACACATAAAAATAAAAACAAGAGAGAATGGAACCAGAGAATCCAAGCAAGGTGTATATTGCTGTCAGAAAACTGTTCCTGACATTTTTCACCCCAAATTCTTTGTTGGTTCCCTTGTCTGTAGAAGTATAAGCCAAATGTTTCCTGGATTAACTGCCCCCTCCCCACATAATGACAAATCTCTTCCTCCCCTTGCCTCTGCCCCTCACCTCAGCATATCCCAGGAGTCATCATAGCACTATTTTATGTGTGACCAGAAATCTTTCTATCGGAGAAATTGGTCAGCATCTTCCTCTCCTGCCCTATTCTGGTTATCCAATGCTGGAAAACTAATCACATCACAATCTGGTGGCATTAAACAACAATTTTATTGTGTTCGTGATTTTGGTGGTCAAAACTTCAGGCAGAGACTGCTTTTCTCTGCTCCACCATGATTGTGACCTCGCCTGAGTGTCTAGAACAACTGGAGACAGCTGAAGCAGCTCAAATGGAGAAATATGGCTGGTGCTTTGGTTCTAACTGTAGGCTGAGTTGCCCTGGTTCTTCTCCCTGTGTGCTGGTTCTGGAATGCCCAAAATGGCTCCTTGACTCACACATCTGAGGCCTGCGCTAAGATGGCTGGAAATGGTCAGATCTCTCTCTCTCCTCTGTCCTCTCTCTCTCTCTCTCCACCCCACCCTCACCATCTCTCTCCTCTCTGTTTCTACAGCCTCTCTGAATGGTTAGCTTGAGAACAAAGGTCTTGGAGTAGTTAAATTTCCTACATGGCAGCTGGATTTCCCCAGAATGAGTATTACAAGAGGCTCAGACAAGTCTTCCCACGACATAGGCTTGGAAATCGCAGAAGGTCACTTCTGCCACATTGTTTTGGCCAAGAGATTGCCTAAATCAGCCCACATTCGAAGGGAAGGGAATTAGAGAAAAGAGGTTCAATTTCTCAACGAGAGGAGTAGCAAGGGATTTTCAGTCATACTCTGATTCCCCTTTGCCAATGACTGCTGCTCAAGAAACTTGAGAGAGAATCTCACCATGGCTATGGTCTTTCCTAAAATAGCAGTAGGTCATAGCAATTCAGTGTGTCTATGTTCCCTAAAAGTTGTACCTGAATTACTAAAGAATGTCTGTGGGGTACAGAACAGTCTCCTTTACTTTGTGAGACAATTTGCATCACACTGGTTTGATCAAACCTGCAAAACAAGAATTTTAATATTGCATTGCAACGAGTCACACCTTTCTCCCTGCCTGGGTGATGAAAGAGGCAAACTATCCTGTATTATTCAATCATTGTGTCCTTAGCTCTTAGCACAAAGTCTGGCACATAGAACCGAAATAAATTCCCTGAAAAAAATACAGAACAAATGGGACTTAACCCAAAGTTACAATTTTCCAAAGTACCCTTATTCTGCAGCAGCTGAAAAACCTTAAAATTTTCACAATAAGTAACAAATGAGTGATCAGAAAGAATTGCAGAGCTTGTATGATCATAATTTGGCCATAGAAGAACTAATTTTATAAGCTAATTTTCAGACTACATATATACATGTGTAGTCTCATATATATATACACACACATACATATGTAGAATATGTATATTTTGAGACTGCGTGTGTATATATGTACATATGCAGTCTCAAAATGTATATATGTACATATGCAGTCTCAAAATATATATATTCTTTTTATATGAAAAAGTTGCTGGAGAGGACTATCTTTAAGGATGAGAGCACACTGTCATATTATTATGACTCTTATGTGTAAAATAAAACATATAAAAGAAATACTTTTATTAATTTATTAGTAAAACTATACTTTCATTATTTACTACATACATTTCTTGTTGATTGTTGTGTTGGCTCTCTTCCTCCCTTTATGGATTTTACTTTAATATCAAACAAAAAATAAGTATTCATATCTAATATCATGAATATTGTTTTATGGTCTTTATCATGCCTTGGGCCCAGATTGTTTTTAATATTTCTTTAATATTTCTCAATTAATGTGTGTAGAACCACTACAGTGCCTGATTTTAGTCATTTAGTTGTTTTGTCTTTATGCAAAAGGAAAAAGTATAATTGTTAGATATATGCCCAATAAGAATAGTGCTACTCTTTCAGGAAATGTAATTCCTAGAACAGGAAGGCATTTAGCAATTGCTTTCATAAAAAGCAGGTGTCCCAATGGATGACATCAATTAAGGAATACAGAACTTTATGCTGTTATTATGTATATGTGGGGTGCGGGATAATTTAATAGTTTCATTGAGAATATATAATGCTCCAAATAATTGTTGATACCTAGAGGTTTTACTATTAGAGACACTTGTACATATTTTATTCTAAAGTCTGATTTTAATAAAGTTAATATTTTAAGTACTTGGTTAATAAAGCAATTTGAACAAGACAAGTTACTTTTAATTTTCCCACAGTAGCTGTCCAAATTGTCAACAAATAGATCAAAGCCTAGAAATTTACGCTTTACTTACCACTTAAAAATTTACACTTTTGGTTGGGTGCAGTGGCTCACACCTGTAATCCCAGCACCTTGGGAGCCCAAGGTGGGCGGATCACTTGAGGTCAGGAGTTCAAGACTAGCCTAGGCAACATGGCGAAACCCCGCCTCTACTAAAAATACAAAAATTAGCTGGGCATGGTGGCGCACATCTATAATCCCAGTTACTCAGGAGGCTGATGCAAGAGGATTTCTTGAGCCTGGGAGGCAGAGGTTATAGTGAGCCAAGAGCCCATCACTGCACTCCATCCTGGGCAACAGGCATGAAACCTTGTCTCAAAAAAAAAAAAAAAATTAAACTTTTATAAAGAATGATTTTTTAAATATAATATTTTTTGAGAAAAGGGTAGATATAGTCAAACCTAATTGCATATGGTTTCATTTTAGTTCTACTAACCTATGGATTCACTCAAAATGGCTCATTACAATGATATAGAACATTTTTGTATCTCCAGAGTTTACAGTGAAAAAGGTCCATTTATCAAACCTCTAATACTATACCTTTACATGTGAAATCGAAGGGACTACTAAATAAAACCCAAAACGGTAAGCCTGCAAAATAAATGACATGTTAACTTGTAGTATGTCACAGTATACGCCCAAATTGTTTTCACCATATTGCATGTGCTATATAGTCTTTTAAATTTAACACTATTTTCAGTCGCATTGATGCAGTTTTAAAAAGGTGAAATCATGCTTAAAATATTATTACCAGTGAACATCAGGCACTCTGAGTTTTAGACAATGTTTATAGTTGAGGGACTATCAGCCAAGATACTTGTAATTAGAACCATCCCCACTGTTTTTCTGCTCCCCAGCATTGGCCCTAATCATCCTGATCATGCTGTCACAAACTTAAGAGGAAATAAGGAAAAGGAGAGAAAAAAGAAATTGGTTATGAATAAAAGTGACAATAAAACATGAGATATAAATCAAGCTTAAAAAAGCAGCACCTGTGAGCCATACTAAAAGATCCCCTACTTACGTTCTGGTTGTCATGTTTCCCTGTATTTGATAAAACACATAATTTTGAGAAAAATAAAGTTTTAAATGTATCTATGTCTCGACTTTTCTGATGAAGTTATACCAGAAAAGTTAATTATTTGATGGGCCTGCCATGTGAAAACCAGAAAATAACCTCGTACTCACAAGCCAGTGGAAGGGATTCCTGATTTTACTAAAAAAAAAAAAAGAGAGGGCGGGGACAAATATCAAATTAAGCAAGTAAAGAAAAAGAACAGGTAGGAGTGTGTGTGTGTGTGTGTGTGTGTGTAACACTTTGACAATACTAAACTCTCATAAGCATTTAACACTTCAGATGTTTAACATTTCTGCCCCTTTCTCAATTTTTATGACGTGCAGGCAAATTATCATTTTCTGTGAACACAGCTCAGATTTTGGCTGGAATGGCTATGGCTATGCAGTGGCACTTCTTGTTGTAGTCTTTTTGCAAACTCTGATTCTTCAGCAATATCAACGTTTTAACATGCTCACCTCAGCAAAAGTTAAGACAGCTGTAAATGGACTGATCTACAAAAAGGTAAAAATTCCAATGAATCCCCATTCCTGGGTGGACTACTCCCTTATGTGCTTTAAAATAAGGGGACTAGAAAAATAGGGGAGTATATCAAAAAGTCCTTAGGAAATCCTTTGTATATACATTTGTTTTGCTTTAAAAGAACTTTGGCTCATCGATACTGGTTGCATTAATTTCTCTTTAGTGCATGTTCTCTCTCTCTCTTTCTCTCTCTCTGGTCTTTACAACTTCTAGTCAGCCCTAATCCATTACATTAAAGATAATCTTTGTTTAATCTTATGCCACCTAACTGCTACTCACAAAGTGAGTGGAATTGAATATTTTCATGGTTTTCTATATGTATGCATCAATAAAAGCTCTCCTTTTCACAATATTATTTTCAGTCTTCATATTACCTTTTCCTTTCTCCTCTGGGAACTTCATTTTTATGCAATAAAGTCACTCATTTTTATACTGTCATTCTCCGTTTCTCTCTTATTCTAAGTCCTGCCTCCCAAAGTTGGCTGATCTTTATTCCTGGCATAACCCTAAAGTTTAATTAGTCCTTTTTTTAAACACTACCTCTTTACCATGGAGGGTCTTTTATTTACAACATAATTATAAACAGTTAAAGAGCTTCCTCCCGCCCCTAGTTATCAAGTAATTATCCAAGCAACAAGTGTACTTTGTTCCCGCTTTGCACTCTGATTTAAATTGTAGGTTCATCAGGATTTGGAATAGAAATTTATTTAGCTGTTGTATCCATATCATATAAGACAATGACTTTTATACTTTATTAAAGTTGGATTACTGAATGAATGAATGAATGAATGAACAAGTGAGCCCCTGCTTTCCAAATAAATTGAGGGAAGTGTTAGCATACATAACAAACATGTGGAACTAAATGCAGATTTTATAGATCAGATGAACAGAAAATCTACAAGGGGTTTTACATAGTTAAGGAAGTTTTCACATAGGAAGTCTTGAAAAGGTCTTTGAGAGAGCTATTGACTTTGTGTAAGGGGAAGAAAGTATTATAATTTGGGCTGAGCTGGACATAAAGCATTACAGGCCATTTTGCTCTTTGGGCCACAATGGGGGCATGAAGTGGTTTTATGGATCTTGGAAAGCCAAGTACAAATTGAGCAGTAAATGGTAACTGAACTTGCAGCAGAGTTTAGCTCTGTAGAACTCAGTCCACATACAGAATTAGAGGGGCTGTCCCAGTCCTAATTCTAGAGGCAGTATGTGCTGCCTCCAATATGGAATAAAGATACAGAAGAATCTAGAAACTGGTTTGAATGCTAACACTTGTTTTGTTATATAGTCCATATGGAACAGGATTTTATTCCATGATTAGAGCATTGGAGTTTAGACATGAGATGTAGGTGGATTTACAAACATAAAAGACTAAACTGCCATGAAAGAGTGAATGTAGAAGCATAAAATGTGGAGCACGGATCACTTTCAGAGCAATAAACCACTCTGTGTGATAGTATAATCGTGAATGTATGTCATTATACATTTGTACAAACCCACAGAATGTACAACACCAAGAGTGAACCCTAATGCAAACTATAGACTTCGGGTGATAATGATGTGTCAATGTAGTTTCATCGGCTGTGACAAATGTACCCCTCTGTGGAGGATGCTGATAATGGGGGAGGCTATGAACATGCAGGATAAGGAGTATATGAGATTTCTTTGTACCTTTCTCTCAGGTTTGCTGTGAACCTAAAACTGCTCTAAATAAAAGCAGTCCTTTGTAGGGGCAGAAAGGTGTAATACCTCTTTTCATCCATCATAAGAGTTGCAGTGGACATTCCTATAGCAAAAGACAGGTTGAAAAGAGAAAAATAAAACAAGTTAATTTAATTAAAAATTACTTCTTCAGAAGTAAGACCCAATGATCCAGGGAAAACTGTCTATTCTTATGCTTAGGTTCTATAGAGAATAGACAGCAGTGTAGAAATGTGATCAGACAAAAGGGTGTGATCTAATAGTAAGGGACTGAGAGGAGAAACCCAGCATGGCCTTTCCATTCAAATTGTTCCTGGCCTCTCTGTATAGTATTCCTTTCCCTGGATATTGGACAGGACCCTTCTGGAATGATGGTCTTCAAGAGAGACGGGAAAAAGTGTTACCTTTCTAAGTTAAATGGGGCTTGTTTGAGAGGGGTTCTAGTTCTGTGACTCACTTTTGGAAAAAGGAAAGAAAGAGGAGTGGGAGACAAAAGGGCTTGAGAGGGTCAGAGAGACTTTGCTTCTGAGGCCTTCCCAATGTTCTTCAGTTCCAAGTGCTCAGTATGCCAAGGTGCCACATTTTGGGGTATCATGTTCTGAGTCCAAACACCTTAAATGTAAAAACAGAATGGACTGAAGTAGAAATTAGAGCAAGCTGTTAGAAATTAAAAAGAGAAACAAGTGTCATCATTGAGTCTTGCAAAGTGGGAATAGTGACTACAGGGGATAGACCTTGTATAGTTCCTTAAAGATTGTTTAAGATTAAGGGACACTGAAGGATCAAAGGAGTATTGCTATCAAGCCTACTCTGTGGACCCTGTAGTGGATATTACAGTGTAACAGGAGACACAAGTCTCTCTCCATGAGGTGAACAGGGATTGTTAAACTTCCCTTCTTCTTTACAGGTTTTAGAATTCCAGATGACTCATACTTGTCTGAAATTGGCCATACTTCATCAGGGACTTGTGACTAGAATAGGGTAAAGTTGGTCTCAGGTCCTTTTCTTGGTGAGGGGTTGTATTAGTCTATGTTCACACTGCTATATAGATACTATCTGATACTGGGTAATTTACAAAGGAAAGAGGTTTAATTGACTCACAGTTCTGCGTGGCTGGGTAGGCCTCAGGAAGCTTACAATCATGGTGGAAGGTGAAGGGGAAGCAAGGCACTTCTTACTTGGCAGCAAGAGAGAGAGGGAGAGCAAACGGGAAAGTGCCACTTTTAAGCCATCAGATCTCATGAGAACTCACTCACTACCATGAGAACAGCACAGGGGAAACTGCCTCCATGATCCAATCACCTCTCACCAGGTCCCTCCCTCGCCACATAGGGTTTATAATTCCAGATGAGATTTGGGTGGGGACACAGAACAAAACTATATCAGGGGTGCAGGTATCAGGATGTGCTTTGTTCCTTATCCATCCACAATTACTAGTGTAAGTTTGGAATAAAGTTCCGGGAATATCATTTTTAGGTTTGCAAGAAAGAACATGGGCCTCCTTCCACTTGATGACTTTAAGATTCTGTGGATCTCAAAACTCAGATTCTGTTACCCCTTAGTTCACAGGTGTAAGCTCCATGAAAATTCTTGGAGACTAAAAAACAAAACATGACTCCAAAGAAATCATTATATCAAAAAGATACCTTCACTTGTTTGTTGATCACAGCACTATTCACAACAGCAAGGATATGAAATCAACCTAAGTGTCCATCAACAGATGATCAGATAAAGAAAATGTGCTGTATATGTCTGTGTACACACACACACATGCACACACACACACACACACATATATATATACACACACACCATGGAATACTACTCAGTCATACAAAAGGAATGGAATCATGTCACATTTGCTAGATCACGGATAGAATTGGAGGCCATTATCTTAAGTGAAATAACTCAGAAACAGAAAGTCAGATACCACATGTTCTCATTTATAAGTGGAAGCTAAATAATGTGTACACATGGACGTACAGAGTGAAATAATAGATATTGGAGACTAGGATGGCTGGGAGGGTGGGTGATGGTAAGGGATGAGAAACACCATGACCCAATATAGCCATGTAACAAAACTGCATTTGTACCCCCAAATCTATAAATTAAAAATAAAAAAAAGAACTTTTTTTAAAAAGAAGCATCAATTAAACCTGGGTTTAATGTGGGCAGTCTGGGGTAATTCCTCCATTAAGCGTTGTCCAATAGAGTTTTTGTGATTTTTTAAAAAATGCTCTGTATTTGCACTGTACAGTATGGTAGGCACTAATCACATATGGCTGCTGAGCCCTTGAAATGTAGCTAGTACAACTAAAGAAGTCCATTTTTAATTTTAATTAATTTAAATTTTAATATAATAACCACATCTGGCTAGTGGCTACCATATTGGCTAGTATGGTGTCTACACTGTCTCCATTTGTAGTTTACAGGCGTTATCTTACTTTAATTATGGTAATTATAAAACGCAAAAAAAAATGGTAAAAATTTAGTTACATTCTTAAAGTAGAGATACTTAAGTATAGTCAGGAGAAGGAGAGACAGAATCCAAATCCTGCCCTTAGAGTCAGAAAGAGAATCCTGGCATATTTATTGGCACACAAGGGATTGAAGAATGCATTCTTATAAGTATTATGTGCTACCACCTTCAGCTTTACCATTTCTCATACTTCTGGTTGAAGATCATTGGGATGTGAATTTTTGGAGCCCTTGCGGCTCTACATTAACTGATGTGTATTACTTGCAGCTAGGATGGTCAGGAAAAGTGTCATGGTTAATATTCCATGATGTGGGTCATGGAATAATGGAAGGATACATTGCATGGGGTAAAGGCTCTGTTGTTAGAATAACTTGGGAGAAAAAAAGTACAGAAATGCATACAAGGCCTGCTCAGAAAATGGTGAGTAGATTAAATTGGCTTGAGACAATGTTTCATGTCCAGAATGGTGGGGAGAGATAGTAAAGGCAGAAGGGATTGCTTAAAAAAAAAAAAAAAAAATTGAAAGCTATATTTTTAAAATGTACCTGAATTCTATAGGAAATTGGGACCCAGCTGAGCCATAAGATGGATGATCAGGACAAAAGGATTAAAAACAGATGAGATGGGAAAGAAGGAGACCCTTAGAGCTAGTGCAATAATTGAAGAAATAAAGAAATGAAGAACTAGGGTCATGGCATGGAGTCTAGAAAGTAACAAATATATAAGAAGGAGAATGTGAAATTGCAAGACAAATTTCATCGTCAGTTCATAAAATGAAATATTAAGGACTGAACTAGTGATAATCAAGATTGTGGGGCTTGGAACTATATCTGGTTCATGTTGATTTTCTTAGAGCATAATTCAATTAGGGAAATGAATGAAGTTTTGAAAACAGATGAGCCACACAGCTTTATGTGTGTGTGTGAGTGTGTGGGTATATTAAGATGTGTATGATATGAAAATACTGTAGAAAACAAATCTAAAACTTGGATAGAATTTTAAAGTAACAGCTTCTTAGAAAAGTGATTAGATAACAAATGACCTGGCTAATTTTCATTTTGATTGAAGAGTACTTAGAAGCTTCCAAACTTTTAACATTGTTTTAAATTTCCTTTCTTTTATTTATTTATTTACTTATTTTTATTTATTTATTATTTATTTATTTATTTATTTATTTATTTTGAGACAGAGCCTCGCTCTGTCACCCAGGCTGGAGTGCAGCGGCGTGATCTCGGCTCACTGCAAGCTCCGCCTGGGATTACAGGCGTGAGTCACCGCGCCCGGCAGATTTCCTTTCTTTTCACCTGAATCACATTTTTCCTCCTGTAACAGACTAAAGTACTTCCTACCAGACAATTCTAGAAATGTTACACCATCCGCTGTAATTGGCACATATTACAGTATTCTTTCAAGTTGTTTCGTATAACAAAAAGGCAGCTTAGATTGTATAATTTAGCAATAAATGGTAACTAAATTGTCCTTCGTGGCTTGTGAATTTTGTCCCTTTCAGAAATCTAAAAGCTTATTTGGCAGAAAAAAATACTGAAGAAAAAAACCCCAAAATTTGAAAAAATTCCCCTAGTGTTAGAAATGCCATACAAACAACCTTCAATTATATAATACCTTTCAGTATTTTTTCTAATAGTCTAAAAGCAATTGATTTTTTCTTTTATTATTGTAAAAAAAGTAACATGAAATCTATCATTTTAATACATTTTAAGCTTAAAAAGGATTTATTGCTAACTATAGGTGCAATATATTACAGCAGATCTCTAGAGCTTACTCGTCTTGGTTAACTAAAACTTTGTACCTGTTGAGTACTAACTTCCCGGTTTTCCCTTCCCCCCACCACCCTTGGAACCACCATTGCAGTGTTTGATTTTATGAAATTGACCCTTTTAGATACCTCATGTAAGAGAACTCATCCAGTATTTATTTTTCTGTGTCTAGCTTATTTCACTTAGCATAACGTCTTAAGGTCCATCCATGTTGTCTCATATTTCAGAGTTGTCTTCTTTTTTAAGGCTGAATAGTCATTTATCCAAAGAAGACATATAAACAGCTAATGACATATACCTGGCTATATGTTCCTGGCTGTATGTTCCACTGTGGGCACAAACTACTATATTCCAGATGGACTTTTTCATTTTTTTTTTAAATTTATTGAATAGATAGATTTAGAGTGACTCCTGTATGTCATTTTCTCTTGCTATCCCCAACTCTCAGTCCTGTCCCTCTTTAAATCAATGCAGTGAAGATTCCATACACTTTTTGATATATAAATGAACCTTTGTCCAGTTTCCAGTACAAATACAAATCTCCCACTACTTTTACAGTTGTTTATGTATTTCACTGGGAATTTTAAGTGGAGGAATAATTAAATAAATAAATTTCTATCCACATCTTTTGTAAGAAGGTACCAATAATTATGCTTGGGGATATTGGATTCAGTATACATATATTAAGTAGCATGCACTTGTGGAAAGTGAGAATTGGGACTTGGAAGAAAAGATGTATTTGCATCTGCTCTATGACACCTTTTCACTACTTTCATCTCTAAGTTTCCATGGCCCTTATTAGCTGTTTTTACACTTTCAGCAAAACAGAGTATGTGTGTAGATTTACAGATAGATAGTAATCACCTTGATAAATAAAACTGTGTCCTTTTTTAATTGTCCACAATTTCAAGCATAAAACTATTCATCAATGTTTATTAGATATTCATTGATTCATTTGTGTACTTTGTATTGATAACATTTAGATGGTGTAGCATTATGGGGACAACACCAAATTGAGGAGAGCCTTAATATATCTAGAAGATATATATATATATATATTTTGGTAATTAACAAGTTATTGAGGGTTCTTTTTTTTCTTCAACTTTTATTTTAAGTTCCAGGGTGCATGTGCAGGATGTGCAGGTTTGTTACATAGGTAAACATGTGCCATGGTGGTTTGCTGCACAGATCAACCCATTACCTAGGTATTAAGCCCAGTGTCCTTTAGCTGTTCTTCCTGAGGCTCTCCCTCCCTCTGCCCCCACTCCCCTGACAGGTCCCAGTGTGTGTTGCTCCCCCATGTGTCCATGTGTTCTCATTGTTCAGCTCCCACTTACAAGTGAAAACGTGGTGTTTGGTTTTCTGTTCCTGCCTTAGTTTGCTAAGGATAATGGCTTCCAGTTCCATCCATGTCCCTGCAAAGGACATGATCTCTTTCCTTTTTATGGCTGCATAGTATGCCATAAATTCTTATTGTTTGGAAACCCAAATGTTACTCACTACCAATAAACATTATTCCAAAAGTATATACTTTAATCACTAATTATATTTCCTCACCTAAAAATCATGTCTCTTCATTTTATAATACCCCAATACATAAATAACCTTGTACATTTTCCTAATTATATTAAACATTGATATTAAAAGTTACCATTGCTTAACTATAAAGATGCCCCATAATCACAGAACTCTAAAATATTTGCTTCTCTCTTTATAGGCCCTACTTTTATCAAATGTTTCTCGATGAAAGTTTTCCACTGGGGAAATGATTAACTTGATGTCAGCAACTCATGGACTTGACAGCAAACCTCAATCTCCTCTGGTCTGCCCCTTTTCAAATCCTAATGGCCGTATATCTCCTTTGGCAAGAGCTGAGTCCAGCAGTGTTAGCAGGGGTGGCAGTCCTTGTGTTTGTTATACCAATAAATGCTTTAGCTGAAACTAAAATAAAAAAGTTAAAGGTAAGAAAATGACTGCCTCATGTTACATGTGTCAAACAGGAGCTGAGTTTTCTGACTTGAGTTAACAATCACCATCTCGCTAATTATATAGAGAGAGTTACAAATGGAAGTCATCCAATTTTATCATTTACTTATTCACTCAACCAGTATTGAACAAGCATGTATCTTATGTCAGCCAGTGTTCCAGGCACAGGAAGTACAGCAGTGAGGGGAAATGACAAGTCCAGCTCTCATGAGGGGTAGTGGAGGAGACAGGCATTAAGCAAGTAAATAAATAGAGAGAAAACATTTGTATATGAAGAAGATTTAGTAAAGATACAGTGATGAAGAGACAAAGGATGCCATTTTACATTTAGGATCAGGAAAGTCCTCAGGAAGGGAATGGTATATCAACAGGGTGAAGGAGTAATTCAAGTGGACACCTGAAGGAAAGACATACCAAGCAAAGGGAAGAGTATGCATGCAGCCTGGAGGTAGGGGTATGCTTGGTTGTTTGAAAAGTGAAGTACTGAAGCAAGCAGACAGGAAATGCTTCACTAAATTAATGTTGATATTCTTCCTTTATATTCAGTCATTCATCTTACCATCAATATATGTTTTGACATCCCGCCATGTGTTAGACAGTGTGCACTATGCTGTACTCTAAGAAATGGAGAAACCACAGAGTTCACTGCATTGAAGGAAATCACACTGCAGTGAGATAGATGCTTTCATATGTTAAATTAACAGAGGTGGATGTATTGCTTATGAAAACATTTTATAATTTTAAATGGACCAAAGATTAACAATATATATTGACATGGAAACGTGTCAATCATATTTTAAAGCAAAAAGGAGATTAAATATATGCATATATATCATGCATATGTGTAGCTATATCATTGATCCATTATTAAAATGTGAATATACCTATACATATGTGTGTAATGGAGAAGTAAATAGATGAAGATACATAGCTATAAATATATTTGCATAAGCATAGAAGTAATCTAGAGATAAAGCATCAGTCTTTAAAGAATAGTTACCTGTAAAGTAGAATTAGACAGAAGGAGGATAGATTTTTACTTCTTACTTTAATACCCCAAGTGACTAAAAATTGTATAGTATTTTATATTTTTCTTAATTTTTCAAATAAAAGATGACTGGTTTTTAAACATAAAAACTAGAAAATCGCATATATTTATGAAGTAAAGGTACTTAGCATGCTAGTGTTTAGAATAACAGATTTGTTTATAACAAATACTTTTAACTAGTTTTAAAAAATATATTCTGGATTTTAAAAACTGCTATTTAAAGGCACATTATTAAGAATGGAAGAATATTTTTTGAACCTTAATCTAGAGTCCTATAACCTTCAAAGATATTTCAATACTATATCCAAATATACTAAATAAAAAATATGACTTTAGGCCCGGCGCGGTGGCTCATGCCTGTAATCCCAGCACTTTGGGAGGCCGAGGCGGGCAGATGACCTAAGGTCGGGAGTTCGAGACTAACCTGACCAACATGGAGAAACCCCATCTCTACTAAAATATAAGATTAGCCAGGCGTGGTGGCACGTGGCTGTAATCTCAGCTACTCGGGAGGCTGAGGCAGGAGAATCACTTGAACCTGTAAGGCGGAGGTTGCAGTGAGCCGAGTTCATGCAATTGCACTCCAGCCTGGGCAACAAGAACAAAACTCCGTCTCAAAAAAAAAAAAAAAAAAAGAAAAAGAAAAGAAAATATGCCTTTAAATCACACACATAATACTAGTGGTATTAAATTGCACACAGAATATGACGCATTAGCTTGTAATGCATTCTTCATAAGATGTACAAATACTTATGACATATAAAGTGCCAATGTTAATGGAGAAAACACAAGAAATGATACCCAAACAAGTATAAAATATTATGATAATTGTTAAATATTTGAATAAAAATACAATTGAATAACATTTATAAAAAGAAGAGGAAGGGTATTTGAAAATATACATTTTAAATATTCTAATTCCCAAAGAACAAATAAAATTTATAGAGAGCCTTATTTTTATTCTTGTGACACTTCTAAGTATGTATATAAACAGTTAATGGAGTTTTTAGAAATGTGTTCTATTTTAGTAGGATGTGGGTGTTATTCTATTATTCATTTTAAACAAATTATGTTTAAATAAATATATTTTCTACTATTCTACTGTTCGCCTGTTGGCTATGCTCAAGTTACCTATTTATAACTATCTTCCAACATTGTCAGTAGAATAATGTATAAATATTGTAAGATGCTTTTCTCCATTAAATCTTAAGTAAAAATAGAGAAAATAGACCATATTGTTAAAATAGCTGTGGACATATCAGTAAAAGTATTACCAATTTTGTCAAATATTCTTTTATCTCCTTTCCATTAAATAGGAAAGCCAAAGAAAGAACAAATATAAACAGATAAAACTACTCAAAGAAATCCTACATGGAATTAAGGTAGTATGAAAGGGATATGCCTTGGATCTATTTTGAGTATAGTAATACAAATGAAGTTTGTAGTGTTCTCAATATCTCAGAGTGATGATAGATAATAATTGTTGGCAGAAAATTTCAGATTCAGATATTGTAGGAATTCTTATTACTAAAATAACATTTAAATGCAAAGCCAAATAAAATGCAGCCATTTCTTTTTGTTTCTTACACAAGTAAACACAAATATCCTAAAAGTCACAACATATTACTTATTTTAAGGTATTATGTTGAAAAGATGCAATGAAGCAGGCAAGAGTGGTAATAATACATCCATCAGTGTAAAGGCAGATTTATATAGTGGAAGTGATGAGGTGTCATTTAGGTTATTTTATGTGGGATACAAATGATCACATAAATGCTATTCTATAAATAGTATGTTGCAAATTATTTTTCTCTAGAAAAGCTGGGATAGTTTAAAAGTGAGAGCAGTCAGTATCCTTGGGGTCTGATAACAGGTGTTATAAAGCCTCTCTCTGACAATACTGATAATTGCTACCATTTATTAAATATTTTCTATGCATCAAATGCTGTGCTTATTACTTTATATGTGTTTCCTCATGGAATTCTTATAAACCTCAAGAAGAAGATTTCCCATTTGCATTTTATTAACTAGGAAACAAAGATACTGAGCAGTTAAGGGTCAGGTCTGAATTTACAGAACCAGTGAGAGTATATTAGAGTTCTCCACAGAAAGAGAATCAATAGATTTCATATAGAGAAATATAGATATAGAGAAATATGAAGAGAGATTTAAGAAACTGGCTCATCTGATTGTGGGGGCAGGCAAGTGTAATATCTGTAGAACAGGTGGGTAAATGGAAAATTCTAGCAAAAGTTGATGCTGCAATCTTGAATCCGAAGGCAATCTGGAAGCAGAATTCCTTCCCCACTGAGGAACCTCAGCCTTTTCTCTTAAGGCTGTCAACTGATTTGATAAGGCCCACTCATATAACAGAGGGTAATCTGTCTAACTCAGAGTTTAACTGATTGAAAATCTAACAGCATCTAAGAAATACCTTCACAGAAACATCTAGACTCCTGTTTGAACAAACAACTGGGCCCCATAGCCAGTCAAGCAGTCACATAAAATTAAGCATTGTGGCCGGGCGCAGTGGCTCATGCTTGTAATCCCAGCACTTGGGGAGACCAAGGCATGTAGATCACCTGAGGTCAGGAGTTCGAGACCAGCCTGGGCAACATGGAGAAACCCCGTCTCTACTAAAAATACAAAAATAGCTGGGCATGGTGGCTCATGCCTGTAATCCCAGCTACTTGGGAGGCTGAGGTAGGAGAATCGCTTGAACCAGGGAGGTGGAGGTTGCAGTGAGCTGAGATCACGCCATTGCACTCCAGCCTGGGCAACAAGAGCAAAACTCCACCTCAAAAATAAAATAAAATAAAATAAGCATCGCATAGAGCTGGAATTTGAATGTAAGTCAATTCACTCTAAAGTGTTTGCAATAAGCCAGTGTAAGATCCTATTTCCCCAAATTTTCTGTCTCAGAAAATAGTTTACAATCTCAAAACACTAATCAGCTTCCAGAGAATGGCTTGAAGTACCAAAACATCTGTCGTAAAGAAACTAGAAAGGCAGGGAGAAGAGTTTAGCTATAAAGAAAAAGGTAATAGGCAGAAGTGAGAGTTGGGTCAGCAGGAAGAGTGACAGAACTGAGCTAGACAGAAACTGTCTATGGAGTTCTATGGAGTTCGTGCCTTACAGCTGGGATGTTGCCAGAGTCTGGCTCAGAAATAAGCTATTGGGGGTGGTGGAGACATAAGGCTGGGGAATGGTCATTCCCTCCTTCTGCTCTGCTCCCACCCCCAAAATACCGCAATTTAAGAAAATATTCTGATTCAGTCAAAGTGGAAGCAATTTAGTTTTCTTTATGGTTGTACCATCATTTTTTATCTTCACGATTGTGTGTGTGTGTGTTATTTGTTTGTATGTGTCCATTTTTTTCTTCTATGATATAGATTGTCAGATCATTATCGTGTGACTCATTTACAGATCCTCAAACTTTATGCATGGGAACCCTCCTATAAAAATAAGATTATGAAAATTCGAGATCAGGAATTGGAATTTCAAAAATCAGCTAGGTATCTTACTGTATTTTCCATGTTGACATTAACCTGCATTCCATTCTTGCTGAGTGTATGTCATATTTCCTGTTTTGATTTTCAAATCTGATTTACAGATTTACCTCCAAATTACTTGGAATTAAGATGTATAAAGTTAAATATTATGTATCTGAATTAAAATTGTAAAGAAATACATTCATTAATTTATGTGGATTAGAGAACAAAAGTTACAAAGAAAGAGAAAATACTGTATGTGTTTTCATTGGTCTGTATTTTTTAAACACAATAAGATTTACTTCTCTGTAAATTTCTCAGAGATTTTTCATATATGCCTATATCTCTTAAAAATATAATCTACATTTCAGAATTTCATTCCAGTTTTAAAGCTTGATATGTATGACTGATTCCTTTTAAGCAGACTCAAAGGGCATATTATATGGAGATGAGAAGAGAAGCAACATTTATTGAGTTGTTACTGAATGTCAGGGAAGTTACATACATTGCCTTATTTCAATCTCACAATAATAAGGCATTATTTTTCTCATTTCACAAGATGAAATGGAAGTCCAGAGCAGTTGGAAACATCCTCAAAGTTATAAAATTAGTATTTAGAGGCGAATTGACATGAAGCGACATTATTCTCTTTGTATTACACCGTAAACATTGGGAATCCCATGCTATTTTAACTAGAATATAAATTGCCTTGGGATATGAAGCCATGGGCAAAAGCCAAAGGAAAAACAAGCCACATATAACCGGAGCATCAGTTTTAATCAAAGTTGCCACTCTATGTTGATAATTAATTTTTTTGTATGTCAACAAACGTGAGTATTATGGAAGTGAATGCAATATTTACATTTGGAATACATTGGTAAGACCATTCAAGATATATTTGCTTAAGCCAGTACTATATACATGATAGTAAGTCCATTCTCATGCATGAATGAATTTTTCCTGCCTTTTCTAGATGAAACTTACAAGAACGAATATAAATCTTAGCCATGATTTATTCATATCTTCCTCAGTTAATCTTATGACACAAAGAAAGAATAATTATTATATATAAGTCAGAATGTATGCAACTGGAATATAAGTTTACATAAAACTTCTGAATTTAAAGAAATGATGAACTGGTTTACAATGTAAATGGGAATAATAACTGTGGTAAGAATATAACATGTCTTACAAGAAAAGCGCTGGACCACATGGTCTCAAGGATGTCATTGTCCAAGATACATGAGTTTATGACCCTTACTAAAATATATTTTATGTTCTTCAGCAAGAGTACTAAATTTCAGGAAACAAACACAATTATTTAGATTTTATTTTCTAATTTTGGGGACTGTAACTAATAATGTTATTATCAGTAGAAATTTGAAGAAAATAACACATCTCTATTTTTTAGGTGTCCCTGGCAACCTTGTGTGTCTATTTCTTACTGGATGAAGGAAACATTTTAACAGCCACTAAAGTGTTCACATCGATGTCTTTGTTTAATATTTTAAGGATTCCTCTGTTTGAGTTACCAACCGTGATCTCAGCTGTGGTCCAGGTACATACAGAATACCTTAAACTAGGAATTATTCCTTTACTGGAGTCTATGGTTTGTGACATTTTATTTCTTTGTCTTTTAAATTTTATTTTATTTCACTTTATGTAGTTGTTTAACACTGCATTCAAAATTAGTTTTCCGAATTAATGAATAATAGAGAACATTATAGAATAAAAAGAATCATGTCTTCCTTGCTTGTGCTTTTTTTCCATCAAAGTGACTTTTAAATATTTCAATATGTTATTTTGTTTTCTTGTTAAGTGTTAGATTCTCTACTTAGCATTTTTAAAGCTGGTGTTAGCCACTGTGCCATCACAGGATTCATTTCCTGTTTCCAATGGAAAAGTTATAATTAGGTGCTTTGTATGAAACTAGATCGAATGTTTTCCCAGGGTTCAGCAGCATTTCATCTATACTGAATGAATAAGCAGGGAGAAAAGCACATTGATAATATCAGTCAGCCAACAAGCCAAGTGTGAGATGTCTGGGTCAGCCTGCTTTTAGTTGTAATCTCCAGTTCCTGGAGGCTGTTTAGATGCTAGATACAATGAGTAGATGGATGCTAAAGCCACAAGAAACCCAGAAAAGTTCCTTGATCCTTTTGCCCTGAGATTTATGGTTACATTTTTTGGATGTCAGGTTTGGTCATCCTCCATTCAATTATTTCCCTCAAGTCTGAATTCATAAACAAAGTGAATATTTGCTTCTTGGAATCATCCTTTAATCTAAGAACTTAGCTCTTTAAAAAAATATTATTTGAATAAGGAGTAACATAATTGAATAGTAAAAACCAATGTAGCTATTTTTGTTACATCTTTTTCAGGTTATTTTTCTTAAAATAACCAACAGAGGGCATAGAAGAACCGCTGATGTGATGCTTTTAGCATTTGATTTCATAGCACGCTTCTCATAAAGAAAATGTCAGTTCTTAGAGTAACAGTTTGGTTCTAGTTTTGAAATTAGAATCTAGCTAAAGGTCCGATATCAAAGCCTTTTCCAATTGCTAGCAGTACTCTGCTACCTTCATTTAAGGAGACCATTTTTCCAAAATGGAAAAAAAAGTAAAAGCTAACTGTATGTTCTGACTTGACACACTTGGTAAACAAAACTACAGCCCAATTACATCTTATGTGTTAACGATACAAGTCCCCTAGCACAAAGTAAATAAAAATGTACTAGAAATTGTATGTAAGTCAGTTTTCAGAAAACAGTGTAATTTTATTTATCCTAATGTAGCTAAACATTTTATAGCTATTTTACTATATTACTATTTCCTATTTTACTATAATTGAATGTTATTATTATCAACATTATAGTTTTGTTTATCATCAGTAGCAGAATTCACTCACCAATCTTAAAGTTGCTTTTAAAGCCTTATTTTTCTGTATCACAAGAAAATATCACCCTACACCTGTTAGGATGGCTATTATCAAAAAGTCAAAGAATAACAAATGTTGGCAAGGATGTCAAGAGAAGGGAACCCTTGTGTACTGTTGGTGGGAACATCAATTGGTACACCCGTTATGGAAAACAGTATGGAAGTTCCTCAAAAAATTCAAAATAGAACTACCATATGAGATAGAAATCCCACTTATGGGAAAATATCCAAGGGAAATAAAATTACTATGTTGAAACGATATATGCACTCCCATGTTCATTACAGCATTATCAGGAGCCAAGATATAGAAACAACCTAAGTGGCCATTGGCAAAAAAATTGATAAAGAAAATATACAAACAATATAATATTATTCAACATGGCAGAATATTATACTAAGTGAAATAAACTAGGCACAAAGAGACAAATACTCTATTATCTCACTTATATGCGAAATCTAAAAAAGTCTAACTTACGGAAGCAGAGTGAAGAACAGTGCTTATTAAGTCTCAAGGGTGACATTGGGGTGGGGTGAGGTGAATGAGTTGTTGATCAAAGATTACAAACTTCCAGTTATAAGATGAATATGTTCTGGAGACCTAATGTACAGCATGGTGACTATGGTTAATGATAGTGTATTGTATACTTGAAAATTGCTAAGAGAGTAGATGTTAGGTATTCATATACACAGGAAAATAAAGGTGTCTACGGGAGGTGATACATAATCTAATTAGCTTGATTGTGGTCATCATTTCAAAATGTGCATGTATATAAAAAAAGTTGTATACCTTAAATATGTATAATTTGTCTCAATTATACCTCAAAGAAGTTGGGAAAAAATCAATCTTTCTATAATAATTAAGAGTTATTATGGCTTTTCTAGAATAATAAATAGGATTTTCATTTCTTTTTCTCATAACTTTCTGCATAGATGACATTAGCTTTGATCTTTGATTCTTGAAACTGCCCTTTGTCTTTAGAAATGAATGTATTTGTAACATTAAATCAATTCAAACTATGCTTGCTATATTTATCTCAATATCTTTAATTTGCGTAAAAATTCTACTTAGCCTGTAAAACGTAGTAAACATTTTTTAGTTTAAATTCTACTTGAACCCAAGATAAATTCCATCTGTGCTTATTTTGATAGACAAAGATATCCCTGGGCCGTTTGGAAGACTTTCTCAACACTGAGGAGCTTCTTCCTCATAGTATTGAAACAAACTATGCAGGAGGTCAGCACTTCCTCTTTTCATTCATTACTTATTTGACGTCTGGGTTGAAGGTAATTGGTTCTAAAATGCATCATTGTATATTTTTTTTCTTCCTTAGATCATGCTATTGGGTTTACAGATGCTTCTTTCTCCTGGGATAAAACAGGAATGCCAGTTCTAAAAGAGTAAGTCGTGGTTTGGAGAATTTTTTTTAATGTTAATATTGGGTTCTAAAATGCTCCATATTTTTATTTCTTGGAGGTTTTTAATAAGATTAATATACTGAAATTAATAAGACTTTTAACCTCTCATTTTACCTTTCATTTTCATGGTGATTTTGCTGTCCTTTTTTCTATTATTTCTTCTTTCTGCAGCACTTTATTGTTCATTTGTTTGCATTTTGGAAGGGTAGGTGTTTGTAGAAAAAGGTGAAAAGCAACAATTTCAGGGATGATGCTAAGTGCTGCATACAGTGACTTATCTAGGAATATATTTTAAAAACAATCATAGAAAGAATTTCCTATGTTGTCTCCCTTTCTTCTCATGCAGCTTGAAAGTAAAGATTCCAGAAGGAGCTTTAGTGGCTGTTGTAGGGCAAGTTGGGTCTGGAAAATCATCCGTGCTTTCTGCCATTCTAGGGGAAATGGAGAAACTTACCGGAGTAGTTCAAAGAAAGGTAAAATAAAAAATACATTCTTTCAACATCTCCTAATGTAACAAGCTATAGCCAACTTGTCATTAGTGTCAATAAGAATTTATCAGGTTGAATTGAAGATGCAAGCATTTAATGGGCATTTCTAGTTTATAACAAACATTTCAATTTCCATAGAAATTGATGAATGATGGGTAGATTAATGACAGAATTCTGTTCTCCAAATACTTCAGCAAATCATTTATAAATGCTTATGGTAATTGTTTGATGATATTAACTGAATTGCAACCAATTATAGAGAAATGAATGTGATTTATATTGTAATTTGATTAGGTTTCTATGTATTATTCAGCAAGGTTCCCTAAGTAATTACAGCCATTTCATTTCTAAGAAGTCTTGCAGCCAATCTCGGGTAGGATCTTTGACCAAAAAGAAACTTCAGAAAAATAAAGTTATTAATAACTTACATTTAAGATTCAGCATTAGGACCATGAAGAGGTCTACTCTTGACTAATTGTTCTATTCTTAAAGGTCAATAAGAATAAGAATTGAACAAGTTCTTAATCAGCTTTCTCTTTTTGAAACAGTAGACTACCCAATGAGTTTTTCCTTACATGTAATCAGCTCTTAGGTAAAATACTAAGTAGCCCAATCTTTTCTTCTTACCTGTGACAAGATGAATAAGCTCTGTGTATCCTGAGATCAGTATCTCTCCACTCTCTTATTTTTTCTTTCCTCTCTGGGAAAAATCAACTCTAACTCCTTTTATTTTTCCTCATATATTTCTTTATACTCTTATATCTTTCCTGATTCCAGTCCTTTGGTAACTAATTTTTTGTTATTCTCTTTTATCTCGGCATGACTGTTACCTAGTCTAGGGCCAAATATGATTCCTATGACTTTTTCTAATAAGGTTGCACTTAATGAACACCACTATTTTTAAGCCTTAAATATACTATCTTTGTAGCACTATGCTGTTTGTAGCAATTGCAATTAACCATTTCTCTGCAGTTCAAGATAGCTGTACCTTTTACTTGGGTGTACATTACAAATATAATGAGTGTCATATTAATTTTATTTTTATTTAGTTTTTCAGCTATTTTCACTAAGCAATTACTGAGCCCATGCTATGTACCTAGCACTTTCTGCCAGAGAAGTAAACGTGAATAAGATATGTCCCTCTTCTTTCAAAGGTCATAGTCTAGTGAGGGAAATGCAATAATCAATTATAAAAAGGTCTAAATCAGATATAAAAAATGAATTAAAGCAAAAAAAGAACAAATTCTGCTTCGAAGAGTTCGAAAAAGAATCTGAGAGGAGACCGGTCGCCCTTTATTTGATCTTGAAAAATAATTAGAAATTGATAAAGATAAAAATAATGTCAGTTCTAGATTTCACCTAATTCATTAATAATAGTAATAAGCTGAAAAGGCTGGGTGAGAATTGCATAGGATAATGTGCAAAGACCTAGCCTAGCTCTTCTCTATGAATATGCATGATGATCATCATCTTTATTACGATTGTTGAGGCTCTCATAATAAGATTTAAAGATTATTTCTGATATCTTTGAATGTTTTTAATTAAGAAGGTGCTCCTAGTGATGAAAGAAACTGTAATAATGCCATTATTAGTGATAAAACAGAGAGTATATTCTTTGTTTATATTAAATTACAGATGCCCAAGTAAAAAGATATTATCTGTTTTGATAACTGGTCATTGGCCTTCAGGAAGATTTTGGCCTGGATCAATGGCAGGATTTGAAGTATCACACTCTGAATTATTTCCCCAAATATTTTTTATTCAGAATTTGTATCATCTTGATTATCTCTATTTAAGTAAAATTAACATTATAGCAGCATTTTCAAAGTGCTTTTGTGTGCACTTTCTATTTTTCGGTTTTTCAGATGATTACTTTTTTGAGGCATATTTTAATCCACAATGTTCAAACTCTAAGACTGCCTATTATCGCTAAACTTTCTCTGTAGATTCCCTACTCTTCTCAGTATCAAAAGCTCACACCAGGCACCGTTCATGAAAAGTATTCAGTATTCAGTGTTCTGTGGTAGAAACATCAGCGATATGGAGACCATTTTTGAATTCACAAAACTTCTATTATAGTTTCATTATTAAGAATGAAACAAAATGTTTTCATTTGTATGTGAAAGGAAATAATAAAAAAGAACATTTACATCTCTATGAAAATTGATCAACTCTTTTTCAACTGTTTTAATACCAATAAAAGGCCATACCTCTTAATGTAGTATTTAGTTTCTGTTTTCTCATGTTCTTCAATCTCTTCTCCTTTGTTTTTTATCCTCTGCACTGCTCAACTTGCTTAATACATAGCAAATATTGAAAATATCTATCAGTCACGTGCTGACTTAATATGCAATTCAAAGCAAAGTTTAGATTATTCACTTCACAAGGCAATTTGAGAACAATTCCTTTTGTGTTCAAGATCAGGTCAGATCAGAATTATATTGTTTTTGATCAAAAGCCACTCTGTGTCTTACATACTCAACAAAGAAGAATTCTAAGTTAATCTTTCACCTTTAAAGTAGTAGGTAGAAATCAAAAGGCTAATAATGGCTGCACATGTGTGTATATCAGAAAGTACTTTAAGTGTCTGGTATTGTTAGAGTGTGGAGTACTTAAAATACTAAATCAATGTTTGGATTGAGTCCATGGGGTAGATTGAAAGGTAGGCCACTAGTGCAAATACTGTGGGTTCTTTTTCTAGAAAAGAAGGGTTAGTTGAGAAGATATTTTATGCAGCAGACTGTCATATATTTAAAAATCATTTCAAGGTATAAAATCATAAAAAATAAATTTGGGATCAGTGGTTAATGTATAACACACGGAGATTTGCCACCCAGATCCTCCTATTAGTTAAGACTCCTACAAGTCCCAGCTGTGGGAGTATGAACAGGAAGTCATCTCCTTCAAGGTTGGCCTGGACTTCAGATAGTGGCCTGTCCCAGGGTCCCACTTTTGCTCAGCCTGACTTGGGACAGCTCTGATGACCAATTCTCTTCCATGGCACTCTGGAGGATTGGCCAAAGCTTTCTTGGTTCTGTATCACATCTGCATCTGTGGCTTCTCCCTCTGCCTAATCTTCCCTCTTCCTTTCCTTCCACAGGGGTTGATCCCAAATAAACAACTTGAGCCCCAAAATCTGACTCAGTGTTATAGACTGAATTGTGTTCCCCCAAAATTCATATGTTGAAGTTCTAATTCCTAGTACCTCAGAATGTGACTGTATTTGGACACAAGGTCTCTAAAGAGCTAGTTAAGTTAAAATAAGCTCATTAAGGTGGGTTCTAATTCAATATCACTGGTGTCCTTATAAGAGGAATTAGCATCCACACACACACACACACAAAGAGGGAGAGAGAGAGAGACCATGTGAAACACAAGAAAATTACAATCATCAACAAGCTGAAGAGAGTAGCCTCAGTAGAAATCAACCTTGCTAACACCTGATTTCGGACTTCTAGCCTCCAGAATTGTGAGAATAAATTTCCATTGTTTAAGCCACCCAGTCCATGGTATGTTGTTATTGCAGCTCTAGCAAACTATCACACTCTGCATCTGCTTCCAGAGAATACCACTAGAGACAGATAACTTAGATAGAAGCTACAGTGAAAGTAAATAAAAAGCACAAAGTAACTCATTTAGAGGAAATTCCAATAAAACATAAAATATGGTGCCATGATCTATATAATTATATTTATCTATATTAATTTTTTTATTTCTATTTTAAAGCTAAAGAAGGCAAAACCATTAATTAAATATGTTCCTTTACTATGGAGCATGCAACTTCTCCTTTTCTCTAGTTAAGAATTTTTTTTAACCTCTTTCTTTTTTAGGGCTCTGTGGCTTATGTTTCTCAGCAGGCCTGGATTCAGAATTGCATTTTGCAAGAAAACATTCTCTTTGGCTCCATCATGAAGAAAGAGTTTTATGAGCAAGTATTGGAAGCCTGTGCTCTCCTTCCAGATTTGGAGCAGTTGCCAAAGGGAGATCAAACTGAGATTGGAGAAAGAGTAAGGAAACTGTAATTTATCATGTAAAGAAATATAATCCCATTCAGCTGTGCTAATAAAATGTTTATGGCCTTTTTCTTGAAGTCTCGAAGAGCTATACAACTATAATTTTAAAAAATTATTATGTAATTCCTATGTAAGAGACGGCAGTATTAAGGACAAGTAATTATTTATAATTGACTCTTTGGAAAACAGATTAAAAATCAGTCGGAAATTCTGTTGTTAGTATCCACGTGGGGGAATAAAAGCCCATTAATTAGATCATCATACTTTTGTTTTGGTGGCTGGCACAATGCAGTTCACTTTCTAAAGAGTGACTAATAGTTTTGTTTATTCCTGTATCTCTGGTGCGCAAAGTCAAGGCTAAAACAGGAGCGAAAGAGCATCAGTCTCCAGCAGTGGCACCCGAGTCCAGATTCTAAAGAAGCTCTGATAACAACACTGTTATGAACGTGCCTTCTCCACGTTTGCTCATTCCTGCTAAAGTGGAACTTGTTTCCCAATCGTCTCTCTTTGTTCTATTTCATTTTCATTGTGTTAGTAAATAGTCATTACTCTGCTCAGTGTTTTGGATTTAAAAAATATATATATCATGAGCCGAAGTATGAACCACGAGAGATTATCTCCACCCCCTGACTAAAATCTCCATTAATTAAACATGAATGCAAATGTGGCCTCTGCCTACAATTCATGTGTGCTATAAAGATGAATAAATAATCCTTACTGAGAGCTTTGAATCTCTGAAAAGAGAGCGAGCATACAATTGTTAGACATCTTTACACCTGCCCTCATGTTATCTAATAAGCCCATTATAGAGATTAATACAAGAAATATATAACAAAATTGTAGAACGTAGAAATATATAAAATCCGGGATGAGCCAGAATTTACCTTGTAACTAGAATTACTTCATTTATAATCTATAACGTTACAGATGTATATTCTCAATAGTTTCAAATAGGTTTATTTTTTTCCAACCCTTGGATTTCTTCTTGCATCTTCACCATCTCTAAGCAAAGTGATTCCATAGCTGAAAGGCAGAAATGTGAATTCTTCTTCAAATTTGTTAATACATGTTGAACAAGATGCTGATAAACCCAATCTCTAAAAATATGAAATATCTGATATTTTGTAACTATAAAAAATCTTAAAAAGGGAAACAAATCCAAACTAAGAAGTATAGATTTAATATAGGCATTGAATGCTATTGCCATTCATAACGTCTTATTTTTATGATTAAATTTATCCCAGTCTGCATTTCAACTTTACACAAGTAATTGAATATTTCAAAATGAAATCTGTTTACAGGTGCTTAAGAGACAATAAAGGCAATGACTGTAGACTTTTCCCCTACTTGTATTCATCTTTTCTTTTGGCATTCTTCATTTGACCACATTTATTAATTTTTTATATGCCCTTATTCTGCTATGGGGTACACAATGGTGAGTGAGAGCTCTACCACTCTGCCTTCAAGGGATTTGCAGTCTGGTGGACCTCTGCCAATAATACTAATCAGTTGTCTTTATCAATATTTATGAATCATCTAGCGTTAGATGCTGGGTGTCAGGAACACAAGGATTAACTAGGTAGGAGCTCATAGGCTAGTGAGAGAGACTGAGATAAATATTGCCAATTCTAGCAATGGGATGAATACACAAAGCGCAGCAAGACAGGAAGGAGGGGAATGAATCACTTCACTTGGGACACCTGATGGAAAGTTGCCTTCAGAGGCCATTTCAGTGTGAGTAGCCCTTAAGTTAAAACAAAAGGATGTGGTCTCCCAAGCAGAGTGAATAGCCTCTTCCCAGTATGAAAGACCAGGTTAGTCTGCTTGGCAAACCACAGTCAGTTGTAGGCAACATTGGGAGAGTGGGTGAAGAGATGAGTTAATGCCAGAATATAAGCATCTTAGATTTATACTAAATAATTTGTTGTTTTTGCTGTTGCTCATGAGTGATGAAAAGAGGGAGCTGCGGATATCCAAGGTTTTCATGCAAGATGATGACATAATTACAGAAAAGTGATGACAAGATAGAGGGTGAATTGGAAAGAAGAGTAACTGGATGATAATAGCTAATGTTGATTGTATCCATACAGAGTGTTGGATTTTTCCTAAAATTTTTACTCTAATCTTATTGAATGCTCCCAACAAACATATGACTTAGGTGCTATTATAAGCATATGCACACACACATATTACATTCCTTCATGTGTGTATATAAGTGTGTGAGAGGAGGGTGTATAATGCCTATGCCCCTTGCTAAAATGTGATCTCCTCATGACAGACTCTGTTTCACTTATCTTTAAATCCCAAGCACTAGCATAGTACTCAAAATATAGTCATACCCAGAAGATGTTTGCTGAGTAGGAGAAGGATGAAAAATGCAAAGAGGCAATGGCATTTTATAATTACAGGTCATTGGCTAAGTTCTGTGTTGCACTGAGAGATTTTAAACCAGATCTGTAAACACTAAATATAAAATAAATCAAGTAAATTGGGCCTGGCTCCATAATTCTTCATACATGGTTGTACGTGTCAACTTTAATTCTCACATGGAGTGATGAATATTCCCTATTCTTGCTTCTTAGAGTTGTACTTTTGCCAACAAGACTTGTACTAATCTTTCTACAGGAGAAAATAGGACATGTTGATCACTTCTTTAGTAATTTAGCTATTATTTTCAATTTCCTATGTGTCAAATTAAAAATAATCACTAGGGCCAGTATAGGGTTGGCAGCCAAAAGTCTTGTTTAATATTCTACAGGCACGACTTTTCAGAGTTAGAGATTCGGAAATTCTTTTCTCCTTAATCGTTAGCATCTCCTTAATCGTTAAGAGTAAGCACTTAAGAGAAAGTAGATATATCTTCTAATTTGTGCAAGTTAGTAATGCTAGGAAATGAGATGGGGCTAGGACTGGAAAGTCGTAGATAAAGAAAGGTTGGAGCGTTCATCTTGGGTTGCTATCTATCCATGCTATAGAATAGCATTTGGATGTAACTGCACGTGCTTTGAGATGTATACACATTTCCTCTGGTCTTGTTTTTCTTCTGCTCCATTTTCAGGGTGTGAATATAAGTGGGGGCCAGCAACATCGAGTAAACCTGGCCAGAGCTGTCTACAGTGGGGCTGACATCTACCTTCTGGATGATCCCTTGTCTGCTATTGATGTTCATGTTGGAAAGCAGCTTTTTGAAAAAGTGATAGGGTCCTTGGGCCTTTTGAAAAACCGGGTAGCCATGGTTTCATTTATGCTTTCTTGTGGGGCAGGGGATCTATCTAGCACTGTGCCTAAAATTCCATTTATTTTGTTTATTTGTTTAAGCAAAGTAGTCACATTTCACATGAAAAAAATGGGATGCTCAGATTGCAATTTCACAGGCAAATGTCAATGGGTAATTTTTAAAGTTTTACTTACAAGTTTACTCTGGTGACAATTTATGTGATTGTTATCTCTTCATCTAATACCATATCCTAAGGGGATTTATGTGCCATAATGAATTGTTGTTGACTCAAGTGATTTTTACAATGGTATTTTGGTGCACACCAAAATATTAATAAAATTTTATATTATTAACATAGCAATTTGATATTATTATCACAGCAATCATAGTGATTCAGCTGTTTTGTTAAAGGGCCAAGAAGATGAAAATTAGTATTTACCAGTACATGCCATATTTCACAGGGTAAATTAGTTCAATCCCTATTTCACATATAAAGGAGCTCAGGGCTCACAATGACTTGATATAGGTTGCTCAACTTAAGAACAATAGAGATTTTTAAAAGTATGTCTGACTCCAAAGCCACATTCATTTCTTCATAATATGTGTTTATGGAATTATTAATATAGAGAACTTTGAAAATATATGTATAAAATTATAAAATATATGTCTCAGTAAAAATAAACAAACATCCTTATATATTGACATAAACCCAAGATTAAAAATGTCACACTTAATTGTATGTATATGTATAAAATAATATGAATGATTTAAAAATAAGGACTATGAATTATGACTTGGATTAAACACTTTTTTGTAATGGTACTGTATATTTAAAAATAAGCAAGAATGACATATATGAAATTGTTTTAAATTTGCAATTAAATTGATTCATTTCTAATGAACGAAAAAATGCCCGAACTAAAGTGTTAAAAATCACATTTAGAAACTATTTTCTCATCTAGCAGCATGTCATTATTCCTTGTAAAATATATAGATGCTGCCTTAAACTGGCACCTACCAAAAATCATACTCTGAAATAGTAAAGGAAAAAAGTCACTGTAGCTTTTTTAAAAAAGCCATTTTTCGTAATCTCTGAGATAAAACACTTTGTTTTTCAGACTTGTATTTTAGTGACACACAATCTCACACTTCTGCCACAAATCAATCTTATTGTTGTAATGAAAAGTGGCAGAATAACTCAAATGGGAACATACCAGGAGCTGCTGTGTGAAACCAAAAATCTCACTAATTTGCAGCAAGTCATCAGTGAACAAGAAAAAGGTAAGGACACAATAAAAAATAAACTTAAGATACAGTATACGTACCCATTTTGAAAGTTCATTAATTGCGTAATTTCATGCTATAAATTTTCATTCATCCTGCTTAAGTCAGGGGCGGGGCACCTTCCTTTCCACAGGAAAGAAGCAAATACAGTGAGACACATCAGTTAAATCAAACTCATTTGTGATTTTTAAGAAAAGTTTTAAGTTCCCTGGGGTCTGTTTATTCATTTATGAAATAAGAAATTAGATTACTTATAAACTCTAGTCCAAGTCGAGAACATAATCACTCTAAACATTATATCTACTTTTCAATTAAGAACAGGGAACATACATGTGAAATAAATAATAAATATTTTAAACATCTAGATATAATATAGCACATTGAGGAAGAGAAAACAAAAGAAAGAAATTGGGAAAGGCAAAAGGGATTGATGTTTGTTCAACTTTTAAGAATTAACTATTTATTTAGTTTTATTTATCAATTTTTGTTACTCTAGCCCTAGAATATTAAATTAAGATGTATGGACATTTTAAAATAAAGTAAGTGGTTTGATGCTTATCCAGTGTGTAAGATGCAAGAATGTTTGATATCCAGCATTATCCTAAAGTTGGGTAATGTACCATCATCTCTTTTTACAGCTGTAGATGGTTTGTCATGTAGAGACCATCATATTTTTTCCTGTACTTTTCTAGATCCTTTTCCTATACCTTTCCAGAGCAGCACAGCAAACTAACTGTAAAACCAGTTAACTATTTCATAATTTCAAGATAAAAGAAGAAATATAGAACTATGTCTCATTATTTTCTACATGAACTAGTATCCATTAGCTCACCTGACACTTGTCCTGGATATAAAGTCCTAAAAATATGAAATTGGTTTATAACAAGATCAGTACAATTTATTATTTTAATGCCATGAAATTCAACAACAAAGTCATTTTGCTGATGTTTCTCTTTCGGACCTAAGCTAACGCACATTAGTTTTGTAGTACTATTTTTAAAATTCCTTGTTTTTCCACCTTTCTCATATTACAAATATTCTATTTGCAAAATTATTTGGTGCATTGTCAGATGACTGTTGGCATCCTTAACAAAAGAGCTTCCTCTTTTCTTAACGTCTAGCACTTTGGAAATGATTCCTTGCCTTCTCAGAAAGGTTAAGTAGTAATTTATGCTTCTTGTGTAGAAAACAGATGTCTAGGAGTGCCTCCTAGACTAGGAGAAGCATGGAGTCTGTCATTTCTCTATCCCTGTCACTTAGGTAGCCTCATGCTAGGCAAATTACAGGCACTCAGTAGCTGTTTGTTAAACAGATGAATCTGAAAGTGTATCCCCTCAGGAGTTAACAAGGTGCTATGGAATGCTATGAGCCAGTGTCTTTCTTGTGTGTGTGGCCATTTATTTTAAAGGTCACATGAAATATAGATTGAATGACTTTAGAAAATATAGTTCCAAAAGTAGGCAGAGTGTAAGCTTTAAGTTAAATATGTAATTTGCCATAAAATATAAACAGTATGTCTTTTGAAACCTGTGGAATTTGCTGTTGTTTAAATATCCAATTTTGGAAACAGAAATCCCACCTTTTCTGCATTTGTATAATTTTTTTTAGGTACAAGTGCCCTCTACTGTAGCAGAATAAAAGCAGTAATATTCTTAAAGTTGGGCTGATAGATGTTAATCGATCTCTATTAATAGATGTTACCAACTCACAATCAGAAATTTGCCAGAGTTAGAAAAATGTAACTTTAACTTCTTTCAAATTACCTCAATATTTCTGTCTTTTCCATGACAATCAGAAAGGTGGAAAGTAGAGAACATTTTTATGCCAGAAATAGAATGTGTTATTAAAAGTAAATATTCTGGAATTTTGATTTTTTGAATGCTGGATAAAAAATACATAAAGACTTATACTCACAATAAAAACTAGATAACTAGATCAAGAGATAATCTGTAAAAGATTAGCTCTATAGAGTATGATTTCCTTAGCCACTGTAGGGAGCAAGACAAAAATGGATTTTGATATCAAACACTACATTAAATAATAGCTTACATTCAGCATGATGTCCTGCAATGCTGCCCCCTAAACCTGGGCCAAATGAACCTGGCCCTGTACTTCATGCTTTAGTCAGTTCCCACTCTAGCCTTCCCTTCATGGCTCTCTGCCTAAGAGTGTCCTCCCCATTTCCTGCTTCTTGACCATCTAGGTACTCAGGTCCCAGAATTCTCTGCTCAAATGATGGAAGGTTGTTCCTGGGACCTGGGTTCTCATTCCTCAGATTTGTTCTCTCATGGACAGACTGCCCTGTGGCATGCATCATTCTTTGGCCTGAGGATGTTTCTCTCGCGGGTGGGAGAGTGGGCAGAGTCTGGACGTGGCAGCTGAAGTATCTGCAGATGTACAGAGCTTCTGAGAGTGCAAAATGGAGCTTGGGAGGGGGAGAAGAGCAGCAAAAGCCTTGGCTGAGACTGACTCATCAAGGACTGCCATGTCCCCCAGAGGAAGTCTCAGGAATCCAGGCATTCTCATCTGATCCTTGCCTTCCAGGTGGCTTGGAAGGTGTATTGGTCAGAGAAAGCAATAGAACTTGAGTCTTTTAGTTCCATCAATGACTTTTAAGTAATTGGAAATGCAACATGTGAGCATTTATTTGCATTCTTGCTCTGGTTCCACAGATTTTAGGTGCAAGTCTGTCCCTGTGGGGAATTTCTTTCTGTTATTTGCATAAATATCAAGGGAAATTAGGTTCTGTTTGAGCCCACTTTTGCTGAGATTTAAGGGAAAGAAATTACCTGGCAGAGAGTAGGATGTAAGAAGAGTAATCACTCTGTGATCTTTCATTTATTTATAATAATTCACCCTTTTTGGTCTTGAGTCTGTTCAAAAATTCTTTTAAAAGGTACACAATTCTTCAGTTTCAAAATTCTACTTAATTTATGTGTCACTACAATGGGAGTGCAGTAGGCACACCTCATCCACAAAAGATGCATTCCAAGACCCCCAGTGGTTGAATGAAACTTTGGATAGTACCTAACTCTCTATATACTATGCTTCTTGAAATGATGTATATGCCTATGATAAAGTTCAAGCTATAAACTAGGCACAGTAAGAGATTAACAACAATAACTAATAATAAAATAGACCCAGACGCCAGCATTTCTACTCATGTGCTTTGGGGCCATTATGAAGAAAAATAAGAGTTCCTTGAACACAAGCACTTTAATACAATGACAGTTGATCGGATAACCCAGGCTCTTAAGTGAGCAATGTGTGGGGAGCATCCACACAGCATGGATGTGCTAGACAAAGAGATGGCTCACTTCCCAGACAGGACAGAGCAGAACAGTGAAATATTTCATCAGGCCACTCAGAATAGCAAGTAATTTAAAACTTATGAATTGTTTATTTCTGGAGTTTTTCATTTAATATTTTTGGACCACGGTTGACCGTGGGTAGCTGAAACCGCAGGAAGCAAAATTGCAGGTAAGGGGGAACTAGTGTATAAATCAGCACAACATTGTGGAATAAACAGTGGACCACTTGTTAGGAATCCTGGAATCTAGTTCTCTCACTGAATAACCATATCGGTCTTCATCAAATGACTTCATTCTTGTGGTTCTTCCCGTTTGTGAAATATAGTGCTTCAGCTTGCTCTGTTTTTCCTAGTGGCAGACATGGAGCTGAACAATGTACATTATTATCTCTCCCCTGTCCCCCAAACTGCTTATTAGCCATTTCTTTTTCTTTCCTATCATTCTTACTCTCATTGCTGAAGTCAATAACAGGTAGCTTAGAAAGTAAATGGTAAAAAGTACACTTTGCAGTGTAATGTGGGTTTGTATATAACAAATCCCTAAGATTCCATCTAACTCTAAAAAATCTAAGAGTTTTGCCTTATGGAAATGTTATATAACATAATCAAATCAGAGGTGAGAAATGGGTTTATGAAGAAAAATATAACAAAGCTAAAGATAAATTTTACATATTTACAGATTTAAGTTAGGCTAATTTTTTTTTTTTTTTTTTTTTTTTTTAGACGGAGTCTTGCTCTGTCGCCCAGGCTGGAGTGCAGTGGCCTGATCCCGGCTCACTGCAAGCTCCATCTCCGGTGTTCATGCCATTCTCCTGCCTCAGCCTCCCGAGTAGCTGGGACTACAGGCACTCGCCACTGCACCTGGCTAATTCTTTGTATTTTTTAGTAGAGACGGGGTTTCACTGTGTTAGCCAGGATGGTCTCAATCTCCTGACCTCGTGATCCACCCACCTCAGCCTCCCAAAGTGCTGGGATTACAGGCGTGAGCCACCACGCCCAGCCTAGGCTAATTCTTACACAAACTAATTATACTGATGAGAGCTTGTATGGATAGTAACGATCTCAATATATTCATGAGTTTTACATTTACTTAATCCTCCCCCAACCCCCAAAACTCCAGAGGCTACCATGGTCCTCATTTTACAGAGATTAGGTGTCTTGCTCAAATTAAGACAGAAGGCAAGTGACAGAATTTGAATTCCATGCTACCTCTGTTTCATGTCAGAGAACAACCAAGCTCTTAAACATTGTATCAAATGTGTAGGAACAAGTACATTGACTCAGTACTGACTTAGTGTGAAAAGCAGGAGTGGCTCACTCTCGTTTACTGATGCTTGCTTCTTCCCCAAAACTTGGTCTCCTCCCTTTCTCTGTCTTAAACAATTCTGGGTTTCAGGCAAGCCACTTACCCTCTCTGAGTTTTTTTTTTTCTCCTGCAAAATATAGGTAAATTTACCTATTCTCATATCTTATCAGGTCATTTGTGAGCTCAATTTATATAATGCATGTAAAAGTATCTTATAAATTGAAAATAAATAAATTTAAATATTATTATTAAAGGCTATAAAGATGAGACTGTGCCTTAGAGGGAGAGGCTGAAACATCTTCTAACTGAATTTTCATTCTTTGAGCCACAGAATCCCCATGTTTCACAGAGATGTTTGAGATCAATCAATTCCTTCCATTAGGGGCTAGATGGTTCCTTCTAGAAAAAAGAAAGCATAGAATTCATAGAAGAGAACTTAGAAATCTCCAAATCCAATTCCTTCTGCTTAGAGATAAGAAATCTAAAATTCAAAGAGTTCAAGTATCATACTGTGAATAAAGACAAAAATCTGTCTAGCGCTGAGGTATTTACCATCAAATCCACCAGCCCATTTACCATCAAATTCACTAAGGTTACTTGAACCTCAGTAGCTGATAGGTCTAGGTGTATGACCTTGGTTTGTGTTTCCAGTGTAAGAGCTCAGTGCCTCAGTCTTTTTATCCCTAAAATAAGGATAATAACTGTAGTACCTTTCTCATTAGGGGTAGTTTTGAAAATTAAAAGAGATACAAAGCCCTTAGGGCAACGCCTGTCACATAGGATGCTATTATCACTGTTAGCGACACTTACAAGACAGTGACAGCTTTGGGGATTTACCATTGTGTTTTCTTACTAATCTTCACAAGAATCACATTGGTATAAAGGCTGCATGAAATTATGCTTCTTTTAAAGGGTAGAGTGGTTTTCCTCTTGGGAAATATTTAGCCCTTCTGTGGAAGATCTGAAATAAGTTAGCAGCCCTCTCAGAGGGACCCTGAGAGAGTTAGCATCCCTTTCTCAGAGAAAAAAAATAATTTCTCTGTAGGTTTTCTCATTAAGAAATATCACTTTTACTATGAGATTACAGAACATTTTAGGACAAGCTGAAATAATGGAGAAAATACAAGGGTTCCCAGTAAACCTATAGATCTAGAACTTAAAAACCTCTCCAATTTGTGTAATCCTCCATTATACTTCTCTCTATTTTGTTTATTGTTGGCTTATAATTTTGGATATAAAAGCACTCACTATCTTTCTCTCCAGCTCATGCTCTAAAGCAAGTCAGTGCAATCAACTCCAGAACTAGACCAAAAGACAAAATCCTGGAGCAAAAACATAGGTGAGTATCAGGTAATGCCAGGCTCACTGGGATTATGGACTGATTAATTACTTTTTTATAACATTTGAACACATCCTATAAAAAAGATCCATACATTATAATGGATATAAAATGTACTTAGTGGATTCCAATTCTAAACTAGAAGTTAGATGGATGTGTCTAAATTTTTAAGTGAGATGGATGAGACTTAGTTTTGGAAACATATGTTCATTAGATTCCTCACTATTTCTAGCCAAATTCTAGTGGTAGAAATTTAATCTGATTGCCAAAAACATCCCCATCCCATAGCATTCACAGACTCTAAAGATGAGAATGTGAAAAATAGGCTTTGGACATAAACATTTCACGATGGATTGGGATGATTATCAAGACAGGATATGTGACCTAGACATACAGACCAGTATAGGAGCTGAAGGACCTGCCTAGAAAAATAAGAGAAAGAAAGAGAGAAAGAGAGAGAGAAGAAAGAAAGAAGAAAGAAAGAAAAAGGAAAGAAAGAAAGAAAGAGAAAGAAAGAAAGAAAGAAAGAAAGAAAGAAAGAAAGAAAAAGTAAAGAGTAGAAAGGAAGGCAGGAAGGAAGAGGGCAGGAGACGGGAAAAAAAAAAGGGCAAAACTTTGGTCCTGATTGGATTTTGTTATATTATGCTTTTTTTTTTTTGTAACTGATTAAAATGAACAGTGATTGAAGTAAATTAATCTAATCAGTTTTTTTCCCCAATGTTTCTTCCCATCGGTTGCCTAAACAGGAAGCCAAAAGATAATAGGAAATAATAGGAATAAAGAGATTATAGGCTGGGCGTGGTGACTCATGCCTGTAATTCCAGCACTTTGGGAAGCTGAGGCAGGTGGATCACCCGAGGTCAGGAATTCGAGACCAACCTGACCAACATGGTGAAATCCCATCTGTACTAAAATACAAAAATTAGCCAGGCGTGTAGGCACCCACCTGTAATCCCAGCTATTTGGGAGGCTGAGGCAGGAAAATCGCTTGAACCTGGGAGGCGGAGGTTGCAGTGAGCCGAGATCATGCCACTGCAATCCATCCTGGGCGACTGAGTGAGACTCTGTCTCAAAGAAAAAAAAAAAGAGAGAGAGATTATAAAATAAGTGCCTAGAGCTTATAATTGCTAAAATTGAGCATTGGGACAGATTATAGGGAATCAAGCACTTTAGGATCCAAAAGCTCAGATAGTGGCAGTTTTGATCTTGAATGAAAGAATGAGTCTTGAAATAATTATTTTTTAATAATTGGATATGCCTAAGGATGTGTGGATGATGTGGACGTTGCAGGTTGGAGATTTGTGTGCATATCAGATTTAGCTGACTCCGTAGGTAAACTAATAATAAGTTATTCCTCCATGATCATAAAGATCTTGGACTGCTTCTCCTTGTCTATTATCTTAGTATTTTTATACTGTCTCATGGCTTTACTTTCCATACACTAATATGTCCAAGTTAATCTCTCTAGTCTGGATCTCTCCTCTGAACTCCAGGGTTGAACCGGCAGCTGACCCTCTCAGCATCTCCCCTCTAATGTCTAAATGACATCTCCAATTTACATGTCGCACACAGGATTCTTGATTTTCTTTCAGCACACACAAACCTGTCCCACATGTGATTTTTTCCACCTTAGCTAATGGCAATGTCATTCTTCCAGTTGCTCAGGTAAAAAATATCTTGCAGTCATCTAGACCCTTCTTATTCTACATCAAATCTATAATCAAATCCCATTGGCTCGATCTTCAAAATATATCCAAGAATCCAGAATTCACCCACTACTCATCACCTTCACAGCTGCCCCCTCTGTCCAATCAGGATTATTTCTCGCTTGCCATTATTGTAACTGCCTGCTTACAGGCCTTCCTGCTGCCATCTTACCCCATACAGGCTATTTGCAACATAGTATACAGAGAGTTTCTTTTATAAATGTAAGTCAGAGCATATCGCTTTTCTGCCCAAAACTTCCAAAAGATTCACCTCTCAGAGAAAAATCTGATGTCCTTACACTGACTTGTAAAATCCTACAGGACCTGGACCTGTTTACCTTTCTGATCTCAGAACCCTAGGAAGTTCACCCTTCATAACTCTTTCCAGCAACACTGACCATTTTCTGTTCCTGGAATAGCCAGGCATGCCCCTACCTCAAGGCCTTTGCATTTCTGATTCACTGCATAAAGTAGACTTTGTTCAGATAAACATACGGCTTGCATATCCGCCGTCTGTTGGTGTTTGCTTAAATGTCATCTCATCAATGAAGACTTGCTTATCCACCCTATTTCATATCTCAACACTTCCTACTCCTTTCCCAGCTTTACTTTGTCATAAGTCTTATTAATTTCCATAAGATTGGGAAATTTACTTGTTCGTTTTTGTTTTGTCTTCCTCCTAACTCTATATTATAAGGTTTTATAAGGGCAGGATTTTTTGTTATTTGTTCCATTGCCATCAGCTAGAACACCAAATGGCACATACGTAAGTATTTGCTGAAAGGGTGGATAAATAACTAGAGACTGAAAGAACACTGAAAAGTCTTCTGATCCATCATTTCTTTTATTTTTTGGCCATTGAGACTTAATATATTTCATTTAAATGAGTATAATTTTTTAAGTCTCCAAGAAAAGCTAATCCAGAAGCACTGAAACATACTTTGAAATCCATTTGCTATGGGGTATACATATCTCTGAATCCTAAAGAGCATATTTGCCTGTGTATAGTATCACTATGCACTCAGTAAATAGCTTAAGAAAAGCTTAAAATGTAAAAATTAATAAATATTGTTGTAAACTTAATCATTCCCTTTCCCCTACAGTAAATCAATTTTCCTTATTTATAAGATCACTGTTAATATAATATCTAAATTGAACCTCTTGAAATTTCTGTAAACCAATTTTGGGAAACCATTCCTTCTTTTTCTCCCTAAAAAAAAGAATTCCAGTCCCTATAAATATTTGTTTACAAAATTATTTTTTAAAAAAATTATAAGTTGCAGCAGCTCAAATAAAGAATACAGCAGAGCATGGTGCTGCACGCCTATAGTTCCAGCTACTAGGAGGTCAGACTGGGAGGATCCATTGAGCTCAGGAGTCTGAAACCAGCCTGGGCAACATAGCAAGACTCTTGTCTCAAAACAAATGAAAGGGAGGAAGAAAGGAAAGGAGGAAGAAAGAAACAGAGAGAAAGAAAGAAAGAAGAGAGAAGAGAGAAGAGGAGAGGAGGGGAGGGGAGGGGAGGGGAGGGTCCAGGGCAAGATGACCAGATGACCCAATAGGAAAAGCTCTGGTCTGCAGCTCCCAATGAGACCAATGCAGAAGGCAGGTGATTTCTGCATTTCTCACTGAGGTACGAGGCTCATCTCACTGGGACTGCTTAGACAGTGAGTCCAGCCCACAGAGGGCACGCAGAAGCAGGGTGGGGCATTGCCTCACCTGGGAAGTGCAAGGGGTCGGGGAACTCCCTCCCCTAGCCAAGGAAAGCCAGGAGGGACTGTGCCATGAGGAACAGTGCACTCCAGCCCAGATATTATGCTTTTCCCATGGTTTTCACAGCCCACAGACCAGAAGATTCCCTCAGGTGTCTATACCACCAGGGCCCTGGGTTTTAAGTACAAACCTGGGCAGCTGTTTGGGCAGACACCCAGTTAGCTGCAGGAGTTTTTTTTTTTTTTTTCCGTACACCAGTGGCGCCTGGAACACCAGCGAGACAGAACTGTTCCCTCCCCTGGAAAGGGGGCTGAAGCCAGGGAGCCAAGTGGTCTTGCTCAGCAGATCCCTCTTCCACGGAGCCCAGCAAGCTAAGATCCACTGGCTTGAAATTCTCACTGCCAGCACAGCAGTCAGAAGTTGACCTGGGATGCTTAAGCTTGGTGGGAGGAGGAGCTTCTGCCATTACTGAGGCTTGAGTAGGTGGTTTTCCCCTCACAGTGTAAACAAAGCTGTGGGGAAGTTCAAATGGGAGGAACCCACCTCAGGGCTACAAAGTCGCTGTAGCCTGATTGCCTCTCTAGATTCCTCCTGTCTGAGCAGGGCATCTCTGAAAGAAAGGCAGCAGCCCCAGTCAGGGGCTTATAGATAAAATTCCCATCTCCCTTGGACAGAGCACCTGGGGGAAGGGGCAGCTGTGGGCGCAGCTTCAGCAGACTAAAACGTTCCTGCTTGTCAGCTCTGAAGATCTCCCAGAACACTTCTCGAGCTCTACTAAGGGACAGACTGCCTCCTCAAGTGGGTCCCTGGCCTCCATGCCTCCTGACTGGGAGACACCTTCCAGCAGGAGTCGACAGACACCTCAAATAGGACAGTTCTGGCTGGCATCTGGCAGGTCCCCCTCTGGGACAAAGCTTCCAGAGAAAGGAGCAGGCAGCAGTCTTTGCTGTTCTGCAGCCTCTGCTGGTGATACCCAGGAAAATAGGGTCCGGAATGGACCTCCAGCAAACTCCAGCAGACCTGCAGAAGAGGGGCCTGACTGTTAGAAGGAAAGCTAACAAACAGAAAGCAATAACATCAACATCAACAAAAAGGACAACCACAACAAAACCCCATCCACAGGTCATCAGCATCAAAGATCAAAAGTAGATAAATCCACGAAGATGAGGAAAAACCAGCGCTGAAAATTCCAAAAACCAGAATTCCTCTTCCCCTCCAAAGGATCACAACTCCTCGCCAGTAAGGGAACAAAACCGGATGGAGAATTAGTTTGATGAATTGACTGAAGTAGGCTTCAGAAGGTGGGTAATAACAAACTGCTCTGAGCTAAAGGAGCATGTTCTAACCCAGTGCAAGGAAGCTAAGAACCTTGATAAAAGGTTACAGGAACTGCTAACTTGAATAAACAGTTTAGAGAAAAACATATATGACCTGATGGAGCTGAAAAACACAGCACAGGAACTTCATGAAGCATACACAAGTATCAATAGCTGAATCCATCAAGCGGAAGAAAGGATATCAGAGATTGAAGATCAACTTAATGAAATAAAGCATGAAGACAAGATTAGAGAAAAAAGAATGCAAATGAATGAACAAAGCCTCCAAGAAATATGAGACTATGTGAAAAGACCAAACCTATGTTTGTTTGGTGTACCTAAAAGTGATGGGGAGAATGGAACCAAGTTGGAAAACACACTTCAGGCTGTTATCCAAGAGAACTTCCCCAACCTAGCAGGACAGGCCAACATTCAAATTCAGGAAATACAGAGAACACCACAAAGATACTCCTCAAGAAAAGCAATACCAAGACACATAATCTTCAGATTCACCAAGGTTAAAAGAAAGAAAAAATGTTAAGGGCAGTCAGAGAGAAAGTTCAGGTTACCTACAAAGGGAAGGCCATCAGACTGTCAGTGGGTCTCTCTGCAGAAACCCTACAAGCCAGAAGAGAGTGGGGAATCAATATTAAACATTCTAAAAGAAAAGAATTTTCAACCCAGAATTTTATATCCAGCCAAACTAAGCTTCATAAGTGAAGGAGAAATAAAATCCTTTACAGACAAGCAAATGCTCAGGGATTTTTGTCACCACCAGGCCTGCCTTACCAGAGTTCCTGAAGGAAGTGCTAAATATTCAAAGGAAAAACTGGTACCAGCCACTGCAAAAACATACCAAAATGTAAAGACCATCAACACTATGAAGAAATTGCATCAACTAATGTGTAAAATAATCAACTAGCATCATAATGACAGGATCAAATTCACACATAACAATATTAACCTTAAATATAAATGAGCTAAATGGCCCAATTAAAAGACACAGACTGGCAAACTGAATAAAGAGTCAAGACCCATTAGGGTGCTGTATTCAGGAGACCAATCTCATGTGCAAAGACACACATAGGCTCAAAATAAAGGGATGGAGGAATATTTACCAAGCAAATGGAAAGCAAAAAAAAAAAAAAAAACAACAACAAAAAAGCGTTTGCCATTCCTAGTCCCTGATAAAACAGACTTTAAACCAACAAATATCAAGATCAAAAAGACAAAGAAAGACATTAAATAATGGTAAAGGGATCAATGCAACAAGAAGAGCTAACTATCCTAAATATATATGCATCTAATACAGGAGCACCCAGATTCATAAAGCAAGTTCTTAGAGACCTACAAAGAGACTTAGACTCCCACACAATAATAGTGGGAGACTTTAACACCCCATGTCAATATTAGATCAATGAGACAGAAAATTAACACGGATATTCAGGACTTGAACTCAGCCCTGGACCAAGCGGACCTAATAGACATCTACAGAACTCTCCACCTCAGATCAATAGAATATACATTCTTCTCAGCACCACATCACACTTATTCTAAAACTGACCACATAATTGGAAGTAAAACACTCCTCAGCAAATGCAAAAGAATGGAAGTCATAACAGTTTCTCAGACCACAGTGCAATCAAATTAGAACTCAGGATTAAGAAACTCACTCTAAACAGTAGAACTACATGAAAACTGAACAACCTGCTCCTGAATGACTACTGGGTAAATAGTGAAATCAAGGCAGAAATAAATAAGTTCTCTGAAATCAATGAGAACAAAGACAAAACATACCAGAATATCTGGGACACAGCTAAAGCAGTGTTTACAGGGAAATTTACAGTGCTAAATGCCAACAGGAGAAAGCGGGAAAGATCTAAAATCGACACCCTGACATTGCAATTAAAAGAACTGGAGAAGAAAGAACAAACAAATTCAAAAGGTAGCAGAAGACAAGAAATAACTAAGATCAGAGCAGAACTAAAGGAGATAGAGACACGAAACACCCTTCAAAAAAATCAGTGAATCCAGGAGCTGGTTTTTTGAAAAGATTAACAAAATTGATAGACCACTAGCCAGACTAATAAAGAAGAAAAGAGAGAAGAATCAAATAGATGCAATAAAAAGTGTTAAAGGTAATGTCACGACTGATCCCACAGAAATACAAATTACCATCATAGAATACTATAAACACCTCTATGCAAATAAACTAGAAAATCTAGAAGAAATGGATAAATTCCTGGACACATACACCCTCCCAAGACAAAACCAGGAAGATGTAAAATCCCTGAATAGACCAATAACAAGTTCTGAAATTGAGGCAGTGATTAACAGCCTACCAACCAAAAAAAGCCCAGGACCAGACGGATTCACAGTCGAGTTCTACCAGAAGTACAAAGAGGAGTTGGCACCATTCCTTGTGAAACTATTCCAAACAATGGAAAAAGAGGGAATCCTCCCTAAATCATTTTATGAGGGCAGCATCATCCAGATACCAAAGTCTGGCAGAGACACAACAAAAAAAGAAAATTTCAGGCCAATATCCCTGATGAACATAACATGAAAACCCTCAATAAAATACTGGCAAAACAAATACAACAGCATGTCAAAAAGCTTATCCACCATGATCAAGTCAGCTCCATCCCTGAGATGCAAGGCTGGTTCAACACACACAAATTAATAAACATAATCCATCACATAAAGAGAACCAATGACAAAAACCACATGATTATCTCAATAGATGCAGAAAAGGCCTTTGATACAATTCAACAGCCATTCATGCTAAAAACACTCAATAAACTAGGTATTGATGGAACATATCTCAAAATAATAAGAGCTATTTATTACAAACTCACAGCCAATATACTGAATGGGCAAAAGCTGGAAGCATTTCCTTTGAAAACTGGCACAAGACAAGGATGCCCTCTCTCACCACTCCTATTCAAAATAGTATTGGAAGTTCTGGCCAGGTCAGTCAAGAGAAAGAAATAAAGGGTATCAAATAGGAAGAGAAGAAGTCAGATTGTCTCTGTTTGCAGAATATGTGATTCTATATTTAGAAAACCCCATCATCTCAGCCCAAAAACTCCTTAAGCTGATAAGCAACTTCAACAAAGTCTCGGGATACAAAATCAATGTGCACAAATCACAAGCATTCCTATACACCAATAATAGACAAAGAGAGAGCCAAATCATGAGCAAACTCCCATTCACAATTGCTACAGAGTGAATAAAATACCTAGGAATACAACTTACAAGGCATGTGAAGGACCTCTTCAAGGACAACTATAAACCATTGCTCAAGAAAATAAGAGAAGATACAAACAAACGGAAAAATATTCCATGCTCACGGATAGGAAGAATCAATATTGTGAAAATGGCCATACTGCCCAAGTAATTTATAGATTCAGTGCTATCCCCATCAAGCTACCATTTCTTCATAGAATTAGGAAAAACTACTTTAAATTTCACATGGAACCAAAAAAGAGCCCATATAGCCAAGGCAATCCTAAGCAAAAAGAACAAAGCTGGAGGCAGCACACTACCTGACTTCAAACTATACTACAAGGCCACAGTAACCCAAACAGCATATAAAAACCATGGAACAGAACTGAGTCCTCAGAAATAACACCACATATCTACAACCGTCTGACCTTTGACAAACCTGACAAAAACAAGCAATGGGGAAAGGATTCCCTATTTAAGAAATGGTGTTGGGAAAACTGGCTAGCCATATGCAGAAAGCTGAAACTGGACCCCTTCCTTACACCTTATACAAAAATTAACTCAAGTTGTATTAAAGACTTAAACATAAGACCTAAAACCATAAAAACCCTAGAAGAAAACCTCGGCAATACAATTCGGGACATAGGCATGGGCAAGGACTTCATGAGTAAAACACCAAAAGCAATGTCAACAAAAGCCAAAATTGACAAATGGAATCTAATAAGAAGAAAGAAAGAGAGAAAGAAAGAAAGAAGAAAGAAGAAAGAAAGAAAGAAAGAAAGAAAGAAAGAAAGAAAGAAAGAAAAGAAAAGAAAGAAAGAAAGAAGGAAGAGAGGGAGGGAGGAAGGAAGGAAGGAAGGAAGAAAGAAAGAAAGAAAAAAGAAGGAAGGAAGGAAGAGAAAGAGAGAGAAAGAAAGAGGAAGGAAGGAAGAAGGGAAGGAAGGAAGGAAAGAAGGAAGGGAGGGAGGGAGGGAAGGATGGAGGGAGGGAGGGAAGGAGGAGGGAGAAAAGAATACTTTGGTAAGATCACCTCAGGTCCAATATGTCATATTTTTATCAACACAACCCAGAGTCAAGCCCACTTTTTAAAGAATACACTAAATTTTTCAAACAAGAAATTTCAAACAACTAAACAAATCACATTTTATCTCATGTTTGAGAAGCCTATTATAATTTTTCCAATTACTTGGCTATACTAGTTTATTATTTTCTATTCTCTCTTTCATTTTTTATCTGCTTTAGTGTTTGGTAAGATAATATTACATAAAGAGAGTTTTCCTGACTTTTCAATCTAAATTTCTATTTTTTTCAAATTCTCCAATCATTTCCAATTAGTGCAGAATTAAGATAGATTAATAAGGATTGTGGCTGGGCATGGTGGCTTATGCCTGTAATCCCAACGCTTTGGGAGTCCAAGGCAGTCAGATCACTTGAGGTCAGGAGCTCGAGACCAGCCTGGCCTACATGGGGAAACCCCATCTCTACTAAAAATATGAAAATTAGCCAGGTGCGGTGGTGTTTGCCTGTAGTCCCAGCTACTCCAGAGGCTGAAACAGGAGAATTGCTTGAATCTGGGAAGCAGAGGTTGCAGTGAGCCGAGATTGTGCCACTGCATTCCAGTCTGGGTGACAGAGTGAGACTCTGACCCCCCTCCACCGCCCCCCGCTCCACACAACAACAGAGTAAGGATTGGAAGATACAAGCCGGCAGGAACTTTTCAACAAATACAGGATCTCTGTAATGGGATCTACTAAAATAGAATACAATAAGTCTTCCTCATGAAAAGGCTCATGGGAAAACTGTCTAGCTGCCTATCAGGAGTATGTTGAAAAGAAGGAGTAGGGGGGTTGAACCAAATAATTTCTGAAAAATTTTCCCCTCAAAGTTTAAGAATTAGAGTTAGTTTAATGACATTATTTTTCTAGCAGAACTAAAATATTTATTTCAAACTGTTTCCACATTTTTTTCTAAATTTATATTATGCCTATTAATTACTTTCTTAAATCTCTATCACTGTCTTCCCTGAATAAAATAAACTGGAAATTTTACTTTACTTTACTACCTAGGCTGCCCCCTTTTGTCTTTCATGCGCAACACTGAATCACTTTTGTCTTCCCATATGTACTCCACACTTTGTAATTTTGGGCTTAGCTCAGAGACAATGGTTTCAATATGATGATTTTACATGTTTTATACAAAATATGTAAATGGATATTGTGCCAATTTTCCTGAGGATTTCTCAAGGACAGAACAAGACTCATGTTTAAAATTTCTCTACCAAGATTAAATAATTTCTCTCTTAAAAGACTCAAATAAAGCCTGTTATTCAAAACACAGCGCCTAGAACCAAATGCAAGGTATTTTTTTGTGAAAAAATGATGAATAACATTTTTGTTTGAAAAAGCAATACCTTTCTATATAGTATCCAATAAATTATTGGTTTTTGTTAGTTATATCTAATTAGGAAGGCTTAATTCCCTTTTAACAGTAGGATTTCATAGCATTTTATGTCCAGCTACATTAAGAGTTAATTTTTTTGGCTTGGCATCAATGCTAAATTTGCTTATCCAAACAGAAGCCATGCCAACAGCTTGAAGGATGATGACAGTAATTAACCCAAATCATATACCAGGAGCTATTCCAATGAAAGTGTCTGTTAAATAGTGTATCTTTCTCTGATGCTGAGGCTGATCCTACAAAGGACATGCACTGCAACCTCCCACAGAATGTTTCTGGATACTAGTTCCAGAGATAGGAAGGGAAGAACTACCAGGCTGTCCAAATAAGGCATTTCTTATTCTGAAAAATACAATGGAAACCATGAAGAAATGGGGGTTTCTCATAATCTGCTGAGAGGTGTGTACATCAGTTCAGCATTTCTAGAGGTCAGTTTAATAGTGGATACATCAAATGACTTGTAATTGATCATGTCGCACGTTATCGTGTATGGGAATTTAGTACGAGAGGCAATAAAAGATGTATGAAAAGAATGGTCACTATAGCAATAAAGTAGGAAAAAAAATACAACCAGTATAAGCATTGACTTTGTTAAATAAATCATATCATGGTAAAATGATAAAATATTATGTTATATTATAAAATATAATGGTGTTATAGAAGAATATGTTTTTTATAAATTGGGTTATAAATGTGTAATTTTCTTAAAAAAGTATGAACTGGTTATAGAACAACATTATCAATATTATTAATATTGACAATCATATTAATAATTGCAATATTGACATATGTCAATATAAGAGCAATAGTAATATAAGATATATCTTATACACATTATATAATATAACATAATATAAGAGCAACATTAACAATATTATCATACCGCACACAAAGAGAGGCAAGACTACTGAAATATTCACAAGCGTGTTACCACAGATTGTCTCTGAAATGTAGGATTGTAAATCTTCTCTTCTCCTTCTTTTCCTCTTCTCCATCTTTTATCCTTTTCCTCCTCCTTCTCCTCCTCCTTTCTTCTCACTTTTCTTCTTGCTGTTTGTTATTTTCTAAATATTTATCCAATAATATGATTCCAGAAATATTTAGAAGACGAAATTGACAAATACTTGGTGAATAGATGGAAATGTCCCATGATCAAGACAGAGGAATTGTTGTGGCTCCTTGCAAAGCCAGAGAAAACACTAGGGGAGATAGGAAAATAACTGGCTCAGTTAAGGTTGTCTATGATAGAAACAAGCAAAGAAAGAAAGTAGATGTCAAGAAAGCATTTGACACATGGATCTGGAGCTCAGGGAAAAGCTATGGACTGGAGATACCAATTTGAAAATCTTCCACAAAGAATCAGGTTATTGAAACTATGGGAGTGGATGAGATTGCTCAGGAGAGTGTGAAGCATACAAAGGAAATAATTCCTAGAACTGAGCCCAAGGAAACATAAACATTGGAGGGAAGACAGAAAGGAACCTAAAGAGAAACTAACGGAGGGCCAGAAAGGTGGAAAGAATATGAAAGCACAGTGGTGAAAGGAAGTGAAGAAGGAGCCCTTTAAACAAGTGAGTGGTCAACAATATTAAATGTGATGAAGAGTTTAAGTGAAATAACTTTCAAAGTGTCTGATAGACACAGCAATAAGTAGTTTACTAGCACTCTTGATGGAAACAATTTCAACCAGGTGCCAAAAACTTTAAGGAGGAAAATGTGGTTTGACAGAAAAATATTTGGCTACAAAAGGGCAGCAAAAAGTAGGATGGTAACTGAATAAGGAGAATAACTGTTGTTGTTGTTATTGTTGTCGTTGTTTTGTGATGGTTTTAAAATGAAAAGAATGTGTTGTTCTCTGTCAGCTGATGAGAAGGAGTCGGTAGAAAGGAAGAAGGTGAAGATAAGAAAAGAGAACAACTCAGTGTTTTTCAGACTTGCCTTAAGATAAGATCCCTTTCTATCATTTGTTTAAATGATAGATTTCTAGAGGAGAAGTCTTATAACCTGTATTTTTAACTGTCTGTGTTTGTTACAGGAGAGAATTGGGAAAGACTGGGTGGAATGCAATAAATGTAAAGGTTTGTTGACTGACTTCCTTGTCTTCTGTTTCCTCCCTGAAGGGGGATATGAGTCCCCTTCTGAGAGTCATGCAAGGATTTCTAGGCACTATTAAGGACCCAGGTAGAAAGAAGATGTTAAGTGATGATAGAACCAGTTTTCAGGGTTGCCTGATTTTTTGAAGCAGCACTTCACAGAAGTCGAGGTGACCAGGATTGACATGCAAGTTTTAAGAGACAGGTTAGAACTCACCTTTTCTTCATGGAAGAAAAGCAGGGAATAGGGGTTCAAAAATATTACCAAAGTTTGCATGAAATTGTAATCATGGAGAATGCAGGGAAAAGAGAGCGAATATAGGTTTGCCTGGGACTAAGGAATTCTCTAGAATTTGGATAGTCAATGCTAAAACCAGGTAAATCTCAGGTAAAGCAGGATCATTGATTATCCAAGACAGCAAAGATGATAGAAGGCTAGATTTGGGAATCTAAGTAAAATAAAAACCAAATGTAGTGAGAGTAACTGAATTTAAAACTTATAAATAGAAGAGGTTGTGATCAGAGATTGAAATACTTAGAGTTGGGTTTTCAGAGATGGGTTAGTTCTAAGTAATAAGATTCATGGTTTAAGGTCATGAAAGTTGATGGCCAAAGTGTGGTGCACATGCAGGACATGGAGCTATGAAGATCATGAAGCTGGAAAAGAGATTAAGTTTAATACAGTTTTTCATGTAATCTATGACATTACCCAGGGTGGTGGCAGAACAAAATGAGAAGAGTAACCATGATGTTAGTTCATCTTCTGACATACCAAGAAGTGAGTAGATGCGAGTCTAGGCCAGGATGAGAAGGGACAGAGTATGGTACAGCCAGATGGCATCAGTTTAAATGCTCTAAAGACTTGATTTGAGTTTAAGGGATAATTATTTAGAAGAAGCAGTTAAAAATAGACCACAAGCCCTGGCCCTAAATTATGTGGGATATGGTAGAATGAAGAGTCTCCCTCTGATAAGACCAAAAAGATGCAAAGTTATTATCAGGGAAAACCAAGTTGCTGTTAGAGTAAGGGAGTAGAGAAAGATGCAACAAAATGGTTAAGGATGTATAATTTTTTTATGTTAGTCTCATGTAAAACCTAAAAAGCAAACATTGTCTTGCTTTATCAGGCCCTCACTGGATCAAGGAAAACAGCTGTCAATGAAAAAAGAAAAGATCCCTGTTGGTGGGGTAAGCACCAGAAGAACTAATGTTATTTGCTATTAACCACCTAAAGATAAAATTTACCTTGCATTATTGATAAATACTATAGATTTCTCATTTAATTTGAGGAGAATTGCTATATATAGTTTGAGGAAGTTGAATGAAATGGAATTGTTGGTGATTAGTTAGGATTACACGTTATTTAGTTATGTATATTCTTTTTCACTAATGAGAGCAACTAACATTAATTGAGATTTTAAGGGTTCAGTACTGTGCTTGACACTCTACATATACTTATGTGGTGACTACTGTTCTTCTAGTTAACAGGTGATTCATCTGAGGATTACAGGTGTTAGTGACTTGACCAAGATCACAAAGCTTAGGAAACGTCAGAATAGGGTTTAAATTGAGGTGTGACTTTAAAGTACATCTTTGAAATGCTATATCTTACTACGTATTTAATTGATGCTAATCAGAAACTATCAATAAGGGAACTTATTCAGAAATGGCATGTCATGTTCTGGTATCTCTTGGTAATCTAATTTTATATCAATTTTGCCTTTAGTTGAAGTTCTCCATCATTCTGCAGTACCTCCAAGCCTTTGGCTGGCTCTGGGTGTGGCTGACTGTGGTCACTTACTTAGGGCAGAATTTGGTGAGCATTGGACAGAATCTATGGCTTAGTGCATGGGCAAAAGAAGCAAAAAACATGAATGAGTTCACAGAATGGAAGCAAATAAGAAGCAATAAACTTAATATCTATGGATTATTGGGATTAATAAAAGGTAAAAGAAAATGTAAAGCTGTTTCTCTTTTCTTTTTCTGACCTAATTGATTCAAACACAAACTAGTGGCATCATGTTATTTCAAATAAAATCTGGGCCATAATTTTCAAATATTTGGGGATAACTCAAATGCATATGTTTCCACTTTACCATATTTGAGAGAATAATCCAAAACTTATGGTGTCATCTACATGGCTCACATTAAATATTACACATAGTTACTTAATCTTGAAAATAATTATTTAAAAAGGTGCTGTCGTCCTCATTTTACAGCTGAGGAAACTGAGGCTTTTATGTAAAGTCATGAAAGATTCAAAAATGGCCACTGTGTATATGTGAAGGTTGTGGGTGATGTGAAGATAAATAGGTGTCTATTAAGGGATTTAAAGCCTAGTGAGCCTAGGTCACATATACAATCAAACTACATGATCAGCATTAAACACTATAAAGATAGTGAAAGAAAACACTGAGAATTCAGAGCAAGGGGAGGCTGTATTGGGTTGCCATATTAATGTGATTTCTAAGGAGTACTTGACAATTGAGGGGAGACTAAAAGGATGAATAGAAGTTTATCAGCTTGAGATCACAGAGAAGGAGAGAAAGTCATATAGGCAGATAGACGGGTGTGAGTAAAGACAGGGATGGGGAGGTAAGAAGGGATTTGGCAAGAGTGAGGGTGCCAGTTTGAGTGGTCTTCAGGTTATTGGTAGAGAAAAGTAGGGGAGCTAAAGGTGAGAAGGAAGATTGGAGATATGTCAGAGATGATCATTGTGAAGGCAAGTGGAGGATTTTGGAAAATTGATGAAGGAAGTGACATAGTTGGATTTGTATTTCAAATAATAAATTAGCAGTGATAATAAAAAGATGGGTTTTTACTGGAGGGACTAAAGTCAGAGAGACTAGAATGAAGCAGGGGTTGGTAGGAAAAGAATAATCAAGTGTATTTGGGAGTCCAGAAGAAAGGTAGTCTAGTATAGAAAGATCTCCTATCTGATCCATGGCTGTGTCACCTAAAATAACCAATAGGTAAGAAGCAGAAGAGAATTGAATAAATACCGAATGAAAGAGTGAATGAATGGCCAGAGAGCTACAATGGAATTGGATAAAAGGGATGAATAGGAAAGACATTACAGTGAAAAACCTAAGAATTGTCCATTTGAGGGTGAGTCAGGAAAGGGCATTCATTAGTCAATCATGCTTTCGAGGTTTAGGTTGGGTAACTGGGATAGCAATGATGACAAAAATAAGGAAAACAGGAAACCAGGAAAAAAAATAGGAAACCACTAATCAAACCAGAGCCTTAATTAGTGAAGGACAGAAATGGTGAGTTCATTGTTGGACACATTTAATGGGAAGTGTTGATGAATTTTTCCATTTTTTTTTCTCCAGTTGGCAGACTAAAAATGCACATCTGTAAGTCTGGAAATTAGGTTTCTTTATCTGTAAAATGAGGGGCTTAAACTGGATGATTTCTACATTTCTGTCAAATTCTAACATTCTAGAGCTCTTAGTTCTACTTACTCTTGGAATTATTCTGTAGAGATAATCAGTGAACCCATAGGAGTAGATAGGATCACCATGAATGAGGAATAAGAGCCATGAGAGTGAATGACAGATTCTTGAGGGGTGTCCACATAGAGCTGGTTAGTGGACTAACTTCACAGAAATTGAACAGAGATAAGTTCCTTGTCAGATGATCAGAGGGAGAGAAGGAGACAGAACAACAGCCACAATGATGTGAATGCCTGCTCCATGTCTGGAAACCCAGGCATGTTTTCATTGTTGAAGTTGAAACAAATGAAAATGCCTGTATTTGACTTGTTCTGACCCACAAAAATGGCAATTTCATACGGCTTAAGCTAACACAGTAGTTTATTTAGCATGTATCCTAATGAGGGAGCTCTGACACTCTTTACTTAAACTTTGTTACTTATGGTTTCAGTTTTATCACTTGTAAAGGATAGATATTGTTTCCTTGATTACATCAAATATGTGTAGTGCATACTCAAGAGTGCAACAAATGTTAGCTATTATTTAACAATAGAAAATATAAATAATTATGACAAAGCCCTATGACTGGTAAGTTTTGGAGCCGGATTTGCATCCATGTCCAGCTTACTCCCAAGCCAATGTTCTTAAAAACTAAATTGGCATTTACATGGCATTACATGTCCATTACATGGACATTCTACAAACACCAGATTCTATTTCAATAGGTTTGGGAAACTGAGTTCCTCCATGAATCTGAAATCTTTTTTCTTTCCTTCATTAAAGGTTTTGAGATATTCTACAATAAAATGACCTGTTTAATTCTGTTTAGCACAATGCTCCTCAAATTTATTTGACTATGATTTTTTTTTCCTTGTGTTGCTCATTAATATCTTGGAGCAACTTGTGTTCCACAGAATATACTTTGAGAAATTCCAAACTGTGAGCATTGCCTTCCAAGAAACAGAAAAGTATGATGTAACAAAGGCAAAAAAAAAAAAAAATACTGTTTGAAGTAAATTCTCAGTAGTTCTGAAATGTTACATATCTATTAAAAACAAAGAAAATTAAGAAATGATTCTTGATTATAGTCAAGGAAACATGATCAAGAGAGAAATGGAAAAAGAATATAGATTGTAGTTAATTAAATAATTGTTTGGAAAATTCAGAAGTATAGTATAACTAAAGGGAAGTTTTTTTTAGAGATAATTTCTTGCGTTTGTATCAAGTGAAACAGGCGCACCTAGAGTGAGACTGGTAATAACGCAAATAAGAAAATAATAGAGCCATCTATGTGGAAGTTGTTATATCTTCATATTCATATCCATATGGGAAAACAGAGAGAGATGCATGATTTTGGTAATGGAAAATTCAGATAAAACAAAAACTATGAAACTTAGAACCTTGCTTCTCTTTTCTCCTCTCTTATTTTTACTGTCTGGCCATAGTACTGCTTGTAACTGTCTCCATTTAAAAATAGGCAGATATTATGAGACAGATTTATGTTTGTTCTGTCATTTTGTTAACATTCACTGGGAAAAGAGATGTTCATAATGAAAATGAGATATAAGAATTATCTGGAGTATGGAAGAACAGGACTTTACAATTTCTTTGCTTTTGAGTCAATGAGAGTCAGATTTATTGACTTGCAGTTTGCAACTCAGTGAGGAAGATATAGATGTAGAGGTCTCAAATTATAGCAAGAGAAACATCCATATATACATGAATCTCCATATCTCTGCATGTCACATGTACATATGAAAGCTAAATTCACACCAATTCAGTGAAATTATGTTACAGCTTTAGAGTAGATGCAATAACCTTTGAAGAACATTTTAAGTGAGTAAATAGCATTTCTATAACATATAAAGTATGAAATTTTAGTGTCCATAATATTACTTATGTAAAGTCTTAATTTTAATTAACTGTCAGTAAATATAGAAAGATTTTATGGCCAAAGAAACAGATTATGAACAGTTTTATCATAAAGATTTTTTTCCTGATTGGCTTTTGTTTAGAGTGGTCTGCAGTTGTTAGAATATTAATCTTCCCTGATTTATTGCTTCTTCACATTTTTTACATTTAAAAAATTTTTAATTTTTAAGGCTTATTAAGTGCGATTGCAAATTATGTTTCCATAAGTAAGGTGAGCCTAGAAATAAAAATCTATAATTTCTGTTTTTTTTTTTTTTTTTTGGCAGAACTCAGCTCTCTTATGGAACCTGATTTAATTGAGAGCAGGCTATATTCACTGACATCATCATAGCTCATTTATATTTTTTATTTTTTGGAACTTTAAAGCATAAACAGCACTTTCACATGTTAATACTAGAGGCCCACTACAAAAAATATAGAAGGCTAGCATTCAAACAAAACTGGAGAACTGAAGCTGAAAATGCTACATCCATATTTTATGACACTAATAAAGATCTTACCTCATTTTTTAAAAAAGAAATTGCCCTGAATAGTTTTTTTCCCTGAGTCTCGGCTATTTGCTTCAAATTTCTAGGACACTTGGCACATCTCTAATGTATCGTGTTTTATGTCTCACTGTTGGGAACTTCCTTTCTCCGATCCAATGTGTAAAATATAGGCACCTTATTTTCAAAGTGTGATGATTAAGGAGCACACTACTGCTTCCAGTTTAAGAGGGCTAAGTGGTTCATTTACTTTACTTACCTCACTAAATTCCACTGAAAGGACAGTGAATAAATATAAAAGGAAAGGTGTCAGGAGACTTCAGAGTAATACATTTCTATATACGGGAATATATACGGGACAGAAAATGAAGGGTAGAAGAAAACCTGTAGCCAGAAACAGATACTGGAGAAGCTGGAACAGAAGAGGGAGATGTTCAGTTGAGCCATGGAAAAACACTAAACTTATGTTCACAGGTACAGAGAGAAGAATTGAGTTTCATGGAAGTAATCAAAGTAATTCATTAGAACATTGTTCTAATGGCCCATCAGCCTCTTTTAGAACAACACTGCTACCACCACCAATGTATACAGCCACTGTGATAGTAACAGTATGATGAAAACTAGAAAGCTGATGTTTAAAGAGGAAATTAGGGTTTCTAGCATGTGTGACACAGATAGAAGGAAGCCTTCTTATTGTGGCTTTTGGAGAAGGCTCAGCCAACGTGACTTGCATCCCAGTATGAAGCCTTTCAGGGTCATACCTTCCAACTTAAGCAGAACTTGAAGCAAACTCTTCCATTCAGGGGAGAGAAATGTTGGGGGAAATTAACATATGCAACGGCAGAAGAAAGTCACATCAGGTACCTATATTAATTAACCATGTCTTTGTCTCGTATTTTTAAACTGACAATGCCCATCCAGGGAATACATTTCACTCAAACCAACAGCATAAATAAAAGTCAACAAATACAGCAGTCAGGCCCAGAAGTAAAACAACAATATGTGGAATACAATTAGACCTTCAAAATGTCTAATTACTGCTTTCAGAGATTCAAAATATTGCATCCATGAAGTCAATGTGCAATGTGCTAAAATAAGTTCAGCCTGAGAACAAGAAAGCTCTTGAAAACATTTTAAAAGGTTGTACAAATGTAACATAAGTTAGAAGAAGTTATCCCAAATGTACAACATTATAAACAGAGATGGAAAATGAAAGATAAGAAAAAATTACAGGTACAGTTCAAGAAGTTTAACATGTATATAAAAAGAGTTTCAGTAAATGGGGAAAAAATACTAAGTACATAATATTTTTAAAAAATACTTCCTGGCTGGGCGTGGTGGCTCACGCCTGTAATCCCAGCACTTTGGGAGGCCAAGGCAGGTGGATCCTGAGGTCAGGAGATCGAGACCAGCCTAGCCAACATGGTGAAACCCCGTCTCTACTAAATATACAAAAAATTAGCTAGGCGTGGTGACGGGCGCCTGTAGTCCCAGGTACTCGGGAGGCTGAGGCAGGAGAATGGCGTGAACCCGGGAGGCAGAGCTTGCAGTGAGCTGAGATCGCGCCACTGCACTCCAGCCTGGGCGACAGAGCGAGACTCCGTCTCAAAAAAAACAATAATAATAATAAAATAAAATAAAAAATAAAAAACGAAAAACTTCCCACACTGAAGAATAGAAATGCCTGTTCCAGCAACCATTCTAGTTTAGAGCAGGAAGACCGAGAGTCCCAAGGCAGTAGTTTATGTTGCAGAGGGCTGGTGCTAAATAAGATTAAAGAAACAGTAGGATATTTGATGAGTTTGAGTGTATTCAGAAGAGACTTTTGGCTATTGAAGTGTTTGGGAATAAATTAGCCCTAGTTACACAGAAAATTAAGCATACAGAAAATTAGTGACACAAGCTACATATTTGGTGACCTTCATAAGCAATATGTGTTTATTGAATATTTGAGAAAAAATGGGTAATCTATTGGAAGGGAAATAGGGAAGTATGGGAGGAATGGAGGAAAATAATAGAACACACTTAAGACTGAGAAAGCTAATAGCCATATGATATATTATTCAAAAATATAAGGAAATTAGCTAAAAGAATGTAAGATGGTGAGAAGCAACTAGTTTGTTTTGTTTTGTTTTGTTTTAAACATGATACCTGCAAAGGAACAAGGATCATATTGGCAACACACTTTTATTAGCAGTTTTGTATGCTAGAGTGCAATGGGACAGTTGTGTATCTGTTAAGACTCAAGAGCAAACTGGCTTAAGTAACATGGAAGTGTATTGACACCCAAAGGTAAAATGCCCAGGCATCAATTTTTAAACACACTTGATCCAGAGGTTCAAATAAAGTGTTCACAACTCTCTTAATTTTGCAGATCTACTTATTTTGTGCTGGTTGGTTTTGTTCCCAGCCTTCACATATTGATGGAAATGTATCTTTCAAAGAACTTTCTTCTGTTTCTATGTGTGCTAATAACTGTTTTTCAGCTTCTTCCACTAAAGCTGCAAGTTTACCTGCCAAGTAGCTAATGCAAGAACAACCCTCCCATCAACCACTTCTCAGGAGCTTAGGACACCAAAAGAATTGTAGCCCTCACTCATTTTATGTGTCCACTGTGGGTCAGGAAAGGGACTCTGCTTATCCTACGGACTCCAGCTGAGGAAACGAGCCAAGCACCATTTTAAATGCTGGCAGGCACTGTGCAAAGGGAATAGGACTGACACCAGCAATTAAATGTTCTAACTCGGAAGTGTCATGTATCATTTCTCTTATAATTCATGGTTCAAAACTATTCATTTGGGTGTATCAACCAAAAGGGGGCCAGAAAGTTCAACTCTACTATGTACCAAGAACCTGAAAGAATGGAAATATTTGGCTAAAAGCACTGGTAACTAACATATTGTCCCACAGAACATCATAAAGGTAATAGGTTGCTAAACTTCCGTGCATTAGATCGACTTTTTATCTTCTGTACATTTCTGTGTGGAACCTATGACCACAAATGGGAGTGTTCTGCTGTAGGAGCAGCATGGCAAAACATCAGAAATGTGTATTTATTTCACATACATCATATGTTTATATTTATTTTAGTCTACAATTACACATTTTAGGTATAATATTTGAGTTTTCAGTTAAAATAATATAAATAGCTTTTATAATTAATCTTTTTACAGCAATCTTTTGAAAGCTAAAACACAAATTTCCTTATATTGTTAATGTAACTGTGATAACTATGTGTGTTTAGGTCTTTTTGTCTGCTCTGGAGCCTATGTAATCACTAGAGGATCCCTGGCTGCCTCTCGAACCATGTATGTTCAACTGTTAAATAATGTACTGCACCTCCCCATCCAGTTTTTTGAAACAAATTCCACAGGCCAGATCATCAGTCATTTCACCAAGGTAAGCAAAGACACACCTTATTAAATAGCATACATAAAAGTGACCCATATTTAGTACCTTATATGCTCACCTGTACAAAATATTATGTGTTTTATATAGATTTCATTGTTAAGTATATTTCTAAGCGTTAGGACGTATATAATTGATGTACCAACAGAGTCACATTTTGTACATATAATTAAAATAACACTGAAAAATTACTTAAGAATCCAAGAAACACATGCTTTGAGATGTACCACTCTAATTCTTACACACTTCGAGTTTGAGAATCACTGCTTTAGGCTAAGAAGGGAAAGAAAATGTAAGTCGGTCAGGCACGGTGGCTCACGTCTGTAATCCCAGCACTTTGGGAGGCCGAGGCGGGCGGATCACGTGAGGTCGGAAGTTCGAGACCAGCCTGACCAACATGGAGAAACCCTGTCTCTACTAAAAATACAAAATTAGCCAGGCGTGGTGGTGCATGCCTGTAATCTCAGCTGCTCGGTAGGCTGAGGCAGGAGAATCGCTTAAACCTGGGAGGCGGGGGTTGTGGTGGGCCGAGATTGCGCCACTGCACTCCAGCCTGGGCATCAAGAGCGAAACTCCATCTAAAAGAAAGGAAGGAAGGAAGGAAGGGAGGGAGGGAGGGAGGGAGGGAGGTAGGGAGGAAGGAGAGAGAAAGAAGAAAGAAAGAAAAACAAAGAGAGAGGGAGGGAGGGAAGGAGGAAGGAAGGAGAGAGAGAGAAAGAAAGAAAAAAAGAAAGAAAGAAAGAGGGAAAGAAAGAAAGAAAGAAAAAATGTAAGTCAATGTGGAGATATCTAGACTTTAAAAACATCCTGCCTTTAAGAAAACATAACGTCACTTATGGTGAATGGGGAATGAGTTGAGATTTTCAGAGTGTCTCTGCTTATCTGTAGGAGTTTTCTCATTGTGTCTACTATAAAATGTTTCTAATAGAACTGTCCAATAAAGATAAAATGCAAACCACGTATGTGATTTTAAATTTCCTGGTAGCCATAATAAAGAAGTAAAAGAAAACACAATGGAAAGAATTAATTGTGATAATACATTTTATTTAACACAGTATATCCAAAACATTATTCCCAACTGTAATTAATATAAAATTATTGATTAAACTTTATACTTTTTTGTACAAAGTATTTTAAATCTGGTTTTTATCACGTGCTTATAGCATATCTCAATTTGCAATAGCCACATTCCAAGTGTTCAGTAGTCACATATTGCTAGTGGTCCCTATATTAAGATGCGCAAGTCCATAACCTCAAAGTGTATAAACACATTTCTATGTATATGTAAAAACATGGTGGGTATATAAAGGGAAGTGAAGATAAAACACAAAAACATAAATGAAAGTACCTAACATAATAAATTTCTAATGTAATATTAAATCAAGCTTAATTGTACCAAAGTACATACTGTCTTTTGAAAAATTATAGAAGAATTTGATCACCACCATTCTGTTTCTCCCAGAGGACATTTCTGACTACAACCCTACTGATTTATTATCATTTTTATATAGTAAAATTTCAAATGATTGAGTCTTAAGCAGATGGGAGTACAGGCAGGTAAATTCAAAACAGGAAATTCCATGTGAATACAATACTGTTACATTGTTTGGTATATGAAATAACCAGGGAACTCCCAAAAGAGGGTAGAATTAACAAAATTTCATCTCTCTTTTTTATATCAGTTTTGTCCTGAACTGAGTAGTTCATCCAGTCAAGGTTCAGTGTCTTAGTATTCCCTGGCATCTCTCAGGTGATACCTTGTGCCACAAACAGATTAAGTTATATGCAACAAAGTGTAAAACAGGCTGCGTGCGGTGGCTCACGCCTGTAATCCCAACACTTTGGGAGGCCGAGGCAGGTGGATCACCGAGACCAGCCTGGTCAACATGACGAAACCCCGCCTCTACTAAAAATATAAAAACTCGCTGGGCATGGTGGCTCATGAGTGCAATCCTGGCTACGTGGGAGGCTGAGGCACGAGAAATGCTTGAACCTGGGAGGCAGAGGTTTGCAGTGAGCCAATATCGCACCACTGTACTCCAGCTTGGGTGACACAGCGAGACTTTCTCTCAAAAAAAAAAAAGTACATATCAATGCATGACCTTCCCTTTGTCCTTCTCTCATTCCTATTTGCCACTCCATCTTTCAGTTCATAATTTTATAAATGAAGATTATCTTGTTTTCCTGTCTCTTCTGATATGAGTAGGATCCAGTTCCCAGGAAGGCCACTGAACATGTTCTTAGTTGATAACAATGCCCCAGGAGTGATTTACAAATTTTGAGTCATAAATAATGGTAGCCCAATGCCCCAAATACTGGAATTAAAAAAAAACAGCTATTGAATTATGGACTGTTTTTTTGTTTTTGTTTTTGCTTTTTTGATCAAAGTCTGACTTTAATTGTATAATTAATTGCCATGTAGTGGTCACTGGGAAATATAAATTGCTTGATGATAAGTATCTTGAAATCAGAACAGCCTTTTAATTGTTATAGTTGACTACAGGGGAAAAATATATGGGGATGAGCAAAGATCATGTAGTTAGATTTATTTATGAAATCAATAGATTGTCATACCTGGGTAAACATTTTTAATTTTGCCATTGAATAATATATTTCTTCTTTCTCTCATTTTAAACTGTAAAAAGTTAAAAATAAAGTGACCTAATATCAAATTTTTCAGGACGTATTTATAATTGATATGCATTTGCATTACTATTTACGGCTGTGGGTGAATTGTACATTGGATGTTATTGGAACAGTTTTGGTCATTGTGGGAGCTTTGCCCCTCTTCATTCTGGGGATTATTCCCTTAGTGTTCTTCTATTTCTCTATACAAGTAAGTGCATACATTTTTATTTGTATTAATAACTTATAAGTTCACAATCAAATATAGTTTCACACCCACTTAAACCTCCTCTTTGTCCAGGTTCTCTAAGAAGCAGAGTCGAAGAAAGAAATACATGTACTAGAGATTTTACTGGGGGAAATGCCTGTAGAAGATAAAGGAGAGGGAGCAGAAGAAGCCTGGGCTGAGCAAGCCCTCAGACAGCGACTCAGGCTGAATCCCTGTGAGGGAGAAAAGGAAAGAAGACGGATTGGGTAACAAGGGTCTTGGACTACAGGACAGTTCTACAACAGGTTCAACAGGAAGCTCTCAATCACAGTTGCCCATTGGAGGGTCTCATGTGCACTTTCTGCCAGTGCTCAGTCATTGGCTGGCCTCTATGCTAATACAGTGGATCTGTCAGTGCAGTCGCAGGGGCTGTCAGTCAGCTATGCTCCTGCAGCAGGAGAGCTGGGGCCTGCATTTTTATGCCCGCCACAAAACCTGTATGTTGTCATTTTAGCAGAAAATTAATTTCCCTGCATATCCAAGAGAGAAACAGATACTGCCTTTTTGTCCTATTTTTTCAGACATCACCTGTCTCTTCCAGACAAACAATTGCTGGAAGAGCTAAATATGCTTCTCATGATACTTACATGATATCTTCATATTATATCATTTGCAAAATTATGTTACTGTAAGGCTTCAGTGGAAAACAAAATTTCTTAGCATTTTTTCTTCAGCAATCAAACAAAGCAATTTTATTAAACAATGAAAAGCATCAATTAAAATGGATGTCTTTATTATCTTTATTATTTTACAAGAAACCATGACAGCTTTTGGTTTAAAAAAAGTTTATAGATTCATACAGAAATGACTCACATAAATGAAATTTCTCCAGCTCGCTCCTACACTGTGACATAAAAGTTCTTTTCATATTCACAGATTTATACACCTTATTTCTGTTCCCACAACTTTTTTTGACACTTATACCAAGGTACCAGTCAAACATGCAAGAACTATAAATAGATGAATTTTTCAAATATATGATATCAAGAGATTATTATTATAAAACATTTTAAACATCTTTTTACATTGCCTTTATCGAAGTATGTGCAATTTTTTATTACAGGCTTAATCCACAAATAAAGAGTGAAATTTAAAGACAGTTGCAGAAATAACTATTTCCCATTTATTTTATTTATCTTGGCAATAAGGACTTCAGTAAAAGATGAAATTAGTTTAAGTAAACAGAAAAACAAAAGTAGATTATAGGTGTAAATGGAGCTCAGACTGAATCCAAAATAATGAATGTATATTTTTCCACTCCATATTTTAGTTGATTATCCTCAAATATGCAATCTACTATGAAAATGTAATCCTTACATTAGTTGGAGATTTTAAATGAAGTATAAAATACAGAGAAAATTACCCATTATTTCTAAATTTTCAGTGAAATTCCTATATTAAAATAATATTTATTCCAAAGCATGATTTCTTTATCCTGATAGTCAGTTTCAACTGATAACATACAAGGTAAAATCAATGCTGAAGCATATTTTAAATATAGAAGTATCTGAGGCTCTTTTCACAAAAAGATTCTTAGAATTTAATGCTTTTCAAAAACCCAAGTTTTAAAATTCATGTTAGAGTTTAGTCTGCTCAAGCCAGACTACAAATGATTTTCTCATTTCCATACCTATACTCCATTATTCTTCCTACTTCACATCTTTTCCCTGTTCTTTCTGTCTGTCCCGATCTTACTTGACATTGATGGCCTAGGTCATTTTCCATTTTCTGTGTGGAGCATTCTCTATCACAATAGTGCAAAAAGAACTGACTCCTTATCTACTATTCTAATATCGGCTATTATGGATTTATTACACTGCTGGCATATACTGATGGTATAATAAATCCAGAATATATGAAAATGTAAGTGCTCTGGGGGCAGAGACTATGTTTTATATATATTGTAAAAATCTAGAAAAAAAGCACTTATGTGGCAAATGAAATTTTATGTGTTGGTCTCCTGTCTGGTAAACTATAACAGAGTTATCAGGTGTAAAATGGAGTCTAGAGATCATGTCTCATTAGGGGCAGTAATATAGGATGAGGTCTGAATTTGGATGCAGGAACTTGGAGTTCTAGTCATCTTCCTTACTTACCTGCCTGGGACATCATTTCCCTTTCTAGGCTCTATTTCTTTCCCCTGTGAAATAAAAGGCTTGGTTTGGATGTGTGCTGTGTGAAGTGTAGTTCCTGGACCCATGGGCCATAGCCCAGACCTATTGGGTCAGAATGTCCCAAGGTAGGGCCCAGAAACCTGCCTTTCAACAAACCCTTCAGGCAGATGATTCTTACTAAAGTATGAGAAGCATTGATCTAGATAAAATTTCTTAAACCAGATTCCCCAGAGAGTTGCATGAAAGAACTCCATGGATTCTACAATTCACTGAAAATTGATCAGAAGCTAAAAGTGTGTATGCGTATTTGCATTTGTCTAGGGAAAGCATTTTACCCTTATTTATCTACTCACATGGTCTGTGACCCCAATAACATATTCCCTAATCTAGGCAATCTAAATCCTTTACAGCCTCAGAATGCCATAGTCCCCTGTATTCTTCAGAGCACTTAGCATAGAGTTCAGTTGTAGACCACCAGGCTGTATGTAACCTGAGATATGGTTTTATTTAGCTTGCTCAGTGTTTTTACCAAATGTAGACATTTTAAAATCTGGGATTTTACATAAAATTCCAGATTTAAAATTTTCCTGAAAATTGTGCAAGACCGCATAACTCTTGATTTTCATTTCCAGTTGGTAGCAATTTTCCGGGGCTGATTAATAATCCAGTTAATACAGGGCATGCTCCATCCAGCTCCCAACAGTCTTACCTATCCTAATTGTCCTCAACTTCAAGCCAAGGGGAAATAGATAACTTATAATTGTGACTGTAGTGGAAATATATGAAGAAAAACATAAAAAATATTATTTTTCTATAATTATGTTTAAGTACAAAATATCATTGTGCATTTGGTCTGCTTCCCTCATTCAATGAGTTAACTGTTCGGTCACATATTCAACATGTAACATAGAGCTTTCTTCATAGAAGGGACTCAATAATGGTCATTTGAGAGCATTGTCGAAGTGAAATTTTGCCCAATTATGTTCTTGTTGTGCTGTCCAGAATTGGCGCTTTTTTTTTTTTTTTGAGAGGGTCTCACTCTGTTACCCAAGCTGGAGTGCAGTGGCATGATATGATCTCAGCTCACTGCAACCTCTGCCTCCCAGGTTCAAGCGATTCTCCTGCCTCAGCCTCCTGAGTAGCTGATACCACCGGCAGTCACCACCACAGCAGGCTAATTTTTGTATTTTTGGTAGAAATGGGGATTCACAATGTCACCCAGGCTGGTCTTGAACGCCTGAGCTCCAGTGATCTGCCTGCCTCAGCCTCCTGAAGTGCTGGGATTACAGGGGTGAACCACCGCTCCCAGCCTCAGAATTTGGGCTTTTCACCATTACAAGGGCACACAAGTTTCCTAAGGCTTCTCTAACAAAGTGCTACCAACTGGGTGGCTTAAAACAACAGAAATGTATTCTCTCACAATTTTTAAAAATCTCTTTGTTTTATTTTATTTTATTTTTATGAGACAGGGCCTGGCTCTGTCACCCAAGCTGTAGTGTAGTGGCATGATCATAGCTCACTGCAGTCTCAACCTCCTGGGCTCAAGTGTCAAGTGATCCTCCTGCCTCAGCCTCTCGAGTAGCTAGGCCAACAAGCATGCACCACCACATCTGGATAATATATATATGTTTTGCTTTTTGTAAAAATGAAGTCTTCATATATATATATATTATATATATACAATATATATATAATATATATATAACTTTTTGTAAAAACAAGGTCTTCCTACATTGCCCAGGCTCGTTTCAAACTCCTGGGCTCTAGCAACCCTCCTGTCTTGGCCTCCCAAAGTGTTGGCATTATAAGCGTGGGCACCACACTTGGCCTCTCTCACAGATCTAAAGGCCAGAAGTCTAAAATCAATATATAGGCAGAGTTGATTCCTTCTGGAGGCTTTGAGGGAAAATCTCTTTCATGCTCCTCTCCTAGCTTCTGCTGGCTGTCAACAATCCTGATATTTTCGTTGGCTTCTAAACACATCACTTCAATCTCTGCCACTGGCAGAGATGGTGTTTTCCCTGTGTCTATGTCTTCTTTTTTGTCTTTTATAAGGATACTCAACATTGGATTTAGGGTCCACCCTACATCCAGGGTGATGTCATCTTGAGATCCTTAACTTAATTACATGTGTAAAGATGCTATTTCTGAATAAGGTCACATTCACAGATACGGGGGGTTAGGACTTGTATCTGACTTTTGGGGGGTCACTCTTTAAATCACAACACAAGGGTCTTGTAGTTTTTGAACTATTGAAGCAATTTCTGCTACATTTTTCCGACTGCTTCTTTCTGTCTTCTGATTAGAGATACTATGTGGCAAGCTCTCGGCAAATCTGGAGGTTGACAGGAGGGTCCTGTTCTCCTGTCATTTCTCACTTTAGTGAGACTTTATCAGGAGTGTCCACCATCAGAGCATTTGGACATGAACAGAGGTTTATCCAGCAATACAAAGAGGTGGTGAATGAAGACTTGGTCTGTTTCTACAATAATGTAATTTTCAACCTGTAAGTCCCGTTAATACCTAGCCTAGGATCAATCTCTTCTTAGACATCTTGCTCACTGACTTCTAAACAGATGGTTTTGAAATGGCATTTCGTCCAAGTTTTAGAAGTATGTATTAATAAGACAAATATTTTCCAGTGTTTAATGTACATTTAAATTAAATTATATCTATTTATATTCACATGAAAGGTACATACTATTTAATATGAAAAAGGTGCTTTTAGAATTACTCATGACATAATTCGACATTGTGTTTTATATCTTTAGAATATATTTTATTTGTATACACTGTTTTGTAAAATTTTTGAATTTGAAGTTACAATCTCACATAAAGGAGAAAAATGAATTAAATAGAAGTTGAGCACGTTTCAATTTTTAAAGACTAATTTTATCATATTAAAAAGTATATACAATTGGAAAGGGAATTGATTTTCCAATAGGATTTAAAAAATGCAATACATCATTATAGCTGGTGTTATTTTGCTTTTAAATTCGGATCAAGTTTTAAAGCAAAGTTCTGCAAAAGTAAAATGCATTTTCATGCAGATGAATTCTTTAAGTTATCATGTGATGATCCCATGTTTGATTGAGTTCCAAGTAAGTTGGGGAGAAAAAAGAAAGCAGCTATTGCTGTTTATGTCTCAATTTCCCAGAGGAGAGGGTTAGTACCAAATGCACCAAAACTTTTTCATCTCAGTTACTCAGGAATATATTCCATCTATCACAGGTGGCTGTCTGTTAGACTTGAATTTCTTGGCAACTTAATGGTGCTTTTTGCTGCACTGCTTGCTGTGCTGGCTGGCAATTCTATAGATTCAGCAATAGTTGGTTTGTCTGTATCCTATGCCCTAAATGTAAGTAATAATGATTTTTGTGGTATATGGTATGTTTATAATCCAATTAATTAAACACTCTTCTTCTTTGCTTGTCTGAATTATATATTATATTAACTAAGTAATGAGAGACAAATCTGGATTGCCCTGGAGGCTCATTTCCTTCTCTATCTTGTTAGTAGCAGGAAGCTAGCTCAGCAATTCTAAGTTAACTTATAGGAAGAATAGGCTAATACTCAAGGCTGAGTGCTAAAAGACCAGGAAACTCCTGCTATTCTGTAGTTACTCAGAAGTTTCCTGCTCTTCTATCCTGGTGGATTTATAGAGTATTACAAGGGTAGGGTCCCTCTCCAACACAGCTGGTGTATCTCATTTGCTCAGCCTAAGCAAGAAGATAATTCTCTAGGGAGAATATATTTGCTGTTTCTCTTCGGCTTATAAGTTTTTCCCTAATAAACCCTATTTGATATTACACTGCAATGCACTAGTGGTAGGATGCATGCCCCCTTTGTAAAATAGCAAATGCCCTAAACTGCTTCCACATTATGTAGAAGATAAGTCTAGGTGATTGTGTTATATACTCTTGGTCCCATATCCAAAAACCTTGAGCCAGTTGCATTTCAGAATTCAGAATTTAGGCTTCTAGAAAGGAAATATGTACATAGCCATATCCAGGGACTGGTTCAGAAGCCCATAATCAAACACTACTGCATGTACACCCTAACTGGATTAAGTAAACGCTTTGAAGAGCCCCATATCACTTCAAGTCAGGTGGTCTATCAAATGAGTTGGCACCAAACTCAAGAAAAAAATTGGATTGTACAAGTTTTTTGACTTTTAGAATTCTGTTCAAAGTTACACCCTTAGAGAATCTACATTTGGGAATAGAGTGAGAAGAAAATATAGGTTTTTTTTTTTTAATAGGGGAGCAGGAATAGTTAGAAAGCTAGGAGAATCTTCCTTCTGATGGAAGGTAGTGAAGAATGCCAAAGTGTTTGCACACTATTTTTTTTCTCATTTAGGATGCACATTTTTTTGAGGCATATCCCATCAATCTTGGTATTCATCATTCCTTATACCCACTGTGCACTTCTTGCATATATGTTGAATTATGGTCTATCTTATCCCAAGTAATTCCATTATTTATGATATTAATGAGTTTGTACCCTTAAACACAAATATGCATATGAAGAAATATGCTTATTTCTAGAGCTGCTAAATAATAATCAAAAGATATAAAGTATATGAGACAGTATGTGACGAGCTCTCAGCAGATTCAAGAAATGAAAAGTGAAACTCTATAAAAAATAAAGTATTATTTATATTACATAAAAAACTAAAGAACATCCATTAAGTTCTTGTTTCCTCCCCCATACCCCCCAGATAACTCATTCTCTGAATTTTTGGGTGAAGAAAGCATGTGAAATTGAAACCAATGCAGTTGCTGTTGAAAGAGTTTGTGAATATGAAAATATGGATAAAGAAGTAAGCACGCCTCCTGTAATCCCAGTACTTTGGGAGTCATGGGAGGATCACTTAAGTTCAAGAATTCAAGACCAGCCTGGTCAATATAGTGAGATTCTGTCTCTACAAAAAGAAAGAAAGAAAGAAAGAAAGAAACAAAGAAAGAAAGAAAGAAAGAAAGAAAACTGGGTATGGTGGCTTATGCCTTTAGTTCAAGCTACTTGGGAGGGTGAAGTAGGAGAATCCCTTCTGCTTGGGAGTTCAAGGTTGCAGTGAGCTATGATCACGCCACTGCACTCTAGCTTGAGTGATAGAGCAAGATCCTGTCTAATAAAAAAAAAAGTATGGGAAAAAAAAAAGAGGTAAGCACTCCTAAATAATCAATAAATGGATTGGATGCAGGAGTAAGACATCGTAATGTACCATAAATTGACATTAAAAAAAATGTTAAGCAAACCTGCATTTCCAAATTCATATGATATTCAGTGTTTCAATGAAATTAAAACCAAAATTGCTACAAAGTGGCCTATTATTTTATATATCATTAAAATAGAAATAAAAATACTTCTAATTAAATTAGGATACACCCTAAATTATAAGATATATCCCTACTTCAATGAGTTATAAAAATGCAAGATGTTATCTTGTTTCTAAAAGGCACAGTGATTTGTCCTCTACTGATGTATAGAGTAAAAAATTCAACTTGCAATTATAACTTTGTGGGGATTTTACAGTGATAAAAGTGTCTTAATATAGTCAACTCATAATTATTTAGATTCTGCACAATTCTAAATTAATTACATTTTATTGCTTATACCTTTTGTTCTATTTACTCATCATTAGTATCTCTGTGAATGGGAAGGGAGAGGAGAATAAATCAGTCTGTTTTGTTCCCTCTAACTGTAATTTGGGAGGGTGAAGAGTTATTTCAACTATTGACAGAGTATAATATTTAAGTTTCTAAAATATTTTACTCATCTGGATTACTTCTGCTTCCAATTCTATTAATTAACAGGGCAGATAACAAAGATGACTTGAATTTCTGTTCCTTCTTCAATCCACCTAGCAAGCTATCTTTCTTTTTTATCTTGTAACTCTTCCTCTTTTGCTCATGAATCTGAGGAACAGGTACCTCCTCCAAAGAAAAATCTAACATTTCCCATTGCATTTTTGGTAACATTTCTTCCTGTCTTCTCTCAGATCTTACTCCATTAACCACCTCTTCTAATTCCCACTCCCTTGCAGTTCCTCTCAGCCTGTAACTAAGCCAAAATATTTTCTACATTCTCCAACTCCTACCTGAACTTTGAATTTTCCTCTGGATTTTTCCCCAGGTCTTGTCTTTCCTTCTCAAAGAAATTTCATGAAAGATTAGTCTACCTTCACAATCTTCAGTTACCAATATTCAACTTGTTCAGTCTATCATCTCATGGCTAATATCAAATATTATTTTTCTATATTTTCTAAATTTTTGATCATAAAATATATTTCTTTCACATTAGAAAAAGATGATAAAAATATGTGTGTACACACATTTAAACAAACAAAAATCTTTGTGTACTTTGACGCAAGTTGTGACAAATACTGCTACAAAAACTCTTGATGTGGAAGGATAAATGTGTTCAAATAACCTTATTCAGCCCTCTACACCTGTTTCTCTGCTTTCCATTACAGAAAAATTCTTTTGCAAAGTTGCCTGTACTTGCTTTTCTATTTCATTTTCTCTGATTCATTTTTGGACCCTCACCAAATAGGCTTTTGATCCCACTATTCCACTGAAACTTGACTCATGAAAATCACAACGGGTTCTTTCTCAGTCCTCACTTTACCTGATCTATCATTTGATGTTAGCCATCACTCTCTTTCCCATGAAACACTTTACCTCACTGCCCAGGCATCACGCAGTCTTGTGTGTTCTTTTACCTCGTGCTTCCTCCAGTATTCACACAGGCCCCTGTCTTAGGTCTTGGGCACAACTAATTAGATCCAATTAGTTATTAAACCCTTTGCCTAGAATGTTCTTCCATTGGTATCCACCTAGCATTTTCTCTGACCACAGTCATCAAAGCCTTTCCTAACTACACTTCTTTAAATGACACCTCCTCCTTTTCCCAACCCTGGCTGTTTCTTGTCTTACAAAGCTCTATTATCATCCAACATGGCTGCATATGTTATATGGTTCTTTTTGTCTGTCCCCACTACACCCCATAAGGGAAATAATTTTTATCTGTTTTTCTCACTGCGGAACCTCCAGCGACTAAAATAGTGACTGACACAGCAAACCTTTGAGGAATGAATGAATGACAAGCTGTCCTTATCTCAGCTAAAATTTCAAGTTATTTTTTCTTAATAACTTGATAAGAGATGAGAAGTCTTGCTACCTCAAAATATTTATTTCTAATATTTTCTTATAACTAGATAAGTTTCATGTTGGTAACATTTAAAACTATTTTCAGAAAATCATAATATCCACAAATGTCTTTCATCATTTATATTCACTTTTGTTACCTGCATAAGAATTATTTTGGGGGTAGGGATTTTTTAATTATAATTGTTGTTTAAAGTACTTATTTTTTGTTTGTTTTTGTTTTAAGTCACCTTGGATAATGTCTAGAAGACCTCCATTACAATGGCCCAATAAAGGTATGGTGGAATTTATTAATTATCGGCTCGATACCGAGATGATCTTGGTTTAGCGTTGCAAGATATCACTTTCCAGACTCATGGGGAAGAGAAGGTATCATATATATTTCATATGTTTTGGTTTCCCTTTTATCTGAATGCATTCATTGTTGAGTATAATATGATATTGAATATAAGGTGGTCTTTTGTTACACAAAAGTAATAAAGACATGTGGTTGGTGTGTACTGAATAAGTTTTCCCTCTATAAAAAATACATTTCTTAATTAAATTGCTCATATACTACTGTGAAACATAACTTTGGTGTACTTAGTTTTTACTTCCTCTATAAAATGAATTTCAACAATAAGTAAATCGTTACCCCAAACACAATAAATCCATATGTTTGACTATTTGTGTACTCAAAGACATCATGTTTTCCAAAACCGTTAAAGAGATGGGAAAATGCTTGAAATGCACTTTAGTTAACACAAGCAACTTACAAAACTATCGATAGTATATGATACTAGTTTTATGTTTTAAAAAGCAAACAGACACATTAGCAAAAATATTTTTGGAGCAGAAATATTTTTGGAACAGACAAATCATTCTGAAATTTTCATTACCCCAATGAATTCAACAGATTTCTGTTTTTTCTGATGTATTTTGTTAGACTTAAGATTTTATATTAGGGTAAACCAACGACTTTAATATTCTATCTGCCTAACATTCCTATTAATACCAAGACACAAATCAGCAACCAGAAGATATTGCTCTTTAGTTCTCATGGTCATAGGGAAACGTTTAATCACTGGGATGTTTAGGACAAAATGATTATTTTGGCCAGGAGTCAAAATCCTTAAACACTATTTTTGGCTGCCCATAATAGTTTTAATGCAGAGTTCCTTTGATACACCAGGGAAATTTACAGATATTCCTTTGGATTTTCTAGTCTATCTGGCAAAAGATTCCAGTGCCCTATTTGTTTCTTTGCTTGTTTCAATGAAGGGAAGACAGAGAAAATCTGTTTTCTGAAAATCTCAATAAAACCATTCATTATCATTGCTTCTTTTGCCCTAACCTTTAATGGGTAGTTCAGGGGTGGTTCAGGAATGATCTGTTTTTCCTGGGTCTGCTGGGGATCTTTGGTGAGGAAGCAACTAAATTACTCAGAACTAAAGGAAAAACACAGATTAGTCAGAGCCTTTCCAGCAAGTAAAGAGTATTTGGATAAAGACTGGTCCTTAGAAGTCACCTGACATCTTCCACGCCTATCAAGGTTAGTCTTGCTGACAAAATTAGATCCCACTGACCTGACACCTAATACATTTGTTGCCAGTGCAAAGGCCTTGTTTCCTTACAAAAAGTAGAGTTTATGATTATTTCATTACAGATTCGAATTGTGGGCAGGACTGAAGCAGGCAAATCCACACTATCAAATTGCTTATTTAGAATTGTGGAGAGAGCAGGAGGCAAAATTATTATTGACGGAATTGATATATCAACTATTGGACTTCATGACCTTCGTGGAAAACTTAATATTATTCCACAGGTAAAGCCTATGTTGCCATAGGCTTTCTTAACCCACTCCAAGTAAATCTGTTGTCTTTCTTTTTAAAAATCTGTTCCTTCCAAGTCTATAAATTCATTGTTTGAAGCCATATGATTTTAAATGGAATATATGAAAAACTGCTATGTAATTGAATCCTCTTTAAACACCCTTATCATAAAGCATTCTTCCTAAGAGCATTTATCTATTTGAAAAACCAGTACATCTTTTTGATAAAATTTCCTTCATAATAGTAAGTGCAAATAAAATTCAAATAAATAGATCAGACTGAAACACATTGATTTTTTTTGAAGGAAATATTACTGAAGTTTTTGCTTAGTTGTTAGAGTGTAGAAATTTGACTCTTTTTCACTTGAAGTTTAGAAACATTAAAAAAGAACAGTAATTCAGTTAGTTCTCTTTTCTCAAGTTCTTTGATTTTTCCATCTGTGGAATCAAAGGAACTTGATCATTAAGGGGCATGCAAACTAGCTTAAAAATATGCCTCTTAAGTCAAAGATGAAATACTCAGCTGAAACTGGGTGCAGTGGCTCATGCCTGTAATCCCAGAACTTTGGGAAGCCGAGGCGGGTGGATCGTCTGAGGTCAGGAGTTTGAGACCAGCCTGGCCAACATGGTGAAACCCTGTCTCAACTGAAAGTACATAAATTATCCGGCCATGGTGGTGCACACCTGTAATCCCAGGTACTCAGGAGGCTGAGACAGGAGAGTTGCTTGAACCTGGGAGGCGGAGGTTTCAGTGAGCCGAGATTGCACCACTGCCCTCTAGCCTGGGCAACAGAGCTAGACTCCATCTCAAAAAAAAAAAAAAATCATTGTACTATCTTCTAAAAATCTATTAAAATACTAATTTTAATATATTAAAATGTCATATTGTTTAGACGTATACTTGTATTCATGCATTTACTTCAAAACAAATTTGAGTAAAATCTGGAATTCTGGAAGGGAAAAAAATTAGTGGAAAAAAAGAAACATCAGTTGTTCCTCTCTTATAGATAGAGTAAAATATAGTTTCACTAGGCATCTTGGTGTAGCATAAAGAAAATGAACTCAATCGTCTTCGAATTCTCTTCAACCACTAACTTACCTTCGTGTGGTGTAGACAAGAACTCTTTGGAACCTCCAGCTCACTTTCTGTAAAATAAGAATACTAACTTCTATCTTTCTGAGTTGGTATACTGATTGATAACATTATATACATACTATATTTCATATTTATTATATGTTATATTATATCCTTGACTACACGGCAGTAATTATCATCATTATTTCAGTACTCATTATTATTTTCAATAATAGGAAGAGGAGAAAGAAAATCAGGAGACTTATGATGACTTAATATGAATTTTAGTTTATTCTGACTCTCTTCTGTTTTTGTTGTAAATATAAAATGAATTTGATGACTGTATTAGGTCTGATAATTTTGCTTTCTCCTGCTTTGTTTTCTGAGTCTAATTTTTTAAAATGTATTTATGCCTCATGACAGTAAGATTATGCGGGACTATTTCCTGCTTTAGCACCCTGTTTTATTTTCTGGAACCCTTCATATGAACCTGGATCCCCTAAACAAATATTCTGATAGCAAGCTGTGGGAAGTGCTGGAATTGTGTCACTTGAAACAATTTGTGCAGTCCCTTCCTGAGAAGCTACTGAGATTTCAGAGGGTGGCGAGGACCTCAGTTAAGCTGCTAAGAGCAGAGCTTGTCCAAGTTATTCATTCCAAGCTCTTTAGAAACTCGAATTGGCATCCAAGAGAAATACAGCTCCTGAGCCACCAGGGCCTGTTTAAAGTACACCATGGCCGATTCTTTCTAGGGAAGAGGAAGGAAAAGTAAATTGGTAGCTCTAGGCTGGGAAACCACTGACTAAGAGAAAGGAAAGAAAAAAAAAGAGCAATGCCCTATGAAAAGTCACTATTTAATTGAGTCTTCTTTTGTCAAGACTGCTACTCTAAAAGCCTTGTTCCTAAAAAATGTAAGGGGCTACTTTGCCTTCACCATTGTTTGTTGCCTTACGATAGCCCCCTTCATGTGATCAGAGACCCCAGAAAAGTGAGCTAGATCCCTGTAATGGCCTGCTTGGCAAGACTCCCACCACCCCTTCTTTGATCACTTTCTCCCTACCCCTCTGTGTTTCTGCGACATTGGCCTCCATGCTGTGTCATGAGTTTGCCAGGCCAATTCACGCCTACCACAGGGATTTTACATCTGCTCTTTCCTTTACCTGGAACAAGTTTTTACTGGAAATCTGTAAGCCTCACTCTCCATGTCCTTCAGTTCTTGCCTTAAAATTCTCCAGAGGATTTCTTTGGCACACCCATCTAACATGCCCATCCCACATCTACACCTTATACCCCACTTCTGTGTGTTTGAATTCTTAACACTTATTATATACATATTATCCATGGAATTACTGCATATAATGTTGCGCCGTACTCATATACCCCTCCTACTATGCTTTTTACTCAATTATCTTGCTTATTGTTTTCTGTGTCCCCATGAGAATGTATCTGCTACACAGAGATTTTTGTCTGTTTTGCTCATTGGTCTAAAGTCTGGCACTCCCTCAAGAGATATTTTTTGAATAAAAGAACAAATGAAGTTGTGGGTGAGAAAAAGAATGAATAGCAGTATCATCAGAATTTTAAAACATGAAGTGTGTTACCATAAAGTCCATTGTTGAAATTATTATTATTATTATTTTAACAGCATGGGACAATGGCAGCTGGTCTGTCTAGCTCGTGCTCTGCTTCGAAAAACAAAAATTCTCATCTTGGATGAAGCAACAGCCTCCATTGACTTTGAGATGGACAAGTTGGTGCAGACCACAATCAGGAAGGAGTTTTCTGATTGCATCATCCTGACCATTGCTCACAGACTGCAATCTATCATTGATTCAGACAAGTGTGCTTTCTTTCTTTTCAGAAATAAAATCATTTCTGCCAAGATAAATATTGGGCATATGAAACACACTGATTACATGCCGGTCATAAATAATTATATCTATGCTGAGAGATACAAAATTTTCCCTAATGATATAAAAGGTATTTTCCAAAATCACTGGAAGAAAAAGTTCAAGCTAAAAGAATATTAGAAAACTTGATATAGATAATGATATATATAGAAGGTATTTTCCAAAATAATTGGAAGAAAAAGTTAAAGGTAAAAGAATAATTATTAGAGAACTTGATATAGTTCCTGAATTAACTAGCACCTATATTTTGTACTGAAATAACTCATAGAATAGTTTAAACTTTATATTAGCAGGACCAATAAAATGTGAGGTGGAAGACTGTATGTTATCTGACACTATTCTTTTCACATTTCAGGGTGCATGTTCTAGATTCAGGAAGCATTGTGGAATTCGAAGCACCTCAGAATTTGATACGTCAGAAAGGACTTTTCTATGAAATGACAACGGACGCTGGAATAACACAAGACTCAGTGACAAAAAAATAAATTACTTTAGCTGTATGTTAATTTGCCTAGTAAAAAAACACTACAGTGCATTAGTATTTAAAAAGCAAAGACAGAAGAGAAATGCACAAGGGCAGGCCGCTGCTATGAGTTGGCACACACACTCATAGGCACCAGAGTTTCTTTGTTTGTTTGTTTGTTTTTGTTTGTTTATTTGTTCGAGATGGAGTTTTGCTCTTGTTGCCCATGCTGGAGTGCGATGGCTTGATCTCAGTTCACTGCAACCTCCGCCTCCCGGGTTCAAGCGATTCTCCCGCCTCAGCCTCCCGAGTAGCTGGGATTACAGGCACCTGCCACCATGCCCAGCTAATTTTTGTATTTTTAGTAGAGCTGGGGTTTGGCCATGTTGGCCAGGCTGGTCTCAAACTCCTGACCTCAGGTGATCTGCCCGCCTCGGCCTCCAAAAGTGCTGTGATTACAGGTGGTGAGCCACGGCCCCCGGCCATCACCACAGTTTGTAACCATCCTGGGCTGTACCTAGATTTCCCTCTTCCATTCGTGCTTACCTTATTCACATTGGCCAAAATGCCAAGTGCCACTTGTCCTTTAAGTCCCCGACTTCTCTTGGGAGTTCCCTTCTCAATGTGTCCCCCGATCTTCCCCTCTGCCCTCCAGTGTGATCTAGACGCCCCTTTTCTGTGCTTTCATTAGCCCCATGTGCATACCTTTATCATGGCAGGGCTCATACTCCATTTTAAAGTCTGCTTTCCCCTTGAAGGCAGGTGCCCAGTTTTAATCATCCTTGTATGTTATGTTCCTAGCATAGTTCCTTTCACATAACTGATGTGAAACATCAGTTTGTAGAATGAATAGCTAGACATTTTAGAGTATAAGTACTTATTTATATATAAATAGATGTGGGCTGGGCACTGTGGCACACACTCATAATCCCAGCATTTAGGGAGGCCGAGGTGAAAGGATAGCTTGAAGCCAGGAACTTGAGACCAACCTGAGCAACAAAGCAAGATCCTGTCTCTACAAAAAATAAGTAAATATAATGAAAAAAATGAGACGGGCATGATAGTGCACACCTGTAATCCCAGCTACTCAGGAGGCTGAGATGGGAATATTGCTTGAGCCCAGGAGTTCAAGTCTGCAGTGAGGTATGATACACGATAGCACTCCAGCTTGGGTGACAGACACCCCATCTTTAAAAAAAAATGAAAACAAATAAGTTTTAAAAATATATTTTGAGCTATTGTATAATTTATGAAATGATGAAGGAATCACAGAAAAAAATAAGCTAGTCAGCTGCTTTTTGGAAAGAGTAATTATATATTAACAGAATTTTATAATTGTTTATAATGTTTTATATTTTTACTATTTACCTTTGAGTGAAGAAAAAACCTAATATTTTCTTTGGAACATTATTTTTTGGTTAATATATCAACCTCAGTGAGATATTTTATTACATTTATGAGAGGATTGTTGATTTGTAGTCCTAATCAGATTTTGAAGGGCTTTTTCTTTAGTAGCTTTATTTAAAGGAAGCAACATTATGTCTCTGAATTGCCCTTCAAATTTAAAGTCTTTAAACTTCAATAGGATTTTCTTTCAAGAAGACTTTAATAAAATAGTTTAACATGTTCTTTAAAGCCCATCAACCATTTCTTTTGTCCTCCTTTCTTCCTCTGTATGCAGCCCTGTACAACCTTGCTTTATTTCCTAAGGGCAATTATGAAAAGTTGCCTTAAACTAGAAAACTTGTATTATCTAAAGTCTCCTCCCTTAAGGATGTAAGCTACTTGAAGTGTCGTCCTGTCTTTACAATCCCTGAAGTGCTTTGTAAACATTGAATAAATAGCTGTTGAATTCTATTAAGAAAGGAATCAAAATATTTCATTCATATGAGTTAAAAGATGTTTTAGCTCCCTACTCCTATAATTTTAGTAAATCAGAGAAGCTGAATAATTTTAAAATCTAATGGGAAATCAACAGTAACCTGGATAAATTGTGGTATATTCACATAATAGAATACTATCTAGCTATGAGAATGAATGTACAACAGCTACTGTGTACATTAGGCAATTTGGTGAATCTCACAAAGAATGTTGAGTGAAATAGCCACAAAAGAATATTGCTATATGACTCCATGATTCTAATTATATAATTTTTTTAAAAGAAAAATTAATTTATACTATTAGAAGTTGGGATACTGGTTATCCTTGGTGGGGAGGGTTATAATAAGGTACACAAGGTAGACTTCTGGATTAATGGTAGCATTTTGTTTCTTGAAGTGAATCTGAGCACTCGTTCAGTTTGTGAATGTTCATCAATCTGCATATTTAGAATATGTGTAGTTTTCTGCATATATATACAGATATACATTATCTTCATATGTAATACAGAGTAAAAGAAAAGCAAAAGTAAAAAACACAAAAAGTGACTAAATCAAAGTTATTCAGATAATTTTATTGTTTTAAGAAATTAATATTTTATTCTTATTTCAATTATGTACATAAATCTTGTTCAATTATTGATGTACACTAGAAGCAAAGTACAAAGCACTCAAAATGATTGGATTACAGAGAGGTAGCACGTTTGTAATAAAAAAGGTTATTCTATGATTGTATGATTTGTTTAAAGATTATAACTTCAAAATAGATTCATAAAATAATGATAAATTTCAATAGACAAAATATTTACCATAGCTGATAGAGAAAAATCCTATGTAACATTAAGTTGCTTTCTTTGAGGATAATGAGAATGTTCATTATTGAAAGCCCACAATGTGCCAGGTAATGTGCAATATATTTGGAACATGTGTCACTTTCAATTCTCACTAAATAATATAAGAAAGGAATTATCTGCTCTATTTTACCAAATACGATATTAAGATTCCAAGAGGAGCCGGAATCCAGGTTTACGTGACTACATAGCTGATGATGCTCTTTCTACTTCTCTACCAAGATGTCTCATTCCAGAGGAATCACTAAAAAACAGTCTGTAGTTCGAAAAATTTCAAAATCTTTTAAAAAACAGGATTTTAAACCAGTATCTTTGTAAGCATACTAAATAAAATCAAAGCTTCTGGTGGGGGTGGGATCCATGCCTCTTTAAATATAGTATTAGGTTGGACCATATAAAATAGTCATTTCTGTAGGTCAAAAAATGGCTGAATAATGGCAATTTCATTTACTTCTAAACATAGCTTGGATACAGAAGGGTTTAGAAAACTTAATGTTGCATTTTAATATGCATATAAATAATGAATAGTTCTACCTGATCTAAAGGGACTTTCTTTTAAAAGAAAATTTAAAAGCTAGAATGCAAAAACATAGTAGATAAGAGTTCAGGATCTCAAGACAGGATACCTATGTGAAATCCCAACTCAACCGCTTAATAGTTGTATAAACTTGAGTAAGTTAACATATTTCTCTGTGTTTATTTGGGAGTCATAATTCTATTTACCTCCTAAGTATGCTTTGGAAATTAAATCATGGAATACATGTAATCACTTAAGACAGTGTCTAGCATATAAAAAACATTGAATAACATATTGGCTATTATTTAAACACCAACACTCATTGTTCCTTATAACTGTAGTCTCATATTTACAAAATCACATCATAGAACACACTTTTTTTTTTTTTTTGAGACAGAGTCTTGCTCTGCCAGCCAGACTGGAGTGCAGTGGCACAATCTCGGCTCAATGTAACCTCTGTCTCCTGGGCTCAAGCAATTCTCTTGCCTCAGCCTCCCTAGTAGCTGGGATTATAGGCATGTGGCACCATGCCTGGCTAATTTTTGTATTTTTAGTAGAGACGGAGTTTTACCCTGTTGGCCAAGCTGGTCTCGAACTCCTGACCTCAGGTAATCTGCCCACCTAGGCCTCCCAAAGTTCTGGGATTACAGGCATGAGCCACCATGCCAGGACACACTCCTTTTTTTTTTTTTTTTTCCAGACAGAGTCGTGCTTTGTTGCCCAGGCTGGAGTGCAGTGATGCAATCTCAGCTCACTGCAACCTCTGCCTCCTGGGTTCAAGTGATTCTCCTGCCTCATCTGTGTGCCACCACACCCAGCTAATTTTTTATATTTTTAGTAGAGATGGAGTTTCACTGTGGTAGCCAGGATGGTCTGGATCTCCTGACCTCGTGATCCGCTGGCCTTGGCCTCCCAAAGTGTTGGGATTACAGGTGTGAGCCACCGCGCCCATCCCAGGACACACTCTTTAGTAAATAAAAACTGCAAAAAGTTTATAAAAGCCTATTTTATACACAGCAACCTTGGGATAACTGGAGACTCAAAGAAGATATAGGCCTCCGTGATGCCTAATATTGTCTCAGTGAGATCAAGCAAATATGAGGAGGCAGCAGTTAGGAGCTTCTTCTAGCTCCTTCTAGTTCTCTTTTCCTACTTTCCTGGATGCAAGCAGATCATTTTTAAATACAGGAAGTAAGAACTTCTGGCTGTACTGTTATCGACATGTCGCTAAATCTTCTTATGAAAAGGAAGGCTATTGGTAGTTCAAGTGTCTGCTATGCTGCTGAGTTAATGGGCCGAGGTAATGGGTCTGAACCATATAAAGAGTTACTGGCTTCTGGATGATTGCTATCCAGGTAACCCAGGTTCCTCACTAGTTATTTTCAGAATGCCCAGTCTGAGCTTAGTTATCATTGTTGCCCAAAGGTAGTAACCTTTTGTTTATCTCAATAATGCTGCAAAAAGAGAAAAGGAATAGGCGTACGAGGAAAACGTAAAATAGATCATAAATAGAAAATTATTTTTGATAAATTTGCTTCAAACATTTAGAAAGAAAATAACACATATGCATTTTTTTGTGTGCCAAGGAAAGTGACATAGGATCAGTTTTTGAATTCATGTTTAAACAACTCAGATCTTCATTAATGCGCTTGTGGTGACTGGTTTATGGCCTTTTTAAACTCTGATGTACACAGTAGAAATAATGTGGTGATCAAGATGAAGACTAAGATGAATGATTTAGAATGCAAGACAATGGAGGGCAAAAGGAACTAGGCATAAATATGAGTACAGCTTCAGTCACCACTAATGTCCTGTGAACATCTGCTTCTGGCTTTCTGTCGTGAGCATTTGTGCAACATTTCCAGATTTTACAGAACCTCTTACTGCTTGACCTATATTACCATACTTGTCTATGATATTGGAGAAGTAACAAACAAGTATTATTAGTCATGATACATAAGGTCTTAAAAAGTGTTGTTTCATATATTCTGTTTGACTTTTTAGTTAATACAGGCAGGAGGAAAATCAGTTTTCTTTTATTCCATCTTGGGCAGAAGCAGAAGTCCAACAAAGGACAATGTGCCCAAATGTTTAACTACGTAAGGGTCATAAATTGAAAAGTACAAGTATGAAAAGAAGTAAAACAAGAAGCGTAAACAACCACACAGCTTATTGTTCTCAGGTAGAAGGAAGTCCCAAAATAGAGAGTACAAAGTTGGTTAAGGTGGCTCCATATCACCTGGGCTGTACCTATCTTTGTTTCAGACATCCACAGCATGTTTGTTGCTTAGTAGTTGCAAACCCCTTGCTATCTCCAGTATCATGTCTGCATTCCAAGAAGGAGAAATGAATGGTGAGCAGATGTTTGTACAATCCAGATGTATAGATTTTTAAAAAGCCCGAGTTTATACCTAGTGATTTATGCTTATATCTCATTGGCCAGAATTATGTCATAGAGCCATCCCTAGCTGCAAGGGAAGTTGGAAAATATAGTTTTTGAAGTAGGGATATTGCTGCTCCAAATAAAAGTGGGGTCCAGAAGTAAGCATGAATAGAATAAATATTGTGATAGCATTTAGCAGGATCTGCAACAACTACTCAAAGAACTTTTCAATCATGTCAAAATTATCTTATTAGTTTAGCAACTTGGGAGACAGAGGAAGGGTATTGATTACACCTAATAATTGAGACCCAGTTTCCAGTTTCCAACAGTCCATGTTAAGTAATTTAAGGTGAATGAACTCTTAACAGAAAAAAAATGTGTTTTTATCATATTAGCTTTACATACATACACATACACACATATATATGTATACATATAATATATATAAAATAAGTTACAGAGTTACAAGTGTTAGAGCATTTGAAATTTTTTAGGTATTTTAGGTAGGCCAATTAATAGGTAATTCAATGAGGTATCAAACAAACTGCACTTATTCCTGCTTTAAAATCCAAATAACTTAATGTGAGGCAAATCGTTTATAATTCTTGTCAAAACAAAGCAAATGCTTTACCAAAGCAATTTTTTTTCATAGTTCGTCAGAAGAACTCTCAATAATTTACAGAAATTTTAGACCCATTGAATTAAGTTCTGATGATATTGGGGAATCTAACCTATTCATGGCATCCTTAATAAACCCACATAAGGCCATGTGTGGTGGCTTATTCCTGTAATCCTAGAATTTGGGAGGCCGAGGCAGGTGGATCACCTGAAGTCAGGAGTTCGAGACCAGCCCAGCCAACATGGCAAAACCCTGTTTCTACTAAAAATACAAACATTAGCTGGATGTGGTGGCACGTGCTGTAATCCCAGCTACTCAGGAGGCTGAGGCAGGAGAATTGCTGTAACCTGGGAGGTGGAGGCTTCAGTGAACTGAGATCGCACCACTGCACTCCAGCCTGGGAGACAGAGCGATACTCCATCTCAATCAACCAATTAAAAAACCCACATAAAATTGACAGTCACTGAACTTTGTTCATTTCTGTATCTACCATATGTATTAATCGTTATCACTTTCTATGTGCCAGACACTTACAAAAACCAGGTGAAATAGGTGCTATTGATTTCATTTTGTATTTAAGAAATCTATACATTCTAAACCTGCTTGTTGAAAACGTAAAGGAATAACAAGCATAAATCTCCAATGTTAACATTAGCTGGTAAATAAGAGGTCTTACATGGATACTATCCAGGTTTGGTAACAGAACAGAAAAGGTACTATGGGATTGTATTCTGTAATGGATAAGGCAGCGCAGCACTGGGATTGCAAGCATAGACTGGATTTGAATCCCGACTTTCTCACTTAATAGTTGTAATCCTGGGAAAACTGCCTAACACGTCTATGCCTTAATTTCCCTATTTGAAAATGCAGATAATAGTACCTACTCAAATGGTGGCTAGAACTAAACTAAATTGATTAGTATTAGTAAAGTTTTTAGAGCAGTGCCATAGTAAGAACTCTATTATCTGCTGTTGTGTAACAAATTAATCCAAAGTACTTTAAAAAAAACAGAACTTTAAAATAACAGAAATGAATGATAATTCTTTGCCAAAACAAGAATTATGGAAGGCAAACTGTTTATAATTCTTGCCAAAACAAGAATTAAGGTCTCTCATGAGGTGGATTCAACTAGTCAACTGTGGCTGCATCATCTCAAGACTTACTAAGCCTGGAGGGTTCATTTCAAGAAGGCTGTCTCACATAGCTGGAAATTCGTGCCTCCTGTCAGTGGGGGGTACCTGTCTGCCTCCATGTGGCCTCTCATCTTCTAGGGTGTCTTTCTACACCTGTATTCACCAGAACAGCCTTCTTCACATGGTCTTCTTTACGTGGCAGCTGGGATCCAAAAGAGAAAGCCAGCAAGAGGGTGCATCCAAGAAGGAAGCTGATCTTTTTTAAACCTAATTTCAGAAATGACATCCCAGCACTTCTGCCGTATTATTCATTAGCATTGAGTCATTATCTCTTGCCCAAATTCAAGAGAATAGGATTACCCAAGGATGTTAATTCCACAAGGTGGGATCATTGGGTCCCACATCAGAGGCTGCCTACCTCAGTGAGGCACTATCTGTTAATTAAGATAAATATGAAGTATTGCTGTATTTCCTCATATATTTGAGTCTCTCCAAGGTCAAGTATACTATCATTACCTAAAGGCTCATCTTAGAAGATTACATTAATCAAATGAGTTTCTTAAAGAAGCAAAACATAATTAATATATTGTTTTTTTGTCCAAAGACTAATATAAACTTTGTTAGAGAAATATTTATTAACCATCAACCAAAGGAATCCTGTTATGCAGGATTATTTACTAACTAGCTAGATTAGGTTAGCTTAGTTTCTGGCTCCATCGTGGTCAGAAGCCATGAATTAGTATTTAGAATTCTGAAGATACTGTTCATATGCTACAAGTTGTCTTTTCTAAATTAGAGAAGTCAGTGGAAAGCATATAAGCAATAGAAAGGATATAGAGAAATGTACATTTCGGGAACAACTAGGCAACAGCTACTGAGATTGAGTGCCTTGGCATCAAATCAGTTCCATCCTCACTTTCTTATTTATATGCCTGAAAAGTATACTCCAGACTAGTCCTGAATGAAAAAGTACATAGTTTAAAAAACAAACTGCAAAATGGTATTTATTTACATTAAAACATGAATTGCCTGTATACACACAAATATAAGAGGAACAATCTGTTATGCACAATAACTGTAATATTTAGTACATGTTATACACAGCAGTATCTGTTAAGTCAGTGGTTTGAGTGAAAACACAGTACCAAAACATTCCTGATACAAAATAAGTTACTCATTCACATATTCTAATCATACAAGACACTTAATATTTTAAAAGTTACATACTTCAAATAACACTGGCTAAATGTACAAGTTTATTAATTTTTTTTATGAAAAGACTTCAGATTGTTATTCATAAATGATCCCTTTCAGGATGCATTATCTTTTAAATAAATAAACTAAATTGACTTCAAGACTATTTATAAATAGCCCACTAAAATATGATTGAAGACATTCCTTCATTTTATTAAAGGTGTAGCTATATACTAGAGAATATGCTCAACTACTGCCTCCAAATTCCAACACTGTCATTTTAATTTGCAAATAGGAATTATTTAAATTCCAACTTCAGGACATGAGATTAGCTGCCTGCCCTATTTTGCCAATTGTTTCCAAAAGCATTAATGGATTAAGAGACTGTCTTGAACATCTCAAACATTTGAGAAATTCAAGGTTTTCTTTACGTTTTAAGCTGATCCTATATATGGAGATTTTGAGATAAATTGGAACACTTTTAGAAGACCTTCACAAAGAATTTTTCAATTCTAAAATCTATTACAGATTTATATAAAGTCCAAGAGAACATGTGAAATATTTTCATAATGCAGTGAAGGATTCATCTTTGGCATTTCTCCATTCATTCTAAAATAAGATACTTCAACAAACATTTTATACTTTTCTATCTACCTACTATAGATATTTTCTACACACAAAAGTATTTGATTGAAATTTGTGTTTTAACAGCAATTTCACTGCTAAGAATTTTTTTTTTAGATATGAAAAATATGAGTAACATTCAGCTTTTTACTATGAGAAGCTGAAATGTTTTGATGTTGTTGAAATGAATTTGCTCAGTTTCCTTTTTTGGTGACCGGCAATTCAACATCCTATCAAATTCAGCAATGGATAAAGCAGAGATACTTTACAGTAAAAAACAAAAAAAGGTGACCAGGATATAATTTTTGAATAATATGAAGCATTCCTCTATTAAGGAAAATATGTATATATATATATAATCTGTATCCATATATCTTCAAATACAATGGGTATGACAGAAATCAAACTGTTATATTTTCTTTCTTGGTCCCTGTGGTTTTTCTTAAAGGAAACAAACAACAAAAACAAACAACTCTGCTACAAATGCCGATTTGTAGAAACCTTGCCACAATGGCTTCCACATTAGATTTCCACGTTACTTCCAGTATTCACAAATTTTTTGCTCTCATCACAAACTAACCTAATGTTTGAAAAGAGTCCAAGTGTGGCTATTTAAAAATAATAATAGAAAACAATAACACAGCTTTTATAATTGAGCACATTTTCCTCATTCAAAACTAAATATGAGGAAAAATCTCAGTAAAACGGAACCAAAACCATTTAGTAGCTCAATTCCATGCCATATTCCCCAGGGCTTACTGAAAATATAAACAAAGAAACAAATACAGTAGGTAATTGATGCTATTTGCCAATGTTTGCAAAGGTCTTGGATAACAAAAATAAGATAGCAATCATGGCTTTATTATGACATTAACACATTCTTCAAATGCAATTACCAATTTTATTCTCTAACCAAACAGAATAATGGAAATCCAAGCAGAGAATGATGTACAGGACATAAAGGAACTAGAATATAATTGGTTATTTCTACTATATGGTGCTGAAACATTTGAATACCTTTAGAAATAAAATAAATTCATCTATTAAACACATAAAACTCCTGGAGAATGCAGATTACAAGAATATGACACTTAACAGGATACTGAATTTGTGAATGTAAATTTGTTATATAATATGGCAGTTACTGAATATTACGTATGCAGCTTATGCTAATAATACTGCTATCTTCCAACCACTGTAAATACCTGACATCAACACGGTCCTTCAAGTATAGTTCAAATTATTAGTTACATGTGATAATACAAGTAATTACCAGCTCCTGCTAATACAATTTAGTAAGAACTGGGAATCTCATAACTGGCACTACTTAATGTTTATAGAATATAATGTTAAGTGCATATGGTTATCAACCTCCAGAATCCAGAAAATACAGTTATCCATACTCTTGTAAGAGAGTTGTACCTCAATTTTATCATTTTAGAGTATTTGTTAGAATAGTATCTCTCCAAAATCAAATAGGATCCATCTGGTCATGTCTAATCCTAAGACAAAACACTATGTAAAATTTTCCTGTATCTAAATGTTGCCCTCTAGGTAAATCTGTGATATTTTAGAGACTTTCTTTTGTGGAAAAGGTAATCTGATAAATGGGAAGAGATCATCAGACACGATCACAAATAACCATTATTTCTGCAGAATTCAGTTGAAGTTGGTTTTTTGTAAATGCTTATTGGGAATTTCTAAAGCACTGACTTGGAGAGGCCAAGAGCCTCCATCAATCCCTGCTTGGATAGCCACTCCCGTTACCACTGCTAGGTCAGGGTCTACAGATGTGTTGGGATCTTTTCCAAAGAACTCTTGAATGACTTGACGGATCCGAGGAATACGAGTGGAGCCCCCAACTAAAACCACCTCATCAATCTCAGTCTTTTCCAGGTGGCCTTCTTTCAATACTTGCTGAATGGGTACCAGTATTTTCTGAAAGAGGTCTTCATTAAGGGTATCAAAGAGTTTCCGTGATATTTCTGTTTCAAATAAAACCTGACTTTCTCCACTTTTCTTATCAGAAAGGCCACGTCCAAACCCACTGTTCACACGATGGTCATCTGCTGAGGAAAGTTTGTCTTTTGGCAGTTCAGTGTCACTACTGTGAGGTTCCTTCCTGTCCTGCTCCTCCACCGTTAGTAATACTGACAACTGAGCAGATTGATGAAGAGTCAGATTTAATTTGACCATTTCCACAGCTTGTCTCAATCTGTGGATTTCCTCTTTCCTAGAGGGCACGAAGCCATACGTTTGATAGATCTGTTTATATAAGTACTGAAGCAATCTCTGATTGAAGTCCTGTCCTCCAAGTTTATTGTTTCCTGAGTGAAAAATAAAAAAGTTTAATATAGTTATGCACATATGTGTGTATGTATACACGTATGTTATTATGTATATGTAAAAATTATATTCTGGGAATAACAAATCCCTGTTTCGTGTATCATTACAATTTTATTCATACAGAGACTGGTTAAAAATAACTGTGTTGCTGGGCATGGTGTCTCACACCTGTAATCCTAGAACTTTGGAAGGCTGAGGTGGGAGGATTGCTTGAGGCCAGGAGTTGGAGACCAGACTGGGTAACATAGCAAGACCCTGCCTCTATAAAATAAATCAATCAATAAAAATTAAAAAAATAATGACTGGGTTAAAGCTATCTTAACCCAAATAAGTACTATTTAAAAACTAGTAGTGCACATCAGGGTCAAAATTTTAAATTATATAAAAGGAAGTATCTCTTCACAATATCAAATAATTTTTCAGTAAATAGAGATTAAGAATACAGATTGGCTTATAAGTAGCTATTTAAAAACACTGAATGTCATTCTCAACAGAAGAAAATGCTTCTTATAATGAAAAAGTAGGTATTTAATCTCTTTTTTTCCTTTCATTTTTGCTTGCCTGATTAGGACCTGAAAAGGTCTTTCTACTTTTCTACCTGAAAACTAGATAAATAATTTCAAAGGAAAAGAGTAATGAAATATAATTTCCTGGTATTTAACTTGATTAGAAAAAGAGAAAAAAAAATGCAGAGGTTAGAATACCTGTAACTTACAACTCAACGTGTCAAACAGGTTGAATCCCTTAAGCTAAATTCGACAAAATAAAAACGTTTAAAAAAGGGTTTAGAATGCATAATCCTATCATTTCCTAGGGAAAAATACAATTAGACTTTCTAAAGACATCTACTTTATAAAACATATTAAATGAAATATACTGATCACCCTTCATTTTAAAGAAATTTTTCTTCCCTCTGTTCCCTTTCTTCACCATCACCATGAAAAGTCCTACTGGCTCTGTGAGCCATAACTGGGTAACTGGCAATGTATTTATGCGACTTATAGGATGCCCAGCATTTTTTGAGATTTAACTTTTTGCTGTAAATATATACAAATGGTGGTATAAAATTACATATACAGAAAACTATCAAAATGAAGTCAAAGAATTCTGGGGGAAAAAAAGGATGCACTACACATTGGATATGTTAAAGAAAGCACTGCCCAAACCTCTTCAACTCTCCCTGCATTTTTCTGTATTTTTTTTTTTTTTTTTAGTAGAGATGGGGTTTCACCGTGTTAGCCAGGATGGTCTCGATCTCCCCATCTCGTGATCCACCCGCCTCGGCCTCCCAAAGTGCTGGGATTACAGGCGTGAGCCACTGCGCCCAGCCTCTCCCTGCATTTTTCTTACCAGACATTGCTCGGGTTAGAAACATCCCTCCTTGTTTATTCAGTAAAGACACATCTAGAGTTCCTCCACCCAAGTCTATCACCAAGACGTGGAAGACGTCAGCCTTGTGGAGACCATAGGCCATAGCTGCTGCTGTGGGTTCATTTATTACCCTCAAAATCTTCAGTCCTGTAAGATTGGTTAAGGGAAGAAAAATTCATGAGAGGATGTGATAAAGTAATCTCTTCCCACTTACAGCATGTTTGTGTCTTCTGTGACATGAACTCCACCACTGAGTAATAATGAGAGCAGTCACAAATCGAACAGAAGCATGAAATGGGAACAGTAAACATAGGCTCTTCTAAATGCTATCTTTAAAATTATTCTGAAAGATTACAATACAAAATAAAATCCAAGGTTCAGTGGAATAAGTCATTCTACTCTTTATTAATTAACACTTAATTTTCAAAAAGTGTCCCAGCCTTTTCTAACATTCATATTCTACTTTGGAATATATGAGCGATAAAAATTTAATCATTATGCCGAGGTGGGCGGATCACGAGGTCAGGAGATCAAGAGACCATCCTGGCTAACACGGTGAAACCCCGTCTCTACTAAAAATATAAAAAATGAGCCGGGCGTGGTGGCGGGCGCCCCTAGTCCCAGCTACTCCGGAGGCTGAGGCGGGAGAATGGCGTGAACCCGGGAGGCGGAGCTTGCAGTGAGCCGAGATCGCGCCACTGTACTCCAGCCTGGGCAGCAGAGCGACACTCCGTCTCAAAAAATAATAAAAAAAAATAATAAAAAATAAAAAATTTAATCATTATATACTATCAGTAAGTGCTATGGAAATTAAAGAGGCTTATGTTGAGCAGGTAGAAGATCACGTTTCTTTGAATGAAATTCCTGCTTTAAACTAAATGCCATACTTATGAGCGCTATGCAAAGTAGTATGGCATTATGTATCAGGAGCTATGACAACATTCAAACTCTAAAGAATTATTCCAGACATCATAACACCCTTCACTTCAGCTCTCTGATTTTACCACTTATTCTACTCTGGCCACACTGACCAACTTCCTATCCTCTATGTACCAGCAAATTCCCAGCTTATGGCTGTTGCAGTGGCCATCTCTTCTTCCTACAACACACTTTCTCCATGCGTCTGCATGGTTAACTATTTTGCTTTCTTCAAACGTGCTTAAATGTTACTTTCTCAATGAGGTTTGCCTGATCACCCTATTTAAATTCTACAAGTCATCCATCCCCTGACCACCAAAAGCAACCTTGACCCATTAGCCTGCTCTTTAATTCATAGTGGTTACTTTCTGATATACATTGTATCAGTGGCTCTCAACAAGGCAGGATTTTACCTCGAAGAAATCTGGCAACATATGGAGACATTTTTCATTGTCACCACTTGGTGGAGGAGGGTGCTGCTAGCATCTGGTGAGTAGAGGCTAGGGATGCTGTTAAATATTTTGTAGTTTACAGGACAGTCCTCCACAATAAAGAATTATCTGGCCCAAAATATCAGTAATGTAGAGGCTGAAAACATTATTAAATTTACCTTTTATGCTCATTCTGTGTTTCCCTCTGGTAGAACATAAGTTCCATGAGAACAAAGATTTCTTTCTTTTTTTAGTAAGGCCCTCAATATTGGTTCAATGGCATTAAATGTTAAATCATTAAATGATCTATCTCAGATTTTAATTAAAAAATTATATTCACCTTAACATTAATGGAATTTAGAAGAAAGAATTCCTCACTGCTAACATGTGTCCATTTTCTCATTGAGCCTTTGTCCTGTAGCATCTGATTGGTTCTTGTTACATACACATTTTATATTGTGCTACAGAGCTTTCAAAATTATAAACCTGTATAAAAATCTATCTACTTTACCTACATTGATGGTTAATATTATCATCTTGATTGGATTGATGGATGCAAAGTATTGTTCCTGGGTGTGTCTGTGAGGGTATTGCCAAAGGAGAGTAACATTTGAGTCAGTGGACTGGCAGAGGCAGATCCACCCTCAATCTGGGTGGGCACCATCTAATCAGCTGCCAGAGCATGCCTGGAATAAAAGCAGGCAGAAGAATCTGGGAGGATTAGACTGCCTGAGTCTTCTGGCCTCCATCTTTCTCCCGTGCTGGATGCTTCCTGCCCTTGAACATCGGACTCTAAGTTCTTTAGCTTTTGGACTCTTGGACCTACACCAGTGGTTTGCCAAGGGCTCTCGGGCCTTCGGCCACAGACTAAAAGCTGCACAGTTGGCTTCCCTACTTTTGAGGTTTTGGGACTCAGACTGGCTTCCTTGCTCCTCAGCTTGCAGCCAGCCTACTGTGGGACTTCACCCTGTGATAGTGTGAGTCAATACACCTTAATAAAATCCCTTTCATATACACATATATACTATCAGTCCTGTCCCTCTAGAGAACCCTAATACACCTACCATATAGTTTGTTTATTTTGACTATGGTTGTGTGGTTTGGGAAGTGGTAAACCTTACTACAGAAGGTTTTCAACCCAACACAATTTTGAGAAAAATGCATCTCAGTCAAGGGTACTGTTACCTGCAAGGTTAGCAGCTTCAATTGTTGAATTTCTCTGTTTTAGATCAAATTCTGCTGGTACAGAAATGACAGCATTGGCAACTGGCATTCCAAGATATGCCTCTGCCATTTCCTTTAACTTCAACAATAGTCGAGAGCCAACATATTCTGGGGACACCGTGATGGTCTCATTACTTGTCACAGAAAACTCAACCATTCCATTTTTGTTTAAAACCTGTGAATAGGATTTGCAAATAAGTAAATAAATAAAAGAGTAAAAGCATACAGATATACATATATACATAAATACTAGACTTCATGAGAACTTACCCTTATCTTTACAAAATCAAAAAATGCATTTGAAATCTATCTAGTACATTCACCAAGATTAGAACTTGTTAAATGTTATACATTAAAATCTGTACAATGAATCCATATTAGTTTTACTTTTTTTTTTTTTTTTGAGATGGAGTCTTGCTCTGTTGCCCACACTGGAGTGCGGTGGCATGATCTCGGCTCACCACAACCTCTGCCTCCTGGGTTCAAGCGATTCTCCTGCCTCAGCTTCCCAAGTGGCTGGGACTACAGGTGCGTGCCACCATGCCCGGTTAATTTTTGTATTTTTAATAGAGACGGGGTTTCACTATGTTGGCCAGGTTGGTCTTGAACTCCTGACCTTGTGATCCGCTCACCTCAGCCTCCCAAAGTGCTGGGATTACAGGTGAAAGCCACCGTGCTTGGCCCACACTAGTTTTTAATAACAGCAGAATAAAATTCATCACCAAGCACATTACTAGAACACAAAAGATTCTCAATATATTTTTGCTGAATAAAGAAAGAATGATGAAATGTAAGAAATAAAAGTTGCTCATTCAAGTATGTAACTCAGAATCTTTTCCCTTTTTTTTCCCAAATTTCTTGTTTCTAAGAGTAATGGATAGCTGAAAGAGTTTTCTAGTACATATTAACAAGAATAATTTTAGTACATCATTATGTACTTATCCAAGAATCAAATCTCATTTACATTCTTATTTCCCATGAAAACATGTATTGTGCATTAGCTCATTATCCCCGATAATGTGGGTGTACATTTAAAAAACTATTTTAACTCTAAAAAATACTATCCTAGTTTTACCAAGATTCTATTAATATAAATAAAAAACAGAATTAATCTAAGAAATTATAAGAATGTTTTCTCACTTTAGGCCTCATAGTTAGGTTTCCATCATGAAAAACTGACCTTCCAAAAAGTACTTCACTAGTCTGGGGAAAACATAAAGAAGCTACATGGACAATATTAAACTAAGATACAAATATACCAGAACCATCAGTGCCCACATGAAACAAAAGCAACAACAAAAAAATCAGATCACTTAGAAACATTAAGTAGTTTTTGGGTCAATAAGTAACGTACCGAAAGCTGTAATTCAGAGGGCATATATAGCTTTAGATGATTTTTTCATTAAAGATTGTAAGTCAATAAAGAATCCCAAAAAAGAAGTCAAAAAACAACAAAGTAATAAACCTAAGAAATACAGGGAGCAATTTTTTTTTCTTTGAAAACGGATGAAAAATTTGAAAATTTTTATGGCTAGGTTTATTCAATAAGCAGCACTGATACAACTATCTATTTTGAAACTAATTAATGGCCGGCATGGTGAAATCCCGTCTCTACTAAAAATACAAAAATTAGCCAGGTGTGGTGGCACACGCCTGTAATGCCAGCTTGGGAGGCTGAGGGAGGAGAATCACTTGAACCTGGGAGGCAGAGGTTGCAGTGAGCCGAGATCATGCCATTGCATTCCAGCCTGAGAGATAGAATGAGACTGTCAAAAAAAAAAAAAAAAAAACTAATTCATTTAGAATTTCACTTCATTTAGAATTTCACTTCATAACTTCCAAGAAAAACTCCACATGGAAAAAAGCTTTAAATGTTTAAAAGAAAAAAAAAAGCAGCAAAATCCAAACCAACAAATACATAAACATATTAAGAGGGAAAAAAAAAGTAGCAGTGGATAGGATGGGATAGGCTATAGTAAACATGATAAGAGTCTAAAATCAAAAATTTAAAACTTTGACATCCAGCTCAAAAACATCAGTGAAAAAAAAAGGTAAGGAAAAGATAACAAAAACATATAATGAAGGTCTTTTATAGCTCACTAAGGAAAAGAAAAACACACCAAAAAAAAACAAAAAAGGACAAAGAAAAATGGACCACAAAAGAAAATTAAAATATCAATAAAATTCTAAAAATTCTGATCTCACTAAAAAAAATCAAAAGAAATAAAAATTAATACAGGATACTATTTTTCACTTATCTGACTGTTAAAGATTAAAAAAAATAACTAGTGAAGATACAGCCACTCTAAAAAATTATGGTTAAGAGCATATAACCTTTCTGGTGAGCAAACCGGAAAAATAAATCAAAAGCCTTAAAAACGTACACATTTGACCTATGAATTTGACTTCTAGCATTCAAGTTAGGAAACTTTCAGAGAAGTGTACAAAGATAAGTGTGCAAGGATATTACCTGAATCTCCAACATTAGTGAAAAACCACAAAAAAGTACACTGCTAGAGACTAGTCTAATTAATAATGGAATAGTCATTCCACAAAATCATTAAAGATAATGACATGACCCTATTAATTATCCATGACATATTAAATAGCAAAAAATAGCACACCTGGTATGTTCTCTTTATATGTATATAAATATGTACACATACACACACAGAATATCTATCTATGGTACACAGGGCTTCATCAACATTCCTGCTACCTTGAAAGAGCTAAGCAAGACATGCTGAGGATGGGACAGCAAGAAAATGGCAAGGCCTTAAGTACCTGTTAGCATTATGGAGTCAGTGATTAACTGATCCTATAGCTGCTGTGGAATTTCTTGTTATGTGAGATAACAGAACTTTCATGTATTAATAGATAAAACTAGACGAGATAGAATGTTTCGTGACATGAAGCCAAAGCATTAACTAAAACAGTACACTAAAATTAATATAGATTTTAGATTAATCACTTACCTTAAATGGGTATCTGCCAATTTCAGCCTCCAACTCTTCTGGGGTAAAAATCTTGCCTATGAATCTTTTGGCATCATATATTGTGTTTTGAGGATTTGAATCTGCCAGCTCTACACTTTCATATCCCACATATACATCATTGTCAGTAAAAGACACCATGCTGGGTATGCTGATATGCCCATTTTCATCTGGAATCACCTTTACTTTTCCTGTGCCAGGAAAAAACACCCCAACAGAACAATAGGTGGTGCCAAGATCAATACCAATCACTTTAGGAGTAGGCAATGGTAAATACTGTTGTGCCAAATAGCCGGCCAACAGGAGAGTCAAAACAGCCGATCCTGAAATAAAGGAAAATTAAAAGATGTATTTTATCAAACTAGTACAATGTACTAAATTACTGTAGCAAAGTCCCTTTAATATCACTCGTTGAAACAAGGCTAAAAAAGACAAATTTCAAAATTTTTTATAGGACTGCAGATAGCACTCCTCTCAGACAGCAAGTTTTTCAAAATGTAAACTGGTTATAATAAAATTTAAAATGAAGTAAACACAAACAACAAAAACCCCTATAACTGTATGTTTGTGTCATTCTCTAATAAATGTAATAAAATGTAAAAATATTTCAATAATATTTGTGCAGATGCTGACAAGAAACAACATTTATCTGGAGCAAAAGCCAGATATAATCTAATATTCTTGATCAGTTGATATTTAGATTTTACAGCTTTATAAAAAGCTTCGATTATCATTTTTTTAAAAGCTCCATTATTAAAATTCTCACAAGAAAAACTTTATTATTTTATAAGTCTAAACTTCTCTCCTCGTATCTCACCTCCTTTTCCCTTTCAAAAGGATGAAATGAATAAATGGGATAAAATGATTTTGAAAGTTCCTTAGATATGAAACTGTCACTTCAAAACAGAACATAGTTAACTTTTTATGTATTTAAGTATGAACTAGGGACATCCTTCTTGCAGTGGTAATATTTAGGGGAGAAGAAGCATAAAGGTGGGCAACCCTGACGGCAACATCTATGAAAGCTTCTTGAAGACAAGTTTCGTTCACTGTTGTATCCCCCAGACCAGGAATAACAGATGCCCAACAAATACTAATTTAAAATAAAAAGAAAAAAGAGTAGGAACAAATGCCACGCAGATTGTAAACATAAGCGAAGAAAGATGCCCCTTTAGTTTTTAATGAATCTCGTATTTGGTATCAGGAGGCTGTGTTATACACCGTGTATGAGCGGACGCTCATATTACATATGACCCAAAACATGAATTTTCAGGGCTCTGTGTTACTAATTGTTAGCTCATCCTCATCAACACATAACTCAAAGAAATAAAACCAAGTGCGAATCCCACTTTCCACTTCCAGTTACAGGCAACATTTCAGAAGCATTTCATCACCTTGGAGACGCGGGGTGGGTGTGTGTGTGGGTGGGGGATAGGTAATTCCAAACCCGATTTGATGGAAAAAGCATCGATAGAGCTATACATCAGAGTCCTGAATCCCTCCAAATTCAGCATCCCTGAGCCGACAGATCCGGATGTAGCTCCTCCCCCTTCCTCCACAAAGGGGTCCTGGAGGTGCACGTTCTCGCAGCCTTCCATAGCTTGCCCCAATTCAACAGTCAATTCAAAAACCTAGGTGCTGTTGAAAGGAACGCCTCCCTAAGCCTGATGTCCCTGGGATGGACACAGCTGGTCGCCGTCTATCCTACCTTGGCCTGCAAGGGCCGGGGCCCTCCTAGAGGCGTCCCCGCCCCCATCCACTCCGAACAGCCGAAAACCGTCTCTAAGTCACCTTTCTGACTCCCCTTCCGCTGCTCCAGCTAGATCCAGGAGGTGAGTCAACCACCCCCGCCCACTCTGGCATCCTCAGATCGCCTCTACGTCCGCAAGAGCAACAAGGACCCCCGGGAACCCACCTAAGATCGTCATCTCTCTGGCCATCACAGTCCCGCCGAACAGGCTTGTGGTGACTGTACCAGACGTGAGGCACCGCCCCCACTCCTCCCGGCAGTCCCGCAGCCCCCTGGGAAATGTAGTCCGCTTGCTCTAAGCCAATCGGAGAAGCTATCGCTCTGACCAAAGCAAGGACTTCATCTACCGTGAGGGCGCGGGGCAAAGAGCCTCCATTCAACCGCTGCCAGTGACGACTGAGTCCCCCTTCCACGCAACGGCCGGCAGGACCAGTGAGACTGAGGGGGAGGAGCGCCGTGGCGAGAGACTGGCGTTTATAATTAAACCTGTGGTCCCGCGATCCTACTTGAGGAAAAACAGGCTGTCTCTTTAGCCCCGCCCCGCGCTTTGCATTCTGGGAAGCGGAGTTCCAGCCTTTCTCTTTCCGCGGGAGGGAATGAAAGGGAGGGTGAGAACCGTTAGTTATTTCTTTCTTTGGTCGTGCCCCTAATCAGGTCCAGGATTCGAGTTTGTGTTCTTTCGTTTTAATTCCTTTTAAAGCGCGTTCGTTTGCCTGAGATCTAGCTTCTAGATGGCGTTCCTATAGCCTCCCGGAGCCCCAGCCATCCTCCGTAGAAGGGTCCCTGCCGCAGTGCGGGGCCTGAGGGAAGTCGGCTCTGGCGTCCGTGCTCGCAACGCTGGGAGCAGCCCTGAAACTCCAGTGACCCTCAGCCCTCTGCCTTTGTTTTGGGGTAAATGAATTCAAGCATTCTTCAGTCAATTCGATTTATCCAAGGGATCAGGGACACATTTTCTCTATTGCTAGCACTGACGTGGGCCATTAAAAACAAAAACAAAAAACGAAATTAAAAAGAAAACCCTTAGCTCTCTCTTCAAGTAAGTCTTAAGTGGCCACAATTGACCTTATGGGCAAGTCCTGTAACGTGACAGCCATTTTAGGACGCTTGTGACATGCTGTTCAGGTTCTAGTCTGAAGTAGGATTTTTCTCGCATCTTGGTCACTGGTAGCACTTAATGGCTCCTCTGAGAGTGGTTTTGTCATTTTTGCTGTTAGAGTTCACGATAACTAAGATCCTGGAGAATTGAATCCATTTTCTCAGCTTAGATATAAATCAAACCATCCCTGTTGACAACACGTCAGCCTGCTGTGGGAATACATCGCTGGTTATTTCTATCTGACTTATCAATGTGAATTTTGATTATGGAAGCTGAATTCTGGTTGATAGGGATCCATTGTAATGTTCTCTCTACTTTTGCTCATTTTTAAGTATTTCATAATGCGAAATATAAAAAGTGTGTGTCTATAGTGAGTGCTGTTCAATAAGATTCTTATAAGGAGTGAAGAATTCAAGCACTTAGTTCTTAAGTATTACTTGTAATGGGCAATGGGCTGGAGGTGTTCCAGGCAGACGGAACTGAATTACCAAGAGCACAGAAGCAAGAGATCATCTATTCCATAGATTAGAAAGTGGTGGATCATAAAGCATGAGGTAGAATTCTGAGAGACAGAACTAGAGACTTAAACCAGATTAAGATTAGCCGTCTGTGGCAAGCACTGGTCACTGGGATTCTCCCTGCCACTCACTCCTTTCTCCTTGCTAACAAGATCCTGATTTGTTCAAGAAGCAGGTAAAGATTATGTGATCTCAGAGTAGAAGGCCTTTAGAATTAAGATTGAACTAAATAGGTTGTATTCATTTTCTATTTCTGCCTTACAAATTACCACAAATTTAGTGTCATAAACCAACTCAAATCTATTATTTTTACAGTTCGGTATATCAGAAATTTGGTATGGGTCTCACTTAACTAAAAGCAAGTTGTTAGCAAAGCTGCATTCCTTTCTGGATGTTCTAGGGGAGAATCAGTTTCCTGCTAATTTGAGTTATTGGCAGAATTCATTTTCTTGCAGTTGTAGGGTTCAGGTCTTCATTTTCTTGCTGGCTGTAACCTGAGAGCTGTTTCCAGTTTCTGAGGCCATACACATATCTTAGCTCAGAGACCCTCTTTCTCCATCTTCAAAGCCAGCAACAGTGGGTCAGGTCCTTTACAGAGGACATCTTTTTGCATCGCTCTTCCAAATTTTAGATGTCATGTGTTTACATTGAACCTATCTGGACAACTCAACGTAATCTCCATTTCAAACCCTGTAAACTTATCATATCTGCAAAGTCCGTTTTGCCATGTAAGGTAACTATTCACAAGTTCTAACAGTTTGAGGAGGCCTTTATTATGCCTACTAAAATGGTTCTGTGGCCCCTCAGATTCACATCTGTCCACCTACAAAATGCAACATCCGCCAAAGTCCCATCCCATTATAGCATGAACTCAAAGTCCAGAAAGTTCATCTATACTTCATCAGTTCAAAAGTCTCGCATCTCATTATCTAAATCAACTAAAGGAGGTAGTAACTGATACCACTTATCCCTTCTTGTTTGTTTACAATCAGAGGAACAATGAAATACTTAGATAAGAATGCTGGTGAGACTATTCCAGTAATGTTATAAAGAACAGAAAAGTCAAGGCACTGGGGTTGGGAAGTAATCATTGTTATCATTCTCCAATAGTGGCCAATTAATTCGTTGTTTTTACAGTTATTGTTTGGTGTTTTATGTTACAATCCATTGCAATTATTATCCTTCTTGATACTTAGATTGCTTTAATTTTGGCCGATGGCAGCCTCTTCAAAATTCACTCATGAACGCTTTTGACACAATCGCTTTACTTATTGCCTTGCTACCTGCTCTAAAAAGATATCTGGAATCCTCTTATTTTTTTTGTTTGTTTTGTTTTGTTTCATACTTATAATTAACTGTATGTCTAAGGAACCCTGCTTTCTTTTATTAAGAAAGTGTGGTATCTGGAGACCATAATTTGTATGCCAGGGGGTTATTATTTTAAGGGTGCCAGTTCTTTTTATATCTTTGAATTCAGTGAAATATCAAATAAAAAGCCAGCAGGATATTTTATGACTTGATAAAATGACAATAAAATTTATTTGGAATATTTAAGATAAGAATTTAATGGGTATATAGTCCTTGCACATGTTAAGTGACAAAACTACAAACTTAATACTACAGAGGAAACAGAAAATGGACTTTAGGCTCAGCAGCAGCACATGCTTGTAGCCCCAGCTACTCGGGAGACTGAGGTGGAAGGAACACCTGAGCCCAGGATTTTGAATCCAGCCTAGGCAGCATAGCAAGAACCCTATTGCAAAAAACTAAATAAAAGAAATAAAAATAAAACAGACCTAAGAAGAAAGTGGCAATCTCTTCAAAATAAGTGAAAGCTATATTATTCAACAAATGTAACAGGGCAATTGGCTATTTATAACTTTGAATTTAAAAAGGGACGTTATACCTTAACATCAAAATAAATATAAATAGATAAAATGTTTAATTAAATAACTACAAGTAGTTTTATTCATTAACTTAGGGGTAGGAGAAGTCTTTGAAATTAAGACTTAAAACCTAGAAACAAATAAGGCAAAACTAAACTTAACAGATAAATTTGATTATGTAGAATTTAAGATTATCTAGCAGGCAGAATTACCTATTTGAATTTATATGAAGTCAAAAGACAAATGACAAACTGAAGAAATACTAAACATACATCATGATCTATAAGAGATTTAATTCCTTTATGGAGAATTCCTTCAGAGTATAAAGGTGTACAACTCAGTTGAAAAATAAGAAAGGACATAGACAATAGAAAATAAAAATAACCAACAAACATGAAAATATATTCTACCTTAGTCACATTTAAATAAACATAAATCAGAATAATAACATGTCATTTCTACCTATCTGTAATCAGTTGAATTGTGGCCCCCTCCAAAAAAGGTATGCTGGAGTGCTAAACCCCTGTACCTCAGAATGTGACCTTATTTGGAAATAAAGTTGTTGGACATATAATCAGATAATATGAGGTCACACAGAAATAGGGTGGTCTGTTAATCCAGTATTACTGGTATCCTTATAAGAAAAGGGCCATATAAAGGCACGGAAACACAAGGAGAATGCTATGGGATGACCAAGGCAGTGATTAGATTTATGTAGCTACAAGCCAATGAACGTCAAAGATTGTCAACAAACCAGCAGAGCTACGAAGAGTCAATAAAGGATTCCCCTGCATGTTTTAGAGGGAACATGCCCAACTCATATTTTGATTTTGGACTTCTAATCTCCAAAACTATGAGACAATAACATTTTGTTGTTTTAAAGCCATGCAGTTTGTGATAATTTGTTATGGCAGCCCTGGGAAACTATATACTATCTTACTGGAAAAATAATTAAATAATGATAAGCAGTGCTAGTGAATGTGTCCGTTGCTCATGATAGGCCTGTTTGTGGAGTACATTTTGAAAGGGTAATATTGATTAAAATGCAGGGCACATAGACTTACATTTACAGCCATTATTATAATGAATAGAATTATCCTTTCTCCACAGAGAAAGAGATGGAAAACAGCACAAAATTAGATGAAATAATAGTTTCAGACTTTGGAGAATAGGCAGAGAAACACTATGATTCCTGAGAAAAAAGAGATAAACCATGTAAAGTCTATAGTCATCCTGTATTTTTATTGAGAGACACACATGCAAGACCACAGTGTAGACGAAAGTCCCAAGTAGAGTATGTGGCCTTGCCTTGTATAGAAGACACATACCAGAGTTCAGGCATTTTGGAAGGAGGCTGAAGTTGCAGCAAAGGGCTCTGAAGAGGTAAGCGCTATATAGAATACCAGAAATCCCCAAGATATTGGGATACATTTACTTCACACCATACACAAAAATTAACTTGAAATTAGTCATAGATCGAAATGTAAGACCTCAAAACTCAAACTACAAATTTGTAGGAAAAAGCATGGGAGAAGATATTTGTGATCTTCTTGTAGGTAAAGATTCCCTACATGTGAAATAGAAAGCATGAATCATAAAAAAATTGATAAATAGAATGTCATTAACATTAAAAATTTCTATTCTTACATGCCATCAAGAAATGAAAAGTCAACTCACGAACTGAGAAAATATAGTGCATATATCTAACAAAAGACTTGTATCTAGAGTTTATGAGTAACTCTTATAACTAAATAATAATATAACAGAAAATACCTAGTTAAAATTTGGTTGTAAGATTGTAATAGAGATTTCATAAAAGAAAATAGCCAATAAACTAATAAACTAATAAACTAATAACCTAATAAACTAATAGCCAATAAACACATGGTAAGATACTTAACACTGGGGACAAACAAAATCACTACACGTCCACTACAATGGCTAAAATTTAAAGGTTGATTCACTAAGTGTTGACATAGATAGGGAACAACTGGAATTCTTATATATCACCAGCAATATTATAAAATGGTACCTTAACTTTGCAAAAACAGTTTGACAGTTTCTTATGTTGTTAAACATATCCTTACCATATGACTCAGCAATTTCACTTTGTATTTAACCAACAAAAATAAAACCATATCAAAAACAATTGTGCAAGGATGTATGTGGCAGTTTTTCTTGCAATAGCCACAAACTAAATCATAGATCCATTAACAGTTGAGTGAATAGTTTTACTATACAATTGTGCATAAGAAGTATTAAAATGTGTCCACACAGTGACTTATACATGAATGATTTGGGAATCTATGTTCATAATGGCCTCCAAACAGAAGCAATACAAATTCAGCAGGTAAATGGGAATGCCAATTATGGTATATCCATGTAACAGAATACCACTCAGCAACAGAAAGGAATCGTTGATGAATACAATAACATTACGATGAGCTAAGCAAAAGAACCCAGGCACAGAAGAATTTCTACTCTGTGATTAAATGTATAGGAAATTCTAGAAAAGAAATACCTAATACACAGTGAAAGAAAGCAGGGCAGTGATAGCTGAGATGCAAGGAGGTGATTGACTGGGAAGGGGCACAAGGGAAGTTTTTGCAATGATGCAAATGTTCTACATCTTAACTGTGGTAGTGGTTACATGGATATAGATCTATATCTCTCTATATAGATATCGCCTTGTGTAAATACTTATGTATATAAATATATCTCTGTCAAACTCATTAGATTGCACAGTTAAAATGGATGAATTTTATTTTATGTAAATTATACTTAAATAAAGTTATTTTGAAAAATAAAATTTCCTATACCTGAAAACTGTGAAGAAGAACACCAGAAATTCTAAGTATTCTACTGCTAGGAATTTATAAATATTCTTATGAAAGTACACATCTTAATTGCTCATGGCAGGACTCTTTCCCAAAAAATAATTGGAAATGACCTAATCAACCATTTATGGCTCTGTCAAACAGTGGAGTTATAACAAAAAATGAAACTCATTTGTATTGTTGTATTTCTAAAAAGTGTTTCTAAACCGTGTTGTTAAGTAAAATCAATCAAGGTTTGGAGCACATATTAATTAATTACACATTAATACTACTTTGAGTGGATAGCCTAAACAATATGTGCTAATAGCATAAACATTTTATGTCCACTTTAATTTAATTTAAACTTTAACTTATTACTGTCTTTACTATATTTTCTTATTTCTATTATCTTTTCATCTTTGAACCATTGGTTATTTAGAAGTGTGCTTCCCAATTTCCAAACATTTGGTGATTTTCTAATTACCTTTTTGTTATGATTTCTAGTATAATTAAACTGTGGTTGGACAACATATTCTGTATGATTTTAATCCTTTGAAATATATTCACACTTGCTTTATTGTCTAGAATATATTCTGTTTTGGTGAATATTCCATATCTATGTGAAAAATGTGTGTTCTGCCATTTCTGGGTGTAGTATTTTGGAACTATCATTTAGATGTATTTTACGGCTTTGGTATCCTAGTTTTGTTCTTATTATTGTTCTAAATGCTTTATCTGTCATTGAGAGTTGTAGGTTAAAACATCCATCTATGATTGTGGATTTTCCCAATTGATGTGTGTGTGTGTGTGTGTGTGTGTGTGTGCTCTGTTTTTAGGCAAGTACAAATTTAAGATTATAATTATTTTATTAGCATGAAATATTCCTTTTTATATTTAATAATACATTTTGTTTTAGAGACTACTTTGTCCCAGGATCAGAACAGAACTACATAGCAAAATTTAAGGTGATGCCTACTCTCTGATACTGACTCTGCAGTTGTAGGACCCTGAGAGTAAGCTCCCCCTTAAATTTTGTGCCCAAATGCCTCATCCTGTAAGAGGCATTCACTCTTATGGCAGTTGCACTTGCTTTCCTTGCCCTTGTTCCAGCCCTGATTTGTCTGATATTAATAGAGTAACTCCAGCTTTCTTTTGTTAGTATATCCTAAGTACATTTTCCCTATCCTATATCTCTTCACCCATTTATCTCCTTATATTTAACATGTTTATTGTATGGAAGCTAAATGATGTGTACACATACACATAGAGTGTGGAATAATAGACACTGGAAACTCAAAAGGGTGAGAGGATGGGGTATGTGAGCAATGAGAAATCACTTAATGGGTACAATGTACGATATCGAATGATGGTTACACTAAAAGCCTAGACTTTACCACTATGCAATATATCGATGTAACGAAGTTACACTTGTACCCCTTACATTTATACAGATTTTTTTTTAAATAGTGTCTCTTGTAAATAGTATATAGTTGGGCTTATGTTTTAATGCAGTTGGATAATATGTCTTTTATTTATGGTCTTTAGTCAATTTACATTAACTATAGTTATGGATATAGATCAATGCATGGATTTAAGTCTATCATCTTCCTTTATTTAAAAAGTATCATTTTTTTTACTTCTTTCCTGCTGTCTTTTAAATCACTCAGTATTTTCTATTCCATTTTATATCTTTTATTTTTTCAGTTAAAAATCTTTTTCTTTCATTGTTTAGTGGTTATCATAGTGATTTTAACATACATCTTTGACTTATTACATTTAGTCCTTATGTCTTGAAGGATGCAAAACTCTCACAGCACTTTTACTTATCACTCCCAACCTTGAATATTTATTGTTATATGTTGTACATGTACTACGTTATACACCCTACAAGTAATAATTATTACTATTTTTTTGTTTGTTTGTTTGCTTTGTTTTTTTTGAGACGGAGTCTTGCTCTGTCGCCCAGACTGGAGTGCAGTGGTGCGATCTCGGCTCACTGCAAGCTCCGCCCCCCGGGTTCACGCCATTCTCCTGCCTCAGCCTCCCGAGTAGCTGGGACTACAGGTGCCCGCCACCACGCCCAGCTAATTTTTTGTATTTTTGGTAGAGATGAGGTTTCATCGTGCTAGCCAGGATAGCCTCTATCTCCTGACCTCGTGATCCGCCCGCCTCGGCCTCCCAAAGTGCTGGGATTACAGGCTTGAGCCACCGCAGCCGGCCAACTATTGTTTTAAAGACATCAATATTTTCCAAATTTTCTCACATATTTAACTTTTCTAGTGTTCTTCATTTCTTTCATGTTCTCATTTTTGACCATTTTCCGTCAGCTTGAAAAATTTCATTAATATTTTTTGTAGTGCTGGTTTGTTGGCAACAACATTTTTTGAGGAGGGGCTAAAATATCTTTATATCACCTTCACTTTTGAAAAATATTTTCTTTAGATACAGAATTTGCGTTGGCAGTTTTATTTTCTTCCCTCTTTTTCTTTTATCACTTTAAAGATGCCATTCCATTGCTTTTGTCTGGTAAAATTATCCATAAATCTCATTCTTGCTTTTTGAAGAAGATGTGCCTTTTTTCTATGCCTGGTTTAAAAATCTGTTTCTCCCCCCACTTTTTTTTTTTTTGAGAAGTTTAAATACGTTTTGCCAAATGTGGTTAATTTGTATGTGTCTCTCTTGAGGCTGACTGGGATTCTTGGATCTCTGGTTGTTGCCTTCATCAGATTTGGAAAAATCCTCATCCATAGCTCTTCAAATATTGTCTCTGTCCCTTTTCTCTTTTTCTGAGATTTCAATTGCGCATGTATTTGCCCATGTACTATATTAATTTTTGCCCTATATTTGTTAATACTTAGTTCTTTTCTTTCCATTTCTTTTCTGTCTTCAAGTTGAATTTTTTTCTGTCTTTATGTTCAGTAATAATTTCTTTACTGTGTTTAGTCAGCTATTAAACACATTCTAGAGTTTTTAATTCATGTATTTTATATTTTTCAGTTCTAGAATGTTTCATTTGATTTTCATATTGATTCTAATTGTATGTTAAAATTCTGTCTTTTCTTTCATTCCGCTCATCATTTATTCTCTTTTATTTAAATTTATTCGTTAGTTATTTTAAAGCTTTTATCTGTTTAGTCCAATGATATCCATAGCTAGGGAGAAGAGGAAGTGTCCTTATATCATCTAACTTTTTTTCATTTTCTTTCGTTACGTTTTCCAATTTATTCAGATGCCTCGTTTCTGTACATGTTAGAACTATAGAGAGAGAGAGGTTGATGTTACTTTCCTCTCAAACAAGATTTTCCCTTTTCTCTTATGCAGGTAGACTGAGAACGAATCATCTCAGTACAACTGGGAATTTAGCCACATAGGGGTTGGATTCCACCGCAAGTAAAAAGTTAGTCCTTCTCTAAAGTACAGACGTGCCCTGTGTTTGTTGCAGACCCCTCCCTCTAGAGGGACTTTATCTCTTAAGCATTGCAAGAAACAGGAGTTCCTTCTCTGCTTTGCACCACCTTAGCACTCATGTCTGGGGCTCCTTTAGATTCCCCTGCCAGTGTCCGCCGAAAGCTCTGAGGGTTTCTGTTTCTCCTAGAGGAGTTCTTTGCTTAAATCAAGCTTAATCTTAACTATGTGCACAGATTTAGCAAATGCTGCCATGAAGAAAACTGTTGGTCTCATCTTTCCCAAGAAATATTCCATCTCTGGAAACAGTTCATTTAGTCCTCTTTGCATCCTCCCTACTTCGATGTCTTACAAACTTGACTTTGGGATGTATGCATTTTTTTCTATTTGTTGAAGTGGGAGTTGTAACTTGTACCTTGCCTTCTTCATTCCACTCAGTGGTTAAAATAGACCAAAATTTTAATGAGTTTATTACCTTTTATTGGTCCTGACTGGTACAAATACTGACAAAAAGGATTTTAAGATCACATTCATACTTTTGGGGAATGAGAGCCACAATTAATTAACAATGTCTGCCATGAGATTGGATGCAAGAGTATGGCACTCATACTATTCCTACTTCTGTCTAATTACACTATTTGTTTCTGTGTGCAAAAATCTTTGGTAGGTGGTGGATGTGCCCAAGACACAGGGAAGAAAAAGAAGTAAACAGGGAAGTACAACACAGACTCTGAAATGGGGCATCATGGAAGACGGAGCTTTGTCGTCTTGGTCTTTGCTATATATTCACTTCCTACTACAGTGCTAAATACCTTGTGGATGCTTAAATATATTAACTGAATGCATAAATGAAAAGAGTAAATAAAGAGTGTATATGAAAGTATGTAGATAAAATTCTTCACTAAGCCTTGGGGATCCAGCTGCTTAAGGACTAAGACCATATCTAGCTCCTTTTAGTATTTCCACAGCATGCCATGGAGATACATGTTTCTGATTATATATGATACATGGAAATTATATGTTGTTGAATGAGTGATTGAGTAAATGTGTACTAGGGCAGCTAATCATAAATATTTCTACTATTGCTAAAATGACTGGATTTATCCATTCATTCTGAGAGTTTATACTGATTGCTTATATTGTATCAAATACCGTAACTGAGGGCAATGTTTACTCAAACTAATAGCACCATTCAAATTTATGCAAACAATAAGACTATATCTTTAAAATGTTTTCACTAAAAGCTGCATAAAGAGTGTATTCAACAACAATAGAATAATTTTACAATCTTTTTTCTTGCTTAATGGCCATTTGTGCCTTCTGACATGCTGCTAGCCATTCAAAGGTCACACTACCTTGAAGTTGAAGATCAAGACAAATGATTAGACTCATAAAAGACAAATCACTTCTTTCTGGACAGGTGATTATTAATAATTAATTAGCATTTAAACATGTATTATTTAAGTTCTTTTTAAGTTATAAAGTCTTTGATTTGCTAAACAGTTTATGTAAATAATGAATAAAACATAAAATAATAAGTTACCATTTATTTAATTCCATAATAACTGATTTGTATGTATTATAAGCTTTCTTTCTGAAAGCAGAGTTTGGAGGTGGGTTCATAACTTTCTACAAACAGAAAACTGAGATTTAGAGGGTTAGCTAGGGAAGAATTTAAAACTAGATCTGTCTTATAAAAAAACAATCTATGTTCTTGTCTTAGTCAGCTTGGGCCTCCATAACAAAATACAATGGACTGTTGGCTTCAAAAACTGAAACTTATTTTCTCACAGTTTTGGTGGCTGGTGGGTGAGAGATCAAGGTGTTGGCCAAATGTGTTTTTTGTTTTTGTTTTTGTTTTTTTTGAGGATTCTCTTCCTGGCTCACAAATGGCTGCTTTCCTTGTCATTGATGACTTGATATAGAGGGGGAGAGGGAGAGAGAGCAAAGTGTGTGTTTGTGTGTGTGTCTCTGTGTGTGCTTATGTTAGAGAGAGAGAGAGACAGAGAGAGATCTTACACTTTTTATAAGGTCACAGTCTTGTGGTATTAGTACCTCATTTTTATGACCTCATTTAACCTTAATTACCTCCTAGAGCCTTTATCGTCAGATACAGTCACATTTCACATCGAAGGTTTGGGCTTCGACATATAAATTCTGCGGGACACAATTCAGTCCATAGCAATTCTTAAGCACTATAATATACTGTTTTAATTTTTAAATAAAGATGGAATTATTTAATATGTTATCTTTCAGTTGCCTTCTGGGTGTGATTTACATTGTGCCTTATATATAATACTAACTCCCTGAAAAACTCTCTGACACATAATATCTGTTGAATTAAGGAGAGTGAATCCCATCCCTAAAAAGAACAAGTTTATGATAATGCAGATGTGTGTTCTTGTATGATTTTCATTTTTTTTTTTTGGTCTCCAAAGTATATATTATGCACTATTTCCAATGCAAATGATACCCTTTAAGTTTTCTTTCTAGCAACTCTAGAATTCGGAGAATAAGCCTAAATTCAGCTTTGGTTTCCTAGACTTAATTATGTCTTAAATATGAGACTTCAGTAGTCTAATTCTCTTTTCATCTTCATTGTTTCTCAGTCCACTAAAACAATATTTAGCCTCAGCAAGATCTTTAGATTTTGGATATGACTTTAGAATATATAAATAATACTATCCCAATGGCTAAAATTATTTTTCAAAGCTGGACTAGTACGGAATTACGATGGATTATAGAATATGGAAATGTATCAGCTTTCAGGTGGTTTTCTCTTTTCAACAAAGAAAGCCTTAATAAAAATGGCATTTTCAAAGAACTTACTTAGTTTTTCTGAACACAATGCTATGGCCTTACATTTTTGCCTGATATGATGAAATTCAATAACATCACAAAATAAAAGAGTTTTCTAGACTCACCTCCATACAGGTTGGAGACAAAGGAAAGAAGGGAAATTATGTCAAGATGTTCACAGTCTTTTTGTCCTAATCAAATGATCTGATTCAAATGTTTTTACAGTAACATATCTGACATTTTGGTAATAGGTGTTGAAGTGCTTGCCTAAATTTAGATCAAATTAACTATACTATATACAGCAATATTCTTTTGATTCAAATTGGGAGGAAACCCACGAACTTGAAACAGAATAGGATCTGTTGCCTAGTACAGCAGAAAGAATTCTGAGTGAGCTATTAGAAAAGAGTTCCAGGGTCAGTTCTGTGACATTGATTACATGACTCTTAACATGTAAACATTGATAACATGACACTGATAACATCTCTTTAGCAGATATGGCCTTGGATATTCCTTTCTTTCTTTGAAAATGTGATTTCATTCCTCCCTCCCTCCTTTCTCCCTCTTCCTTTTCCTGCCTTCCTTTCCTCCACAAATAGTTGTACAACTACCATTTCTTAGGCACTGTGAATACAGTAAGGAACCAGAACGATAGGATTCCTGAGCTCAGGGAGCTTATAGCCCAATCAGAGGAGCCCAGACCTTTAACAACTAGTTGCTAAAATAATGATGTGATTTTAAGTATGATAACTGCTTCAAAGAAAAGATTTACATTGGTGGAAAGGGGGCTTTTGTGTATCATTTTATGTTTTTGTGTATACACCTTTACTCTCATGTATTAAAGGGAAGTCCTTCCATCTTTTTTTTTTCCTGTAAAGAGAGAGAGATTTAATTGGTAATGGGCCAAAATTTTAATAAAGAAAATAATACTTGTAATGCAGTCTACAGCTAATGTTAACCTTTTAAATATATTTTTAGTAAAATTTGTTCTCTCTTTTCCTAAAAAAATTCTTTTGCCAGATTCTAGGGATAGGCATAAGCTTATTTCAGTGCCATCTACTTAAGAATTTCAAATGTTAGCAATGACTTATTTTATTTATGAAGATGATGAGCTCAGAGGACTAGGTGAAATATATGATGCCCTAGGTTTCTCCTTTTTGTAAAGTGATTTTTTCCCCTGAATTTTAGGCCAGCTAAAAACATTTTCTTTATATAGCTCATTGTAAACAATGTAAACACAGCAGTATGTAAAGTTAGAAAACAACTCCTTTCAAACAATCCAACTTCCCCATGTGGTGTTTTCTTGACTTTTTTTTCCTGCATAGACATATATAACATAGCTATGCATTTTTATTAACAGAAATTTGTTAATATTGTATATATTCTATAATTTGCTCACCTCCCTTAACAATATGTCATGGATATCTTTCCATATAGTTGTACATAATCCTGTTTCAGTCTAATACCTACATAATTTCCCATTACACTAATGTACTGTAATTTGTTTAAACAATATCTCTTATTGGAGACTAGGGTTATTTCCAGTTTCTTAGTATTATTCTTATGCAATAAAATCCTTCTATGTCTGTCCTTCCTTTTTCTACCATTATTTCCGTGTATCACTTACTAGCACATAGGACAGAGAAGCTGTTTTGCACCCAGGGTACTATAAGAGCATGCTCCACTCCTAAATTATTCTAATTACTCTGTGGTTTGCTTCTGGGCCTGCTCACATTTTCAAACTCTGCTGTCCTTGAAGATCTTTTTTCTCTAGGGGTGATTCAGAAAATTGGTGCAACTTCTGCTCTGGACACTACCTTCTTTTCCTGTTGAATTACTGATTTCTTAACTCAATTTTGTTTTCATGCCCTTCTTATGTTTTATACATACAAAATTATAAATGTATAAATAATAAAAAGAATAAAACATAATATATAATATATATTTAAGTTGTGAAGCAAAATAATAAAATGAACACTAGTGAATCCCTCCTCCCATATTGAGAAGTCTGTCAACACAATTCTGAATACCACTGAGCCTACCAATGTGTTTCTTTTCTATCCTTTTCTATTCCTGCCTCCCTTTCAGAGGCAAATTTTATGTCTACCATTTTCTTTATTAAAAAAGTTTGATCATATATGATGCATTCCTAAGCAATTCATTATTTACTTTTAGTTCTGAGTTATCTAGAAGGCCCCACACTGGCATCATACAGTTAGGGTTTGCTCAGAAAAGCAGAAAGTATGTGAGTGATATAGACCAAGGGACTAGAATTTAGGCAGTTATGGAACTGATTAGCCAGTATATGTAGTCTTTTTGTTTGTTTGTTTTTGCCTGTCTCAGCTCAAAGCCAGCTGTTCCTGAGTCTGGAGTTAAAGCTGGAGTAAAGGTGGAGAGACCAAGGAGACACACTTGCCTCTCATGACCTCCAATCTTGATGATGTAGGTAACTTGACAGAGAAGATGATTCTCTTCACCACAGAGCTGAGCCACACCTGGCCAGAATCAGGGAAGGTGAAGGAGGAGATCTTGAGGGATTTGGGGAAGCTGCAGGGCTGGCTGCTGTCCTCTGCCAAGATCAATGACAACGTGTGTGAGCTGCAACTGCACATGAATGTTACCAACCTTCTGAGACTTAAAATTTTCACCTTCTAAATCTTAGACAAATTTCTTTTGTAGTAATGTTATTTTGAAATCATGCTGAGAAAGCACTTCTGGGCCATGTAATTCCAAATTAGTTATATTGACAAAGTGGCAAGGTATCCACTCTTTATAGATTTCTGTGACTTTTTCTCTCAATATTTACATTGCAAGTTGTTTTTTGTAGCTATATGTCTTTAATTTTCATTAGTCTATTATAGTCCATTATGTGAAAAATCTCAAATGTATTTTTCCATTATCTTGTTTATGGACATTTCAATTGCTTTTAGTGTTTTGCTATTATGAAGAATGCTACTGTGGATATTCTTCTATATTTCTCGTGATGTAATTGTGCAAGCATTTCTCTACGGCTTAGAAATAGGAGAACTGATGTCCAACTTTACAAAATGGTACCAAATTGTTTTCCAAAGTTCTTTTTATGAAATTTATACTTCCACCAATGCCATGTAGACTTTTTATTGATACATAATAATTGTAAATGTTTATGGAGTACTTGTGATATTTTGATGCGTGCAATGTTTGATGATCAAGCCAGGGTTTCTAGGCTATCCATCACCTCAACCATTTATCATTTCTTTATGTTCGGAACATTTCAAATCTTCCCCTCTAGCTATTTTGAAATACACAATAGATTACTATTAATTGTAGTCAGTCAACTGTGCTATCAAACACTAGAATTTATTCCTTCTATCCCATGTTTGTACCCATTAACCAACCTCTCTTCATCCCCATTCCCTTCCCAGCCTCTAGTAACCATCATTCTACTCTCTACCTCCATAAGATCAACTATTTTAGCTCCCACAGATGAGTGCTAACAGTGATATGTGTCTTTCTGTGCCTGGTTTATTTCACATAACATAACGACCTCCAGTTCCATTGATGTTGCTGCAAATAGGATTTTATTTTTTATGGCTGAATAGTATTCCATTCATCCTGTACAATTGGGAAACTATTTGCAAATTATTCATTGAACAATGTACTAATATCCAGAATATGTAAGTAACTCAAACAGCTCAATGACAAAAAAACAAATAATCCCATCAAAAAGTGGGCAAAGGATCTTAATAGACATTTCTTAAAAGAAGACATACAAATGACAACAGGTATATGAAAAAATACTCAACATCACTAATTATCAGGGAAATGCAAATAAAAGACAATGAGATATCATCTCACCTCCGGTAAAATGGCCGTTATTAGAAAGACAAAAAATGACAAGTGTCGGTGAAGATGAGGAGAAGGTGGAACTTTTATACACTGTTGGTGGAAATATAAATTAGTATAACCATTATGGAAAACAGTATGAAAGATTCTCAAAAAACTAAAAAAAGAACTATTGTATGCTCCAGCAATTCCACTAGTGGGTACTTATCCAGCAGACAGGAAATCAGTCATCAAAAGAATACCTGCACCCCCATGTTTTATATTGGCACTATTCACAATAGCCACATAGACTTTTAATTGAGCTACATACTTGCCAACACTTAGCATTTATCATGCTGGTCAATATTTTCTAGTCTGATGAAAGTAAAATGACATCTGTTTGTGATATTTATTTGCATTTTTCTAATTGTTAATGAAATTAAATAATTTTTCATAAGTTTACTCTCCATTTTTTATTTTCTATAAATGCTTGTTCATGTAAATTTTCTCATTTTTCTAATTTTTTTCTTTCCAATTTTAGGAATTCTTTATATATTTTGGTTACTAATGTTTTGCAAGTTATACATGTTGCAAATGTCTCTATGGCTTATTTTTAAATATCTTTATAATATCTTTAAATGACATAAGTTTTTAATTATATAATGTGGTCAATTTTATGATTAGTACCTTTTGTATCATTTAAAATCTCCTAACCTACCATGAGTCATTAATACATTCTTCTATTTTATCTTTTTTAACTTTCATATTTGGGCCTTTAATCAACCTGGAATTGATTTGTGCATGTAGCATGCTGTAAGGATCCTATTTTTCCCCCATATTTATAACTATGAGCCAACACTATTAGTGAATAGTCTGTAATTTCTGCAATGTTTTGCATGGCTATCTCTATCACATATTAAATTTTAATGCTCACAAGTCTGTTTTTGAACTCTCTATTTTGTTTTACTGTCTAATTGATCTAATACTGTTTTAATTATTATATTTTTATAATAGTTTATACTGTTAATCAGGACAAAGATCTTCACTTTTTCTCTCTTCTTCATGAGTGTGTTGACTATTTTTCTTCCTTTTATTATTTATGTCAGTTTTAGAAAAAAATTTTTAAGATGATTCAACTTGATTCTGAGCAACCAACCTGGCTTTACATTAAGCCTGTCATAGGCCCCTGGCTACATCTGTGATTTTTGAGTTTATCTTCGCTGTTTCATTACTGGCCCAGGATTTGGAGTGATGATCTTGGCATTTGCTCCAAAGGCATCACTGTCTCTTGGAGATTCTTTTGTTTTTTCTTCTTGAGTTTTAGCAAACTTATTTTATTTTTTGTCCCTTACAGGATTGCCTGAAATTCTCAGTAGCCCAGCATGCAATAAAAACAATGTTTCATGGAAGCTCTTTTTTTTTTCCCTAGTGAGAGGGAGCTTTGCATATGTAATATACAATTCTAGAAGTTCTCCAGATTTCTTATGTTGTAACCTTAAAACTCTGAGCCAAAAACATCATATTTTGAATTAACTGTTGACCTCAGAAATGACAGTTTTTACTTGTGAGTTAGGGTAAGTGAAAGTGACTGAACACCTTAACTTCTGCCATTAAAGTCAATTGACCCAGACCCATTTCATCTCTACTGCACATTATTGCAGAATTGGAAAGAACTTTACAGCTAAATAGTGAACAGCCCCTAACTTTCTTTCTCTCTTATTTAAAAACTATAAACCAGAGATGATTTGTTTTCCAGATAAGGATATACTAATCAATAGTAGTGAAAAGCCATGCCAAAATGAGAGAGGCAGCCTAGTAAAATCTCTATGTCAGTTATTTATGTCAGGAGCATTTAAAAAGTAGGCCAGAACGTAGAGTAGCTTGAATTATATCCTTCAAAGAAGTAATTAAAACAAACACAAATAAAACAAAAAGCTAGCAGGAGGATTATTATGTTGTTAACTATTATTCAATGTCAGGCTTCATAATGACTCTAGGATACTGAGAATGAATTTTGAAATTATTAATTGAAACTCTGCCATTTGAATTTTTAGCAAGATCTTTCTATCAATCCTTATCATTTTCACCATAGTAGTCCACTAACATTTTGGCATGCAATAATTTGGATGTAGTTTGAAGTGGCCTTCAATGTTGACATTTAGCTTCTTAAGAATGAAACAGGGACAGGTGTCCTCACCAGAGAGGCCAGGTGGGATCATGCAAAAAGCAGAATCTTTGGAGCCAGACAGACCTGCCTTCACATGCCAATACACAATCTGAGAGAACATTCTCCAGGTCTTGTGAGCCTCAGGCAACTCAGCTACAAAAATTGGGATCACAATCCCTTCTTTGCAGGGCTGTTGCAAGAATGACATAAGACAAAACATTTTTTATGCTTAGCAACTAATAGGCACTCATTAATAGTAGCATAGTTATTATTATAACTCTTATCATTATTAGTGTCTACTTTAGATTCTTGTGTAATTCAGGACAAATTCTTCACCTTTTCCTAAGCAGGATTAGATAATAAAAAGAGAACAATAACCATTCATTTGCCTTGAGCAATATTTTTTCTTTGATCAGGGAGTGGAGCAAAAGAGGTAGATGGGTAGGTATGGGGTCTCATTTACTTTATTGGTTATCCGTAGAAATTAAATGTATTGCTTAGCTTTCTTTCTCATTTATTGTTGGCGTAGACATCAAGTATATAATTTAATTATCATATTGAATGTACGAAGTTATATATGAACCATTTTCCTTGTAGCTGAAGTTTGAATCCAAATATTATTAGCAAAGTTACCCAAGTGGAACCAATCCATATTAGACCACTTATGCTAAAGGCTGCTGCCAAACTAATCTTTTTTAAATAGTGGATTTATCAAATCTCTCTCTTTGAATTTATAAAAACTCATCTTTTTAATGTCCTGATGCATCAAATCTAAACTCTTCTGCCAGGCTTTCAAGAATTTCCCTACACTGATCTCGTTCTTTTTAGCGAAATATTTTTTGCTATTCCCTCAGTCCAATCTCTGCCTTTAGTGAGATATATTCTCTTCCCAGAAACCAGTTGTCACCAGGCTTTGCTTCTTTCCTATTGCTTGTGTTCTTCCCTTTTCCTGAAATAACTTTCACTGAGATTTCCATGTACTCAGGTCCAGCCTGGGATTCACATGTCCATTCAGTACTCATTTCCACCATGAACATTTCCCTAACTAGTTTCTAGATATCCCAACTGTCATGTAGAAACTTTTACATGACTTTGGGTCTTCATGTTATGTAGTTCATAACTAAGTGCTGACTTTTCTCATACATTATTATTTATGTGAAATAAAGTGGTCTATACAATTAGAATGTGGGTGCCTTGAAAATAGATTATCTTACAGTTCTGTATCTCTTATAATTCTAAGCACAGTATTGAGCACAGAGTGTTAATAACTACCTGTTAATTACTGAGCTAACTGATTATGGTAAACACTTTTTACATTTGCCCCCATTGTGAATTTAACCATGTACAATATTTAACTTACTAAGTTAATTTATACTACATGCCATTTTAGATTCTGATTGTGATTATTGGTCTCTGGAATATTTTTAAAATCTTTGTTTTCAAAATATGAAATTTGAGGGTGCTAAATAAAATCCAAATTATATTTTTCTTGCCAAAAGTATATTATCCATAATGTCTTAATTAACTTGAATTATTTAAGGAAAAGGGCTGTATTCTCACTAAGTCAAGATTTTCTTAGGGATAGGAGACCCAACTTATCCTACATAATCACCCAATTAGTCTTCATGTTTGACCCCTCTTAAGTACTATTCTGGTTGCTATGGACACACCCCATCAATCTTGATAATTTTATAACATTAAGAGAAAACAAACCCATATTTATTAATGGTTTATTATAAGATAAACTTTTAATATTTCTAGATAATATCATTTGCATTTCTCTTCTAAAACAAATATCCTAATCTGGCATCTTAGATATATTTGTTTTATAATTTTTTTGTCTATTTTTTCTTTTATTTCTTTTCTTTTCTTTTCTTTTCTTTTTTTTTTTTTTTTTGAGACAGGAGCTGGCTCTATCACCCAGGCTGGAGTGCAGTGGCGTGATCTGGGCTCACTGCAGCCTTTGCCTCCTGGGCTTAAGTAATCCTCCCATCTCATCCTCTCGACAGGCGCAGCTAAGTTTTTCTTTTCTTTTTTTTTTTTTTTTTTGTATTTTTTTGTAGAGATGGAGTTTCACCATGTTGCACAGGCTGATCTCAAACTCCTGGGCTCAAGTGATCTGCCTGCCTCAGCCTCCCAAAGTGCTAGGATTACAGACATGAGCCACCACACCTCATCTTTTCAATTACCATAATATTATTCTGTACTTTCAGAAAACAAAACTGTTTCTTTTTTCTGGTTAAGGAGTTGTTTGATAGACTTTAGTCTAACTTTTAGTGGCTTATTATACAAAGCAGATTTGATTTAATATATATTAAAATGACATTATCAAAGTTGTCTTGCTGGCAGAAGTTTTTCTCCAGATTCAATGTGACAAATACACTCTGTTGATTTAATTATTATCATTTTGGTATGAATCTCCCGTCATGTTTATGCTGTGAATTTTCAAGAGATTAGAGACTGTCTGTGGGAGTAGGAGGTAAAAAGTGAATGAGCAAATGTATTTTGAGTGTTTGAACAGTGAAATATACAATGACCAGCAGGTGTCTCTGTTACACAATGCAGATGAGATTCTCAAAGCTTTTCTAATATTAATCCTACCTTCTCCATCTAACTGAATTCACTTTTCAATTCTAATATTTACATTTGCTTTCTTCTTCAACAACATATAAAGAAACTCTTACCTCTCTCATATGTTTAATCAGGGCTGTTTTTATTTTCTTAAAATGCTGTATCCAAGATTATTTCTTAGTGTCTAACTTCTACCCTCTTTTTAAATGTTTATTTTAATTTTTTCTTTAAAAATAGTTTTAAAAAATATAATAGAGACAGGTTTTCACCTTGTTGCCCAGGTTGGTCTCAAACTCCTGGACTCAAGGGATTCACCCACTTCATCCTTCCAAAGTTCTGACATTATAGGTATGAGCCTCTATTCCCGGCCTCTACCCACTTTGTCTAAGTTTATTTTGCACCATTTTATAGAATGAGAGCTGGATTAAGATCTTTATTTAGAAGCCCTAAGCACTGAAAAGTTTGCAATATCATATCTCCTCATATGTTAATTAAATAAAAATAGTAAACTATAAAGAAATTGTAAGGAAGTTTGACAAAGTTTAAGATAACTAAAAGTTAAATAACAACTACAGCAGTGTTTTCTTAATATATCAAATGTATTTTTCTTAGAAGTTTGGGGGAAATATCTGATAATCCTATTTTTAGGGAATTTCTAAATTTAGTTTGCCTTTTGTATAACCTATGACTGTATAAAATGAAAAGCCTAGACAGAACCAAGAATTATGCAAAATACCCCTGCCAAGAATTTAAGTCACAGACCAGGCATGTATGAATGGATGAAGGGGGACAAGAGACAGCCAAAGGAAAGCAGAGGAGTGAAAGAGTACATCTAGACACTGCCAGTGGGCATATAATTTCTACGTTCTTTCTAATAAAAATGAAATCTAACACTTACTCACAGTTTATTATGTGCTAAACTTTGTATATACTCTCTTATTTTTCCCTCACAATGGCCCTGCTAAATAGTTGCTGTGATTAATCCCGTAGTAAAATGAATAAACTGAGGCTGAGAGATTAGTTCCAAAAGGTTATACAGTCAGAAATCTGCTAACATTTTTAATCTCTACATTGTATTTTGAGAAGGTAGTTCGACACAATATTTGCTTTTCAACTAAAATTTTGCATATGTTTGGCTTAGCATTTGTAAGATTTTTACTAAAGAAATAATAGTGGATAAGTGCAAAAGAGATCTTTGGAGTTTTTATTATAGACTTTCATTACATTGAAATTCCTGATTAATGCTATGGAACCAGACTGACTAACTCTTACAAAAATGTATTTGTTAAGAGGCTCCCTGGAAGTCTCCAGAAGAATGGGAAACAGGTTCAGTGGGACTCAAGTTATCAAGGAGGAAGAGGCAAGAAGCACAGTTACAGGCTTGTAGCCAGCAGAGCTTGTTGGGATGCCCTCAGAACTCCACCCCTGTTGGGATGAACAACCTCTAACATTTCCCTCCTGTACTTGATTCAAAGCTCAAGGTTCTAAGTCCCAGGAGAGGGCCTCCAACTGGCCAAATTTGGGTCACATGCTAACACCGGGATGTACAGTAATGAGGAGAGAGAATTTATTTCCACTGGCTTCTGTAGTAGCAGGCGATCACCCAGAATTCTTCTCTACTAATACTTAAAACAGTGAGAAAGAACTGCCTCCTTTGTTGAAAATTAAGGTTTTATGGGTACTCGACAATGAAGCTGGGCAGACAAAAAAAAAAAGTTAGGGGTAAGTGAGGTGACAAATGACCACTACACCACTTTAACAGTATAAAATTGAAGCATCCTGCAATTGAGGACTAATTAAATCAAGTAACATCAATATAATAAAATACAAATAAGCAACTACAAATGAAATTATAGAAAACTATTTACTTATTTATTTTTATTTTAAATTTTTGTGGGTACATAGTAGGTGCATATATTTATAGGGAACATGAAATATTTTGATTCAGGCATACAATGCATAACAATCACTCCAGGGCAAATAAGGTATCCATCAGTAATATAGTTGGGATATTTGTCTCTGCCCAAATCTCATGTTGAAATGTAATTCCCAATGTTAGAAGTGGGGCCTGGTGGGAGATACTGGGATCATGGGGGTGGATCCCCCATGAGTGGCTTGGGCCATCCCCTTGGTGACAAGTGTGGTCTTGCTCTGAGTTCACACAAGATCTAGTCGTTTAAAAGTGTGTGGCACCTCCCCCAACCCACTCACTCTCTCTTGCTCCTGCTTTTGCCAGGTGATATGCCTGCTCCTCTGTGCCTTCCTCCAGGAAGCAGATGCTGTTATGCTTCCTGTACATATAGCTTGCAGAACCATGAGCCAGTTAAACCTCTTTTTTTATAAATTACTCAGTCTCAGGCATTTCTTTATAGCAAAGCCAGAACAGCCTAGCACAATCATCTCAAGCATTTATATGTTTTGTGTTACAAACATTCCAAATGTACTCTTTTAGTTACTTTAAAATGTACAACTTATTGTTGACTGTAGTTACCCTGTTGTGTTATCGCACACTAAGATCATACTAGATCTTAGTCGTTATATCTAATTATGTTTTTATACTCATTAACCATCCCCACTTCTCTACCCACTAACCTTGCCAGTCTCTGGTAACCATTATTATGCTCTCTATCTCCATTTGTTCAATTTTTAGCAAATTTAATTTTCTAGCTCCCATGAATAAATGAGAACATGCAAAATTTGTCTCTTTCTGTGCCTGGCTGATTTCACTTAACATAATGACTTCCAGTTCCATCCATGCTGTTGCAAATAACAGGATTTTACTCTTTTTTATAGTTGACTAGTACTCTACTGTGTATATGTACCATATTTTCTTTATCCATTCATCTGTTGATAGACACTTAGGTTGCTTCCAAATCTTGGATATTGTGAATAGTGTTGCAATAAACATGGGAGTCTAGATATATTTTGATATAATGATTTCCTTTCTTTTTGGTATGTATCTAGCAGTGGGATTGCTGAAATATATGTTACTTCTATTTTTAGTTTTTCAAAAATTCTCCAAACTGTTCTCCATAGTGGTTGTACTAATTTATCTTCCAACTAACGCTGTACAAGGGTTGTACTGATTTACATTCTCACCAACAGTGTATGAGGGTTCCCTTTTCTCCATGTCCTCACCAGCATTTGTTATTGCCTGTCTTTTAGATAAAAGCCATTTTAACTGGGGTGAGACGATATCCCATTGTAATTTTGATTTGCATTTCTGTGATGGTCAATGATATTGAGTACCTCTTCATATACCTGTTTTCCATTTGCATGTCCTTTTTTGAGAAATGTCTCTTTAAATCTTTTGACAATTTTTATTAAATTATTATTTTTTTCCTATTGAGTTGTTTGAGCTCCTTATATATTCTGGTTATTAATCTTCTGTCAGATGGATAGTTTCCAAATACTTTTACCTATTCTATGGGTTGTCTCTTTACTTTGTTGATTGTTTCTTTTGCTGTGCAGAAGCTTTTTAACTTGCTTTTAAACTCCCATTTGTGCATTTTTGCTTTGGTTGTCTGTGCTTGTGGACTACTACTCGAAAAATCTTTGCCTGCTCCCTCTGTGCCTTCCTCCATGATTGGAAGCCTCCCCCGAAGCAGATACTGTTATGCTTCCTGAGCAAACAGCCTGCAGAACCCTAAGCCAATTAAATCTTTTTATTTGTTTATTTATTTATTTATTTATTATTAATTATTATTATACTTTAAGTTTTAGGGTACATGTGCACAATGTGCAGGTTAGTTACATATGTATATATGTGCCATGCTGGTGCGCTGCACCCACTAACTCGTCATCTAGCATTAGGTATATCTCCCAATGCTATCCCTCTCCCCTCCCCCCACCCCACAACAGTCCCCAGAGTGTGATGTTCCCCTTCCTGTGTCCGTGTGTTCTCATTGTTCAATTCCCACCTATGAGTGAGAATATGCGGTGTTTGGTTTTTTGTTCTTGCGATAGTTTAGTGAGAATGATGATTTCCAATTTCATCCATGTCCCTACAAAGGACATGAACTCATCATTTTTTATGGCTGCATAGTATTCCATGGTGTATACGTGCCACATTTTCTTAATCCAGCCTATCATTGTTGGGCATTTGGGTTGGTTCCAAGTCTTTGCTATTGTGAATAATGCTGCAATAAACATACATGAGCATGTGTCTTTATAGCAGCATGATTTATAGTCCTTTGGGTATATACCCAGTAATGGGATGGCTGGGTCAAATGGTATTTCTAGTTCTAGATCCCTGAGGAATCGCCACACTGACTTCCACAATGGTTGAACTAGTTTACAGTCCCACCAACAGTGTAAAAGTGTTCGTATTTCTCCACATCCTCTCCAGCACCTGTTGTTTCCTGACTTTTTAATGATTGCCATTCTAACTGGTGTGAGATGGTATCTCATTGTGGTTTTGATTTGCATTTCTCTGATGGCCAGTGATGGTGAGCATTTTTTCATGTGCTTTTTGGCTGCATAAATGTCTTCTTTTGAGAAGTGTCTGTTCAAATCTCTTCTTATAAATTACTCAGTCTCAGGTATTTCTTTATAGCAATGCAAGAACAGCCTAGCACAGTCATCTCAAGTATTTATCTTTTCTTCATGGTCCAATGTCTTAAAGAGTTTCCCCAATGTTTTCTTGTAGTAGTTTCATAGATTGAGGTCTTTGAGTTAAGTCTTTATCCATTTTAATTTGATTTTTGTATATGGCTAGAGATAAGGATCTAGTTTCATTCTTCTGCTTATGGATAACCAGTTTTCCCATCACCATTTATTGAAGAGACTGTCCTTCCCCAATGTACATTCTTGGAACCTTTTTTGAAAATGAGTTCTCTGTAGATGTATGGGTTTATTTCTGGGATCTCTATTCTGTTCCATTGGTCTATGTGTTTTTATGCCCATATCCTTCTGTTTTGGTTACTATAGCTCTGTAATATGATTTGAACTCAGCTAATGCAATTTCTCTAGCTTTGTTCTTTTTGCTTAGGATAGCTGTGGCTATTCTGGGTCTTTTGTGATTCCATATAAATTTTAGGATTTTTTTTATTTCAGTGAAGAGTGTCATTGATATTTTGATTGGGATTGCATTGAGTCTGTAGATCGTTTTGGGTACTATGGACATTTTAACAATTTTGATTCTTCCAATCCATGAACATGGAACATCTTTTCATTTTTTGGTGTTCTTTTCAATTTTTTGTATCAATTTTTTAATAGTTTTTATTGTAGAGGTTTTTCACTTATTGGTTAATTTCTAGATATTTTACTTTATTAGTAGCTATTGTAAATATAATTACTTTCTTTTTTTTCAAATTGTTTGCTGTTAGCATATAGAAAAAGATACTGATTTTTGTAAATGTATTCTGTATCCAGCAACTTCACTGAATTTATTAGTTCTAATACTTTTTGGTTGAGTCTTTAGGTTTTTCTAAATATGAGATTATATCATATGCAAACAAGGATAATTTGACTTTTTCCTTTCTAATTTGGATACCCTTTATTTCTTTCTCTTGTCTGATTGCTCTAGTGAGGATTTCCAGAAGAGTATTTCTTGACATTGAAAAATGATCATCGAAAAATTAAAATGACATTAAAATTAAGTTAGAATAAAAAGCAAATGTAATGTATGAATCTTTTTTAGAAATATACATATATGTAGTTGCATACCTATAGTTTCAAATATGCATTTCTTTATGGGGAATTAGAAGGCACTAATTCTTTCTTTTTTTTATTTCTGCTTTTATTTTAGGTTCAAGAGGTACATGTGGAGGTTTGTTACATGGGCAAACTGTGTGTTGCAGAGGTTTAGTATACAGATTATTTTGTCACTCAGGTAATAAGCATAGTACCTGATGGGTAGTGTTTTTTTTTTTTTTTTTTTTATCCTCACTCACCTCCCATCTTCCACCCTCAAGTAGGCCCTGTTTTCTACTGTTCTCTTATTTGTGTCAATGTGTACTCAAGTTTTAGCTCCCACTTATAAGTGAGGACATGCAGTATTTAGCTTTCTGTTTCTGGATTAATTTGCTCAGGATAATGGCCTTCAGCTCCATTTATGTTGCTTCAAAGGACAGTATTTTGTTCTTTTTTATAGCTACCTAGTATTCTACAGTGTATATATACCACGTTTTCTTTAGCCAGTCCACCATTAATGGGCATCTAGGTTGATTCCATGTCTTTGCTATTGTGAATAGCATTGCAATGAATATTCATGTGCATGTGTCTTCATGGTAGAACAATTTATATTCCTTTGAGTGTATTCCAAATAATAGGATTGCTGGATTGAATGGTAGTTCTATTTTAAGTTCTTTGAGAACTCTCCAAACTGCTTTCCACAGTGGCTGAACTAATTTACATTACTACCAGCATTTATAAGTCTTCCCCTTTCTTTGCAACCTTCCAAAATCTGTTAATTTTTGACCATTTAATAATAGCCATTCTGACTGGTGTGAGATGGTATCTCATTGTGGTCTTGAATTGCATTTCTCTATTGATTAGTTATATTGAGCATTTTTTTCATATGCTTGTTGGCTCTGTGTGTCTTCTTTTAAGAAGTGTCTGTTCGTGCCCTTTGCCCATTTTTCAATGGAGTTATTTGGTTTCTTTGCTTGTAGATTTGTTTAAGTTACTTATAGATTCTGAATATTAGACCTTTCTCAAATAGTTTGCAAATATTTTCTCCCATTCTATGGGTTGTCTGTTTACTCTGTTGATAGTTTCTTTTGCTATGCAGGAGCTCTTTAGTTTAATTAGATCCCACTTGTCAATTTCTGTTTTTGTTACCATTGCTTTTGGAGTCTTTGTCATGAAATCTTTGGCAAGTCCAGTGTCCAGAATGGTATTTCCTAGGATTTCCTAGTAGGGTTTTTATAGTTTTAGGTTTTACATTTAATTATTTAATCTATCTTGAGTTGATGTTTGCATATGGTGAAAGGAAGGGGTCTAGTTTCAATCTTCTGCATATGGTTAGCTAGTTATCCCAGTACCATTTATTGAATAGGCAATCATTTTCCCATTGCTTGTTATTGTCAGCTTTGTCAAAGATCAGATGGTTGTAGGTGTGTGGCTTTTTCTCTTGGTTCTCTACTCTATTCTATTGGTCTGTGTGCCTGTTTCTGTACCAGTACCATGCTGTTTTGGTTACTATAGCCTTGTAATACAGTTTGAAGTTGGGTAGTGTGATGCCTCTGGTTTAGTTATTTTTACTTAGGATTGCTTTGGCTATTTGGGCTCTTTTTGGTTCCATATAAATTTTAGAATAGTTTTGTGTAATTCTGTGAAAAATGTTGTTGGTAGTTTGATAAGAATAGCATTGAATCTGTAAATTGCTTTGGGTAGTACGGCCATTTTAACAATATCAATTCTCCCTATCCATGAGCATGGAATGTTTTTCCATTTGTTTGTGTCTTCTCTGATTTCTTTCAGCAGTGCTTTGTAATTCTCATTGTAGAGATTTTTCGCACCTGTCTAATTAGCTGTATTCCTAGGTATTTTATTCTTTTTGTGGCTATCATGAATGGAATTATGTTCTTGATTTGGCTCTCAGCTTGAGCATTATTGTTATATAGAAATGCTACTGATTTTTGTACATTGATTTTGTATCCTGAAACTTTGCTAAAGTTGCTTATGTGGTCTAGGAGCCTCTGGGCAGAGACTGTAGGGTTTTCTAGGTATAGAATCATGTTATCTGCTAAGAGAGTTTGACTTTCTCTCTTTCTATTTGAATGCCTTTTATTTCTTCTCTTTTCTGATTCCTCTGGCTTGGATTTCCAGTGCTATGTTGAATAGGAGTAGTGAGAGTAGGCATCCTTATCTTGTTCTGGTTCTCAAAGAAATGCTTCCAGCTTGCCTATTCCATGGGATGTTGGCTGTGGACTTGTCACAGATGACCCTTATTAGTTTGAGATATGGTCCTTCAATGCATAGTTTAGTTTGTTGAGAGTTTTTAACATGAAGAGATGTTGAATTTTATGCATCTATTGAGATGATCAGGTAGAATTTATTTTTAGTTCTATTGATGTAATGAATTACATTTCTTGCCTTGTGTATGTTGAACCAACCTTGCATCCCAGGAATAAAGCCTACTTGATCATGGTAGGTTAGCCTTTTGGTGAGACATACTAATTCTTGGTGGAATGAAATAACTCTGAAATTTCCAGACAGTTTTCTTCTTAACTGTTTGCTCTTCTTTTTTCTCACTACTCTCTTATTAGATCTTCCATAACTTATCACTCCCAGGTTTATTTTTGGGCAGAGAGGAATCATTTGCATGTGTGTGTATAAGTGTGTAGAGTAGGAGATCTTCCAGAAATATAACTTTTCTTTTCCCTTTAGCACTTGTTTTCTGTGTACATGTGCCTGCTCCTGTGAATAGATGCATAGGCTTATTTAGGTCTTGTGGAGTGTGCTGTGAAAACCTTGGAGAAACATTGAGTAAGACGATCATCATTAGATTTGAAAAAAATTGGAAATTTTAGTTGGTTCTAATCTCTTTGCTTACTTCATAAGTTAAATTACTTTCTCTATGAGGCAAGAGTGGTCATATTGCTTTTTAAACTTAGAGTAGCACTAAGAAAATAACATTTGTAGAATGTGTGTTTTAGGCAACTTTTATTATAAAAGCATGAGGTAGTAATGATAAATTCCTTTTTATAAATATCTCTAATTTTTGCATCTAATTTAAAGCCAACTTTTTTGAAATGTCACCTGGTCTTGAAAATATATCAGAAAAGAGTGGTCTTGAAAATATATCAGAAAAGAGTTTGAAACACAACCTGAAAATACATGTAGGATCATGCTGATGTTGGTTAAATGATTCTTCTAAGGCAGTCCAAACTACTAACTATTGCCATGCCTCATCATCTAGATATTACCCTCACCTGTGCTGACATGTAACTTGTAGTTGTCTAAGTGTCTTATTAGTGTAAAGAATGTTTGTTTAGAATAGATGTAATTTTGAGCTTTCCTGCTCTCCCTGGTCTGCTGAGATTGATTTAATTCACACAAACTCCGTTAGTGCACTGTAAGTTGTGCAGGAAGTCACAGCTTAGCATATTTTGAGTTTGCGTAAAATGTTAATGAGATCAGGGAGGTGGGCTTTACAGGCCAGTTAGCTTCCTTGTGTTCCTGGCTTCATACAAGCTCCATACAATTAAATTCATTTAGTCACTTGTCAGACACATACAGCAAGAGAATTAGGTCAAAGTTTGCCTTCGGGTCAGTGAAATGAACTACCTAGAAAAAGGAATCTAGCTCTAGAAAAAGGAATCAAGACTAATATCACATTTGTCTTGTGACCATCACAGCATTTCACAAAAATTTGAAAAAAATTCCTATTCTGCAGAATGCAATATGGGCTAAGACATGTCAATTTAAACAGTGTAGTAAGTTGTTGGAACATACTTGAAAAGATTTAAGTAGCAAAGAATAAAAAATCCAGGAGTGACTCTGAGATCTCATTTGGGTCATATATCATTTTATCAGCCTGGAAGCAAGACAGAAAGTCAACCTTCCAAGAAAAAAATTGTTCTCTCCTCTTCTATTTTTTTGATTTCACACCCTCCCTAATCCCACATTTCAGGAGAGTGCAATCATGTGAATGTTTTGAAATATTGTAAATCAAATCATGGGAAAAAAATGATACCAGTTTCTATTCCTTTTTGAAAGTCATATTTCCTGTACTATTTTTATTTTATTTTACAGAAGGCATATTCTAGAAAATCATAGACAACACATTGTGCATATATATTATATATTTTATATATATTATATATTTTATATGTATATATTTTGAGACAGGGTCTCACTCTGTTGCCCAAGCTGGAGTGCAGTGGCACGACCTCAGCTCACTGAAACCTTTGCCTCTCAGATTCAAGAGAGTCTCATGCCTCAGCCTCCCGAGTAGTTGGAACGTCAGGCATGTGCCACCATGCTTGGCTAGTTTTTGTATTTTTAGTGGAGACAGGGTTTTGCCATGTTGACCAGGCTGGTTTCGAACTCCTGACCTCAGGAGATCCACTCACCTCGGCCTCCCAAAGTGTTGGGATTATAAGCGTGAGCCACCATGCCCGGCCTACACATTGTATTATATACTTGAAAACAATTAAATAATCAGGAGCACTGAACCAATAATGTGCAAATTTTCTAGTCAATGTGCATAAATTAATATATATGTAGACGCATGAAAATAAAGAATCCAACTTTTGTACCACTTTGCATGTGAAAGCAGTATTGGAGCAAAACACATTTTGAACACTTTTCTATTTTCTGTGAAATATTTTGCAAATGAGTTTTCAAGATTCTTGTTCTGTGCCTCTGGTGGAGTCCTTCCTTAAAGTGACACTAGTTTGTATTCCAATGTGCAAAAAGGGAATTAATGGGCTTACCCCTTAAATTTCTTAAATGGGATACTCCCAGCAGAATGCCCAAGGAAAAACTAAATAAATAAATGAACACACAAAAAATGATTATCCTCAGTCTTTCCAAGGCCCCCTATTGCCTCCACATGCCTTGTTATGGATTTATGTCTCCCAAATTTCACAGGTTAAAGTCCTACCCCCTTGTATCTCAGGATGTGACTTTATTTGAAGATAGGGTAATTGCAGATGCAATTAGTTAGGATGTTTTCACCAGGGTTCACCCTCATCCAGTATGACTGCTGCCTTCATAAAGCAGGATCTTTGGACACAGGCATGCACAGGGAAGATGATGTGAAGACACAGAAAGAAGAGCCATCTCCAACCAAGGAGAGAGGACTGAAACACATCCTTCCCTCACAGCTCTCAGAAAGAAACAATCCTGTTGACATCTCGATTTCAGACTTCCAGCCTCCAGAACCATGATAGAAAAGATTTCTGTTAAGTTGAAAAAAAAAGATTATCTTCCTGCAAACAAAAATGTAATAAGTTTTAAATGCACAGATGAATTCAAAAGAAGAAAGGAAAATGTTATGTGCCAAAAATGAGGTGGCAACTGATCCCCAGAGTGCTAGGTGCATAAACTCACCATGCAGTTTATGAGGGTCTCAGTCCTTGTAACTGAAGAGTTCTATTTTAAGACTTTTTCAGGGGCTGGATATGAAGTCTAGGATTTGACTGGCCTTTGGATCTAAGATCAGTACACAAGCCAAAATTCTTGAAGAGCTATCCCATTGAGAAAAATTATATATTAAGGGGAGAAAAGAGGAAAACATCTGCTAGTACAGGGCAACAAGGGGGATTTTTCTATCTGGGACCTGAGTGAAAATAAAAATGAAACCCAACAAGAGTGGTCTTTTCTGAGAAATCAAAACCCCTGGTTCTACAGCTTACAAATTAAGGAGCCAAATTTACACTTTACTGCTGACGCTGACACTCCAAGCTGAAGAATTAACATAAAAATTGGTCTTGGGTGGGGGATACTCTTGAATCTCTTGCAGAAGGCTTTGCGAAACTATGCTGGAATTAGAGTACAAGATTCAGGTCACATGGAAATCCTCCCGCAAAATAGCTCAAAACACAAGAGGAGATTAAAAAAAGGGGAAGTAGAACTTCTAGAATTTTGTATAATAGAATAATCTGAGAAGACTGTAGAATAAGGTTCTGTTTTAAGATGCAAACAAAGAAATTGAAGCAATAGGAAGAAAATACTGCTTTAAAAAAATCAAATAGAATTTATTGGAAATAAAAGTTTCACTTGTTCCTAAGAACAACTGATAAGGTAAAAGAAGTGTCTTTATAAATTATCTTTTACCTGATAAGATAAAAGAAGTTTATTTATAAATTATTTATAAAAGAAGTTCTTTATAAATCATCTTGCTTTAGGCATTCTGTTATAGAAACACAAAATGGACTTAAACACAGGGAAAACTAATCTACTATGGTAGAGGGGAGAATACTTTTGTTACTTTTGCAGAAAGTGTTGACAGGAAAGGACAACAAGGAAACTTGCTGGGCTCATAAATGTTCTATATTTTGATCAGTGTGGTGGTTACACAGGTATATAGACATATAAAAATTGTATGCTACAATTTCTAAAATTTAATGTACTATATGTAGTTTATACCTCAAGAAGAGGTGAAAAAACAAAACCATTTATCAATTGAGTTTATTCAAAAAGAAGAAAAAGGAAATAATATCTGCAAGATATCAAACAAGGAGGTCCTAATTCTCATTTCTTTCACAAAATAATGAATAAACAACTACATGACAAATAAAATAACGAAGGGGGAGCTCTGGAATATAGCGAAGGAGTAGCGCAAACCCTGTGGAGCAGAGCAACCTAGCATGGCTGCATAGAATAGGGTGGGAAACACCTTGTCTGGGCCACTCCATTGCCCAGTCTGGATTATCTCAGAGGCAAGAGGTACTGCCTTCTGCATGGAAAGGGTGAGAAGGAAGATCCCAGTGGCCCTCATTATTACCACAGACACCAGCAGTGCTCACCAATGGATACCCCTGCAGTCTTCACCAGTCCTGAGCCCAACACAGGGAGCTGCCTGGAGTCCATGCTGCTACACTTACCCATGAGAAAGAGCCAAGACTGTGCCTTCTGTCCCATGAGCTGAGCTACCGTGGTTTCATGACATTTTAGAATTGGAGTTGCCGCTGTGCTGCACCCTGCTGTTAGGTTCTGAGTAGCCATTGTTTCCCTACACGCCTAGGGTCTTACTGTCACCGCATCCCACCACCTGGAGCCTGGGTTGCCCAGCGTGCCACTATCTCTGGGCCTAGGTTGCTGCCATAAGCCTGGGTCCCCACTGTGCCCTACCTTTTCAGCAGCCTTACTGCCACAGTGCCCTGTCTCCCCAGGGTGTGGGTTGCTGAGGCACCTTGCCTTCCTAGAGACTGGAGTTGCCACTGCACTGAGACCTACACCCAGGAGCTTGAGTTGCTTTACCACCTGCCTCCCAGGAATTAGAGTCACGCTGTGCTGTCCCATGACTTAAGACCTGAGCTGCTGTGGCATTCTACCTTTCCAGGGACCAGAGTTGCCTCTATGCTGTGCTCAACCTCCTAGAACCTGAGGTTCCCTTGCATCCCACCATCCCAGGGACTGGTGCCATTACTGTGCTGTGCACTGTTCCCAGGGCCTGAGCTTCTTTGGTATCCCATCTTCCCAGGGACTGGAGTTGCTGCTGTGCTGTGTCCTGACTGCCTGGAGTCTGAGTCACCATTGTGCCCCACCCTCTGTGGCTGAGCTCCTACAGGGTAATGTCCATCCTGGGGTCATGTTGCTGCTGTACCATGCCCCTCAGAGCCAGAGTTCCCACTGCGTCCTGACATACCAGGGGGCTTAGCACGACTGAGCTCCATCCTTTGTAGCCCTTGCTGTGGCAATACTCTGCCTTCACAGAGACTGGAGTCACCACCGTGCTGCACTTGGCTCTCAGGGCCTGAGCTACAGCTGTACCCCACAATTCCATGGGCCTTACTGCCACTGTGCCCTAGCCTTTGGGGCAGAGCTGCTGTGGAGCCATACCAACCCTGAAGCCTAAGTCACTGTTATGTCCACAAGTCCCTAGGGTCTCACTGCTGCTCTAAGGCCTGGGCCAACACAGTAATGTGTCTCCCCAGGTGCCCAAGTGCTACTACGCTGCTCCCTGCCCCTTGGACCAGAATCACGGTTGTGCTCTGACATCCATGGAACTAGAGTTGCTGCTGTGCCCCACCCTCCAGGACCTGAGTGGCCAGAGGACCCCTTTACCCCTAGGCTGTGCTTCTTCTGTGCCTGTCTCTCAGGGTTCAAGCCACCATTATATCATATATCCCCAGGCCCAAGCCACTGAAATAAGCTCCAAAGTCCTAGACCCTGGCAACATGGGTGATAAGTGCATGCCAGTGCCTTGGTACATCAATTTGCTCTCCAGGACCCAGGTGCCATGGCAGTTCACAAGTGCCTGAGCCCAGGAAGCCAGCTCTGCAGTGGCTCTGAGCACCTGTATCCTGGAACCTAGTGCCACTGTGGCTGCCTGCAGTCCACATTAGACTTGACACCAAAAGGGATCCTCTTGGCTTGGTTTCCCCCCAGTAGGGAAAAGGAGAGCAAGAGGACTCCAAGAGTCTTTGCTACTGAGGACCCTAACAGTCCACTTTGCCAATGCCACTGCCACAAACACCTGAAACTTTAGCTGTTGATGCCTCTGCAGTCTTCATTAATGCTGACCTCAGCTGATGGAGCCACACAGAGACTACACGGCTACATTTTTTTAGAACCAGAGCTACCCAATCAGTGCCATTGCACCCACCTGCAGGTGAAAGTCTTTACCCATTAAAACCAGTCTTTAAAGTCTGGAAGAGATGACTGCTCCATCAAATGCATAGACATCAGCACAAAATCACAAGAAACAAGAAAATGCAAGGAAACAACAGCACTAAAGGAACAAAATAACTTTAAAGTAACTGACCTCAAAGAAACAGAGATTTTAAAATTGTCTGAAAAGGAATTTAAAATAATTTTCTTTTAAAATAGAAATTATAAAAAGAACCAAGCAGAAATTCTAGAGCTGAAGAATACAATGAATGGAATGAAAAATACAAGAGTCAAAAGCAGACTTAATCAAGCAAAAGAAAGAATCTGTAATCTTGAAGACATGTCATTTGAAATTACAGGTCGAGTATCCCTAATCTGAAAATCCTAAATTTGAAATGCTTCAAAATCTGCAACTTTTTGAATGCCAATATGATGCTGAAGAGAAACACTCATTGGAGCATTTAGGATTTAGCATTTTTGGGTTAAGAAAGCTGAACCAGTAAGTATAATGCAAATAATCCAAAATCCAAGAAATACTTGTTAACTTGGTGTTCTTGCAAGGATGAACCCCATGCAAGTGTCTCACCCTTTCAATTGTCTTGAGAATTCAAAACACTCTGTTCCTAAGAATTTCAGATAAGGGATACTCAACCTGTATCTAGTTAGTTAGAGAAGAAAAAAGAAAAAAGTGAAGAAATTCTATGAGATTTATGGGACGCCACTATGCAAACTGATGTGTGCATTATGGAAATCTCAGAGGGAGAAGAGAGAGAGAGGGCAACAAAGTTTATTTAAAGAACAATGGCTGAAAACTTTCTAATTTTGGCAGAGATATGGACATCCCAAACTGTGAAACTCAAAAGTCCTCAGATGGGTTCAACACAAAGAGTCCTTTAGCATAAGACACGTTATATTATATTGTCAAGAGTTAATAAGACACATTATATTAAATTGTCAAGAGTTAATAAGACACGTTATATTAAATTGTCAAGAGTTGGACAGAATTTGAAAGCAGCAATAGAAAAGTGACATGGCACATACAGAGGAATGACTATTAGAGTATAAGCAGATTTTTCAGCAGAAACCTTATAGCCCGGAGACAATGGGATGATATATTCAAAGTGCTAAAAGGAAAATATCATCCACCAAAAAGACTACATCTAACAAAGATGTCCTTCAAAAATAAAGTAGAAATAAAAGTTTTTCCAAACATGCAATAAGTGAGACAGTTCAATACCACTAGACCCATCTCATAAGTAATGCTAACAGAGTTCTTCAAGCAGAAATTATAGGACACTAACAATTAACATGAAGATATATGATGTATAAAATTCCCTGGTAGGAGCAAGATGACAGAAAAGAAAGCTCCACCAATTGACCGCACACACCCTTGCAAGAACACCAAGTTAATAAGTGTCTTTAGAGAAAAAAACACCTTTCTAAGAACCAGCGATCAGATGAGCACTCACAGTACCTGGTTTTCACATCATATAGCAGAAAGAGGCACTGAAGAGATAGAAAAAGCTGTCCTAAATCACTGATGTCACCCTTATGTCACCCCTGGCAGTGGCAAAGTGATGCAGACAGCATCTCTGGGTGATGGGGGAAGAACACAGCAATTGTGAGCCATTGAACTCAGTGCTGTACTATTAGAGAAGAAAGGAAATCTGAACCAAACTTAGTTGACGTTAGCCCACAGAGGGAGCATTTAAACTAGCCTGAGCCAGAAGAGAATCACTGATCCCAGCATTCTGAACTTGAGTGCCTGCAAACCTCACCACTGAGAGCTACAGCACTCAGTGTAGCTGAGTAACTCCAGGTAAACTTGAAAGGCAGTCTAGTCCATAAGGACTGCAACTCTTGGGCGAGTCCTAATGCTGAACTAGGCCCAGAGACAGTGAACTGAGGGGGCATAGAACATACTGAGACACCAGCTGGGGCAGCTAAGGGAGTGCTGGCGTCCCCCCACCCATAACCCAGGCTGCACAGCTCAAGGTTCGAAGAGAGACCCCTTCCTTCCAGTTGAGGAGAAGAGAAGGAAGAGTGGGGAGGACTTTGTCTTGCATCTGGGATAGCAGCTCAGCCACAACATGATAAGGCACCAGCCAGAGTTGTTAGGCCCCTGTTCCAGGAACTAGTTCCCAAATGACATTTCTAGGCACACCCTGGGCCACAAGAGGACCAGACACATTGAAGGAAAGGACTCAGTCCTGGCAGTAGTTATCACCTGCTAACTGAAGAGCCCTTGGACCCTGAATAATCAGCAGAAAGTCCCAGGTACTATATTGAGGTCTCAGGTGAACCTCTGAGACTTGCTGGCTTCAAGTAAGACTCAGGATATTACCAGCTATTGTTTTTGGAAAAACTCCTGCTTGCAAAAAGCAGAGGGAAAAGTGAAGGGACTCTGTCTTTCACTTTAGGTACCAGCACAGCCACAGGGGGGTAGAGCACAAAGCAGGCTCTAAGGGTCTCCTATTCCAGGACTTGCCTCTTGGATGGCATTTCTAGACCTGCCCTGGACCAGAGGGGAGCTCACTTCCCTGAAGAGAGGCCAGGCAGCATTTACAACAAGCAGACTTAAGAGACCTTGGGCCTTATGGGAACATTGGCCGTAGTGTGGCAGTACTCCCTGTGACTTGGGGTGGTAGTGCCTACAGAGTGAAACTCCTCTGCCTTTGGAAAGGGGAGGAGATAGTGGGAAGGACTGCATCTTGTGGTTTGAGTGCCAGATCAGCTGCAATGTGATAGAAGACTAGGTAGACTTCAAAGGTTTTGACTCTAGTTCCTGACTCCCAAATGGCATTTCTGAATCCACCTGGGGCCTCAGAGATCTCACCACACTGAAGGGAAGAACACAGGCCTGGCTGGAATGGCCATCTACTCATTGTAGGGGCCAAGGGCCTTGAGTCAGTACAAGAAGTAGCTGGGGAGTCGTTACAGATCTTGGGCAAGACCCTGTGCTGCGCTGGCTTCAGGTCTGACCCAGCATAGTCATAGTAGTGATAGCCACAGGGGTGCCAGTGTCACTCCCCCTCTAGCTTTTCGTAGCTCAGAACACAAAGAGAGACTCTGTATGTTTGGGAGAAAGTAACAAAAGAGAACAAGAATCTCTGACTGGTAATCCAGGGAGTTCTCCTGGATTCGGTCAAAAACCACCAAGGAGGTGCTTCTACAAGTCTGCAAGAACCACAGTGATACTGTGCTTGGGGAGTCCCCTAAAGAAGATCGAGCTTAGATCACAAAACACAAGTCCTTTCAAATATCTGTAAAGGCTCCCCAAGAGGAACAGCTACAAATAACCCCAGACAGTGAAGGCTGCAATAAATACTTAACCTCCTTAATGCCCAGACACTGAAAAACATCTACTAGCATCAGCACCATCCAGGAAAACCTTATCTCACCAAGTAAACTAAATAAGGCACCAGGGACCAATCCTGGAGAAACAGAGACGTGACCTTTCAGAGAATTCAAAATAGATGTGTTGAGGAAACTCAGATAAATTCAGGATAACACAGAGAAGGAATTCAGAATTCTATTCAGTAAATTAACTAAGAGATTTAAATGATTAAAAAGAATCAAGCAGAAATTCTGGAGCTCAAAAATGCATTTGACATACTGAAGAATGCATCAGAGTCCTTTAATAGCAGAATTGATCAAGCAGAAGAATTAGTGACCTTCAAGACAGGCTATTGAAAATGCATGGTCAGAGAAGACAAAAGAAGAAAGAATAAAAAACAATGAAGCACACCTATGGGATCTAGAATATAGCCTCTGAAGGGCAAATCTAAGAATTATTCGCCTTCAACAGAAGGTAGAGAAAGCGATAGGAGTAAAAAGTTTATTCAAAGCGAAAATAACAGAGAACTTTCCAAACCTAGAGAAAGATATCAACATGCAAGTACAAGAAGGTTATAGAACACTAAGCAGATTTAACCCAAAGAAGACTATCTTAAGGTATTTAATAATCAGACTCCCAAAGGTCAAGGATAAACAAAGAATTCTAAAAGCAGCAAGAGAAAAGAAACAAGTAACATACAATCAGAAAAGAAACAAATAACTTATGATTATGTTTATGTCATTTGTTTCCTTTCTCTTGCTGCTTTTAGCTCTAATATGTCTGGCAGCAGACATTTCAGTGGAAGCCTTACAGGCCAGGAGAGAGTGGCATGACACATTTATCATGCTCAAGGAAAATAACTTTTACCCTAAAATAGTATATCTGGTGAAAATATCCTTGAAACATGTAGGAGAAATAAAGACTTTTCCAGACAAACAAATGCCGAGAGATTTCATCAATATCAGACCTGTCCTATAAGAAATGTTAAAGTGAGTACTTCAATCAGAAAGAAAATGACATTAATGAGTAATAAATAATCACCTGAATGTACAAAACTTACTGGTAACAGTAAGTACACAGAAAAACACAGAACATTATAACACAGTAACTGTGGTGTGTAAACTACTTTTATCCTAAGGAGCAAGATTAAATGATAAACCAATAAAAATAATAACTATAGCAATTTTTCAAGACATAGTCAGTACAATAAGATATAAATAGAAACAACAAAAAGTCACAAAACAGGGGGATGAAGTTAAGACATAGAGTTATTCATTTTCTTTTTGCTTGTTTATACAAATAGCATTGTTGTTATCAGGTTAAAGTAATGGGTTATAAGATAGTATTTCCAAGCCTCATGGTAACCTCAAACCAAAAAACATACAATGGATACACAAAAAATAAAAAGCAAGAAGCTACATTATATCACCAGAGAGAAAGTTATTTTCACTAGCGCAAAACAGGAAGGAAAGAAAAAAGGAAGAGAAGATCATAAAACAACCAGGAAACAGACAACAAAATGGCAAGAGTAATTCCTTACTTTATCAATAATAACATTGAATGTAAGTAAATATACTAAACTCTTCAATAAAAAGATATAGCATGGCTGAATGGATAAAAAACAAGACCCTTTGGTCTGTTTCCTACAACAAACACACTTCACCTATAAAGAAACACATAGACCGAAAATAACGGGATGGGAGAAGATCTTCCGTGCCATTGAAACCAAAAAACAACAGGAGTGTCTATACTTATATAAGACAAAATAGATTTCAAGACAAAAACTGTAAGAAGAGACAAAGAAAGTCACTAGTTAATGATGAAGGGATCTATTCAGCAAGAGGATATAACAATTTTAAATATATATGCATCCAACATGGGAGCACCCAGATATATACAGGAAATATTATTAGAGCTAAAGAGAGAGATAATTCCTGATACAATAATAGTTGGAGACTACAACACATCACTTTCAGCATTGGACAGATCTTCCAGAAGGAAAATCAACAAAGAAACATTAGACTTAATCTGCACTATAGATCAAATGGATCTAATAAATATTTAAGGAACATTTTACTTAAGAGCTGACAAATAAACATTTTTTCCTCAGCAAATAGGTCATTCTCAAGGATACACCCTCTGTTAGGTCACAAAACAAATCTTAAAACACTTAAAAATTGAAATAATATTAAGCATCTTCTGTGACAACGATGGAATAAAAATAGAAACTAATAACAAGAGTAATTTGGGAAACTATACAAGTACATAGAAATTAAACCATATGCTCCTAATGACCAATGGGTCAATGAATAAATTAATAAAGAAATTGAAAAGTTTCTAGGAACAAATGATAATGGGAACAAAACATACCAAAACCTATGGGATGCAGCAAAATAAGTACTAAGAGGGAAGTTTATAGCTATAAGTGCCTACATCAAAAAAGAGGGAAAACTTCAAATAAACAATGTAATGTTTCATCTTAAAGAACTAGAAAAGGAAGAGCAAAACAAACCCAAAATTAGTAGCAGAAAAGATGAGAACAGAAATAAATGAAATTGAAATAAGAAAATACAAAAGATCAATGAAACAAAAAGTTGGTTTTTTAAAAAGTTAAACAAAATTGACAAACTTTCAGCCAGACTGAGAAAAAAGAGAGAAGATCCTAAGAAAAAGGACAGAAGATGCAAATAAATAAAGTCAGAAATGAAAAAAAAGAGACATTACAACGGATATGGCAGAAATTCAAAGGATCATTAGTGGCTACTATGAGCAATTCTGCGCCAATGAATTGGAAACTCTAGAAGAAATGGAGAAATTTGTAGATACATACAACCTACCAAGATTGAACTTGTGAGAAATTCAAATCCTGAACAGACCAATAACAAGTAACAAGACCGAAGCTGGAATAAAAAGTCTCCCATTAAAAAAAAAAAGCCCTGGACCTGACAGCTTTACCTCTGAATTCTACCAGACATTTAAAGAAGAATTAATACCAATCCCACTCAAACTCTTCTCAAAGATAGAGGATGAGGAAATAATTCCAAACTCATCCTATGAGGCCAGTATTATAATATATTAAAACCAGACAAAAGACACATCAGTAAAAGAAAACTACAGGCCAATATCACTCATGAATATTGATGCAAAAATCCTCAACAAAATAGTAGGAAATTGAATGCAACAATACATTAGAAAGATCTTTCATCATGACCAAGTGAGATTTATCCCTGGGATGCAAGGATAGTTCATCATACATAAATCAATCAATGTGATACATTATATCAGCAGAATGAAGAATAAAAACCATAGGATCATTTCAATTGATGCTGAAAAAGAATTTAATAAAATTCAACATCCCTTCATGATAAAAATTCTCAAAAAAACTGGGAACAGAAGAAACATACTTCAACAACATAAAAGCCGTATATGACAGACCCAAGATAGTATCATACTGAATAGGGAAAAACTGAAAACCTTTCCTCTATGATCTGGTACACAACAAGAATTCCTACCATTGCCACTGTTATTCAACATAACACTGGAAGTCCTAGCTAGAGCTATCAGACAAGAGAAGGCTATAAAGAACATCCACATTGCAAAGGAAGAAGTCAAATTATCCTTGTTTATAGATGATAGGATCTTATATTTGGAAAAACGTAAATTCTCCACAGGAAAACTACTGGAACTGATAAAAGGAATTTAGTAAAGTTTCAAGATACAAAATATACAAACCAAAATCTGTACTTTTTGTTTTGTTTTTGAGACAGGGTCTTACTCTGTTGCCCAGGCTGGAGTACAGTAGCCATTTTGGCTTACTGCAGCCTTGATTTCCCAGGCTAAAGTGACCCTCATACCACCTTAGCCTCCCAGGCAGCTGAGACTACAGGTGTGCACCACCATACCCAGCTTTTATATATATATATTTTTATTTTATTTTATTTTATTTTATTTTATTTTATTTTATTTATTTTTCTTTGTAGAGATGACATTCCACCATGTTGCCCAGGCTGGTCTCAAACTCCTGAGGTCAAGTGATTCACCTGCTGTGGCCTCCCAAAGTGCTAAGATTACAGGTGTGTGCCATCATGCCTGGCCAAAATCTGTACCATTTCTACATGCCAACAGTGAACATTATGAAAGAGAACTAAAGCAATGCAGTCCCATTTACAATAGACACATGTAAAGTGAAATAAATAGGAATTAACCAAAGGAATAAAACATTTCTATAATGAAAAGTATAAAATACTGATAAAATAAATGTAAGAGGACACTGAAAGGTGGAAAAGTAGTCCATGTTCATGGATTGGAAGAATCAGTATTGTTGAAATGTTCATACTACCTGAAACAATCTACAGATTTAATGCAATATCTATAAAAATATCAATGACATTCTTCACAGAAATAGAAAAAACAGTCCTAAAATTTATACGGAACAACAAATACCCAGAAAATCCAAAGCTATCCTGAGCAAAAAGAACAAAACTGGGAGAATTTTGTTACCTGACTTCAAATTATACTACAGAGCTATAGTAACCAAAACAGCAGGGTGCTGACATAAAAACAAACAGATAAGCACATAGACCAATGGAACAGAATAGAGAACCCAGAAGCAAATTTACACACCTAGAGTAAGTCACTCTTGACAAAGGTGCCAAGAACATACACTGGGGAAAAGACAGTATCTTCAATAAATTGTCCTAGGAAAACTGGATATCTGTATGCAGAAGAATAAAACTAGACCCCTATCTAACACCATTAAAAAATACAATCAAAATGGATTAAAGACTTAAACCTAAGACCTCAAACTATGAAACTACTGCAGGAAAAATTTGGAGAAAATCTCCATGACATTGGTCTGGGCAAAGATTTCTTGAGTTGTGGTTCATAAGCACAGGGAACCAAGGCAAAAATGGAGAAATAGGAAAACATTAAGTTAAAAAGCTTCTGAACAGTAAAGGATACAGTCAACAAAGTGAAGATACAACCCACAGAATGGGAGAAAATATTTGCAAATTCCCAATCTGACAAGGAATTAACAACCAGAAAATATATGAAGCACAAACAACTCTATAGGAAAAAAAAATTTAATAATGAAAATTAAGCAAAAGATTTGAATAGGCATTTCCAAAAGAAGACATACAAATGGCAAACAGGCATATGAAAAAATGCTTAAGGTTATTGATTATCACAGAAATGCAAATCAAAACTACAATGAGATATCATCTCACCCCAGTTAAAATGACTGTTATCCAAAAGACAGGCAATAACAAATGTTGACAAGGATGTGGAGTAAATGGAACCCTTGTACACTGTTGTTGGGGTTGTAAATGAGTATAATCACTATGGAGAGCAGTTTGGAGGTTTCTCAGAAAACTGAAAATTGAGTTACCACCTGATGCAGCAATCCCACTGCTGGGTATATGCCCAAAAGAAAGGAAATCAGTGTATTGAAGAGATATCTACACTCCTGTGTTTTTTGCAGTACTGTCTACAAAGGCTATGATTTGGAAGCAACCTCAGTGTCTATCAACAGATGAATGAATAAAAATAATGAAGTAATATTCAGCCATAAAAATAGAATGATATCCAGTCATTTGCAACGACTTCAATGGAACTGGAGACCATTATGTTAAGTGAAATCAGTTAGGCACAGAAAGAGAAACATTGCATGTTCTGACTTATCTGTGGTATGTAAAAATCAAAACAGTTAAACTCATGGACATAGAGAATAGTAGAAGGATGGGTTACCAGAAGCTGGGAAGGGTAGTGGGGGGTTGGAGGAGAGGTGGGGATGGTTAATGGGTACAAAAAAATAGTGAGAAAGAATGAATAAGACCTACAATTTGATAGCACAAAAGGGTGACTATAGTCAGTAAGACCTTAATTGTACATTTTAAAATAACTTAAAGAGTATATTTGGATTGTTTGTAACTCAAAAGATAAATGCTTGAGGAGATGAATGCCCCATTTGCCATGATGTGTTTATTTCACATTGCATGCCTGTATCAAAACATCTCATATAACCCATAAATATATACACCTACTGTGTACCCACAAAAATTTTTAAAAAATCACTGGTACCGGTAAATAAATCATCAAATAAAGAACACTGTAATACTGTAATGATGGAGTGTAGATCAATTTTATCTCCAATATAAGATTAAAAGATGAAACTACTAGAAATGACCATAGCTGCAATAATTTGGTAAGGGATACATAACATAAAAAATGTAAATTTTAACATAATAAATATAAAGTATGAAAGGAGATTAAAAGTATAGAGTTTATGTGATTGAACTCATTACCAGCATAAAATAGACTGTTATAACTATAAAATGTTTTATGGTTACCTCATGGTAACCACAAAAAAAAAAAAACAACTAAAGTAGATGTACAAATGATTAAGGAAAAGGATTACAAAAATACCAACACATGAAATCATCAAATCACAAAGAAATATAGCAGGAGAGGAAGAAACAAAGTATATACAAAGCAACAAGACACAATTAACAAGTGACAGCAGTAAGTTCCTACCAACTGATAATTACCTTATATGTAAATTGATTAAATTATCCAACAAAACACAGAATGACCAAATGGTTTAAATAAAAACACACCCAACTGTACGCTTCCTACAAGAGATTGACTTTAGTCTTAAAGACATACGTAGGCTCAATGTTAAGGTATGGAAAAATATATTTCATGAAAAATGATAACCAAAAGATAGCAGGGTGGCTATAATTACATTAGACAAAATAGACTTTAAGTTAAAAACTGTCACAAGAGACAAAGTAGAACATTATATGATAATAAAGGTGTCAATTCATCAAGAGGATATAACAATTGTGAATAAATATGCCCCCATAAGTGGAGCACCTGAATATATAAAGCAAATCTTAACAGATCTGAAGGAAGAAATAGACAGCAATGCAATGACAGTAGGGGACTTCAATATCTTACTATCAACAATGGATAGATCACCCAGACAGAAAATCAATAAGGGAATATTGGACTTGACATACAGTTTAGAAAAATTGGACATAATAGAGGTATACCACACCTTCCACCCGATATTAGCAGAATGCACATTCTTCTCAAGCACACATGAAACATTCTCCAGGATAGACATGTTAGCCACAAAACAAATGTTAGCAAATTTGTTTTTTTAAGATTTGTTTTTTAAAGAAGAAATTTAAGAAGATTGAAGTCATGTCAAGTGTCTTTTCTGACCATAATGGTATGTAACTGAAATCAGTAACAAGAGGAAAACTAGAAAATTCACTGTATCAGTCCCTTTTCACACTGCTATAAAGATACTACCTGAGACTGTGTAATTTATAAATAAAGGGGGTTTAACTGACTTACAGTTCCACATGGCTGGGGAGGCCTCAGGAAACTTACAACAATAGCAGAAGGGAAAGCAGGCATGTCTTACATGGTGGCAGGCAAAAGCAAAAGAGCACAGAGAAAACTGCCACTTATAAAACCATCAGATCTAGTGAGAACTTACTGTCATGAGAACAACCTGGAGGAAACCACCCCCATGATCAATCTCCCATCACTTCCCTCCCCTGATATGTGGGAATTATAATTCAGATTATAATTCCAGATAAGATTTGGGTGGGGACACAGCCAGACCATATCATTCACAAATATGTGGGGATTAAACAGCATGCTTCTGAACAACCAATGGTTCAAAGATGAAATAGAAAGGAAAATTTGTAAAACTTATGAGACAAAAAAAGATGAAAACACAACATACCAAAAACCTAGGAGATGCAGCAAAAGCAGTTCTGAGAGGGAAGTTTATGACAGTAATTGTCTACATTAAGAAGTAGGAAGATCTAGGCCAGGCATGGTGGCTCACGCCTATAATCCTAACACTTTGGGAGGCCGAGGTGGGCGGATCACGAGGTGAGATCAAGACCATCCTGACCAACATGGTGAAACCCTTTCTCTACCAAAAATACAAAACAAAAACTTATCCAGGCGTGGTGGCACGCGTCTGTAGTCCCAGCTACTCAGGAGGCTGAGGCAGGAGAATCGCTTGAACCCGGGAGGCGGAGGTTGCAGTGAGCGAACATAGCGCCACTGCACTGCAGCCTGGGCGACAGAGCAAGAATCCATCTCAAAAGAAAAAAGGAAAGAAAAGTAAGATTTGGAACAACCTAATGTTATACCTCAAGGAACTAGAAGAAGAAGAACAAACTAAACTTAAAGTAAGCATGAAAAAGAAAATAATAGCTATCAGAGCAAAAGTAAACCAAAAGAATATAGAAATAGAAAAATCAATAAAACTAAGAGTTGATTTATTGAACAAATAAAATATATACATACCGTTCTGGACTAAGCCAAAAAAAAAAAAAAAAAGGGAGAAGACTAAATAAATAGAATCAGAAATGAATGTGAAGACATTATAATAGATGCCTTAGAAATAAGGATAATTAGAGACAAATACGAGCAATTAATTATATGCCATTAAATTGGATAATCTACAGAAAAAAATAAATTTGTATAAACATACAACCCACCAAAACTGAATCAGGAAAATAATGAGAGCCGAAACAGAGTAATAGCACATAAAGAGATTGATGTGGTAATTAAAAACCTTCCAACAAAGAAAATTCCTGAATCAGATGGCGTAATGACTGAATTCTAGCAAACATTGAAAAAATTAATATCAGTTCTTCTCAAACTCTTTCAAAAAATATATAACTTGAGGGAATACTTTCAAACTCATTTTATGAGGCCAGCATTACCCTTATATTAAAGTCAAACAAAAGCGCTACAAGAAAAAAAAAAAAGCTTACAAGTCAATATCTCTGATGACCACAGTTGCAAAAATCCTCAGTAAAATCGTAGCAAACCAAATTCAACAACATATTGAAAAGATTATACATTATGACCAAGTGGGATTTATCCCTGGTATCTAAGATTGGTTTAACATATCCAAATCAATCAATGCGATATCTCACATTAACAGAATGGAAGACAAAACTCATAAGATTATTTTAGTAGATGCAGAAAAAGCATTCGACAAAGTTCGACATCCTTTCTTGATAAAAACTCTCAACAAATACTACCAAGAGCAATCGGACAAGAAAAAGAAATGGAAGATATCCAGATTGGAAAAGAAGTAAAATTATTCTATCTGCAGATGACATGATCCTATATGTTGAAAAACCTAAAGGACACACACACACACACACACAGACACTTAAAACAGATGAATTCAGTAAATTTACAGGATACAAAATTGACATTCAAAAATGAGTTACATTTCTTTATACCAGTAATGATCTATCAGAAAAACAAATAAAAAAGATAAAGATAATCCCTTTTACTATAGAATCAAAAAGAATAAAATACTTAGAAATAAGTTTAATCAAAAAGATGGAAAATCTGTACACTGAAAGCTATTAAACACTAATGAAAGAAATTCAAGACACAAATACATGGAAAGCTATCTCATGTTCATGGGCTGAAAGAATTAATTCTGTTAAAAGGTCCACATTACCCAAAGAACTATAGTTATCCTCAATATCCATGGGGGATTGGTTCCAGGACACCCCATGTGGATAACAAAATCTCTGGATTCTCAAGTCCCTTTTATAAAATGTAGTAGTATTTCACATAACCTACACACCTTTTTTAATATTTTAACTCATTTCTAGATTCCTTATAATATCTAATACAATGTAAATGACATGAAAATAGTATAGTTGTTATACTGTATTTTTAAAATGTCTTATTTTTTAATGTATTTTCTTCTGAATATTTTTTGATTTGTGGTTGGTTGAATCTTCAAGTATAGAACCCATAGATACAGTGGGCTGACTATATACAGATTCAATGCAATGCGTATCAAAATTCCAATGGCATTCTTCACCTAAATAGAAAAATTTGTATGGAACCACCAAAGACCCCAAATAGCCAAAGCAATGTTGAGAAAGAAAAACAAAGTTGGAAGCACTAGATTTTCTGACCTGAAATTCTATTAATAAGCTATAATAAAAAGAGTATGCTACTTGTATAAAAGCCCATACACAGGCCAATGGAGTAGAATAGAGAACCCAGAAATAAACCCAAGCATATATGGTCAACAAATTTTTAACAAGGGCACCAAGAAGACACAATGAGGAAAGAACAATATTTTCCACAAATGGTGCTGGGACAACTGGATATTCACGTGTAAAAGACTGAAATTGGACACTTATTTTAAACCATACAAAAAAAAAACACACTCAAAATGGATTAAAGACTTAAACATAAGACTGTAAACTGCAAAACTCCAAGAAAAACACATAAGGAAAAAGCTTCTTGACATCTGTCTTGTCAATAAGTTTTTAGATATCACAGCAAAAGCTCAGGCAACAAAAACAAAAATAAACCAGTGGGATTAAGCAAAAACAGACAAATGGGACTACATCAAACTAAAAATATTCTGCACAGCAAAGGAAATAATCAACAAAATGAAAAAGTCTATAGATTGGGGAAAATATTTGCAAACTGTATATCTGATGAAGGGTTAATGTGCAAAATCTGTAAGGAGTTCACACAACTCAATAGCAAAAAACAAGTAATCTAATTAAAATTTGGTAAAGTACCCCAATAGGCATTTCTCCAAAGAAGATGTAAAAATGTCCACCAGGCATATGAAAAGGTGCTCAACATCACTAATCATCGGGGAAATGTAAATCAAAATCACAATGAGATACTGTGTCACACCTGTTACAATGGTTATATCAAGAAGACAAGAGAAGTGTTGACAAGGGTGTGGAGGAAAAGGGAGCTTTTTTATACTGTTGGTGGGAAGGCAAATTGGAACAGCCATTATAGAAGACAGAGTGGAGTTTCCTCAAAAAATTAGAAGTAGAACTACCCTATGACCCAGCAATTCCTCTTTTGGGTATACATCTGAAAAAATTAAAACAATATGTTGAAGGGATACCTGTATCTCCATGTTTGTTGCAGCTTTATTCACAATAGATAAAATATAGAAACAATCCAACTGTCTGTCCATAGATGAATAGATAAAGAAAATATATAGGCATATATGTATGTGTGTGTATTTCATACATATATAAAATACACATATATATGAATATTATTCAATCTTAAAGAAGGAGATTCAGCCAATTGTAACAGCATGGATGAAGTTGGAGAATATTATGCTAAGTGAAACAAGCCAGACATAGAAAGAAAAATAGTACATGGTTTCACTTACATCTAGAATTTAAAAAGAGTTGAATACATAGAAACAGAATTGAATAGTGGTTATCAGAGGCTGAAGGATGGGGGAAAAATGAGATGTCGGTCAAAGGGTTTCAGTGTTGCAGTATCTCAGAATGTAACTGTATTTGGCTACAGGCCTTTGAATAGATGATTAAGTTAAATAAGGCTGTTAGGGTGGTCCCTAATTCAATCTGACCAGTGCCCTTGTAATAAGAAGGAATTTGGACACATAAAGAGACACCAGGAATGCACAAGCACAGAGTAAAGTCCATGTAATGGCACAGTGAAAAGGTGACCATCTCAAGCCAAGGAGAGAGGACTCTTTTGGCCTCAGAAGAAACCAAACTTGCTAATCTCAATCTTGGACTTCTAGTCTTTAGGATGATGAGAAACTATATCTCTGTTGTTTAATCCACCAGTCTGTGGTATTTTGTTATGGCAGCCATAGCAAACTATTAGTTAGACAAGAACACTGCTAATGTCTTTTCTAGACCTAAAATTCTACTGTTGTTTTTAAAAGATTGCTGCTGTTTTCTTGAGAGTCAAAAGTAAATGCAGATAATTCCCATTATCCTGGTGTGGTCTTAAGGAAATTTTTAGTGTTCTCATTATCTTTCTTCCTTTATTTCTAGATACTTACTATAAGTTTTCTAGTAGCAAGATTGGAATCCCATCAGTTGACAGTGTATGAGCCTATTATACATTGTAAATCATTCTCACTAGCATTTTGTGTATACTTATTAATATATTTGTTATTTCAACTCAGAATCATTGCTTAAGTTCTTTCTGATCTTTATAGTTTCTCTGATTATCCTCTGATTGATAAAGTCTTTATGATTAAACTCTTCAGACATTACCATTTTGTTTCTACAATGTCGATATCTTCATGTTTCCAGTATCTTCACTATCAGATCCTTGCCATATCATCCTTTTCACATAATTATGATAAATTATAAAAATCTCACTGTATTTGGTATTATTGTAAGTTAAATGATATGTTCAGGATTTGCAAAGGTATATTGCACATTTTCATGATGTCACAAAAAACTAATGATAACCAGGACTCCTTAGATAAATGATTAATTCTAAAACTGAGGCAGAAAATGTACAAGCTGAGCCCGGACCATTTTTTAGTGCAGAAAGCAAATAAATGCTTACAAACAAACAAACAAAACCCATATTGATGTAGGTGTGTCGAAGGGACACAGGAGTCAACTGAAAGCACTCCCAATGGCCAAAGGTGGAATAAGTTGAGCAAGAAAATAAAGTAGTACAGGATAAAATTTCAAAGTATAACATCCATATCTATGAGTCCATATTGATATAATAATATCAATATCATAAATGATTGAATAAATAAGTAATTAGGAGAGAGTGGACACATCTCCCATATAGAAGAATTCCAAATAATTTATGTAAACACTCCACTCTCATGGAGGGGGTAGACATAATGACTTCCCTCCAACAGTGCAGTATGGAAAGTGATGGAGGGAATGAGTAACTTTACGGTGAAGAAGCCTGATGAAGCTAACTGAGCGTGATTATCAATGTCAACATTAATAGTCATAACTCATGTTGATAGTATGTACCCTTGACACGCTGTCACAAAAATAGCACTTTATTTCTGTAATATTCCTTTCCCCCAACCCCAATAACCTCAGTATAATCATGAGAAGAACATCAAACAAATTCCAGTGGAGGGACATCCTACAAAATACTTTACTCCTCAAAAGTGTTCAGATCATCAAGTAAAAACAAAATCTAGGAAACCGTCACAGGCATCAGGAGCCTAAGGAGACAGACATAATAGCTGAATGCAGTGTGGCATCCTGAATGGGTTCCTGGAATAGGAAAAGGATATTAGGTAAAAACCAAGGAAATCTGAACAAATTATGGACTTCGATAAATGAATAACAATGCATCTGTATTGGTTCATTAATCATAACAAATGTACCATATTACAAACAGGAAAAACTGAGCCTGGAGTACATGGAAACTCTGTGTACTATTTTGCAAAATTTTCTGTAAATCTAAACCTGTTTTAGAAAATAAAGTTTATTTTTTAAAAAAATGAAATCAGACTTCAAAACTTCTCGGCTATTTTGAGCTTAGTGCTGGTAACATAAAAAAAAGGTTTAAACTATCTTTAAAACTTCGTGAGGGATGATATGAACATATAACTAGGCATTTCTACTAGCTTTTCAAATAAAATTAACTTAGTTTTGGCTTACAAAAAGATTATGATGAAGCCTACTCTAATTTCCCATACATCACAAAGCTTTTTCCTTAAATATTAAGTTTTGAGGAAATGTAATTTAGTAGGACTTTTTTTGTAACTTTTTTTTTTTTTTGGTATTTTTAGTACACGTGGGGTTTCACCGTGTTAGCCAGGATGGTCTCAATCTCCTGACCTTGTGATCCACCCACCTTGGCCTCCCAAAGTGCTGGGATTACAGGCATAAGCCACTGCGCCTGGCCATACAACCTTTTAAGTTTGAAAATTGCCTTTACAAATGTGTCATAGTTACCATTAATTCTCACTTCGTAGATAGGGTAGCTAGTACACAGATGTGCTTAGTGTCCAAAGCTAATAAGACAGAATCAAGACCTGATCCCAATCATCAGACTCCTAGTTGAAGTTTCTTTTCACCACACCAGTGGTCTCCAAACATTTTTATTGCACAAACTTATCAGTAAAATATTGTGAGAAGCAACCACAGTATATGAATATGTGTTTATAAATTATATGCATTTATATCTAAATTATTTTGGGTAAACTATAAAGCATACCTCAAAGTAAGTATTAAGATGATTCAATTACAAATTTATACAAACTGAATTTTTATTTTTTTCATGCACCAGATGTTTATTTGTGCAGCCCTCTTTGTAAACTACTGCTCCAATTATTTATTGATGTGTAACAAACCATCTCAAAACACATTATTTTGTGGCAAAAAAGCCCACTTATTATTATCTCTCATGGGCCTGGGGTTGACTGGGCTCAGCAGGGTGGTTGTTACTTAGGGCCTCTCATATGGTTGCTGTCAGATGGTGACTGGGGCCTGAATCATTTGGCTTGCTTACTCACCTATTACACCTGGGCTGGGGAGACCCACATAACAAAAGAACTGAGGGTCCTCGTGTGTTTGTGTGTGTGTGTGTGTGTGTGTGTGTAAGTGCATGAATGTATGTATGTGTAAGAGTGTGTGTGTGTGTATATTCTGTTTCCCTCCAGCATGATGGCTTTAGGGTCACTGGACTCAGAGCTCCACGGCATATGTTCTGGAAGAGGCAGAACCAGAACATTTATTTTTCTCTTTTTCTGACCTAGACTATAAATTTATGCAGCCTCACTATTGATTATTTAAAAGAGTCACTAAGATCTGTACATACCCAAGGCAGGGGTGGACTTAGACTCTACTTCTTGATGAAAGCAATGTCAAAGAACTTGCTGACATGTTTTTAAATCACCCAAAGCAGAAAGTCTGAACTCTGGTAATTTTATTTTATGAGATAAATTCTTAATAATCCATTGGTGCAGAGAAAGAAATAAAGTAGCACCCCGTGCTTCTCACAGCTGCCTTTTTGTGGCTATTCTTATAAATAATTCTACTGATACTCTCCTTTTCTGTAATTGATTAAAGAGATGCTCGTTCCCAGATAAATTAAAACTCTTTCCTTCTCATCAAAGCCTAGAGCAGCTTTGCTGGGACTTTGCTCCTTCAGCCTAAAGCTGTGTCCACCCTGACAGGAGATCAGTATTTTTGCAAGAAAGGCTGCTAATATAGTAGGGTTTTTGTTTGTTTGTTTGCTTGTTTTTTTTTTTTGTTTTTTTGTATTCTGCTCTTTCATTGTGCTTTAATGTAAATTACTGGTATTTCACTAGTTGTACTGAGCACTTTTTTGCCTCCTTGGTATCAAACCCAATATATTAGTCTTTGGATTACATTTGCCCTCTGCAAAACCAGTGACTAAGAGCTAAAGAGCAGACATAGGCCAAGAATGGTGGCTCACACCTGTAATCCTAGCCCTTTGGGAGGCTGAGATGGGGGGATCACTTGAAGTCAGGAGTTCAAGACCAGGCTGACCAACATGGTGAAACCCTGTCTCTACTAAAAATACAAAAATTAGCTGGAAATCACATGAACCCAGGTGGCAGAGGTTACCAGTATTGCACCACTGCACTCCAACCTGGCTGACTGAGCAAGACTCCATCTAAAAAAAAAAAAAAAAAAAAAAAACGGAGAACGATCAGTGCCATTGCCATCTGACTTATAAGCATAATTCCATCTCAAACAGTGCTCCTCCTCAATGAAAACAAACTAAATGCACCTTGTGCCAAAGTGTAGTGATGTGCCCCTCTTGTTAGTGTACATGCTGAAGACAGTATCTGTTTTTCCCACTGTTGCTCTATTTTTTACCCTACCTTGGAATTATGCTATTAACTTTTCTATTCTCTTTGATTATAATAGGATTCTGATAACTTTAAAACTCAAAATAGTCTCACTTTAGTAATAGATTCAATCTAGTGTATTCACATGAACTCTTATTTTATATAGAGCAAAATAACTTGTTCAGCTCTGGATTGCTACAGCCTGGAAGTCACATTATGAATGGGATGAAAGATTTGTCTTTGTATTTTTATCTCTTTCTCTGTTTTGAGCTTTGCTACCTCCTGCCCGAGGTTATCTCTGGATCTTCGAGGGTTGGAGATAGTGGGAAAGAAAGCAAGGATAAATGTTTATATATATTACACTTTTCAGATTTGAGGACACAAGTGTTGTTACCTTTCTCCTCCTACTCACTTTACAGTTCTCATTCTCAAATCTTTCTGACCATTTTCAAACTCAGAAATTCCAGTATGGGGAATTTGTACATTGAAGGGTTTAAGGAAGCAGAACTTCTAGGCCATGTGGATGTGGTGCACTCTAAGTACCTGCGGGTTTAGATAAACCTAAGAAGGAAAGAAAGCACAGGGTACATGAGTTTTGATCTCTGATACATTAGAGTCTTGAGAACAAGAATGATGAAGGATCAAGAGAACCAATGGGTAAGACTGGAGGAAAGGAAGCAGTGGGCAGGAAGAGTGGAGCTTGAGCAGGTGGGCCCCGGGTGCTGAAGCCTGGAAGGATGGGTGCTGCCTGGACCCACAATGTTCTGTCAATCAGCTTCAGACTCCCTCAGTCACTGCCATAGTCCAGTCAGACTCCTATTTGTTCTCTCTTTCATTCAAGAGAAAAGGTCATGGAATGCAATGAGAATTCATAATTGTATTTAAGTTTCATATGATGCCTAAAATTAATTTTATGAGAGACAAAAATATTTTAAACAATTAGAAACAAGGCTTAAATGAAAATTCCTCAAACTCTTAAAATGATTGAATGTATTCACACTAAAGAGTGAATGATCAATGTAAAAATCCATCTTTGAAATGATGGCAGAAAGAGAGAAAGACCACTGGACTCCTGATGGGTAGTAGGGTGACAATACCTAATATTCAGATTTGAGATGGCACAAAGATGTTTAAGGAAACCAAGACTTTCTCTCTCTCTTTCTCTTCTTTTTTAAACCACAAACACCTTTGGATAAGTAAAAGCTTTTTCGCAGATATATGACATTTTACATGGGCCATGTCCCAAATGTTCTGTCTCAAAGTACACAGAAAATGACTTAAAAGGGGCATGGGAGCCAGATTCCCTGTAGACAGTAATTCTAATTCTGAAGAACACATGCAGTAGCTCAACAACGCTGCTGGATTGAGAAATGAGGTCTTGAGAATTACCAAAGAAGTGCTTTCAAGATAATAAAGCTTTGCAGTGTTCCATCGCCTGCAGAGGAACAGCAGGACAGACGGTTTTTCCCTCTAAAAGGGCTAAACTTCTGAAACCTAACAATGATGGAACTGAAGCTTTGGAGTTGTTTTAAGTAAATACAGAAAAAAAAACAAAAACAAAATTCTGTCACAGTTCACATCACTTCAGGATTGACATTACCTGCTTTTATTTATTTTTTACTTCGTTTTGGTGATGCTGGTAGAATAGATGTCACTTGAGAGGTCAAGTCTTCAAAACAGGAGGAAAGCAGAGAGGTGAAGCAACTATGTGGAAAATTCAGGGAGATTTGCTGGACATGCCTACATTAGCCTAGACATTTCTTTGAAGAAGCTGCTAGGTTAAGGAAATGCCAGTGTTAAGAAACTGCTTTTGAAATAACTTTTTGAAATAATGCATTGCTTACGTGGGATTCTTTCACCTCCAGAGTTTTTATGACTAGTGGATCCCTTATTATTTGTCATTTTATGAAAGAATTTCAATAACTGCACATTAGCTGTTTATCTAAACTTCCAACCTTTTCTTTTTAGCTTTTGGCCAGGCCTTTTCCAGTATTTACTTATTTTATGGAAAAAGCAAACTTTATCACTAGACACAAAATTTAAGTGAGCATTGTCTGTCCCTTGAGCTCACCCACCTTTCTCATCAGCCCTGCTCTTGGTGATCCTCTTGCCTCAGTCCGCTTTGGCCCCTACATCCTGGCACCAATGCCATCATGGGTGCTCTTCTCAAATAGCTTTATTGTATTCTCTCTCTCAGTAAAGACACAGGAAATGGTGGCATTTTTTTTTTTTTTTTTTTTTTTTTGAGACGGAGTCTGGCTCTGTCGCCCAGGCTGGAGTGCAGTGGCGCGATCTCGCTCACTGCAAGCTCCACCTCCCGGGTTCACGGCATTCTCCTGCCTCAGCCTCCCGAGTAGCTGGGACTACAGGTGCCCGCCACCAAGCCTGGCTAATTTTTTATATTTTTATTAGAGAGGGGGTTTCACCGTGTTAGCCAGGATGGTCTCGATCTCCTGACCTCGTGATTCGCCCGCCTCGGCCTCCCAAAGTGCTGGGATAACAGGCGTGAGCCACCGCGCCCGGTCGAAATCGTGGCATTCTTTTACTTTGGCATGAGATAGGAATGTTTTTATTTAATTTGTGAACCCCAAAATGTGATCTTGAAGCAAAGATTGATAGCAATGGAAGTAGCAGGTGAAATCACCTGGAGCTCTACCTGATGCCCCTTCAACTAATGCACCATAAAAATTCTCATCCTCTTCTTAGTCAGATCTAGAGGGAAAACCACTTCACTACGTTGTCTGAATGTGACTTGCAGTGAACTAAAAAAAATATGAAATTCTCATCCTTCGTTTAAGATAAGTTCCTCATTGAAAAGAACTAGGAAATAGTATATCAATCTTCAATCATTTGAACAAAATATTCATGATGGTAAATAGGAGGTCTTCTTGAATCATCCCGATAACTTCTTCAGGATTCCACTTCTTGTTATGATGACTGGGCATCTCACATTGCATCTGTTTTGAGATTGTCACCAAACTAAATAGGCATGAGAACGACTATAGTACAGGCAAGCAAATTCTTTGTGTTAACAATTGTTACCTGTTATGCTAAAATCAGTAGCAGAAGGATTGTGATGAGGTTATTTAACTGGATAGTGAATAGGTCTCATTAGGCTAGAATTTTGTAAGGGGTTCTGCTTACTTGGTTTTACTTCCTTTGGCCAATAGATTAGTGATTCTAATAGCCAGCAATGGTCTACCTGATCTGGGTAGCTACCTAGAAATATGATTGCAGAGATTCTTTAACTTAAGATTTTACAATATTATACAAATATATTTCTGTGAATAACTGAGCCCACATTTTCTATATACAGTTTTTTATTACATGCAACAATTTTAAATCACTCATAGTCTCAGCATTTTTAACCACTAAAAAATTAGTTTACCTACTTTCATTCTCCTTCAACTCCACATCACTGTAATCACTGTAAATTATTTTATGAGTATATATTTCCTGGGTTTTAATTTTATTTTGTTTTAAATTGACAGGTAATAATTGTACATATTAATGGGGTACAGAGTGATGTTTTGATACATGTATGCATTATGTAATGAGCAAACCAGGATAATTAGCATATCCATCACCTTGAACACTTGTCATTTCTTTGTGGTAAGAATATTCAAAATTCCCTCTTCTAACTATTTTGAAATATACGGTACATTATTTTTTAACTATAGTCATCCTACTGTGCAATAGAACACCAGAACTTATTCCTTCTATCTAACTGTAACTTTGTGCGTGTTGACCAACCTCTCCCCATTCTTCCCTCTCCCCTGTTCTCCCCAGCCTCTGGTAACCACCATTCTACACTTTACTTCTATAAGATCAGCTTTTTAAAATTCCACATATGAGTTAGATCATGTGGTATTTGTCCCTCTGTGCTTGGAAACTTTTATTTAACATAACTTTCTCTAGGTTAACCATGTTGTTGCAAATGACAGGATTTCATTATTTTTTATGGCTGGATAGTATTCCATTGTGTACATACACCCATTTTTTAATCCATTCATCCATTGATGAACACTTAGGTTGTTCCTATATTTTGCCTATTGTGAATAATGCTGCAATAAACATGGGAGTGCAGATATCTCTTCAATATATTGATTTCATTTCCTTTGGTTATATACCCAAAATAGGGGTTGCTGGGTCTTAGTGTAGTTCTGTTGTTAATTTTTTAAGAAAACTCCATGTTGTTTTCCATAATGCCTGCTCCAATTTACCTTCCCACCAACAGTGGCTAAGTGCTCTCCTTTTTCTATGTCCTCACCAACATTTGTTTTTTTTTATCTTTTTGATAGTCACTATTCTAACTGGGGTATGGTGACATCTCATTGAGGTTCTGATTTGCATTTTCCTGATGATTAGTGATATGGAGCATATTTTCATATACCTGTTGTCATTTGTATGTCTTCTTTTGAGAAATGTCTCTTCAGATCTTTTGCCCATTTTCAAAGTGAATTTATTTATTTCTTTTTCTGTTGGTTGTTTGAGTTTCATATATATTCTGGATCTTAACTGCTTGTCAAATGCATAGTTTGTGACTATTTTCTTTCATTCTGTAGGCTATCTCATCAACTCTGTTTATTGAGGTTTTGCTGTGTAGAAGCCTTTCAGTTTGATGTAATCCCATGTGTGCCTATTTTTACTTTGTTTTCTGTGCTTTTGAGGTCTTACTCCAAAAATTCCTTGCCCAAGCCAATGTCATAAGCATTTATCCAATTTTTTCCTCTAGTAGTTTTATAGTTTTGGATCTTACATTTAAGTCTTTAGTCCACTCTGAATTGACTTTTGTAAGTGGTGAGAGGTAGGAGTCTAGTTTCATTCTTCGGCATGTTTAGATTCAGTTTCCCAGCACCATTTATTGAAGAAACTGTTTTTTCCCCAGTGTGTGTTCTTGGCACCTTTATTGAAATTCAGTTGACTTAAATGTGTGAATTTTTTTCTGGATACTCTATTAATTTTTGTATTCATTTTAGAGACGGGGTTTTGCTATGTTGCTCAGGAGGGTCTTGAACTCCTGGACTCAAGCAATTTGCCTGCCTCAGCCTCCCAAAGTGCTGGGACTACAGGTGTGATCCACTGTGCCTGGCCTATAGTTTTTATTGTAGAGACCTTTCACCTCCTTGGTCAAATTCATTGATCGGTATTTTCTTGGTTTTATAGCTATTGTAAATGGGATTATGTTCTTGATTTCTTTAGAAAGTTCGCTGTTGGCATATAGAAACATTACTGATTTTTGTGTTTATTATGTATACAGCAACTTTGCTGAATTTGTTTATTAGTTCCAGTAGTTTTTTGGTTGATTCTATAGGTTTTTTTTTATAATTAAGATCATGTCTTCTGCAAACGGAGACAATTTGACTCTCAATTTGACAATTGAGGAACATGTCATTTAATTTCCATGTAGTTGTACAGTTTCCAAAGTTCCTAATGTTATTGATATCTAGATTTTTTTCCCTTGTGGTCAGAAAAGATACTTGATATGATTTTGATTTTTAAAAATTTGTGAAAACTTGTTTTGTGGTCTAACATATGATCTGTCCTCGAGAATGAGAGTATTCCATTTGCTGTTGATTCTTCTCTTGTTTTTCTCTTCTTTCGTTCATTCTTTTCACCTTTCCAATTTGAATGCCTTTTTAGTTTTCTTGCCTAATTGCTCTGGCTAAGACTACTAGTACTACATTGAATAGAAGTGGTGAAAACGAACATCCTTGTCTTGTTCCAGAATTTAGAGGTAAAGCTTTTAACATGTTTCCAGTCAGTAAGATGTTAGCTCTGGGTCTTTCCATATATGGCCTTCTAGTGTTGAGGTACATTCCTTCTGTAACTAATTTGTTTAGGGTTTTTCTCATAAAGGAATGCTAAATTTTATTGAATGCTTTTTCTTTGTCTATTGGGATGATCATTTGGTTTACTTCCTTCATTCTGTTGATGTGATATATCATATTTATTTGATTTTCATATGTTAGAACATTCTTGCATCCCTGAGTTGAATCCTATTTGATTATGGTGAATGATCTTTTCAATGTGCTGTTGGATTCAGTTTGATAATATTTTGTTGAGGATTTTTAAATTCATTTTCAACAGGAATATTGACCTGTAGTTTTCTTTTTTTTTTTCTTGTGTCCTTGTCAGATTTTGGTATCAGAGTAATAATGGCCTTGGAGGATGAATTTGGAAGAATTCTCTCCAATTTTTCATCATAGTTTGAGAAGAATTGGCATTTGTTCTTTAAATATTGGTAGAATTTGGCAATGAAATCATTCAAACCTGGGCTTTTATTTGATGGGAGGCATTTTATTACTAATTCAATTTAGTTACTTGTTGTTGGTCTGTTCAGGCTTTCTATTTCTTTGTGATTCAATCTCAGTAGTTTGTATGTGTCCAGGAAATTGTCCATTTATGTCAGATTCTCCAATTTGTTGATGTTTAGTTGTACATAATTGTCTCTAATGATCTTCCGAATTTCTGTAGTATTGGTTGTGATGCCTCCTGTTTCATCTCTTATTTTATTTATTCAAGTAGCCTTTTTTCCTTAATTGGCATAGCTAAGCATTTGTCAATTTTGTTAAAAAAGCAACTACTCATTTTATTGATCTTTTGTATTTTTTTAGTCTCTATTTTGTTTATTTCTGGTCTAATCTTTATTATTTCTTTCCTTCTATTTTTGAAGTTAGTTTGTTCTTGTTTTTCTAGTATTTTGAGATGAAACATTATGTTGTTTATTTGAAATATTTCTACGTTTTGATGTAGGCATTCATTGCTATAAACTTTCTTCTTAGAACTGTTTTTGCTGTATCTGATACATTTGTGATATATTGTGTTTCCATTTTCATTTGACTCAAGAATTTTTTTAATTAAAAATAAAATAAAATGTCTTAATTAAAATATTTTAAATTAACACACTAGTTATTGAGGAGCTTGTCATTTAATTTCCATGTAGTTGTACAGTTTCCAAAGTCCCTAATGTTATTGATATCTAGATTTTTTTCCCTTGTGGTCAGAAAAGATACTTGATATGATTTTGATTTTTAAAAATTTGTGAAGACTTGTTTTGTGGTCTAACATATGATCTGTCCTCGAAAATGAGAGTATTCCATTTGCTGTTGAGAAGAAGGTGTATTCTGTGGCTGTTGGATGGAACACTCTATAAATGTCTGTTAGGTCCATTTGGACTAGAGTGTGGTTTAACTGTACTGTTTTCTTGTTCACTTTTTGTCTAGATCACCTGTCCGTTGCTGGATTTAGGTTGTTGAAGTTCACTACAATTATAGTATTACAGTCCTTATCTCCTTTTGGTCTATTAACATTTCCTTTATATATTTATTCTTCAACATAAGAAAACATTTTATATTGGGTGAATATAAAATTGTTATATCCTCTTGCTGTATTTACCCCTTTATAATTATATTATGGCCTTCATTGTTTCTTTTCACAGTTTTTGTTTAAGGTCTCTTTTTTTCTGATGTAAGTATAGCTGCTCCCACTTTCTTATGGTTTTCATTTGCATAGAATACTTTTTTTTCTATTCCTTCACTTTCAATCTATGTATCCTTACAGGTGAAGTGAGTCTCTTAGGGACAGCATATAATTGGGTATTGTTTTCTTCTCCATTCAGCCCCTCTGCTATAGTCTGGGTACTTGACCCTCCAAAAATCATGTTGAAATTTGCTCCCTAATGTTGGAGTGGAGCCTACTGGGAGGTGTTTGGGTCATGGAGGTGAAATGCCTTCCCTGGCATTGGGGTGTGTATGAGTTCTCATTCTGTGAATTCCCATAAGGGGTGGTTGTTAAAAAGAGCCTGGTACCTCCCCTTTCCCTCACTTTGCTCTTGCTGTGTGATGTCTGCACATGCTAGCCCCCATTTGCCTTCTGCCATGAGTGGAAGCAGTTTGAGGCCCTCATCAGAAGCAGATATTGACACCGTGATTCTTGTACAGGCTGCAGAACAGTGAGCCAAATAATCCTCTTTTAAAATTACCTACCCTAAAGTATTGCTTTATAGCAACACAAACAAGCTAAGACATCTTCTATCTCTGTTAATTGGAGATTTACTTTGAATGCAAAGCCAATTTACATTCAAGGGAATTATTGATAGGCAAAGTCTAACTACTGCCACTTTGTTACTTATTTTCTAATTGTTTTGTAGGTTCCTTTTTTCTTTCTTCCTCTCTTACAGTCTTCTTTTGAGGTTAAGTGATTTTCACTAGTTGTATGTTTTGATTCCTTGCTTTTTTATTTTTAGTGTATCTTTTATAGGTTTTTGCTTTGTGGTTACTGTGAGGCTTTCAAATGTCAAGCTATAGTTATAGCAAGTTACTTTAAAATGATAACAACTTAACTACAATTGCAAAGAAAAAAAAGGAATAAAAAAAGCTGTACATTTTAACTACATTCTCATCCCAAATTTTGAATTTTTATTATCATAATTTCAATTTTTATATTGCCTGTTCCTTAATGAATTATTATAGTTATTAATTTTGATAATTTTGTCTTATAGTTTTATACTAAAGATATGTGTTTTCAGAATCATAAGTTATCTATTATTGCAGTATTTGAATAACAATCATGGTATCATCAATTTCCTTTGGTTTGTAGAACTCTCTGTAGCATTTTTCATAGGACAGGTCTGGTAGCAATAAATTTCCTCAGTTTTTGTTTGTCTGGGAATGTCTTTATTTCTCCTTCATTTCTGAAGCTTACTAGGTAAAATATTTTTGGTTGACAGTTAATTTTATTCAGCATTCTGAATATATTATCGTATTATCTTCTGGCCTGCAAGATTTCTGCTGAGAAGTCTTTTGCCTGGCATATTAGATCTCCATTATATGCTATTTGCTTCTTTTTTTCTCACTGCTTTCAGGAATCTTTTTTTGTTTAGACCTTTGAGAGTTTGATTATAATGTATCTTAGAGTGTTCTTATTTGGGTTGAATCTAATTAGTGACCTATGATCTTCCTAACCTGAATAATTTTATCCTTCTACAGATTTGGGAAATTTTCTGCTATTATTTCTTTGATTTATCATTCCACCCCTTTGTCTTTCTCATTTTCCTTTTTAACTTAATTAACCCAAATATTTGCTCTTTTGATGTAGTTCCATAGATCCTATATGCTTTCTATGTTCCGTTTTGTTTTTTTCTCTTTTATTCTCTATGTATTTTCAAATATGTTTTCTTTGAGCTTACTGATTCTTTCTTCTGTTTGATCAGTTCTGCTGTTCATGGTCTTTATTACATTTTTCATTTTATTCATTGTATTTTTGGCTCCAGGATTTCTGTTTGGTGTTTTTATTATTTTAATCTCTCTGTTAAGTTTATGTTAAATTTCTGATTTTTTTGTTTTACTGAATTTTGCTGAGCTTCCTTAAAACAGCTATTTTGAATTCCTTGTATAAGAGATCGCACATCTCCATCACTGTAGGGTCTGTTATTGGTGTTTTATTTTGTCATTTTGATGAGGTTACATTTTCCTAAATGGTCTTGTTGCTTATGGATGTGTGATATCTGCCCATTGAAGAACTTAGTATTTATTCCAGTCTTCACAATCTAGCTATGTTTGCAACATTCTCTCCTCAGAGATTTTAACCAGACTGATTGTGTTATATTCCCTGAGCTCGTAACCACTGCAGCTATCTCAACACTAGAGGATGCTCTAAGCCCAGATTTGCCATGAGTCGCATGAGGCTGCCAAGGATGTGGTAACTCTGGCAGGGATGAATCCGAGGAAGGTCCAAGAAAGGTACCCAGGCTGTGAGGGAAAGCTAACCAGGAGCCAGAAGACAAAGACATGCCTTCCAGCAGATCCCTACACACGCAGGATAGGTTTTTGACTGTAGCCTAAATAAGCATGGCTTCCAGCAGATCCACATGCAGGATAGGTTTTTTACTGTAGCGAGAGGAGCTGGAGCTGAGACTGGGTCCCCTTGGGATCTCCTGTGGAAGGGTGGGAGGTGAGCTCATTTTGTTATCTCAGAGAGGCATGTCTTGAATTTTTGTTAATTGGCTTCCTTTTTACTCTCTCTAGCCTTTTCTTGTGGAAATCATACTGTATGAATGTTGGGCTCTTGGGAATTTTTCTCTGTCTCTTGATGGTTTGTTTTCTGTTTTGAAACTGTATTTATTTTCTATGTGTTCTGGGAAAATTCTCCCATCTTCTCTTCCAACTCACTGATTTTCTTTTCAGCAGTGGATATTTGGACTATATATTAAGTTTTTTTTTAATTTTAGCAAATATACTTTGCTCTTTTTTCATAATCTTCTATCATACTTCCTACATAAAATATCTTCCTGCATCACTTTGAGGATAATTATCTTTTCTGGTTACTTAACTATCAATACCTTTTGTGTGTTTTTTTTTTTCTCATGGTGTTGGTTTTCATCAAAACTCATCTATGAACTGAGAATTTCTGCTGAACTGTCAGCAGCCAGCCTCAGAGGAAAGGTGGAATCACCTGCCAAGGGCTTATACTTCATATTGTTTTTAGTTAGAGTAAAGGGATGGGAGTAATGTCTCAGCAACTTGTTTTCTGACTCTAATTTCTTTTCTTTTTTTTTTTTGACATGAAAATGGGTTTATTTATTTATTTATTTATTTTTATTTTATTATTATACTTTAAGTTTTAGGGTACATGTGCACAACGTGCCGGTTTGTTACATATGTATACATGTGCCATGTTGGTGTGCTGCACCGATTAACTCGTCATTTAGCGTTAGGTATATCTCCTAATGCTATCCCTCCCCCCATCCCCCACCCCACAACAGTACCCGGTGTGTGATGTTCCCCTTCCTATATCCATGTGTTCTCATTGTTCAATTCCCACCTATGAGTGAGAACATGCAGTGTTTGGTTTTTTGTCCTTGCGATAGTTTGCTGAGAATGATGGTTTCCAGCTCCATCCATGTCCCTACAAAGGACATGAACTCATCATTTTTTATGGCTGCATAGTATTCTATGGTGTATATGTGCCACATTTTCTTAATCCAATCTATCACTGTTGGACATTTGGGTTGGTTCCAAGTCTTTGCTATTGTGAATAGTGCCACAATAAACATACGTGTGCATGTGTCTTTATAGCATCGTGATTTATAATCCTTTGGGTATATACCCAGTAATGGGATGGCTGGCTCAAATGGAATTTCTAGTTCTAGATCCTTGAGGAATCGCCACATAGTCTTCCACAATGGTTGAACTAGTTTACAGTCCCACCAACAGTGTAAATGTGTTCCTATTTCTCCACATCCTCTCCAGCACCTGTTGTTTCCTGACTTTTTAATGATCGCCATTCTAACTGGTGTGAGATGGTATCTCATTGTGGTTTTGATTTGCATTTCTCTGATGGCCAGTGATGATGAGCCTTTTTTCACGTGTCTTTTGGCTGCATAAATGTCTTCTTTTGAGAAGTGTCTGTTCATATCCTTCATCCACTTTTTGATGGAGTTGTTTGTTTTTTTTTCTTGTAAATTTGTTTGAGTTCATTGTAGGTTCTGGATATTAGCCCTTTGTCAGATGAGTAGGTTGCAAAAATTTTCTCCCATTCTGTAGGTTGCCTGTTCACTCTGACGGTTGTTTCTTTTGCTGTGCAGAAGCTCTTGAGTTTAATTAGATCCCATTTGTCAATTTTGGCTTTTGTTGCCATGCTTTTGGTGTTTTAGACATGAGGTCCTTGCCCGTGCCTATGTCCTGAATGGTAATGCCTAGGTTTTCTTCTAGGGTTTTTATGGTTTTAGGTCTAACATCTAAGTCTTTAATCCATCTTGAATTAATTTTTGTATAAGGTGTAAGGAAGGGATCCAGTTTCAGCTTTCTACATATGGCTAACCAGTTTTCCCAGCACCATTTATTAAATAGGGAATCCTTTCCCCATTGCTTGTTTTTCTCAGGTTTGTCAAAGATCAGATAGTTGTAGATATGTGGCATTATTTCTGAGGGTTCTGTTCTGTTCCACTGATCTATATCTCTGTTTTGGTACCAGTACTATGCTGTTTTGGTTACTGTAGCCTTGTAGTATAGTTTGAAGGCAGGTAGCGTGATGCCTCCAGCTTTGTTCTTTTGGCTTAGGATTGACTTGGGAATGCGGGCACTTTTTTGGTTTCATATGAACTTTAAAGTAATTTTTTCCAATTCTATGAAGAAAGTCATTGGTAGCTTGATGGGGATGGCATTGAATCTATAAATTACCTTGGGCAGTATGGCCATTTTCATGATATTGATTCTTCCTGCCCATGAGCATGGAATGTTCTTCCATTTGTTTGTATCCTGTTTTATCTCATTGAGCAGTGGTTTGTAGTTCTCCTTGAAGAGTTCCTTCACATCACTTTTAAGTTGGATTCCTAGGTATTTTATTCTTGAAGCAATTGTGAATGGGAGTTCTCTCATGATTTGGCTGTCTGTGTGTTATTTGCACATCGATTTTGTATCCTGAAACTTTTCTGAAGTTGCATATCAGCTTAAGGAGATTTAGGGCTGAGACAATGGGGTTTTCTAGATATACAATCATGTCATCTTCAAACAGGTACAATTTGACTTCCTCTTTTCCTAATTGAATACCCTTTATTTCCTTCTCCTGCCTGATTGCCCTGGCCGGAAATTCCAACACTATGTTGAATAGGAGTGGTGAGAGAGGGCATCCCTGTCTTGTGCCAGTTTTCAAAGGGAATACTTCTAGTTTTTGTCCATTCAGTATGATATTGGCTGTGGGTTTGTCATAGATAGCTCTTATTATTTTGAGATACGTCCCATCAATACCTAATTTATGGAGAGTTTTTAGCATGAAGGGTTGTTGAATTTTGTCAAAGGCCTTTTCTGCATCTATTGAGATAATCATGTGGTTTTTGTCTTTGATTCTGTTTATACGCTGGATTACGTTTATTGATTTTCATATGTTGAACCAGCCTTGCATCTCAGGGATGAAGCCCACTTGATCATGGTGGATAAGCTTTTTGATGTGTTGCTGGATTCGGTTTGCCAGTATTTTATTGAGGATTTTTGCATCAATGTTTATCAAGGATATTAGTCTAAAATTCTCTTTTTTGGATGTGTCTCTGCCAGGCTTTGGTATCAGGATGATGCTGGCCTCATAAAATGAGTTAGGGAGGATTCCCTCTTTTTCTGTTGATTAGAATGGTTTCAGAAGGAATGGTACCAGCTCCTCCTTGTACCTCTGGTAGGATTCGGCTGTGAATCCATCTGATCCTGGACTTTTTTTGGTTAGTAAGCTATTAATTATTGCCTCAATTTCATAGCCTGTTATTTGGTCTATTCAGAGATTCAACTTCTTCCTGGTTTAGTCTTGGGAGGGTGTATGTGTCGAGGAATTTATCCATTTTTTCTAGATTTTCTAGTTTATTCTCGTAGAGGTGTTTATAGTATTCTCTGATGGTAACTTGTATTTCTGTGGGATTGGTGGTGATATCCCCTTTGTCATTTTTTATTGCATCTATTTTATTCTTTTCTCTTTTCTTCTTTATTAGTCTTGTTAGTGGTCTATCAATTTTGTTGATCTTTTCAAAAAACCAGCTCCTGGATTCACTGATTTTTTGAAGGGTTTTTTGTGTCTCTATCTCCTTCAGTTCTGCTCTGATCTTAGTTATTTCTTGCCTTCTGCTAGCTTTTGAATGTGTTTGCTCTTGCTTCTCTAGTTCTTTTAGTTGTGATGTTAGGGTGTCAGTTTTAGATCTTTCCTGCTTTCTCTTGTGGGCATTTAGTGCTATAAATTTTCCTCTACACACTGCTTTCAATGTGTCCCAGAGATTCTGGTATTTTGTGTCTGACTCTAATTTCTGCCTAGTCCCCCATGGGGTCATCACTCATCTGGGTTAACACTGTGTTCCTTTGGCCCAAACACAATGTCCAATCCTGGAGACAAAGCCTACTGACATTACAAGGACATGACACACAAGGGTGTAGGGTTGCAGAGTCAACCAATGTGGATGCTCTCCTTGTAGTAACAAAGTAATCTTGTCAATTGAACCATGTTCTGCATAATAGTGAGAAGATTGCTGTTAGCATTTAACAATGTATTTAGAACATATTTCTAGGTGTTTTTTTCTGTGACTGCACAATATTCCATTCTATACCTGTATTATGATGTGTGTAATTACTCCCTGGTAGTTTTCAATTTTTTTTTTTTTTTTTGAGATGGAGTTTCACCCTTTCACCCAGGCTGGAGTGAAGTGACACAGTCTCAGCTCACTGCAGCCTCTGCCTCCTAGGTTCAAGCAATTCTCCTGCCTCTGCTTCCTGAGTAGCTGGGATTATAGGCACCCGCCACCATGTCCGGCTAATTTTTGTATTTTTTTAGTAGAGATGGGGTTTCAGCATGTTGGCAAGGCTGGTCTTGAACTCCTGACCTCAGGTGATCCATCTGCCTTGGGCTCCCAAAGTGCTAGGATTACAGGCGTGAGCCACTGCGTCAGGCCAAAATTTTTTTTTTAGTAGAGATGGGGTCTCATTATCTTGTCCAGGCTGATCTTGAAATCACCTCAAGCATGCCTTTCAGTTTGGCCTCCCAAAGTGCTGGGATTATAGTTCTGAGCCATTGCACCCAGCCCCTGGTAAATTTTTAAGTTGTTTCTAGTATTATGCTATTGTAAACAGCAATAGCATAATAGATATTTGACTAGATATTCTTGGCATCAGCTTTGTAGAATAGATTCTTAGAAGTACAATTGCTGGGTCATAAAGCCTACACATTTTTAAACAATCTGTACTCCCACCAACAATGTAGGAGTGCATGTTCTCCCACTTTCAAATCAAACCTAACCTTTTTAATTTTGCCAAGCTGATACAGGAAAAATGGTATCTGACTATTATATTGCCTTATATTGCTTCCATTATAAAAATTTTCTGTTATATTTCTTTTTAGTATGATTACAATTTTGTTGTTTTCACATTTACGTTTTTTGTTGTTGAGATGGAGTTTTGCTCTTGTTGCCCAGGCTGGAGGAGTGCAACGGCACAATCTCGTCTCACCATGACCTCTGCCTCCTGGGTTCAAGCGATTCTCTGGACTCAGCCTACTGAGTAGCTGGAATTACAGGGATTCGCCACCATGCCCAGCTAATTTTGTATGTTTAGTAGAGACAGGGTTTCTCCAAATTGGTCAGGCTGGTCTCGAACTCCCGACCTCAGGTGATCCGCCCGCCTTGGCCTCCCAAAGTGCTGGGATTACAGGCATGAGCTACCACCACGCCTGGTCTGTTTTCACATTTACATTTTAAGTGATCTGTCATTTATTACAGTACAATTGTGAAACAAGGATCCAACTATTCTTTTTCATTTGACAACTAATTGTCTCAGTACTATTTGTTGGATAAAATATTGTTTCCCCACTGAAATGAAATGCCAAATTTATCATTTGTACATTCTAATATGTACTTGCATTATTTTATGAGCTTTATTTAGGTCAAGCGATCTATTTCTCTGTTGTTATCTGTACTATACTTTATAGTTAAAACAAAGAAATACATTTAAATTCCTGGAAGGCCACAAACCTCATTATTATTTTCAAAAATTTTGTAGCTTTTGTGCTCACTGGTCAGATTTCAAAAGGAAAAAAAAAGAGTCAAGCTTCTACTTGGAATACTTTAAAATTTATCTAATAATTGGAATGTATCTTACTGGGATTGTATTTTCAATTGGGAAAAGGATATGCCTCTTCCTTTTCCTTTCTTGTTAAATTTATACCTAGATATTATCAAATTTTGTTACTAATGTGAATTAGATTTTTCTCTCTTTTTTCCCTTTTGTATGTTACTTTTACTCATAGAGAAAAACTATTGATATTTGTAAATTTTCTTATATACAGCAACTTTATAGAACTTATTAGTTCTAAAATTATTTTAGTTATTTATTTTGGATTACAAGGGCATATAATTACCTTATCTGAAAATGATAATAGCTTTATCTCTTCTTTTTCAAAATATAGTCAATTAGTGAATGCATTTCCAAAATTTGTTTCATGAGCTAAACTCTATATACTATTGGTGACAGTCGTACCTGTCTGGCTCCTGACTTTATTGGAATGCTTTTAGTATACCACCTTTTAATATTTCCAGTTTCTGATAAATATATTTTTGATGTTTCAGAAATTGTCTTTATTATTATTATTATTATTATTATTGTTATTATTTTGAGATGGAGTCTTGCTCTGTTGCCCAGGCTGGAGTGCAGTGGCACAATCTCGGCTCACTGCAACCTCTGCCTCCAGGGTTCGAGCAATTCTCCCTGCCTCAGCCTCCCGAGTAGCTGAGATTACAGACGCCTGTCACCACACCTGGCTAAATTTTTGTATATTTAGTAGAGATGAGGTTCTGCCATGTTGGCCAGACTGGTCTTGAACTCCTGACCTCAGGTGATCCACTCACCTCAGCCTCCCAAATTGCTGGGATTACAGGTGTGAGCTACCACTCTTGGGCATCTTTTTTATTATATTAGAAACATTTTTAAAAAATATTAGAAATATCTGACACATTTTATGGAGAGGGAGTAGTAGTAATCCTACATCATCTGAGAAAGTACATTTGGTCTGATCTGGATTATTTCTCTGTGTGTCTTCTATTTCTCTTGTCCCATGTGGTCATCAATGGGATGTATGCTATTTACTTTTTTATTTTTTATTTTATGTTTATGTCTTTAACCAGAGCGCATAAAGTGTGGAATCTTTCTCAACTGGTTTCCTTTGGAAGACTTGATTTTGTTCAAAATTTCACCAAATCCTGTCTGTGGACATGTAGTGCTTTCACGCCCTTTTTTCATGTACCTTTTTTCCACCCAGATTTATGTTCTCTTTGGCAACGCTGTTCTCTGTGGTGGCAGCAAACTCAGTGCAGTGAGGGAGGGGGAAATTTTATATCTTCTTTGTTAGTAATAAAGACTTTCTGCCTGTAGTCCAAAATAAGAATAAATTACCCACTGTGCAGAAACATGGAAGTCATGATATTCTCAATAAAGCACCATTAAACAGTCCCCTGGCAGTCATGGTTTGGGGCGTTACTGTTTACAATACCGTGGGGGTTACGTTTCCATTAGATTTTGAATAATTTAGCAATAAAATACAAATTGTTTATTCCATAATGTCTAACTTTATTTTGCACTGTTTACACTTTAGCATTTTACTAGTGTTGAGGGATGGCATCCAGGATATTTGCATCTTTACTTCTGACATTTATGTAAAAAAAGAAAGAATGGAGGAGACTTTGGGTTATCAAGCAAGTTGGCAATGTGGATGATTATAGTTATGGCTCTCAAGTTAATTCTTAAAAATTAGACCTTTCCACAATCAAATAAAACTGGATAATTGACATGTCTCTGAGTATTTTCCGTTCTAACAATATGTGGTACCGGTAAGAACTTTAATGCATGATATTTTATCCTTTGCTTGCTATGTAAGATGTCTCTCAATTTACTATTTACCTTCCCTTGGCCTTTTACCATGCTAGTTGTTTTATTTTTCTCATAACTAAGATTGCCTCATTCTCACAAACCTCCTTTATTTGGTAAACTTTTAAATTTGGTTGCCACTCTCTGGATTTCTTTCCATTTCTTGATGTACTTTGATGAAGAAAACTCAAAACCTGAATTCTTGTGGCTTTTAAAATGCCAAGTAGGGCAGAAAAAAATTACCTCCCTTGTTTTTACATGTGATACTGTTATTAACAACTCTTCAACTTAGTGTGTATTTTTTTGGCAAGAATACTTAGTGTTGACTAATCATTTCTATTTCCGTTTCTTTCCTTATAATCTTGAGGGCAATGCATAAAAAAAACAGAAAATAAAATTTAAAGCACACAGCAGAGATGGAGGGGATCACAGGAAGGTGGTATTTTGGCTTTTCAAAATTAGCTTACCATCTGTGATATTTGCTAGGCAAATAAAGTTTGGGTATTAAATCAACAATATATTGACAATTATATAAAATCTGAATGCCACCTTGCATCTACTATACTTTAGTAATGATGTAAATAGTATCACATTAAACATTCTTTTTGCCGATGCTATTATAATTTTACCTAGTTCCTGTAGTTCTTCAGCTTTTAGTTTTACACTTCCAACTAATCACCTCATTTTATCATTTTACTTTTATTCTAGATACAAGTCCATACTTACTGACCGTAAGTATGAATTCAAGGGTATTTCATAGCATTTTACAGATTGTAAAGAGATTTCAGGTACATAATCTCACTTGATCCTACAGCCTTATGGCGTGGCCAGAAAATAAATTCTTAGCTCCGCTTTACAGATGGAAATGGAGGCTCAGACGACTTCTCAGGCTGTCTAATGGATTAGCAAATGTGGCTAACACATGGATACCCATTAGTAGAACCTGGGCCAACAAACAGTTCTTTTGACCCCTGGTCTTTGCTTGTTCCAATACACATCTTCACAGAAAAGTTTGGTTATAATTTAGCTCTAGGTTTCATCACTGGGGTCAGACTATGCCACAGCATGTTGATGGAAGTACTTAAGAGTAGATGGAATGAAAATGGAAAACATAAGAAGGAAGGAAGAAAGAAAGTAAGTCGAGGAAGGAGATAAAGAGAGCAGAGTCTCATGCAATTGCCTGTGGGTCAGTGGTACCACTGTCATAGGTCACCAATCCAAATTTAATAATTAAATATAACTGAGCCGTTTATTATTTAATGTGTAAAAGATGCCAGTAGGAGGATATATGGGTATCTGTTACTTGTGTAACTAATATTCCCAATTTGTGTGTGTGATTTATGTTTGTTATAGTAAGAAAATTAACCAACAAAATCTTTAAGCCCTGGACCTCCGAAATCACATGTATTCCTTTCTCAGGAAGAGGCAGAAGAGCCTCACACACTCACCTCACTGCCACTGTGAGAGCTGCTTCCTGTCCTGGGACTAGCCTGGGTGTTGTTCTTCCTGAACTCAACCAATCCTCCCACCTCAGCCTCCCAAAGTGTTGGCATTACAGGCATGAGCCACTGTACCTAGCCAACACATATTTTTGAAACATGGTCTGTGACAGTCACAAAGTATGTAGAAATGAATAGGTATTTGTTAGAGGGAAGGCAGATGCTTATAATATATTTTGATAAGGGGACATTTAGTTGTATAAATAAGAAATCTTGCTTGGGAGGCCATCATCGCCCTAATAGGAGGATTACTCATTTATCCACATTTGGCCTCTCAACCCCTTTCCTATTTTAGAAGGTGGCGTGAGAGTCCATTCTTGGAGTGACAGACAGCCGATGGCATTAAAGGTATTAAATACTTTACCCTGTTATGTTGTGGACTGGCAGGGGACCACTTTACTAGTTGGTAGAAAAACCCACTAGCACAAAAACTACATTTAGTAGCAAATGTGCATTAAATGTCATGCAATTAGACATCCTTGCAGATCAGGGACACAGTTAAGTAGACAGAAAAGTTATTGGGATAATATTGTGGTATTGAACTACACCAGGGATAATAGCATTGATTCACCCCAAAAGGATATTGTAAATAATAACCAATTAATTGTTGCAGAAATTTTGAAAGTAAATCAATGAAAATCAGGGAGACAGATTGGGTGAGTCAATGATTTTGTTCAGTTTTTTCGAAAATCCTACTGAGTCCTCTGTGGTCAGGGTTAATGACATATTTGCAGTTCTGCCTATTAGATGCCTTGAGAAATTTTATCTTGTTGTTGTGACCTGAGTGCAGACTCTTCTGAAGTACCTATGCTTTCTTCTTTGCTCATTACTGAAACCTGAAAACAACAGGGCTGACAGTAGAAAAACACCTCTAGAAACCTCAGGGGAAAAATTATCCTTCAGTGTTTATTTTGCCTGAGGAAACAACCAGAAGTCTCTGATGATGAAGTGAAGATCCATCATTTTGGAAAAGTGTCCAGGAAAGATCTGTTTTTCTGTCTCCTGCATTGCAGTCTTGCCATTCGCCTTTTCCTTTTCTCAAAATGCAAATAGCATGCATTGGCTTCTCTGACCCTCCATCTTTCCTGTCATTCCTATAGTTATGTTGAGAAAATGACATCTTTACACAAGGTCCAGTATTTGCCATGTTAGAAACAATATTTTTTCCCAAGAATTCTGGTTTCAAGATACACAGGTAAGAAGTTAGTTTACTTAAATCCTTCAATCAACTTTTATTTATTTGAACCATAAATAATGTACCCACTTTAAAGAAATTTTGGATGAGTTACATGGAGGTTAGCGTTTAATGAAAGTTTTATCCTTCTTTACTCTGTCATCTCTTTGAGTCCCTGGTGGGTGTTCAATAGCCTAAGCATTCCTCCTGCTTGAGGTTGTTTTTAGGATATGGTAAAGTTATGAGGCAGTCATTGCAAACAGATGAAAAATGACAGCAGCTTTAAGGACATGTGTGCACCTAAGGGAAGATTTTGAAGGTTTAAAATTAGCCAAAGATTACTCCTCAATTTTCTTCAACTCCCAACCAATATAAAGATACTCACTTTCTAAATAGACTAGCTGAATATAATTTTAAAGTTCTTATTATTGTAGTAATTCATAATAAGAACAGCTTACATACACTGGGTGCTTCCTGTGTGCATCTGATATGCATTATCTTATTTAATGCTCACCATGAGTGTGTATAGTAGATCTTTTAATAATCCCTCACTTTACTGGTAAATTGGCTATCCCTTCACCTCACCCTTACATCATCACCAGTCCTATTGATTTGATTCTATCTCCAGTATACAACTCAAACAAGCCACTGAGCTCATATCCAGGGGCAATGTGCTAATTTAAGTCACTATTATCTCTCACTTAGCCTGCTGCAATAGCAATTTTATTTTCCATTCTGACTCCCATCCAATTCTCTTAGTAGCCAGAATTATCTTTTAAAAATGCATATTGAGTCATATGGCTCCTCCACAAAAAATTCTGGTCTGCAAAATTCTGCAGGCATTGACCCACCATGCCCTGCCTGTTCTGACCCTGCTGCTTACTTCTCCATTCTTACCTTTTACAGCCTCTTCTTGCTCACCCCATTCCAGGCTCATGGTAGTCTTTCCCTTCTAGAGCATGCATTCTTGTCTTCACATGTGCTGTTTGTACCCAGGCTGCCTGAAGTACTCCCCCAGAATTTGCCTGGCTACTCTAAGTCCTTATTAGTTCTCTGATAAAAGACTGCTCCTCAATGTTTCCCCAACTTAGCCATCTAAACGAGGTTGATTTGCTCTATGCTCTCATACAGTGTTCATATCTATATATTTGTATCTCTATGTCATAAATTCTCTTGTTTTATCTACATAGGTAGATTTTTGTCTTGCCAATTAGTATGCAGGAAGACATTTAATGATTTTTTCACTGTAAGTCAAAAATCCTTTAAGATTTCATTAATAATTTTTGGAGGTGCTTTTTAAGAGTTGGTCACCAAAAGAGGCCAACGTAGCATAGTATGCTAACATTTTATTCTAAAATCCTGGTTTGCAGTGTTCTGTGGGAGCTTTTTCTGAAACCTCTGCCTTTCCCTACCCAAGTCTTAAGGCCACCCATACCTTGACTCCACCACCAATCAGGATCTAGCCAATACAGCAGGTGCAGGACTTCCCTTCCGAAATTACCACTCCCAACTCCCTGGGGCAGTAACACTTAACTTCCTCCGTCCAAAATGCATAGCAATTCTATCTGGTCCAGCTTCTAGCTACAAACCCACACCCATTACAACTTGATCGACACAAAACAATCCAGCCACCAAAAACTGTTTAAAAAGCTGTGGAATATGTGTAACTTAGGATCTATTTTCTATCAGTATATCAAAGAGATATCTGCACTCCTATGTTATGTTTATTTCTGTGATCAATTATTCAATGAACGTCTTCTCACTAGACTAAACTCTATAATAGCAGAAAACATTATTATCATGTTTGTAGTTATACCTCCTAACCCTGGCACAGTGCCTGGATCATGAAAAGCAATCAGTACACAGTTCTCGAATGAATGCAATAACTTGCACAAAATCACACAGCATTAAGTGTTGGACCCAGAACTTAAATCCAGATATGCATCTGATTCCAAAGGCCATGCCCGTTTAAAAAGAATACCAAAAAGCCACAGCTGATGTAATTACTATGAAATGTGTATACAAACAGGTATGTGGCCTTACACAGATTTTATTTGTGTTTGTGAATTAAAGGTGTGCAAAATATAGTTTTGGAGAGGCTGCATCTTGGTGACATGGCCTAAAATTCATTCATGCCTAAAAGAGCACCAGAGGCCATTATGAGAACGTGTAGATGTATTTTTGCTAAAAGTGATCTACTGATCATTGATCATCTCACCATCTTCCTCCTCTTATCACATAATTAAAAACTAGAGAATGGAAAGAAATCTCCAGGATCATAAGACAAAATAATGCCCAGTAAAGTTTCTGTTTCAAGGAATTGAATGGCAATTTCCTGTCATGGCAATAGAGATTTGAAGGCATGGATTTATGTAAATTCTTTGGGGAGCTGTCACATGGTCCACAAGGTTCATCTTCAGTCAGGTATCAGAAGGTTCTGCAAAGAAGCATAGCAGATAACATCTAGCAATACATAGGAGATAACATGTAGCAATGTTCTGGCCTAGCCAGTGCCCCAGGAGGCTCCCTCTGTGGTTTCTGAATGGCCCATTTCATTCTGCATACAAAAAAAGAGCAGTGTTTTCTTTCATTAGGTTTTATTCTCATATTATCAATGGTAATTCAATTATTCATTTATCCATATACTGGTAGGTGATTCCCAACATCATTTATTAAATTGAAAGTAACAAAATTCTAAGGTATACTTGCCACCAATCCAATTTCTCTTTTTTTGTTATAAATATAATACTTTAGAATATTTGGAAAGTATTGAAAAAAGTGAAGACTGATTATTTAAAAGTCTCCAAACCTATGGATATCCACCATTAATATTTTGATGTGTGTATGGACACATACATCTCAATGCTCACACACACCATTACTACATGGTTAAAGAAACTGAGGCTTTCCCTTTCTATGAAACATAGCAGGAATTCTAGTATACCAAGACGAAGGGTTTCATATTGCCTTTCATTCTATGTCAAGTGCAATGCTTAATCTCTATGCAGACGTGACCTGGTCTTCTCCCAGTCCTCCCCTGGATAAATGGAATTTTCATTGGTTGGAGTGGTACCCTGACGCTAAGCTGTCTCTCTTCACTTAGCGATTGAGGGGATGATAAAGGGGTTTTGCTTATAGCTTAGCTCTTAAGGACTACAAAGCTAGGCTCTAGTAAGGGTCAAGATTGTGAGCCCATTTGTGAAATCAGGTTATAAGTCACTTTTGCCACTATTTGAAGTCACAAGATTCCCCCTTATTCAAAAAGATATACGTACTATACAGAGATAACAAGAAAGATTTCCAAACAAGATTCTATAAACAAGATAATTTAAACAAGATTCATGCAGATGTTACTCCTCATTTTCTTGGTCCAGGTATACAGCTTATATTTCAAAACAATCTATAATTGCTTTATCCTACCTTGCTTATGGCAAACTCCTCTTTTTTCTATCTTGAGAAAATAAAGACAACAGAAATGTCCTAGAACTATTTATTTAATTTAATTAATCAAATTTAACTCTTATAAGATACCTAAGGTTACATAATATATTTGCTTAGAGTGCCGTAACAAAGTACCACAGACTGGGTGGTTTAAACAGCAGAAATTCGTTTTCTCACAGTTCTGCAGGCTAGAGGTTCGAGATCAAGGTGTTGGCAGAGTTGATTCCATTCAGAGGCTTCTCTTCTTGTGTTGTAGATGGCTGTGTTCTCACACACGATCTTCCCTCTGTACATGTTTGTATCCTAACATCTTCTTAAAAGGACACCATTCATATTGGATTAGAACCCATCCTAATGACCTCATGTTAATTCAATTATTCTCTTTAAAAACCTTACCTCCACATAAAGTCATATTCTGAGGTGCAAGAGGCAAGGACTTCAACATATGAATTCTGGGGGGAGACAATTAAGTCCATTGCACATAGGTGGTGAATTAAGGGTCTGAGGTTTAAACAATGTTTTTTTCTGACTCAAAGACCAGATTTTTTCACTGGACGAAAGCTGCCTCTATGTTGTTAATTCTCTTCTCCACTGCCTATATTCCATATCATTAAGCAACTTCACCTCCCACCATCCCAAGGTGGAGCTAGTTGCTAGTAAGATTTTGAAGAAATTAAAGTCCTTCCTCTCTTCAGAAGGTGGAGTGGATGAACTGTAAGGATAAGAGGTGGCAATCTGTAAGTAAAGTGATTGAAATGCAGATTATGAAAGTTGTATCATTATTAGTCTGGAAAGAGACATTTATTGAATGAATATAAATTGTTTGCCACTAACTGCTAGATTAATTGAATTCTACTCAACTAGTGAGATCTAGTTTAAGGGGAAAACAATAGAAAGTCCCTAGGTCTATCTAGTCATTGTTTTATTTGTTCTTCACCATAACCTGTTAGGTGGATAAAGTTCCTTTATTTTTATCATTTTAGAGAATAAGGAGTAGAAGCTCAGAGAGTTTGTGTAACTTGCTCAAGTAGTGGAACTAGGACTCCAACCCATTTCTTTTGATTCAGAGTACAGTGATCTTTTGCCTGTACTTGCTGTCTCCCCATTCAAGGTACCCACAGGATGCTGTGTGAAGTTCTGTAGGTAATTTGTAGATTCGCCACGGGATGTGCTCTCAAAGAAATTTCTTTGTGAAACATCAAACTATCATACTCCTCACCCTCCTCACTCTGCCCCTACTGAAGCCTACAGGTGCAGAAATGGATATGCATATCCACACTCATGAAGTCTTATATCTTTCTTTCTTTGTTTTTTTTTTTTTTTTTTTTTTTGAGACAGAGTTTCGCTCCTGTTGCCCAGGCTGGAGTGCAATGGTGTGATCTTGGCTCACTGCAACCTCCGCCTCTTGGGTTTGAGCAATTCTCCTGCCTCAGCCTCTCAAGTAGCTGGGATTACAGGCATGCGCCACCACGCCTGGCTAATTTTTTGTATTTTAAGTAGAGATGGGGTTTCTCCATATTGGTCAGGCTGGTCTCAAACTCCTGACCTCAGGTGATCTGCCTGCCTCCGCCTCCCAAAGTGCTGGGATTACAGGTGTGAGCCACCGCGCCTGGCCATGAAGTCTTATTTCATATTATACTTTTATTCGTGTTCTAGAAGTGGGACTTACTCAGAAGCGTAAGCAACTGACTGCTATGGAGTATGACTGGAAAGTTCACAAGCTCACATCTGCCCTAAAATATCTCTCCACCTGTCTGCCAAGATGCCATACTTTCTTTCAACCGACTTTAACATCTTATCTGTAAGCATACTAGAATTGGAAAAACAAACAAACAAACAACAAAAAAACCTGGTTCAATTATTTCTATAACAGTGCCTTTCACTAGTGAGTGTGAAATCAGTTTTGCAGGTCAAAACCAGCATTTCAAATATGAAGTAGAAAAAATAAAATAGAAAATATTAAAGTGAAGTGCATGAAATTGGGGGAAATATTATTTCATGACATTTTGTTTCCATTTTTTTCTTTGTGTATGTGAGACCTCACATACTAAATCCTTATGAAAAATTTATTTCTTGGGAGATGACAGTGAAAAAAAAGGTTAAGAAGTAATCTTTTTTAAAAAATAACTTTATACTTTTTGATTTGAGGATTGTTTTGACAATATGATAAAAGTTATGGTTCTTCTCTCAAAATAAAGGCACACAAATCTACACACCTATGTTTTGTGTACAAACGTAAAGGGCTGATAGACCATATGACTCTCATCCACGGTGCTCAAGTTGAGGACATCTGCTCTAGCTAAAAATGGCATGTATTCTCTGGAAAGGGAAGAAATGGCCCTGGAGATCTCTTCTGTGCTCTTGGCCTCAACATTTAAATATTCAGCCTGAATGCCTTTAGTATTTTAAAGCTAACAGCATAGCCTGAAGCGGATGAGATGATGAGATGTTAGCACATTTGGTTAATAACTTTTTATTAAATAAAGTAAAACTAAGTATATAGCGATGTTCAAAGCATTCCACACTAGCTCCACTGAACTTACATTCCAAAGAGGAAGAAAGACAATAAGCAACTAAATAATAAATGAATGAAGTAATTTCAGATAGGGTTAAGTGTTATGGAGGAAATAACTGGAATGATGAAATAGAGAAAACTGGAGAGGAGGTGCGATAAGTTAAGGAAGATACAGTAGTTTATTGTGAATGAAGGTCCAGGGAATGCCTCTTTTTTATTAGATATGATTACTGTACCAATATCTGTGGTCATGCCTCCTCTACCACATTACAACTATCAGTGCTTTACAATATTTCAAGAACTCCATGAATATTTGTAGATTGGTGACTTTATCTCAGAATTGATGGAGAAAATATCATGGCTAAGAGTATAGATTCTAGCATCAGACTGCCTAAGATTGGATCCTTGCTTTGTCCTTTACTGACAATGTAGTTGGAGGGAAGTTACTTAATCTTGTTGACTTTCTGTTTCTTCTAGTTTATCTCTAAAATGGGAAAAATAGTATTACCTACATGATAAGGAGGATTAAATAGGTTAAGATATGTAAAGAGCTTGTGTATTACATTTTCTGGTTGTCCACTCCAGAATTCAGTGGCTTCAAATAACAGGCATTTTATGATATCTCACAATTTTCTGAGTCAGAAATGTAGGCAGATCTCAAAAGGGCAATTCTTCTCCTTCATTCTTCTGTTTCATCGGTTGGCCATTGGTGGTATTTGGCTGGCAAATGAGCTGGTTGGGAGGTCCAGGTGGCTTTACCCACATATCTGGCATGTGTAGGTATGACTGGAAGGCTAAAAAGATTGACCAGATGTCCTACTTGTGACCTTTCCAGCAGACCTTCTCAGGATAATCAGATTTCTTATGTAGAAGCTCAAGACTCTGAGACAGAGTGTTTTAAGAAAAGAGAAATAGGTGCTGCCAGATTTTTAGGGGCCGGGTCCAGAAACTAACACAGTTTTGTCCTGTTCAACTCATCAAAGCCATTAGAGAAACAACCCAGATTGAGGGAGGAATTCTAGATTCCATCTCTCTATGGGAAAAATATCAAAAAATGTATAGCCATCTTTAACCTGCCACACTATCTACAGCACTTAGAAAGTACTAGGTAAGACTCTAAGCTATAATTATTATATCTTCTTTTTACCTTTCAAAAACTCTGGTTATGTTTATTTCAGATTGAGTAGCAAAATCAACCTTTAGCCTTGATTTCTCTTTACCTTTTCCGTCCCTAATTTTTAAAATAGCCCTCATCAGTAGGTGCCAGTTGGAGATTTAAAAACAGGCATGCCCTATACAAGCCAGTGAGTATTAATTGTGAGTGTTTCCCTCTCATGGTAGCAACAGTTTTTATTTATGTCAGAAGTCACACATATCTTGGTTTCAGTATATTCATTGGTAGCCCATAATCCCACTAATATTACCACACAGCTGTGTGTGTTTCTTCTTCAGAGAACAAGGGAACAAGACTTAGCAGCAAGGTGATATCTGAGTACATTAAAATTCATAGTGAACAATAAAATGTTTCTTGACCCATATACAACTTGACTGAACCCCAGTTTGTTACTTTTTTCTCCCCAATATCAACAAAATCTTCCAAATTAAAACAGCAGAAACACAAAGCCACATAAAAAGTTGAACGAGTTCACATTTTAAAATTTCTTGTAAAAGACTGATGATTGTGTGACCTTAATCTAAACAGACATTTCCTGTAACCGCTTATGCCCCATAAGGAATCTGCAGCTAATAGGGCCTCTGCATTCTTATCTATTGGCTTGGCTGTCTGAATGAGTATTTATTTGCTTTGACCATCTGCGCCTATCCCTCATTTTTTATTTAATTTTTTTCAGATTTAATACTGTCCTGAGGTACACAAATGCTCTTTTTGGTTTGTGAAGCTCAAGGTCAATTTAAAGGCAAGTCCCTAGAGAAGTGAGCATTTGTGACTAGGTCATCTATTTCCCTGAATCTGTTACAGCTTTTGAGATGTATGTAAGAAGGAGAAAACAGATAAGCCAAATTGGTTTTTGAGACGAGGGGCACCTACAAATGGAGCACTATTGACCATGAAAGTGTAGCATAATAGTATTTATTTGGAAAAAGATCCATTTGATCATTTTATCCTCTGGGAAGCTACAATGTCTACATCTTTCTTTTATTAAAAAGTTCGTTAGAATGTAACCCATTCCACCCTCTTCAACCACACCCCCGCCCACGCAGCCCCGGTTTTGTCTATTAAACAAATTCTGTTTTGAGGTCATTTTCCCTAAGTTTCCCAGAATTACTACTCCCCCCTCTCAAAACTGTTTTAATTTGTGTAACAAGGCTACTGCAGAGGGATATTTGCTAGCAGGAGTATTGATCCAGTAATGGAGTTGCAGTTCAATTGCGGTGACAAGAAGCCCGATTTTTTTTTTTTTTTCCTTTAAGGATGATCAAGATATTTAGATTCCAGAGGGTAAAATTTCACATGAAATCACCTGATTTTCCTCGTGACATTACGTTTTACTGCTTAGGCAATACACTTGCCTTAGCAGTTTGTTAGAAGTTCACACATTTGCACCTTTTAAATAGCTTTCAAAAAGAAGGCTGTGATTCTCTCTTGGGGAGAGAAAAATTGCCCTCTCACAAGTGGGAAGTTGATATTCCTTGGAGACCACCGGTCTTCTCATGTGTGACATTATTCCCATTCTCATACTGGGACTCTTACAGACTTTATGTGAAGCACAGTGTGGTGGAAGGAACACTAATGAGGAGCCAGGAGGCCTGGCTTTCATACTCTTCTGCTCTTCATCAGCTGCTGATGCTGGACTAGGCACTTAACCTTTCTCACGGTCCTCTTCCTCTGCCGTTTTAAAACAAGCATAAGTTGCTACGTGATCTTATGGGCTCCTTTCCATTCTAAAAGACAAACCAAGGTATAACAAGCTTAAAATATTAATAGTTAGCTTTGGTATGAGTTGAAAATGGACAGTGTCAAAAAAAAACTTTAAATCATTTTTGTTTTAACGTATTCCTTAATGCTAATGTGAGAAACTCATTTCTTTCATCTGAGATTTTTAACCAAAAGCTGGCCCTGTTGTCCTCACTTCTGATGAGACAATCTGAGAACCTTGCATAGGCTGTGAATATGGAAAATGTTGAGCTGATTTCAGAGTTTCAGTCACCTTTACACAGCAGCATTTCCTATCAGACTGATGTTCACAGTTCTATTTCTGGCAGCAACCTGCTTGGCCACAGGGTTTGTAAAATTTCTCTTTTTTTCTCAACACAGCAATTTCCCAGTGCATGTAAACTCTGTGTTAATTATTTTGGCTATTAACTAGGAAAGAAGAAAAGCTCACATTTGCTAAATCCAGAATGACGGAGTGGATTCAGAAGTGCTCTCTCAACAAAGTGGTTTACACTCTGGAGTTAATGCAAACTCTCTTTGTTTCAATGTATTGCTCACAAATATTGATTAATCATTTTTCTTTATTAGCTTATGCCCTCTTGGTGGTATAATGCATTTGACTTTCCTTCTGTCTTCCAGGAGAGTGGGATATTATAAACCTGAGCTGACACTTCAGCAAAAGGGTTCCAGAGGTTTCTAGAGATGGGGAAACAGATGATTAATGTCAGTCTCCTCTAATAAAAAATAAATGTTAGAGAGAGAGGGTGTGTTTTTCCTACGTCCTTTAAAACCTTGTGCTATGAGTATGCGACAGTAGTGAGGCAGAAGACACTATGGTGAAATCATTCAGTTCAGGAGGCTCATTCTTCTATTAATTCCACAGTGCTTCCTGGACACAGTTTTCTGTGCCTTTTAAAGAAGGGCCAGAGGCCTATTCTAAAACCTGTATGGCTGTCAAATAAATATCACTGTGCCGGCAAAAGAGAGATTCTGGTTGAGGCCTTTCCCTCTTAACTACCTAAGGACTGTCTATTTTTAGGTGCAAAGGAAAGAATTAAGCTGCCTTTTGTGTCCCAGTTGATAAGCATAGTCTTAACAGTCAGAACTCTCTGGCTCTAAGCATGAAAAGAAACTTTTAGTTTACACATAAAAGGGGTGCTTCACACACAGGACAAGGAAATGGGAAGTTATAAGGACCCCAGACATTATCTCCCTGTACATCTGTTTTCTTCTCAAGCTGGTTTTTATCACTCAGTCAACACCATGGGGAAGACAGCCACTTCACAGGCCTTGAGATCTCTATCTTATTTTAGGAAAACGGAGCATACTAAACCAAGGGCGTTTCCCTCTCAGTTCTAAATTCAGCAGGAGAGGATTTTATTGTCTCAGCTCATGTCAAACAAATACTTTTCCTTGAATTAATTAGGGGAAGGGGGTTTGGTAAAGAAACATATATCTGGCTGCCAGGAAGATCCTCTCACTGCCTCTTCATCTTCTCTACCACTATGAATGAAAGAAGCCAGTCAAGAATGATTACCTAAAGGAACTTTGACCACTGTCAAAGACCTGAACTTTCATAGTCACACCCGAAAGTAAAACACAATGTATGTTCTCAATTGATCTGCCTTGTAGATGCTTGTCAAGAGGGCTTTTACCTTTGTGCCAATATAGAAAGTAGGACCAAAAGCTGTGGACAAGACATACTCTTATTACCATTTCTTTGAAATTTAGACACTGTTACTGACTTTTTACTGCAGAAGAGAGGGATTTTACTCCCCTTCACAGCCAACATCCTTACCACACCAACACTCATGCCTGTTCCTCTCTCCTATTCCCACATTTATATGCACCACTGTCACACAGCACATTTCCTGTTTCCACAATATCAATTTTGGATAGAACAATAATTCATGTTTATATTATTATTAATATGTAAATGTTATTTACATAGAACTATGTAAAATATAGCATAAGCCAGAATCGGTTAATCCATACTGTAGTAACAATCAACACCAGAATTTCAGTGGCTTTCCGTCGTGCAAAATCAGCTCCAGGTTCAAGTGACTCTCCAGGGCATTTGTCCTTCATGCGTGACACAGCTATCCAGAATGTTCTGATCTTGTGGCTGCACCCACTCAATAATAATTTCAAAGGGAAAGGAGAGAGAGAAGGGAGTGGAAAATCCAGGGGCTTTTCATTGCTTCAGACCAGAAGTGATCATTTGTTATTTTTGCTCACACTTAATTGACTCAAACTAGTCACATGGCTTTGTCTAATTGCATGGATATTGGGATATGAAATTTTCAGGAGGGAAAACTGAATGGGATATTGGTGATGTCTATTACATGTCAGATTACTTTTTCTCTTTTTTCCACTTTTTGTTGAGTTTAAAAATTCCTGAAGGTTATACTTATTTTGTTATTTTGTTTGCTCATATAAAATATGAGTTTCATCTACTTGACCATATCTCCCCTTTAGCATTTTGACCAGTTTCAATCTCGACTGGGTTTTCTCCATAACAGTTTTGGAGTTGTTTTCCTGGGACTCTTTCTGCCTCTCACTTTGAGTTGATCCCAAATATTCCTCTTTTGGTTTTACATCTTCACTTTGATGGAGCATGTCGTACAGTGATTTCTTGAGATGGGTACATTGGAGGTAAATTTTTCAATAACATATATCTAAAAATGCATTTCTAAATTTCATTTTTATATCTAAAAATTTCTTTATTTTACATCATTTTATTTTTACTTTGAGATTGTGGCTGGATATAAAAATCTAGTTTGAAAATAACTTTTTCACAGGATTTTAAAGGCATTTTTTTGTTTTATCTCTTGTAACTAGTGCTTCTGTGGAGAAAGAGCAATTCTATTCTGGTATTTTATGTCTTTTTCTTTTTTCTTTTGGAACTCTTGTAGAATCTTTCTTTGTTTCTAGCATTTTGAAAGTTTGCAATGACACTTAATGTGTATCCATTGCATTGGCCACTCAATGGGGTCTTTCAAATTGAATGACTCTTCAATTCAGGGAAATTTATAGAAAACAAATTTAACTTATTTTTTTCTCCTGTTAACCTTTTGGTATCTCCTATTTTGTGAATATTGTACCTCCTATACTGGTCCTATAATTTTCCTATCTTTTCTATTTTATATTTAGTTTTAAAATATCTTCTTTTAATGTTTTTACTTAATTTTTAATTTCTACTTTAATATTTTAGATTTCAAAAGTCTCTTTCTTATGGTTTTTTTTTTGTCTTTTTTTTTTGGTAGAAGTGGCAGTTCTTGTTCCATGGATGAAATAACTTATCTTTTTTTCTCTGAGAATATTAATAATGCTTTTCCCCCATCTCCTTGAATAGATTCCCTTTTCTTCAAGTTTCATATTGCTGTTGGCTTATTTTGGTTCGTTTTTCATGTTAGAAACTTTCCTCAGATATCTTGTGATTTTTGGATGTATGCTTATGTATGAGGATTGCTCACTAAAAAGCTGACTGGAATGTTTGTGTGTATGTGTGTATGTGTGACTTATTGATTATAGGTTTAACTGTAAACTGTTCTTATTAGGTGATCTCATAGGGGATCCCAAATCAATAGGTTTAGATCTTTTTCTTGTAAATAGTTCAGATTCTTCGATAAAAATTCTCTCCTGCATGGATGGTATAAATCTGTCTACCAGCATCCCTAGAGCTAGGAGGAAAAAATAGGACTGGGGATTTGAATATAAATATATAGACTTTTACTTAGTTCCCATGTTTTCAGTACAGAATACTTGGTTCAAAGGTCTGGTATTGGTATCTCTTAATTCTGAATCACTCTGCACTACATTCCACATTCTAAATCTCTGGTATTCTGCCAGTGCGAAAGTGGCACAGATCTTTGGCTGAGCAGCATGGAAGGGGAAATCTTGAAGTCTTATTGCCTCTCATACAGGCTTTCAATAGGTCCTCTTATTCCTAGTTCACATTCCCTTGTACTTCTACATGTTAATGGTCTCCCCTAGATTCATGAGATTTTTGAGAGTGTATGAAGCAAATTGAATAATTTTTTTTTCAAATTTACTTACTGCTAGCTTAGGATTTAGCTTCCTGGGGTCTCCAAATTATTTCTTACTTATTCTGCCTTCCCAAATGTTGTGATTATTGTTTTTTTCCCTATGCTGTTTTTCTAAGTTGGAAAACCCCTTATATTGACACTTAAAATTGTATTATGAAAATTTTCAAGCATGTACAAAATTTTTAAGCATGTAAAAAGTACAGAGATAATAATAATAATAAGCTTCTATGTACTCACTTAGCTTCAACAAGCACCAATCAACCCCCCTTCTCCTCCTATTCCAACTTCCCATTAGAATGTTTTAAAACAAATCCTAGACACATATAATTTAATTTATACGTAATGTTCACATTAATGTAACAGGTAAAGACTTAAAAAACCTAATTGTAAAACAACATCAGTAATTATTTAATATAACCTAGTACCAAAATCCATTTCAATTCTCTCTGATAATCAGAAAAAGTTGTCTTGTTACTTTTCTTTCTTTTTTAAAAAAATTAGAATCTTCATACTGTCTGGCTGATCAGCAAGCAAGCATAGTTGACCCAGTCATCAAACATGAGAAATATGACTGCTGTATCTCCACCCATTTCTGTGGAAGGTTGGTGGCATAGGTCGACATGACCACATGCCCACGACCACTTCAGGAGTCTTCGTTTAAGTTTTTACCCAAGCACATTTGTTGACAGTGTCCTTAGTCATGCTCAGAAGTGTTATGATTTGGACAAGAAATTATGTAGTCACTTTACACATATGGACAGGTCCTATCACCAATGGAGAAAGCCCATAAGGAGTTTTAATACTTTATTTTCTCTACAAGTCTTAGGTCTTGCAAAGGCCCTACTTTTTAAAATGGGCTCACAATATCCATTCCTCCTCTTTTACCCACTTCCCATTTGAAGAGGGGATTGAATAGTCAGGTGACTTTCCTTTATAATGTGTAGCATGCTCTTGAAGTATTGCTCAATGTCTTCAGTCCAGAACTTCAGTCTGGGCATGGAATTCTCATTCTACAACCCTAAACTTGAAACATTGACCTTGGGTACAAATGTGAGATTCACTAATTTGAGGGTGGAGATGATTCATAGTACAGTTATTATCATTCTTTAATTAATTACCTGAACAGCTCCTTGTGGCCTGTTCCATCTCCCAGACCCTGTGCCTTTTGTTCTTTGTGTGATTTGGTGCTTTAAAAAAAATCATTTATTTTGAGCTCTTCTTTGCCTGTAAAGGACTTATAGTTCTGCAGCTATGTTAGATTTCATTGTCAGTCTGTTCCCACTTACTTTATATTACCTTCCAGGAATTCTTTGCTTTTCTGGTTTGTGGTGGTGTACCACCTGACTTTCAAGTGCTTTTATGAGTTTACTTTTTATCATTTTACTTACTGTGTCATTAGAAAAGGGATTTGAGGAAGCAAAGAAGGAAGCTTAACTCAAGAGTGTTTGGTAAGCCATCATGAATGAGAACCTCTATGTGTTTTTTCTTATTATTACAGACTTCTTGAAATTTTATTTCAATTTTTCTCTAGTTTTATATATATTGTTTATTTTATATTATATATATAAACTTGCAGAGACAATCTTCCAATAGAAAATCTACTGAATATGACAACAGATGTGCATAGTCATATGCGATCTATAACTGCTAAAATCTCTCACCCAAGAAAAAAGAGATGGGCTTATTCTCCACGATTATAAGGAGAAGTTATACTAGAAAAATAGAATTCTATTCAAGGAAGATAGATAAAACTGATGTGATTCAGAAAAATGCAAATAAAAATGGTAATTAATTGCCACTACACTCTCACCAGAATGGGTAAATGAGAGAGACTGATATCACCAAGTGTTGGCAAAGATGAAGAGTAACCAGAATTTCTTTACCAGATGGTAGGAGTAAAAGCTGGTAAAAACCATTAGGAAAACTGGCATTGTCTACTAAATCTGAGCACACACAAATCCAGAAATTTAACTTCTGAGTTTATATCCTATAGAAATGCATATATAAGTGCACCAAAAAACACTTAAGAGAATGTTCATAGCAGTATTGTTTTTCAGAAGCCTGAAACTGGAAAGAACCAAATGTCCATCAACAGAAAAATGAATAAGCAAATTACAAATACCCATACATTAGCATACACAGCATATTAATACTATATAGCAATAAAAATGACAAACTGCTGCTACATACAACAGAGCTCAATCTCACAAAAGTTATGTTGAACAAAATAACAGACACAAAAGTGTACAAAATTGTATATATTGTATGATACCATTTAGAGAGTCTGAGAGGAATAAAAAGTAATCTATGGCATTAGATATCAGGACAGTAATTACCTTTGGGGAGCAGGAAGGATATTGGGTGATGGAAATGGGTACAAAGTGAGACTTCGGGTGTTGGTAATGTTCTTTGTTGTGTTATCATGGAAATTTTATGAGTGTGTTTAACTTTTGATAATTCATCAAATGATATACCAATTTTGTGCATGTATACAATTCTTCAATTAAAAAGCTCCAAAAGAAACCAACCTGCTTAAAATAAATAAATGTCATTATATCTAATATAAATGAACTGATCCAATTCCAAAATTATTACATTTCTGTATTAAACTTATTAATACTCTTTATTTGCATGGTAGTCAACAATTTTCAGAGCATTCTTAAGTAAACTATGTCATTTAGCTTCATGACATCATAATGAACTATTATACATTTAATTTTAGATTTGTTTAAAAAACTGGAATAATTCTTTCAGAGAGTTGCCCTTTGACATTTGTGGCAAATAATAGAGACTAGAATCCAAGGCTATTGAGTCTTCACATACCTTTCACTGTACTTACTGATCCTGTAATCTCAGGATCTTGAATAGATTTTTTTTTCTTATGTTTTATTCCCTCAGAATCTTTCTGTTAGACAGCGTATCCTAAAAAACCAAACTAGGCAATTTATTAGTGAATGTATGAGTAAATCACATTGTAAAATAGGTGCAAACCAAAAATAAAATTCCAAGCTCCCCAGCCAACTGACTGGAACCCCCTCTCAACCAAGGAGATTCCAAAGAAACCTGAGAAACTAGTTCAGGCCGTGATAGGAAGTGAGGGTCAGACGTGCCTCATTATACCCTGTCCCTTCTGGAGTGTTCAGGCACAACTGACCAGCATTAACATTAAAACAGAGATATTAAGACTGACAGAACAGACTCTTTGTAGCAAGAAGATACTAAATTCCAACCTGACTCCAGTGTAGCATTACATGACAGATAGCAGATCCTGGAGGAAATATACATCCCAAAATATATTTCTTTGTCATATTTTGGAATGGACCCACAGAGCTGTCTCCTGTGAGGGAAATTTGAATTCTGTAAAGACTCTCCTTCCCTTATTAGGTCTTTACCAGAGAGTCTGGCACCTTTTAAGGCCCAATTAGAGACATTCACATCTATTCTCTCTGAAGCCTGCTACCTGGAGGCTTCATCTACATAAGAACCTTGGCTTCCACAACTCCCACCACCCTTACCTTAACTCAAGCAGATTTAAACTCTTTAGACAAAGCTTAATTCTTTCAACCAACTGCCAATCAGAAAATCTTTTAATCTACCTATGACCTAGAAGCTCACCCTGCACCCCCTTCCCAAGTTGCTTCAAGATATCCCACCTTTCTGGGCTGAACCAATGTATACCTTACATGTATTGATTTATGTCTCTGCCTGTAATTTCTGTCCCATTAAAATGTATAAAATCAAGTCGTAATCTAATCACCTTGGGCTCATGTTCTCATGGCCTCCTGAGGCCGTGTCACGGGTCACAGTCCTCATATTTGGCTCAGAATAAACCTCTTCAAATATTTTACAGACTTTGACATTTTTCATCAACAGGAGCTTCTTTAAAAAAATCTCTCACCCACAGGTAAGATAGGTACCAAGGCAGCTTGATCACAGTGGTTTGGAATACTTTGTTTTCTGACTATGTTATTTTCAGATATGTGGCCTTCAGATCACATTATACTAGCGAGTAATTATGCTTATATGTAGACTGAGGTTGGTTTGAGGGAAAACAATCATTAACAAAATAATGCATTTGTTACTTGGAATTCTAGACGTTTTCTGAGCTCAAAGTACAGGGCAAGAGAAGTGGAAAGAGGTTAAATGTAGACATCTGAAGATATACTCATCTCGCCACAGGTATGCTGGGATTTTAAAGCACCATCCTGCAGTTTACACTTAAGTTCAACTACCTGATAGGAGGTATATAGTAGGAAGAGCATGGAGAATACATGTTCTAACTTGGGATGAGATTGGGAATGTTCAAGAGATGGAAGAAGTGGGAGGTAAAAATGAGAAAGCAAGGAGGCCAAATGTACTTTTAAAAGCCAGAGGATTGTGCTCATACAAACAACCGGGCAATCCTCCATTATCAAGAATGCAAGACCCATTGTCCTTTTCTTTCTCTTTCAAGTTCCTTGTAACTTAAGCTCCAAATTTTTTCTTCGTATCTTAATTTCCTCTTTAAGTTTTTCCTTGATTCTCTTAGTCCATTGTCTTCATGTGAATGATATGTCCTTGCTCTGGCTGTATTTGCTATACACTCTTGAGAGATTTCTGAATTTATCCTCCATTTCTAACCTTGGAAATCTACAAAGAGAGGCTTAAATACAACTAAGCCATGCCATATAATGACCAAAACAAACAAACAAACAAACAAACAAAGCATGGCTAGGCACTGGTTTGTTTTGTTTATGTTTCCAAACAATTTTAGATTGTTTGGAAATTATGGTTTTATAAAAGGAAAATGAACCAACAGTTTTACAAGTGCTTTCTAGAATTTGTAAACATGAAAGACTTCTCAATGGAAATCAGTTTATAACTGTAACTGCCCAACGGGTTCACCTTGCCCACGGCCTAGAGAGAGCCCATTTATCAAGACAGGGGACTTGCAATGGAGAAAGAGTAATTCACGCAGAGGCGGCTGTGTGGGAGACTGGAGTTTTATTATTACTCAAATTGGTCTCCCTGAAAAGTCGGATACGGAAGGTTTTAAGGATAATTTGGTGAGTAGGGGCTCGAGAAGTGGGGAGTGCTGATTGGTTGGATTGGAGATTAAATAATTGGGGGTCAAAGTGGGTTCTTGATGGCTTCTGTTCCTAAATGGGATCTCAGAACTGGTTGAGCCAGATTACCCTTCTAGGTGGTGTCTGTCATCTGCTGCATTGGAATGCAGGGTCTGCAAAAGATCTCAAACATTAATCTTAGGCTTTACAATAGTGATGTTATTCCCAGGAGCAATTTGGGGAGGTTCAGACTCTTGCAGCTGGAGGCTGTATGACCCCTAAACCATAATTTCTAATCTTGTAGCTAATGCGTTAGTCCTACAAAGGCAGACTGGTCCCCAGGCAAGAAGGGGGTCTTTTCGGGAAAGGGCTATTATCAAATTTGTTTCAGAATCAAACTATAAACTAAATTTCTTTCTAAGGTTATTTAGGCCTATGCCCAGAAATGAATAAGGACAGATTAAAGGTTAGCAGGAAAATGGAGTTGGTTAGGTCTGACCTCTTTCACGGTCGTAATTTCCTCAGTTATGATTTTTGCAAAGGCGGTTTCATAACATTCAAACAATGCCCATATGCTTCTGTCAGATCAACGGTATAATCAGGGAAATAGTTTACTAACTAAGAATGCGTGTCACTCTAAAATGGTACCTGAACCTTTTGTCATCCACAGCATAATTTTAACAGCTTTGATAAGGGACATTTTTCCCAATCAACCTTTGCTACTCTGAAGACATGATACAAATTTTTGAGTAAACAATGTCTAAATCAAAGTGCAATGTTTATTCTCAAATACATATTTAAGTCAATGTAGTCTTTTTAGTTTGATTAGATGTGAATTTCTCATACTTTGTGCTATATTAAGAAATAACCATCTAAGTTTTTCTCTTTTTGTTCACCTAAACATTTTCTTCTCCTACATTAAGATACACAAAGGCAGTGAATTATAATTTGTTAATGGTGATCATAATAACTCAATACATGAGAAATTCAAATTTTTTTTCATTTCAATACAAATAAGTTTTCAGGACAGGCATACAGAGAAAAACTTGAGTGCATTCTGCTTTGTTTGGCTCATTTAGAAGAAAAAACTGTAGCAGGTAAAATCGGTGGGGAAAAATTAGACAAGTTTATCTTTTAAAAATTATTTTCATTGTGGAATAATACATGTTCACATATAAAAGCACAGAAAGGCCTAAACAAGAAAAGAAATGTCTACAGAACCATTATTAATATTTTTCTATTTCTGTACAGGTTCTTCCCTATATATACATACATATAGTGTGTACTTGGGTGCCTGTATTTCATATATATGCACACACATAGATATACACAGAAACACAGGATATGTATGTGTGTATATATGCATTCCTACAGCTATATATTCTGTTTTACAATTCTTAAAAATTAACAATAAAAGATTAGTAAATTCTAATGCTACAATATACAATCTGGAAAAAAGAAAAATCAACTATTCCTTTACTGCACATCTTACGTTATTAAGCATTTACTATATGTTGCTTCTGTACTCAGTGCTGTGGTCACAATTTCTGCCCTAGAGAGCCATCAATTTAACAGAAAGATTAAACAGACAATTTTGCAAGAATGATAAATTCTGTAGTAGAAGAATGCCCAGGATGATATGGGAACACACAGCAGGGAATTTAATTCATACTGGAAGTAACCAGGATGTTTTTTCAGAAAAGGTTCACATCTGAGCTACATATTTAAGGGTCAGTATGAGTTTCGGTGAAGGAGGTGGGTCTAGATATGGGGAGGTAGGTGGCAGATCAGCTTGAAAGTTATGAGAGTAGAGCACATTAGAAAGAGTGAAGGCAGTCTCCCATCACCACAGGATAGGGTTACCAGAGAGGCGTGGTGAAGTGATGAATGATAAGGCTAGAGAATTAGGTAGGAACAGATAATTAAAAATCAGTGTAAGTGTTTGAATTTCATTCAGAAAGTACTTGAGAGCTAAGGAAACATTTTAAACTGGGCAGTGGTGTAATCAGATTTGCAATTTCGAATGCTCTACTGAGCAGTCTGGTGAGTGCATTGGAAAAGATGAAGTATAGAGTTATGGAGACTAGTGAGAATTGATAATGATTCTGTGAAAGGAGATAAATACATACATATACTGAAGATGAGGCAGTGGGGAGGAAGGGGAAGGGGTAAACCTGACGGTTAAGTTTTGACAGTAATATTGCTGGGACTGAGTGATTGTGTGTGAAGTATGAAGGAGAGGAAAAAGACAATGGTAATATTTGGATTTATAATTTGAAATCTAGATGGATGATTGAGCACTGTAGAGAATAAGATTTTAGAAAGAAGATGAGTTTCATTTTGAACAGATTGGGTTTGAGATTCATGTGGAACATTCAAAATAAGTCATTAGGTAGAAGGGCTGAGCTGAAAATTTAGAGTGGCTTGGATGACAGATCAGTGTATCTCAACTTTGTTATACATAATAAACAGCTTTTAAAAAATTTTATCGTCTATGCTACATTCCACACCAATTAAATCAGAATCTCTAGGGGAAGGAACCAAGCATTGACATTTCTTTCTTTTTTTTTGTTAACTTTTATTTTAAGTTTAGGAGTACATGTGTAGGATGTACAGGTTTGTTACATAGGTAAGTGTGTGTCACGGGGTTTGTTGTACCAATTATTTCATTACTCAGGTATTAAGCCTAGTATGCATTAATAATTTTTCCTGAGCCTCTCCCACCTTCCACGCTCCACCCTCCAACAGGCCTCAGTGTGTGTCATTCCCCTGTATGTGTCCATGTGTTCTCATCATTTAGCTCCACTTGTAAGTGAAAATATATGGTATTTGGTTTTCGGTTGTGCATTAGTTTGCTAAGGATAATGGCTTCTAGCTCCATCCATGTCCTGGCAAAGGACATGATCTTGTTTTTTTTATGGCTGTGTAGTATTACATGATATATATGTACCACATATTCTTTATCCAGTCTATTATTGGTGGGCATTTGGATTGATTCCAAGCCTTTGCTATTGTGAATAGTTCTGCAGTGAACATACGGGTACATGTATCTTTATAATAGAATGATTTATTTTCCTTTTGGTGTATACCCAGTAATGGGATTCCTGGGTCAAATGGTATTTCTGACTTTAGGTCTTTGAGGAATCATCACTGCACTGTCTTCCACAATGGTTGAATTAATTTAATTTACACTCCCATTAACAGTGTATAGGCATTCCTTTTTCTGCACAACCTCTCCACCATCTGTTATTTTTTGAATTTTGATAATAGCCATTCTGATTGGTGTGAGATGGTATCTCATTGTGGTTTTGATTTTCATTTCTGTAATGATCAGTGATGCTGGGCTTTTCTTCATATGCTTGTTGGCCACACGTATGTCTTCTTTTAAAAAGTGTCTGTTCATGTCCTTTGCCACTTTTTAATGGAGTTTTTTTTTTCTTATACATTTGGTTAAGTTCCTCATAGAACGCACTGACATTTCAAAAACTCCTTGGATGGTTCCAGTGGGCATCCCAAGATTTAGAATCACTCTCCCAAAGAGATGACATAGACCAGTGGATCTCAATGTTGATTCCACAGTAGAATCATTTGAAGTGCTTTAAAAATTCTCAAGATGCAGGTCATGTCGTGCAAGCATTAAATGGGAGTATAAGGAGACAGAGCCCAGATAGTAATATTTTTGATACCAGCTTTATTGAGGTATAATTTGCATAATATATAATTCATCCTTTTGAGGTGTACAATTCGATGTTTTTTAGTATACTAAGTTTATATGGACAATTCATATCAGTGGTGTTATATGATATATGTTCTCAAATGTGGCTTTAATGTTGAATTGAAATAGGAATAACAAACATCCTTGTCTTGTTTCTGATCTTAGAGGAGAAGCATTCATTTTTTATGATTAATTACAATGTTAGCTCTGGGTGTTGTTAGTTTGTTGCTATGGATGCTTGTTTGTTGATTGAGTTTCCTGAATTAATTGTGAAGAGTCTGATTTTCTGTCATGCATACCCCTCAATATCTCTGATCAGTTAGCTTAGCAGTCAGCTAATGACTTCACATAGATTTCTTTGAATGCATTGAACCAGTAAGTTGCTGTCATTTTGCTGAAGGGCTTTGGGCGCGTGTGTTTGAGGGGAATATTTCAACACTCCAGCAGGCAGTTTGAAAACTCTTCTTTAGCCTTCGTTTCCTGCTTGTGCAAAGCCTCAGACTTATCCACAGGTGAGAGATTAAGGCCTTCCTAGGTCTTTTCTGCGCTTGTGCACATCCCTGCAAGTGCATATGATCTTCTAGAGTTCCAGGAATATGTTAGATATTTTCAACACTCCATGTGAAAATCTCATCCCCTGGTTTTTTCTTTTAAAGTTTTTGGTCTGTTACTTAACCCAACTTGTGTCACTGCCTCAGCTGCACAATTGAATAATTGCCACTGATTGATTTTAACAAATTCCTTAAGGACAGGGCTGTTCATACCAAATGAGCTGCTGCCTCAAATTTGAGTCAACTGTCAGTCACATCAGATAAAAACAAGCCCTGAGAATGAAAGTGCTAGTGAGGTGAATAGTGACAGTTCTCTAGGGATAGGATTTTCCAGGAACTCCAAACCCATTCACTCCCTCCCAGTGGCTCCTAGGCTTCTGGAGTTTACAGTTTGTGTAGCTTTTGGTTGGAAGGCTACCATGGACATAGGGAAGGGGAATAGGGCAGATTTAAATGCCACAAAGCTTGCTGTTTTTACCAAGGGCCAGTTGATTTTCTGGAATAAATGTTCCTCAAATTCTCGCAAGCCTTTGCTTAATTGCTAGAGTTCTGGCAAAATTAATTTTTTTCCTTTTTTAGTAGTATTCGCTGTCTTTTTTTTTTAATGGAGGAGAGGATTTATGCAGGTCTGTACTTTGCCATTCAAAAGGGTTTCCTATTATAATTTGTATACCATCTTATAGATACCCATGTTCAGGACAAGTTGAAAAACACTGGTTTTTACAGAAAAGAAGATCAAGGGCCAGATTCTAGAAAACACAACATTTAAGACCAGGAAGAGGAGGAGGAGCAAGAGCTTATAAATAAGGCAGATAAGGAATGGTTCTGAAATGAATGGGCTTATAAAAAGTAAAAGAGAAAAGAGTTTTAGGAATAGAATAATTAAAGCTATTGAATGCTGCCTACACAGATTAGAAAGTTGATTGAAGAATACTGATTTGAATTATCTACAAAAAAGTCACTGAGATGTTTTTTTAGAACAACTTCAGTGGAGTGATGGGGCAGAATCCTGACTACAGTTAAGTTGTTACATAAATAGGAGGTTAAAAAAGAGAAAATAATTATAGGTAACTCGGAAGGAGCCGGACTGAGAAGGGAAGGGGAGAGAATATAGGCTGGAACAAGACATGAAGTAAAGAAAGTTGCATTCTCCCAGGGCTCAGTTTAACTGCTCTATTTATTATTCATAAATTTTCTTTTTGGCATCTGTTCTAGACCATAGGGCTATCACTAGTCATTTGGACTTGTGGGTGAGGAGAGTGACCTTTCTCCCATTATGTAATGAAGAAATGTAATCCTAGACATATTACTCATGACTCTAAACAGATTCTCAATGAAATGGTGGCGACAAATAACAACTGGACCTATGAGGGGCAGTAGACTGAAGCATGCATGAAGTCTGAGAAAACTGAGATTAAATCCCTGCTTCACCACCCTGCTGGTGCTAGCTGTATGACCTTGACCTAAAATTACTTAGGCTCTCTTGACTTTGCTTTCCTCATGTGAATAATAACACTAATCATTCAAGATTGTCACGTGGGTTAATTGAGATAATGCCCAGTCTTGGCAATAAAGAGAACTCCTAGTTCTGCCTCTTGGATGCTGTGTTAGAATGGAAGAGTTAGCTTTTTAATATCTCCATTTTCTCATCTGTAAAATAAAAAAGTTGGGTTATATAATCTTCATGCTTCTTTTCAACTTTAACTATATGAGCTTCCAATTTCTTTTAGTTCAGAGCTATTCTTCATGTACTTTGTGGGCTAGATAGATATTTCGAGTTGGCCTAGGACTTAAACCATTCTGTAGATGACAGTTTCCACTGAAAAGGCATTCCAAAGAATTGACTTACAAACTGTGGAAGACAGCTCTGCCAAGCTGGGTAGTAGTTTTAAATAGATGGGCTCAACCTAGGATATATAATAGAAAGGGCTCACCAATGCATAGTTCAAATCCTTTAGAAATGAGCTTTGAAGAGAGGGGCAAGTGGCATAATATCAGATTTCAAAGTTAAGTCTCTGTTTTGGGGGCTCCTGGATTGATCATTATAACCGAAATCTTTCTTTGTTTATGAATGTTTATAAATGCTAGCTTTTGGCAGTTGAGGAGACTTTGAAGCAGCAAACCACACAAGGAAGAAGGACAAGTTTGAAGCCAGATAGGGTTCAGTAGGGGTAAAGCAGAGAAAAAGAGTAAATCGTTGGATGCAGGATGATTAGTAAGACCAGCAAGTGATATGAGTACCGAATTGGATAAGGGACTCAGAGACGCAGGAAAAGGGAGAACTGGAGGCCTGGTAAGGCTGAGATGGGCCAGAACAGGAAGAACAAACCAAAAGGATATGCCTTCTCAGAGACTGATTTATTTTTCCCACCAATGATTTCAGCTTGTTTTGTTGAATTCACCGATGCATTGTGGTAGAATTTTATCCGAGTAGGTAGTATGTAATTTAACCTCCCGTTTCAGGGCAATTAAAGACGTGCTCATTTTCTTTTAGCAGATTAGTGCTTTAAAGGTTAAGGAAAATTAACTTAGAGATTTAAAAGGAGATAAAATAATTAGGAAATAAAACATTGAAAAACAATACTACATTCACTGTGATTTTATTAAAAATCAGTTTTTACACAACTTTTAACACATGGTATCCTATCGTTTCTGTCTAAATTGTAAAACTATGTCTGCTTTGACATTTTTTTATCCCCCTGCTTATTTCCTTCAGGTGGCCTGTCACATACATTTATGTTTAAAATTAAAGATGGCCAATTTTCCTTTAAGGCTGTTCCAATTCCACACCACTTCTCGAAATAACTGGAGCTGTCCAGGATGGGCTGGGAATACCCCATCTACGTTGTCTGCCTTACTGGAGGCTTCGCATTCTCTCAGAGACACTTTGCTCATGTACACCATTTGGCAAGAAAGAGTCATTGGCATGTCCTTGGATGACCCCTTGTCTAAGTGGACTTTGTGGATGGTACTGTTGATCAATGGGGGCTTTGTAAGCGGGCAGGCCCCACTGCTGCCCTGAAGATCTCTTCTGCACCCTGCAAATGACACTAACATTATGAAAAATTTCTCCAAAGACAGACATTTTCAATTAGCCAAATTACTCTAACAGTAATTTAAATCAGGAAGATTTAAGGCAGAGCTAGTTCCTATGCCAGCCAAGAAGACTGCTCTGCCAGTTGAAAGGCAAGCACATCCTTCCCTGCCAACTTGCAATGAGATGGTTCTTGCAGTGACAGCAGATCTACCATGCATGTTTGATTTAAAGCCCTCCATTACCATACCTTTGTAATTATCATCAGGCAATGATGAGTCCTGGGGAAAGTATGGATCTTAAATTCGAGGATCCAGAAGCCTAATCGAAATGCAGCACATGAAATGAATCTTTCTTCTTGGTATATCTCCTCTTTTCAACCAATTGGTCTTGATTTAAGTAAAATTGTAGCAAAACCCTGTGCCAATATTGTGATTCATTTTCACTTTGCTAATCAAAATGTTGTTTCGCAAGGCTCTGATGGTGTTCAAGACACCTTAAAGGAGGTATGGTTTTTCTTTAAGTTGGCTGGCATAGATCCTTTATTTCACATGAAGTCATGAGAATGATTTGTAAAGATTCCTTTGACTGGTAAATTCGCTTATTCTGGGATAGTGCTCTCACAATGATTCTATGAGGCAAATATTATATTGGTGATTTTTTTTATTTGCTGTTCCTTAAGGTTAATGATATGTAGACTACTCTAAATCTACCTTTTTCCTACCTAGGGACCGTATGTTATTTAGAAAACATAAATTTCAGAGGATTTGTAAGGATGAGCGAGGTTGCTTTTTCTTTATAAGATCTAACTTCAATTAGCAACATTTTGTTAAATATCTAACTTTGCCCATTGCCCAGTGCTTTACTTATAGTTAAGCAGCATGGTGTGAAGAAAGAGGCATAGGCTTAATTCCAGATCTCAGTACAAATCTGAATTCTTCTTACTTGTAAATTGGTGTGACCATGGATAGATATCTTTACCCCTCTACCATCCCAAATCTCTCCTACAATATGGTGGTATTGAAACTGACCCTCTCTAGTTCCTCTCCATCTTTGACACCTATGATTCTATGAATATGGGAATTCTCCTCTTGAAGAATTAACCATCAGCCCCCATGTTTAGTACTTACTATATAATTTTGTTTAAACAGTTATTTATGACATTCTCGCAATGCAAATTTAGGAACCCTTTTCTTCCAGGACTTCTCTTCCACCTGTCTTTTATTATTTCAGATAATGGAAATTTGAAACCAAAAAGAGATGTATCAGCATTATTCTTAAATTCATAGACTCAGGGTTAGAATGGAATTGGCTCCTTTTGGTTTGGGGAATAGTATCCTTCACTGGGACACCTTTATCTAATAGGCTCATTTAGCCTTTAACACTTGCCCACTTTGTATTACTATATTAAATACAGAGTGCTGCCTTACCAGCTAGATGATAAGTTCTTGTAGGTCTGGGGTCATGCTTTTGGGCTCCAAATATCTCTAGCACCTAGTATGTAACAGCTAGCCCATAGCTAATCACTTAATAAGTTGTACGCCATGATTTTTTTTTCTAAGAAAAACCTTATGGAAGAATAGTACTACAGATTTCCTTTTAATCACTGAAATGCAAACAATTTTCCACAACATCCAATGAAAACAGAATGTATAAATGAATCATTTGGTGTACTGTAATCAACAGAAGTCCAATTTGGTGTAATTAGTGTCAATTTATTTTTAATTGACAATTCCTCTTATACATCATATAGTATATAGCTAAGTAGTTCTACTTCACAAATAGCTTACCTAGTACATAATTTTATGCTAAGTATCCGTGTAGTCTTTCTCCTCTTAAAACAATATGATAAAAAAATAGAAAACACACACACGCACATACAACTGTATACTTTGAAAACCAGAATATCTCAGTTTAGAAGGCAAATATCCCAGTCTCATGACTTTAGGGATGTCTCCCTTCACTGGGCTCTTCAGCTATGATTTGGCTCTATTGGTTCGGTACTGTGATGCATATGTTGTGATGGGATTGGGTTGCTATCATAGTCTTTGATATTGGTACTGCTTCTTCAGCTAGATTGCAAATTCATTGACAGAAAAGACTATGTATTTTATGTTTCTTTGTTCCAAGTGTCTAATTGAGTTTTATTTATTTAGAAAGTTCTCAATTAGTAGTTGCTGCAATCATGCAGGTAGGGCAATAGACACATTGCTCATTGAAAGCTCGCAATAAAATCAACAAATATAAATCTATTTATTAAGCTTCCTAATTTACAAACAAAGCAGAAATAGCTATTTTTATACTAATTAAACTACTGTAAATTTTGTATCCTGTTTGTCTTATGTGAAGAGGTATATTTTGATCTTTTAGGTGTTGCCATAGAGTTTAATCTGAAATCTTACGTGGCATAGGATATTTCAAGAATTAAAATGCTTTTAATTCAGCTAAAATAACAAATGTATTAGATAATTACATTTTTCTATATCAACACTGCTGCACACATTAAAATGGGAGGCAGCTTTGAAATTATTGAAGAAAAGATAGATTTTTATTATAGTAATTTATATGATGTCTAATTCATGTCTCAGAAATGCACTTATAAATAATCCTTAAATTACAACTTTCACTTATATTTGAAGAATTTTTGGCTTTTTTCAGAGGAAAACTATCCTACACCTCTTACAGCACAGTAAATAAAACATTTATAAAGGTAGGTAGTAAAAAAGGGACAGTCTAGAAAAATCTATATAAATCAGGATCCTGAGAGTTCTTTTTAAGATTGAGGATGAGAAGTAATTTTTCTCATTAAAGTCCCTTGTGTGAATAAAATAGTTCAATATTTTATAAATATTTAATAAATTATTATTTCCTACAACTTATGAGTGTTTGGACAATTGAAGCTATGTTTGGAATATGAGTATATGTCTGTCTATGTGGGGAAGAGATGATGATAAATGCCTGACACTATGTGTCTTGAAAAAGACTAGGCAAAAGAATTTCTAAGTTTTACAGAAGGCAGAAAGGATGCTTAGTGGGATTCTTTATGGTACAAATTTGAAAGTGCCTGATGGAAGTGCTTCTTCATGCTTAAATCTTAAAAGTATTAATAATAATATTATATGATACCAATAATGAGCTGGGCAGAGGTAAAATCTTGCAGAAATCATGCTAGATGCTTTACTTGTTTAAGTTTCCCAACAACACTGCAATGTGGACATTAACCTCCCCTTTACATTTGAATAAACTGGATCTTAGATGCTTAAGAACCTGAAGCAAATAAGTGTTGAAACTAAGCATGATCCCAAATCCCTCACACGCCAAACTTTACGTTCTTGTATTGCATCATGTTGATTTCCTGTGCTGAGGAAAAAGTTATTTTTCCTTTTACTATCTATAATATAAGTAGTTATTTGCATACTGGTTCTGGCACTGTCTTACACAGGACGTTCCAATAACTGCCAGTCACATAGTGATGATTATGCTTGATTAAACAGATCCAGTAAGTACTTGATCGACTTTTTCCCATAAATGCTGACATTCTGCAGCCAAAGGGAGAAGAACACTTGCCATTATTCTGAGCACTCTGTGCATCTCCCCTCGTCCCTCCCAATAATACCTGGCCCGAATTTCCTAAGATCAATGTTCCCAGATTATTAGACTCAGCCCAGATTCCAGGGTTTCCGTCAAATTCTTCCTGGGTAATTTGAGATTTTGAATTCTATAAGTATACAGGCAGACAGGTGACAATTTGTGAGATTTGAGGGTATGTTCAGCAGGTATCATTGTTGCTATTGGTCATTCTATTCCAGATAATTCATTGTTAGCAATGTTGAAGTCCTCACAGTGCTCCAGAATCCTCTAGAAATACATAGGAAAGAGTGCTTTCAAAATTGTTAATGCATACTATTATAAGAATATAAATATCCCCACAAGATAACCTGATAGCTATTGGCTAGCACATTGTTTTATAGTCTGCTGATTGGATGACTTCAGCCATTTCTCAAAAGGTGGCCCAAGGTTCCTGTGTATCAGAACTGCTTGACAATCTTGATACCCCTCTGGGCCCTATCCCCCTGCCTCAGATTATCATACCCTCTAACTTAGAGTATTAGAGGAATATAAGTAGCTTAATGTAATAAAGTTTAATTTTATGTAGCACTCAAATGGGGGTCAAGCAACATTCCCGAATGCTTTCCTCTAAAAATGACCCGGGGATTTGAGCTCTTCCTTTGGTGGGCTCCCCGTTTCAGTGTTCCTTGCTTGCAGCCATATAGATGAAGAGATGAAGGTAGCCAAAGAAAGAGTAAGGAAAACCTAGTGAGAGGAGGACATGAATCTCAAAGCAGATATTATGAGTCAGGCCCTACCATTGACGTGAACTGATTACAAGGACCCAGCTGAATGCAAGAGGGCTGGGAATATACCCAGGAGGCTAATAAACACGGTTTGGGGAACACATAGCATTTTCTCTGCTTCGTAAGTTATGTGAGTAAGGCTGATTAGAATGGAGAAAAGCAAAGTCAAGTAAGCATGCCACGTTTTGATTGAAATGGAATTTTAATGGGTACCCAACAATGCCTTTATAGTTAATATAAGCCTGTGTAAAGAAGATGTGATCATAATGTGACTTTTAGGCAGGTTGTTTTCATTTCCATACATCTGCATTATGGTCTTTGGGAAAATTCAAATGGGAACTGTTGATAAGGAATATCTGAAATCAGGGCCAGCTTCATGTAACCTGTGTTGTTGCACAGGGCTGTGCTCTCACACAGGTCCACATTTGGCTTAATGCTCTGCTATTGTATTGCTGTCTTAAAATTCTTAATCATTTTGAACAAGAGGTTGTGCATTTTCATTTTGCACTGGACCCTTTTTCTAAGCACTCAGGCTGTCTCCCATTACATAGCTGGTCCTACCTGAAACTTGTGCCTTATCAGTGATTAAAATTAAGGCTTCAAGGATAAAATGAAGACATAGTCTTTAAGATGCCGTCAATGCTAACTGATCTTTTAGAGAAGACAAGTTACAATAATAAAGTTCCAAGGGTGGGGGTGTGGGCTCACACAGGTGCATGTGAACATGGGCCTGTGCAAAGTTTATTAGGAGCAATTTGTTTTAATTGATATTCATTGGGCATCATTCCACTGTTTATTCTTACCTACTCATGTGAAGAGTTGGTTGATGTCAATTGCACAAACATTTGTTTCAGAGAAATGGGTGTTTCAGTTGGATAAATTTTAATTAAGTAACCTTTACTGTACAAGTAGTTGCTTTTGAAGCCAGGAGAAAAATGACTATAATTTATTAATTCTATAATCCAGAATCTGAAGATATTGAATCTTGTCTACTCTAATCTTGAATATAATTTTCACTATGAATGTCCTAAATATCTGGCCACAAGAATAAGGAATACAAAACATTTCCAATGTATTGTTAAATTCTTCTCCTATTGCAAATGCTTAGGCACAATTTAATTATTCTCAAGCTCATATATACAGGACTTGATTGCTGATGCTGGTAAGCAAAGTAGCCAAAAGTCTTGAATTTCTAGATCATTTGGTTCTGAAATAATTTATTTGTGATTGCTGCTTCCACACCACTTGTATACATTACTACTGTAGTATATCACATTTCATAGGGATGTATTTATTTACACATATGCCAAAGGACCACACTGAACTCTTAATTCCTTGAGAACAGGTGCTGTACCTTATTTTTCCCAAAGCTTAGCAGATTTACCAGGTACCTAGAACATATTCAATGAAGAGTTGATGAGGGAGTGGACAAACAAATCATGATATAAAAAATCACTTTTCTTTCAGGAAGTAGCAAAGTGTAGATTTACAGGTCTTCAAAGAACCTTCTGCTTTTACTAAAGCCAAAATCACAGTGTTTTTGCTTTGCAAGAATATTTTAAACTTGTATAATGCTCTTTAGCCCATAACAGCTATGTTACACAGAAATTTAAAACATCTGAGGGATAAAAATAGCATATACTTAACTGTTATATTCATAAACTCATTTTATTGAAGGACTTTTCTGTCCTGTTCAAAAAAAAGTTGTTGATTGAACACACACAACACATATACAAGAAAAAAAGAACAGGTCAGGTGCGGTGGCTCACGCCTGTAATCCCAGCACTTTGAGAGGCCAAGACGGGTGGATCACCTGAGGTCGGGAGTTCGAGACCAGCCTGACCAACATGGAGAAACCCCATCTCTACTAAAAATACAAAATTAGCCAGGTATGGTGGCGCATGCCTGTAATCCCAGCTACTCGGGGGGCTGAGGCAGTAGAATCGCTTGAACCCGGGAGGCGGAAGTTGTGTTAGGCCGAGATCATGCTATTGCCATTGCACTCCAGCTTGGGCAACAAGAGCGAAACTCCGTCAAAAAAGAAAGAAGGAAAGAAAGAAAGAAAGAAAGAAGGAAGGAAGAAGGAAGGAAGGAAGGAAGGAGGGAAGGAAAGGAAGGAAGGAGGGAAGGAAAGAAGGAAGCAAGGAAGAGAGAAAGAAAGAAAGAAGGAAGGAAGGAAGGAGGGAAGGAAAGGAAGGAAGGAGGGAAGGAAAGAAAGGAAGGAAGGAAGAAAGAAAGAAGGAAAGGAAGAAAGAAGGAAAGGAAGGAAGGAAGGAAGCAAGGAAGAGAGAAAGAAAGAAAGAAAGAGAAAGAAAGAAAGAAACAATACACATAAGTTTTAAGGGATATGGATGTTTATATCTGTTTGTATTAAACTTCTGCTAATAATCTACTTTTTCCTATGGTCTACTAATAAATGCCAAGAATAGGGGGAACGATCCTCTTATTTAATGCTGGAGATAGTTTATTTGCTGTCTTAGTTTCCTGTGGTTGTTACATCAAATTCACCACCAACTTGGTACTATAAACCAACAGAAATTAATTCTCTCTTGGTTTTGGAGGTCAGTCAGAAATCGGTATCAATGGACTAACATCAAGGTGTGTCTGCAGAGCCACACTTTCTCTAGAGGTGCTAGGGGAGAATCCATTCCTTGCCTCTTCCAGCTTCTGGTGGCTTCCAGCTTTCCCTGCTTATGGTTACTTTACTCCAATGATCAAGGCCAGCATCTTCAAATCTCCTTTTGCTCTGTCTTCACATGGTCTTTTCTTTTCCATGGGTTAAATCTCCCTCTGCCTTTCTCTTATAAGGACATTTGTGGTGGCATTTAGGGACCCACTCGCTCCTTACTTTAAAATCCTTAATTTAGTCACATCTGCAAAGACCATTTCCCCAAATAAGGTGACATTTACGAGGTTCCATTGATTCCAATCTGCTGTCTTTGGGGAGCAATGATTCAGCCTCCTACACTTGCTCTGCCCACTATTTTCATTAATGACTAAGTAATGGGATTCTAGATGATGTACCCTAGTGTACTTTTCTCCACACTCCCTGACACAGGAATAATGATACTGTGTAATACTTGAGTGTTGGAAAACTATCAACTAAATAACACTATCAAGAAAACACTGCCTAAAGAAGCAGGCTTTGGCAAGTAGGGCTCAGAGAGGGAGCTCATAAGTTCATGATAATACTTCCCATAAATTATAGTAATGTTAATTGTCTCCCTCAAAGCAAGGCCATTAAGCCGCTTACTGCTTCTACCTTAATAATTTATTTTGATATTTCTTGTGGCCCTACCTTTTCAATGGTCTTTTACTTTTTACCCAGAGGGGATGTAAACACCTCCCTGACAGTCCTTTGTTGTATATTTCATCTCTAAGTATAACAGGAGAGGGAAACAAATGACCAAATTGGTCGTGATAAGCTCTGCAGCCAACCAAGACAAAAGGCTCTAGAAGACTACAGTAGGAAGAGCTTCATTCGGAAATACAAATCCTAACACATGGAAAAAAGTAAGTAGATCTACATGCCCTATCTAAACAACTGAACTGTCAGTGACTTTGTCACTAACCAGGAAGAGATTTTCTGTTTTATTTATTTCCACTGTGCTGAGGTAAGACCATCCTCAACATGAAAGAAGGCGTTTCATTCCTTCAACACATTTCTATGAATCTCCTACTATATGCCAGATATATTATGTGCCAAGCACTGATTAATTTAGCTGCTTTCTTTCACCCTCTCTGACTATAGTTTTTCATGTAATTTGCAGGGTCAAAACTTTGCAAAGTCCTATGCTTGGCCATTTAAATCTGAGCCAAGGTCACATAAGGACAATTTAGTTAGAGTGGGAGAGAAAGGAAAAAACAAGAAAGCTAAAAAGTTACATAAATGTCCTCTAGCAAGCAGGTTCCTTGTTCTGAGGGCTAATGTACTGTAGCAATTCATCAGTCATTCTAATAGTCTTTTAACTTCTGTCAGAAAGTCTACTGAATGCTAACATTTTAAATGTTTAATATTCTAAAACATATTTTCATTAATCATGCAAATTATCTGGACATCCATATTTTACAATAACCTCTTTTGAGACTAAGAGGGCTAAGAGTTTGTGTATGAGAGCCTGATGTTAGCAAGTGATACTGTAGATGAAGTATAACTTAGAATCAAAGAATTTTAGATGTGAAAAATTGCTAATGTAATTTCAGTATCTATATGTTATCATATTTATACACACCCTCCAAAATGCTATTAATGTCAGATATTTCTAATTAGGTAGCAAGCAGCCTAAAATATGCACTTCCTTCATTCTGCTTTATCATATGGTTGCTGGATGCATATTAATATTGTTGGGTGGTACATTTTCCCAATAGAATTGACCCTGTGTTTCATAGTAAAGTGGACACTGGATTTTGTTATTAGTAAAGGAGAAAAGAAGTGTTAATTGCAGTTAGGTTGGCCTGAACTGCAGCATGAAAACCTCCATTTATATGCTGCCAGTCACTCCAATTCCAGAATTTCTTAGCTTCTTGGAAAAAGGAGAAGTATATGTCTGGGCCCCATGAAACAGGTGGATTAAGAATTGAAAGGGTACAAGACATGAATTTTGATGGAGTTAGTGGAAATTCTTTACCCTTTTTTCTTTTCTTTCTCCTCTCCTCTCCTCTCCTCTCCTCTCCTCTCCTCTTCTTTTCTTTTCTTTCTTTTCCTGAAGCAAACTGATTGCCAGCAAGGCTGGTGGCTGGTAGTGAAATAGAAAAAAATGACCTGAGACCATGTAAGTGTAGTTATACCGGAGTCATAGAGCTCACTGCTTTCAAGAACATGGCCTAAGTAATTTGAAGCCATGGCCGGGCGCAGTGGCTCACGCCTGTAATCCCAGCACTTTGGGAGGCCTAGGCAGGGGGATCACAAGGTCAGGAGTTCAAGACCAGCCTGACCAACATGGTGAAACCATGTCTCTACTTAAAAAAAAAATACAAAAATTGGCCAGGCTTGGTGGTGCACACCTGTAATCCCAGCTACTCAAGAGACTGAGGCAGGAGAATCTCTTGAACCAGGGAGGCTGGGCAACAGAGTGAGACTCCGTCTCAAAAAAAAAAAAAGAAGTCATGAGGTCATGAGCGTTGGTGGATCACTGTACTTGTCCAGCTACCAGCAGGAAACACAATCAAATTAGGAAATCCCAGGAAGGCTTATTTATAAAGGGACTAATTACAAAGGTGTGGGCAGAGTAGAGGGCAGGGGAACCAATAAGGGCTGCACTGGTAGTGGGAGCTAAGAGCTACAGAGCTGTTACTCAATCTAGACCCTAAGAGATCAGGAGGAAGAGCAATTACTAGAATCTCAAGGAAGGAGAATCATGTAAAAGGTCACCTTGAAAGGACTAGCAACCTTTGATTAAGGGAAGCACCAGCACAAGGTGATCTCACAGGGAAAACAAATACCCTGACCTCACTCCTCAGGGAATGAGGGGACTTTCTGCTCACTGAGCCCAACAGGAACCTCAGGGCACAGAACTGGAATGTAGTAGCTTATACAGGTGAATATATCTGAGTGAATATCCAGGCTTCACAAGTGGAGAGTAGATTGGAGAGGAGAGTCAGAAACATCTCATTTTGGTATGAATGCTACTTCTTTCATTGTATGCTACCAAAACTCACAGCCACCCTTCCAATGATTTTATACAGTTTCACCATGTTGGCCAGGCTGGTCTCGAACTCCTGAGCTCAGGTGATCTGCCGGCCTTGGCCTCCCAAAGTGATGGGATTACAGGAATGAGCCACCATGCCCGGCTGTATATATATATATTTACCATTTCCTATCTTTTCTTTTCTTTGTCTAAACTAAATTTCTAGCAGCATTTCTGTATCTTCAGTACACCAGCATGAACCACCTTAGCCCCTGAGTAATCAGATATTTTTTTAAAACATACAAATGTGATCTAGACAGTTCATTATTCTCCCTATATCACTATTTCAGTGTAACAGTGTGCTTTTAAACGTCTGTAGTTTGTATTGCTAAAGGAACACTTAAGACTTCACTTTTTTACATTGTTTGCCTTCTAATTATATTTTTCTAGTAAAATATTTAACCATTACTTCCTGAATCACGGATTCTAAGGTGCAATAAAAATCCAAAGGGAAATATATTTGTTTCCTACAGAGAGATTTTTTTTTTCCCAGAGCATTTTCAATGACTGCTGCAGAAACGAATGAGTAAAGGTTTCCGAAATGAATAGTTGCAGAAAACCAACTTACTGTCATACAGAAGTCCATGCAGCCCCCGGGTAAAAGTACTTATGTATCTCCTTTTGTTGAGTTCTCTATTTTTTTTTATGAATATGCATATTGGGGGATAAACTTCCATCTGCTCTCTTTTAGCTGATTCTATCACATTTTTGAGCTTTGCATCATTATGGAGCTTCAGAGAAAGATGATCATTTACATTACATATGGATATAAAGGAGAGAAGGAGTTGATGAATTGCAAACAAGTATAATTTATATGGACAAAGTGTGCCAGAAGTGCTTTTCACCCCATTTTACTCGGCAACTGGAATGATTCCTGCCCATTCACTTGGCCTAGTGCCCAAGAACTCAGAAAGGAAATGATCCTGTTAGCCTTACACATCAGGATTCTACTCCTGCCCTATGAGGAAATGCTGCTTTGCACTCAGGCCCATCAGGGACCCCAGAAGGTCAAAAGAAACCACTGAATATACTAATGTCATTTTTTTACTTTCTTCCCTCATGGTTTCTTAACTTATAATTTATGTCACACAGACCTTCTGATACTCTAACTGTTGGTAATTCAAATGTGAGAAGTTTGCATGACGAAGATAGGGAAGGGAGAGTTATGAAAAGGTCATATATGTTCCTGGTAGCTTCTCAGCCTCTTTCTGCACTTCGATTTCTCATGGCAGATTATTTGCCTAAATGCTCTTAAGCTTTATAAATAGGTAAATATCTACATTTAGGCGGCCTTCCTGAGGGCTTCTCTGTTGCCTATAGCACAATGAGTTGTGACTCCATAATTTATCAGAGACCAGGGTCCAAGGTGCACTAATAGCAGTAATAACCCCAAAACTTTTATTTTTTCACTTCTTCATTAGGCATTTATTTATAAATCCTTCATTCTTCAAAAATGAGTACTCCGGCTGGGCACAGTGGCTCATGCCTGTAATCCCAGCACTTTGGGAGGCCAAGGCGGGCAGATTCCCTGAGCTCAGGAGTTCAAAACCACCCTGGGCAACATGGTGAAACCCAGTCTCTACTAAAATACAAAAAGTTAGCCAAGCATGGTGCTGCCCACCTGTAATCCCAGCTACTTGGGAGCCTGAGGTGGGAGAATCACTTGAGCCCAGGAGGCAGAGGTTGCAGTGAGCCCAGATCCTGCCACTGCACTCCAGTTTGGGTGACAGAGTGAGACTCCATCTCAAAAAAAAAAAAAAGAGTACTCCTATCATGAGCTAGGTGTGAGGAATGAAAGCTAAATATAGCACAGCCTCTTTGTAAGCTGGTTAGGAGTAAACAAAGAAATATTCTTTCATGAAGAAATGGTCATTCATCTGAGAAGTTCTCTTAAGCCAGCTGACTCTCTCTCATTGCTTCTGACAAACACAGTTGTCATAGCTCTGAGACAATTTGTGTCTTAAGAATTTCAAATGCCTGCAAGTCCATGCCTGCATTGTGGCAGCATGTGCACTGTTTCCACTGAATGTCCAGACATCAATGAATAAAAATGAAGTAGTGGATATAATAGCAGTAGTTGTTTTTATGCACATACTACATGCGTCGTGCTGTGTGCTTTACACACATTATCTCATTTAATTGACAACATTTTGTAGATTAAAAAAAAAAAAGACTAAGCTTAGAGGATAAATGACCTGCCCAGTCACACAATTCTTAAACCAGATGCTTCAACTCCATGATCTCCTCCAGTCTCTATGTTTAGGTGAACATTGGGTGTGATCAGAGAAATTCGGCAGTTAAATAGGAGGTAACATAAAAAGAGGGTTGCTTTTATCTCATTTCCATAGCCAAAAAACCTGGTCAAGTTTAGAAGCTGCTGTTCTTTTACCTACATTTAGTCCCTATTCGTTTTGCTCTCAACCTTTACATGATTGTAGCATGACTTCCCACTTTATGAAAGAGTACTTGAAGTCTGTATGCAAATTATTCAAGTTTTTTTATGGTTGTGGGGAGGATGGAAGTGCGTGCGTGTGTGAGGTGATGGAGTATCTAAAATTTCTTCCTATTATTTTTCTCAGAACTTCTGCTTGTAACGGAAGTTTCTCAACATGAAATGTCATCAATTTGGCCTCATTCAGGAAGTTGCAGGGCACTTGACTGTAACCTCAGTAAATTGTACGTTTTCTGAAATCCTGATAATCTTTAGCTGCCTATCATTTTGAAATTTTTAAAGTTATTTTATTTCTGAACTAACTCCCTTGGCAATTTAATTGATTAAAAGAGAAAAGATTATAATGAAATACTTCAGAATGTAGATATATTCATCTTTACATTACAAGGGGAACTCAGAATTTAAATGATCTGATTTTTGTATTCATCAAAAAATTACTATGAGGATTTTATTTATTTATCTGGAATAAAATTCCTCTAACCATGCATATTGTCACAACATACTTGAATTTACAAAGATACGGAATCTCTGGGATCAGAATAACGGTATATTCTGATCTGTGTATATATGAAAGACTCAGTGGGTTCCAATGAGAGAAGCTATGCTATGATTCTCATGCGGTTATATAGTTAAAAAGACCTTTGTTGGCATAGTCTTGGACAGCATACATGTTCCAACTTTAAATATTGCTGAGTGAATAAATAAACATATGAGACTGGGAAATGTCGTCAGGGTTCAACCTAGAAACACAAAGCCAGTATCATGATCTTGTAATTATTATAATGTTAATCCTTTAGCCATCTTAAAAGGCTTGGACTCATGTCTCTCACCCAGCCAAAAGCAGCAGAAGGTCCAAGTTCCTCAGCTACCTCCCAACCTTGGATGAGCCGTTTCTTATCTTTCCGCTGCTCTTTATTCAGCTTTCCATGGCCAAGAGAAAAACCTGTCTTCCTTCTGTTGATGTTCCCTCCCCCACGTTGAGGGAGCTGAGGCGAGAGCTGCAGAGGATCCGTAAGGAGCTGTGGGTAAGGTGAGGACAACAGCCCTCCCTTAATGTGGAGTATACGTCCGCTATTCTTGTGTCCTTTTTAGTGCGGAACTCCGTGATGAGGCCTTCCTCCTGACCACTTGAGCCTCATGGTGTCTCCTCTTTTTAGGAATCCAATCTCTCTTCCTGTGCTTCAATCTCCTCAAGGGCTCTGCAGCACTTCCCCTCAAAAGCATTTCCCTAAATCCTTGACTGGGTACCAGACCTTCATTTTTAAGTGATTGAAGTTGTGGCTGAGTATGCGTCATGGGCGATTGCCACCGTTTTAAAGTCAAGTAGTTTGTTAGTTGCTCCCCAACTTACAATTTCCTGGCATCTCCATAAAGAAGCTATCCTGTCTTGATCTCCCTGAGGCAGCAGGTTGATTAAAGTTTTAAAATCATGGTTAGTGACTGCTGTGTTTAAGGAGGCCCCAGAATAATCGATTTGGAGTGGTAGCCATAGCAAGAGTGGGGTCATGATGGAGGCAGCACCTTGGAAAACTGAAATGAAACACCATTTCATGCTGTGAAAGGGGAAGAATAGAGGTAGACATGTGCTTTAGCCTCACCTGGGCACTGCATATGCGGTTAAATCTCAGGGGTCTGGAAAAATATGCCAGACGTTAGCAGTGTAATGTTGTCCTCCAGCATTTGAAATAACACTTTGTGTTTCCTGTTTTTTCCTAAGGTATTACGTTTTATTGGTTAAAAAAAAAATAGGTCACTTTGGAAGGTACTTACCTACAGTACCTATATAAATTGAATGGATCAATTTAAATAGGAAGATGGAATCTGTTATATAGGAATAATCATCATATTCAATGCCCTCTAGCAAATATTTCCTAAGTGCCCACTGTGTGCCAGGTATTATGTTAGGCACCAGAGATTAAAAAGGCTAAACAAAATAATCTCTGTCACAAGGAGGTCACAGTCTTACGGAAGGGCAATTGTCATACAAATATATAAAGCATAATATGACAAGTGCTATGACCCACAATTTACAAGTTGCTATGGAAACACAAAGAAGAGAGCACCAAAGGGAATCATGGAAGGCTTCATAGAGTAAGTGACCTTTAGGATGGAGGAAAGAGGGAGACTTCCTAATGTGGAAAATAGCAGGAGACACTCCAGGAAAATAAATAGCATATGAAAAGTCACAAAGGGAAGAAAATTGCAAGTATATTGTTATGGCTGGAGTGTAGATTGAGAGGTGTGTGTGTATGGTGGTGGTGGTGAGGGGGTAGTTACAATTCATAAGGTAGGTAAAAAGCAATTGGGGAAGACCTTATGCAGCCTGGAAGGAAGTTTGGATATTATACTAAAGACAATGAGAAGCCATCCAAAACTTTCAAGCAGAAAAGTACCTGATTTGATTCGTGGATTAGAAAGATTTATCTGGAGGCTGTGTGAAGGATGGATGAGAAGGTAGGGGGTCAGTTGGAAAGCTACTGCCATTTTCCGTGCATGAGATCATGAGGATCCAAAGCAAGACAACAACCATGGAAATGGATAGAAGGCCATGAATATGAAAGCATTTGTAGAGGTAGGATCCATAGGGCTTGATTACTTATTGAATTTGTATGAGGAGGATATATGTGAGATGAAGCAAGAAGTGATTTTCTGCTTTGATGACTGGCTGGGTGTTAGTAGCAGTAAAGAGGAGTTGGCAATAAAAAAGCAGAAACAAATTTGTAGAGAAAATCGATGGTTTGGTTATGTTGAATTGAAGTTTCCTGGGGGCATCAAGTGAGTCAGATAAACATCACTGGGGTTCAGGGGACAGATGAGGTTGAGGAGGTTGAGATTATTGCTATGGGATGCACTTATATTACAAAAAGTGAGGGGTGTCTGGGAGGAGATATTTTCTCTAAAGTCCAATATTAAAACCCCTAAGCAACATTACTCTGGAAAATGCAATATGCAAATAGTTCTTTTTATTATTAACATTAGGGTATGTCAAATTTTAAAATATTTACACTTAAAGACAAAACATCTGCACAATTATTACAATTGGTTCCACTAAATCAGAAGAGACTACACATTATCTATACTTTTATACCAGAAAACAAAATGAAGAAATCAACAAAATATAATTACTAAAACTCCACTGTGGATCAAGATAAAATGTGTCCAATATTAACTCACACTTTCCCAATAAGTATAAAAATGAATATAACATTGCTTGGACAACTTGTTTCAACAGCGAATCCTCTATTACTATTTGTTCAATAACATATATAAATTCAAAACTGGCAGGTATTAAAAAAGGTTACTTTGTTTTTTGCAGATACTGTACTTGTAAAATAAAGCCAAATAAAGCATCTGTCACACATACCAAAGTCTTACATTTTGCCTTTCTAATACAAGCAAGTGAAATATTAACACATAGCATTTAAAATAATAAATATATATTTTATTGACAGTAATTTGGAATGTTAGAGATACAAAATTTTATGTACAATTATTCAGATTAAAACATTTAAACTTTAGGTTTTATTTACAAATATTTATCTTATCTTCCTCTCCTATTTGACGTTTTATCTCAAGAAGAGTTAAAATGGAATGCATCTGTAGCTATATAGTTGGGAATGTGTGTTCAGTCACTTGGCTCTGCGATAGTAATCTTATGTACCATGTCAGACAGATTTTCAGACTCCAGATCCTCTTTGCCATTATCTGAATTTCCTGATGAGATATAGCAACCAGAGTCCCTTGGGCAGTCATCTAACTGTGACTTATTTAAGGAGATGTCTGAGCTCAAGGATAGGGGCTCAGGTTCATTTTCTTGCTCTTGAATAACTGTAAATGGAAAAAAAGGGCAGGAGTTAGGTAAAGCAACACAAAATCTTATTCACGTACTCATTCACTTTCAAGTATTATCCTATTTTAACTGTTCTAACCATGACTTCATTACAATGGAAAGTTCTGCAAGTAAAAGGTATCTTTGTTTATTACAAAAGAGATATTTGCACCCAAATATTCAAGCTACTGTTTTATTAGAAGCCAAAATTTGCCCTTCGTTGTTCACTTGCAGTTTCATGGAATTCATGTGAACTTCCCGCATAAGCAAAGATCAATATGGACTCTCATTTTACATTAATAGTAAGTTGCCAGAGAAAGCAGATTGTATCCACAGTGTGACTGATGCCTTGTCCAAATACTCCTTAAAGTATCATTATAAAAAGGCATTTATAGTTTAAATGCACAATCCAAGTCAATAGTGATCTTTGTGAACAATTTTAGATTCATGATAATCTAGATTAATTAATAAATTATCACTATAAGTAAGAATGTACAGTAGGACTTCAATTATTTGGAAGTTAACTAATAAAACTTTAAATATCCAGAATTTTCCTATGTTTGCATGTATCACAAAATAGACATAAGAAACCAGGTTGCTTTTAGAAAGTAAAACACCAAAATTTCCACTGAATCTACTTTATGGATATTTAGTCTTCCGTATCTTTGTCTGTAGTCCTGAAGAATAATCATTTATTTTCAGATTGATAATTCTGCATTCTTAAAGCAGTGTTCTATATTCAACAGGCATTATCTTTTAGAAAAAGATTACTATTAGGGATATAACAAAATATATTTTGGAAGAACCCCTAAGCAGCCTGAAGTTCACATGTTACTCTTCTCGATTCCTTTAGCGTCAACTTTCTCTCTGTCCATGTGGTTTCTTGATGGGTGTTTCTGCATCCTGAGCTGAGCTCCTCAGAGAAGAAATAGATCTCAGGTACTGCCTCTTAGCTGCAGTACCATATCTTCCTCTTTCCCCTTCTAACCTTGGGGCTTCACCACTGTAGGCATTTGAATAGCTCCACGTTGAAAGAGCCAAACACACATTTAAGGTTGGGACAAGAACTCTGCCTACAGAGGCTTTGCACTTCATCCCATTCCAGTGAGAATAAAGAAAATCCAAACCTCAGAATCCTTCAAAGAAGGAAAATGTATAATTTTCTTCAATAGGCTATTATAATGCTAATTAATTTATATCTAGGAAATCTATGCTTTATCTTATTTATTTTATATATATATATCTATCTTGCTTTAAAATGCATTTTCTAGTTTCCATATGTTTTGCTAACATTAGTTTATGATCCACTGTGTGTCCAATTGCCATCAACTTCCATTACAAATGAGAATTGTGCTGTAAGTTACCCTTGTGTTAATGAATTAACTTCTCTTTAATGTTTTTAGAATGGTACTAGTTAAGCATCATCCATGGGAGAAATTGAAAAGTGTTACTTAAAATATCTCCTAAATTCTGTAGTTTAGAAGAAAAACACTGGTTGAGAAAGGCTGGAAGAAAATGATAAAAATTGCTTCTTAGTCTACTCATCTTCAGAATGAGTCATAACAGTTCTTTTAACCTTTTCCTTAAGGCTTGTATTTGCAACAGTGAAACCATATTTATGCCATTCTTCTGAATCTTCACATTTGCCCCACAATTTTAACTATAGATTCAAATATCAGGTATTTGCCTAGTGATATTATAACTAGTTCTAGATATAAGATGACAATTTTAATAGGCACCTATTGTGATTGTTATTTTTAAATTTTAGCTACCATGGAAGCATTTTGTGTGCATTATTCATGACAATCTTTAAGTTTGGGAGGGTTTACTTATTATTCACTAGTCTTTCTGAGTATCAGTCATTCACTCTTCTTTCTAAGCCCTTTTTTTTTATGAAAAGGCAGCACTAAAATGGGACCTCATTCTCTGAAGAATTGCTTTCTATCCTGCCTTGGCTTTTCTATCTTATTGCCACTGAAATGAAATGAGCCAGCTCTGTGTTCCATTATCCAAGTGTTTCTAGAAAAGGCCAGAGGAATTAGTGCTTTTGTATGCATTCTGCCACATCAGCAATGATCATCCTATTTGGAGTGTGAACCTCTTAGTCATAATGATTGTGGGGATAAGGCCACATTTCCCCAGATTATGTTTGGGCCAATATTACCTCAATGCAAAATTAAAAGAACTGATCTACTTCCCTTCACATTGATATCCTAAACAAGACTTGGCATAATAAAAACTGTTTGTTCCCAACACTCTGTTCTATTTAGGTTGATTACCAATTGTGGGGCTCTCTTCAGGATATGAAGCAGAGTCTTTAAGAACTGTAATTTCCAAAATTAGTTCTTTTCCTTTAAAAAAATAAATATTTAGCTTGTTATTTCACTCTCAGAAGCCTCTGTGCATTCACCTCAATGGGGAACAAAGTAAATAAATTAAAAACTGTCTTTACTAGAGAATATGTCATTGTGTAATATTAGTAATAAAAATGTATTTGTTTTTATTTCCACATGAGAAATGCTATATCACGTTCTCTAAATTCTAGGAATGGTTTTGTTTTAAACACAGGTCATTTATTGTAGAAACCTTTCATCTGCAATTTTTATGGAAAAAGAAAATAGTTTCTCAGTATGAAAGTTATGCAGCACGGTAATTTACAGAACAGCAGTAATTTGCTAAATGATTTCCTCGTGAAATGAAAACACGACCGTGCCTCCTCAAATGCTTCCCACCAGGCTTGCAATAATTTCAGGCAGGTGATCAGCTGGAACTCTCAACTGTAACTATAAAAAGGCAGGTCATTATGTTATATTACGGAGATGAAAGCTATATCGCATTCACTTTTGTATTTGGAGGATCAAGATTTTCCTCTTCTTGTTTCTTTTCATCCTGACACTAATGACAGGGATTGGCGCAAACCTAGGTCTTGTGTTATGGGTGTTTCTTTCCTGCAGAGGAGATGAATTCACATTAATGCATCCACATTTTCTTTCTAAGTCATTTAGTCCCTTCATGTGGCCATGAAACAGAGTAAAGCTAACTGGCCTACCCAGAAATTGAAACCATAACCTTCATCAGTTTTGTCCCATGGTTCAATCATCTGGGCTAACCGGGCAAGTAACACATTGGAATAAGAAACAGGTTTGCCTACAAAATTACGGACTTCCCATAGGATGTTTCAGTGCATCTTTTTATACTAAAACGTTTCTGATAATACGCTAGGTTTTAAAAAGTATACATAATTCATGTATTCTATTATTACAATTATATGAAAACATACACATATGCATATAACTTACAAACAAAAGTGTTCAAATTTGTTAATTTTCCCTCTATTTCTCAGGTCTTCCACATTGTTTTTAATGAAATAATTAAAATGGTATAAGTTTTCAATAAAGCCCCCAAATGGTTTGTAAATATCTTAAAGGACATACATATCTAAATTAGAATACACTGAAGAATTATTAAATAATTTGAAAAAGGGTCTTTCTTATTGCTGCCAGCTGACAGCAGGCATACTAGGAACTCCAGAAAGCTGTATAATTCTGTACTCTATATAATAAAAATAGAATAACATTTAAAAATTACTTAGGAAATATTTTATCATGAAGAGCTAATTTGCATATTAAAATAATTTATTTCCTACCAAAATTGTTACAGAATTGTATAAAGCCCATGTAAAAACATTTTAAGATAGTTATCAATGTTGAAAGGAAAGGGTGGCATCGTGATGAAAACAGAAGACGTCTAATATAATTATTCACAAAATAATTATATTGGAGTTTTGACATTTAATTAATTAAGAAAGGCAATCTCAATTATACTAAAAGTGAAGATAGTTTTAAGGAAATAAAACTGGATCCTTATTCTGCGAAAAAGTTCTACTCTAAGAAGAGAAATCTGCCCCACCTTTACATATTAAAAAATTAAAGATTCAAAAAAATGAAAACTAATTTTTGCTTGACTTTCCCAGATTTCTTTGCCCAAATCATCCAGATTTTGTCTTTACCATCTTGCTTGCCTTAGCTTTGAAGCCTCTCTTTCTTTGGGTGAAGTACTATAAAATAATGCAACCTTAAAGGCATAGGAAAATTCCTGGCTAAAGGAATTTCTCAATAAATAATTTTTTAATAAACACAATGATATTTAGATGAATTAAAGGACATTGGAACTAAAGGAGAGCAAAAAAGGACTTTTGTTAAAATTCAAATGAGAATACCTCTCAGCTCCATCAATCATCCTCCTGTTTTTCTCTATCCTGGGGCCATCTCCAAAGAGGCAAAACCCAGGGATACACATCTTAGGATGACTCAAAACCTCAGTCTCAAGTTTTAACCTCACTGGAGTCACTCAAATGAAAACCCAGCCACTGTTCAGGTAACTATGGCTATATTTATTTGTCCAGAGGCAGCGTTATCCAGGGAGGAAATTTTAGTGGACAACATGGCATGTCTCTCAGTTATTTTTTATTTCATCTAAAGCCCATTCTTAAGTTACCTGAACACTTCAATTCTCCTAATAACAGTGAACATTTGGTGTTCATTTCACTTGAATACTAACCCACCTTTTGGAAACACAACAACAAATGAAAAATAGGATTCCATTCATAGGAAAATAACTGGTGGCTTCTGTTCCCCTGAGGCCATGAGAAGATATGGAGTTGAAATGACTTCCCCTCCTCTTGCATATCTCTTTTTGGAGCCTAGCTTCTAACGAGATGTGTACCTGGAAATAAACCTTTTCGCTTTCAGCTAGGGCAATCTCCACTTCCACTGTGCTAGGAACTTCAGCAGAGGCAGAGGCATACTCACTCAAGATCACGATAACTCAGCACCTACCTGGGCAATCTCATTAGACTGCTACTCTCCCCAACCATACACCATATGGAGGGCTTTGGTCCCAGGAAATATTTAACCTCCTCAGTTAAAGTTGTCATATTGTACTGACTATTTTGGTAATGACCAAATAACGTTTAAAACTGTCACACATTATTTAATTAGGGGCCTTGGAAAGTCAAGTTCATATTTCTTATAGGTTAATTAAACCCATTTACATGATGAAGGAGTTAAGAACACATTACCCCAAAATATGCTGCTCTGGCATATTGACTATTTTGAGTTGAAGGCACTTGAAGAGAGCAGGTGCAAGAATATTACTCTGGCTTTCCCTTTTTTTTTTTTTTTAAGAGAGAGAGAAATAGGGTCTGGCTAGGTTGCCCAGGCTGGTCTTGAACTCTTGGACTCAAGCAATCCTCCTGCCTCAGCCTCCCAGAGTGGTGGGATTACAGGCATAAGCCACCATGCCTAGTCTGACTTTCCTTCTGCTTCTTAAAAGCAGATGACATTTCCATGTGAAAGCTACCTTCCCTCTACCAGAAGAAAAGTATCATTCCTATCTTCAAGGACAGGAAGTTGAGGCACAGGGAAATCTGTACAAACAAGCCATGATAGACAAACCCTTATCTATCTAACCACTTCACCCAATTAGCTAGCCTATTTCAAGCTTCTGTGACTTGTCACATTTTCACAACTTATTATTCTTTGTCTAATTCAGTATACAAGTGTTCAACTCTAACTGCATCTTTGGGTCTTCATTTCCCATGAAGCCTCCCTTGCCGCATGAATTTTGTGTTAAATAAATTTGTGTGATTTTCTCCTGTTGGTCTGTCCTATGTCAATTTAATTTTCAGCTGTTTTTAAAAGCCTAAGAGGGTAGAGATAAAATTTTGCCTTCCCTATATAGATATGATAAAAAACTAATCGAATTTCATTATGTCTAAAACTATTACTTTTGACAAAAATAGGAATACTGTGCATATTAGTGATCTACAATTTGCTTTCACATTTAACATATTTTTAAAAAACTTTAATATCAGTAAACAGCACGCTATATCATTTTCTTAACATAACACCTTCAAAACTACTTTATTGTTTGGGTATATCTTAATTTATTTAACAGGTTAATTATTGATGGAAGTCCCTATTGTTTTTAGTTTTTACCCAAAACTACTAGATTTTTAGTTAGTATTTTTGTGCATTTGTATCTTGAATTTCGTAGGACAAATACTTAGAACTGGAATTTCTGGATACAAAAGTGTGCATATTTTAAACTTTGATTGTGTTTCACGTTATTGCCCTCCAAAAATGTACTTATTTACACTCTTGCACACATGCATGGTTAGCATATTCATAAACTAAATCTTGACAACATACTCGAATACCGATCTGCTTATTACAAATACTTGTATGTGTGAGGTGGGATTGCAGGCAACTTTATTTTTATAATAATAGAATACTGACTTACTATTTGGGGATCTTTTGACCTCCTCATTAATCATTTACTCATTTTATGTTAACCATCCACTAATGCAAAGCACAGGACTAGGGGCTTTGGGAAAGCATATGGTAATAGAAGATTCGGTCTTGTTTGGCCAGGGTAATCATTACAAAGCTATGTGTTGTATACAATCCCAATGCAATATAAACACAGGTACAGGAGTGCTCTATATATACGGCCATTAGAGAGGTCCTTATGTGACTAAAGTGAAAAATCTGTGAACACTTTTCACTGGAAATTTTCTGGTAGAAAAGTGAGAATCCTTATACTTTATTTTATAGTTTTTTGTATGATATAGAATATGGCATCCATCATAAATGAAAGTTTGGAGGTAAAATTAAAAAGAAATCTGAAGAAATTAAATTGCATGAGGGCAAACAACTATGACTATAGATATTAAATACATACAAGTTAAATGCCTGCATGCTTTCTCTACTTTGTGTGGACAGGTAGCATAGCTTTTCTTTAAAGCTGTAGATTTCTTGAATCTAGATGCAAATCATATGGCAAGTGGGTTGGAAACTCCAGGTACACATGTCAGGGGCTAGGCCCAGGCTATGCTGGCACACTGTTAGGCCAACTGCTGGACTGCTGCTTGGCATAAATACAAATCTCCCCTGCTGACAGCTCGTGTTCCAGGCTCCTGGCTGTTGCCCGCCATTTGCCCTGCATCGATTTGGGCAGGCAGGCAGGCAGGCAGGAAGGCACAACTGGGGATGCTTGAGCGATGAGGGGCTGCTGTGACCACAGCTGGTATCAACATTCTGGCACACAACCCACCCTTTCCCCTTCCTCCTCATTTGGCACTGCAACCAGAGTTTGCAGGTACCTCAAATGCATTGTATACAGATTCTGTAAAGTTTGCTTATTCTGTTACTTTGTTTTCAATTTTAAATTTAATTATCCCTGTAATCTAGAGCAAACAAGGTATTTCCATCACCCATTTTCCCCAAGGACAATAGTACACATTCTCATAGACACAATTTTAAGACACATTGGAGTGCTTCTGAATGTGAAAAATGAGGAACAAGTGCAGAATAAAGACAAGATGTTTACTATAAACAACAGTAAACCAGCTTATTATTCTAAAGAGGACTTCAGAGTAAGGCAAAGGGGCCTTGAAGATTGTGTTTATGGAAGAACACACACACACACACACACACACACACACACACACACATATTTTCTGTTCTCTTTTTTATTTGGGAATATTGACTTCCAAAGTAAATGAAACATTTTTAAATTCAGATGATAAATAGAAAAACCTAAATGTGCACAAAATAAACAGATCCTGCTCTCTTGTCCCTTCAAGAGCTGCATCTCACTCCAATTTTTCTTCTCCCTATAACCTTATCTAGATTCCCAGTTGAGGGAACCGATGACCTAATTCCTCTGTTTAAATGCAACACAGGAGCAAATTCCAAATCTCTATGCTGGTCTTGCTGGGATTGCAGAACCCCAGGGTGGTTATCCTCCTCCAGAGGTAATCCTGTGATCAGCACTAACACCACATACCAGCCCTTTCATCAGCTTGTTGGAGAAGCATCTTTACTTCCCGCCAAGCAGTGACCTAGATACCATCTCACACCAGTTAGAATCAGGATCATTAAAAAGTCAAGAAAAAACAGATGCTGAAGAGAATGTGGAGAAATAGGAATGCTTTTACACTGTTAGTGGGAATGTAAATTAGTTCAACCATTGTCAAAGACAGTGTGGCGATCCCTCACGGATCTAGAACCAGAAATACCATTTGACCCAGCAATCCCATTACTGGGTCTATACCCAAAGGATTATAAATTACTCTACTATAAAGACACATGTACACATATGTTTATTGCAGCACCATTCACAATAGCAAAGACTTGCAACCAACCCTAATGCCCATCAATGACAGACTGGATAAAGAAAATCTGGCACATATACACCATGGAATACTACGCAGCCATAAAAAAGGATGAGTGGATGAGTTCATGTCCTTTACAGGGACATGGATGAAGCTGGAAACCATCATTCTCAGCAAACTAACACAGGAACAGAAAACCAAACACATGTTCTCACTCACAAGTGGGAGTTGAACAATGAGAACACATGGACACAGGGAGGGGAATATCACACACCACTGCTTGTCAGGGGGTGGGGGGCTAGGGGAAGGATAGCATTAGGAGAAATACCTAATGTAGATGAAGGGTTGATGGGTGCAGCAAACCACCATGGCATGTGTATACCTGTGTAACAAACCTCCATGTTCTGCACATGTATCCCAGAACTTAAAGTACAATACAAAAAAAAAAAAAAAAAGTGTAACCCAGTATACATTTTCAAGGTCAAAGTGGGTACAATGCTATCTATCTTGGGCTAAGAAGAGAAAAGGAAAAATTCTTGCTTTAAATCTTAGAAGTCTGGTTTTTTTCCATGTTTTGTACCCCATCCTCTTGGTCTCTCTAGATATATTTAAGACTCACATAGGACTTGTCTTTTCTACATCATCTCAAAATTTTAGCTCTTATCCTCAAGATATGTGCCCATTTTGCTCAACTTTTATATTGCATGATTAGCAAAGCAAATCCTTTTATGTTCTCAATCTAACAATGAAACACCAAACTAGAAATTTATTGCCATTCCTCAAACTGACATCATTCAATGATCAAAATAAAATGCATCCATAATATCCTAGAAAATGTACATGTCCCATTCTTAAAAAGAAAAGCAAACTATTTTTAACGTTTAATGTGACATGCATTTGTTTTTAAATGTCTCAGTTTTATATAACCATATACTCAAGGTCTTTATCATTCAAGGTACAGGAAGGTTGTGCGTTTAATCTTTAGCATGGTTGTAGGAGATATGATTCACAGAGTAGAAAATAGATAAAAATAAGCATGCAGCCAGTATGGTGCCAAATCATCAGAACTCGACATCTTATTGACAAATGGAAGTCATTCTTCTTTATTTCTTGAGCAAAGCAGTTTCATATAAGATAAATAGCTTTCAGTCAGAATAGCCTAACCTGCAATATGCATCTTTTTGACATGTATATTATAATACTTCTCTAGACCATAAGATTAAAATAAGAAAAATCTCAGGGTAGTATGTTGACAAGAAGCACTGGTTGAATCTGTATTTTTTTTTCCATTTTTCATCTCCCAGAATTTGGCTCTGTGTATGTTTGTACCTTACTGGCTGTCATTAAGTAATCAACTTCTAGTGACCTTCAAGCATCATTTTCTAAAGTTTTATGCAGGGGAATAATTTCTGGGACATGTCCTTTTTTATATCAAACATCAAAAACCATTTAATGCTTTGGAGACACTATGTTTTGTTTTCAGAGACCAGGATATGGCAGAACATGTTTCTGATAGATGTAAGAGACTGAATTATAGATTTGTGAGCTTGAGAAAGCCACTTAGCTACTTGGATTTTCATCTTCTCACCTTGCAATGGAAGAATTTTGCATCAGGTGTTTCTTTTCTTTTTTTTCTTTTTAATTACACCGGCTCTATAAATAATTTTACCATCTATGAATAATTGTTCTTTTGTTAGCATAGAAAGGAGACAGGTGATGAGTGAAGTGGAATGAAAAAATTAAGGGGACGCAAGCCTTTGGCACTGAACCCATCTTCCCTCTGTGGGCCCCTGGGGATACTGTTTATTGCTGAAAGTGCTGCTTGCCCAGGTTCCCAGCCCCTTCTCTCCACAAACCCTGTTGACAGGCAGCCATGGAAGCCTCTCGCCTTTTACCTTCTGATATAGAAAACTGAACCAAAGCCCTTGAGAAAATTGGTGAAGTAGCAGAAAACTTCAATTTTCAAATATTCATTGCTTTCATATTGGCCAATTTGCACATGTGGAGGAGTTTTATAGCAGACTCCCTTTGATTAAATCTCCATCTCTGCACTCATCTAGCTGTTTGACTTCTTTGAAATTCATCTCCAAATTTTTGCCTCATCTGCAAATTGGGCAAAATACCTAGATGTGTGCTATTATGGAAGAAAAGCAATCATTTACAAGTGTTCAAAAAATACTCTTCTCCTCCCTGTACTTCATGGTCAAATCATTTTGGAGAGTATTGGCAATGACACTGGACATTGTCCATAATAAAACTCTATAGAATCTACTTCTAAGCCAAACATTGTTTAGTGAGGAGCCATGTCTTGAAATGACAAGATGTGAATGAAACTGACTCCTTTACCTGAACGAACTTACTATATCTGTTTACACTGATCAATTTTGTCTTGACTTGAAATATTGATTAAATTGGCTACTTTCTGAAGCTTGAACTTTGTCTGCCTCTGTGACCACATCTCCCTCTCTTTTGCATCTCCCAGCCCCACAACTTCAAAGAAAGCATATAATAACCTAGGCCTGATGATGAAATCAGTTCTGCTGATGTCAAATTAGTTATGCCTGTGAAAGCTCTTGGAAAAGAATGATAAGAATAAAGTAAAAACCAGTTTCTTAAAAAGTAAACTACTTTTCACTAGATAAAAAGCCAGTGTATAGGAAACGTGTACTCTACCTCAGTTTTGTGGGACTTATGAGAGAGAGTATAGAATAGCCCACAAAAGGACAATCAGGAGGCCTGGTCCCTAAATAACGCTTTCCTCCCTCCTCACTCTCCATCTGGGCTGTTACTTGTAGTGTTAGAAAGTATAACACAGCAGCACATACATTGGGTTGGAATCCTAACTCTACACTTCACTAAGAGAGTGTTCTTAGACAAGTTACTTGCTGTCTCAATAACTCATCATAAAAATGAGGGCGGTAGTGTCTAACTCAAAGACCTGGGGTAAGTACTCAAGAGAATAATCAGGAAAGACCCTGGCCCAGAGTTTGCTCAGAGCACATATGTTTTAAAAATGTAGTTAATAATTACTAGTATTATTTTTACTGCTGGGTGCGGTGGCTCATGCTTGTAATCCCAGCACTTTGAGAGGCCAAGGTGGGCAGATCACTTGAGGTCAGGAGTTCGAGACCAGGCTGGCCAATATGGTGAAACCCCATCTCTACTAAAAATACAAAAATTAGCCGGGTGTGGTGGCATGCCTATAATCTCAGCTACTAGGAGGCTGAGGCATGAGAATCGCTTCAACCTGGGAGGCGGAGGTCGCGGTGAGCCGAGATCGCACCGCTGCGCTCCACCCGGGACAGCAGATTTAGACACCATCTCAAAAACTAATAATATTAATACTAGTAATTATTATTAGTAGTAGTATTTTTTGATAGAGAAGGCTGGATTTGATCATCTAAGTTCCTTTTTATCTTTAAAGTTAGACTTTCCCCTTTTGGTTGCTCACAAAATACTCCTTGCAGAGTTTGGCACACCCTAACCTCAGTGTTTGGGGGCCTGACCAGATTTGGCAGGAAAGGCAGTCTGGATGGATAATTATAAAAAATAAAAGCTATCCTATCTTTACAAGCCTGGTTGCTGTAGACAGTATTCTGTAAATCTCCATGATTATTTCATCTTCAGTTAATATTTACAAATACAGAGAACCATCTCAGATAGTAAAAGTGAGAGCTGAATTTTTTTGCAAGCTATTATAACATTTTGAAAGAGTACTATAAACATGTACAAGATGTGACTATGTGGTCATAAAATGAGTTTTCCTGTGTGCCATGAAGGCTCATTATCTTAAAGCCTTGTGTTGTTCTACAGAAGCCATGTGTGACATTTCGCACTAATGGCTTATGCTGTTACTAAATACTTGTCTCTAACTCCCTCAGTCTTTGGGAATGCAGGCATCCACTTGCATGTAAATTAATAGCTTTGCAGAGTGGAAATGAGGTACCCAGAAAAGTCCTTTCATTTCCTGAGTCCAATAAGGAAATAAGTTCCTTTTCCTAATTACATATTTGACCAGAGTTATTGTTTTCAAACTGATATGAAAATACTTATTTTATGGGAAAGCGTGCTTTCATGATCTCAGTAAATAAAACTGGGGCTTTGTTTCTAATGATTATACTATTTACATTAAACTGATTATCAGCTGGGGAGAAGAGTAGGTGTACACACTTACTTTCTTCTTCAAGGAAGTTTTCAGCAGCTGATAGTAACCTTCTTCTGTCATCTGGGTTTTCAATATTTAATTCAATGAGGTGACTCTCTTTTATATCTTTTAAATCTTCTAGAGTCTCATAACCATTGAGCAAAAGTGTTGAGGTATATTCCTGTAAGACAAAAAATATAAAGCAAATTAGTCAGATTCAAATATTTTATTTTTAGTTCTCTTTAGATTTAAAGAAAGTATAGAGATGCATATAGGGACCAAAGGTGCCAATAGAACTTTTACTTAACTTCACTTGTATTCGTTTCTGACATATGAACTCCAGGGCTCTTAAATGATTATGTTGTATAATTCTCGCCTTTTGGAAGGCCAAATGTAAAGAAGAAATAATTACCTTAAGCTATACAATTCCAAATCATGGATAAATTAAATAGTTGGATCATGCATCCCATTTGGAAATGTTTCACTTCTCAACTAACTAAATTGACAGAACTAGCATTACTTTAAGTCTATCAATAAAATGCCTCTAGCAGAGTAGCATGCTACAGTAATATTTCAGAATCTACATCTCTTCTTGTTTTCATGATTGCAAAAGCATCTACTCTCAAAACATTCTAGGGGTAGGTTAAAAAATGAGTTTGAAACAGATGTCATTCTATACAAAAAAGTGAGTGTAGCATTTTGATTGAAAGGCATTATGTAAACCAAAAGAATTTGAGACTTTCTATTTAATTGGAAGCTTTTACTAAGCATAGAAGCACTGTAGTTGGGGAAAGAATTGTTTTCTCAGCATGTATATTTTGTCCATCATTTGAATCAATATGTATTAGTTTAAAATTCATAGGTTTCTGATTTCAAAGTCTGTATGTTATTTTGAAACCTCTATCCTCTCAAACAAAATAAAAATATTAAGTGAAGTCGAGTGCTTTTTCAACTTCCTCAGATTCCTCCTATTTTACTTGCTCTAATTTCAATATCCTTATTTTAATTACTAAAATAGAATAAGAGGAAGTCTAAAAGTTTTAAGTAATCAGGGAGAACTTATGACCACCCCTTTTTAACAAAAAAAAAAAGGAAGAAAAGCAAGAAGAATGACAATTCTTTCTTTAAAAAAGTATATTCTCAGCACTGAATTAGAATAAAGAAGAAAAAATTTCCTGTTCTGACATATAACCATTTAACTGTGCATTCTTGGGGAAGTCATTTCAGTCTCATAGACCTTGGTTTTCTCACAGGTCACAGAATGAACAAGATTCAGAGGCAAGATGCTAACCCGTACATTCTCATAGGAATATCCCATTTGAGGTGCACCAATAGTAATATAGGAAGGCTTAGATACTGTGTTTACAGACAGGAACATAACTAGATAATTCAGAAAAAAACAATTAAGAAAAGTGTAATTGACTATTGTCTTGGTGAATTTTGAAAACTATCAAAGTGCTGCTGAGTTAATTTTAGAAATGGATTGCAAAAATGTAAATTGATTGATACTAGGTGTATTGTATGTACACACTATTTAACAAGGTAGATATTTCAAAAGAATTTTGGTAATATAACAAGAAAATCATAATTGGGTTACAGATACAGACAACACAGTTTCCTTAACACAATCATTATGGGGCTTGATGATCACCGTTTCCCTCAAATTACTTTTAAAATGATTGTATTCAGTTATCTTCTCTCAACTTGATTTTGATCTCTGCTTTGTAGAAAATACAATTCCCTTCTCATTTTTCCTTTCACTTTTTTAGACTTACTTTATTCCTTATACTCTCTTTACCATTCTCGTTTAGACATTTTCTTAGGGCTTTTTATTCTCCTAGATATTTTTCATTTTTCACTGCATTTTCTCAACATCAATCTCTATTGTCACTGCTAAATACTATTAAGGTATAGTCCAAGGGATATTATATCAAGACTTGTCCTTGCATAAAAAAGTAATAAAAGAGAAATAAGAGCTCTTCTAGGAAAACAGGTTTTCCTTTGCTTGCAAGTCTTGTATTTTTAAGCAATGCAACACAAATACTGATCCACTCCCTTCAGTGTTTCCATTTACATGCTTCCAAAAGCAAACACAACACAGATTTGCTCACCTGCAGATGAATCCTCTCTAGGAACTCCTGCAGAGTCTTGGATTTTTCGCTGTTACTCCTTCGGTTTGCCTTTATTTTCTTGGGGGCTGCTTCCTCTTCTGAGATGACATCCACATAAATGAATTTGAAGTTTCCCACTTTATTGTTCAACATTCCTGTCCACATCCCCATTGGTGTTTTGCAAATAATGTCTATGATGTCTCCTTTCTAAGGGCAAAGAAATCCATACACATTAGATTTCAGAGAACCTCATTGATAGAAAGAATGAAATCATAGAAAACTAGAATAATGAGGACATTATGCTAAAGGGGTTCAGATATAACAGAAACAAATCTAAACATTCACTTGCTTCAAAAGTTCAGGCTGGTGGCATGGTGGGTCATGCTTATAATCCCAGCACTTTGGGAGGCCAAGGTGGGAGGATTGCATGAGGCCAGGAGTTTGAGACCAGCCTGGGTGACAAAGTGAGATCCCATCTCTACAATTTTTTTCTTTTAATTAGCCTGGCATGGTAGCATGTATCTGTAGACTGAGGTGGGAGGAGTTCAAAGCTGCAGTGAGCTGTAATCATGTCACTGCACTCCAACCTGGGCAACACAGTGAGATCCTATCTTAAAAAAAATTCAAAGAAGTTACTTACTAGTTATAATGAAGAAAACTTCAACATTCTTGACAAAAAGCTCTCACATAGTTTGATGACATGTTTCTGTTTCTGTTATTGTATCAATTTATCAACTTATAACTGTAGAGTCTGCAGTATAATTTACAAGACACTTTTGCCTACTCTAAGTTATTTTTGCTCACAACACACCTCTTAGATACATAAAGGAGGTATCATCATTATTAATGTAGATATTATAGAAAAAGAAACAGAGATATTAAATGACTTCTCAAGAGCTTGCAGGAAGTTAACGGCAGAACCAGAACTCAAGTCCAAGTTATCTTAACCAAAAACTGATGCTCTTTTTATTTATACTGTCAAAGTAATATATATGTAACAAAGCTCAAGTTATCATTCCAGGAGGTGCTCCCTAGCTGGGGAAGGAGATGAAAGAGAAGTCTGTTACTCTATATATTTCTAGTGCATCTGAAAAATTTATCTATGGTATAAAATAAACCCATTTCAAGTATTTCATTCATCTAAAATAAAGAAATTTTGCAGAATTCACATAAAAGTATGTGTACACTAACGATAAATTATGCTACTTAATTCTTTTTAAGGTATTCATGCTCTCCTCTTATTAAGAAGAGATAACATTTAGATTGAGCTCACAGCAAAGTTTAGATTGAAGTATGAATGAATCATATCAGTATGGACAAACCAATTGGTCTTTTTCTTTACTCACATCTAAGACCATAATTAACTATAGGCTGCCAGTTATTGGCAAGGGTAGAAAACCTCATGGGGATATTTATTTGTAAAGAAAATTTATTTCTATGCAAATAGGATGCCTATGTTCAAGAGTTATAGTTCCTCCTTTGAGACTTAAAACTTTCTGCCCCAGAGAGGACTTTACAGATTCTAATATTTTTGCCCTTTTTAAGTGTCTATCCTCAAACAAACTAAGCATCAAGCCTGCTACTAAAAATATTTTTTCCTGCTGCTCTGGGAATGTGTGTTCTTCCATCTAAAAAACAAATTTTACTTGTAATGGTATAATTCACCATGACTGAACTAACTGGTCTATCTTGTGATCATCTGTCTGTCTAGTCCTGTGATCTGTTAGGCTGGGTCTTTCTGCCTTTAATGAAAGGGAATCAAATCATAGGTTGGATGGTATCAGCTAGGGAGACTGAGAAGCTCTCCTGAAGCTCTGGAAAGTTTCTAGGCATGGAAACCCTTCACTGCATCCTTCCTATTATCCTTGAAACTTGTAAATTTGCAACTTTATCCTTTAAAGGTATATACCTGTGCATTCCAGGAAAGCCCACAGGTCATCAAGCAAAGACTCAATTTCATTTTGGATAAGACCCTTGATGGAAATAATAGTATTTCAATTTTCATGGGTAACTGGGGAATTCCTGCTGTGTCCTGTAAGAGCTCCACAAAAACTCACCTCAGGCAGCAGCAGCAGTGGTCCCTTGGCACGGTATTGTACGGAAGTTGAAAGACTATCCTGAGTCAAACTGTGTTGTGTTTATTTCCTTCTACTGCTCTCTCCCACAATGGTTACTAGGTTATGGGTATCCTTTCCCCAAGACTTGAACTTAGACATCAGATCATTCCATATACATAACTAAGGAGCTTACTATGGGGAACAGTGCATTTTTAATTCTCCAGTTGAGCTCACTCTGATTTAATAGCATGGAAGGGATCAAGAGAAGGGCTGAAGACCTTAAATGTTAAATAATAATATAAATACTCCATAATATATCATAATTATTAGTTAACATTGGTTTAGTGTTAACAATATAGAAAATTCATACTTTATGCCCTTTGACTTTTAGCACTTTGTGATACTAGAAAGGAATAATTTAACATCTATGAATTCTTTTAGCGCAAAACCTTCTTCTCTTTGTGCTATTGTAACTCACCCCTCTCCTTGAGTGTGAGCAGGACTATGAAAATGATGGATATCACACTCATGATTATGTTACCCTTATATAATAGGAGGGACTTTGCAGATCCATTTAGTGTACTGAATTATTTGATTTTGAGTTAATGAAAGGGAGATTATCTTGTTGGGTCTGACAAATCAGGTAGGATCCCTTAAAAAAAAAGATTAAGGCCTGAGTGAGCTTTTTCCTGTTCATCCTGAAAGAGCCAACTGCCGTATTGTAGAGAGGGCCTTGGCTGGTGGAATCTAGAGGCTTAGAATGGACTCCAGTTGATATCCAGCAAGAAAATGGGGTCCTCAGCCCTACAACCACAAGGAACTGAATTCTGTCAAAAGCCAGTGAACTCAGAAGAGAACCCTGAGCCTCAGGTGAGATCACAGCTTTCTTAGAATTCAGTTGAGCCCATAATTATGACCTACAGAAACTGTGAGCCAGCAATACATTTGTGTTGTTTGATGCCTCTGAGCTTGAGGTAATGTGTTACACAGCAATAGAGAATGAATACAGAGGATAAGAGTAAGAAGGGGGAATTCAGGAGGGAATATCACCAGGAGAAAGGTCTCTGGTTACTCATAGCAACCAACTTAAAAAGTACTAGACATTTCCGGGGCATCATGGCAGACGGCAGGCAGGACCAGATTGCAGCTCCAACTCAAGCAGAGGAGTGTGTGGATGCTCACATCATGAATTTTGGCTCCAGAACGATTGCAGAAATAAATTAGGAAACCTGGGAGGACTCACAGATCCCCTGAAGGAAGTGAATTCCTCCTTCAGTAAACAGGAGACAATCTAAATACTGTGCTGGCATCCACAGCTGAGAGGCCCACAGACAGTTAACATCATAAGACTCTGTGCAGACAACCCCTAGTACCAGCCTGGAGCCTGGTAGACTAGTTGGGTGGCTAGATGTAGAAGACAGGTAACAATCATTACAGATTGCTCTCAGGAAGCCTCATCCATAGGAAAAGGGGGAGAGTACTACATCAAGGGAACACCCCATGGGACGAAAGAATCTGAACAACAGCCTTCAGTCCTAGACCTTCCCTCTGACAGAAACTACCCAAATGAGAAGGAGCCAGAAAACCAACTCTGATAACATGACAAAACAAGCTTCTTTAACACCATCAAAAAAATCACACTAGCTCACCACCATGAATCCAAACCAAGAAGAAATCCCTGATATACCTTAAAAAGAATTCAGGAGGTTAGTTATTAAACTAACCAGGAGGCACCAGAGAAAGGTGAAGCGCAATGTAAGGAAATCCAAAAAACGATCCAAGACGTGAAGGGAGAAATATTCAAGGATAGATAGCATAAATAAAAAACAATCAAAACTTCAGGAAACAATGGACATGCTTATAGAAATGCAAAATGCTCTGGAAAGTTCCAGCAACAGAATTGAATAAGTAGAAGAAAGAAATTCAGAGCTCAAAGGCAAGGTCTTTGAAATTATCCAAACCAACAAAGACAAAGAAAAAGAATAAGAAAATATGAACAAAGCCTCCAAGAAGTCTGGGATTATATTAAATGACCAAACATAAGAATAATCAGTGTTCCTGAGGAAGAAGAGAAATCTAAAAGTTGGGAAAACGTATTTGGAGGAATAATCAAGGAAAACTTCCCTGGCCTTGCTAGAGATCTAGACATCCAAATACAAGAAACACGAACCTAGGAAATTCATTGCAAAGAGATGATTGCCTAGGCACATTGTCATCAGGTTATCTGAAGTTAAGACAAAGGAAAGAATCTTAAGAGCAATGAGACAAAAGGACCAGGTAACCCATAAAGGAAAACCTATCAGATTAACAGCAGATTTCTCAGCAGAAACCCAACACGCTAGAAGGGATTGGGACCCTGTCTTCAGCCTTCTCAAACAAGACAATTATTAGCCAAGAATTTTGTATCCAGCAAAATCAAACTTCATATATGAAGGAAAGATACAGTCTTTTTCAGACAAACAAATGTTGAGAGAATTTGTCACTACCAAGCCACTAAAAGGAGCTCTAAATCTTCAAACAAATCCTGGAAACACATCAAAACAGAACCTCTTTGAAGCATAAATCTCACAGGACCTATCAAACAAAAATACAATTTAAAAAACACAAAAAACCAAAAAAAATGTATACAGGCAACAAATAGCATGATGAATGGAATAGTACCTCATATCTCAATACTAACACTGAATTAAATGGCCTAAATTCTCCACTTGAAAGTTACAGAATTGCAGAATGGATAAGATTTCACAAACTATATGCTGCCTTCAAGAGACTCATCTAACACATAAAGACTCACACAAACTTAAGGTACAGGGGTGGAAAAAGATATTTCATTCAAATGGACACCAAAAATGAGCAGGAATAGTTATTGTTATATCAGACAAAACAAACTTTAAAGCAACAGAAGTTGAAAAAGACAAATAAGGACATTATACAATGATAAAAGGCCTTGTCTAACAGGAAAATATCACAATCCTAAACATGTATGCACCTAACACTGGAGCTCTCAAATTTGTAAAACAATTACTAATAGGCCTAAGAAATGAGATAGACAGCAACACAGTAATAGTGGGGAACTTCAGTACTCCAGTGACAGCACTAGACAGGTGATCAAGACAGAAAGTCAACAAAGAAGCAATGGATTTAAATTATACCCTGGAACAAATAGACTTAACAGATACATACAGAACATTCCATCCAACAACCTCAGAATATACATTCTATTCAACAACACATGGAACTTTCTCTAAGATAGACCATATGATAGGCCATAAAATGAATCTCAATAAATATAAAAAAATTGAAATTATATCAAGCACTCTTTCAGAATACAATGGAATAAAACTGGAAATTAACTGCAAAAGGAACCTTCAAAACCATGCAAATATATGATCCCTGGGTGAAAAATGAAATCAAGATGGAAATTAAAAAATTCTTTGAACTGAACAACAATAGTGACATGACCTATGAAAACCTCTGGGACACAGCAAAGGTGGTGCTAAGGGGAAAGTTCATAGCCCTAAACACCTACATCAAAAAGTCTGAAAGAGCCCAAATGGACAATCTAAGGTGACACCTCAAGGAACTAGAGAAACAAGAACAAACCAAACTCAAACACAGCAGAAGAAAGGAAATAACCAAGATCAGAGCAGAATTAAATAAAATTGAAACAAAAAAATATGAAAGATAAATGAAACAAAAAGCTGTTTTTTGAAAAGATGAATAAAATTAATAGACCATTAGTAAGAATTCAAATAAGCTCAATATGAAATGAAACAGGGGGTATTACAACTGACACTACAGAAATACAAAAGATCATTCAAAGCCACTATGAACACCTTTGCATGCATAAACTAGAAAACCTAGAAGACATGGATAAATTCCTGGAAAGATACAACTCTCCTAGCTTAAATCAGGAAAAATTAGATACCCAGAATAGACCAATAACAATCAATGATATTGAAATGGTAATTTTAAAATTACCAACAAAAAAAGTTGAGGACCAGACCTATTCACAGCAGCATTCTACCAGACATTCGAAGAAGAATTGGTACCAATCCTATTGACACTATCCCACAAGATAGAGAAAGAAGGAACCCTCCCTACATCATTCTATGAAGCCAGTATCACCCTAATACCAAAACCAGGAAAGAGGGTAACCAAAAAAGAAAACTACAGACCAATATCCCTGATGAACATAGATGCTAAAATTCTTAACAAAATACTAGCTAACTGAATTCAACAACATATCAAAAAGATAACCCACCATGATCAAGTGGGTTTAATACCAGGGATGCTGGGAGGGTTTAATATATGCACTTCAATAAATGTGATACACCACATAAACAGAATTAAAAACAAAAATCACATGATCATCTCAATAGATGCAGAAAAAGCATTAGACAAAATCCAGCATTTCTTCATGATTAAAACTCAGCAAAATAGGCATACAAGGAACATACCTCAATATAATAAAAGCCATCTATGACAAACCCACAGTCAACATAATGCTGAATGGGGACAAGGTGAAAGCATTCCCTTTGAGAACTGGAACAAGATAAGGATACCCACTCTCACCATTCCTCTTCAACACAGTACTGGAAGTCCTAGCCAGAGCAATCAGACAAGAGAAAGAAATAAAGGGCATCTAAATCACTGAAGATGAAGTCAAACTGTCACTGTTTTCTGATGGTATGATCATTTACTTAGAAAACCATAAAGACTCTTCCAGGAAGCTCCTAGAACTGATAAAAGAATTCAGCAAAGTTTCTGAATACAAAATTAACATACACAAATCAGTAGCTCTTTTATACACTAACAGTGATCAAGCTAAGAATCAAATCAAGAACTCAACCCCTTTTACAATAGCTGCAAAAACAACAAAAACAAAACTTTGGAATATACCTAACTAAGGAGGTGAAAGACCTCCACAAGGAAAAGTACAAAGCACTGCTGAAAGAAATCATAGATGGCACAAACAAATGGAAACATGTTCTATGCCCATGGATAGGTAGAATCAATATTGTGAAAAGGACCATACTGTCAAAAGCAATCTACAAATTCAACAGATTTCCCATCAAAATACCACCATCGTTCTTCACAGAATTAGAAAAAACAATTCTAAAATTCATATGGAACCAAAAAAGAGCCTGCATAGCCAAAGCAAACTTGAGCAAAAAGAACAAATCTGGAGGCATCACATTACCTAATTTCAAACTATACTATAGGCTATAGTCACCAAAACAGCATGGTACTGGTAAAAAAAAAAAAAAAAAAAAAAAAATAGGCACATAGACCAATGGAACAGAAAAGAGAACCCAGAAATAAATCCACATACTTAACGGCCAACTGATTTTTGAAAAAGCAAACAAAAACATAAAGTGGGGAAAGGACACCCTTTTCAACAAATGGTGCTGGGATAATTGGCTAGCCATATGTAGGAGAATGAAACTGGATCCACAACTCTCACCTTATAGAAAAATCATCTCAAGATGGACTAAGGACTTAAATCTAAGATCTGAAACTATAAAACTTCTAGAAGATAACATTGGAAAAACCTTTCTAGACATTGGCTTAGGCAAGGATTTCATGACCAAGAACCCAAAAGCAAATGCAATAAAAACAAAGTTAAATTGCTGAGACTTAATTAAACTACAGAGATTTTGCATGGTAAAAGAAACAGTCAGCAGAGCAAACAGACAACCCACAGGGTGGGAAAAAATTTTCACAATCTATACATCTGACAAAGGACTAATATCCGAAATCTACAATGAACTCAAATCAACAAGAAAAAAAAACAAACAATCCCATCAAAAAGTAGGCTGAGGACATGAATAGACAATTCTCAAAAGAAGATATACAAATGGCCAACAAACACATGAAAAAATGCTCAACATCACTAATGATGAGGGAAATGCAAATCAAAACCACAATGTGATACCAGCTTACCCCTGCAAGTATGGCCACAATCAAAAAATTAAAAAATTGCAGATGTTAGCATGGATGTACTGAAAAAGGAACACTTCTACACTGCTGGTGGGAGTGTAAACTAGTACAACCACTATGGAAAACAGTGTGGAGATTCCTTAAAGAACGAAAAGTAGAACGACCATTTGATTCAGCAATTCCACTGCTAGGTATCTATGCAGAGGAAAAGAAGTCATTATACAAAAAAGATACTTGCACACACGTTTGTGGCAGCACGATTTGCAATTGCAAAAATGTGGAACCAACCCAAATGACCATCAATCAGTGAGTGGATAAAGAAACTGTGGTATAGGCTGGGCGTGGTGGCTCATGCCTGTAATCCCAGCACTTTGGGAGGCTGAGGTGGGTGGATCACGAGGTCAAGAGATCGAGACCATCCTGGCCAACATGCTGAAACCCCATCTCTACTAAAAATACAAAAATTAGCTGGGTGTGGTGGCCTCCAGCTAGTCGGGAGGCTGAGGGAGGAGAATCGCTTGAACCCAGGAGGCGGAGGTTTCAGTGAACCAAGATTGTGCCACTGCACTCCAGCCTGGTGACAGAGCAAGACTCCATCAAAAAAGAAAAAACAAAAGAAAAGAAAAAAGAAAAGAAAATAAAGAAAGGAAAGGAAAGGAAAAGAAAACCATGGTGTATATATATACAATGGAATACTACTCAGCCATAAAAAGGAATGAATTAATGGCATTTGCAGTGACCAAGATGAGACTGGACATTATTATTCTAAGTAAAGTAACTCAGCAATGGAAAACCAAACATCGTATGTTCTCACTCATAAGCAAGAGCTAAGCTATGAAGATGCAAAGGCATAGGAATGACCCAACGGACTTTGGGGACTTGGGGAAAGGGTGAGAAGGTGGTGAGGGATAAAATACTACAAAGAGAGTGCAGTGTATACTGCTTGGGTGATGGGTCTCACAAATAACCACTAAAGAACTTACCCATGTAACCAAACACCACCTGTTCCCCAATAACCTATGGACATAAAAATAAAAATAAAAAATACTGGAATTGCCCTGCCAAGTCTGGTTCCCAAGGCCTTTGCTCTGCTCAGCTCTTGCCTGACATTTGCACCTTGTCTCCCTCTCTCTTCATTATTTCTATTCCTGCAAGTATCAGGCAGAGTTGGGCACCTTCAGCAACTGTGAGGCTTTTGGTTTTCAGGAAAATGGAGAGAATTCCTTCCTCCCTGATAGACTCTGAACCTGAATCATCTACATAATAACAACTTACACTAACAGCCTGAACAGACCGATACCCCGACTCCACCTCACATATTTTATTCAAATTCTTAGCACTGGGCCAGGCGCGGTGACTCATGCCTGTAATCCCAGCACTTTGGGAGGCCGAGGCGGGCGGATCACGAGGTCAGGAGATTGAGACCATCCTGGCTAACACGGTGAAACCCTGTCTCTACTAAAAATACAAAAAATTAGCCGGGCGTGGTGGCAGGCGCCTGTAGTCCTAGCTACTCAGGAGGCTGAGGCAGGAGAATGGCATGAACCCGGGAGGTGGAGGTTGCAGTGAGTGGAGATCGCGCCACTGCACTCCAGCCTGGGCAACAGAGTGACTCCGTCTCAAAAAAAGAAAAAAATTCTTAGCACTGTAAGCTAGCCTCCACTTCTACTGTTGGGAAGAACACACTCACACTGTCTTCCCACTGCTTATACTTGCTGAAACAGATCATATAATCAGCATTTGACAAACCATTCAGAAGGTGGGATATGATGTCCTCTCACCTTGATTTTGAGGGAGTCAGTGTCATAGGGACTTGGCGTGAAATCCGTATGCACTCTGGCACGGCCACAGAATGGTCCTGAATAGGGGCCATCGTCATCCAGTCGAAAGCTGTCCCGGTTACTTGTACCATCTGAACAGCTTGTTATGCCACCTGATGAAAGCAGAAGTTCACAGTTGTCATGGAAGACTTATAGCATTCTGAATCATCATCTGGACACAACTAAGTATTGATAATGCTGGAACACTGGATGCCAGGCTCATGAGGAAGTTCTAATTGACCCATCCTGGTGTCTGTCTGCCAGTTACTCTCCATCAGTGACGTCTGTCCTCTGAGCCATTTCTAACCTTTTTCCTGCCAATCTGGCCACTCTCTCCTCTACCACTAACCCAAGTACCCTCTCACTTCAGTCTCCGTAATCGGATCCAGTACACAATGTACTAAGTATTGGACACTTGCCAAAAGCATCACATTACAAAGTTCCCTACAATTTCTTCCCCAGAGTTCCCACTGTGTACCAAAGGCCATTTTGGGGCAATATTTCTGTCATAACAGGTGGCACTTTTGCTTGTTGTATGAGTGTAAGGGAAGGAGAAAGTGTGTGTGAATATCTGCATCCCCATGTGGTTTGAAACTTCTAAACTGGGCCTTTAAAACTGCTCCAAATCCTTGTTGTCTGGTCCTCTTATTTTTGATCTTAAACTTCAGGAAACAGAGAAAAGAGATAGCATTTTGTCACCTGTCTGGGAACAAGAATGGCTCCCAGTGGAAGTAATTCTCCTCCCCCACCCTCATACTCAGTCATCACTTCACATCTTCCTTCAATCAAGCCTTTCATCACTCTGTTCAGTGAGGGAATAGCCCACGTTTCACTACCATGCATTGTGGAAATAAGGTATAGCTCCTTCAAGATGCTCCACATTGTATGTGAACTGATGTAAAACACAGATGAGTTGCATCTAATCACATAAATTAAGTGGTATACAGTAATGGTAAAATGGACCACCATCTCTTCACACCCTCCCTTCCATGACAACTCCAGACCAGGGCTTTTCACAGTCCATTCTAGTTAATAAAATTCTCCCCACATCCAGCATCACAATATAGAGTTTGTAAACTTCCAGGAGAAATTAATACTAATGAGATCTGAATTTCATACATGCAAAAAACATTCTTTAAATGTTTCTGTGTTAGCTTTTGTCACAAAATAACTATTCTACAGCCAATAGGAAAATAGGAATAAAACTCAGGATATTTGAAACATCTGGTCTTGCCATACATCTTCAGATAACAGAAGCAGTTGATTTAAAAGGAAATGGGAAACAAACTTTGCAAAAACATTTAAAAACCCTGAAAAGATTAGAGAGATGTATAACAGTCTACATACAAAAAGTCATAAGGCACCCTGCAATATCAACCGTTTCATCCAAATATTGTAGCTGGAAATTTGACTAAATCCTGAGTGATTTCCTTCTTAGAAAAAATATTAATCCTCATTAGAAAATCCTTGTTGGTTACTTATGGATCCCTTTTTGCCACCTAATTGGTCATAGTCCTACCATTTATTATTTGCATATTGCTTCACTCTTTACTGATTAATGCTGGGTTAAGATCTAAAAAGTAAATGTCAGTAAAAGTAAATTGATGCAGATGTGCTACATTTTTCAGAGTACTTCAGGAAAAAAGGAAAGTGGTCGGGGGAGAAAGAATGAGGGGGACGCAGGGAAGAGGAAGGGAGAAAGAAAGAGACAGAGAATGGAGCAGAAAATAAATTTCATTTATCTGAATACTTCAAGTCATTTTGAAATATGTTGACTCAAGATAAAGCTGGCTCGCTCCAACAAAGGTTTTTATTTTAAAGATGCAGATTTAATCTCCTAATATGACTTTTTTGAGGCATATCCCCAGGAGCCCCGTTGACTACAGTGTTAAAAGTTTTAACACAGTTTATAACTGTGTCAAATATATTATGTATTATTTAAACAATAGCAACTCTATATAGATTTAATATATCTTACATTTTTACCATTTCTCTTATCAAGTAGCTGGAACCTTGTGGCTGATTTAACTTGTTGTTTTTTAATTAATTTAACCCAGACCTCACACCCAGGATCTTGTCCCTGATTGATTAGCCTTACTTGATGAGCTCTGTCCACTGTAGAGACTATCCATGGAGTCACTGGCTTTGAGGGACACCTTCTCTGTGTGGGTCCCAATCACAGGGTCACTGTTTCTATATGGGTGGGCATTCTCTCCATCTTCCTCATCCTTCAGAAAACATATCAGAGGTTAGGTACAGAAAGAAGATTTCCACAGAGATGTTCATTGTGTACATTGATTTAATAGACAAGACATATTTTAGCAATAAAATACTTAAGGATACATAAGGATAAAATACAAAAGTAGTTCATCTTCAGTTCAATCTCTAGCAAAACCTTTCACAATATACTTGGAAAAATTATTCAGATGACACATTCTTTTTGTAAAATTCAGTTGAAATTATAATGGCTCATTTTTACAAACTAGGATGAATATCATATCAATATTATTTAATCAAAAGTGTTAGATTTATTGACATCTATGGTTTATCTTTTAAAGCACTTTTACTTCTTCATGTTGTCCTTATGCTCTATTTACCACCATTACTAATCCATTGAGATCTGATCCTACAAGCTTAAACTCTGCATAGTTGTTTCATGTCAGTTATTTGCATCCTACCAGATCACTAGATATGAATAAAACATGTACATTTTGCAATTCTAAAGCAAAGCTTATCTAAAAAGCTTTACAAATCTAATACCATGCTTGCGACCTAGTCAAGTGAGAAGCAAATCTTGCATAAAATTAGAAAAGACAGACAATTTCAAAACAAATTATATTTTCTTGAAAACATCTCCAATGTTTTCCATATTTCAATAGTTTGGATTAAACCTATGAATTTCTTAATATTCATCAGAATGTAATTCAACATTCTTTATTTGTGAGCATTTCTAAACATTGATAAAACTTCAGAATACACAAATGATATACACTCAGTTTGATTCTCCACTTTTATCCATTTCTTTTTTGATTCAGTCATTCAACACAATTTTATAGAACACCTCCTAGGTACTGAGCAGTGTTCTGGGAACTGGGGATTTTCATGGTAAACAAGATAACAGGGTGCTTGCTATAATGAAGGATATTCTCTTGTGTTAGCTGTGTGTGTTTGTGTGTGCGTGTGTGTGTGTCTGTGTAGAGTATTTGGGGAGGTGTGTCTAAACACAATAAGACAATTTCAGAGAATAATAAGTGTTATGAAAGAAATAAAACTGGGTGATGTGAGAGAATTTGTTGCTGAGGTTAGGGTTAGGGGTTGGCTGATTTAAATGGAGTATCCTCCAAAGACCTCTGCCATACAGTAATATATGCCCTGAATTATTGACCTAAAGGATGAGAAGATGTAACTTATGTGAAGCTTTGGAGACAGTTTTCCAAGCAAAAGGAACAGCAACAGCAAAATAATTGAACTCAGAATTATCTTGGGTTGTGCAGGGAAAACAGCAAGGCTAATGTAGTGAGAGAAAGGAGAATATTAGTGTGTGAGTTCAGGGAAGTAGACTGGAGCCACATCAAGAAAAGCTTTATAGACCATGTGTGGTGGCCATGGAAATGTGCCACTTAGATCTCTTGCTGCGGGACCCTTCTTTACTGACAGCCCCAGGACTGCCCCTCTGTATCCATCACTCCATTTGCACTAAAGCCATGCTCCCTTTCAGTAACTGAAAAAATAGGGGTATTGTTTGAGCCCATTCTAGTGGAATGTAGGGTTCCTGTAATGGAAAACTTTAGTATAAGAATCCTCCATCAATCTGACCAAAGCTTTCTCAGTATTCTGCTGAAGTATGAGACTCTCTCTACCTGATTCTTCTTCCTTTTCCTTATCCTTTTACAGATGTCAGATTTACGTTGCAGTCTAAAGGCTTTCTCTTTAGCCTTCCTAGCATTTCCTGCCATAAATCTGTGGTGTTTCTACTCTTTTTCTTGGGATCTAGAATGAACACACCAAGTAAAGAGGTTCACTATGAAGACACTGAAATTTTAACCATGACCTGATTTCCACTTGTCAGAGATATTTCTGGCTTTCATATGGAGAATAAATTTTATGGGGGAAAGAATAAAAAGAATGGAAAGCAATTAGGGGATTATGATAGTAATCCAGGAAAGAAAGGTTGGTTATTTAGTCTAAAGCAGGAATAGTTTACATGGAGAAATTAGGGAGTTTATATATACGTGGTAATACAATTCAGAGAATTTACTGATGAATTAGTGTGAAAAGTGAGAAAAAGAAGGAATTTAGGGTGATTCTTAGATTTTCTTTTCTTCCTCTTTTTTATATTTTTGTTTTTATTTATTTTGGGGATCAGTGTTGTCTGCTGCCACTGGGAATACTGGATGAGAAAACCATTTTTTTTGTAAAAGTGTAGAGAATAAATATATTAGCTTTGGATATATTAGGTTTTGGATGTCTACTGAACATCTAAATGAAGATATCAAATAAGCAATTGATTGTATTAATATAGCAGATAAGTGAAGAGGTCATAGCTAGAGATATAGTTGTGAAAAACAAAATCATGAGAGTAGATGAGCTGACTTAAGGGGAGAAGGTAGATTCAGTGGAGCATCCAGGAACAAGCCTCAGGAAGATGTTTCAAGGGATGAGAAAGAAAGCAGAGCCAAGAAAGGAAGCTATGAGGAAGAAGAAATGCCAGAAGCATGCCCAGTCAAAAACAAACCAGAAAAGTGGATGTTTTATATGTAAGGAAATCAGCACTTGGGTCAAATACAGTTGAAAAGTAGTAAGGAGAAAGAAAAGTGACCATTGGACCTGGCAACACAGAGGTCACTACTGACGGCGACAGCTATTTTAATGGAGTACTGGGGACAGAGCCCTGTTGAAGTGGATTGAAAAAGAGAATGGACATAAGACATAAAAATCAATAAAGTAGAATTGGGAGTCCATAAGTAAACTCACTTGTTTATGATCCATATATTTATGGCAATACATTTATGGTCAATTGATTTTTAACAAGAGTACCGAGACAATCAAATAGGAAAAGAATAGTCTTTTCAACAAATAGTGTTAGGACACCTATATATCTACATGCAAAAGAATGAAGGTGGACTCTTCCTATATACTGTACAGTAAAATTATCTTGAAATAAATGATACACCAAAATTTAAGAGACTATTGGCCTCTTAGAAGAAAACATGGGAATAAATCTTCATTACATTAGGTTAGACAATGGTTTCTTAAATATGTTACCAAAAGCACAAATGACCAAAAAAAGATAATTGGACTACAATAAAATTAGGAACATTTGTGCTACAAACAACACCATCAAGAAAATAAAAATACAATCCACAGAATTGGAGAAAATATATTATATTGCATGTCATATATCTGATAAAAAACTTGCATCCAGAATATATAAAAAACATTTAAAACTCAACAATAAGAAGATAAATAACCCAATTAAAAACGAACAATGGATTTGAAAAACACTTCTCCATAAAGATAGATAAATGGCTAAAAAGCACATGAAAAGATTCTTGACATTATTAGTCATCAGGGAAACGTAAAGTACAACCAAATGTAAATCAAAATCACAATGAGATTCCACCTCACATCCACTAGGATGGCTAGTATTAAAAAGACAGACAATAACAAGTGTTGGCAATGATGTAGAGAAATTGGAACCCTCATACATTGTTGATGGGAATGTCAAATGACGCAGCTGCTTAAAAAAACAATTTGCCAGTTTCTCTATTAGACATGGAGTTACTATATATCCAAGAGAAATGAAAAAATATTTCCACACAAAAATTGAAAGAAGTATCTGTAGCAGCATTATTCATAATAGCCAAAAAGTGAAAGCAACCCAAGTAATCACTAAGTGATAAATGGATAAATTAAATGTGATCCATCTATAAAAGGAGAAATATTATTTGGCAATAAAAAGGAATGAAGTACTGATACTTGCTACAAAATTAATGACATGTTGTTCTTCACATTGTTCTTTGCATCACATTCTAGATGCATGATCTTTTGTTTTGTTTTGTTTTTTGAGACACCGTCTTGCTCTGCTGCCAGGCTGAAGTTCAGTGGTGCAATCGGGGCTCACTGCAACCCCCGCCTCCCGGGTTCAAGCTATTCTCCTTCCTCAGCCTCCCGAGTAGCAAGGACTACAGTCGTGCACCACCATGCTCAGATAATTTTTGTATTTTCAGTAGAGACGGGGTTTCACCATGTTGGCCAGGCTGGTCTTGAACTCCTGACCTCAGGTGATCTTCCCGCCTCGGCCTCCAAAGTGCTCGGATTACAGGTGTGAGCCACTGCACCCAGCCGATGCATGATCTTTCTGAGTGTCAGTTTCTTCTGTTAAAATGAAAGTAATACTTCCTTCCACCCAAGTTCTGGGCATAATGACTGAGGAAGAAAACAAATGCTTAAGTACTTCATAAAGTACCAAGCACTCCTATAGTCTAGCTGAATAGTTTAAGAAAGTTTTAGTAGAAAAATACAAATGGTTATCAGAGAATATTTACCTTTTCCTCAGAAAGGGCTTTGATGTACTTTTTTCCCACTTTTTTCTTCATTGTCCATGAAATAGCTCTCATTTTTTTACCCAAACCGCCTCCATGATTTGAAGCTTTGCTTTGTTCTCCACTTCCATTTGTGGGATCTCCTTCACGTGCCTAGTTTAGAATTGTTTACAAAGACAAAATAATAAAGCAATAAAAAACATTGATCTGAAATCACTGTTACAGAGAACATTCTGAGTTTGTGGATTTTGCATGCATTCTGTGCAGCAGCCTCCAAAATTTCTAACAATCTGGACATAACACATATTTTTAAAGTTGTCCAGGCCTGGTTGCTTGTGTTACAAACTCAGAAAGTAAAATTCGTGATGTTAAAGGACTTGAGCCTCCCATCTGCAACTCTTTTAGAGAATTTTGACTATTTTTTAAATAGCTGTATTGAAGAATCATTTTATTGCCTCTTCTTGAGATGAACAAATAATATTAAACACTAGGTATAAGGAGTTCTTATGTCTACATAGATGAAAAATATTTTATTGGAAGCTTTAGATAGGCTGTAGCATCTATCTGTGTTGAATAGGCCTTAAAATATCCTCTTGCTTCTCATAGAAATTGAGATGATTGTGGTTATTTTAAAGAAGTTTTTGTGTTAATTAAATCCACTGAGAAATGTTAGATTTTTTTTCATCTTAGCGTGCACATTTCCCATATTCGCAAGCAATAGTAAATATGAACTAGTTCCAGCCATTAGTACAGAAATCTTCATGTAATTCACATGCTATATTAATCAAACATCTTATTTGGACTGCTTCAGTCTGTGCTTAGGAATTTTGTTAAACCAATGACTCAGAATACAACACACTGTTCACAGCCACAAGACTCTATATGTCATAACATAAAATAATGTTCTGTCAATATAATTAATATATTATGTGATGTATATTACATTATATAGAATCTATATGAAATAAAATATCCTCACCACCCACCTTGCCCCTCGCTACTTCTCAAGTCTCCCTCACTCACTAGATCAGTGGTTCTCAAAATATGATCCCTGGACCAGCGGCATTAACATCACTTGGGAGCAGTTTGTGCTTTAGCAAGCTCTTCAGGTGATTCTGATACTCGCCAAAGTTTGAAAACAACTGTAATAAAGTATTGCCATGCTAGCCCCCTTGCAGTTTCTCTATCAGGTTCTCACCAAGTTTGTATTTGCTTTTGCCATTGGCTTCCGCCAGATATCCAAGAATTTCTTCCTTCAGTCGTCCAGGTTTCTATTCACATGTCATATAATAGGAGAGTAATTTTCTGATTGATCACCCTCCACACTTCCATACATCCTGTTTATTGGCCCTGATTAATTATTCCTCTAAGCAGTTAACATTACCCTATTATATGTTTGTTCATTTGATTATTGTCTGCGTCTCCCACTATGATGCATGCTCCATGAGACTTGAGACTTTGTCTGTTTTCTTTGAGTGTCTAGAGTACTTCCAAGCACAGAGCTGGCACTTGATATTATATGAATAAATGAAACTTCTCATGTAGAATGTTGCAGATTTTTTTTTCTTGGAGGACATGTTTGGGTTACACGTCCTAAAATACCTTATATTTGCAAGAAAGGAAACTTGAAGGACATCTAGTTTAACACTGCCCACCATTACTGATAGGTGGACAGGTAGTCATTCACTGAATATAAAAAATGATGGGAAACTTCTCTTTAGTGAACTTGAATATTTTAATATAAAAGTTTAACCACATAGTTAACATCATTATTAATCAATATTATATTTTGCTTCATATCTTACCCCAAATTGCCTATGATAAATATGAATGGACAGCCAATTTAAACCCTCATTGCACTTTATTAATTTCTACATTCAAGGTTGAAATCAAGGCAAAGATTCTTTGCTTAATTCAAAAGCCCTGAATAAAATTTAATTCGGAAGCACTTTAAAATTTTAGAGTTAGCCTTTTTCTTTTCTCTACTTAAACTTTCTCTGTCTTCATTATAAAATTATTTTGCTAACATAAATAAGAAATGTTAATTACTACTTGTGTTACTCTACCATTTCTAAGCTTCAGAAAAATGTACCACACATATTTTTCAGGTTTTTCTAGCATTATTTACAGAAGCTACAAAGAAATTATGTTTATGTCTTTTGAGTGTTAACATTTTTCTATGCCTTTCTCCATAGCCTGAATTAAATTTCTATTTAAATATTACTTATGGTTTTGTTCTTGTCTTTTTAAGATTTGTCTTCCCCTATAGACTCCAGGCATGAAGTAAGGATTTTCATGTGTTGTTGCAACAGTACTTCCTGAGTGTCTAAGGGAAAACCTGTCATAGAGTAGTTATTTTTTGAATGAGTGCTGGATTGTTGAAAAATATGCACACTATTTTATTAGGTTTGCTAAATTCTTTTACAAATTACTAGGCCACCATTATTAACCAATGAACCTGAATGAACATGAGCTATCTTGTACAGGTTAATTCCAGAATTATAAACTAAATAGCAGTAGAATATATGTATGATTGTGGAGAATTAAAAATTTATACAAAATGCCAACTGAAAATAAAATTATATACAGTTTCTCTCTCTCTCCATATATATACACACACACATATAAACACATATATGTGGCCAGGGAGAGATTTATATGTATATATTACATTTATTACTTACAATTATGTAAATGTTGATTGACTATATAGTTATGTACAAGTTTACTCATAAATGTGAATATATACATAATAAATTAATAAAAGGGATCATTACTGAAATTAAATTATTTTAAAATATTACAATTCAAAAAATATTTGAAAATAAGCATAGGATCTAAAAACCTATTGATCTAAAAAGAATATATTACCTGTGAGGCTGCTGAATCAGGTTCAATGGTAAACAGTATTTTCAGTTTTCTTAGTAGACACCCCTTCTCTGTACTATTTTATTAGTTGTTGTTGTACTTGTCATTAATCACTTAGCATATGTGGCCCCTACTTTATGAGATAATATGGCAAACTTTGGAGTCAGAGAAAAGGTTGAGTTCTGCCTTTGTCATTTACTCACTCTGTAATTTAGAAGTAATTTTATTTGATGAAGCAAGCATATTTCTGCAATGGCAAAATAGATATACTAACAGTTCCTATGTTATAAATAGGTAAATTGCTATAGATAGATAAAGTTAGCATTGTGCTTATTTCATCGTGAGTGCTCAACTAAATGAACATATTATTGAAATTATTACGTAAACTTAATTTTATGGGAAGCTCTTCTTAAGCTACAGTTAAAATGTTCATAGTGTACAAATGTGTATGTAGCACTCACCAATGGGATGTTTCAGTGTACATTGAAGTGTGAGAGTCCAACTGAGCAGCTGTATGCTCTCCTTAACAAATTTACAGTTGGCCCACTTAATCTTGTTCTAATTTAAAGCAATTACAACTTACATAACATTTTATATATATCTATCAAATAATGTGTATAAATACAATGTATGTGTATGTGTACATATATGTATACTCACATTGTTTTATAGTAGAAATACTCAGGAAATTTGGAATTGTCAGTGTCAGTTTGAATTCTATCTTTTCGGGTTCATGTTTTGCTTTCCCAAACATCTGTTAGGCTTCTTAAAATAAGATTTTACTTTTAATGCCCAGCACGGTACTGGGTACTGATAGAGACAGGAAACAGCCAACGGTCCCTTGCGAAACCTCCCCTTCGAGCCTAAAACAGCTTGAAGGCTGAAAAACCAGACTGATGATCCTGGATGAAGCCCACCCTTTCCCAACTGATTCTCTCTTAATAATGCCCACCTGTGCACTGGGGGAAGGGGATGGAGCTATGGGAAGGTCGTGTGGTTTGCTGCAGGGAGGAGCCTGGCCTCTTTTGTTGTTATGTGGTAGCCTGGGATTCAATCTGTAAGGTAGGGGCCTGCTAGCAGGAATCTTGCTTTGCTGAGAGTTCCTCTTTTTTTTTTTTCCTTTTCACCCAATATACCCTGCCCTACTCACCCTACAATGTGTCTGTGTGCCTAAATTTTCCTGGTCGTGTGACAAGAACCCATTGCTTTCCACAACAGTACTAAATAATGGTTTGTTCATTTATCACAAAAACATATGCAAGGCTATAATTTTAAAATGTATTCATTTTTCTTATTTTACTTTGCAAAAGTACATTGTCTTCATAATATTTCATAATGTGTTTGCATAACATTCATAAAAATGGAATAAACTACGAACCTCAGTTGAATCATCTGGTTTTGATAAAGAATTATTCCGAAAACGATCGAAATTCCCAAAACTGCTGCTTCGCTATAAAATAGAAAAGAAAAAGGAAAGGAAACTTAGAGTTTATTTTCACTGCCCAAACTGATAAGTATATTAGATTATAGTTTAATAAGCACCGTCTCTTGCAAATACAGGCTTTAAAAAGCTCTTCTCTCTGGAATATCCAAAGGCTGTGAAGGTATACCTATTAACATTTTTATATTTACAGTTGATCAAATGTCTTTCTACGCTTTTTGTCATAGCGTTAAGTAAGCACCTTGGAGAAAATCTTCGTTAAATTATTTTAAATTTTTTATTTTAATTTTGCTCTTTGAAGTGGCAGCTGAAGAATCCTTGAATTCCAAACTAAAGCTTCTTGAAATGAGCTAACCACAAACTTAACAGCATGTAGTACTAACCAACCAACCAATAAACAAATAACAACAACAAAACACAAACAAAAAGCAAGCATCTGAGTAGATCCACCATTACGCCTCACAAAGATCAAGTTTGTTCACACGCTGGGGCCTGTGGGGTGGAGGGCAGGGAGAGGGAGAGCATCAGGAAAAATAGCTAATGCATGATGGACTTAATACCTAGGTGATGGGTTGACAGGTGCAGCAAAACACCATGGCACATGTTTACTTATGTAACAAACCTGTACATCCTGTACATGTACCCCAAAAATTAAAATAAAAATGAAAATAAAAGATCAAGTTTGTTTAAAAAAAAAAAAAAGAACATAAGTGCATTTTCTATTACCAACTCTTGATCATTTGAAATTCTCTGCTGGGTATCAGAAAAAGAAGGCACACACACAGACTTACTAATAAATTGAAAGCAGCATTTAGGTATACACAGTCCAAGGTTGGGAGTAAAATGGAATTTTTCCACATTTAACATAGAATTACAATGAGATCTCTGGGTCAGTTTCATTCACTGGTTTTGAGAAAAAGCTCAGTATGTTAATAGAAGATGTTGCCTTGAATACCTTTTGCTTACACAGCTACATTTTTATTATGCAACTCAATGTAGGCAGGCAATTATAAATAATTTCTGATATGCAACAAAATAAATGAATCCCTTAAACATATTTTAAAATTCTTTGGAGTCATTGAGTCAAAAAATTGATATTTCCTCACTATCTAATTTTATGCATTGTTTGGGATGGTGGATATCTGATGTTGGGTTCTTTGTGTACTCATAAATCCCGAGACTATTTTCTTTCTAAAGGACTTTATCTTATTTCAAGTTTATCATATTTTAAAAACAAACTGGTGGTACTGACATATAATCTGGTAATTTAGAAAATTAATAATGGGAGTCAGTAATCTATAAAACCTTGTACAACAAGGCCTCCCTTAATGCTCTCGATGGGATCTCGGAAATTGCTACCTTAAGCAAAACCAGGTGTAACAAAATCCACTTTACCATAGGCTACTTGAAATCACAAGTTCAAATAACAAGTTCCTGTGATCTACTTCTCATCACAAAAACATCATCAAATTTCTAAATAAAGACCCAAACACTTCTAATGGTAAACACTGAAACAAATGCGATCCATACATACATTTAAGAAAAATTAATTTAAAAAATTAACATAATTATTTCCCCAGTTATTCCAGCTCAGGGTTGCTGTGAGTGGCCAGAGCCTATCCCCACAACTCAGGGCACAAGGCAGGAACCAGCCCTGGACAGGGTGCTGCTCCATCGCAGGGCACACTGAAGCACACATCCACACTCCTCATTGTGGAACAATTTGGACACGCCAATGCCAATTGACCTGGAATGCACTTCTTTGGGATGTGGGAGGAAACCCACACAGAAATGAGAAGATTGTGCAAACCCTGCACAGACAGTGACCCTGGTCAGGAACTGATTTTTTTTTTCTCCATCAATATTATTATAACAAAATGATGTTGGAGAAAACTATGTTTTTGGAGGACCTGCTATATTGTCCTTTCAGAAATCATAGCCCATTTTAGTACAAGGCAACTTCAAGGGCTCCTAGTCCCTAGAAGCTCTTATGTCTCCCTACCAGCTATCTTTAAAGATTTTTGTTTCCCTTTTAAAAGAACTGAAATGAAAAGATCCTGACCTCTGGCAAGGGGTTAGCTTGATAGACAGTGTGATACAGAATATTGCCCCAAGGATGATAGCTGTGTTAGACACAATTAACGCCTTTTGCTGACTTGCCACCCCGGCTGGATGAGCCCTTCAGCCTGTGGTGAGAGGAGCAGAAACGAAAGCTGAAACCGAGAACCACACTGGAAAATACAAACTCTTCTTATGTAGTACTTACTAGCCTACAGTGGCTTCCCAGAATATGAATCACTCCAACTTGCCTAGGAGGTGTTTCCATCTGGCTGTCATTGCTCAGCAATCACAGAAGGGAATTGAGCGTATTGTTGTCCTGCTTATAAACAATCTGAACACACAGAAATCTATTACTCTTTTATATACTTGAAACCATTGTATGGCTGATTGGAGCCCATGCCCAAGGCAATTTTGTAGCCTACATATAGCCTGTTAAATATTAACGAGAGTAAGTGTGTGATTTCCACAATGGGATAATGGGTCCTGTTGCACAGGAGGGCACAGAATAGACTCGTTTCAGCATTTTGCTACACTATCTTCTTCCATTAAGTAATCAATAGCCACCACCTTTTAAAATTAATTCTCCCCTCATTATATCAATAAAGAAAAGCAGATTTAGGAGTCGTGGTTTAAGGACACTGGACTATTACTTTGGGTTTTGTCAGTCATCTCATCACTAATTACTCAATAGCTTTATGCCATAGAAGTATATCAATCCATGTTAAGACACCCTTAAGAAGAAAATCTAAATATTTAAAAGAACATTTATATTTGTTCATTATTCTCTAGTTTAAAAGTTAGTAACTAACTTTCTCACATGGTTTTATGATGTATAGATTATGGCTTATGACAAAAAAGGACTAATGTCTACTATGAGGTCTGGACAATGAACACATTTATAACTTCTGTTCTTGCAAAGTTTTATGATAACAAGGTGAATTATATGGAAACAAAGCTTGCTTCCTAAATAATAGTACTTAATAAATGAGAATGTGTTTGAATATTGATAATGTTGTTTATATAATTGTAATGTATTAGACTTAGTAAATATTATCTTATGACAGAAGTTCTTATCAAGACAGAGTTATTATATAAATAAGCAGCTGTCAAAAAGAAGAGCTTAAATAAAAATGCTATATATATTTTATATAATTCTTTGTGTCTGTTGACTTTAGATCATATTTAGTCTTTATACTCTACATGAATGTTTCCAGTCTTTCCTTATGCAATTAGAAATGCATTTGTAAAATGGCACGATACCTATAGAGGGAAATTTGGCAATATCTAGCAAAATTACATATACATTTGCCCTTTGTCCCAAGAATTACATTTCTAGATGTCTTTATCAGCAATACATTTGTATATGAATTGTTTACATTTCCATATTCACTGTAGCACTTTTATATTATCAAAAAGCTGTAAAGCCTAATGTTCATCAGGAGGATACTGATTGAATAACATATGGTACATCCACACAATGCAAATGTATGAAGCTGTAAAAAATTAAATACATCTTTTTATATGCAACAGAATAACCTCTAACATACAGTGTAAGTAGAAAAAGTAAAATGGAGAAAAGTGCAATATATTGAAATACATCTAATGTCAAAATTCATGAGTTCATAAGGATACTAAAAATAAAAATGCATCCGTTACAATGGGAAATGTTATAATTATATTCTGAAAACTAACAAATAAAGGGACAACTTAGACATTTAATCTGCCTTTCCTGTATGAAACCTATTTCATCAACTAAATAGTTCATCAACTAAATAGTTGATGAGGGGAAATTGTTCTGTATATGTTCATACTTCAGCTAATCAATTAAAAATGATGAAATAATAAGATTACCATTTTGCAAACCCCTAATGCAATGTTGGATCCAGGCAACGATCATCAATGGCCACTAAAATCACACAAAAGGAGATAACCACAATATGTGCTTTGTGATGGAAGCATTAAATACAACTAATGAGATATTGTTTATAAGAAAGAAAGGAAGCAAGAAAGCAATCGCACCAAGCTCTGTATCTAGCTACCACATTTAAGGAAAAAAAGAGACAGAAGAGCATGTTAAATGTTACCAAGAACATACAGTCAGTCAGAAAAAATACAGACAAGAAAATACAGAGCAAAACAACCCAGCTTCTTCAGCAAATCACTATAAAAAAATTTTAAGAAAGAGTTAAAGTATAAACTAAGAGACTTCAGAAACATATTATCCAAGTATAATCCATGAATCTTGTTTAAATATAGATCAAATAAACCACTATACCAAAAACATCAAAAGACAACTAGGTAAATTTTTTAAATGACTAGCTATTTGATGTTAAGGAAGTAATGTTACTCTCTTATATACAATTTGAAATAATCTAGTGAGGAGCAGCAAATGTGCGGCTGTGAGGAAGAAACACAATTGGCCATTCTTGAATCATTAGCTGGACGGTGGCTATATGGGGGTAGATTTTACTACTCTCTAATTTTACATATATTTAAAATGTTCCATAATAAATTGTTGGGTTATCAAAAGAAATATTTCTATATAATAGCTAAAATTATTTATAAAAGTTAGTGGTCTCATAACTTTATTTATTTATTTACTTATTTTGAGACCGAGTCTCCCTCTGTTACGCAGGCTGGAGTGCAGTGGCTCCATCTCGACTCACTGCAAACTTCACCTCCTGGATTGAAGCGATTCTCCTGCCTCAGCCCCCCGCCCCGAGTACCTGGGATTACAGGCATGCACCCCCACGCCCAGCTAATTTTTTTGTGTTTTTAGTAGAGACAGGGTTTGACCGTGTTAGCCAGGCTGATGCTGAACTCCTGACCTCAGGCAATTCGCCCGCCTTGGCCTCCCAAAGTGCTGGGATTACAGGTGTGAGCTGCCATGCCCAGCCAGTTTCATAACTTTAATGAGGAATCAATTTGTTTAAAAACAATCATAATATGGTTTAGGTCATGGTTGTTTGGAAGTACAGAAAGGGAACAAAATAAACTTGTGTTTCCTAAATTCATTTTAATACAACTAACTTTTCTGATATAAATATGTGCCCTTGGATTACTGTTTTCAAGACTATCTGCAATCACATGGTGCAGTTAACCTTCTTCCGCACAGTCCGCTTGGCTTACCCAAAAATAGTACAGAACCAGGGTCAGCTGGGGTGTTTGAACACATTTGTGTATGTGTGTTTCTATGCAATCTAATGAGTAATAAAGAACTTAAGGAGATTCTTTTTTTTATTAGTCACCTCTCCAGTTTTGCAAAACAATCCTAATTATTACAGAATATTGTTTCATGATATAAAGCTGGCAGTGTTCTTAGTTATCATCTAGCTCTTCTCAATAAGGAAACTGTTGAAACTAGAACTGGCAAAACATTTCTTTTTAAAAAATTCTCCACTCTGATATACTCTTCCCTGTGCCATTCCATTACAGAATCTAGATCCTGTCTTCTTTCCGGGAGGCTTGCTTTCTGAGCGGAATAAAAACTACGGCAAAGTTAGTTTGATAGAAAGAATGAAACTAACTCGGTTTCCTAGAATACTGACCAGCCTGTGTTTATGAACATGAATGAAAATTAGAGGGTCTCTATGTAGAAATCTGAATCAAGCTTCTGATCAAAACCAGAAGAACTTGACCCTCATTTTCTTTCTTAGCCAGCCACTAACTTTGGGAGTCTTCAAATGAAATCTCATCTCCAGCATGACTTAATATTTGGGTAAGGTGCTGGTGGAAAAGTTTCACAGTCTATTTCAAAGAAAAGATTTGCATATGTGAGTCACACATCTGCAGTACTTTGAAATATACTGGCAAATTAAAAATTACACACACTCTCCCAACAAGTTCTTACCTCTTCTAAATATTGCACAAAGAACGTTGGTTAGTAATGTACTCAAAGATCAGAATTCTGTTTCAGCACACCCTTATATGAATATTCTACTATAATAAAAGCTAAATCTCAATAAGCTTGTCAGCCTTTATCCAAAGACACTCGAGGATTTAATTGTTCTAACTAACTCAGGTACTCAGATATTTTGAAGAGGTGAAACAAATTTAACTCTCTTAAAATAATCAGTTAGAATTGCCTCAGTGTCATGTGGTACCAGTGGAATACACTTCTGTGGGGTATCAGGAAACTGATGGCTAAAAGACAACTAGAGCTGTAAAGCCTCGTCTTTGACACTCACGTTTTATCCAGGGATAAAGGCAACCCAAAGCTCAAACATATATCAATGCTTTAAATATTTTCAATGTACATCTGGACTCCAAGAACAAAAGCTGGTCTATTCTATCTCTCTGGTTCAGTAACTTTTCTATCAACTGCAAAATAGCTTCAAGAAGTGCAGATTCTGATTCCACCATGGTTTTACAATGTTTTGTCAAAATTTCCATGCTAAAGATTTGCTTTCAGAAGTTGCTGTGACACTAGAAATGTTTTCTGCAAATTGAAACCATCTCAAAGATTACCTGAAGGAAAGAAACTAGAACTAAAAAAAAAAAATGCAGAATGATCCATAACTTCTAAAAGTGGTTATTCATACCAGCCTATTTTTTGCAACAAGTTTGATGAGTAAAAAAGACTCAAATGTACAACCATATCTCATTCTTATTATTTACATTGTATCCATAGACTGTAAGTCATGCTACACTTCTGGGAAATGAATAGAAATTATGATATTCTACTTTACTTGAAAGGAGTTCTTAAATAATATTTTGATATGTTTTAAATATTAAAATTAAATAGTACTGTTACATGTTTTAAATATTGCTTTTTCAGGTAGAAAGCATAAGATGGCCAAAGAATTGGTATAATCAATTCTTTAAAAAACTATTAAAAAGGAAATGAAAAGCTTTAGAAAATGTGCCCATGATGACACTACCGTGAACTGCTCAATTTGTTTTCCCTATTGCGAAACTTCTGCTTGGCCTACTCACTCCTATAAAATTATGTTATTGTGCACTTTCTACTCCTTCTTTCTCTTCTTCTCTAACTAATAAGCCCATAAATAAGTACCACTAAAATAAATAAATGGTACTTCTTGGTCCTCCTGGAATTCTTTCATTATGCCAACACTTCCTTAAAATTCTCAAGAATTTCCCCAGGGAACCCAGTTTTATGCCTGCCCCAGCCCATAAGGCACCCTCTGCCTGCCTCTGGGCTGCAAGGCAGATGTACGAAAAAAAGGCTCTGTGCTTATGTCCTGCTCCCCTGAGGATCTGTTTTGGCCCAACCTCTGAACCTTTACCAGCCCCATTGGAAAATGGTATTTGCTCATTGCTCTCTTTGGAGAGTTTGGACACTTAATGTAAAATGTAACACACCACAAATGCACATTCTCCCAGCCTGTACATATGTTCATTTATTTCTCCAAACTTTATTGAAGGTATTTTTTTCATTACTTTTACTCAAGTGTGTGCTAATTCCTGAACCAATGCAACAACTTTCAGATTATTTGTCCCCAAATTCTTGCCCCTCTAATCATCTACAGTACCATGTCTCATCATCTCATTCTTCTTTCCAAAATGTAAAGCTTGCTCCACATTGCCATGACCGTTACCGAGAGCTTTCCATCTGCCAAACTCCATGCCATGCTATTTATCCGTAATTATTTCATTAGATAAACACAATCCCCCTCTGAGTTAGGCATTAACTTCTCCAATTCACAGATGATGAGAACTGAGGCTCAGAGTGTTTAAATAGTTTTTCCTCAGTCAACAAATTAAAGCTCATACTCAGCATTCAGTGCCTGTGTGATTCTGTATGGTAACGGGTAATGCTAGTCAATCTGATTTAGCAGAATTTCTAACACTTCTTGCTGGCCACTGTGGACGAACTCACTTACATCTCTAAGCTTTTGCTCCTACTGTTTTTTATTCAAGGAGTATTGGTCTTCTTTTATTCCACCTACTCAAACCCAGCGCATTCTTCAAGGGCAGGATTAAGTCTCACCTCCCTTAGGAAACCCTTTTATGATGCCATTTAGTGAACGTTTTAGTGCATATTGATTGCTGTTATTACATGATGTATCTCCAATGGATAAAAATCCTACAGTCGTGAGACCTGGGCAAAACCATGGCAAATGACAGATCCTACATTACTCTTCAAGTTAAATGTCAAAAATCTTACATCTCACAGTTACACAAAACTAAATTAGAACTTAATCATGTTGTAACTAATGACAATAATTTGTTGATGTTTAAAGACCATAAGGGTTTGCATCACATAATTTAACATAAATACACTAAGTGGCATCTATTGCTCAAGTTAGTACTCAGAGTAAGGGCTGTCGGTATGAATAAATAAGAATCAACCCTGAGAGAAATGTATACTATATTAGTACCATGGACCAAATCATTCCAAACCATAAGAGCTAAATAGAATCCTGTTCAAATGAAAGATACACAAATATAGAATCAATTCCTATAAGCAGATCATATTCATATACAAAATAAAAGAAGTTAAAATGTATAGTAGATGTCAACTTGGAAATCTGCATTCATTCATTTACAAATACTCATTTGTATTGACTACTTAGTACCTGAAAGGCATTTTGTGTGCCTATACCTATACCTACTTAATTTATAGTTTGTCTACAGAATGGTACACTAAAATAATCACAGATTTTGGGAGTAAAATTAGCTGGAATCAATATAATTTGAATTCACTTAACCATTTTCAAAAATTAGTAGATTTGTATAATTGTTAAACAAGAGGCTCTTTAGAAATAATCACCAAATCTGGCTGGGCGCAGTGGCTCACGCCTGTAATCCCAGCACTTTGGGAGGCCGAGGGGGCAGATCACGAGGTCAGGAGATCCAGACCATCCTGGCTAATACGGTGAAACCCCATCCCTACTAAAAATACAAAAAAATTAGCTGGGCGTGGTGGCGGGTGCCTGTAGTCCCAGCTACTTGGGAGGCTGAGGCAGGAGAATGGCGTGAACCCGGGAGGTGGAGCTTGCAGTGAGCCGAGATCGAGCCACTGCACTCCAGCCTGGGCAACAGAGTGAGACTCCGTCTCAAAAAAAAAAAAAAAAAAAAGGAAGAAATAATCACCAAATCCGAAGATTGTGATTGCTAAAGTTATGATAAGTAAGAAAGGTAGTGGAACATATGCTATGTATAAGATGGATCACTGGATGATAAAAAATGTGTCTAATATCTAATATAATTCTCTCCCAAACTTTCATGGGAGAGAAATAAATACTGTCTCTAGTAAACATAATCATTTAGGTCACTATAAAAATGTTTTTTATTTGTTATAGGGATATTTCACTGGGATTTTTCATTGTCTGGATGAACTATCTCTTGAAACTAAAATTGGCAAAAAGTTTTCAACTCATGCACCAGCATGGATAGTTTGTCAAAGTTTCATGAAAAGCTGTGTTGAGAAGCGTTCTAAAGCCACTTTCAGAGTTAAAAAGTCATGATTAACTGTGTCCACAGTGGTTACAGAAGACAGTGGGTGTTTAGGGGAAGAAGAGAGGAACTGCATTTGCCACCTCTACTCAAATTATTTCCCTGAGCAAATTTTGCATTACTGATTTTGTTATCTAGGTACCTTGATACAGGGAGGGCAATTCAAAAGATGGATGACTGAAATTTTCAATTTGCAAAAAATATACATTGTTCTTCCATAAGTTTGGAAACTAACTGTCTTTTCTATGCATATTTTATTTTTCTATTTATTATAGAATATTAAATAATATTTTAACTAGTCACATCATTTTCAACTATTTTAATTCTATAACTAAACTTCAAAAACAAATAATTCTACAAATAAATAATTCTGCCTAAATAATACTGCTGTATAGGATATGGCAAATAGACAAAAGGTAATATTGAAGATGATGGTTTAAAAAAGCAACTATTAGTTAAGAGAAGAATAACTTTGAATATTGATCTCAATAGACCTTACTACATTAACCATAAACTTAAATACCAAATTTATTCTGGTTTTTGTAATAAGTGACTGATTTTTCTATTTGTTGTACTGTTAATAAGATTTATCATATGTATTTTGTATAGTGTCATTGATCTAAAAGACAAACTATTAAAAGTATAAAAGAGAAATTATGTCTATTCAATTTTATCATCAAAGGAGTTAAAAAAGAAAACCCAAGAGTAACTTATTATTAGCTAAGTTAAATTGAGCAATTTCTTTCAGGATCTTAGATGCAAGCTTTTTTTTTCTTTTCAATAATCAGAGAGAGGAAATCTCGAAAATTTTTTATTATCTAACATGATGGAAAAATGTGCAGTACTTTTAAGCCCCAAAACTTTTAAACATATGTGATAATTGAGTATGCTAACAAAACTTTAGTTTCCTGAAATATTTCCTAACAGTTTACCCATCTCATCTTTACACTAGTAAATTCCAGTCACTCCAGTTTTTAAAATAAAATAAAATTATCACCAAGAGGCAAACATTGATAGTACTCATTACTTTGAAATTATGGTTAAATAAAGACATAAAAATTAAGTTGGGAAAACAAAATCCTTTTAACCAACTTTCCTATCAAATTATCTGGAACAAAAACTCCCTTTTACTTCCATTAGTCTTAAAAGTCCTCTGCATTCACTCGGCCTCTGGGTACACAGTAACCTTTCTAAAGGTCTGCCCAAGGGATATTTTAGTCATTCTGTGATCTCCTTGAACACAAGTAATGACAAACAATAAGCTAATTCTCAAAAAGTTTTTTTTTTTGAGTCATTTTTACTACTTTTAAATGAGTGTGTCTGATGCATGATTTTGGGCCCCCTGATTAATGGTCACCGCCAGCCCAGCTTCTGGAGTTGTAATGTTTCCATGAGCTTCCCTCCAGCAGAGCTTGACCATTAATCCAGTGGCATATGTCAGCTCAGCAGAGCAAGGTCACTCTTCTGCTTCAAGGGGAACCTTTTTAGAAATAATAAAACTGACAGAAAGTTCTTTTTTGCATGCTTTATGCCACCTGAGGTTGAGTGCTGCAGTTAATATCATAAAGCTTATAAACATTCCCATCCCAGGAAGCACCCGCTGCTGCTGGTCTTAGGAATTTAAACACTTTTTTTCTTAGTAAGAACAGACATGTTTATGTGGGGGCAAATATATGGTGTGTAATCCCAAATAGAGGAAGAATGGGTAGGAAAATAAAACAGTAAGTTCATGTTAGGATGTTTGGAAGAGATGTTAGTGTCCTATAACTATTTTTATTGTCAATTACATTTATTTACCTTTTAGCAAACTGGGATTTGGTTAGATGAATACTTCAATCTCCTGAGGGGGTTAATAGCAGAGTTGAAATATAAGAGTAGTGGTGAAAAGAAACTCAGTTTATAATCACTCCTTGACCTATAATGTAATGTTCAATAATTGTAGAACATTTATCTTTGAAGGAACTGTATTTTTAAAGTTATAAACATTTGTTTTATTGGTAATGACTTTTCCATAATTGATAATTAAATACAGTGAGATAGTCATAATCTTAAAGTAATTTGAAATTTTTAGATGTCCTAACATACAAATCAAACAAAAGATAAAAGATGATTGCTATGTAATAACTTACAATATAAAGAAACTATAATCGTAAGTATTACAAAATGTATATATTTAATATTTTATTACTTTTATTATTTATTTATTTATTTATTTATTTATTGAGACAGGGTCTCTTGCTCCAGGGTTGCCAAGACTGGAGTGCGGTGATGTGATCATAGCTCACTGTAACCTTGAACTCCTAGGCTCCAGCAATCTCCTGCTTCAGCTTCTTGAGTAGCTGGGACTACACATGTGCACCACCATGCTCAGCTAATTTTTATTTTTTTTATTTTTTGTAGAGACAAAGTCTCACTATGTTGCCCAGGCTGGTCTTGAACTCCTGTCAAGCGATCCTCCCACTTCAGCCTCCCAAAGCATTGGGATTACAGGTGTGAGCCACCATGCCCAGCCACTCTTATTTAATTAAAAATAGCAGTAGCATAACTGTAACCACGTAAAGTATTCAGGGGAAAAAAAACCCCAGAAAATTCCAATTTGCTCTTTTTAACCAAATACTGAGACGAATGCCATATCACTATGTAGATTTTGATACAAGATAAATTTGACTTGACTCTTACTCCAGGAGTTTAAGCTGTTAAAACTATAAAAAATATAATAAAGAAACTTAGTTATTTAATTGTATTCATTTTCCTTTTGTAGAGAAAATGCACCTGGAAGTGAAGCCAGTTAGCATCTTAGCTCAATCCTTTTAGGAAGCCAATACATTGGTCAGGTATCACGTCTCTATGTCCAGGGTCACGCCCTCACCTCAACAAGTATGGGAACTTTATTTTTTAAGCTTGCAGAAATATACAACTTCAAGGTGACTAATTCATAAACCAAACTGATAAGATATCAAAAATGGCAATACTAACCAAGAGAGCATTGATTTGCTGTGGGAAATTCATCTGCCAAGAAAAATGCATATTCATGTTGACTGATCAAAAAATTGTTTCCCCTGAAAGAAACCCTACGCAGGACACCAGATCATTGCTGGAAGTTTGCTTGATTCATGTGGTGGTCAAAGTAAAGTCAATTAAGTGGTATTAAGACTAGAGACATGAAGTTCTTCTCCTAGCCTTAGGTACACATCTCACCTAAGAGAAGTCTGTCCAGCCAAAAGGGATATTTGCTTCAGCTGTTTTGCATGATTTGCAGACACAGTGGCAAATTTCTACTCTCCCACCTATTTCTAGGCTGTCTGCAAAGCAACACCCTTTTGCTAATACTTTTTGTCTTTAAGGCAGATTACATTACAATGTGTGATTATTTTGATTCTAGGAATGGTTACTTTGTTTTGATGTGGGTGTTACCCAGATCTTTATCAGTGACGCATTTACAAACTATCTTCTGGAGTAGACTACTTCTGCAGATGACTAATATTATCCATTAGTCATTTCACACTCATACATATATTGAGAAATCACTACTACGTTCTATACTATCAATGTTTTCAGTGGTAGCCAAAGTGTTATAAAAAGCACACGGAATCTGAAAGTCAGGTAGACTGAGTTCAATCCCTCTTGAATCCTCAACAAAAATCCCAGGGATGCAAATATGAGTCAGCTACATCCCCTGATCCTCTGTTCTTGATGGTGAATCTAATTGGGAGCACATACTGAAAAACTGTGAGTTTAAACAACAACAACAACAACAACAACAACAAACAGAGAAATGTGGAACAAGCACAATGAAAATAGAAAGGAGGGAGAGACTTTTTTTTTCTTTTTTTTGAGACGGAGTCTCGCTGTCGCCCAGGCTGGAGTGCAGTGGCACGATCTCGGCTCACTGCAAGCTCCGCCTCCCGAGTTCACGCCATTCTCCTGCCTCAGCCTCCCAAGTAGCTGGGATTACAGGTGCCCGCCACCAGAAGGAGAGATTATTAAATGGACATGTACTACCAGCTAGGAAGCTTACATATGGTAATTTTCTTAATTCTCACATCAACCCTATGTGACATGCTTTAAGACTTCCCCTTTTCCTGATTACCACAATGAGGCTCAAGAGGCTTAAGAAAATGTTCAAAGTCCCCTGGTTAAGAAAGATCAAAGTAAGACATTCACACTCAGGTCTCTACGCCTTTAGTTCACGTTACCTACTGCTCTGCTAGACTGACCCTAATACACTACCCTGGGGTAACTGATGGAGGCTTTCTTGAGGAAGTGACAGTCCACCTATAAATTCGAATAGATAAGAATTCATGAGTTGGAAAAAAAGCACAGAGCATTTTAGGCTAAGAGAAGCACAGACAGAAATGTATGAGAGTGGTCAGATCATCAGGAACACGGGCCTCAGTCTACCAACCAAACCAGAAGATCTGGTATTAGGGCCCAGACATAGGTATTTTTATAAAACACCCCAGATGATTTTAATATTAGGTTGGTGCAAAAGTAATCACGGTTTTTGCTATTTTTTTAATATGCAGCCAGAAAGCATGGGTCAAGGGGGTCAAACAGATGTTTTACTTTTTAGTTTTCAAATGATTCCTAATAGAGGTCTAGTGGGTTGTGGCGGAGTTACATTTGGATGTGAGGAAGGAAAGAATAACAAAGACTGGAGAGTGTAGGTAAAGGCAGTCAAGTCAAATGTGGGGCTGGCAGCCTGAAGGGATTGGTCAACTGGAAGTGGAGAAAGATCTAGAGTAATTGGAAGGAAGGAAACAACTAAAAACCTAATCCTCACTTCCAATTAGTACAAGCTCACGGACTATGTTATGAGCTGAATTGACTCCCACAAATTCGTATGTTTGAAGCCCTAACACCTTGTACCTCAGACCATGACTGTATTTGGATATAAAGCCTTTAAAGAGAAAATCAAGTAAAAAATGTCACCATTAGGGTAGGACCTAATCCATTCCTACTGGTGTCCTTATAAGATGATGTTTGGACACACAGAGAGAGACATCAGGAGCACACAGACACAGATGAAGAGGCAATAAAAGGGCAGCCATCTACATGTCAAAAAGAAAGGCCCAGAACAGATCCTTCCTTGAAAGCTCTCTGTGAAACCCACCTTGCCAGCACCTTGATCTTGGGTTTCCAACCTCCAGAAGTGTGAGAAAGGGGATTCCTGTTGTTAAAACTACTCAGACTCTGATATTTTGTTATGGCAGCTCTAGCAAACTAATACAGACTAAGTGAAGGAAGGAGGGGGACTTAGCCAGCTGTGGTGACAAATGGCTCTCTCTATCTATGCAAGAATCACTTCATCTACCAACAGAGATAGTTTAAAATCTTCTGCTATTATTAATCAATTCTTAATGGAGGACATTTTTGTTTTCTACTAAGAAGCTAATATGAATGTCTTGTTTCTGAAAGTTCATCGAAATCTTTAACACTAGAAAGGAGGAGAAATGGATCAGTTTGGTAATGATAAATTTGGAAACGGATATGTAAAGCATGGACTTGATTCCATTATTGTAAAAACAAACAAACAAAAAAAAACAAAAAAAAACACAGTTTTCAGGGATTTTGAAACTATTTATCTCCAAAGCAAGGCAAAGAAAGACTAAAGAGATAAGGGTCTGATTAAATTGATTTTTAACAAATCCAGCATCTTGGTAGTCAAGGTAGTGACCTTATAAAGCTTCCTATAAAATACAATATCCAAATTTCCAAACAAAGGGGAGGCTACACTTCTGTCATTTCTCTAGCTATTCATCTGATCTTTCTGAATATTATCTGAACACTTTTCAAGTATAGCTAATACATTTGGCCCCAAACATTTTGCTACCTGCTTGGGATAAAACTTGATTACAGATTCACATTCTGTAAAATGGAAAAGCTAAAATGTATTAGTGCTTTGTATGGAGAGAAGTGGTCAAGGCTAAAAATTATTTAAAAGGTGAACTACGAATTAAAATAAAATCCAATGGAAAATTATATGTTTAAGAAAGAAGAAGAAGCCTTTGGAAAGTGAGACATCAATTTAGGGGTGAATTTCTGGTGACTGTAAACAATGGAATGAGGCCATTTCTCCTTGGCATGCAAGCACCAACTGGAAGCAAGAATGGGACAGGACAGTGGAAACTTTCTGTCTGCCATCTTTAGACAGCATGTAGTAAGTTACCTATAAATACCCAAATGGATAAAGTAAGTACAAATATATCCCAAATTTAGAGTCTTCTCAACACCCAAGTCAACTGGGCCGTTCCTTTGTCTGAACCACAGTTATCCCTTGCCTGGTTTCTGCAATAGTCTGTTAACTGGTCTCACTCCCTTCAGTATATTTGAAACACAAAAGCCAAAATAAACCCACTAAACTGTAGGCCAGATTCTGTCACTTCTCAAACATCTTTCAACACTAGCTAAAATTATTTTAATGGCCTAGACCGCCTTCAGTGATCCAGCTCTTTGCGGCTGCTCTTCCCGCTATGTACTCTGCCCCACTGCTTTTCAAACACACCAGAGACAGTCCCATTTCAAGGCCTTTGCACTTGCTCTTCCCTCTGCCCAGAGTACAGTTTCCTTCACCAATCCCAAGACCAGCTCCTTCACTTTCTTCCGGTCCTTTTTCCAATGTCCCATTCTCACCAAGGCTTCTCTAGTTCTTCATATTTCAAATCCTTCTTTTCTGTTAATTTTTTTTTCTTCTTGGCACCTATCATTATCTAGCATACTGTATATATTACTTATTTATCCTATTTATTGTCTGTCATCTCCAGTAAATATGGTATCTTTTGTTCACCTTGGTATCGCCAGTGTATTGTCCATAATAAGCATTTAATAGACATTTGTTGCATTGAAGGATAAATGAATGAATGAATGCATGGATTAGTGAATTAACTTTTAAGTCTTTTGAAAAGTAGAAAAAAGTGCTGCCAGGTTGGAAAACTTTAAAAATTCTTGATGTCCAGTCACATTTTATATTAGGTAAATAAGAATATTTGGGGATGGAACCCAATCATCAGTTTTTTTTTTTAAAGCTCTTTAGTGATTCAAATATTCGGCCTAGGCTCCAAAAACCATCGACCTAGAGCATCATTTCCAAATTATAAAGTGCTCACAGAACTGCTGAGTATCTTGTTAAAATGTATGTTTTCATTTCGTAGGCCTGGGGGAGACTGGAAAATGCACATGGCTAACAAGCTCCTGGAATGCCCATGCTGTTGCTCTATAGGACCACAGTGAGTAGCAAGTTCTTAGATTCAAGTCAGCCTTGATGAACCTTGAGATACATTTTAACATGTTCTAGACTTCATTTTCTCCTGACTTGTCTTATTTGGTTTTATGTTTGCATTATAGTTTATCAAAAATACTTTTTAAAATGCTATAAATGCTACATAAACACAAAAATGAAGACAACCTTTTGAGATATCTGGTTTTTTGTTTTGTTTTGTTTTTGGAGCGGACGGAGGTAATAACTAGAAGGTAAAATAAATATTTACTTATAGCCACCGTTTTTTAAAGGGGAAAAGAGTAAATCTAACATATTACCTACATTTTATATCATGTATTTTATTCCAGAAAACTCTGTTTGAAAAGGCAAACATTCAACAAAAATTGTACCCCAGATTAAGAAGTAATAGAGAGTAGGAGGAGAGAGACACAGGCTTAGAAGCAGAAAAACTGTGCCATAAATCCCAAATCTTTTAACTTGTGGAAAATTTTTGCATCTACAGGGCTTTTTTCTTCTTTGTAAATTGGAGATAAAAATAATGTCTACCTCCTGGGGTTTTGAGAAGATTAAACATAATAATGGACATGAGCACCTTGGACAAGTACCTGGCCTCAAGTAAGCACCAGTGCATATAAATACTTATTCTCTTTCTTATACCTGGTTAGATAAGAGTTAAAAATGTATCCTAGCAGTCTTGATACAAAAAAAACAGTGAAGAAAGCTCTTTAATGGTACAACTATGTGTCATCCTTGTCTAGGAGCATAAATTTGCACAGCAGGCAGTGCAGTGAAAACAGCTCATAATCAACTCATCACCTCTCATCATTACTAGGATCAAATGCAAATGGGAAAGAATGCCACTTCAGTCATTGCTAGTGAAAATTAGCATCTGTGACACTAATGGTGTCTCATTTAGTATGCACTTTAGATTAAAAAAATGGTTTAAAAAAAGGCTATTTCCAGAACTGTCATTATTCTAACATTTCCCTCAAAAATAACAATGGTACTTGAATCTCCTTTACTCAAAGAAAAACCTGCTAAAATTTATTAACACGGATCATTAATCCCTCTCAAGTAAAGGCCAAGATGTTCTAATTACAGTCACTAACTTTAATTTGTGGGATCCATGTCTTTCTATTTTCAAAATTTCTTCCATATTCTTTAACCTGGACCAAGGTCTACCTTTAGGTAACAATGGGATTCTTTCATAACATTGGGTATATTAGAGTTCTTAACATAAAGCTTAAAATGAGTTACAGTTGTACTTATACACAAACATTTTTACACACATATTAACAGACTTGCTACAAAGAAACAATAAGACAGGGATGCCCTCTCTCACCACTCCTATTCAACATAGTGTTGGAAGTTCTGGCCAGCGCAATCAGGCAGGAGAAAGAAATAAAGGGTATTCAATTAAGAAAAGAGGAAGTCAAATTGCCTCTGTTTGCAGATGACATGATTGTATATCTAGAAAACCCCATTATCTCAGCCCAAAATCTCCTTAAGCTGATAGGCAACTTCAGTAAAGTCTCAGGATACAAAATCAATGTGCGAAAATCACAAGCATTCTTACACACCAATAACAGACAAACAGAGAGCCAAATCATGATTGAACTCCCATTCACAATTGCTTCAAAGAGAATAAAATACCTAGGAATCCAACTTACAAGGGATGTGAAGGACCTCTTCAAGGAGAACTACAAACCTCTGCTCAATGAAATAAAAGAAGATACAAACAAATGGAAGAACATTCCATGCTCATGGGTGGGAAGAATCAATATCGTGAAAATGGCCACACTGCCCAAGGTAATTTATAGATTCAATGCCATCCCCATCAAGCTACCAATGACTTACTCCACAGAATCGGAAAAAACTACTTTGAAGTTCATATGCAACCAAAAAAGAGCCCGCATTGCCAAGTCAATCTTAAGCCAGAAGAACAAAGCTGGAGGCATCACGCTACCTGACTTCAAACTATACTACAAGACTACAGTAACAAAACAGCATGGTACTGGTACCAAAACAGAGATATAGACCAATGGAACAGAACAGAGCCCTCAGAAATAATGCCACATATCTACAACTATCTGATCTTTGACAAACCTGAGAAAACAAGCAATGGGGAAAGGATTCCCTATTTAATAAATGGTGCTGGGAAAACTGGTTAGCCATATGTAGAAAGCTGAAACTGGATCCCTTCCTTACACCTTATACAAAAATTACTTCAAGATGGATTAAAGACTTACATGTTAGACCTAAAACCATAAAAATCCTAGAAGAAAACCTAGGCAACACCATTCAGGACATAGGCATGGGCAAGGACTTCATGTCTAAAACACCAAAAGCAATGGCAACAAAAGCCAAAATTGACAAATGGGATCTAATTGAACTAAAGAGCTTCTGCACAGCAAAAGAAACTACCGTCAGAATGAACAGGCAACCTACAGAATGGGAGAACATTTTTGCAATCTACTCATCTGACAAAGCGCTAATATCCAGAATCTACAATGAACTCAAACAAATTTACAAGAAAAAAACAAACAACCCCATCAAAAAGTGGGCAAAGGACACTTCTCAAAAGAAGACATTTATGCAGCCAAAAGACACATGAAAAAATGCTCATCATCACTGGCCATCAGAGAAATGCAAATCAAAACCACAATGAGATACCATCTCACACCAGTTAGAATGGCGATCATTAAAAAGTCAGGAAACAACAGGTGCTGGAGAGGATGTGGAGAAATAGGAACACATTTACACTGTTGGTGGGACTGTAAACTAGTTCAACCATTGTGGAAGACTATGTGGCGATTCCTCAAGGATCTAGAACTAGAAATTCCATTTGAGCCAGCCATCCCATTGCTGGGTATATACCCAAAGGATTATAAATCATGCTACTATAAAGACACATGCACATGTATGTTTATTGCGGCACTATTCACAATAGCAAAGACTTGGAACCAACCCAAATGTCCATCAATGATAGACTGGATTAAGAAAATGTGGCACATACACCATGGAATACCATGCAGCCATAAAAAATGATGAGTTCATGTCCTTTGTAGGGACATGGATGAAGCTGGAAACCATCATTCTGAGCAAACTATTGCAAGGACGGAAAACCAAACACCGCATGTTCTCACTCATCGGTGGGAATTGAACAATGGGAACATCTGGACACAGGGCAGGGAACATCACACACCAGGGCCTGTTGTGGGGTTGGGGGAGCGGGGAGGGATAGCATTAGGGGATATACCTAATGCTAAATGACGAGTTAATGGTTGCAGCTCACCAACATGGCACATGTATACATATGTAACAAACCTGCACATGTACCCTAGAACTTAAAGTATAATAATGGAAAAATAAAGAAAGAAACAAAGAAAGATAAAACAAACAAAATCCTGTAAAAAAAAAAAAAAGGTACATAGCTTGAGTGAGTATCCATACTTGAACCAGGCTGTATGTAGTAGACCAAGGGTGTATTACCCTGTAGCCCATGATGGCTTTGAATGTGGCCTTGACGGCTTTGAATGTGGCCCGACACAAATTCATAAACTTTCTTAAAATATTATGAGATTTGTTTGTGATTTTTTCTTTTTTTTTTTTGTTTGTTTGTTTTTAGCTCATAAATTATACTTAGTGTTAATGTATTTTATATGTGGTCCAAGAAAATTCTTCTTCTTCCAGTGTGGCCCAGGAAGGCCAAAAGATTAGACACCCCTAGAGTAGACTGAAGAAACTTCATTCACTTTACAAATATCTATTGAGAGTCTACTACGTTGAAAGTATTATGCTAGCTGCAGAGGGAAGATATGTGGTGCTTACTTCAATATTAGGTCATTTTTAAAAATATTTGAATATTAAGAAAGTTGTTAGCCTGGCAATCTAGCAAAACCCCCATGTCTACAAAACATATAAATACTAGCTGAGCATGGTGGTGCAGGACTGTGATTCCAGCGACTCGGGATGCTGAGGCAGGAGAGTCACATAAGCTCAGGCATGCTGACGCTGCAGTGAGTGGTGATTGTGCCTGCACTCAAGCCTGGGTAACAGAGTGAGACCCTGAAAAAAAAAAAAAGGAAGGAAGGAAGGAGAAAGAAGGAACGAACGGAAAAGAAAGAAAGTTTTTTTACAATTGTAGGTGTTGACATGTGTGTGGACGCCTAGAGAGATTTCTTTGATGAACTTCCTGCATAGTCAGACACAGGAATGACGATTTCTAAACTTACAGACGCTCTTACAGACGTGGCTTCCCTGATCTCCATAAACTTTAGCTGGCAATTCAGGTGGAAACAGAAATAATATCTACAGTCCTGTTGCTTATAAAGGCAGTATATTAAGAACAGAAGTATTGGAAATTAACATATTTCATGTCAGTTTCATTTTTCATCTAACTCTGTGTCTTCCTCAAGGTAATTGACCTTCCTTATGCCTTAGGCTCTTTACGTATGAGGCTAAATAAGAGTCATTCTCTCACAGTTGTTACAAATATTAAATAAATTAGTGTACAAAAAGCTGTAAGCACAGCAACTGACATGAAAATAAACCAATGATAAATATAGAAAAATAAAATATTTTAGTTGGAAAAACAGACAAGGAAAATTGTTATGTTCTATAATTTAAGCATTTATAGAGTGTAATGCAATAACATCTCATCAAATCTGAATACTGTATATGCTTAAAAGTTTTTAAAATCACTATCAGTAATGGGCACTAGTAGTAAGAAGGTAAAACAGCCAGTTGTGGTTGCTCATGCCTGTAATCCCAGCACTTTGGAAGGCTGAGGTGGTTTGAGATGGGAAGATCACTTGAACATAGGAGTTTGAGACCAGTCTGAGCAACATAAGGAGACCTCATCTCTATAAAAAATTAAAAATTAGCTGGGCTGGTGGCATGGTGCCTGTGGTCCCAGCTACTCAGGAGGCTGAGATGGGAGGTAGCTTGAGTCCACCCAGGAGGTTAGGGTTAGGGTTAGGGTTATGTGATTGCACCACATCAACTCCAGCCTGGGTGACAGAGCAAGACTCTGTTTCCAAGGTAAAAGCAAAATTCAAGAATAAGATAACAGTACCTTGCATGTATGTTAAGCAAGCCTATTTTTAACTAACCTAAGTACAGAATACTTAACTATTATTCTCCTATTTCTTTTTTAATTTGGAATTTATCTGTATTCAGTAGAGAGTTCTGAGACACACATTAAAGCCCTTAGAAGTTATTAACATTCCAGTACATGCAATGGGTTTCTTTTGTAATAATTCTGCAAGAATTTACCAGTTTCTGTTATAGAATATCTCTGGTCTCTGCCTCTCAGCCTATACTGTAAATGTCTTACAATAAATTTGAATGCTGCTCTTAATTATGAGCTATTCAAAGGCGAGAACCTATACTAAAAATAGAGAAAGAGAGAAATAAAGGACGAAAAAGAGGGTACACTAATGATAACACTACACATGGTAAAACTGTATTTTAACATGTATTTGGATTTACTCTTTTTAAATTCATGAACATGTTTATCGATAAGTTTTAGGAATATAAGAAAATAATAAATTATTTTTGATATAGGACTGAAAATCTATTGCTACATATTATATAAATGAATGTTTTGAACCTTCTCATAACTGTAAGACCTATTTGAAAATACTAATAACAAAATATTTCTCCATTAGCTTTCAATTGGAAAGTTTGATCATTTTTAATTGAGGTAACATTAGTTATAATATGCATCGCATTTGAATTGTCCAATAGGTCACTTGAAATAGAACCAATGACAGTTAACAAAAGCTAAATGATTAAATATTTTCTTCATTTTTTATATTGTCACTTTTTACCCTACTATAGGATTTACAATTTTAAAAAAACCCACAAAAACAAGAAAATCCCTTTCACAAATTCTGAGAGTATAGTACGAAGAGTTTATGTTTCTGGGTTAGGAAATTTTGTAAACTAATATCTGGTATGTAGTTAATCAGTGAAGACAGTGATTCCCTATATTTCAGACCAATTTCTTGATGGTTCTGTTTCTAAACATAGACCCTTTCTAGACACAATTTCGTTTCAGTAAATGAAAGGATTTGCACTCCTTTTTCTATGAGGCTTTTATTTGTAGAGATTATCACAGCATCCACCTCTGCCAATTTTTTTTCTTTTTGAGAAAGGGTCTTGCTCTGTTGCCCAGGCTGGAGTGCAGTGGCACGAACACGGCCCACTGTAGCCTTCAATCTCCTGGTCTCAAGCAATCTTCCTGCCTCAGCCTCCTGAATAGCTGGTACTACATGCACGTGCCACCATGCCCAGGTAATTTTTGAATTTTTTGTAGAGATGGGGTTTTGCCACATTGCCCAGACTGGGCTAGAACTCCTGAACTCAAGTGATTCACCCGCCTCGGCCCTGCAAAGTGCTGGAATTACAGGTGTGAGCCCATGCACCTGGCCAGATACTGCTCTTTATTCATATAATATGCAAAGAAAATTAGCCACCAAAATAAATGTGAATTATGAGGAAAGAAGAGTTATTTTAAGACATAATTACAAATGGAAAAGTATCACTTCCATGTTAAAAGGAAATAATCCAACTGAATGTATGAAAAACATGCCTGTGCCTCTATATTCACATCTCTTTAAATTCATGCAGAATGAAACCATCTGTCTAATGAAAATAAGAATTCATTCACAACAAAACTTAGCGTTTCCAATGTGACCACTTTCTGTGATATGTTTTGTTCAAAGATGTATATTTTTTCAAATTTTTTTTATTTTATGAATAAGGAAGTCAAGATTAACAATATTCCAGGTGTATTATAATAGTTACTGCTCTTAAGCCAAATGATAATAATGGAGTAAAGTATCATTTTGACAATAGTTTAATGTCATAAATATGACTCTAACTCACTATAAAATACAGGCTTTATTAAATACTCTCTCTTTAGATTTTAAATACTTTGAGGTATATCATTCTCCATATTAACTTTTATGATCTTCCCTAAACCTACTGTTGTTAACTATTTGTTGTACTTAATCAAGTAAATATCGTATAAAATTAATCTTAAATGGAAGCACAAGCCATGCTTTTAAAAACTGTTCTGTATTATTTGGAAAATGTTACTTTGAGTTATTCTTATATTAGCGAAAAAGAAATCATGATACGTTATCTAGCTACATTTTAAACTAAAGATGCTTGTCTGCCCATTATTATGTATGTGTGTCAGAAAGAATTAATATTCAAAATCATTTATTCTCAGTTTCCAAAGATAGGAAATCATTTATTTTTGGTTTCCTTCAGAAAAACTTGGATGGTAACTTCCAAAGAGTTTCAAAATATTGACCATTGTTCAATGTCTCATCAATTCAAAAGGTCATAACAAATGAAATAAACCAATCTCTTTCTCTGAAAATGGGTGCCTAACATATAAAGACTGATAGACAATAAATCAATCCTTAAAAATAATCTGGACTCAGCTATTGTTTATCTCAGAAAGAGACTAAAAATTGTATTTACTTGAGAAAAGAAATGTACAAGTATTGGAGAAATTTTCTGACATTGGTACTTTGTAAATAGTTGTTTTACGTTATTAATAAATCTAGAGTTCTACAATAGAATTTGAACTTTATCCCATGTTATACTTTTTTTTTTAAAAAGTAGCACTTATTGCCAAGACAAAGAACAGAGTACCATTCCACATATTACCAATTTGTCAAGTCTACCAGTTTATGGTGTTTTGATGCGTCTCAAAACACAGCCCGATTTTTTGTGTAGTAATAACATTAGTTCGAGAGAATAGCAAATACACATCTTTACAACAAGCTATCATAATTTAACATTCAAAAATGAGAAAAGTCTTATATTTAACCATAACATTTCCATTTTACAACCTTCTTATAACTCTATTTTGAAGAGCTAATTTCTTAAGAGATAAAATTCATTCAGTAGACTGTTCAATAGACGTTGACAATCTCATAGTCATTAAAAACATGCAAGAAGATTTTATAATAACAAACACTCAGAGACCACTAAATTGATTTTCTTGAAGTTGAACTGAACTCAAACTTCACTTACAGATGTAAATGTTCCAATATGCACCATAAGACAAAATTACAGAGACAATAATTGCTAGGTGTGATTTAAAATCTAACTTTGCAATTTAATTTTTCCGTATTTGCCATGAGGCATTAAACCCTATGTTTGACTTATGACTGACAGATGAGAACATTGTATGTGTTCAAATACACATATGTGTTTATTTTCTATTAAATAGTTGGATTTTATTTAACTATGTATGAAATTACCTTACCTTTGGTTTTTGATGTTTCTCCTTCTCTGAAACATTGGATGGCTTTCTCTTGAGCATTTTGAATTCTGACTACTCCTAGTGAGTGCACTTTCTGCTGTTACAGAAACAACTGAAAACAATCAGCAGTGTGCTGTCTAATGTACAGCATCAGATAAGGTTGAGCCCAGGGACCTGCCACTTCCTCCTTCGGTCAGGATATGACTTCAACATTTACATGGGTAATTTTTTTTTTCTTACAGTAATTCTTTGGTAACTCTTTATTGTCTTGCTATTTTCTATGAGGTATGTTCCAAATCTCATATTTAGACATGCCTGCAGTTATGAGAGCCATAAGGATTTCAAAACAAAATTCATTTTCTTGGTTTCTATAAAAGTAAAAATCTACAATGCATTCCATGGGTAGAAAAAAGAAAAAATCAGAGCCAATAACTGAAATAAAACTTGAGATGTTGGCTTTCTATTATTTAAAAAAAAAAAGAATACTCAAGGTAGTCAATTTTGTATATATTTTTTCTTTTTTTGATACGGAATCTCACTCTGTCACCCAGGCTAGAGTGCAGTGGCATGATCTCGGCTCACTGCAACCTCCACCTCCTGGGTTCAAGTGACTCTCCTGCCTCAGCCTCCCAAGTAGCTGAAATTACAGGTGTGTGCCACCACGCCTGGCTAATTTTTTGTATTTTTGTAGAGATGGGGTTTCACCATGTTAGCCAAGATGATCTCGATCTCCTGACCTCGTGATCTGCCCGCCTCAGCCTCCGAAAGTGCTAGGATTACAGGCATGGTATATTTCTAAATAAACACATTTAGAAGATAAAATAAATAAACAATGTTAGAAGATAAAATAAGTTAGAACTTAAATAATACTAATCCTACTTAAAGTATGTATGCATATATTTTAAAATATGGATTAGACCCATTCTAAATATAAATGGGAACATGACTAAAAGTAAATGTTTATCATATGTTACTTTTCTAATGTATTAAGATGTTATAAAGTCCTGGTTAACAAAGAGATCAATTAAACAGAACCCCCAATTAACCATATGTCTTTGTGCTACAAACGATGCCATATACTGATAATTGCTGCCCTGGTGATGAGCCAATGGATCAACGGTTTCTTCAAATAAAACACCCAGAACCTCTATTTAATAGTCCTGGTAGAGCTAATATGACTTATTAAGAGTTTCCCCATGGTTTAAAAATGTTTATGATAATGAAAAAAGCAAAATACCCAGAAGTAAAAGCAAGAAGTTCAAGCTTTATTGTTAAATGGGGATTTACCAAAGGGAGACTTGCAAAATATATGAAACTCTGGTTCCATTTGAGCAACCTAGATTAAGAAAATAAACCTAGATTTCTGTTTATAAATCCTCTGAATTGAAAAGTATAGTGCCATATTCTTAATCAGCAGCTTTTCCACGTGACAAATCAACTGACTCTATTTCTCAAACTTCCCTCACACTTCTAAGCTCCACCCCAAGGCCCAAATTTTACTAATTCATTTAACAAATGAGATTCAAATTTCACTAATTTATTTAATAAATATTAAATTGATTGTCTATTATGTGCAATTTGACAATATTTCAAACCTCTTGACTAGCTAAAAACAACCTGTTTTTGTTCTATAACAGAATTGAAAGAATATACTTTTCAAGATTATGGTTAATATGCCTATTATTTTATTACCAGATAATAAAAGCAGACTGTTATTTTTGAGAATTATTGAGTTAGTGTTTTCAAAATACTGACACAGACAGAGAACACTGGAAAACCTGAGAATGTTGAGGTGGGGTAATTCCCCAGAAATACATCTTTTAGACTTTCAGTTTGGGCTTGGGTTAAGAAAGTTGGCTAGGCAGATCTTTTGCTTCATCTCTTAAGAAATTGAAAGTCATAAAAATACGTTTTTAAGTGAACCATTTGCACCCTCGACACCCTCTTTTCTTCATCTGTGAATAAAAATTTAATTATGGAGTTCAATCAGTAATAAAGTGGCAATGATAATGCTTGCACTTATTACATGGTAGAGTTTTGTTGATAGTAAAATGAAATATCAATAAAGGACATACTTATTAGATGATTCATCATTTCAGTAATGTTTTATGTCAAAAAATGTTTGTGAACTCTAAAAAGGCATGAAGTTTCAGTTTGAGGTGGTGCTTGCTATAGGTTATATTTCTCCAATGTTTCGATAATACAGTGCTAAAGAATAGAGAACACTCACATTTATGAGACCCATATCTGGACTAGATGCAGTTTTTAAAAGTGTTATACTCAAGCAAACAAAATATATATATCCATTTATGGATCTCTAGGCACTTCGCCATCTTTAACATTACAAGAAATATTTAAAATGTAAACAAAATAAATATTTTCCTTCAAGTACAGGTGGAAAAGGAATTTTCCAATCTTTCTTTCACTCAAGAAAAATGTTTTCTGGGGCTTAAAAGACAGATATGACATTTGAGGTCCCATTCATTATCTAACTATGTTAAACTTCTTGATCCCCAGAAAGATCAAGTGACAAGGTGACAAATGTTTTTATCAATTATCTACTATTTTATGGTATTTGGAGGACACCGAGATATTTAGTGAGTGACACAGAGTGACCCAGCAAGCTTAAAAGTCACAGATGGACAGAACAAGAATGAAGCAGAGAGTCAGTACAGAGCACACCTCACTACTGACCATGATTAAACCACTAGCAACCCTGTTGCTTAACATGTATTCTGAAATAGGGAAATTGCAAAAGCACAGTCTTGGTGCTTTACAGTACCTTAATGGTCTTACATCCCAGACAGAATGGAACTTTGTGTACTATCTCTGTGTCATGAATCATGAGTAAAAATTTTGAAGAAATTGCAGTCAAATGACAAAGATTGAGGTGTATTTTTCGGGAAAGTAAGGTGAGCCATAAAAGGATTGCTTCAGCAATCCAACAAATATTTACTTAGTGTATTGCTAAAACACAAATCATAAAATTCGAAGCATAGATAGAAGGAAATTAGAGATCATGGGACATTCAAAGTGATGTCCTCGATTCTGAGACATTGAGGATCTCCATCTACATCTCTCTGCCTTCTGCCATCAGGTTGAAGAATACAATTAGATAGTAGTTTGGATTAATCCTACTCTACATTTTATTTTAGGACATGTACACTTGTTCAATGGATGAAGGGTTTTAAAATCAAATCTTTTAGAATGAAAGTAGATTCTCTGCATTGCTCTAATAGTTAAAACTTCTCTAACATGAAGAGTTGGTTGGGCACAATCTTATGCATGCCTCTGTGTATTGCTGGGTCAACCATGACCAAGGGATATTTTATTAACTCTAACCGAAAATACTCCTGACTATACCTCAAGTGTTTTGTTACAGGAGGAAAACAGAGAGACCAATTTCAAGAATTTGAAAATAAGCAAAATAAGGTTGTCATCACAGAACCCAACTCTGAAATTAAGATTTAATGTAAGAATAATCATTTTATAGAAAAAAGAACTGTATTCCATTCAAACCTGCAGAATTTACTCATCTATGATTAAGAAAAGGAGTCAATCATAAAAGTAACTTAACCTTGATAATTCCTCTCTTCTTTTTGGCCCCCTCAGAGTAGACTTCTTTCTATAGTACAGGGAAGAGAATTTTATTCAAAGAAGTTGAGTGGGGATATTGTGTTCCTACCTGTTTGGGGTTTCATGGAAGTGGAGATCCTACAATATCAAAAAAAAAAAACTCTTTCTTTCTCAGTGTTTCCTGAAATAAGTACACATTGCCATCTGATGACGTTCTCTGCAATTCTGTATTTAATAATTCAGATGTTGGTGCCAAGCTATATAGAGGGGCCTTGGTGTTGTACCCTCCTCTAGTTATCTAGCTTATTCTTACCATAGGTGGATTAAACATCTCAACACCTCCTTGTTTGGATTTGGGAGTTTAAGAGAAATGATGGGATGGATATTCCCCCTGGCCTATGGGAGGAGTTAAGGAAGTAGGGGGACAGTTTCTTCCTTGTGAATCTCCTATATTTCCTAACTCTCTAAAGTCATTTACCCATTCTATGTCTGGAGTTCCTGTTTACTAATTCCTTTCTCTAAGGGACCCAGCCCCTACACAGCTCTTGAAATCCCTTCTAATGTGTTACTAATTGAAAATCTGTGCAGTGACTTTTCTGCTTCTCCTGGTGACCTGCTCCAGGAAGTGACAAGCTCATGTTTTGGGGAGATTAGGGGAAGATAAAATTCTGATTCTATTAACAGGAAGTGGCAAGAAGATGGGAGCTACTGAGGTTTGCCGTTTCCAACAAGACGTGAAGTCAAGCATATCTATCACCGGGATTAATTTCTTCTAAAAACGGACCTGAAGTCTACATGATAAATTAATATTCCACCTGTTGACTTCTCCTTATAAGACCCTGCCTGAGTTTCATTGCCTGAGTTCCCATACATTCAACTAACAGTGATGAGGTGATGCCCAAACAACTTCTAAATAATTAGGAAGGTTAGGGAGAATCTGAATTCATTTTACCTCAAATAGAAAAAAGACAGTAACACAGACAAATACTGGAAGGTTCCTTTCAAGTTGCTGAGTTAAAGGAAAAGAGAGCTTAGTGAGCTTTGAGTATCTTAATTCTCCAGACAAGATGATCTATTGCATGGAGATGAACACATCATGCAAATTTTAGCTGGATTTCAGTAAACAAAAAATGTGTTTAACTATTTTCCTTTGTTTTTATTTTAAGCTCTATGCATAAATGATGATTTGGCTCCTTGGGTAGATATGTCTATAGGAGACAAAGGCAGCATTCATATGGACATCAAGTACCTGGAATCTGATATTGCTATTTCTCATTACAAATTTAAATATTGCCATCGTGGTTAATTAGAATGTATTGCCAGAAAAGGATCTACCCCTGATGTGCTCAAAATACTATGTTTCTGAGAGGTTAGAGTTGCTAGTCATACTCTGGATATCTTGGGAAGCCTCTTAGAGAGCCTGGCCTGGCAAAATTACTGCTTATTTTAAATTTCCAAAGAGATAATGTAACACATTAACTTGTTATCTCGGTTATAGAAGAAACAGATCATTGGGATAAATAGAAGGGACCAATGACCTAAGATGAATGGTGAACCTAAAGAATCATACAGGATAAAACTGCCTTGAAGAGACAAAGAACTTCATAAATTACATCTATGCCTTACAAGATGTTTGAATGTAAGAGAAGACTGGGTACCAAGAATGAGTAGTATCAGTTCAAAGTGACTGGAAAAATTAGGGTGGCTGATAAAGTTTAAGATTCAAAATAAATGCAGATTACTCAGATTACTTCAATAAATTATAAGTATTTCCTTTCTAAGTGGTTTTAAAGTCATATAAGGGCCATATTGTGGTTGGCATAACAAATAATGATAAAATTTAATCCATTTATGATTAAAAGTTATAATTTTCATGAAGTAATATTATTCTCCAAGTTAATAATATTAATAATAATGACTGTCATCTTGAGTGTTTATTACATAACAGAAATTATGCTGTGTGCTTTATAAATATTTTCAATATAATCTTCACAAAAATCTTCATGAGCTGGTACTAATATTATCATCCTCAGCTTCCCGGTGGGGTTTGGTAACGTGTCTAGTTTGCACAGCTAGGAAGTGGTGGAGTCAGGATTCAATCCAAAGCCTCAGCTCATAACCATCACTCTATGTCATAAATAGGTCTTGGCATACCTAAATACCTGGCATAAAATGGGAATGATTAATTTGACTGTTCGGGTCAGGAATGCTAAGGGCTAGGGGGAGGGTAATGTTGAGTTGCTGGCTTCTGGTTGAAAAGAGAGTTGGTTCAATCATTACATGTGTAAAAAAATTTGAAACCAGTAAATCTGCAACCAATCCAGAACTCTTTTCTATAATTAAGATTCAGTACCATGGGGACAAATCTGCATTTCAGGCCCCTCTCCAACCCAAGCTACCTTGTTGTGACACTTATTGGCCCTCAATTCTACCCTTGATAATAATCATTGTCTCTAATTTTATGCTTACAAAAATGGGTGTAGGTAATCAGAGTAGAAGCACAAATGAGACTTATGCACACTTTATGAAATTCCTTTCTATGAAGTTCCTTGGTCTGAATGTTTGTGTGGTCCCAAAATTCATAGGTTGGAATTCTCACCCCCAAGGTGGAACGTAATGGTAGGTAGGGCTTTTGGGAGAATTAGGTCATGGGGACAGAGCCTTTATGGATTGCATTAGTGCCCTTATAAAAGAGGCTAGAGAGACATCCCTCCCACTTTTCCACCATGTGAAGACATAGCAAGAAGGTGCCATCTATGACCCAGGAAACAGGCCCTCACCAGAAGAGAAATCTGCTGGTGTCTTCATCATGGACTTCCCAGCCTCTAAACTGTGAGAAATGAATTTCTGTTGTTTGGAAGCTACCCCAAGTTTATGGTATTTTATTATAGCAGCCCAAATGGACTAAGTCACCTGTTTTTGATAAGGCATCTATCCGTAAAGTTACTACCATGAGCACATTCCATTTTCTCGAGTTGGAGGTTTAGCTCTCCAATTTCTATTTCTAAAGAGCGTTTATTATTCCCTCAATCTTTTGCTCTTAATTTTGTGTTTTTGCTTGCCTCAATATCAAATCCAAATTGTGGTTATCATCTTCACATTTCTACAATATTGTTCTTTTCTATATTTCTAAATGTCATTTAAAGTTTTGCAAATATAAAAATGCTTACACTAAAAAAGTTAGAAAACACAGGCACCCTCTCCCATCCTTCTGTATTCCTAGACTTCCTATTTCAACTCTTTTTCTGATCCTTCCAATATTTAAAAAAAAAATGTTTCTAGTTGGTTAGATTTATTTTTCTAGATAATAGACCAGTATTTTCTTGATTTATGCATTAGGCATTATCTATTTATTCCTTTTTTTATCCTTGAGGATTTTGTACTCTTCTTACTTCCCAACTCCTTTATAATTATTTTGTTAAATCATTAGTCATTATTAACATTATCATGATATAAATAATATTATTCATGGCTGAGTTAAATACTGTTTAATGCTTTATGTTCCTCTTTTGCCCATTTTTGGAATTAATAACTATCTTTCTTTTTATATGATTGGTTCTCTATATATTGTTAATATTTCACCAATAAATACTCTGACAATTATTTCAAGTGATTTGTTTCAAATATTTAATTTCAAACATCATACTTGTCATTTCAAATGCTCACTTTAGATGTTTTTTCTGTTCTAATGTGTTCTAATGTGGTTTAGTTGTTCTCCATTGAGGATAGAATGGAATTTCTCCTTAATCACTTCCAATTATCTCTGGTCTAAGTCTCACATCATGTTTCTTTTTGTCTGTTCTCTAATTTGCAGAAACATATCTCCTTAACAGAAAAAGGGCACTTACATCCTTTTAGATCCTTCACATTTGAATGCTATATTGACTTGAAATCGAATTCTAGCCTGGAAATCATTTTTTTCTCAATATTTAGAAGGCTTCTCCATTTGTCTTCTAGCTTTCAGAGTGTTGAGAAGTCTGCACAAGCCATTGTGATTCCTGTTTTGTTGTGTATGGACTGTTTTTTCTTTCTTTTTCTCTGCCTCTTTCCCCTGGATTTTCTTCGAATCTTTGGTATATCCTAAAATGTCATATTATGTGTGTTGATATGGGTTATTTCAAAACTTCTCTTCAGGCCTATGTTCCCTTGATAAGTTCTTCATCTCTCTTTGTTCTCTCCATCTGGAAACGGATTAGTCCAATGTTGAACATACTGGATTGATACTCTCATTTTATTATATTGCTCTCTGATTTCATTTATTTGACCTTTTATTTTCCAGGAAAATTCCATTACTTTTTCTACTAATTACTATAATAAATACAATAAATATTTTACTTTAGCTAGATTTTTAATTTGCAGAAATGCTTTCTGATTGTTCACTTTTCATAACATTCTGTTCTTAAGTTTTGGAAAGGCAGTGACATGTAATGGTTATGAGGGTGGACTTTAACCACACTGCCTAGGTTCAAATCCTGACTCTGTCATTTACCTGGGTGCCCTTGACAAGTTATTTAGCCTTTCCATAAAGTGCACATGACAGTAATGCTTGAAAGATATTGCTATGAGAATGAAAAGAGACACTATTATGGTGTTGTTGGAAAAGTGCCTGGTACATAATAAACACTAGATATTAACAAGCAAATACTTGGAATATATTCCATTATCTTTCTGAAGTTATTAATTATCATTTTTACAATTTTCCTTCTATTCCCTTCATTATCTTGTTTTATTCTGACTTCTTCTGTTTGCTTTGATTTCAGTCTTTCATATTTAAGCTGTTGTCATATGTCTGGAGATTGTGCTCTCTGGATACATTACTAAGATCATGGTATGAAAAAACCCGACTGGAAGTTCTATGTAAATGGGTGGGCTTGTCAGGTGATCAAGTAGCAGGTAAGTCTTTTTGTTTTCTTTTTCTTTTTTTTTTTTTTTTTTTTTGAGACAAAGTCTTCCTCTGCCACCCAGGCTAGAATGCAGTGGCACAATCATGGCTCACTACAGCTTTAAACTCCCAGGTTCAAGCAATCCTCTCACCTCAGTCTCCTAACTAGCTGGGATTACAGACATGCACCATAATGTCTGGTTTATTTTCTATTTCTTGTAGAGATGGGTTCTCACTGTCTTCTCAGGCTGGTCTTGAACTCCTGGACTCAAGAAATTCTCCTGCTTGGCCTCCCAAAGTGCTGGGATTACAAGCATGAATCACCACACCTACCCCAAGGAAGCTTTTTCATCAGAAGACCCTCAAATGACAGTTTCTGGAGTTCTTTTCTTTGAGACTATTCAGGTCTGCAGATACTAACCTTTCCATGCCCTGCTGGGCTGTGGAGAAAAGAAAGTAGTTTCCTTGCTGCCTTCAAAGGCTGAGCCTCTCAGGGCCTCTGTGATGCACACTGACTCATTTCATTGCAGCCTCCTCGTCTACAACTTCTGAGATTGCAACGTGCTCCAACTCTCCATTCACCTTTTATTATCCAAAACATTAGTTGACATCCTTTCTATCCTTCTCCCAAATCTCTTTGTCTCTTTAGGTTTGCATCTTCTTGGTAAGTGTATGTAGCTATTTAAACAAAATCTAGTTTTGCCAACTATATTCCTTCACATTTTTATTAACTCCAAGTCTCTTCCTTCACCCTGCCTTTTAAAACATTTGGACATATTTATCTTATTTGCTCAGCTCCTAACTATATGAAACATATAGCAGGTATTGATTCCTGTCAATACCACCCCTACCTTACGGTTTTCAGATTGGCATAGGGACATGGCAGAATGACACAGTAGGAAGAAAGCAACACACACAGATGAAGCCTTTCCATTGAAGCCCATTCTTACATGTAAGTGATTGTGCTCTCTCCACATTTTCATATTCTTCTCACAAGCACAAAAATACAGTATTCTGTGGAAGAGTTTACCTTTTCATTCTTTATAAACAGGATAAAACAGTCGAAGCTCAAGTTTTTATTAAAAATCTTCAAAATAACTTTTAAACTTAGAATATTATTCAGTACCACTGAATCGTGCCTCATTTGGCAGAAAGGCAATTCTGTCCATATTACAATACTGACAGAACAAATTGATCTAAATTTTGCACAGAAGTGCTTTGTTATTAACTTTTATCTGAACATAGTACACCTCGTGTATAATATTAAAATTGCCTGCTTAATTCATACTTTATTCCCCAGAAGCAAAGAGGAAAGCAGATTGTACTGATCAATAGACCATGATTTCCTGTCTCTACCTACTGAAGAAAAATGCAATTAGTAGAATTTCATTGAAGAGATATATATGAGCTTCCTTTCCTCAGAAACACTATTCTTAAACAGGAAGAACAAGATCATTTCTATTTCCTTTCTATTTTCACGCATCAGAAAAATTTATAGCAGATTCAAGAGTGACCAGATTAGTTTTCAGTCCTGATCATTTGAAACTACATCAAAGTTGTAAAGCTATAGGAGAGGGTAAGTGTACTGTCTGCTTCTTAAAACAATCAAAAGCCTCATATGATCTTCATGCCATCATCTCTGAGAACAATATAAGATGAAATACTCCAATTGCATGTCAGTTTAATTACAAATAAATAGAAAATAATTACGGTGGATGTTTTTAATGTAAAAATGTGTATCACAGCAAAATCAAATTTCCTATGTATATTACATAAATCTGCATATATACTTAGGTATATATGTATGTGTATATGCATGCGTGTGTTCATACACATCCACATATTAGGCTGTTTCAATTAAATGGAATTCCACCTTTTCTTTTTAACATAAAGGGTAATAAAAGAGCTTCTTAGGAGACTGAGTATATTGTAAATAGATGCACATTGCCTTCTCCCACCCAACACACACAAAGTGAGGTTTATACATGAAGTGCAAAGCCACAGTGAGGCGTGCTGCCTCGGAAGCCTACCTGCATTCTAATTGAGAGCATCTGCATGTGTCATTTGTGGGAAGAGGAAACAAAAATCAAGTGATCATTGACAGGATTTTAGAAACATGTTACCTGCAACTCAATTCTATTTTTTCTCAAATAAGAAAACTTTTCCATAACATTTGCAGCCATGTTTATGAGAAATGAAAGAAAGATCTGGTTTTATCAACTGAGTATACAATAAACCAAATATCCAAGTTAACATCTGTGCCCAGCAACACCCTCTCCAACCAAAATAATAATAATCATAAAATAATAATAACTGATTAACTACAAACCAATATCTGGTTGGAGAGAAATCAGATTTCTTGTTATGTTTCCAAAAGCATGTAATTCTGACCTCCTGAAGTGGCCCCTGCAAGCAGTGAAACACTCAGACTATTAGTTTTCTGCTGAGCAGGCCTGGCAGAAGGGTCTGCTTTACCTCGTTCTACCCATCCACGGAGGCCCCGTGGTGTGAAGAGAGCATGTGGACTTTGGAGGAGTGATGTAGAGTTGAGTTCAGACAAGCTACATGAACTTGAGCCTGACACCTGTCCTCTCCAAGTCTCAAATTTCCTCATTAATTAAAAGGAGAAAATAACATTTCCTCATGAGATTATTGTTGGGATTAAATTGTGCAAAATGTATAAAATTCCTAACACAGAGACAGTCTTAACAAATACTAATTTCATCCTCTCTCCTTCAGGGACAAAGGTAGAAAGCATGAGATTCCTAGGAATTCACGCCCCATACTTCTTCTAGGACGTGGTCATAGTGTGACCCAGGTTCCTGGGAACATGTTCAACCCCTGTTTTCAAAGCCTGTACACACATCATTGCTCTTTTAACCTGGTGTTTTCTTGTTGTCACATGCTCTAATGATATTTGAATATGCTATTTATCCCCGGCTACCAGTTAAGGGAAATTTCTACGGGGAATTCACTTCTGCTTTCACTTAGATTTAGCATTTAGCTGTGGATTTGCAAATGCACTTGACACAAACTCCACACTCTTTTCCATCACCAGGAAGGCTGGAACGTCTCTGGTCTTTGCCTATCTATGCCATTCTCCTCCTCTCTTTCTCTGATCTGGTCACGCTGATCTCTCTGCACTTGGACTACCAGTCAGTTCTTACCTGTCCTGGGATTTTGCTCAAGCTCTTCCATCTGCGGGAAGTGCTTTTCCCTTTACTTTTGACATGGGTGGCTCCTTGTCATCAAAGCCTGCTTTCCTTCAGGCCACCTGTCCGTGGAGGTCCTGTGGTGTGATGAGAGCATGTGGACTTTGGAGGAGTGATGGCATGAGCCTTCATGTCACCTCCACAAAGGGCTTTCTCCAAGCAAACACATATAGGTGCTTGATTGTTTTTACTGTTTTAATGATTTGTTGTGTTGTTGGTTTATTTTGGTTACTGGAAGGCAGAAATTAGGCCTATCGCTAGCACTAGCATAGAACCTGGCAGACAGGGGCTCAGGAAATGGTTGTTGAATAAACGAATCGTCTCAACTGTATAGGTGTGCACGTTTTAGGCCACCTCCTTGGGTTGACAAGTAACAGGATTAAAATTGCAGAATCCATACCCCTCAAAACTCAAAAGGATTATGGCAGGTAGAACAAATGTTGAATTAGACAACATGAGAAAAAAATCCAGCAAAAATTTGGAAACACGCATGCTACGAACTATTCAAAAAAAAAAACACTTTCAGCTGGGCGCAGTGGCTCACGCCTGTAATCCAATCACTTTGGGAGGCTGAGGCAGGTAGATCCACATGAGCTCAGGAGTTCCAGAGCAGCCTGGGCAACATGGGGAAACACCATCTTTACTAAAAATACAAAAAAATTAGCCGGGCATGGTGATGCATGCCTGTAGTCCCAGCTACTTGGGAGGCTGAAGCAGGAGAATTGTCTCAACCCAGGAGATGGAGGTTGCAGTGAGCTGACATCGCATCACTGCATGCCAGCCTGGGTGACAGAGTGAGACTCCATCTCAATTAAAAAACAAAAACAAAAACAACAACAACAACAACAAAAAAAACTTTCTCCTGTATGGAGAAATTCATAAGATATGTCAAAATACCTTCCTAATGATGATAATGATCTATTATTGATCTTTATAACATTCTGTCCCATGGCTTCAACATCTTTTAAGATAAATTATTTTATTCTAACAGCTTTCCTGTGAAGTACGTATTCTGATTTTTATGCATATGAAAAACTATTTGAATTTCCTTTTCTACCGACTCAGCTCCTGATTCCAGGACTTCTAATTCTGAACCCACGAGTTTTCCTGCAAAGCATTCATTGAAATGAAATATCTCCTCACCCATTGAAAGAAATTATGTCGGTCCCATCTCCACTAAAATCCTGGCCCTATAATTCTCTGAATATTAGAGCTTGACTTGAATTTGCCAACTCCTCTTTGTGCAGATAGTGTGTTAGAAAATTAACACTTCTCCTTTGAAAAAGAAAAGAAACTTTCTTTACAAGATAATAAATATATAGGGGAAAAACATGGGCTTTTGTTTTTCTAGTTTATGGTGCAATCAGTATGTCACGTGGTTCGTGCAAAGGCAGCTTCTTTATTTCAGACAGCAAAGGTCATCTCTTCTGACAACCAGTAGGTGAGCAGAATCCACTCAGTAGTATAACCTTACCAAGGCAGCAATGGGGAAACTACAGAAGTTTGTTGCTGGTCTTTAAACCAGCACAGCTTTGATCACCACCTTGGAAAACCCTAATAAGCTTAAGAGTCTTTTCTATGACTGACGAATGTCTTGACTAGTGAAGGTCCCTTGGGAGAATCTGTCTCTTTCTGTCTCTCTTCTTTTTCCAGAGAGTGGGGCTCTCTCAGTCACCCAGGCTGGAATTCAATAGCATGATCATGGCTCACTGCAGCATTGAACTCATGGGCTCCAGAGATCCTTCTAGTCCTCCTGTATTGCTAGGACTACAGGTGTTGGCCACCATGCCTGTCTAATTATTTTTTTTTTCTTTTCTGCAGAGACACGGTTATCCCTATGTTGCCCAGACTGGTCTTGAACTCCGGGCCTCAATTTATCCTCCCATTTCTGCTTCTCAAAGTGCTGGGATTACAGGTGTAAGCCACCAAGCCTGTCCTCAAAATCCCTCTTTCAGGCAGACAGAGATAAGAATGAATGGGATTTGAATTCCCCACAGGCATAATATATTGTTTCTGGGCTCTTCCCAGCATTCTTGTTATGCTGCAAGATTTGGAAGGAGGTGGTCTCATCTTATTTGTTTAACAATTATTTACCAAATATCTATTATGGGCCTGGGACTCTGTCAGGTGTCCAAAGACGGAAAGGTATGAACTGTGCCTTCCAAGACTTTACAGTTCAGTGGGAAGACAGGCAGATCAACAGAGAGTGAGAATGCAATGTAACATGTTCTGTATCAATCTGAGGTGTAATAAGCAGTGAAAGCATAGAGGGTAAATTGTTAATTTGCCTGGAGAAGTTAGGAAATGTTTTACTAAAAAGGTAATTCTTGAGAAAACATTTAGTGAAACAGGAATTTGTCAGGTGGACAAGAAAAATGGGGGGCATATTCTAGCAATGGGCAGAATATATGATATTAGAGGCATGAAATTGTTTGGTACTGAAACCATCTTTGCAAGATTATGGCAGCAAGAAATCTGACATAGCTGACTCCATCTTGCTTCTGACCTCCAAGCTGTCCTTGATCATTCCTGAGTGTAGGCCAAGCTAACTTTAGGAAGAATTTAGTATATAGTTTAATCTTAAAGCAAAGATTAAACTTCAAAACATGTCTCTTTCTTTGTTCAGGTAACATTATGCAGACAGGAAAGCTCTAATATAACATTTTGGACCAAACTGAGAGAGAAGAGGGGTGATCTTTTCTGCATTCTGTGTGTCTGTTTCATAGACAAGAAAACACTGAGGAAGTTTAGTAATTAACAAGCTTTAGAAATTTTGAAAACTGGAAGAAAGGTATATCTCTCTATTTCCCATCTCTACTCCATGCTCCACATTATAGTCAGTGCCTTTTATCTAACCACAAATCTAACTGTGTCCCTCTCTTGCTTCACAATGGTTCTTCAGTGGTTCCCCACCCCATGTAAATGTATACATGCTCACCTTACATTCAGCTCTACGCTATTGAGCATAGTATATTAGTTTTCCAAGGCTGCCATAACGAAGTCATACAAACTGGGTGGCTTATAGCAGCAGATATTATTGTCTCAGTATTGGAGGCTAAAAGTCCAAAACTAAACCGTCTTTGCAAAACTAATGAAAGGCCACATTGTTAGGCTTTTATGAGAGGGTCTTGAACACTGATAAGATAGACACAGTTTCTACCATTCCTTACTGCTCAGGGGTCATGTAGCCAGAGGTTACAATATTTGTGACTTTCCTAATTTCTCCTGTAGATAACATCACTATTGTAGAATCTAAGATTGGTTTTTTGAGGTATCTTTCACGCTGCCCCACCCAGACTCATGACTCAACTGGTCATGTGGCCTCATCCAGAGGCAGACTCAGTGCCCGAGGACCATTTTCAACACCCTGTGATTTCATTCCCCAGCCAATCAGCAGCACCCATTCCCTAACTCCCTGCCCACAAAATTGTGCATAAAAACCACCTCCAAGCCTTTGGGGAGCCTGATTAGAGTGATAACTCTAGTTCTTCTGCATGGGCTGGCCTCAATCAATTAAATTCTTCTCTACTGCAATGCCATAGTTTCAGTGGATTTATGCTGTTTGCGTAGTTGGCAGGAAAACTTTTTGGGCAAATACAATATGGTCTAGAACTGAGGAATAATTCCCTACATCAAATGTGTATGATAAATAAGGAGAAAGACATGGGAGGGGGATGACAGGTGTTAGTTTACAGCCAGATTCTGAAGCATTTGGATGGCATGTGTTATGGGCTGAACTATATGGCCAAAAAAGATATGTTGAATTCCTGACCCCCAGCACCTCAGAATGTGACCCTCTTTGGAAATACGATTGTTGCCAATATAATTAGTTTAGTTAAGATGAGGTCATATGAAGCAGGGTGAACCCTTAATCCAATAAAACCAGCGTCCTTGAAAGAAGAGGGAAACTTGGACACCCACATGCACAAAGGGATGACCATATAAGAACAAACAGGGAGAGACTGGCCATGTGAAGATGGAGGCAGGAAGTAGAATTATGCCACCATGAATCAAGGAATGCCTAATGCCCAGGGCTATCAGAAGCTGGAAGAAACAAGGAAGGTGTCTCTCCTAGAGGCTTTGAAAAGAGCATGGCCCTGCCAATACCTTGATTTTGGACTTTTAGCCTCCAGAACTGAGACAATAATATCTGTGGCTGTAAGCCACCCAGTTTGTATGACTTTGTTATGGCAGCCTTGGAAAACTAATATACTATGCTCAATAGTGTAGAGCTGAATGTAAGGTGAGCATGTATACATTTACATGGGGTGGGGAACCATTGAAGAACCATTGTGAAGCAAGAGAGGGACACAGATTTGTGGTTAGATAAAAGGCACTGGCTGAAATGTGGAGCATGGAGTAGAGATGGGAAATAGAGAGATATACCTTTCTTCCAATTTTCAAAATTTCTAAAGCTTGTTGATCACTAAACTTCCTCGGTGTTTTCCTGTCTATGAAACAGACACACAGAATGCAGAAAAGATCACCCCTCTTCTCTCTCAGTTTGGTCCAACATGTTATATTAGAGCTTTCCTGTCTGCATAATGTTACCTGAACAAAGAAAGAGACATGCTTTGAAATATAATCCTGCCAGGTCCCCTTATTTAGTGATGGGAATGTCACAGTGAAAAATGATAATACTAATACTATCTGTACTATATATATTTATATATGTGTATGTATATAATACTATATAATAGGGACTCTTAAAATGATTTTGATATTGATATTTTTATGATTAAAATGAAATGAATAAAATTAATATTCCAGTATCAAGCAATTTGACTTCCCAGAATTGTTTTTCTTGATCTTTATCCTAATTGGAAAAATGAGTTCATATCCATATCTTGAACTGTCTACTCCAATGCAAGCAAAAATCCTAAGAAGCATTCTCCAAGTAAGATCAATACTAAGGATACTGTAATACAGCTGTAATTTTCTGTTACGTGTATTTCCTCCAATGTAATGAACTGTTATGATAATTGGTAGCTCTAATAAAAGCAAATGACTTCTTTCTAATTTGGGTAGGTTGTATTCCAAGCTATGATGTTCCTAAGTCTATGTACTCTTTAGCCGTTTCTAGTCTTGGATGGTTTAAATAGTTCTTATTATAAATGCAGAAAAATTGAGTATGTTTTCAGTATTTCCAACAACATAAATGCACATGCACAAACTTTACAAGTCATATATCTTTACTGAAATGACCAGACTCACTAGAGAGCAAGGAGACACTGCTAAAGCATTCTGATTCATATTCTGCAATGTCATCATAACCTCCTGAGACACAACATGTCTTTGCATATATGAGTAAATAATTTAACAACTGTAAGATATGTCCCAAAATATCTTTCATTTCATTTACTGGAATACCATAACTGACACTGATGCCAAAATATTAATTATATGACATAGCCAAAAATGTAAAGTATATGTTTCTAATTGAATTATATTGAAGGAGAAATTTAACATGACTTCACTTTGTTTGGAATGCAAATTACATAATGATATTATTAAATTAAGACTCTGTAAGTATGAAAAACTTTTGTGTACACAATTTAGTATTCAGTTGTCTTTGGTATTTTTATGTAAAATCATAAAATTTATTTGGGAAAGTTAAGGCTCAGAGAAGAGCTGAAGAAGCTCAATTTAAGGGGAAAAAAATAAAGCTGAGAGCAGCACTGGGTCTAGAGCCCAGGTGTCTCTACTTGTGGTACAAATGTAGTGTAGTCTTACCATGTGAGTGAGCTTCTTCCCCAGTAACTAAGCCCTGGGTACAAAAACAACAGTGGTTCCTATACTTCGTGATTCATACAAAGTTATATTTTAGAGAGATTAATGGCCTTGAACAGAATTTCACAATAGTTTCTTACCCTGCAAATCAAACGTTCTCCAAGGAAAGAACAGGTATAAAATACTTGGAAGGAGCTGTGAATGCCCCGTGTCAGCAATTGAAATATGTGTCAGCATAAGTAGTGGTAGAATAACCTAAGTAGGAAAAGACTTAACAAGAATATAGGTACAATTAAGAATGGTAGCAAAAGTGAACCAAAAATAGCTTGTATCTGCATGGGGTGGCCAAGTTGGGTATACACACCTACTGGCATTCATTCATTTTGTCATTCCTTTACCCCAACACCATTTTCGAGTTCCTACTATATGTCTAGCATTGGTAAATACATTCGTTTTTTAAAAGTCTGATTTGCTTACACTATCTGGATTTTTAAAATGAGTAATGTCTGGTTATGAACCCATGCAATTGATTTCAAATCAGATAATCTAAGAGGACCTTAGATGCCTGCATACTGACTTGAAGAACGGTTTTATGGAGACGCAGATGGAGAATATGGATTATATGTTTTAAAGCCACCATTTCCCATACTCTCATACTCAGTCTCATTCATTATTAAAGGCTAGAAGTAGATGAGAAGAAGGGAGATTTCTTGGAAGAGAAAAAATGAGCAAAATGAGCAAACATTTATTGATAATCTGCTATAGATTACTGCATCTCACTAAATCCTCTTAACAACAGTATCAAGTGTTATTGTCTCCTGTGTTGCAAAGAGAAAACTGTGGTACAAAACAGCTAACTCACCTAAAGACAAAAAGCTAACAAGTGGTACAAAACAGCTAACTCACCTAAAGACAAAAAGCTAACAAGTAGTCAAGAGTTAAACCCAGGCCTGTCTGACACCACTGTACCACACAGCCAAACCTGTTATGCAGAATAAAACTCACAAGCAAATTAGTGGAGAAAGATGATAAGCCAAAAGCAACTCCATGCATTTCTTTAGCACTTGGCTGTACATCTAAAGCTTGATTTTATAATCAAAGAAGATCGCCTCCTTATCCTTTCCCTCCTTCTCTTCCTCTGGTTTCTTTCAATTCGTTTTCTACTTTGTAATTCCTTTCCAAGTGCTCACTATGCTGTCACCTTCTCCTAAGACCCGAGGGAGTATTTTTAGGAGCAGTCAGAGGAAGAAACCGAAGGCTGGGGAGGATCACTCCAAATCCACTCAGCAGGAAAAGTTATAGCATGCATAATTTCCAAAACAGGGTTCAGGCATCAAAGGGATGGAGAAGCAACTGAAATCGAGCAGAGGGACAACAAAAAGGGCACACCAGGGAGCTTGTAAAACCAAGAATTAAAAAGAACATGTTTTGGGCTGGGAGTGGTGGCTCACACCTGTAATCCCAGCACTTTGGGAGTCTGAGGTGGGTGGATCACTTGAGGTGAGGAGTGCAAGACCAGCCTGGCCAACATGGTGAAACCCCGTCTCTACTTAAAAATACAAAAATTAGCCGGGCATGGTGGCATGTACCTGTAATCCCAGCTACTCGGGAGGCTGAGGCAGGAGAATCACTTTAACCTGGGAGGCGGAGGTTGCAGTGAGCTGAGATCACACCACTGCACTCCAGCCTGGGGAACAGGGTAAGACTCTATCCAAAAAAAAACAAAACAAAACATGTTTTGGTTTGTATACCTCACAGAAGGCCTCCAAGACGCAGGGAAAATATCTTCAATGACTCGTCCTCTATTGATAACACTAGCTTTTACACCAGGAGTCATGCTGAGAAGTTCAGAGACAGTGTTAAACTGCCAAAACAGGTCAATGAACTCAATAAAATGCATTTCTTACACATAAATCTACAATTGCCTTGCTGGTTTTGTGATGCAGCTTTCTGAAATATGTATTTGTTTCCTTTTAACATGGGTTCTTGGCCTCCATCTATATACCAAGCAGAGATCTAAGCGCCAGCACATAAAATATCTCTTAGTATCCTAACAATAAGTCTGAGAGAAAGCTTTATTTTTCTCACCACACAGAAAGAGACTGCGGATCAGAGAGTAGTGTGACTGCAGATGTCATCGATTCCAAATTTAAACTCAGGATTCCTTCCTTTAAAGTCTAGTGGTCTTTCCGTTATACCATGCTACATAAACTTCTCAACATCACAATGAATAAATACAATGCTAGCCACAATAAAAGTGCAAAAATGCTCTGAACATATGAGGAGTTTAATAAATATTTGGGGATTGGTAGATTTGTATAATTTCAAAAGGCAAACCAACGAACCTTGTCTCCTTGCCAATGGGACGTATGTCTTGACAATGAAAATAACAGGAACACATAATAATTTATTCACTTCCAATTACCTATCTGCAGATGGACTTGCTAATTGGTTCTGTTTTCATTATTAGTAAAGACATAATCTTACCTTTTTAACAATTTTCCCAGATACACAAAGGGCAAGCTGCTACTCTCATTGACAACTCATTGGCAATAACCACATTTAAAGTCAGTTGTGTTTTAGTCAAAGAAGACTTTTCTCCACTTGCATCTGAATTGAAGTAATGCACGACAAATATAGCTATCAAATTTACTAATTGTGTTGAATAAGGATATCCAAGTGTTGCAAGACCATCAGAAAAAGCACACTACAAAAGCTAAATAGTCAATTTCAAAAAGCCTTTTAACATAAGTATTTCAAAATCATTAATTTTGTTACCATTTAACACCAGTGATTTTCATTTCCCACAATCTATTCTGACATTTAAAGGAAGATTTTTAAAGTATCTCTTGCATCGTATAAGACTACCACCATATAATGCCACTTAAAAATTACTGCATTTTACAAAGGTAAAGTCAGGGGGAGGTTGGCCCATGAAAAAATCTAATAAAACCTTCTATATATATATATATATATCATTTTTGTTTTTTTGAGTCAGGGTCTCACTTTGTCGCCCAGGCTATAGTGCAGTGGTACGATCTTGGCTTACTACAACTTCTGCCTCCCAGGTTCAAGCTATTCTCTTGTCTCAGCCTCTCAAGTAGCTGGGGTTACAGGTATGCACCAACATGCCTTGCTAATTTTTGTATTTTTAGTACAGATGGGATTTCACCATGTTGGCCAGGCTGGTCTTGAACTCCTGATCTCAAGCGATCTGCCCGCCTCGGCCTCCCAAAGTGCTGGGATTACAGGGGTAAGCCACGGCACCTGGCCTTTCTCATATTTCTTTTTGAGCCATGTTAGTGTTATCCAGTACAAAGAAAGACACACATGCACACCACCTAGAGACCTATTGTCATGGTTCAAACATCTTAGGATATAGAGATCATGACCAAACAATATTGGAAACTCTTACTAAAGTAGGTAGGCTTTATGATTAGTAAACTGGTCATTTTCTTTGATCCTCTGACAGAGGAGATGACTTTTGCTCCTCTATGATTGGGTTGAATGCTATGTCAGGTGCCTTAGGTCATACAGAGTGGGATTGACAGAGGGTTTCATGGCTCCTAGAACCACAAGAAGGCAATCCACTAAAACATCCGTACCAGGGAGGCGTTGTCAGAAGAGAGAAAGGAAAATAACAGTAAAGAACATAAAAGAGTAGCCATAAATAAGAGGAAGTTGCACGAGTAAGTCAGGTGAATGGTTTTTAATCCAGCTTGGATGGCAAGCTTGAAAAAAAAAAAACACAAAAAATGACCCAGTCCAGAGCATCAGATTTTATTTACATAAATACCAAAAAAAGATTATGTTAAAATGATAAAAATTATTTAATTTAAAAGCAGTTTGTAAAATCTGGAAGATATATGCTAAGTGAACTTGTGGTTTGTTAATACCCTTTGCTTGGGGATTTTTCTACTCCACAATTTATGAAAAGTCCCAAATATTCTCTAATGGGATTTTTAGCCCAGTCAGTTGGAAAGCACAAAACTACCTCTGGGGATTTATCCACTCCACCATTAGAGGCTCTGTACACTCTTCCAGCTGATCATAAAGGCCTTGAGTACTGAGCATTACCAAGGGACACCCAGTCCATTCCTGGCATCCTGGTGTCCTTTTTTCTTTTCCGTGTTCTTAGTGTGAGGTCCTAAGGTGATGTGTATGGCAAGAATGGGACTAAGAAGACTTTGACTGAAACCCCAGCTCAGCCCTGAAACTGACTGACCTTGGGCAAGTTCTTCAATCTCCGTGCCCTGTTGCCTCTCATTTGGAAAATTCAATTGCCTACTTTACAGGATTGTTGTACCTTCTGGATTTAATAACTTGTGAAAATAATATACATATGAGAGATTCTCAAAAAGACTTCTTAGATAGGTGAAAATGAAACTGAAAAATCAGAGAATAATAAATGTTGTTCCTCTATTCAGAAGTTGTTCTCAAACTTTGGTGAGCATAAAATATCACCTAAGCAGCTTTTGAAATGATGTCCATTCTAGAAATTCTGATTGAGTACGTCTGGATTAAGCAAGCATTACTAATCATGGAACCACACATTGGGAAATACCACTTTAGAACATAGTATTCTATCAAAATTGTAAAACAAATATTGGTTTTATTTGAAAACATTACATGAAGTGATTCTTTCTTTAATGACATGTCTCTCACTTAAGTGTTCAGGTTTATAAGGCCTCTGATTCTCAATTAGAATGAGTTCCCTATATCCCCCTCATAAATAGGACTATATTAACCTTTTACATCTAAGCAGCACTGAGCTCTAATAAGTGTGCCACTGTATGACAGCCAACTGTGGAATGGCGACTGGAAAAACACCATGTATTATTTCTTGCCTATTTATTTTAAAACTGAGTAATAAAAGGTGTTCAGCATTTTGCCATATAAGGTACTAAGTTCGGAAATATTTTCACGGGAATCAAGTCTTTCCCCCAGTGATGGCTTAATATAATCCACAAGTACTCTTCATTCCTTCATAGAGTTGACCCATGGATATTTATTCATGGAAGAGGTTTTAGTGGTCATCTAGTACTATCCATTTATTTTACAGCTAAAGAAACCCCAGCTAATGTCAGCTGGCTTGTCCTCCAACCCAGAATCTTCACAAATGAAGAAGTTTCCCTCCCAAGGGAAGCCTAATTGAGAGCCAAGTCTACACTCAGAAAGATTTCTCCACTGAACCTAACTTTGCTATCCAGTGTTAAAAGGGAATCTAGTGTCTTAAATCATAGTATTAGTAGTAATTCCTTCATGTAAATAAATGCTCAACATTTGGGTTAACCTCTTTCATAGTATCTTACTGATTGATAATATAAGAAAGCAGGATGACAGATTCATTTCACACAAAAATGCACTCCTTCAAAATAACAAAATTAATCAGAATTCATTTTACTTCAGATCCTGAAAGTCCAGCATTAAAAAACATTAAAAAGGCTAGGCATAGTAGCTTCATGCCTATAATCTCAGCAGTTTGGGAGGCTGGAAAGAGGATCACTTGAATCCAGGAGTTCAAGACCAGCCTAGGCAACATAGCAAGACCTCATTTCTATTTAAAATAAAAATAAAAATAGCTAGGAGTGTTGTTGCATGCCTATAGTCCTGTCTACTTGGGAGGCTGAGGTGGGAGGATGGCTTGAGCCCAGAAGATAGAGGCTGCAGTGAGCTGTGACCGCACTACTGCAGTGCAGCCTGGGCAACAGAGCAAGACCCTATCTCTAAACAAAAACAAAATGCATTTAAAAGTTACTTCTTCTGAAAAGATAATTCTCTCCCACATTACACAGTAAAATAAATGAATTCATTTTGGCTGACTGCTGTTTCGGGTTATTTCCCCATTTTGCTGTTTTGGGTTATTTCCCCATTTTCCTTAGATGTGTACAAAAAAATTAGTGCTGATGATATTTTTAATCTTAACCCTCATCTGCTTTTTTGATAGATTTTTCCCAGATTTTTTTCTGTTAGCCCAAGCCCACACAGCCAGCAAAACTCCCAAGAACTCTTGCAACCAATTTTTCCTTTTCAATTGTATAAAGCTTTGAAAGTTATTGATTCTGCAAATGTGAAAAATTAACTTATCAAAAAATAGCACACATAAAATGGGAACTGGCCAAAGAAACACAAAGAATATTGTTTTAACTGGAAGTTCTATCATTAACTGCTACAACTACTGTATTCCTGATATGGCTTTTTGCAATATATTTATCACTATATGGGAACGATTTAATCTGCTCCATAGAGAGAGCAGTAGGAGCTCTCAGTGGCCTCAAAATATGATGGTTCTTACCACAAACAACTAATCTAAATTTCTTGCAGATGGTAGGCCTAACTTTTTTTTTTCTAAAAGGAAATAACTCTCCTCTAAAAGTCAAATTTGTTTTTAAAACTGTGGTGTCTTTAACCACCTTTCCCCCCCCAGGTTTTTAACTTGACACCTTGTCATGAGTTACAGTGGCTTGCATCAATCATTCTGGGTTCACACAGAAAATATTTTGTGGTGGTTGACTATCACATGCGAGAAACTAAGTGCCCTTTGCGGGTGACTGCGCAGGTACCTCTGATTTCTTGCCAAATCATTCAGAATGCCGCAAATCCATTAAATCTCTCCACAAGGAGGAAAAAATTCCCGCATTCTAGAGAGAGAATTTATGAGTTCTTTTCAATCACCACAAATGAAAGCCACCCTTAATATTCATTAGAGATTTTACAGTGGCAATATGCATTATCTATTCATATGCCCCTCTAAAAGGCCAATTTCCCTTGAAACCTTGCATGGCTCCAAGCCACTCTTTGTAGAAACAATGGCCTATGTCCAAGTGGAATCAGGGGAGGCAAATGGATGACATTTCCTTATCCATTGGTAGTAATTCCACTAAGCCACTATGGTGGCTATGAGTTTCTGAGCTTTAAAAATTAAAGGACGATTTGGAATGTGCAGTCGTGTCATTGTATCACTTCTCTGCTGTCATCTGTGACCATATGTCCTAAATTGAATAGAGCTTTTCGGTTGGCATCACAAGAGATGACTTTTGAAACTGACATTTCTTTCATTTGGAGAAATGTATTCTTTCATTTGGAGAAATGTATATGTTGGAGACATAATCCTATGAGCCTGAGAGCTTTTCATTGATCTCTGTCTTTCTACCACCATAGTTCACGCCACCATCATCTTTCATCTATTTTTCCCTTCAAATCTATTTTCTTCACTGTATGTAGAGTGATCTTTCCAAAATATCAACTTAAGCCTCATATCCTCAATAAATCAACAAGAAATATCAAAATAAGCCCTTGGCTTAAAACAGTTCTTGCTTAGCTTCCTCATTGCTTTTAGGGAAGACACAGCAAAACAGCATAACCTGTAAGACCATATGTGGTCTGACTCCTTCCTCAGGCTTACCTTATCCCACATCTCCGTGTTTTCTCTCCCAGCTATTATGAATTCTCATTGTCCTTATTTTCAGTTAGTTAACTTTTCTCTTCCATCACATTTGAACTCTATCATCACTACCCATGAAAGCATTTTCTGAGTCCTCGCCTATTATTGGCCTTCACAGAACCATGTAACAATCATAGCTCTTATCAAAGCTGGCATTTCATGTTTATTTATGTGATTAAATATATTTTTGTTTCTAATTAGACTATAAGGTTCACAATAATCTGTTTCTACCCAACAGTTTATCCTCCTTAACTGGCATGATGTAAATACTCAAAACAAATTGTTGAGTAAATGAATAAATCAGTTCTTGATTTTAACGTATCTTGTGCCCTGGATAAAAAATCCTTTCTATGGGTGAGACATGGGCTTCCACTGGGGTTGGGCTTGAGGTGAGCTGCAATAAAGCCATATTTCTAATCCAATTATTCATCACTATGGTTGTATTTAATAGCTGGGAACCATGAGATGCATAAAGATCTTACACTGAATATTCATAAGGGTTTTTAGAGTGAATTCAACCACTTGCTTTACAACTTCCCAGGAAGGAGAGGGAACATGAATTTCTTTCCTTCATTTTTCATTCTTTCTGAAAAAGGTGGTTATGACTGAGCAATATATTATGACTTTGAAATAAAATATCATGAAATGCATATGTGATGTGGCTATGATAAAATATTTGAGAAGAGTTTTAAAAAGCTAACATCATTTTACATATGCAAGACACTGTCAATACAGTCACAATTCGGGAGGTCAGAAAAGGGCAACGGTGATGCCAGCATGTGCACTCCAGCCTCTTCTTCTTTTTGTCTGTTTTCCCCAGTCTCTCACAGGCATGGGGTCAGTAGAGTACCCCCAAGAAGCTAAAAGTAAACTCTCACCCGTTGCTCACTGTATACATTTCAGTGAGTTAGCTCCAGCTTTCTTAGTTCCGGGGAGATAATTGGGCAAACTATATGAAATAATCTTAAAAACTGCTGGAAACCAGTAATGTAAATTCAGTGCAACATTTTCTCGTGTAATACAGAATTGCTCAGAATTGTTGATGGTGACATCCTAATGCAAGAACCTGTCTTTGTCACCATTGTGGCCACACAGCTCAGGGAAATACCTGATATATCATCGACATTATGCTGTTGTTACTGAATGACAAATAATTAGAAACATATAATAATAAATTATAATTAAATGATAAAAATTTCCCTTGAAAATAATAGCTTTTCTTCATTAAGTTCCAATTAGGTGTCAGGTACAGTTAAAGATGTTACATACATTATCTAGTCCAATTCTTACTAGAACTCCACAAAGAAATCTTTGTGTTTTCCATTTGGTAGATAAGAAACTGAAACTCTGAGAAACGAAGTGACTTAACAGTTACACAGACAGTAAATGGTGAGGCCACAGTTGAAGTCCAGGCTTATTTGACTCACGGAGTTTCCACCATATGCTGCTTCTCTTTACTGCCATGGTTATTTATAGATCTACTGCAAAATTTAAAGACAACTTAGTGATGGGAAAAGTCAGGACTAAGAGTTAGGAGGATTATGTTCAGCATCAGCTCTGCCATCATGTGCTGTTTGGGATCTCAGGTAATTCACTTAATCTTCATGCACCTCAATTTCTCTATCTGTAAAATGGCAGTAATGCTTTGCCTAATTCATAGAGCTAGTAGAAGAGCAAATGTGAGAAAAGTTATATTGCACCTTGAAGGCAGGGTCTCTAATTATCAAGCTGTTAAACCCTTACTTTTAATTAGCCCTTTCATATCCAAGGTGTCATTTTATACTGCAAGCTGGGAGCTGATGTCTCCATTTTTATAGATGAGATAAGTAAAAGTAAGTTACTAGCCTAGTCTCAAAAATTACAAAGCCATGATCTTTGCAGAAAAACTTTGGATTATATGTAGATTTCAGCTTAAAATCCTGCTCTGCCACCTGCATAAATCGGTTATCCTCTTTGAGCTTCAGATTTCTACATATAAAATAGAAATAATGATACCATGATACCATCTTACTGAATCATAACACAATTAAAAGAATACATAAAATTACCTGAAATAAAGTCAAGTGCTAAGTCAATGGTGACCATGATTATCACAATGTGTCTCTGTGCTGAAAACAAGATTTCAAAGGCATGAACCACTCAAGGTGGCACCTAGTGTGTATGTGATGATGGGTGGGAGTCAGGGTGATGGTGGCAAAAGCAGATGTCTCTCTCCAACCAAGCACTCTTTATACCGCACAGACCCTGATCTTCTGCTCCCTTCTACAGTCTTACTTAAACTTCACCCATCCATTTTTTCAAAGCAGACTTTACTCCTCTGAAATAGCATTTAAAAGGATTTTTAAAGTACTTCTTGTTAGAATGGTGAGAGCTCCTGAGAATGAAAATGAAAATTCTGGTTCATGAAGAAGTTTCTGTAGCCCTGAAGTGAATTCATATGCATACTTGTTGGTTCTGACTTACATTGTTTAAGTCATGGCTGATGCATCCAGAGACCATGAGGGAGAGAGAAAGGAGATGGGATAGAGGAAGTATAGTTGTTCAGAAATCAAAACAAAAACAAAAACAAAACCCTAAACCTAAACCAGCTGAGGTAAAGGTAAAAAATGTAGAAATAAGGCCAACAGGCATCATCTGAAGAAAATTGCTTTGAAAAATTAGAAAGAAACCTTTATATACAAAACTTTTTCTGCACATATAATTTATCTTCCTCATTGTATCCTTATGACCCAAACTATTGAAGACAGCAAGGATCTTAAAAATCATTGACATTCTCCTCCATTCCAAAGATGAGGAGGTAGAAGCCCATGGAGATTAGGCAATTTGATCCAAAGAGATCCTACTATGACAGAGCTAAGCTCACAGCTGACTCTTCTGGCTTTGAGCAGTATTCCCTTAAGGATTTAACACAGCTTCTAACACACCATGCTACACATGCAAAATATGTCTTTTCTATAGTTTGCTTAGCAGTATTTGAATTATGAACATATTTCTTTGCAATAAAAGAAAATTTGGCAACACTTGGAGCATTTGCCAAGGCTCATTATATGTTCTAATGAGCTCGTTCAAATGTTCTAACATTCAGGTTTCTCTCCTGCCAAAGATTGATGTCCAGCTTTGGTGATTTGCTTCCTTCTGTTGGAGCATGCAAGAGAGGCTCTAAGTAAAAGGACATTTAGGTCTCTCATGGCTAATAAGCATATTGGGCCCCCACCTCAGATTGTCCATAATTGTCTTCCTCCTTCTATTTGAGAATCCAGTGAAACGTATTCCAACTGTCTTGTGAAAGCCAAAATGTAGTTATACTTGATTATCATGGATCTTATTTCATGATCATAGGAACTAATCTAAATTACAAATGTTTTATGATAACTTTAGGAAGATTTTACTATAAGGAATATCAATTCAACTTTCTCCTTAATATGATGCCTTTGAGTAAACAAGCACAGAGTGAAAACACATGTAGAGAGAAAAGGAGGAAAATCCTTAGGGTAATTCATGAAGAAGAGGGATTCTTGGTTTCCATAACAATTCTATAACTAGATCACAGGACTATTATTTTCACATATGCATGAAGTTTGTGTAATTGGGAAAAGCCAAACATCAATCCAAATAATTTGACTGGTTTGAATGTTACATTGCTGTGTCTCAAAAGTCTATTTTAATATTACCTCTATTTATCCTGGGTTTCTAGACTAATACTTCACACTTACAGAGAAATTACATTTTCTCATTTTATCTTTATTTTTATTGTAAAATGTTTTATTGGAAAAGTCACTTAAACATTTTATGCACATTTATGATTTACTTTCTTCATATTCAACCTAAGGAATTTCCATAAACCTGACATCTTCTATTATAATATCTCATATTTTATGTGTTTATTCTACAAGCTCTTCTTTATCTAATAAAAAATGTGTTTGCATGTCTGGCGAGACCTTTTTTCAGGCTTATTTTATATACAGGTACTACAAAGTGTTTGCCATATTATTGAATTTTTACACCAAAAATTGCTATTACTTATTCTTCCGTTTTACCATTTTCTTTTAATAAGATCATGTAAACTCTCTTGTCCACCCCTTCTCCTAACACACATGCATACTTCTAAGCTCTCAAGTTCATAGACTGGATGGCTTAGGAGGCACCTTACGTGACTTTGCTAAATGAGTGAATGAATGGATAAATGAATGAATAAGCCATGCAGAATCTCCTAATTTTCAAATTCTTCTCTTGGGTAAATGCTGATTCTTCTAGCATCAAACATTAAATTGTCATAATTAAAATTTCATCATGTAAAATTGTCATAATTAATGATTATTTTCTTGCTCACTTTAAGTTTATAAAATTATTTTTAGAATCTTTATTGTCAAGTATATTAATTTTAGCACAGACTGTAGTGAGTATAGATATGTTTTGACATTTTTGCATCACATTTTCCTATTTATCTTTTCAAAATTCTCAGTCCAGATTACCATTTATGATGCTTTCTTTTCCATAAGTGGTCCAAACACATTTGCTGAAACTTTTTACCTTTCCATCCCACTATAATTCCACTGCAAAAAAGTAAATTTAAAGCTGTTCCAACAACTGATTTTTGACGTTGGAGATGAAACACAAGGATGTTAAATTATGAGGAATTATGCATTGATAGTTCATAGTCTACCTTCTTCCGGGTGAGTGTGTGAGCTTTCTTCTTAGTATGTCTTATTATTTACCAGGTCCAAAAATAATACTACTCACCACAAATGGGAACACAGAGGTTTTTTGGCAGGAGCCTAACATCACTAAAGCACAAAGAAAATGAGAATGGAATCCGTGAATTGTTTTTCCTTTTTCCTTACTCACTGTCTTTTTACTGGTCCTCTCTAGCCTTAATTCTTTCTTTGCATATGTCTATTTTTCAAAGTCTACATCATGGATTCTTACTCATTCACCTACACTTTTAAACTTTACTACTGTTTATCAAATAGGCAGAGAAGAAAAGAAAGGCCAAAATGAGGAAATAGTATGAAGATGTGAAGATGGAAAAAAATATCATTGTGCTTGATGAAAGGATGATACTCACTTTGTCTGCAGTAAAGAGTGTGTAAAAAAGACCTGTGTGCATCTGGTTAGAAGGAAAATTAGGTGAATGAGTTTAGATTTGACCCTGTAGGTTGTGGGGGAGGCGTCTAAAGGTTTGTGAGGGGAGCAGCGACATTATTAGATTTGAGCTTCAGGATCATTAATCAGGGTAGCATTTATCAGTTAGAATAGTCAAGAAAATTAATCTGTTAGATTAATCTGATAATGGTGTGTCACGTTGATTGAAGGGGGAAGACCAGGGTCAGAGAGACCGAGGGAGACTGCCAAGGGAGAGAATAGAGAGACAAAATGGAGGACAGGCACAGACAGCTTATCCCGGTTAAGCTGTCTGTCTCCAGTTACATCGTCTGTCTCCCAGAGACCTCTGGTTTTCTTGAGACATATTAAAACTTTTATACAACTCAACAGTGAAGCTGTGTATCCTAAGAGCACGTTCCCATGTCAATAATTAGCATCCACTGCTGCACGTTTGAACTGAAAGAATTGTAAAACCTTTTGTTACTCTATTTATTGGTGAACATTAGCAGATCACCTGTTCCTCCAACTGAAACAGTTGCGTAAAGAATTTTTCCATCATCCACACGGTTTGTCACCATTGTGATGAGTTCATGCAAGACTCCAAAAAAAGTCTTCTCATACTTGCCTTAGATACCTTTAAGTACAGCTTTGTTTATGTTCTCACCTTCAGATGCTGTATATCAACTCCACTCATTTTTCTCTGATTTTTGTTATATGATTCTGTCTCTCACTATTACAATTTTTCTCACTATACTGTTTGAATTCTTCTGTAAGCAGGTCTCTGTTCTGTTCTTTTGGGTCTTTGACTTTGCCTCTTCCTGAAAGATCTTTTGTTACTGTCACTTTTTAAACATTTTCACACTATATAAAATGGGTTTGAAAATATTTTAGAAATTTGAGAGGAGGAATGGATATTTGCTCCTTGTTTATGTCTAGATTGCATCCGTTTCTTTTTCTTTTCTTTTTTTTTTTTTTTGAGACGGAATCTCACTCTGTCTCCCAGGCTGGAGTGCAGTCGTGCAATCTCGGCTCATTGCAACCTCCACCTCCCGGATTCAAGTGATTCTCCTGCCTCAGCCTCTCGAGTAGCTGGGATTACAGGCGCATGCCACCACGGTGGGCTAATTTATATATGTGTGTGTATATATATATATATATATATATATATATATATATATATACTTTTTTTTTTAGAAGAGACAGGGTTTTACTGTGTTAGCCAGGATGGTCTTGATCTCCTGACCTCATGATCCACCTGCCTCAGCCTCCCAAAGTGCTGAGATTACAGGTGTAAGCCACCACACCTGGCCCCATTTCTTAATCTTATAAAAATAATTTGTTTATCCTTATAAATCTGAAAAAGTCTCCCAGATTTTGAAAAATATATGTGTTATTATAAAAACATATGAAAGGAAGACTTTGTCTCCTTCACAGCCCACAAACTCTATCCTTTCTTACCCTCATTCCCTACCAAGCCTATGGCTCATTTTCCTCCTTTTGTTAAGATGTTCCATGCTCTTAGCTTACAGAGCTTCATAAGTACTCTTCAGTTATTCTTCTTATAAATTGATTTGAAACACTTGGCTTCAAAGATTATTTTTGGTCACCTCCACTATTCCCTTTCTTAAGATGCAGCTGAAATCCCCTCTCAACACCACTCATCTCAGATGTTAGAAAAGATCATCATCCTTGGTTTTTCCTTTCCCATTTCTTTTGTGGAGTATACCCTTTCATAAATCTGATCTTTTACCTTTCTCAATTTATATCAATTCCATAATCACAAATATTTCTTCACTCCCTGATCCCACAGACATTACAAACAACTTAACTTCATGTTAAACATCTCTGTATCTCATTTTCTGTTGACTTCTGTGAAGAGCCCTTGACAAATAATACATTTCCCTGTCTGATTCAGTTTGTTTATAGTATCTCAATGGAATAAAATGTTCCAATCTTACAGACCTCTGGGTGCTTTGATTTTTGCAATAAATATTACTTACTATAGATGAATCCCAACACTATTTCATTAAATTTTTCTAATAGATATTAATAACCTTGCTTAACTACTGGGTGTTTTTGGTATGCAAAGAGTTACTCAGACGAAAGAGAGTGAGTAGGACTGAAACCACCTTACAGAGTTGGAATTAGTGGGTGAAAGAGGGTAAGGAGTTTACTCAAGCACACTCTGCCGGCAATGTCGGAGCTGCATTAAATCCATCAGCACCCACCTTGAGAGTGGGAGGCTACAGTGGGCTTAGCAGGAAGCATATCTGGGTGAACAAGGACTTCCTCAAAGATGAGTTAATTTCAGGCCACCTAAAAACTCTGATGTAATAATAGAATCAAAGACACCAAGCGGATCACAAGGTCAGGAGTTCGAGACTAGCCTGGCCAACATGGTGAAACCCCATCTCTACTAAAAATACAAAAATAAGCCGGGCATGGTGGCGGGCACCTGTAATCCCAGCTACTAGGGAGGCTGAGGCAGAAGAATCATTTGAACCCAAGAGGCAGAAGTTGCAGTGAGCCAAGATCATGCCATTACACTCCAGCCTGGGCGACAGGGTGAGAATCCATCAAAATAAAAAAAAAGACACCAGAATGTACTATGCCTAAAATGTTTGAAGTCAAGGAGAAACTAGTGTCCTTGTAGATTAGATTCATTTCCCATGAAATGTGGGGTTTAGGCCCAGCTCCATCATATCTGCATATCTTGGCACGTATATTTTTAAAAATATAATCACACTCTTACCCTTTTAAATTGCAAAAATGTCGCCTCTGACTACCTGCCATTAATAGTAAGTAACATTCATTACAGAAGCACATCTTTTCAAACCCCAACACTGCCTCCTTTACATTCTATAATATGAAAGTTAAATAACCTAAATAATAACCCTGCAATTACTATTGAAAAAAATACCAGCTATGCTAAAATGAAACTGGATATTTTTCACTTGTTGTTGTTATAGAATATATGTGTAGAATACAAAAATAATAATTTGCACTCATCCAACTTCTTTCACTTTAGTGTCTCAAATCCCGGAGTGTAAGTGGTCTCATTACATTTACCAAACCAATTTAACTCTAACATGCTCTTGAACCCTCTCTCCAAGTCCACTGAGGCTTTTCTGTCACGAATGCTGAACAGTATCATCTGAAATTCTGAGCATTCTGTAGATATGTTTGACCTTCTGCAGATAAAACTCACTTAATCGTTAAGTTATATATTAAAATAGACAAAACTACCTAAACAAAAAAGAAAAATATGACTATTGTGTATTTCCCTACACCTACACACATCCACAAACACTCACATGTACAAAATAATTTATCTATAACTGGATTTATTAGAATGAGGAAAGCTTTGGCTATAAGAACAGCTAGAAAAACAAGAAGAAATATGCTTTATCTGGATCTATGGAAACAAAGTCCATTGGTTTCTAAGCTCCATTTATTTAGGCAACAAGTGCTACTCAGATATTTATTTATTTATTTCTGTTCTGCACTTCATGCTAGAAAATGCTCACTTTTTTTTTTTTTTTTTTTTTGAGGCAGGGTCTCACTTTGTTTCCCAGGTTGGTCTTGAAATCCTGGGATCCAGTGATCCTCCCACCTTGGCCTCCCAAAGTGCTGGGATTAATGGTGTGAGCCACCACACCTGGCCACTTGTTCAGATATTTATTGAGGACCCATTACATTATAGGAACTATGGAGGATACAAAGATAAGTTATTCATAGGAAGTATACAAATACTGAACTAATTCCAGCTCAAGTGGAGTATGGTAAGTTCCATGAAGATGAGGGCAGTGTAGATATCATTTAGCTCTGTATCTCCAGTGCCTGATATTGTGAAGAGCAAATAGTAGGTGGCAGGATGTGTTTCATGGATATGGAATGAAAGAATAATGCCCTCAAATAATGTAGAAGTTCAAAGGAAGGAGGGACTACTTCTGTCTGGTGTTACTCAGAAAAGCTTTCTAGATGATGAAGTATTTGATCTGAGTCTAAGGGATGATGGGATGGGTTCTAACAGAGAGAATTCACATATCAGGCAGAGGCCATCACACTGTCACAAAGATAGAGGGAAGAAAGTGTGAGACAGCCTTTAGGAATAGCAAATCATTCAGTTTGGCAGTTCGGCATAGGAAATCAATAAGGTGGGGGTAGTGCACAGATAAGACTGAAAAATTAGATTGAGTCCAGACTGATGAAATCCAGAAATGCCAAGTTAGGGAGTCCAGATTTTATTCTTGAAGAAAACTCTGACTATTTGTGTTCAGATGCCTATACAACAGCTTAGCCACTTGCCAAGGAGTCATCAGCCTTGATCCTGCTTCTGAAGATATCAGAGGGAGTCATCAGAAGCACGTCCTAATTATATTACCAGCTACTCTCCAAGAAGCTACTCTAATAGAAAACCTGCAAAGTGCAGCAGTCCCAGAAAAGAAGATGAAGACTAAAGAAGAAGGAGGATATTTAGAAATGATTAATGTTGGTCAGTTTCATCAGTTCTAAGTCTGTTATCAGATACCTGTTATATTTACTATGGCACTTTGAACACAAGTTACTTTAATTCTAGTCTTTGCAGACTTAATGCACAAATCTTAAAAGGCAAAAAAAGTTCCAAGAGAAAATATGCCTTTTCAGAGACCTCTAAATATGTTATAAAATGTAGCTTCTGTCTAAGAAGAGACTGATTCTTTGAGGAAAATGGTAGGGAGTAGGCTCCCTGGATACACAAAATTGTCCCATTCATTCACTGAAAACACACATGACCAGAGGAGCTGTAGGGAAATAAAGTTATAAAACATGCCTTGAGCAATTTACAATGAAATTGAAAAAAAAATACCACTCCTAAGTACTAGAAGATTTATAATATTTGACTTTAGCTTCTTGACTATTTCCATTTTTTAGTTAAGAAAGTTAAGATTAAAAGGTTTAAATAACTTATCCAAGCCAAAAAAAAAGTGGCACAGCCAGAATCCATCCAAATTTGTTTGACTCCAGAGAGCATACTCTTTCTCACGTATCACATAATAGCCTTAGAGTCTGCCCTCGTATAGGGAAAACACTCTAATGTAGTAACTAAAAGCAGGACCTCTAGCTAAAAGCAAGACCTAGGTTATAGGTCTTGGCTCTACCTCCTGTTAGCTGTCTGACTTTGCACCTGTTACTAACTTTTTGTGCCTCCATTTTCTCAACTGTAAAATGAGGGGAAATAATATTTCTTTTTTTTTTTTTTTTTTTTTTTTTGAGGCGGAGTCTTGCTCAGTCGCCCAGGCTGGAGTGCAGTGGCGCGATCTCGGCTCACTGCAAGCTCCACCTCCTGGGTTCACGCCATTCTTCCGCCTCAGCCTCCCGAGTAGCTGGAACTACAGGTGCCCGCCACCACGCCCGGCTAATTTTTTTGTATTTTTAGTAGAGACGGGGTTTCCCCTTGTTAGCCAGGATGGTCTCGATCTCCTGACCTCATGATCCTCCCGCCTTGGCCTCCCAAAAGTGCTGGGATTACAGGCATGAGCCACCGTGCCTGGCCAAAAATAATATTTCTTAAGGTAATATTTCATAATGTAAGTCCTTACCTTATAGAGTTGATGTGAGATTTAAATGAGATAATACATATAAAATGCTTAGGAAAATGGCAGGCCCAAAGAAAATGCTCATTAAAATTAGCTATTATTTTTCAGTGAAACTTCATTATAATTGCAATAATTTAGACAGTTCACTTAACATTTTCTTGATCTCAGTCAACACACGAAGTCTTCCTTCAATCAAAAAGAAATCCCTGGAAAAATTTTATGCAGTCATTAATTTGTACACAAAGGAATATATGAAATGTTAACATGGGTAAAAGTCACAAGAGTTTGGTTGCTTTTTGGAAAGACAACTCTTGCTCTGGTAACTTTTCTGAAACTGATCAATTTGACTGATTAGCACTTTTGCTATCTGTTTCTTTCCCGACAGTACAAAACCCCAGATAAGATGACACATTTCCGTAGTCTGCAAACTTACCCATGAATGTAGGAGATCCATATCTGAGCAGGAAGACTTGAGACGTGTGTGGCGAATACAAGAGGAGCAGTGGTCCCAGGGTCCAGCTTGTGCTATTTGGAAATCAAGACATGTCCAGAGAGGGTTTTCAGGAAAAGGCTTCCAGTGATGCCACATGTAAGCTTCACCTTCATACCAAGCTAATTTATCTTCCAAGTTGCAGTCATTTAAAGTGCTGGATCTACCCAGTGATGCAGAAAGAGTATCCAATCTAATCTCCATTTCTTCCTTCCTCCTCGTGCTAACACTATTCACTTTCTTTTCTCGGGACTTGGTTAATTTCAAACAAGAAATCAACGTGTCATCTTCATCTTCTGAATGACAAAGAAATAGGTTAAAAACTATGATTATAATTCTTCACATATGGAAATTATTCTTCCCTTTATATAAGAGAAATAAATACACCGCAATGGATAAACCAAGAAGTCATTCAATTTTATAAAATTATTTACAGCAGCATTTATTTAAAAAGCAAGTTATTTTGCTATATAAAATTTTTTGTTTCGTAAAAGTCGCATTTTTCTGACATTTTTGAAACCATAACAATTGATTAAATTCTATCTCACTGGAAAGAATGGAGGCCATATACAAATGATATGCTGAAAGATATTTGAGAAAAAAATACAATTAAAAAACCACCTCTTATGTTTCTATTCTTAAATATTTTTTTAATTTTTAAGGTCATGTGTATAATAAAGAATTATAAGGAAATAAATAAAATTATTTGCCTTACTTAAAAGAATAAAATCTCAGTGGGTTGGACTGAAATCCTACTGACATTCTGAAATTGTCTATTTTAATATCAATCTACCAAGAGATGTATGGATGCAGTGTGTCTCACAGTGAAATGGTTTTCAAAAAACAACAACGACAAAAAATTTAAAAAAGCCATATCTGTAATACCATAAAGTTCATTTGTGAGATCTATATTTACACAATGTGGCAAAGACTCTGATGAAATTTCTAGTAATGTAGAAAACAGTTACAGAAAATAGAAATATATGTCACCCAGAGTCAATTGCTCTATGTCATGGAATCCCTTTAAATCCAAATGTTTAATGGGTATTTTTAAAAGAGTTCGATTACTTAAGGCATGCTATTATAAATAAATAAATGAAAATCAAAGTTGCATGCCATGGACATACCAATTTGCTATGCTTACATCAAAATTCAAATACATTGTTTTCTATGGCCAAGGAATGGCGACAGTGGACACTGCTGAGCTTCCTCCATTGCTCTCTCTCACTGTGTCTCGGAGCCCTGTCTTGAAGGCAAGGAGAAACGGGGTGGTGCATAAATACGGGGTAAAATTCAGGAATAGATGGGGATGTCTGTTTTAAAATAACTTGGCAATAAAAAAAAATCCTCAATGTTTAATGATTATCTTAAGACTTTATCAAAATGGGCTTCATTAATGTATGCTTCCTTAGTTCTCCCTCAAAGGAGTTTTAACAGCTTATTGAGTGCTTACTTACGGAGGTTTATTAATGTCGGTTTCACCTCATCCAGATTCTGCACTCTGGCTTTCTTAGTCCAAACCAGTTTCTGTAGTCGCTTTAATGTCCCCATTGATTCCACAGGGTCACTGCCCGATTTTATGGCCTAGCACAAACATAGCTCAAGGTAAAGACAAATTATTCCTCACAAAAGATTAAATATAAAATATGTTGAGATCATAAATGTGGAAAAATTAATAATGTGACCTTAAAACCTGAAGCCTGAGTCAATTTAAGCACTAACTTGAAAGCACACCATACTTTTTGGGTTCAAAATTATAAAATATGTTACAACTGGCCAGTCATACTAAAGCAGAGTGGTTTTACCAATTTTTTTTTTTTACTTCAAAATACAGCAAAATGGATTGAATTCAGAAATATCTATAAATGACTCACTCCTGCCCACTGTGAAACAGTGGAAAAAAACAAGATCTTTGCAGTGTAATATAGATGGAACAAGAGGTTCAAAGTTGCTATTTGCTAGTATTGGAATAGACTGATAGTATACAAAGTCTACCTGCTAATATTAGATAAAGCAGTATTTAAATTGTCTTCATTTTCTTTTTGGAAATTTGTGGACAAACAGATTTGTTTCAAGTATGAAAATTTTTCAAATAACATACTTTTAAAAAAATAGCCTCTTGCTTTCTAGAAGATATGCACTAAGTGAAACAAAAGATAGCCACAGCATACCACATCATGTTTTAGAATATGTGTCACTTGTTTATTATGACAAAATATGGATAAAATATAATTAACATTGCATTAATGACTCTTGTTTTCTTTAAAAGATTCAGGAATGTTTCCCACTAGTTTACTGTTAAATTTGTATTTATACAGCTTTTACTTATTATCTTAAGGATAGTTCCTCTTAAGGATTTCAAAATACTTTGGAAATTAACTCTTTGTGTGCTAAGTTTTATATGAATTGATAAAAATCATTGTGTTCTGCTGAATTCACTAGATGTGATGTAATACATATAGGAATACTTTTTCATCCAGAAAGTTCTAGACTCAGAAATATTTCTCCACATGCTTTTGTCTCATTCTTTCCATTGAACAGCTGATAAATAGCATCTACAAAGACACTGCAGTTTTCAAAAGGTGAATATTTGCTTCCTCATTAATGTTTGAATGAGACATATTTATAATAATGCTTTCCAATCCTTTTAAAGAGGCTATAAGCCCAAATAAATGTTTGGAAGTAAAGAATATCTGACATGCAACATTTCCAATCTTTATACTCAGCTGTTATCTTTGTTCTTTAAGAATGACTTTGCACAACCAGTATAAACTTGTTGTTCTGTCTCTGCAAAATAGCACTTACGTAGGAAATGTGACGTTTTTGTCAGAGGAAGCCATACCTTTTTGCATTAAATAAGTGGGAAAATATTGAAATCATTTTAATCTTTCAGAAAGGACTGTGATGAGATATGCTTAGAAGCACAAAATCTTCCCTCTCTTTCCAAAGACCATGCTCTGCTCAACACAATTTCTATTGCTGTTAATTTTTTTGTATTATTTCTCAGTGTTTCTTTTAGTGCTTTCTGAGTTACTTGATTTTATAGACCCTTTACACCTCAGGAAAGGCCATCTTCTACTCTTTAGACCCTTTCAGAAATAATGAGATGACATTGCACAACCATTTTTTCTTTGTTGTGCTTCTATTCTTATGGCAACTTCTTGTTACAGCCAAAGCTTAATTGCTCCACTGAAACACTGGCAACAAAAATCGTCTTCTCTTCTCCCTTTGTGAAAAAAGCTTTCACTTAATGTGGAGAAAGGTATTATATACCAGGGAAATGGAACTTTGTATAAACGATTTTCCCCCAAGAGGAACTAAAGCATTTGGAAGGTATCTGAATTCAGGTAAGTAAGATCTCATGTCCTAGAGGTTTTAAAACAAACTGACCTTTCATTATTTTGTTCACATTCTATTGTAGCCTTTTTAAAGCATGATATTGTTAATTTTTGTATCTTTATTCACTTTGAGTTACTGGACATCAGTCTACTGCATTTTATTGATTTTTTAAAATCCTATGTGCCTAGGATTGTACATGGCTTAATAAATATGTACTGAATGTAAATACAATCCTAATTTTATACATGTTTTATATACAAAATGGAGTATCCATAGTACATGTTTGATACTAGACTCATTACTTTCTAGTAGCAAAGTATTTCTGGACAACCTCCTCTTGTTAATAGGTACTATATATCCAAGGGATGAAATTTAGAGTTAATATTATTATAAAAGATATAGAATCATTACAACTATGTATTAAAAAGAAAATGTATTCAGATTAAAAATACAGCCAGGTGCAGCAGCTCATGCCTGTAATCCCAGCACTTTGGGAGGCTGAGGTGGGCGGATCGTGAGGTCAGGAGATGGAGACCATCCTGGCCAACATGGTGAAACCCTGTTTCTACTAAAAATACAAAAATCAGCTGGGTGTGGTGGCATGCACCTCTGATCCCAGCTACTTGGGAGGCTGAGGCAGGAGAATTGCTTGAACCCGGGAGGCAGAGATTGCAGTGAGCTGAGCTCGCACCACTGAACTCCAGCCTGGGTGACAGAACGAGACTCCATCTCAAAAAAAAAAAAAAAAAGAAAAATCCTCAAATATTTTTCAAATAATAACCCTATTTATCTCAATTCTCTTATCCATTACCTACATATTTGTACTGAATGTGATTGATTAAGTTTTATAGTAACATACCTTTTAAATTTTAAATGTGTTCTAAGAAGATTAACCCATAAATTAAACCTAGCATTCAACAAATCAATAAACTTTCATTTGAGCACCTACTAAATGCCAAGCACTATCTCACATTCTGGGGATATGGCATAGAGGAAGTAATATGAGATCACAGTTTTTATCAAGTCTAATTCTAGAGGGAGGTGACAGGCGATAAACATATAAACAAGTATATAAACATAAGAATGTGACATAAGAAATGCTATATTAATAATTAACAGGGTGATTGAGTGAGGATGCAAAAAGAGGGTTTATTAATATACTGATCAGGAGGAGCTTCACTGAAGATACTAAAGCTGAGGCCTGAATGATGAGAAGGAACCAGATATGTGAAGATTTAGAGAGGGTTTAGAATTCAGCAGATGGTCAGAAAGAATATTTCACCTGAGACTTGAATTGGAGAAAAAGTCAGCCAGGCAAGTAGCAGAGAGAAGAGAAGTCTTGGAACACAATACAGTTTGCAAAGGTTCTAAAGCTGGAATTTCTGGAAGAATGCTTAGTATGTGCCCATGAAGGGAAAGAAAGGAAGAGTACCAAGAGATGAGCCCAGAGAATAACAGAGATCCTTCCAGGAAGCTTCTGTAGAGCAGGTTGAAGAATATGGAATATCTAATCAGAGGATGATACAACTTGGTTTACAGTTTTGTTCTTCTCTCTCTACTGAATTTTGATTTTCCATTTCAATGGACTCTTCCCAATAGCATTCAAACGTGCTTCATGTTATTCATCTTTACTTCACAATCTTTTATTTACCACTTTTTCTATTCTTCTTTGATCCTAGGCATTTGTATCAAAAATGTGAACTATGTATGCTTCCTTTAATTCTATTAACTTCTCATCTTTTTAATCTGTCTCATCTATCAGCTTTCATCTCTACCATTCCCTTTTAATTGTCCTTTTGATCTAATGAGCCATTCTTAAACTCCTTTACTACTTGATATTCAGCAATATTGACCACAGTGACCTTCTGGAAACACTCTCTTTTCTTGGCTTCTGTGACACCATGTTCCTCTGATTTTCCTTTTGCCTTTTTTGGCCCTTCCCTGTATAACTCCTATATGCTGACACCTTCCTTTTCTTGAAATTAAATTTTGAAATTACTTAAGGATTAACCCTGGCCTTTTATCTGATATCACCACCATTCTCTTCTTATGTGCATGCATGCACACATACCACTTCTAATATCACTTATATGCTAATGACTCCCAATTTATTTCTTTCCCCAGGCCTCTCTGCAGAGCTTCAGACTCACATATCTAACTATGTATTTAAAACAATTTTTAAGCACAGTCAGAACTGACCTCTAGAACTATGCTCCAAATATGATGCTCATCCCATCTTCTTCAACTCAGTGAAGGCCATCTTCATCCACCCAAGTGCACATTCCATAACTAAGAGTTTCATCTATTCTATCTTCAAAATGTTTCTTGAATGTCCATAACTAAGAGTTTCATCTACTCTATCTCCAAAATGTATCTTGAATGTTTCTTTTTCTCCATCTCTATTGTTACCAATCTAGTTTAATTTTCTTTCATTGAAACTACTCTCAAGTCTCTAATTGGCTTTCTTTTCACTTTTGTCTTTGTAATTTAGAGTCTTCTTTGAAAGATATAAATTTCCATCAAAATGGTAATTATATGTTAATGTAAATGTAATTTTTCATATGTATATATTTAACATGTATATACTATATATTTCATATATTTGTGTCTATAAACAGAAATATCTTTCAGTTCATTTTGCTCACTCTTCCTTAAATAATACAAAAATGTTGTTAGAACTGCTTGGTTAAATATATCTCATTTTCTGACACTTTGCTTGAATATTAATATTAGAGAATACTTTTTAGAAGATAGCATCAATGAATTATTGAACTGGATTAGTCCTACGATCATATTTTATGAGCTAGGATGGAAATTATTAGACATCTAGTCTACCAGACTATATAAAAAATGAGAAAACTCAGAGAAGTTAAGTGGCTTACTCAAGGAAAGATAATTTATTAATAATAGAGTTGGGATGGAAATCAAGTATTCTGACTTTTAATCCAATGTTCTTTCTTACAAGATCTTTAAATGCCAGCATAATTACTAGTTATCTAGTATTGACAGCCAAATTAAGACCAACCAAATTCAGGGAATTTATTTGGAGGTTAAATATGGCTTTCCAAAACAGAGGATAAGTATCAGGTACTTTCAGATTTATAGGCCTATCCTCTTAAATATACATAATTAAGAAGGAAATATATAAATATATGTGTGTGTATGTATGTATATACCTACATATATTTGCTGGAAAGGCATTTAAAGCTTTTAAATCTCTCTTGATTTTATCACTTCCTTTTAAAGAAGGAAAATTTAGGCTTATGGAGACTAACCAAACCCAGATTGCGTTATCTGTCTGAATTATGTTCTCTTTACTCCACTAATGAAAAGATAGCTGAATAACACGTCAGACTTAAATGAAGTAAAAAACAAAACAAAACAAAGCAGAAAACCCTTTGTTCTTGCTTTTCTTCTTAATTTCTGATTTGGAAAAATTTTCCTCTCTAGTGTCATATTTAACAAGTATTCAAATAACAAATCCTAATAACTTGATGTTTACCTCACATAATTTCTTCAACAGGAGAAATGGAGTTTTTCAAAAATTAATATTTTGGTTTATTTTTAAAGAAAACTGTAATGGAAACCGAAACTTCAAGTAGTTTCATATGTATCACATTGACAGTTTTCTCTAAGTTTTCCGGTCTTATGACTCGTTGTTTCATTATTAAAACTGTGCCAGTGTATGCATAGGGCTTAGAAATTTTTTAATGCTCCCATGTATTAAGTGAAAAACCAGAATGTAAATTTGTATAAAAGGTACAAACACCATTATATGTGGCCTTTTTCTTTCTTTATATATTCTACTCTTCTTAGTTTTCTACAGTGAAGATGTGTTAGTTCTGTAATTAGCATAATTGGGAGAATTTTTTTTTCTTTTAAGACACAGGGTCTTGGTCTTGCTCTGTCCGCCAAGCTGGAGGCTGGTGTGCATTTGCATGATAAGAACTCACTGTAGCTTTGAACTCCTGAGCTCAGGAGGTCCTCCCATCTTAGCCTCCCAAAGCGCTGGGACTACAGGCACGCACCATCATGCCCGGTAATTTATTTTATTTTATTTTTTGTAGAGATGAAGTCTCACTATGTTGCCCAGGCTTGTCTTGAACTCCTGGCTTTAACCAATCCTCCTGCTTCAGCCTCCCAAAGTGCTGGAATTACAGGCGTGAGCCATCACATGTGGGAAGAAATTCTATAAACAACAAAATGTATTTAGAAGGCAGATTTCAATAATCCAATCTATCCTTGCCAAGGACAGAAGTATTCAATTTTTTCTACTGGGAATTTGTTCTTAGCCACTTGAACGGGAAGGTGCTTAGAGACAGGAAGAACAGAGCTACTTTCATGGTAAAACAAAATAAATAAGAGGTTTTAAATGTTGAATTATTAAACCCCTAAATCTATATCTTCATTTCCTCCTATATAAAAGTGACTAGTCTCTATTCATGACCTAAAACATATTCTAAAAAGATAATTTTTAAGGTCACAATGATCAATAAACATTTAGAAACTCAATGGACAGTAATAAAACCAATGGGATTATGAACTAGAATTGATCAATGCAAACACATGAAAACAAATGCATTTCACTTCAGAGGTTTATTTTATTGCTTTCTTGGAAATACAATTAATTAAAAAGACAATTTAAGATAATTTATGCAAATGAAATATTGATTGAAGAAATAATTACAGTTGGTGGGAAAATTGCCATGTTGACATTAGATATTCATATATCCTTATAATTCTAAAAATTATTATTTTTCAGTGATAGAAACTGAACTTAAACTAAGATTGGAAAAACACAATAAAGCTAGGCAAAATTTTAAGTCATCAAATAAATGAGTAATTGAATGAATTAGTTAATAAAATCAAATATATTCTCCTGGAAGGCTTATAAGACATTTATTTATTCATTTATCAGATGAGGACCTAATTTATTACTGAGGACCTAATCTACGGGAGGTGCAAAGAAGAATGAAATATTGTGTCTGCCTGTGATGCACATTGCTTAATATGAATACTAAAAAAAATAGTCATCTGTTTCTGTTCCTGTCCCCCTCACTGCAAGGTGATCTCTTTGGGGTTCTAGTACTGTTTTACACATATCACTTCCTAGAGTCAGTATGGTCAATAAATACATTCAATCTGAACAGCAGGCCGAAAATACATCTGGAGGAAAAAGTAGATGTATCATATGAGAACTACAAATAAAATTCAATGATTATTCACAGGAAAGAAAGATTGCATAAGGTGAGAGTAGGGAGAAGAAATGTGCTTGGCTAGAGGATTAGCAGGTATTTAAGAAGCTAAGCAGTATAATTTAGGTTATCTAACAAAGCCATTTATGTAATACTCTTATTCCACTGTAAAAACACTAAAACCCTTTCAAGTCCTAACATAATATTCTAGCTCCTCCTTCCTCTCAAGCAGATTTTGACGTGCATAATTCTGGTTTTGGAATAATGTGCCCTCTGAGAACACAGTAAAAAAAGAAAGGAGTCTTTCAGAAGCCACACAGGCCCAATTTTCCATAGTATAATGAAGTCGCAATGTCACGGCCATTTCTCCACTTCTGCAGGGGAAGCCAAGACTGCTTTTTGCTCACTGACCTATAGCTTCGGGTCAGTCTTTGAATGTGGACACACTGCCAAGCTAGCTGGAAGTTGCCAGGATTACACAAACCAGCATTGCAAATGGGGGTTGTGTTGATTTAAGAGAAAAGGCCACAGAAGCCACATCTTTCTTACTTCCTGCGTAATATCCTCTGCTCTGAAATTTTGAAGAAGTTTCTAGAACTACTCATAAGAACATTTCTCTTTCTGGGTACACCTCCTAGCTGACCAAAAATTATGAACAATAGGAAATTTAAGAGCCAGTATGCAAATTAATTAATTTTTATTAAGTATCTATTGGATTCTTAGCAAGAAGAGGAGCTATGGATGGAAAATTACACAGTAAAAAAACATTTTTATCTAGTATTTATTTCATATACACAAGAAATGTTAAGAAAACCTAGAGTAAGAACCTGCCCTTGTGTGCCGACTAATGATTGTTCTGCTTCGAAAATCTGCTTTGTGACTGGCCATGTGAACTTGAGTGAGCCACTTCTCCTCTCTGCACTTCAGCCCTTCATCTTTAAATTGAAGGATTGGATCATAGGAATTCATTGTTCCTCAAATATCCTTGGGGACATTTGACTAGATAAGTATCTTCTTTTGTTACTTTACATAAATTCTTGAGCCTTAGAAAAATATCAAGGAAAAAGTGGGAATGACCTACTGTTAATCACAGATTATCAGAGTCTAAAGAAATATTCTCTAGTCCAACATTTTACTTCAAAAATGTGGAAACGGAAATGCAGAAATACGAATTAAGTGGCCTAAGAGCACAGTCCATGGCAGATCCAACTCCTGCAATCTAGTTCTCTTGCTTCTGTTTCTAATTAAGGAATTTCATAATCCTCCCAAACGTATAGCTTTATTTTCATCTGAAAGTCCTGTTAGTATTTACTGAGGTTCATTTGTTTGTTTCCCACAGCTCTTTGATATTTAACCAGTCATTAAAAACTCAGATAGCATGAGAAATAGCAAGGGCAGAGCTCAATAATTTTTTTTTAGGGAACAGAAGTAATATTTAAATCATAACTTTCCACCACCTCTTCCTCCTACCTAGCACAACTTAGACATCTCTTAGACAAAAAAATATATATAATTGAAAAGAAAACTATTATAAAAACTTAGATGTTAATAACATGTTAATAATATTGGGGAAGAGAGAGCTATAAATAAAGATATCAAAACTTTTGTATTCATACCTACATAAAGAAACATGATTTACTAAGAGTAGTTATTTCTCACAAAATTACAATTACATTTTGGGAAGCAATGGTCAAATAAGTTGCAAACATTAGCTTGTAGTGTTCTGAAGCCATCTAGGACAAGAACTACAAATAGGACTTATAGTTGTTTCATATCAATAATGCTATAATACTTGTTGATGTATGTGAATATCCTGGAAATTTGCCAGACCTTCTAAAACATGTCCTTTCCATGAACCTCTGTTTAGCAATATCTCAACAAGGAAAGGAAGGCAGTTGATGTGATTTTAATATCATAAGGGAGAGCTGGCACACAGAGATACTTTTTAAAAAATGGTTTTACTATATTTCATTCTGTGGACTATAATCCAATTAATTAATTGATTTCCTGTTATGGCATACTCATGCTGTTTCCAAGTTCTCTTTTTTAGCAATGCTACAATGATGTACACTTCTCCCAGAAAGATGGGATAACACCTATTTCCCCCAAAATCAGACGACATGCTTTTTCACATTATAAATTTTTTCCTATCTCAGGAAAAATTGCTAAATTTTAGGGAAAATTTTTTATATAACAACCTTTCCTTCTTTGAAGGAAATGCTTTATGCTCCTTTTAGTTCAGAAAACCACTCAATAAGCACAAGCCTCTTTTTATGTTCTTTAGAAACACTTCCTTGTGGCAGCTGAAAACAGAAGTAATAAAGAACTATAGAAAACAGTGCTTGTGGCATTAAAATGAGTGGAAAAGAGATGGGAAATCCACTTAAATAGTTACATCTGGGAAGAAATGTCTCACCAGTTCATCAACAGTGGTCTCAACATGTCTTTGATAGTGAAATGGACTCCAACATTCAGAGGTCACCTTAGAAATTAGAAAAGGAAAAAGAGACAACTAATGTTAACATTCTTTAAAAAACAAAACAAAAAAACTCCACAAAGCTACCAAACTAATTGGGAAAGGATTCGCTGTCTTAATTAGAAATAATTATCTTGTTATCAAAGTACACTGATTAATGTTTCATCAGTGACTTCATCTGCATATATACACATATATAGACAAATATGGAATATGTGTATGTATACATAGTATATACACATTATATATCCATATATGTGTGTGTGATATGTGTATGTGTCTATGTGTATTAGATTCACTCCTCAGCCCTCACATAGAGCAATTCCAATCCATGATCTCACATTTAGAAGGGTTGGTGGAAAGGGGGGATCCCGAATGTTTTATGAAGCAGCCCACTCTAATCCCTTAGTGCTCTACATTATTAGGTACACAATGGACATCCATTTTAGATACTCTAATTGAGTTTAAACTCAAACCAAATATACATTTGGATTAATATCTCAAGTCATAGTGTGGGATGTCTTTTATTACATTTGGTACCTGTCAGTGTAACCTTCTAACTGTCAGCTTCTACTCCTTTTGAAAACTTTATGTACCTGATATCAAACAATTTCTACCTAGGGCACTTCAGGACTGCAGCAAAGGGCATTTGATGGAGTCTATAACAGGTAATAAAATGGTGCTGTGGTCTGAATATTTGTGTTGCCCCCAAATTAATATGTTGGAATGTAATACACAATATGATAGTGTATTAGTCCATTTTCACATTGCTGTGAAGAAATACCTAAGACTGGGTAATTTACAAAGAAAAGAAGTGCAATTTTCACACAGTTCTATAGGCTGTACAAGAAACATAGTGGCTTCTGCTGTAGGGGAGGCCTCAGGAAGCCTCCAGTCATGGTGGAAGGCAAAGGGGGAGCAGGCTTTCTTACATTTCAGGAGCAAGAGCCAAAGAATGAAGGCGGAGGGGCTACACACTTGTAAACAACCAGATCTCATGAGAACTCACTTACTGTCATGAGAACAGCTCCAATAGGGTAATGCTAAACCATTCATGAGAAATCCAGTCCCATGATCTAATCACCTCCTACCAGGCCCCACCTCCAACACCGGGAAACACAGTTCAACAGGAGATTTGGGCAGGAACACTTACACAAATTATATCGGATTGTATTAAGAGGTGGGGCTTTTGGGGAAGTAACTAAGTCATGAGGGCCCTCATGAATGGAATTAGAGCCCTTATAAAAGAGGTTGAGGGGGGCTGCCTTGCTCCCTTTATGAAGCAGACACTGAATCTGCTGGTGCCTTGTCTTGGACTTCTCAGCCTCTAGAGCTGTGGGAAATACGTTTCTGTTTTTACAAATTACCCAGCCTAAGGTACTTTGCTATAACTGCCTGAAAGAACTAAGACAAAGGTGATTTCAAATTTTATTCTGGGGAGAGTCTGCAATGAGATTAAGAGGAATTTAGAGACAGGGAAATATGAATATTCATTAAACATCTTGAGGGAGTATGCTCCTTTATTTAAATATTTATGACAATCGCAAGAAGTTTTATTGTCAATATTTTACACATAAGGAAATTGAAGCACAGAGAGTTTAAGCAACAAGTTTAAAGTCCAGTGTTTTTACTCATATAAATGTAAGGCAAGTTTGGTTTCCATAAAGTCTAAACCCCAGCAGAATTCTGGAGTTCTAGCACACAAAATATAGCCAAAGAGCAAGAGGTTTGAAGCAGAAAACTGACAAAGTAGCTGAAGTGACTGCAACAAGTACTAAGTGGTTGGATTTTATTTTTGACACAGTATATAAGAGTGCATTTACTAGCCATTCTCTGGGTTGCGAAATTCCTTTTTAAAAATGCATGAGAATGATGCTAAGGAATACCAAATAAGTCCTCTCAATCTTTTAGGGAAATCAAAAAGTAAAACACCCATACATTTGTGGAGTTCATTCATAAAAATTATTTGTTAGAATCAAGTATTTCTTCTTTTTTAAATAAAAGCTAAATGTAGAGTTGCTTAAACTCTCTTCTTTAAACGTGAAAGTACACATCATTAATGCAGTATAACTTCGGATAAGGAAATGAGAAAATCCAATATGATCTTAATTTTATTTCACCGGAAACAAGAGATTTGCATTCCATTTTAATAACCTGTTTCTTTAATACCAACAAAAGCCACTCTTGAAAGTCTTCTACTATTAAAGAGGAGATTAGATTTTTTTTCAAGATAACGAAATATAGCCCTATATTCTTCCTACCTGCAAAATAAGTTATAATCCTGCTCTTTGGAAGTAGAAAACTTCTCTGTCTATAACCTCAAAATACTATTAGGTAGTTCTAGTGGTTTTAAAATACACTCACAAATTCTTTTACACTGAAGAGGTCTTCAGAAGGTGGAACCTAAGACTGCCCCTCACCCTTAGTGTGAGCTGGATTTAGTGAGTTGCTTCTAACAAATAGAATAAAATGGAAGTGATGATGTTTAACTTCTGAAATTAGATCTTAAAAGGAATTGTAGCCTCTTCTTGTTCTGTGTCTTAGATACTCACTCTGGGGAAACCAGATGACATTCTGCGAAGACACTCAGCCTCATGGATAGACCAAAGTGGCAAGGGACCTATCCCTGCAGTCAATTCCCATCAAAAAACTGAGGTCATCTACCTATAGCCATGAGAGGGAGTTAGAAACAAACCTTTCAGCCCCAGTCAAGCCTTCAGATAACACCTTGAGAGACACTAACCACCTGAGATTATAACCACATGAGAGACTCTAAGCTAGAAATGCCCAGCTATACCACTCCCCAACTCCTGACCCACAGGGACTGTGAAATAATTTTTTTTGTTTGTTTTAAGCCCCTAAATTTTAAAGTAATTTGTTATGCATCAATAGATATGTAATACAATAGTTAAAAGTCATATAATGGATAAGAAAGTACTTGAAATAAGAAACATTGATCAATACACAATATCATTATTTCATCATAATATAATCATGTCATACATAAAGACTATCATTTGGTTGACACTGTCATTTTGGACTCTTTTTGTTTGTTTGTTTTCCACCTTTTAGATTGTTCACACTTTTGTTTAGAACTCCCTCAAATCTGTCTGATAAAACCTAGTGAAAGACCTGTCTCTCCTGCTTGTTAATATATCACAGCATAAACTTAAATTATTTCTCCAGTGACCCAGCGTTGTGACCTCAGTTAAGCTCATGAAAAATTGGTCCCATTTTGTCCATTCTACACGCATCTCCCAAAAATTGTGTGCTATGTTGGGTACAGTTTAATATAGCCAATGGGATGTGTATGGCCAATATTTTATTTGTTAGTAATCCAATTTTCATCTTAAGGACTAAATGACTAACTCTAAATGCTGGTTACACTACATGAGAACTGAAGGAGGCTAGTTTAGTTTGTGCAATAAGAGGTGAGTCTAGACACTGTTTAACTGTGGACACAGTTTTGTCTGATTGCTTACATAGAGCAGAGTTTAGCATTAGCAAAAGTGATTGTTTTAAAAATAAGGTATCAGAAATGTATTCAGCTTTCAGGAAGAGAATAACCAACAGTGGTGGCTTAAACAAGTATGGGGCTTATGTTTCTGTAAAATAGAAGTGCAGACATAGGGTTTCCAACCCGGGTGCCGCTTCTCAAGGATGTCCTCAGTGAATCAGGCTCTATGCATGTGCCTGCTCCACCGTCCTTCATGTGTGCCTTTGCCTCATGGCTGGAAGACAGCTGCTGACTTACCAGGTATTACATCCAGCTCCAGGCAGGAAAGAGAGCAAAAAACAAAGCTTTATCCTCATGAGACTCTGCCTTATTTTTTTTATTTTCCAAAAAAGAAAGTCCTCCTCTGGAATTTCTGACTATATTTCATTGGCCACAACTGGATTCCATGGCCACCCCTAACTACTGGGGAGGCTGAGAATTCAAATGCTGAAAATTGCAATCTCCATAGTGAAAGACACGAAGAAAGAAATTGATTGAAATGGGTTAATTAATTCAATTAGCAACACTTTTTCTCAGCAAAGGAGCTGAGAAAGAAAATGTTCTGGTTCAGTCCTGGGTAGGGGTGCTTGACAGTGCTTAATATCACCAGCACTGAAGGTAATAAATATTGTCTCTCTTTTCTATCATGAATATGAATGATACTCTGAAGGCTGAATGCAACCTCAGAATTTAAGAGAGAAATGAGGCATGCAACACTTTTGAAAATATATTAGCCCAAAGTCTGTATTACTGCATATTTTATTCCCCTTTTAATATGCTACAAAATGTTTGAGCCATCAGCTGAATGCTGCCAGAGAAGAACAAACAAGAACAAGAATGCAAAAATAAATGCTGGGAGTCAAGTTTTCCCAAGATGTTCTTTATAGTTGGTGTATGATCACATTTCTAAGCAGACTGCTTTGCTTCAAGCTCTACCCATCAGCACTTCTTCCATAAGCCTGGTTCTCCAGGAAGTTTATCCCGGGCTAACTATGCAGAAATATACGTGGGGCAAAGTGGGTACTGGAGAAAGCATTCCATGAACTCTTTCTTTTGCCCTGCTACCTGATTCTGTGTAACTTCTTCCATGCTTGAGATCTTCTCTTCCATTTTGAGAACATGAAGGAAACATGTTTGCTTAAGTACGTTCTGGTTGGGAATTAAATATTTAATTCTGATCATTTTTAGTGTCTGAAATATATTTCGTAAGCATGGTCATATGATAATTATAACTATAAAATGTTTTACATTCTACAAACTTTATCCCATGTTACTAATATTCAGGAAATGATCATAGGAAAATATTTGCACTAGGATACTATTTGTTATTTTAACTCTTTCTATTTATACATAGTTTTAAGAAATTCTACAATGAATTTATATCTTCTTCATAATAGGGAACAAAAATAAACTTCACTTTTTCCATGAGGCTGTTGTCTTCCAAGACCATACCTAAGCCAAGTTTGGGTTTATAAAGTTAAAATCATGAGATATCCCATCTGTGAACAAATACTCATGGCTATAATTTGGACGTTTGTTGTTTCCAAACTTCATGTTGAAATTTGACCCTCAATATTGGATGTGGGGTGATATGGTTTCATTGTGTCCTCACAAAAAATCTCATCTTGAATTGTAATCCCCGTAATTCCCACGTGTCAAGGGCGGGATCAGATGGAGGTAACTGGATCATGGAGGCAGTTTCCCCCATGCTGCTGTCATAATAATGAGTGACTCTCATGAGATCTGATGGTTTTATAAGCATCTGGCATTGCCCTTGCTTGCACTCACTTCATCCTGCCACCCTGTGAAGAAGGTGCCTGCTTCTCCTTAGCCTTCTGCCATGGTTGTAAGTTTCCTGAGGGCTCCCCAGCAAGGCAGAACTGTGAGTCAATTAAACCTCTTTCCTTTATAAATTACTTAGCCTCAGGTATTTCTTCATAACATTGTGAGACAGGACTAATACATGGGGCCTAATGGCAGGTGTTTGGGTTATGGGGCTGAATCCTTCTACAATAGGTTAATGTTCTCCCTCAGTGGTGAGTTCTCACTCTATTAGTTCCTGTGAGAGCCAGTTGTTTCAAAGAGCTAGGGGTGCACCTCTCCCTGCCTTGCTTCCTCTTTTGCCTTGGAATCTCTGGGTCCCCTTCACCTTCAGCCATGAGTGGAAGCAGCCTGAGACCCTCACCAAATGCAGATGCCCAATCTTGAACTTTCCAGCCATCATAATTGTGACCCAAATAAACCTTTTTCTTTATAAACTACCCGGTCTGAAGTATTTCTTTATTTTGTTTTTATTATTGTTTCTTTATTTTGTGTTGTATTATTGCAACACAAAATGGACTAAGACACTCACCAACTCTCTTGAATTCAAGAGTTTCATGGTTTGTGTACTGAATATTGTCACATAAAAATACCACTTCCTAGGCTCCAGTCATGATGATCCAGGTGAACAGGAGTATGGCACCAAAGTCTGCCTTTTTAAGTAATACTCCAGTTGAGGCTGATACAGACAGTCCTCAGATACACTTGGAAAAACACTTATCTGATAGTCATTTGTTCACTGATGGAAGGCCAAGTTTCATGCCATAGTCCACTCTTATGCACACTGACAAGCCACTTTGCTACTCACACCAGCTTCTCCATTTGACAGTGGCTCCCTCTCTTCCCCATCTTTCAACAGATAGTTTGCATCTCCTTCTCCTCAGTCACAAGGAGTTAATAAATTAATATTTTGCATAACACTCCTTGTTAAACTATTCTGTCATATAGATAAGTGTTTCTTAGTTAAATTCAATTGAATGTCTACTGTGAATAAAATTTAGATAAGACCAGTGCCTACTCCCAAATGAGGATTTTTAGATTAGATGGCTCCTGCTTGTCTGTCACTAGGTATGAATTCCTTCGATCTTTAGTGATACACTACATGTCACAGTTGAATGGTTACCATTTGGAAGCACCAGTTCTTGCCCAATTTTAACCTTCAGAAGCATTGTTGTTAAGGTAAAGATTTATCTTTAACCATTTTATTCAAAGAACTTTCTATGTTACTTTCTTCTTTCCACGAAACGGGTCTATTTTTCTACTAAAAACCTACAGAAGGATTTCCTCTTGGCAGAAGGCATGTCTAGTGAGCTATTCCAGTAAACCAGCTGTTATTTTTCTCCTGGCCAGCAGACAATGCTTCACTTAGATATTATATCTGAGGTCTCATCTGAATTTAGGAAAATGAGACTGCTTGTTTCAGAGATAATCTTCCAGCTGTGCTTGTGCAAGTCTTATTAAGCCCTTGAAAGAGTAAGAGGAGAAGGAGGGTGAGGGAGAAGAGGAAGAAAAGAGGAGGAGCAATGACAACAAATAAATTTTTGAAAGTATGTCTTAACTACCAGACATAGAACTATAGTGTTTTAATGACAGGTCTCACTGAATCCCATGAAAGTACTGAGATATTTTTTATAGATGTATTTTACAGATGATAAAAACAGAGGCAGAGAGCGTCTAAGTAAATTGCACAATGCCACATAGCTACTAACAGTCAAAGCAAGATTCAAACTGAGCTCTGTCTGATATCAGAGCTCTCATCCCTGCACTGTGGGAGAACCCACTGGGAGATACTACAAGGGCAATGTGTTATCACATCTTGTAGCATAGGCCTATCACTCTGGTAGCATCAGAGCAGTCAGCAGAAACTCTAGTGGATCAAAATCATGATCTACCATCTAATTTATTGGAGGGCCTCCAATAGCCTCAGGAATCAGGCTGGATTTAGGAATGTGAGCCCCCCCTTCCTCACCAAATCAGCACGTTATAATTCATATGCTATGTACCTTCTATCCACTGCACCGAAGAAGTTCAGTTCTAAATTTTCTAATGAAACTATCAGAATGATTAAAGAGAACCTCATGGCTGTCAGAGAAAATATCAAAAGTCAGTCTGATGCCTGAATTGGCCTTGTTGACTCATATATCCTCTCTTGTTACAGGGTGAATAGCAAGTATTTGGCCATTGATTAATGTTACATTACTATTATTAGTGAGGCCAAACATTCAGACATTTTTAATTATCCAAACTCCTGGGCTAATTAATGCAATTTTGAAAGGGATTGGTCAGGACTCACAGTTTATGTTTTTATATAAGTGTTTAGCATAGGTCTTGACAGGAACATCCCAGTATATTAATTTAATATTCCCAGAGTTACTTATCAAAAGGCTGTACAACATGATGTTTTGCAAAATCAAAATAGTTTATTATCTTATCATCATTGAATTTTTTTCATTTATATTTCAATTCACAGGGACATAAGCATATCAATTATAAAACAACCTATAATAACTAAATAGAAACTAGCTAAAAGGCTGTGTAAGTATTGTACACTATGCCTAATATATTACAGAGCTGAGTAACAAGACGATTTTCACAAAACACGCAAATGCTGATTATTCACATTACCTGATAGGAAGTTCCTTGTAGAGTTTTTCCTTGATAGGTATGTATGTTGTTACTTAGAAAATCATCTTCATTTAGATCTAAGAAAAGAGATAACTGTTACATACAGAATATCAGACATTACAGGATTTAGGAAGTTTCGGTGCCATTTAACACTCATGTTTTTATTTAGTCTGTAAGACATTACATTGGCTACGTCAAAAATATTTTTTTTTGTTAAATATATGCTATTTTTCTTTTTTTTTTACAAGAAACAGATCAAAATAAAATAGAAATTTAACAAAATAGGGATGCCGCTGACCATCTGTGTCCCTGAGGAAGTGATGGAAATTCACTGTGACTCCCTTTCTTGGTAATAATAGGATTGTGGACTAGCCACAAAAGCCACTTCTAACTTCAACATGCTATGACTCCATGCAGTTATCACCTCACCTGTTTCTATTAAACTAAGCTTTCCACCCCTGGCATTTTGAGCTTCATTAGCTTAGGTCTTCTCAACATGAATTATTTATGTTGAAATTGTTCTATGCATGCTTTAGTGAAAGCTTTGCAATGTAGCATCCATTTGCTTGCAGCTAAATGAAACCTTTTCAAATGTAGCAGCACTTCCCTTTTAGCTCCTGCAAATGGGAGCTTCATTTATTTAAGTCTGAAATATATGGTATGTTAAAAGAGGACAAGACTTTATGGGTCACTTAATCCAAGCCTCTTATTTTACAGATAAGGAGAGTGCAACCCAACATCACCTGGTCAGCAGACCAGGGCCGTTTCCTTTCACTTTCACTCCTATTTACTTGCAACCATGGCTTCAGTTTTCTACTATTCCTCATTCTCATATTCTGCAGTGGAAGCAGGGACAGGCAAGTCCTATCCTCCATGCACAGTGATAAATAGGTGCAGATTTTTCTCCAGATCTCCATCATAGCTATAGTTAAAAGATATGTTCAATTCACAGCTCAGTCTCAAAGTTATTTGCACCAATAACTTAATATTTAAAATGAGAGTAACCATACAACAGAATTCCAGAAAGTACCTAAATTTTAAAATGAGCTGATTTTTTGATCTGGTTCTTTGAATCAAGAATTTATGTCACAGGGTCAGGCTGCTAGAAGCTGAGCTTTTGCAGCTTGGTTTTTAGTTTCTGAACTGGGAAAAAAAAAATATTGCCTCCCCTCTTATTCCTTTCCATCTTGTCTCTTTTAGTCACCTTTTTACAGGAATTTTGAATGACTCCTTCTATAAGCATTCTTCTGGGTATAGAAAAAGAACAGTAAAGTGGCCTCCTGTGTTCTAGAATCTGGAATCAAGCTGAGAAAATAAGATACGAATGTGTGCAATGCACTTTCATAACAACACAAGGCAGAATAATAAGTGATTCACACACAATACTATGGAGAGAGACCACTATGACTCAGAGAACTTGTGGAAGAGACAAGGCCAGAATGGAAGCTTGAAGTATCGATACAGTTTGAAAAAGTGGAAGGAAAGGAAAAGGTGTAAATATAGCAGTGATGCCATGAACCCTGGCCTATTATGCAGCATAAATGGAACATGTTTAATTAAGTGTAGAGATTGAGGCTGGTTAGGCCAGAGGGCAATTCTGCATATAGAGTAAGAGGAGGTAGGGCTGGATAGGTGACTGAGGCCAAATTGTAATGGGCCCTGAGTACCAGATGGAAGAATTTGGGCATAAACCATTAGACCAATGTTGTAAATATAAATATCTACAGGAATCAAATATATAACTAAATGAAGTTAATTAGATCAAGAAGGCAATGGGAATTCTACAGTGAGCTTAAAATCCAGCTCCACAGCTAAAGAGTAGCCATGGCTCTCAGCTCTCTCAGTTGAAGTCACCTGAGACTTTGGGTCCTGGATTGGAACTTTCCCTCATGTTTTTCAAGGATATACAAATATACGGATCTTAATGTAAAATTTCCTGATTTTTAAAACAACATATGGCCCCAAACAAGCTTTTCTTCTGAATAAATTCAGCTACAGAGGTACCATTTTACAGCCCCTGCTATAGAAAATGGGGGACCTTTAAGGGCTGGGACTAAATTAGGCACACTTAAACCTTTGGTGTCTGGTCTTACACGTTTTTGTTTATTTATGATTCCCAAATATTACTCTCCAAAAATGTTTTATAAAGACAGAATCTATTTGGTCCTAAGTAGCAGCAAAGGCAGGAGTTGAATTAGACAAAATGCAGGCTATATTTTCCAAAGTTGGCCACAACCATGCCTCCCATTCCATGTGTTTTTTTGCAAAGTGACTTTCCCATTCCATCAAGAAATGGAGTCTAATTCTTCTCCTGTTGACTCTGGGGTGATCTTAGTGACTCACTTGTCACAGTAGAGTGCAGTGGAAGTAATATTTTGTGACTTCCAAGGTTAGGTTAAAGAAGCCTTGTATAAGCCGGGGGCAGTGGAGGACCTATATCCCAGCTGCTTGGGACGCTGAGGCAGAGGAATGCTTGAGGCCAGGAGTTTAAGATCAGCTTGGGCAACAGAGTGAGGCCTTGTCTCAAAAAGCAAAAAACAAAAAACAATTACAAAACAAGAAATCTTGCAGCTTCTACCTTGGGTTCTTGGGATGTTCATTCCTAGATGCTTCTTCCTGTGATGTGTGAAGCTCCCTTGAATGTTGCACACACTTGAAACCCAACCCTGAGGCTGGGAGAAGATGGAGTGACATGAAAAGGCCACATACAGGTTCTGTAGTTGGCTGCCCGGCTGAGCCTGGCCTAACCTACACTAGTTGTCAGACATGTAAGTGAAGGAGCCTCTGTATGACTCCAGCTACCAGATGTCGAAGTCCTCCCCAGTCATTCAAGTCTTCCCAAATGAAGCCTCAGACATCACACTGTGAACCAGTTCCCCAACTGAATTACTGACCTGCAAGTGTGTGAGCCTAATAAGATGTTCTTTTATACTACTAACTATTGGAATGGTTTGTTTGCCACAATAGATTATCAGAACATGCATGAACTACATGGTAGATTACCAACATCAATGTGCATAAAAATATGCCATCCAGCATAAAAATTGAGGTTACAAGTGCCCTTCAAATACAGAGGCAGCAAGGGATGATGTAAAAAAAGTTTTTATTTCTAATCAGCTTTTAGATTATTCTAGCATAGATACTTCTGACCATATTAATTTTCAAATAGGCAACTATAATCTCAGGAAGAACTCCTCTGAAGAACTGAAGGATCCTAAGATTCATTTGTATAAAACACTAGAAGTCTAAGTGGTCTCATCGTTGAATTCAGAAAGCCTTCCTTGGCTATATGAGGCATCACACCATACAGTGGGTACCCTTTCCTCAGGGAGTTTATTCCCACCTTGTAAGCAAGCATTTAGAGGTGTGAAGTAGAACTTCCCTCTGGTATTCCTCATGTAGTCTAGTTTGGCCAGAGTTAAATTACCTGCTCTTAGGAAATAAGTTTTTCTAAAATTAAATGTGTGTTTCCTGAAAATTAACCAGAATGGTGAATATATTTGTGAATTTATACCATCTTTTGCCATCTTAAAATTAAGCTACTTGGCATCAGACCAACGAAGAAAAATAATTAATAAGATCTTGAAAAATTAAGCCAAAATATTTATATTACATTGAAGAGGCTGGCCAAATAATATTGACTAGAATTCAGGAGAGAAATTAGGTTTCAAACCAATGGTAATTCAAATGGTGGACTAGAGTAGAAGGCCTTAAGAACACCTCTTCTTTCCCACTGGGTTCCTCCTTTTATAATTAATCTCACTAAGCCATATGTAAAGAAGATTTATTTATTTATTTATTCATTTATTTTATTTTTTTTTTTTTGAGATGGAGTCTCGCTGTGTCGCCCAGGCTGGAGTGCAGTGACGCGATCTGCGCTTACTGCAAGCTCCGCCTCCCAGGTTCACGCCATTCTCCTTCCTCAGCTTCCCGAGTAGCTGGGACTACAGGCGCCCGCCACCATGCCCGGCTAATTTTTTGTATTTTTAGTAGAGATGGGGTTTCACCGTGTTAGCCAGGATGGTCTTGATCTCCTGACCTCATGATCCGCCCACCTCGGCCGCCCAAAGTGCTGGGATTACAGGCGTGAGCCACTGCGCCCGGTCAAGAAGATTTCTTTTTAAAGTAAGTTTGCAGCAGTATAGATGAAGTTAATGTTTCTCTTATTACTAACATTGTTTTCTGACTTTGTCTGGTCCCTCACTTCCCTTACTAACATACGCCATTTTTCCCCAGCTTTTTCTTGTGGAATAGTCTGTCACAGTTACACTGATTGATTGAAAAATTTCTGAATCTCCAAATATGTTTTGTTTCCTTTTTATTATTTTTTAAATGTTGATTTATTTTTATTCTTTGTACTTTCTGGTATAAAATATGAAAACTCTGTTCTTGAAATTATCTTTAAATCATAACTTAATCTTAGGTAAACTCCAATTCACAGATTCAAAAGTTTGTTCTTCTCAATTCTTTTTTATAAACTAAAGTCAAAATAAATTTACATATTTTAAAATGGACTTTAACTTACTAAAATAAATATTATAAATATTCTTCCTATCTATAATGCTGAAAATTTAACAATTAACCTGAATTATAGATTAATTTCTCCTCACACCTAAGCTATGCCAATTTTTTAGTTGTAAAGTCCTAAGCATTCAATTTATTCTACATTATTTTACAGATGTAGTCTCTTTTAATAGAACAGATGTAGGCTTAGATAAAAATCTCCTTAGAAGAAGGAAATGGACTAGATAAACTAAAAATATTATGCATCTGGAACTCAGCTTATTCTGATAAATTTGGTCTTAACCTATATAGTACAGTCATGTTGTTGAGCTATGGATTAATACACCAGACAGAAATCTTAGCTAAATATAGCCTATGGAATTTTTTCATCAGGTCCCAATACTCTTTAGGGCTGAAATGCTATTAATATAATGTGTTAATGTAGAAATATCATTTTGAAATTGAAATTGAGGAAAATTACTTTTTTTGGCCTTGAATTTTATAAGATTGCTTAGGAGTTAATGTCACTCCTACAGTTTATTTCCCTATATATTTTCTTCTATTTTATTGAAGCTATCTTTACAATTTCATTAGTATCTAATAAAATCATGTGGGTTGTGGATGACAGCAATGATGTACTTTCCTATCTTTATCTCACTGAACTCCACAGACTGCCTATCCTCAGGCACAGGAAACTACTCTTAAGTAGTTATGCAATTAACAGCTAAAAAGGAGTGTTTAAAATGAGAAAGAAATATTTTAGGTTGATACATAGGTCACTAATTACTTAGAAATACTCTGAGCCTTCCAAATGAAACCACTATACCCATAAAATTTGAGCCTACAACTTGTGGTCTTGAATTTCTCCCTTCAATTTATAATGTTACAGACAGCCTTGGTCTCTGGCCATCAACTCTTCCTAGCATGGCATTAATCTCTAGGAAATGTCCAGTGACTCAATTGCTACTACTGAAATGTCTGCTGAGGTTCTTGGACACACACATGCACACGCACTCGCTGAACACGCATGGTCACTCAAGACCCTGAGAAATATCAAAGCTGGGAAAAATTCTGTAAAGCCTTTCTTTCTTCCTTCTCTGACAAAGCAACCAGAAGTAACTCATCTAAGGTCAGGATTCTTTGCTGCTTTTTCAGTGTAGCTATAATAGAATTCCCTGCCTATTATTCCCAAATTAACAAAACAAAACAAAAAACATACATAAGAGAAAGGTAGTTTTAGGAAATAGAATGCTTGAAGAAATTTATGGAAAAATTTACATCTAAAATAATCTGTAACACCATTATACCTTCTTTATCCATAGATCAACATACAATAATCTAAAATACAACATGTGCTTATAGAAGGATTAATAGATAAATGGAATGGCGGATGAATAGAGAAACTGATAGACAAATGTTTGATTAACTGACTGAAGGTGTGGATGCATATAGCTGGCATCCATGTGGTAAAGACAGAGTCCAATCCAAACATGATAGAGAGGGAAGTGGAGCAAGGTGGCTGAATAGAACCCTCAGTAATCATCCCTCTCACAGGAATACCAACTTGAATAGCTATTCACACAAGAGAGCACCTCCATAAGTAACTAAAAATCAGGTGAATGATCACAATACCTGGTTCTAACATCATATCCTTGAAAGAGGCACTGAAAAAAGTAGGAAAGGTGGTTTTGGATTGCTGACTCCACCCTCCTCCTCTATCTCCTGGTAGCATCCTCATGGTGCTGAGAGAGAATCTTTGTGCTTGGGAAAGGGAGAGCAAAGTTATTATGGGACTTTGCATTGACCTCAGTGCTGTTTCTCACAGTGCAAAGCAACACAGGGCAAAATTCAGCTGTCCACTACAGGGGGAGCATATAGACTTGCCCCCAAATTCTGACTAGCCCCTCCACAGTGGGCTGAAGCACTTTGGGGTCCTAAGTAAACTTGAAAGGCAGTCCATACAACAGGGCCTGAAATTCCTGGGCAATTCCTGGTGCTGTGCTGGGCTCAAAGCCAGTGGGACTGAGGTGCACATGATCTAGTAAGATATCAGCAGGAGTGGCCAAAGGGATGCTTTCATCACCCCTTTCCCAATCCCAGGCAGCACAGCTTGCAGCCTGGGGAGAGACTCCTTCCTTCTGCATAAGGAGAGGACACAGGAGAGTGAAAGGACTTTGTCTTGCAGCCACAGTAGAATAGGGCACTAGGCAAACTCCTAAGGTTCCCAATCCATTCTTCACTCCCAGGTGAAATTTCTAGATGCTTGAATCATCAATAGTTAAAATAATCAATTTTTTTCTCATTCCAATAACACTTGGGGGTGAATACCAAGCAGATCAACTTTTGATATGGTTTTTCATCTTTGTAAACTCTTAAGACTTTCTGTTTTATTACTTGCCTTCCCAAAGTTAAGTACTTTTAATTATGACATTACATACTATTAATATGTTATTCTATACCTGACTGCTAATTTGCTCTCCTGGAAATTTTTACATTATAAAATGACTCCATTTTATATTCATAATCAAGGTTATTTCTCTTAAATTTTTTAAGAAGACTTAAACGTAACTATTAACATATCGATGTTATCTTTAGAGAGTTTTTTCGTGCTCTAATTTTTAATATATTTTCAAATTTTTTGTACATTAAAACTTTCAGTTTTCTTTTCAATTGCTTATTTGCTTCAGCAGTCAACTTAACCAGATTCCACTTCCTTTCTGTACATGTGTCTATGTGATATATATACACATATGTATATGTATACATGTATATATTAATAGTTTATAATAATGCATATTATATTCTATCTTATTTGGTTTTCCTTTTTAAGTAGACCACAATGGTCTGCTTATTTTCATGGTGAAAGATGTGAATTTTTCTTACCTGCCCTTTAAACTACTTGGGGAAAATGCAAAGTCAGCTGAACTAAATTTAGCAATTACCTTTTAGCTGACAGGGCCTTCTGATGTGGGAATCATTCTTATGCTTGCTGTGGTCCTGCCAGATTTTGTCATTCACAGTTTTTCCTTCTAAAGTGAAGCAGATAATTGGTTAGCAGAATTCATAGTAACATTTGTCCAGTAAGTATAAGACATTTGAAATCAAAACAAGTTCAGCACAGGATTTGCAACTTGGTAAGTGGTATCTTAAGAGAGCTCTAGTTCTAGGTGATGCAGGAAGTCAGGGACCCCGAACGGAGGGACCGGCTGAAGCCATGGCAGAAGAACATAAATTGTGAAGATTTCATGGACATTTATTAGTTCCCCAAATTAATACTTTTATAATTTCTTACGCCTGGCCTGTCTTTACTGCAATCTCTGAACATAAATTGTGAAGATTTCATAGACACTTATCACTTCCCCAATCAATATTCTTGTGATTTCCTATGCCTGTCTTTAATCTCTTAATCCTGTCATCTTCGTAAGCTGAGGATGTATGTCGCCTCAGAACCCTGTGATGATTGTGTTAACTGCACAAATTGTTTGTAGAGCATGTGTGTTTGAACAATATCAAATCTGGGCACCTTAAGAACAGGATAACAGCGATTTTCTGGGAACAAGGGAGATAACCTTAAAGTCTGGCTGCCTGTGGGCTGGGCACGACGGAGCCATATTTCTCTTATTACCGAAAATGGGTAAGAGAAATATCGCTGAATTCTTTCCCCAGTAAGGAATATTAATAATTAACAGCCCTGGGAAAAGAACGCATTCCCAGGGCGCGGCCTCTAAAATGGCCACCCTAGGAGTGTCTGCCTTATGTAGCTGTGGATAGGGATGAAATATGTCCTAGTCTCCTGCAGTGCCCCCAGGCTTGCTAGGATTAGGAAATTCCAGCCTGGTGAATTCTAGTCAGACTGGTTCTCTGCTCTTGAACCATGACAATGCATGCACAGCAGGACATGGAAGTTCATTAGTGATTCTAGTTTCACCCTTAACTTCTGCCTTGTGATCTTTTGTCACCCTTGAAGCATGTGATCTCTGTGACCCACACCCTATTTGTGCACTCCCTCCTCTTTGAAAATTGCTAATAAAAACTTGCTGGTTTTGTGGCTCAGGGGGCATCACAGAACCTGCTGACATGTGATGTCTCCCACAGATACCCAGCTTTAAAATTTCTCTCTTGTGTACTCTTTCCCTTTATTTCTCAGACTGGCTGACACTTAGACAAATAGAAAAGAACACAAGTTGAATTATCGGTGGCGGGTTCCCCCATATCAGGGAGTTCTAGTCCTTCATGGACAACAACAGGTATCCTGTGGGCTACCCACTTATTCCCATGAACTACATAGGCACTTCACCATATATGATAGAATGCTGTTACTCTAACGTCTCTTGATAGCTTATGATTGCATTATTCTTTGTAGTTTTCTTGAATTCATAACCAATTATTATTACTTTTCTGAGACAGCATCTTACTCTCGCCCAGGTTGGAGTACAGTGGTGTGATCATAGCTCATTGTGGCCTCAAATTCCTGGGCCATAGCTATCCTCCTGCCTCAGTTTCCCAAGTAGCTGAAACTACAGTCATGTGCCACCAGGATAGGCACATTTTTTTTTTTTTTGTAGAGACAGGGTCATAACCAATTGTTTCTATGCATCCTGAAAAGGTTAAACTATCCTTACCCTCTAGATTCTCCATCATTTCTAACAAACTAATTGTGTAGAAATAACACTGGGCTGTGATAGTTTCAAGAAACTCTAAGATCCTTGAATGGAATATAAATGATTTGCTCAGCTTTGTCCTCCCAACATCTAAAGCAGGCCCTGGACATGTGAAGAAATGAATTGCACCAAATGGAAAATTGGAGTCCCTTCTAAATTACTTACTACAGATAAATCATTCTACATATTGTATCATGCATTGATAAAACAAATGTTGAATAATGCAACCTATGTGTAGCATGAAGACAAACTCAGCATGCTGAGTTGTTTCTAAAGTCACTATTTGCTCATATGTTTTGATTATAGAAAAGGCAGTTGATCATCAAGAACTGTGTTAGGATAGAAATATTGGTTGTACTGTATGTGCATGCAGAATAGACTGAGAATGGATCTAGATGAAAAATAAAATGTTGCCTTACTTCCTTTTATTTAAGACTGTGCACTATTCAAATTAGGGCTGATATTCAAAATATTTAACAACGAGTGACTGCAGGACCCTGATAGGATCCAGCACCTATAGATGCTACTGCTGGGAGAATTGAAACCTGATTAAAACGCAGATATCCTTCAAAGTTGTACCCATTGTGGGGTATCACCTTAGTCAGAATGAGCTTTTCAGATCCTACCAGGAAATTGGTTTTTAAAAAAGAAGGAAATGAGTATGAGCACCTGACTCCTCTGCTGGGGAGAAGGAAAGGGAAAAGGGTACCCACAAGTTTGGCACACTATATTAAAAAAAATTATTGAGGCCAGGCATGGTGGCTCACGCCTGTAATCCCAGCACTTTGAGAGGTCGAGGCAGGCGGATCACGAGGTCAAGAGATCGAGACCATCCTGGCCAACACAGTGAAACCTGTCTCTACTAAAAATACAAAAAATTAGCTGGGTGTGATGGCATGCGCCTGTAGTCCCAGCTACTCTGGGGGCTGAGGCAGGGGAATTGCTTGAACCCGGGAGGCAGAGGTGGCAGTGAGCCAAGATCGCACCACTGCATTTCCAGCCCGGCAACAGAGTGAGACTCCGTCTTAAAAATAACTAAATAAATAAAATTACTGACTGGATGATCCAGATGTTTCACATTGTGAATGTTTTATAATTACTGACTCCCTATTTTCTGTAAAGTAAAAAGAGAGATAATCTATTAACTTTCTAAAAATAATGAATAGAAATCGATTTTTACTTTAGAATTAAAGTACAAACCAAACTGATTGCATGTGTTATTACTATGAATGCTATCACAGAAACTAAAGAGAAGATTTGGTGTGTGAAATGTTGTAGAAGAGACTTTTATAATGAAACCACTTTCTGCTAATTTTTTATTGTCTCCTAGATTCACAGATCTAAAAAGATCTCTAACAAGTCACCTTGACCACGGAGCAGCCAAGCTACACATGGAGAGCTGGAAGATGAGCAGCCAATGAACTACCAAAGAGGATTATTCTGTTTAAATATAAAAGGAAAATATTGCAAATAAATCAATGATTTCTTTGTCATAGCCATTTAAAGTTAGAATGAAGCCACTTTTAAAAAATGTTCTTCTATATAATTCAAAGACAACTCAATTTGACTTTCATTAATCAGTTTTGTTGCTTTGTGACAGGAGCAGGAGAAAAGAACTTTTGGGGAGACAGAATACATCGTTTACACTTGTAACCTTAGGAATCACTAACCAAATATTTTATTTTCAGACATAAATCTCCGGAATAACCTGGAAGAATAAAAGAAACAGATATTTAAGTCTACATTTAATAAATAACATTTAAATCAAACAGAAATTAGAATATGTGCAACACTTTGGGAGCAGAAATAAATTCTACCTCTAACCGAGGTCTACCTATGGTCTTGAATCTTCCTAACCCTAGGTGGCAAATTACAGTAAATACAAGTACAATTTGGGTCTGTAAATTTCTATGCAATATGGAGAAACTGATATTCATAAGACCTGAAAAAAATAGTAAGTCGTTTTACGTGAAGGTATCTCAGGATAACCAGTTACTGGGGGGGAAGTGCTTTTCCAAATAATTATGTTAATAAATACAGAAAGAATGATGTAAATTGTATATAACCATTATGAAATCTCTAATAAAATAAAATATCTGGAGAATAATCACCAATTACTGATAAAGCCTAATTGAAAGGCTGATGGGCAACTTTATGCCAATGGATCCACCTGATACCATCTGAACCCACTGAGCAATATCACTGTCATAAAAATATGATCATGCTAATCAATTCATGTGTGTGGGTGAACACACACATATCTCATAACTAACATTGTTATAGCTTAAGTGTTTTCTACTATTGATATTCTTTATTGTCATTAAATTAAAACCGAGGTTACCCTTTTTTCAAGCTCAAAATTGTAAGCAAAAACATGCATAGATAAGGTTTCCTTTTTGTTAATTTTTTGTTTCCTTTTCATTTTTTAATGCAAAATGGTTAGGACATCTCTTGGCACACAGCAAGCATTCCAAACAAATACAACTATTTATAGTATTGTAAAGTGAGGTAAGTGAATAACAATGAGACTAGACATAAGGCTTACAATACAACAAAACAGAAAGTATACAGTCACTGAAGACCAACTTTTGAATATATATATAAATATACATATTTGAACCTTTTCATACTTTATATATATTTGAATCTTATCACACTTTGAGATTTAACTAAAAGTTTACAGGAAACATAGAGTAGAGAAAAACATGCTTTAAAAAACACAAGGATTCAATCAGCAAAATTCAAAAATCTGGGAAATTCTTCAGGACACAGACTCCAGTTTCTTCAACAAATAAATGAAAAGACATAAATTAAGAGACCTGAACTGAATCCAGCTGAGCTTTTTGGATCCTGATTTAAATAAACCAACTCTGAAAAAGCATTTGAGTCTGTCAGAAATATTTTAATAGTGACTGTATATTTGGCAAATTAATGTCATTTGTCTAGTGCAGTAATGGTATTGTGATTATGCTTTTTAAAAAATAATTCTTATTTTTTAATAACATACACTGAAGCATGAAATTATGTGTCTGGCATCTGCTTTATTAATACAAAAACAGTGGGGATGGAGTTGAGGGAGTAGAATGGGTAGAAATAAAATTGACTACAGGTTGATCCTTGTTTAAGTTTGGTGATATGAGTTTATCATTAACTCTTCCCCATGTATGATTGAAAATTTCCGTAATAAAATGTTTTGAAACAGAAACAGAGGATAGGACTATGCTGACTTGACTGCTAATCAATTCATGTGTGTGGGTAAACACACATATCTCATCACTAACTGTTATAGCTTAAGTGTTTCCCACTATTCATATTCTTGATAGTCATGTGCTCGCTTCGGCAGCACAGATACATATTCTTGATAGTCATTAAATTAAAACGAAGGTGACCCTTTTTAAGCTCAAAATTGTAAGCAAAAACATGCATATATAAGGTTTCCTTTTTCTTAATCTTTTGTTTGTTTTTAATTTTTTAATGCAAAATGCTTAGGACATCTCTTGGCATATAGCAAGAATTCCAAACAAATAAAGCTGTTTATAATACTGTAAAGTGATGTAGGTGTATAACAACATGAGACATCATTTCCATCAGGAGAGTGGTAGGCAAAAAAAAAATAAGGAACTCAAAGGAGTCTTCAATTTTATTTTAATTGCTTGAAATCTGAGGCCCACCTTAACTGATCTGGTTTATGTTTGAAAAATTGTAAATTGGTCATCATCAGACACTTTCCCTTTAATTCAATCCTCCTTCTGTCATCTATGTTTTGGTAGCCTATATTCTGCGGAAGCATCAATCATAAGCAAACGGCTACTATTTTGTTTAAGTACGTTCCTTGGAATTAGTGAATTTCTTATTCATGGTCAGAAAAACAGCCTCACATACATGGCGATAAGACTGAGAAAGGCCCAGCCAAAGCCCCTTCTTTACTCCACCTCGTGCTTCAAATGCCAGTGTTGTAGTTTAAATAGTTAATTGTAACTAAAATACAACTACACCAGCCTGACAGGTCCCTAAGCTGTTAATCACCCAATTACCTACTTACTATGGATGTGTTTTATATTTTTAAGTGGGAGAAAGCTTTGAGCAGGGGGAATAAAAAAGAAAAAAAAAAAGGAAAGAATATGAAAAAGCACAAGAGCTTTTGAGAAAGAGGACACCCAGAGAGAACATCACATAATTTACAATTGGCCTCAGACCAATCCAGGGTGCAAGGAAGCCATTCTTCTGTATCCTCGGCAACCAATCTGAAAGTTTCCCCATAAACCGGCTTCCTGCCCATGTGTAGTTCGTGCTTATCAATTAAAATCCCATTACCTTATGCAACATGTGTATGTCATGTCCTCTGGCAGCTGGATGTGCTGAATGTAAAGCCAGGCCTGACCTAAATAACCTGAAACTCTTTGCAAACACATTTTTATGTGGATTAGAAAAATACTTCAGAAGATTTATAGGTCACTGATAGAAATATGTTTTTATGGAGGCTCCCACTTTAATCTAGGCCTGGTTTAGACACATGTTTCTTCTGAAAATTTAATTTGCACATCCCTGTCTACTGGGATGTCACAACACAGCTTTCCCATGCATCAGCATAAACAGAGAAATGATAGCAAAGCAATCCACATCTAGATTTGTACATGACAGCTGCAAAAAAAGAAAAAAAAAAAGTACTTTGGCACGAGGTCCACTAAAAATTCACATTCAACATTACAGAACTAAGGGAACATGAAGTTTACCAAGTAAATTTGACTTACTTTCTCTTTTTTGGTTTTGCATTCCCCAAATTAGAAACTCCCTGTAAAATAAAATAAAATGAATAAAATAAAATAAATAACATAAAATAAGACAAAACTATATCAAGAGATCTGAAAGAGAATTCATTCATTTTCTAGTATAATCCAAATGTAGTTCCTTTTGCCTTTTCCCTAGTGAAAAAGACTGATATGTCCCCCGTTGTATTTTAGTAATGTGTCACAGAAGTTTGGCTCACATTTTAACTTTTTTTTTCCTTTTGTCTTTGTAACTTTGAGAAAGGTAGGATATTTCCTTTATTAACGAGGGCTTATATCTTATTTTAAGCCCTTGCCAGTTTTAAAAAAAACAACAGGTCTTTTAAATTAAAACATCCAATTAAATCCTCATTATCTAAACCTTCTGTCCCTCCATCAATCCACCAAAACCAAGGAGAGAGACACATACCTGGGTGTGTTAGTTGTATCATAGAGTGCCTTCATTTGAGAAAAATGGAAAGTAGCCTATCACAATACCCTCAGGGTGTTGAAATATATCTGTGATTCATCTGACCTTTTTCTTCAGATCAAGTGACCATTGTGTAAAATCCCTTACACTTTTGGGGAAAGAATTTGTCACATTTTTCACCATCCTTGAAACAGCTTAAACTGCCCTAGACACCTTTAAAAGCGCTTCAGATTCTGTATTTATTATTCACCTACTCCTCCATTTAAAAAACATTTACAGAATATCTACATGAAAGGCAACCGATTGTGTTCTGGAGAGGTTCATTTGTTTGGCATGGTAGGAATTTACGTACTAAAGAAAATTGCAACGAATATTCCACTTTTGAGGGGGAAAAAACACAAATGCTAAGGCTAAAAGGAAAGGTGAATGGAAACCAGAAAAAGGAAGTTTGATTCTATTATTCAGGTCGTTAATAGTAACAGCCTGAGCACAGTGAAATCCAGGATAACCTTTCCCCAAGATAGTGATTGAAGCGGCCATTTATCTAATCTTTATTTTGTTTGTATCAAGATTTTTAACTGCAGAGGACAATTTGAATTTTTTATTTTCCTAGTGGTTGAGCAGAACGTTACTAAAACCCCACACACTGAAACAGTCAGTCCCTGAACTCGAGGAGCACATATTACCAAGTTTGAAATACTTGTGCATGACCCATAGGACATTGCTTGTAGGGAAGAGGTGGTGGATGGGGGTTGTAAGTAAGGATGTGGGAAGCATGAATTAAACCCTAATGTGAGTGAGGATATCAGCAGGCCTTTGAGGAGTTAGTGGTCAGATGGACCACTCCTTCCATTCTCTATGCTTTGTCATCCTGTGCCCTAAAAGTATGCAATCTCTATTCAAGGTCTTTTTCTGAAATTGTTTAGGTCTTGGGCCAGATCTTTCCAAACCTCAGATTAGAAGCTAATTGTGTTCCTTGCCCCACAATCAGTAGCCACTCACATTTAACAAGCTTTGTGACAATCATGAGGAAAGAGGATGGCCATCCATCTTTATAGTAGTGTTTTTCTGTTATGTGTATTTGGAACTAACTAGGAAAGAACAAGCAAGCTCCATGTTCCACAGTCTATGCAATCGGGACCAAATATGTCTCAATAGTCAAAATCCATCACCCTGAGTCTCATTAGTTTGTCGTATGGGTTTAGGTAAATCTCTTGGGATTATGAATGTTGCTGTCTTCAAAATAGTCTACCTTTTGTGAAAATAGACAAGATTTGCAATAAGGAATATGGGAAACATTCGATACCTTTTAATTTTTAATTATTCAAGTCACAGTATTTTGGAACCAACTTCTTATATCAGGATTCCTCTGCCTTTGCTATCAAAGAGATTAATTCCAGATGGCTCACAAAATTTATATGCAATCGAGCAAGAGAGTTTGAATTTGGAAAGAAGATGTATTATGCAAACATAGTCTCCTGTATCACCTGGGTGAAGCTTTTGTTAATACAATTAGGTATGGGACCCACACGAAGCTTAAACACTTGTAACAGCTGATTGTGGTGAAAGGAACATAATTAGCTTCCGGTTTGAAGTTTGGAGACATCTGGACTGAGATTAAAGTAATTTCCTAAGACCACAAATAGAGATTGGTTACTTTTACTATGTATGTTGTCACAATATTCTCTAGGGACTACCCACTTTTTTCTGGTTTTACTGGAATTGGGGTCATCCAATTTTTCCTCATGATGAATCAGTTTAGGTTTGGGAAACTTTGTTAAAAGACTTTCTTGTAATGAATATTTTGGGCAAAAAATTGAGCTGAAACTTCTTTTTAATCTCTATTAAGATGAAAGAGTTAATGTATTTCTCCTTAGGCAACCTGCTTCCTACAAGGGTAGGGAGAGTCAGGCACATTAAATGTGGGTCTGGAGTGTGATTATATGAGGAAGAGGGATTACTTAAACAGGCCAACATCTACTTAATTAGAATAATAGGTCTATTCCCTCGGTGTTGCCTAGTTGTAGATTACTACTGAACTGGTTAAGCAATTTTTAGTACTGCTTATACCAGACTCAAAGCAGCTGTGGAAAATGTAAATGGCTTTCAATTCTGACTGCTGCTTACATAAGCAGACTGTCACGTATATTGGAGTTCACACCCTGGGTACTTTATTCCTAGAGGGGCAAGTCAAAGAAAGACTACATACACTTTTATTTTTAGAACCACAGCTGTGTATGTGTGTGTGTGTGTGTGTGTGTGTTCTACTCTGAATTCCAAAAGAAAGATACCACTTTGGAGAGTTATTTCAGTGAAAAAATGTCTAGTCCTTTAATTTGACATTTGCCATGAATGCTGGGTAAAACTTACTCCTGTTAGCCTTCAATTCAGTATCCCCTAAGTTAGGCAGTAATCATTCTTCTTACCTTCCATTCACTAGGGAATGTGTGGCTTAATTTTATTTTTCTCCCTAGCAATTGTTAGAAAATAAAAAATGAAATGTAGAAAAATTGTTACAAATGAACCAACAGAAACTAAGAAACATTTCCAAGCTATGTTATTTTTAAGGTAAATGAGGGTAGACTCTAAGAGCAAAGCACTTCCGTATATAAAATTAGGTCAAAGTTTTAAAAAATAGAAAGAGAAGATGTACCTTAAAAGAACAGATAAATTGTAGATATCAAATATATTTCTATTCTCATGCAGAGGTTACAGATGACTATCCTTTGGGATTCAGCCTAATATGTGCCTGTTTCTTGCTTTATTGCTTTGTAAACCTCACTTTCAAATTACAAAGTCAAAAGGAAAAATGTAAATATGTCAGGAGTTGTTGTTGCCTAGCTAATGGAAATGGGAAAGATGATTCTGTACCAGAGAAAACTGATTGGCAGCAATTGATGATGTAAATCCCATGGTGAATTTTTAGGACTGTAGAGCTGATGCAAACTTTGACTTGAAAATGAAAAAATTGAGGCTCAAAATGATAAATGGACTCATTTAGGATCAAGCATATAGTGCTTTACCTTAACTAAATACTGGTGGATTTAAAACATTTCTAATGTATTTTTTTTGGAATTGCACAAGTCATTCATTTCTACATTCACATTTTATTCAACAAACACTTATTGAACATCTACTATGTACCAGACACTGTTGTAGGGGAGAAAAGATTTATTTCCTCACCTATCACAAAGTTCATGGCTGATATTCCTATAACAAAAGAGAGATTAGCAAGATAAAATAATACACACTTATTTATTAAAAGTTTTATGTGGCATAAACCTTCAGAAATGAAGTCCCTAAAACTCAGAGAAAAGTGTATTTTTTTTAATTGCCGTGTAGAAATATGATTGGAAGACAAAAGGTATGATCTGATGGTAATAAACTGGAGGGAATTTAGAAAGGCCTGTTTGTTCAGCTTCTTCTTGGCGTCTCTGTGTGACATCCCTTTTCTCTGAGTATAGAGCAGAATACCTGTCATTTGAGAGCCTTCAGAGGAGGAGAAGGGGAGAGTAATTCAGAGAGTGATCTTCTTAGATTTTATGGCCTGCTTCAGGGTAGAAGGAGAGAGGGGGAATTATAATTCTATGGCCTGTTTCAGGGGAGAAAGGGGCAATGGAAATTTCAGTTTCTATGGTCCACTTTAGGAGAGAAGGGGCAAGAGAAAGTCAGAGATATCTTCCTGCTTCTGCTGTTTTCTTAATTTCCTTCACTTCAAGATAGTCAATGATATGGTTAGGCTTTGTGTCCCCACCCAAATCTCGTCTTGAATTGTAATCCCTAGGTGTTGAGGGAGGAACTTGGAGGGAATTGGGTCATGGGGGTGCTTTTCCCTATGCTGTTCTCGTGATACTGAGTGAGTTCTTACGAGATGTGATGGTTTCATAAGTGGCTAACAGTTCCTCCTACTCTCTCCTGCCACCATGTGAAGAAGGTACGTTCTGCCTACTTCCCCTTCTGTCATGACTGTAAGTTTCCTGAGGCCTCCCTCACAGCGGTTTGACTATGAGTCCATTAAACCTCTTTCCTTTATAGATTGCCCAGTTCTGGGTATTTCTTTATAGCAGTGTGAACATGATCTAATACATTCAGTATGCCAATGTGTGATATTTTAAGGTAGCATTTCATGTACCCCTCATTGTTTTAGATGCAAAAAAGAATTGCAAGTAGTCTTTCTTTCAATTATCTATCACCAGTGACTGTTGATCTCAGAATCCTATTGAATTCCATTTTTTTAGCTTTAAAGATTAAATGAGTTAACCTATATAAAATCCTTACATGATGTCAAACACACTGGAGATACATATAGATGACATTTCTTATTAGATACATTGTTTATTAATAGTTACATAGAATTCGGATTTTGAAGTGAATTGAACATGGGTACAAACACATACGTAAATATGTATAACACACATATAAATTCCTATTAAAATAAGCTAATTCAATTTCTATTTTGTTTAATTCATTCTCTTGCAAAAATGAAGATTGTTCACTTGTGTAACTAAAATGGTTATATTAATATTAAAATACAGTGATTCCAAAAATGCCACACGCAAACTGAATAAGTATGTTTCTGGATATTTCTTGGCTTCCTATGTTTCAACAAATTTCCTACAGATTTTCAAAGAAGACATGACAGTTCATTTTTAAAATTCCAGTAGACATGTAGCAAAGAGGATGATTATGAAACTTCAAAGGTAATAGACAGGGTGGTTCCAAGATGGCCGAATAGGAACAGCTCCAGTCTACAGCTCCCAGCATGAGTGACACAGAAGACGGGTGATTTCTGCATTTCCATCTGAGGTACTGGGTTCATCTCAAAGGGGCTTGTCAGACAGTGGGTGCAGCCCACTGAGTGTGAGCCGAAGCAGGACGAGGCATCGCCTCACCTGGGAAGCACAAGGGACCAGGGAATCCTCTTTCCTAGCCAAGGGAAGCTGTGACAGATGGCACCTGGAAAATCGGGTCACTCCCACCCTAATACTGCACTTTTCCAACAGTCTTAGCAAACGGCACTCCAGGAGATTATATCCCACACCTGGCTCAGAGGATCTCATGCCCATGGAGCCTCACTCATTGCTAGCACAGCAGTCTGAGATCGAACTGCAAGGTGGCAGAGAGGCTGGGGGAGGGGCACCCAACATTGCTGAGGCTTGAGTAGATAAACAAAGTGGCTGGGAAGCTCCAACTGGGTGGAGCCCACCGCAGCTCAAAGAGGCCTGCCTGCCTCTGTAGACTCCACCTCTGGCAGCAGGGCATAGCCAAACAAAAGGCAGCAGAAACCTCTGCAGACTTAAATGTCCCTGTCTGACAGCTTTGAAGAGAGTAGTGGTTCTCCCAGCATGGAGTTAGAGATCTGAGAACGGACAGACTGCCCCCTCAAGGGGGTCCCTGACCCTCGAGTAGCCTAACTAGGAGGCACACCCCAGTACAGGCAGACTGACACCCCACATGGCTGGGTACCCCTCTGAGATGAAGCTTCCAGAGGAAAGATCAGGCAGCAACATTTGCTGTTCAGCAATGTTCTCTGTTCTGCAGCCTCTGCTGCTAATACTCAGGCAAACAGGGTCTGGAGTGGACCTCCAGCAAACACCAACATACCTGCAGGTGAGGGTCCTGATTGCTAGAAGGAAAACTAACAAACAGAAAGGACATCCACAACAAAACCCCATCTGTACATCACCATTATCAAAGACCAAAGGTAGATAAAACCACAAAGATGGGGAAAAAAACAGCAGAAAAGCTGAAAATTCTAAAACCAGAGTGCCTCTCCTCCTCGAAAGGAATGCAGCTCCTCGCCAGCAATGGAACAAAGCTGGATGGAGAATGACTTTGACAAGTTGAGAGAAGAAGGCTTCAGATGATCAAACTTCTCCGAGCTAAAGGAGGAAGTTTGAACCCATTGCAAAGAAGCTAAAAACCTTGGGAAAAGATTAGACGAATGGCTAACTAGAATAACCAGTGTAGAGAAGTCCTTAAATGACCTGATGGAGCTGAAAACCATGGTACAAGAACTACGTGACGAATCCACAAGTTTCAGTAGCCAATTCAATCAACGGGAAGAAAGGATATCAGTGACTGAAGATCAAATGAATGAAATGAAACGAGAAGAGAAGTTTAGACAAAAAAGAGTAAAAAGAAATGAACAGCCTCTAAGAATTATGGGACTATGTGAAAAGACCAAATCTACATCTGATTGGTGTACCTGAAAGTGACGGGGAGAATGGAACCAAGTTGGAAAACACTCTGCAGGATATTATCAAGGAGAACTTCCCCAACCTAGCAAGGCAGGCCAACATTCAAATTCAGGAAATACAGAGAATGCCACAAAGATACTCCTCGAGAAGAGCAACTCCAAGACACATAATTGTCAGATTCACCAAAGTTGAAATGAAGGAAAAAATGTTAAGGGCAGCCAGAGAGAAAAGTCAGGTTACCCACAAAGGGAAGCCCATCTGACTAACAGCAGACCTCTCAGCAGAAACTCCACAAGCCAGAAGAGAGTGGGGGCCAATATTCAACATTCTTAAAGAAAAGAATTTTCAACCCAGAATTTCATATCCAGTCAAACCAAGCTTTATAAGTGAAGGAGAAATAAAATCCTTTACAGACAAGCAAATGCTGAGAGAATTTGTCACCACCAGGCCTGCCCTACAAGAACTCCTAAGGAAGCACTAAACATGGAAAGGAACAACCAGTACCAGCCACTGCAAAAACATGACAAATTGTAAAGACCATCAATGCTAGGAAGAAACTGCATCAGCTAATGAGAAAAATAACCAGCTAACATCATAATGACAGGATCAAATTCACACATAACAATATTAACCTTAAATGTAAATGGGTTAAATGCGCCAATTAAAAGACACAGACTGGCAAATTGGATAAAGAGTCAAGACCCATCAGCGTCAGTGAGCTGTATTCAGGAGACCCATCTCATGTGCAGAGACACACATAGGCTCAAAATAAAGGGATGGAAGAAGATCTACCAAGAAAATGGAAAACAAAAAAAGGCAGGTGTTGCAATCCTAGTCTCTGATAAAACAGACTTTAAGCCAACAAAGATCGAAAGAGACAAAGAAGACCATTACATAATAGTAAAGGGATCAATTCAACAAGAAGAACTAACTATCCTAAATATATATGGACCCAATACAGAAGCACCCAGATTCATAAAGCAAGTCCTTAGAGACCTACAAGGAGACTTAGACTCCCACACAATAATAATGGGAGACTTTAACACCTCACTGTCAACATTAGACAGATCAACAAGATGGAAAGTTCACAAGGATATCCAGGAATTGAACGCAGCTCTGCACCAAGCGGACCTAATAGACATCTACAGAACTCTCCACCCCAAATCAACAGAATATACATTCTTTTCAGCACCACACCACACCTATTCCAAAATTGACCACATAGTTAGAAGTAAAGCACTCCTCAGCAAATGTAAAAGAAAAGAAATTATAACAAACTGTCTCTCAGACCACAGAGCAATCAAACTAGAACTCAGGATTAAGAAACTCACTCAAAACTGCTCAACTACATGGAAACTGAACAATCTGCTCTTGAATAACTACTGGGTACATAACGAAATGAAGGCAGAAAGAAAGATGTTCTTTGAAACCAATGAGAACAAAGACACAACATACCAGAATCTCTGGGACACATTTAAAGAAATGTATAGAGGGAAATTTATAGCACTAAATGCTCACAAGAGAAAGCAGGGAAGATCTAAAATCAACACCCTAACACCACAATTAAAAGAACTAGAGAATCAAGAGCAAACACATTCAAAAGCTAGCAGAAGGCAAGAAATAACTAAGATCAGAGCAGAACTGAAGGAGATAGAGACACAAAAAACCCTTCAAAAAATCAATGAATGCAGGAGCTGTTTTTTTGAAAAGATCAACAAAATTGATAGACTGGTAGCAAGACTAATAAAGAAGAAAAGAGAGAAGAATAAAATAGACACAATAAGAAATGATAAAGGGGATATCATCACCAATCCCACAGTAATACAAACTACCATCAGAGAATACTATAAACACCTCTATGCAAATAAACTACAAAATCTAGAAGAAATGGATAAATTCCTGGACACATACACCCTCCCAAGACTAAACCAGGAAGAATGTGAATCCCTGAATAGACCAATCACAGGCTCTGAAATTGAGGCCATAATTAATAGCCTACCAACCAAAAAAAGTCCAGGACCAGATGGATTCACAGCCAAATACTAACAGAGGTAAAAGGAGGAGCTGGTACCATTCCTTCTGAAACTATTCCAATCAATAGAAAAAGAGGGAATCCTCCCTAACTCATTTTATGAGGCCAGCATCATCCTGATACCAAAGCCGGGAAGAGACACAACCAAAAAAGAGAATTTTAGGCCAATATCCTTGATGAACATCGATGTAAAAATCCTCAATAAAATAGTGGCAAACCGAATCCACTAGCCCATCAAAAAGCTTATCCACCATGATCAAGTGGGCTTCATCCCTGGGATGCAAGGCTGGTTCAACATACATGAGTCAATAAACATAATCCAGCATATAAACAGAACCAACGACAAAAACCACATGATTATCTCAATAGATGCAGAAAAGGCCTTTGACAAAATTCAACCGCCCTTCATGCTAAAAACTCTCAATAAATTAGGTATTGATGGGACGTATCTCAAAATAATAAGAGCTATCTATGACAAACCCACAGCCAATATCACACTGAATGGGCAAAAACTGGAAGCATTCCCTTTGAAAACTGGCACAAGACAGGGATGCCCTCTTTCACCACTCCTATTCAACATAGCATTGGAAGTTCTGGCCAGGGCAATCAAGCAGGAGAAAGAAATACATGGTATTCAATTAGGAAAAGAGGAAGTCAAATTGTCCCTGTTTGCAGATGACATGATTGTATATTTAGAAAGCCCCATAGTCTCAGCCCTAAATCTCCTTAAGCTGATAAGCAACTTCAGCAAAGTCTCAGGATACAAAATCAATGTACAAAAATCACAAGCATTCTTATACACTAATAACAGACAAACAGAGAGCCAAATCATGAGTGAACTCCCATTCACAATTGCTTCAAAGAGAACAAAATACCTAGGAATCCAACTTACCAGGGATGTGAAAGACCTCTTCAAGGAGAACTACAAACCACTGCTCAATGAGATAAAAGAGGACATAAACAAGTGGAAGATAATTCCATGCTCATGGATAGGAAGAATCAGTATTGTGAAAATGGCCACACTGCCCAAAGTAATTTACAGATTCAATGCCATCCCCATCAAGCTACCAATGACTTTCTTCACAGAATTGGACAAAACTACTTTAAAGTTCATATGGAACCAAACAAGAGCCTGCATTGCCAGGACAATCCTAAGCCAAAAGAACAAAGCTGGAGGCATCACGCTACCTGACTTCAAACTATACTACAAGGCTACAGTAACCAAAACAGCATGCTACTGGTACCAAAACAGAGATATAGACCAATGGAACAGAACTGAGACCTCTGAAATAATAACACACATCTACAATCAACTGATCTTTGACAAACCTGACAAAAACAAGCAATGGGGAGAGGATTCCCTATTTAATAAATGGTGCTGGGAATACTGGCTAGTCATATGTAGAAAGTTGAAACTGGATCCCTTCTTTACACCTTATACAAAAATTACTTCAAGATGGATTAAAGACTTACATGTCAGACATAAAACCATAAAAACCCTAGAAGAAAACCTAGGCATTACCATTCAGGACATAGGCATGGGCAAGGACTTCATGTCTAAAATACCAAAAGCAATGGCAACAAAAGCCAAAATTGACAAGTGGGATCTAATTAAACTAAAGAGCTTTTGCACAGCAAAAGAAACTACCATCAGAGTGAACAGGCAACCTATAGAATGGGAGAAAATTTTTGCAATCTACTCATCTGACAAAGGGCTAATATCCAGAATCTACAAAGAACCCAAACAAACTTACAAGAAAGAAACAAACAACCCCATCAAAAAGTGAACAAAGGATATGAACAGACACTTCTCAAAAGAAGACATTTATGCAGCCAAAAAACACATGAAAAGATGCTCATCACTGGCCATCAGAGAAATGCAAATCAAAACCACAATGAGATACCATCTCACACCAGTTAGAATGGTGATCATTAAAAAGTCAGGAAACAACAGGGGCTGGAGAGGATGTGGAGAAATAGGAACACTTTTACACTGTTGGTGGGACTGTAAACTAGTTCAACCATTGTGGAAGACAGTGTGGCGATTCCTCAGGGATCTAGAACTAGAAATTCCATTTGAGCCAGCCATCCCATTACTGGGTATATACCCAAAGGATTATAAATCATGCTGCTATAAAGACACATGCACACGTATGTTTATTGTGGCACTATTCACAATAGCAAAGACTTGGAACCAACCCAAATGTCCATCAATGATAGACTGGATTAAGAAAATATGGCACATATACACCATGGAATACTATGCAGCCATAAAAAATGATGAGTTCATGTCCTTTGTAGGGACATGAATGAAGCTGGAAACCATCATTCTCAGCAAACTATCACAAAGAGAAAAAACCAAACACTGCATGTTCTCACTCATAGGTGGGAATTGAACAATGAGAACACATGGACACAGGGTGAGGAACATCACACACTGGGGCCGGTCATGGGGTGGGGGTAGGGGGAAGGGATAGCATTAGGAGATATACCTAATGTAAATGATGAGTTAATGGGTGCAGCACACCAATATGGCACATGTATACATATGTAACAAACCTGCACATTGTGCACATGTACCCTAGAACTTAAAGTATAATGAAAAAAAAAAGCAATATAAACACCAGGAGAACTTGATAAGACTTGGAGCTAATGTTAGGTGCATAAATGCATATACCCCAATAAAAGTCATATAAACATTTAGTCTTCCAAAACTTTTCACCAAATTTTACTTCCTCATAGACTCCTGGAAAACAAAAGGACTCTCTTGTTCTCTGAATACTCTCCATCCTTGCCTCGATTTAGATATGCTCAAGATGGAAGCACTCAGAGTGTGGCTTGATCTGACTCCAAACTGATCTAGAATTGAAGGCTGTTAGGAAGACTATTCTCACACATACTTGTACTTTGAAAGGTGGTTCTACAAATTGTCTGGAGGCCCATGGCCAATATCAACAGGGTTTTGTGAGGAAAGAGATCCCCCTAGTAGCAGTGAGCATTGTCATGCACAGCATGAATGCTCAATAAATGTACTAAATTGAACTAAAATTTTTAACAAATATGAGGATACACTAACATCAAATCAAAAACAAAAAAAAAGTAAAATGATGCTGAGAGCTTATCAGGGCATAATTAATAGAAAGCTATTTCATATTATCTTCTTAAGGCTAAAGGAAGCATTTTGGGAGTTAACTACGAGGATAAGTGATTCTAGGAAATGTGATACAGAAAAGGGGTTTGTGTTCCTGAGAATTCTCCCTTGTCTGGGGAGCACCATTTCTCCTTCCATGTTGAATATTCTCACCCAAAAAGTGAGACAAAGTTTGCTCTAGTCCAGCAATAGACAGGATGGTACCAGGAGCTGAAATTATTTTTATAGGAATAGAAAGAAATTTCTGCAATCAGACTTAAAAATATCAATTAAAACAAAGACAAATATACACGATGAAACACAACAGCATCCAATCAATGGGATAGGAGATTAAAATCATTTCATTAAAGGTTACAAATTATGCTGGATAGAAAGAATACCTTCTAGTGTTCCATAGAACTATAGGATGATTAACAATAATATATTATAGTTTCAAATAGCTAAAATAAGGATGTTGAGTGTTACCAACCCAAAGAAATGATATTTGAGATGATGGACGTACTACTTACTCTGATCTGATCACTATACATGATATATATTGAAATACCACTGTATACTCCCCAAATATGTACAATTATTGTGTCAACTAAAATATGAAATAATAAAATAAAACAATTTTAAAATTAAAAAAAGAAAAAGTTCATAGACTAATTTTTCAGTGTATCTAAGGCAATCAGAGAGATGAAAAAATATATATTGAGCTACCAACTGTATTCTCAAAACGTGAAGATTTATGTGACTGGTAACAAGTCATCACAAATGTGAAAAAGTCCTACTGCCTTCCTCCATACCTGATTGCAAATGAATGGAAAAATTCCAGTGACAGAAAAGTCTCCCAAGTTATGAATGAGATCACTTTGGCAAAGGGGAATGTTGGTAAATGTCAGAGCCCAGTCAGTTAAAAAGCAAGTTACTAAGAATGACAAGGATAAAATCCTATCCTTTTTGTGATTTCTTGATTTTACACATTTGCAGAATAATAACGGTGGAATACATACAGTATCAAGCATAGTTCTAAATGCTTTTTGTGTAGTAATTAATTTAATCCTCACAACAATCTGTAGGGTTGATACTGTTACAATTAACCTCAATTTATAGGTAAATTTATAGATGGGTAAACAGAGGCACAGAGCAGTCAACATTCTTGCCTAAGCTCATACAACTAGTAAGTGATAAAACTAGGGTTTTGTGCGTGGTGTCTTCACTACTACCTGATACTACTTCTATGCTTGACGGCATAGATACAAAATCTACTGATCATCTAGGTCAGAAATTTCACAAAGAAGCACTATTAGCCAGAAGGGAGATTAGCTACAAAAATGCAGAGAAATGTAATACCACATGTCACTACTAAATAACTCAGAAAGAACACCCTTCTTCAAGCCCTAATACTAATAATTTAGTACTATTTGAAGACAAGTGTGTAAACAGCACACTGATGTGTTTTAAAGGTATTAATTATTTTGTAGCTGCCATCATCATCATCAAAGAATGCCCAGCAATTTATGACAGCACAGTTAATTAAAAGCAGACACTTCAGGAACCAATGAATTTAGATGACAGTCTGTGCATTAGAGAGCCCCCTCAGCATATTACTGTAATAATGTTATGGTTCTCAGGGAAAACAGATTTTATCCTCCTGTGAGAATAAAATGAAGAAGGAAAAGCTACAATCAGCTCTTTCTGATGGGAAAAGTAAGGCTTGCTTGCCAGCCTGTCCAGCTCCTGTCTTCAAGAAACAACCCCATACAGCTAGTGAATTCTGCTTTCTCTAAGAGGGTGGTGTACAGCATCCACACACAGCCTCTCATCGCAGGGCAGGTCCTGTAGCTTATAGCGCCTGGAGAATGCACGGGGCCATAATCCATCAGGAAGAGGGCTGGTAAATTGCACGAACTTTGCCATTTGTCTACTAGTGTGCGAAGAGAGATATCAATCCTAAAGCAACAAACTCTTCTCAGAGCACTATAAATATCCAGGATGGCAAAACAGGTTACCTAGGGGATGGTTATTTGCATTATAAAAGATTCCTCCTTTGCAAAAAGATTCCCTTCCAGATGTCTTAAAACAGAGGTCTCTTAAGTGTCCTTAAATGTGATTTATAAAATTATATTTACACAAGGTTTTAGAAAGGGAAAGAACAACTAATGTTTATTAAGTGCCATGTTTTCTGCCACTTATTATCTTCTTTAATCTTCATAGCCACAAATGAAACAAGAGCAAGCCAAGCAAACTTGCAAAAAAATGTGATAGGAAATCCGATGGGTAAAAATGTCAAGTTCCATCTTTGCAATGGAAAAGCACTGAACTGGTACCCCAGAACCTGGCTTGCTCTCCCAGGGCTGCTACTAAACTGGACAAGACCCAGGAACCCACCCACAGCTCAATCAGGTGTCCATGTATAAAATGAAGGCTGATGAACAGGAACTTTAAAATCCCTTTCTGTAGAAACAATCCATGCTTCCTGATCTATAGTAGTTCGGTCCAATGTCAGTAGTGATGACAAATGCTTTTAAGAGAAAATTAAAGTAGGAATGGGCTTTTTTGCTTTACAGCTTTTTTTTTAAGAGATGATTAAAGAGATAACCATGGCTTTCATCAGATTCAATTAGTAGTTCTCCCGTAAGCCTAGGAAATAAAAAAAAGAACAGAGCACAATTAACCTTCATCTATTGATTTCATTTTATTTTAACATAAGTCTCTATTTACGGGAGGAAACCAATTAAAACTACCAAAAGGCGTTCATATGTGAATTGGTGGCAGAAGAACAGCTGTATGTAATCATAGATATAAGAGGCAACAATAAAAATGAAAGAAAAGTGCAGTCTTTTTAGTCAACGTAATCTGTGTTTTACATATTGGCTTGTTATGAGTCATTACACAATCTCAAAGTCAAGGAAAGGATTACGTGCACTGTTTTGACATTGACTCCTCTTGTCCATAGTTTGATGAAGACCTAGCTGATGGATGCCATTGTTAATCTCATTTTCTTCCTTTAGTGTCTATGTTATTAATAGCTATGTCAATGTTGATGATAATATAAGACAGAACAAAAAACTCTCAATTTTAATAGTTTAAGTCAAGTAAGAAATGCAGTTAAGTGGTTAGAATACCAACTTGGGAGTCACCTACTTTGACTTCTCCATTACTCACCTATTCTAAGATGACATGTCACCTTTCAATGTGTCCATTTACCCATTTATAAGACACTAGACTCTAAGTGGTTTTTTAAGACCTTTTGTGAAAGGTTCTGGGACACTGTGTAGTGACATCTTAAACACCTCTCTTTCATCATTTTTAACTCTAGTTCTTCCTTTTTAAGCTAAGCTTAAATCTCATGTTCTCCATGGGACTTGTACCATTAAACTACGAACCACAGTTATGTACTTAGAGTTAACACCTGCTATTGATCATTTACCTTGTCCCAGACTTCCTGCTAATAGTATAAAATACATTGTCACTTTTTATTCTCACCTGATAATTAAGAGGTAACAAACAGTTTTCTCATTTTATAGGAGAAGAAACAAGGGCTTAAAGAGTTTAAAGAACTTGTCCAAGGTGGGATTTGTTTGTTTGTTTGTTTTATTCTTTGAAAGAGAGTCTTGCTCCATCACCCAGGCTTTCTGGTTCAAGCGATTCTCCTGCCTCAGCCTTCTGAGTAGCTGGGATTACAGGTGCCCACCACCACACCCGGCAATTTTTTGTATTTTTAATAGAGACGGGGTTCACCATATTGGCCAGACTGGTCTCAAACTCCTGACTTCATTATCTGCCCACCTCCACCTCCCAAAGTGCTGGGATTACAGGCGTGAGCCACCATGCCCCACCCAAGATGGGATTTTTATAATGTTTGTTTGACTTTCTCCCCCCAATTTTGTGCTTCTAATTACTGTATTGCATTATTTTTAGGAATTCCTTCTGGGGATTCTTACAGATGTTAGGCTTGATACTTATAAATCAGAATTTAATCACCATTACTTATGTTACTCTCTAGATATTTTGAATATATATTTTCTTGCTGAAGTGGACATCTGTCTTTCATTGATCTGAAAATCAATGTGTAGAAGAAGGAATAAGAAGAGGAAGAGAAGAAAAAAGAGAAGTAGGAAGAAGGAAGGAAGGAAGGGAAGGAAAAAAACTCATCTAACTTCTCTTGCTACTAGAATAAGATATGCTGTTTAGGTCACGTCTATCACAGATGCTAACTTAAGACACTGATACAAAACCTGACTAACATAGGGAAACAGCAAAGTGTGTGCATCTATTTTTAATGTCACAAACTTCAGTGGAGAGAGTGGTTCTGGATCCAGCCATTGTGTGTGGTAGTAGCTGCTTGATTTGGCCACTTCCTAACTGTGATAGAAGCAGCAGCAATCTTTGGTGGCTGGTTTATACTGTGCCTTCTCGGTGTAATCCCTGCAAGCTTAGAGTATGTGTTTTGAGTTCCCAATAATTCTGGGCTCTCTATAACCTGTAGTATATTCCTTTCTGCTTAAATTGACTAGCATTCATTTGTATATCTGCAAATAACCCTGATCACTATCTTGTCACATTAATTTTAGTTCCCGTATTAGTTATGTATTGTGCAACAATAAATTGTGCACAAATTTATACAAATAATTGTGTATTATTTGTATAATTGTAATACAAATAATTGCATTTGCATAATTGTATTTGTATAATTATTTGTATAATTGTAATACAAATAATATTGTAATACAAATAATTGTGTATTAGTTATTTATTGTGCAACAGTAAATTGTGCAACAAATTACTTCCAAATTTAATGGCTTAAAAAATACATGTTTATTATCTCAGAGTTTCTGTGGGTTAAGAATATGGGCCTGACTTAGATGGGTTCTCTGTTCCATGGTCACTCACAGGATTGTAATCAATTGTGGGCCCAAAGGTTTAAGGTTTCATCTGAAGGTTCAGCTAGGGAAAGGATTCTCCTTTAATTTTACTCAGTGATTGTTGGCAGCATTCAATTTCCTGAAGGCTGTTGGGCTGGAGGCCTTACTTTATTGCTGGCTATAGACTGAATGCCTTTCCTAGTTCCTTATCATGCAGGTCTCTTCCACGTGGAATCTGGCTTCATTATAGTGCGCAAAACAAGAAGGCAACAAAGGCAGTCTGCTAGCCCGTCTTTTGTACCCTAATCACAAAAGTGACTTCCTGTCACCTTTGCCCTACTCTATTGGAATCAAGTAACATGCAAGGATGAAGATTACACAAGGACATGAATACCAAAAGTCAGATGTTATGGTTAATTTATTTTATGTGTCAACATGGCTAGGCCACAGTACCCAGATATTTAGTGAAACACCAGTCTAGATGTTGCTCTCTCTCTCTCCACACACACACACACACACACACACAGACACTATGCACACCCTATTAGTTCTGTTTCTCTAGAGAACCCTGATTAATACAGTGGTGTTCACTGAGGTCCTTTTAAAATTTTGCCTTCTGCACTACCAAAAGGAAAGTAATAGAGTTTAATGTTGGACAACGCTCCACTCCAAAAAAGTCTTAAATGTATTTATGGAGCCATTTTAGTGCAGCATGGGGCCTTAAAAAACATCTGGTCTAACTCTGTTAGTTTATAGAGGTAAAAACTGGGTTCTGGATTGGGTAATGACTTAATCAAGTTCTGTTTAGGAACCAAGCCAGGAGGAGAACTCAGTTTTCAATTTTAATGCTCTTACTATTGTCTGATAAGTTATCCCAAGTTGAAAGTGGAGAATTATGCCTGGTGGCCTAATATGATTATAGTAAAGGAAAATCTTCATGGACAAATGGAGCAGGGTAGTTCTACCCTTCAGTTGTTCTTCCCATAATGGGCAATGGTTTTGTGCTGGTGCCCTCTATCCTTCAGCCGAGACTCCCTAATGATCAATAGCGTGCATATCCAAGTCAGCTATCTGAGGTCATGGATGCTGCCTTTGGCTATGAAATAGAACAAAACTAACTAGCCATGAGGGGATTAACCCCTGACCTTGGCCTCATTAGTGCTGAGCTCTAACCAACTGTTGGACACATATCATATTGTTTGTCTTTAAAACTATGCTTGAATCTGCTATATTACTTTCTCATTAACATCTAGTAGCTGGGAATAATTTAATGGATTTTTCCAGTGCTTTTTATCAGTACAAAATGCTGATGAGTAAGTCTATAAAAAATTAAACTTGATTTTTAAAATATTTAATTTTATTATTATCATTATCCCTATTTTACAAATGGTGCTGGGAAAACTGGCTAGCCATATGCAGAAAACTGAAACTGGACCCCTTCCTTACACCTTATACAAAAATTAACTTGATGGATTAAAGACTTAAATTTAAAACCCAAAACTCTAAAAAAAACCCTAGAAGAAAACGTAGGCAATACCATTCAGGACATAGGCACAGGCAAAGATTTTATGATGAAATCACCAAAAGCAATTGCAACAAAAGCTAAAACTGACAAATGAGATCTAATTAAACTAAAGAGCTTCTGCACAGAAAAAGAAACTATCATCAGAATGAACAGGCAATCTACAGAATGGGAGAAAATTTTTGCAATCTACCATGTGACAAAGGTCTAGTATCCAGAATTTACAAGGAACTTAAACAAATTTCCAAGAAAAAAAATAAACAGCCCCATCAAAAAGTAGACAAAGGAGATGAACAGATACTTCTCAAAAGAAGACATTTATGCAGCCAACAAACATGAAGAAAACCTCAACATCACTGATCATTAGAGAAATGCAAATCAAAACCACAATGAGATACCATCTTACACCAGTCAGATGGTGATTATTAAAAAGTCAAGAAAAAACAGATGCTGGCGAGGATGTGGAGAAATAGAAAGTCTTTTACACTGTTAGTGGGAATGTGAATTAGTTCATCCACTGTGGAAGACAGTGTGGTGATACCTCAAGGATCTGGAACCAGAAATACCATTTGACCCAGAAATACAATTTGATCCATATATCCCATTACTGGGTATATACCCAAAGGAATATAAATCATTCTGTTATAAAGATACATGCACACTTATGTTTATTACAGCACTATTCACAATAGAAAAGACATGGAACCAACCTAAATGTCCATCAATGATAGACTGGAAAAGAAAATGTGGTACATATACACCATGAAATACTATGCGGCCATAAAGAGGAATGAGATCATGTCCTTTGCAGGGACATGGGTGAAGGTGGAAGTCATTATCCTCAGCAAACTAACACAGGAACAGAAGACCAAACATCACATGTTCTCACTATTAAGTGGGAGTTGAACAATGAGAACACATGGACACGGGGAGGGGAACAACACACACCAGGGACTGTTAGGGGGCAGTGACGAGGGGAGGGATAGCATTAGGACAAACACCTAATCTATGCGGGGCTTAAAACTTAGATGATGTGTTGATAGGTGTAGCAAAACACCATGACGCACATATACCTATGTAACAACCCTGCATGTCCTGCACATGTATCCCAGAACTTAAAGTGAAAAAAATTTAAAAGGAAAAGAAAACCCTGAAATATGAATTAGTAGGTGAAAAAATACCACTATAATAGATGTTCTTGTTTACAGCTGTCTACATTTGGTGGGAAATCTAAGGCTGAATTGTCAAACACTGCACTATACCTAGGTGTTTGAGGCAATTTGTGGAGATTAAAATCTTGGGTTTTCTAATGCGCATCAACAGTAAATCCTGTTGCTTCTTCTTGTCCAGTAAAAATCAATACTTTTAGATAAGAAGCATTGATTGCAAATTATTTTAAGCAGTTATTTTAAAATAAAATCCAAGATTAAGTGAGAGTTTGACTTAAAGTCATTTAATCAAGGATACTAAATTAAAAGATTACTCTGCCCGGGTGTGGTGGTTTGCAGAAGGAAAGGCAATGATCATTAACATGCACCATGCCAGGTGCTTAAAGAAGGTTACAACATTTGATGCTCGCTGCAAACCAAGAGACAGAATTTATTATTATTATTATTATTATTATTATTATTATTATTATTATACTTTAAGTTCTAGGGTACATGTGCACAACGTTGTATACATGTGCCATGTTGGTTTGCTGCACCCATCAGCTCATCATTTACATTAGGTATTTCTCCTAATGCTATCCCTCCCCCAGTCCCCCACCCCACAACAGGCCCCGGTGTGTGATGTTCCCTGCCCTGTGTCCAAGTGTTCTCATTGTTTAATTCCCACCTATGAGTGAGAACATGCAGTGTTTTGGATTTCTGCAAGAGACATAAATTTTTATCCATATTCTATTGCTCAGAAAACTTGGGGTCAGAGAAATTCAATCACATTCCCAAAGACACAGTTCCCAGTCTGAGAGCAGAAATAAAATGTAAGTCTATTCACCCATCTCAAGTTCTTTTCACTGTGTTCTCTAGATATCAGAATATATTTAGCACATGTATTATAAGGTTGGGTTATTTTTCCTACCATCGTTCCCTCTTCCTCACTTCTCATCTCCCAAAAAGACACTCTTCTAATCAACCCCTCTTAATCTCTCTCACTCTTGTGTACACGTGCATGCACATAACTCCCCACCCCACTGCCACCGCACACACTTGTGGCAGAGAGACCAAAAAACAGGACTACTATTGGGATCCAGAACTCCAGCCTAGACTCCATCTGTCACTGCAGTCAAGTCACTAATCTCATCTTCCTCATTGGTAAATGAATGTGTTTCCTATAATTTTATCTCTAAGGGTATAACTGGCCAGGTGTGGTGGCTCAAGCTTGTAATATCAGCACTTTAAGAGGCCGAGGCAGGAGGATCACGAGGTCACAAGATCAGGAGATTGAGACCATCCTGGCCAACATGGTGAAACCCTGTCTCTATTAAAATACAAAAAATTAGCTGGGCATGGTGGCACGCACCTGTAGTCCCAACTACTCGGGAGGCTGAGGCGGTGGCGGGGTTGGGGGTGGAATTGCTTGAACCCTGGGGGTGGAGCTTGCAGTGAGCCAAGATCCTGCCACTGCACTCCAGCCTGGGCGACAGAGCGAGATTCCGTCTCAAAAAAACAAACAAAAAAAAGTGTATAACTGTTTATTATCAAGTATTGTTATACTTTAACATCTGTGCTCTTTCAAAAAGTTTATAACTAATTGCCTATCATCAAACATTTTTATACTTTAACATCTATACTTCCCTAAGTGAAGAGGAGAATTGATATTATCTGGTTACTTTTATGCCTCTGCGCCATCAGCAATTTCAAGCCCTTCAATCCTACCTTGTCCAATATGGCAGCCATCCGTAGTCTCAAGTGGCTATTGAGTGCTTAATATGTGGCTAATACAACTTAGGAAGTGAATTTTAATTTAATTTAATTTTAATTTTAATTTAAAACCAAAGGTGAGATTTTTTTCGCTGGGACTGATTGCACTTTAACCATTGAAGTTTCAGCATCGAACTGAAATGTGCTCTTAACTATAAAATACACATCAGATTTAAAAGTGTTAGTTTAGAAACAAGCATACAAAAATCTCATTAATTTTATACTGATTACATGTTGAAATGATAATACTTTAGCTATATTGGCTTAATTCAATAGATTATTAAAATTAATTTAACCTGTCTCTCTTTTTAAAACAGTTTATTTTGACAACTAGAATAACCAAAATGTGAGTCACGTTATATTTCTAATGGACAGGACTGCTGTAATTGTCTTTTAGCAATGTAATAGGTCCAAGATGGGGTTTGGGTATCTGTTTGTCTTCAGGTAATCCTTCAATTCAGCTGCTATTGAGAATGACTGCCAGAAGTTGCAGCAAAGATTTTGTGTATCAACTCCCTTGTGATTTATTCTCTAAAATAATGTGATTGAATCATCTTGCTTTTTTTGGTCATCAGTCTGTATCTTAACTGAAAAAAAAAAAAAGGTCTTAATCTATTAACAGTTTACAGGACCCAAGTATTGCAGAGGGGTTGTTATATCCAACTCATTTTAAATGTTACCATAAAGCTGTGCCTGGGGCCGGCTTAACACAAATTATATTCTCTACAGACAAAAGAGAGCCACCTTCTGAAAGCCAGCCATCCTTCACGTACACTGCAAAGGAGTTCCAGTGGTGAGATGGCACTGTTTGTGTGTGTGTGTGTTTTGGTTTGAGTGTAGTGCCACCAATTATGATAAGGTTTAAAGATCCTGGGAGGGGAGAGTGGTGGACATAGTAGACTTCCCCCTAACATTCCCCCACCTACCTTCTGGTGTGTCTTTCTCTTTGCAAAATCCAGAAGACTAAAAACCACATTATATACATTCCCGCAAAGCTTGGATAGCAGATATGATTTAGACTTGGCAGATTATACGCATCCATGTGAAATTTGGAAAGTGGGATGTGAAAGTGGAGGCCACATCCAGTAGCCATGTTAAAGGAAATGAGCAAAATTTCCTTTATACCTAAAATATATCAAATATTATCACTTCATCAAATCATCATTACAAAATTATTAATAACCTATGTTTTACTCATTTTTTATATGAAGTCTTTAAAACATATTATATATTTTACATTTATTGTCCATCTGCATTTGGACTAGTCACTTTTCAAGTACTCAATTGCCACCTGTGGTTGTACAGTGTAGCTCTAGAGCAGGGGTTAGCAAACTTTTTCTGTGAAAATCAGATAGAAATATTTTAGGTTTGTGAGACACAGTTTCTATTGCATTCTATTGTCTCCTTTATTTTTGTTTCTGTTTTTAAATATACTTTAAAAAATATAAAAGCCATTTTTAGCTCGTGCAAGATACAATTACGGGCTGCCTAAGGCTATGATTTTCAGTCCCTACTCTAGAGTGAAAATCAGCCCTTCTGAGGGTTCTCTAACTTCTATGCTAAATCCTGCCTGCTTCTAGTAGCAAGAGTAGATTCTGTTTTCCACAGTTGAATTTGGCAAATTTATACAGAACATTATTCACCTCGTTCTACAGTGTAAGGAAATGGAGACTGCAAGACTTTCAGCAACTTTCCAAGGTCATATAGCTTCTAAGTGACAGAGCTAGAAAGAGAATCCACAACTGCTCACATCCAAAGCTGACAATTTTATCCGCTGCATCATTGGCTCTCCATTATTATTAAGACTTTCTTTAGCTTGAGTAATGAACCTTCACTGATCCATTTATTTAGCTTACAAATATTTATTGAATGACCACTATGCAAAAGATATGAATAATAGGAACAATGCCTTTGACCCACATTTAAGCACATTTTTAAAAAGGCTCAAGTTTTCTGTTAATTTATGAGATACAAAATGAAGTGGAAAATTGACAATTATTTGCTTACTTCCGTCAATATAGACAGCAAGTCAGATAATTCAGGCTTGATCCAGTTAGCCCCAAATTGGCAGAGATACAAACATTTTATGTTCTCTGCCTTAATCTGTTTTGTGTTGCTGTAACAGAATACCTGAGACTGGGTAATTTATAGCAAACAGGAATTTACTGGCTCACAGTTCTGGAAGCTGAGAAGTCCAAGACAGAGGGGCCACATCTCGTGAGGACCTTCTTCTTGTGTCACTCCATGGCAGAAAGCAAAAGGGCAAAAGAGGGCAAAACAAAGAAAACAAGAGAGGGCCAAATTTGGCTTTTATAACAAACCCACTCTTGATTACAAACTCACTCTCATGATAACGACATTAATCCATTTGTAAGATTAGAGCTTTCATGATCCACTAATCTCTTCTTAAAAGTCCCACCTGTCAATATGATTGCACCGGGGATTAAATTTCCAACACATGAACTTTAGGAGAGACATTCAAACCATAGCATTCTCACTCTTTTTCTAATTCAAATACTTTGTGAGCTTCAGACATAAGGAGATATTAAAATAGATACAGAATCAAGCAGTTACAGGCTACATTTAAAATAACATTACGGAATGATCAGTCCTTAGGCTAATATGCTAGTTGTTTTTCAGCGCATTCACTTAGCCGCATGCTTGTTCACTCCCGCTAGTTTTTGGCAGTTGTCCTCCAACACTTTATGCCTTTCCTAATATACTGCAAGTGGATCACTTATTATTTCTCTTTTAAACATTTAATAATGTCCCATATCTTAAATTGGTTTCTCTTTGGACGAGCTATCCGTTATCAACCTTCCTAAAACTGCAATTAAAATACAAACTAGACATTTATGATGATGTATGATATTCTTCATTTAAAACCCCCAAATAAACCTCTTTCTGTTCAATGCCTCTACCCCATAATTGTACATATGAACTACACTGGATCATCTCCTTTGAGAATATTGATGATCTTATGTTCATCTATGGAACTCCCACTATGTTCAAAGCAGTGATATCCAAAGGGTGAAATTCCTAGTAAGTATGAATAAATAATATATTTCATAAGGGAAGCCAAAAGCCAAGGATTCTTCTCTCATTTTGATTTCCCTTTTTCAATTCATGTGGCAACTGACATTATTTTTATTATGGGCTATAGTTTCCTCCGTAACAAATAGTTGTATTGTCAGGTTGGTTCTAGAGATTTTGGGAGTAACTCTCTTCTCTGGAAAGGTTACAAATGCCCGGATTGAGGACTGGAAGCTTGAGCCATAACTCCATTAGCTTTCAGAGTATTTCAGGGTGATTTCAGAGTATTTCTGAGGAACCAGTCCAAATGGAATAATATTTTTTTCTGGTACTGTTAAGTCTGGTCCGAAACTTTTTTTCCTTACATCAAGATGGGGGAAGGAAGTGCCAATACCAGGAGAAAAAGAAAAAAATCTATTCTTCGAAGGCGGAGAAAGAAATTTAGGAAAGCTCCAGACCATTAACTGGGGATACTAAGAAAGCAGGTACTTAAAATACCTTGATTTAATTATTTAAAAAATTAACTTTATTCATCTAAGCTGTGAAATAATTTTCATTAGGAATATAATAAGTATTAATAATACTTTGATGGGAATGACATAATTCAACAACTAAAAAGTGAAATTGAGGGTTGAACTGACTTTTCAGTATGCCTGTATACAAACATACATGTTTGTATGTATACATATATTTTTAATTAAATGCTGAGAAATTACAGAGAAAGAGCTATAGCAATTTAAATCATGTTTTTATCATTCTCGTCTTCTTTTGCAATATAAATGAAGTTTGGAAAAATTTTAGTCGACTAGTTGGCCATGAAATGGTTTAGTTTTTATGCATATTTACTAAACTCACACATTTAAGAAAATATCTTCAGGCTCTTCAGTCTATTCAATTTTTCTTTTTAATTATGGAGTGAAAATGCTTATGAACAATTTGCAATGTCAATTGACAGCCTCCATGTGAATGGTTTATATCTCTCACACTAATATGTGCAAAATATTATTGCCCCCTCTTATGCATATCTAGCAACACCAACATCTTAGAGACATTAAAAAAGGTGTAAAGGTAAGGGAAGAGTTTCCACTGCATTGAAAAATATTTTTGTATTATTTTTATGTTACTGAGACTTATTATTAAACTTGCTTTCTAACATTGCTTTCTAATTGCTCCAAGCTTTCAAAAAACCAAAACTTTGAAAGCTATGATAATAAGCCATTTTTAATGTACCCAAAGAACAAAATAGGTATATGTGAAGGTAAGCGCAAAACTTAAAAGTAATTTGTTGTTACCCTTTCTCTAAAGCAAAAAAGATCTGAGTTTGTATCCTGGTGCATCCTCTCTTTGAGTGGGCAAGTTATTTAACCTTTTCAACATTTCTAAATCTCTCTAAAATTGTTGTGAGAATAAACATAAATAATTTCATGTATACATATATTACCTTACAAAAATAAGGCACTGAATAAATGATCATTATTATTTTTTGTGTTATCAGGAAAAGTGTGATTTTAAGGACAGGAAGTGGCATCTAAATCTGTAAGTATATGGAAGTTCTTTATCTGTAGCAAACATAGGCTCTTTTCTATTGTCCTAAGCCACAACAAAAGTAAAAGAAGTTTATATGCATTAAATTATAGTTGACCCTTTAACAACATGGAGGTTAGGGTTGCTGACACCCCATGTAGTCCAAAATTTTCATATAACTTTTGACTCCCTAAAAACTTTACTAATAGTCTACTATTGACTGGAAGACTTACTGATAACATAAATAGTCAATCGATACACATGTTGTATGTTATATGTATTATACACTGTGTTCTTACAAGTAAGTAAGCTAGAGAAAAGAAAATGTTAATAAGAACTTGAGCAAGAGAAAATACATTTATTATGCATTAAGTGGGAGTGGATCATAATAAAGGTCTTTATTCCTGTCATCTTCACATTGAGTAGGCTGAGGAGGACGAGGAATAGGAGCAGTTGTGGCGAAAGAAAATCTGTGTATAAGTGGACCTGCACAGCTTGAACCCATGTTGTTCAAGGGTCGACTGTATTTTAAATACAGATCAATTGCACGAGAGTTAGAATAGCCAGCACTGTTAAACAGGGACAGGTGCAATTTTGTATAATGCAGAGAACTCTATCTCTAGTAATTTTAAAGATAATTCACAGAACAATTTGCATTTGCCAGTTTGTAACACTTACCTTTTACAAATGATGGTGTGTATCCATAAATTCAGGAAACAGTTTATTACAGTGGTTAGAGCATAAACTTTGAAAGCAGCCAGTGATGTGTCAGAATCAGCACTTGCGATAATTATTAACTAAATATTCAGATACTGCAAACCTGTAGTTAAACTATGGGTAGCTTGAAATTGGCCATGGTGGAGCATTTACACTGTGGAAATTGACAAATGCATAAATCTAGGTCTCCCTCACAACCACCACCTGATTTGCCAGAAACTACTGATTCAGATATGTATCTGTTTAAATGCCAACTTTAACACTTAATAGTTTGTAGCCTTTAGTATCTTATCTTGCCTTTCTTTCTCGCAACTTCCAAGTCTAGAAAATGATATAATTATTTATAGTCATAAGGTTGCTTTGAGGATTGTGTTAACTTATATAATCATCTAGTGCACATTCAATAAATGGTGGTTCATATTAATAAGCCAAAATCATAAAAAAGACAACAAGAAAGAGAAAAGCAGAAACTAAAGGAAAAGGAATAACTTTCTGAGAACAGTGAATTTTTGCTGTATTAATAGGTATCATTAGGCAAGACATTCTAGAACTATAATAGAGAAAAAAAAATCCACTCCAGTGAATGCTTCACTCACCACGAAGAGATTGTTTGGTGTTTGTTCATTCTCTCCAAAGGGTGGGATAGGAGAATCAGTTCTACTAGACATGTTTTCTTGGTTAGCTTGTTGCTCTGGGATTGGCTCATATAAGCTGTCCATAGAGCCCTCCTGCAATACAGAGATTTATGAGTCAAGGGATAACAGAATAATAATTTTCCTTGAAAAGGTACCTAATTTATACACCCACCTTTATATAGTACTTTATTTAAATTATCCTGGGCATAGGGATTAAGAGTTTACAGTATGCTAACTTTCAACAGTGAACAATACAGTAAAGCCAGGAATTATTACACAGCCAGGAATTATTATTACCACCATTATTACAGAGCCAAGAATTTAAACAAGAGTCTAAGTGTTGCAGAGGCAGGCACACAATGAGGGAATTCCTCAAGAGGTATGTTGAAGACATTAAAGTTCAAAAAACTAAATAAATGCCTTTTGAGACACCAATAAACTGTGTTGGTCACAGATTTGAGTTACATGTATGTCTCTAATTGGTACCACCTCCCTTTATAAGAAATACAGTCTGCTCTACTTAGCTTTCTCAACTGTGAAGTAGCAGTTTCAAGGGCAGAGGAGGCGAAGTAAGATGGCAGAATAGAAAGCTCCACTGATCGTTTCTCCACAATAAGGACACCAAGTTAACAACTATCTACACAGAAAAACAACACCCTCATAAGAATCAAAATTCAGGTGAGCACTCATAGTACCTGGTTTTAACATCAAATCACTAAAAGAGGCACTGAAGAGATAGAAAAAACAGTCCCGAATCTCGGACGCCACTCCTCCCCTACCGTGGCACCTGCGGCTTGGTGTGGAGAGCATCTCTGGGCTCTGGGGAAGGGAGAACACAGCCATTGTGCGGCATTGAACTTAGTGCTGTCCTGTTAGAGAAGAAAGAAAACCCAGACCAAACTCAGCTGATGCCCAGCCATAGAGGGAGCATTTAAACCAGCCCTGGCCAGAAGGGAATCTCCGATCCCAATGGTCCAAAGTTGAACGCCTGCAAACCTTGCCGCCCAGGGCTGCAGCACTCTGTGTCTCCAGTAAACTTGAAAGGCAGTCTAGAACACAAGGACTGCAACTCCTATGTGTGTCCCAATGTGAACTAAGCCCAGAGACAGTAGACTGAGGGGGCATGTAACACACTGAGACACCGGTTGGGGCAGCCAAGGGAGTGCAGGCATCACCCTGCCCCTAACCCTAGGCTGCATATCTTGAGGCTCCAAAAGAGACCCCTTCCTTCTGCTTGAGGAGAGATGGAAGTGTAGGGAGGCCTTTGTCTTGCATCGAGGGTACCAGCTCAGCCATAGCATAATAGGGCACTGGTAAGAGTCATGAGGTACCCCCCTTCCGGGCCCTAGCTCCCAGATGACATTTCTAGGCAACTCTAGGCCAGAAGGAAACCGCTGCCCTGAAGGAAAGGGTTCAGTCCTGGCAGTATTCATTACCTGCTAACCGAAGAGCCCTTGGGCCCTGAATAGCCAGCAGTGATACCCAGGTACTACATCAAGGGCCTTGGGAAAGCCTCTGAGACTTAGTGGCTTTAGATGAGACTCAGCACATTACTAGCTGTGGTGGCTACAGAGGAAAACTCCTTCTGTTTGAGAAAAGCAGAGGGAAATGCAAAGGGGACTTTATCTTGCACTTTAGGTACCAGCACAGCCACATGGGGGTAGAGCACTGACTGGGCTCTTGTAATCTCTTATTCCAGGACTGTATGCTTGGATGGCATTTCTGGACATGCCCTGGGCCAGAGCGGAGTCCAGTGCCCTGCAGGGTAAGTCCCAGGCCAGGTAGTATTCACAAAAAGCTGACTTAAGAGACCTTGGGCCTTAAGAGAGCATCTGTGGTAGTCTAGCAGTACTCCTTGTACCTAGGGTGGTATGGCTACAGAGTGAGGCTCCTCTGTCTTTAAAAACTGGAGAGAAGAGTGGGAAAGCTGGTGTGATTTGAGTGCCAGTTCAGCTGTAATACAATAACACCAGGTAGACTTCTAATGTTTTAGACTCTAATCCCTGACTCCTGGACTGCACTTCTGGACTCACCCAGGGCCTGGGGGCCTTCAGTGCCCTGAAGGGAAGCACAGAGGCATGACTGGATTTGCCGCCTGCTGACTGTAGAGCCTGAGCGCTTTGAGTGAACACAGGCAGTAGCCAGGGAGTGGTTACAGCAGGCCTTGGGCAAGACCCAGTGTTGCGCTGGCTTCAGGTCTGACCCAGCACAGTCACAGTAGTGGTAGCCAAAGGGGTGCCAGTGTCATTCCAGTTCCAGCTTTCAGTAACTCATAACACAGAGAGAGACTCTGTATGTTTGGGAGAAAGTAATAAAAGAGAACAAGAGTCTCTGACTGGTAATCCAGAGAATTCTCCCATATCTGGTCGAAAACCATCAATGAGGTACTTTGAGTCTGCAAGAACCACAGTGCTACTGGGCTTGGGATATCCCCTAAAGCAGACACAGCTTAGATTACAAAACACAAGTCCTTTCAAATATCTGGAAAGCCTCCTCAAGAGGGACAGCTACAAATAATCCAAGACAGTGAAGACTAGAATAAATACTTAACTCCTTAATGCCCAGTCACCGAAAAATATCTACTAGCATCAACACCATCCAGAAAAACAGGACCTCACCAACTAAACTAAATAAGGCACCAGGGACCAATCTTGGAGAAAGAGATATGTGACCTTTCAGATAATTTGAAATAGATGTGTTGAGGAAACTCAAAAGAAATTCAAAATAACACAGATAAGGAATTCAGAATTCTATCCAATAAATTAACAAATAAACTGAAATGGTTAAAAAGAATCAAGCAGAAATCCTGGAGCTGAAAAATGCAATTGGCACACTGAAAAATGCATCAGAGTCCTTTAATAGCAGAATGCATAAGCAGAAGAAAGAATTAGTGAGCCTAAAGACAGGCTATTTTAAAATACACAGTCTGAGGAGACAAAAGAAAAAAGAACAAAAAACAATGTAGCACAACTACAGGATCTAGAAAATTGCCTCAAAAGGGCAAATCTAAGAGTTATTGGCCTTAAAGAGGATGTAGATAAAGAGATAGGGATAGAAAGTTTATTCAAAAGGATAATAACAGAGAACTTCCCAAACCTAGAGAAAGATATCAGCAGCCAAGTACAAGAAGGTTATAGAACACCAAGCAGATTTAACCCTAGGAAGACTACCTCAAGGTATTTAATAATCAAAGTCCCAACTGTCAAGGATAAAGAAAGAATTCTAAAAGCCACAAGAGAAAAGAAACAAATAACATACAATTGAGGGCCTATATGTCCGGCAACAGACTTTTCAGTGGAAACCTTACAGGCCAGGAGAGAGTAGCATGACGTATTTAAAGTGCTTAAGGAAAATAATTTTTACCCCAGAATAATATATCTGGTGAAAATATCTTTCAAACATGAAGAAATAAAGACTTTCCCAGACATACAAAAGCTGAGGGATTTCAACAACGCCAGGTCAGTCCTATAAGAAATGCTAAAGGGAGTACTTCAATCAGAAAGAAAAGGACAGTAATGAGCAATAAATAATCACCTGAAGGTACAAAACTCACTGGTAATAGTAAGTACACAGAAATACACAGAATATTATAACACTGTAACTGTGGTGTGTAAAATACTCTTCAGTAGGAAAATTAAAGAATGAACCAATGAAAGATAATAACTACAACAGCTTTTCAAGACACTGTCAGTACAATAAGACATAAATAGAAGCAATGAAAAGTTAAAAAGCAGGGAGACAAAGTTAATGTATAGAGTTTTAATTAGTTTTCTTTTTGCTTGTTTGTTTGTGCAAATAGTGTTAAGTTGTCAGCAGGTTAAAATAATGAGTCATGATATTTGCAAACCTCATGGTAAACTCAAACCAAAAAACATACAATAAATATACAAGAATTAAAAAGCAAGAAACTAAATGATGTCTCCAGACAAAGTCACCTTCACTAGACAAAGACAGGAAGGAGAGAAAGAAGGAAGATAAGACCATAAAACAACCCGAAAACAAGTAATAAATGGCAAGAGTAAGTCCTTAATTATCAATAATAACATTGAATGTAAATGAACTAAAATCTCCAATCAAAAGACATAGACTGGCTGCATGAATGAAAAAACATAACCCATCAATCTGTTGCCTGCAAGAAACACACTTCAACTATAAAAGCACATATAGACTGGCTGGGTGCAGTGGGTCACATCTGTGGTCCCAGCACTTTGAAAGGCCAAGGTGGATGGATCACCTGAGGTCACGAGTTTCAGACCAGTCTGAAAAACCTGGTTAAACCCCATGTCTACTAAAAATACAAAAATTAGCCAGGTGTGATGGCACACACCTGTAATCCCAGCTACTCAGGAGGCTGAGGTAGGAGAATCTCTTGAACCCAGGAGGCGGACATTGCAGTGAGCCAATATCACACCACTGCACTCCAGCCTGGGTGACGGAGTGAGACACTGTCTCAAAACACACACACACACACACACACACACACACAGAAAGAGAGAAAATAAAGGGATGGAAAAGATATTCTATGCCAATGAAAACCAAAAAAGAACAGAAGTCACTAAACTTATATCAGATAAAATAGATTTCAACACAAAATCTATAAGAAGAGACAAAGAAGGTCACTATTTAATGATAAAGAGATCAATTCAGCAAGATGATATAAACATTTTGAATATATATGCACCCAACACTGGAGTACTCAGGCATATAAAGGAAATATTTTTAGAGATAAAGAGGGATAGGACCGAATACAATAATAGCTAGAGACTTTAACATCCCATTTTCAGCTTAGGAAAGATCTTCCAGACAGAAAATCAACAAAGAAACATCAGACTGAATCTTCACTGTAGAGTAAATTGATCTAATAGATATTTACAGAACATTTCAGCTGAAAGCTGCAGAATACACATTCTTTTCCCTAGAAAATGGATCATTCTTAAGAATACAACATATGTAAAACAAAAAAGTCTTAAAACATTAAATAAGTTGAAATAATATCAAGCATCTTCTCTTACCACAATGGAATAAAACCAGAAACTAATAAAAATAGGAATTTTGGAAACTATACAACATGGAAATTAAACAATATGCTCCTGAGTGACCAGTGGTCAATGAAGAGATTAAGAAGGAAATTAGAAAATTTCTTGAAAGAAATGATAACAGAAACACAACATACCAAAACCTATGGGATACACCAAAGGCAGTACTAAAAGGGAAGTTTATAGCTATAAATGACTACATCAAAAAAGATGAATAACTGCAAATGAACAACCCAACAATGCATCCTAAGGAACTAGAAAAGTAAGAGCAAACCAAACCCCAGATTAGTAGAAGAAACAAAATAATAAAGGTCAGAGCCAAAATAAATGAAACTGAAGTTTAAGAAAATACAAAAGATTAATGACACAAAAGGTTGTTTTTTGAAAAGTTAAACAAAATTGACAAACTTTTAGACAGACTGAAAAAAAGAGATAAAGCCCAAATAAATAAAATCAGAAAAGAAAAAGTAGACACTACAACTGATACTGCAGAAACTCAAAGCATCATTAGTGGCTACTATGAGCAACTATATACCAATACATTTAAAAAATCTAGAAGAAATGGATGAATTCCTAGATGCATACAACCTACCAAGATTGAACCAAGAGGAAATCCAAAACCTGAAAAGACCAATAACAAGTTACAGGATCAAAGCCATGAAAAAAGAAATCTCCCACTAAAGAAAAGCCCAGAACCTGACAGCTTCACTTCTGAATTCTACCAAACCTTTAAAGAAGAATTAATACCAATCTTACTCAAACTATTCCAAAAAGTGGAGGAGAGGGGAATACTTCCAAACTCATTCTATGAGGCCAATATTACTCTGATACCAAAACCAGACAAAGACACATCAAAAAAAAAAAAAAAAAAAGAAAACTACAGGCCAATATCTCTGATGAATATTAATGCAAAACTCCTCAACAAAATACTACCAAACTAAATTCAACAACAATATATTAGAAAGATCATTCATCGTCCAAGTGAGATTTATCCCAGGGATGCAAGGATAGTTCAACATATTCAAATCAATCAGTATGATACATCATATCCACAGAATGAAGTTTAAAAACAATATTATTATATAAATTTACACTAAAAAATTATTTTAAAAAATTTGACATTCCTTCATGATAAAAAAATACCTAAAAAAACTGACTCTAGAAGGAACATACCTCAACATAATAAAAGCCTTATACAATAGACCCACAGCTAGTATCATACTGACTGGGGAAAAGATGAAAGCCTTTCCTCTAAGATCTGGAATACAACATGGCTCACCAGTGTTATTCAACATAGTACTGGAAGTCCTAGCTAGAGAAATTAGACAAGGAAAGATATACATAGCATCCAAATTGGAAATGAAGAAGCCAAATTATACCTGTTTGCAGATGATGTGATATGATTTGGAAAACCCTAAAAATTCCTCAGGAAAACTGTTAGAACTAATAAACAAATTTAGTAACGTTGCAGGATACAATTTCAACATAAAATACCAGTAGCATTTCTATGAGAACAGGCAACAATATAAAAAAGAAATTAAAAAGTAATCCTATTTACACTAGCCACACATAAAATTAAATCCCAAAGTGAAAGATCTCTATAATAAAACCTATAAGATATTGCTGAAATAAATTGAGGACATAAAAAATTTGAAAATATTTAATGAAAAATAGTTTATGTTCATAGATTTATTGAAAAATAATATAGGTTCATGGATTGAAAGACAATTTTGTTAAAATGTCCATACTACTCAAAGCAAACTACAGATTCAATGCAACCTCAGTCAAAATACCAGTGACATTCTTCACAGAAATGGAAAAAAAATCCTAAAATTTATATGGGACCACAAAAGACACAGAATAGCCAAAGCTATCCTAAGCAAAAAGAACAAAACTGGAGAAATCACATTACCTGACTTCAAATTAGACTACAGAGCTATAGTAACCTAAACAGAACGGTACTGGCATAAATACAGACACACAGACCAATGTAAAAAATAGAGAACTCAGAAACAAATCAGCACACTTACAGTGAACTCATTTTTGACAAAGATGTCAAGAACACACACTGGGGAAAAGACAGTCTCTTCAATAAATAGTGCTGGAAAAACTAAATATTCAAATTCAGAAGAATGAAATTAGGCCCCATCTATCACCATATATGTAAATAAAATCAAAATGGATTCAAGACTTAAATCTAAGACCTCAAACTATGAAACTAGAAGAAAACATTAGGGAAAATCTTCAAGACATTGGTCTGGGAAAGGATTTCTTGAGCAATTCCCCACAACTATAGGCAACCAAAGCAAAACTGAACAAATAGTCTCGTATGTTGAAAAGCTTCCGCACAGAAAAAGGTATAATCAACAAAGTGAAGAAACAACCCACAGAATGGGAGAAAACATTTGTACAATATCCATCTGACGTGGGATTAATAACCAGAACATACATGGAACTCAAACAACTCTATAGGAAAAAGTCTAATAATCTGATCAAAAAATGGGCAAAAGAATTTGAATAGACATTTCCAAAAGAGGACATACAAATGGCAAACAGGCATGTGAAAAAGTGCTCAACGTCATTGATCATCAGAGAAATGCAAATCGAAACTACAATGAGATGTTTTCTCACCATAGTTAAAAATGCCTTATATCCAAAACACAGGCACTAGTAAATGCTGGTGAAGATGTGGAGAAAAAGGAACCCTATTTCACTGTTGGCGGGAATATAAATTAGTACAACCACTATGGAGAACAGTTTGGAGGTTCCCCAAAAAACAAAAAATTGAGCTAACATATGCTCCAGCAATCTCACTGCTGGGTATATACTTCCCAATTTGTTGCAGTACTGTTACAATAGCTAAGATTTGGACACAACCTAAGTGTCTATCAACAGATGAATGGATAAAGAAAATATGGTACATATACACAATGGAGTATGGTTCAATCATCAAAAAAAGAATGAAATCCAGTCATTTGCAACAACATAAATAGAACTGGAGATGATTATGTTAAGTGAAATAATTCAGTCACTGAAAGACAAACATCGCATGTTCTCACTTATCTGTGGAATCTAAAAATCAAAACAATTGAACTTGTGTACATTGAGATTAGAAGGATGGTTACCAGAGGCTAGGAAGAGTAATGGCGTTCTGGGAGGAAGCTGGGGATGGTTAACGGGTACAAAGCAATAGAAAGAATGAATATGAGCTACTATTTGATAGCACAATACGGTGACTATTGTCAATAATAACTTAATCGCACATTTTAAAATAATTTAAAGGGTGTAAGTGGAATGTTTTTAACTCAAAGGATAAATGCTTTTAACTCAAAGGATAAAAGCACATCATTCTCCCTGATGTGCTTATTTCACCTTGCATGTCTGTATCAAACCATCTCATGTACTCCATAAATATATATACCTACTATGTACCTACAAAAATTTTAAAAATTTGAAAGAATGAAAAAGCATCAAGGGCAAATGATACACATTGCAACACACACACACACACGCAGCAGGAAGCTATGAGGATAAAATAAATTCAAGGCATGCTTTGAAATAGCAAAAATATTTTACAAGTACAGTCAAGGAATTAATATTAATGTTTAGAACATTAATAATAAAAATATTATTTATTCATTTTTATCCTTGTATGAAAAAATGAATTTAAAATGCATGAGTTTGGATTTAAAATCATTGTGTAATGTATTATAACTTCTTTGTATTTGGGAAGCAAATTTATTAATCAAATGGACTTTTTTAAAAAGATATAATTAGTCTAGTTATGACATCATCTAGAAGCAGTCTTAAAAGAGAGAGGTAGACAGTATACACTTAGCATATTGAAAAGTTCTAGGTATATTAACATATAAGTAAAGTGAAGATTGGATGCCTTGTCTACCTTTAGAACATTTGGCCAATATGATTTGCTGTTTCCTCTTTTAAGTAACCCCTGTTCCAAACACATTACAAACTACTGGGAAAATTATTAAGAACTAAGTAAGTCATGAGTGCTCTAAAATATGTAAACATGTAGGGAAACCTAACAGAAATACAAAGTAGTGAGTGAAACTAAAGTTTTAGACATATTAAGCTCCCATCCCAAAACAGACAGCATTGGACAGATCTTAAAACCTGAGGGGTAGCATGAAATCGATGTCCTCTACATGAGGCAAACTCCATGATGGAAATACAGGGCCTATGGTAGCAACCACTGCTATAAAAGGGGGCTGAAAAAAGCTTCTGCCAACAGCTGCTAGGGCTCTTGCTTACAAGAAGATATGGGCCAGAGAAGCAAAATTTAACAACACGGCCAGCAAAACAGAATATGAAACAAGCTACCAATAGTTCAGTGTCTAGATTAGTAATAGTTCATATATCTGCTTGGAATAAGATCTCTGGACCACCAGTGTAAGCCCTGGTTTTTAATTGGGGCATCAGGAAGACATGAGATTTTTTGCCTCCCTAGTAGATAAAGCAAGGCGAAGAAGCCAGGAAAGAAAGAAAGAAAGAGAGAAAGAGAGAGAGAAAAAGAAAAAGAGTTGTCATTCTAAATTAGCCAAAGCACATGAAGAGATCAAATGCTGAGAAAGAGAGCCAACTGAATTGACAATCAGAAAATTAAACCATTTAATTCCAGATGAAATTAAAATCATAAAACAGATGGAGAGATAATTTAAGAAAGGATATATACAATCTCCAAAGAGCTAAATAAAAATGTAATATTAAAGAAATAATTTATGATGAAACCAAAACAGAAATGAAACAAAAATCATTAAATAGGAACAAAGAACAATTACAAAGTCTTGAAAATGAATAATCACAGAAATTTATATTAAATAATAAAAAATTGAACTCTAGACCTTTCATAAGAGAGAATTAGAAAATGCTGAGTTCACTTAGGGTGCAGCATAGAAGGATAAATAGAAAACATGATACACACAGGTAAAAGGTTAGAAGATATATTAAAAGATGACAAAATACTACTAATAGAAACTCTAGAAAAAGAAAATGATGGAATGTTCCTATTAATGCAAGAAAACAACAGATCAATTTTAGGTATTAACATAGTTTTTAAAATCCTAAATAAAATATCAACAAAATCAAATAGTACTTATAAAACTACACTAAGACCAATTAGTGTTTAATATAGAAATGTAAGAATGCTTCAATATTTTGATACAGACTAAAATATTTAAAAGGAAGTTAATCTCAATAAATATTTAAGGCATTTGAAAAATTTTAAAGTTTACCCACGTCAAAATCTTAGCAAATTGGGAAAAGGCAGGACTTCCTTAACCTGATTAGAGTTATTTAAAAAAAATTTCCTCATGAAGACTGAATTATAAATAATTATATGAGCATTAGAAATAAGAGTAGGATGGCTGATATCATAGCATTCCTACTTGTCAATATTATGGAAGCTAAAGAAGTTGAGAATAACATAAATGCTAAGGAAAGGAATACTTTATAGATTATTTGCACAGAAAATCTGAGAAAACCACAGAGTATCTCTCAGAATTCTTCAAGATCAGCAAAATTATTTATTTGGATGTCAATATACTAATAATGTGTCTCTAAATCAGCATCAACAAACTTGGAGAAAAATTCACAATGGCATCCAAAATTCTTGGATGCCTAACAATAAATTTATCAAAAGGTAAGCAAGATATCATAGAGAAAATTACAAAATATTATTGAAGGCTATGAAAGAATTGAATAAAGAGTTATCTATGTTTGTGGATGAAAAGACCTAGCACCATAATGAAGTCAATTTCCCCTAAAAATGGTGTAAAATTCAAGTTCATTTCAGTCAAAATCCCATCAAAGGTATTCATATAATTTGACAATATGAACCTAAGTTTATATAGAAAAAAGACGAAGTCCAAACTTTCAAGAAGGACAAATGGGGAGCAGGGTATTCTTCTGAGTAAGACTCGCTTGGCAGTAGAATTATTAATATTTTAATAAGTGCTTAAAAGAACAAGTAAAACGAAAGGGATAGAAATGAACCAATGGGAAAGAATAAAGAATCCAAATAAAGACAGAGGCAGCATTTCAAATTATTGAAGAAATTGTGCACGAATAATTGATTTGTAACCTCATGGGTTACAAAGACATGTTAAATGCAATAACTATATGATGAGCTCAACAAGAAAAATCACTGTGCCTCAAATGAGCAAGTTTTCTAAAAGCCTCATCATGACGTAAAACTCTAAGAAAAATTGTGGAGTCAGAGTGGCATGTATAAAAGGATATTTCTGCCTCCCTTATGAAAGATAGACCCCATTTCAAGTTTATAGATCCAAAATAATAGCAATCACCTTTAATGGATTATTTATAGTATCCTTGGTTCAGAATGGGTAGTTCATTAAGTTTCTGCCTTTATGTTTCTCTTAAAAACCCCATTTACTAAAAGATTTACAATTTTCCCCTACACTTAAATAAAAGATGTTTAACTCTTTCATTCTTTCGTTAGCGGTGATCTTTATGTGACACATAATATTTAAAATCACCTGCTTCCCAGAGATTTAAAGGTCAGTGTTTTTACATATACCTTCATTTTTTTTAATTCAAGAATCTTTCCATTAAACCAGTGGTTTTTATTCTCTTTTCTTAAATGCAGTGTCCCATATGTTCACATTCCTACAGCCATGGATAAAATATGTTTTGGATTTTGCATAAGTTCCTGGCAAGAGCTGTACCCCCACCCCTTTTTCAAAGGTTATAACAGCACAGTAGGGTGTCACAACACTGTGGTTGAGAACCTACACTAAATTATGTTATGTATTTATCCCACAAGAAGGAATAAAAAACACCTAAGATAATGTTTATTTTTTAAGTACCTCATACACATTTTCTTATTAAAGCAACTGAATTTGATAACATAAACTTTGCAATGATTCAACAAAAGACTAGGGTTCTTGATGGTTCCGTCTAATGAAATATGTTTCTGAACAAGTAACTTCTTAAGGACAACTTTAACAGACAGAAAAGAGTTACAGTCATATTGAGTCCATGAGTCAGGACTTCGAGGCAATCCTTTTTAAGTATGTGCTCCCTTCCCTATATCACAGAGGAAGACAATCAAGCTCATTATATGGTTATATGTCTTCAGCAGCAGCATTACAAACGTATGTCACGCCACGCTGAACCATGCTATGTTATAGAAACATTAGCATACTGATTATATTACCCTTCAAAATGATTTCAGAAAGCAATCGTCTTTGGTGCCACACTGCCTATTTCCATGGGAAGTATATTCATATAAACCATATAGAGCTCTTTTAGATCAACTAGAAAAGTATGCACAATACCACTTAAATCACCTGAAATGGGATTTCTGCCATCAGATTTATACGGCACAAAGCAAAGTTGAGAGCTGGCAGTTATTTTGTAAATTGGACTATATGGGCAACAAGAACTCGATGATTCAGCCTCCCACAACTCATAATTGCATTTTATTTTTCAAGATGCTCTAAGATTAAACCCCTTATCTTGGCTTAAAATGCCTCCTGTTTAGGTATTACAACGTATGTCAGCACCATCTCTACTGCTTATGTTAATCTTATGTGCAATTAGGAAAGAAAACAAACATCAGAACTAGGCCATTTTATTTTCCCAAATGAGAGGGATCTCCCATCGACATCTTGAAAAACCAATGAATAGACATAATGCCCTGCTGTAAACACAGAAATGAATAAAATTATTTTTGAAATCCATTTTTAAGCATTGGCAGATGGTCACAATTGCAGGTTAGAGTTATAAAGTATTTTCAGATCCATGACTACCTGATAACTTTCACTGATCCACTTCAGGCTAAGGAAAAAAAAGTAATAATGTGAAAACGAATTTGAGAGGTGCTTATACCCTTGAGTAGGCACATCTCCAGGACTGGATTAATCTATTGTACCTTGCATTTACAGTGTGGTGCAACTCAGAAAACTACCTCCATGGAAGTTTAACCAAGCCAGCATTGAAAGGAATTCATTACTCAAGGAACAAAGAAGAAATTTTGATTCCTGGGATGTCTCAAAGCAAAGCAAGCAACACAAAGCCTGCATATTTTGCAAAATTTTGTCTCATAACAAATAGAAGAAAATTATTTCTCAAAAATACTGTTCCCAGAACATTATACTTAAAAATTCAACATCAAAATGATAAATAGTAGTAATTGTTGCAGAACTCTTTTTAATACTTGTCTTTGAGTAGAGTTGGCTTCAGTGCTTTAATGAAAGCATCCTTTCTCACTGTTCTTTGTGATGTGAACTTTCTGAGATGCTAAGTGTATGAATATCATCACATAAGAAGTTAATTTGACACAGTAAAATTAAAATGAGAACATAAATGCTGCAAATAAGGGAACTTACCAGCGAAATGCAGAAAAGATTCATTTTGACCAGCTTCACTCTCTTGTTGCCCTGCTTTGAAAAATATGATTGCCTCTTGTAGCTCTCTCTTGCCTTCACAGCTGTTTGGCCAGTTCTCATGGGAGATTATTACAAAGTAAAATCCCTGCCATAATCCAGGGGATTCAGAGACCATTATCAAATAATATAGGCTTTTGTTGAACAAACAATTTCCTAAATTAATGAAGAACGCTGACGCATAACATGAGAGAATGAGACTTACCACGATCTGTGTAAACAGATTTCAAAGGTGGCAATGATAGTCCTAAAACCTGCAGTGAAAATGCATTGAAAACAACTACAGGCAAACCTGGAGAAAATATTATTCTTCAGGTTAAAAGTAACATCTTCCTCTTAGAAGTGGTAGGTCAAGGGTCCATCTCATATTTCTTCCCATCTCCAATTCCTATTTTCTCTTTCAACAATTAACAAAACGTTTGATTCCCTACATGACAAGATATAGAGATAAACACATTTTTAAATGGCAAGATATGCAAAGTGCATAAATCTAAAATGTACCACTTTAACCATTTTTAAGTAAACAGTTCAGTAACATTAAGTACCTCTACATTGTTGGGCAACTGTCACCACCATGAATCTCCAGAACCATTTCATCTTTCCTAACTCAAACCCCATACCCATTAAACACTAACTCCCCATTTCCCCTGCCCCTCAGCCCCTGGAAACAGCATTTCTACTTTCTGTCTCTCTAAATTTGACTACTCTACATGCTTTCTGTAAGTGGAATCAATATTTGCCATCTGGTGGCTGACTTACCTCACTTGCATAATCTCTTCAAGGTGCATCCATGCAATAGCATGTGCCACAGTTTCCTTCATTTTTAAGACTAAATAATATTCCTTTTTGTGTATATATCACATTTTGCTTATCCACTTGTTTGTTGATAAACACTTGGATTAGTTCTACCTTTTGACTATTGTGAATAAGACTGCTATGAACATAGATGTACATATATCTGTTTGAGTCCCTGCTTTCAATTCTTTTGGGTATATATCCAGAAGGGGATTGTTTGATTTTTTGTTAATTCCATGTTAAAGAGGAAACACCATATTGTTTTTCTCACTGACTGCGTCATTTACATTCTCACCTACAGTACACAAAGGTTCCAATTTCTTTGCATCCTTGCCGGCCCTTGTTATTTTCTGTTTTTTGTTTGTTCATGTTTTTTTTTTAATAGTGGCTACCCTGAATGTGAAATGGTATCTCATGGTTTTGATTTGCATTTGCCTAGTGATTAGTGATGATGGGCATCTTTTTATTTGTTTATTAGCCATTTATGTACTTTCTTCGGATTAATGTTTATACCAGCCCTTTGCTCATTTTTAAAATTTGGTTCCAGCCTGGGTGCCAGAACGAGACTCCATCTCAAAAAAAAAAAAAATTTGTTTCCTTTAGTTTTTGGTTTTGTTATTGTTGAATTGTAGGTGTTCCTTACATATTCTGGATATCTCTTCTCAGATATGTGATTTGCAAATAATTTCTCCCATTCAATGAGTTACTTTTTTACTCTGCTAATAGTGTCCTTTGATGCACAGAAGTTTTTTTCTTTTTAATTTGATAAACTCTAAATTATCTACTTTTGTTTTTGTTACCTGTGCTTTTGGTGTCAAATAAATCATTGCCAAATCCAATGTCAGGATGATTTTTCCCAATGTTTTCTTCTAATAACTTATACTTTTATCTCTTTGGGACTTTGTCAATTTTGAATTACTTTTTGTATATGCTGTAATGTAAGGGTCCAACTTTATTGTTTTGCATGTGTATATTCCATTTGTCCAACACCATTTGTTGAAAGGCTGTACTTTCCCCATTGAATGGTCTTGACAGATTTGCTGACATTTGACCACATAAATGAAGGTTTATTTCTGGGCTCTCCATTCTATTGCATTGGTCTACATGTCTGTTTCTATGCCAGTATCACACTGTTTTAATTACTGTGCGCTTCGAACTAAGTTTTGAAATTAAGGACTTTTGCATATTGTCTCACTCCAAAAAAAAAAAAACCTTAAAAATGTTCTTTTGTTTTGTTTTGTTTTGTTTTTTGATAAGAAAATTGAGGCTCAGACGAATAAGTAACTTGCCAAGGTCAAAACTAGAAAATGGTAAATTCTGGAATCTAGTCCAGGAATATCTAGTTCCAAATTTTATGCTTTTTATATTAACTATATCATCTTGTGTAAACTTGAGGATGATACTTAGCTTCTGCGTCTTCAGTAAACTCATCTGTACAATGGCATGTTAAACCTAGCTATTTGAAAACATCAGCTAAAACTAAGTGATTTTTTTGATATTCATTTAGGTCTTTTATTTCTTGATATGCTTGAAATCTAATTGTCTTTTAAATGCACTAATAGTTCTGAAAGTTAAATTTATTTTCAAATTTTTCATTATTTTTCATTTTTTAATTAACAAATGAAAATTGTATATATTTATGAAATACAACATGATGTTTTGAAATATGTATGTGAAATGGTTAAATTAAACTAATATATGCATCACCTTACATATTTATTTGTGGTAAGAACACTTAAAATCTACTCTCTTAGCAGTTTTCACATGTACAATATATTGTTATTAACTAACAGCACCATGTTGTACAATAGATCTCCTGAACTTATTCTTCCTGCCTAACTAAAATTGTGTATCTTTTGACCATCGTCTCCTCCAATTACTCCTCAAATCCCCCAGAGCCTTGTAATCATCATTCTGCTCTTTGCGTCTATGAATTCGACTTTTTTAGATTCCGCATTAGTGGGAACATGCAGTGTTTATCTCTCTGTTTCTCGCTTATTTCACTTAACGTAATATCCTCCAAACTCATCGATGTTGTCACAAATAACAGGATTTCCTTCATTTTAAAAACAATAGTATTTCACTGTGTATAATACCACATTTTCCAGCAATCCCACTACTGGGTATATATCTAAAGGAAATGAAGTCTGTATGTTAGAGAGATATTTGTACCTCCATGTTCATTGCAGCATTATTCCCAGTTGCCAAGATATGGAATCAACTTAAGTGCCCATCAACAGATGAATAAATAAAGTTAAATTTAGATCTTGCAAATAAATTTCTTCATCACCTGGTCCTGGACTTAATTTTGTTAAGTAACATTTATTTCCAATAACCTTATTAGAAATAAGATATTCTAAAGGAAGGTATCTGTAGCCCCTTGATCTTAATTAGCAACACCTGGAGATTTACATTGGTACCTTCTGCTTTAAAGTGTTATCAGTTAAGAATGCTTTCAGTTGCAGGTAATAGACTACATGACTGAGAGTGTTTAATCAAGAAGGATTATTGTTCACGTATAAGAACAGGTCTATGGATTGACAGTTGTCACTGAAGGAGAGGGTCAGCAAGATCAGTCATGAGTACTGTCTATAGTTCCCTTGCCCTTCCTTTCATGATTTGAAGATGGCTGCAGAAGTTCATAGCGTTAAATCCTCACACAGTTGCTTTCAAACACTGGAAACAGACATCACATGCACCAATGTCAAGCAGCCCTTCCTGTTTGGCCTCCTTTCCATCAGGCCTCCCAAGAGCCTCAGTACCCCTATAGGTTTCACTATTTCTGCATACTTTTCCAAGTTAGTACCTTTGAAGTGTATTATTTAAGAAATATTTTGAGATACAATATTAAAATTTAATCAAAAGCAAAACTAAATGAAACTAGGACTTTGAGTTTCTTCTTTATAATCTTTTATTTTAGGAGCTATAATATTATTTCAAATTATGATTAAAAAAAGATGAAAAAGTTTTCACATATACTCAAAAGTAGACTATAATAATTCCTTTATATGCCCCTCACATATATTCAACAATTATCAAGATATTGCAAAAGTTACTTCATATGTCCTGTTTTATCCCCTTTTTCTTTCCAGCAAAAGTATTTTAAAGCAAGTCTCAGCATCATGTTATTTCACTCCTACACATTTCATTCATCTCTAAACATTTTTCACTTTTTTTAGGCAATCAGAATGCCATTCATAAATCTAAAAATTGTTTCCTGATTACTTCAAATACCTTCCTTTGTCATTCCCCTCACAGAAAGGTATGGTCTGTTTCTCCAATCTCTTGAATGTCGGCTGAGACTATGACTAACTGAAAATTGGGCTATGGCAGAAATATCACTGCGCTAGTTGTAAATCTACCTTTTTCCTTTTACACATTTATTTGAATTGAAAAATAAAAATTGTATGCATTTATGGTGTCCAATGTGATGTTTTGACATACGTATACATTGTGAAATAAATAAATCAAACTAGTAACATATCCATCACCTCGAATACTTATCAATTTTTTATGGTGAAAACATTTACAGTCTAATCCCTTAGCAATTTTTAAATATACAAAACTATTATTATTAACTATAATCATCATGCTGTACAATAGGTCTCCAGAACTTATTACAAAGTTTCAGTTAAGCCTAGCTTTTAAGAAAGCTTCTGGCTTCTATTTTCTCCTCTTTGGAACCCAGCTGTCTTATTGTGAGGAGCCCAAGCAGCATGTAAAGAGACCCACATGAAGGAGAATCGAGAGCTCCGGTGTCTGTCCCATCTGGTCTGCATGATGACATGGGCACCAGTGTGCTCACCCTAGGAATGAGGTCATCTTGAAAGTAAGCCCCAGATGAGCCACCTTAGCTGATAGCAGAGGAACCCCATCCCCAACCGCTGAGAGCCCTGACCAAATTGAAAAATTGTGAGAAAATAAATGATTGTTATTTTAAGCCACTAAGTACTGGGATGGTTTGTTATGTGATAAAATTTTAAAAAGCACTGTCTGTAATTAAAATTTTCAGTGACCTTAAAGAAAGCAAGAAGGACCAGAAGGAGGAGGAAGGGGAAGAAGAAAAGGAAGAAAAATCTCATTTGCTCCATGTGAATCAGAATCCAAACAATGACCACATTTGACACTTGGTTGTCATGCCTCTCAAGTCTCTGTAATTCAGAACTCTCACTCTCTCTTCTTTCTCATTAATTTTTTGCAAAGGATAGGTCTTGTGAAATGTACATCCTGAATTTTTTTCTGGTTTCCTTCTTTGTGTATCACTTAACTTCTTCTTCTAGCTCTGGGATACACTATAAATGGAAATTAACTCTTTCCTAAATGGAAGTTGATTCGATTCTGAGTCAACCTTAAAAAGTGCAAAAACTTTTGATAAGTATTGGGTACTGTACTTGACATCGTATCAGGAAGCACTCAATATTTCCCATATTTATTAATACTAAGATAATTTCAACCATTAATTACCTTAACTTAAATTGCCTAATTAGGAGCTACAATATGATGGTTTTTGTTTTGTTTTTTGAGACAGAGTCTTGATCTGTCACCCAGGCTGAAGTGCAATGGCTTGATCTCGGCTTACTGAAACCTCAGCCTCCCAGGTTCAAGCAATTCTCCTGCCTCAGCCTCCTGAGTATTTGGGATGGGGTTACAGGCTCGTGCCACTACGCCCAGCTAATTTTTGTATTTTTAGTAGAGATGGGGTTTCATCATGTTTGCCAGGCTGGTCTCGAACTCCTGACCTCATGATCCTCCCGCCTCGGCCTCCCAAAATGCTGGGATTACAGGCGTGAGCCACCGCACCTGGCCCAGAATGTTTTCTTTTAATTATGGAAGTGACTGCACATCAATTACCTGGAAAATTTGGTAAAGTAGAAATTTTTCTAATCAACTAGTGCTGTGGTTAACCTAAAATACAGTTTATAGAGGAACAATTATAACGTGAAAATTTTCAAAAAGTTTGTGCCTGTGTAAGTCCATTTTCACACTGCTATAAAGAATACCTGAGACTGGGTAATTATTGAAGAAAAAAGGAGGCTTAATTGACTCACAGTTTCACATGGCTGGAGAGGCCTCAGGGAACCGACAGTCATGGTGGAAGGCTAAGGAGAAGCAAGCACCTTCTTCACAAGGCAGCAGGAGAGAGCAAGAACAAAGGGAGAAGTGCCACTTTTAATCCATCAGATCTCGTGAAAACTCACTCACTATCAAAAGAACACCATAGGGGAAACTGCCCCCATGATACAGTCACCTCCCAGAAGGTCCCTCCCTGGACATGTGAGGATTACCATTTGAGGTGAGATTTGGGTGGGGACAGAGAGCCGAATCATATCAGTGCTCTGGTCATTTTTTCAGTGGTGTCCAATAAATTGCTTTTTCTCCTCATCCTCCTCTTCCTCTTCCCTCTTCTTACTCTCCCTCTCTCTGTCTGCATGTCATGACAATATGAACTTATAGACTTTTATATGTACAATGTGCTTCAATTGATACACCCATATTTTTCATGATGCTCAATTTTGTCTTTTATTTGGCCATTGACTTTCAGTGAGTGTGTTCCTATGCCCCTTTGAACCAACTTATTGTTCTTTGAGTTTCTTGAATTCTAGCACAACAGGATGTCTCAGCCTCATTTTGTAAGTTTTCTTCTTCAGATCTAGAGTCAGCAATCCAATCAAAAAAATCGAAAATATTTTAATAGTTTCTGAAAGGCCACATCTATGTGCCATTTTATTTTGCTGTTCTTTGTTTGCTCTGAATCTTGCTTCAGTGTCTTAAGAATATCACTTTTTTCTCACATATACGGCCTCATGTATGTTTTAAAGAGCTTATTTAATTAAACTATCTATTGGTGGAAAATGAATATGGAAGAATAGAGAATAAGACAAGACCTTTGGTTAATACTGAATAAGCAATAACTTATAATCCTTTCTTAATGTGCACTACTGTCATTTGGGAGGTGGTAGATATTGGTAGAGATAATACTGCAGTAGACAACTTTAAAAATCTTTGTAAACATTTATTTCCCTGTAGTTATTTTGCAACTTGAAATTTTCCTTACTTCTGTGCCTGGTAGAGGCTATACAAACAATAAAATATCTAAACATTATTTTTGCAAAATTCTCTGACTTGTTTAAAATTACTCCCGGATACCCATTCCTCAAAAGCCATTGCTTATTCAAAGAGGAGAAGAGTTCTGGTAGCTACAACAAATGCCCCATTGCATTTTCTAACAATCTTCTCTTCTCATACACTGAAAATCAACTATTTTGTATCTATTTCCATTATCTCGTAAGAATTCCTATACCTTGGAAGATGACAATTACTTTTCATATTAACACGCAGTTGTCACAACATTGTGCAAGGCCACAAGCTTTGGAGCCAGGCAGACCTGTGTGTGAATTCAACAATTTACTATGAAGTCTTTGACAAGTCACTTAACTTCTCTAAATGTAAATTTCCACTTTTATTTAAAAAAAGATAAATCTATTTTGAAGCCTTTTATGAAAACTGATATCAACGTATGCAAAGCAAAATTCAGGAAAAATTTAACAAACTGTTATTATACATTAGTGAGGTTATAACTTTCAATTAAACTAAGATACCAAGAGCAGACATTAAATTCCACCATCTGATTCAAAGAGAAGGAAAGAAGTGTGTCACAGCCAAAGTGCAGCAGAGCAAAAGCCACAAAAATCTGGATTCTATACCTAGCACTACATCAAAGGAATTCTGTAGCAAAGCCTTCCAAACTCAAATGGTTTCTTCTTCTTCATCTAAAAAACAAAACAGATATAACTAGTTTTTCTCAACATTTGTCATATAACAGCACAGAAAAACAAATGGAAGGTGGCTAAAGGGCCCACTAGTAATCCCCAAGTTCCCAACAGTTGACAATATGTCAACTGTTTGACATAAAACATCCACAGCCATTCATGGAATATCTGTGTGTAACCACATACAAGATGTGAAGCTCTGGTCTGGAAGACATCTGAAGTCCCTCTATCTCAATGATATTTGTGATGGAAATGTAAGAGCAGGGAATGGCAACATTAGAATAGGAAACAGGGAACACGTTTCAAGCTAGATAGAGGTCAATGTAATCTTTATATTCAAATCTTATAGATTGCTGCATAAAATTATAGCATAGACCTCAGACCTCACCATATCCCCAGATAGCACTTCCTAAAGTTAGATTGAAAAAAGATAAATCATATAGTCCTTTTTATTGCAAAGGAATGAGTCTTAGCTTAATAAGTAATCATTTATTGTCCCAAGTCTATTGCCAAAATTTCCTGAAAGATAGATGTAAAGTTATGAATTTCATAGAAGCATAATTAACACAATTAGAAGCATAATTAGCTAAACACAAAAATACTTATTTTGGAAATAATTCATAGAAAGGATTAACATCTTATCTATTATTTGGTAGATCTAGGTAACATTTTATCCTCATTTTTAAACATCCACTACCAAAGGAAGAGAGAGAGAGACAGAGTGAGAGAAAGGGAGAGAGAGAAACTCTAACAAGATGCACATTTTTGTGACAAACAATAAGTATCTTACCTTTTCAGAGACTGATTTTGAATGATAGGGAGAAACATATTTGTTAGGTAAAGACTTACAGAAATATGTTGCTTTTGAAATACTGAAATTTCAAGCTTTATCTGGTGATAGCTTTTACTGTTTCTTGCAACCAAAGTAGAATTTGACAAAATATATATATCCCTTGTCAAAGATGATAGCTTCTTTTGTTTTATGGAAGCTCTTTAGTTTAATTAGATCCCATTTGTCAATTTTGCTTTTCGTTGCAATTGCTTTTGGTGTTTTAGTCATGAAGCCTTTGCCCATGCCTATGTCCTAAATGGTATGGCCTAGGTTTTCTTCTAGAGTTTTTATGGATTTAGGTGTTATGTTTAAATCTTTAATCTCTCTTGAGTTAATTTTCATATAAGGTGTAAGGAAGGGGTACAGTTTCAGTTTTCTGCATATGGCTAGCCAGTTTTCCCAACACCATTTATTAAATAGGGAATCCTTTCCCCATTGCTTGTTTTTGTCAGGTTTGTCAAAGATCAGATGGTTGTAGATGTGTGGTTTTATTTTTGAGGCCTCTGTTCAGTTCCGTTGGTCTATATATCTGTTTTGGTACCAGTACCATGCTGTTTTGGTTACTGTAGCTTGTAGTATAGTTTGAAGTCAGTTAGCGTGATGCCTCCAGCTTTGTTCTTTTTGCTTAGGATTGTCTTGGCTATATAAGCTCTAAAAAAAGAGTAAATTTCATATGGTTCCATATGAAATTTAAAGTAGTTTTTCTAATTCTGTGAAGAAAGTCAATGTTAGCTTGATGGAAATAGCATTGAATCTATAAATTACTTTGGGTAGTGTGGCCATTTTCACAATATTAATTCTTCCTATCCATGAGCATGGAATGTTTTCCCATTTGTTTGTGTCCTCTCTCATTTCCTTGAGCAGTGGTTTGTAGTTCTCCTTGAAAATATTCTTCACATCCCTTGTAAGTTGTATTCATAGGTGTTTTATTCTAACCCATTTTATGAGTCCAGCATCATCCAGGTACCAAAACCTGGCAGAGACACAACAACAACAAGAAAATTTCAGGCCAATATCCCTGATTGACATTGATGTGAAAATCCTCAATAAAATACTGGCAAGTCAAATCTAGCAGCACATTAAAAAGCTTATCAGCCACAATCAAGTTGGCTTCATCGCTGGGATGCAAGGCTGGTTCAACATACACAAATCAATAAGTGTAATCCATCACGTAAACAGAACCAATGACAAAAACCTCATGATTATCTCAATAGATGTAGAAAAGGCCTTTGGTAAAATTCAACACCCCTTCATGCTAAAAACACTCAATAAACTAGGTACTGATGCAACATGTCTCAAAATAATAAGGGCTATTTATGACAAGCCCACAGCCAATATCATGCTGAATGGGCAAAAGCTTTAAGCATTGAAATCTGGAACAAGACAAGGACTTCCTCTCTCACCACTCCTATTCAATTTAGTATCGGAAGTTCTGGCCAGGGCAATCAGGCAAGAGAAAGAAATAAAGGTATTCACATAGGAAGATAGAAAGCCAAATTATCTCTGTTTGCAGATGATATGATTGTATATTTAGAAAATCCCATCATCTCAGTCCAAAAACTCCTTAAGCTGATAAGCAACTTCAGCAGTCTCCAGATATAAAATCAATGTGCAAAAATCACAAGCATACCTATACACCAATAATAGACAAACAGAGCCAAATCATGAGCAAACTCCCATTCACAAATGCTACAAAGGGTTTTTTTTTCTTTTTTAAAAAATTATACTTTAAGTTCTGGGTTACATGTGCAGAACACATAGTTTTGTTACATAGGTATAACACATGCCATGGTGGTTTGCTGCACCCATCAACCCGTCACCTACATTAGGTATTTCTTCTGATGTTATCCCTCCACTACCCCCCCCAACCCAAACAGACCCTGGTGTCTGATGTTCCTTTCCCTGTGTCCACATGTTCTCTTTGTTCAACTCCCACTTGTGAGTGAGAAAATGTGGTGTTTGGTTTTCTGATCTCGTGATAGTTTGCTGAGAATGATGGTTTCCGGCTTCCTCCATGTCCCTGCAAAGGACATGAACTCATCCTTTTTATGGCTGCATAGTATTCCATGCTGTATATGTGCCACATTTTATTAATCCAGTCTATCATTGATGGACATTTGGTTTGGTTCCAAGTCTTTGTTATTGTGAATAGTGCTGCAAAAAACATACATGTGCATGTGTCTTTATAGCAGAATAATTTATAATCCTTTGGGTATATGCCCAGTAATGGGATTGCTGGGTCAGATGGTATTTCTAGTTCTAGGTCCTTGAGGAATCGCCAAGTTTTTAAGAAGTTTAAGAAATGTGTTTTAGAAATTAGTAATTTGCAGATACAATAGAGAAGAAAAATGTTTGCTGGTAGGGAAAGGGTCTATAATTTCCCTATAATGCTAGTAGGGAAAGGGTCTCTGCACCTCAACTTCATCTGTAAAAGTATGTGGCATAGGACTGGTTAATCTCAAGGTTTTTACCTCTTTTTCCAAGTTCCTGTAGAAAACTACAGTGAATAAAAGATGGCTTTAAACTTTGTAAGCAAACTAGAATAAATTACATGTTTAAGCTGTCTGATGAAACTAAATGAAAAAACGTATTTAATTTAAAAGAATATTTTATGAGTACAAATAAAATTGTCATTTTTTTTAAAATTAGTAGCCCTTTAAGGTTTGAATTTAATAGATATAAGTCGGTATCAAAAGATATAACTGGCGTCTTCTACAAAACAAATTTCAGGAGAAGGCCTGATAACCAGCCCCAGAGAGCACTCCTCATTAGCCCCATCATGCTGGTGACTCCAGAATAGTGCATTTTTTTCCACCTAAAATGAAATTATTTCCCTGATAAGACTTTGATATGGTTTTGCTCTGTATCCCCACCCAACTCTCCTCTTGTAGCTCCCATAATTCCCACGTGTTGTGGGAGGGACCTGGTGGGAACTGATTGAATCATGGGGGCAGGTCTTTCCTGTGCTGTTCTCGTGATAGTGAATGAGATCTGATGGTTTTAAAAACAGGAATTTCTCTGCACAAGCCCTCTCTTTGCCTGCTCATCCACATAAGATGTGACTTGCTCCTCCTTGCCTTCCGCCATGATTGTTAGGCCTCCCCAGCCATGTGGAACTGTAAGCCCAGTAAACCTCTTTATTTTGTAAATCACCCAGTCTCAAGTATGTCCTTATCAGCAGCATGAAAACAGACTAATACAGACTTCGTGACACTAGGAAGGGCACATGGCTCTAATGTCTCTTTGCATTCGGTACAGTACAAATTTGGTATAAAAAAAGACATGCCATGAGAGAACCAACAATGTCAGCTCTCCAAATTTCTCTTTTTGTTGATGCAGCATTTATATACCAAGTTATCCAGAATGGCCTGAGGCTGTATCAGTCTTTAGCCTGATGTTTTGTGTGATAAAACTAAAATAGTCTATATTTTTATGCAATTGGCCAAACCAAAATACTCACACACTGATATATTGATTCTTCCAGGCCACCAGGCACAGCCTGGAAGGGCTAGAGATCTTAGCTCTCTCTCCTCCAGCTGTGTAATATGTCAATGTGTCATTAAAATATCAGATTATCTATGTACTATGATGAGATAAAGATTGGGAGCCATGGTGCTGGGATGACAACCTCTGAAGAGCAAATGTTTGAAGCAGTTTTTAGAATAAAAAAAAAAGAGACAATTTTCTTCTCAATTTCTTAATGGTAAGTGTTTCTTTTCAGGGAATAACATCACTGTCATTTTTTTAAAAATTGAGACAAAACTTACATATAGTAAATGTACAATATAGCTCAATAACTTTTTACATATAGACACATCTATAGAACCACCATCCAAATGAAGATACAAATTTCTAGTGCTTCAGAAGACCACGTTGTGTCCATCTCAGCCAGTACCATCTCCACCTCCAACCCAAGGTAATCACTATTCTATCATCATGTATTGTTTTGCCTGTTTTATTTTAATGTAAATTATATCATGCAGCATATACTTTAAAAATCTGACTTCTTTTATTCAACATTATGTCTGAGATTCATTCATGGTCTAGTATATTCTTCTTCATATGATGTGGCATCCTGTTATGTAACTATTCCATAATTTATTTACCCTTGCTACTATTGATTGGGAATGGTTATTTTCCCCTATTTCAGTCCTCATGAATGAAGCTCCTCTGAGCATTCCTATATACCTTTTGATGGAAATATGCACTAATTTCTCTTTGGTTTTATACAAACATATATATACATGCGTATATATGTATATATACACACGTGTGTATATATGTATATATGTATATATACACACGTGTGTATATATGTATATATGTATATATACACACATATATATGTGTATATATATACACACATATATATGTGTGTATATATACACACACATATATATATAACTAAGATAAGAACATGTCTATCTATCTACCTCTATATATAAGAATAGAAAATTGGATAATGGGTTAGGTGTATGCCTAGCTTTTGTAGATATTGGCATATCATTTTCTAAAGTGATTGCATCCCATCAACAATGAAGGAGAATTCTAGCTGTTTCATATCACCATCAAATCTTGGTATTGTTCATCTTTAATGTTTTGTTCTGATGTGTGTCTTAACTGGGGCTTTACCAATATTGAGGCCCTTTTCATATGATTCTTAGCCATTTTGACACTATGAAATGTGTGTTAAAATTGATCACACATCTCTAATTAAGTTATCTGCTTTTTTTTTGTATGAGTTCCTTATTATGTTGATAAGTAATTTGACGAATAAATACATGTTACAAAAATCTTTTCCCAGCCTGTGGCTAACTTCTCATCCTCTTAATTTTATCACTTTATAAACAGAAGTTCTCAACTTCAATGTAATCCAATTTGTTAATCTTTTTTTTTTTTTTGCATTTTTTGTGTCTTATTAAGAAATCTTTACTCATTTCGAAGTCGTGAAGATATTCTCCATGCTTTATTCTAGAAGCTTTATTGATTTAGCTTTTACACTTTAGGTCTGTGATCCATCTCAAATTCACTTCTGTGTTTGATGTGAGGTAGGAGTTGAGGTTCTTTTTTGTTTTTCATTGATATATCCAATTAACCCAGCACAATTTTTTAAGAAGACCACTGATTCCTATAGAAATTCATGACACGCTTATCATATCAAGGCACTATTTTAGTGTGGATATATTTTTGGAATATCCGTAATTCCACTGGTCTATCTTCATGCAAATATTATACTTTCTTAATTACTACAGCTTTAGAGTAAGTCCTCCTATCTGGTACAGCTCTGCTCTTTTTCCTTGGTAATATCTTGGCTATCTTAGGTTCTTAAGTATATATTTTTAAAGCATTAGATTAAAAATCTAAAGAAAAGTTTGAGTTTCATTTAGCCACTGACTACACATTACCTCATGAAAGATAATTTAACTTCCCTTTCTGTTTCCTCACTTGTAAAATGTGCAGTGCTTGAATTAGACAATCCCAAAGAATTTTGCATTTGTGATTTTCTGGCCCAATTCACACAGAAAGGGACAGCAACTAATATTCATAAATAAACCACAGGAAACCTCCATTGAACGGATGATGGCCTAAATGCAGTCCATTTTTTTCTTCACAAATGTTATTTCACATTTAAAATAATGCATTTTGAAACTGTGGTTAGAGACTACTTGTTTAATATAATATCAACAGATTTACAAATTCATTATATTTCTAATTGCCTCTTTAAAATGTGACAAAACACATTGCTTTTATTGTAAAATTTTGATAATATTAAAAACATTGGCTCACATATATTTCTCTATTCCTAGGACAAAAATGAAAGTCTGCAATAATCGGCACCACTCTACCTCTCCAAATAGGATCTTTAACCTCAAACCCGTTCTCTTCATTTTACCAGACTTATACCACAATGCCATACTTTGTTTTGCTCTCAAAATTTTCCTAATTCCTCATGCCTAAAATATTCTCCTGCTTTATTTTCACCCATTCACACCTAATAGTTTCTTTACAAATCATATCTGCCTGTCTTTCTTGAGTAACTTTTTTCTACTCACTTTTGTACTTTGTACTCATCCACCTGCACTGCATTACATAGTCTATCTCTATACACAAATTTATTAAACATTTTATTCTCATCTCCCTACTTAGATTCTAAGCTTCTATTTTGAATGGTCAGATGTGGAGTACTGAGTTTAGTATTATGCAAGTATAGCTAGATCTTTGGGAAGAACACTTAGGTTGTGAGTACCTCCTCTGTGCCAGTCATGTGTTCTCTCATTTCACGATAGCCCTGTGAGGTATATCCGTCTCATTTTTAAAATGAGAAAATGATATTTATTAAAATTAGGTAACATCCTCAGTGTCACTTGTAGCATCTGAGCCTTTCCTGCCATCATGGAAATGGGGATGCTAACAAATTGGCTCAGAAGGCCCAGCTGACCATTGGGATGGGGACGAGGGGGTCCTACAGGGCACAGACTAGGAACAAAGGAGTGCTTCTTATCAGAGATAAGAGGCATTGGGGCCAGAAAAGCAGACTAAGCAAGAAGTGATACAATCAGGTCAAGGTCTGGGCTGAGAGATATAAGATAGGTGCCAAAGCCAGAGGAGCAGAATGTGAAACAGGGAGATAAAATGGAGCAGAGCCTGCTTTGAAATGCAGAGATGCGATTGAAAGAGGGAGGATGTACAGCAACAGAAAAGGCAGCAGGTGATTAATAGGCATCTTCTGGATGCAAAAATTAATAAATAAATGAATAACTTATAAGGGATAAATGAGAGAGTGGCAACAAAACCATATTTAAACATCTGCAACCTGGATAACTGGCAAATTATTAGTATGATTTAATAGAATTAGAGAATTCGGAAGAAAATGAAAGCTTGAGTAGTGCACATTGAAATGCATTTTGGATGGGACATCTAGCCATCAATGTTTAACAGGCAATTGAAAATGTATGGAGCTCAGAAGAAAAGTAGATACTGGAGTCTGCAGCTTACAAAATGCTTTACAATATTTTACCCTATTCTCTAAAATAACTAATAAAAAAACTGGGGTTGAGAAAAGTTGAGTAACCCCCCCAAAGTGGCACAGTTAATGGGTGGATAACCTAGAATTTGAATTCAGGCTTCTTACCATAAAGTTGAGTGACTTCCCCAAAGTGGCACAGTTAATGGGTGGATAATCTGGAATTTGAATTCAGGCTTCTTATCATAAAGTTCAGTGGTGGATAATCTAGAATTCGAATTCAGGCTCTTACCATAAAGTTCAGTGCTCATTTTATTACATTTTACTGCCTTTCATATAAGAATGAGCAAATCATCTAAAGAAAAAGAGGGTGTCAGATACATGATTCTATTTGGGCTGCAAATATGATAATGCCTTATGCTAACGTGCATAGCTTCGGGTGACAACAAACTGAAATTTATCAAAAACATGTTGACCTCCCCCTTGTGAAGGATTTTTTTAATTCATTCCAAGAGTTGCTTGCTTATTGCAATTTTGCCTGCTGGTGTGGACATAGCTGACAGCATCACCTGCCTGCCAAAAAAGTAAATATGCTGGAAGCTGTTAAGTGGATTAAAACTTGGTGCCACAAAGTAGTGCCCAATAACATAGTCAGAAATTCCACCTCAGCCAAAGATGTTCCTAAAAACTCAAAAACAAAAAGGAGAGGAAAGAACATTTTAGGAGGATTTATGAGGTAGAAGATACGAAGAAATTATACAATATACAAGCAAAGAAAACAAATTTTTGAAAATTTGCCAGATAGCTGGAAGCCAAAATTGTGAAAAGAAAAATCCCTATGAGAACTGCTAGTTTTATAAAATATTCTGGGAATTTAAGAAAAGGTAAATTAAATAAATTATGCATTAGTTATATTATAATTATGCTGCTGAGCTGGCATCCTTATTTTCTCCAAATTCTATCAATCAGTCAAAGAAAGTCACAGTGCATGGTCAGATTCAAAGTCACATTGCAATGGATGTAAACACAGACACCAAGAACAATTGCAGTCATTTTGTTGTCAGCCTGCAACTACCAGTAACCAGTGGTTTGATTTCAGGCAGTTCATTTCTCTTGGCCTTAGTTTCTTTATCTCCAAGATATGACTTAGGACTTTCTCTGTAGGATTCCTTACACTCCTCTGTTCCTAAGGCAACAACTTTCAAAACTGCCTTACAGGCAAATTAGAGGACTTTTTTGTATCTCAAAAAATATGTATATATAAACAAAGTGACATGTAGTTGCTTCAGTATGTGTAAAGTTACTTATTAAAAAAGCAAAAATGCCATATAGAACATAAAAAGTGAAATAGGAAGATGAAATAAAATCAAACAACATTAAGTTACTATTGCAAGTTGCAAATGATTGAAGATGGCTTGTTTAGCTGTTTGCCAACACTACACCAAACTGTCCACTTCATGTCCTCAATGGCCCAGCTTGGCACTGGATCATAACCCATATTCCACTTCATAGATTTTTCTTCATCAGTAATTCAGGGTGTGAAAGTGATCGATATTAGAATTACTCAGACTGTTCATATCGTTTAAATTAAATGGTTAATTGCTTCATTTTCTATTTCACTTGGACCATGAAGATTGAACCAATTTTATGAAGCCCAAACTTTAGACAAGCAGATAGTAAGTGAAGGAAGTCAGTCACCAGCCAACAGCACTTCCTGTTTTCACATGCGGATAAGCAGACTCTCATTAGAAACCCCAACTGCCAGAGAAGACAAAATGCTTTACTTCTCTCAGACTGACGAGGAAACAGTGGCTAACATAGAAACTGTTATTGTCCAGAAATAAAAACAAGCTTTCTTTAAATGCTAAGGAAAAAAATAAAGATTTAGTATTTTCCTTTGGTTTCATTTGCAAACATCTGTATGCACTGTTTTTCTTCAGGATACACAGTTGAAATGTCAAATTACTGGAATCTGGAGATTACTTTGATTAAATTTTGCCTTGCATAAAGCAGGCTAAAAGAAGTTAAACCTAACTGCCTCCACCAATAAGAAAGAATGTATCTGAATTCAGCACAAATGGAAACTTGTAATGTTCTACAGTCAGGCGAGAATGAGGAAATGCTCAGATCTAAAAGGAGCTGTTGCTGTAAGGAAACCATTTCCTTGATATCTGCATGTTCATCATCTTAAGTCTCAGGCCCCCAGACAGCTGTCTCTTCAACTTCGGGAAATTAGACGCCAAAAAGAAGACCTGAAAAACTGAAACCTGCTAAGCCTGTACGTTGCACAGGGGCCAGGCAAAACTATATTTAGGATTAATTTTGAGAGCTCTGGGTGGTTTTTGTTTTCTGTGTTGTGTTGTTGTTTTTAATTTGCAGGGAAGCCTGGATGTTAGAGTGATTCGTGTACACATCTTAGGTAGAGAAGCTAATAAGTAGATGTAAAGAAGTAAAACCGAATTCATTAAAACCTAGAGCATTCATTTACTTGTTTATTGCTGAGTGCTGAGTAGCAATCCACACACGGTGCAGTATTTATTTTTTTCAAAACAGAAACCCCCATAACCTATATGATGTTAACAAAGGGAAATTGCAAAACAATAACAAAAAAAGCATTTTGGAAAATAAACTCATTTTCTTCGCATTCTTCTTTCCATTGCTTCTGAAAATGTTTGAAAATCAGTAGCATTATAAACTTTACAGTCTCATTTCCCAAATTGGCTTTCTTCTTTTTCTCCTCCCAATCCTTGGTTATATTTGTCACCTTCTGTTTCTATAGCACATGGCTGAAGACCTAGCATTGCATCTGCAACAAGTACTCTGACTTTCCTCATGAATATAAGTTTACAGGAATGCCTGTATATAAAAAAAAAAACCCATAGTAAGAGATTACAAATATCACATCCCTCTTAAATCAGCTTCCTGACTTCCTTTATCCCTTCATGGGTCTGGTATGTCAACAACACTTGACAATGTGAGGTTAAACTACTTGCTCTGCTTATGATCTCATTCCCTCCTGCTATCTCTTTCAGAACAAAGACCTTATACTATCAGTTGATGAATTTTCAGACTCTTTGCATCTACCTGTTATATCACTGCCATCTACACATCAGCTCAAGCCATTCCTGTCTTTAAAAAACACCATCTCTGACCTTAAACCTTCCTCCATTAACCATCATTCTCTTTTTCCTTCCCCTGAAAGCCATGTTCTTGCAAAGACTAATTTATAATCACTTGGTCACTGCATTTATTGTTCAGTCTACCATAATTAGAATTATGTCCCATCATTCTATGGAACGTGATTTGCTGAAGGTTATTAACAATTCAAATTTTTCCAATCTAATACACTCATTGCGGACATCATCTATCTGGAGCTGGTAGCACAGTTGAGAGAGAGCTTCTTTACTCCTAGAGCTGGCTCCTCCCTTGAATGGATAAACCATTCTCCTGGTCTTGTGCTATCTCTTGGACCGTTCGCTCTCAGTCTTCCCTACGGCCTCAATTCAGCTGACTCTGTCTACTGCTTAACATCCCACAGCCACCACTGCTGTCTAGCTCCACTCCTCCATCCCCAGTCCTTGAAACCAGTCTTTGAAATCTTCCCTTTACTCTGGCAATTTTCTCCTCACTCGTCTTGCTGCCTCTATTCTCTTTCACATCCACTTTATCTATCCCCTCACTGTCAGCGTGATCTCTCAAAATATGATGAAACTACTTTTATCTAAAACCTTTAAACTCCTTCCTGGAACTCCTTATCATGTTCCCTTAGCACAAATTTCCCCAGTAGCAACCCTGAATAAGGGTTTACACACTGATAGTTTATTTGGGAGCACAACGAACACCAACAAGGGAATGGGGAACTGATACACAGACAGGAAGGCAGGGAAGACTAGAGCTTAATCCTGCTAGAATATCCTGGGGAATTGCTACAAAACTCATGTCTCCGAGTTATCCTAATGAAGGGAGAAGGTTGTGAGATACATATACAACAAATCTAGTCAGTCTGCTTCTGGGTATGGGGGGACTCAATTCCGCAGCACTTCTGGGAATGGGACGGGGGGACTCACTTCCTTCAGCACTTATGGCCTACCAAGAATGGCCAGAGAACCTTCTAGAGATCCAACAAAGCCCCAAGGCACAGCTTGAAGTTGGCCCTGGAGCACAGTGAACTGGGCAAGGTACAAAGATATGGTGAGACTCTGACAGAATCTCCAACACATGGCTTACAAATTTTATTTATGTCACATTATCTTACCCTATCTCTTGTGGCACCCTGACTCGCCTTCTTGCACACACTGTAGGGAAAACCTTGGATCTTGCATGATGTATTGCTCTGCTCTAGTCTGTGCATCTCTAGAATGCCCTTCTCCTCCTTGCTCACTGGTCAACACCTGATAATTTAACAGCCATCTCAATTGTTACCTCTGTCACAATCCCTGTCCTGAAATTCCGGTGGGTACTAACCAGTGCTTCCCTTGAATTCCCACGTGCTATGCACATGATTTGATTCCCTCCTGCTGTATAAATATCAATACTACAGCTTTGAACACTTCCCTGCAAGTTATGTTGCTGTATGCTGCTAAATAAGCCTTTGGTGCTAAAGCAGTGAATTTAGGTCACAGAAGCTCCAAATATAAAAATAAGATCCTGTATTTCAGGTGAGCAATTACTCCCATAACTATTTGTAGTGAAGTTGCCTACTATACTGATTTACCTTGTTGAGCAAAGTAAACCCCTGAACATATGACTAAAATTCAAAGGTATAAAAGTCAAACAATAGAGGTGGACCTTGTAAGAAGAGTTTCATCCCAAGAGTTAAAACATTTTATAGAATTTTCAATTATACTTTGCCCTTTGGAAACACCCACTTTTATGACATAATAAAAAAATGCAACAATAAAAAATGTTGACATAATTGGCCAATCCCCACCCCTACCCACACACCCACACTACATACAAGACAATGATGGTGTAGCCTGAAAGAAATTCATGACTGTGGGACAGCCCTACTTCACAAGGGCTGGTGATATTCCTTAGTTAGAGGATGACATGCATTCTGCATTTGACATATGCAAGATGGATCAGGGATATTTCAGTAAAATGTATGAAAAAGCAGGTTGTGTGAAAATTGAATGTTGTTATAGCAAACAGCACTTGGATTATATTAAGGAGGAGTCTCTGGAGGTTAGAAGCTTGTCAAATTATTACTGTCAGAACAAAGAGATCAGCATGGCCTCTTGAAGCCAAAGCCAAAAACATCAATTTGAGAAAAACTGGATAACAAGAGGGGTAAACACATTTTTTTTTATTGAATTACCTCGTTTGCATGTCGGGAGGGCATATTTTGAACTAATCTTATGGATTCTCAGGCCCTTCAAGGTACAATGGAAAGAACGTTAAACTTGCAGTAAAGGATTGTATTAGTCCCTTCTTGTGCTGCTATAAGAAATACCTGAGACTGGGTAATTTATAAAGGAAAGAGGTTTAATGGACTCACAGTTCCACATAGCGGGGGAGGCCTCACAATCATGGTAGAAGAGGAAGGAAAAACAAAGGGGCATCTTATATGGCAGCAGGCAAGAGACAGTGTGCAGGGGAATTCCCCCTTAGAAAACTATCAGATCTTGTGAGATGTATTCACTTTCACGAGGACAGCATGGAAAGACCCACCCCCCACCTCCATGATTCAATTACCTCCCACTGGGTCTCTCCATGACACGTGGGGATTATTAAAATTCAAGGTGAGGTTTAGGTGGGGACACAGAGTCAAACCATATCAATGACCGTGGCACCGACTTGCCTGCCAACTCCTTTCAATCAATAGCATAATCCCTTCCTTTTAGGAACTGGTCAAGGATCTAATTTTAAGTTGTCTTTTTTTCAATGCCCTGTCTCAAGACCAACCAAAGCAAGTGATATTAAATAGGGAAAGTGTAAAACAATGGTATGCAACCTCACTGCGCATTAGAATCACCTGGGGAACTCATAAAACCTATGGATGCCTGGACCCATCCAAGATTAATTAAAAGAGATAAAGCCCAGGAATTTTAAAATTCCCTCCAGGTGATTCCAATGTGACTTCAAGTTTATGAACCACTGACCCAGCGGCATAGGCATCGCCTGACAACTTGTTAGAAATGCAAATTCTTGGGCAAAAATGCAAATTTTTGTTTCAGACTCACTGAAACAAAAATCCTGTGGGTGATGTCCAGAAAGCTGTGTTTTAACGACTCTCCAGGTAATACTAATACTAAAATTTGAGGACTCATGTCCACCTATTTTCACTGATGCTTTATCTGCGTGTTTTTAATCTATATTCTAGCTCCCCAGAGAAATAGCTAACAACCTCACATAGATATTATGCCTAACCTTATACTTTTACTAAAGTTCACTACAGAAACCCAATGAAAAGAGTGGGCTATATGTGATTTAGAATTCAAAAGCCATAGATTCCAAAGCAGTTTGCCCATTTGCTAGAGAGGTTACGTTCAGCAAGTTCTTAAAAGTCTCCAAGTGTCAGTTTTCTCAGCTTTCAATGAGAGTAATAGTAGTACTTATAGCAATGAGCTGTTGGGAGGAAAAAATCAGAATACCGATGTAAAGTTCTAGTATAACATCTCATATATAATAGCACTCAGGAAAGGCTGGCTCTATAAAGAAACTTTCTGAAAATTTGAAAATATATAAATAAATAGAGAAAACCTGGAAAAGATTGTATCCATTAAAACAAATCATTCTCAGGATTTAAGACTAGAAAATATCCTGATCATATTAACTCCTATTAGTCTATGAAAGATGTACGATAGCTCATTGTTTCTTTCCCATCAGAGGTGGTTAACATGAAGGTCAGAACTGGGCACCAAGCTATAAATTGGTAGTAATTTTACTGAACTTAGTTATTATTTTTTCATATTACATGCACTCATTTATAATATAATTTAGCTCCTTATCTGTAATGCTTGTTTCAAAACAAATCTGTGTATTATTTTAAGAAACCACAAATCCTTTTGAAACAAAGGCAAAATGTGAAGAAATGATTAATCGTGTTGCCTTAGAAAAATCAAGAACCATGGAATACTGTGCAGCCATAAAATGAATGAGTTCATGTCTTTTGCAGGGACATGGATGAAATAGAAACCATCATCCTCAGCAAACAAACACAGGAACAGAAAACCAAACACTGCATGTTCTTACTTATAAGTGGGAGTTGAACAATGAGAACACATGGGCACAGGGAGGGGAACATTGCACACCAGGGCCTGTTGTGGGGGAGGAGAGGAAGGGGAGGGATAACATTAGGACAAATACCTAATGCATGTGGGGCTTGAAACCTAGATGACAGGTTGATGGGCGCAGCAAACCCCCATGGCACATGTATACCTATGTAACAAACCTGCACATTCAGCACATGTATCCCAGAACTTCATAAAATAAAATAAGAAAATCAAGAACCACTATGTCCGTATCTCATAAAAATCTTTGAGTCTGTTTCATACTATTCCTTCTTGGGGTAAATTTTGTTGCTAGAAAATTTACTTTCAATGGTCCCTCTTTAACAAAAAACAGTAATGCTCACTCTTTTAAAAAAATAAAGTAAAAAAAAATTATTTCTGCCAACCCAACAGATTTCACAATGGTAATCTGGGCCAACCACAAATCAGTTATTGTGTGCTCCTTCAATGTCCCCCTCTGTGTATATTTGAACTGAGATTACTAAAATAGATAAATGTGCATTTTTTATTTTATAAATAGTTTGTACAGCTCTGTATATAGTATTCTTTGTCTATATGTGTGTTTGTATTTAAGGATATGTTTATGTTTTTCTCTCTCTAAATGATAGAATTGTGGATTTAATTTTCTACTTTCTAATTGCTGTATTTTCAATTGTTTTCTGAAACAGTATATGTTGCTTTCTAAATCAAGGGAAAATACAGATAATTTAATGCTTTTTAGAATTTCCCATTTAAATAATTTCCATTCAGGAACAAACTAGAGAACAGTCTGAGAATGTGTGATGGTTGTTGTCATCCCGGTACTCCTATTCAGATGAGAGGCCTCATTCATTCCCCTGCAAAGAACTTCTGTGTACCATTGTCTGGCATGGGCTTAAGGAGTCGTGATTCTCTGCCCATGTTTTCACAAAAGTAATTCTCCACTCATACTTTCTGAAAACTCTCGACCTTACTATATGCAAGTTGGGTGGATATTGTGTGGCACATGGAAAACTCTATTGTTTTGCAAAGAATATGGGAGAAGATCATTTAGGAACAAAAATGCTATTAATTATTCTGTCAGATATACAGGTGATATTTATGTGAGTTTAACATTGTCTTTTTCACAGCTGTGCTATCCCTGACCTAGAATTCTAGAAATAATAGATTGCTAGATAAAAGGCTGATCATGCATCTCCACATCTACTTTTTGCCAAGCCTTTAAAACTAGGCCAAATATCTTACTCTTTCAAAAAGTTGTCACATTATAAGTGAAAGCTCTAAAGAAAGGCTTTTGTTTTACAGCCTAGATGACTGAGTGTATCTAACATGTCTGTACATAAACGTAGTTGTATGGGTACCATTGAACCAATGTTCAAATTAGATAGACACTTCAAAGACATTAATATGTTATTGTAACCTAGAATTAAGAAAGGAAGTTCAGACTAAAAGTTTATACAGAAATATTCAGTAGAAAACTGAAAACATTTTTAGTTATTTAAATTTGCCTTAAAAATAAACCTACAAAATGTGGATCAAGTAGGGGGATAAATATATGACAAGAATAATATATTACATATGTCATACTTTAGTGTCTCTGAATATTTAGAATTAATAATTGTGGCTATAAAATGGTTATAAAAACTGTTTTAGCTAATTAAATTTATAATTTTAGACAATAGTAGGGTTACATTTTTAGCTTAACTAATCTGTAGATTCCTCTTCCTGTTAACAAAAGCAAAAGAAAGAAAGGAAATGAGGAAGAAAGGAGGGAACAGGGAGAGAGGAAGGAAAGGAAGGAAGTGCTGTGGTCTGAATGTTAGTGTTCCCCCAGAATGTGTGTTAGGACCTAATATCCAATGTGATAGTATTAAGAAATGCAGCCTTTTGGAGGTGATTAGGTCACCTCTTAAATTAGGTTAGTGCTTATTAAATGAGGCCTGAGGGACCCTGTTTGGCTGTTTTACCAAGTTAGGACACAGAGAAGGTGCCATCTGTGAGAAACAGGCCCTCATCAGACACCAACTCTGCTGGCACCTTGATCTTGGACCTCTCAGTCTCCAGAACCATGAGCAATAATTTCTGTTGTTTATAAATTACCCAGTCTAAGGCGTTTTGTTATAGTAGCCTGAATGGAGAAAGCAAAAGAGGAAAGGAGAGAGAGACAGAGAGAGAAAGAGAGGAGAGAAGAAGGAAGGAAGGAAAGAAGAAAGGAAGGAAGGAAGGTAGGAAGGAGGGAAGGAAGGAAGGTAGGAAGGAGGGAAGGAAGGAAGGTAGGAAGGAGGGAAGGAAGGAAGGTAGGAAGGAGGGAAGGAAGGAAGGCAGGGAGGGAGGGAGGGAAGGGAAGGGGAAAAAAACAAACAAGTGAGAGGGAGGGAGGCAGGGAGGGAGGGAAGGGAAGGGGAAAAAAACAAACAAGCGAGAGGGAGGGAGGCAGGGAGGAAGAAAGGAAGGAGAGAAGGAAGGAGGGTAGGGGAGAGGAATCTATTTCGTTTCTTCGTTTTTTGAGACAGAGTCTCAGTCACTCTGTCACCCAGGCTGGAGTGCAGTGACATGATCTCCACTCACTGCAAACTCTGCCTCCTGGGTTCAAGCAATTCTTATGCCTCAGCCTCCCGAGTAGCTAGGATTATAGCTGCATGTCACCACACCCAGCTAATTTTTGTATTTTTAGTAGAGACAAGGTTTTACCATGTTAGCCAGGCTGGTCTTGAATTCCTGACCACAGGTGATCTGCCCTCCTAGGCCTCCCAAAGTGCTGAGATTCCAGGCATGAGCCACCGTGCCCGGCTGGGAGGAATCAATTTCTTAAATGTAGCAAGGGCCTTTTGAAATCTAAATAAAACACAAAAGGGCAAAATATTGACTAGCCGAACACTGGTCTTCTGACCCATCTGGGGTCTCAGCCTGGGCTACACTGAGCTAACTTCTTGTGATGCCTTGAAGTCAGTTAATTTCACTTCCTCTTTTCTGGGCCACTTCACCTCTCCACTATATCCAATTAATCAATACTTTCTAGTAATACCACATCGAATAATAAAACTCACATCAGAAGCCACCATCACTCCCACCTCATTTTTAATGGCCCATGCCTTATTGACCAGCTCTGTAATTACTTACCAGGCTCACTGCATGCCATTTACTTTAGCACCAACAAACTCATTCCCTTGCTGACTGATGTGGATATGCCACTCCCCTACCTAAGTCAGTGCTTTTTCTTCATCTAAAGTACCATATGTTAATCTGGAGTTTGAGTCTTGAAATACCTTCTAAAATCTATATACATTTGGGTTTTTCTGCATCACTGCTTATTTTTCTTGGTTGACAATGCACTGCGTCCTTCATATTCTAAAACAGGCCTGGAATTCATTCAAGATGAATATCTTCAGAACAAAGCCAAAGACTTTAGCATAGACTGCAAGAATTATTTTTGAGATAAAGTTTCAATCTTGTTGCCCAGGCTGGAGTGCAGTGGCACGATCTCGGGCTGCCCGGGTTCAAGCAATTCTCCTACCTCAGCCCCCAGAGTAGCTGGGACTGCAGGTGTGCGCCACCACGCCAGGCTAATTTTTGTATTTTTAGTAGAGACGGGGTTTCACCATGTTGGCCAGGCTGGTCTCAAACTCCTGACTTTGTGATCTGCCCACCTTGGCCTCCAAGCGTGCTGGGATTACAGGCATGAGCCACTGCGTACAGTCAACTGCAAGACTTTCTATGATCTAACCCCAAAAGACCTCTGCCATTCCAGGGTCACCATCTGCCCCAAACACTTAATGCCCAGCCATATCATACTCCTTTTAAGGTCCTCTAACTGCACCAACTTTCTAACTTTTCCATGTTTTTGCACATGTTGCTTCTCCTTGTATTTTGGACTCTTCACCATCATTTATTGTCCAACTTCAACTCCCTTTTCAAAATCAACTTAGAAGTCACTTTTTCTGTGAAAGTTTCTCAGCCTCCACTATGCTAATATGCAGTTGATAGCTTTATCTTAGTTTGCCGTGGTACCTGGGCATATCTCTATCATGACACTTTTCAAATAATATTGTAGGTGTGTATGCAGCTGGCCCACTTTGAAGAGTGGGCTACCAGAAAAAAGAAGTTGTATTTTATTCTTGTTGGTAATCTCAGAGTCCAGCAGTATCTAACACTTAGTAAGTGCTCAGTCAAACTTTGATGAGGCAAAGAGCATAAAGTCAGCTGAGCAAGAAGACAGAGACTTTTGATGGAAACGGAAAACTTCAGGGCCATATTTCACTCATGAAAACCATCCCCAGGGCAATAACTAATTAATAGCAGGCATTTGGTAGAGGCGTGTTGCTGAGAGTGAACCCCTTTAAAAATCGAAATGATAGAAAGTTTTTAGTTACATTATGCACTGACAAATTACTTGAGCAAAAGCTGAGAACTAACTGTCTGCTTATAGCAAAAGGAACTTGAAATAAGGAAGTGACATCCCAGGGTGCAATCACATGTTACTTAAGAAATTCAGCAGAATTTTAGCAGTAGAAAAATTTAGCAATTGAAACCAACCCTGAATAGAATTCTTTTCTTAGTTCCAATTGGCTATGTATAACCATTTACTCACAAGGCAAAATTGGAAATTAATATTAGAAATACCTATCATTCCATTTATAGTAAATAATTATGCTGGATTTTACTGTATATTGAGTTGCAGATACAGTTGTTCCCAATCCATAATTATTATTATTTTTTTGTTTTTTGAGACGGGGTCTCGCTCTGTCACCAGGCTGAGAGTGCAGTGGTGTGATCTCGGCTCACTGCAACCTCTGCCTCCTGGGTTCAAGCGATTCTTGTGCCTCAGCCTCCTGAGTAGCTGGGATTACAGGCACGCACCACCACACTCAGCTAATTTTTGTATTTTTAGTAGAGATAGGGTTTCACCATGTTGGCCAGGATGGTCTCGATTTCCTGACCTTGTGATCTGCCCACCTCGGCCTCCCAATGTGCTGAGATTACAGGTGTGACATAATTATTCTTAATTAACCATTTTGTTTTTTGTGGTCTTATAAAATCTTTAGTTAAAAGAAAACCTGACTGTCACAATCAAGGTTCCAGGCCCCGGAATGAGGGACGCCAGATGAGAAACGAGACTTAGTGATGATTTCTATAACAACATTTATCCCAACCACACATTACATTTGTAATCTCTTAGACCTTGTAAAGGGGATTTTATTAAAACTACAAAAAGTAAACATATATGGATCTAAATAATTAAGACAGAGAAGATAAGGTTAGCATCTGAGGCTGCAGGTAGGATGGATTTCAGCTGAGCTGGGGAAAGTTTTTAGGAGCTGGAACTAGAGCAGAAGCAACCTTTCTGTGAGAAGGGTTATAGGCAGACGTGGGAAAGAAGGTGTTTAAGAAGTGTTGCAACTTTCATTTTCACATTCTCAATGTTCTCACTCTGGTTTTTGTGTGACCCCAGACTGATATGTCTTCCAAAGCAGTACCCAATGGCTGGAATTTGTGTACATTATCATTTATTGTTTCAAACGTTTTCAGAGTTATTGTGATCTTTTCTGCCACACCAAATTTATGCAGAGTCCTTGGCAAAGAATATAGTGGACTTGCCCACATTCCACTCCATTCCCTGTCCTCTGACCTTCAGCACAGACCACAGAACAATGGTTGAGAACGCAGACTATGGGAGCCAGACTGTCTGGTTTCCGGTGTCCGTGACCATGAGCAGACTGTGTGCTTTGCATTCTTCCATCTGTCTAATGGGGACAATAATAGTTCCTCCCAGGCTTGTTATAAAAATGAATAGTTACTGTCAACTCTAAGCAAAGCTCTTAGATCAGTTCCTGGAGCATCACAAGGCCCTGTATGTGCTTGCAAAATAAATAAATAGCTCCACTTTGGGCAGGTAAAGTGAAGTGTTGAGTAAATTGTTTCTTCATAGTGAATAAAGAAACAGTTATGGAATGCCCAGCAGAAGCCTTAAACACATCCACTCTTCCCCCTGGGTGAAGCCAACAATGATACTAGGGGGATAGTTATCATTACTGCCTGCAACCCAGAACTGAGGAAAGAGGACCAGGAAGAATATCAGGGCTCCTATAACCTTACCCTTTATTTTTGCAAATAAAGGAACTGAAAGAGTTTAAAGAATTTGCTGAAAGCCACACCACATATTTAGTATGAGTCACAAACCCATTTCTTGTGACTATCAGCTTAGCTCTCTCCATTATATTCATGTCATTAGAGTGGTTATGACAGGAAAGCAGAAGAAAGGCCAGGAGTCCAGGGGTTCCTTGAAGAAACACCATGGAGATGTAACAGGCAAAGAAAGGAGAAGTTGGGGCCCCAAAATATAACTTTCTCTACTAGTTCTGCCAGAACATCTCAGACTGGCTTAAGCAAATAACTTTTCACAATTTTTTCATCAGCTAAGAGAACAGTTTATGAATGCGTTAAATAAATTTGACTATTTTTTAGCTTAATTGATAAGAAAATGCATTTCCATTTACAGAAACTAAAAGTAACCTACTTGAAAACTCAGTCCTCAAGCTTTAGAGTTTGCATGCACTCTGTAGGAATGCATAACTGTAGGAATGGGGTTATGATTTGCCTTTGGGAATTCTTGAAGTGAGTCTGTTTACTCTTGTATTTCAGCACCTAGCCCAGTGCACAGCATTCGGTGAATATTTCTGATTTCCTATTTTAGTGTATATCAGCGGCCCTCAAACTTCACTGAACATGAGAATCACTTGGCAGAGCTTGTTAAAAAAAGGTGGGTTCCCTGAATACAACCCCCAGAGGAGAATGACCCAGCAGGCCTGTGGGGCATTTTTAACAAGGTGCTCTTGATTCTGAGGGAGGCAATCTTACATAATGCTCAAATTGGAAATATAAATAATAAGCTCATATCAATTTGTCACCTTTATCATTTGAACCAAAATTTCCCCCACCTACACATGCCTCACAAAGCTACGTTACAGGTGCTCTCTAACTCACACGCCTCAGGGATCCCATCAGCACCATGTTTTTTTCTAGCCAGAATTCTAATGAAATGTAAGAGTAGTATTCTCCTCATGCAAAACTTAATTCTGTCAACTCTTTCTCAATATTTGGTTATTTTTGTTAGTGAGACTTAATTGCAGAGAGCTGTTTAGAGAAATGTTGAAGGGCTAAATTTGACATTTTCAGCACAATGGAAGATTTTTGACCTCCTGGACTAGAGACTTAGTCAATATATCTTCAAGTCTATCCTTTTGCTTGTTTTCAAATACTATAAATTAGGACAATGATCTCAGAGTAGGGCTCACATCATGAGAGGCAAGGTGACTGCGGAGCAATTATATGACTGATACTAGCCTTTGAGGACAGGTTTCCACCAGAAGGTTGTCTGGAGTCAGTATGAGACATTCTGAAAACAAGTGATATTTCACATGCCCACAGATACACATTTAGGCCCAAATTCTCCATATTCAAAGGTCTACGGGGTTCCAGTGCTCACCTCTGGGGGCTTTTTTGTTAGTAGATTTGGCTCTCGTAACAAGTGACAAGATTATGGATGACACTCAAGTCTCTGGCTTATGTGGGAAATGTCATTATTTACAATTTTCCTCCTTTGGAAATATTAATTAAAGAAAATATGTTTGGTGGTTTAATTATCATCAAAAAGTAATTGAGGGAGACTGGGTAAATAGAACTATAGTAGGAGTTAGAAAGTGTAAATTAATCTATAGAAAAGTGATAGCTCTAGAAGGCTATGCTATAAACAAAGTAACAGACACACTGGCCACCGACAAGTTAAATAAGAAAGAACCTAACATGAATGTAAGTACAGAGTCAAGTATCTGTTGAGTGGATGGACGCAAAGGAATTTGTGGATTTACTACTTTCCTTACACCCTCTACACTTTCCAAAGCATGACCTGGCACACTTGAATAGATTCACTGTGTGCTTAAAGAGACCACTCTTATTGCTATTTCAAGGGAAATATTTTAAGACTTGAGATATTATAGAAACCTGAACAAATAGAAAATGGAAAAAAATAATCAGAGAACAAAGTGATACAGTCTGCCCAGGCTTGAGTGAAAATCAAAGTAGCATGGTGTATTAGTCCGTTCTCATGTTGCTAGTAAAGTCATACCTGAGACTGGGTAATTTATAAATGAAAGGGGTTTAATGGACTCACAGTTCCACATGGCTGGGGAGGCCTCACAATTATGGCAGAAGGTGAAGGAAGAACAAAGGCTTATCTTACATGGCAGCAGGCAAGAGAGGGTGTGCAGGGGAACTGCCCTTTATAAATTTGATCTCCTGAGACTTATTCACTACCACAAGAGCAGCATGGGAAAAACCCACCCCATGATTCAATTACCTCCCACCAGGTCCCTCCCACAACACATGGGGATTATGGGAGCTACAATTCAAGATGAGATTTGGGTGGGGACACAGCCAAGCCATATCGTATGGTATTCATTGATATGTAAATAGAACCAATAATCAACTAACAATGATAAGCCTTGTACTGAGAAAATGACAAAGAAGAAGTATATAGGGCCCCTGTTTTTAAGAAACTTACAAACGATTGGTGGTGAAGACAACATAAATGCATATAGATTACAAAAGTGTCAGAAACAGGTATGTGCATATAACATAGGACAGTGGCAATAAAGTTCTAAAAATTAAACAAAGTTTGGACAGAGATAAACGGCCTGGTTTCATGGAAAGGGGTGTGGGCGATGTTTTAAGTGAGGGCAGTGGCAAATCTTAAAGTAGGAAAATAATAAGGCAAGCAGGACGGCATAGTTTATGCCTGGCTGCAGACGGGAGGTGAGAGTGGTGTGCAACACAAAATAAGAACAGCAAGGTACAGGATGAACAAAGAAAGAGAGTCAGAACATTTTATTTTGATGCAAATTAAAACTAAGAATTCTTTTCAAGTTATTTAAAGACAGTGACATAATCAAAAGGATGATTGCAGAAGATCATTCCTTCTACTTATAATTGGAGGAGGAAAAGGAAAAAAAAGAGTTGAGGTCTGCTGACGTTTTTAATCCATTAATTTTAAGGCATCCACAAAGGACAGTTAGATCAAAAACTTGAAAGAAGTTCACAACATTTCATCAGATGCCCAGGAGGTCTTGGCAGTAAAAGTGAGGACACCTCTGCACCAGACCATGTCGCCTGACTGAAAAAACAAACAAACAAACCAACAAAACCGCCAAAAAAACTCTTCTTCCATGGAAACAAATAATGTGTTCCACTTCTGCCAAGGTCATTCTGCATATACAGATGGCTTAGGTGGCTCAGTGTAGTTAACTCCTCTCCTTTGGCAGGGGAACAGAGATTTCCATCATATCCTTCTCTGCTCACTGATATCTGGCCCCCAGCCTTGCTTGATCTTGATACTTTGGAAAAACTGTGTTGTCTGTTGTGGTGGTTATTTTGGTTTCTCTAATCTTAATGTCTTCTATAACAATTATTAGTGGCAACATATAGATGAAGCCAATTCAACATTACCTCGAAGAGATGAAATGCTTCATCTTTGTCTTAATTGCCAAAGTTAGGTGGCTGGGAGAAGTCTGTTAACACAGCTCCCCTTGGCTGGGATTCACTCCAGTGTTTGTAATTTCTCTGAAGACCCATTGAGCAACCTGGCCTGAGTTTGAATTTGTGCAAAAAAGCCTCTAACCAGGTGAGTTGCACATTGTTTCCAGCTCATTAGAGATGTTTTGGACAACTTCTCTAATGAGGTTTGACATTTGACTACCATGGCATATGTGTCTTTCTCCACCAAGTCACCCTCCCCCCACTCTGTGCTTCCTTTGCTCTTGCTCAATTTTGTGAGTGAATCATCTGATCTGTGCCTTATATGACCATGCTCTAGTTTGATTAATCTCTCTCATCAACGCTCCTTCCTGAATCCTCTGATTAAATCTGGTCTTCTCTCTCCCCACTCCATAATACATGGGACCTTTTAGCAGCTATTAATTATTTAAAAGAACGTTACTTTCTATCATGCTCAAGTTGGTTGCTGCAGTTTTCTGTCCACCACGTGGCTTCTGTTAAAAATTATTGAACCCAATTTAGAAAGACTTTCAAACACCAAGTTCCAAAAATCTATAGAAGATATTCTTTTCCTGTTACATCGACAAACTTGATAGGTTGGGGGAGGAAATAGATACAATATGTCTCACCAAAATATACCTCTTTATTTTATCTTAAATGGCATATGGTACTCACCAACAGATTGAGAAAGTGTTATTTAAATCAAATTATCAGCAGGTGACTGTAAAACTTCTAGGGGTCATTCCCAAGGAGGATTTACTAATGGGTATTTCCGATCCAAGCAGTCAAAATTCTGGCAAAATTCTACATATGTAAGTCCTTTATATAATGTTATTTTTTAATTAACCCAGTTCATGAATTACTGAAAAGTGACACAATAAATTAACTAGTTGTTTGGCTCAAAACACACACACACACACACACACACACACACACACACACAAAACAAAATGGCTGGACTGATTTTTCACCAATTTGACTGAATTAACTGAAAGTTTGGTCGTGGTATAGATAGAGTCTTTAGTAAATCTGCTCACTAATTAATTTTCTGATGGTGATGAATTAGCTGATAACAGCTAAAATAAGACATGACCTTTATAAGCTGAAATCGCCTGTGGGTCTAAAGACGATGAAGTAATAATCTAGTGCCAGGTGCAGCTCGCATCAATTAGGTAGAAAAAAATAAACGATCCAGAGAGAGTTAGACTGACTTGTCTAAGCCAGGTAGGCTTCTGAAGTCAGAGCTGACCCCACTTCAAACGTGGCATAATAATATGGCAGTGTAACTAAGAGAAGCACGGTGCTTAGCTGTATTAATAGAAAAACAGCATGTCAGGAAATGATGAAATTCTCATTAACAGTTTCCAAGCAGGGCTGATATTCAGCTAGTAAGTACCAGGGTGGCATTCAGGTAAGAGTGTTTATGCTGATCGGTCAATGTCCATCAGTGTTAAATATTTAAGATTCTGTGTATATGAGGAAAGTTAGTGTTATAGGATACTATTTTGATACCAATTAAAGGGAAAGTATGATCACTGTAAAATTTACTGAAGATATGGACTCTACTCTTGCCTTTTCCCTTAATAAGAGCCCAATGCAAGTTATCTCTGTAACCCTTTGTTTCAGTACAGAAAGTTGGACGAAATAATATTGATTACCACTTCTAGCTCTAAAATTATGACTCAAGGAAACCTTGTCTCTGAATTTTTCAAACTGAATAGTTTCATATTTAATTTAAAATACAAAATAAGGTCTACGCCATTTATACAAGAATTGTGTCTTTAAAAAACCCCGAATCTTAGACATTTAGTAATATTTAAAATTTTGCATTACTGCTATGTGAATGTGAATTGTATGCCTCTCCATAACAGTAAAAATATAAATGAATAACATAAAAATAAAACTTTATCATCACTCAAAAAACCAAGACATCGGTTGGGGACACTAATGTGAATGTGTAATTTTACTTTTCTTCCTTCTCTTTTTATTTTTTTAATTTTTAAAATTTATTTTATTTTAATTTTTTCAGACAAGGTCTCACTCTGTCACCCAAGCTGGGGTGCAGTGGCACAATCACAGCTCACTGCATCCTTGAACTCCCAGGCTCAAGTGATCCTCCCACATCAGCCTCCCAAGTACCTGGGATTACAGGCATGCACCACCATGTCTGGCTAATTTTTTGTGGGTTTTTTTGTAGAGTTTTGCCATGTTGGCCAGGCAGGTCTCAAACTCCTGGGCTTGAGTGATCTGCCCACCTCAGCCTCAAAGTACTGGCATTTCAAGTGTGAGCTGTGGCACCCAGCATCTTTTTTTTTTTTTTTGAGACGGAGTCTCGCTCTGTCGCCCAGGCTAGAGTGCAGTGGCACCATCTCGGCTCACTGCAAGCTCCGCCTCCCAGGTTCACACCTTTCTCCTGCCTCAGCCTCCCAAGTAGCTGGGACTACAGGTGCCCGCCACCACGCCCTGTTAATTTTTTTGTATTTTTAGTAGAGACGGGGTTTCACCGTGTTAGCCAGGACCAGCATCTTTTTAAAAAAATCCATACAATCCATACTTATTTTTGATCCATTCAAGAGGTTGTATATTTGGCAGGGGGTGAGGAGAAGTGACTACATTAGTTTGAATGAAGAGAGAAAGAGAAGCCACCCAAAGTCAAATTCACAGAAAAAAAAATTTTATTTGCTTTTGATTGTTCAAATGATCATTCTATATAATTCATTAACCACATCTCATGCCATTAGAAAGGAGAACATGCAGTATTGATGCCAAATTAGAACAGACATGGCCCATGATTTTCCTGAAAACACCAAGGTACACATTATTATTAGTGTGGATCTCACTGAATGTACGTAGAGCTGAAATTTTTATTAGAAAAAAAAGGAAAGCCTCCACACGCTGCTCCTCTCTGGTGCAGCTCATCTGCAAAGCAGAAGCGAAAAGTCTCCTGAGCCTTTCATAATCCCAGCTAAATGCTTTCTCAGGCATTTTCCACATATTGCTCAGAGGTGTGTTGATTAAACTAGGCTTATTAGACTAATTGCTTTGTTTATAAGCACATGTGTTAGTATACGAAATGGAGAGTGAAGTCAATATGAAGAAAAATACTTTATATAGTAAACATTTGGCCAGCAAACTGATTCTCCTGACTTTCTTCATCCATTATAACACACACACACACACACACACACACACACACACACACACACAGGCAATGTGATGAAGAATACCAAATAGAAAGAAACAAAATCAATTCTGGTAAGTAAAAATGCACATTTCTTTTGAGATTCTTTTCTTTTTGAGATTAGAAGAGGTGAATGCGGGGAGGGATAAGACATTTTCTACTTAAGAACGAAGAAGTACTAAACATGGGGGATTTATTTAACATGAAAAGTCACATTATTGAGATTAGACATCTCTTTCTCAAGGTGCTCCTGGGAGATAATGGCTCTCATACCTATAATTCAGTGAAGGCATTGGTTTTGTCTGGTAACATAAAAATGAATCTGAGGACAGACATTAACACCTTCATCTCTATCTAGCCATGATGATTTTAAGAATAACTCTAGAATATATTTGTTCTTTTACATTATTGTCATTTCTAAATTTTTTAAGTAGTAGAGTCTGTACGAGTCAATTTTCTTTAAAACATGGTAAACTTAAGACAGTTAAAAAATAGAAACTATCAAATATATTCTGTATTCTGTAAATAAATAATTTAAAGTACCATTATCTCATGCCTGTAATCCCAGCACTTTGGCAGGCTGAGGTGGGTGGATCACTTGAGGTCAGGAGTTCAAGATCAGCCTGGCCAACATGGTGAAACCCTGTCTCTACTAAAAATACAAAAATTAGTCAGGCGTGGTGGAGGGTACCTGTAATCCCAGCTACTTGGGAGGCTGAGGTTGGAGAATTGCTTGAACCCTGAAGGCAGAGGTTGCCGTGAGCTGAGATTGCGCCACTGTATAATCAAGGCAGGAAAAAAAAAGTTTAGCATAAAACAGGCAGAAGAGTTAGAAAATGATTCTTCATTTGTAAAATAGGTATATCTACATTGTTTTAAAATAAACTTTAAAAAAAGCAATGTTTAATATTCATTTTCACTCTCTATATTTGCTTATCTCAGAAAAAATGAATAGAAATAGATAAATGTTGATTTTTAATAAATAGATATTGAGCATACTCATAGCATCTTTGAATAAACCATGACCTCATCAGCAGCATCTTTGAATAAACCATGACCTCATCAGCAAACATTCCCAGCCTCGGCCCCTACCCTGCCTTTTACTTTCAACATTTGGCCCACTACCATCTGTTTTTCACCTTCATTATATGATGATTATAACCGAATTTTAACCTGCTTAATCTGATCTGTTTATGGGCAGGGAGTGAAGTTGTAAGCCCTTCTTGTCCTTGACCCCACTCCTTGAGCCTGAGCTTCATGCAGTATGGCACCTGTTCCAAGTGCTGTAGCACACTTTACACTGTCTCATCTTGAGGCATTGAGTGTGTTTGTTCAAAGTCTACCTCTTCGTCAGTGCTTCATTCTAATTCCACTTACTCCAAAAAGCTTTCCCAGATTTCTCCAGCTCAGAATAGCTGCCTCTCTAGCTCAGAATGGCTGCTTCTCCAGGACTGTAAGTCCTTTGCATGTAATAATTTTACCTGGCCTTTTGATATCTATCAGGTGGTATTATATACTATTACAGGCGTCTTACATCTCAACTTTGCAATTAGACTGAAAGTTTTCACAGATACCATTTCTGAACACCTATTTATATGCTAAGGGATATTTTAAATTTTTACATGAAATTGGCACAGTTGTTATTATCCTCATTCTACAAATGAGTAAATGAGGCACAAAGGTTAAGTTACTTGCCTAGGACTATATAAATACTGAGTACTAGACCTGAATTGGAATTGTATATATTTAGAAAGCAGGGATCATTGTTGGAATTTGTGCCTATCCCCTTGGCCATTTTAATAGTGCTTTATGTACATTAGATACTGAAACACTATTTTCTGATTGATTGGTTTTAAGCACTGACTTAAAACTGTCCAGGTTATTATAGGTAATGTTCTATGGTATCAACCAAAACTAATATTTAGTGCTGTCTAACTGGGCATGCAGTAGATTGGCACTAGGCCAATGCAATCAGTGATGGTAAGAAATATAATTCCTGAGGAGGAAAACAAATGCTTACATGGATGGCTGATCAGGTACATATGCTTCAGAAATAAACAACGTTTTTGACCAAGACTGTCTCTCCTTGAAATGCTACAAAACTGATGAGAAGAGACATTAAGATTAAGGATCATCCGAGAAGATGATAGCATTCTCTTCAGATTTCAAGACCAAGGTTCAAGCACCCCTGGAAAAAAAAATAGTTAATTAAAATGGCTGTGAATGGAGGTAATAATGAAAATAAGTAACAACTAGAAAAGGATGAGCATGCACCAACTGGGACAGACAAAACAAGCATTCAGAACTGACACCAACAATGAAGAACTAGTCCAGCTGTCGCAGTGTATGTTAGCTGGGCATCAGTTCTGGTTATAAAGTATGGGTTGGCTGAAATACTTATTGAACAAATGCTTCTTTAATCCCTCCACATGGATCAACTCTAGTCTGGTGTGACTGTCCTATCCCTGGAATTATCAGACCTTGCAACCATATTATTTAGACCATCCTGATCTGTTCAGCTGTATTGATTACCTACTCTGAGATAGGCACTGTACTACTAACTCCATAGACAAGACAAATTAAACACCAGTCTTGGTATATATGTACAATTTTGCAGACTCTTCACCAAAACTTATGCTTGGTGCAATTCTAGGAGCGGTTTTACCACTAAAGGATGAAAACACATGCTTTCCTAACAAGTCTATATTTTAGTTGGCTTCTCTCCAGTTGCAGACCCTGAGGCAAGGATTATATGCACGCTTAGCTGTGCTTAATCAGTAGGTGTTACGGACTGAATGTTTGTGTGCCCCCTAAATTTCTATATTGAAATCTAATCCTGAATGTGATGAAATTTGGAGGTACAGCCTTTGGGAGGTGTATCATTCAGGGTTCTCTAGAGGGACAGAACTAATGGAATATATATAAATATATACTTATATATTTATATAGTTTATATATTTATATATAAACTTTTATATATATTATATATTATATATAATGCATATAATATACATTATCTATAAAATTATATATAATATATATAAAAGTTTATATGTAAAGTGTATAATATATAAATACTTTATATAATAGATAAATATAATATATAAATACTTTATATAATAGATAAATATAATATATATACTTTATATATATAAAGTATATAATATATAAAGGAGTTTATATATTATATACATATAAATTCCTTTTCATATATATATATATATAAAGGGGTGTTTGTTAAGTATTAACTCACACGATCACAAGGTCCCACAATAGGCCATTTGCAGGCTAAGGAGCAAGGAGTGCCAGTCCGAGTTCCAAAACTGAAGAAGTTGGAGTCTGGTGTTTGAAGACAAGAAGCATCCAGCACAGGAGAAAGATGTAGGCTGGGAGGCTAGGCCAGTTTCTCTTTTCACATTTTTCTGCCTACTTATGTTGTAGCCCCTCTGGAGGCTCATTAGATTGTGCCCACCCAGATTAAGGGTGGGTCGGCCTTTCCCAGCCCACTGACTCAAATGTTAATCTCCTTTGGCAACACCCTCACAGACACATCCAGGATCAATATTTTGTATCCTTCAATCCAAGCAAGTTGACACTCAGTATTAACCATCACAGGAGGTAATTAGGTCATGAGGATGGAGCCCCCATGATGGGATTAGTGCCCTTATTAAAAAGAGGCTGAGAACTCTTTGACCCTATTTCCTCCATGTCAGGATGCAAGGAAAAGACAATCATCTGCGACAAGGAAGAAGATCCTTAGGAAAACTCAACTAGGCGGCATCCTGATCTCAGACTTCCAGCCTCCAGAACTGTGAGAAATGCCTGTTTAAGCCATCTCATCTATGATAATTTGTTATAATTGCCTGAACTTACTATACATTGTACTAGTAACTTGATAGATAAAAAAAAAATTAGACAAGTCTTTGGCAACCAGCCTGGAAGTCAACACCAGTAACCTACCAGTATTACCAGTAAATTCCTCTTTTTTTATGCTTTAGGCTTCTACTTCAAATTCCCAAGGGTAGCTGTGTAACAAAAAATGCTAGTGGTGTTATTTCTACTGAAATAAAAAGAGGATCCAAGAGGAAGGGTGACATTCTGATGATGTCTACTGCAGTCTTTTATCTTTATGAAAATTAAGAACTATAAGTAATTAGCACAATAAATGTAGCTATTGTCAAACAACAAAGATTAATATGCTAGTAACCGAAAGAGAAGGGATAACTCAAAGTAAAAAGCTTCTTTATTTCTACATTATGTAACATTAGCCCCAATATGACAAATTTTCTGCCTTTCAAAAATGTATAGGCTAATTTTATGGGACAAGTTACACACAAAATGAGCTTCCATAAGCACGCATGATAATTCATGATATAATTAGCAATTTTTACTTGCAGGCTACAGAATTTAATTTCATCTAATTTATCCAGAAAATTAAAAAGGGTTTATTGGTTGTTTACTTGTGCTGACTTTTGGATCCCCAAAAGACCACCAGAAAAACCCATAGATCAAGCAAATCTTAGTTTACCATATCTCCTGTACTAAATAAAGTCAACAACTTGACAGCATATTAGTATTATCACTGAAGGGCTATCTTCAAGGGAGGATAAATATGAGATTTTAGGGCCTGGATATAGTCATTTTAAAGGAAGTCATCAAGGCAGGGAATTATTTGATTACAATTTATAATAAATTGGTGGGGACAGTGAGGCAAGGGCCTTAAAATGAGCTTTGATAAGCAAGCTGTTAGTCTTGGTTTTAATTGTCTCACGATCTTATTTTCTGGAGACAAATATACTGGAGCAAGCAGCTAAGCAATATTTGTTCCACATCAGTACTGCCTAATGCAGGCACAGGGAATTATGTTGGCTTTAGTTCTCAATAAATAGCCTATAGACTCAAAGGAAGAAAGAAACAACTGATTTCCAGAAGGTTAGGAACTGGGGTATCTTAGGGAACACAATGGCATTGATCCCCCAAAAATCTCTAGGGCTCCGCCATCTGGAGCCTTGATTCTTACCACATTTCATCCCTGAGTATCTTAGTTTAAGGATCAAATTCTCAGGAGGATGCCAGTAATTGGTCTAGCGTAGGCTATGTGGCCTGCTCTGTGGTCAAGAGGGACAGGGTCTCAAGTTTTATTCTCCAAAAAAGTCACATGGAGAGGTAATTTCCCAAAAGAAGAGAAATTAGGAAGACAGTAATAAAAACTATCCCTTATAATGGTCAAATCCCTCTCAAACATCTCTCTCCTCATAGGTGTTGAATTTTGGCTGAAATTGTTTCTTTTAGTTGTTGCTGAACAATTTAAATGTATTTTTTAAGTCATTTCTTCTTTCCTCTCCTCTGATTGCTTCCCTACAACTAACTCCCGGGGTCAAAACTTGTCAATTGTACATGTGTAATGCGTTTCTCTCACCCACCCTCTTCCTTTCTAGTCTACCGATATGTGCCCTAATCTGTTCCTACAGGATATTTTTTTCTAAATTCCTGCAATGGCCTCCTACATGTTCTCTACATTTATCGAATCTCTTATGTACTTCAAATTATTAATGTTCTTGAAGCACAGTTGCAATTCTTTTATTCTCAGTTTTTCATGAGTCAGTCATTCCCCATTCCCTATCACATAAATGTCACATGCTTTGGTCTCACATCAAAGGCCAGTTACAACTGCCAGCAGCTCTCTATCTGGACTTACTTTCAGCTACTCACATTCATGTTAGCTTTGTTCTAATTAAACACATGGCAATGTTGCCAGGGTACTCCCTTTGATTTCTTAACTCCAAACTCTTTAAGAACAAAATGTGGGCCTGATTCACCTTTACAGTCCCCACTTCCTTCTATGGCCATTTGAGTAACTACTCTCATCCACTGAAACTGTTGCCTTCAATGCTACTGATCTGAAAAAGATCATGAGGCCAAGTTAGGGTCCAGTGGGCAGTAATGTTGTGATTGATTATTAATGTCTGTCATGGGCAGTGGGTAGAGGACAGTAGCAGTATCTGTGCCTGGAATTTTCCATCTTTCATTGTGTATTTAACAAATATTTGTTGAGTGAAATTCAACAAGAATTTAGAATAAAGAGATCCTAGGAAACGGCTCTTTGAGTCTCCTTTGGTTTGAGAAATGACACCACCTTTGTCCACAGAGCCCAGCAATTGTCAGTAAGAACTGAAGCCACCTGCATTAACATGACAAATATTTGTTCCTGGAAATTCTTGCTCAAGAATATAAGGTTATAAATCAATAAATAACTTCACTATTTGCTTTAGGAAAATTCCTGCAAACCAACTTGTCTGGGCAAATATTTTGCTCTCCTATCAGGACAGTAGATTGCTCACCTGGGCAAACAAATCACTTATCCAACTTCAGTTTACTTATCAGGATTCACGTTAAGACTCTCCCGTCTTGAGTCCACCAACATGAAAATATTATGACACAAATATTTCCTAGGCATAATCAGTTCTCCATCTTAAACCACACACCCTAAGACCTACTTAAGCCCAGATTCTATCCAAACTCTATATAAATATCCTCTCCTGACATTTGCCTTCTTGAAGCATACTAAGCCTCAATAAAGTAATGTTCTCTGTTACTCTAGTAAGCAAATCAACTTAGTTTTGTTTGCCAACATATTTTGTGGGGTTTTTTTTGATATTTTACACTTGGTAGATTTAAGGAATACCACAATGTGATCAAATTCATGAAACTGAGAAGCCTTCTGCAAACACTAAGTTGTGCCTTCCTAGCTCTTGAATAGTTTCAGTGACATTTTGAGAAAAGGTGAACTGTTGTCTGGTGCTTTGCAAAGCAACATGACATCTTTACACTTCTACAATGCAAGGAAAAGAAGATTAATTAGCCCTAGTTACTGTCTAGAGGTCAAACACACAAGACCCGTTGGTTCTAGAGTAGGAGCATGTAGAGGTTTCCAAACAATGATGTATATTAGAATTTCCAGGGGACTTGTTTAAAATGAGTATAAAGTCCCATCTTCCAGAGACTCTGATTCAGAAGTCTATGGCAGGGCTCAGGCATCTGCATACCACATAATGTTGCAAGGGGATCATGGCCCACATTCTTTGAATCTACACTGTATCTAAAGTCCAGTCACTTAAGACCATTTCTACTACTGGTCAGTTCCCTTAATGGCCATTTTATCTAATATTCAACTTGCTTTTGACAAGTTTTATGTTTATTTGACTGTCTTCTTTTTCATCTTGTCCTTTTTTCAACTTTAAGAATTTCAAAAAGAATGGAGGAAGATGGGAGGAGAGAGAGAGAAAAGAGAGTTTCATCTTGCCTAATTTTATTCATCTGATATGTTTACTGTATTTTATGAATAATGATAATATATTTCTAATTTTTACACTAATTTTTTTGTGTTTGTATTGAAAACTAGTTTTAACTAGGCTTTTGGGAGACACTTCCTTAAAAATAATATTTCCAGCAATGTTAATTTATTGATAATACATAAAACATAAATTATAATCATTATGCAATGAGCATAATGATCCCTAAAGAAAATGTAGTCAATTTGTCAAATATTAATTTGGTTTAGGAGATGCTTTCTGTTAATGAGCTTATTATATGGATGATGTCAAAAATAGCTTCTTCTTTCCTGTAAAAAACATTTGGATTTTCATAGTAAATGAAGACAAACAGATCCCCCCGCACATCTTCCTGACAAGATTTACACTGAGGGCTAGAAAGGGAGTACAAAGAGAGGATATGGTGAGAAGGAATTGTAGGTTATTGGACAGCAAATTTTCCTTCTTGACAGCTTGCCTAGGACTTGCACTGTGACCCTGTTTGTACTAAGCTCTTAAGCAGTTCTTCTGAACAACTGATAATGAAGGGTGAAATAACTCAAGGAATATTGCAAGTAATGTCTTTTATACATACGTATACATATATATGTGTGTGTGTGTGTGTGTGTGTCTAAAGTAACTGTTAACAACTTTTTTCTAGCAAAAGCCAATGCCTTATGTTGTTCATCTTGACAAATTCAAAAAAAAAGACAATATTTACATATCAAAGATAGTACCTTACTTGCAAAGAGGCCTGTTTCTCCAGATACCTTTTTTAACCCCTTTGGATGAGATTTTTATTGTCAAGTTTATTGGACACCAGCTTTTCTACAAGCACGTTGTATTTTATTCATTCAGCAGGAATTGTACCAATTAAACTTGCCTTACAACTTTTTGCATTATGGTTGGACTTGGTGATTGGCATTAAAAATATATACTTCACAGCTTTTATTATACATAAGCCAGATAAATTGTTAATGCTTTAGAACTCTCTAGGCAATATGAATGATGGAGATTTCTGTGCTATCCTTGATAAAGTTGAGGATACAGAAAGCAGTTTTAATCCTCTTTTTATACTCTGCCTGTCTGCCTGTGGAACAAGTTCAGGGAGCTGCTGTTTAGCAGGAACGGAGCCACAGGCTTAATTTTCAAAGCCAGATAAAAGTACATGGTCATATATTCTAAATCTACTTAAAATATAAAATAACTAAATAAACTGACCTAACTAAAGTAATTGTTGTCCTTAAACAATGAATAACAGTTTTTTTGTTTTTTGGTTTTTTTGTATGTTTTTTTTTTTAAGGCTGAATTCAGGCCAGATAAAATTTCCATTTGTTTGCATTGTTGTTGTCCAAAGTGCCAATGTTTTGTAAAATTTTAGTCTTTCATTAAAAATAAACCACTATTTTTTATGCAAGAAGGGACAATGATAAATATAGCCAGAGCCAATCTTTTAATTGTACCTTAAGTGTTCTGTCACCCATCCCTAATGTCTTCACTTCAGCTTTACACCTTGGATTCTATTCAACCAGATGCATTTTTTCTTCTAATGATAATCAAGATGTGTCTACATGAAGTGGAAAATGTGAGCAATTATTTAGATTGTTCAAAAAAAATAAAAGCACATTTCAACTGAAAACATGTCAGTAATTGGAGTAGAATGAAGTATTTTTGAGATGAGAATTCTTTGAATCTTACATTTGTAAATAGTTTCTCTTCATTTTAAATTTCTTATAGTTTGTGGCTTTGTGGATCTGGCTACAGACCTTTTTAAAGTCATCAGGAGGGCATTTTTGTTTACAAACATAGCAAGTTTATCTATGCCTTTAAACCTCTACTCTCAGAAAAGTGAAGGTTTCTGAGAATGCATGGCAAGTATGCTTTACATACCTTGTTGGCAATGTTCACAGAAATAAAGCTTTGGTCAAAGGAACCAGTTTCTCTTTGGCATACAGATAAATGACATTCAGAGGCATCCTTTACATAAGAAGACACATAAAATTTTCTGTACCTGACAATCCCCCAAATTACCACCCTTGTGTCTCATTCCTTCAGAACCCTGTGGGGGTGATCCATTTCTTAACTTCTGGTCCTCTTATTCCACACTTCCTGGTGTTCCGTTTTAGACCAGTGTTTGCAGTGTAATATCCACCTAGTACTTGTTAGAAATATGGAGTGTTGGGTCCCATCTCAAACCTACCAAATCAAAACCTGCATTTTAATAAGATCATCAGATATTGGTGAGGACATTAGCATTTGAGAATCTTGGGATTAGATCTCAGTAAGCTATAATGTGACTGACTGTCTGCTAATTAAACCACGCTCATACTGGATATTCAGCAAAGGGCCTCCTCATACTCATGTAGGTTTCTGTATTCTCGATGAGACTTGACCTCATCTTTCCCAACTCTTCATTTTCACTAAAGAGCCCAGCAATATCTTCAGTGTCTTCTCCCGACACCGGCAACTTCTTACCACAAATGCAAGGTTCTACTACAATGGTGAGAATTTTTAGACACCAGAAAGAACAGGGGCAGGAAAGGGTTTTTTGTTTGTTTGTCTGTTTGTTTGTTTTTGAGTTGGAGTCTCTCTCTGTCGCCCAGGCTGGAGTGCAGTGATGCGATCTCTGCTCACTGCAACCTCCGTCTCCCAGGTTCATGCCATTCTCCTGCCTCAGCCTCCCGAGTAGCTGGGACTACAGGCATCCACCACCAAGCCTGGCTAATTTTTTGTATTTTTAGTACAGACTTGGGGTTTCACTGTGTTAGCCAGGATGGTCTCGATCTCCTGACCTCGTGATCCACCTGCCTCGGCCTCCCAATGTGCTGGGATTGCAGCTGTGAGCCACCACGCCCAGCCAGGAAAGGGTTTTTAATTCGCTCTCTAAACCATGTGATGTAGGCAGCAATTCACCCAATCCACATGCGAGGAATGTGTTGTTTATATCTACTTTCCTTATAAAGGAAATAAATTGGTCATAACTCACGGGCAATTCTCTTATATTGTAGACCAGTCTTAACAGTACTTTTCAGAATCATTTCTCTGCACAGACTTTAATGAAGACTAGCCTGCGTTTCTCCATGTTGATTCTGAAATGCTCAATAGAATTCTTCTCTAGGTTCTTAGACCAAACATACTTTTGATGTACAGAAGACTACTAACTCTTTCTACTTTATGAACATGACAAGTAATTATTTATTAAAGTAGTGAAAATAATTCTGTCAAGAACAATTCATTCTCACTTTGCCCAAGCTGAATGAATATAGATAAGTCTATGGCAGTCCCCTTCATCCTTACACCTGAATACTTCCTGAAAATATTTTCTCTCTTCTTCGTTAGGGAAAAAAATATTCAACGGACACTTGTTAAAAATGGTAAAGCCGATTTTATTCAGAGGGAGACTGTTTTGATAGGTGTAGGGCTCACTGTAATGGGCCTTTGCAATGGGGGGAGAGATTGGGCTCAACTCTAAATATAACAAGAAAAAGTGGGAATTTATAGCCAAAGATTAAGATGGAGGCCAGTACATAGAAAATTACTGAAAGAAAACATAAGGGTAAAGAGGAAATTCTGGCTAAACCAACCACACAGGATCCTTCCTGAAGACAGGCTAGGATGTTCAGACACCACCTTGGGGAGGGTGAAGGATAAAGAATTTGATCAGAAATCAAGGGTGGTGAGATACATGTTAAGGATGAATAAACTGGCTTTTTAGGATTCTTGCTAAAATTAGACAATGCAGAGGCAACCACAGAGTCCAAAAGTTAAGGCCTAGTTAAAAAAGAGTTGAGAGAAGCTTGAGTAATGTTTGAACAAGGAGATCACCTCTGTTATTTCTCCCTCTCCATTGTCATAGTCTGAGTTGTAATATAGACTATTACGATAGTCTCCTAATTGGTCACTCAGACTCTGGTTATAGTCTTTCTTCACTCATCACACTGTCGAAAATATACATCTAACTATGTCATACTCTATTCAGAATTATTCAATGTCTCTCACATTGTCCCCACAATGATACACAGGCTCCTCCTTAGGAAGCCATGCAAGGGTTTGCTTGGTGAGGTCATTGCCTTCTTGCTCAGTCTCATAGTCCCTTCCTATTCTTTCTCCAGAAATAAGTTACTTTATAAGCTCTACTATGCCTTGATTATTTTGTCTAGGATATTCTCAAACTTTCCTGCCTTTAAATACTACTCATTCATTAAGTTTCCATTCAAACATTGCTTCTGTGAAGTTATTCTTAGTGTACTCCAGAAAAGTTAAATTATCTTCCTACATTTCTGTTGGACTTTACATATCCCTTTACTATAGCATATATTTTTGTAACTGTCAATGAACCAGACTTTCAATATTCTGAGGGCAACAAAAAATGTTTTCCCCTTAATTCCAATTTTCTGGCAAAAGGGAGAATATAAAAGTTCAATAAATATTACAGATTGACTGAATAAAATGCATTTAGGTAATAATTCATTTGGATGAAGATAATAGATTCTTAGAGATTGGGAAGTGGGAATTGAAATACCAAATTTCTATCTACAAATATGTATTCAACAAGTATATACAGTGGCACATAGATAGAGAGCTCTACATGATGCTGGATAGGACATATAAATTCATTCAGCACGTACTTATTTAGTGTTTACTTCACATCAGCACCATTCTGGGTATTTCAGAAACATTGCTGAAAGATATAATTTCTATCCTAAATGACTGCATGGAATTGAACTCAAGACTTTGTTTATCATAATCTGGCCAACTCTCTCCTAATTCAAATTATCTGAATTCAAATTAAGAATATAAGAGAGGACTCTTTCAATTCACTTATCTTTTAGTAGCATAGTATAATGCTTCTCAAACTTCAATGTGCATATGGATGCAGATTCTGATTTAGAGGCCCTCAAGTGATGCCCATGCTACTGGTCCATAAGCCACAATTTTATTAGCAAGGGTTTAAGGTTCAATAACAATGCCGACCCTTCCTAGGAATGAACCTCCCTTACATTACCAAAGCTCCAGAGTGTACTTATTAAGTTCCTCTGATCCATGGGTCAGGGTGGGGCAAACAGAGTAAAGCTAAATATGTGGGGTGCTATGCCAGGAAAATCTAGAGACAATACTTTCTAAGAAATTTGTGTGGTTTATCTGCCTCTAAATGGAGGCAAGGAAATAAAGAAGAAGAGGTCCTTGGATGATATTGGAAGTTGTTTCAAAAAGTTGCAGCAACTCTCAGGAAGTAAAAGCTGGCCACAACCTGGCCTAAGTGATGGAGAAACAAGGATCTCTAGTGAAAAACTTACTTTGAATAGATATATCCTTGCCCAGCTTCTGTAGGACAAAGCTGTATGTAGATTCCTTTGCATTTTTCACAATACTTAGGATAGTGTTCCACATAGAGGCTACATATATGTGGAATTAATGAATGACTGAATGAATTGTCTTTATTTTACAAGATAATTGGAAGCTTTCAGGATATAAGTGAATTGTCTGACCTATTAATTATGGAAGAATGTTTACACTTTTGTTGAAATGCTATTGTTAAGCATTGAGTTACACCGGCTTGTGTAGGATAAAAAGATTTAAGAAAAGTACACATCAAATAAGCTGCCTTTTCACTGCCTGGGAAAGCTGTCATATAAGCATTGTGGTTTTCATGTTCTGTGGTGGTTGTCTGCCACGGTCCAGCAGAAGTTTAACAGTAAATAATGTTAAGCATGTGAACTGGTGGGGGGGTGGCATTTGCATTTATATCTCATATGGTCTGTTGCCCAAGCAGAATTGAGTGGCTACATTTTTCTATTTTTTGATGTCTTATTTTGTTAATCATTCCAAACACATTTGTTCCATTCCATAAAAATGAGCAGCTTACCTTCTACCTTTGTGAAATTACTGTTAATCATTCTCTAATGTCTGCATTATCCCATTTAAACCGTTCTCCTGTGGTTTTACAATTCCTTCTGCTCACTAATCCAACAGGAGGAATGATGGGCAAACAAGCAAATATAGAGAAACAAATAGGTTTTCTTGTGAATCATCCTTATAAGCCTCATCAGCGACATTAGAGTTTCTCAAAATGTTATTTAAGAATCAAATAAATCTATAGATAAATCATTCAAGCCAGTGGGCTTGAAATTAATCCAGGTGATGATATAAGCTCAATATAAAATAAAGGATCCTTTTATATCCATGAATCATCCCCGCTTCCTGCACCTAGCCTTAATCTTGACTGATAGAACGACATTCTTAAAACTTGACTATAATGAAATAATAGTCAGCAACATGTGAGGCATATAATGGAAAGAGAAAATGCGTATAATTTCCTAAGACTTACATCCCCATTGCTAGCCAAACTTACATCAAATGATAAAGGCCTGGGTATCTCCATGTGTATTAGTCTGTTCACTGCTAATAAAGACATACCCAAGACTGGGTAATTTATAAAGGAAAGGGCTTTCCTCCACATGGCTGGGGAGGCCTCAAAGTCATGTCAGAAATCAGAGGAAAAGCAAGACACATCATACGTGGCAGCAGGCAAGAGAGAGCTTGTTCAGGGGAACTCCCATTTATAAACCATCAGATCTCATGAGAGTTATTCACTACCATGAGAATGGTATGGGGTAATCCGGTAATACACCCCTATGATTCAATTATCTCTACCTGGCCCCATCCTTGACACGTGGGGATTATTAAAATTCAAGGTGAGATTTGGGTGGGGATAGAGCCAAACCATATCACTATGTAATTGTTACATGAGCAAGCCCATCAATAAATATTGCCACATATCTGCATTGAAGATAAAAACATCCAATCAGCTGGCTATTTCTGAATATTTGATGTTACACAAGTAAAATATTCAGATATTCAACTGCAGTTTATCATTCTCATGTATGTTCCATACTTTGTATATAGTACTTGAATATGCATTTTGGACCAATATTTTATTTGGCTTTCTGGAATTATATAACTGTAACATTGTATATCCATGGTCATGCCACATTAATTTTTATGAGTAAATACTACAATTTATCTGATTGGTAAATTAGAGATAAGCATGATCAGGGTTATATTGGCCCCATTTAGATGCTAAACCAGTATTATCTGATAACAATTCACTGAACCAGTATTATTTGATAACAATACAAGCCAATATTATCTGATAACAATTCTGCTTCCTTTGCCAGCTTCTAAGATCTGGGGCTGGCGAAGGAAGCAGAATGGGAACACTGAGTGTACATCTCATTTGATAAATTTCTTTCTATCCATCCTCAGGATATCAAGCACAATAAAAAAGAATGCAAAGATAATGAAACAAGAAGCTGACTAGCTGCCCAAAGTAACAATATCAAGTTGTGAAATAAAACCTTTCTCTGCTCCATCAGTTAGGATAGAAGCAACTTTCCCTCTTCAATCATGCCACAATCCTAATTTCTCAATTTTGGTTCTACTTGTCTAGGGTCCTTGCAATGATGTCACTCTATCATTAAGTTCAATTGTGACTGAGTGGGAAGGGAGAATATTTCCCAGTCACCTTCTCCTTGCCTTGTGGGAAGTCACAGAAGGATGTCAAATATTATCACATGGATTATGTCATGCTTCTGTCAGTTAGGCAGCCCACTTGACTACCATCATAGGAAAAGTTGATCGAAATATACATTAAACCATGGTTAATTTTTGCCTTCACTGTATATGCAATACCGATACAAGATACACATGTAGGCTGAAGACTCCTTCATCTTCAATGGTGTCCTTAATTGTGATGTTCTTTTTTTAACCTACAGCACCATTGATACAAACCCTTATACTCCTGCTCTTATTTCTACTGAAATATTTTATAGACAACCCTTTTCTATGATTTATATCTCATTATAAAATCAAATTTCTAGGCTGTCAGAAAGAAATTGAGTGCAGCAAAGTAGGAACTAGTTCTGTGACATACTGAGATGGCATATCAGCTTGGAGGCATAAGTCCCAAAGCAGAAAGTGGGAATTATAGATACCACCTACATTCATTCATAAATAGGAGAAGAAATAATGATGGTACAGAATGGTGATTTTCAAGTCATAATGCAAGAGATTCTTAATAGTATTTTAAATTTTAAAAAATGGATTTATGATTGAAGATATCAAAATTTACCAGAGCTCATTTCCCTCTTACACTATAAATTAATATAACATTTATCTTATTGAAAAACACAGATATTAATTAGTTATAAAATGAAATCCAGTGGCTCAACTCTCTTCAGAAGGAGGGCCTACCAGTGTCCTTAAAGCTCTACTACTAATCATGATAACACTAGTTATTTTTGCTGTTTGAACTTTGACCTGTTCTTTTGACCAGTTCAAGGAGATATGTGAGCACAGCATGTAACACTGATTTGTACCTAATTATGAATCAAAGTTTCTTAAATCATTTACATAAATTTGTATAATGTGGAAAGAACTAAAAGTTAGACTTATGAGCTTCGCAAATCATTTCTTCTACCTTAACTCTTTATTAATGTGTCTCTTTTTTGAAAAAGAATCAAAGGATTCTTCTTTGACTCAACACTCTCCACTTCTCACACTCTAACCCTCAGCGTCTAACAAACTGCTTTCAAGTGTTCAGGAAATGTATGTAATGAGTGTATGTGTGAGTGCGTTAGTGTATGTGTGTGTTTCCTTCTCATTGATGAGAAAGGGTATAGAATGCTCATCACTAGAGAGCTTCATGAAGCTAATAAAACCCCTGTTTCCTATGATGTTATTATTCCCCTCAGGAGCTTGGGCCAGATGATCTCTTAGAGTCGTTTTTTGATCTATAACTCAGTGATCAGTGAGCCAGCTTTAGGTCATCCTGTACTCTTTAGTACACAACACTATTGCTCAAGAGTACTATATGGTGCCCCTGGGCCCTGAAAAACTTAATGTACAACTCTAAGAGTCTAAATTACTGCCAGGGAGTGATGTAGGTAGTGAAAATAAATTCCATCAATATCTTGCTAAGTAGTTAATCAGCAAGTCAAATAATAATAATAAAGTGTTAGATCTGTTTTCTCATTCTGTCCTTTATGGACAGAAAGAATACCTGTTAGGTGTGTTCCTCTTAAATAGCCTTTAATAAATTTTAAAGTAGTGATCAAGACTTCCCTTGGGTTTCTTATCTCTAAACTAAATAAACCCTATTCCTTTCATCTTTACAAGTAAGATCCGTTTTCATCCCTTTAATCATTTTCATTGTTCTCGCCAATGTTCTCTTCAATTTATTCACATCTTTATAAATGTGATGAACAATAATATTTATCTGAAGAAGTACTAGAATATAATTTAGGTGTTCCTTCTTGACTATTTTTTGTTTGTTTGTTTTTGCTTTTTTTTTTTTTTTGAAACGGAGTCTCGCTCTGTCACCCAGGCTGATCTGGTCTCACTGCAAGCTCCGCCTCCCAGGTTCACGCCATTCTACTGCCTCAGCCTCCCGAGTAGCTGGGACTACAGGTGCCCACCACCACGCCTGGCTAATTTTTTGTATTTTTTAGTAGAGACGGGGTTTCACTGTGTTAGCCAGGATAGTCTTGATCTCCTGACCTCGTGATCCGCCCGCCTCTGCCTCCCAAAGTGCTGGGATTACAGGAGTGAGCCACCGTGCCCGGCCCTTGACTGTATTTTTAAATGACACCTTAATCTTAATAAAGAGATTAATGCCAAAATCATAAATGGAAAATCTAGAGATTTTATAATGACTGATTGCAATTATGGGCAACCATTCTAGCCAGTTAAGAGAGTATTCAAACACTCTGGTTTGCACATCAAGTTTACAAACCAAGGTCTGTTTAAAGATAACAGTTTTGGTAACAGAGTATTTTGCTAACTATAGGAAGGTAGGGAAGTTCAAACAGCAATATTAGATAATCTACTAGAATAAAGGATTATAAAAACATACATACAAGTTTTCCAATTCAGAGCTCAACTGTCCATGCTTAACCATTCTAGGCTTCTCCCTTAGTAATTGGATCTGTCTCTGAAAGAATCCTGAATCTAACGAAAATACACAAAATCTAATGTATTCTTCTCTGTTAATATGGTACCACAGCTTGGTACTTCTTACTTTCATAGTTTTATTAAGTTTATCAATAATGTGGCCAATTGGAAATGACCACTAATGCAGTTAAAATAAGACAAAACAAATACAAGAGTCAAATGGAGGAGAGTCCCATGACTCACATTCTCATTCAGTTGCCGGTTGTTTTTTGTTCTCTCTTGTACTAGTATTCCCTGAAAGGCAGGAAATACTAGTCCTCTGAACATATCCAGCCTCCCTAAGGAAAGTGACAAAAGACCACTACAGAACTATGTGCTCTATAAACCAATGCCTAGGATCAGAATGTCAGAACAAATTCATCCAAACCTGTTTATCTTTTCATTTGTGAGACTCAGGTATACTCAAAGTTCCACACCACTTATCACAATCCCTCTCCTTCCAAAGGGTAGAGTTAATTTTAAAGTTGGATGCATCATTTAGCACAGTTATTTCCAAAGACAGTTTACCAGAATATGGCCACACTGAAGTCTGCTGTTGGCAAGAACAGAGGAAAAGAAAGCCAGTCAATGAAGACCAAAAACAGATGTTCCCATCCTTCTCCCCAGTTCATGTCTCTTTACTACTGTGATACATTCTAATCTCTTTGGCAACATAATTATGTTGTATTAATGCATAGTAATCTCAATCACTTCAAAAACTTCTCTAGCTCTTGAACTTATCACCTTCATTATCAATGCAAGAAAGAACTTGAGGGAAAAGCAGTCAATGAGAGAAAGAAAGTCACTGGCTTACTTCCATAATGCTGAGCATGATGCCATAAGTTTTATTTGCATAAGGACATTTGATTCTTCTTAGAAGAATGGCAAAGAAAACTTTGCAGGACAAATCATTGAATCTTCACCAAGAGGAGAGATTAGAAACAGTCTGAATACTATGAGGAAAATAACCCAGATGGTAGGTGAAAATCAAAGGAACTGACATATATCCCGGGGCAACAGATGTGGTCAGATCAGACAGATACTATTTATATGTCATTGAGGAAAGACACAGACATATTTATGTACTTAGGCCCAAAGGAATGTAAAGCTACACTTGACCTTAATGAAAAGAGCTGTAACTCTTTTGGTATTCCATAGTAAAATTAGTGGTCAACACAAGTTTTGTTGGCAATGTTACATAACTACACTTAGGTAGATCATAATAACAGTTGAAAGACGAGCATTCAGAAATAACTTATTATGTACAAGAGATATGCATAATGATTAACAGCTAAATTATTCAGAAACCATGGAGGCCGGAAGGCACTGCGATGACATATTCAAAGTTCTGAAAGTAAAAGATTGTCAGCCAAGAAGTCTGTATCCAGCAAACCTACTTTTCAAATATAAGTAAGAAATTAAGACTATCCCAGATAAACAAAACCTGAGATAATTTATTACTATTGCACAAGAAATACTAAAGAGAGTCCCTCAGGCTGAAATAAAAGGACTAGATAGTAATGTGAATTCACATGAAGGAATAAAAAGCCCTGGTTAAGGTAACTATATAGGTAAATATCAAAGAGAGTATGTATTTGATATGTTTAAATTTTTTCTTCTCCTATTTAATTTAAAAGATAACTATGCAAAGCAATAATTATAAAACTCAGTTGATGGGTTTATAATGTATAAAGATATAACTTCATGATAATCCCAGAAAGAAAAGTGAGGGATCAGAGCCAAATAAGAGCAAAGTTTTTTATACTATTGAAATTAAAAAGACACTAATCTTTTTCACTTCCCCTCAAGATGACACTATTCTTAACTAGATTATTATAAATTAAGTGTTCTTTGTAATCTTCAGGAAATCACTAAGAAAGTGAATCAAAAAAATAATGAAATAAATGACAGGAGAATTAAAATGGTACACTAGAAAATATCTACTTAACACAAAAGAAGGCGGTAATATAGGCATAAAGGAGCAAGAAGACATAGAAAACCACTACCAAAACATCAGACATAAATCCTACCATATTAGTAATTACATTAAAGGTAAATGGAATAAACACTGCAATAAAAAGTTAGAGATTGGGAGATGGACAAAAAAAAAAGATCCACCTATCTGCTGTCTACAAAGACACTCTTTACATTCAAAGACACAAATAGGTTGAAAATAAAAGGGCATACCATGTAAACAGTAACTAGAAGAAAGCTGGAGTGGCTATACTAATATCAGACAAAACAGATTTTATTTGAAGCCATTCAAGGTAAAGAAGAAGCATGAAATATAATTCCTAAGCTATTGATCACTTCATTCTACAGTAGTGGTTTAGAGACCAAGGAGCATCTGCCACCAATTCCTATCTCTTGATTATTGTCCCTTCTTTTGCTGTCGGCTTGGAAACAGAAACTTCATAAACAGGTAAAATTGATTATACATTCTGTCTAAAATGTACTTGTGTTTATTTTCTCTTTAAATAAAATTTGATTATATTTTAGAATATAATGATCTTACTAAACAATCACTTATGTACACAAAATAATACAAAACAAATGTAAGCTCAATTAAAAGTGTGACACACTCATGTAACCAACACTCAGATTAAGAAATGGAACATTATCAGCATTCCAGGACCTACACCCTTATCTTCTCTTTCAGTCATTTTTTCCCTCAAAGGATAACCACTACCCAGACTTCTAATGCAATCGGTAACTTTTGTCTGTTTCTAGATATTACATAATGTAATTGTATAGTACATGCTTCTTTGTGTCTGGCTTCTTTCATTTGATTCCATGTTTATACAGTACAACCATATTGAGACTGTAGTTCTAGTTTGCTCATCCTTATTGCTGTATACAATTCCATTATGTGATTATACCGTAATGTATTTATTAGTTCTACAATGGATAGACATTTGGTGGTTTCCAGATTGAGGCTATTATTAGTAATCCTGCTATGAATATTTTTGTAGATAGCTTTTGATGGATATAGGCACACATTTTTCTTGAATATCTGACTAGGATTAAAACCGTCAGGTCATAGGATATACAAATGTTCGGCTTTAATTACTACTGTCAAATATTCCCCAACATAGTTGCACTGATAGACACCCCACTAGCAATATATGACAGTTAGTTGCTCTATTTGCTCACTGATATTTCATTGTCTGTTTATCATTTTAGCCATTCTTATGGGCATGTAGTAGTATCAAATTATGATTTTTCATTTGCATTTCTCTAATGACTGACAAAGTTGGACACTGTATCATATGTTTACTAATCATTTCGAGATCTTCTTTTCTGGATGCTCATTTTTACATTTGGATTTTCTGCCTTTTACTTATTGATTTGCAAATATTTTTCCCAGTCTGTAGGTTGACTTTTGTTTTCCAAATGGTCTTCTTCGGTGAACAGATATTATTAAAATGGTAACAGTTACCATTATTTTTCTTTTGTGGTTATTGATTCTGGTCTTTCTTTAAGAAATATTTGCTTAATCAAGGATCTTTAATATATTCTTCTATACTTCTTCTAAAAGACTTATTGTTTTGCCTTTTACACAAGTCAGCATTTCATCTAGAATTTTTTTATGTGTAATGAGTGATATGTGTAGAGACCTATATTTAGATAAATATCCAATTGACTAAGCACCAGTTATAAAATGGTCATCTTTTCCCCCTTGACTTCTAGTAACACTTTTGTTGTTTAATTTCTTTCTCCTCTTTTATTTGGCCAACTCTAGTTCCAGAGATGTTATCTTGTAAGCATGGATGTACAGAAAGCCAGGAGTCTAGCACAAGAAAAACAAATCATGTAATTATTTCTACTGTTTCTCAGCACTTTATAGTCTAGCCATGCTTAATAAATGTTTTTCTTTTCTCATGTTTCCTCTTTTACCTTTGCCAAATAACTTGTTACTGGTGGAATAAGTAATATTGTTCACAGAATTTTTAAAAATTGTAGCATACAGAAAGTAAGAATAACCCACAATTTCACTACCCAAATGAAAACTACTAAAAAGTTTTCATGAGATTTCTTCTCAGTCCTTTTCCTAATAAGCCTATTCTTAATTCAAAATCTCTAAGTACCTAAAAGCAGAGGGTTTGTAAGGAAAACCTAAAAGATGACTTCTGGCTTATCAAAATATGTATTCAAGGACATTTAAAAATGCAGAAGAAAAACATCTGATATGAACAAGATGGTGCAGATTCTTCTTTCTCTGTTTCTCCCCAACTAAGTACAATTACAAACCCTGACAATTACATACAGCAACCATAGAATGACACAGAAAAATGATAAAAGAAAGGTGAACTGGCTAGAGGCCACAGGAATGAAGGAAAAACACAACAGCCGGGCATCTTCTGAACACCACACCCTTCATTCCATTTGCAGAAGGAGAACCCAGGCCCAACATCTTCTGACCTAAACCTGTGGCAGAATGTTGTCCAAGTAAGTAGATTCCTTCCCCCATTCCCTGCAGATTAAATAACAGTCTCCAACAATAAGCAGCCTTGGAAATTGTTCTCTGCTTCCAAGATCAAGACTCTCCTTCTTCCCTCTCCCTGACCCCCCATTAGAGACAATGGGCAATCATGTCAGGCAGAAATTAAATGGGTACCCTACCAACAACAGAAATCCTATGAAACTGTATCAAACCCATGACCGGGGGTCTCCCTCTCCTTGCTTAAAGACTCTAGGTGGCCTGACCTGGTGGCCAGCACAAAGAGAATCTCAGGAGGCCCACTAGCACCAAGAAAACCAAAGAGACCAAAATTGACTATTAAGGCTCAAAAAGCTAAGTTGGGAGAGTAACTGTAGCCCACAAAATGTAGGCTAGGGCCTATCACTTATAGAGGATGACTGCTTAATATAGCATAAAACTTCAATAGGATCCAGAGTATTCTAACATAACCACCAAAATACGCAGGATACAATTTAAAATCACCTGCAATACTAAGCAATAGCAACAGGAAAATCATGACTTGAATGAGAAATGACAGCAGTTGACAACATTGAGAAAAGTAGGATATTGGAATTAACTAACAATAATTTTCTCATAGTCATCATAAAGGTTATTCAGCAAACAATTATGAATACCCTTGAAGCAAATGAAAAAAACAGAATATCTAACTAAAAATCAAAAGACTAGAAGGAAATTATAGAACGAAAACTACAATAACTGAAATAAAAATTTCACTGGCAGTGCTCAGTAGCAGAATAAGCATGACAGAGGAAAGAATAAGTAAATTTGAAGATAGAACAACAAATTACTCAATCTGAACAACAGAGAGAAAACTAACATATACACACTTACGTACACACAAAGCTTCAGACATCTATGGGACAATAATAAAAGATCCAGCATTCATGTCATCAGCACCTCATAAGAGGAGAAGAAAGGGAGTGGAATGAAAAAAATATGTTAATAAATAATAGCTAAAAATTTTTAAGATTTTGTGTAAAAATCTATCAACAGTTTCAAGAAGCTAAGAAAACCTCAAGTAGAATAAACTCAAAGCACTCCACATAAGACACATATAATTGAAGTTCTGAAAACTACAAACAAAGAAAAAATCTTGAAAGCAGCTAGAGAGAAACAGCACATTACCTATAGTGGAACTACAATTAGAATGACAGCTTTCTTATCTGAAACCATGGAGACCAGGGAGAAGTCTGATATTTTTCAAGTGCCTAAAGGAAAGAACTGTCAACCCCAAATATATCCTTCAAGAATGAATGGGGAAATACATACATTCTCAGAAAAAGGCAATCTAAGAAAAGTTATCATCAGCAGACTTATCCTTAAAGAATGGCTAAAGGAAGTTCTCCAAACAGAAGGGAAATGATAACAAAGTAAGATTTGGAACTCCAGAAAGGAAGGACAAAAAAATGCAATGGGTAAAAATAAGAGTAAGTAGACCAGCCTCCTCATGAGTTTTAAAAATCATATTTGATGATTGAAGCAAAAATTCAATTAATAAAGAGAAAACATTCAAGTTAGTTGTATTTCCAGCATGGGAGCCTAAAGAGACCTAAGTGGAAATAAGGTTTCTGCACTTCGCTGGAAGTAGTAACATGTCAATACCAGTGGACTGGGTTAAGTTTTATATGCAGATTATAATATTTAGAGCAACCACTAAGAAAACTATATATTGGCTGAATGCAGTGGCTCACACCTGTAATCCCAGCACTTTGGGAGGCCAAGGTGGGAGGACTGCTTGAGCTCAAAAGTTCGTGACAAGCCTCAGCAACATGGTGATACCCCATTCTACAAAAAATACAAAAATTAGATGGGAGAGGTGGTGTGCACCTTTAGTCCCAGCTACTCAGGAAGCTGAGGTGGGAGGATAGCTTGAGCCTGGGAGGCAGAGGTTTCAGTGAGTTGTGATCATGCCACTGCACTCTCGCCTGGGCAATAGAACCAGACTATGAGAAACTTTAAGGAAAAAAAAAAAAAAAGAAGAAAGAAAGAAAAACTATACAAAGAAATAGTGTATTAGTCAGCTGAGGATGCCATAACAAAATATCATAGACTAGGTGGCTTAAACAACATGAATTTATTTCTTACAGTTCTGGAAACTGGGAAGTCCAAGATCAAGGTGCCAGCAAGGTAGATTCCATTCTGAGCTTTCACTCTTCTCTTGGTTTGTAGGCAGTGATTATCTTGCTGTGTATTAATGTGACCTCTTATTTGTGCAAGAGCTGAGAGACAGAAAGACAGCTTTCTCTCTTCCCCTTGTATAAGGGCACTAATCCCATCATAAGCTTGTTGTCACCTTTATGACCTTCTCTAAATCTAATAACTTCCCCAAAGTCCCATCTCCAAATACCATCACATTGAAGGCCAGAGCTTCAATATATAAATTGGAGAGGACTCAGTTCAATCCATAGCAAATCTACTCAAAAACTTAGATAAATCAAAATGAAATCCTCCCAAAATGGCAAACTCACTCACAGGAAGGCAAGAAAAGGGAAACACAGGGATGAGAAACAGACGGACTAGAAAACAAACAAACAAACAACAGTATGGCAGACTTAAGCCCTATCATGTTACCTATAGTGTAAATAATTTAAATATACAATATAGTAACAGGTTGGCAGAATGAATAAAATATATGATTCAACTAGATGCTATCTACAAGAAACTCAGTTCAAAAACAACATATGTAGGTTGAAAGTAAAAGAATAGAAAGAGATGCACCATGCAGGTGTAAATTTTCAAGAGCTCAGAAGGAACTCTTTGATCCCTTACACACTCACGATGCTCAGATACTTTAATACACAGTGAGTCTCAGTCTTCGTGAAATTGATAATTACTGTTTGTCAGACTTTCTTAGCTCTTCCTGAACCAGATTACTCAAATATTAATGGAAGATCTTTACAATATATTTTTTAAAGAGTAATAGCTAGACAATCATCTAGATAAGCACACTGAGAGAGGGAGATTGCCAATTGGAAGAGCAGCCAAAGCTAAAGAAAACATGTAGGCAAGATCAGTTATTTGAATGAGGGCCCTGCTTCGTATTTTGCATTTAGAAGAAAAAAATTCATACATTACAAAAATAGCAATGGAGAAAGGATAAATGGAAAGATAATTTTTTATCTTCAGTTCTATGGTGTGGCTTGTGGTTCTGCTCTTTTTAACATCTGTCAGCCTCCATCAATATATGCCTGCATAAGAATTCAGGCAATTATCATTTGAAAGGTTACAAAATTGTCTTCACAGTGAAATTCACCTTCCGAGTTGTAGTTTGACAGCTACGTTGATAAGCTAAATCCAAATAAAATTAGCCTTCAGTTAGATGCTCTCACGTTACTGTAATAAACTTCCTGGGACATACAGTGTCCTTTGGAGGACCAGGAGCCTCACCCAAACAGACTTGAAAAACTGTTGACCAGACTTGACAGCATACAGTCCACAGAAGTGCCTGAAGCCCCGGGTGTAGGGTGGTGGGAACAAAAAACAAAACCATTTTTATCTTTTGCATTCTCCCTTTCTCCTCTAGGCCATTGTTGAAAAGGGTAGCTTTTTTTTTTTAATATAAAAAGAAATATACTATACTTTCCATATTTTGGGCAATTTTAGGATGTTTTGTGGAATCTAGACTCTACCAGAGTTACCCTGAATGTACTGGAAAATCTTTTGATTGCTCCCAACTTACTTGTAAACCTCTATGTAAAAGTGCCATAAATACAAACCTACAGGTGGTCCTGAACTAGACCCTCTATAATATGATAACAGGAGCCACAAGAGAGCTCAGTGTGACATAGTGTGGAAATAAGATATGACCCTCCCTCATATATCCCTTCCACGATCTTGCATGATCCATCATCATTATCATGAGAAATACTAATTTAGATGTTTAATCTGACTGCATCCTTTTTTCTGTTAGCCACATTCTCTCCGTAGCCAGATGCAATAAAAGGACATTTACCATGAACAGAGTGATAAGTAAATTGACTTCATATTTCTAACACTAGATTATACAATGACCTTGCAGTGGTTTGGGGTGGGGGTAGCAAAGGATGGGCTTGGATAATCTTTCTCAGCATTATTAATATTCTTCTTTTAATTCAGTTCAATTCTATTCAATTCAACAAATATTTATTAGACACTTGGCATAACAGGCATTCCACAGTGCCGATAAACCAGAGGATGACTATAAGTAGCTGTCAATCTTATAAAGGAATATATTAAATGCAATAAAGACAATATCACAAGATAAATCCCGTTCTCCTCCTTTCTTTCCTTCTTTTCTCTTCCTTTCCTACTTTCTTTCTTATTTTTGTTCTTTTCTTTTGTTCCTGAGGGATCATATTCTTCAAAGTGACATTAACAAATTCAAACCAAGGTTGACTTCGACCTGTCATTTCTATAGCACATTTCATTTACCAATCTAAGACATCAACACCCTCTTACAGTAGATACTATGAAAGCAGTCACTTCCTTTGCGGAGACCTAGAGAGCTAAGAGGACTTTCTCAAGGTCACCCTTCACTTTTCTGATGCACACAAAACAAGCACTAGCACCTTTGCTCTTTGGTTAAAAGCATCTCTCATACTGCAGTTTTCTGTCGCCAACTATAATGCACTACTGGTGATTTTCATCTACCTCTACATGAAGACAAGACAGAGTGCGCCTCTTCCCTGGGTTATTTCCATAGCTACTGTATTTATTATATTAATGTTTATCACTTGGATGTCATTTAATGAATGTCGGCAGGGGGGAGGGAGAAGATAGAATGTTCAGGGAAAGAAGCTGTGCTATTAATTCAAATGGATAGTAAAGACAAGCATGTACATTCACATTGCCATATGGGGGCTGTTTTAGGGCACTGAAGCAGTTAATTTTGTTTTAAAGACACAAGCTTAGATAAAATAGATCTTTTTGACTTTGTTGAGAATTGAAATTATAAAGCATGCAAGGCTTCAGATTAAAATGCTATATTATTCTCTCCTCTCCACCTTATCTGAGGAGTGTAATGCCCTTACAATAGCCCACTTCTTGAACTCTTTCCAATTTCAGATATTTCCTATCTCTTTTAATACCTCATTGCTTTTGCATCAATTACAGCCTGACCTAAAGCTGCACTGGAAGTGGAAGTGATATATAGTGGAATCCATTTAAATGAATTTCTGATGAAAGAATAAAACTGTTAAAATAATAAATTTACTGCACACAAATTTATACAAATCCCATATATGCTGTGAAATCCCCTGAAGTGAAAAACTGATGAAAGATTAAAATGTTAAATGAATTAAAATCCACCATCCCAGTGAAATATAATGATGATTTGACCTACTAAATGAATGGCCTAAATGAAGATATAAATTTGAAGTGCTCCAACGTATGTCAATTTTAAATGTGCAGTAAGCCAGCATAACACAAAAATATGGCTCTCACTATTAAAGGAACACATTTTTTGTGGAACCAGCCATTATTTAGAAACATCTGTGTTGGTGATTTACATGATGAGAAAGGCAAAATATTCTGTTGCTCATACAAGGTAACATCATGTATTAACCTTTCCCTCTTTCCTAATCCTTTATCTCTTGATCTCTTCAGATTATATTTGTATATACTGCCTTAGCGATGGGTAAGAATTGGGATACTCCTATGGCAATTTCTACCTTTCAGCAGGGGTCCTTCCTAAACTAAGTTTATATCATGCCTGAAGAATATAGAAAAATAATATTAGGATATACATTTTTAGTGAAACATAGGAAGTTAGCCAAGCAATTTTTATTCACAATTACTACCCTGCACATCTAATTCCCAATTTAACGTTAAAAAATAAAAACTATGTTGAAAAGCTCCTAGCAGTTAAAATAAGTTTGCAAACTAGTTTATTGCCCAGGTGAATTGTACATTCTAACTCAGTTTAGGGCACAGGTAATGTGTGCTTTGTTGATAATAAATTTAAGTTTCAGTCACTGAATAATCATATTCTCTAATTAGGCACAACTAGAAGCCTTTCATCATTGGCAGGAAAAATAAAAATGCAATTGCACTATGGAAAACTGCGCCCAGTGATTCTCTGACCTCTAGTCAGATTATAGTATTATAGTCATTTGCAACTGGAAGCTATGGCCAGGATAGAGGTCATTATCCTTATTGGCACCTCTGGCAGTGTCCAAATTTTAGAGCATATGGCCAAACGCACATGGTCATTAATTCGCATGGATCCACTGACCAACATGAAATGATATATAACTTGCCTTCATGGACCAAAGCAGGAGGAGTTTCTATGCTAATGAAGTCTGGCCAATCCTGAACCTATTTCTCTCTCTCTCTTTTTTGTTTAATATATATTATTTTATTTTACTTTAAGTTCTGGGATGGATGTGCAGAACGTGCAGGTTTGTTACATAGGTACACATGTGCCATGGTGGTTTGCTGCACCTATCAACCCGTCATCTAGGTTTTAAGCCCTGCATGCATTAGGTATTTGTCCAAATACTATCCCTCCCCTTGCCTCCTACCCCTCAACAGGCCCTAGTGTGTGATGTTTCCCTCCCTGTGTCCACATGTTCTCATTGTACAACTCCCACTTATGAGTGAGAACATGTGGTGTTTGGTTTTCGGTTCTTGTGATAGTTTGCTGAGAATGATGGTTTCCAGCTTCATCCGTGTCCATGCAAAGGACATGAACTCATTCTTTTTTATGGCTGCATAGTATTCCATGGTGTATATGTGCCACATTTTCTTTATCCAGTCTATCATTGATGGGCATTTGGGTTGGTTCCAAGTCTTTGCTATTGTAAATAGTGCTGCAATAAACATATGTGTGCATGTGTCTTTATAGTGGAATGATTTATAATCCTTTGGGCATATACCCAGTAATGGGATTGCTGGGTCAAATGGTATTTCTGTCCTAAAGCGATTTCTAAGGAGAAATAAAGTTGCTACTAAACTTCAGCTTCTTAAATTTTTATCAACTCTAGATATATTTTGGTAGAAAACTGCCCAAGCTTTACTGGAATTCCTAAAGAGGAAGGATTCCTAGGGTACAGCTATAAATGGCCCAGGATAGTCTGCAATAATAATTGGCATAGCATTGAAATAAATATCTTGGGTGCTGCAACACCCCTTAAACCACACTCGTCTAAAAGGCCACGTGTTTTGCCTTTAGGGGATAACTTTGTTGTGTTGATCACCTGCAGGAGTTTCCATACCAGTGTCTAAATGCTTCAAGAGGAAGCACTTAGTCTTAGGTATCTTTGCAATTCTAAAGAAAACCACAGCACTCATTAAGTGTTTGATGAATTAAACTGAAACAGTGGAGAGCAATTTTACTCTGGCTAAAGTTATATGTAAACAAGACTTGAGGTTTTAGCACCCCATGGGGATGCCATAGTTGGCTCCCCTTACATTTCTTTATGTATTCCAGAATACTTTTGGAGTGCCTCTTCTGAAGTGTTAGGTACTAGGAATGGGTTTCCTGTCCTTAGGAGGCTTACTATCTGTCAGAGATGCTCAGGTGCCTTGGCTAATTGTTATCTGGTTATTATTTATCAAGGAACAATTACTACCAAGGCCTGTAGGAGGCATAGATTTACATAGAAAACAAGGTGTAGTTTCAGTGTGAGGTAGAACTGATGGGTAAAGAAGCAGTTAAAATTGAATACAAGGAGTTACCTAAAGGGGTAAGCAGGGAATGGGAAGGAAGAAGTTATATCTAAACTGGAACCTGAGGCCAGGTGCGGTGGCTCATGCCTGTAATCTCAGCACTTTGGGAGGCTGAGGCAGGCAGGTCACTTGAAATCAGGAGTTTCAGACCAGCCTGGTCAACCCCGTCTCTACTAAAAATACAAAAATTAGCTGGGCATGGTGGTGCACACCTGTAATCCCAGCTACTCTGGAGGCTGAGGCAGGAGAATTGCTTCAATCTCAGAGGCAGAGATTGTAGTGAAACGTGATTAAATACTTACTGGCATTACTCTTATCCCTAATACCACCTTAAAACTTAAAGACTGTCAATATCTGTTAGAGTCAGAGTGAAAAAGAATTCTGACATCACTGAGTTAAACATAGTGGAAATTAAGTTAAACATAGTGGAAATTCTGACATCACAGAGTTAAACATAGTGGAAATTAAGTTGCTGAAAATAAAAAAATGTATATTCTTTAAATGATAACTAAAAATATGCATACATACCCTTATTAGTTTTTAGGGATATTCATTGAAAATAAGGATTTATCTTCACTCAATTTTAACATAAAATCTAAAGATTACTTAGAATTATAAAACATAATTTAAATAAAATAAAAATATATATAAAATAAACATTAAAATCAATATAAAAGGCAACTAGGAAAGTTTAACAATTAATTTCTAACATTTCAAAGACTTCTTTTTTCCCTTATTGTTTTTTCCTTATTGTTTGTCAATTTCTAATTTAAATACATTAAGAATTAGGGCCAGGCATGCTGACTCATGCCTGTAATCCCTGCACTTTAGGAGGCCGTCACGGCCGGATCACGAGGTCTAGAGATCGAGACCACCCTGGACAACATGGTTAAACCCCGTCTCTACTGAAAATATAAAAAATTAGCTGGGCGTGATGGCACACACCTGTAGTCCCAGCTACTCGAGAGGCTGAGGCAGGAAAATCACTTGAACCTGGGAGGTGGAGGTTGCAATGAGCTGAGATTGTGTCACTGCACTCCAGCCTGGGCCACAAGATAGAGACTCTGTCTCAAAAAAAAAAAAAAAAAAAAAAAATTAGAAAATCACACACATCTCAAATTCTACATTACAGATCAAACTGTCTTTCAATAATTCTTTGGTTTATCTTTATCTTAGCCAATAATTCCTCTTTTATCTATTGTTATTAAATTCCATTTGATTTTCTTATCTTTTGTATCCAATAGAATTAGTTTCTACTGTATATAATATACTAACAAAAAGTAGCACAGCTTAAACAAAATAGAAGTCTATTTCCCTGCAATGTGAAAAAATCCACATGTAGCTAGTCGTTATTTTCTTAGAGGGTTCAAAAAATTATCATAGTTCCTGATGACTTCTGTCTCACAGCTCTGTCAATTTTATATTTGTTTTTCAAGATAGCTTCCAGGACTCTGACATATGTGAATATTCTGTTGACTGTATAGCTACAAAATAGAAAGTTTCCTAAGAGTTTTAAAAATATAGTGATCTGTACGTTCCTGGTGCTGTATGCCCTAAAGTCAAAAAGACCTTTTTATTTACTTATTTTTATTTTTTTATTTTTGTGGGTACATAATATGTGTATATATTTATGGGGCACATGATATATTTTGGTACAGGCATGAAAAACAGCTTTCTTCAAAACAATTTATAACCTATTTCTATATGCATATCATTGCTAATATTATATTGCTCTTCTTAGATTGCTTTCCGGGTAATGCAGGATAAAGCAAAGAGACTGATTGGTCTTTTGCTTATGATAGTTTGATTTTCTCATGGTATTTTGATTATAGCATCTGTAACATACCTAAGAACTGGGATTCTCTGTGCGGGATAAAGAAAATATACAGTTCAGATGGAATAGGTTACGTATACACTGATAATTGTGAATTTGAATTAGAATTAAAAGTACAAATTCTTAATGTGTTTTGTGTTTAAAATATATATTATAATATATAATACATATATATTTTATATGTATACATATATATGAATTTTTAATACATATATGTATTTTTAATACATATATTTTAATACATATATTAAATCCATATTTAATACATATATTTTAATACATATATTTTTAATACATATATACTTAATAACTCTGAAGCTGCCTAGAAAAAAATGGCCCACCGGGTAGCAATAACTACCTCTATCGTGCCAGGCATGGTGGCTCATGACTGTAATCTCAGCACTTTGGGAGGCTGAGGCAGGAGGATCACTTGAGCTCAGGTGTTCGAGATCAGCCTGGGCAACATAGCAAGATCCCATCTCTACAAAAAATTAAAAAATTAAAAAATAATTAAAAACACCTCTATCATGGTCTACAGATACCATTTCCTACAGGCTGATTCCAGACCTGGGGCAGAAAACGTACAAGATGAGCCTGGATACTGTACCATATCATAGAACAAGAACACTATTATATATGACTAGGGTCTCATCAAGAGGATTTAGGAGCTGACTTAAAAGGACTCCCACTGGCCAAAGATTGTTATGTAAAAGAATAAAAACTGCAAATGATTCAAACATATTAAATATGTTTGTTCATGAGTTCATAATGATGCAAAAATACATACATACACATGCACAGAGAGAGAGAACCAGAGGGAGGGAGGACAGAAAACATCTATTGTATCATCCTTACCAGATTCTAGGGAAATAATTTATTATTTTGGGAACCAGTAAAGAAAGAAAAGAAACAAGGCATTTGTTTGCCTTGTCTACATCAACTATACCACTGGATAATCTAATAAAAGATCAGGAGATGTTTTTCTTTATACAGATAGTCTAACTAACAAAAAACAAATGAATGATAGATTAGAAATTCATAATTTACAAAAAAATGCATTTATGACTTTTATGAGACTATTGAGAATTTGAACACTGGATATTTGATTAAGAAATTATTAATTTTAGGTGAGATACTAATATTTTGGCTATATTAAGGGAGTCATTATTAAAGAATCACAATAAATATTTATGGATGAGATAATATGGTCTTTGCAATTCACTTCAGGATAATAGGAGGGAGAAAATGGAAGAAAGTATAGAGGGGCAAAATTGGCCTTAGCCTCATATTTCTTGGAGCTGAGTGATGGAACTTCATTATATTAGGTTGATGTGAAAGTAATTGTGGTTTTTGCCATTAAAGTAGACAAAAACCACAATTACCTTTGCACCAACACAATACTATGCTTTCTCCTTTTGTGTGTGATTAAAAGTCTCTATGTTAAAGGAAAATGTTGAGAGGGTATAATCATGACTTTTATAAAACTATTAAAAGAACCTAGGTCAAATATTGTTTGTAGTTTATTAATTTATAAGGAAACCAATAAGATGTTACTATTAATTTTTAAGGAGATTATATAGTTTATAGGAGACGTCAAAGAAATAAATCTTTGTAAGCATTAAGTGTGCAGAAATGAATTTACAAAACTCACTTATTCTATGAAGCGTGTGGTTGTGGGGGTGGTAACAGGAAAGGAATTGTATTTCCTCTGGACAAAATATGTTTACATGTCTATAGTCAGGAATCCTTTGTTGGTATCACTTATTTGCAATTTACAGAGTGGTTAAAAAGCTTAAAGGCAATGAAAGTTGTAGAAACACCATGGAATCAGATGACCAGAAAGAATATGTTTAGACAGCACTTACTTTTCATTCTTTCTCACTTTTCAGTGATCTTTTCAGTCTTTCTCACTTTTTCCTATCGTCTCTGTGCTACGCAGAATAATGCCCATTCCCCACAACCCCCAGAGCCTGTGAATATGTTAATTTACATGGCAAATGAGACTATGCCGTTGTGATTAAATTGAGGATCTGGAGGTTGGGAGATTATCCTGGATTATCTGGATAGGCCCAATGTAATCACAGGAATCCTTATATTGAGAGAAAACACAGGAAAGTCAAAGTAAAAGAAGGACATGTGATAATGGAAGGAGAGATTGAATTTATGCAATTGCTGACTTTGAAAATGGAGGACGCAGGCCTTGAGTGCAGGAAGGCAGGTAGCTTCTAGAAACTGCAAAAGTCAAGGACACCAATTCTTCTCTAGGGCTTCCAGAAGAATGCAGCTCTGCATTCTGCAAAATGATCTCAGTGAGACCCATTGATTTCTGACCTCGGAACTGCACGATAATACATTCATGTTGTTTTGAGCCATTAAGTTTGTAGTAATTTTTTACAGCAGCATAAGAAATTAATACAGTCTCCAACCACGCTGAGCTTTAAGATCATATTTATCTGAAACAAGGAGTATTCTTAATCACCAAAATACTTGGTCCCACCCACGATTTTTAGCCTGATTGATTGCTAATAAGATGTAGCAAGAGTGTTGACAAATCTCTTTGAGACTGTTTTGAGAATCTAGAGCTATGCAATGTGGAACAACCAGTGAGAACACAAACTTAACTTCTGTTTGTAAGTTTCCATAAGAAATAATTTCTTTCTCAGCATTTCCTGCCTCATGCAAGTACCAACATTTATCTCATTGTATCTGGATTATTTAACACATGACTAATTTCCGGATTTCTCTGTATCAACTATTGTATTTGTGCATTTAGAAACATCTCGTATTCGTTCTCCTAAGACTAGAAACTCAAGCCTAACAAATACCTATATCACATTTCATCTGTATAATTTACAAATCTGACGGAATTCCTGTCTTCTAGGGGTCGCTCAAATTTTTTAAAGCTTTTACTCTACAGAGAAGTGACCGTCTTGCCATCTGTAAGACCAAAACCCTGTAAGCCAATATTTCTGGGTGGGCTTTGTAGGCGTTAGCTCCACACATAAAATCAACATTAGTTCCTTAAAAGTGACTTATCCTATCTAATTACATTTGTATTATTTTCAAAGATGATATTCACCTTGGTTGCATAGTTGATTTGTCCAAACATAACCTGGTAAAACAGAGAACAGATTCTACTGAATCTATTCACATAATTATGTTACTATGAAAAGTAATGATGCTTAGTAAAAGCTTTGAAACACAAAAGTCATTATAAATCAGCTACCATTTACACATTTTTTTTTCAGTTTACGAAAGCAGTTTATTAAACTTCTGTGGGTTGTTAATGGCTTAAGAAAAGATAGGACTTCCTCATATATTCAAAAAATAGAAAAACAAAACAACACTATTTCAAACAAACAAATTATTACAATAAAAATTTCCTCATTAGCTCATTTAGATGTATTTAATTAATTCTTGTGCTGCTGAATCTTGTGTTACCAGTTTCACAAAGCTGTCTAGTTTTCAACCTAAAATAATATGAGAAACCCAGCCCCATCCACTGGTAGAATCTGAGAGCAAATTATCTCTGTAAAATCTCAGAGAGCAACTATTTTAGAATTTGCAGGCCAGGCCAGGAGCAATGGCTCACATCTGTAATAATGGTGCTTTGGGAGGCTGAAGTGGGAGAGCACCTTGAGCCCAGGAGTTCAAGACTAGCCTGGACAACAAAGCAAGATTTAGTCTCTACAAAAAATTAAAAAATTAGCTGAGCATGATGGCATGTGCCTACAATCCTGGCTACTCAGAAGGCTGAGGCAGGAGGATCTCTTGAGACCAGGAGTTCAAGGCTGCAGTGAGCTGTGACTGCACTGCAGCATGGGCAAGAGAAAAAGAAAAAATAATAATTTGCAGGCCAGATTCTCTCTGTCACAACTACTGAGCTCTGCCATTTTAGCAAAAGAAAAGTCACAAAAGACAATACAAATGTAAGTGGACATGTTGTGCTTCAATAAAACATTTACAAAAACAGGCAGTGTCTTTCCGGGGAAGCAGGCCATCCTTTGCTGATCCCTGCTGTAATCAATATCAGATCAGCTTTGATAAGTCAACAGGTTGCAGTACAAGCCTTTTCCTGAAGGCTCCGAAGCTCTCGTTCTTGGCTGAACTCACAAAATCTTCCGTGTAGCTTATAGCAGAGACTCCTTGGGATCATCAGAGTAAAACAAATACTATCTGAAGATAGAAGAGAATTAATGGCTGTAGTTAATTTATTACTAATAATTTTCAAATGTGAACATTTTATGAGATTTTTCTATATAGTATAGAACAACTGTAGAGTTGAATAATGCAGTTGACAGGAGTATATGATTATTTCAGTGACATGAAAAACAAAGATAATAAAACCATTCCAAAAAAAAGTTTCTGAGAAAAATGATCAAATCTATTTTCAGAAACATCACTGAATGCTATATCTGATTTACAAAATTGGATGAATGGCTTTAATGAGAAAAAATCTTGGAATATAGCATATAATATACATAATATGCCAAGAATGTCAAAGAGATTCAGTAAGTCTAGAGTGGGGCCTAAACATGTAGAAAACTCCTTGGGCAATCCAGTGTGCACCTCCAATATAGAACCACTAGCCTAGAAGACTCTAGCTTTTGTTGGGTGTGGGAATTGATTTCACTCTACTTACAAACCATTAAGATAGCTCTAAGATATGCTCTTACTGTTTCTTGTGTACTAACAGAAGACGAGACTCCTAGATCAGAGACAGAGGACTTTATTACTTACATCACAGCAAGCAACACAAATGAATATAGTTGCATTTAGTTTCTCTTGTACCTAAGTCCCACAGGGGTGACAGAGAGGGTCCAGATAGATGCTGTGCATGCATAGGGTTTATGTCACAGTCTGAAGAACTCTGAGTTTGAGGAAATCCATCACTTCTGTAGTAAGCAGTAAGCAAGCCTAATCTCTGCCTCAGATGGAAGCTTTATTTCATCCCTCAAAGAAACTTATGAGAACACAGCCTTGGGAACTGGCCCAGGAAAAGGAGCAACCAGGGCCTTGAAATCTCGACAAGGAGTATGAGAAGCCCATGAACAGCTATGTCTCCCAACAGATTCAAATGAAAAAAGTAAGGTTGTAGACAAGGGAGCATTTGAAGTAAAACCTGAAATTATAACAGATAAGTATATATTGTTATTGCTTAATGTCATCACATAAAGCACAATAGGACTCTGATAAATATTCAAAAATCCGACAGAACTAGTTCATCATAATCTTGATCAGGGTTTCACCAGAGTTGAAATATATTATGGAAAGGAAGGTATTGACAAATCTCTAAGGACTTCACATAAAGCATACAATTTCTGAAATATTTGGATTAATAACATTAACCTTTACAACTGAACCTAGAGAAAAGTGTCTTTCCAAATTTGACAATTTTTCCCATGCAGTTGTTATAATAGTAGCAAATCAAACAAAACTCAGTTTTTCTAGTGCCTCTTTTTATGAGCAAAAGAATAAATTTTTGTGATTGTTTTCCAGGAGCCCTCTGGGAAACCTCAAAGATAGTTTACGTGTAAAAGATAGTCTGAATTTTTATTTTATTTTTTCTATACTTACGACCTGAATTTGAGAAGGCTAAAATCACAATGTCTTCAGAGATTTGGAACCAAGATTGAGATAAGATGGTGGGTGCCTGAGAAATGATAATTAGTTACCTCTTTAAGTAAGATGACAATAAAACAAAAATAAACATTGAAATTAGCAGGGTGGTGAAAACCTTAGTTCTAGGCTGGGCACGGTGGCTCATGCCTGTAATGCCAGGACTTTGGGAGGTCGAGGCAGGTGGATCACCTTAGGTCAGAAGTTCGAGACCAGCCTGACCAACGTGGTAAAACCCTGTCTCTACTAAAAATACAAGAATTAGTTGAGCGTGGTGGCGTGCTCCTGCAGTCCCAGCTACTCGGAAAGCTGAGACAAGAGAATCACTTGAACCTGGGAGGCGGAGCTTGCAGTGAGCTGAGATCACGCCACTGCACTCCAGCCTGGGTGACAGAGCAAGACTCCATCTCAAAAAACAAAACAAAACAAACAAACAAAAAACAAAACCTTAGTTCTATTATAAGTGAGGAAGCTTTCTTCTTTTTTTTCATATTACATAAAAGAAAATTAGTCAACAAAAAGCACATAAAATAACGCTGGTAAAATAGAGAATCTCTGCTGCAATCCGCATGGATTACACAGAAGGTAAAAAAGAACCTGTCAAATTGTTGGCAAAGATCATCAGTAACCTAAAAAAGGAAACTCATCAAGATTTAGTATATTTTGTTAAAATTTCAACACTTTTAATAGCTTGTTTTACACTCAAGTATTATGAACTATAAGGAAAAAAATCAGTTTTCTTTTTTTTTTTTTTTTTGTTTTGTTTTGTTTTTGAGAAGGAGTCTTGCTCTGTCGCCCAGGCTGGAGTGCAGTGGCGAGATCTCGGCTCACTGCAAGCTTCGCCTCCCAGGTTCATGCCATTCTCCTGCCTCAGCCTCCTGAGTAGCTGGGACTACAGGCGCCCGCCACCACGCCCAGCTAATTTTTTTGTATTTTTAGTAGAGACGGGGTTTCACCATGTTAGCCAGGATGGTCTTGATCTCCTGACCTCATGATCTGCCCGCCTCGGCCTCCCAGAAGTACTGGGATTACAGGTGTGAGCCACTGCACTCGGCCTAAAAAAATCACTTTTAAAATTTCAATGTTATTTATCTTCTTTCACATTCTGGAATAAATTGGCATTTTACTTTAGGACAGATCTCAGGAGGCTCATGAGTAAAAACTTATTTCACAATAATACTAAGATATTTATGTTAGCATGCAATGTATTCATCATGGCTATATTTAAATAAATCCATAAATGTTTAAAACTTGTTTAAATTTGGAATATGATAAATATTGATATGTACAGCTCACAGAAGCAAAAGCTCTCGAGTTCCTCAATAGGTTCCAAAAGCCTGAGAATTGTTACCTTAAAACGAAAGTATTCTTTTTTTCTTCCAAAATACATACACAGTTCATTTTGGGTCATCATCGCTCCAAGGGTAGTTTCTGTTACTCGTGTTAATTTTAACATTTAATAAACTCTCACAGAGAAAACGAGGGTAGCCGAGTGTCTGTCATACATAAGTATTTTAGCCAATTAGCAAAGCTCATGGACACACAGAATATGTCTTTCAACAGCCACCCAAATACATTTTATACTTTTCTTTTCTTTTCTTTTTTTTTTTTTTGGAGCCAGGGTCTTGCTCTGTCACCCAAGCTGGAGTGCAGTGGTACGTGGCTCAGTCATGGCTCACGGTAGCCTTGACCTGTTGGGCTCAAGCAATCCTTCCATCTGAGCCTCCTAAGTAGCTAGGACCACATGCATGCACCACCAAGCACAACTATTTTTCAATTTTTGTAGAGATGGGGTCTACCTATGTTGCCCAGGCTCATCTCAAATTCCTGGACTCAAATGATCCTCCTGTCTTAGCCTCCAAAGTTCTGGGATTATAGACATGAGCCACCTCACCCAGTTTACACTTTCTTAATTAGACAAAAATGAATACGTCCATTAACAGGGACAAAGATAATAACCTTTCTGTAGCATTAAAAAGGAATGCACATACAGTCATGCTTGGTAACCATTATTTCAATATTCCACATTACCTCAAAATTTCTGGATATCCAAAGATTATCCACGCAAATCAGTCCAATTTAATCAATTTAATGCAATCCATTCAGTCCATGAGCTTGGAAATTGTATTGTCTTCCAGCTGGCACATTATAACACAATTACTGTTCAAACAAAACTTTGTTAGAATAATTAAATATATGCAAATGTGTCCTTTTTACAATATTAAACATTATATAATAGTAATGTTAGTTTATTTGATCAGTAAACTTGGGTAAGTTTAAGAAAAACAAACCTAAATAGAATAAAATGCATGCTTATATATTAGCATTGATAAAAAGAAGACTGCTGTTGCTAGTAAACTAAAATTACAGATCTAGTTTCATTTACCAAAGATTTACCTTTATTATAGAAATTGGAGTTCTTAAAGCATTTCCAAGTTAACTCAAGTAAGAATGTTTTAATTCAAGCACATTTAAAGTATTAGAAGTTTATTTTTTATTATTTTTCTAGACATTTTAGTAATATTCATTTTTATGTATTTTTAATCTACTCAGAATACAGCTCCTGTAACTTTAGAGGCTTTACAGTCTAATTAAGTATCATCTAAAGATAGGAAGTTTTTTGTTTTGTTTTTTTTTTGAGACAGAGTCTTGCTCTGTCGCTCAGGCTGGAGTGCAGTGGCAAGATCTCAGCTCACTGCAAGCTCTGCCTCCTGGGTTCATGCCATTCTCCTGCCTCAGCCTCCCGAGTAGCTGGGACTACAGGCACCCGCCACCGCACCTGGCTAATTTTTTGTATTTTTAGTAGAGACGGGGTTTCACCGTGTTAGCCAGGATGGTCTCGATCTCCTGATCTCGTGATCCGCCTGCCTCAGCCTCCCAAAATGCTGGGATTACAGGCATGAGCCACCACTCCCAGCCAAGAAGATAGTTTACAGTTAAAGTTTTTTCTGAATTATAGAAACATAAACATACAGAGTCACCGAGAGTGTATAGTTTCAGATTTAAAACTTTAGCCACAGGTCAACTGTAAACAGAGAAACACAAAAATCTCAGTCCAGATATCAAATAGCTGCACTCCTTTCTAGTGAGCACAAAATTCTTAAGTATTCTAAGCACAAAAATAAACAAGTTAACAAACAAGCAAAAACATTAGTAAACGAGTTTACCTCTTGTCTCTTACCCAACAGAGAATATATCTCTATCTACCATCTACAGAGACCACAAATAATCAGACCATAAAAACAAATTCCCAATTATCGCTACCACCAGTGCATAACTCATTGGCCATGCACAAACCAGAAACAAAAACAAAACACGAGATCATTAGAAAGGAAAAAGAATTACAGAAACAGAGGTTAAGTAAATGTATAGTTCTATTGCGGATTGTGATTCACTTCTGGGAGTCAAGAAGAGAGGTGTCTGGGCTTAGGCTGCCTATGAGGTGCACCTCTCCAGCAATGTGGCTTACCAGGCTATGTCACATGAATTTTGGGCATCTTGGTGGAAACTTCAAAACTATTAAAGGGTAATTTTTAAAAGAGGACATAATCATCACTCTCATACAAATATCAAGTGAACAGATGCTCAGAGAGCAGAGCCAAGAGTCTTGATGACATTTGTGTACCAGGTTTTCATTATTCCTGGTCCCAGATAAATTTCTGTTCTTGGGGTCTGTGAGTCACTGTGTATCTTGACAACTTCTTCTTCTTTTTTTTTTTTTTTTAACATAGTTTGAGTCAGGTTTCAGTTACTTCACTTAGGAAGCATTTTTACCGGGGCCACAATGCAGCGCTACTCTAGGAGGTGCTGTCCAATACAGCAGCCATCAGCCACACGTAGCTATTTAAACTTAAATTAATAAAAATTAAATAATATTTAAAATTTGGTCACACTAGTCATATTCCAAATGCTCAATAGCCACATGGAGCTGGTGGCTACTATGTTAGATACCCCAGACCCACAGGGACTTTCTCGTCCCCAAGCCATATTGTAAAACAGAGTCCACAGCAAATAGTTGCTGAGTTTACATCTCAGTTCAGTAGACTGAGCAAGAAGCATTCTAAGAAACTTAGAACAAACTGTGATCAAAAGATGGTTACTTTAGTAATAATGTAAAAGAGAGTTTCTATATAAAAGTGGATGCAAACAAAATCATATGTCAAGTACAACCAAGATTTTTATTAGATCAAAATCAGGAAGATTTAGTGTCTGTGAGGTTGCTGTTTAAATTATTTTCTTACATTGCAATGGAAAGAAATAGATTGTATGAACCAAGTTTCTAGTATAAGAAATTGTTACGGGTTGAATTGTGTCCCCCAAAAAAGTATGTTGAAGTCCTAACCTCCAGCATCTCAGGAAGTGACCTTATTTGGGAATAGTGTCATTGCAGACGTCATTAGTTAAGATGAGATCTTGCTGGAGTAGAGTGGGCCCTTAATCCAATATAAATACTGTATTTAAGAGAAGAGACACAGAGAAAACATAGGGAGAAAATGGCCCTATGATGGTGGAGGCAGAGAATGATTGGAAGGATGCATCTATAAGCCAAGGACAACCAGCAAATAGCAGAAGCTAGAAGCAAGGTAAGATTCTTCAGGTTTCAAAAGGAACATGGCCCTGCCAACACCTTGATTTCAGAATTCTTGTCTCCAGAACTGTGAAAAAAAGAAATTTCTGTTGTTTAATCCATCCAATACAATAAAATAAACATATCTGAAAGATTTTATTTAATTCATCAATTAATGAGGAAACGTCTACAATATCACAAACCTTCAAAGACTAAATCAAAGTACTACACATGTAAAAACAACAATGCTTAAATAAATGTACAAGTGAACACAAAAATGGCTTATTCTGTGGGAGTGAGAGAAGGATTTGGAGAAGGAGCTTAATTGTATTTCCAACGGGCAAAATTTACTTGTATGGCTAAGGATAAGAATCATTTGCATTGCTGTTAGTCATATACAGTTGAAAGAGTTGTAAAGTAGCTCAAAGACAACAAAAGGTACAGACAATCCATGGATAGTCGTGGAATAGGAGAACCCAGAATGTATGAGTAGACATAACCTTTTTGGTACATTTTAAAATCTTTCATGATTTCTTCCTTTATCCATAACAAAAAGCTTTTAAAACCAACATTCATTTTTAACTTTATATTCTATTTTTTGAGGCCAAAATGATTTAGAAACTTCAAAAAATTATTTACGAAGGAGTAGTCTAAATTATAAGAAACTGTAAGTTTTCTGAGAAACAGAAATTAAAATTCTCAGGTGAGTGGGAAGGTTCCATTTCTTAAATTAAATCCATTTTCCATTTTTCTTAAATTTTACTTATGATTTATTTCAATTCAAATGTAGGAAGACCCAGTTAAAAGTATAGTAGCTAAATGAATTTACAGATAGTCTAAGACAAAAATATGAGTTTGAATAAAGTTTATTTGATTACTATATTAAGATAGAAATGTTAGCTGCTCTAACAAACACCTGTCTCTCAGTTTTAATGAAATAACATTTTATTTCTTGCTCATAGGAAGTCCAAAGGTATTGGGCAGCTTTCTTAGATGTCTCTCCTTCAAAGCATAACTCAGGAATCTAAGTTCCTTTCATTATATGGTTCTGCCATTTGGGAGCCTTTCACTTCCACACACACACAGAACACAAATGAAAAACCTCATGAGAGATATTAGGTACTAAGCCTGGGTTTGACTTTCAGTTCTTGTCTGAACTAGGCACGTGGCCCTAACTCAACTGCAAAGAATTCTAAGAAATGTATTCATCCTGAGTGCACTGAAAAAGACAACAGGTTTCTCAGCAGCTAGCCTATTACTTCTATTATCCTTCTTACTTATATAATTAATTGCCAGTTACAACTGTTCCTCGTAAACCATGATAATTGATTTGACTTATCTTTTTTAAATTCTTTTAATTTATCTCTATTAATTTATAGCCAATGGAAAGTTGCCCAACTTTCTGACTTTGTCACTCTGAAGACCCAGTATGGAAGGTTCTTAACAGCAAAAGCTGTATCACATTCAGAAGAGGACAACCACATGGAAATAAATGAGCAGTGAAGCTGACAGGGGTATCAATGTGTCTTTCAATGCTTCGTGCATCATCAGCTGTCTATTTCAATATTTTGTATGTCATCAGCACTTTGTCTGACAGCTCCATTTGTTCACTTTTCATACTTCTTTTGGGTGAACAGCATGTATAAGAGCTCCATTTTGGAACAGCACATTAATCTTCCCTAGTTAAGGGATGACTTGTTCTCACACTTATCATTGCACCTCTCTTGTGATATGACATCACCCCCTCATTTGCTGAGATAAATGCCAAACAAAAACATCACACCGGCATCTGAATTTCTACATTGTCTATTTGATTTGTATCACAACTTTGAAATATTATAAGGAAAGGAGGACACTAGTCATTAATGAAGCTACTTTTTTTTCTTGGCGCTTTTATATTTTCTACAAGATTTGTACTTAATATTGAGAAATTCTGACAGTCCTAAGCCAATTCTGTGGCTTTCCCAGTAGGTTAAATCAAGTTGTGCCAGAAAACCCAGACATATACCCATCTCCCACACAATGGAGTGGCAACCAGCCTCCCTTGTCCTTCGGCACCCATGGCAAGTTTGTCCTCTAGAGCACTGAGTTATATGACCCATGAGCCAATGGCTGCATTTACAACAAAGACCCGTGAAAGTTGTAATTCATTTACAAATAACTCATGAGTTCAGTCCTATCCAGAAGGTGATGCTGAAATACTGCACAATAACAATGTTTGTTTGCCTAAAAAGGACATTCAGCAGCAATGGTTCACTACAGGTTAGGCACCATATTTCAATTCCTAATCAAATTCTATTTGGACCTTTCATTTCCTGAAATGACCCTGAAAATGTTATCTCTACTCTAGCTGTCACCCTTCCTGCTTGTGATCTCAGTTTGAAATCTAAGTATTAGAAACCGTAGAAGACTGTGGCTGGATTTGGCATTATTCCAGTTCACTATGAAGACACATTTAAACTGAAAAACTTACATAAACTAAATGAGATGAACTGGTCTCCATAACAGAAGAAGGTAATACGATGATGGCTTATAATTTGGAATAAAAATCATGTAGTGTCTTTAATATCTTTCACCCACAAGACATTATGTGTATAAAGACTTAGAAAATTAGAAAATAATGGGAAAACACCCAAATGTCCAAGAGCAAGAGAATAAATAAATAAATTATGCTATGCTCAAATAATGAAATAATATGCAACAGAGAAAAGCAATAAACTACAGGCATGACTGACAATGTGCAGGATTCCCATGAACAAAAATGTTGGAAGAAAATGTCAAATGAACACAGAACAATATGGTATAAGATTTTGTATACAAACTTTTAAAACGTACAAAAGGATATTATATACAGCTAAGAGTACCTGCAATTATTGTACTAAAAACACAGTGGAAGATAAATACCGGTGGCTCCCTCTAGAGGCAAGGAAGAAATGAGACGTGATCAGAGAGGAATGCTTAACGGCACTTCAAATGTGCAGGGCGTGTTTTATTTGCTAAGCTGGTGTTCACTTTATTTTTCTTTATACTTTCCTTGTATGTGTAAATATTTGCAAAATAAAATGTAATAAAACCATGTAGGTGGCGATCCCTGCCCTTAGAAATTAAAAAAATCTTATTATGGAGAAAAGACATTTGCACATTTTTTCAACTTTATATATATTTTATTGTTGCAATAATATAAACTACAAGAAATTAGCTTATTAAACAAAATCTACCTTCATTCATATATATATAATACTTTGAGTTCTGGAGCACGTGTGCATAACGTGCAGGTTTGTTACATAGGTATATATGTGCCATGGTGGTTTGTTGCACCCATCAACCCTTCATCTACATTAGGTATTTCTCCTAATGCTGTCCCTTCCCTAGCCCCCACCCCCCAACAGGCCCCAGTGTGTGATGTTCCCCTCCCTGTGTCCATGTGTTCTTATTTTTCCACTCCTACTTATGAGTGAGGATATGCAGTGTTTGGTTTTCTGTTCTTGTGTTAGTTTGCTGAGAATGATGGTTTCCAGTTTCATCCATGTCCATGCAAAGGACATGAACTCATCCTTTTTTATGGCTGCATAGTATTCTATTGTGTATATGTGCCACATTTTCTTTATCCAGTCTATCATGGATGGGCATTTGGGTTGATTCCAAGTCTTTGCTATTGTGAATAGTGCTGCAATAAACATACGTGGACACTTGCACATTTTTTAAAAGGTAGACGACAACACAAGATGACAAATGTGTAAATTCCAAATGAATCTTACAGATAACCTGATAATATTCCTGGAGTCTTCAGGGAAATTTTATTTGTGGAAATAAAATGTCTTATTATCAAAAAAGCAGATGGAAACAGAGAGAGGACTAAGAAGAATATGATCCATGTCCATACAATTATAATGTATATCTTCTTACTGGAATGTTTTCTCCATGAAGGCAGGATCATCTGTTGTGTTTAGTGCAAATCTTGAGTCCCTGGTATATCCTAGGTAAAACCTACGTACAATAACTTTCATGGAGGGAAGACTGGCATTCTCTAATACCAGTATTCTTGAGATAGAAAACACATAGACATTCTGACAGGTTAGTAATATACAGTGTTTTACACAGCAGTTCTCAACCTCATAGAACTCCTTTTTCCAGAGAAAACATATGGTAGATATTTTAGGTTTAACATTTGTGGCTGACAGATCAGTATTGCATGAGAAAGAGAATGTAAGGGTGTATCTGATAAAGCAACTAGTTTGATCTCTTAACCTGAACCATGATGCTCCTGTAGCAAATAAAAATTAAAGTGGAACAATAACAACTAAATCTAGGACACTTCAACCATTGATGTGTTGAGTGTCACACTGACGGATTTTAAATAGTTCTTTGTGTCCTAAAAAGCCAACCAAACAACAACAACAAAAAACATAGATCTCAGAGGCCTTTGCAGGCTGTACATTTCAAGACCAGATAAAAGGTGAGAGGTCTCAAGTGACAGACCAAGATGGGTCACAGGATGCCTGAGAAACTACATGATTAGGTGCAGTCAGACGAACAACTGTAGAGTCAGTGAAAAATCAATCTGGTAGTGACAGAAGCCTATGAGTGAAATGTCTTTTCCATATTTTTTAGCTATCATCTGTCAACACACGCACTTGAAATTGGATGCACTTGAGAATTAAAAGATATTAGATCTATAAAGCATTAGAACAGTGTCTACTAGGTACTAACTTCTCAATAAATACTGTCTACTTTGCTGAAGTAATAAGTATATTAATAACAAAATTTTTAAATATTGAATTAAATTTTTTTATTGTATATACAGAAGCTCCTTCAATGCTATCTTTTATTTTCACCATGGCTTCACATTAGCCTATCACAAAATTCTACTCCTTACCTACGATCTCAGTGAGGGATTCTTGCACTAGGATGTACTAAGAAGACCAAAGAATCTAAAGAACTCACGGTTATGGCAATTTCTACAATGAAGATAAACAGGGATTATGCAGTTTGGTTGACATTCAGGTCTCCAGTGTGTGCTCTTTGGCCTTTCGTGGTCACACTATGTGCTGCTCTGCTTGTATTTATATCATCTTCATCAAATAACAGGCCTAGTAGGAGAATTGGAGGCAGGAGGTGAAGGAAAAAACAAAATGTATGAAACCTTCAACCAAACACAATGACTTTATATTACCAGTACTGCTGGGAGATTTGTTATAGGACTAAAAAAGATGCAGAAGAATTCATATAAGAATCAGGAGATCCAAGGCCTACTCTAATTTGCCACTAACTATCTGGGTCACCATGGGACTAATTCCTTAACGTCTGTGACTACAATACTATACTCAAATTAGAAAATCTTCCAGATCCCTCCCATTCCATATTTATGATTCGTTGATGTTGCACCTTCCCAGATAACCAAGAATCACCTATAAATAGGAAGGGGCAGGCATTTCTCCTTTCTCATCACATTCTCTTTTCCAATAGGTGTTACTACCCTCTAATTTTTTTTTTAATAAAATCCTCTAGCAAAGGCAATGATTCCTCTATTACTCATCATGAACAAAAGTGCCAGATATGTTTCCTGACTGATAGAAATATCTGAATAAACACGTGGTGCAGTGTCAAAAGCCCTGGACATGGAAGACCTGCAGCTAACCTCTGATTTACTACTTACTAGCAGTTTTACTTTAGAAGTGATATAGAAATTATAATATTGGTGGCTATTGTCTTGGAGATTTTGTCTTTGATTTCACTCATTTTAGAGAAGAGCAAACACCCTCAGTGAGACAGGATAGATACTGCCGGAGACATGATGGGAACCTAGTGATTTTTCCCCCAAGACTTTGAAAACAATTTTTTGGTTTCAAAGACTGAAAAAAAAATTTATTAACTATAACAAAAAATTCTTCAAGTAAAGCCCCATGTGCAACTTTAATATATAATCAGATCGAAATGATATCATTGTGGTGAAGAGAAGCAAGAGCCTTAGGGACTTTCACCTGACTTCTCCCACCTCCCTTCCCAGCCCCACAAGGCAATAAAAACTCTGACTCCTAGGACTCTTCCAAAGCTCCTCCTTGAAGTGGCCATTTGCATCACCTGAGAGCATGAAAGCCTTGAAAAATCTCAGGCCCCATTCCAGGTTCAGTGAATCAGACTCTACCATGTGACAAGATCCCCAGGTGGTATGTGTACACAGTGAACTTGAGAAGCACTGATCTAGAATACAATTTTAAAACTGCCAAACTACCCCATGCTGTTCTTCCTAATTAAAATCTCTGGCTTAGCTTTCCCAATGCCTACTTCGCAGTGTTGTTAAAACCATGAGTGTGAACTCATTTTGTAAAGTACACATTCTATAAACAAAAGGTACTCTTATTAGTTCCAAGTTCCTGGAAGTTTCTGCTACCTCTCTACTTGTGTTCTAGCTTAAAATCTTGAAATTTACATTAAAATAATTCTATATGATAAAGCTATCCCCATGTCTTAGCAGATATTCACTAGGAAAACAATCCTTGTTTGATTTGCTTATAGAATTTCTGTGTAACAAATAATTCCATATCAGTTGTTTCTCTGACCTCTGCTTATCTAAGTCACTTTCTATGATTGAAGTATTTAATTGTGTGTTATTTGCACTGTGTACTGGGTGAGCTGTATTTGATAAGTCAAGTGCTTTACCCAGTAATCACACTTAAATCCCCTTCCCAATTAGTATACCCCCCCTTAAATATTTCAAATAATGAAGTAAAGTCCATTTTAAAAAATTAATATGGCTAAACAACATATGAACTAATAGGTTATTAATAAATGATGGACACTCAAATATATTGAATGAATTAAAAATTTGAAGAAATAAATTTCAAGGAGGTTCAGCAAATTCCTCACCAACTATTGTATTTAATCCTTTGTTTTCACCTGAAAATTCATTTCAGCGAGGCTACTCTGTAATGCTAGTTTTTTTCCAACTTATAATGTGATATGTAAAAACTTATTTTGGCAAGTTTCCAAAAAGCTCAAAACTATGCAGCTAACCTAAGTTTGTGATGAAAAGATTTGACTCATTGTGCTTTTTGTGTGTACGCTCACTGGTTAATTAATTTAAGAAGAAGTCTCACTTATGTAACTGAGATGTTAAATGGCTGGATGATCTCATGATTCCCATTTCAGTACATTGATTTTTTTTAAAAAAACTTAATTATAAGAGTTGTCATTAGATTACTTAGAAACAAGAGTATTAGAGTGTGGATTGATTCCTCTCTCTGTTTTCTTTCTATAAAAACTCTACAGATATATGCATCTCCTGGAAGGAAAAGAAATAAAATTAACCCCATATCTATGTTTAATTGTCTTAATGTGAAATATATGATATTTTCAATCACCAATATATTGTATATTCAATCATGTCATTTTACAGCTGGATCTTAGAGATTACTATTACATATCTCAGACTCATGCCCTATTTTCTCTCCAAACTGGTTGCATTTCCTTCCCTATTTCTGTATATTTTATTTTATTTTTTGCTTTCTTGCTCTCTTTTTACAGTACTTTGGAATTTTGAAAACCAATATTAAGGTAGCATTAAGGTTATGAATTTAAAATGCTGGAGGTGAGCATAGGCAAAGAGTAAGTTTCTTCAAGTAACACTATATATGATTAAAAACAAACTACATGCTTTCAAAAATGCATGCCATAAGGAAGAAATGAGGGGTGGGATGCTCACTGTTATATTGTATGAAAAGAACACATTAAAAAGAGTCATATAATTTGTTTTCTAGGGTATAGACCATGAAAAAGGTATACTTAAACTCTTAAATGCAGTATATTATTCTTCCCTATTAAATACTTTAGAAAAATTTAATCCAAATATCCAAAAAAAATTTAGTTTATTAAGATTGTAAGTGGCTAATAGCTTCAGACTCAGAGGGAACAAGGGGGTAGAGGGACAGCCCTTCATAGGCAGCTACCATTTAAGTGTTCCATTGTCATCCTTAGTGTCAGGAGAGCTAGGACTTTTAGGTTACAGAGGATTTTCCAAGTAAATAATACTGAGTAACTCTGCCAACTGAAGTCTACACGATCTGAAAGAGAAAATAACACAGAAGTCCCCCTTTAGGTTTAGTTTTAAATACAATATTCACTGAGATAATAAGAAACTACTAGTGTTCCAGAACTGTAGAGCCTAGAGCAGCTTGATGCTGTCTCACAATAAACTGATAGAGTTCATTTGGAGGAATTCAAAATTCGCTCAGAAAAATTTCTGAATCTACTAATTTTTTTTCAAAGACTATAACTTGTGATTCTAGCATAAAAGATAAAAGAAAAAAATATCAAAAATAACTATAGCTACAACAATTTGTTAATGGATTTATAAAATTAAAAGATATAAGTTGTGACATAAATAGCATAAAATATGGTGGGGGTGCAGAGTGAGAGTGTAGACACTTTGTATGCAATTGAAGTTAAGCTGTTATTAGCTTAAAATAGACTGTTATAACCATAAAATGTTACGCATAAACTCCATGGTAACCACCAAGAAAAAACTTCTAGAAGATACCGAAAAGATAAAAAGAAAGGAATCAAAGCATAACACTATAAAAATTCAACAAATCACAAAGGAAGACAAATCACAAAGGAAGACAGCAAGATTGGTAGAAGGGAACAAAGGAAATAGTAATAAAATGGCAACAGTAAGTTCTTGCATGTCAATAATTATCTTAAGTGTAAATGGATTAAATTCGCAATCAAAAGACACAGTAGTTAGATGGAGTAAAATTTTGTATAAGTCTATTTTCACACTACCTGGCCAGGCACAGTGGCTCACGCCTGTAATCCCAGCACTTTGGAAGGCCAAGGCGGGTGGATCATGAGGTCAGGAGATCAAGACCATCCTGGCTAACACAGTGAAACCCTGTCTCTACTAATATAAAAAAATTAGCCAGGTGTGGTGGCATGCACCTGTAGTCCCAGCTACTCAGGAGGCTGAGGCAGGAGAATCGCTTGAATCCTGTAGGCAGAGGTTTCATTGAGCCAAGATCACACCACTGCACTCCAGCCTGGGCAACAGAGTGAGACTCCATCTCAAAAAAACAAAACAAAACAAAGCAAAAAACCTACCTGAGACTGGGTATTTTATAAAGGAAAGAGCAGTTCTGCAGGCTGTACAGGAAGCATGGCTGGAAAACCTTAGGAAACTTACAATCATGGCAAAAGGCAAAGGGAAAGCAAGCACATCTACCATGGCAGAGCAGGACAGAGAGAGAGAAGAGAGCTAAGGGGGAAGTGCTACACACTTTTAAACAAACAGATCTTGTGAGAACTACCTCACTGTCATGAGATCAGCAGGGTGAAATTCTGCCCCCGTGATTCAATCACCTCCCACTAGGTCCTTCCCCCAACACTGGAGATTTCAATTCAACATGAGGTTTGAGTGGAGATACAGAAACAAACCATATTATTCCACTCGTGGCCCCTCCCAAATATCATGTCCTTCTTACATTTCAAAACCAATCATGCCTTCCCAACAGTCCCCCAGAGTCTTAACTCATCCCAGCATTAACTCAAAAGTCCAAGTCCAAAGTCTCGTCTGAGACAAGCCAAGTCCCTTCTACCTATGAGCCTGCGAAGTGAAAAACAAGTTACTTCTAAGATACAATGGGAGCACAGGCTTTGGGTAAATATTCCTGCTCTAAATGGGAGAAATTGGCCAAAACAAAGAGGGGCTACAAGCCCCACACAAGTCTGAAACCCAGCAGAGCAGTCATTAAATCTTAAAGCTCCCAAATAACCTCCTTTGCCTCCATGTCTCTCATCTAGGCCATATTGAAGCAAGGGGTGAGCTCCGAAGGCCTTGGGCAGCTCTGCCCCTGTGGCTCTGCAGTGTCTAGCCCCTGCAGCTGCTTTCTCAAGCTGGCATTGAGTGCCTATGGCTTTTCCAGGTTTGTGGTGCAAGCTGTCATTGGATCTACCATTCTGGGGTCTGGGGGACAGTGGCCTTCTTCCCACAGCTCCACTAGGCTGTGCCCCAGTGAGGACTCTGTGGTGGCTCCAACCCCACATTTCCACTTTGCACTGCCCTAGTAGAGGTTGTCCATGAGGGCTCTGCCCCTGCAGCAAACTTCTGAATAGACATCCAGGAATTTCTATACATCTTCTAAAATCCAGGTGGAAGCTCCCAAACCTCACCTCTTGCTTTCTGTATACCCACAGGTCCAACAACACATGAAGTAATGACTCAAGCTGTACCTTCACCCCTTTTAGCCATGGCTAGAGCTGGAGCAGCTGAGATACAGGGTACCATGTCTGGAGGCTGCATAGACCAGCAGGGCCCTGTGCCTGGCCCATGAAACCTTTTTTCCCTCCTAAGGCTCCAGGCCTGTGATGGGAGGGGCTGCCACAAAGGTCTCTGAAATATCTTGAAGACATTTTCCCCACTGTCTTGGCTATTCATATTTTATTCCTCTTTACTTATGCAACTTCTGTAGCAGGCTTGAATTTCCCTCCAGAAAATTGATTTTTCTTTTCTACCACTTGGTAAGGCTGCAGATTTTCCAAACTTTTATGCTCCTCTTCCCTTTTAAATACAAATTCTCTTTGCTTATGCAAATGGCCATAGGATTTTAGAAGCAGCCAGGTAACCTCTTGAATGCTTTGCTGCTTAGAAATTTCCTCTGCCAGATAACCCAAATCATCTCTCTCAAGTTCAAAGTTCCATAGATCTCTAGGGCAGTGGCAAAATGCTGCCAGTCTCTTTGCTAAAGCATAGCAAGGATGACCTTTGTTCCAGTTCCCAATAAGTTCCTCATCTCCATCTGAGACCACTTTAAGCTGGATTTCATTGTCCATATTACAATATGTGTTTTGGTCAAAACTACTCAACAAATCTCTAGGAAGTTCTGCACTTTCCCTCATCCTCCTGTCTTTTTCTGATCCCTCCAAATTGTTCCAACCTCTGCCCATTATCCAGTTCCAAAGTCATTCCACATTTTCAAGTATCTTTATAGCAATGCCCAACTCCTCTAGTACCAAGTTTTTATGTTAGTTCATTTTCACACTGCTATAAAGAACTATGTGAGACTGAGTAATGTATAAAGAAAAGAGGTTTAATTGACTCACAGCTCAATAGGCTGTACAGGAAGCATGGCTGGGAGGCCTCAAGAAACTTACAATCAGAGTGGAAGGTGAAGGGGAAGCAAACATGTCTTACCATGTCAGAGCAGGAGACAGAGGGACAGTGGGCAAACAGGGAAGTGCTACACACTTTTAAACAACCAGATCTCCTGAGAACTCACTCACTATAGTGAGAACAGCAAGGGGAAAATCCACCCCCCGATCCAATTACCTTCCACTGGGTCCATCCTCCAACAATGGGGATTACAATTTAACATGAGATTTGGGTGAGGACACATAGCCAAACCATATCATCTTTTAAGGATTTATTTTTAGAAGATCATAGGGTATAAACATTCTTATGACAGAGGGCATGACATAAGAATTTAGAAAACAGAGAATTTAGAAAATAGTCCAGAATTGCTGTCCAGAAAATATTAACTATTGAAAAGGAAATAAGCATTTGAAATAGAAATATAAAGTTAAGCATAAAAGTATTAACATCTAATTATTATAAACTTTCTGTAATTGAAGTTGAACTGTTAGGACAATTTTTAAAGGCAGTATAGCGGTTAAGCATTGCCTTTGAAGCCATCCTTTATGGGTTTAATTCCATTCTGCTATTTGCTTGTTGGGTATTGTATAATTTTCTATGGTTTTCATAAGCGAATACCACAGATTTGGTGGCATAAACAACAGAATTTTATTTTCCTAACTCTGAAGGCTGGAATTCCATGATCATGGTGCAGGGTTAGGTTCTAATGAGGCCTCTCCTCTTAGTTTGCAGATGGCCATCTTCTTGCTGTGCCCTCACATGGTCTTCTTTTCTGTGCGTGTGCATGCCTGGTGTGTCTTCCTCTTCTTAGAAGGTCATCGGTCCTATTGGATTATAGCCCCACACTTGTGACCTCATTTAACTTATTAACCTCCTTAAAAACTCTGTCTCCAAATATAGTCACATTAGGGGTTAGTGATTCAACACATGAATATTGGGAGGACACAATTCAATCCATAACACGTATGCTTGGCCAAGTTACTCGATGTCTGCATATCTGAGTTATCTCATTTGTAAAATCAAGGTAATAATACTTTATTGGCTATGATGGGATTAAATGTGCTTTTATGCATAAAGCATTCAAGAACAGTGCCTAGCACATGGTAAGTGTTCAATAGATAAGTAGTGTCACATTTAAAAATTGAAAGTTTACATGGACATTGTATGCATTAATCATAATACACTATAAAAATAGCTTCCATAACAGGATTTCTAAATTGGATACAATAACAATTCTTATAATTATTAGGAGTAATTAGTATTAATGGAGAAGAAATAGAAACATTAAGCAAGTAATCCAAAATCATATAATGAATTGACAGCATGATTAAGTGCAAATGTTTCAAGAAAAGTTATATCCTTTTAATTCCTTTTAAATTAAAATAACTGTCATAGAGAAGACTAGTCGTCTTCTATAGTAAATATTTTTGAATTTTAGTAGGTAGAAACATGGGCTTAAAAATTTTTTAAATCACTTGGAAGATTTCACTTATTTCAGCTTTTTTAAACGGCTCCCTCCACATAGAAAATAAACCTCGCAATACAACTAGCTCCAAAATGTTTAGTAGGATGTTTAAGAATAAGAAAAATGGGCCAGACGCAGCGGTTCATGCTTGCTATCCCAGCACTTTAGGAGACCAAGGCAGGCGGATCACCTGAGGTCAGGAGTTCAAGACCAGCCTGACCAACATGGTAAAACCCCGTCCCTACTAAAAATGGACAATTAGCTGGGTGTGGTGGCATATGCCTGTAATTCCAGCTACTCGGGAGGCTGAGGCAGCAGAATCACTTGAACCCGGGAGACGGAGGTTGCAGTGAGCCGAGATCGTGCCATTGCACTTCAGCCTGGGCAACAAGAGTGAAACACCTTCTAAAAAAAGAAAAGAATAAGAAAAATAAGTGCCAAGATACTAACAGCATCCATATTACCTCCTTCTTGAAATAAACTTACTGGAAAATGAAGCAACCCACAAGTAATACCTGAGTTGTATTTTGTGAGGAGTAGTAGGCAAGGTAACATTGAAAATGCAAAGGAAGGTATGATATATAAACAGATAATTAAGATAATATAGATATTCACATAATATCTTTGAGTATAGCTGAAGGACCCCTAACTCAGCATGGCAGGGAGAGATTGGGCAAGAATTCCAGCATCATAGTGGTCATCTTGGAATAAATGGAGAAATGGCATTGAGCTGAAGATGACTACAAGATAGCTGCCAATAGGGGCAGTGGAAAGGGATAGCTTAGGCAGCAGAGGTGTAGAAGACAGGCTTAAATGTGACAAAACTAGAGGCAGAGAGAGTAGTAAAAACAGCTATGATGATCCAGCCAGAATTAGCTAGTGGGGATAAAAGAAAAAGAGCAGAAAAAGTGGAGAAACACTTAAGCATTAAAAGTATTAGAACTATGGATGGGTAGATATGGAACTGTGGGAGAAGAAAAGGATTAGACAGCAATTCAGGAAGAGGAGCCATTTAGAGGGAAGATGACACATTCAGATTTCAAACTATTAGGATCAACGTGATGATAAGTGGTTGACAGAAGTTTGAATATATAAATCTAGAGCATGGGGATTAAGGCTGGGCTGTATAGCAGTTGAAACAAGAGACTGGACAAGATCACCCATAGAGTATTAAAATTGACAAGCGGGTAGGGAGAAGAAAGGGATAAAGTGAGGTATAAAAATATAGTCAGATAGAAGAAATAATCCCTCGTATTAAGTAAATCAGTAATTATAGTAAACAGTAACCTCTTGTACATTTCAAAAGAGGTAGTGATGAATAATTACAATGTTTCCAGCATAAAGAAAATATGAATGTTTAAGGTGATGGATATCCAAATAACCCTGATTTGATTATTACACATTATGTGAATGTATCGAAATGTCACATGTACCACAAACACATTTAAATTTATCGTGTATCAATAAAAACTATTTTGACCAATGACTTAGAGACAGAAGCCTGGAAAACATCAATATTAAAGGAAAAAACACATAGAAGAAACCCATGGAGGATCCAGAGGAGAGATGAGAACCAGCAAAAAACTGAGTTACAGAAGATAAATGTGCAGAGATTCTAACATAGGGGAGGCTTTGATAAAAGCCCATTGAATATGCCAAAAAGAAATTAATTTGTGACCTTAGAGATGTCAGTGTCTGTATGGTGAGGGAACTAGGAAGATGAACAGATTGTAGTGAATTCCTCTGAGTAGGAGATGAATGTCTAGAAATACCTTAGAGTATTTCTCAGCTTATACAGGCAAGAAATAGTGTCTCACCTAAGGTAATATCTCTGTAGTGAAACAAACATAGACAGAAGTGTTCAAAGTAAATGATGTGCAGAGACTAGATGGAGAAGTCTGGCCCAGATCGGAGACTACAGTTCAAGCTGGGATTATCAGCCTAATGAAATGCTTTACCTAGGAGAAAACAGAATTTCAAATGGAGAACTAACCAATGACAAAAGAAAATGCATCATTATTTCAAACAGAAAACGAAGGAACCACAAGCAGAATTAGCAGTAATGTTGACTTTTGATGTCATGTCCTGCAAGTTACTCAGAAAGGATTCCTTAAATACCCTAGACTAAGGGCAGGACAAGTTTCAGAGAATGAACTGGGCTTGAATGTGTCAGTAAAGATCAAGTTGCTCCAACAAAAGGAAAGGAGGGTGGGCACAGGGAGCTCGGGAAGCATAGGAATAAATTGACAGGGGAAAACATGATTATACAAGTTTAATCTGCATAGATATGCAAGATGGACTTCACAGCTAAACTGCTAGGACACATGAAAGAGTCAGGGAAGTAAATTATCCAATGGAATAAGAAATGGACAAAGGAAGAAAGAATAGCATGTCACATGTCAAATACATGAGAGTTTCCATGCCTGGCACATAAGAATGTGGTAAAGTTTTTTTGAATGAAGAAATGAATGAGTAAACAAATTAATGAAAAAAATAATAAATGCAAAGACTGGTCACAGTTTTATTGTTTCACTTTATCTAAATTAAGATAGAAACACAGTATCCATCCTTCATCTAAAATTTCCATTTTTAAATTATGCATGGATTATCCCCCTCACCCCCAAATTTCTCTAGACAAGAGTTGACTTTATAAAAGAAAATTAAAAGTTACTTAAGTTTTATTTATTTGGAAAATTGAAAAGAATTAGTGGAAGCCATTGATGAAAATCACTTACAAACATAAAGAATTAGTTTTCTTTTACTATTGTCCTACTTTTCAGTTTCCTCTCAGTAGGAAAGTTATTAATCTGTTGTGTTTTATTGTAGGATCATAATTGTACATTTAATTATACATACAACCTGCACTAAGCATACCCTCACTAAATGGCATACCTTAATAAAGATGATAGAACATGCCTCTATAACCTAGCAAGGTCAATCTGTGAGAAGAATAAATAAAAACGTAATTTAGTAACTGCTAGAATAATCTGAGAAGGTAGAAATGAAGATCATGTCTGGAGGACAAAATGATTTTTAAAAAATAGAAAATGATGAGGTCACAAGGTAAATGATGAAAAAGGCTGGATTTGGAGTCAGAAGACAGTTCTTGTTCTGTGATTTACCTTGTAGTCTAGGACAAACCATTTAATGTGTCTTGCTTTGTTTTCCTCATCCACTATGCAGAAGCCATAGTGATCTTTTTAAAACAAAAATCAAATCACATCGCTTCCCTGCCTAAAATCCTCCAATAGTCTCTTCTTACAATTGGAATAAAATCTAACCCCGTCCTCGTGACCTTCAGCATTGTGAACATGAACGGAACCCTGCCTACCTCTTTAAACTCCTGTCTTTTCCTTTTTCCTTTTATTCACTGTTCCTAGATTGTTCTTAAACCCTGTGAAGCTCACATTTGCTGTTTGTCTGCCTGAAATACTGAGTCCTAGGTCCTCTTGTTGTTGAATATTTCTTGTTGTTTAGGTGTCAGCTCAGATGCTACCTGCTCAGAGATGCCTTACTTTACTTTCTATAGAAAAATAGCTACCTTACTCTCATTTACCAATCTCTTTCAAATAACTATAACTTATTTTCATTTAACTAAGTATAGAAATAATATATATTATTTATTATTTATGTCTATATATTGTGTGTGTCCTCCTATCAAACATCTCCTTGCCTATCTTGTTCATCACTGAAATCTTTGACTCTGGCTAACAATTTGCTTCACAAGAATTTGTAGATGAAAGGAGAAAAAAGGAAAAAAAAGGAGAGGAGAGAACAGGAAAGGAGGGAAGAGGAGAAGAAAGGAAAGGAATGAAAGGAGAAGGAAAAAAGAGGAAGAAAGGGAGGGAGAAAACAAATAAATAAAATACTTAGGCAATAAAATGAGAAAAAATATGAGAAATTATACTGGGAAAAAACTATCAAGGCATTGTTTAAATATCACTTCATGCTTGAATATATTTAAATACCACAAACTTGTTATGATTTAAAGGAACTCAAAAGACTATTGTTTTCGTTCTCTTGATATTTCAGTGAAGCCTGCAAAATGTATATGTGGGGAAGTGCGAGTAGATGTGTGATTTAATTTTTGTGCTTTATTTGGGTGAAACTGGAGTATGAAGAAACATAAGAGACACCCTCAGAGCACAATCAAGATGTCAGCATTCACAAACCCATGTGCTCCCCCTCTAAATTATACTCCTCCAGATGGCTTGGTTAATTTTGAAGTGGATAAAGCTAACAGTGCCAGATCACACCCAAGCAGTATAAAACTGTATAAGAACACAATAAAACAGTAATAAACAATAGATTATTTTAGTGGCATATGGCAGATACTGAGTCAGGCCAGCCTCAAATGTAATCTTTGGATTCTGCTTAAAAATCAGTGTCTGAATTATAGCATTAGCATTCAAAGCACTCCTGTAAGCAGTAAGCAACTATTCTAAAGAAGAGAAAGGAAGGGTCAGATAAAGGAGAAAAGGAAAACACAATGGTCATTGGAGAAGAAAGATAAACAAGAAATAATAAGCAGTGCTTGCATGACAATCTACAAGGGGAAATATAAAATTCATGAAAGCATTCAACAGGAAGAGATGGCAACAAGCAGACCAATATGAAGGAAATGGGTATGGGAACTCCCAGCAAGAAGGGGAGCAAAGGAGAAAGAGGAAAATACACACAAACAAAATAACAATTCCTCCCTTTTCTGAATATCTGGACATAAAATTTATTGTCTTCCATTAAAATGACAAAAATTGTATGTTGCATCATCAAAGTTGGAAATATATTGTTAAAACCTTAACTCTGCAATCCCTAAGTAAAAATTCCCTCTTCTGAACATGTCTTCACCCCTACACTAAACCCAACCATCTTCTCCTGGGAGAGGGATGTTTCAGAACAATGAGAGATCTGTTCAAATTAAAGCTGAAATTAAAGCTTCCAAGTGAAGAGCCCAAGATATAGCCCCCTTTTATCTACTTATATCCTATTTATAGTACGTATTTCAATGTAAACAAGACTTCCTCCATACCAAGTAGAGATTGTACACCTAGACACTAAATAAAAAAGTATTTTTTCCAGAAAAATACTTTTCAAGTGAGAATTTTGTTAATGGATAGTTTCTTGATAACATGAGTGATCTGAATAAAGGTAGTTAACCACATAATTAACTATATATGGCTGAATAGGAAGTCCCAGCCTTCATTCCCACACAGAAACACGAATTGCTCACAAATGTACACACTAAACATTTTTATATGAATTCCAGACTCCAATTAAGATGTTGCAGTATTCCAAGTGTGCACAAAGTACAGAATAGTCAAATTGAATTGAGTAAGAAGAGCAATTTCGTTTACCTGCGTCAGCCTCTCCCCCAAGTTAGCACAGCTCAGTGCCAAGACAGAATGCCTCTTCACATCTTTTTCCTCTGGGAGAAAAGAATAGAGCATGCCTCCAACATTCCAGCTTTTCAGAGAGCTGCCCAAGAAACTGGTCTCTTACTTCCTTGATTGGTGTGCCCACAGAACTAGCATAATTTGAATGTCTGGGGTTCACTGAGGACAATGGAAAGCAGCAGGTGGCTTGATATGGTTGGCACAGCATGGCACAATTGGGGGAGGAAGTGCACAAGTTAAGACTTCTTCCTTGGCAAGGAGGGAGAAGAGTGGAGCATGTGTTGGCATTCTGGCTCTTCAGAGGGCTGCCCAAGGGACTAGTTTCTGTCTTGCCTCACTTGGAGCACTCATGGAATTAGCATAGTTTCGATGCCTTGGAGCCACTGAGAGCAAAAGTTAAAAAAAAAGGCAGTAGGCAGTTTGCTATAGCTACCATACCTCAGTAAAATCAAGAGAAGATGCACAACTCAAGGCTTCTCCTTCAAGAGGGAAGGAGAAAGGAGCGAGAAATGAGTCTGTCATTCTAGCTTCTTGGAACACCAGCTTCTGAGAAACTGATATCTGTCTCACCTTACTCAGTGTACTGATAGGAAGCTTGCATGCCCTGGATATTTGCCAGCCACTGACAACAAAAGAGAGTGGGAAACTTGCAGCTGTAGAACCAGAGAACTTGTGGTGGCACAGACAGACATCAGAAAAGATAATGAGTTCCTGAGGGGAAACAAAAAACACAGTAAGCCTCTCTGAGAAATTGCATGCACAGGCCCAGATACCCCAAAAAGTTTCAGAGGATTCCAGAATCTCTTTCTGGGCTACTTAGTGGGAGTCTTATCTAAACAAAGCCAGTCTGAAGACTGGGAGAAGTGACAGATCCTAATACAAAGCTACAAGGTGCATGAAAAAACAAGGAAACATGGCTCAATCAAAGGAATAAACTAAATCTCCAGAAACTGGACCTACAAAGAGGTATGTGGACAACTTGAAAGAGAATTCAAAATAATTTTCATAAAGATGCCCACTGAGCTCAAAGAAATAACAAACGAACAGAATAAAGTATTAAGAAAGATACAGAAAATATAAAAAAGAAGTTTTGGAGCTGAAAAAGAAAATAAACTGCAAAATTCACTACAGAAGTTTAATGGCAGACTTGATATTCAGAAGAAAACATCAGCAAACTTGAATATGAGTCATGTGAAATTATCTGCTAGAGGCTCAAAATGAAAAAAGAATGACAAAGAATAAAGAAAACCTAAGGGACATACGAGGCACCATCAAATGGACCAATATTTGCATTATTGTTGTTTCAGAAGGGGAAGAGAGAGAGAATGGGGCAGAAACATTACTTAATAAAATAATGGCTGAAAACTTCCCAAATGTAAGGATGGAAATGGACATCTAGATTTGAGAAACTCTGCACGCTCCAACTAAGATGAATTCAAAGAAATACACACCAAGCAACATCATAATCAAATTGTCAAAAGTCAAAGAAAAACAATTTTGAAAGCACCAGGAGGAAAGCAACTTGTTATGAACAAGAGACTAACACCAGATTTCTCAGAAGAAACCTTCCAAGACAGAAGAGAAGTGGGATGATATATCAAAACACTGACAGAAAAAAAACCTGCCAGTCACAAATACTGTATCCAGAAAAACTATCCTTTAGTAATTAAGGAAAAATACTCTCCCAGATAAAGAAAAGCTGAGGGAATTCGTCATCACTAGACCGCCTTACAAGAAGTTCTAAAGGGAGTTTATCAAGTTGAAACGAATGGATGCTAAACAGCAGCATGAAAGCATACATAAATACAAAGCTCACTGGTAAAGGTAAATACATAAAAACATAAAGAATACTATTGCTGTGATCTGAATGTTTGTGTGCATTCAAAGTTGATTTGTTGTCATCTTAACCCCCAAGATAATGGTATGAGGAAGTGGGGCCTTTGGGAGACAATTAGGTCATGGGAGCCAAGCCTTCATAAATGGGATTAATGCTTTTACAAAAGAGGCCCCTGTGATCTTGCTTGCCTCTTCTGCTATGTGAGAACACAGAGAGAAGGCATAGTCTATGAATAGGAAGTGGGCCCTCATCAGATACCAAATCTCTTGGCACCTTCACCTTAAACTACCCAGCCTCCAGAACCATGACAAATAATTGTTTGTTGTTTATAAGCTACACAGTTTATGGTATTTTATTACAGCAGCCTTAACAAACTAAGACAACTGTAATATTGTAACAATGCTGTATAAATCTTTTAATTATTGTATAAAAGTTAAAAGATAAAAGTATAAGAAATAATTATAAAAATCTAGCAATGGGTATACAATATAAAAAGATGTAATTTGTGACATCAATAGCATAAAGTATGGGGGAAGTGAGTAAAAGTTAAGCATTTTTGTATGGAATTGAAGTTATCAGTGTAAAGTAGATTATTTTAACAATAACATGTTTTATGTAAGTTTTATGGCAACCACAATGAAAGTACCTATATAGCAGATATTCAAAAGAAAATGAGAAAGAAATCAAAACATGCCACTACAAAAAAGTCAGAAAAATACGAAGTAAGACAGTGAGAGCAAAAGTGAGTCAAAAAGCTACGAGACAGCTAAAAAGCAATTTAAGAAATGGCAATAGTAAGTCCTTTCCTATCAATAATTACTTTAAATGTAAATAAATTTAACTCTCAATTAAAAGACTGATATAGTGGCTGAATGGATTTAAAGAAAACAAGACTCAACTATATGCTGTATACAAGAAACTCACTTTGGACTTTAAGACCCACACAGGCTGAAAGTGAAAGGATAGAAAAAATAATCCACACAAATTGTAGTCAAAAAAGACAGCAAGAGTGGCCAAATTTATATCAGACAGAGTAGATTTTAAGTCAAGAACTGTCCAAAAAGACAAAGAAGGACAAAGACATTATATAATGATATAAGGGTCAATCTGCCAGGAATATGTAACAATTATAAATATACATGTGCCCATAATCAGAGCACCCAAATATAGGAAGCAATCAATGAAAGAATTTAATAGAGAAATAGACAACACACAATAACAGTAGGGAATTTCAATATACCACACTCAATAACTGATAGAACATCCAGACAGAAGATCAATAAGGAAATAAATAAATAAGAGGATTTGAACCAGACTATAGATCAAATGGAACTGACAGACATTTGCAGAACATTCCTCCTTGCAGCAGCAGAATACATATTCTTCCCAAGCATGCATGAAACATTCTCCAGAATAGATCACGTGTTAAGTCACAAAGAAGTCTTAACAAATTTAAGAAGATTCAAACTGTGCCAATTATATTTTCCAACAACAATGGAATGAAACGAAAAGCAAAGGAAAATGGAAAAGTTCTTAGATATGTGAATATTAAACAACACACTCTTGAATAATCAATGAGTCAAAGAATAAATCAGAAGGTAAACTTTAGAAAAATATTTTGAGACAAATAAAGATGAAAAGAGAACATAACAAAATGTATAGGATGCACGATGACCAAGTCAGATTTATCCCTGGGTTACACGGATGGCCAAAATACAAAAATAATCAATATGAGACACCACATTAACAGAATAAAGGATAAAAATTACATTATTATCTCAATATATGCAGAAAAAGCATCTGAAACATTTAACACCCTTTCATGATAAAAACACTCAATAAACTAATAGAAGAAAATTACCTCAACATAATACAGGCTACAGTTAATGTCATGCTATACAGTGAAAAACTGAAAGCTTTTCCTCTAAGATCAGGAATCAGTTAAGGATGCCCACTCTGACCACTTCCATTCAACATACTACTGGAAGTCCTAGCCAGAGAAATTAGGCAAGAAATATAATAAAAAGGCATCCAAATCAGAAAGAAAGAAAAACAAATTTTCACTGTTGGCAGATAATATGACGCTGTATGTAGAAAACCTTGACAATTACACACACACAGACACACACACACATACACAAACCATTAGAACTAATGAACCAATTAAGCAAAGTTGCAGGATACAAAATCAACACACAAAAATCAGTTGAGTATATGTACATTACCAATGAACAATTGGAAACAAAAATGAAGAAGACAGTCCATTTACAACTGAATCCAAAAGAATAAAATTCTTAGTAATAATCTAAACTGAGAAGTATTATAAAATATCTAGACACAGAAATCTATAAAAGATTGCTAAAACACGCACACACACACACAAATAGGGGGCATGATGCCATAAGCCAACCAGCCCACAATGTCAAGTTTATTATCCAGAACACCAATGCGGCAGTGGCCATTTCGATTCGGAGTGTCTTCTTCTCTGAGGTGCCCATAATAGTCACTGACTGGGTTCAAATTGATGCCAATTCCTCAGTTCTTCATGATGAGTTCATGGCTCACAAACTTAGATTAATTCCCCTCATTAGTGAGGACATTGTGGACAAGCTGCTATCCTCCCGGGATTGCCCATGTGAAGAATTCTGCTGAGTGCTTGGTGGAGTTCACCCTCGATGTGCAGTGCAATGACGACCAGATTTGACATGTCACATCTTGAGACCTCATCTCCAACAGCCCCCATGTCATTCCAGTGAAACAAGATGATGACCCTAATGACTACGTGGAGCAGGATGACATTCTCATAATCAAGTTGAGAAAGGGCCAGGAGCTGAGACTTTGAGCCTATACGAAAAAGTGTTTTAGCAAGGAGCATGCCAAGTTGAACCTTACTGCAGGGGTGGCTTTTGAATACAATCCAGACAATGCCATGAGGCATGCAGTGTACCCCAAACCCAAGGAGTGGCCAAAGAGTGAGCACTTGGAGCTGGATGAGGATGAGTCACAGGTGCCCTGTGACCCCATGGGCAAGCCAGAAAGGTTTTACTACAACATGAATTCCTATGGCTCTCTGTGTCCTTAAACCATGTGCTCTTAGCCCTCACTGGATTGAAGAAGAAGCTGAGTGATTTACAAACTCAATTAAGCCACGAGATCCAGAGTGACATGCTAACTATAAACTAGCTGCAGCTTGCTGCTTCAGCAAGAATGGGGATTCAAGCCAGCAGCTGGATTTGGGGGGGTCTCTCTTGAGACTCTTCTAGTTTTTGGAAATCTAGTCTACTGTTGCTTGAGCTTCTTGGCAGGTCATCAGTACCAACTAGAAGCGGGTAATAGATTACTAGGGATGCCAGCGGCATTTAAGCAGGACAGTTTTTTACTGGCCCTAACTGCTAATTGCCAGCAGTGCTCCACAGATCCTAAAACATCCCTTTTAGCCTGTTTCCTAATGCGTCTGTAGGGGAGCCAACCGGACTTCTCTCCTGGTTAGTTCAGTTCTTTACTTTAAACGCTTTCTGTCCAAAAGGAATAATTTCAGTTGTACCTTAGATTTCTGGTATTAGGATTGAATGTCACAGCCTTCATTCAAAGGGCCTATAAACCCTTCCAGTTCTTCCCCCAAGTCTGTCCTACTTGCACTTCAAATTCACAGGCGTCTTTAATTTGAGAAGTAACCTTCTGGGAAGAGCATCAGGCCATGGCTGTGCCCTCTCCCCTATGTAGATACAATATTTCACTCTCTACCCAGCAGTTACAAACCCCTTCACCACCAATACCTGATTATTTAGTTTGGTGATGGTGGTGGTGGTAGTGGTGGCAGTGGCCAGCAGGAGCAAGGGCCCCTCCCACATACACAGAAGTATTTCATTTCTCCCAAATGAAGGCTCTGGCCCTGACCTCTTAACACTGTCTCCAGGGAGGAACATACACAAAGCAGTTAATTAGCAGCCTGGAAAAACACAGAAAGAAAGAGATATTTATCGATTAACAGAAGTTGTGTTTTTAAAAGTGTTTATTTTTGGCAATGAAGAGCACAACATAATCTCAAAAAAGTTAAAAAAAGAAAAGAAGACACAAATAAATGGAAAGACTTCCCACGTTCATGGATTAGAAGACATTGTTCAAATGTCCATACCACCCAAAGTCTACACATTTAATGCAATTCCTATTAAAGTCATAGTGACATTTTTTGCAGAAATTGACAAAACAATTCTAAAAATTGTACAGAAGTACAAATGACCCCAAAGTAGCCTAAACAATCTTGACAAAAAGAGCAAAACTGGAGGCCTCAAACTTTTTAACTTTAAAACATATTACAAAGCTATAGTCATCAAAAGACCATGGTACTGGAATAAAGATAGACATATAGGCTAATGGAACAATACTGAGAGTCCAGAAATAAACCCACACATATACAGTCAAATGATCTTTGACAGGATGCCAAGAGTACACAATGGGAAAAGGATAGTATCAAAAAATTGGTGCTGGAAAAACTAGATATTCACATTCAAAAAGAATAAAATTGGATCCTTATTTTATACCATGCACAAAAGTCAACTCAAAATAGATTAAAGACTTAAACATAAGACATGAATTTATAAAACTCCAAGAAGGCAACATAGGGTAAAATTTTCATAACATTTGTCTTGGCAATTAATTCTTGGATATGACACCAAAAGCACAAGTAACAAAAGCAAAAATAGACAAATGGATTTACATCAAATGAAAAAGCCAGAAACTAAAAATCTTCTGCATAGTGAAGGAAATAATCAACCGAGTACAAAAGCAACCTACAGAATGAGAGAAAATATTTGTAAACCATATATCTGACAGGGGGTTAATATAAAAATATACAAGAAACTCAATAGCAGAAAATAAAAATAAAAATAACTATCTTCAAAGAAGAGATACAAATGACCAACAGGCAGATGAAAAGACATTCTTCACTAATCATTAGAGAAATGCAAATCAAAACCACACTGAGGTATCATCTCACACTCATTATGATGGTCATTATAAAAAATTAAAAATTAAAAAAATAAAGTGTTGGCAAGGATGTGGAAAAATTTGAACCGTGTGCACTACTGGTGAGAATATAAAATGATGTTGCCACTATAAAAAAAACAGCATAGAGATTGATAGAAAAATTAAAAATAAAAACTACCATTTGATCCAGCAATCCCACTTCTGGGCATTTATCCAAAAGAGCTGAAATCAGGACATGGAAGATATTTGCCCTTCCATGTTCATTGCAGCATTATTCACAATAGATAAGAATTAGAAACAACTGGTCGGGCGCGGTGGCTCATGCCTGTAATCCCAGCATTTTGGGAGGCCGAGGTGGGCGGATCACGAGGTCAGGAGATTGAGACCATCCTGGCTAACATGGTGAAACACCATCTCTACTAAAAATTAAAAAAAAAAAAATTAGCCGAGCGCGGTGGCAGGCAGGTGCCTGTAATCCCAGCTACTCCGGAGGCAGAGGCAGGAGAATGGCATGAACCCAGGACGGCGAGCTTGCAGTGAGCCGAGATCACGCCACTGAACTCCAGCCTGGGTGACAGAGCGAGATTCCGTCTCAAAAAAAGAAAAGAATTAGAAACAACCTAAAAGTTTATCAGCAATATGTATGGATAAAGAAAATGTACTATATATTTATACAATAGAATATTATTCAGCCATAAAAAGAAGAAAATTCTGTTACATAGATATATCTTGAGGACATTATGCCAAGTGAAATACGCCAGTACAACAAAGACAAATAGTACTTGATTCCACTATGTGAAGTATCTAAAATAGTCAAACTCATGGAAATATAGAGTAAAATTATGGTTTCTAGATGCTAGGAAGAGGGACAAATGGGAAAATTGCTGTTCCGTGAGCATAAAGTTTTAATCATACAAGAGGCAAAATTTTCACAGATCCGCTCTACAACATTATGCTTATAGTTAACAATGCTGTACCATACACCCAAAATTTAAGAGGAAAGATCTTACGTGTTTTTTACCACAATAAAAAAATTTTGTAACATTCACAGAAAAATTTTTTTTTACTTTATTTGTACATATGATGGAACCTTTTGATCTACAGCTCAAAGGCAAAAAGCAATCATTCCAAATTAAATTATCTTGGTTAATATGGCTGTTTACAATAGGGAATATGGCTCATCACACTCCAACTGAAAAATAAAGACTTTCTAATCTCAATAGCCTGGCCTGTAATAAGAATATAAAATTATAAATGCAAACTTTCAACTCCCAAGTGAAGCATGAATTCCAGAGCCACTGTATATTGAGAGTGGGGAGAAGTGTATGCTTAAGGGTAAGATTCATATTTTATATTTTATCTCCCTGGAGGAACAGCGTCTCTCCTCAAAGAGAGAGCCATCACAGTGTAAAGCATAATACAATGGCAATCAAAGGGACATCCACAGATAACCATGTTCATTACATTGCCTTTAATTGCTTTAGCCTAAAAGACAGCAGCCCAAAAGTATAGATCCATGGCAGATCATTGTACTTAAACAGTCAAATATGTATCCTTCATATTTTAAAATATAGCCACTGGCCCACCAAATAGGAGTTCTACTGTCCACTTCTCTCACACTGCCTTCTACACAGTATAAAACCTTTCATCTTGACATAATTAGAAGAATCTTCCAAACAAGTAAAACTATGACTTGCTCACATGCCTACTTTTCCCACATGACCATGGCAAAATCAGATATTGTCAAACAACTTGAGGACCTCAATTCACCATAGAATTTTCATAAAATGGTTAAGAGGTAGGATCCTATGGTTCATGGGGGAAATTTGGGAAGAATTCATGCTTAGGCTAATAAAAAATACAGTTCATTCATTCATCTCCATGAAGACAGGAAAACTATGCCATTCTGATCTTCACTGTATCAATCAATGGTCTGTAATTGTTCAGTAAAAATTCTTCAAATGAAGGAATGTCCAAAGTTGTCTGGATTCAGTCTGTAAAAGAGTAATTAAGCTTTTGCTTTTGCTTAATATACATGCCTTGACAGTATATTAAAATGCTTAATTAAGCAGCTTTTTTATGGTCACAGAAGTCTTTGTGATATTTAACATTATGAAATCTACATATTCAGAGCCACCTCTAGTCTATAAAATTAAAGTATTTACATATAATTTAATCACACATTTTCTTCACAAAAGGCATTATGTAAGATATGGCAACTAAATCAGAGAATTCTGGACAATTGCTTTTGTTCATAATTTTATCCAAATGATGAAGTTCATAATTACACAATGTTACAGTTATTAATATATTAAGGTAGACCTTAAAAGCTCACAGCAAAAGAGTAACACAGTGTCTGAGATTGTGCAATGTACCAAAGAGGATATTGACTTTACTCTGGATAATATGCAAACAAATTTACATTTATGTCTTAAACTTAACCCCTAACCTTATAAATGATTGAATGCACCCAGTGGCTTATTTTCTGTAAATCAGTAAGTAACCTCAAATGAATGCATCAATTTTCATAATGCATGCATTGTTAGTACCATCTAATATTTTATTTCAAGTAAATAACCATATTATTCATGCTAGTAGCTGGTACAAACCTTTACCATTCTTCTTAAATTACTTAGCTGGACTCACCCACTCATTTTTAACAGATGGCCAAGCCTCCTACCTCACAGAGAAAATAGCAGCCATCAGTCACAAACCGCACCTCTTGTATTATCTGCATGTTCCCCAGCTTTCCCTCCTTCCCTTCTGTCCCAAAGGATGTCTTGCCTCTCTTCCAAAGATAACACTTTAATCTGTACTCCTGATTTCATCTTCTTCCTTTCTTCCTCTCTATGTTTACTGAGTGCCTTCTGATGCCAGAATATTCTAAGCCTGGGGACACAGTGTGAAACAAGACACAAAGCCCCTCTCCTTGTGGACTTTGCATTCTATTATGTGTCCTCCAAGGCCTTTTCAATATTCACCACCGTTTTTTGAATCTTCACTGTATCCTCTGTCATGGCTATTCTCTTTTAGCTTACAAACCTGTCTAACTTGTCCTCATCCTTAAAATGAATCTGCTTATTTTGCTGACTTTGAAGGCATGTATTTCCTTCCCTTACTGCTGTACTTCTAGAATCAGCTGCAGTTTCTGTTTCTACTTTCACTTCCCTTTTTCACTCCTCAGTGCACAGCTATTTTTCTTTTGTTGTCTGTACTCCAGTGAAACATTTATCCTCAGCCTTTGACACACTCTTCCTTCCCTTGAGTCCTCATGAATCCTAGGACAGAATATAGTTTATTCTTCTGGCTACACTTTTTGCTACTGCTTCATTCTCTGCTTGCAACCTTACTGTTTGACTCCCCAAGATTTCTTCTTTGGCCTTCTTTTCTCATTCTGCCCATTCTTCTTGAATCATCCTACCCACACCCATGGTTTCAACTACTACCTATGTGCTAACAACTCCAAAATTCTGTTTTCAGAGCCTTCTGAATTCCTTATCTATATTTTCAAGTACTCCAAAAGCATTCTCATTTAAATAGCCATATCATGTGCTAAAGATGTGGTACGTATTGCCACAGAGAAACACAGAGAAAATATTACCAGCTGTGATTATAGAAAAGCTTCAAAATCTCAGTGGCTTAATAAAATATGAGTGTTTTGTTGGTGGTGGTGGTGGTGTTGGTTTCGTTTTTGCTCATGTAAGGTCCAGTTGGAGGTGGTGGTGGCGGCAGTGTGGTCTAGAGGGTAAAGGTGGTTCTGAGACCCAAGTTCATGAAGAATCTCCCCTCTATTATGTCGCTTGCCAGGTCATTCAAGAAAGTTTTATCCAGCCAGTGGATGGGAAGAGAGTTTGGAAGGGGTGGAAGATTTTATGTGACAGTTTTGGAATTGTTATATTTTCACTCACATTCCATTGAACAGAATTCAGTGACATGGTCCCACCTAGATCCAAAGGGGTTGGAAATGATAGTCCATGCCTGGGCAGCCACTTCATAGCATCCTCTATATTATGCAAGAGGAGCAAATCTTTAGTAGTTGGTTAAAAGTGTTTGCTACAGAAATCCATGGGTGACCTTTCTAGACAGAATTTTGTTTCTGATCAGTTGACTAAGGATCGCGAAGAGTGAAAGTGGAGACGAACAGGGTGATTCTTTTCTGGAAGCACAATGTTAGTGTTTAGGTGCTCATTTAATTTTCTTAGAACCAAAACTTGGCTGTTAGGGAAACGACAAAGCTCAGGAAGCAACTGATTTCTCTACCTTCCATTTTTATTTCCCTTAATCCAAACTTCATATAATTTGAATGTCAGAGTGTCATATGTTGCTGGATATAGTTTGGATGTTCGTCCCCTCCAAATCTCATGTTAAAATGTAATCCCCATTGTTTGAGGTGGGGCCTCATGGGAGGTGTTTGGGTCATGGAGGCAGATGCCTCATGAATGGCTTGGTGCCATCCCCATGGTAACAAGTGAGTTCTCGCTCTGGTAGTTCATGCAACTGCTGGTTGTTTAAAAGAGTGTGGCACCTCCCTCCACTCACACCATGTGAGAGGCCCACTCCCTCTTTGCCTTCCACCATGACTGTAAACTCCCTGAAGCCCTCAGCAGAAGTAGAGACTGGCACCATTCTTCTTGTACAGCCCATAGAAACATGAGTCAATTAAATCTCTTTTCTTAGTAAATTACCCAGTCTCAGGTATCTTTATAAGAACACAAAAACAACACTAACACATTGCTCTCCTTCATTCCTTATTTTTTTCTTTAAATAGTTATTTTTCTAATAATAAAAGTATAGATTAATCCTTCCGAAACTCAATTAATTATTTCATTCCCTGAGTTAAGACATTCAATAATATCTCCAATGATTCCAAGAGGAAGTGCAAACACATATGATGTCATGAAAGCCGGTACAATGGCACTCCAGCCAACCTTACCTGCCTTTCAGCGAGCTTTATTGTCTGCTATCATTTCTGTACCACTTTAGCACCCATAAGGTCTATTTTCCACTGCCAGAAAGCAGATGGCAACAAAGAAATGCTGGCAGTACTCTTCCCCATGTGGTTTTTGTTTAGAGTCACTATTGAGAAGCATCACACAAGACATGGAAAGCAAATGCCTCCAAATCCAAATTCCAAAGACTGGGAGGGCATTATTCCCCAGATATTGTGAGCAGACACATGGGTGGTCATGAGATTTGAAGCACATTCTGAATGAACACTTGAAAATCACCTCAATAAATATTCTGCACTGAGATAGTCTTTATCTCCCCGAAAGCCTTCCAATGAGAATAAACTTCTAATTCCCTGCATTAAACATTTCAAACTTGCAATACATAGAGTAGCTGAGATTTCCTTGAACAAACCTTGACATATAATGTCCATCATTATGCCATAACGCTCTCAAGTAGGGACACACACACACACACACACACACACATAAAAACCAAAATTCTTACCATTACCAAAATCCAATTCATTGTTTTGATACATGCTTTTCTGTATGGCATGTCCTTTTCCTGACATTTCTGTCTGACAAAAGTCCTGTTCATCCTTCAAATTCAAATACCACCGTCTAACTGAGTCCTTCCATAATTCCCCCAATTATAGACACATGCTCCTTGGGGAGCCCATAACATCTTATTCATACCACTTACATGGTATTTATAACATCATTTATATGCCCTCACCTTGTAGAGAAAAATTATGTTTCATTACACTCTGTGGCCTTAGTTCTTAGTACAAACATTGTCGTATAGTAAGCATTCAATAATGTGTTGGATAAATGGTCCATTTTGAAACAAAATGTCATTAATATAGGTGAACATTTTCTTCACAGCATACTCTGAAAATTGGGAGAGTAAACCTACATGCTGGGAGTATACTTAAGGCTCACTGAAGCATTTCAGGCACCACCCCCTCTCTCCAGTAGGACACAAGCATGAGAGACAGATAAATGAGCAATGGGAAGACACACACCATCTTCCACCTCTCCCTCACCTTTCTCCTCTCAATCTCTTATCACTTATAAAATTAGTTATTTCATTTATTGGCCTACTGGGAGTAGGTTTTATACCAATCCCTGACTCCAGTATCCACCATTACATGCTTTTTCCTCCTGAAGACTTACTGTAGAGAAAAGGTTTTCTCCATGTTGTCACATTAATGGTTCTATGTGTCTGACCTTCCTGTAGGAGGTGCCCTAGTTGCCCAGACAAGTGGCGCCACCTGCCTGGGTGCAGGGGAACATGCTCCTGACGCACTGCAAGGCAGGAGCAGCACCGCCAGGAGCTAAGCCCCAACTGCAACATTCGTTTTCCTTCATTAACATAGGGTCAAAATGGCTCCACTTTTTAAAATGGCTCCTTTTTAATTAAATTGATGCCAGCTTCTGTGTTTCACCCTATCCCAGGAATTTTCAGTCCGTGACTTAAGGCAAGGACAGAGAAAAAATAAATAATAATTTGAGTAGCCCTTTCACTTGGATTTTAATCTCCAGAAGCTTTGTCCAGGTCAACTACCATTCAACAAACTCACAGCCACATATTCCATTGATTCATGCTGCAAATACGGCATTGATTGGGCAGTGAAATTACTGGGGTTTTTCTGGGGGCTAGAGGAGACTGATAAAATAAGCGTGCTCTTTACCATCTTGGAGCTTACAGTTTTTGGAGGAAGTAAAAGGAGAAAATAAATAAAAAGAAATGTTCAATATAATATAACGTAAGAGGTAAGTTCTATAAAGTAAAATAGAGCAGAGCAACAGGATAGAGAGGGTGGGAAGGGGCAGATGGATCACACTATTTTAGATGGTGTGGGTAAACGTCTCCAATGTAATGAGGAGCCTTCTGTGCTAGACCTGAGTAAAGGAAATAAGCCATAGAAATGGAAAGATCTACGGGAAGAGCATTCCAAACAAAAAAGAATAGAAAGATCCTGAGGCCTGGAGTGTCTAAAGACACTCCACAAGAAGGGCTGATGTGGCTTCAACTGAGTAGGGGGAGACAAGCTGGAGAGGCGGGCAGGGGCTAGTTCTGTGAGAGTCTTGCAACAGGAGTCAAAATTTCCACGTAGGTCTAAATTATTGTCACACTTGTGACAAGACTTTAATTAGGGCCATGCTCAATGTTCCTTATTCCTCTTGAGGAGTGAAAATAAATTAGGCAGTCTAGAATGAGTAAAACCAAGAAAGTTATTTCTGGTGTCAATTGTCCTGTTATTTGTCATGCTACCTATTTTCTAAAAGAAATTACCTTATTAAAGCATCTCATTTATTTACACCCAAAGGGCTTTGCATAAACTGAAATTAAATCGGTGTGAGGGCTTTTACAAACTTGGGGGAAATTACTTCTCAGCCTGAAAGTAGTAAGGGAGATTTTGCCAATGACCTTATGAAATCAATTTTTAACTTCCTAGGAATGCAATCATGTTTTCAGAGCTTTCTGAATAAACCTTAGAGAGATCTATTGTTTTAGATATGAGAACACTGTTATTTCTGCAAAAATCATCCAGGTCATTAGTGGCTGATTCTTTCACATTTCTGCAATAGCTCAGTATGTAGAGCAGGCTTTGAACCAGATACAACCAGACTTACAATCGATTCTCAATCTTTCTACCACCCTGAACCTCAGTTTTACAAATTAATTGATAACAGAATCAAATGTAGATACCTGGTCTAGTGCCTGGCACATCACATAAACTTTAAACTAGTGGTTCTTTGTCCTTAGGCAGTTGTATTTCATGAAACGTGTAGACAAGAACATTGTTGTACTTACTTCCATGCAAAATATTCTCCAATGCCATAGTATATTTTGCCCCCCTCATTCACTTTTGCCTTTCAATTACCATGTTTCTTAGAGGCTAAGTCAGTTTAAGAGCCCTCCTTTCTCCCCAAATATGAAAGCCTTCAAACTGGAATGGGCCTCTGAGGTAACTAGGAACTGTGTCATATCATAGATACGACAAACAAATAGATTGCAAACCTATCCAACAGGACTTTAAACATATATTCTGAGCCTATCTATTTCATCTCACAGACCCATGTTTTGATTTGGAAGACATTTCAACATATGTAAATTCACTCCCATTGATGAGTCAGACACTTAACCTCAGAATATGGTATATGAATGCTGTCTGCTTCCAGGATCTATAGCAGCAATGTGTTACTTGAAGAAAGAAAATATACAGTTGAGCCTATCACACATTTGTTTCTGGCTTCTTTCTGTTACGGAGTTTTCAACTTCTAAGCTCCTGAGGAGACATCCTTGACAAAATACACACACACACACACACACACACACAAGCACATGCATGCACTCACACGTGCACACACACACACTCACTCATACTTGCTGTGTGTATGTAAGGGAGCATTTTGCGGATTATTCCAGAATCTGCAAATCATTAGGATCAGAGGCAAACCCAGAGTTTACTGATTGGCAGTTTTGTTCACTTGTTTCCAATGCATTGTCACCTCTATATAAAAATGATCTATCCCGCCAGGCACAGTGGCTTACACCATAATCCCAGTACTTTGGGAAATCAAGGAGGGTGGGTCACCTGAGGTCAGGAGTTCGAGACCAGCCTGACCAACATGGTGAAACCCTGTCTCCACCAAAAATACAACAATTAGCTAGGCGTGGTGGTGGATGCCTATAATACCAGCTACTTGGGAGGCTGAGGGAGGAGAATTGCTTGAATCCGGGAGGTGGAGGTTGCAGTGAGCCAAGATTGTGCCATTGCACTCCAGCCTGGGCAACAGAGCGACACTTCATCTCAAAAAACCAAAACAAACAAAATGATCTATCCTACACAGGATATGGCCCTATCTGCCTATTCTGTAATGAACTGTCCCAGACAATGAAGCCTGAGACAAGCCCATAGCTAGGTTTTATATTAACATATGGCATGACTCCTAAGTCTATTCTTGCCACAAATTGGTTATATATCATTGTCAGTTTATTAAAACTCATCTCAAAACACATGTATAAAATTTAAGTAGTAAAATTACACATAGATCCTAGACTTCCTTAACAATCTCAATGTGTGAAACACATTTGCCTTCATCCATGGCGTTTGGTGCTTTTTTCTTCTGAACACGCATGGTCAGGACATTGGGGCAGACTTATCTGAGAGTCAGATTTCCTGAACATTAAAGGACACTGAAGAATCTCAGATGTGTTGAGGTTTATATTTTTCTACTTTTCCCGACTGGGTTCTGAGAAGCTAGCAGCTGAGTTGGAGCCATATTGAGGAAAACAGATCAGAGAAGAGAATTGGAAAGCCACTATAGCACTGGGAAAAGGCAAAGTAACCCTTTTCAATATTGTCACCTTTTCCCTTGTCTTTGATCCAAGTTCTTTCCTTCTATCCCTGAGTTTTCCATTTGGTTTCTATGCCCCCCATCCACCAAAACCCACACCTAGTGCATCTTATATATAGTCTTGTCATATTGTTTGTCTTTTCAACTTCAACAAATTGGACAGAGGATGGTTTTTAAATGTTTCCATTTACAGATTCCAGTTTTCACCTTTACTATTTTGAAATATGCCAAGCACTTCATCCGTGTCATCATCATTAGAATTAGTGATCATTACCATTCATAAAAATATTGTAATATGAAACAAATAAATGTCATCTGCAAGAAATAATACGCTAATTTGCTGAAAATTCCCTACCTTCACTGTGAAGAATCTTTTGGTAAATCCTCTGGCATGAGAAGGAAATAACCAACATTTCAGACTGGAAATTATCCAGTATGGGCAATTATACCACGGGCAAAAGTACTTTACCATACTCCGAAGGAAAGTTTTAGCAAAAATATCTTTAGAATATCTGGTTTACTATGTGAAGAATAATATTAGGTTGATGCAAAAGTAATTGTGGTTTTTGCCATTGAAAGGAATGGCAAAAACCGCAATTAATTTTGCACCAACCTAATAAATCAAATTCAAAAAACTTTTTTGGAAACATTACTCCCAGTGAAAACATTCACATGTTAACAATTTGCTTTCTTCTTTGGATCTCCCTTCTTACCCTTCCTTATATTGTCTTACGCTTAATTTTCATAGGTCATTATTTCGTTAAAGCAAAAAAATAAGGGATTAAAAATAAATTCATCTTTGCCTGGTACCTACAAGGAAATGCCCTAAATGTCATTAATAAGAAGCTTCTTTCCATGTCACTTTTTTTTCCTCAGGTTTTTTCTATTGCATGAACATTATTTGATGGGGTAAGTGTAAAATAATTACAGCAACACATGTGTTGCAGGTAGCCCCCAAAATACGAAGCAGCAAATTTGTGCTTTTTCATAAGTAGAGAAATAGAAATAAAATAACCTAAAATAGCGTTTCCAAAATGTAAGCCCTAGATCAGTAGTAACAATACCACTAGGAACTTGTTAATAATGCAAATTATTAAGGATCTATCTCATAGACAGATCCTTAATATTCAGTATCTTAATATTCAGTATCTCATAGATACTGAATCAGAAATTCAGAAGCGCAGCCCAACAGTCTGAAGTTTAAACAAGCTCTCCAGGTGATTTTCATGTACCCTAAAGTTTGAGGATCACTGACATAAAGGTGGATTTTTCTAACTAGGATAAATGAATTGTCTCTACCTGTGTCCATACCTGAAGATCTTTAAGGAGCCCTGCTTCATGACCAACGACAAAGTAACAAACTTGTTACACAAGAAGCCCAGAGTTAACTGTGGAAGTTGCCTGTTAGTATTGAGAAGATTGAAATGGGCCTTGGTATGTAGCTTATAGAGGAAAAATGAAGACTTTATCATAAAAAAATAAAAATGCAAAGACTGGTGAATCTATGCAAGTCACAAGGTAACTATTTTAACACTATTATATGTTCATAACTATTAGAAATGAAACAAAAATTCATTTAACTAAACTAAAAGAATGTCACCTGAGGATGTGGGGTAGGCAGAATTCTGGCCCCTGTAATCTTTGTCCTTAGTTACTCCCAGGAATATTTTAAATTGCATGGCAAAGGGGACTTTGAAGATATAATTAAAGTAACTCATCAGCTGACTTTGAAATAGGAAAGATTATCCAGGTAGACCTAATCTAACCACATGAGCACTTAGAATCAGAGGTTTTTCTCTGGCTGGTAGCAGAAGGAGAAGTAAGGTTCAAAGCATAAGAAGGATTAGACCTCCTATTTTGGGCTTAAAAATTAAGGGGGCCATGTGTGAGGGAAATACAGACTCTAATATAAAACTGGATTCTGAAAACTACCAGTGAGTTTGGAAGCAGATTCTTCCCCAGACCCTCTAGATAAGAAGCACTCACCCTCACTTACACCTTGATTTCAGCCTTTGTAAAGTGCTGATCTGAGAGGACCTAGCTGAGCCATGCTGTACTCGGACTCTGATTCATGGACTGTAAGATAATGAATGGGTATTGTTTTAAGCTGCCAAATTTGTGGTAATTTGTTACAGCAGCAACAGTAAACAAATACTAGGTGTTAATTTTAAATGCTGTTACAGTCATCCCACTTTGAAAAGAGCCTGCTGCCTTTGACAGCAAAAGAACCAACTGGCAATTTAACATTCACAACACAAGGTCTTCACTAGCTTTTGTAACATTTAGAATATCTGGATGATCCTTTTGGCTTCTACAAACAAGCACTCCTTCAGCACATTTGTCTTGAGGGCACACTCACTTTTCTTGTAGACAAGACAGCAAGATCTAATATTTACATAACCTCTGGAAACTAAAAAGAAGTACCTGTCTCTTTCTTTTGTGCTCCTGCTTCAGAAGGATCTTTCTATGTACAGGAAACTTAGCTCACATGGTGCAGGGAAAAGCCACAAGATAGCTCCACTGCCACAGCTTGGCAGACTTTAATACGTGACATATTGTCAGACCTCAGCACTTACAGGAAAACGGAGTCTTTCAAATGTGAGTTCAGTCCAGCAGTTTTTCATTTTGCAGACAAAGATTATAGATTTAACTCTTTTTATGTAAGGGAAGTATGAAAGGGACTCATAAGTTTATGAACATGATCCACATAGTAGAGTCCCCAGTTTCTTAGAGAAGTCATGCTGACAAGGAGACCTGGAGCAAAGGGGACACGTGGTATATTAGTTTTTTAGCACGGCTGTAATGAAGTACTGTAGACTGGATGGCTTCGACAACAGAAATTTATTTCTCACAGTTCTAGAGCCTAGAAATTTACGCTCAAACTGTCAGCAGGGTTGGCTTCTTCTGAAGGCCCCTCTCCTTGGCTTGTAGACGGCAGTCTTCTGGTGTCTTCACCTGGTCTTCTGGGTATGTCTGTGTCCTAATCTCCTCTTCTTATTAGAACGCCAGTCATATTGGATTAGGGTCCACCTCCAATGACCTCGTTTGACATTTAATTACCTCTTTAAGATTGTTATCTCCACATACAGTCACATTCTGAAGTACTGGGGTAAAGACTTCAACATATGAATTTTGGAGGAACATGATTCAGTCCATAACAGGTGAAGTCCAGTTGCTTCAGGAGTATAACCTCATCTATTCATGACTGCCAGTGACCCTCCCAGACAATGCATCAGAAACTTTCCCACTGCTGTCAAGGAACCCTAGAAGAGGTTTATCTTCCAATTATGACCAAAGAGGATAACAGGTGTTTTTGCAAAACTTAGGTGGTGGGAAGTAATACAGCCAAGATAAAGCAAAGTCTCCTGATACAAAACCCAGTGGCTTTTCTATTGCATTGTACCATCAGTCTTCATTTACAACAGAAAACTCCTCAAGAAATCATATGCACTCTGTCTTTATCAGAGTTAGGATATTCCATTACATTAGAAAATCATTAACTGTTTATCTCTTTGCATTCTCTCCATGCTTCCTGAAGTATCCATAGAATGCAGATGATAATTGTGACTTAATATCATGTATTTCTTTCACAGAACATAAAGGTTAATTAAAATAAACCTTGACATTTATTGAGTCACAATGTTACAGATGCTGTGCTGAGTGCTTTCCACACATTATCTCAAGAAACTCACAATAACTGTATGAGCTAAATACTACGGTTACTCCAATGTTACAGAAAAGAAAACTGATGTTTAAAGAGATTCAATACCTTACCAATGCCAAAGAACCAGTATGTAGTGGAGCCAGGTCTACCAAAGACTATGCCAACTGCCTCTCTGATAGTGATTGTCTTCTAAATATAGTAAGCAAAACCTCTGTCATAGAATGAAGAAAAGTAACAACATCATTCATGAGTTCCCGTATACGATGAACAAATATGCTGGCAAAATCCACTACAATTTTTGTATTATTATATAATATAAGGACAGGTCATCACCTTATCATTACAAAGTTTGTTTCTGTATGTGAAATATTTCATGGGCTTCTAAAGGTGTGAAGCCTCTTTCTGTAACATACCAGAGTATAAGATTCTCTGTTTTTAACAAAGCATCACCTTCATATATTAAAATGAAATTAATAGTAGAACGTAATCTTCAGACAAATGACCACGTACTCTGGAATCCAGGTCCAAATCACTAATGTAATGGCTATAGCTGCATACTTCTAAGAAAGTGGGAAAAAGTTATGGGCATTTTCAAGAGAAAAACGTTAGTGTCAAGTACCGCTTTAGCGAGGACAAAGAGACCTATCTCTTATCCTGAAAGCAAACCTAGACCAATTCTTTTTCATGAACAAAAATTAAGCCATAACACACTAGTAAACTTCTTGCTAGGAAAAAACAATTAATATTTGAATAACGCTATAAATTCCTACTGATCTATTTCAAGTAAACTATTACCACTTCCTAGTAATATTTTTTTTTTATTTATCTAGTAGGCTGTGGAGAGCAGCTTCTGTCTTTTCTCATCAAGCCTTAAGTTGAAACAACGCTGTCTGTAAATTCAGCGCCAAGACTAGGACTCCAGCTTCATTGAAAACTGGGAGGTCTGCTGGAAGCACCTCAACACTTATCCTCATCCTAAACTCTGGAGAGGCACAGCATCCTCTGCTGGTTAAAACCCTGGGGCTACAGCACAAATACCCTTCAAAGAAATGAAATAAAGATTTCATATAACCATGTGCTGCAAAAACGTTCCACCAGCAGATTGGCACTAAAAGAAATGTTAAAAGAATTTCTTTTGGCACAGAAAAATTATACCAGATAAAAACTTGAATCTACACAAAGGAATGAAGAGCACCAAAAATGGTAAATATATGAATAAATATAGAATGAGATTGTCTTCTTTTTTAAGTTTCTTAAAAGATAATTGGCTCTCTGCTCCTTTCTGTTCCACAAACAGCCATGTGTTCTTGTGAAGTGCCAGGCACATACCTGAGACATAATGGTAAAGGTCCAAGTCACCAGATTTGTCCACATAGAGCACCTGGACTCTAGGGCGGCTTTAAAACTTCAACAAAGAGTCATCATCAATGACTCCTTCATCGTATAAACAACATGGTGTACATATTCCAGTATGATTTAATACATGGCAATTTCAGTGGCACTGTTGAGGCTGAGAACAAGAAGCTTGTCCACAATGGGAAGGCCATCTCTATTTTCCAGAAGCCATATGCTGCCTACATCAAATGGGTTGATGCTGTGCTGAATATGTTGTGGAGTCCATTGGTCCTGGGGCTCACTTAAATGGTGGAGCCAAAGGGGTCATCACATCTGTCCCTTCTACTGATGCCCTCACATTTTTGATATTCCCAACTTCAACACAGTTTCCCTCCCAGACTCCAAGAACCATGAGAAGTATGACAGCTCCCTCAAGATTGTCAGCAATGCCTCAAGTGTCACCAATTGCCTTCACCCTCTGATAAGTAAGTCATCCAGGATAACTTTGGCATCATGAAGGGAGCAAAGTTCTTATGATCACTGATACCAGAAGACTGTTAATGGCCCATCTGAGGAACTGGCATGACAGGGTGGGGCTACCCAGCACATCATCTCTGCATCTCCTGAATCTGCCAGGATTGTGAGCAAGGTTACACCAGCTGAATGGGAAGTTCTCCAACTTGGCTTTCTGTGTCTGTGTCCCAACTGTGTTGGTTGTGGATCTAGCCTGCCATCTGGAGAAAGCTCCAATTGTGATGGCATCAAGAAAATAGTATAGCAGGTATCAGAGGGCCTGTAAGGAGCATCCAGGGCTACACTGAGAACCAGGTTGTCTCCTTTGACGTTAACAGTGGTGCCTACTATTTCTCTTTTGATGCTGGGGCTGAATTGTTCTCAAGGACCACTTTATCCAGCTCATTTCCTGGTATAATAATGAATTTGATTACAGCAAGAGTGGCAAACCTTATAGTCAATGTGGGCACCAAGGAGAAGAGCCCTGGGCCACTAGTCCCAGCAATAACAAGAGAAGAATAAAGAGGTTTTCAGCTGCTGGTGAGTCCTTGACCCAACTCAATTTCCCAACACACTAAAAAGCTCCCACTCCCAACAAGGTTTCTATCCCAGACTCCCTGAAGAAGAGAAGCAGCTTAGAGAGCCCTACCTTGTCATGTACCATCAATGTAATACAAGGTACTCCCCCCAAAAAAGATAATTTTTAAATAAAAACAATATGCTAGGGTTTGTAATAGATAGAGGTTGTGAATGTATAAAAGTGGCATATAGAACAGGAAGGAGGAATGGAAGTACATTGTCATGAGGCAGAGAAATGATATAGTAAGATTTGAAGACAGACTGTGATAAATTAAATATGCATTCGTAAGCCCTACAGACAGAGCAATCACTAAAATAATAAAGTGGTGTAGATAGCAAGTTGAGTGGTGATAAAATGGTATTCAAAAATGCTGAACCAAGAAGATATCAAGAACAAGAAAGAAACAAACAAAACCAGAAAAAAATAGAAAAAATAGCAAGATCATTGATTTATCCCAATCAGATTGATGGCTAGATTCAAGATAAGTGGGTGGATTGGATTTTTTTAAAAAAGAAGATGCAGCAAGAAGCACACTTCAAGTATTAATATAAAGACTTAGATAGATTTAAATAAAGGATGCAAAAATATATACAATACAATTGATAAGTATTAGGGAGTTGGATTAGCTGTATTATTATCAAGCAAAGTAGACTTCAGAACAAGAATTATTATTTGGGAAAAGAGGGACATTGCGTGATGATAAAGGGGTCAATCATGAACAAGACAAAGCAAATCTAAATGGATATGTACTCCAGAAGAAAGCTTCAACAAAGTTTAGCAAAAATTAATGGACTTGAAAGGAGGAACTGAAAAGTTGACAATTATAGTTACAGATTTCAAAATTTCTCTCTAATCTACAGAACAATTAAACAGAAGATCAGTAAGGATACAGAAGATTTGAACAACAGTCTCAACTAACTGGACCTAATCGATAGTTATCAAACACTCTAGCCAAGAGCAACAGAATATACATTGACAATGAAAAAGTTGCCATAGACCTGGTGGACCTGAGATATAAAGGAAGTCTCAACAATTTTTTAATAGACAGTTACAAATTTTATTATAATTCATAATAGCAAACATTTTTACTGTGGTAAAATAAACACATAAATTTAACCATCTTAACCATTTTTGAGTGTACAATTCGGTAGCATGAAGTATATTTATATTATTGTTCAACAAATTCTAAAATATCAAAATAATGCAAATATGGTTTTTGACTACAAGAAATTTAAGTCATCATAAATGACCAACAATTGAGAAAATGAATGAAAGCAAAAAGCTAGACCTTTGAAAAGACCAATTATATCAATCAATTAAACTTCTAGCTAGGCCAGTCGAGAAAAAATAGAAAGAGGACATAAATTACAATATTTTATAAATTACAAAAGAAGTATCAGAGCAGAACCTAAGAATATTAACAAAAAGATATCTGGAAAGTCTCCCAATATACGGAAATTAAATAAAATACTTCTAAATATGCCACAGATCAAAGAAGAGATTCCACATAAATTTAGAAAATATTTTGAACTAAAAAAAAGAGAGCATAACTTATCAAAACTAAAACTGCAGCTAAAGCAGTTCAATCTATATATTATAAATCTATAATTTTGAATGCTTATATATAAAAAGGTCTAATATTTATGCTCAGAGCTTCTGTCATAAGTTGCTAGTAAAGAAGAGAAAATTAAACTCAAAGAGTTAGAAAGAAAGACAAATAAAACCAAGAGTGAAAATCAATAACACAGAAAATGACCCACAATGGAGAAAATCAATGAAAGCAAAAAGCTAAATCTTTGAAAAGACCAATTATATTGATCAATTAAACTTCTAGCTAGGCCAGTTGAGAAAAATAGAAAGAGGGTGTAAATTACAATATTCTATAAATTAAAAAAGGAATATTAAAGTGGAATCTACTAATACTAAAAGGAAAATGTAAAGGAATATTAATTGATTACATGGAAATATTATGAACAATCTTCTACCAATAAATTTGACAACATAGATGAAGTGATAAAATTATTGAAAAGACACAAATTACCAAAACTGACACAAAAATTAATAATAAAATTGAATATACTTGTATGAATTATACAAATAGAGTTTATAATTTAAAATCTTTGCACAAACAAAATTTGAGTCTCCCAAAGTCTTAAAATATAAGCAAATCAAATCCAGCATAATTTATCCAAGAATATAAGGTTGATTAGATATTCAAATGTCAATAATATAATATTTTAAAAAATACTTAGAGAAAGCATCTGATTATCTGGATCCACAAAGAAAAGCATGTGACAAAATTCAGTACCATACATAAACTAAAAAAAAAAAAACCCCTGGCAAACTAGGAATAGCGAGGAGTGTATACAACCCAATAAAGGGAATCTTTGAAAAACATACAGAAAACATCATATTCAGAAGGAAAAATGGAACATTTTCCCCATAAGACTAGAACAAAGCAAGAACCTCTCCTCTCACCATTTTGATTCAGTGTTATGTTGTGGCTATATGTCTTACATTATTATATTGGCCAGTAAATATGTCTATTTACAGGTAACATACTCTTCCATGCAGAAAGTCCTGAAGAATCACCTAAAAAGCTAATAAATGAATTTTACAAGGCTTTAGGATACAAGGATACAACGTCAATATCTATGTCATCTGTTCTTTCCATATGCTAGTAATGAACAATTGGAAAATTTTAAATAAAACATTTAAACCAGTACAGTATCCAAAAGCATGAAATACTTAAGAGAAAAATCTCCATCCCAGACTCCCAGAACAATAAGAAGTAAGATAACTCCCTCAAGATTGTCAGCAATGCCTCATACACTATATGCTGAAAATTATAAAACCTTGCTCAGAAAAATTTTAAAAAGAAGCCCTAAATAAAGGGAAATATAAACTATGTAGATTGAATAGAAGACTTAAGATTGTTAAATTGTCAGTTCTTTCTAAACTGATCTACATACTTGATATGGTTTGGCTGTGTCTCCACTCAGATCTCACCTTGAACTGTATTTACCATAATCCCCATGTGTCTTGGTCTGAGGGATCCGTTGGGAGGTAATTGAATCATGGGGGTGGTTACCCTCATGCTGTTTTCCTGATAGTGGATGAGTTCTCATGAGATCCAATGGGTTGTTTTGTTTTTGTTTTTGTTTTTTTGAGACTAAGTCTCGCTCTGTTGCCCAGGCTGGAGTGCAATGGCACAATGAGATCCGATGGTTTTATAAGGGGCTTTTCCCCCTTTTGTTCTGCACTTCTCATTCCTGCCACCATGTGAAGAAAGACATGTTTGCTTCCTCTTCCACCATGATTGTAAGTTTCCTGAGGCCTCCCCAGCTGTGCAGAAATGTGAGTCAATTAAGCCTCTTTATAAATTACCCAGTCTCAGGAAGTTCTTTATAGCAAAATGAGAATAAACTAATACAGTACTCAACAAATTGCGGTTAAAAATCCCAGAAGGCTAATCATAGATATTGACACACTAATTTAAAAGTTTTTATGGAGTCCGTTCCAAGATGGCCGAATAGGAACAGCACCAATCTGCAGCTCCCAGCATGACTGATGCAGAAGACGGGTGATTTCTGCATTTCCAACTGAGGTACCTGGTTCATCTTACTGGGACTGGTCAAAAAGTGGGTGCAGCCCACAGAGGGTGGGCCAAAGCAGGATGGGTCATCACCTCACCTGGGAAGTGCAAGGGTTCAGAGGATTTCCCTTTCCTAGCCAAGGGAAGCTGTGACAGGCTGCGCTGGGAAAATTGGGGCACTGCCACCTTAACACTGTGCTTTTCCAACATTCTTAGTAAACAGCACACCAGGAGATTATATCCTGCACGTGGCTCAGTGGGTCCCACGCCCATGGATGCTTGCTCACTTCTAGTCCAAGACTGAACTGCGAGGCAGCAAGCTTGGCTGGGAGAGAGGCATCCACCATTTCTGAAGCTTGAGTAGGTAAACAAAGCAGCCAGAAAGGTCAAACTGGGTGGAACCCACTGCAGCTCAGCTAGGCCCACTTGCCTCTGTAGACTCCACCTCGGGCAGCAGGGCATAGCTGAACAAAAGGCAGCAGAAACTTCTGCAGACTTAAACATCCCTGTCTGACAGCTCTGAAGAGAGCAGTGGTTCTCCCAGCATGGTGTTTGAGCTCTGAGAACAGAAAGACTGCCTCCTCAAGTGGGTTCCTGACCCCCGTGTAGCCTAACTTGGAGATACCTCCCAGTAGGGGCTGACTGACACCTCACACAGCCGGGTGCCCCTCTGAGATGAAGCTGCCAGAGGAAGGATTAGGCAGCAATATTTGCTGTTCTGCAATATTTGCTGTTCTGCAGCCTCCACTGCTGATACCCAGGAAAACAGGGTTTGGAGTGGACCTCCAGCAAACTCCAACAGACTTGCAGCTGAGGGACCTGATTGTTAGAAGGAAAACTAACAAACAGAAAGGAATAGCATCAACATCAAAAAAAGGACATCCACACCAAAACCCCATCTGTAGGTCACCATCATCAAAGACAAAAGGTAGGTAAAACCACAAAGATGAGGAGAAACCAGAGCAGAAAAGCTGAAAATTCTAAAAACCAGAGCACCCTTTCTCCTCCAAAGGATGGCAGCTCCTCACTAGCAATAGAGCAAAGCAGGACAGAGAATGACTTTGACGAGTTGGCAGAAGAAGGCTTCAGAAAGTCGGTAATAACAAACTTCTCCAAGATAAAGGAGGATGCTCGAACTCATCACAAGAAAGCTATAAACATTGAAAAAAGATTAAACGAATGGCTAACTAGAATAAACAGTGTAGAGAAGACCTTAAATGACTGGATGGAGCTGAAAACCATGGCACGAGAACTACGGGATGCATGCCCAAGCTTCAGTAGCCGATTTGATCAAGTGGAAGAAAAGGTATCAGTGATTGAAGATCAAATGAATGAAATGAAATGAATGAAATGAAGCGAGAAGTTTAGAGAAAAAAGAGTAAAAAGAAATGAACAAAGCCTCCAAGAAATATGGGGCTATGTGAAAAGACCAAATCTAGGTTTGACTGGTGTACCTGAAAGTGACAGGGAGAATGGAAACAAGCTGGAAAACACTCTTCAGGATACTATCCAGGAGAACTTCTCCAATCTAGCAAGGCAGGCCAACATTCAAATTCAGGAAATACAGAGAACACCACAAAGATACTCCTCGAGAAGAACAACCCCATACAATTGTCAGATTCACCAAGGTTGAAATGAAGGAAAAAGTGCTAAGGGCAATCAGAGAGAAAGATTGGATTACCCACAAAGGGAAGCCCGTAAGACTAACAGCTGATCTCTCAGCAGAAACCCTACAAGCCAGAAGAGATTGGGGGCCAATATTCAACATTCTTAAAGGAAAGAATTTACAACCCAGAATTTCATATCCAGCCAAACTAAGCTTCATAAGTGAAGGAGAAATAAAATCCTTTACAGACAAGCAAATGCTGACAGATTTTGTCACCACCAGGCCTGCCCTAAAAGAGCTCCTGAAGGAAGCACTAAACATGGAAAGGAACAACCAATACCAGCCACTGCAAAAACATGCCAAATTGTAAAGAACATCGATGCTAGGAAGAAACTGCATCAATGAACAGGCAAAATAACCAGCTAACATCATAATGACAGGATCAAATTCACACATAACAATATTAACCTTAAATGTAAATGGGCTAAATGCACCAATTAAAAGACACAGACTGGCAAATTGGATAAAGAGTCAAGACCCATCAGTGTGCTGTATTCAGGAGACCCATTTCTCATGCAGAGACAGACATAGTCTCAAAATAAAGGGATGGAGGGAGATCTACCAAGAAAATGGAAAGCAAAAAAAAAAAAAAAAAATCAGGGGTTGCAATCCTAGTCTCTGATAAAACAGACGTTAAACCAACAAAGATCAAAAGAGACAAAGAAGGCCATTACATAACAATAAAGGGATCAATTCAACAAGAAGAGCTAGCTATCCTAAATATATATGCACCCAATACAGGAGCACCCAGATTCATAAAGCAAGTTCTGAGAGACTACAAAGAGACTTAGACTCCCACACAATAATAATGAGAGATTTAACACCCCATTGTCAATATTAGACAGATCAACAAGACAGAAGGTTAACAAGGATATCCAGGACTTGAACTCAGCTCTGCACCAAGCAGACCTAATAGACATCTACAGAACTCTCCACACCAAATCAACAGAATATACATTCTTCACAGCACCACATCACACTTATTCCAAAATTGACCAAATGGTTGAAAGTAAAGCACTCCTCAGCAAATGTAAAAGAACAGAAATTATAACAAACTGTCTCTCAGACCACAGTGCAATCAAACTAGAACTCAGGATTAAAAATCTCACTCAAAACTGCTCAACTACATGGAAACTGAACAAACTGCTCCTGAATGACTACTGGGTACATAACGAAATGAAGGCAGAAATAAAGATGTTCTTTGAAACCAACAAGAACAAAGACACAACATACCAGAATCTCTCGGACACAATCAAAGCAGTGTGTAGAGGGAAATTTATAGCACTAAATGCCCACAAGAGAAAGCAGGAAAGATCTAAAATTGAAACCCTAACATCACAATTAAAAGAACTAGAGAATCAAGAGTAAACACATTCAAAAGCTAGCAGAAGGCAAGAAATAACTAAGATCAGAGCAGAACTGAAGGAAATAGAGACACAAAAAACCCTTCCAAAAAATCAATGAATCCAGGAGCTGGTTTTTTGTAAAGATCAACAAAATTGATAGACCGCCAGCAAGACTAATAAAGAAGAAAAGAGAGAAGAATCAAATAGACACAATAAAAATGATAAATGGGATATCACCACCGATCCCACAGAAATACAAACTACCATCAGACAATAGTATAAACACCTCTACACAAATAAACTAGAAAATCTAGAAGAAATGGATAAATTCCTGGACACATACACCCTCCCAGGACTAAACCAGGAAGAAGTTGAATCACTGAATAGACCAATAACAGGCTCCGAAATTGAGGCAATAATCAATAGCTTACTAATAAAAAAAATTGAGGTCCAGATGGATTCACAGCCGAATTCTACCAGAGGTACAAGGAGGAGCTGGTACCATTCCTTCTGAAACTATTCCAATCAATAGAAAAAAAGGAAATCCTCCCTAACTCATTTCATGAGGCCAGCATCATCCTGATACAAAAGCCTGGCAGAGACACAACTAAAAAAAGAGAATTTTAGACCAATATCCCTGATGAACATCAATGCGAAAATTCTCAATAAAATACTGGCAAACTGAATCCAGCAGCACATCAAAAAGCTTATCCACCAAGATCATGTTGGCATCATCCCTGTGATGCAAGGCTGGTTCAACATATGCAAATCAATAAACATAATGCATCACATAAACAGAACCAATGACAAAAAACACAAGATTATCTCAATAGATGCAGAAAAGGCCTTCAACAAAATTCTATGGCACTTCATGATAAAAACTCTCAATAAACTAGATATTGATGGAATGTATCTCAAAATAATAAGAGATATTTATGACAAACCCACAGCCAGTATCATACTGAATGGGCAAAAACTGGAAGCATTCCCTTTGAAAAATGGCACAAGACAGGGATGCCCTCTCTCGCCACTCCTATTCAACATAGTGTTGAAAGTTCTGGCCAGGGCAATCAGGAAAGAGAAAGAAATAAACGGTATTCAATTAGGAAAAGAGTAAGTCAAATTGTCCCTGTTTGAAAATGACATGATTTTATGTTTAGAAAACTCCATTGTCTCAGTCCAAAATCTCCTTAAGCTGATAAGCAACTTCACAAAGTCTCAGGATACAAAATCAAAGTGCAAAACTCACAAGGATTCCTATACACCAATAACAGACAAACAGAGAGCCAAATCATGAGTGAACTCCCATTCACAATTGCTTCAAAGAGAATAAAATACCTAGGAATCCAACTTACAAGGGATGTGAAGGACCTTTTCAAGGAGAACTACAAACCACTGCTCAATGAAATAAAAGAGAACACGAACAAATGGAAGACTATTCCTTGCTCATGGATAGGAAGAATCAATATCGTGAAAATGGCAATACTGCCCAAGGTGATTTATAGATTCAATGCCATCCCCATCAAGCTACCAATGACTTTCTTCACAGAATTGTAGAAAACTAATTTAAAGTTCATATGTAACCAAAAATTAACCCACATTGCCAAGTCAATCCTAAGCCAAAAGAACACAGCTGGAGGCATCACGCTACCTGACTTCACACTATACTACAAGGCCACAGTAACCAAAACTGCATGGTACTGGTACCAAAACAGAGATATAGACCAATGGAACAGAACAGAGCCCTCTGAAATAACACCACATATCTACAGCCATCTGATCTTTGACAAACTTGACAAAAACAAGAAATAGGCAAAGGATTCCCTATGTAATAAATGGTGCTGGGAAAACTGGCTAGCCTGTAGAAAGCTGAAACTGGATCCCTTCCTTACACCTTATACAAAAATTACTTCAAGATGGATTAAAGACTTAAATGTTAGACCTAAAACCATACAAACCCTAGAAGAAAACCTAGGCAATACCATTCATGACATAGACATGGGCAAGGACTTCATGACTAAAACACCAAAAGCAATGGCAACAAAAGCCAAAATTGACAAATGGGATCTAATTAAACTAAAGAGCTTCTGCACAGCAAAAGAAATTACCGTCAGAGTGAACAGGAAACCTACAGAATGGGGGAACATTTTTGCAATCTACTCATCTGACAAAGGGCTAATATCCAGAATCTACAAAGAACTTAAACAAGTTAACAAGAAAAAATCAAACAACCCCCATCAAAAAGTGGGCAAGGGATATGAACAGACACTTCTCAAAAGAAGACATTTATGCAGCCAACAGACACATTGAAAAAATGCTTATCATCACTGGTCATCAGAGAAATGCAAATCAAAACCACAATGAGATACCATCTCACACCAGTTAGAGTGGCCATCATTGAAAAGTCAGGAAACAACAGGTGCTGGAGAGGATGTGGAGAAATAGGAATGCTTTTACACTGTTGGTGGGACTGTAAACTAGTTCAACCATTGTGGAAGACAGTGTGGTGATTCCTCAAGGATCTAGAAGTAAAAATACCATTTCACTCAGCCATCCCATTACTGGGTATATACCCAAAGGATTATAAATCATGCTACTATAAAGACACATGCACCTGTATGTTTATTGTGGCACTATTCACAATCGCAAAGACTTGGAACCAACCCAAATGTCCATCAATGATAGACTGGATTAAGAAAATGTGGCACATATACACCATGGAATACTATGCAGCCATTAAAAAAAGATGAGTTCATGTCCTTTGTGGGGACATGGATGAAGCTGGAAACCATCATTCTGAGCAAACTATCACAAGGACAAAAAACCAAACACCGCATGTTCTCACTTATAGGTGAGAATTGAGCAATGAAAACACTTGGACACAGGGCGGGGAACGTCACACACCAGGGCCTGTCATGGGGTGGGTGTATTGGGGAGGGATAGCATTAGGAGAAATACCTAATGTAAATGACGAGTTAATGGGTGCAGCACAGCAACATGGCACATGTATACATATGTAACAAACCTACATGTTGTGCACGTGTACCCTAGAACTTAAAGTATAATAATAAATAAATAAATATAAATAAATAAATAAAAGTTTTTATGGAAACAGAAGGAAATTAAATAGCCAAACAATTTTGGAAAACAAATATGAAAGATGACTAAATTTACAGAAATCAGAAAAGGTAGTGCTAAATGTTTTTTTAAAAAGATATATGGATCAATAAAATAGAATAGCAAACTCAAATATAGAATCATACAGACGTGGTTAATAGATTTTCAATGTAGATGACAAGGTAATTAAATGGGAGAAAGAAAGTCTTTTCAACAATTAATGCTGGAATAACTGAATAACTATATGGAAACAGTTGAAATTCGACCCTCACTTGACACCACACACAAATAAAACTCAATGTGGCTCATCAGGCTAACTGTGACATTTCTAGCAAAAAAAAAAAAAATGAGAAATCTTTGTAAGCTTGAAGAAGGCAAACTTTTCTAGACTGGACACAAAAAACATGAACTATAAACAAATGGTATATGCGAATATATTGGACCTTATTAAGATTAAAAACTTCTACTCTTCACTAAAAAATGTTAAGAAGTGAAGGAACAAGCCACAGGTTGGGTAATCCATAATCTGGCAAAGGATGTATCTGTAGAAAATATAAATAACCCTTAAACTTAAAAATAAGAACATGCGCACACACACATACACACACGCAATTTAAAATGTCCAAAAGGTTTAAACAGACACTTTCTAAAAGAAGATATACCAATGACCAATAAGCACATGAAAAGATGCTATATTGTTAAGGCAGACTACACAGACTCAAAAGAATGGCTAAATTTTAAAAGACAATACCAAGTGATGAAGAGGAAACAGAGCAACTGGAATTCTCATACACTGCTGGTAGGAATACAAAATAGTACAATTACTTTGGGAAAGAGTTTGACAGTTTTTTCAAAGGGTTAAAATACATACCTACTATATAATCTGGAGGTTCCACTCCTACATATTTGTTTAACAGAAATGGAAACATATGTTCACAAACATTTTACTTGAATGTTCATAAGCAGCTTTATTCTCACAGTTTCCAAAACCTGGAAACCAGCAAAATTTCTAACCTCAGGTAAATGGTTAAAATAGAATGTGGTATACACATACAATGGAATGTAACACTGCAGCAGATAAAGATAGACTATTGATGCAGTAACATCACAGATGAATCTCAAAAATATGCTGAGCAAAAGAAAAACACAAAAGGTTTCATTAAAAATTCATTTATATGAAATTTTTTAAAAGGCTAAACTATTTTATTGTGAAAAGTAAATAATTTGTTGTCTGGGCCCAGGGATGGAGGAATTGACTGGAAGTAACATACAGGTACTTTTGGGGGAGTGATGAAAGTATTCTATGTCTTAATTTGGTGGTACATATGAGTTATACATTTTTTTAAGCTCATTATATTGTATACTTAAGATGCGTGCATTTTATTATATGTAAGTTATGCTTAAACAAAATTTTAAGGGGAAAAAAGGAAAAACTTGGGGGCCATTCTCAAACTTAACAATTTGACCAAACAGGCTATATTCTTTAAAACTTAATCCCCTCTTCTCAGTTTGAAATGATTCTCAGAAAACTCCTACTCTTTCCTCACATGTCCGTGATATTTGCCCTTTGAAATTATTCTCTTAAGAAGACACTCTACTTCTAACCTGGGATGTTCTTGTTACCATCACCACCCAACCTGCAGATCCTTCTGGGAAATAGGATATAGATTTCTAAACTATGTCCTCACTACTAACTAAAACGGGTATACCGATATTCTTTGTTTTACCACTTTTACTAGATTTAACTGTGGAGAAAAAGTCATAGATGATGACCATAACCAAGAATGGAGAAAACTACATACTTGCCCAATACTTCACAAGGGCATAAAATATGCTAACCATTCTAAGGTTTATGTCAATCTATGGGAAATGCTAAATATTTGGCTTTGGAATCAGTCTACAAAACTGAGAGTGCCCTGGATGTTAGGATGAGTTAGTGGATCTTTCTATCTCTCCTCAGAATTTATTTCTTATTCTAAAAGCCAAGACTCCACCTTTTTCTGTTAATATCTTCCTAGTTCTCATGGAAATAATAATAATGAACAAGCAAATGATTGAGTGAATGAATGACATTCCCATGGTTCTTCTAAATAGTCACTTTAATAAGAACATTCTAAGAGCAGGCTCTTACGATAGGCTAACAGGTACCACACGTATTTCTGATTTTGAACTTAAGTTGCTCACCCATACCTAGTCTATTGATCATCTTTTACAGAGAAGTAGAAAACATATTCATTTACAGATGTTCTTCACAGTTGAAAGTTCTCTTGCTTATTACCTTCAAATGTGTGAAATAATGGATGGCGACAGCAGTTCTTTCTTTGCAGAGCATTCAAAGAGATAACCTACTCTATGGTTGGCAGCCATGGCAGGTGTCTACATGGCCCATCAGAGGAAATGATAATTTCACAGTTTATACAGTGTGTTAATAGGTTTGGTTGTGAAAACAAACCACCCTAAAATCTCAATACTGTGGTTTGCAACAACAGATGCATTTTTGACTCACAAGTCTGAGAGTTGCTGTTAACTCTGCTCAGCTCTGCTCCAAGTATCTTTTTATGCTGGGACCCAGGCTAGGCAGATGAAGAATTCTATCTGCTAAAACATGGCTTATATTATGTCCATGTACATCCCCTAATAAAGTCATATGTCCAAGCTTACCAATGGCACTGTAGGTGTATTCTCTCTAGTGGATTGCACTAGTAGTCAGATGGCAAAAGGAGTGGATGTACACCTCTTGGGAAAGGAGCAGACAATTGGGAACAATAATAATTTCCACCACATGAGGTTAACTAAACTAAAAATAATCACCATGCAGAAAAAGGCCATGCTGTCCCTTGCCACTTCTCAAGTCATCTACAACTTAAGAATATAGAAAAAGCAATCATTACTCCCTTGAAATATCTGCATAGCACCTAATATTGAGTATAAAAATGCAGGCTAAATAGATATGAAAAGAGATATGGCAGTTTCTGGAAAAAGACCTTGAGGTTGTGGCTTGTCTGCCATTCACCAGATGCACAAATCAATTACACAGCAAGCATTAAAGCCTGGAAGACCAAAAAAAAAAAAAATTCTGATTGAATCAGGAGGGAAGCTAAATACTCTTTCATTCATCTGTTCTGAGTGAAAAATATACAAAATTTAAATGAAAATAATTTCCTCCAGCTACCCAAGTGTGATTTACTTTAATAAGGCACTAATTGATATGTTAAACTTACTATTTTCACCACGTCTTCAAATCTTATTATACAAGTCAACTAGCCACCGAGATAACCACCGTGATCTCCTCTAAAAAGCCTACTGAAAACAATCCTGGTCTTAGCCAATTCACTTTTTGTTCATAAAAGAGAGCTAAGGAGTCCTAAATTACAAAATAATTATTTTGAAGCCCAGCCTTGAGTGCAGATAAACAGGTCTGTAAAGGTGGACTCTAGAGGTGAAATGGCACAAAAGAATTCTACTACCTTATATACTTGATGTAAATATTTTGGATAAGTCTCCTTCCAATTTGCTTTATAAGAGAGATTCAGAACTTGAAGGGCTGGCCAAACAGGCTAAGTTTTCTAGAAATTCATGGAAAAAAATAAGGAAATATCTGCTAAGACCAGAACCTTCTTGTTTTATGCTAAGTAATTAGGAAGATAAGAACTTCATTGAGTTTACTAACTAGTATCACCAAAATCACCATCCAAGGGAAGGGAATGTAGCCCTAAGAGCCTTACAAGTAAAGTAGGCCAGCAACACTTTCTTTGTTAGAAATTAAGGGAAACCACTTTCCTTCTGTGGTAGCCGATTTCCCACTGATTCCTGTCTCCTGCTATTTACACCTCTGTAGAATCCCTCCCACTTTGTAGCAAGGTTGGTTTTTATGGCCAGTAGTATATGGCTTAAGTAATGGCATGTCATTACCAAGATTAGTTGGTTATAAAAGTTTTATTTTTGGCCGGGCGCAGTGGCTCACGCCTGTAATCCCAGCACTTTGGGAGGCCGAGGCGGGTGGATCACAAAGTCAGGAGATCGAGACCATCCTGGCTAACATGGTGGAACTCCGTCTCTACTAAAAATACAACATATTAGCCGGGCGTGGTGGCAGGCTCCTGTAGTTCCAGCTACTTGGGAGGCTGAGGCAGGAGAATGGCATGAACCCAAGAGGTGGAGGTTGCAGTGAGCCCAGATGGCACCACTGCACTCCAGCCTGGGTGACAGAGTGAGACTCTGTCTCAAAAAAAAAAAAAGTTTTATTTTCACCAAGTCTTGATTTAAAATCTTGGCAGCTTCTGCCTTGGGCCCCCCTCTCTCTCTTAGATCACTCACTCTAGGGAAAGCAAGCTTCTATGTTTTGCACTGCCCTATGGAGAGGCCAATATGACAGAGAACTGAAAGAGGCCTCTGGCCAACAAGCAGAAGGAAAACAAGGCCCTCAATCCAACACTCTGTGAGGAACTGAGGACTGACAACAACTATGTGAATGAACTCAAGAACATCCTCCCCAGTTGAGCTTTTAGATGAATCTCAACCCTGGCTAACAACTTGACTGAAAAAACAAGACAGATCTTGAGCTGGACCAGCTAGCTAAACCATTTCCAGATTCAAGACCCACAAAATCTATAAAATAATAAACCGTGGTTGTTTTAACCTGCTGTTTTAGAGTAATTTGTTATGTAACAATAGATATTTAATATATCCTCACTGTTAAAGTTGTGTCTGTTAGATCTTATTCTTCAAAGAACAGAGACAAAAATAAGCCTGTGTTCTTTGGTCCTTGCTTCTTCTAATTTTTCTTTAGTATTAATGTCAATATTTTATCATATGCACCATCTAATTTCTGGTAATATCAAGACTCTTAAATTTTATATATATATATATATATATAATATATATATATATAACTTAACTGGTTTGTTCTTATGCTGCTAATAAAGATATACCCAATACTGGGTAGTTTATAAAGAAAAGAGGTTTAATGGACTCACATTTTACATGGCTGGGGAGGCCACAGGAAACTTATAATCATGGTGATAGAGAAAGCAGATGCGTCCTTCTTCACATGATGACAGGAGACAGAATAAGAGTAAAGGAGGGAAAAGCCCCTTATAAAACCATCAGATCATGTGAGAATTCACTCACTCTCATGAGAACAGCATGAGGGTAACTGCCCCCATGATTTAATTAGTTTCCACCAGGTCGCTACCATGATATGTGGGAATTATGGGAATAGTTCAAGATGAGATTTGGGTGGGACACAGCCAAACCATATCAAGGGTCAATATCTATCAATATAAAATTTCCCTTTGTAGACTGGGAGGTTAAAAATCTACTTTTTGTGATATATAATTCATTTTACACGCATTGGGTAATGTAATATCCAGTGATAAGATAGTGTTCTTGTTGCTTCTGTTAGACTATCACAACAGTCAACAAACTTTTCCAATTTTTAAATAATCACAATAGAGAAAATCTAGTATAATATTAATGTTTATATCATTACCACTTATGTTACTTTGGGGCATCATTTTTTATATATTTTATTTTATTTATTTTTTATTTTTTAGAGACAGAGTCTTGCTGTATTGCCCAGGTTAGAGTTCAGTGGCATGATTATAGTTCACTGCAACCTCAAATTCCTGGGCTCAAGCAATTCTGCCTCAGCCTCCCAAGTAGCTGAAACTACAGGCATGTGCCACCGTGCCTGGCTAATTTTTTTTCTTTTTTTTTTTTAGTGACAAGGTTTCACTAGGTTGCCTAAGCTGCTCTCAAACTTCTGGGCTCAAGCAATCCTCCCACCTTGACCTCCGAAAGCACTGGGATTACAGGTATAAGCCACCATACCTGGCCTCAATATTATTTTAATACTTATCACACTAACTTGTGAAACAAAAAAGTTCTTATTAAATTGTGTTGTTCAACATTATAAATGCTTTTATCGAGAGATTCACATATAGAAGACAAAAAAAGTAGTTTGAAAGTAAAATGGAAAGTAAATATCAAATGAATATTTGTTATTAAGACGTCCTAAAATTTCAGTGTGGCCTTGGAAAAATCCAACCTTGATGTTACTAAAATTTGAGAATTAAGCTTTATGTATATAGTAAAAACTAGTTTGAACAAATTTTTCCTCAGGCTACACTGACTTGAATTGATTAACCAGTTGGCAGATTTGATAAATTAACTTGGTTAGTAGTGACATAAAAGTTAACATATAATGAGTATTTTATAATAAATGCAAGCTTGTGTACTTGAAACACCTGAGCACAGATTTTGTTACTCTAAATGGGAGAAGGCTGAAGTTTTTATTTATTTATATGTGTGTATGTATGTATTTATTTCTTGAGACCAAGTCTAGCTCTGTCACCCAGGCTGGAGTGTAGTGGAGTGATCGCGGCTCACTGCAACCTCTACCTCCCGGGTTCAAGCTATTCTCCCACCTCAGTCTCTCTAGTAGCTAATATTATAGGCGCCCGCCACCATACTTGGCTAATTTTTGTATTTTTATTAGAGACAGGGTTTCACCATGTTGGCCGGGCTGGTCTTGAATTCCTGACCTCAAGTGAACTGCCTGCCTCGGCCTCCCAAAGTTCTAGGATTACAGGCATGAGCCACCGTGCCCGGATGAAGGTCGAAGTTTTAAAAATTATAACTAAATTGTCCATGGTTATGCTGATAGTAAGTAGCAGAGGATTTATAGACAACCCGTCTTCCTCTAGAATCCCTAGTTTTATCACTGCACTGTACTGTATGTAGTTCAGGACCCATGTGACTGATAATGTACTTCTCCATTCTTCATTATCATTCTTTATCTAAACTCCTACAGGTCTAAATTCATTCTATGCCAGAAATGCAACAGACTGAAAATGTCGTGTCCCCCAGAATTCATATGTTGAAACATAATCATTGGTGTGATGGTATTTGCAGGTGGGGCCTTTAAGCAGTGATTAGGTCATGAGTACAGAGTCCTCATGAATGGGATTAATATCCTAATAAAAGAGACCCCAGAGAGCTCCCTCACTTCTTCTGCCATGTGACAACAGTGATAAGTTGGCCATCTATGCACCTGCTGGCATCTTGATCTTGGACTTCCCAGCTTCCAGAAGTACAAGAAATACATTTCTGTTGTTTATAAGCCACCCAGTCTATGCTATTCTGTTACAGCAGCCTGAATGGAATAAGACAGCTGCTATGGTTTGAATATGTTCCCTTAAAGTTAACGTGTTGGAAATTTGTCATTGTTACAGTACTAAGAAGAGGGACCCTTGAGAGGTAAGTGGATTAATGCTTTTATTGTGGGAGTGTGGGAGTTATTGCAAGAGTTCAGCCCCCTTTTTCTCTCTCTGTCTCAAGCACTCATGTGCCCTTCCATATTTTTACTCTGCCACCCCTCTGCCATAGAATAATGTAGCGTGAAGGCCCTTGCAAGAGGTTGGAACCATGCTTTTGGACTTCCCATCCTTCAAAACTATGAGCCAAATAAACTTCTATTGTTTGTAAATTACCCAGTCTCGGTTACTGTGTTATAGCCGTAGAAAATGAGCTAAGGTAACAACATAGGATTCAAAATGATGGTGATGACCTTGACAATAAAAATGAAAATGATTATGATGATAGCTTTGCACATTGAGTCCTTAATATGCTCTTAATACTTGCTTTACAAGTGTTATTTAGTTAATCCTCATAACAATTATGATAAAATGGACAAGGCATGATAATGATTTCCATTTTAAAGGAGGGGAAAATGAGGCACAGCAATTTTTCATTGTTTAATGTAGAAAAAACAGTAAATTAAAGCATTAAAAAACCTGTAATTGAGCCCCAACTCTGCCATAAAATCCTATCATCTCTAAAGTTGACCTCTATGAGTTACTAAAATAACACATAATTTTTTTATTTATGAAGTAAGGTGGTTGAACAAGATTTTTTTTTCATTTTATCAGCCATTACATATTTGTCTTATCTAATGTTGAAATCCAGGGCTATATTTAATATAACTATTTTCTCATTAACCGCAAAAGTAGAAGCAGCTCAACAAATAATGCTGAATTTCTGTGAACTCTAATTTAAAAGGGAACAAAAATGCTAGTCTCCGTATTAGAAGCTTTTATCAACTACATCATTAAGTCCTCTTTTCTGATGTTCTTGAACTTGTGAAATTCTCCTACAATACCTCTAACTCTGTGACCAATGTTTCTTTCATCATGATAATATGTCTTCTTTACTAATTTATTACTATATGTAAGATCCAAGAAATTTATGTAATTTTCTATTAAAGTTCTGCATGCTATTGAAATGAGTTGTTCATTTCTAGATATTCAATAATTTTCATGATTATTTCTCTAATTTTTGCAAAAATCTGGTTTTTCACCTATGAAAGCCAAATTCTGGCTTCTGTAGCAATCTATCATTTGACAATGTATTAGCTTAAATGATGAAGTGCTTTCTTAAATGCCAAGTAAACAGTGTCATAAAAAAAACTGCCCGTGTCAATCTGCAATAGAATCTTATACTAAGAGCTAAGGTTAATTAGGAAGAAATCCGTCCTCCTAAATCCAAATAAGTTGAACATAATAAAGAATAGATCAATTACTAGATATATGTCAAGAACATGAATCCATAGGTTGAATATTTGGCAATGATGTCAAAAAGTCCAAATCACCAAACATAACAAAAGACTAATTAAAAGTTTCAAATGTAAATCATATATAAGTGAAGGAGTAAAAAATTATTTTTGTATAATTGTTCAACTGCGTATTAATCTAAGCTGTTTAAAAACATATTTCCCTATCTACTGTTATAAGATATATTTCTAAGTAATAACCTGGATTAAGGAATGAACATGAAAATACCTGTCTTTATAGAATGTCCTCAATATATAATGACTAATCTTGAAAATATGATGAAAGATACTTCATAATTTTAGTAACAAAATAAAAATAGTTGTAAATATCTACTTAAAAGTTAATGAGATTTTCACATTTAATATTTTTAATTATACACGTTTATCATCCCCTATTTTAAAAGCACTTCCAAGTATTTGCAATTAAAAATATTTTAGTATACCCTATGTGCCAAATATTTTGCTTAGAATTGTACATGCCCTATCTCATTTTACATTCACAGTAATTCCATTAAGTACTGTTATAATTATCCCCATGTAACACATGAGGAAAATAACATTGAAAGATTACACAATTTGCCACACAGTTAGTAGCAGAGGTGAAATTTGCCACCAGAATTCGAATGTTAAATCACTTAACAATGCTTTTAATTTCAAGACAGAAGTCAGTCTTTGACAAGCTGATTTTACCTGTTCTCTGAAATTGTTTATATGCTTTAGTTTCTGCAAGCCACATAAGACTTCATTTATTTAGCCATTCATTCACTGTCAAGAAATATTAAGCCAAACTATATGTTTGAGTATCATGTTAAGCACGGGACAAAGTGTCATGCTCATTATTTCCCAGAACATCCCATGTTCATTCTACTTTTATACTTTATTTTTATCCCACGTCTTTTGCCTGAAATGTTTCCACCCACTTAGCACCATTTTAAGGTCCGTCCACATGACCTACTTAAAATGTTATTTCCCTTAGAGAATAAGTCTTCCTTTGAATGCCAATAGCCCTTATTATACCTACCACATATTTGGAAATTAAATAAAACTAACCACTTTTATTATTTATACTTTTACAAGAATAATAAGCCCTTGAGAGAAGGGTTGTCCTAAAGTCCCAACCCTGGCACTCTTCCCTGCCAACAGAAAGCACTCCAAAAATATATATAGATGATAAGGTAATGATGTAGTAGTTTATTTAAACCAGTTTTTTAAAATTGATATAAACTTTAGAGGCGAGATAAAAAATGAAAAACATCTTAAAAGTATCAAAAGGAATAACAAGATACTAAATATTAAGCTAAAATGTGACCATGTATAGTGATCTACACCTATAATCCTAGTGCTTTGGGAGGCCAAGGTGAGAGAATCACCTGAGACCAGAAGTTCAAGACCAGCCTGGTCAATATAGCAAGACCCCATCTCTAAAATAATAATAATAATAATAATAATAATAATAATAAATTAGCCTGGCCTGGTGGCACACGCTGTAAAAATAAAATTACAAAAAGAAAATATTAACTTAAAATGAGCAACCATAGAAGTAACCAGGGTATAAACCCTCAGCTGGTGATAAACTCAGTTGGTTTTAGTGGTCTCATAGGGTGAGAGGAAAAGAAGCTAAAGTCTGGGCTTACCCAAAACGCTGAAATTTAATAAGGCACTCCAATATTAAGCAAGGATACCAAAATAATACGCTACCAAGATAAAGATGAAATAAAAGTAAACACCCCTACCCCCAAGGACCTGAAAATAAGTTTTTTTCTAACAGAATAATCAGAGAAAAGAAAAAGGAAGCAGTCCTCAGAGATTATAAATCTGAAGCCACAAGCCAACCTCTTGGGCACTTATGTCTCAAACTTACATCACATGGGTGATGAAGAAAACAAAATAAATTTTTTAAAAAAGAAATAATGAGAAAAACTTAAATTGAGAATTTGGTTTTTAGCTTTCCAGAGTGGTAGTGTCTTGATATACCTGTCAGAAACAGATACACATCTTCTCTAGAGGATACATTTTTACCTTGAGACTCGAACTCCTCATTAATAGAATTTCAAAGCCAATGAACAACACAGAGCTAAACTAAGTACACCCACACATGCACACACCCCACCACCACCACTACTATGAGCATAAACCTGCAGAAACAACAGACACCCACATAAATCTATAAAAATACTGATATAAGCTTATCAGACACAGATGTTCTCAATGTTTAAAGAAATTAAAAACAAGCTTGAAAATATCTGCAGAATACAGAAAACTATGAGAAGTTTGGCAAAAAATCAAACACATATTTTGGAATTAAAAACTATATAACCAACAAAATTCAAACTCAATGTATAGTTTTAACCATCAAGTCCTCACAAGAAAGGTTAATGGGAAACATGCAAAATGATAGATTAGAGGTATGTGAAATTCATGTGTACTTGAGGCTGAGCAATGCTGCCACAGAGCATAGGAAAACTCTTGCTATGGTTTTTTGCTATTTTTGTATGGTATAATAATATGGCTATTTATTTATTGTTTGTAAACACTTTTATTTTTCAAAAAAAATTCAACAGTAATAGCTTCAGAATTCTCACTTTTAATGTATAATAAAGTATTTTTCAAGGAAGTTGATAATAAATAGGTTACTTGCACAAAATGTATGTTAATATTTTCCACATAACATGAAACCATAGTGACATCAGTGACATGAAATTATTAGAATCATCTTCAAAAGTTACTAGCCAGTCACATCAGGAAGATGAAAGAATTAGAAGTTCCAACCCTCATGCCCCACAAAGAAAAGCCAATTTTGGCAATAACCCAGATAAGAATACTTCTGTGAGAGCCCCAAAGTCTAAATGAAAGTTCCAGAACTCCAGTGGAGCACAAAACCTGAGTGAACCCAATCAGAAGGGTAAAAAGAACAGTTTCACTTCACTCACATAACCTCTCTCCAAATGTAGCACAGCTTGGTGATAAGAGACGCGCCCTCAGCCCACAATTTCTCCAACATGGAAAAGTGAGAGAGAAGTACGTGCCCAGTTTCCCCAACCGTGGGAATGCTGTCCACCAAAACACTGAGGGAAGTGGAACAACTGAATGGCCTGGGGGGAGTTAGAAGGAGAGAGAAAGGGTAGGAAATCATAGCAAATGAAATGCTAATTTCAATAGCTAGACACAGATCATGCTAACCCACATAAGGACACCACCAAGAGGTCTGTTCATGAACCCCACACAACAATTAGCCTATGAACTTATCCAACAAGCCAACATATACATCCAGCACTCCTTGAGTACCCCTCTGGAAGATGTCATGCAATACATCCCCATTCATGGTACCTGCATGTTCCCACATGTGTGATAGCATATGATCACAATAGCAAGTACAGATCTTAGTAGTTGGCTCAAGTGGTAGATTAGAAAATGGTGTACAACCTTGAACAGTTCAGTGCATGGGCCTAGGGAAAATAAATCAGAGACTCTCAGAACCAGGCCCGACTTTGCAAGATTGAGAGAAGGTACATGACACAAAAATTTCCTCCACAAGAAGAATAAGAGAAGTGGAGCAGAAGTGGATGCATCTGCACAGAAGGTCTGAGAGACCCCAGAATCTTTTATCCATCTCCTAGCAAAGGTCTTTCACTCCAGAAACCATTCAGTAAAGACTGGAGGAGATTACTACTTCTTCCAATGTGAAGACAGTAATGCATGCCTTCAAGAAACTAGAGGAAGCAAGGAAATTAAACACTACCCAAGGGAAAAAATGAAGTTTGAATGACTAGCTCCAAAGAAATGGAGATATATAAATTGCCTGAAAAAGAAATCAAAGTAACTGTCAGTGAAGCTCAACAAGCTACAAAAGAACAAAGACAATAAACAATGTCAGGAAAACAATATATGAACAAAATGATAAGTTCAACAGAAATAGTAATCATAAAAAAAGAATCAAATAGAAATTATGGAGCTGAAGAATCCAATGTCCAAAGTGAAAAATACAATAGAGAGCTTCAACAGAAGACTTGATCAAGCAAAAAAAAAAAAAAAAAAAAAAAAAAGAGTAAGCAAACTCAGAGACAGATCATTTGAAATTATCCAATCAGCGGAACAATAACATCAGAAAGAGTGAAGAAAGAAAACAGGGCTTAAAAGACACCATCTAGAAAATGAATATATGCATTATGAAGGCTACAGAAGGAGAAAGGCAGAGAAAACTTATTTTATGTTAAAAATAATTACGTAAAATTTCTCAAATCTGTATAGGGAAATGAGCTTTCATGTTTAATATAAGGGGGTCTCCATTGGGACACATTATAAACACATTGTAAAAAGTCAAAGACAGAGAATTTTGAAAACAATAAGAAAAAAGTGATTCTTCATATACAAGGCAACTACTATAAGTCTATAAGCATATTTCTTAGCAGAAACTTTACAGACCAGGAGAGAGTGAGATGATAAATATTTAAAGTGCTTAAAGAAAACAAAATCACTGAGAATACAATGTCTAGAAGAAAGTCTTTACCTACCAATTATTACTTTAAATATGACTGGATTAAGTTCACGAATCAAATACCTATAGTGGCTGAATGGACTTTAATAAAACATGATCTAACTACATACCACTTCTAAGAAACTCCCCTTTAGCTTGAAGGACACACATAAGCTGAAAATAAAGGACAAATGGGTTCTTTATTACAAAATTAAATGGTAAAATTATAAATATCTTGGAAAAAAACAAAAATGGAAATGCAACATAACAAAACTAATGAGATGCAGCAAAAGCAGCTCTAAAAGGGATTTTTTAAAATTAATTTTTCTTTTTTCATTTTTGTGGGTACATGTTAGGTGTATATATTTATGAGTCATGTTAGATATTTTGATACAGGTATGCAATGTGTAACAATAACATTAGGGTAAATAGAGTATCCACCACCTCAAGCATTTATCCTTTGTGTTTCAAACAATTATATTATACACTTAGTTGTTTTTAAACAATTAAATTATTTTGCTGTAGTCTTTCTGTTGTGCTAGGAAATACCAGTTCTTACTTATTCTTTCTAACTATTTGTTGTACCTATTAACCATCCACCTTCCTCCATAGCATCCCCACTTCCACTATCCTTCCCAGCCTCTGGTATCCATCTTTCTAGTCTCTAACTCCATGAGTTCAATTGTTTTAATTTTTAGCTCCCAGAAATAAGTGAGAACATGCAATGTTTCTCTTTCTGTGTGTGGTTAATTTCATTTAACATAATGACCTCCAGTTCCATCCATAATAACATAATAGTGTAATAACGCAATAACGCAAATGATTGGATGTCACTTTTAATGGCTGAATAATATTCCACTGTGTATGTGTACCACATTTTCTTTATCTGTTGATGGACACTTAGGCTGCTTCCAAATCTTGGCTGTTGTAAATAGTGCTTCAATAAACCTGGGAAGGTGGATATCAGTTCAATATACTGTTTTTCTTTATTTGGGGTATAGACCTATGAGCAGAATTGCTAGTTCACATGGTAGCCCTATTTTTATTATTTTGAGGAACCCTCCATACTGTTCTCCATAGTGGCTGTACTAATTTACATTTCCACCAACAATGTATGATGGTTCTTTTTTCTTCACATTCCTGTCAACATTAGTTATTGCCTGTCTTCTGGATATAAGCCATTTTAAGTGGGGTGAGAAGATATTGCATTTTAGGTCTGATTTGCATTTCTCTTATGATCAGTGATTTTGAGCACCTTTTCTTTTACCTGTTTGCCATTTGTATGTCTTCTTTTGAGAAATGTCTATTCAAATTACTTGCCCATTTTTTAATCAGATTATTAAATTTTTTTCCCTATACAGTTGTTTGAGCTCCTTATAGATTCTGGTTATTAATCCCTTGTCAGATGGGTAGTTTATAAATATTTTCTCTAATTCTATGGGTTTTCTCTTCACTTTGCTGGTTATTTCCTTTGCTATGCAGAAGCGTTTAACTTGATATAATCGCATTTGTCTATTTTTACTTTGCTTGCCTATGCCTGTGTGGTATTGCTCAAGTTGTCTTTGTCCACTCCAACGTCTTGAAGAGTTTCCCCAGTGTTTTCTTGTAGTAGTTTCATAGTTCGTGGACTTAGATTAAGTGTTTAACTAATTTTGATTTGATTTTTCTATATGGCAAGAGATAGGGGTCTAGGTTTATTCTTCCACTATGGATATTCAGTTTTCTCAGTACTATTTATTGAAGAGACTTCTTTTCCCAAAGTATGCTCCTGGAACATTTGTCAAAAAAGAGTTCAGGGTAGATGTATGTATTTATTTCTGGGTTCTCCATTCTGTTCCATTGGTCAATGTGTCTCTTTTTATGCCAGTGGCATGCTGCTTTTGTTACTATAACTCTGTAGTATAACATGGAGTCAGGTTATGTGATTTTTCCAGTTTTATTCTTTTTGCTCAGCACAGCTTTGGCTATTCTGGGTCTTTTGTGGCTCCATATACATTTTAGGATTGCTTTATCTATTTCTGTGAAGAAAATCCTTGGTATATTGACAGAAATTGCATTAAGTCTACAGATTGCTTTGTGTAGTATGGATACTTTAACAATACTAATTCATCCAATCCATGAACATGGAAGATCTTTCCATTTTTCTTGTGTCCTATTTACTTTCTTGCATTAATATTTTAAACTTGTTATCGTAGGGTCTTTCACTTCAGATAAATCCAACTTGGTTATGATTATGATCTTTTTAATGGATTATTGATCATAAAGCTGTTAGAACTCACAAACAAGTTCAATAAAGTTGCAGGATACAAAATCCACATACAAAATTCAGTTACATTTCTATACACTAACAACACACACTATACTTTAATAAATTAAGAATATAGTCCCATTTAAAATGGGGGCAGGGAATAGCCAAACAAAAGGCAGCAGAAAACTCTGCAGACTTAAATGTCCCTGTCTGCCAGCTTTGAAGAGAGTAGTGGTTCTCCTAGCATGCAGCTGGAGATCTGAGAACGGACAGACTGCTTCCTCAAGTGAGTCCCTGACCCTCGAGTAGCCTAACTGGGAGGCACCCCCCAGTGGGGGCAGACTGACACTCACATGGCTGGTTACTCCTCTGAGACAAAACTTTCAGAGGAATGATCAGGCAGCAACATTTGCTGTTCACCAATATCCGCTGATCTGCAGCCTCCACTGCTGATACCCAGGCAAACAGCGTCTGGAGTGGACCTCCAGCAAACTCCAACAGACCTGCAGCTGAGGGTCCTGACTGTTAGAAGGAAAACTAATGAACAGAAAGGACATCCACACCAAAACCCCATCTGCACATCACCATCTTCAAAGACCAAAGGTAGATAAAACCACAAAGATGGGGAAAAAACAGAGCAGAAAAATTGGAAACTCTAAAAATCAGAGCACCTCTCCTCCTCCAAAGGAATGCAGCTCCTCACCAGCAACGGAACAAAACTGGATGGAGAATAACTTTGACGAGTTGAGAGAAGAAGGCTTCAGACGACCAAACCACTCTGAGCTAATGGAGGAAGTTCGAACCCATGGCAAAGAAGTTAAAAACTTTGAAAAAAAATTAGAAGAATGGCTAACTAGAATAACCAATGCAGAGAAGTCCTTAAAGGACCTGATGGAGCTGAAAACCATGGCATGAGAAATACGTGACAAATGCACATGCCTCAGTAGATGATTCAATCAACTGGAGGAAAGGGTATCAGTGATGGAAGATCAAATGAATGAAATGAAGTGAGAAGAGAAGTTTAGAGAAAAAAGAATAAAAAGAAATGAACAAAGCCTCCAAGAAATATGGGACTATGTGAAAAGACCAAATCTACATCTGAATAGTATACCTGAAAGTGACAAGGAGAATGGAACCAAGTTGGAAAACACTCTGCAGGATATTATGCAGGAGCACTTTCCCAATCTAGCAAGGCAAGCCAGCATTCAAATTCAGGAAATACAGAGAATGCCACAAAGATACTCCTTGAGAAGAGCAACTCCAAGACACACAATTGTCAGATTCACCAAAGTTCAAATGAGGGAAAAAATATTAGGGGCAGCCAGAGAGAAAGGTCGGGTTAGCCACAAAGGGAAGCCCATCAGACTAACAGCTGATCTCTCAGCAGAAACTCTACAAGCCAGAAGAGAATGGGGGCCAATATTCAACATTCTTAAAGGAAAGAATTTACAACCCAGAATTTCATATCCAGCCAAACTAAGCTTCATAAGTGAAGGAGACATAAAATCCTTTACAGACAAGCAAATGCTGACAGATTTTGTCACTACCAGGCCTGCCCTAAAAGAGTTCCTGAAGGAAGCGCTAAACATGGAAAGGAACAACCAGTACCAGCCACTGCAAAAACATGACAAATTGTAAAGGCCATAGAGTCTAGGAAGGAGCTGCATCAACTAACGAGAAAAATAACCAGCTAACATCATAATGACATGATCAAATTCACACATAACAATATTGACCTTAAATGTAAATGGGCTAAATGCTCCACTTAAAAGACACAGACTGGCAAATTGGATAAAGAGTCAAGACCCATCAGTGTGCTGTATTCAGGAGACCCATCTCACGTGCAGAGACACACATAGGCTCAAAATAAAGGGATGGAGGAAGATCTACCAAGCAAATGGAAAACAAAAAAAGGCAGGGGTTGCAATCCTAGCCTCTTATAAAACAGACTTTAAACCAACAAAGATCAAAAGAGACAAAGAAGGCCATTACATAATGGTAAAGGGATCAATTCAACAAGAAGAGCTAACTATCCTAAATATATATGCACCCAATACGGGAGCACCCAGATTCATAAAGCAAGTCCTTAGAGACCTACAAAGAGACTTAGACTCCCACACAATAATAATGGGAGACTTTAACACCCCACTGTCAATATCAGACAGATCAATGAGACAGAAAGTTAACAAGGACATCCAGGAACTGAACTCAGCTCTGCACCACTTGGACCTAATAGACATCTACAGAATTCTCCACCCCAAATCAACAGAATATACATTCTTCTCAGCACCACACCACACCTGTTCCAAAATTGACCACATAGTTGGAAGTAAAGCACTCCTCAGCAAAGGTAAAAGAAAAGAAATTATAACAAACTGTCTCTCAGACCACAGTGCAATCAAACTAGAACTCAGGATTAAGAAACTCACTCAAAACCACTTAACTACATGGAAACTGAACAACCTGCTCCTGAATGACTACTGGGTACATAACGAAATGAAGGCAGAAATAAAGATGTTCTTTGAAACCAACGAGAACAAAGACACAACATACCAGAATCTCTGGGACACATTCAAAGCAATGTTTAGAGGGAAATTTATAGCACTAAATGACCACAAAAGAAAGCAGGAAAGATCAAAAATTGACACCCTAACATCACAATTAGAAGAACTAGAGAAGCAAGAGCAAACACATTCAAAAGCTAGCAGAAGGCAAGAAATAACTAAGATCAGAGCAGAACTGAAGGAAATAAAGACACAAAAAACCCTTCAAAAAATCAATGAATCCAGGAGCTGGTTTTTTGAAAAGACCAACAAAATTGATAGACTGCTAGCAACACTAATAAAGAAGAAAAGAGAGAAGAATCAAATAGATTCAGTAAAAAATGATAAAGGGGATATCACCACTGATCTCACAGAAATACAAACTACCATCAGAGAATACTATAAACACCTCTATGCAAATAAACTAGAAAATCTAGAAGAAATGGATAAATTCCTGGACACATACATCCTCCCAAGACTAAACTAGGAAGAAGTTGAATCTCTGAATAGATCAATAACAGGCTCTGAAACTGAGGCAATAATTAATAGCTTACCAACCAAAAAAAGTCCAGGACCAGATGGATTCACAGCTGAATTCTACCAGAGGTACAAGGAGGAGCCGGTACCATTCCTTCTGAAACTATTCCAAGCAGTAGAAAAAGAGGGAATCCTCCTTAACTCATTTTATGAGGCCAGCATCATCCTGATAGCAAATCCTGGGCGAGACACAACAAAAAAAGGGAACTTTAGACCAATATCCCCGATGAACATCAATGCAAAAATCTTCAATAAAATACTGGCAAATGGAATGCAGCAGCACATCAAGAAGCTTATCCACCATGGTCAAGTGGGCTTCATCCCTGAGATGCAAGGCTGGTTCAACATACAAAAATCAATAAATGTAATCCAGCGTATAAACAGAACCAATGACAAAAACCACATGATTATCTCAATAGATGCAGAACAGGCCTTTAACAAAATTCAACAACGCTTCATGCTAAAAACTCTCAAAAAATTAGGTATTGATGGGACGTATCTCAAAATAATAAGAGTTATCCATGACAAACCCACAGCCAATATCATACTGAATGGGCAAAAACTGGAAGCATTCCCTTTGAAAACTGGCACAAGACAGGGATGCCCTCTCTCACCACTCCTATTCAACATAATGTTGGAAGTTCTGGCCAGGGCAATTAGGCAGGAGAAGGAAATACAGGGTATTCAATTAGGAAAAGAGGAAGTCAAATTGTCCCTGTTTGCAGATGACATTATTGTATATATAGAAAACCCCATCGTCTCAGCCCAAAATCTCTTTAAGCTGATATGCAACGTCAGCAAAGTCTCAGAATACAAAATCAATGTGCAAAAATCACAAGCATTCTTGTACACCAATAACAGACAAACAGAGAGCCAAATCATGAGTGAACTCCCATTCACAATTGCTTCAAGGAGAATAAAATACCTAGGCATCCAACTTACAATGGACATGAAGGACCTCTTCAAGGAGAACTACAAACCACTGCTCAATGAAATAAAAGAGGATACAAACAAATGGAAGAACATTCCATGCTCATGGGTAGGAAGAATCAATATCATGAAAATGGCCATACTGCCCAAGGTGATTTATAGATTCAATGCCATCCCCATCAAGCTACCAATGACTTACTTCACAGAATTGGAAAAAACTACTTTAAAGTTCATATGGAACCAAAAAGGAGCCCACATTGCCAAGTCAATCCTAAGCCAAAAGAACAAAGCTGGAGGCATCACGCTACCTGACTTCAAACTATACTACAAGGCTACAGTAACCAAAACTGCATGGTACTGGTACCAAAACAGAGATATAGACCAATGGAACAGAACAGAGCCCACTGAAATAATAACACACATCTACAATCAACTGATCTTTGACAAACCTGAAAAAAACAAGCAATGGGGAGAGGATTCCCTATTTTATAAATGGTGCTGGGAAAACTGACTAGCCATATGTAGAAAGCTGAAACTGGATCCCTTCCTTACACCTTATACAAAAATTAATTCAAGATGGATTAAAGACTTAAATGTTAGACCGAAAACCATAAAAACCCTAGAAGAAAACCTAGGCAATACCACTCAGGACTTAGACATGGGCAAGGACTTCATGTCTAAAACACCAAAAGCAATGGCAACAAAAGCCAAAATTGACAACTGGGATCTAATTAAACTAAAGAGCTTCTGCACAGCAAAAGAAACTACCATCAGAATGAACAGGCAACCTACAGAATGGGAGAAAATTTTTGCAATCTACTCATCTGACAAAGGGCTAATATCCATAATCTACAATGAACTCAAACAAATTTACAAGAAAAAAACAAACCACCATCAAAAAACGCCACCATCAAAAAGTGGGCGAAGGATATGAACAGACACTTCTCAAAAGAAGACATTTACGCAGCCGACAGACACATGAAAAAATGCTCATCATCACTGGCCATCAGAGAAATGCAAATCAAAACCACAATGAGATACCATCTCACACCAGTTAGAATGGCAATCATTAAAAAGTCAGGAAACAACAGGTGCTGGAGAGGATATGGAGATATAGGGACACTTTTACACTGTTGGTGGGACTGTAAACTAGTTCAACCATTGTGGAAGTCAGTGTGGTGATTCCTCAGGGATCTAGAACTGGAAATACCATTTGACCCAGCCATCCCATTACTGAGTATATACCCAAAGGATTATAAAACATGCTACTACAAAGACACATGCACACGTATGTTTATTGCGGCACTATTCACAATAGCAAAGACTTGGAACCAACCCATATGTCCAACAATGATAGACTGGATTAAGAAACTGTGGCACATATACACCATGGAATACTACACAGCCATAAAAACGGATGAGTTCATGTCCTTTGTAGGGACATGGATGAAGCTGGAAACCATCATTCTCAGCAAACTATCGCAAGGACAAAAAAACAAACACCGCATGTTCTCACTCATAGGTGGGAATTGAACAATGAGAACACATGGACACAGGAAGGGGAACATCACACACCGGGGACTGTTGTGGGGTGGGGGGAGGGGGGAGGGATAGCATTAGGAGATATACCTAATGTTAAATGAAGAGCTAATGGGTGCAGCACTCCAATATGGCACATGTATACATATGTAACAAACCTGCATGTTGTGCACATGTACCCTAAAACTTAAAGTATAATTAAAAAAAAGAAAGAAAATACAGCTGTAAGAAAGACCATAACAAAATAAAAAAAATAAAATAAAAAATAAAATGCATTGAAAAGAAAAAAAGCTTACGTATAAATTTAACTAAGAAGGTGAATGATCTGTATACTAAAACTACAAAACAATAATAAAAAATTACAGTGGACACAGTAAGTGGAAAGATGTTCCCTGTTCACAGATTAGAAGAATTAATATTGTTAAAATGTCCATACTACCCAAAGCAATCTACAGATTAAATGTAATCCTTATCAAAAATTCCAAGGGTATTTTTCATAGAAAAAAAATCCTAAAATTAATATGTAACTACAAAAGACCCTTAACACCCAAATGAATCTTGAGCAAGTGTACAAGAAAGCTGAAGACATCACACTTCCTGATTTCAAATTATGTTACTAACCTCTAGTAATCAAAATAGTATGGTACTGGCATAAAAGAGACATAGACCAATGGAACAGAATACATAACCCAGATATAAACCCATGCATATATTGTCAATTAATTTTCAACAAGGGATCCAAAGATATACAATGAGGAAAGGACAGTTTCTTCAATAAATGGTGTTGGAAAAACTAGATATCCGTATGCAAAATAATATAATTGGGTGTTTGTTTTACACCATACAGGAGAACCAACTCAAAATGGATTAATGACTTAAATGTAAGACCTGAAACAATAAAACTCCTGGAAGAAAACAGAAAAAAAGCTCACTGACATTGATCTTGGCAATAATATTTTGGATATCACACTAAAATCTCAGGCAACAAAAGCAATAATATATAAGTGGGAGTTATGTAAAACTAAAAAGCTTCTACATAGCAAAGGAAACAATCAACAAAACAAAAAGGCAACTGCTATGCTTTTAATGTGTTTCCCAAATTTTATAAGCAAGAAACTTAATCCACGATATGGCAGTATTGAAAAGTGGGGCCTGTAAAAGTTAACAGGATTATGAGGGCTCATAAATGAATTAATCCATTCATGGATTAGTGGTTTAATGGATTAATCGGTTATGGGGATGGAACTGGTGATTTTATAAGAGAAGGAGAGAGCTAAGCAAGTATGATCCGTCCCCTCACTACCATGTGATGCCTTTCACTGCCTCAGGACTCTGCAGAGAGCCCCCACCAGCAAGACGTTCTCACCAGATATACCTCTCTACCTTGGACATCTCAGCCTCCATAACCCTAAGAAATAAATTTCTTTTCTTAATAGATCACACAGTTTCAGGTATTCTGTTATAAGCAACAGAAAATAGCAACCTATGAAATGGGCTAATATCCAAAATATACAAGGATCTCATACAACTCAACAGCAAAACAAAACACAGAAACAAAGAAAAAGAAAACCAAAAAAAAAAACTAATTACAAAATGGGTGAAGGAAATGAATAGACATTTCTCCAAAGAAGATATACAAACAGCTGACAAATTTGTGAAAAGGTGCTCAACATTACTAGTCATCAGGGAAATTCAAATCAAAACCACAATGAATTAGCACCACAGCTATTAGGATGGCTATCCTAAAATGTTTTTGTCATCCACAGACAATTGTTATCTTGTTTTAGTCCTCTTTAAAAGATGTTTTTATAACCAGCTACAAAATTTAACAGGTGTTATTAAATGCAGGATTGTGATTAATAACTCTGGAGATTGTGACATTAGAATAGACGAAAAACTGGGAGGCCGAGGTGGGCGGATCACGAGGTCAGGAGATCGAGACCATCCTGGCTGACACGGTGAAACCCCCTCTCTACTAAAAATACAAAAAATTAGCTGGGCGTGGTGGCGGACGCCTATAGTCCCAGCTACTCGGGAGGCTGAGGCAGGAGAATGGCCTGAACCCAGGAGGTGGAGCTTGTAGTGAACCGAGATCACGCCACTGCACTCCAGCGTGGGTGACAGAGCGAGACTCCGTCTCAAAAAAAAAAAAAAAAAAAAAGAGTAGAGGAAAAACTTTCAAATAGAAGAATTAATGGTGTTTGGTTTTCTTTGGACTGCATTTTGTATAAATACGTTATTAGTACGTGTTCCACAAATTATGGGAAACTTCTATAATTCTGACATGATTTAGTGTACATTATTAATAATTAGCATTGTCATGTAAAATTGTTGTATGCCACAGAAGTAACCAAAATTCCTAGTCAGTTGTAGCTTTAATAGTGGCTATCCTAATTATTTTGTCATCCACAAACATTTTGTCTTGCTTAGCTCCTTTTCAAAAGGCAGTTTATAATCAGATATAGGACTCTGAGTGCAGGTCCCTGATACTTTAAAAATTGTGATATTCAAATAGAGGAAAAACAAACAAACTTCTAGGATTCTCACAGAAAACTAATGTGTTAAACACTGCTAAACCTCTTGTTTTCAAAGTCAAGATAACCTATTTTTTTAGAGCTATTGGCAACTTTTAACAAGTGAGTAAAATAATATACTCCTGTGAACAAAATGTATAGCATATATGTTTCTCTCTACCTGATTTCTCCAGAATTTGGGAACTATGTCTGAGTATTCTCAATTTACGGTAGTATAGTTAATTGTGTAAGTGCAATAAGAATCTGTTTTCTTTTGTAATAGGACCCAATTGGAGAAATTGGTCATTTTACCAAGACTGACTGGAATGGCACGCTCCCTTTAAAGAATCAAAGATCAAACTTGACTTATAGAGCCAATTAAAGCCCGTTCGGGAATCTGGCCTCATACTTTGTGCACAGAGTCCCTGTACAAGGTTTCTGACCTGTGCTAAGTAAAGAATGTCACTTTCTAACAGGCCCGGGAACCCCTAGTTATCTTGGACCTCAAGAGAAGAGGAATTTGCTCAACTCAAAGACATTTGAGGGTACAGACCCATGGCTGGACTTGGCTTTTAAAAATTCTTATCTGAGATGTTTCATAGAATAGAGTTCCATCAAAGCCAATTAAAGCCTACATGAAAAATAATTATTCTTGCTGCACTTTATGCAAATAATCAGGCCAAGTACAGTAAGACTAAAGTTTTATTTTGTAAACTGTACATCAGTTCTATCATTATTTGTTTTTTTTAAAAAAATGGAGACTGGAGAGAGAAAAATTATGCTTCAAAAGAAAAACTATAGTACACTGTTGTTAGCTGTTCTTGAAGTTTTTTCCTGCCATTTAGACTAAATTCTAAATTCTTTGTAGGCTAGAAGTCTCCAAACTAATGCTTTCAAATCTTTGCTTTTAAAATTGGGAATTGTACTCCTCATCCTAGGACTCATTATTTACCTTATAGTATACAGTTCACTTAAATACTGTACTAAAACTGTAGATGGAAGTAATAATGTTTTTACCATGCTAGCCTTGAAAGCCCAGCCATGCCTGCATGAGTATGCTCAGGCAATTGCAAAGTAGTTCCTTTCTTCTTACCTTGTGGCCAGAGCGATCGATGGCCTTTTCCCATCTTCATAGCATACACCTTAAGATTAAATTGTTATACAACCCAAAGGGAGGGATTGAAACCATAATTTTGCAAAATTATGACTGAAACAGTGAAACAGAGCTAACTTAACCAACTCCATCTTGCTTCTAATCTCCAAGCTGTCTTGTTCATTCCTGGGCATAGGCTGAACTAACTTTGGGAGAAAGTTTATAGTTTAAACAAAGAGAGTAACAACGCTTTCCCAAAGCACACCTCCTTCTTGCCTGGGGACTAGATTGCCTTTGTAGGACTAACATTAGTGACAATATTAGAAATTATGGTTTAGGAGTCATGCAGCTGGAATCTACAAGGTTCTGACCCTCCCTATACTGCTCCTAAGACCAATGCTTGAGATATTTTGCAGACCCTGCATGTGATAGATCAGCTGGCACCACCCAGATCAATAAACTAACTCATCTAATCTTGTGGCCCCCACCCAGGAACTGACTCAGTGCAAGAAGACTGCTTCTACTCCCTATGATTTCATCTCTGACCAATCAGCACCCTGGCTCACCAGCTTCCCCCCGCCCACCAAGTTATCCTTAAAAACTCTGCTCCCCTAATGATTGGGGAGACTAATTTGAGTAATAATAAAACTCCAGTCTCCCACATTAAAAAAAAAATCCAATGTCTTTTTTCACAGTAATGGAAAAAACAATCCTTAAACTCTTATAGAACCACAAAAGACCCTAAAGAGTCACAATAATATTGAGCAAAAAGAACAAAGCTGGAGGCATCACACTGTCTGATTTTAAAATATATTATAAAGCAATTGTAATAAAATAGCATGCTACTGGCATAAAAACAGACACATCAACCAGTGGAACAGGATAGAAGCCCAGAAATAATTACACTTATTTACAATTAACAAATTTTTAATAAAGGTACCCAGAACAGGCAATGAAGAAAGAACAATCTCCTCAATAAGTGATGCTGGAAAGCTGTATATCTATATGCAGAAGAATAAAACTGGAACCTAATATAATACCATATGCAAAAAACAACTCAAAATAGATTAAAGACTTTTAAATTTAAGAACAGAAACTGTAAAACTACTAGTAAACATAGCGAAATCTCTATGACATTGGTTTGGGCAATGGCTTTTTAGATATGACCCCAAAAGACAGGTAACAAAAGCAAAAATAGACAAGTGGGATGGCATCAAGCTGAAAAGTTCCTGCGCAACAAAAGAAACAACCCACAGAATGGGAGGAAATATAAATATTTGCAAACCATACATCTAATAAGTTAATATCCAAAATATATAAGGAACTCAAACAACTCAATAGCAAAGCAACAACAACAAATAGCCCAATTAAAAAATGGGCAAAGGACCTGAACAGATATTTCTCAAAAGGAAACATACAAATGGCCAATAGGTACATTTTTAAAATGCTTAGCATTATTAGGGAAATACAAATTAAAACCACTATGAGATACCACCTCACACTTGTTGACTTTTATAAAAATTATGAGAGATAAAAAGTGTTGGAGAGGATGTGAAGAAAAGGGAACTCAAATATTGTTGGTGGAAATGTAAAACCCTGCAACCATTATGGAAAATGTTATGGAAGTTCTTTTAAAAAGTAAAAGTAGAACCACTATACAATCCAGTGATCCTACTTCTGAGCATATATTCAAAAACACTGAAATCCATCGGTCAAAAGGATATCTGCACTCCCATGTTCATTGCAGCATTATTCACAAGGGCCAAGATATAAAAACAACCTGAATGTCCCTCAGTGGATAAATGGATTTAAAAAAATGTGGTACGCATACACAATAGAATACTATTCAGCCTTGAAAAAGAGAGAAGTCCTGTCATTTGTGACAAGGTGAATGAATCTGAAGGACATTATGCTAAGTAATATAAGCCAGACACGGACAAAAATAGCACATGATCTCAATTATGTGGAATCTAATAAATTAGAACTCATAAAAGTAGAGAATATAATGATGGCTACCAGAGGCTGGGTAATAAAGGGACAGTAGGAATGGGAAGTTGCTGTTGATCAAAGAATGTAAAGTTTCAGACAGAGAAGAGAAAGAGGATTTGAGATCTACTGCACAGTAAGGTGACTATAGTCAATAACAATGTATTATATGTTTCAAAATAACTAAGAGTAAATTTTGAATGTCTCACTATAAAAACTGATAGGTAAACACGGTGATGAATTTTTTTTTTTTTTGAGATGGAGTCTCGCTCTGTCGCCCAGGTTGGAGTGCAGTGGTGCAATCTTGGCTCACTGCAAGCTCCGCCTCCCAGGTTCACGCCATTCTCCTGCCTCAGCCTCCCGAGTAGCTGGGACTACAGGTGCCCACCACCACACCTGGCTAATTTTTCAGTAGAGACGGAGTTTCACTGTGTTAGCCAAGATGGTCTCGATCTCCTGACCTTGTGATCTGCCTTCCTCGGCCTCCCAAAGTGCTGGGATAACAGGCGTGAGCCACTGCGCCCGGCTGTGATGAATATGTTAATTAGCTTAATTTAATTATGCCAGAATGTATACATATATCAAAACACCAATTTGCATAAATGTATGCAATTGTAATTTGACAATCACAAATATTAATAATATATATTTTTAAAGATTCATATTGTTATACCCTAAAAAATCACTAAAAATAATTTAATTACAGTAGTCCCCCATTATCAGCAGGAGATACATACCAAGACCTCCTGTGGCTATCTGAAACCCCAGATAGTACCAAATCCTGTATATACTATGTGTTCTTCCATCTGATAACTGATAACAGCAACTAAGTGACTAACAGGTGGGTAGATATATAGTGTGAATATGCTGGACAAAGGGATGATTTACATACTGGGCAGTAAAAGCTGGACAATGTGAGATTTCATCATGCCACCTAGAATGGTGCACAATTGAAAATTAATTATCTATGTCTGGAATTTTCCATTTAATATTTCCAGATCATGGTTGACCACAGGTAACTGAAACCACAGAAAGTGGAATCATGGATAAGGTTGTACTAGTGTAATAAGAGGTCTAAATCATAACCAATAGTCATGTTAAACAGAATCAAAATGAAAATTTAAAAGCAGGCAGAAAAGAAAAAAAAAACAGGTGGAACAAATAGAAAACAACTAGCAGGCTGGGCAGATTATAACCAGACCTCATAAAAGTGGTTACATTAAAGGTAAATGGTCTAAAAATACTAAGTAAAATACAGAGATGGTCAAATTAAATAATAAAACAAGAGCCAAATATATACTGTATACCACAAACTCTATATATAAAAACATGGAAAGGTTAAAAGAAAAATGATGTAGAAAATACACCATGCAAGCCCACCTCCAAAGAAAGCTGGAGGGGTTATATTAATATCAAAGTAGGCTTCAGAAACAGAAATATTATTTGGAATGAAGAGAAAATTAATAATGGTAAAGGATAACCAAGATGACATAAAAATCCTAGTTGTGTACCTAGCAAAAGAGTTCCAAAAAACAAGCAGCAAAAACTGATACAACTAAAAGGAAAAATACGCAAGTCCACAACTATTGATTAAAATTTCAACACAACCTTTTCAGTAATTGAATGAACAAATATACAGAAAATCATTATGTGTCAAGACTTCAATAACAATATCGTCTGACTTAACCAACTAGCAGCCGATTAAACATTCTTGTCAAGTGGACATTCAGCAAGATAGGCAACAGCTGTTCCATGAAACAAACCTCAACCAATTAAAAAGAAATGATATCATACCAGGTGTTTTCTCTGACTATAATAAAATTAAATTATACATCTATAACGGATATCTGTAAAACCACAAATATTCAGAGATTAAAAAAATATACTTCTAAATATCCCATGCAAAGAGCAAGTTAAAAATAAAATTAGAACATGTTTTACGTTGAATAAAAATTAAAACCCAATGTATTAAAATGTATAAGGTTTTAAGAAATGCTTGAAGTGCAATGGATGTTGCAAAACACTTCCATTAGAAAAAAGAAACAGGTTTCATTCAGTTGTCTAAGAACAATGACCCTAACACCTGTTCCCCTTTCCTTTCCATCAGAGTTAATTATCTGTAAGGAAGATATATACATCTAAAGACAGATTTTCCAAACACATGCATGTGCATTTTGAAGCCAGACATTATAATCAATTAAGATCCATTCCTAGAACATCTGGTCACCAGCCAGGCATTCAGTTTAGGAACTATCACTTTAAGCATTAAATGCAACTACTTTCAATAACATTTTGTCTTCTTCCTTTGAAAGTAAAAATATCTGCTTCAAAACTATAGTTTTGTAATTCAAAGGAAAGTTTACCATATTGTTTACTACTTATTTTCTTAAAGCTGGAGACAGACAAAATACACAACAGGAAAGCATAATTAATATGTGTATCATAACATCTAAAGTTACAGTTATAAATAATGTGTCTTGAGCTTAAAGTGACCAACCATCACAGATTGCCCAAACTATAGGGATTCCAGAGACATGGGATTTTCAATGCTGAAACTGGGCAATTCCTGAGCAAAGTATGACAAGTTGGTGACCCTAGGCATACATGTCTAATGAATCATACAGATTTATTTTAATTGAACAATTATAAAAATAAATTGTTAATAGCAAGTATCTTAAAACAAAATAATTCAATGTTTGTCTTAAAACATGTTAACTTGATTTGTTACTTATTTTCATGGGATCTACGTTTGTGTTGTTAAATCCACAGGTTATGTCTTCATGGCCCCAGTCACAGGCCCACTGATGCTTCCTAGCCTGGCTCTGTGCATGTTTTCTGTTTGTTCTCTCTTTCTTCATAACTACCGCAACTTCCTCTAGTTCTCAGTATTACTAAGATTGTTGCTGCAAATATACTTGAGATCCCCAGTTCAACTTGCCCCTATTTTCCCAAATGTGTAGCAAACTAACTAGGCTAGACCTGCCGCTGACTAGCCTTTCTTTTTCTCTAGTTTTTAGATGGTTCTCAATGGATGTGTCAGTGTCTGTGTGTGTTAGCATGTAAGAATGTGTGAAAGTATGTTTTGGGGGAGTACGACAACCACTAAAAGCACTTTTACAAATAACACAGATTTCCACCCTCAAAAGATTCTAGACTGTTTCCTAGAGAACTGGAGTGGGAAGTAGCAAAGAATAGTTTGAATATGTCTCACGAATAATTCTGATATGTATATCCCAACTCTCCAAGCTCTGCCAACACACACACACACACACACACACACACACACACACAAACTTATACACTCCACTGGAATCTTGATGAACCAATTATCTATTTCATTCTTGGTAGTAGTGAGCTAGTAGAGATTACGCTCTGTTAAGCCTATAATTTTATTATTTATTCTTTCCCCATTAGGAAACATTATTGTCAGGGATGTTCTATAGTATACTTACGTAAAGTATTACCATACTTCATTTTTTTTCTCTTGTAACTTCTTACACAGAAAAGAAATCTGGAATGGATTATGTGTCAGTTATTACATCAGGCCCAAGAGAACATGTTGCTTTCACATGGGATGTGGCAAACTTCCCAGGGCCCCTAAATGGACTACTTAGGGAATCCCAAGCCCCAAAAAATGGTCCCTGGAAGATACCTGGTCTGTTGATTCACATCCTGGACTCATTTAATCATTGGTGTTTGTTCATTGGCTTAGCCAAGATGAGAGATGAGGTAATGATATCTGAATTTATCAGACAATTTTCCTTTCAATGTGATATAAATTTGTGGAGGATCCAAGTAAGACTCTATGTATTTATATGAGGATGCTCTCCTCACTGGACATGAATGTGGCCACCATTAATACTATATTCTTAAATAAAATAAAGACATCCTTCTTAGGTTGTTTGAGGCAGTAATTTCCAACTTCATTGCTTTATTTTGTTTGAAATAAACATTCTTCTCTATTTGCCAGCACTCATTATTCCTGAAAACAAAAATGCAAAATAAAAACAAAAGTGGTCTAGGACATATCAGGGAGAGACAGCCAGAATCCCTGACATCTATTGTTTGCTTCTTGATTGGTAATCATGGTGTTTGCTTGTAAACTAAACGGCTAAGAGGACTGAAAAGAATCTCGAAATAGGTTTACAAGTGTTACCAGATTCAATAGTATATTTCTGAAGGTCAAGGCAAGCCAAACGAGAATAATTTTCTTGTTATCAGATGCCCAAATGGTATCACCAACATCCAAGTCACCACCAGCAATACTGGTAGTAGGGTAACATTTTGGAATTCTTAGTAAAGTCTCATTAATCAGACTTTTCTAATACGAAATTTGTGACTATCCAGACAGAGATTGAGTTAAATTTTACCTTTGTACTCTGAACGAGAATTGAAAATGTAAGCATAAAATATTAACCAATTTGAAATGAACGTAAACTGTTTAATCACTTTATAATAGTATTGACAAACTCATAGAGATAGAGAGCAGAATAGAAGAATAGTGTCAGACAGAGAGTAGAATGGAACTTACTGGGTCAAAATGAGATGATGAAAAAGTTTGGGAGATGGATAGTGGTGATGCTTGCCAAACAATGTGAATGTACTTAATGTTACTGAACTGTCTACTAAAAAATGGTTAAAATGATAAAAGAGAAAAAATAGTACTGAATGCAAACAATTATTTCAAATCTTAGTTCTACTCCTGTGTTCTTCCAGGTAGAACATATATGCTCTCAAAAATATTCTCTCATTTTGAAACATTTGACAATTCAATTCTACCTACCACAAACATTTATTTCCAGTAATCTGGAAATGTTAGTATACATAGTGGTGTGCCAGCCTGACTCAGTCGTTAGACTACTGGAAATAAATCCTCACTTCACTAGATTCTAGCTGTGAGAGTTAGACAAGTTTCTTAGCTTTCTCTTCTATGAAATGATGCTGGTGATGGTAATTACTTTACAGGATCTTCATAAGATTTAAATGAATTCATATATGTAAAGCACTTTGAATAGTTCCTGGCATACAGCAAACATTCAATAAATGTCAGCTAATGTATTTTGTAATGGTATAACAAAAATGTGAAGTTTTCTTAGTATGGAGAACATGTATACATGGATAAAGTAGGGATAGCTATTTTTTAGATAATATACAAGTGGTTATGAAAGCAAATAAAATATGCTGAAGAATTTGCAAAAACATTTTAATAAAGCTATTCCAGTTGTTTAAGTTTAAAGGTTTATAGACAACTTATCTTTCTACTGTACAATGATTCTTCAACTGAAGAATAATGCTTATATATGTATGTCCTCTAAGCAGTAGACGATGCAGGATAACAGCCTTTGCCACATTTCATTTGCAGACTATTAATGGGCAACAACTTTAATTGTTATTTATTTATGTTTAAAATTTAATGAAGATATGAATAATTTAAAATTTTTGTCATATTACAAAAGTGGAATATTAAACTTGCAATGTATCTAGCCATCTCATTTTCTAGAAGTATATCAAATGGAATTTATCACGGGAAAGATTTATTTAAAATGTGAATAAGCATGAATAATGAATAATAGGAGTAGCCATTACCTATTAAAACTGCAATTACACAAAGAAGGAAATACTATACCAGAGTCATTATTTTCCTGTTCATCAATCTTATTGAGAGGACCAGCCTTCTATGAACTCACACTAACTGTTTACTGCCTATTCCAAAATTTTCTCCAACTGTTGACAAACCAATCACAAGGGTGCACAGCAGGGGATGGGACCATTTCTTCTACTAATCTTTTAGACCATTTCTCCTACGTATCTTGGCAGAAAGCCTGTAACAGTTTGAACAGAATTGTGCACAATATGTGCAGCTCAGCCAAAACTCATTAAGTGCCTTTGTCTCATGCATCTTGTGAAACACAATATTGCACCCCTGATGAGCAATGCCTCCAAATGTTATGTTAACATTAAGATCACCAGAAACCATTAATTTACTAGTCAAATTACATCTCTCAGCAGCATTTAGACAATGTTCTGGGGAATAATCTGCCTATCACCAAGTATAAATAAAATTTTAATGAGTGTTTTCCAGTACTTCAAACACAGGTTAAGAAAGTGCTCTAGAATATACTTCATGACTAATGTGTTACAGGATAAGACTTTAATTTAAAGCTAACATATTCCGTACATTTTTTCCAGGTACAAACAGTATTTCCACTGCTCTCTGGCTTTATTAAAAGGTGGCTTTCTTTCAGAGAATTAAGGGACGTCTTCAATTTTTCGCTCTATCTTCTTTTCATTGATGTCTATTTCCAGGTCCACATTTTACTTTGCCTCCTGTGCTGCATTGCATTCCACTTCTGTATTTTTTCCCATGTTATAGGCTACTCCTAGAATGCCTTTTCTTACCTCAAATAAAGTCAACTACCAGTTATTTCCCTCTCTTTCTAACTGCTCTCAAAAATGCACTCCATCAATGAATTATCTCTGACTAGCTAGAAGGCAGGGTGACCTCTTCCAATTCCCTTTGTTAGATATTCTCAAACGGTCCTTGGTACCACAAAGTGCAGCTATCACTATACCTTTCCACATATAAACATATTCATTGTTTAAACTTACATTTTAAAATTAGGCTTGCTGTTTCTGTCCCAGATTATAAACCAAAAGCTATAAGGCTCTTTGCCTGACTTGGCATAGACTCTGCAGCATCATCATATACCAAGAGGCATTTAATAAGTCGCATGCACATTGTTATCTACAAAATGTGGTAAACATAATAGCCAAGATGGTTAAATACTAATAAGTTATATTCCTCAACATTAGTCATTTCTTCAACTAAATTATCTAGCATCCTTATTGTCTATCTTTACCTGGGACATAATCTTGATTGATAAGTGAGCAATCCTTTATCTTCCAATGACAAAATCAAATAAACTACATGACAACCCGAGCAATAAGGCAAAAATTGGTCTTTAACGTTAATAAAAAAACCCCAAAATCATCAAAAAATAGATCAATTTAGCCATTGACTGTGGACAAGGCCATCACATATAGGTCAAAATTCAACTGCGTTTGATCTAACAATCAAGAGGTCATTGTTTTCCCTTTGCCATTTGCTAAATTCTAGCTTCAGTCTGTCTCCTTTACTTCATTTTTTAAAGCATCTTAAGGCAATGATAACGTCACATTTATTGATTTTGAAAATAATTCCAATTTAGAAAATAGTTATAAATGACAAAATTTTATTGGTTTTGTTTTTAATAGATAATGGGCTAAGATATAAAAACATATTTTATGAATGTAAAATCCTCTTATTTTGAGTAACAACACAAAACGAAATACTGCTTCCTAATTTGCTGATAAATATATTAAAGGAGAAGGCAAATAAAATGATTTGTACAAGCAGCTGAGCTCATCATTCAATAAAATCCATAAGAATGATAGGTCATGTCCTATAATGGTTATTTCTAGAGACCTGAACGTGGCAATAATATAAGATCAGCCTTATTCAGAATTCGTGGCTGATGATTCAGACCAGAAACAAATGAAAGCTTAGAACAACTTCTCAAAAGTTAGTGCTCAGTTTTGTAGCAAATACATTTTACTATTTTTTAAAAATATTTTTTAAGCCTCAATAAAGAAGGATTAAAAATATGAAAGTTCACAAGAATGTTTGCTCAAAAAAATAACAAGTTAGAAAAAAACAATCAAATGAAGACTTTGGAGCAAAGACATTAATGGCATGAAGCCTGTGATTAAATATGATGACTGAGGGATGATTCTGAAGCCTAATCACCTAGCACCAAATTGTACCTGTCCTGCTTTCTAGCTGGGCAATTAGGAAAACTTCCTTAAGCTCTCTTGCCTTCTTTCTCTCATTGGCAAATAGGGATAATAACAGTACCTACCTCAAACACTTATGTGTTAATACAGACACAGTTCCTATAACAGTGCCAGGTACATAGGATGTGCTACATTTGATTTTTTATTATTATTTCTGATAAGCTTTCATCATATCTTTAGTGCATTTTCTAATGGCATCTGTTTGTTTTCTTTCATTTGAGGTTCTTTTGGCTTAAGCCAAAAGATAAACAACTGCTTGTTTTTCTTTTTTCTTTTGTTTTCCTTTTTTTCTTTTTTTTTACTTTTTTTTGAGACAGAGTCTCCTCTGTCGCCCAGGCTGGAGTTCAGTGGCGCGATCTCGGCTCACTGCAACCTCCGCCTCCTGGGTTCAAGCGATTCTTCTGCCTTGGCCTCCCAAGTAGCTGAGATTATAGGGCTGTGCCGCCCGGCCTGCTGCTTGTTTTTCTATGTTCCTGATGGGATGAGACCTATTTCAGTGAAGCGTTCTTTTTAAAGTAGCAATTGAAAGTCCCCAACATGATGAGTCCACCGGGGTGAATAATAGTCTTCAACTGAAAGCCAGAGATAAAAAAAGAAATTTCTAAATATTAAAAATGCCATGATGATAACTTTGAAACTTAATTGCAAAAGATGGCGATAGCAATATCTAAAATGGCAATTGTCTGAAATGAGTGCCAATTAAAGGTCACAGGAACCTACAAAAAGGCTATGAGTGCTCCATTACACATTGCTAATTTGAGTAAATAGGGAAAGCGGTATTTATATGCAAATTGTGCGAAGAGAACATATTGCAAATATATTTCTACAGCTATGTTACCCATTTTCCTACTGCGTGTCTAATGAACAAGGGAGTTCCAGTCTTTATTAATAGCCTGTAGGATTAGCATTTGCTTTACAAAGAAATTGTCAATAAAAGAAAGGGGAGTTCCCAGAAGTTACCCACTCTACTAATCAGCACACTTACTACTAACACATGGATTTCAAAATTGACCAACACAGAATCAGAAACCTGTACCACAGTGTTTTAAACACTGCAGGCATGGAATGTAAAATGAGCACTAGCCGTGTCCTAAGAACAAATGTATTTTGAGCAAGAAAACATTTCAAAACTATCTTTGTTGTGTCCTAATGCTTCAAGCACTTTGGCCAAACAGTCCTACCATGTAAGTATCCCCCCACTGGGATGCAATGGTTGAGGAAATTTCAAAATAGCTGTATCCTTTTAAGGAAACTATTCCTGTTGTTCGCTAAGGCAAAAGCTTGCGTGTAGATTTGTCTTCAAAGATCTTTGTCAACAGGTGTTAATAAGTTTGTTAATATCACAATTGGCTACTCTTTATGTACATTAAACACTAAGTATTAGAGAATAGAGTGATGATATGTAGAACTTGCTATATAGAATTATTAATTTTCCATTTTTTCTGAGAAGCCTGCTGCCATTAAGGAACATCAGTTGGCAAAAAAAAAAAAAAAAAAAAAAAAAAAAAAAAAAAAATCACTATCCCCTACAGCACCACTTCTGCGGTAGCTTTCTAGAAACACCAAACGCTACAAGCTTCTTAGGGATGAAAACAGTTTTTTATGCAAACATAGATGAGGGCTTCACTTGGTGCCTTTTCACTTAACAGTTCTCAACAAAACCATTTCTGTACTGATTATTTCTGACTCTCTTCTATTTTGAAATGATTTCTCTGACCAAAATTTATGTTGAAAAAACTCACAAAGATAAAGAAAATGTTATCTGTTTCCATAACACAATTTTTAATAGCATTTTCCTCTAAGATAGGCCAATTGTTTTTTTCTTATAGAATGTTTTTCTCATGAAAAACTATTTTAGACATGAGAAGGTATTATTTTTCAAATGAATCATGACAGAATTTTTGTGAAGATGCTACATTACCCATACGAGGAACACTGTTTCACATTTTGCAGGTATTTTGGAATCCTACCTTGAGGAGAAATTCAACAGAAGACACTGTGGTCAGGACCTCTCTAGCTAAATGAAAAATTGACGTAATTTTCTTCTACAGACAGCCTTAAAAAAATCTTTATTCAATTCTCCAGATAATTTAGATAAAAATGATGTTTGGAGTTTGATTTGACTAAAAATCTCACCTTTCCTTCAGCTATTTGACTATATGGACATGACCTCAGATGAACACAGCAGAAATGTGGAGTTTAGGTCAATGAAAAGAAATTAATTTATAAAATCTAGTGTTTCCAATTCTAGTGATGGCTTAGGAAACTTCACTTTCTCTGTTGATAAGAAAAATAATTATTAGTGATAGATTAATAAAATAACTTTAAAACCATGTATTTGACAGTTTAAGTAAAGTTTATGCTGTATAAGTTCAAATTTTACTGCCTTTTTAATAATGTGTAAATCATGTTGACACTTGTAAGAAAAATGTCCATATTATTTTAAGTCCAAATTTTACTGCTTTATCATTTCTATTACGTATTTTGGAAATGGAAATCTTTTGACCTTAAAATAATCAAGTAATAAAATAAAGTAGTAAAAGAAATTGAAAAGCCGTGCATCTGACTCTTTATTTCAAACCATTAAGATGAAAGTAAGAAAAAAATTGATGACTTCTATTCATAACCAATTGAAAAAGGAAGGAAATCTCTCTTTAGCCTGAAAGTGTATATCTAGATGAGAATGACCAAAAATGGATAAGCTCTGGTTGGTCAATATAATGAGTAGTTACTGATGTACTGATATTTTTAATAGCTTAGCCTAGATGGTATTACTTTTGTAAGTTATATGTAAGAAATTATTTGGCTATTCACTAAACTTATTTTCCAAAAAGTGCTTTCTATTTCAGAAGCACTATGTTACAAATACTGTATCATAAAGAAAAATAAGAAAGGATAATGTCCTCTACCTTTGAAATCTCAGTAACATTTTAATGTTAACAATGGTCTGCTTCTTTTTATATCAATGCTAACATAATACTGAACAGTCTTGCTTGAAAAAAATTCAAAAAGAAGATAATGAAATATCCCAGAAATGTGTCACATTGTAGAAAGAAAGCCGCAATAAAAAATGTGAGATCCCTTTACACAACATATTTCTTAGCATTTGATCAGAAAGCTTTGTTATTGGCACTCACGTAATATTTCAATATAATTACCATGTTGTCTGCTAATCATTACTCACTAACTAAAATTACTAAACACAAAAACTATGCTTATTCCTATGAAAATATTCAGTTAAGGAGTTTCAAAGCATAAAATCTTTATTTTTAATATTACCTATTACATATTAAATCAAATGAATTAGAATACTAATCCTGAGAAGTAACTGCTTACAATATAAAAATAGTATATCTAAATCTATTACTGCTCTATGATTATTCTTCAGTCCAGTTCCCTGTACAAATCCAATCTGTGTCCAAGCTTATTTAAAGATGTCAGTCTCATCAGAATTTAAATATGACACAGCATTATAAAACATATCTGGTTACTCAAGATTTCTACTAGCAAACATGGCTTTAAGCAGACCCCAAAGGCAAACCCTGCCAGAGGGGGGATTCTGTATGCCTATCCTTTTTCAAATTCATCTCACTAGAGTGACCGAGCCACCAAAGACAGGCCACATCCCTGAAATATTGCTTAGCCTTTGTGTTGAACTATCGGGCATTTTGATACCTTTTCAGAGTTGCAGTCCACATTTCCCCAGTATTGGTTTCCATTATCACGTCTATTACAGGCTATTCTTTGAAAATTGTATTTATAAGGGAAAATATAAAGTTCTCATCCATTGAGCAGACCAAACTTCTAAGCTCAATATATTTTTATCTTCTATGTATTTATGGTCCATGGCTGCCCTTCAGTTAAAGAATAAAAAACTCAAGTGAGATAAAGCATCAAAATATATATTATAGTTCCATTTAGGTTTTAGCTTAGAAGGCCAAGGACATTGTCACTTAGGGAGAATCTCTGCCTCTCAGCAAATCAAAGTGTATTTGCTTTGATTAGTTTCTTAACTGAAATGAAAAGGTAATTTGGATCATTTGTTGAACATACCAAACCCACTGGTAAATTCAACCAATCAGCTATAAGGAGTAAAACAGGCAGTTAATATAATTTGTATTAATCATAACCACTGCAATTATGTAAATGTAGCTTGAAATGTTATGTGTTAATTTAGTATGCTACTGTTGCTTCTAGAGAACCTACGAATTTCTAAACTCAAAGGCACCTCCAGAATTCCTGAAAGGTGTTGACACTGTCATCAGTTATGTTCCCAGATGAGTTGGGTATTACAGGCTAAAAGCTACATCTTGTCACATCTCACAAATATATCTGTGGTTTGACTCCAACCTAGTACTCTGGTTAAGCACAATTAAATAAACAAGCATAATTTATCCCTTATATTACATTAAGAGTTAGTGAACAGAGGTTATTCATTTACATCTAGGGGTGGGAGAAAAAAGAAGCACTCAATTGTCTTTTAGAATGTTTAGCCCTGAAATCTATTTTTGTACATGAGTCCTTCTAGATGCCTTCTGGATAAGGGCTCAGATCATTACACCAAAATGCATTAGTCTATGGCAAAAAAAAAAAAAAAGAGTTTGATTATGTGAATGAAACGAAACAAAAATCCTGGGTCCAGAGGAATGCCTTAAAACTAGGATAAGAAAATTGTGTTCTCACATACTATAAAAATACAACTTCAGGGACATCTATCTCTGGTTTTGGTTTTGTAATTTTAAGTTTTAGTCAAAAATTATTGCTCAGTCATGTCTTTTTTCTCTTCCTATTCCAGAGATATATCTCATGTGATGTAACAAGACGCAGGCTGTTAAGGCAGCTGCTCAAAATAAAAAGTCTCTAAAAAGCAATAGCTTCAGCTGTATCAAGTCTTCCCTGTGGAGCCATATTCAGGCACATGAGCCAAACACATATCATGCGTCTTCCTCCTCTTGTACAAACTGAAAAACAAAAACACTAGGGGAAATAGAAAACAGTAAAATCAACATTAGGCTTGTCAAGGCAACTTAATTATTTCACCACAAATTATTGAATTTTATGTCATGGACTCACCCAAATTATGTATTCTTATAAAGTAAGCATCTTTGATAATAGATATTGCTATTTAACTTATGCCTTATCTTCAATTTAGAAACTGCAGTTTTTTAATGTCCCACATTTTAGATAATAAATGGAGTCCCCCATGTAAATAAAAAGCATCAGAAATAAAACTTGCCTGCTTTTCCAATCAGAGGCAACTCAACTGTGAAGTCATCTAGGAAACCACCAGGGACTTCACAGATGAAGTTTCAAATGATATAGCCAATTTCAGTTTCACCTAACAGAAGCAAGAATAAAATTTAACTTTCCCAGCGTTTGATTAAATGAGTATTTTGCTTCATTCTATTAGAATTCCACGTAACTGGTAATATAAGTGTGCCACCCAAGCAATAGTGTTATGAAATCAAGAAATGACTTTTGCTGGGAGCTTAACTCTAGAACCATCTTTGTTTCAAATGTATGAAGTTAGAGAAAAATGATTAGCCTCAGACCAAATAAATTGTATATTTAGTCATATTCACCACGGCTATGAATTTCAGTTCAGAATTCTATCATTTTATTTCACTCACCAAATTCCTTAAGACTGAATATATGCCATAGTATCATATGCATAAATGATGGTAAGTGGCTTAGAAAAAAACAAAAAGTGGAAACACTCATATTCTTTCACCCAATGATGTACAGTTCCTGAGAAAATGTCTGAAGAAACTAATAAACAACAGCATCAAAATAAACATATGTATAAACATGCTCCATACATTACTAATAATTTTAAGAGAAAAATAATTCTACATGTTTGCTAAATTATGTTATATTCATTATGCGCCATATTACATAACTGTTAAAACTATGGAAAGGTGTATATTGTTATATGAAATAAGCAAAAGACAATATTTGAAGTTGCTGTTTTAGTTTGCTCACTTCTCAGTGCTATCTGTTCTCTCCCATTCCTCTTGTGAATTGCTAATACTCTGATCACCAATAATCTCTTAATTGTTCAATTCTGTGCCACTGTCAAATTGTTATTTTGGGTGACTTCAACAAAAGACAAAATAAACTCCACCATTTCTGCCACCACCCTCCCTTCCCTCACTTCCTACCACTCCTCTCCCTCTCCCCCACCCACCCCAAAATCACATATACTTTGCTCCTTTATTTGTGTTCTTGAGTCAGAAATTTGGAGATCTTCTCCTACCCCCTAAAATTATCTCCTAAATATCTGTTTAAATCCTGAGTTTGTCTCTATCTCCTGCACCAGGTTGTCTTAGTTCAGGCCCTCATAATCTCTTCCTTAAACTACTGCAACTGCCACCCTCCTCATCTGCTTCCAGTTCCTCCCCAGCCTAATTCATCCTCCACCTTCCTACCATGTGCTTTTCAAAAATCTATTTCTGATCATGTCACTTTCTCTTTAAAATCATTGACTCCTTCAAAGTAAGAGATGCTCAAATAGTTTGTATAGCATGCGAGAACTTTCTCGCACCCCTCCTTTTCTCAATCGCCTCATTTCTCATTGTTATGCAACATACCCCGTACTCTTTCTCACATGGAACTACTCGCATCTTCCCTAGATTCCACGACCTATCAGAAGCCCTGTCTGGTCTGTTTTTCACCTCATTTGCCCCATTGACTCTCCTGTGTTCCCTTTTATAAATTTGAAAGCACTCTTTACATTATTCTAAGTTAATGGTTTATGTGTGGATCTTTTTCACTGCCTATAACCTGTGGTCAGGCATATTTATTTTGTAATACCAACTATATTATAGCACCTGGTACTGAGTAGAAACTTAATATTTCTTGAATGAATGAACAAGCAAATAAATAAAGGACTTGCAACTATGCAAAATATGCATAGATTAAAAGTAAATGTGGGAAAGTAAAAACAGTTAAGTTCTAATAAGTAAATAAAAACTTTTTTCTGTTTTTAGTTAATTTTTGAGCAAACTACTATTCAAAATAAAATATCTTTAAAATCTATAGTAAATGCCTACTTTACTTTCATTGATCAGTAAATGCTGATTAGCAATACTCTCACTGCTTATATCACCAGTAACTTTTGTATAGACTAGAGCAAAATTAGATTTTTTAAAACAATTTTTAGGCCAAATAGATTTCCTGTGTAAAGAATGATTGGCCCAAAGTCACGATATATTCAAATCATTTAAGATATTATAATTTGGTCGTTTTCTTCTTATTTAAAATGAACAGGCAATTTCCAAAAGGTTAGTTTAAGGTTTCTATCCTAAGTAGCAACCTTTGCAAGCTCATATATGCAGTTCTGTCTGTATGCAGAATGTGAAATTGCAAATGGGAATGAAATGCTCATCAATCAAACATCAAATACCAACAGAATCCAGGAAACACTTTGCATTTCCAATTATTCTATATCATTTTACATATCCCAAGATCACTGGCACATAAAACACCCTGTGAGAGAGAATAAAATATTGCGCTTTCTTAGATTTTATATATATTTTATATATATCTATATATAGTTAAAGATATATAAAGAGAAGAATAGAAGGAATGTGTTATCAGAGATACTCTCTTTTTATTTTTTATTTTTGAGATGGAGTCTCGCTCTGTTGCCCAGGCTGGAGTGCAATGGTATGATCTTGCCTCACTGCAACCTCAACCTCCCAGATTCAAGCAACTCTCCTGCCTCAACCTCCTGAGTAGCTGGGATTACAGATGCCTGCCACCACACCCAGCTAATTTTTGTATTTTTAGTAGAGACAGGGTTTCACCATGTTGGCCAAGCTGGTCTCGAACTCCTGGCCTCAAGTGATCCACCCAAAGTGCTGGGATTACAGGAGTGAGCCACTGCACCCAGCCAGAGATATTATCTTTTTAATCTGCCATGATTTGTCATGTATCTCAACTGATGCTACTTTCCACAGAAATATACTTTGCCTTTGATTTTATCATTAGCTAAAGTTACAGTGGAAAAAGCAAAAACAATAAATCTTGTATTATTATCGATCTATAAAATAATACAAGAGCAGGAGCCTAAATATTTTTTAGTCCTTACTTAAATCATATGATAGCAGTATTTTCCCACTATGCTGGCTGACATCCTCCCCTCATGGCCTAAGAAGCTTAGAACTAAATTAAAAACTGTAGAGATGATCTAGTTCAGTACTTCCCACCTTTTGCATGCCCTGTTACATTGAAAATAGTAATACTTAAGCAGAATACTATGGGAGAGGAGTGATTACATGTGAACTACTATAGGTCACTGCTCTTAAAATCTTAGGCCAGGCACGATGGCTCAGACCTGTAATCCCAGCACTTTGGGAGGCCAAGGCAGATGGGTCATCTGAGGCCAGGAGTTCGAGCCCAGCCTGGCCAACATGGTGGAACCCCATCTCTACTAAAAATACAAAAATTAGCTGGGCGTGATGGCAGATGCCTGTAATCCCAGCCACTGAGGAAGGCTGAGGCACGAGAATCGCTTGAACCCAGGAGGCGGAGGTTGTAGTGAGCCAAGATTGCACCTAGGCAACAGAGTGAGACTCCATCTCAAAAAAAAAAAAAAAAAAAAAAAAGAAAGAAAAGAAAACCTTAGGCATCAGAATTTCAGAGAGTTTATAAAAGATGCCATATAAACTCTTTAATGGAATTTCAACTATTGTAAATTCTTAAGTAGTCGTAAAAAAAAAACAGATTTCAATTTAAGGAAATTCTGCCCCAGATATTTTATTTACAGAAATTACAAAATCACAAGTTCCATCCCATTGCATTTTAAATACCACACTTTGTTTTAAAATCTGAGGATCTGAGCAGGCTGAAGCCTGGTCTGGCCTATGGTCCCTGGGGTTGGAGAATTTGTGTGGCTATGCTTTCAAATCAACTGAAATGTGTCCCTATCTTTGCTCTTCTCCTCTTACCCTGCCACCGCCAAAGTACTGGGCTCAGAATCCTGACTCTCCTTCCTCTCACCCCCTTCTCTAGGTCCTGCTGTGTTCGCAGGAAGCCGTGGTCTGCAGCTGCTGTCCTGGACACAGGACAACTTGGTTAGGGCTTCAGCCCCTATCTGGACTCTAATTCCACCTTGGTGTGTTTATTGCAGCTTCGTGCATCCTTATCATTTTTCATCTGGTCTCTGGCAGGCAGAGTGTATGATGACTTCTCTGTCCCTCCTTGTCTTTAACTCAAATGATGATCTTCTCTTTGGTGTTTTTTTTTCCCCCGTTTTTCTCAGCTGTGCTGTTGTGAGAGTGCTTCATCACTGGAGCCTTCAGATGAACTAGGTGAGGGACTCTGGGCCCCACAACCCTTCTCCCAGAGCTGTCTTGTGGCATCATTCAAGTCCTCTGGGTCAGGCAAGGGAGAGAGGCAGGAAGTTGGTAATTTCATTCTTGATCAACTCGAATAGTTCTTCCCTTGATCTTGATTCCATTAAAATTGTCAATGGCCAAAATGGTACTCCTCTGGTCCTCATAGCAGGTAAAACAGAATACTTTGGACGCATTCCTGACTTCCTGTCCTGTACAAGATTAATGTTAATATATCTCCCCTTATTGAGAGGCTACACAGATGACATCACCTTCAGTCAGTTCATAACAAAGCCCTCCCAGGAACATCCAGGAGCTGTCCTTGTACACAGAGGACGGGATGCTTTAGGAGCCACTGCAATATCAGCCTGCCTTTTATTCAGCTTCAGGGCTAGCTTCACATTGATTAACGAGTTCATCTTTGTGGGGTGGAGTGCCACACAATGGTGCCTGGGTGGCTGAACCATGCCCACTTCTAGAGAACAGACAAGGGAGGATACCACTTCTGGTGGAGGCCCTCAGGGCACCTCCACAGTCTCTTCCCCACCCTCCCCACATGCCTTCCTCTGCCATTTAATGTTCAACTTTTCATGGTAGTCCAGTCACCACACAGAAGTATGCTACTGCTCACTAGTTGGAAAGATCTAAACTAGTCGAGTTTCAAAATAGGATGGCCAAGCTGCAACAAAGACTTCTGTTCTGAAATGGTTCCTGATCATGGAAGTTTTAACTCTACTATTTCACCTTTTGTCCAGGTAATAAATCCTTTCGAGAGCCTATAACATGTTACGTTCACTTGGGCCAAATTATGACAGGTAAATATTTGATGTGTTACAAAGAAAAAACTTAGACTAAGCTTTGCTTTGAGTGTACCTATTATATTAGTCAGGGATCTACAGAAAAACAGAACCAACAAGATGTTTGTATAGATAGGTACATTCATTATAAGGAATTGGCCCAGGGATTATGGAAGCTAGTGAGTCCCAAGATCTGCAGTCAGATAAGTAAACACCCAGGAGATCCAAGGTTAAGTTCCAGTCTGAGTCCAAAGGCCTGAGAACCGGGAAAGCCAATATTATATGCTACAGGTTCTAAACCCAAGAAGAGCCAATGTTTCAATTCAAGTCTGAAGAATGGAAAGAGCAATATCCCAGATCAAAACAGTCATACATAAGGAGTTCCCTCTTGCTCCTGGGAAGATCAGGCCTTGTTCTATGTATGCCTTCAATTGATTGGGGTGGGGCCACCAACATTGTGGAAAACAATCTGCTTTACTCAGTCCACCAATTCAAATGTCAATCTCATCCAAAAACACCCTCACAGACACACCCAAAATAATGTCTGACCTAAAATCTACACACTCTGTGGCCTAGTCAAGTTGACACATAAAATGAATCATCATAGCTACCATGTTTCCAGATTGAAAGAGCCCTAAGCAGTAATAATTCTGCTCCATATTACACCTATTTGAGTGATATAGAAGGTGATTCTTTGCTCTTAAAAATGGCAGTTCTCAGGGTGAATATAGTACACATTTGTGTGCACAGCTTCAAATGGCACTAAGAAACCAATAGCCACTATCAGTGGCAAAGGCTCCAGTGTGTAGCTGCAGTGGCATTTTGGAGAGCCTTATTTTGATTTGATATCTCAAAATAAGCCAACCAATTTCTTATAAAACTATTGCTACTTCTGTAACCCACAACTCTGTAAAAACTGTGATTGTTCCCCCAAAGGTGTGCTTCACTTGGTATTTCAAGTCATATGATGGCAATCCCATTGAAAGTTCCATAAAACAGTCACTTAGGTGTATTGCTCATACTCAGTCTACTCACTAGTCCAACCTATTCGACTTGAAACTCAGTAAATAATTGCAGACTTGTCATCCTGCCTTTATTTCCTTTATATCATTATTGTTAGCACAGATAAAAGGACTCAAAAATGGCACATAATAGGGAAGCTGAATATGTCTTAGAAGTCCCTTACACATCCGTAGGACAGAAAATAAACCTTACCATTGTTCAATTTGACCCACAATTAAATATCATCTTAAAAGCAAGATATATGTATTTCCCAGTGAAGATAGCAGGCTTCTTGATTTATTTTACTTATGAAAATAGACTAATGTAACATATGCTTCAGTGACAATTTATCATGGATATAGGTGGTAAAATGTAACACTGTGTATTGGAGAAAGATTTGAAAAAATACTCCAGTATAGTAAAAATACTTAGTCCAGGAGCTTAAATAGGTTACCCCAGGCCTTTTCCCTAGTAAATATTTAAGGAATTCTATACCCTTGACACCATATGGTAATCAGGAAGTGGAAGTCAACAACTTTAAGTTATAAATATGAAAGGCATTGAGATGGAGGAACAGAAAAGGAAAAAATCCTCTCTGGCATTGGTATTACTTGTATCATCATCAACAAGACAAGTTACAAATGTTTCATAGAAAGACAGTGGGAGGAAAAGGCTTTACAAAAGTATAAGTAAATAGGAACACACCGCTATCCATATAAATCCCCTCTTTCTTTAAAAAGTCCACTTCACCAAAAAAGCCACATTAGGCACAGATGGCCCAGTGCCTAGGGTCCACAATACTTAAGATGCTCATGAAAATGTCTTAATTTCTTTTACATAAAAAAACTTTCATGTTAAAGAAAATATTTTACTATATAGTAACATATTGTTATATTAATGTAATGATAAAACATAATTTTTAGGTTCTTTTTGTGTGTGGGTATGAGGTTAGGACCTATGAAGACAAAAGTGCCTGGGACCCATAAAAGTCATAATATGGTCCTGTTCCTAGATTCATGTTTGTCTTATATGGCCCTATTTCTCTGGCCATAGCTGGCTAGAATAGGGATAGACCTTGACCTAAGTCAAGCCTGTCAAATTCTGCCTCCTATGAGTTTAGAATTGAGATTTAAACTTGCTTGGTAGTGCTAGATAGTGTGTGAGGACCTATATCCTTTGAAGTAGTCATGAGTAAAAAAGTGACAAAAGATTGTGTATTAGTCCATTCTTACATTGCTATAAAGAACTACCTGAGACTGGATAGTTTCTAAAGAAAAGAGGTTTAATTGACTTACAGTTCCACATGCTGTATAGGAAGCATGGATGGGGAGGCCTCAGGAAATTTGCAATCATGGCAGAAGGTGAAGGGGAAGCAAACACATCTTCACATGGCAACAAGACAGAGAGAGCTAAGGCAGAAGCGCTGCACACCATTAAACAACAAGATCTCATGAGCACTCACTATCACAAGAAAAGAAAGGGGAAAATCTGCCCCTATGCTCCAATCACCTCTCACCAGGTTCCTCCCCCAACACTGGGGATTACAATTCAACATGAGGTTTGGGTGAGGGCAGACAGCCAAACCATATCAGACCATCTGGAAGAGAAAGAGAAGAATGAGAGAACCTGTGAGACAGAGAGAGAATGAGAGAGACTTGAGGCTGTGGCCTGAGATCCTGATGTTCTCCAGTCTCTGCATACTAAAGGTTGATTATTCAAACTTTTAAAAATCTATGAGGTGTCCCAGTATCCTTCCATTCAATCAGAATTTTTGGCTAAGCTGTTTGAAATTATTTTCTGCTAATTTTCATCCAAGAATACTGTATTCGTTTGCTAGAGTTGCCACAATAAAGTATCATAAACATGGTGGCTTAAAGAACAGAAATGTGTTGTCTTCCAGTTCTGGAGGCTGGAAGTCTGAAATAACGTCAGTAAGGTTGATTCCTTCTGAGGGCTGTGAGGGAAAGATCTGCTCCAGGCCACTGTCTTTGGCTTATAGACGGCCTTCTTCTATCTATGTCTCTTCACGTTGCCTTCCTTCTATACTTGCCCGTGACCAAATTTCCTGGTTTTGTAAGCACACCAGTCAGTGGATTAGGGCCCACCCACATGACCTCGCTTTAGCATAATTACCTCTGTAAAGCCCTTTTCTCCAAATGAGGTCATAATCTAAAGCAACAGAGGACAGGACTTCAAATATAAATTAGTGCAGAAGTGTGGAGACGATCTAACCCAAAAAAAGTACTAACTAAAACAGGAGCACAAACATAGACTCAATTATAGCATGTTCATTTATTACTGTCATTAATACTTTTTTGATATATTTTTCTCATTTTTTGAATTTTAATTTTAAAAGGCATTTTCTATATTTCCTCTTCTTTCTCCTAAACCTTAATAAATTACTTAAGATCTTAAGTTCCCCAAATATGACACGATATCCCATAATGGCAAAGAATATGGACTCTAGCATGAGACTGCCTGAGTTCAAAGCCTGCCTTTGTCATTACAGCATTCATAGGCAAGTTACTCAATCTCTTTATGTGTCAATTTCCATAACAGTAAAATGAAATAGAAAGAATATTTATCTCTTAGGGGTGTTATGAAGATTAAATAAATTGCTATATGTAAAGTGCCTGACAGACAGCAAGTTCCATCTGAGGGCTTGCTATTATTATTATAGAGCCCAAGCCTTTACTTGTGCATTGGTCTTTCTTTATGAAGTTTGCCCTTTAAGACAATCACAAGGCAAATCTCAACTGCTGACTGCCTTTTCTGGGTAGGGCCTAGTAGCACAGACTCATCTTAAGGCCTTATCTTGCCTGCATTTGGATATGCCACTGAGTTCCTCAGGACCACTGAGTATCTTTCTTCAATTTCCTCACCTGTGAAATGGAGACAATAATGGTAACTACCATAAGGAGTTTGTTGTCGTAATTAAATGAGTTAATTTATGTAAAGTACTCAGTACATACTGTGTATACACTTAATGTTATTATCATTATTGCCAACAGATGAATTGACCAGGTGGCAATCTCTGACACTGACCAGAGAGCCCAATGACATAGCACTGACTCTGATGAAGTTCATGGCCAGATCACTGCTCTACCCTACAGAGTCTTGTGAATTTGCAAATACTCTCTACTTTATTGGAATTCGTAGTCAGGATAAAAGCCCTAATTTTGACTTGCTTTGGTCTAATATAAACACCATTTATTTTCTTTTTTTACTATTTCAAGTGTAATGTTTTTAATATTATAAGAACAATACTTGAGACATATGAATCTTAAATTTGTCATTTTAGTTGTAAGTTAAGAGATAGAGATAGCCTGTATATAAAATATCCATAACCACATGCCATGCAATTAAATATTTCTGCACAACTGTTCCAAAAGAGTATTTAAGCCTTGCTCTACAGGGAGGGAAATGGTGTACAAAGATTCATTTATATTTATACAGTATGTAAAAATATTTGAAATTTGTTGGCCTCTCTTTGAGGAAGGGAATCTAATTCTCTTATAGTTAAAAAGAGAACATTTCTCTCAGCTAGAGAAATTAATAGAATTTATAGATATTTAATAATTTGATAACCACTTTCTTCAAAGTCTCTATATATGTGGTATATAGAAAACAACAATTATCTAGAAAATATACAAAACAAGCTTCTATTTTATTTGCATTCCAGAACAAGCAAATTGATACCACAATATGTGTTGCCTATATTTTAGAACAAGAAAGAAATTTAGTTACACCTCTGACAAAGGACCAATTTGGAATTATATCATTGTAAAACTGGGGAAATCCAATACATAGAAGTAAGAACATTCCCCATAATGGTACTAATTACTGCACAGTATCCATAACCTTTAGAGCACTGAGCTTAACTCAAACAAAATAACGGATGGTATTTCAGGAAAACAAGCATTATATTGCCTTGGTTTTTCTTTTCATGTGCGACTGTTAGAGAAAATTATGTTGGGAGTTCACTGGGACCTAATTATATTTGGTCTTCTATTCTGAATTCTGAATTCCATCTATCTCATTCCAAATAAATAGTATAATTATATTAATTTAACCCAAAATAAGATAGTACACTGATTAAATATCATATTAGAAAACCTATTCTACATATCTGGCCAAACATTTTACCATCTGATAGGGTAAAAGAATAAGCTCTTCAAATGTGTATTTTATTTCAGATTACTGTTTATTTTTTTCATGCTTTAAGTTTGCATTTTGAAGTTAACCACTTTGGGGGAATTCAGACAACAGCAGATGAAAATACTAGCTAGAATATTATACAAGTGGCATTTTCCTATGTCAATTTGTATATGTATCACTTCCTGTAAATAAACAAACAAACAAAGCCTGGTTAAATCTAAAACAATAATTGAGACACTTGTAGGTAGACACACATGTAGATGATCTCTCAAGAGAGTGATATTATGATTTATATCCATCTTGTTAAACTTAAAAAATACATTCCTCTTGAGTATGACAACTTCACCTGCTAAGTTTTGAAAGGCATGCTGACTCAACTTCACAGCTTTTAGTCTCTTCCTCCAGATGATCAATTAGATAGTTTTTCAACAGAAGACCAGCTAAATGGCTGTTGTCTTCTGGAATGGTACCAAGCAGTCTCACTGCTGATCTAAATATCAGCTCAACGAGAACCGCCACAATGCAGATCTGTGTATCTACTTTACACCTATTCTGTGGCCTCCATTTTTTCACCTCTACTTCTATGAATATTCACTTACTCAGAAGAATTGGACATCAACTCATTAGTTACTGAATTAAACAGACCAATCCCTGAATTTTGGAAAAAGACTGAAGTAAAATTTTACTGTATAATACATAGAACCCAACATATAGCAGACTACAAATGTAGAATGACCTACACTGCGTATTTGTTGCATTAGCTACTACTGCTTAACTTACTATCTAGATTCCCCATCCTCCAATAAAATAGCTGTACTCATTTTAATCATCAATACCCTTGAGTAGAAACTGTAAACTACTTGCTCTGATTGTTACTATATAGCTAGCATTAGAAGACGTGTTCTATTTCAATGTACTGAATCATGATTTATTTTATTTTATTTTTTTGAGACAAGGTCTTGCTCTGTCTCCCAGGCTGGCATGCAGTGGAGTGATCTCAGCTCAGTGCAACCTCCACCACCCGACCTCAAGTGATTCTCCTACCTCATTCTCCCAATTAGCTGGAATTATAGGCATCTGCCACCATGCTCAGCTAATTTTAAAAAATTCTGTAGAGATGGGGTCTCACTATATTGCCCAGGCTGGTCTCTCCTGGACTCAAGCAATCCTCTCACCTCGGCCTCCCAAAGTGCTGGGATTATAGGTGTGAGCCACTGTGCCCAGCCCATGATCATTTTTTTAAATTGATCAATGATACTTGTTCTTTAAAGTCCAATCCCTGTTCAGATTCTTCCCTGCTTTGTTGTTCTATGAGTCTCTGCTGAAAATAATTGACAATCACGTAGCTTTTGGTCTGACCATCAAGACTGTGTTATAAGTGAGTTGATGTCTTTCTTGGTCATTTGGGCAGAGCCAAAGCATTATTTCATTAAATAGTTCTTATGCTTTTTCAAGTAATGTTACAAGGAAATTTCAGTGCCTAGAATAAGGACTAACACAAATATAACAAAATCTTACCTTAGCTGTAATGTGACTAACCCTCCTGGATATTATGCTTGGAATCTCACAAATAAACTAGAAATACTTCATTCCTCACATCAGAATATATAGGGCCAGAATTTGGCTCATGTGATCAGACTGAAGATGAAATTTTCACTAAACCATGAACTCTACTTGGCAATAGAAATGACACTTTTTTCAAAATGAATCACATCCTGAAAGCCATTGGTCCACACGCCCCACATCAGTATAAATCCTTGCAGAGTCTGGAGATTTATGTTTTCAGTTTGGCCTTTCTTTCAATTATTGGAGAGCTTTAATTACTTTTCATTATTTTGGATTCCCTCATTTTTTTCCCTACTTCTAATTCTCTGCATACATTACACACCTGTATTTGTCTTTGATAATGGAAAAAAAGACTCATCACTTTTAATGCCCACTCAACATATCTTCATTATCTTGGGAATATCTTCACCAAAATATATTAAAAAGTCACTAGAGAAAAATGAATGCATAAACAATGTATGAATATTGCTGGGCTAAATGGGTATCTCTATCTCATTAGTCAGCATGGAGCCTCCTGGCTGCATGCCTACATTTCAAGCCCAGCCAGAAAAACAACAACAACAACAACAAATAGATTTGAGACATCCAAATGAAAAGAAATGGTCCTTTTTCTGATTGTGTTAACATTCTACTAGTTATTTATTCATTTATGTCTTTTCCTTAGTCTTCTGCAGCAGAATCAAGCAAATCCCATTTGTTCCTTCACTCCGCCAATATTTATTGTATACCTTCTACATACCAGGAACTATTGTAGGCACTGGAAAAAAGAATGAACAAAATCAGTAGATTTCCTGTTTTCATAACATTTGCATTCTAGAGGAAGACCAGAGACAAACAAATAAATACACAATATGTCATACAGGTAGTTAAGATCTAAGGAGAAAATAATAACAAGGGAGGGTGAGAACGAAACTGTGCTCCTGGACAGTGAGGATTCTATTACATCTAGGTGTTATTTGAGTGGGAACTTGAAAGGAAAATAAAGAAGAAAGTCACGTAAGTATCTGGGAAAGTAGTATCCTTGACGGAAAACTGAATTTACAATAAAAGCCTTCATTTATACGATCTGATTGGGACTGGCTTGAGGGGAGCCAAGTTCATTCCATTTTCAAGTAAAGAATAAGTCAGAATTATATATCCTTTAAACCACTGTATACTTTTAGAAACTCTGCAAAAGTCCTCTGAAAATATTCTTCACCTAACCCTTACTCATACTTTGCTAAACTCTTCCAACTTTGCATTACACAATTGATAACTTTAAACTAACCTACAGTACTCTTTACATTTACTTTACAGTACTCTTTACAGTACTTTACAGTACTCTTTACATTTACTCTTTACAGTTTACATTTTTTTAATCAATGGTGGGTACATTAGTGAGCATCCACCATTAGTGAGTACATTTTATTATACTTCCTAGTTGTTTGGTTACTTGCTAAGGAAATTTTCTGCAAGTTTGCAGACTATGGGAATATAAGGAGCACAACGAGTAAGGCCAGATGTCCTCCCTCTTGTTTAAGAGCTTAGATTTCAAGTGACACTTGTATACTTTAAGTAGAGACTGCTGCTTTTCGTAGCAGTGTGAATGTTTGCTATACCAAGATGCTGTGATCGTTCAAAGTGAATGCAAATGCCTGTCCTCACAGGCAGTCTCTAAAGGCAATCTGATAAATGCATGTAGATGTTTGAACATAAACTGAAAGCAAGAGGAAAAGAGCACTTACCAAATGGAGTAGAATACCCAATGAATAGAGTACAAGCCATTTTGTTCTTGGAGAGAAACAATATGACTCCTTTCTTTTGGGAAGTCTATTTCTTTTCTTTAGGTCTGAGCCCATTAAATGATTCAATTTATGTTTAGCACTTAGACAATAAACATTATATCCCTTTCCTCTCTGACTGTAAGACCAGAAGGAAGGTGGGAGAAAAAAAGCAAAGATTTCCCGAGGTTCACAGATACCTGAATTCAAATACATAGAGAATATAAATGAGAAACAACACTTTTGTCACTGAATTTAACCTGCCTTTAAACCTGATAAAGTTGCAAATTCAACTTTGATTTTTCTCTAAAAATAAATAACTTATTTTGAGGAACAGCAGATGAATTTACACCCTATAAAAATAATTTAGGATGCTGGTCCCCTAAGGTTTTTCCCAAGACTAAGAAATATTGATCAAGAGCAACAGGAAAACCCCCCAGCAAAATAATGTGAGCAGTTTGAAATTTTGTTTTCGTATTTTGCCTTTATTCTCAGTATCTCCTATAAGGAGCTTAGTTGTCACTTTGACATTTATTGTCTCAATATTCACATGTATAAAATAGTGAAGAGAAAAAGTATCATTTTTAATGATTGACAGTAACAGAGTTTAGATAAAACTTCCAAGAGCTAAGTGGATTGTTGAAGGAATTAAACAGATAATTCATGCAAAAAATTCACAGATGTGGTTGAGATAAAAAATTGTTTATTAGGTTTTATGCCTATATATTTTAGATAATCACCTTGATTTCTTCTTTGTTCTTCATGGAGAGATACAAGCTGAGTAATTTGTGTAACATATATTACCTATATGCTGCTTTTGGTACCATGATCTGTTTAATCAACATTTATGCTTGGTTGACTTTTCTTAATTAAAAAAGGAAGATTAACTTAGCTATTAATTTATGACCTAAAAGTATAAGCTTCCACCTTGCCAAACTACTATCTAGTGCTTGTAAATGACTGTGTGTTTCCACTTGACTGATTTTTAGTGACAGCATGGCATAGTGACCTTAAAAGGGATAACATGGTGCTAATGTACAATAATGATATATCGAATGTTTGGTGAAAAAAAAGTAGCATACATTAGTGCATCCCTGCTATGATTAAACTATGTTACAAGTAAGACAAGGATAGAATGGAAACCAGAGAAAATACAGGCAGGTTAGTTTGTTGCCATCGTGGGAAGTTGGATTCAAGTAGATTTAGGTTCAACTGAAATGTATTGGATGTCTACTATGCGCCAAGCAGTCTGCCAAGTTCTTTCATCTTTTTTATCTCCTTATATCTCATCAATCCTGCGAGAAGATTATTATTATTCTCATTTCACCAACAAATACAAAAACAACTTTCAAAGAGCAGACTCGAGACTACACAGCTTCATGAGAAACTGAAATGTAAGCCATGGTTTCTGATTTCTTTCACACATTCCCTACGGCATGTAATGCGTTAAAAAGAAATAAATAAAACTAAAACACCTAATTAGTTCAACTACCCCCATGGCTTAAATATATACATAATATATGCTATATTTAATACATAAAGCATCACTGTCATTAGTTATGAGACTTTCAGGAATTATGTCTTATGTATACAAATGTATTATGTATATAGCAAACCTGGAAGTGAAAATGGGTAACAGCTGTAATAGGACTGTGGTGGAGAGATCCAGGATATACAGCTGTGAAGTCTTTTTCTGAATTCTCCTTATCTACCTAGAAGTAGAAAGTTTCAAAAGAATTCAACTATCATGAATACCCCTCTGAAGGAGTCTGACGCTACGAAAAGGTTAAAAAAAAGACCGCTTGCACCTGCATAAATAACACCACAATTTCTCCCACTTGTTCCCCTAAGAATCTATATGTCTTTCCTAAACATGTATGTTCTTCTCATCAAAGCCTTTTCTCTCTCCTTCACTTTTTCTTTTAAATTAGGCCTATAAGACCCTAACTTTAGCTATTTAGTGAGGCCACTTCTTTTGTGTGCTCCCGTATGCATATATAAATAAACTTTAGTTTTTATTTCTCCTGCTAATCTGTCTTTTGTCAGTTTAATCTGCAGGCCTCCAAGCCAGGAACCAAAGTGAGTACAAGAATAGTTTTCCCTCCGCAACACTTTGGCAATGAAGATGGGGTGGTTGGGACTCCCCAGTCACTCTGAAGGCTGCAGCTGAGATCTCAGGATCTCTTGACCAAGCCAGCAAAGGTAAATTTCCTTGCTGATCTCTGCTCAGCATCCAGTTGAGTGCGTGCGTAAGAACTTGTCTTTGTTCAAACAGGAAAAGTTCCCTGATCCTCTCACAGGGCATGTGATGGGGGTGTGGCTTGCTTCTTCGTGCCCCACTGCTCAAACCTCTAGGGGAACTTACAGACGGGCAGGCTGTGGGGCTCTGACTCCTCGGCAGTGTCTAGGGGTGGATGTTTACAGCTCCTGAAGCCCCAGTGGGCGTGTGTCAGAGGGTGCTTAGAGGTTTGCCGTCTATCCATCTACGGGTGGCTTATGTTAACCAGCTCAATTAGACCCTCTACCTTGTCACAAGGACAGAGGGCTGTTTCCTGAGTTCTTGCCTTGGTGTAGTGGAAGAACTGGACCACACGTGGGCTTGGAGAATGAGTGTAAAGTTTTATTGAGTGGAAGTAGCGTTCAGCTGATGGGGCAGACAGAAATGAGATAGTCTTCCGCTGGAGATGGGCCACTCAGCAGCCCGGGCTCTCCTCCGACTGCCCTGGCCAAACTCCGCCTCATCTGGTTGGTCCATGGCCTGCCGGCTTCTGTTGGTGTGCTCCTCCGCCAGCGTGCTCCCCCGCCAGCATGGTCCCCACCAGGTGCTCCTCCACCAGCGTGGTCCTCGGCCAGGTGCTCCTCTGCCAGCGTGCTCCCCCGCCAGGTGCTCCTCTGCCAGCGTGGTCCTCAGTCAGGTGCTCCTCTGCCAGCGTGCTCCCCCGCGAGGTGCTCCTCTGCCAGCGTAGTCCTCGGCCAGGTGCTCCTCCACCACCGCGCTCCCCCACTAGCGTGCTCCTCCACTGGGTGCTCCCCCGCCAGGTGCTCCTCCTTCAGATGCTCCTCCAGCAGGTGCTCCTCTGCCAGCATGCTCCCCCACCAGCGTGCTCCTCTGTCAGGTGCTCCCCCACCAGCGTGCTTCCTCGCCAGGTGCTCCTCTCCAGGTGCTCCTCGCCAGGTGCTCCTCCACCAGCGTGCTCCTCCACTGCTCCTCCGCCACTGTGCTCACCCGCCAGGTGCTCCTTCGCCAGCGTGCTCCTCCACCACGTGCTCCTCCGTCAGGTGCTCCCCCGCCAGGTGCTCCTCCGCCAGCGTGCTCCTCCGCCAGGTGCTCCCCCGCTAGCGTGCTCCCCCGCCAGCGTGCTCCTCCACTGCTCCTCCGCCAGCATGCTCCCCCACTGCTCCTCCGCCAGCGTGCTCATCCGCCAGGTGCTCCTCCGCCAGGTGCTCCTCTGCTAGGTGCTCTCCTCGACGTCTTGTCCCCGTCCAGCTGCTTGTGTCTTCTTCCGCTGATGTGCTCCTCTCCACACCCGGCCGCCTGTGTGTCTGCCCGCTAGGGTCTCAGGTTTTTATAGGCTCAGGATGGGGGCATGGCAGGCTGGGGTGGTCTCGGAAAATGCAACATTTGGGCACAAAAGCAGGGGTGCCTGTCCTCACCCAGGTCCGTGGGAGTAGAGCCCTTGCCAGGGACCACACCACACTTCCCTCTCCCCTTCAGTATCATTTAAAGGGACCATGGTCTTCCCTTCCCAGTACTACCATATCATTGTCTTTTCTTTACAATATTTAGATTAGCTGGAGAAAACACTTATGGGAAATAGTTATTTGGGTATTGTGACTTTTAGTTTGCGTACTCTTGTTATAGATCCTTTTGCTCACAGGGATAGTCATTGTGCCCTGTTTGTCTTGTTTTGTGTCTTGAAAGCTTGGCTTGGATTTAGTAAGAGAGTTCTCTCTCTCTGGTTTTCTGCCTGCCAGGAGTACAGGTTGCCAAGTCTGTGCTAAGAGATGGCCAAACATCAGATTGGGATCCCAAGAATTTGTAGTTAGCTGGATAAAAATCTGGGTAGCCCGGGCATTCCATTTGTTGCTGGCATTCTATCCACCATTGCTAATTTTCAGCAGCTTCATCACAGAAAGACAGAGACTTAGAAGTGGTGTTTATAGAAGTGGCTTGAGAAATGACCTTAGATTCCAGGGGCTGTATGTTCTGCACCCTTTCTGGGAATGCCTCTTGTGTCCACTGTTAAGCCACAGAAAGTCTTACTACTTTTGAGTCGCATTTTGGAACAGGTATACCTTTGGAGATCCTAAATCATGAATGGCCAGATGACAGATCCTTTGATCTGAAAAAGCTTTTATATTTAAAAGGATTTTTAGAGAGCTTCCCCCCTAAACAAATGACCTGTTTGTACCTATGGAAAAATCAAATTAAAAGAAGAAGAAGAGTATCATGGCGAGCCTAAAAGGATCCCTTGGCAAAATTAAATAGCAGAAATCACATTTACAACAAAAATTGAAATCCACACAGACCATAAACCCTTCCACTGACAGTTATTCTGTAGTTGTGCCACAAGCCAGATGGCCCCTTGAAAAAAATTCTCCTCACCAACATAACAAATGGCCAGACCCTTTTCTAGGCCTTCCTGTAAATAATCAGAAGTTGGCTGATTTGGAGGCTGATATTCAGGGCCTGATATGGTTTGGTCCCCACTCAAATCTCAAGTGGAATTGAATATCCCAGAATTCCCACATGTTTTGGGAGGCACCCAGAGGGAGGTAATTGAATAATGGGGGCCAGTTTTTCCCATGCCATTCTTGTGATAGTGAGTAAGTCTCACAAGATCTGATAGTTTATCAGGGGTTTCTGCTTTTGCTTCTTCCTCATTTTCTCTTGCCACCACCATGTAAGAAGTACCTTTCACCTCCCGCCATGATTCTGAGACCTCCCCAACCATGTGGAACTGTAAGTCCATTTAATCCTCGTTTTCTTCCCAGTCTTGGGTATGTCTTTATCAGCAGCATAAAAAAGGTCTGATACAGGGCCTGATGGGAGTTATTTTAGAAGCCTTCCCTCTGAAGTCTGCTTGGACTAACATGGAACTATGTATTCCAAAGGAGGGTCTCATCCCAAAACCTGTGTCAAACAATTGGCACATAGCTCTAAATCCAGAAGCCCTAGAACATAGAAATCTTTTGATTTCTACCTTAGTTAGAAATCTTCTTCCTTAGATGTAAAGAAACAATTTTAAAAAAATCAGGTATAAGCCATAAAGTGTTGTGTCTTTAACAAAAGAGACTGCCTCAGAGAACCTTAGAAAGGACTGTGACAGATACTGTGCAGTACAGGCTTCTGATGACATCACTTAAATAACTTTAAGATTATACCACTGACCTAAGTAAAAGAAAATTCAGAACTTATGGAGATGCTGATAGGTCATAAAACCACTAACCCAAGATCAAGCAAAACAAGAATTACATGAAATTGAATGAACTGATGAAAAATGATTATGATTTTGCTTGTGACTCTTGCTCAAAATATTGCTAGCTGTTTAGTATTCTGTTTTCTGGATATAAGGAATCCCTTTCCTTTTCTATCCAGCTATCTAGAAATCAAAACAATTTAGTAGATTATATTCACAATAGCAAAGTCACAGAATCAACCTAAGTGTCTACCCTAAGTGGATGATTGAATAAAGAAAATATGTTATATATACACTATGAAATAGTATGCAGCCGTATAAAAGAATGAAATCATGTCTATTGCAGCAACATGGATGGAGATGTAGGCCATTATCCTAAGTGAAATAACTCAGAAACAGGAAATCAAATATTGTACATTCTTACATATCAGTGGGAACTAAACAATGGGTACACATGAATGCACAGAAGGAAATAATAGACACTAGGAACTCCAAAAGTGAGGATGTTGGGAGAAGGCACGAGAAATGGAAAATTACCTGTTGGGTACAATATTCATTATTCAGGTTCTGGGTACACTAGAAGCCCAAACCCCACCACTACACAATGTATCTATGTAACAAACCTTCACATGTACCTCCTGAATTTAAATTTATTTTTTTAATTTAGTAGATTCAACTTTGTCAACAAAAATAAAGCATTTATCTTTTTCTCTCTACCTAATCCTGTCAGAAATTGGAGGATACTTTTGAGTATTTTTATTTTTCTGTAAATATAGTTATTTGCATAAATTTAATAATAATCTGTTCTCCTTATAATAGAATGTCTTTGTTTTGTGCTGCTGTAATAGAATATCTGAGACTGAGTAAGAGTAAAAATTTATTTCCTCACATTTCAGGAGGCTGTGAAGTCCAAGATCAAGGTTCTATGTATTTGTTTGGTCTCACATTACTATAAGGAAATACCCAAGATTGGGTAATTTGTAAAGGAAAGAGGTTTAATTGAATCACAGTTTATCATGGCTGGTGAGGCCTCAGGAAACTTACAATCATGGTGGAATGCAAAGGGGAAGGAAGGCACCTTCTTCATAAGGCAGCAGGAAGAAGTGCTGAGCAAAGGAGGAAAAGTCCCTTATAAAACCATCAGATAAGGAGAGAACTCACTCAGTATCACAAGAACAGCATGAAAGAAACCACACTCATGATTCAATCACTTCATGATTCAATTGAGTGATCTCAACCATCCTCACAGTTTTAATCTCACCTATGTCCCTAAATTTCTCTCTAACACTAGCTACTCTTCAGTCTCCCTATAAAATATTTGCAGCTGTTCCTTGATAGGTACTCCACAGGAACTTCAAACTCCACATGTTCAAAATGGAATGTTTCTTTAAATATTGTCATCCAGCAGTAATTTCAATTATGCTCATTACCAAACAATTCCCAAGATTTGTTCATTCTAAGTCATAAATATGTCTGGAATCTGTCTTTTCCCCTCAATCCCCACCACTCTCCCTGAGCTCATGTCTTGGACAGTTATGATACTGTAAATTTTATTCTCTTGGTTCCTCAATCTTCTCCTTGAATATGTCTCTCTGTTACTAACATAAGAACAAAATAAAATCTTTTGCTTAGCTAATTCACTCAGACTTCTTCTAATCTTCTACCATTTTCTACCATGATTTATTCATTCATTCAAGAAATCTTTATTATAATTACTTAATTTGTGTTCTTGTAAATGGCAGAGATATAATGATGAATAAATGGTGGTCACTAAACTTGTGAAATTTACAACCTAGTAGAGAAGAAAAGCAAACAAAAAAGGTTACAAAAGTGGTAGATGCTATGTATTTAGGATATATATATTCAGTACAGCAGAGGCATTAGAGAATGAGTGGACGACTTTTCTGATTCTTAGGCCCACTGATGCCACACTGGACTCTTGAAAGAACAGAATGATGAGGAAGGGAAGAGTTTTTTTTCTCATCTTTTATTTTAGGCTCAGGGGATACATGTGCAGGTTTGTTGCATGGGTATAATGTGTGTCATTGGAGTTTGGTATACAAATGATTTCATCACCCAGGTAGTGAGCATAGTACCTGATAGGTAGTTTTTTTACCCTCACCATCCTCCCACCCTCAAGTAGGCCCTAGTGTCTATTGTTCTCATCTTTGTATCCATGTGTGCTCAATGTTTAGTTCCCACTTATAAGTGAGAACATGGGGTATGTGGTCTGCTGTTCCGCATTAATTTGCTTAGGATAATGGCCTCCAGCTTCATCCACGTTGCAGCAAAGGACATTATTTCATTTTATTTTGTGGCTGCATAGTATTCCATTGTGTATATGTACCACATTTTCTTCATAATCCACTATTGATGGGCATCTAGGTTAATCCCATGTCTTTGCGAATGTGAATAGTGCTGGCATGAACATATGGGTGCATGTGTCTTTCTGTTAGAGTGAGTTATATTCCTTTGGGTATATACCGGAAATCGGATTGCCAGGTCAATGGTAGATCTGTGTTAAGTTCTTTGAGAAACCCGAAAAGTGAGTTTTGAAAAGTCTTGTGCTCTAGATAAACCAAATTACTTAAGATTTCTTTTATTCTCTCTCTCCTTTAATATGTCGTATAACTACACATATTGCTCCTAATTAAAATGTCTCCTCTTTCAGACACCCAATTCACTCCTTCTAAGCCATCTCAAAAGTCATCTATCATGCAGACCTTTTATGACTCTCCCAAAAACTAAATCATTCTCTTCTCTCTGATCCATAGCTTATTGGTAACTCTAATCTACACTGTAGTCATTTGCTTCCACTTCAGTTATTTAGAGGGAGGAGTTATGTGTTTTCCATCTTTGCATCCTGATTTCTGGCAAATAACAACCAGAGTTTCCATTATCATCTGTTGAATGGTTACAGCACACCAAGTGTTTGATGTACATTATCACTAATTTTCACAATAATCCTTAACTGTAAACATTATTATCATGCTTACATCTGACTAAGGGGCAGAGAGGCTGTGTTTACCTAGCTCAACACAGTTAGTAAGTGGTGAAGCTGAGTTTGAAATTTAGGTGTCAATCTCTCTCCAAAACCTATATATTCTTATTGATGAACTACAGTATCATCCTAGTCGATAGTGAAGGAATGTTGAAAGGATAAATAGATGGATTCATGAATAAATCAGTGGTTGAGTACATGATCTTCTAGAGTTGAAATAATAAAATATTAGCACAAGCTCCATACCCATTAGCTTCTTCTCATATGTGAGATAATACTCAAACCCAAAAAATTTTATTGTAGTCTTGCTGCATATATCCTAATCATCTGTCTTGATCTGCTTATGTCTTATATAGACATAAGCACAAAATTTTATTGTAGTCTTGCTGCGTATATCCTAATCATCTGTCTTGATCTGCTTATGTCTTATATAGACATATACACAAAAATAATTGCTTTTTTAAATGAAAACTTCCATAAGATTCCACCTAGTAGAACATAAAATAATACAGCTGAACATATGTAATTACATTATGTAATTATGCTATGTAATGCCACATAAGGTATTATCAATAGATTAAGTTTTTTTGTCCAGATAGAAAACAATCTGATAAACAAAATGTGATTATTGCTGTCATTAGATATACTTTAGAAAGATATTTTCACTTGTTTCAGATCTTATACCTAATATCCTAAGTTATGTTGTAACTTCATCACATGTAATGTGTGACATATAAATACCCAAATAGGAATAGATCATATTTTGGTGTCATTTGGTGTTTATCTTGCCTGGAAATCCTAGAAACCAGAAACCAGAGGGTGACAGACAATTCTCAGTTTTGTGCATTTTGTGTATAACTTTCATAAGCAAGTTCTATAATTTGCAACCTCATGAAGACAACAAAAAGTTGAGGCTGATTATGTCTACTAAATAGTTACCTTGGGCATACTTCTATAGTTAATGTCCAGTGAGATTTTAGTATTAACTTACTATGGCTTCCATAATCCTCAGCATACATTAAACTATGCTGCAGTAACACATCAACCCCTAATTCCAAGGATATGGTAGGTTAAATAATGATATCTGATATGACGTGGATGTTTGTCCCCTCCAAATTTCATGTTGAAGTTTGACCCCCAATGTTGGAGGTGGGCCTAGTGGGAGATGTTCAGGTCATGGGAGCTGATACCTCAGGAATGGCTTGGTGTTGTCTTCATGGTAGTGAATGAGTTCTCACTCTACGAGTTCACGTGATATACTGGCTCCCTCTTTGCCTTCCACCATGACTGTAAGCTTCCTGAGGCCTCACCAGAAGCCAAACAGATGCACGTGCCATGCTTGCACAACCTACACAAACATGAACCAAATAAACCCCTTTTCTTTATAAATTACCCAGTCTCAAGTATTCCTTTATAGCAATGCAGAATGGCTTAATATAGTCTCCAATGGTGTCCATATCCTAATCTCAAGAACCTGTAACTATGTTACCTTATTTAGCAAGAGGGACTTTGCAGATTAAGTTAAGAATGTTGGAATGGGGAACTATGCTGGATTATTTGGGTGGGTCCAAGTAATCACACAGGTCCTCATAAGATGGAGGCAAGAAGGTCAGAGCGAGAGAAGAAAATGTGAAATTAGAAGTAGCAAACTGGGAGACAAGGAGAGGAAAACACAGATTTGAAGATGTTATGCTGTTAGCTTTGAAGATGAAGGAAGGGGCCACAAGCCAAGGAATACTGGTATCCTGTAGAAGTTGCAAAAAACAAGGAAATAGATTCTCCCCAAGAGCATCTAGTAGCACTATACAGCTTTGACAACATCTTGATTTTAGAACTTCTCAATCCCACAACTATAAGATAATAAATTTGCTTTGTTTTAAGCCACTTAGTTCATGGTAATTTGTTGTAGTAACAATAGGAAACTAAGATAAAGGTCCTCAACATAAAAAACTGTTACCACTTTAGACATGCCACATGTCCATCACTGGTCAGTGGCAGGGCTTTTCTTTATATAGTCACTTAAGAACTCAGGTAGACATAGATTCTACTATTTGAAAAATCACTGGTCACCATAGCAGGAAGAAGAAAGTATATGGAGAACTCAGATCCATTCTTCTATACTTCAGTCTAGATGGTAACACATGTCACTTCTGTTCATTATCCATTGGCCAGAAAGTCATATAATCTTGCAAACTACAGAGAGTTGACAAGTGTAACCTCCTATGAGCCTGAAGGAAAAGAAGAACTGGATTTTAATCAGCACTGAATTTGACATTTTAATGTCTACCTTAGCCTCATACTAGGGAGTCCATGAAAATCTTGAGAAAAGGTGGAAAGAAATGTTTCTTACCTGATGGGTCTAGATTCCTCTCTTTCATAGTTTCAGATCTGCTCTTGTGTGCCAGTGTGTGTTGAAATGACCTGCTCCTTATGTTACCAGATCCTATATTGTTAACTACAGAGAATTCTCAATATCTGAAATTCTTCACATTTAGATGTCATGCAAAGAATATTAACTCTTTCTACAGCTCTAGTTATTGCAATGCAATACACAATCAATGAATTTGAAAAATTTGTTTCTCCAAAGTTGCAAGTACAAATCATGCTGAGCCTTGCATCTCTTTATTTCTCAGTTTTATTGCTTTCTTTATCATATTTGATGCATGCTTCAGAACAGCGGAAAGATATAACCCACTTTTTCTTTTCATAGATGACAGCAAAGTACAGGTAGGGCAAAATCTGAAAACAGCTCCCAACACAGTTGGACACCAACCCTGCTAGAGTACTCTAGAGAGGATGCTTAACCATGTCATGCAAATTTTTTGTAATTTTTTTGCATATGTACCTTACAATATTCACATTTGGCTGTAATGGCATAGTATATGTAATTAAATGTGATAGATAAGCAAAATATTTTAAAATATTTCCATAAAAGAGAGACAATATTAAAATATGAACAACTGACCACTCTATGATACATGGACTCCTAAGACAGGCCCCATTGATCCCTGCCTCCTATATAATCTCATACCCTTGTGTGATATCTTTCCCTTGAGTATGCCCTGGACTTAATGACTTGTTTCTAATGAATTGAATGTAACAAAAGTGATGAGATGTCATTTCAGTCCTTAAGTTGCAAAAGACTGACTTTCCTCTTCCTTGCAGATTCTCTCTCTCTTGCTGTTTTTGATGAAGCAGGCTGCTATGTAGAAGTGCCCAGGTGGCAAGAAACTGAGGTTAGCCTCTGGCCTACAGTCAGCAGGAAACTGAGGCCCTCTGACCAAGAGCCTGCAAGGAATTGAATTATGCCAACAACCAAGTGAGTGACCTTGCAAGTGGATCTTTCCACAGTTGATCCTTAAAATTAGACCTCAGCCCCAGATGTCACAATGATTGTAGCCTGTGTAAGATCCTAAGCAGAAAATCCAATTAAGTTTCACCTACATTCCCAGCCCACAGAAACTGTGAGATACTCAGTATGCTGTTTTAAGTCATTTAGTTTGGGGTAATTTATTACATAGCAGCATATAGACATTAGGGCACTAGACATTTTGTTTCTTCGGGATTTTTGTTTTTGTTTTTCTTTATTTTTTATGTTGTTCCAACATATTTGCTTTTTCCTCTTTTAATAGGTTCAAGAATAGTGAGAAAAAGGAAAATTAAAATGTTGGAGTAAATGGTTTTAACAATAATAAAATGTAGATTCCATTTTTTTGATTTTTAAGAATGAAATTTTGTAAGAGATATTTATTTTTAAAGGGAGCTGCTCTAGAATCTAGACATTAATATGTCCCCAAAATGTGTTTACAGATTTCTCCATTCACACACACAAAATCTAATTTCTACCTTAGTTTACAGAAATCCACGCTTTGTGTAAGGTGAGTTATACCTAACAGAAGTTTATCACTTTCTTATTAAAGAACTCTATGTCTTTGGTCTCTTTTTCCTAATGAATATCAACATGTGAGGAGAAAGATATATAATCAGGAGGGAAAAGTGATCTGAAATAAAGACTTGAATATTGTTATTAGATTTAGACTATGTTAAGATGAATTGCTCTCTCATGGAAAGACTCAATAACTTATGCCTAAGAATAATATAATAATCACAACGATAGCCATATTGGTTGTTTTGAATTTGGGTAACAGAAGAACATAGGTCTTTAAACTATTAGGCATATCTTTTCTGCTCAAAACAATTTCTTTACATTTTATCCCTTTAAGTCCCTTAAAGCTTATCACACAGAAAAAATAACAGTCTGGGAGAGGAAGACTAAAGAAATCAACTTTCTTCAGAGTACATATAGATTTATTGTAGCCAATTGATGACACTGCAAAACTGGCACAAAGGCAAACACTTAATAAATAAATGAAAATCAGAGTGGATCAGTTCAGTGCTGTATGTTTTGAACCGGGTCCTCAAAGGCAAGTCATCATCAGAAGAAAGAAAAATGCATTTAAGGAGTGTTAATTATTGTCTATCTCCAAGACCAAAATAAAAAAAGCTTAAAACTTTTAGACTGTTAAAAATCTACTATACTAGGATATTAAAGTATTTTAAAGAAAATGAGATTTATGCTTAATAAAAAAATTCCCATTAAACAGCAAACTATTAGAAGAGAAAATCATTCTGAATCTCTACACTTCTCAATCCAAATACAATGCCATGAGCTATAATTCAGTAAAAAGCTCTATATTTTGGATCCTGAAGCTTGACTCATAATTGAAAGGAAACCCTCCTAATTCATGATTGCTTGTCTCACGTACATTACAGAGTAACCTTTACTGTAGTTTCAAAGTTTAAGATTTTATTTACAGTAGTTTTTGCGAGGTCATCAATTGACACAATGTAGTTGCTATTTGTGAAAGACAACAATTTGAACTGCAACTTGAAATCAATTGGAAATCAGTCCAGTCTCTAGAGGACACTTGCAATATGCTTCAAGGGGCTAACCCCATTAAGCATCAAATGCAGCTACAAACTCAGCACACTAAATGAAGCTTTTCTGTTGCACAAGAGAATAACTTCACATGAATGACAATTTCTGTAATGCTTAGGCTTGACAAAATCTTTAACCTTAAGTGTAATACTAATCAAAATAATTCCAGGAAATATTGTTTACACATTATCATCTGGAACTAGCTGGTAAGGATTGAGAAGTTTGTCAATAATTAGGTGCTCTGACTTTTATATAACTTATAAGTAGAGTTGTCAACTCTAAAATCTGGGGAGTTTGGTAGCTCTGTTAAGTTGGGGAAAATGTAGATCCCCAGCCTCAGTATTCTCATCTCTAATATGGGAATTCTGGAACAAATGATCCTGTATCAATACACTATTGCTGTACAACAAATTAAGCTTAATGGCTGAAGACAACCACTTATTTTGTTTCAACTCAGGGACTGGCTCAGCAGCTCTGCTGCTCTGGGCCATGCTCACCTGCTCTCAGCTGGGCTCACTCATGCATCTGCTATCAGCTGGCTGGTTAACTGTAGTTAGTTCATCTTGATGGCATCATTGGGGAAACTCAGCTCTCTTTCACTGGACTTCTCTTATATTTCTCCAGCAAACTGGAAAGGGTGTGTTCTCGTGGCAGGGGCAGGAGTCTACAAAAGAAAGCAGAAATGCAGAAACACATTTCAGGCTTCTGCTTGCATCAGTTCCACTAAAATCCCATTGTTCTTGTCATGTAGCCAACTTAGAATAAGAATGGGGAGGTCACTACCAAAGGGCATGAAATAGAAAGGCATGAGGCATGGAAAATTAGATCCATTAGTATAATCACCTTACAATAATCTTAAAGTTGCTTTTCAGCAGATAATTGTTTGAGTATAGGTTTTTTAAAAGAGGCATCCAACACAAAATACTGGAAAATATACTGTGAGTGAGGAGGGAATATAAGAGAAAGAAAATCAACTACCTCTTCTCTGCCAATAAGTCTTTGTGTAATTAGATATGAAAGGCCCAAACCTGAAAAAAGATCAGATATATTTTAATTAAAAGTGAGTACCTTACAACTGACTGATCTACTTTTCATGCATTTTTTTCTTAACATTTTTCTGTCAAAGTTTTTCAAAATATAATAACCAAGCAAGGAAAATACAACAGATAACTATGTTTGATGAATGCCTGATTACATACATTCATTTTCACTTCTCATTCTCATTCAAGTAAGAGCAAAAGAAACATGAATGGGGAGAAAAGGAGAGTAATATAGTATTTTTAAAAAGAAAGAATATTGGGGGTTTTATTTTTACACATTTCCTTTAATGCCCATCAGAGACCCATTATAATATCGAAGGGCATCTTTTGTTTGGTGTAGTTGTACTGATAGATAGTGAGGAGTAATCTGAACCAAGTACATTGCACTGTGATGTCATGCCCAGGAACTGTTTTATAAACCACTACTAGATAAAAGACCTCTTCCCTTACTGACTTCTTCTTTTAGGACTCTAGAGGAACCCTATTAAATTTCATCTTCAAATTATGCCCATAGACAGTCTTAAAATTCAAGGTTATAAGTCATAATCTTGGCCACTGGTTAAATCACCCAGTAATAAAAATGCATTTCTTCCCTGTTTTGAAGGATAACCCTGAGAACTAAGGTATGGTAAAGGACAAAGCTATGTAAGCACATATAAATCACAGTTATGTTTTTGCAGTAGGTCATGATATTTCTGCCTCCAACACCTCTCTTCTTTTCCACTGAGGTAGATTCTAAAACTTTGAATGAACACACTTACAGTGATGTTTATACATTTATACTTTACAAATCATTTAAAGTAATACAGTATTCAACTCTATAATTCTAATTTTCTAATAATTCCTCAATTGAGTTAAAAGCTATGACCAATTTGACTAATGCATGAAAAATTAACTGACTTATCAGAGGTCACATCAATCAACCACTCTGCCAAGACGATAAATCTCATAGTTTGGCTGTTGAAGCATTTATTTAACTAATATTCCTAGAGGAGTCAAGCTATAGCAGACCTTTACATATTCAAAATGTCTTGAAAGCTCAACTTTTAAAAGTTGTCTTAGTCTGTATGGGCTGCTATAACAAAATGTCATAAATGGGTTAGCTTATGAGCAACAGAAATTTATTTCTCATAGTTCTGAAGGCTGGGAAATCCAAGATCAAGGCACTGACAGATTTGTTGTCTAGTGTAGGCCCACTTCCTGGCTCATCAATGACATCTTGCTATGCACTCACACGGTGGATGGGGTAAGAAGTCTCTCTCTGGCATCTTCTGGAAGAACTCTAATCCCATTTGTGAGGGTTCCTCCCCCAAGACCTAATCATTTCCCAAAGGCCCCACCTTCTAATACAATCACCTTGGGGGTGAGGATTTCAACATATTTGGACATAAATGTCAGACCATAACAAAAATCATTTTATATTCTATGTCATAACGTGACCCTGTTAAGATAGCATAAAGGCATTTGGAATTTCTAATCTTTTATTCCCAGTCCACATGTAAACTGGCACAAGAGGAATAAGCTGTAGGCTCATCCTGTGGTTTCAATAACCCATATCCCACTGCCATTTGTTCCAGCTTGGGAAACATGACCCTAAGCCAGTCTGTGCTGCACTGTTTGTATTATTCCAACAATCAAAGTTTCATTTTTTTCTATATTTGTATCAGTCCATTTTCACACTGCTGATAAGGACATACCAGAGACTGGGAAGAAAAAGAGGATTAATTGGACTTACAGTTCCACATGGCTGGGAAGGCCTCAGAATCATGGTGGAAGGTGAAAGGAACCTCTTACACGGTGGTGGTGGCAAGAGAAAATGTGAAGGAAGCAAAAGTGGAAACTCACTCACTATCACAAGAATAGCACAGGAAAGACCAGCCCCCATGATTCAATTACCTCCCTGTGGGTCCCTCCCACAACACGTGGGAATTCTGGGAGATATAATTCAAGTTGAGATTTGGGTGGGGACACAGCCAGACCATATCATTCTGTATCATTCTGCCCCTGGCCCCTCCAAATCTCACGTCCTCACATCTCAAAACGAATCATGCCTTCCCAACAGTCCCCCAAAGTCTTAACTCATTTCAGCATTAACCCAGAAGTCCACAGTCCAAAGTCTCATCTGAGACAAGCAAATCCCTTCCATCTATGAGCCTGTAAAATCAAAAGCAAGCTAGTTACTTCCTAGATACAATGGGGGTACAGGTATTGGGTAAATACAGCAATTCCAAGTGAGAGAAATTGGCCAGAACAAAGGGGTTACAGGGCCCCTGCTAGTCCAAAATCCAGCAGGGTAGTCAGATTTTAAAGCTTAAAAGTTACTTTTTTTGACTCCTGATCTCACATCCAGGTCATGCTGATGCAAGGGGTGGATTCCCATGGTGTTGGGCAGCTCTGCTCCTGTGTCTTTGCAGGGTACAGCCCCCCCCTCCCAGCTGTTTTCATGGGCTGGTGTTTAGAGTTTGTTGCTTTTCTAGGCACATGGTGCAAGCCATCAGTAAATCTACCATTCTGGGGTCTGAAGGATGGTGGTCCTTTTCCCAGAGTTCCACTGGGCTGTGCCCTAGTAGGGACTCGGTGTGGGGGCTCCAACCCCACATTTTCCTTCCACACTGCTCTAGCAGAGGTTCTCCATGAGGGCCCCACTCCTGCAGCAAACTTTTGCCTGGGCATCCAGGCATTTCCATACATCTTCTGAAATCTAGGTGAGGGTTCCTAAACCTCAATTTTTAACTTCTGTGCACGTGCAGGCTCAACACCACATGGAAGCTGCCAAGGCTTGGGGCTTCCAACCACTGAAGCCACAGCCCGAGCTCTACATTGGCCCCTTTTCAACCATGGCTGGAGCAGTAGGAAAACAGGACACCAAGTCCCCAGGTTGCACACCTCATGGGCACCCTAGGCCTGGCCTGGCCGACAGAATCACTTTTTCCTCCTAGGCCTCTGGGCCTGTGATGAGAGGGGCTGCCATGAAGGTCTCTGACATGACCTGGAGACATTTTCCTCATTATCTTGGGGATTAACATTAGGCTCCTGGCTCCTTATGCACATTTCTGCAGCTGGATTGAATTTCTCCCCAGAAAATGCGTTTTTCTTTTCTATCACATTATCAGGCTGCAAATTTTCTGAACATTTATGCTCTACTTCCCTTATAAAACTGAATACCTTTAACAGTACCCAAGTCACCTCTTGAATGCTTTGCTGCTTAGAAATTTCTTCCATCAGATACCCTAAATCATCATTCTTGAGTTTAAAGTTCCACAAATCCCTAGGGGAGGGGCAAAATGCCACCAGTCTGTTTGCTAAAACATAACAAGAGTCACCTTTGCTTCAGTTCCCAACAACTTCCTCATCTCCTCCTCTGAGACAGCCTCAGCCTGGACCTTATTGTCCATATCTCTATCAAGCTTTTGTTCAAAGCCATTCAACAAGTCTCTAGGAAGTTCCAAACTTTCCCACATTTTCCTGTCTTCTTCTGAGCCCTCCAAACTGTTTCAACCTCTGCCTGTTACCCAGTTCCAAAGTTGCTTCCACATTTTTGGGTATCTTCTCAGCAGTACCCCACTCTCAGTACCAATTTACTGTATTAGTCCATTTTCACACTGCTGATAAAGACATACCCAAGACTGGTAAGAAAAGGAGGTTTAATTGAATTTACAACTCCATGTGGCCGGGGAGGCCTCAGAATCATGGCAGGAGGTGAAATGCACTTCTTACATGGCAATAGCAAGACAAAATGAGGAAGAAGCAAAAGTGGAAACCCCTGATAAACCCATCAGATCTCGTGAGACTTATTCACTATCATGGATAGCACAGGAAAGACCAGCTCCCATGATTCAATTACCGTCCCCTGGGTCCCTCCCACAACATGTGGGAATTCTGGGAGATACAATTCAAGTTGAGATTTGAATGGGGACACAGCCAAACCATATCAATGTTAAAACAAAATCCTAACATAATTTTTTGTCTTACATATTGAACTTGGAATTCCTGGCTTTTTATTTACTTGGAACTTCAAAAATTGTTATAGATATACCACTTTTTTTTCTGTCAGGACCTAATTCTTATTTTAAAAAGTTACATGATGTCAGTTTCAATTTCTCTTGAGATTTCACTTGGATAACACAGACTATCACAATTTTGCCTTTAATTCACTCTCTGGTGAATTGCTCTGCTCTATCATTAAGGTTTTGAGCCTACCTTTATAAAATGGGCACAAAAAGGAAGTAAAAATTATGGTTCTTACATTCACTTCTTATGCATGTAAGAAAGGATAGAAAGATAATTTGGAGCTATATTACAAAATGAGTCAGAATCTGCCTACTAGTTCTGGAGGTCTTTCACAAACTCTCAAATTCTTGGGAAAACACAGCACTCTTTTAAAATGTCATGTTACATGGCCATTCACTGCCTATTATACTACTACACTCAAGCCCATGATTTCAGAAAGTCCCTCTCAAAAGGAGGTTCAGAGTGCAACTAGATTTTTATAACTACCATTTAAATCATCAATATAGAATATGCTTCTTTGCTCTTAATTTACTTTTCATTTCTATTTGGTGGGGAGTTCATCATTAAAATCCTCCCTGGAAGGTTTGCAAAGATAGAACTTTGGTTGAGGATGGAGGCAGAGGCAGCACTGGCCAATCCAGACTGCAGGGATCACTTTACAGGTCTTGAGAAAAAATAGTGGTAGGAAGGGAAGTAAGCAGGAGAGAGGAATTAACTAAAGAGAAGTAAAACGTGTCTTGTTTAAACTAGTGGAAGCAATGAAAATTTAGCAGCCATTGTTTGTCTCTTTATTCCTTATTTATAAAACTAAAGAGTAAACTATATTTTTAGGTTAGCTTTTAATTTATGGGAAAGGGAAAGAAACCTAAAAGAAGCCCCCTGCTGGCCACTCTAATTTCTGCCCTATTTGCTCCTTAAAAAAAATAAAAATAAAAATATCCTTACCTTTCCTATATTTTCCTACATTTAAGACATAATTTAACCTTTTATTGTTAATTGAGATTTATCATTGTTATAAATGCAATATACAAATATAAATCCCTAAAGGCATTTCAGTAATTTGTCTTTTATGACAAGAAGAAAATCATCCTTTGAAAGATATGAATCTTGTTTTAAATTTGCATTTAAAAGTCTATCACTAGTAGATTAGTTTTGTTATTTTGCTCTTAATCTGAGCACAAAATAAGTTTGTTTTGATTATCTCAAACTCTGGGAGGTCTTTAAAATTAAATAACAAATCCGAGTTTTATTCAAAATTATTTACAACAGTCTTTTGTCTTATTCTAGAAAATTAAGGGGACTACACATAGCAAAAATCCCGAGGCTGTGTTTGTTTCACGATGTTACTTGAATCTATGATGAAATCATTTCATAGGCTTATTCTTTAGAAAATAAAACTCCTTAGGGCAGACTGACCCAAGTTGCACAGGAATGTAAATAAAAATGATTATTTCTCTCTTTACATAAGACAAATATTTTACTACATTGTGTACTATAATAATCTTTCTCATGGCCAACACAGAAATATTAGCATCTTCCAAATATGGTTAAATCCTCAAAGCCTACTTATAAAGCAAAAGGAGCACTGGAAATTGACATCACTTACATTTAGTCACATTTTCAAAAGAGCATGATTAATGAAACAGAAGTGTTCTCATGGAGCGTGTGCACCATGTGCTAGTGACAGTTATATCAGAACGAACTACATGTAGCATTTATCTTCCTTTTGCTCTGGTATCTCCCGAGTTAAACGCTTGGGTGTGTATGAAAAGCATAGGGAGAATGACAACTCATTTGGTATTGACTTGGCCTTTGTCCCAGCTCTCTCTTACATCATCAACCCCTTCCTCATCTCTGCTGTCACTGACTTTGAGAAAGCACATGGTTCAGCCATTTGACATCCTCTCTGTAAGACCAGGGATGAGTCTGCTATGCGTAGCTCTGTTTATTAAAACCTCAATTTTAAGAAGGTTACCATTCTACATAAAACCCTTGACCTCTCAGAGTTAGTGGTGTGAGCCTAAAAGTTGCCAGGACATGCTAAACTTTTCCTGAGAAAGAGTCCAGTCAACAACTTTATGACAATCCTTCTGACCTGAGCTTTGCTTAATACCATCAAATAAGTCACAGGACAGTCAGGAGATTGGAAATGTATCACTTGATGAGGTTTTTCAGATTGATAACACGAGGGTAAGCAACTGTGTCATCCAGGAGGCTCCAAAGTCCAGGGTCCATTCAGGGCCAACTACAGCAGTGCCCCTTCCTAAGTCCAGGCCATTCACACCAACCGAAGCCCAGCAGGGGGCAGCTTCCCAAAGCTAAATCTAAAAAGACCCAGCTGAAAGTCCCAGGAAAAGGCAATGTTGCCTAACAGTCATGAGACAGCTGGAAAAGTCCCTGCACCTGACACACACTGTTACAGACAGTGCTGCCTCATAGATGTGTAGAAGGCACATCAGGGAGAGTGTCGGGGTCAGGCCAGAAACTTCACATTAAATCAGGGAGTATTTGTTTGGGGCTCACATTTAGACAGAGAACAAAGACTTCTCTGTCATTTTTGTAGTTTTGTTCATTTGTATTTGAAAATAGCAGTTCTCTCTCTGGGCTGACTGCATCCCTTTGATGGTAACTGAAGCTTTCCATTGCAGCGGTGCTCCTGACGGGGGCGACATTGAACCTGCTCAGGGCTCAGGGCTCCTCTTCCCGGCTCTGTGGCCTCCCCGAACATGAGTAACACTATGGCCTGCAAAGATAGGACTTAATTGTCCTTAAAAGGAAAAATGCCTGCATGACCAGAGTTGGACCAAGCCAGAACAGGAGCCCCTGAGAAGTGCTAGGTACATTTTAACAGTTCCTGTTTACTTTCCATAGGAGATTATGAGAAGAACACAAGAGCACATTTATAAGTAGTTTTCATGATTCACGTTATCACTGAAACCAGATGCTATTCTGAATCAAACAACCCTGAAGTGATGTGCAATTCTAATATCTGCTTAATTAATCAAAATATTCATTAATACATAAGAAAACACATTCTATTTGTGTTTTAGAGTACACATTTATCACATGCTCATAAATACTTAAATACAGGAGGTATGCTTGGCAGAGAAATTATTAACTTTTCAGAGATCTGCAGATTTTAGAAAGTTTTGGGGGGAAATTAAATTTTAATAAAACAGCATTTTACTTAATTACAGAAAAATCAAATAAAATTATTTTCTGGATTCTGAAAGAAAAACAAATAGATTATAAACTGTAAATGCCCTTTGTCTTATGATAACCTTGCTAGCTTTAGTAATTGTATAATATTATGAACCTTGGGAAACAGTGCAAAGCATCAAAAATCTTATATTTACATATATATTGACTCTAATAAACCTATATCTGTATTAGTGTTTAATATTGATTAAAATTGCTTATAAGTTTATATTAATAGGAAATACATCCTGATTTAGTAGGATTTTAATAACTACAATCATGTATTGCTTAACGATGGGAATATGTTCTGATAAATGCATCAGTAGGCAATTTCATCATGTGAACATCAATATCATGGTGTACTTACACAAACCTAGATGGTATAGCCTACTGCTTCTAAACTACATAACTGTACAGCATGTTACTGTATGTAGATGACTGTAACACAATGGAAAGTATTTATGCATCTCAACATAGAAAAGATACGGTAAAAATATGGTATTATAATCTTATGGAACCATCATCATATATGCAGTCTATTCACTAAAATGTCATTTTGCGTGATAAGGGCATTTACTCCAATATTGCTTTATTAGATTGGCATCCTTGCTGACTCAAGACCCTTTCCTTATGTACTGATGACCACCTATTGATTCTCAGAAAGTCTTATATTCTCACTCTTGTGCCACCCTCAGTTATTTCCCTCTGCCTTTCACAGCTAACTGTCCACTTCTCCACTTCACACCACTAATCAACTGCTGTGAACTTGGCTTTTACCTTGATCTCAGCTCTTCCAAAAGTCACCAATCATTTCCTAAATGCAAAATATAATGACCTTTTCCCTGTGTCCGTCATACTTTGTATAACATTTGATATTGTAATGAGTTGAATTGAGTCCCTCTCGAAAAAGACAAGTTGAAATCCTAACCTTCAGTATCTCAGAATGTGACCTTATTTGGACACAGAGTTGTGGCAGATGTAATTAGTGATGAAATGAGGTCATACTGGAGCAGAGTTAGCCCCTGATCCAATATTACTGGCATCCTTCTAAGAAGATGGCCATCTGAAAACATATACACAGAGAGGACACACTGTGACAATGAAGGCAGAGATTGGAATTAGGAAGTTGCAAGCCAAGGAGCATCGAAGATTGCCAGGAAACCACCAGAGGTTAAGAAGGGGGCAAGGAAGAATCTCTCAGAAACGTAAGAGAGACTGTGGCCCTGGTGATGCCTTGATTTCAGACTTCTAGCCTCCAGAACTGTGATGTGATCAATTTCTTTGATTTTAGGCAGTTTATGGTGCTTCATTATGGCAGCCCTAGGAAACTGATAGTTACTACTGACCAAAGCTTTATTCTGCACTTACCACAATTTTTTAAATGCTCTTGTCCACAGGGTTCCATACACCATATTTTTCCAGAAGCCTGGCTACAGATTTCATAGGATCACAGGATTCTTTACTGCCTCTCATCTCCTATTTCCTTTTTTTTTCAAACAGGATTTAACTCTGTGTTGCCCAGGCTGGAGTGCAGTGGCACAGTTATAGGTTCACTGCAGCCTCTCCATCTCCTGGGCTCAAGTGATCATTTTCCCTCAGGTGCCCAAGAAGCTAGAACTACAGGCGTGCATCACCACACCCAGCTAATTTTTATTTTTTCATACAGATAAGGTCTCGCTTTGTTGCCCAGGCTGGTCTCTAACTCCTGGCCTCAAGGGATCATCCTGCCTCAGCCTACCAAAGCATTGGAGATACAGGCATGCACCAGCATGTCCAGCCTGATATTCCTTGAAATACCTCAAGCCATCCTGTAGTATCAACTACCACAAATATGTGAGGGCTGCTCCAGTTCATATCTACATCTTGAACCTCTCTAAGTCTCCATGGGTCAACCTCCTGTGTTTTCCTGCAGCACACCAAAGTGAATAATATTCAAAAGGCTCATTCACTCTTTCAAAGTTAGTAACTGTGTTAGCTCATATTCACACTGACATAAAGAAATACCTGAGACTGGGTAATTTATAAAGGAAAGAGGTTTAATTGACTCACAGTTTTGCATTGCTGGGGAGGGCTCAGGAAACTTAACAATCATGGCAGAAAGGGAAGCAGGCAGCAAGGACCTTCTTCACATGGCAGCAGGAGAGAGAATAGTAAATGAGTGAAGCAGGAAAAGTCCCTTATAAAACCATCAGATCTCGTGAGAATTTACTCACTATCATGAGAACAGCATGAGGAAAATCACCCCCATGATCCAATCACCTCCCACCACGTCCCACCCTCGACATGTGGGAATTACGGTGATTACAATTCAAGATGAGATTTGGTGGGGACACAGAGCCAAACCATATCAGTCAACTTTCTTTTTTCTATATCCCTAAGGCTAATCTTCCTGTAGGAGTTCTGCAATGAGACTTGTCACCTCCTGTAGCTTTATAATATTCTTAAAAGCAAGAAATACATCTTTGTGAATTCCTGTCTTAAAGTGAGTTGGAAAAGTCTTGAAAACTCTGACAAAATTGGCATGTTTTCCCTTTCCTTTCTCATTGGCTGGCAGTGAAATCTGATATCTTCTACATCCCAGGACTGCTTCCAAATGGAAACAGTATGGGAACAAGCCTTTCCCTCTCCCTCTTTCACCCCAGGTGAAGAGAAGGAAACCAGCTGGACAGAGATGCCTATGGGAAACTACAGATCAGAGTAAGATGAGGAGACCATAGCGAAGTAGGGAGTGTCTTCCTTTGGGGCCACCAGGAAGGGATCCACCTCTGCTCACCATTCAAAGATCTTTCTTTTGCAGGTTTAAACTAAATTTTATCCTGCTTTGGAAAAATTTAACAGTATAATAAAATTCTGAACTACCAGGAAAAAATATTTGTTTTTCTATTTACATAAAAATTATGTTTTTTATTTACATAAAAATTATAAAATTTTTCATATGAAACTTGTTTCACGAATGGATAGAGAAAAAGCAATGATAAATTTTGATTTGAAAGTGACAATCTTGACAATGTTTAAAAACTACAACATTGGGATGGAATCCAGCCTGCTATTATAAAGGCATCCAAAAACGAACTATAACTTCAAAAAGAAAAATTTTTTTTCTGCATATTGGCATCCAGAAAAATGGCATTTTATATAAAAACAGGAAAGCTGTATTTGAGCCATGCAATTCGGGGGAATTGGTAAGTTGAGGGTCTAATATAAAATGCAGTTTAAAAAAAGACTAAATACAAACTTTACAAACTAAAAAAGTAGACTCCCAGACTACTATTGAAACTCTTTTTACTTACGGATATTTCTCACTGCTAAAGTATCAAAATGGTACCACATTAAAGTAGTCAGGACCATCTTTATCCATCTGATAAATATCTGCGTATCACCTGTATATACTATGGTGAAAGCTATAATTTAACATGTATTTCAGAACCATATATATATATATATATATATATATATATATAGTAACCATGATCCTAAAACCTGATAAAGTCCACAAAATAAAACCCTAGATTGATTGATTGATTGATTGATTGATTTATATTATTTTTTTGAGACAGCGTTTTGCTCTTGTTGCCCAGGCTGGAGTGCAATGGCATGATCTTGGCTCACTGCAACCTCTGCTTCCTGGGTTCAAGTGATTCTCCTGCCTCAGTCTCCTGAGTAGCTGGGATTACAGGCATGCACCACCACACCGGGCAAATTTTTTAGTAGAGATGAGGTTTCACCATGTTGGCCAGGCTGGTCTCGAACTCCTGACCTCAGGTGATCTTCCCAACTTGGCCTCTCAAAGTGCTGGGATTACAGGCATAAGCCACTGCACCCAGCCCCTAGACTTATTTAATTTATGATACAATACTAGAAAATTATAACCCAGGGAATATATCAACCGTTTTTCTACATGTGACTGAGAACTTTCGCTTGACTCACATAAGATTATCCAGGACTCCTAGAATCTAGCTGTAGCGCCATTCCTTTCTCTTCCACTCAAAAAGCAAATCAGAACAGCAAATGGTGACTTTGAGTCTGAGCTATTTTTCAAAAATAGTAAACAATTGGAAAAGATAAATAATTTAAATAGCATTTAAAAATTATTCACAATATATCCTGACAAGTGGGTGGAATACTATATTAATAAATAACAAACCATAGCAAGACTTTTGATTTCATTTTTTAAAAGCAATTTTGAAATTGGTCACTAGAATTTTTTATCACATCAACGGATTAGAGAAGGAAAACCATATGACCACTTTGACAAATTCCAAAATAATAACTGAAGAAAATGTCATGACAAGGTAAGGCTTATTGTTAAAAATGATTTAACATTTTTATCTAGTAAAACTTGTAAAAACCAAGAAGTAGGATTCTTCCTTAACGTGAAGACTATTTATCTTAAATCAATAACTAGAATCATAATTAACTATGATTTTTAAATGTTAAAATGTTTTAGGCAGTAAAATTAAAGCAAGAAACAAGATAAATATGCCTGCTAACATCATATATTTTGTTACTATGGAAGTTTTTGCCAATAAGGCAAGAAAAGAAAAATACAACTTTGGAAAGAAGGAGATAATTTAACATTATGTACAGATGATGCGTGACTGTCTGTCAGCAGACGCTGAGAACCAACTTAGAAACTCTGAGACTATAAGAGTTGAACAGTTGTCTGAGTTCTACCTGAGTAAGACATAGCTAGCCTTCACATACACTAGCGATTGTCATTTATAAAGAGTTTAGGGAAATATTCCATTTATGATTTATAATAGAAATTTTAAAAATATATAGTACCAAAATAAGCTTGGGAAATACGTACATCCTATATAAAGACAACTGAGAAAGTCTAAAGAAAACCAATTTAAGAATGTATAAATAAATAGAAGTCTAAATATATAATGTTTTAGTATAGGAAGCCACAATATCGCACACATGTGAAGTCTCCTCTAATTGCTTTATAGATTAAATACAACTGCAGTAAAAAAATTTTTACAAATTATTTTAATTTGACAAACTGAATTTTTTACATTACATAGGGTAGAATTTAATACATGAAAATATAGATAGCTATTTATGTGATATTACTATGAGAAGCTCTTTTTAAGTATTGATGCAAAACAGTGTTTTCACAGTGTGGTTTGTTCACTATTTCATCTACAAGTAACTAGGTACTTGCTAGTAAACAGTTGCCAGGGCCACACCAAAGGATTGTTACTCTGATTATTAAAGGATATTGACCCAGGTTTATTATACCCTGAGGGTAGGTCCTGAGAATCTGTCTTAAAGAGCACACCAAAAAATTCTGATGCACATTACATTTGAGAACCACTACCAAGCAGAATAAGGCTGATAGATTTACTACACAGTTTGTGAAAATTTATATGAAATAAATACACAAAATCAGGCTGGGCATAGTAGCTCAAGCCTATAATCCCAGCACTTTGGGAGGCCGAGGCAGGTGGAAGACACCAGGAGTTAGAGACCAGCCTGGCTAACATGGTGAAACCCTACTAAAAAAATACAAAAATTAGCCGAGCGTGGTGGTGGATGCCTGTAGTTCCAGCTTCTTGGGAGGCTGAGATACGAGAATCACTTGAACCCATGAGGTGGAGGTTGCAGTGCACCGGGATGGCGTCACTGCACTCCAGTTTGGGTGATGGAGCAAGACCTTGTCTCAAATAAATAAATACACAAAATCAAAAGTCAAAAGAAAACCTGTTTAGAAGCATTACTGTATAATAAAATAAAATATTTAATAATAATAAAAAATCAGTAAGAAAAAATATGACTTTCCTCAGAGAAAAGTGGGCAAAGAATGAGGACAGCCAATTCACAAATAGAAGAATGAAAAGACAAAAAAGCAAATGAAAAAGAATACAAAACAGTTGATACTCACTTGCAAAATAAAACCAGATGCAGCTTTCTTTACAAATTGAGAAAGATGTTTTCTAAGCATAATGACTAGTGTTGGCAAATGAACTTGTCCCTCTCAAATATCATGTGAGACTTTGGTTTGATACAATTTTACTGGAGAGTTATTTAGCAATGTGAATCAAGTATTTAAGAACTGTTAATTCCTTTTGACCTAGTAATTTTACTCCTTAGGAATTATCCCAAGAAAATAATCAGACCTGCACCAAAGATTTATATATGGATACATATACAAAGCACATATTTGCATATAAGGACTACACCCACAGATCCATAACCGTAAAGGCTCAAAGTCACTGACTGTTGGCTTTTAAACTTTTAAACTTTTAAACACAGATACATATCTCTGAGTCTAGTCTTTATATGCAAATATATATGTTTTATATATGTATATTTTTTGAATCATTTTATGTGGTTTATATTTATTCAATTTTTATATGCTTGGTTTAGAAGCATATAAAATGTTCACTTTTCAGAAAACATTAGGAATTGGTTATATTTTAGAAAGAAACGTAGAATATCACATTTCAATTTGGACTAGCACTTTTCAAGTGGCTGGTAACCACATGTGGATAGTGGCTATCCTATCAGCATAGAGCTACACGAAGGGCGTATGACTGCTTATTTTACTATGCTTGCAATTTCTGTAGGTTTGATTTTTTTTTTTTAATAAAATGTTGGCCAGGCACGGTGGTTATGCCTGTAATCCGAGCACTTTTGGAGACCGAGGTGAGCTGATTACCTGAGATCAGGAGTTCGAGACCAACCTGGCCAACATGGTGAAACCCCGTCTCTACTAAAAATCCAAAAAAATTAGCCAGGCGTGGTGGCAAGTGCCTGTAATCCCAGCTACTCGGGAGGCTGAGGCAGGAGAATCACTTGAATCCGGGAGGCAGAGGTTGCAGTGAGCTGAGATCACGCCATTGCACTCCAGCCTGGGTGACAAAACCCAGACTCCTTCTCAAAAAAAAAAAAAAGTTGGGGGAGGAAAGGCCTTTGAAAACACTTGCAATCACATTCATTCTGCTTCAGACTGTTTACTCTTCTTAATCCCTGATAACCATGGTTAATTCACTAGCATTTTTACTTTTCAAGCAGTGACATCCACAAGACCATATTGTGATCTTTCTATTCTTTGCATAGTTTCATGGTTCTTAGAGGAAAAAAAAAGATGTCACACATAACAAACAAACTAACCAGTAGTGACACTAAAATGAGAAAAGGGTTTTGGCATGGCTCAAAAAAGCCATGTATATAATTTTTAAATCAGTGCTGCAATTTGTGGCCCAGCAAGTGAGACGGCATTTTGCTTCCTCCTCAAGAACCCTTTGTTCTTGTCATGAACCAGAATTTAAGCTTCTGCACTCTGTTTCTGGGAGGCAGAGTCCTCTTTGACCTGATCTGTCTCCTTTGACAAGGAGACAGATTTTAGCTTGTCCAAAAAAAGATAACCCCTGCTGCTCCTTGTTTGGAAAAAACACATTCTCCTTCCTGGGAGAGGCTGAAAGAAGAATTGACTACAAAAGAGAATGTAACAAGTCTTCATTTTCAACTCATTTCCCTTTAATTTTTATGCCAAGTACAGCCGTGCCTTGAGTGATGTGGCAACAGGCTGAATTTCCCCTTCTTTCTCAGATTGTCTCTTATTTTGACAACGGCCTCCTTTCGTTAATAAGAAGTCAATGACATGTTCCTCTGTTTTCTTAACAAAAATCTGCACTGCTTGTGGATAGGATGGTCACATACTTTCGCAGTCCACAATGCTGGGGACTAGGGGATAGGAAAAAACGTAGAGAAGCATGTTTTACCCGGAAGAAAATAGTAGCAATGCAGCTACCCTAACTTGAATGGAACAAAGCTAATACTTGTACTTCTTGTTCCTTTCAAATGCCTTTCTTGAATACCTAAGTTCTCATAGTCCTGGAGAATCTTGAGAAACAATAAAACTTTGTGATGTTTTAGAACTTCAAAACTTCTGCACAGGATTGACTTGAAATATCAGAGAGGTTCTTGTGGAAGAGGATGTGAGGGTATCTATTTAAGCCAGCTATCACTACATAGCCAGACTTTTAAGATAAAATTCTAAAGAAAAAAAAAAACTTATTTTAGCTCCTCAAAAGAAGGAAGGAAAAGAAAGGAAGAAATGAAGGAAGGGAGGGAGGGACAGAGAGGGAGGGAGGGTAGGGGTGGAAAAAAACACTTTGCTGCAGTTCACAAAAATTTGATTAAGTGTAATGAAAACTTTAATTTGTTGATAAAAGCACTCAGTTATTAAGTCCTTTTAACTTTACTCATATTTCCCACCATAAATATGTAACATGTATGTATATGTATATGTGTTTATTTCCAAACTTGAAGTTTAAAGGCAATCTCTATACCCTCTCCATATGCATTCTTTAAAATCAAATATAACATAAAATATTTTTCAGATGTTTTCTCTTCTTCAATCTTCAGTGAAGGAAAATATAATTTTCTTTCTTCAGCAGAGATTGCACAGTGGCTTTAATCAAATCAATCCATTTCACCACTAGATATAGAATATTTCCCTAAGGGCCACAAAAAGTCGAAGTTGATTTGTCTTTGTCAAAGCAGATAAGTTGTTAAATGAAAGAAACAGTACCAGAATCTTTCCAACTAACTGAACTAGGAGAGAGGAATAAAGGAGATGAACTCTACGTGCAAACATACATATAATTTCTTTTTTCCTCATCTGTCTCTTGCTCTGTTTCCCCCAGTTCCATCTGCAATAGCAGCCATACAGCACCTAGACTGTTGAGAGATACTGAAACTTGAAAGAAAAGGGAATGTACAATGTGCAAATGCAATATCATTATTCAATAACTTTGCAAATAATTTTATTACCTGAGACACCATGGTTTCTTTGTCTCCTTTTTCTGTGTCCCATTCTCTGCCTCTAGCTGTGGGTCTGTCTCTCTCTTACACATACTCACCTAGAGGGGCATACATATTAATAATGTGTGGGAATTTCTTACTTAAAGCTACTTCCTCTTCAAACCAAGAATAGCAGAATACCTGGATCCAATAAACAAATGATCTTGTCTCGACATCTAAAATAAATTATCTGGCAGAACACTGTAAATGAATACTTAATAGCAAAACTTAATAATAAGGGAACACACAAAGAAGTGCAAAAGTAGGAAGCTTTCTTGTATCACTTCCTCATGCCAAAAACAGAACTGGAAATTGTCACTCAAAAAAAAAACTTTTAAAATATAGTAGTTCAAGTTTCAAACGTGGTCCCAAAAAATCAGATATACAACTGTAATCTCAGTTCTTTATTCTATACACCAACTTTAGATATCTTCCCATAAGTCTTAAAGTAATTTTTGAATACAAATATTTTTCTCCCTTCAGGCTAAGCCCTATGGGCGAGTGCAGAACTCATACAACTGGTTCTACTACCAAACTATAAAATGTTCATGCCCTATTTTTCACATAAGAAGAAAGCAACTTTCTCCTTTTTTCTCATTCTCATTTTAGCCTGAACACCTGGCTTTTTCTGAAGCTATGCCAGGTTCAGATCAGATACTATGAGGGCAGCAATGACTATGGGTTACTGCACACACTATCTCCATGGTTTCTACTGTGAAATCCCTTTAAACTTTCTATCTGGACTATTTTCATGTGCTGTGTATGCGTGAGCACCTCTGGAGGTTATTAAGTAGTTGTTTCATCAATAAATGTTGGTGATGCTTATCTCTATATTTCTCTGGATTCTAGCATGCAAGACTTTTGAGATGACCTACTGAGATAAAGATCTAAGTGACAAGCATTAAAGAGAAAAGACACAATTTGATTGGAAAAGGCTTAAGAAAATACGGAGGTTACTTTCTGCAATACGTGTAGAGGGTAACTGTTCTCCAGTGCTTATCTTTGAACTCTTATTAATTTAGTGTTTGATTCACTATAGTGAACAAAACTGTTCTTTACCTTGAATCAAACACAAAGAATGTAGAATTCATTACCTGGCGATATCCTATCAGTTCAGAATACTCCATAAAGTCTCTACATTTGAAAAAATGGTGGGTGCAAATGTCTGGTTCTATTTTTTAATGCTTTCATTTCACTTTTATGTATGAGAAGTGTGAACGTCTCTCTGTGGTACAACTCCTATCTCCATACTGTTTTCTCCACCCTTGACCTACTTCTCTTTCATTATTTTCCCATTCTAACAATTCCTCTCCCCTTCAAATATCTCATGAACAAGGCTAATTTTCAGTCTCATCACCAACCCTGGCTTGAATGCTCTTGCAGTTTTTTCTAGTAAAATCAAGTAGCCATTTATATTAATTAGGTAGGCTAAACTACTAAAGTAAATATTCCCCAAAATGTAATGGCTCAGATAAAATAGAAGCAGATTTGTCTCTAAAGTAACAGTCTAAGCTGGAGGTTCAGGTCTGTGTGTGTGTCTGTGTGTGTGTGTGTGTGTGCGTGTTTTGGGATGCTGGGGAGTTGGGATTTGGGGGAGGCTTTGCTCTACTCAGGAACCCAACCTAGAATGAGGTTAGTGCTGCCATCTTCAATACGTGGCTTCTAAGGTCTCTCTCGTCATCAGTATTTCAGTCCATGGGAAGGAGAAAAGAGCTATAGGAGAGAGCATGTGAACTTTCAAAGCAAGGTGTGAATAACGGACATCACTTCTGTTCACATTTCACTGGAGCTTATTTAGTCTCATGGCCACACCTAACTGCAGAGGGAGCAGGAAAACAGTCTGTGGCTAGGCAGCTGTGTCCCAGTTGTGATTCTACCTTACTGTGGAAGAAGTAGGGCACAGATCACTACCACACCCTTTAAGCATTGTTATAGTCTTAGTAAGAACATAAAGAGAAAATATAGGTCCAATAATCAGTTGTCCTGGGTTCTTTGCAGAACAAACTATTCCAAGAGCTTACATTAGTCATTTCCAATGGGAACGCATTATAAAAGCCTAATGAAGTATTAGGGTACTCCTATGACCTATTATATATTTCTGTTTCACAGAGGTAGGATAAGAAATATATACTATATATATTATATAAATATATCAGAAATGTATTATATATATTTAATATATATTTCTTGATATAATATATCTATAATGTATCTAGAAATATATATTAAATATAGCTAATTATTATATATTTAGATATATATTTATATATTATATAAATTATATTTCTATATGTAATATTTTAAAATATATTAAATATATATTTCTTATATATGAACATAATATGTTTCTACATAATATATCTATAATATATCAGAATACATTTAATATATCTATAATTTAATATATGTTTTATGTTTATGATATAGAAATTTCATACATTATATATCTGTGATGTAGATATATATAATAGATATAGAAATATACATTAAATAGGCTGAGCGCGGTGGCTCACACCTGTAATCCCAGCACTTTGGGATGCTGAGGTGGGAGGATCACGAGGTCAGGAGATCAAGACCATCTTGGCCAAAATGGTGAAACCCTGTCTCTACTAAAAATACAAAAATTAGCTGGATGTGATCATGGGCACCTGTAATCCCAGCTACTTTGGAGGCTGAGGCAGGAGAATCGCTTGAACCCGGGAGGCAGAGGTTGCAGTGAGCCAAGGTTGTGCCACTGCATTCCAGCCTGGTGACAGAGCTAGACTCCATCTCAAAAAAAAAAAAAAAAGAAATATATATTAAATATAATTTTTGTTTTTATATATAAATATATATTATATATAGAAATGTATTAAATATATATTATACACACACACACCATTTGGAAAGGCTAAAATCATTATGTAGTTGCATAGTGTTAGAAACCAAATTGAAGGAGTCTTTCACTGCTAAATATAAGAAGGATTTAGTTTAGGCCTATGAAGCCAGTGCCCAGCATTTCCATAATCAAATAAAAGATAATGACTAACAGGGAAACTGAGAAGGCAATCAGCCCTCAGATAGAGTGCAAACAGACAATATTCATAAGTAAGAATAGGACATATGTCCTAGTTAAGCTGGCACCCCTTTTTTAATAATGGGTCTCTAAAATAAAGGCAGAGTTAGCAATATAGACAGAAAATTTCATTTGACCATTCAGAGCCACGGCTCAAAAACATCAAAACTGACTATCATTCTGGTAGCATCACTGAAGTTTGAAGATCAATGAAGTTTGAAGGCAAAACCTAGGAGGAAAGCCTGGAGTATGTTTAGACCTTCAATGACTAAACTCTTGATACAGAATGCTAAGAAGACTTGTCTAAGGAGTACAGCCAAATAAAAGTAGGAAGACAAGAGACAGAGCAAGACCCTTTCACTGAGATCAGACAGAAATACAGATCATAGCAGGCTACAATAAGCTGTCTAGACCCAATTTTTTAAGAACAGTGAAAGAGGGGTAGAGAACTCTCTGCCCAATCCTGTCTCACAACCCTGATCGATACTCTGATATGTCATGCAAAGAGGTCAGCCAGGTTAGGTAATGGAGGTCTCCTGACCCATTGACCTTGTTTTGGCATTAGACATTCAACTTTTTGCCATTAAATGTCAGATCAATTCCCAATGATTTGAACATTACCCAGAAGTCTTTGGCTTCCTGGAATCTTTAATGAAAAAAAAATACAAACACTACCATTTCCAAGAGCCTAATGAATTATTATTCACCACATTAGCTTAATCCATTTCCCTTGCTCAATTTTTAATATTCTTGTTTCAGCTGGATTTCAGCATTTATAATGCACATGTGTGTTTTTTTATCTATGTAATTTTCAGTGTAGGTTTATATCTATCTTTTTTGTACACAAATAATCTTTCTTTCTCAGAGTCTTATAACTTACCATAAACTGTCTGTTTTCTCCTATAGTCCTTACCAGAATTACCCTGATATTACAATTATAGATGAAAAGGTTTTTCTCTGTTTAGGTCAAGGAAGGCTGTGTTTATCTTTTATTCTATATGATATCTTGCATTCAGTAGACATTCATACACAAGTTAGTAAAATTTGGGCCCAGCTGTACTCCCTTCAACTTGATGTGGTCAAGGGGAAACAAAAGGGAGGCCCATACATACAGCTACTATAAATTTATAGGGTATACAAATTTTCCCCTTAGGAATAAGGTGGGCCAGTCTCTTTGGACCTCCCAAAGAAGAATCAAGTCTGGTTTTCAAATGAAAGCTTCAGAGTATGAAGCAATATTTCACAAATTATTAGAGCTTTTTAAGGGCATGCCCTCTGCCTAGCAGTACTGGATAAACAGGTATTTAGCAGCAATAATTCCTAACTCATCTTTTATATCTCAGGGATCACCAAGAGTTTCCTGTTTCCAGAGACTGGCACATCTTTTTGATGGGCATGATACATGTTATTTGAATGACTGATTGAATGAATAAATGAGCCAACAATTGCCATCCCTAGATACCAACAAATTTCCAACTGGCATCTGCCTGCTTGTTAGTGTCATTTCCATTAGGTGTGACAAGTTGTAACCTAAAATAACACCTCATTGAGACACTAGTTCACTTTCAGCACTGCTGGGGACAAGGAAGGGAGAAGACTACAGCTCCTTGCACAACCGGCCTCCCACTCCCATTGTACCTGCTGTACAATTATTGCTATTTTGGCTGCCAAAGCTCCATTAAGAGCTCTGGAGCTCCTGGCATTTGCAGGGATACTCTACTAAATTTAAGCCCCAAAGATGACTTATTCTTGCCAGCTGGGTGCATCAAACCAAAGGAACAATACCAGACAAATATATAGAGATCTACTTTATAAATATATAGAAGATGGAAACAGAGAAAACGGGCTTTTTGCTGGTGTAATTTTTGCTAAATTTTTTTTTCAGTTTTACCATCAATTCAAATGTTCATGCCAAAAGAGGTAATATTGCCAGGGAAAACAGGCAACTGCAGAGAATTCATCAGTGTTGGCTGCTTCTGGAGGCGAGGTCTTGGCTTCACAGTGGAGTTGGGGTTATGGCCTTATCCCAGTTTGGGGGTATAGTTAGTTAGAGTCAGCAAAGGCTACTTACTGCACACTGCTCCTCCACTTATCTTGGGTGGGGCTGGGCCAGTTCAGAAACAGGGCAAGGTACTAGGCTGTCCCTTCCCAGCCTCTGATCCTCCCACCTTCATGGCGGATTATTGGCCCTGACTTAATGAAAGTCCTCACTGCAGACAATTCACATACTGAATTATTTGGCACTGGCTCTCTGAGTTGTGCTTAACTTTCTGTTCTTTCATTGCCTTGAGGTACAAATTATTTTTAAAAAGAAAAATAAGTAAATAAAAAAATAGATTCATCATTATTGCCCTGAATTGAGCCACCTGGAATTTGTTTTAGTTCATCACTGAGAAGAGCAACATAAACCTTATGATTTTTTTTAATTTCATAAGTGCAACATATTTGCATTGTGATGTTTTTCATTGCAGGGCTCACTGGCAGACAAAACTCAGCGCTTTATTTCCTTTGTAGATGTTGATGCAGGTAAGTGGCATTGGGACAGTATGATGTGTTTCATGATGACAGTCACGCTCTGCTTGGTGACCTCTGACCTCCCTCTTCAGGGGCTCTGGAGGTTAACATTTTTGTACATCCACACCGGAAAGAATGTACTCAAGAGTAGAAAATGTGGGAGGAATTTAGTGAATGAATAGAACTTAGCGGGCAGAGAAAATAACTAGGTAATTTTGTCCACCAAAAACCCCAATTACCAGTTATTTACAGCCCACTGGTCTGCAACTTCGGTTGCCTAATCAGACATTCATATCAGTGCAGTCCGTTGCTCAAACAGTAATCCCTTGTCTTGACTGACTCTCAGACAAGGAAGAGCAGGCAGAGGAGATTGTAAAGCAGAAGCAAAGTAGTTGAAAGCCACTGAGAGTGGTTGAGGACATGGGTGGGTTCACATCTGTAATGTGTTGGAAGCTGAATACGGCTGTTTGGCACTTTCAACAGGCAGTGACCACGAATGGGATGTCCTGCCTCCAGGGCAGTGCAAACAGGCCTCCAGCCAGACAGCCATCTCGCTCTCCTTCTCCTCCAGCTGTGTCTGCAGAAGGGTCCCGAGTAGCATCCTGTAGTTCCAACCTGCTTACTCCTTAGGACTAGGAAACAAGAAAATCACTGCTAACCCCGCTCCAAACTTGCCTGATTTCAGAGCTGAGTATCATTCTGCAGTTTGCAGTCACACTGGGAGGGTCTTTTTCTCGTATATGAGAAGGAGGACAGAATGTTGGAAGGGAACGCTCCTCGACAGATGGGAATGAGAGTGGTGTGAGTAACTAACTGGAGGCAATAAAGGTGTTAGCAAACAGCAGGAGGGAAGAGTGGGCCCCACCGATCACTGGCTGTCCCGCGTGCTGTGTGTTGTACCAGTGCCAGTGGGAGCTGCCTATCCACGCCTTGGTATTAACAGCATGTGACTCTGGCAGATTCACAATGTCCTCATTGGCTTTGTCAGTATGACAAGCTTTGACTGAGTCCCTATCCAACTGAGGGGCCACCATCCCCGTCACCCTCCTTTCTGATGCCTTTTCTCCTGATCATCCCTTCTTCTTCCTTCTTCTTTGTCTGGCTTCTTTTGTTCTTCCTTTTTCTGTCCCTCACTCCTCCTTACATTATATTCCCAGCTTCCTTTGGGATTTTTGTTTTAACATAAGGAGAACCTTACCATCGATGTCAAGCTCAGCATGATATAACCTATTACCCTAAAACCACAGCCATCTAGCCTTATCTTGTATTAAAAAAAAAAAAAGAAAAAAAAACAGATGTTGCCTATAATTGTATATCTGCTCAGGTTTAAACATAAATTGCAGTGAGAATTCTTAAGGCAAGAATACCATTGAACCAAAACATGTTATAACAGAAAGGGGTCTCAGATGCTTATTACCTCCTCCCAACTGTATTTCATTTTACAACAAAGCAAATCACAGCTTGGAAAAGTTAAATGAGTTCCTAAGGTTCCACAATAAATAAGGGCGAAGGGGCCACTTAGGACCCAGATCTCCTGATCCCTATCTAGTGATTTTTTTTACTTCATGAATTTTAATGTAAAAAAAGAAAAAGAAGCCACAGATCCTCTAGACCCTTATGCAATATAGGGAAATATTCCTTAACCCCAATCATGCTTTAATCCTTCTTCTACTGAAACAAATACAGCTAATGAATTAGAGATGCTCAGATAGTTCTCCTGTTAACTATCTGACCTTAAGGAAGTCACTGAACCAATTGGTTCTCAGTATTCTCTTTCCACACTGAGGGAACTGGACAGATAATCTATGGTTGCTTCTAGCTCCAAAATTCAATGACCCTTTAAGTTTAACTTCTTTCACCAGAATACCTGTCATTTCTAGGTAAATAGTGTTCTCAGTCCTTTCTGTTAAAAGAGGTTAAGTAAATAAAAAGGAAAGATCAGGCTATGCTTTTGGCCTAGATTATAACTTTGTGACCAAGGATGAAGGAAGTTAATAGCAATAAGAAAGCTTCCAGGGTCTACCATTTACAATTTAAATACTTTACTTGGGAGGTTAAAAGTTCAAAGTTGAGTCACAGTCTGAGGTGGCTCTGCTCTTCCTTTTTAATTATCTGAGGTCAGGAAGTTAATAATACCAGAAATCCCCAGCGGAGACCTCTTGTGCACTGTGTGAACTTTAAACTTGCTCATTTTTTTCTTAAGGGTAAAAAGTTCAGCAGAAACACAGTGGACTTTTCCTCTTAGCCTCCACCCATTCATCCCCCAAGGTCAAAAGTTGAACTGTAAAACAGAAACCCTTGTTCTCTGATCCACATTTAAACAGATCACTTATTAAAAGGTAAACATTCCACATGCAAGCCAAAGTTCCAAGTGAATCTGCTCAATAAAAATAAAAAAACTGTAATAAAGTCTTTGATCTTTTCCACTTGTCTTAGAATTGAACAACAGAATTTATTTTCTCGTTTTTTGAATCTCAGAGAAGGGGCAGTCATATAAGCTCTTTCCTCACCTACCTCTGCCCTGAGATTGGCATATCTAAAAGAGATAAACCTAAGATATTTTAAAATAGTCAGATTTGGAGCCTTACCTTAAGGCAATTTCTTCAACTAATTCTACGCCATTTATGTTTGTTTATTTGTTTTGCTCAAACAGGAATTCAAGAGCAGCAAATGTGATTTAAATCAGAGATATAAAGTACTACAGAATAAAAAGGAGTTTGCTGAAAATGGTAGAGGATGCTGTATTAGTCCGTTTTGCTGCTGATAAAGACATATCTGAGACTGGGCAATTTACAAAAGAAAGAGGTTTAGTGGACTTACAGTTCCACATGGCTGGGGAAGCCTCACAATCATGGCGGAAGGTGATAGGCATGTCTCATATGGATGGCACAGGCAAAAAAAAAAAAAAAAAAAATGCTTGGGCAGGGAAACTTCCTCTTATAAAACCATCGGATCTCGTGAGACTTATTTACTATCATGAGAACAGCATGGGAAAGACCTCCCACCAGGTCCCCCAGACCCACCACAACACGTGGGAATTTAATATGAGATTTGGGTGGGGACAAAACCAAACCATATCAGATGCAGAGAAAATAAAGAAATGGATGAATATATCCAATGAACCTCATATGAATAATGAATGGAAAATATCTGAGATCTTCATAGTGTTAAAGCTCAAACAAGAAGTGAAATAAATAGCTACAGAGCTCCAAATAAGTATTTAATGATAGTGACAAGACTCACTTTCTTGAAGTAATGATGGCAAACTTTAAAAGTATGGAAAAGCCATTGACCGAATACTAACCCAATCCAATCAGCATGCTTAGGAAAACTCCCTGAGATGATCACATGAAGCTGTTATTTCATGCAACCCATGTGTCCATTTTTTTCAATGTGTACTTATTGGAAATGCTTTCACTTGTTTAAACAAGTCCTACCTGTGACTCAATATTTGTTTAAAAACTTTTTAAGAAAGCATCTTTGTCACCGTTTATCTATCTAAATGAGAATAATACCACTTGCTTTCCACCTTAATAATTTTTGTAAAGATTCTCATTAGAGAATACTTAAGCACAGAAAAAGGTTAAGAGCCTTGAAATTAAGATATACAATGAACACGTTTATAATAAATACTTTTCACTCATGTCAGTTTTGACAGTGTCATTTAAGTTTAAATGACTTTGTGATCACTTCTAACACAAATCAAAACTAGAAGATACGGCTCTAAGTAAGTTGTGTTCTAGATCCATTTACACTGTGAGTAACATTCACAATACCCTCTGGGACTCCTGGATGCAGCTGGTGACCCAGACCCAGGAATGACACAGCCAGGAAGGAAGTGAGGAAGGTGCACAGAGCTACTTCCTCTTGTTAGAACTCCCCTCTCAACAGCTGTAAGGAAGAATGGAAATTCCCTATGAATCAAAGTGTGACTTCGAAGTATGGGATACAATTTGAGAGACCTGATCATATTGATTAGGATGTTGACCAAAAGGAAGTCACTGCATTTCATTTGGACACTACTCAAACATTTAAGCTGGTATGACATTCATGAGAAACTTCTGGTTTCAATTCATCTTTTTCCCATTAATATTTATGTTCCTTTTTTTTAATCTTTAAGTCAGTTCATGATATTCAAGCTAGTTATTTCCAACCTTCTGTCTGACTGAATTCTGTATTAAATCTTTCTTTGTTTCCCCCCTGCAAAACAGGTTAATTCATGAGAGGCTATTATATAGCAAGGACCATGCTGCCATGCTGTCTGTGTTCTGAGCATATGTACCCTCAAAGTCCTCATAGGATAGAAATAGTACTAAATCTGTATACAATGAACTGGACACAACAATGTGGGGACTATACTACAAATACTATGAACAAAGCGCCGGGAGAACCCTGAGTCTTTGCCATGTTCTTTGATGCCTTTGTGCCTTACACATTCTGATCCCGCCACCTAAAATAATCCTCTTGTCCTTCATCCCTGGGACCCTGTACTCTGCCTCAGTGCTTCTCTTCCTACACACTTCACCTCCCCTTGCCTCTCTGAATGTAAGTGTCTCTTCCACAGCAATCTGTGCAAAGACTAACACCAGAGTAACTATCTTACAGTATTGTAACACTTAGCTAATTTTTCTGCCTCCAACAATAAATTCTGATCTATTTGAGGAAGTGAACTCCCATACCATTCTCAAGGAAGCCCTTTTTTAGAAATATAGACTGAAACCTGACAGAAAAGGGATTCAGTGTATATCCTAAAGGATGGCATAGGAGAGCTGAGACTTAGCAGGGTATACACTAGAGTGGTCTCATGCTCTTCTTGCCAGCACACCACTAGGTTAGCAGTTCTCAACTTTGGCTGTAGTTGGTATAACCTGGAAGCTTTAAGATATTTTTGATGTCTAGGTCTCAGTTCTAGAAATTTTGAATTCACTGGAATGGAGTAGAGTTGGGTCATTAAGGTTTTTAACTGTTCCCAGGTGATACTGGGGATGATGAGAACTTAAGGATGAGAATCAATGCACAGCAAGACACTGTGAAATGGGAATAGATGTTAGAAGCCACCATTGGCACTAGGGGTCACAAATGGATTGCCAATTTAAGAACACCTTATTTTTCATCATTCTCTTGAGGAATAAGTTTTCTTCCACCTGAACTGTTTCAGCAGTTCTATTATCCTCATGATAATATGAGCTTTCTTAGCATATTACACCAACGTGTCTGTAAAATCAACCAATCTTTTTCTTTATCTTCATTAATATCTTGTGTGCTGAATCATGTAAAACTGCTTCCTATTGCCTAAGTGTGTCATGCAAACCTTTTCCCATACCATCCTATATATCTGCTTCCAGGAATGCCTTTCCTCTTAATCCCCCAGGAATTCACACTCACACTTTAAGACCTGGAGCCAGACATAGTAGCTCATGCCTATAATGGCACTGACTCAGGAAGATCACTTGAGGCTTGGAGTTTGAGACCAGCCTGATAAACATAGCAAGATCCTGTCTCTAAAAAAATAAAAACCACCCCGTCTCTACTAAAAATACAAAAACATTAGCTGGGCATAGTGGCGGGCGCCTGTAGTCCCAGCTACTGGGAGGCTGAGGCAGGAGAATGGCATGAAACCGGGAGGCAGAGCTTGCAGTGAGCCAAGATCGTGCCACTGCACTCCAGCCTGGGTAACAGAGCAAAACTCCGTCGCAAAAATAAATAAATAAATAAATAAATAAATAAATAAATAAATAAATAAATATAAAAATAAAAAAATAAAAAACAACTGAGCATAGTGGCTTGCAGTTGTAGTTCCAGCTACTTGGGAAGCTGAGGCAGGAAGATTGCTTGAGCTCAGAAGTTTGAGGTGCAAGTCAGCCATGACGGTATTACTGCACTCCAACCTGGGCAACAGGAGAAGACTCTGACTCTAAAAAAAAGGAAGAAAGCAAAGACCCAACTTAGGCTTGTCTTTTTACTCCTGTTCTGTGATGCATACAACTTGGTTTATCATTCAATTTCAGTCAAAGCAGTTAACACATTGCTATCTCTTTGCCACTTACTGTCTTGTTCTGTTTAGGCTGCTGTAACAAAATACCATAAACTGTGTAGCTTATAAACAACAGAAATTTATTTCTCACAGTTCTGGAGTCTGGGAAGTTCAAAATCAAGGTGCCAGCAGATTCCATGTCTAGGGAAGGCTGGTTTCCTGATCCATGGATCGTACCTTCTCTCTGTATACTCACATGGTGGAAGGGCCAAGGGATCTCTCTCAGGGCTCTTTTATAAGGGCACTAGTTCCATTCATGAAGACTCCACCCTCATGACTTAATCACATCCCAAAGGCCCTACCTCCTAATACCATCACCTTGGGTATTAGGATTTCAACATATGAGTGAATTTTGAGAAAACACAAATATTCAAGCCATAGCACTTCTCTTGAATTTTTTTGAAATTCCCAAGGGCAGAAAATGTCTTTTTCTGGACATGCTAATTCCAGTATGCATACTGTATTTGATTCATGGGAGGTGCTAAATGAACGACTATTGAATAAATGGATGGAAGGATGGATAGAGGGACAGATAGAAAGAGGATTATGTAAATTAATTCCTTCATCTATTTATCACTTACGGGGATTCTCACTATACTCATCATTGAGGAAAGAGAATGACTTCCTCTTATGCATCTTTAAGAAGTTATGAGGCCCAGGAGCCTGAGCCAATTACACATAATTAGGGACTCCAGGCCAGGGGAGGGAGGGTGCCCAGGAAAAACAGTGACAATCATGATTTCCTTGGTCATGTTAAGATTTTCTAGATAAATAAATAGAAGCAAAACATTCTAGTCAAGTTGTGTCTCAAAATGCTAACTTTCTAGATGATTGCTTAGCCCTGAGCCAAATCTCCTTTTGCTCTTCCCTCCCCTTTGTCACATTGGCCTTGAGGTCTTCTTCAGAGAATCGTAATCAGCATAAAAGAATTTGCTCCGGCTGGGCGCGGTGGCTCACGCCTGTAATCCCAGCACTTGGGGAGTCTGAGGCGGATGGATTGCCTGAGGTCAGGAGTTCAAGACCAGCCTGACTGACATGGTGAAACCCCATCTCCACTTAAAAAAGTATAAAAATTAGCTGGGCATGGTGGTGGGTGCCTGTAATCCCAGCTACTAGGGAGGCTGAGGCAGGAGAATCATGTGAACCTGGGAGGCGGAGGTTGCAGTGAGCCAAGACCGGACCATTATACTCCAGACTGGCAACAAGATCAAAACTCCATCTCAAAAAAAAAAAAAAGAAAGAAAGAAAGAAAAGAAAAAAGAAGAAGAAGAATTTGCAATTTGCTCCTCCTCTCTCGATTTGAGTTCCAGCTGGAATTTGAAAAAAAAATTATGGGTTCATAGGTTTGTTCGTGCTAAAAGGAATTTTAGGCACCATCTCATCGTGTCCCTACATCTTACAGATCTAGAAGCACTTGGGAAAAGTTTGGCAAATGCATAGTCTATGGCAGTTACCAGTGTAGCTAGATGGTTCTGGGCCACATCAGCACGGGAAGGCCAATGAAATCACATCAACCTTAGCACCCAGATCTTCCAGGAATTGGGCCCTTCTTAAGGTCTTCTGTACTTCCAGGAAGTCTCAAGAGGAAAGCTCATGTGTGCTCAGAAATAAGCCCTGGCCTCTTTGTCCCTGGCCTCTTCCTCAAAGACCCCCTCACCAAGTCCCTGGTCTGGGTCCCTCTCTGAGAATAGTCCACCCTGAGTACCACTATCCTCTGTGGTCAGCTCTAGAGCTCCAAGGCTGAGGACACTAGTCCTCCTACAGGGGTGGAAGAGATAAGGGAGTGGGAGGAAGGGAAGGGAGGTGGAGAAAGAAAGGTATTGAAAAGCATAGGAAGAAAACAATCTTCCTCCAGCTTTCAAGCAGCACTTGGTTACTGGTGGGTCAGACATAACTTGGTGTTTCGAATTTGGCTCTAAAATTAAGTCCAGATTTCAAATTTGTCCCTGCTACTTAGCATCTTTTTTATTTTTAGCAACATAGAAAACCTTTCCGAACTTGAATTTTTACTTTTTCCCTTCTTTAATATAATGGAAATGATAATTCTGTCCTGATAAAATTATTGTTAGAATTAAATGGAATACTGTATTGTTATACCAGTGACTGAGCAGAGTTCCAGAAGTTAGTAAGCACTCAACAAATGATATGGATATTATTATTTTCGTCTCCATTGTTCTCATCACTACTAGTTTAATTGTTCATTGACATAGCTCCTTCAGCTTCTGCTCCTAACCCTGCTCTCAATTGTTTTCAATGGGAGTAACTCAGGCCAGCTGGAAGAAATCAATGCCTCCCCAACCTCTTTGTTTCCTACCCCCATTTCCAGATACCTGTATATAAAACTTCTTTTTTTCTCCATTTCTTCACAAGACTGTTTGGGAACCAATTGGTACAAAGAGTTCCTTACAAAGCCATTTTTAACTCCATTAGCGGGTCAGCTAGGACATCCCAGCTGCTTTACTAGTAAAGTCCATCTGTCCTTCTGAAATAATGGCAGATGTAATTGCCACTTTTCATTACAGGAAAACAACAAATACACATTTTGGTAGCTTGATTTCCCCCAAAGGAGCTCTTGCCTTTCCAGTAATAGAGTTCTAGCTAGACACACGGTTGGCCGAAGACAATCCTTCCCACTTTCAACCATGCAGATGAGAGCAATACCCCAGAACTGAGCAGAGCAAGATGATGAAAAGAACCCCAAGCCAAAATAACTTTGTAATTATCCACCCAGTAACTCTGATAGGTCTGGACTCTTTCAACAACTATATTTAGACATCTGTGTTCACCCTATAGCCTAAATACCAGGTGGTGTCGTTTCTAAACACTGCAAAGAGAAAGTTTTGTTTAGACATCAATGCAACCCCCAAAGACAATATTTAATTAAAATATTAATACTGGTCATATGCCCACAAAGTAGCTGGGAAAGCAAGCACCCTTTCATTCCCAATATAGAAGCCTCAAAGTTGGTATTGGAAAAGATTTCAAAGTTTCTAACACAGACAAATATTAAACATTCATGGTCACTGTTATGAACTGAATGCTTGTATCCCTCCAAAATTCATAGGTTGAAACCCTAACTCCCAATTTTATGGCATTAGGAGGTGAGGGCAGAGTTACTATGATGGGAGTAATGACCTTATAAGAAGAGAAGGAGACATCAGAGTTTGCTCTCTCTGCCACGTAAAAATGCAACAAGAAGACAGCCTTCTGCAAACCAGGAAGAGGGCCCTCATCAAGAACCAAATCTGTTGGCACCTGGACCTAGCACTTCATAGCCTCCAGAACTATGAGAAATGAATGTCTGTTGTTTAAGCCAAACAATCTATGTATTTTATTATAGCAGCGTGAGCTGACTAATATAGTCATCCTTAGCATCTAAACCTTCTATTAACTGAAGAAAGAAAAACCAACTCAAGGCAGGGAAACTTTATGCTTTATATAGATGGCAACTTTAAAGAGCAATTGTTTAAGTTACATTGTAATTGCAAATGGATGTATTCTAATTCATTCTCTGAGCAAATTATGGGTCTTCACATCAGATAAAAAGCTCTATATGGAAAGAGGTAGAGAAAGTGCCCCAAAACTTATTGGCCTCGTAGTCCCAACCACAGGCAAGAGAAATTATTAGCTCAGCTTTGGGGCAAGATTAGACAGCCCCACCTCAGTTCAGGTCACCTCCAATCTGATTTCCTAAGAAAGCTCACAGTATGCTAAGAACCTATTCACACATCCAAGCCAATTTTGGGATTAGCCTAGACCTGTAGTCCAGACTGATAGCCTCGATTTTATATTTTTGATGATATAGACAGTCAAATATACATAATTAAGTATATTTTTTATTATATTATATAACTTAATTATGTATATTTGACTATGTACATTTTATGAAATCAGAATCCATGGATTGTCCCCATAATGATTGTCCCTCAAGGGAATAAGTTTTAAGATTCAGATTAATCCATTTGGGGCATCTAAAAATGCTCAACACCCTATTCTTTCACTCTACCCATGCTGGAATAAGACCAACTTCAAGATTCAGGACACATGGCTCCATGTAACCAGAGATCACATGCCAAGGGACAGTAGGCAAAAATAGACACAGGTGGATATGTATGACTTCTTTCCATGAGCTTCCAGGCCTCCAAGGGACAAAATTCTTGATTTGGTGCCAAAATGTTCTATTTGTCTTATTAGAAAAAATTACTCAGTAAGGTGATATACCCCAGGAGGAGAGAACTGTTCTCACATTATCCAAATAATTATTTAAGTCTATACATTTTCACTGAGGGTTTTAATGATGAAATTATTAAGACATTGTATGAGGTGAGCTGTCTTAGAAAAATTTGCTGCCTATTAATGGCTTTCCCATGCATTATTTTTGCTTTCATGTCTTCTAAGTCTAAAAGCTTCTCCCACATTTCTTTAGATCATGGCTTATGTTTGGTAATATTGTGAGATACATCTAATCTCCTGTTAACATTCGTATAAAGTGCATTTCCTATCTCTGCATGACATTGTTCTACCCTCTTTGAAGACATCAGCTTTGTGATAGGTGGCATTTGATATTGTGACTAACCTAACATCTACTTTACGAAGTGTAATAATACAATACTAACAGTTATTATACACTTATAATGTGCCAGGCACCTTCTAAGCTTATTTTGTTTTATAATTCAGTGTATATGTTAATTTTCATAACATCAAGGAATAGATAATTTCTTTATTTCCATTCTATGAACAAGGAAACTGAAATTAAACAACGCCAGCAGCATGCCACTAGCAGGTCCAACATCCAAATCCAGAGATGATCCAGCATTATGATGCAAAATATACCAATGGCGCTATTCTCACTTAACAGAGACCATTTGGAAAGAAGTAATAAAAGGATATGAACTGAACACAGTTACAGAATCACAGACTCCTAAGGCCAAAACGAACTTCAATATCCTCTAGTTTTTCTTGCCCAAAATGTCAATCCAAGAAATTAACTGGTTACTTATTAAAAGTAGACAGCCAGGAAAAAGGAGAACTGAATATTTCAAAACAAATAGTCCAAATGGACAAACTCTCAACAGAGCCACTTTTAGAAGGAGGAGAGAGAACGTTAAGGCATTTATGAATAAAAGGCTGACTTCTTTAGAAGGAGTCGCCATATTGGCTCACTACAACTCCGCCTCCCGGGTTCAAGTGATTCTCCTGCTGGGATTACAGGTGCCCCCCACCACGCCCGGCTAGTTTCTGTATTTTTAGTAGAGTCGGGGTTTCACCATGTTGGTCAGGCTGGTCTCAAACTCCTGACCTCGTGATCCGCCCGCCTCAGCCTCCCAAAGTGCTAGGATTACAGGCGTGAGCACGTGCCTGGCCACAAAATGCAGACTTCTAAAGTAGAAGTCCAGCTTGGCCAGATAATAGACTCACTAGCATATAAACTGCTGGAAGCTAGTGTAGGAGGTCAGGAAGGAATGATAAGGTTAGAGGAACCAAAGCCCAGAGAGGGTTTTTGTTTGGTTCTTTGGCAGCACTTAACTCTAGGAAGTGATGGGGAAATTCTAATTTCTGAGAATGTTTTTCAAAAGGATGACAGAGATTAGAGCTTCCAGTGAAGAAAATATTGCTGCAATCAAAGAAAGCAAAGTGCAATAAAGCCCTCAGGCCAGACGGAATTTATCTAAGTATTCTGGAGAAAATAAGGTGTGAAACAGCAGAGACTGATGAGGACATATACTATGACCATTAAAATAACAGCTGTTCCTGAAGATTGTCCAATTTTTAACACAGTATCTATGGTTTTTTTTTGTTTTTGTTTTGTTTTGTTTTGTTTAAAGGAAACCAAGAGAAATCCCAAGAATTCAGACAAATGAACTTTGTCTTGGTACTCGGATACTGGTTGGGGGAAAAAGTCCGATGATGGTGCCAAGTAGAATCTGAGAATTGAAACTTGACAGGCCCCCATCAACTCTGCAGGAATAGAGATTTTTACCTCTCCAAGCTTAAAATTGATAATAAGTAATACAGAGATATACCATGCACTTGCCCTTTTAAAAAGTTTGAAAATGAAGAAACAAATGCTTTCTTGGATCTGAAACTAGCTAGAGAAATTAGAATCATGTATAGTGTATGCTTAGGCCAAAGAGAAGAGATTAGCTATAGCACGCCTGGAATCTGATGTTGGAATGAAATGTAATTTCACCTGCATTTTTTAAATAATTAGGGAGTATGTGTGAGTCACAAGCAATTGACTCTCACATGATTGACACTCTGTGGGAGCAAGCAGTGAAAAAGAAATGGTGAGCACCTGATCCTATGATAATCATCACTAGCATTTATTGAATGGTTACTACGTGGCAGGCACACTGCTTAGTGTTTGACATCCATTATCTCAATTATTCTCAGTCTGTGAGTGATGGTATAAACTACTTCAGAAACATCTGCTGTTTCAGAAAGAAAATGCTCTAAGGTGTAGGGCAGATTATCAGCCAGGGTCCAAAGAAAGCTTATCTAAAATATTCTGACGAAAATGTGGCTTCCATTTAAAACCGAATGGGGGCCAAGAGAATTGTAAAGGAAACTTGAGGATGCAATCTATTCTCTGCCCCTCAATCCCTGAGCCAGCCAGGGATACTTATTTTCTCCTAAACCTAAAAATAGTCACGCTAACATTGGTTTCAGACTCTCAGAATCACTAGCTCTGAGACTACAGAGTTCTTCTCACTCTTTCCTATTTCCTGGTCCTTAAACCCGCTTCCTTACCTTGCTTCTGTGCCTTGCTAATTATAACTGCTTTTTGTTTGTTTGTTTCCTGATTCCTGTGGCTCAATCTGTGTTCCTAGGGCCTTCATCTGTGGTACCCACCTGGGATTTTAGACTCATGTGGGTCTAAAGCTTTGGCTTAAGTTTAGTCTGAAACTCTCCTAGGCTTTGGTCCACAACCTCCTGCCACCCAACATGGTGCTGACAGGGAGGACAATCTGTAGCCCATGAAGATTAGAGCTATGCTATTAATCAATGATCTTTCCCAACTAAAATACTTAGTTCAGGGCTCTTCGCACAATGCTCAAAGTACTTTCTGTTCAATAAAGGCTTGTTGACTGTATTTACAACACATGCTGTACTATGAACTGCATACCAAAGTCCAAATTACAACATATAACCCCTATGACAAGAACGAGTAAAAAAATAAAACCGCAGCCTTGGAGGGATGCCAGATGATGCTGGACCCATGAAAAACTCCAGAGAGGAAACAAAAGGTACTGAACAGAAATGGAGTGCACACACCGTAACCTTGTTCTCTCATCTTTTGTGAACTATGATGGGTCACCTTTGCAAAATTATAAGCCTTTTGAGAGTAGGGTACAATACAGCTTCAACGGCAGGGTGCCTACAGTCCCCATCACTCCTCCTGCCACCAGGGAACTTGCAGGAAGGGAGCTTTCCTGTTAGCTTTCCTCCCTGGTAAAGCACTGACCACAGCCTTGAATGCCACAAAGCCACATTGGGAAAAATATGAAGTTTTGTCCTACCCACATTATATCTGGACAGATAGTTATTTAGAAAAGAATCATTCTGCATTTTATGTATTATAACATTGGCTATACAGGATCTCTCTTCCTCATCACCCAAGTCTGGTTCCTTCCTAGTCTACATCTGCCTCTTGCTCCTCAAAAAGCTTACTTTTCCTCTCGGTTTCTTTAAGCAATAGCTCTCCTTACTATGTGGTGTGATGGTTAATTTTATGTGTCAGATTGGCTAGCCTGTAGTAACTAGTTATTCAAATATGAATCTAGGTATGGCCATAGAGATATTTTGTAGGTGAGTTTAATATCTATAATCATGGACTAACCTTTTAAAAAATCTATAATCAGTTGACTTTAGGTAAAGGACATTATCCTCAACAATGTAGATGAGCCTCATTCAATCAGTTGAAAGGTTTAAGGGCAAAAATAAGTTTCCCTGAGGAAGAAATTCTGCTTCAAGATTGCAATATCAGCTCCTGCCTAAGAATTTTCAGCCTGCTGGCCTGCCCCGATCCTATAGATTTTGGACTTACCAGCCTCCACAATTGCATACTGAAAGAAGTCTCTCTCCATACACAGGCATGCCTTGCTTAACAGAGGCACATTCTGAGAAATGCATCCTAAGGCAATTTCATCATTTTGTGAACATCATACAGTACACTTACACAAACATAAATGGTATAGCCTGCTACACCCCTGGGCTATATGGTATAGCTTATTGCTTCCAGGCTACAGACCGGTACAGCATGTTACTGTATGGAATACTGTAGGCAATTGTAACATGATGGTAAGAATCTGTGTATCTAAGCCTAGAAAAGCTACAGTAAAAATGTGGTATTAAAAGACAAAAAAAAATTGTACTCCTGTAAAGGGCATTTACCATGAATGGAGCTTACAGAATGAGAAGTTATTTTGGGTGATTCAGTGAGTGAGTAGTGACTGAATGTGAAGGCCGAGGATGTTACTGTATACTACCGTAGACTTTATCAACACTGTACACCAAGCTACACTCAATTTATTTTTTTAATTCTTCAACAATAAATTAATCTTCACTTTTTGTAACCTTTTTATTTATAAGCTTTGTTTTTAACTTTTTGGCTATTTTGTAGGAACACTTAGCTTAAAACATAAACTCATTGTGCAATTGTACAAAAATTCTTTCTTTATATCCTTATTCTACGAGACATTTTCTATTTTTAATTTTTTTTTAAATTTTTGAACTTTTTTGTTAAAAACCAAGACAAAAACATACACATTAGCCTAGGTCTACACAGGATCAGGATTATCAAGATGTCACTAGACAATAGGAATTTTTTAGCTCCATTTTAACTTATGCAACTACTGTCACATAAGCGGGCCATCACTGACCAAAAACGTGTTTATACAGCACATTAAAGTCTATTCATTTACTATCTTGGGGGTAAATTAGTGTTGCTGCTGGAACCCTGATAATTTTCAAGTGAGGGAACGTGGAGAAATACAAATATATTTTTATATGTTTTACATATAAAATATATAATAATTATACTTTTATTATTATATTATATATATTTATCCTAAAATAAATGTTATATACATTTATGTTTTTATACATAAAATAAATATATGTTATATACATTTGTTTTTATACATAAAATAAATATATGTTATATATATTTATGTTTTTATAAAATAAATATGTTATATACATTTATGTTTTTATAAATTAAATATATGTTATATACATTTGTGTTTTTATAAATAAAATAAATATGTTACATACTTTTTTATAAATAAAATAAATATATGTTATATACATTTATGTTTTTATAAATAAAATAAATATATGCTATATACATTTGTTTTTATAAATAAAATAAATATATGTTATATACATTTGTTTTTATAAATAAAATAAATATGTGTTATATATTTATGTTTTTATAAAATATGTGTTATATGTTTTTATAAAATAAATGTGTTATATATTTATGTTTTTATAAAATAAATATGTTATATATTTATGTTTTTATAAAATAAATATGTGTTATATATTTGTTTTTATAAAATAAATATGTGTTATATATTTATGTTTTTATAAAATACATATGTGTTATATATTTATGTTTTTATAAAATAAATATGTGTTATATATTTATGTTTTTATAAAATAAATATGTGTTATATATTTTTTATAAATAAAATAAATATGTTATATATTTATGTTTTTATAAATAAAATAAATATGATATATATTTATGTTTCTATAAATAAAATAAATGTGTTATATATTTGTTTCTATAAATAAAATACATATGTGTTATACATTTATGTTTTCATAAATAAAATAAATATGTGGTATATATTCATGTTTTTATAAATAAAATAAATATGTGTTATATATTTGTGTTTTATAAAAACATAAATATATGTTATATATTTGTTTTTATAAATAAAATAAATATATGTTATATATTTATGTTTTTATAAATAAAATAAATATGTGTTATATATTTATGTTTTTATAAAAACATAAATATGTGTTATATATTTGTTTTTATAAATAAAATAAATATATGTTATATATTTATGTTTTTATAAATAAAATAAATATATGTTATATATTTATGTTTTTATAAATAAAATAAATATATGTTATATATTTATGTTTTTATAAATAAAATAAATATATATTATATTTATGTTTTATAAATAAAATAAATATATGTTATATATTTATGTTTTTATCAATAAAATAAATATATATTTATGTTTTTATAAATAAAATAAATATATGTTATATATTTATGTTTTTATAAATAAAATAAATATGTTATATATTTATATTTTTATAATTAAAATAAATATATGTTATATATATTTATATATATATTTCAATTTTCTCACCTGTAAATTATCAGGGTTCCAGCAGCAAAAATAATTTACCCTCCAGATTTCAAATGAATAGACTTTAATGAAGGAACAATGGATAGAAGTGTTGGTACGATTAAGGAAACAAAAAAGGGCAGGTTAGGCACCAGAGTCTAGCAACAGAGGGAAGGCATTACCCCTCTAGAGCTGAAAGGGTAAGAGGAAGAAAGAATTTGCTGAAAGCTGGACCTTGGGTGGAGCCTCCTCACAGGACCTGTGGTCAGAGAGGGACACAGCTATCTCCAGACAGGCGGCACTGAAGCAGTGAGGGGGCAAGAAAGACTCTGATCTCCCTCTCCTCCTACTCTCCAATTTCCTGTCCAGTGAGTCAGGCTTCAATTGGTAGAACCCAAACAGAGTTGGCTAGGAAGAGAGCATGGCAAGGCAGAGAAGAGGAGAGAATGGGTCTTCCAGGGAGCGGGGTGTGGGGAGGGGAGCCACTTCGGGAAGCTGAGATGGGAGGATCGCTTAAGCTAAGAAGTTGGAGAGCAGCCTGGGCAACATGGCAAAACCCCATCTCTACAAAAATATTTTATGAAATTAGCTGGGCATGGTGGCACGCACCTGTAGTCCCAGCTACTTGGGAGGCTAAGGTGGAAGGATCGCTTGAGCCTGTGGGAGGTCGAGGTGCAGTGAGCTGTGACTGCGTCACTGCACTCCAGCCTGAGTGACAGAGAGAGACCGTGTCTCAGAAAAAAAAAAAAATATATATATATATATATATAGCATAGCGTGGTTCTCCTAAGACTCAAGCTACATATTCATACTGGTTTTCAACTTTCATAAAAGATTCCGTGTGATTTCACTTCTTATCTACTAATACACCATATCCAATTAATACCAAATTATGTCTTATCTAATATTATTATTTTCCCTGGCCCCAAGTCTTTCTTACATATTATTTAGTTACACTGGCAATCACCCAGAATTTAGTTGCGCTTCCTTTATTCTGTATCACTTTTATCAATCGTGTACCCCAAACTCAATTTTAATCAATTAATAATGACACATACATCCATTTACATACAAAATATGGACAAAGATTTTTATAAAAGAATCTATATATGTTCAATAGGTTTGGGGCTAAATATGATTCTCTTTTATACCTATCAGATTGTATTCATTATAATTCTATGTACATAAAATATGTTCAATAGCTTCTTTTTCCTTGTAAATTTTCATCTTTTTAAGACACAAAACAGTAGACTTATCACTGTCCTATATATTATGATCAAAGAGAGAAAAGGGCATATTATTCTGCTTAGAAAGGAGTTAACCATAGCAGACATATATGGAGTTATCTGTCCAGGACCCTCATCTGGGAAGTGCCTGTGTTCCTCACTCCATTTGTGCGGTTATCACAGAAGGTGTCCTATGGCCACAGTTAATTGGCTCAACAGTAGACATTAGACCTAAGATGACCTCATCACAGTCCCTTCCCCAGACTTCATTTCCTAGCTAAACCATATAAGTCCAGGCTGGGCACCTGATTCAAACGGAAAAAACTGGAATTCACCTTTGGGAATATTGCATCTAGAAGTGACAAGCATACATTGGGTCTCTGAACTGTGATGTATAAAACTGAAAGGTCAACTATCAGTAACTGAATTTCCAGTCACGTAGAACAGAAAAGGGGAAAAAGTAAGAGAAAGAAAAAAAAGCGAGTGTGTGTGTGTATGTATGTGTGTGTGTGTGTGCAAGTAACAGAAGTGGGAGCCATGTAGATTCTTAATGGTGCTGGAGTCTGTGTTTCTAATGGTATCTCAAGTCCAGCTACATTTCTACCTTTGAGTCTTCTAAATCTTCCACTTTGCTCAAATTAGTTTGAATTGGATTCTGTTATATATAAGCCAATGGGTTCTTACGAATAAAATTCCTACCATCTAAACTTATCAAATGCAAGGTTAAGCCTCAGAAAGGTCGGTGCCCTTGTCAGAAACATGTAGAAAGTAACTTATGAAAGAAAAATGAACTTATGAAAAGAAAAAAATCACACATTAATTTCTTGTCAATGAATCTGACTGGCTAATTTTCCATTTCTAGGATGTTGTCTTCAGTGGCAGGAAGGTTTAAACCCATCGTTCCCATTAGAGTTTACACTAGGAGCAATAATGAACCTTAAATGATTCTAAAACATGGAATCTAAGTGGAGTCAAGAACAGAATTACACTGAATCTTCATTTTAAAAGCTACGTGAGCCATATTTATTCTTTTAAAATGGAGCAAATATGTTCTGAAACCCAAAAAGAGGTGAGTTACTTAAGCAAGCCCAACATGACTAGGCCAGTAGTATCATTTCAGATGCTCATAGCCATCATAGGGACATAGAAGACATTCCAAAGTGATTTCTATCAATCCTAGTTTCCATTTCTCACCTGAACTTTCTACACTCTCTTTGTAGACTTTGACTTTGGGTTGTGGAGGCAGACTGCTGGGTTTCTAATCTCCAGTCTGCCACTTACTATCTATGGGACCTTGAGTGAATTACTTAGCATCTCTGTGCCTCAGTTTCTTGGTCTGTAAAATAATATGAAAACAGGGCCCCCACAAGTGGTAGCTGAGAATAGTAAATGAGTTAATAGATGTAAAGGAATTGGAACAAAACCTGGCAGATAATGAGCACTCAACAATGTTAGCTCTTATTATTAAGAGGCCATGAATCCCTTAATTTTGTAGCTTCAAATAAAGCACTCACACAGACACAAACTTGCTGGTTATTTAAATAAGGAAACATAAATCAAAGGTAAATTTTAATTAAATCAGTTAATGGCACATGGATCAGTTGGGAAATGAGTTTACTTCAGAAATTATTTCTAAGAGTGTTCCTCATAAAACAATATGACCACATTAGATATATAGTTAAGGGAAACATTAAAAATATATAATGTGTAACCTTTCAATTTTCACTTAACAGCTGCCTTTATATTATTATTATTCAAAGTGATTTTTAGATTAAGGGGACTTATGAATGATTTTCTCAAAAAAAATCGATACCAGTTTGATCAGTCTTGAGGATACTGGGTCATAGCAACTACCAGTACTCAGACATTGGGGAATTGTTCAGGGAAAAGGCAGCAACTTTGAAGTATCCTCAAGAATAAGAAGGGCATGTTGAAACAATTAATCATAAACAAGTCATTCAAATTAAAAGTGTATTCTTAAATAGTTTCTTGATTAAGAACAAATGCCTCATTAATCTGGAACATATTGACTTGAGAACACAAGTAAAGTCAAAGAGAGTAATGACTGACATGACGTGGAACACAGCATGCTGTGTGTTCCCATCACAAAAGCTTTGGAGGAACAGATTCCACAGAAGGTCACTGGAGACAGTGAACTGAAGAGAAAACCAAGCATCACCCAATGACGCAAAGGTAAATTTTTAAAAATCTAGATTACAGAGAACATTGGGTACCAGTAGCACTGACACTATTTCCATCTATAGATTCTGAGTTCATTTCATTTATTTCAGGCATGCAAATAAGTCTAAACCCAATATCTAAAAAATAAAAAATAAAGATATATCTAAAAGAAATAGGCATCTAATTTTAAAGAAACTTACTGTCCTCCCCCTACTCCCACTTCCCAAGTGTTAGTTAAGAATGTGACTAGAAGTTAAAAACCAACGAAAATAGCTTTGAAGAAAATTCTAGTATAATTATTAGATGATACTAGATTGGATATTCTTTGGATCACACTAAAGCTACATTTCTTAAAGGAGTATATATAGTAGCTAGTAAATAAAATAATAAATGTGAGATGTGCATAAAAATCACACACATAATTTTTAAAAACCGATCAGACATTAAATGCCCATAGGAGGATGACTCTGCAGTTTTTAAAGATTAAATCTGGTTTTGGAATAGTCGTCAAAATATGTGTCATATTCTGAAAGGCTTTATAATTTCATCTTCTAGAAGGTAAGCTTCATGAGGAAAGGAACTTTTTCCCATCTTGACCACTACTATATCCTCAGAACAGTGCCTAGGACATAATAGATACTCCATATGTATTTAATGGATAAGTAATTTCAACAGTGGCTGAAATTCTAACCTGGATATATCTGTTGTGATTGTAGTTTTAACAATTGGCCTCAGGACTTTTTCTTGCAGTTGGCCCCTTATCCATGCCCCCTCACACCTTCCCTGTACTCAGCATGACTTCCACACAGATGTCTGCTTATAATGAAGAGAAAGAAAATCTCCATGAAAGATTATAAATGGTTGGGATGAATATTATGTGCAAAGAATTTCCCAAATTCCATTATCTAAAGTATGGCACAAAAAATTACCATCATCTTTCCAATACTAGAATAAATTCTTCTGAAGACAAAATTTAACATAATTTATAGAGTCAGATTCTAGATATGACTATATTATTTTTACTTAAATAACATACTCATTTCAAACTTCAAGACAAGGAAAAGAGAATTTTTTTCTAGAAAGAAGAAAGCAGCGTAATGAGAAAGAAGGGAAAGTAGAGTTCTACCACTCTAAGTAGCTATAATCAGACTTTGTTTTCAGCAATGTTTAAACCTCATCACTCCCAAAGTTTTAATCTTGACAGCAGGATAGCAAAGGAAAATATTGGAACATAACCAGGACTAGAGCATTTCTTATTTCTTAGATCTACACCCAGCTTGTGCTGGAATACAAATTACCATAGCCCCTGCTCATGAAAACAAATAATCCAGTTAGAGGTACAAGGCTAGCAAACAAGACACATAACTATATACTGCCTTATATTCACTCATGTACTAAATTGTGTGGAACAATTCCTAAATGTTACACAGCCTAGAGATGAGAGGTAATTCTAGCATCTAGCACAGTGTCCAGCACATATTAGACATGCAATAAATACTTGATAAGTAAATGAAAGCTTGAATGAGAGAATGAATAAATAAGTGCTTTTAGAAGAGGTGAATCTTGTTTAGAATCCTGGAGAATGATGCTAAGCACTTGATTTGTATCTTCCACAAATGACATTTCAATGTTTCCTACCTCTCTGTCTTCTCCCACATGATAGAAACTGTATCAACCTTGTGCAGAAAACAAAAGAGAAGCAAGAAAATCCAATCGTTTTCTTTTCTTTTCTTTTTTCTTTTTTTTTTTTTTTGAGACGGAGTCTCGCTCTGCAGCCCAGCCTGGAGTGCAGTGGCGCGATCTCAGCTCACTGCAAGCTCCGAGAAAACCCAACTGTTTTCTTAATAATATTGGTAGTCTTGGAGACTTGACCCGAAAAAATTATTCAATAGGGCTGATTGTCCATAGGTCTGTAGTTTATAATTAAATCTATTTACAATGGGAATACTACATCATAATGCAACCAGTAACAAGCCCATCAGAGTTAAATACTTGCTAGAATTATCATTATAAATCCCTGGTTTCGATTATTCACAATTAGGTTGTAGAAGTTTTATTTTTTCTTTGAATATAATCATAAAGTTCTCATTTGGGATATATATATCCTAGAAATTTTCTAACTATAATGTGTGCTACTCTTAGGAATTTTCAAAGAAAACAATGAGAACAATTTTCAAGAAAAATGACTAAAACAAATTTTAAAAATTCTTAAAATCAATCCAAAGAAACTTTGCAAATCTTGGCCGGGCGCGGTGGCTCACTCCTGTAACCCCAGCACTTTGGGAGGCCGAGGCGGGCGGATCACGAGGTCAGGAGATTGAGACGATCCTGGCTAACACGGTGAAACCCCGTCTCTACTAAAAATACAAAAAATAAGCTAGCCATGGTGGCGGGCACCTGTAGTCCCAGCTACTCGGGAGGCTGAGGCAGTAGAATGGCGTGAACCCCGGAGGCGGAGCTTGCAGTGAGCTGAGATCGCGCCACTGCACTCCAGCCTGGGAGACAGAGCGAGAATCCGTCTCAAAAAAAAAAAAAAAAAAAAGAAACTTTGCAAATCTCAATCTCTATATCAACGTTTTCCCCCCAGAACTCATGTCTCTATAGTTCTTTTGAATTATTTCAGGATCTGTAAAACCCCATGAAATAAACTCATATAAGAGCAATTCACTGTGTCTAGGAAACTGTATCCAATAAGGGTCCTTGGCATACCAGGGAATATACTGGGCTTGGAATTAAGAAACTTGGGTTTACTTCTACTCCTAATTAACTGGTTAAACTTCAACAGGGCCCTTTCACTTTTCTGGGCCCCTTCCTTATTTATTGAATTAGGGTGTTGGAATGGATAATCCATAGGTCTTTCCTAGCCTTAATTAAGGATGGGAGCCAGTTGTCAATACAGCATAGTTAGGTATTAGAAGCAATTATAATTAGAACTAAAATGCCTCTGCTCATATCTGAGTTCTCTTCTAGGTCTTGTCCCAGGCACATACTTTATTTCTCTACACAATGTTTTCCTCATCTATAAAAAGGGAGTGATAACAATACATATCCCATGAGAGTTCATCATGATTAAATGAAATATAGCACATGAAGCACTCATCGTAGAATATGGCACCTATCAGTACTCAATGTTCGTTGGCAGTATTATGTATCTATAACTTTTTTCAGTTTTCAGAAAGGACTGGGAGAATGAAGGCTTATCATTGGATGTCAAGAAATCCTTCAGCCAGTTATTACATTTGTTTACAGCTGGCAGGCCTGCAACACCAATAATCAAAGTATCCTTGTATAGGATTATTCAATGTGGCTGATTGTCCATAGGTCTATAGTTTATAATTAAGTCTACTTACAATGGGAATACCACATCATAATGCAACCAGTAACAAGCCCATCAGAGTTAAATACTTGCTAGAATTCTCATTATAAATCCCTGGTGCAAACTCTTTTTTGCCTTTAATTCTTTTGAAGGGATCCCAGGTTTCAAAGTCCGTATCCCTTTATGGTTATAAATCCCCAACATTTTAGTTCCAAAACCCATAATGGGCTAAAAATTAAAACCTGTTTGGGCTGAGTGCGGTGGCTTATGCCTGTAATCTCAGCACTTTGGGAGGCCGAAGTGGGCAGATCACCTGAGGTCAGGAGTTCGAGACCAGCCTGGTCAACATGGTGAAACCCCATCTCTACTAAAAATACAAAAAAAAAAAAAAAAATTATCTAGGCATGGTGATGCACACCTGTAATCCTAACTACTCGGGAGGCTGAGGCACAAGATTTGCTTGAACCTGGGAGGTGGAGGTTGCAGTGAGCCGAAATCATGCCACTGCACTCCACCCTGGGCCACAGAGTGAGACTCTGTCTCAAAAACAAAAACAAAAACAAAACCTGTCTGAAGTGTTGGCACAAAATTTAAATTGTTCTTCATACTTTTGAAAGTAGGGGAGAAAAAGAATTAGGTCTCAGCAACATCTATATCTTGAAAATAGCCTTAACATGTAACATCAGAAGCAAGCAAAAGAAGAATTTGATCTACAAAACCTGGTTTTGGTAATCCATTCAAGTCAGCATTTTAATGGGGCTATGTACATTTTCCGAAATGCTTGCCCACTTCTGGCCATGCTTCACTAATACCCAAGTCACCAAGCAGACAGCACTATCTAACCAACAACTGGGGCCCTCTGGTAACCAGTGTCCCTGTACCAGTAACACATGCTGCCAAAGTTCTAGGGCTTCAATCATGATAATAAAAATTAATAAAAAATTGAGCATCCCAGAGCAACACAGATAGTTTTATGAGGGAGACACAGGGCTAATTTAATAAGATGGAACTTATTAAATTCCAGGATGTAAAAACCCTGGATCCTATATTTCAAATTGTTTCTCAGTACTGACTGTTATCCAGCATGCATCAAGCATTTGAAGGGTGAGATGTGATTACCTTCTTTCTCAAAATGCAGAAAAGCCTTTGTTAAGGAAATCATTTCTACAACCTTCTTGGTAATAGTAAGAAATTTAAGGTGTCTGTGCTTGTAGCCACTTCTGTCTAAACAAGCATGTTGTGTGAAAGGTGATCCATCCCATTTCCTGGCCACAGCTGACTGGATGTGGGGAAAACAATGACCCACCAAATGGCTCATCCACAGATAAGACAGCAATCTGTGACTCCTGTGGCCTAGCCAATCAGATTCTCCCTCTTAGGAATCAGTTCTAAGAGATTCAAAGGGCTATGTCCAATGAACTGTTTTCCTTTCATGAAAGGAAAGTTTGAGGCTGAAGCCATGAAAAAATCAGGATAGGTGCAGCCATCTGGGCTCTGTGAATAATGAATGAATCAGCAGAAGCAGTCAGTTAGGATAGACAGAGTACTAGAAAAAAAGCAGATTAAGAGGAAACATCCAAGACCAGACACAGTGGCTCACACCTGTAATCCCAAACCTTTGGGAGGCCAAAGCAGGCAGACCATTTGAGCCCAGGAGTTGGAGACCAGCCTGGGCAACATGGCAAAACCCAATCTCCACTAAAAATACCAAAAAATTAGCTGGGCATGGTAGCCAGTGCCTGTAGTCCCAGCTACTCAGGAGGCTAAAGTAGAAGGATCACCTGAGCCTGGGAAGTTGAGGCTGCAGTGAGCTGTGATCCCACAACTGTATTCCAGCCTGAGCAAAAGATCAAGAGCATGTCTTAAAACAAAACAAAACAAAGCAAAAATTAGAAAAACATAGCCCTTGAAAGAGACATCTTGAGAGATGAGTCAGTTTTGAGAGAAGGGCTGATTCAGTTCTGTAGGTTTGGTGTTCAGTTTGATCTGGATTCCTGTGAGACCTCGTTCTCTCACTTAAATTAAACTCCTTGAGCTGGCCTTCTTCCTTATGACTTAAAAAGCCCAATTCAAACACTTCTCTTTCAGTAATACATTCTTTTTTTCCACTGGAATTTGTTAGTATTGTCTTTCCCAAGCTTTGGATAACATAAACATTGGCTTAAAAGTCATTTTTTAAAATCATTTCAGCCATTTGGTGACCCTAAGAGAGTACACATACTTTTATAGGGTTTCACAGAAATTCCAAGACAAAGGATTAATGTATTGTTTCTGTGAGTTTCTATTCAATTCAAATTTTATAATTCAAAAATTTTAAGTTGTTATCAACCAAAGTAAGAATTATAAGAATGCTATCTATAATTTTAAAGAGAATGTTTTGGGCTAACAACTGAAACATTTATTGAAAAGAAATTTTTATCGGTCTTATAGGGCTTTTGTGTGAATTTAGCAAAGTTAGCATGTATATAAGGCACAAGTACCATCGGAAAAGTTCTAAAAAGAATTAGTTATGTAGTTATTTCATATCCACAGTGCAAGGGCAAGGTTGAACAGAACTTTTCTCCATATAGTTGCTCAAACTGCCCAGTGATTTTCTTTCTTTCTTTTTTTTTTAGTGTTTTGTTGAAATGGTTTAAGGGCTCCACTGACTGAAAGTTAACCCCCAGTATGCATTGGCTGCTGAGTGTTTTTTGTTTTACTCACCGGCCCTTGAGTACCGTGTTTAATTTCCACACCACAGTAATGTGAATGATCTAGGTAATCTCACATAATGGTTTGCTATAGGACACCCAAACCTTCATCCCAGGAATACTTGGAACAAGATGAAACAAGATGAGTCACTTGTGGTGAAGCCACACTAACCATGCTGCCAGGGTCTTACTGTACTTTGCTTCTGGAAGGCCTCATTAAGCAAAGGTGCCAAGTTACATGCTTGATGAGGAGATAGATTCTTGAGTCCTTCCTTACAACCAGAGTATCTGGGTAAGAACCAAAGACCTCTGAGTGGAACCTATCAAAAGTCATGCATAAGACAGCCACAGGGTAACAAGAAGTGAAATTTGAAGGGGACTTTCGGTGACCTCATCACCTATAAGAAAGAAAAGTCTAGTAGTTCTGTTCTTGGAATACTTGTTCTGTTAAGATTTAGCAAAACAGTTTGACCAACAGATTTTTAAGGTTTCTTGCTGGTTCTCAAGCCATAAGACTGCAAACAAACTCTCCTAAGGTCAGACATGTTGAGGTATTTATGCTACAGTCAAAAGGGTTGCTTATGCCTTGCTTAATATACGCATAGAGAGATCGCAAATTACATCTATAATTTTCCATACAACAAATCAAATTTGACCCACAAATAAAGAAGTCAACTTATGAAAGTTACAAAAGAAATTTGTAAAGTTTTAGAACTACTAAAATTATTGGATCCAGAAAACCGAATGTAATTCCACACTGAGAATACTGGATGTATCACGTGTTTCTGGCTTCAAATCATGTGTCACTGAAAACAAAGAAAGGAGGTTTTTAAAATTATGTTCCCGGTTGTAAATATTTGCAGATTGACATGATTTCTCTTTCTAGTTATTTTTTTCCATGTAATGGATGAAACACTATCTTTTTCCTTCTTTATTCATGAAACTCCAATGTCATCAAGCCTCAGTTTGTGACTGGAATGAAGGCACATTAATATATGCCCACAAAGTTACAGACTTCTTTCTGCTCCCTGCTTCTAGAAAACCTTAGGATTGGAAGAGTTTCTCCCACCACCCAAGAAATTCTGGCACGTTCCAGAGAATGACTTTGCTGGCGAAGAGACAGCTGGTTGTGCTGGTATGAATACGTCTGGTTTTTTGCCATGGTTCATGGGACATAAGGGGTCTAAGTCCACTGATCATGAAGAATATTACCGGCCGGGTGTGGTGGCTCACACCTGTAATCCCAGCACTTTCAGAGGCCGAGGTGGGGCGGATCACGAGGTCAGGAGATCGAGGCCATCCTGGCCAACGTGGTGAAACCCCGTCTCTACTAAAAATTAAAAAATTAGCTGGGCGTGGTGGTGCATACCTGTAATCCCAGCTACTCAGGAGGCCGAGGCTGGAGAATCACTTGAGCTTGGGAGGGGGAGCTTGCAGTGAGCCGAGATCTTGCCACTGCACGCCAGCCGGCTGTTTCAAAAAAATAATAATAATAATATTACCTCATCCAGGACAGCTCCTGGTGTCCCCAGTGCTACACAGCAATGTGGCACCATCATGGCACTGTCTTTCCTTCAATCTTCCTTGCTGTGCACATGCTGGATTCCATCCAGAAATCAGAAAAAATATGTCTAGCTCCTGAATTCACAGGACTCAGAACTATTCATTCACCCCTTCCAGGAAGTCAATACCATATTATCCTCTGCATTTCCTACATTCTCATCTCTCAGAGCCCTATCGGGCCTTCAGATATAAAATGTTCCCTTTCTCCTCTCTTCTTCCTTCTCCAAATGTAAATCAGGCATGCAAATATATGCCTGGGAGAATTGCCGAATCCATAAAGCTGTTCTCAGTTTAGGCTAAGCAGAGATCACAGTCTATATCTACATTTGCTCTGTTGGAACATGAGATTACAATAGTTAATAAAGATGAGATACAGAGTAACCTTTACACCTTAGGCTTTTGTATTTTTCAGTAAGAAGAATGTCACAGTTCTTCCTAGCTTGCCAAAGAAATTGAATAAAAATGTACTGAACTAGGAGTAAAACTTTGTGCTGGCTAGGTAAAATGACATGTGATATTGTTCACAGGAAATAATGGAAAACAGAAAGATTTTCCATCTTGTCAAGCAGATGGAATGGGCTTGGATAGAAAGAAGAGAGGAAAATGATAGAATAAACACCAGTTGTGAACTCTGCTAAGAGAACTGGTAGGTTTTATATATTAAAGAGATGGGCTAAAGTGGTTTATAAGAAAATGTAATGTATTTTACTAGTGTAATTTTACGTCATCTGGTATTATACATGGCATATACAGTGCAAGAAATTTGCAAGTGGAAAAACTGAGGTTTTCAATAGAAATATTGAGTTGGCTCATGAGCCTGGATGCACTACAAAATAGTGAGATGACTCGGGAGCAACTCAGGCTGAGGAGTGACCCACTTGAAGACTGGCAAAGTGGGAGCTGAGACAGAAGACAGGAAAGTGGATGCTTGAATGAAGATCACAACAGCCATAAAGGAAAAGAAAAGGAAGAATATCTATTGAAAAATGACGACTCCATTGACAGAAAGAGAAAATTAATTTAGAAGACAATTTGTGTGCTCTGTAAATCTTCAATTGTCACAGCAAAGAGGAAAGTTTTCTCTGTTCTTTTTTTTCTTATTTTATTTGTGGGTACATAGTAGGTGTATATATTTATGGGGTATGTGAGATATTTTGATATAGGCATACAGTGCATAATAATCACATCAGGGTAAATAGAGTATCCATCACCTAAGCATTTATCCTTTCTTTGTGTTACAGACAATCCAATTATAGTCTTTTCGTTATTTTCAAACGTACAATGAATTATTGGTGACTACAGACACTTTGTTGTGCGATCAAACACTAGATCTTATTCATTCTATATAACTATATTTTTGTACCCATTAACCATCTCCGTTTCCTTCCCTCACTCCCACCCTGACCTCTCTACCCTACCACCCTTCCCAGCCTCTGATAGCCATCATTATACTCTCTGTTTCCATGATTTCAATTGTTTTCATTTTTATCTCCCACAAATAAGTGAGAACATGCACATTTTATCTTTGTGTGCCTGGCTTATTTCACTTTACATAATGTCTCCCAGTTCTATCTATGGCATTGCAAATGAGAGGATCTCATATTTTATGGCTGAATATTACTCCACTGTGTATATGCACTACATTTTCTTTGTCCATTTGTCTGTTGATGGACACTTAGAATATTTCCAAATCTTGGCTATTGTGAATAGTGCTGCAAAAACATAGGAGTGCAGATAGCTCTTTGATACACTCATTTCCTTTCTTCGGGTATGTACAGAGCAGAGGGATTGCTGGATCCTATGGTAGCTCTATTATTAGTTTTTCTGAGGAAACTCCAAACCATTCTCCACAGTGGTTGTTCCAATTTACATTCCAACCAAAGGAGTACAAGAGATCCCTTTTCTAGCCATTCTCATCAGCATTCATTATTGCCTGTCTTCTGGACTCACAACTGGAGTGAGATGGTATCTCATTGTAGTTTTGACTTTTATTTCTCTGATGATCAATGATGTTAATTAAGCATCTTTTCATATTCCTGTTTGTCATTTGTGTTTCTTCTTTAGAAAATGTCTATTCAGATCCTTTGCATATTTTAAAATCAGATTATTACATTTATTCCTATTGAGTTGTTTGAACTCTTTGTATGTTCTGGTCATTAAGCCCTTGTCAGATGGGTAGTTTGCAAATATTTTCTTCCCTTCTGTGGGTTATCTCTTCACTTTGTTGGTTGTTTCTTTTATTGTGCAGAAGCTTTTCAACTTGATGTGATCCCATTTGTCCATTTTTGCTTTTGTTGCCTGTGGTTGTGGGGTATTACTCAAGAAATCTTTGCCCATACCAATGTACCAGATAGTTTACCAAATGTTTTCTTTTAGTAGTTTTAGAGTTTGAGACCTTAGAATTAAGCCTTTGATCCATTTTGATTTGATTTTTCCATAGTGATAGGTGGGGATCTAGTTTCATTCTTCTGCATATGAATATTTTGTTTTCCCAGTGCCATTTATTGAAGAGGCTGTCCTTTCCCCAATGTATGCTTTTGGCATCTTTGTCAAAAATGAATTCACTGTAGATATATGGACTTATTTCTGGGTTTTATCTTCTGTTCCATTGGTCTATATGTCTATTTTTATGCCAGTACCTTGCTGGTTTGGTTACTACAGTTCTGAAGTATAATTTGAAGTCAGGTAATGTGAGTCTTTTATTTTTGTTCTTTTTGCTTAGGATAGCTTTGGCTATTCTGGGTCTTTTGTGGTTCCATATAAATTTTAGAATTATTTTTTCTATTTCTGTAAAAAAATATCATTGGTATCTTGATAGAGATTACATTGAATCTATAGAGTGCTCTGGGTAGTATGGACATTTTAATAGTATTGATTCTTCTATTCCATGAACATAGACAATCTTTCCATTTTAGTGTGTCCTCTTCAATGTTTTGCATCAATGTTTTATAGTTTACATTGTGGAGATGTTTCACTTCTTTGCTTAAGTTTATTCCTAGGTTTTTGTTGTTGTTTTGTGTTGTTTTGTTTTTGAGATGCAGTCACGCTCTGTCACCCAGGCTGGAGTGCAGTGGTGCCATCTCGGCTCACTGCAAGCTCCGCCTCTGGGGTTCAGGCCATTCTCCTGCCTCAGCCTCCCGAGTAGCTGGGACTACAGGTGCCCGCCACCACATCTGGCTACTTTTTTGTATTTTTAATACAGATGGGGAATCACCATGTTAGCCAGGATGGTCTCCATCTCCTGACCTTGTGATCTGCCTGCCTGGGCCTCCCAAAGTGCTGGGATTATAGGCGTCAGCCACCGCACCCGGCCATTCCTAGTTTTCTTTTTATCTTATTTGTAGCTATTGTTAAAGGGATTACTTTCTTGATTTCTTTTTCAGATTATTCACTGCTGTCAAATAGAAATACTACTGATTTTTTATGTTGGTTTTGTATCCTGCAACTTTACTAAATTTGCTTATCAATTCTAATAGTTTTTATGGAGTCTTTAGGTTTTTCCCAAAATAAGATCATGTTATCTGCAAACAAGGATAACTTCTTCCTTTTCAATCCAGATGCCCTTTATTTCATTTGTCAAATTTCTCTAGCTAGTGCTTCCAATACAATGCTGAATAACAGTGGTGAAAGTGGGCATCCTTGTTTTGTTCCAGATCTTAGAGGAAAGCCTTTTGGTTGTTCCTCATTCGGGAGAAGACTAGCTTGGGTCAGTTGTATATGGCTTTTATTGTGTTGAGGTATGTTCCTCCTATATCCAGCTTTTTGAGAATTTATATCATGAAGAGATATTGAATTTGATCAAATGACTTTTCAGTAACAATTAAAATGATCAGATGGTTTTTGTTCTTTATTCCGCTGATATGATGTATCACATAGGTTGATTTGTGTATCAACATCCTTGTATCCCTGGGATAAATCCCACTTGGTTATGATAAATGATTTTTATTAATATGTTGTTGAATTCAATTTGCTAGTATTTTGTTGAGGATTTTTGCCTCAATGTTCATCAGGGATATTGGCCTATACATTTTTTGTTGTTGTTGATGTATCTTTGTCTTGTATTGATTTTAGCATAACACTGTCCTTGTAGATTTAGTTTGGAAGTATTCCCTCCTCCTCTACTTTTTGAAATAGCTTGAATCAGATTGGTATTAGTTTTCCTTTAAATGATTGCTAAAATTCAGCAGTGAAGCCATTGGGTCTTGGGCATTTCTTTGCTGGGAGACTTTTTATTACAGCTTTGATCTTATTACTTGTTGCTGATCTGTTCAGATTTTGGATTTCCTCATGATTCAATCTTGGTAGGCTTTATGTGTCTAGGAATTTATCCATTTCTTCTAGACTTTCCAATTTATTGGCATATAGTTGCTCATAGTAGCCTCTAATTATCCTTTTAATTTCTGCAGTATTAGTTTTAATGTCTCCTTTCTCATCTTTGATTTTATTTATTTGACTCTTTTCTCTTTTTACTTAGTCTAGCTAATGGTTTGTTGATTTTGTTTATCTTTTCAAAAAGCAACTTTTAATTTCATTGAACTTTTGTATTTTTTGTTTCAATTTTATTTATATCTGAGCTTTATTATTTCTTTTTTCTAGCAATTTTGGGTTTGATTTTTCTCTTATTTTTCTAGTTATTAAAGATGTATCATTAGGCTGTTTGAAGTTTTTCTACTTCTTTGATGTAGACACTTATAACCATATATTTCCTTCTCAGTACTGCTTCTGGTATGCTTTTTGATATGTTGTGTTTCCATTGTGATTTATTTCAAAAAAGTTTTTAATTTCCTTCTTTATTTCTTCATTGACCCATTGGTCATTCAGGAGCATATTTTTGAATTTCCATGTGTTTGTATAGTTTCCAAAACTCCTCTTGTTATTGATATCTAGTTTTATTCTATTATGGTCAGAGAAGGTGCTTAATATTATTTCCATTTTTAAAAAATCTTTTAAGACTTGTTTTGTGTCCTAACACACAGTCCATTCTTAAGAATGATCCATGTGCTAAGTAAACAAATGTGTATTCTGCAGCTGGAAAAATTGTTCTGTAAGAATCTGTTAATATTATGTCCATTTGTTCCATACTGCAGACTAAGTCCAATGTTCCTTACTTTATTTTCTGTCCACATGCTCATCTAATGCTGAAAATGGGCTGTTGAAGTCTCCAGCTATTATTGTATTGGGGTCTATCTCTCTTTTTAGCTCTAATAATAATTGCTTTAAATATCTAATCACTCCAGTATGGGGTGCATATATATTTACAATTGTTATATCTTCTTGCTGAATTGACCTCTTTATCATTACTTAATGAGCTTTTTTGACTCTCTTCATAGATTTTTTTCTTGAAATCTATTTTATTATATATAAGTGTAGCTAGTCCTGCTCTTGTTTTGTTTTCATTGGCATAGAATATCTTTTTCCATCCCTTTATTTTCATTCTATATGTATCTTTGTAGTTAAAGTATCTTTTTTGTAGGCAACAGATCATTGGGTCTTGCTTTTTAATCCAGTTAGTGACTCTATGTCTTTTGAATGGAGAGTTTAGTACATTTGCATTCAATGTTACTCTTGATAAGTAAGGATTTACTCTTGCTGTTTTGTTGTTTTCTGATTGTTTTGTGGTCTTTTATTCCTTTATTCCTTCCTTCCTATCTTTCTTTAGTGAAGGTGCATTTCTCTGGTGGTATGTTTTAATGTCTTGCTTTTTATTTTTTGTGTAACTGTTTTAGGTTTTTTTATTTGACATTATCATGAGGCTTGCAAGGAATACCTTATAACCTATTACTTTAAACTGATGATAACTTACCACTGATTATATAAACAAACAAACAAGCAAAAAAAAAAACTTAATAAAAACTCTACATTTTAACTTTATCCCTCCTTTTTAACTTTTTGTTGTTTCTATTTAGATCTTATCATAATGTCTATGTCTTGAAAAGTTGTACATCTTATTTTTGATAGGTTCATCTTTTGGTCTTTCTACTCAACGTATGTGTAGTTTGCACTCCACAATTACAGTGTGATGATATTGATGATATTTTGTCTTACTGTGTCCTTGTCCTTTTTTTTTTTTTTTTTTGAGATAGGGTCTCACTCTCCCAGGCTGGAGTGCAGTGGCTCAATTTTGGCTCACTACAACCTCCGCCTCCCAGGCACAAGCAATCCTCCCACCTCAGCATCCCAAGTAGCATGGACCACCACACCTGGCTAATTTTTGTGTTTTTTTTAAGAGATGGGTTTTGTATTTTTAGTAAGATGGATTTTGTGTTTTATGTAGAGATGTTTTTTGTAGAAATGGGTTTCCTCATGTCTCCCAGGCTTGTCTCAAACTCCTGAGCTCAAGTGATCCTCCTTTCTTGGCCTCCCACAATGCTGAGATTACACCATGCCTGGCCTGTACTTACTATTAACAGTGAGTTTTGTACCTTCAGATGATTTCTTACTGCTCATTAACATCCTTTTTATTGAGATTGAAGAACTCCTTTTAGCATTCCTTTTAAGACAGGTCCAGTGTTGAAATCCCTCAGCTTTTGTTGGTCTAGGAAAGTATTTCTCCTTCATGTTTGAAGGATATTTTCACTGGATGGACTATTCTAGGATAAAAGTTTTTTCTTCTTCACTGTGAATATGTCATGCCACTGTCTCCTAGCCTGTGAAGTTTCCAATGAGAAACTTCTCTGCCAGGCATACTGAAGCTCCTTTTTATGTTATTTTTTTCCCTTGCTGTTTTTAAGATCCATTCTTTATCCTAGACCTTTAGGAGTTTGATTATTAAATGTTTTGAGGTAGTCTTATTTTGATTAAGGTGTTCTATAGCTTTCTTGTACTTGATTATTAGTATCTTTTTCTAGATTTCAGAGGTTCTCTGTTCTTATACCTTTGAATAAACTTCCTATCTCTATCTCTCTTTCTATCTTCTCTTTAAGGCCAATAACTCTTAAATTTGCCCTTTTGAGGCAGTCTTCTAGATCTTGTAGGCACACTTCATTCTTTTTTATTCTTTTTTCTTTTGTCTCTTCTGACTATGTATTTTAAATAACCTATCTTCAAGCTCACTAATACTTTCTTTGGCTTGATTAATTCTGCTGTTAAAAGTCTGATGTACTCTTCAGTATGTCGTACTCTTCAGTATGTCGATTGCATTTTCAGTTCTAGAATTTCTGCTTGATTCTTTTTAATTATTTTAATTAATTTGTTTAATTTATCTGATAGGATTCCAAATTCCTTCTCTGTGTCATCCTGAATTTTGTTGTGCTTCCTCAAAACAGCTATTTTGTTGTTTTTTTCTATTTTCTTTTTTTGAGACAGGGGCTCACTCAGTCCTCCAGGCTGAAGTGCAATGGTGTGATCATGGCTCAATGCAGCCTCTACCTCCCAGGCTCAAGCAATCCTCCTGCCTGATCCTCCGAAGTAACTGAGATCACAGACATATGATATCACCATACCCAGCTAATTAATAAAATTTTTTTTGTAGAGATGGGGTCCCACTATGTTGCCCAGATCGGTTTGAAACTCCTGGGCTCAAGTAGTCCTCGTCTCACCCTCACAAAGTGCTGGAATTACAGACATGAGCCACTGCACACAAACAAACAGCTATTTTGGATCATCTGTCTGAGAGTTCACATACCTCCGTCTCTCTGGACTGGGCACTGGTGTCTCATGTAGTTTGGTTAGGTCATGTTTTTCTGGGTGGTCTTGATGCTTGTGGTTGTTCATTGGTATCTGGGCATTGAATATTTAGGTATTTATTGAAGTCTTTACAGTCTGTGCTTGTTCGTACCCATCCTTCTTGGAAAGCTTTCCGATAATTCAAAGGGACTTGAGTGTTATGATCTAAGTCTTTGGTCACTGTAGCCATGTCTCCATTTAGAGGACATCCCAAGGCCAGTAGCACTGTGGCTCTTGCAGTCTCATAGATGTACCACCTTGGTGCTCTTGGGTAAGATCTGGAGGAATTCCTTGAATTACCAGGGAGAGACTCTTGTTCTCTTCCTTACTTTACCCCAAACAAATGGAGTCTCTCTCTCTTCCCTTACTTTCCCCCAGACAAACTGGGTCTCTCTCTCTTTCTCTGTGCTGACCTGCCTAGAGCTGGAGGAGGGGTGACACAAGCACCCCTGTGGCCACCACCACTGATACAGAACTGGGTCAGACTTGAAGCCAACACAGCACTCGGTCTCACTCAAGGCCCACAGTGATCACTGCCTGGCTACCGCCTATGTTCACTCAAGGCCCAAGGACTCTACAATCAGCAGGTGGCAAATTCAGCCAGGTTTGTGTCCTTCCCTTCAGGGCAATGAGTTCCCTGGGGCCCTGGGCAGGTCCTGAAATGCTGTCTGGGAGCCAGGGCCTGGAGTCAGGAATCTTAGGAATCTACCTGGTACTGTATTCTACTGCAGCTGAGCTGGCACAGAAGCCACAAGACAAAGCCCTTACCACTCTTCTCCCCTTTCCTCATGCAGAGGAGTCTCCCAGTGGCCACCACTGCCCCAGGCTGGTGGTAAGTAATTCCTGGTTACCTCCTATGTTGACTCAAGGCCCAAGGACTCTGAAGTCAGCTTGTGGTAAATGCTGCCAGGCCTGGGTCTTTCCCTTCAGGGCAGTTGACTCCCCTCTGGCCCAGGACTTATCCAGAAATGCCATCCAGAATCCAAGGCCTGGAATCAAGGACCCCAGGTGCCTGCTTGGTGCTCTATCCCACTGTGGCTGAGCTGGTAACCAAGCTGCAAGACATAGTCCCCTTTACTCATTCCTCTCCTTTTCTTAAACAGAAAAAAAGTCTGCCTGTGGCCAATACAGCTGTAAATGTGCTAGGTCACACCTGAAGCCAGCATAGCTGTGAGCCGAACCCAAGGCCTGCAGCGAGTACTGCCTGGCTTCCACTGTTGATTATTCAGGGCCCAGGTGCTCTTTAGTCAGCTGGTGATAAATCCTGCCCATTCTGAGTCCTTCCTGTCAAGGCAATGGGTTCCCTTCTGGCAAAAGGTGTGTCTACAAATGTCAACAGGGATAGGGCCTGGAATGAGGGACCTCAGGACTCTGCCTGGTCCCCCGTTCTACTGTGGTTCAGCTAGTACCCAAGTTGCAAGACGTAGTGCTATTTTCTCTCCCCTCTCCTCTCTTCAAGTGGAGTCTCTCCTGGAGCTGTGAGCTGCATTACCAGGGTCTGGGGGAGGGGTGGCTCAAGCACTCCCTCGGCCTCCCCAGCTGGTGTCTCACTAGATTGTATGCATCCCAAGTCCACTGCTCTGAACCCAGCACAACACCAGGACTTGCCCAGGAATTGCAGTCCTTGTGGCCTAGGCTACCTTTCAAGTTTATTTAGGACCCCATAGCACACAAAGTGGTGGGGTTTGCAGGAACTCAGGTTCTGACCACTGGAATGGATGATTTGCCTCTGGCTAGGGCTGGTCTAAATGCTCCCTTTTGTGGGTACTGGCTGATTTCTGCCCCCTTTTGCTTTCTGCTATAACAGGGTAGCACTGAGTTCCAGTGCAAAGTCCCACAATCAATGCATTCTCCCTCCCCAATGTGCACAGATTCTCTCTCCAAGCCACATGGCTGCTACCAGGCAATGTGGTAGGAGTGGCATTGGCAATTCAAGACTGCCTTTTCAAGACACAACAAAAAAAGAAAATTTCAGGCCAATATCCCTGATGAACATTAATGTGAAAATTCTCAATAAAATACTGGCAAACTGAATCCAGCGGCACATCAAAAAGCTTATCCATTACGATCAAGTCGGCTTCATACCTGGGATGCAAGACTGGTTCAATATATGCAAATAATAAACGTAATCCATCACATAAACAGAACCAATGACAAAAACCACATGATTATCTCAATAGATACAGAAAACACCTTCGACAAAATTCAACAGGCCTTCACGCTAAAAACTCAAAAAAAACTAGGTATTGATGGAACGTATCTCAAAATAATAAGAGCTGTTTATGACAAACCCAAAGCCAATATCATACTGAATGGGCAAAAACTGGAAGCATTCCTTTTGAAAACCGGCACAAGACAAGGATGCCCTCTCTCACCAATCCTATTCAACATAGTGTTGGAAGTTCTGGCCAGGGCAATCAGTGAAGAGAAAGAAATAAAGGGTATTCAAATAGGAAAAGAGGAAGTCAAATTGCCTCTGTTTGCAGATGACATGAATGTATATTTAGAAAACCCCATCATCTCAGCGCAAAATCTCCTTAAGCTGATAAGCAACTTCAGCAAAGTGTCAGGATATAAAATCAATGTGCAAAAATCACAAGCATTCCTATACACTAATAACAGACAAACAGAGCCAAATCATGAGTGAACTCTCATTCACAATTGCTACAAAGAGATAAAATAGCTAAGAATACAACTTACAAGGGATGTGAAGGACCTCTTCAAGGAGAACTACAAACCACTGCTCAATGAAATAAAAGAGGATACAAACAAATGGAAGAACATTCCATGCTCATGGATAGGAAGAATCAATATCGTGAAAATGGCCATACTGCCCAAGGTAATTTATAGATTCAATGCTATCCCCATCAAGCTACCATTGACTTTCTTCAAAGAATTAGAAAAAAAAAACTACTTTAAATTTCATATAGAACCAAAAAAGAGCCCATATAGCCAAGATAATCCTAAGCAAAAAGAACAAAGCTGGAGGCATCACACTACCTGACTTCAAATTATACTACAAGGCTACAATAATCAAAACAGCAAGGTACTGGTACCAAAACAGATACACAGACCAATGGAAGAGAACAGAGGCCTCAGAAATAACACCACACATCTACAACCATCTGATCTTTGACAAACCTGACAAAAACAAGCATGGGGAAAGGATTCCCTATTTAATAAATGGTGCTGGGAAAACTGGCTAGCCATATGCAGAAAGCTGAAACTGGACTCCTTCCTTGTACCTTATACAAAAATTGACTCAAGATGGATTAAAGACTTAAACATAAAACCTAAAACCATAAAAACCCTAGAAAAAAACCTAGGCAATACCATTTAGGACATAGGCATGGGCAAAGACTTCATGACTAAAACACCAAAAGCAATGGCAATAAAAGCCAAAATTGACAAATGGCATCTAATTAAACTAAAGAGTTTCTGCAAAGCAAAAGAAACTATCATCAGAGTGAACAGGCAACATACAGAATGGGAGAAAAATTTTGCAATCTATCCATCTGACAAAGGGCTAATATCCAGAATCTACAAAGAACTTAAACAAATTTACAAGAAAAAAACAACCCCATCAAAAAGTGGGTGAAGGATATGAACAGACACTTCTCAAAAGAAGACATTTATGCATTCAACAAATATGTGAAAAAAAGCTTATCATCACTGGTCATTAGAGAAATGCCAATCAAAACCACAACGAGATACCATCTCAAGCCAGTTAGAATGGTGATCATTAAAAAGTCAGGAAGCAACAGATGCTGGAGAGGATGTGGAGAAATAGGAAGGCTTTTACACTTGGTGGGAGTGTAAATTCGTTCAATCATTGTGGAAGACAGAATGGCAATTTGGCAATTCCTGAAGGATCTAGAACCAGAAATACCACTTGACCCAGCAATCCCATTACTGAGTATATACCCAAAGGATTATAAATCATTCTACCATAAAGACACATGCACATGTATGTTTATTGCAGCACTATTCGCAATAGCAAAGACTTGGAACCAACCCAAATGCCCATCCATGATAGACTGGATAAAGAAAATGTGGCACATATACACCATGGAATACTATGCAGCCATAAAAAAGGATGAGTTCACATCCGTTGCACGGACATGAATGAAGCTGTAAACCATCATTCTCAGCAAACTAACACAAGAACAGAAAACCAAACACCGCATATTCTCACTCATACATGGGAGATGAACAATGAGAACACATGGACACAGGGAGGGGAACATCACACACTGGGGCCTGTCAGGGGTTGGGGTGCTAGGGGAGGGATAGCATTAGGAGAAATACCCAATGTAGATGACCAGTTAATGGGTGCAGCAAACCACCATGGCACGTGTATACCTATGTAACAAACCTGCACGTTCTGCACATGTACCCCAGAACTTAAAGTAAAATAATAATAATAATTAAAAAAAATACTGCCTTTTCTACCCTTTTCAGGGCCTCTTCCTTAGTAGGATGTGAAAACCAGGTACTGTAATTGCTCACCTGATTTTTGGTTCCTATGAGGGTGGTTTTCTGTGTGGATAGTTGTTCAACTTGGAGCTCCTGCAGGGGGAACAAACAGTGGAAGCTTCTATTTGGCCATCTTGCTCCACCTCCCACTGAAAAGTATTTTTATGCTAAGCAATTTGAAAATATTTAGATGAATAATTTTTAAATAGACGAAAATCTCTATTCTCAAATCCAAAGTCTTCTGAGTCCATTCTGTTTTTTGTCATGCTAAAAATATGAGGCTTACATATTTTTTACACAGGCCAAATTCTGCTCAGTTAAATACAGCAGATTGTTTAGATTGGTATCTTAAACACAAACTAGATAATCTGGTTCCGTTGCTTCCATGGCATCTGAACTGGTGTCATCCTCTTTTTCAGAACAAATATCTAAGGATGTTTCCAAGGCATCACAATATTATATTGGCCTAGTTAGAACAGAAGTGTCATCTCTAAATCTCACATGTGTGTGTGAATGCAAGCACGCTTACTGGTAGAGAACCAGGAAGTCCTTGGTCTGTAAATACCCCAAGAAAGAAAACCACTGCTAGCAATATTATAATGCATAAACTAAGCATGATATTTTTAAATATAATTCACACATCCAAGTGTGTGTTGCTGCCTTTACAGTATCCATTTGGGAAGTTGTGCATTTATTCTAATGAGATTGGCATTGTTCAAAACATGATCTGGAGTTTCTTTTCAACAATGATCTTAATTGTCTGTGGCACATATTTTTGACTGTCCATATGGTAAAGTATCTTTATCTTTTGTGTGTAAACTTGATTTCAAAATAACCAAAAGTAAGTCAGAAGTAAATTTTAAGAACAAGAAAGACAATTAAATTGGGAAATCCCATAAACAGGTAAGGTGGGTACTGAAGAAGATTTATCTGGATGTATTTACCTTTTGTGAGTTATTAATTTTACTATACCTCATACAGTCAAGTCTTCTTTGAGACAGTTTTGTTGTCTTTACCTTCAGAAGTTATATTAGGTTGGTGCAAAAGTAATTGTGGTTTTTGCCATTAAAGGTAATGTTATTAATAATATCCTGAATTTTACTCTTGACAAAAAGCATAGGTTTTATATTATCTGTGTATATGAGAATGCATGAATGTGTGTATTTTCATAACAAAATGGAAGCAAAAATTCTATAGAATTCAATCTTTTATATTTAGCAAAAACAAATATTCCATATATTGTTTAATTCAGCATTGAATAATTAAGCAAAATACTTGCAATTAACTTGCACATAAACTTCTTAAAAGATATCACATCAAAATATGAGATTTCTTTAAGCTATGTCTTCAATATTTTATGCAAAGATCTGTTCTGAAAGATGCTTTGGCAAGAATTTTAATAATCTATAAATTTTTTTCTTTAATCTTTATAATAATCTTTATATAATAACCATATTATTTTTGTTAAATATTTTTCTCCTTTTCAAAATATTGTTTTATAAGGTCTCATGCTCTTTAATTACAATTAATATTTATAAATTTTTTCTATGATTATGTGTATGAGAAATCTTTGATAGCAAACACAGTAAAATAATGTTTTGCCTTAAGTTTTAGAAACTGAAGTTGTTATAAAACCATTCTATTAGGCTTTAAATTATATCACGCCAGCCAGACTTATTTATGCAAATGTTTTCTCCCTACCACTGTGCTCATTGAGAAGGACTGCTGACCCAGGTGTTTTGTAGCTTTTAAAATAATTGTTCAATATGATATTAGGTTGTAGAATGTGGTCACAAATTTCTCAAGTCTAGAGAAGTCCATTCCAGAAGTCTAGCAGGTCTATTCCACTGACTCTCAACTTTATTATGCTTATGCTTGACTCTTATGTCTTTCCTATTTAACTTATTTTATAAAATGTAGAACATATGTTTTGAAAGTCAAACCATACCAAAGTCAAACCTGGTGGGAGTGCTACAACTGTAAAAAGGTGGAAACACTCAGTAAGCAGTCAAAGTTTGGCATGGAAATAGACACGGCTGCAATAAGGTAGTGGACTTACGGGCTAAGTTTCCTTGCTTTCATACTTGCATGTAGCGTAGCTAGTTTCCCAAAACACATAAAAGGAAGTCATTTCTCTGTGAAGTGGCCTTTAGAGGAGGGTTTTTCTACTTCAGCGTTATTATTTGAGACTGGATAATTCTTTGCTGTGTGTGTGGATGGGGATGGGAGGGTTGCTGTGCTGTGCGTTATGAGATGTTTGGCAGCATTGCATCCCTGGTCTTTGTCCACTAGATGCTGTTGACATCCCTCTTCCCAATTGTGGCCACCAAAAGTGTTTCTAGACATACCCAAATGTCCACTGGGGGAACAAAACCCTCGTTCCTCACCATTTTCCCTCCTCTGTGGTTGAGAACTCACCATTTTCCCTCCTCTGTGGTTGAGAATGACTTCTCTAGAGTACCATTTCAAGATTTAGCTTGTTTCTGACAGTGGTGTTACAGAAGGCCATTTTCATCATTGTCATTTATTATTTCATGTTAGTTTAGTGGTTTACTACAAGTAGCCTAGGGTCAAGGAAATATATCCAGTTCATTTAATAGTATTCTTAATCAACTATGTTCCTAAGTTCTTATGTTTCTTTTAATCTATGAACCTATGTTCCTACTGTTGCCTGAAAGATTCACAAGAGGAAAAATGTACTGAGTATAGACAATAAAAAATTTAATGTGGCCAAATATAGCATATATTTAACATTGTAAAGTATATCTCAAATATTTGCAGCATTTCATGGCAACAAAAGCTGCTATAGAATAAGTGGGTCAGAATTACCATCAGGGAAGTAGTACCCAAAATATCTTCCAACTATTATAGGCCAGGCCAAAGCAAAAAACAGCTCAATTAGATTTGGGAGGCATTCCTTCCAGGCTGCTAAAGTATCACCAGTCAAACAGCATTCACAAGAAACACAGGTCTGAGATAACCAAGTTAGTGCTCTAATAAGACTTCAAATGCTCTGAGAACAAGCTTCACTGTATTTTTGCTCGCAGAAGTTTCACATCTATTCTTGCTCAGGCCTAGGATTTTAGTCGGCTAGCAGCAAAAGAAGATGAACTTGAAATTTCACTTCGAGAAGTATTAGGCTTTATGGAATATAAAAGTAATTCAGAAGCATAGAAAACCATGAATAATAAACAAACTCTGATAGAAAATAAATAAAGGAACTCAAGGAATTGCCTTCCAATATCCTTGGCAACCAGAGAAGCAATCAATGAGTTTTAAAACTCCCATATACATATTTGGTGCTCACAAATACCTGAATAATAAAGAAGATTATCATGCAGAGTGACAAAGTACAGATAAACACACTCCAGCTTTGCAAGTACAAAACCAGTTAAAACCAGTTATTCTACTCCTGACGTTTAACAAGTAGAGCTTTACACATATACTAAAAGCCACAGTGAACTGGGTGAAAGTTTGTTGGGCCTGGGGAGTGGGAAATTGGCTTAGTAACACCAGAGTCATCTCAGTGTGTGACCCCTGGCAAACCATGCTCCTGAGAAGACAGCAGAAGGAAAAGGTTGCTTTACCAAAGGTTAGAAATACAGGAATATAGAGCGCGTGAATGCAAGCTATGTGACTTATGTAGGCTTTTACATACCAAAGCTGCTTCCAAAGTCAGTAGGAGAGGCTGGTCCCATCAGCTGGATAAGCACAGCAAAAATTAAGATGGTTTGATATCCACATCTCCAGTTGCTTAAGTTGTTTACTCTGTTCCCTCTGAATCACATCACATCTTATTTTCAACTGAAACATGGAAACCTTTCTGGCCTAATATTTCTTTTCCAAATAATATTTATTTTCATGTGGCATTAATCTTTTTTTACTAATTATTCTTGGGTGCAGCATATTTTGTAACCACCTAAGCACACACTGATCCAAAGCTGAACATTATAAATAGTTATAATCACATACATCAAAAAGTTCAAAGTGAGAGTGGGCTAAAAAATAAGTAGGAGTCAGAAAGAGAGAGTAGGAGATCGGGTAAAATGATAAAATAATGAGAAAAAGAAATAATTTCTATGTATCAGGTAGGAGAGAGAAGCTATTTCCTAGGGCTTTGGGGGAAATGAATTTCCCACACCAAAGGTGGAGTAGCTTGAAAAACCGATACAGATTGCTCTTCACTCCTTCACTGAGGTTCTGAAACTGTAGGCATTGAATGCTGCGTTAAAGATACATGTGCATCTTATTCCTCATAAGTAAATTACATTGTTTTATTACTATACCGTGTGGCCCAAAAGGCAAGCAATAATTTTTAGTGGCTGAGAAGAAACTAGTTTCACAAACAAGGGGCACTTTGAAAAAACAAATGTACTCAAAAAGACAATGTTGCTCTGGGCTTTACTTAGAATTAAATTCCAGAACTCGCTCAAAACTGCAGAACCAGTACTCAAATTTGGTACCCCTTCTGCTCATCCTTCCTAAAGTCACCCTTCACACACAAATCTTTCCACCTTCCTCTCCAGGCATTTTAAATAGCTGCAGGATTAGAAATTGCAAAACAGATGCCTCCGGCCAAAAGCACCAAGTTTTGCTGATAAATTTTCCTGAAATCACACAAATGGAAAAAGCAGAAGTCAGAAGTGTACATTTTATATTCAGCAGCTAAAGTCTGAAATCTCAGGTTATAAGTAAATTATTTTGTGATTAAATCCTAATCTCATCAATTTAAAGAACCAAAAACCCAGCTCAGTAATCCACCACAATCTTACCTTGAAAATGTGGTTCTCTTATTTGAATGTCTTCTTCCAGTACTAATTCGATTTATTTTCCTGAAAATTCTGCCACATGGTGCTACTTTCAGACATTTAATATATTTCATTTATAATTACTCTCACGTGTAAATGGTATCTTTAAATAATATGTGCAGGAGTTCTTAATAAGTTTCCACAACTCTCCTTATAAAGCAAAGCTATTCATTTTTAGAGAGTTTGAACGTTTTGGTGTTAATTTGATAAATAACAGCTATTGGACAACTGAAGAGAATAACCACTCACAGGCAATCTTCTCTTTGTACTTGATTTTAAAATATTAATATTTCATTCATGGTGTCTTCTCATATTAAATTTCTCAGGGTTACTGGACCTCAGATACTAAAAGGACAAAGAAAAGGGACAGATGAGAACAGCTACGAAGCGATAGTGAAAACATATGGTGTCCATCTTGTAAGCATAAGGCTCCCTGGTATTGCTGCCACTCTCCCTGTGCTCGGGAAAGCTGGAAGAAGCCAGTAGGCAATCTGGTGTCTCGTCAGAAGAGTGCCAGAAACAGGTGTTGCTGACCTAACCCTTTCCTCCTACCACAGATTCTCTTGGTAGCTCCTACACTCGTTACCATAGCATTGCTTTCAAACACACTTATCAGATGAAAACCAAGTGTTCCAAAATAACAGTTTATATGGAGTCAAAATGCTGAAAATTTCTATGATTGGTTTTTTCTTTCTCTTTTTCTTTTTTCAGTTTTTAGAATCGGGTAATTTTAAAATTACAATAAAATGCACACATTTTAAGTGTTCCCTGCGTGAGTGTTGATGGTTGTATACACCGATGTAGCACCACCCAAAACAAGATACAAAACATTTCAATCACTCCAGAAGTTTTCCTCCTTCTCCTTTTCAGTCAAACCACACTGTACTGATTTCCATTGCCATAGACAATTTTGCCTGTCTTTGAACATAATATACTGTATATATTCTTTACATCTGGCTTTTTTTTGCCAATATATATTTTTAAGACTCATTCTTACTGTTGCATGTTATCACTAGCTCATTCCTTTTCATTACAGAGTAATATTTAACTGTATAAATATACCACAATTTGCTTACTCATTTTCTAGGAAATGGATATTTAAGTGTTTCCAGATGTTCTTGGAACAGTCTTATATAAGACTTTGTGTAGACGTATGTGATCATATCAACCTGGATAAATATCTAGGAGTGGAATTCCTGAGACACAATATGTTTAACTTTTAAGAATGTGGCAAACCTTTCCCCACAATCGTTGTAATATTTTACTCTACTGACTTGTTAGTATTTATCTTTCTCCATATCCTCATCAATATTTGGTGCTGTCAGTCTTAGCCATTCCAGTGAGTGTGAAATGCTAACTCATTATGATTCTAAATTGCATCTCTCTGATGACTTATGATGTTGAATAGCTTTTCAGGTGTTCATTAGCCTCATCCTATGTAGGACAACTTATTCCCAAATTTTCTTTTGCTAAGTGTCTTTCCAGACTTTGGCCCATTTTTTACTGAGCTGTTTATCTTTTTATTGTTGACTCGCAAAAGTTATTTATATATTCTGGACATGACCTATTCATGAAAAATAAGTGATGAGAATTTTCAAAGTCTGTCGATTGCCTGTTCACTTTCTTTTAATGAGCAGAAATTAAATTTTATTGAAAATCAAATATTCTTTGACAGGTGAAATGTTTTTAATTCTATTACATTTTTGCATACCCTAGGGTTACAAAGATATTATTTATTTTCTTCAAAAAGTTTTTTGATTATAATGTTTATATTTAAGTTTATGATCTATTTCTACGTAATTTTTGTGTTTTGGGTGAGGTAAGATCAGAGATCATTTTTTGTTTTCTAATGGATAGCCAATCTTTCTTGCATCATTTGTTTTTTTTGTTTGATTGTTTATTTTGGTTTTTTTGAGACGGAAGCTCACTCTGTCGCCCAGGCTGGAGTGCAGTGGCGAGATCTCTGCTCACTGCAAAATCCCTGCCTCCCAGGTTCCAGCGATTCTCCTGCCTCAGCCTCCGAGGTAGCTGGGACTACAGGAGTCCGCCACAGCGTCTGGCTAACTTTTGTATTTTTAGTAGAGATGGGGTTTCACCATGTTGGCCAGGCTGGCCTTGAATTCCTGACCTCAGGTGATCTGCCTGCCTCAGGCTCCCAAAGTGCTTGGATTATAGGCATGAGCCACCATGCCCGGCCACATCATTTGTTTTAAGAAAATATTTTCTTTATTAATCTAATTTGCCACTCTGGTCAGATATCAATGTATGTTTGTATGTATGTATCATATACGTGTGTATATATCACATATATCTGTATGTGCCAATTTCTGGATTTTGTATTCTGCTTCATCAATCTATTATTTCGCCAACATCACATTCACTTGATTACAGTGACATTGTATTAAGTCCTGAAATCAAATAGTGTAAATCCATCAACTTTGTTCTTCTTTATCAATATTATTTTGGTTAGTCTAGATTCTTTGCACTTTCTAACTCACTTCAAAAGAGCCTGTATTTTGGGTTTTTGATGCTATTGTGGACAATATTTTAAATAGCATTTTATAGTTGTTTATTGTTAGTAATTAGAAATGCAATTGATATTTGAATATTAGCCCTGTGTCCAGAGACTGCTAAATTCACTTATTAGTTCTAGTAGTTATTTGTTTGTGTGTGGATTACATGAAGTTTTCTTTTTTTTTCTTTTTTTGAGACGGAGTCTGGCTCTGTTGCCCAGGCTGGAGTGCAGTGGTGCGATCTCAGCTCACTGCAAGCTCTGCCTCACGGGTTCATGCCATTCTCCTGCCTCAGCCTCCCGAGTAGCTGGGACTACAGGTGCCTGCCACCACACCCGGCTAATTTTTTTTGTATTTTTAGTAGAGACGGGGTTTCACCGTGTTAACCAGGATGGTCTCGATCTCCTGACCTCATGATCTGCGCACCTTGGCCTCCCAAAGTGCTGGGATTACAGGCGTGAGCCACCGTGCAGGGCCCACATGGAGTTTTCTACACACAAGCACGTCATTTGTGAATAATGATAGTTTCACTTCTTTTTAATTTTAGTGTGTCATTTCTTTTTCTGGCCTCACTGCACTAACTAGAAGTCACAGTACAATGTTGAATACAAGCAATGACAGCTATTCAAATATTTATCCTTATCCATATATTTCCCTTTCTGGTGCTTTATTCCCTTTCCTGTAGATCCTGGCTTCCACATGGTATAGCTCCTTCTTAGTCCAAAGAGCTTCTTTTAGTATTTGCTGTAGTATAAATCTGCCACAGACAAATTTAATCATTTTTCTTTTAGAAATTATTTTATCTTCATATTTGTAGGATGTCTTTATAGGAAATAGAATTGTGGGCTGACAATATTTTCTTTTAGCATTTTAAAGATATTGTTCTATTATTTTCTAGCCTTCACTGTTTCTGATACTGAGACAGCCATTATTCTTGTCATTGTTCCCTTACATATAGTTATCGCTTTTATTTGTCTATTATAAGATACTGCTTTTTATTTTGGGTTTACAGTAATTTGACCATGATGTACATAGGTGAAGATATTTTTTATATACTCCACTTAGGGTTGATTACACTTCTTTGCTGTCTTTCACTTATTTTGAAAATTCTCTTCTATTATCTCTTCAAATATTTCTTCTACCTCATTCTTTCTCTCCTCTCATGGGACTCCAACAACACATATGGTAGATCATTTGATTTGGGCCCACAGGTCTTGGAAATGCTCTTCCATTATTTTCATTGTTTTCAAACATCTCTCTCTGTGTTTCATTTTGGATATTTTCCACTGATCAGTCTTTAAGTTTACCAGTTTCTTTCTCACTCAGTTCAGTTGTCAATAAGCCCATTGAACAAATTCTTCTTTTCCCATGTTATGTATTTCATTTCTAGCATTTCCAACTAACTTTTAAAACATGTGCATTTCATTGATAAAGTTGCCAATCTACTTACATACATTATCTACCCTTTCCACATGCTGATCATAATTATTTTAAAATTCCTGTCTGCTAATTCCAACACCTGGAACATCTCTGCATTTGTTTCTATTGACTGTGTGCTCTCTTTAACATGGATTATATTTTCTTCTTTCATTACTTGTCAAACTTTTTATTTATATTATTTTATATTATTTATAAAATATAAAATAATTATTTTATATTATTTATAAATATAAAATATTTTATTTATTTTATATTATTTATTTTATGTATTTATTTATTTTATATTATTTATTTTATTTATGTATTTTATATTATTTATTTATTGTATAGTGCATAAAGGAATAGTAATGACCAAAGAAAAACAGTATTTTCCCACAGAAAAGTTATGTCCTTTCTTCTGTCTGGTTGTAAGTTTGTTGAACCGAATCAATCTAACCTAGAGTAAAGCTGTGTTTGGACATTTTCACAGGTTTAGTTACATTCAGTTTACTACTGGCTTTACATTATGTGAGAATGAGATCAGGAATTTCTCTTCAGCAGTGTGTTGGAATCCTAGCACCAGTGGTACTCTGGAGATTTATTTATTCTTTTCATCCAGCCTCCAGTTTTCTGAACCATGGGGCATCTCTTTATTTTTTATTTATAGTCTCGCTACTAGATTTTTGGTCACTGGGGAGTTTTCTTTGCCTTCATGCCAGATTTTCTGAATTTTAACCTTGGACCTATTAATGACCGATTGTCTAACTTGAATGAACTCACTGAACTTTTTCATCTCATTACTAAAATAGAATAAGAATCACTACTTCCATGTGTGTTAAGGAGTGACCTAACATTAAACAGCTAACATGCATATAGGAGAAGCATATGTGTTCTAGTTGAACTGCACGTGAAAGTCAAATTTGTTAAGAAAATAAAATACTCTTTCCAGCTCAATCTGTCTCTATCATTAACATTTTGAATTCAGTACTGTTGAACCAAATGCCAAGTCAGCAACTAATTATATGTTTCTTCTATAGGTCTATCTTTTTAAAAATAAGACAGTATTAAATCAGCCTGAGTTATTAGAAAGGATAGTGGGAGCACATGATCAAATTAAAAATTATGTAGATTCCTGAAATAATTTTATTATTTGCAATTTTCTAGTGACCTCCAGAACTTCATGACATGTGATATTTTAATGCAGAAACATACTGAAAGACAGACAGCATGTAAATTCACAACCTCTGTGTTATAGACTGCATGAAAGGTAGATGAGAAAATAAAGAAAAAGAAGAGAATACCAGGGAGTTAATATTCAGCATCACTTTATCAGCCATGCAATGGATTAACATTCATTAATCCAGTATTGTAGCTGAACAGAGTAGCACAGAGAGTTTCTGTACTCTCTCTGTAACTGTGGTTTAAAAAAAGAAGTTTGCATTGTTGAAATTAACCCATATCCACTGCCAAAAGTACATGATCCAGTGGCTAACATGTAATGATGCTATTTCTAAAAAATGTGTTGTAATTAAATGTCACAGTCTTGCATATATTTCAGACAACTCAGCACTGAAGTCAAGTCAGGTCACTGATAGAAAGTTATTGGTCAATGATCCCATTAAGCATGTGAAGTGATGCTCTATATTCAAAATGACTTCATCTTCTCTAAGGATAAAACCACCACCTGATCCCAAAGGGTGTATCCTTGTCCTCATGAGAACTCCATTAAAAATTAATATCTCCACCAATTACAGTAAGCTGGAAGGAGATTCTACTTTTATTGTGGTGAAACTTTTTATAATGAGAACATTGCTAGGAAAAAATATCTCAACAAAGAAGAGTATAAGGTCAAAAAAAGAATTGAAAGCACTTTCCCTTTACCTTATTGTCTCACAATAAAACCTAAGAAAATATGTGTGGTCCAAGATTGCTTGTGATATATACCTTACTCTGACCATATTTGTAAATTCTTGTACTGAAGGCTAAATAAATTCATGAATTGAAATGTTCCTCCTGAGCTTGGAACAAATATATTTCACGTTTGTAAATTCTTCTCATAAGGATGATTTTTGAAATTTCATAGACTAAACATACATTTATATCTTCCCTCTCACTCCAAATCACACAGAGTAAAATATTTTATGCCTATTAAAAGTACAAGCAATGAACCACAAATTTTGTGAATTTCAGAGAGACAGACAGCATATACAATCATGCCTTTAGCAAAATAAAACTGAATGAAACTATAGGCTAGAACACACCTAGAAGAAGCCTGTTGTTGAAGGGGGAGGTTTGAAAGTCCCCAAGTCCAGTATTAGAAGTTTTAAAAATTAAGACAGAACCCTCAAACATTTAAAGAGTAATTAGTTGGAAGGCTCCTTTTGGAATAGCAGACGAGTTGATTTCTTTCTTTCCTGTCTTTTGCACTATGTGGGTTTTAACAACTGGCTAGAGAAGAATATTGATGTTGGAGAAGACTTACAGTGCTAGGTAGCTACTCACTTCCAGGAGTGATGAGAACTTCCACATTTGAAAGATAAGCTTCCATTCCAAATGTTTCCCCCATTTGTTGGGGATAGATTCTGGTAATGCAAAGAACAAGTAAGCGGTGACTCTCAAATACAAAGCTATAGGCAGCCAAGATGTGCTAAACATTTTACAAAAGTCAGTAATAGAGAAGCTAGGCATTAACAAAAAGAAGAATGACCACCCCCTTCTTAGAAAGAGTTAATAAAGTTAACAAAAAGACTTAGAATAAATATGAATAGTTGAAAGACTTGAAAGAACATTTCCTTTATGTAGAAGTATCTGCTACAAAATTTAATTTTAAAAATTCTATCTTCTCAGAATAAAAAAAATAAGAAAATTTCAATAGGTAGGCCATAATAGCAGCAATACATACTTTATGGTGAATTAGTGAGTTGAAAGATTGAGCTGAAACATTTTCACATGGAATAGAACAGATGGACAAAAGAAAGGAAATTATAAGTGCAGAGTTAAATGACATGAAGAGTATTATCTTGATATTCCCAAATCTAGATTATAGGAATTCCAGACTGAAAGAAATGAGAAAATGCAAGGATGTATATAATCAAATAAATATCAACCCAAAAAAATCCTCAGGTCTGGAGAAAGCATAAATCTTCAAATTAAAAGTGCTAAGCCAGATTTTAAAAGAGCCAAAGCTACATGCATCATTGTGAAATTTCAGAATTTCAAGGATAAACTCAGAGAAAAACAACTTGAAAAAAAAATCAAACTCTGAAAAGTCAGCCTGCCATCAGCATAACTCCTCATAAAGACAACTCAGTACTAGAAGTCATTAATATCTTCCAAATTAAAGGGGGTGATGATTTTCAACCTACAATCCCATACCTAGCCAAACTAGCATTTGAGTGAAAGAGATTCTAAATACATATTCAGACAAGAAAAGCCTCCAGCTAAGCAATCTCTGAAAGAATTACTTGAGGATACACAGCAAAAAATAAGTAACGAATCCAGAAAAGGACATCACGTAGTCCTAAATATACAAAAGTGTAATAAGCAAATTCATACTAAAACCTAAATAATTGTTGATGTGCAACACTAAACCAAAACATAATAAACACTTGGAACAAAAATTCCAGATAAACTCAGTATGAAATATGGTAGAATTAATGAAGAGGAAAAAATCAAAGGTGAGAGAAGATTTTTACTTTTTGGGAAATGGAAGCAGATAATCATTAATCTTAAATATCAATAGAACAATACAAATTTTTAAAAATGTGTTAAAAATGTAAGAGTAAGTATTAGAAGTGTAAGATCTATATCTTCTAAATCATAGTATTAAAAAATGGATCTTAGAAAAACATCCAAATTTGAAAGGATCATGCTTCCAGGCTTTCTCTTGTGCCTTTGTGGTGGTTGCCAAATACATTTATTTTCTGCCAAGAATGCACTACCTCTGCTAAAGTGTTTTCTAGCTATTTGTCTATTAGTATATTATTTTACAATATATGCTGTATCTTGCCACAATGCCAAGAATTCTCCGACAATCTACAATTCTCTGAAGTTAAAGAAGATTATTAGATCTATCCATCACAGGCTGTCACATGTCTTCAACTTTCTTCAAGCTAAGTTCAATCGCTGGCTCCACTGCAGTGCACAAAAAGCTCTAAAAAGCTCCAATTCAAGCCATAATTGGAGGTTTGGGCTCTAGCACAGTTGTCCAGATTTTCCAAATGTCCAGCTTGTGCATTCCGGTATAAATTCCAGAATGAAAAACATTCCACTGGATGAGGAATGTATCATAATGTGCAGAAACTAGTTTCTAGTCCATTTAGACACAAAAACAAGCTCGGAAGAGGAAAATCACAAGCAGTTTCATTAGCATCAAATCATAAAACACAGCCATTTACAAAACTAGCTTCTCTCTCTTCCATTGGTCCAAAGAAGTATCCTGGGACAAGAGTGGTCTTGAAAAAAAAAACCTAACCCTTCGGGGTACCCAGAGATATTATTCATTTAAGTACATTGTATCTGGAGTTTTTTTTTTAAACTCATTGACATAATTCAAATTAATTTTTAAAAGTTCTGTGCTACTTCACACATACGCTATTGAAGCTATCGTCACACCATTATTGATATTTTAATACATTTAACTGTTAGCTAACTGAATATTCACAGATATTATTAATACATACAACATGAGTGGCAAAACTTGTTTTTCCAGTCTCTTTATAACTTGCCTCATTTGTCATCAAATCCACGTGGAGTGAAAAACAAAAGCTCCCCAATCGATTTAATTTAATAAAGCTAAGAAATAGGTGGTGTCTTCCCGGGACTGTGTTGATGAAATTGACCCAACACTCAGTTCTAGCATTTCCTCTCCGAGAAGAGCTTAACTTTACTTAATAAGACAGAGAAACACAACTTGCATGAACAAGCAAATACTCAGTTTGATCCAACAGTAAGAGAAACCTCCTGTAATAGAAGGTTCTTTATATGTGGAATCCAGGCCTTGAGAAAAAGGAGGTAAGGTTGGAAACTGAGTTGCTGATACTTCTAGCAAGACCCTTTTAATGTGCCCGAATATTTACTCTACTAACAATAGCAAACGAGAACAAAAGCGTATAGGTAGTGGTGCTGCCTAATATAATGGGGTGACATGAGGACTTGGGTGTGTGCTTTCTGTCAGAGAAGCCCAGGGAATAGGAGTTTCAGCATTATATCTCAGACAATAGCAAACTTTGAGATCCCTTGCTGTACAGAGAAGGAAAGCAGAAACTCTATAGTAAGGCCTAATAATTTGTGGTGTAAGCCAATAGTACATAATAAATGTATCCTTTATCAGAGCTCTCTGATGGAAAGATGAGAATGTTTGAGAAAAAATAAATGAATACATTTGGGAATTTATATTTTCTTTTGTCTCAGACACTGGATCTATCATGTGCACAGGGACACACACATGCATACTCACACACATACAAACACAAGAATGCCTCATTAATATCTACCTGCATGCAAATCTATATTGTACAAATCCTGGCGATTACTTAAAAATAGCAATTACTCAGATTTCACTATGTGCCAGATACCATTCTAAGTGATTTAGGTATATTAACTCAATCTTTACAACAACCTTATCATGATCCTCAATTATTTTTTATTTATTTTATTTTATTTTTATTATACTTTAAGTTCTAGGGTACATGTGCACAACATGCAGATTTGTTACATATGTATACATGTGCCATGTTGGTGTGCTGCACCCATTCACTCGTCATTTACATTAGGTATATCTCCTAATGCTATCCCTCCCCCCTTTCCCCACCCCACGACAGGCCCTGGTGTGTGATGTTCACCTTCCTGTATCCAAGTGTTCTCATTGTTCAGTTCCCACCTATGAGTGAGAACATGTGGTGTTTGGTTTTTTGCCCTTGCAATAGTTTGCTCAGAATGATGGTTTCCAGCTTCATCCATGTCCCTACAAAGGACATGAACTCATCCTTTTTTATGGCTGCATAGTATTCCATGGTGTATATGTGCCATATTTTCTTAATCCAGTCTATCATTGATGGACATTTGGGCTGGTTCCAAGTCTTTGCTATTGTGAATAGTGCTGCAATAAACATACATGTACATGTGTCTTTATAGTAGCATGATTTATAATCCTTTGGGTATATACCCAGTAATGGGATGGCTGGGTCAAATGGTATTTCCAGTTCTAGATCCTTGAGGAATCACCACACTGTCTTCCACAATGGTTGAACTAGTTTACAGTCCCACCAACAGTGTAAAAGTGTTCCTATTTCTCCACATCCTCTCCAGCACCTGTTGTTTCCTGACTTTTTAATGATCACCCTTCTAACTGGTGTGAGATGGTATCTTGTTGAGGTTTTGATTTGCATTTCTCTGATGGCCAGTGATGGTGAGCATTTTTTCATGTGTCTGTTGGCTGCATAAACGTCTCCTTTTGAGAAGTGTTTATTCATATCCTTCGCCCACTTTTTGATGGGGTTGTTTTTTCCTCGTAAATTTGTTTGAGTTCTTTGTAGATTCTAGATACTAGCCCTTTGTCAGATGAGTAGATTGCAAAAATTTTCTCCCATTCTGTAGGTTGCCTGTTCACTCTGATTGTAGTTTCTTTTGCTGTGCAGAAGCTCTTTAGTTTAATTAGATCCCATTTGTCAATTTTGGCTTTTGTTGCCATTGCTTTTGGTGTTTTAGACATGAAGTCCTTGCCCATGCCTATGTCCTGAATGGTATTGCCTAGGTTTTCTTCTAGGGTTTTTATGGTTTTAGGTCTAATATTTAAGTGTTTAATCCATCTTGAATTAATTTTTGTATAAGGTGTAAGGAAGGGATCCAGTTTCAGCTTTCTACATATGGCTAGCCAGTTTTCCCAGCACCATTTATTACATATGGAATCCTTTCCCCATTTCTTCATTTTGTCAGGTTTGTCAAAGATCAGATGGTTATAGATGTGTCGTATTATTTCTGAGGACTCTGTTCTTTTCCGTGGTCTTTATATGCTGTTTTGGTTACTGTGGCCTTGTAGTATAGTTTGAAGTCAGGTAGTGTGATGCCTCCAGCTTTGTTCTTTTGGCTTAGGATTGACTTGGCAATGTGGGCTCTTTTTTGGTTCCATATGAACTTTAAAGTGGTTTTTTTCCAATTCTGTGAAGAAAGTCATTGGCAGCTTGATGGGGATGGCATTGAATCTATAAATTACCTTGGGCAGTATGGCCATTTTCACGATATTGATTCTTCCTACCCATGAGCATGGAATGTTCTTCCATTTCTTTGTGTCCTCTTTTATTTTCTTGAGCAATGGTTTGTAGTTCTCCTTGAAGAAGTCCTTCACATCCCTTGTAAGTTGGATTCCTAAGTATTTTACTCTCTTTGAAGCAATTGTGAATAGGAGTTCACTCATGATTTGGCTGTTTGTCTGCTATTGGTGTATAGGAATGCTTGTGATTTTTTCACACTGATTTTCTATCTGAGATTTTGCTGAAGTTGCTTATCAGCTTAAGGAGATTTTGGGCTGAGATGATGGGGCTTTCTAAATATACAATAATGTCATCTGGAAACAGGGACAATTTGACTTCCTCTTTTCCTAATTGAATACCCTTTACTTCTTTCTGTTCCCTGATTGCCCTGGCCAGAACTTTCAACACTATGTTGAATAGGAGTGGTGAGAGAGGGTGTCCCTGTCTTGTGTCAGTTTTCAAAGGGAATGCTTCCAGTTTTTGCCCATTCAGTATGATATTGGCTGTAGTTTGTCATAAATAGCTATTATTATTTTGAGATATGTCCCATCAGTACCTAATTTATTGAGAGTTTTTAGCATGAAGTGCTGTTGAATTTTGTCAAAGGCCTTTTCTGCATCTATTGAGATAATCATGTGGTTTTTGTCTTTGGTTCTGTTTATATGCTGGATTACATTAATGATTTGCGTATGTTGAACCAGCCTTGCATCCCAGGGATGAAGCCCACTAGATCATGGCGGATAAGCTTTTTGATGTGCTGCTGGATTCGGTTTGCCAGTATTTTATTGAGGACTTTTGCATTGATGTTCATCAGGGATACTGGTCTAAAATTCTCTTTTTTTGTTGTGTCTCTTCCAGGCTTTGGTATCAGGATGATGCTAGCCTTATAAAATGAGTTAGGGAGGATTCCCTCTTTTTCTATTGATTGGAATAGTTTCAGAAGGAATGGTACCAGCTCCTCCTTGTACCTCTGGTAGAATTCGGCTATGAATCCATCTGGTCCTGGACTTTTTTTGGTTGGTAGGCTATTAATTATTGCCTCAATTTCAGAGCCTGTTATTGGTCTATTCGGGGATTCAACTTCTTCCTGGTTTAGTATTTGGAGGGTGTATGTGTCCAGGAATTTATCCATTTCTTCTAGATTTTCTAGTTTATTTGCGTAGAGGTGTTTATAGTATTCTCTGATGGTAGTTTGTATTTCTGTGGGATCAGTGGTGATATCCCCTTTATCATTTTTTATTGTGTCTATTTGATTCTTCTCTCTTTTCTTCTTTATTAGTCTTGCTAGCAGTCTATCAATTTTGTTGATCTTTTCAAAAAACCAGCTCCTGGATTCATTGATTTTTTGAAGGGTTTTTTGTGTCTCTATTTCCTTCAGTTCTGCTCTGATCTTACTTATTTCTTGCCTTCTGCTAGCTTTTGAATGTGTTTGCTCTTGCTTCTCTAGTTCTTTTAATTGTGATGTTAGGGTGTCAATTTTAGATCTTTCCTGCTTTCTCTTGTGGGAATTTAGTGCTATAAATTTCCCTCTACACACTGCTTTAAATGTGTCCCAGAGATTCTGGTATGTTGTGTCTTTGTTCTCATTGGTTTCCAAGGACATATTTATTTCTGCCTTCATTTCATTATGTACCCAGTATTCATTCAGGAGCAGTTTGTTCAGTTTCCATGTAGTTGATTGGTTTTGAGTGAGTTTCTTAATCCTGAGTTCTAGTTTGATTGCACTGTGGTCTGAGAGACAGTTTGTTATAATTCCTCTTCTTTTTTATTCGCTGAAGAGTGTTTTACTTCCAACTATATGGTCAGTTTTGGAATAAGTGTGATGTGGTGCTGACAAGAATGTATATTCTGTTGATTTGGGGTGGAGAGTTCCGTAGATGTCTATTAGGTCCGCGTTGTGCAGAGCTGATTTCAATTCCTGGACATCCTTGTTAACTTTCTGTCTCGTTGATCTGTATAATGTTGACAGTGGGGTGTTAAAGTCTCCCATTATTATTGTGTGGGAGTCTAAGTCTCTTTGTAGGTCTCTAAGGACTTGCTTTATGAATCTGGGTGCTCCTGTATTGGGTGCATATATATTTAGGAGAGTTAGCTCTTCTTGTTGAATTGATCCCTTTACCATTATGTAATGGCCTTCTTTGTCTCCTTTGATCTTTGTTGGCTTATAGTCTGTTTTATCAGAGACTAGGATTGCAACCCCTGCCTTTTTTGTTTTCCATTTGCTTGGTAGATCTTCCTCCATCCCTTTATTTTGAGCCTATGTGTGTCTCTGCACGTGAGATGGGTCTCCTGAATACAGCACACTGATGGGTCTTGACTCTTTATCCAATTTGCCAGTCTGTGTCTTTTAATTGGAGCATTTAGCCCATTTACATTTAAGGTTAATATTGTTATATGTGAATTTGATCATGTCATTATGATGTTAGCTGGTTATTTTGCTCGTTAGTTGATGCAGTTTCTTCCTAGCATCGATGGTCTTTACAATTTGGCATGTTTTTGCAGTGGCTGGTACCGGTTGTTCCTTTCCATGTTTAGTGCTTCCTTCAGGAGCTCTTGTAGGGCAGGCCTGGTGGTGACAAAATCTGTCAGCATTTGCTTGTCTGTAAAGGATTTTATTTCTCCTTCACTTATGAAGCTTAGTTTGGCTGGATATGAAATTCTGGGTTGAAAATTCTTTTCTTTAAGAATGTTGAATATTGGCCCCCACTGTCTTCTGGCTTATAGAGTTTCTGCCGAGATCCACGGTTAGTCTGATGGGCTTCCCTTTGTGGGTAACCCGACCTTTCTCTCTGGCTGCCCTTAACATTTTTTCCTTCATTTCAACTTTGTGTTTGACAATTATGTGTTTTGGAGTTGCTCTTCTCGAGGAGTATCTTTGTGGTGTTCTCTGTATTTCCTGAATTTGAATGTTGGCCTGCCTTGCTAGGTTGGGGATGTTCTCCTGGATAATGTCCTGCAGACTGTTTTCCAACTTGGTTCCATTCTCCCCGTCACTTTCAGGTACACCAATCAGACATAGATTTGGTCTTTTCACATAGTCCCATATTTCTTGGAGGCTTTATTCGTTTCTTTTTACTCTGTTTTCTCTAAACTTCTCTTCTCACTTCATTTCATTCATTTGATCTTCCATCACTGATACCCTTTCTTCCAGTTGATCAAATCGGCTACTGAAGCTTGTGCATGTGTCACGTAGTTCTCGTGCCATGGTTTTCAGCTCCATCAGGTCCTTTAAGGACTTCTCTACACTGGTTATTCCAGTTAGTCATTCATCTAATCTTTTTTCAAGGTTTTAAGCTTCTTTGCGATGGGTTCGAACTTCCTCCTTTAGCTCAGAGAAGTTTAATCATCTGAAGCCTTCTGCTCTCAACTCGTCAGTCATTCCCCATCCAGCTTTGTTCTGTTGCTGGCAAGGAGCTGTGTTCCTTTGGAGGGGGAGAGGTGCTCTGATTCTTGGAATTTTCAGCTTTTCTGCTCTTTTTTCCCCATCTTTGTGGTTTTATCTACCTTTGCTCTTTGATGATGATGACATACACATGAAGTTTTGGTGTGGATGTCCTTTCTGTTTGTTAGTTTTCCTTCTAACAGTCAGGACCCTCAGCTGCAGGTCTGTTGGAGTTTGCTGGAGGTCCACTCCAGACCCTGTTTGCCTGGGTATCAGTAGCAGAGGCTGCAGAACAGCGAATATTGCTGAACAGCAAATGTTGCTGTCTGATCGTTCCTCTGGAAGTTTTGTCTCAGAGGGGTACCCGGTCATGTGAGGTGTCAGTCTGCCCCTACTGGGGGGTGCCTCCCAGTTAGGCTACTCGGGGGTCAGAGACCCATTTGAGGAGGCAGTCTGTCTGTTCTCAGATCTCAGACTCCGTGCTGGGAGAACCACTACTCTCTTCAAAGCTGTCAGACAGGGATATTTAAGTCTGCAGAAGTTTCTGCTGCCTTTTGTTTGGTTATTCCCTGCCCCCAAAGGTGGAGTCTACAGAGGCAGGCAGGCCTCCTTGAGCTGCGATGGGCTCCACCCAGTTCGAGCTTCCCAGACACTTTGTTTATCTACTCAAGCCTCAGCAATGGCAGGCACCACCCCCCAGCCTCGCTGCTGCCTTGCAGTTTGATCTCAGACTACTATGCAAGCAATGAAGGAGTCTCCGTGGGCGTGGGACACTCCGAACCAGGTGCGGGATATAATCTCCTGGTGTGCCGTTTGCTAAGACCGTTGGAAAAGCACAGTATTAGGGTGGGAGTGACCCGATTTTCCAGGTGCCATCTGTCACAGCTTCCCTTGGCTAGGAAAGAGAATTCCCTGACCCCTTGCGCTGCTCGGTGGGCTGCACCCACTGTCCTGCCTCCAGTGTCTGACAAGCCCCAGTGAGATGAACCCGGTACCTCAGTTGGAAATGCAGAAATCACACATCTTCCGTGCGCTCACACTGGGAGCTGTAGACTGGATCTGTTCCTATTCCGCCATCTTGGAACTCCCCCCTCAATTTTTTTTTTTTTTTTTTTTTTGGAGACGGAGTCTCACTCTGTTGCCCAGGGTGGAGTGCAGTGGTGGGATGTTGGCTCACTGCAACCTCTGCCTCCCGGGTTGAAGCAATTCTCCTGCTTCAGCCTCCCAAGTAGCTGGAACTACAGGTGCACGCTGCCACACCCAGCTAATTTTTTTTGTATTTTAGTAAAGACAGGGTTTCACCATGTTGCCCAGGCTGATCTTGAACTCCTGAGCTCAGGCAATCCACCTGCCTCTAGCACCAAAGTACTAGAATTACAGGCTTGAGCCACTGCTCCTGGCCCATGATTCCCATTTTTTAGGCAACAAAACTAAGGCTCAAAGTGGTTAAGTCACTTATTCAAGTTCATACAACCAATAAGTAGAAAGTCAAGCTTTCTACTCAGAAGGCAGCCTCCAGGGTCTATACTCATGCCCACTATACTCTAAAAATCTCTCAGTATGAGAAACTTCTTCTAACCAAGATTGTGAAGTGACAGAAACATACTTCATACTTTTTTCCTCTTGGTAGTGGACCAGAATTAAGACTGGGCTTTTCCCGTAATGGGCACCGTTTCAGTGCCACAGTAACAGCCAGGATGTGGATTTCTACCTTCCTTCTTAGAGAGGGTGAGGACACTTCTGCAATAATGGGACATGTCTGCATGAGATGCGTATTATTTTTGCTAGGTTGCACCATTGAAACAGGTTCTGAAAACAAGGAAGGTCAGTGCCAAGATTCGTTTAAATTTCTATATATTCATCTGATTTAATCCTTAAAACTGTATCTGTCCTGCTGGAAAATTAGCTAATCAACTTAAGAGACTCCTCCCATCCCCTCTTCTCTTCTCAACCAACTCTAACACTGTGGTTAAGTATGAAGCACAGAAGGTTAAAAATCCTGGATTCCTTCCCTAGGTCTGCTACTGCATGACCTAGGTCAAATCATTTAACCATCCCGTGCCTCAGCTTCATCATCTGTACATTATAGACTTCTTCCAGATCGAAAACTCTGATATTCTAGCTCACTGCATTCTGTGTGGACATTTCTATAAATTCCATGAATATTCTAACAGAATAAGAAAAACTTTATGAGAATAGGGACCATAATCATCTTAAACACCATTGCACATGCAAAACTTAGCATTTAATATGTGATCTTTAAATATTTGTCGAAATTCAGAAATGTAAAAATATTCCACAAATGTAAACACACAAAAACAAAAACTAAATGTCTCAGAAAGAAGCCCTACATTTGGATCAGTAAATGGGGGAATAGCCAGACATATTTAATGTATAATTTAGACATTTTTGGAGAAAGACCTGCTAATGAGCCCCTTCTTTCAGAGATTTAACTTTTCAAAGCTTGCAAAAACCTTTTCTCCTCCTGCAGTTTTAAATGTAATTCATTATAAGCTGAAAGTTGTCAATAAATGTATCTAATGCACATAAGAAAAGTGCTATTACAGCATCATTGTCCTTACTCCTATAGCCCAACCTCACCTAATATAATGGAAAACTAAAATGCTATCTAGACTTATGCATTATCTTGTCAGGAAGCACCTTTGTCTCACTGGTACCTGTACTTCGTAGCACGTCACCCAATTTGATATGCCAACATTAAACTTGGGCACACATACATATTCACATTTAATAGTATCTTTATCTTGGGAATTCAAAATAACCAATTATGGAATGCTATGGAATCTTGAAAGTTGTTCTGCAAAATTTCTAGATCAAATCTAAACAACTACAACCTACTTTTTGGCAATTTTTTTTTTTTTTTTTTTTTTTTTAAGACAGAGTCTTGCTCTGTCGCCCAGGCTGGAGTGCAGTGGCACGATCTCGGCTCACTGCAAGCTCCGCCTCCAGGGTTCACGCCATTCTCCTGCCTCAGCCTCCCGAGTAGCTGGGACTACAGGCGCCCGCCACCACGCCCGGCTAATTTTTTTTGTATTTTTAGTAGAGACAGGGTTTCACCGTGGTCTCAATCTCCTGACCTCGTGATCCACCCGCCTCGGCCTCCCAAAGTGCTGGGATTACAGGTGTGAGCCACCGTGCCCGGCCAGCAAATTTTTAATTTTCTATTTCATTTTATTTTTTAGTTTGGAAAGGAGAGCTTTATTTCCTATAAAGGGTTGCAGCCTGCAGGGTGGCCATCCTTGGCAGATATTTTGAAACTGAAATTATTAACTTGAGTTTATTATTAACTTGGCGATAATGGCCAGGGGCTCCATTAAGTTGTACCTAAGGGGAAAAGATAGTGAAGAGGCAAAATTAAGAGACTGCTATAGTCATGCTCTCATGAAACTTGCAATCTACTCTTTGAGCCAGAAATAATACAGAGAGAGGTAGAACAGGATAAACGTGGTTATGCAGTGCTCATTTCATTGAAGCACAGGGAAAATAAATAATTTAAATGAGCTGGGTAGGTTTGAAAAAAAAAGGTATAAAGAGGTGGTTCTTGAGTTTTTCCTTGGATAGGAGAAGCCAAATAAGAAAGACATAAGGTTGACAGTGGGAGTGGTATTGGGGTAGGTGAAAGGCAGAACCTCAATTCCACCATAAATGGTGATAAAATGTAAGTCCATCAGTTACATAGTAAAGAAAAATTATGGCAAAGTTTTATACCAGCCCTTAAGGAAGCTAAGCTGCAGAAAAGATACAGAGAAGACAAATCATATTTCACCTAATATGTCCTAAAACACTCTACAGCTTTTAGGGGCACAGTTGAAGACCATTGATCTAATCCAATGTTTTCATTTTAATCATGAGAAAACTGAGTCCCAAAGATGTTAACTGATTCCTCTAAGGTCACGTGGTAGCTTTAATGGCCAAGACAGGACTGGAATCTAGATCATTCTATTACATCACTGCATTTCCTGAGTTTCATTTTAGCATGAATATCCTCCCTTGCCACATACTTATCACAAAATAACAAGATCCCATTATTCTCATCCTGACCTTACTGTGTCCATGTCTGCCTGAGTTGCTAATAAATAACAAAAGTTGTTTCCAGATTTGAATAGGCCCTAGTAGAGAATAGTGCTTAGAGATGTATCAGCAAACTCACACGGGGTAGGGGTAGGGATTGGACAAGAAAAAGTCAGTGTTTACACAATTGAGCATAGCTTTTACTGTTGACTGGACAGCTGTTCCGTCTAGAGCTTCTTAACCCAGAAAATTACTCAATTATCAAAAGGGCACATTGATTCACCAGCTGTACATTGCTAAGACTTTCTAATATTTAAAAGTCATAAAGGTTACCACACTTCAAAAGATGTTATTGAATGTTACTATTGCTTCACAGAAATTGATCTTTCACTATTTATTCAACTATTCATTCAGTTGAACTCAGTGAAGAGAACCTCACTGCACTGTAAATATTTAAATGGCTCTTGTTGGAGACAAAGTGAATAAGCCTAAGTAGGCTGGGAGCAGCACTGGCTCAATCTGAGAACAAATATTCCAAATAAAGAGCCCAATTTTGCACCCAGGATGCCAGCCTCAAGCAGCTCTATTATCAAGAACACCTTCCAAGTTCACATTGTCTGTGCTTGAGACATATGGATGTCCCATTTTAAACTTAACAAATAAAAGTACTAAGAAAGTGGTGAGAGGAGTGTAGAGGAAAATAATAAACTCCTTATTCTTCCTAAATCTGAAGCATTAGGAAATAAAGTAACAAACCAGTTTTCCTTTCTGACCTCAAGCAAATGATTGACTTTAGAGCCCACAATGACCTGCTTAGAGCTATTTAGAGTGTCAAAGGCCACCTAGTTTCATGTCGTTGAACAGGTAACAAAGCGCAGGAAAGGAGAGGCTTGGGTACTGGGGGATAAAGTTTGTATCAAATTACATCCTGAAATCTCAGCCTTTTCCAAACAAATGTAAATACTTAGCTGCATCTGAATCATTCATTCTGAAAACCCAACAGACCTTTTCCTGGGCAAGCAGGAGAGATTAAAGCAACAATACCAGATGCTTTGCTCAACTGATTTCCTAGATTGAGCTGACAAAACTATTCTTGTAGAAATCTAGTCTTGCCTCCTTTCACTTACAGAACTGAAATGCGTCTGTAGGTTATGGAGCAAAAGAAACCCAGTGGAAGGGCTAGAGAAATCCTACTAGAGGTGACATACCTAGAGCTGAAAGGTCTGAGTTAGGACCACATATTGATTGGCTTTATTGATGGTATGATAATTTTCAGGTTTAGTTTAGCTCATCATCTGCCCATCACCAACTTTACCTGTGACTGTGGCTCTTCACCACACTGCCACCAACCCACTTGGCCTTCATGTGGTTACACAAATGGAATGGAAGGTCCTAGGTTTTCTTTAACTGTATTCACTTACTCATTTATTAAATCACTGAATCTCTTACTCTTGCATCCCCATTTATTCAGCCAACAAGCCTTAATGAGTAGAAAAGGCAGGCATGATGCTATAATGGAGATGAGAAAGATAAAACGCTTTGCACAGCTAGGTGGTACTTGCCTTGCCAGAGATGGAGAAGGAGACTGGGGGCAGACTGGACTATCTGTAACTTTGGTTAGGAGAGCTGGAAGCCTCCACTGGATCACTGGCCTTGAGAAGTGGTAGAGGAACAAGACAGGAATTAATCAGGAGGAAGGGGCATTCCACATAGAGGGAATGGTAGCTATGAAGGCAAATAAGCACTGAAGGTCTTGCTATGCTTGGGGAAGGGTGGAAAGTTCCATATGCCTGGAGAGTAGGCAGAGATGAAAGGAAAGGCACAAGGAGTGGCCAGGGGGTTGAAAGAATTAAGACTGGTGAAATAAGTCACCGTCTAAGGGTGATATGTTTTCACCTCCATCACTCCTCTGAAACTGCTTTTGCCAAAATTACCAATAAACCTTATTACAACGGAATACATGGGTAATTTTCAGGCCTCATTTTACTTATCATCTAGGCTAGTATTGTACCAAAGGGTGGGAGATAAGTTCATGTCAGGTGCAGGCAAAAGGGAGTACATTGTCCCCAAACGATTTAAAGACAGTAATAAAAACTGACAAAAATTGATCGGCTTTCTATTATCACAATGCACCAGCAATTCCAAACAATGTTAGTATAAAAAACTCCTCTCAAAACCCTTTGGTTGATCTTAGTTCTAATCAATTGCTATGCTTACTGTTACATTTTAGTAATATAATTATATGCATATATTATGTCACGTTGTATGGGTATGTATGCCAACTTCAAATAAGAACACTTGTATTACTTATCCTTTAATAAACATCATATATACCTGAAAGCTATTCTCAGGAGTTTGCAGTTACATAGTCTACTCCAGACACACATGGACTTAGCACACGTGTTCATTTCAAAAGTAAATTCATAATGATTCAGAGTCAGTCAAGCTTGCTTTGAGCACAGTTAACGTTTCCATCTCTGTACTACACACCCTGTTGTAAACATGCTATGTTTAATCAGAAGATTCAAAATAAACAATGACAGCACAGAGACTGTAAAGACAAAGAAACAAAAATTGAGTTATTTTAATTCTGTCATTGTGTTACCACTAGGAGTTTTTATTTGTATTTAAAATTGAAAACAGTGAAAGAGTGGAAACTGTGAGATGTTCATTAATGAGTTGGTTGTTAAGCACAGATTTTAATTCATACGTGAAATAATGTACTGAATCTGAATAATATCCTTAAAATTGAAATTCATTCTTTTTAAATTGTACTCATTTTAAAATTAAATAACAAATCAAGAAAACAAAGATGGTTGCATGATGATAATTGAAAACAGTTTCACCATACGGTGGAGAGAGTTGCTCTGGGTGTCAACCACACCAGGTGCACCACAGATTAAGGCTGCATACAAGCCTTGTGCTCACTCCATCCTTCTCTGAACACTCTTTTCCTTTGGTTTTCATGAAACATGCTCTCCCAACTTTTTCCTAGCTAGTAGTCTCTCCAGCAGTGTTCACACCTCTTCATCCCTGAAAACATATTTCTCAGTGTTCTGTGCTAGCTAGGTCGTCATCTGTTCTTAACCTACAAGGCCTCTGAACGATCTGGCTTCAATAACCAACTGTATGCTGACGACTCTCAAATCTATTCCTTAGCTCAAATCTCTCTCCCGAAATAAGCTGTTTACCTAACTCTCTACTGAGCATCTTCTTTTGAACGTAACTTAGACATCTCCAATCCAATTGTCTGAAACTGAGTTCATTAACTTCACCTCCTCCTTGATCGGTCTGGTAAACTAGGAACCATCCTTGATTCACCCTTTTCCTTCCTCACCCTTTGGCCTCTCAATCACCCAGGCTGACAAATATCTCTCCTAAATATCCCTTATCTGCTTCTTTGTTGTCACAACCATTACGCTGGCTACACCACCACTCTCCTGCATAGCTCCAATAGTCATTTTCTACATTGTAGACAGAGCTCTTTCTGAAGAGTAAATTGGATCACATCACCAACCTGCTTAGCACTGTTTAATAACTTCCATAGTCTTTATTTACAAGACAGAGGTAAAGAGGTCTCCTTTTACCTTTACAGCCTTATCTCTGAGCCACTGTAATCTTACTTCAGTTCTTTTAATATGTTTCAGGTGGCCAGGCGCAGTGGCTCACGCTTGTAATCCCAGCACTTTGGAAGATGGAGACGGGCAGATTACCTGAGGTCAGGAGTTCAAGACCAGCCTGGTCAACATGGCAAAACCCCGTCTCTACTAAAAATGCAAAAATTAGCCAGATGTGGTGGTGCTCACCTGTAGTCCAAGCTACTCAGGAGGCTGACACAGAAGAATTGCTTGAACCCAGGAGGTGGAAGTTTCAGTGAGCCGAGATCACGCCACTGCATGCACTCCAGCCTGGGCAACAGAGCAAGACTCCGTCTCAAAAATAAATAAATAAATAAATAAAATGTTTCAGGTTCTCTCTTGTCTCCAAACCATTGCTAATGCTATTTCCATGTCTGATGTTCCAAGGAAAATATTATTTCCTCTAGAAAGCCCGACTGCCTCTCAGATTTGTTAGGTGCTTTCCTACTGCACCCTGTCAGAGCACAAAATGGTAATCGCAGTTTGTCTGTCCCCCTTATTCGTCTTTAAACGAATTAGACTTTAAATTCTAAAAGCAGCTATCAGATCTGTCTTGGTCCTCATTGTATTCCTAGGACCTTGCTGTAGAGTGGGTGCTAATAAATATTTTTGTTAAGTGAATGAATGTATGTATGAATTGCTTTGGCTCTAACTGGAATTTGTCTACACCATGGATCGTGGATGCTTTGTCTATGGTTTATAATATCAATTGTTCCATTTTGACTTATTTCATTCCTAGAAAATTTGTCCTATGCTTTGTTATTTATAATCACATTAATGATTTATTTCAGAATATACTGTAATATAAAAAATGATGCATGCTAAATAAAATCTGGCAGGTTTTTTTTTCCCCACCATTAGGAAGGAAATGGAGGTGTAAATACATTTAAAATTCACCATGGGGTGATGGAATGCAGGACTTTTGGGCAACGTTAAAACTGTCCTTTCAATTTTAAATCCACACACCAACAGAGGGGATAATTTTAAGTCTCTCTTTGTTGAGAGCTTCAGGGGAGAGTGTGTAGAGTGGATTTTTTCCGATTCAAAATGAAGAGATACATGAAAACTACCAAAGTCAAGGCACTTCATAGAGAAAAGTATGATGCTTTCATTGCTGAAGAGACCCAACTAAAGTCTAATGCAGAGGATGAGAAAGAAAGAGGGCTTGTCATATTCTTCAGCCAGCACAACCTTCCCTTCATGTTTACATCAACAGCAGTGGTGCCTCCCGGTCTGATGTTTACATAAAGCTGAGAGTCAACTGGATACCCTGGCTCCATGCTGGCCCAAGGCAGAGCTGACCACAGCAGGTAACAGGCACCTGGACGGGGCTCCCCATGGGCCATCAGGGGTTCTCATCAGCTTCTCTTAGCCGGCAGATTTTGAACAGTGGATATGTTCCAAATGTGTCAGGGCATATTTTTCAAACATCACTGCAGATTCATTCGTTATGTCTTGCCTTTTTTTAGACCTTGACAATAAAGGGACAGTTTTAACCAAGGAAGGGAAAGAGAAGCTCGTGCACACTGATATTTTATGACATGCTAGGATCCACAGTGAGATTAACCTATTTCTTTGAGATCTTTGGGGTCCTCTTATCTCTGACTCCTCATTATTTTCCTTTCCAAGACAGCAATTACATCTTCAAAGGGGGAAGATTCACACCACACTTTCATGTTTATGTGCTCTGAATTCCTATGTATTTCAAAGTGTATACCTTAAGGTAAACTTTGAAAAAACACAGGCCACTGTATTCTGCTCCAGTTGTTTGTGTGTGTGTGTGTGTGTGTGTGTGTGTGTGTGTGTGTGCGTGTCTCAACTTAGAATACGCACACCTCAAGCACAAGAATCTTCTCTTTGCTTTATTATTCTCCACAGGAAATACTTGATACTAAAATTTTCACATGCACATAAAAAAGACAAAGATCTGTAACATATTTTGTGCACGTTTAGTGAAGCCTGCACTTACCCTCGGAAGACATTTAGAGGAACAGAATTTAGAGAATTAAAATGGACTTTTTCGTATTTCATTATTTCCCATGTAGTAGCAAGTAATGTATTACATTCTTAGGGCTTCTGTAAAAAATCACCATAAACTTGGTGGCTTAAAACAATAGAAATTTATTCTCTCACTGTTCTGGAGACCAGAAGTCCAAAATCAGTTACACGGGGCCAAAATCAAGATGTCTGCAGGGACACATTCCTTCCAGATGCTCTCAGAGAGAACCTGTTCCCAGCTTCTCCCAGCTTCTGGTGGCTGCCAACGTGTCTTGGCTTGTGGCCCCATCACTCCAACGTCTGCCTCTGTGGTCACATTGCTTTTTTCTCTGCTGTCTGTGTCAAGTCTCCCTGCTGCCTCTCTCTCATAAAGACTTGTAATTGCATTTGGTACCTGTCTGAATAATCCATGGTAATCTTCCCATCTGAAACTCTTAACCTTAATCATATCTACAAACAATATTTTACCATCTAAGGTAACAGTCACAGGTTCCAGGTATTAAGAGATGGACATCCATTTAAGGACTATATTCAGCCTACCACAGGTGGTGAAGGCATTGTCTTAATAAAAACAAATTTCCTCTGGGGTGCAAGCAAGCCAAGGGAAACAGAAGATAAGAAGTACAAGCTGTGATAGAAAGAACTGACCTCAATAAAAATTTCATGCTGACCCTGTAATTCAGAAATCAATGCAAAAATAAGCTCCTGACTCTGGAAGAGGATTGTGTTTCAAAATTTTGTGAGTCGGTTGTTTAAAGTTGGGATCTTACATCACTTTTCTATAGAAATAATAATACTTAAGACAACTTTGATTCTAGTGAGCCACTAAAGCTAATTAGACATAACTGAGGTATAGAAATAGTTTACTTTTGTCTTCTAAGAATCTATTCTATGGAAATAATCAGAATGCAAAAACTCAAAATGTGTTGCGAAGATGTTTTTAGCCACATTATGTACCATAGCATAAAAAAAGATAGAAGGGAGAACTTAAATATGCAACAACATGGAAAGGTTTATGCAAATTATAGAATATCCACATGATGGAATGTTATGCAACCATATTAAGTTGATGTAAAATTGTTAAAGACATGAGAAAATGTGCATACAACACTGAAGTGAAATATTGACAATATTTTTTGCTCGTGAATCTGTAATTTGGACAGAGCTCAGTAGGGACAGCTTTTCTCTTCTCCACTTGGCATCAACGGCAGCAGCTCAGAGGCTGGAATCATCTGAAGGCTCACTCACTCATATGTCCAGCAATGGATACCGCTGTCAGAACACCTACACCTAGGCTTTCAATGTGACCTTGCCTTCCTCACAACACAGTGGCTGGGTTCCAAGAATCGTGTCCCAAGAATGAAAGCCAGACAGAAACTGTATCACCTTTCATGACCTGACCATTAAAGCCAGGTAATGCCACTTTTGTCACCTTGCACTCACCAAGGCAGTCCCAAGGCCTGGCCAGTTCTAGATGGAGGTAAAATATGACCCCACCCCTTATACAGAGGCAAGGTTCTGACACTAGAAATATTGTCTGGTCATTTTTGGAAAATAGAGCCTCTCACACAACGACACAAGCTGTATACAAAGCATAATTCTGATAATGTTAAACACAAAATCATAATTACTAAACACAAAACTAAACACATAAACACATTAGAAGGAAGTAGTAATATTTTATGTAAATAGAAATAACTAATTTTCTTTCTATCTTGGTGGTAGAACTATGGGTCATTTTTATTCTCCATGTGCTTTTTGGAATTCATCATAAATTTTAGGATCAAATATATTTGCTGTGAGTGAAAATACAAACTGACTTATTAGAACAGAGAGCATGTGAACAGCACTTAATACAACACCCTTATATGTAATATATTATGTAATCCTGGCAATAATCTGGTGGGCAAAGGGGACAAAACTCATTTTCAGGCCAAGATTCTGAGACTCAGACAAGCTTACTGCTAGTTTGTGGTGGATCTGGACCTCGAATACCAGGCTTTTGACTCCAAAGTCTTGTTTCCTAGTGTATTCTCGTTCCATGGTTTCTCCTTTAAATGGACTGGAAATTGCAGCTAATGTGTGTCATCCTCCAGGCGAGAATCTCTCTGCCATCTTCATGCTCTTCATTGCCATAGTCATAAATGATCCCTCTTCCCTCTCCATAGCATCTTTTTTGTCCTAGAGGTAGGTCTTGGGAAAGGGAGAATGAAAACCTTGGAGAAGCTTCTGAAAAGGTTCAGGAAAAAGAGAATGGGGAAAGGCAGAAGTTTGAGATGAGGGCTTGGGAGAATTCTCTTGCAGTGAGAAACATAAGCAGGAGTATAGGGGCAATTTTGGCTTCTGTTGAAAGAGAGCTGAAATAGCACAGGGAGGGATTGAAGCATGCCTTGATCCTTGACTACACTGATGCTGAGATAAGATAGATGAGAAAAAAGAGAGCAGGGACAACTTTCGGAAGGATGGCCGTTTCTATAAGGAAGAGGAGAAGTTTCATAGGATAGAGCAGTAAAGGAGTGATTTTCCAGTTCTAGGAGCTGTTCATAAATAAATGAAGGATTTTCATAATGTGAGTGCTGGTAAATCAGAAATTGCCACTAAATCTGGGGGGAAAAAGGCTATTTAGCTTAAGAATTCAATGGAAATTAAATGAATTGAAACAACCCCAAATTTTTTTTTGAGTTGAACTTTGCTTTAGAATATATTTAGGTTTAAATGGAATATCTCATTTTTTTAAAAGGAAAAACTTAGTCATAGAAACAAACTGAAATAATAAAATCAGTAAATGTATATGGGTATACAGTTATCTGATACTATAAGCAAGCGTCCTTCTGTTGCTATACAGAGCCTAGATGAAAGAACTCATCCTCATTCATTTTGAGTCCTACGGAGTCAGCAGTACCAAACTCCATCAATCCCTTATTAGACCTCATCATCTTCCTTCCAGTATGCAGATAGAGCTTATTTTACAAACTAAGCCTTTTTCTTTAGATTGGTAAATATTGTTTGAGCCCTTAAGCCCTTAATTTTCGCATCTAGCCTATTGTCCATAGTCTGAAGAGGGAAAGCAAACATTAAGATATAATCAAATTTAATTTTGTGATCAAAAGATCAGTGTTCTATGCTCCAGAAAATCAAGTATTAAAGGAAGACATTTAATGAATGCTCACCAACGTTTCTGATTCTTCTTCTCCTAGGCCTATTATGTAATTACATTTCCATCCCCTTTAGGTTGAGGAGACCAGTACTTTGATTAGTGCAATGCAAGGAGAAGTGTTTGGTCCTTTAACAGTTAGGGCTCCATTCACCACATTCTTTCCCCTCTGCCATGATAACCAGTGACATTTACAGATAGTGGAGGCTTCATCACCCTCGGCACCAGAGAGAGGATGAGGTGGAACAGTGTCCCCTGCCAACCCAAGATGGGCAGGTATCAAAAAAATTAAATAAACTTTTTTGGTTCTCCGTCACGGAGAGTTTAGACTTGTGTGATACTGCCACACAGTCTTTCACTGGATTCATACATTCGGTGAAACTGGTGGGCTTGGAAATGATGGTTAAACATTTCTTGAGCATCAGAGGGGTAGGAAATTTAAATTACTAGAAGGTAAGCTTCCAGCCTCTGAACATGTATCAAAAACAAGTGAAGGAAAACTTATCTCCACACAAAACCCTGAACACTAGTAGCAGCTTCATAAATAATTGTAAAATTTTGGAAGCAACCGAGGCATCTTTTAATAAGCTAATGGATAATCAAACTGTGTTACATCCCATACAATGGAATATTATTCGGTAATAAAAAGAAGTGAGATATTAAGCCACAAAAAGACAGGAAGAAACCTTAAATGCACATTACTAAGTGGATGCGTCACTCTGAAAAGGCGACACACTGTATGATTTCAACTACGTGACAGTATTGTAAAGGGCAACACTGGTGGCAGTAATCAGCCATTGTCAAGGGCTTATCGTAGAGATGAAGGTAGGGATGGGTGAATCACAGGGGAGTTTTAGGGCAGTGAAACTATTCTATTGCCAAAACCCATAGAACGTATAACACAAACAGTGAAGCCCAATGTAAACTATGGACATTAGTTAATAACAAGGTATCAATACTGGTTCATCAGTTGTAATAGGTATATCATATTAATCAAGATGTTAATTTAAGGGAAACCAGGGGAGTTGGAAGAGGGGGTATCTGGAAAATCTTTGCATTTTCTGTTTAGCTTTTCTGTAAACCTAAAACTGCTCAAAAATTCAGCTAGAAAAGCAAATAAAGGATATTTTAACTTAACAAAATACCAAAGATCCATTTACATGATTACAAAGTGAACAGGTAAGTGGTGGCAGGTTGTTGAATTGAGGGTTGGTCTGGTGGGCTTAACTGTGGAATACTTCGACTCACACAAAGGGTCATACATTTGGATATTATCCAGAAGAGGACATAAAAAAAATGAATGAGCTTCTTGGAGAGAAGAGCATAAAAGACTAAGGTAAACTGTGGTAAGAAAGAATAGTCTTGAAAAGTAACTGTAAGTGATTTTGTCCTCATGACCAGAAATATGCCATCCTATGGACAGAAATAATACTGCATCAAAACACTGCTTAAGCAAGTTACCCTGCAGGAATGTTAATTCCAGTATACATTTATTTGGTAATCAGAGATAAGTAGGAGAGATTCACTTTTGTAATGGCAAAGCCGATCTTTCCAAAATGCCTCACAGTGGAAAGGAGGTTTGCAGTGTGTGAGGAACCCTGCTAACGCCCACTCAAGTGCAACAATATAACTGGTAAAAATTATTTAAAAAAACAAAAACAAAAAAACAGGCCAGGCACGGTGGCTCATGCCTGTAATCCCAGCACTTTGGGAGGCCAAAACCGGCAGATCACTTGAGGCCAGGAGTTCAAGACCAGCCTGGCCAACATAGGGAAACCCCACCTCTATTAAAATTCAAAAATTAGCCAGGTGTGGTGGCGCACGCCTGTAATCCCAGCTACTTGGGAGGCTGAAGCACGAGAATCACTTAAACCTGGGAGGCAGAGGCTGCAGTGAGCTAAGATCTTGCTACTACACTCCAGTCTGGACGACAGAGTTAGACTCTGTCTGAAAAAAATTAAATGAAACAAAACAAAACCAAACCATCTGTTTTGCTAACGTGATATGGCATACGAAGAAACAGTAATAAAGAAAATTTCTTCAATCTAGATAAGAAAAATGAGGGTCCATGGCACTAGAGCCATGGCCTGCTCCTACTCTCCCTCACAGTTTAACGTGATGAAGCTCCACTCAAGTTGGGTGTGGCCAGGAAGATGAGGTTCTCCCTCCTCAGCCTCTAGTTAAGGATGACGGTATCTCTTTGGGATTGGCAGGAATTTCTCATCCCTGTGAAGCTCCATGTTACAGGGGCTAAATTCCAGGCAAATTTCTTTGGAAATCAGGGGCTGTCTTCCTCTACCCACCCCCGCCTTCTCTTGCCTCCACTCTAGGTGTGCCAGGCCAAGAATACTTGAGTGTCATTGCCTTCACCTCTGCTCACTCATAGGATAGAGGTTCCCCACTGGAAAAACAAGCTGAAAAGACCAGAGGCAACTGTCTCTACCCAGCTCCCTGCTTCCAAAGCAGGGGTGTCACTCTGCGAGAAGGAGGCCACTATCTCTGTCCCCAGATCTCAAGCAGTGGCTGAGAAATTTTGCCCAGGGGATGTGGCAGGCCATAAGAACAAAAGGGCATATTCTTTTTTCTAATTGCTAAGGCAATGTGGGTACCTAGGCATGATGTTTGATGGTATATTTCTTAGGTTGCTATTTGGTTTGGTTTAGAGGGGGGAGAACGTGGTTGATAAGGCCTCCTATCTCTCTGTAGTCCACAGTTTCAAATCCCAATTCTACCAGTTTACAACCTTACCCAAGGGGGAAAGATGCTGAGAAAAACAAGTTTTATTTTAAATATGCAGACTCACAAGAAACTTCCTGTCTTCCATGAGAGTAAAAAAGTACGACTATCCTCTATATAGTTAGGTTAGAAGTCTTCTTGGTTTCCTCAAGCTAGAAAGGAGCTTATAGGAAGAGAACAGCATAGGGAAGATCCCCCTTTCCTTAGCAAAGCTAGGGACATTGTAATTCGAACTTCTCTGTCCTCCTGCTAAATACATCTAGCTGTCTCCATGGTCCTTCTAAGTCCATAGATACCCACCTGAAAATGCCCCCTTTATTTGAGAAATACAGTCTTGAAGCATGGCCTCATATTGGATAGAGATCATAATGAGTCCTCTTTCTCAGTATTTCTTGGTGAGGGAAGAGGGACTATTCCATCCCCACTGTAAACAGATCTCCTCATCCTGGATATGCTCTATATTTACATTGTTCAGAGACATCTGGAATGATCTAGAATATAACAAGAGTGATATCAACCCAGACCTTACTTTCTCTCTTTGGGGTGGGGTGGGGATAGGAAATGAGGTTTTTGAGGGGGGCAAATAAAATGCAATAGTTAAAAAATAAAATGTTGATTACATTAATTTCTGGCATCAGAATAAAAGGAAATCATAACTATCAGCACAGCTCCCCAGCTACTCGGGAGGCTGAGGCAGGAGAAGTGCTTGAACCCAGGAGGCGGAGGTTGCAGGGAGCTGAGATGGCACCACAGCACTCCAGACTGGGGGACAGAGCAAGACTCTGTCTAAAAAACAAAAACAAAAACAAAAAATGTATGTACTAGGCACTCACTGAATGTAAGATTAAGAAGATGCACTTTCTTGCCTTCAGAAGGAATACAAAGTTACAAAGAATGTTGTTAACCATTGTAATAAGTGCAATAAGCATTTGGTATTTCAAAGGGCTGAGAAACACACTCTGTCCGACAATAGTGAATTAGGGAGGGAGGGCTTCTTTGAGGAAGTAAATGTGTTAGGTTTGAAAGATGAACAGGAGTTTACCAGGTTCAGAATGAGCAAAGGAAGGAAGTATTTTAGGCAGAGAATGTTACATGACTGAAGTCACTGATGCCAAGAAAGCGGGAGCACTCAGGAAATAGTGATACAAAGTTGATATAAGAGATAAGCTTTTGTTTTCACATCAATTTAATACACTTTTATTAAGCACCCACCGAATCACCAAAAACCTGGTGGTTTGGTCTTCACAGATAAGTTGCCACCCTCAAAGCCCTCTACTGAAGGCGCACTCATGCTACGTGCCAAGTTCATAAGTGACACTGGTTTCTCGCATTTCCATACCGCCACGGACGCGGATTTCCTTGGGGATCTGAAATAGCCTAATGCTAATTCCAGCTTCTATGCCGGTGAGGGTATTATCAGCAAGGAATTAGTTGAACCATACTCAGCAGGAGAGTATATTCTCTGCTATGATTGATTCTGGATAGTTCAGAAGAATGCAATCCTATGAAACATGATATATTCATTGGCTAATTTTCAGGACAGACCATGAATTCTGATCCCAGGCTCACCGCAGTACTATCGTCAGCTTCCCTGATAAAAGCAAAGCTTCTGAGATGCTCTTGCTATTGTTTGCAGGAAGGTATGGTTCAGCAGGTAATTAGGTTTTTATTGGCAAAATCTGCAAAGTTCCCATTCTCGTTTCAAGAACCAGTTTCTCTTATCAGGACTTTCCTAGTAGAGATCATATTTCTGCAGGAGATTTGAGAAGGCAGAAGGGAGAATGTCTGACCTGGCCCAGATAGATCATGAGCCCTAGGCTAGAGGTGACTAGGGAGGCTGGGACTTGCCTCAGGGACGTGGTTGCGCCCCTACATTATACATTACTTAGTTTCCTTCCAGACAGGGAGGGGAGCCTTTCATTTTTTTGTTTGAGATCACCTTTCATTCATTCTCTCATTTGGCATACATTTGTTGAGTAACTGCTATGTATCAAGATATGAACCAGGTGGCTCATGCCTGTAATTCTAGCACTTTGGGAGGCTGAGGTGGGCAGATCACTTGAGGTCAGAGACGGGCATGGTGGTGCACGCTTGTAATCCCAGCTACTGGAGGGGCTGAGGCAGGAGACGGGCTTGAACCCGGGAGGCGGAAGTTGCAGTGAGCCGAGATCGCACCACTGCACTCCAGCCTAGGGGACAGAGCAAGACTCTTTCTCAAAAAAAAAAAAAAAAAAAAAAAAAAAGATATATACTGGGCACTCACTGAATGTAAGATTAAGAAGATACACTTTATTGTCTTTAAAAGGAATGCAAAGTTACAAAGTATGTTGTTAACCATTGTAATAAGTGCAATAAGCATTTGGTATTGCAAAGGGCTGAGAAACACACTCTGTCCTACAATAGTGAATTAGGGAGGGAGGGCTTCTTTGAGGAAGTAAATGTGTTAAAGTTTGAAAGATGAACAGGAGTTTACTAGGTTCAGAATGAGCAAAGGAAGGAGGTATTTTAGGCAGAGAATGTTACGTGACTGAAGGCACTGATGCCAAGAAAGCAGGAGCACTCAGGAAATAGTGAGTTCTTATTTGGGAATGTTTGAATATGGAATGATTGGTGATGATGCACAGAATGCTGTTAGAGGGTAGGAGAACGAGTTGAAAAGGTGAAAATGCAGGCAGAGCCAGAAGTCTAAGGAGCTTGGAGGACACAGAATTAACCCCATGGGCTCACACTGGACACTAGTAGTTGTATCACTTTTGTTCGGCTAACACATGGATTTTTCTTGTTTTAAAAATATTTGAATTAGAATAACTTTACCTCCTCCATTTAAGGTAGAGCCACCCCTTCCTACAGTATTCCACCAGAAGCCTTACATTCTTTACTACTCCCCCAGGCCCCTAAAGACAAGTGAGTGTGCAATTTCATGAGCAATAAAAAGTCACCAGAGGATTTTAGGCAGATTTAACAGATTTGTATTTTAGAATGATTGCTCTAGCAATAGTGGCTATTATCACAACTGGGAAGGGGAAGCAGGCAGGCCAAGTAGATGCTAGAGCAATAACTGAGGTGAGACATGATAACGCTCTGGGTTAAGGCAAAAGATATGGGTTGTAAGCTACAGATTAGGAAAGTCTTCAAAAAGTGGCTAGCGTAAGAAGAATCTGCTCAGGACCAACATTTTTAGAAATAAGCAAATTTCCAACAAAGAGATAGAAGAACAAATTGCGGAGAATGGTTGTATACTGAATTCAAGATTGGGGCATGTTGAAATTTAGCTAATAGGTTGACAAGCTGGATATTCATGAGTGGTAGGAAACAGAAGACAACTAGACAATTAGAAGGAACTTGGAATACAGTATGAGGTGCTTGAAGACATAGGGATGGCTGTTTCTGCTCAAGATGTAATGAAGGAAGAGACAGCTGTAAGGCAGAATATCGGCAGTTATGGGAAAATAAATCTGTTATGAGACCAGATGAAATTAGCATTAAGAAGAGAACTAGGAGACACTGGGTTGTGAAAACCAAAGAGAAAAATGGGTCAATGGCTTGCCCAGGCCAGAAATGCAAGTAGAAGGAGTTGCTGCTTCTGACTCAGGCCTGCCTGTTTTCTGAGTGATTTTTGATTGCTACACTCTTGGTATATATCATCTATAATAGTCAAAGTAGGCCAGAACTTCACCCTTAAGCATCTCAGTCTCCCCAGAACAGGCCTTTCCAGAGTGAACTACAAGCAGGAAATCTCCCCTTCAGAGGGCTGTCTATTCTTTGGCAGGTAGACCTGACTTTAGTAGTAAGGGCACGAAATTCTCTGGGATGCAAGCAATTCCAAAGGGATCTAAAAGACCATCCCTGCTGCTTACTTTGGAAAGATTATCATGATTATCTTTATTAGCACAGAACTATGTAAAGTGAGGTAGATTTTATTATGGAGGTGAAAGTGTGGGTAGGAGCAGGTAATCATGCTTGAGCCCACTAAGCCCTAAATTCATCTACCCTCTCTCTGGTCAGACTATCCCCAGAGTTCAGCCATGTGTAAGTCCCCATTCTTGACTCCACTTAGGAGATAAAAATCTCTTTGTGGATGTTGTTGGGGGTGGGGAATGGAAGCTTCCCCCCCCCCCCCCCCGCCACATTGTTGTCAACTGCCCTTAGAAAAGCAGAAAAGAGCAAAGAGCTCTATGGACAAAAGCCCAGATTTTTATGGACACAGGGAAAGGCCACTGCAGCTTTAAAGAAACACTTTCTCTGTTGAAGTGGGGTCGGAAATGTAATGGAAGTAGGTAGCAAACTCAAAGGAATGGTCTTGTGAGAAAAAGTATTTATTTGTTATAGGAAAGCAATCAGGGAAAAGGGAGAGAAAGGCCTTCGCTAGAGATCTAAAGCTTATTGATCAGTGTGTGTTACAGCATTGAACCCACTGGTATTATTCCCATACTTTAGTCTCTCCCACAGACTGGATTGAGCCCGTTTTTATCCACATTAGGCTATCAGCACTCTAAGTGCTTTTCTAATGGACATTTCCCCCCCAAAAGTAAGGTAACTGAAAGGAGAAAGCCATGATTTAGAAGTTGCGGAAGTGGCGAAGGTTTGTATTACAACTTTGGTTTTTGAAAGTGACTACAAAATTATGAAGGGGAGAGAAACGGGATCTCTCCCAGTTTACCTAAGCATTTCTATATACTCAAAGACACCACTGTGAATCAAACAAGAACATAAGAAAACTCAGAAGACATGGGCAGAGAAGCAAAATGGCCAGGTACGATGTAACATGTAACGAGGCTAGCTAGCATATCCAACCTGGTGCTAAAAGTCTTTTAAGGACTTGAAGCTGGCTTGTGGAAAGATTAGCTATTAATGTTTGCCAGAGGCAACCCTTAGGCCTTTAGAGAAAATTGTAGTTTTCCAACGATAAGAAAATTACCCCATGGTTCTATTCTTGAATTATTTTATCAATTAGCTAAGGGAAAATACAATCTCAGACAATGCACTGTACCTGCACTGCGGCTCTATTGTGTGGCATCATTCACATAGCTTTCCAAAAATGTGGGCTATGACAACTATAAAACGTTAGTTAGGTCATTTTCTTTTCCAGATGTGATCTCAGAGGTGAATGTTTCTCAGCTAAAGTGAGGAAAATGAATATTCCAAAAGGATTGCAGCTTTTCTTAAGGTTTGGAACACATACCAATGAAGTTTGGTAAAGGCAACAGAGGGAAAGCAGAAGGTTGTCTAGGACTTTGTGTCAACATAAAGGCTGTAATAAGACTTTTGCATGTCTCAAATATTCTCTTCTGACTGCAAAGGTATACTATTTCAAAATTTGGTTTACTGATTAAAAGGTTTATATGTGTACTTTTAGACACTCACAAGAGGACATCAAAAGTGCAACAGCACCTCCCCAGGACTGGAATTTATGGGACTCTATTTCCTATTATTCGGCCTCCAACTCAAGTACATAAATTTTGGTTTTTAGAGTGAGAGTCTTTAACTGATTTATGAAGATGGAATCTGAAAAATGTTGTAGATATTGTTGTGCCAGCCACTTATAGAGGACTGGAGTATTAAATGATGCTAAATGATGCCAAAAGCTTCCTCTACCAACCCTTATAAGGTGAGGTAGTATTAGATACAAGTTTTATGGAATAAACAAAAAAATTACCAGTATGCTTAATAATGAACATTTAAAACCTATTTCCTACAGCCAAACAGGTCATAGTTGAGTGATACCAGTGGTAGGAAAATAAATTTCAAAATTACTTTTGTTGATGATTTTCCACACTAACAAGCTTGAAATAGAATCTTATATAGTATGAGTGATTTTAATCTGAATTGATTTTTAAAGACCCTCCATATTAAAGTCACAGGCACTATTTTATAATCAAGAATAGGTAACTGGTGCTTCTCTTCATAAAAATCCCTCCTGGGCAATTCACTACTTGATGCACTTGTCAGGGTTTTTCACCACATAAATAAAAGAAGACATGGTTGTGCATCTCTCATTCTGTTATCATACAAATAGCAAGATGCAATTTTTCAACATTTTAATAATGTAGAACAGCAGGAAGTATTTTTATTACTTGAACATTTTTAGACATTTATAAACCTATTAAGAGAGAAGCTGCATGGATTACAATAGACCTATCTGGGTCCCAGGAAACAGAATTCCTCTTTGGGAAAATGTCTTTCTCATAAATTATCATTATTTGTAAAAATAAAAATTCCTAAGCTGTTAAGTTTACCTGGGTACAAAGTTTTTTTTTTTTTTTCTTGGAATCCACTGGTCTCTAATACTTATTAAGTATGTATGTTGCTTATCAATTATTCATTACCTATACACATACAGCATATATTTAAACATGTAAACACGTGTATATACATACACATTCATTTTTGGAAAATTATTAAACTCCTTTTTCTTTTATTTAAAATAAACCACACCCATTAAAAACTGGATAAAAGCCTTCTGATAAAGTCTTATCCTAAAATGAAGTGTGTATGAATATACATATAGTCAACATTAATTTTGAATACTGCACAAACTATTTTCTAGTTTAAAAATTTACAGTGATCAACTAGTTACACACTGAATCATGGGAGAAAGGCCACAGGCTGATTGTCACTTTGAGTTATGCCTTAATTACCCTGTTTCTAGTGCACTAACTTGCTAGCCACCTTCTTTTTTGTCCCCTTTATTTTTCTAAGAAGGGCAAAACATCCTTGAAGATCACTGTTATATTCATAGCAATGTGTTTTATGTTTATGGAAAACCTAAAAACCAGAGAAAGCCCACAAAATAACAGTCATTTCAAACCAGAGACAATGCATTTTTTCTCATTTATTCAAATTCACTGCAGGAAGTAAACACTAAAAGATTAAAAAACAAAACAAAAAAAAATTCACACTGCAGTATGTACAGTTTCATGACATCATATGAAGAAATTAAATTTCTAATAAAAATGGCAAATTATATTACTGAGCAGATCGCATCAAACTTGGTTGTGTAAACACCAGAATTCTTACTATGAATGGTAATGTGCCTATATTCCAGTATTGCGAATACTGGGATACTCTTGGAATAATGTTTGCAATGGGATTAAAAAATTCATGAAAGTAGTTGTGTGAATTCTTTATGTTTAAAAGTGGTTGACGATTAAAAAAATTCTTTAAGACCCTTCGATTCAAAGCACATTCTTTCACAAAGCTTAAACCACAGACGTCATGTCCAGAAATGGAATACTGTCATGTTGGGATGAACATCTGATCTGATTTGTTAAGACATTTTGCCAAATGCACAGATGCACAGGGTCCCCCATGCACTTTTCATGCAGCAGGTAATCACAACTTAAATAAAAGGTTTATTCTATACATTTGTCCAGACTTGCAACTGTATACATACATGCACAACTTTTAAACCTGTCTGATTATATTTACACTTATACATGGAATATACAGGAACCAAAGAGATTAAAAGGCTTTTCTGTTGCATTAGAACAATACAAAATATGTATTTTTCATTAAGGAAATCACTATTTACATCACCTTTAAAAACCGATTTTAACATCTTCATGTAACAAGTCAATATATATATATATACATATTATATATATATATATATATAAAATATATACTCTCACCAGTTTACTCTTCTGTAAGATGCAGCAGAGAATAAACAGGTAATGAATGCTACCTTACTGATGTCAATGAGCTGTAGTACCCTTTCACAAATGACTTTATTAGAAGAAATTATCTAGATATCTAAAATAGTCCTTGAAAATGTGTATATGTGCATCCTTGTATCTACATATGCATAAACAAAGTGAATCTGTGGATGTATGCCCTTTCTCACTGTTCTTGAAAATCACCCTAAATTCAAATTGGGAACATTCTCTAGTAAATCAGAACAGCATTCTTCGTGGTCATGTTTATTTAAGTATTACATATTCTCATTCCTTTGTTAACAACAACGAAAACAACCAACCAACCAAAAAACAAAACAAAACCCACACACACACACACACAAAAGTAGCAATGCTGGCCCTTGGTCTTTTCCCTGACCTAAATTTCACTCTCTTGTAAAAAGGTCATTTCCCCCTACCCAAGGGAGAATACCAACATATTTTTTCTGACATACCTCTAAGGCTCCAAACCTTCCACAACGATCAAGAAAAATGACTTGTTTAAAAGCTTATTTATATAGTGTTGACAATAAGATTGTCATAGTATGGACATGGAATAGAATATATTCAACTGGCCAGTGGAATTTTATGTCAGAATAAGCCTATGCCTTCACTTCTCCATGATGTTGCATAATACCCACTCCTATTACTGTATAATATTTCCAGTAGCTATTTACAAATCATTCTGAGGAAAAATAACCATTTAGGGTTTTAGATCATATTAGGAAATCACACCTATTTTTAATATAAAAATCTTAGAAACCACTTCAAGTAGAACAATTTTAAATCAATATCCTTCTAACTAGTAGTGATTATAGAATAATTTTTGATAGGTCATTTGCTAACCTGGTTCACAATTAAGAACAAAATATCTGGTGAATGAATTGTGGATTGTACAAACTGAACATAAAAAACAGACCTGTTTCACAATTGAAACCCCATGTGGCTTCAATAATATATTAATTTCTTCTAAGACAGTATCAACATGTACTTTTCATCACTATTTTAAAGTAAAAGATCCAATGGAGTGATTGTGTACAATTCTGTCATGTATATGTGCCCTTTGTACTTTTTATTTAGTCAATCTGAGTTTAGTGCCTTTCTTGGGTTTAAACTAAATGTTGTAAGCTTTGTTGGCATTGTTCTTAGGACAATGGTTTTAATAAAGGTTAAGGATGTATTCAGGAGAAGTTTCCAAACCATCCTGGAATCACCTGAGTTTGGTAAGTGGCCCTGTTTTTCCATCCCTAAGGCTAAGTGGATGTTACTCATTAGAACACACAAATAATCACAGATTTTCCTGAGATGTTGAGCCAGATATGAAAGTTATCCCCTCCACCCAATTTTTTTTTTGTCATAAAAAGTGTTCTGAACCCGATTTCCAAAGACATAACGGTAATATATGAACTACAATATTGCAAATTTTGAGCTGATGTGTGACTGTATTGGGGAAAATAGAGGCATCACATAGTTTTTTGTTTTTGTTTTACAGTCTCATGTTCTGAGGAAAGTCATAAGTCATGGTTCTCAAACACAAGAAACACCTAGAGAGCATGTTAAGATGCAGATGGAAGATTCCAGGTCCACTTAGCAGAGATTCTTGTTCTGTAGATCTGAGATGCTGCCTATGAATCTGCATTTTAAAACAAGTGCTCCAGATGGTTCTAATGCAAGTGGTCTGAGTTCAGCTTTAAGGAATCCTGGTCATAAGACTCGCAGGTACCACAGGAATGGTGAGAGTTAACTTTTACAAGAGATGGTGAAAACTGTCCAAAGAAAAGCCATTTTGCTTCTGTTAAAAACAATTTCTTAAATATTCAACTTTTCAGGAAACCACCTAAAGATAAATGTTAACTTTTCTAATTCTGTAAAAGGAGGAGTATTAATTTAGTAAAGTAGTTAAAATACAAAAAATGGAAATCTGCCTTTTTTTTTAAAGGATCTATCAAACTTCCCTCAATTGTAATCAATTTTTACTAAGTAGCACAAGGTTTAAAGAAATATATATTGAAAAGGATCGGGGTGGGACAGACACATTGGGAACCACAAAACCTCTTCCAAGAGTTAAAAATAAACACCTTTTTTTTTCTTTTTAGCAAAAGTGAAAAATGTAAGCACATATTTTTCTAATTTATTTTTGAATTGGATAATAAGCTGTGAATCAGCACTAGGTTTTTTTTTTATTGGATAATTGTCCTTTAAAGAGTTGTTTAACAGTCTGGACTTTAAAAATGTGTTATGTAGGCTGACTTCTGAAAAGCAAAATAAAGTACCCTAATAAAGGCAGCAGAATGCATTAATCCACTATGAATGGAGTTTTACATTTTAATTTATGCCTATTATTTATGTTTATAAAAGAATTTCATTCATAGGCTACTCACAGTTGTTATCTGATGCATACAGGAGTGTTCAACAACCAATTGCTAGTTCAGTAGTTTCCTCATGACATCTAATGTTAAGCAAAAATTAGTATGCATACTTCAACATCACCAGTAACCAATACTTTTCAAAATGAAAAAAGTTTCAATTATACCATGCTTTTTTCAAATCATGCTCTTATTTATACAGATCTCAAGTTCGTACTCATTAGTTTTAAAAAGATCCAAAACTGGATGGCAGGTACATTTTATTCTGATTCTTTCTTTATCGTTAGCACGTTTCCCAGAAGTCCATAAACTTCTCCATTTGCGCTGTGTGGGCGAGAAGCATTATTTCCCGTATGGCTATTGTAAGGGCTTCTTAAATTAAAGAAAGAAGCTTTCGTTTCTGCAGTAGGAAGTAACTCTTCTTTGACTGTGACCTGTGAGACACTTTCAGCAGATGAAGGCTCCCTCCAAATGTCCTTGTCTTGTGTTTCTCGACTGGTAACAGAATTGCCTCCTTTTTGGAGCATGTAATATAGTATTGGGTTGGTTTTGGTCAATCTTGGAGAGTCTTTTTCATACTCATTCTTCTCTGCATCAGTGATAACCCACTTAATGGGTCCTTTCTCACTGGGCATGGAACACCCATTCAAAAGCCCAGATTCTGGTCTAGACCCTGCACAGCCCAAGTGCTCAGGGAAAGTAGGACTCACAGGAGTTTTTACTACACCTGGGTATGAAAATGTCCTGTTATCCATGCAACTGCTGGGCCGAGTGGAACTGTACATCAGTCCATTTAAAGAAGAAATGCTAAATTCAGGTTTGCTGTTGGTCACATTATTTTTGTGTCCTTTCTTTTTACTGTCAGCCACAGAGTTACTTCTGTGCGGGGACAAATCTCGCACACAGTTTTCTGAGAGAAGCAGCTGTTTCAGAACATTAAAGCTTTTGCTCTCTCTGGCCCAACTCCTGTGTTCACTTTCGCTGGCTGAGCCATGACCAGCAGGATATTTAAATTCAAGATCATTTCTGCTAAATTTCAGCTCTTCCTGGTTAAGCAAGGACCCATACAGTACTTCTGGGGCACTGTGATTGTTTGCAGCATCAACAATGTTGTTTTTCATCTTTTTAAATGGATTTTCTAATGGCTCAGTATAAAGCTTCCTTTTCTTAGGGACCATGCAAAGATTCTTTGATTCTAGAAGTGCCATTTCATTATTTCTGTGACTCCTGTCTGAATCATCTGCCAGGTAACTATCTTGATTTTGTCTTAGCAATCGACTTAACAGACCATTCTTGGAGAAAGAAAAATCCTGAGGTGAAACAGGCTCCGATTTAAAGTCTTCGGACACTGGTAAGGCAGGTGCGCTTCTCTGCACAGCAGGAGCCATACCCAAGAATGGGGCACTCTTAGCATCATGGCTCAAGTGCACATTTGTGTTAGGAATTTGTAAGTCATCACAAGGCTCAGATTTTATTTTCACCATCAATATTTGTTCACTTAAAGCTCTCTCTGAGTGTTCCTGAGTACTTTCATCTCTTAAGGGAGTTTTCTCTTTTTTTTCACTCTTCCCTTTGTTGGAGTTCCCCAGGAGCAACTGGAGGACAGTACGTCTTTCAAGCAGATTTTCTATTTCAGAACCAGAAAGCCCTGGTTCAGGACCTGTTGGTTGACTAGTAAATGCTTTATTTTCTTCAACTGCATTTGTTTTATTTGAGAGCAAAGGGCTATTTAATCTATCAATCATACCTATCGGTTTATCTGTGTTTCCAGTTAACAGCTGTTTGCTGGGTCTCTGCTCTTCCACTGACATGGATGACTGCATTCCACATTGTGCTAAATTTTGTAACAGCTTACTGGCACTAAAAGTTGCAGAGTTTTGTGCACCTTCGTTTTGGGCTGGTTTCTCTCCTGGTGGGTCTTTGCTTTTTGTAAGGTCCATTGAGTGGTTAGATGCAGTATTTGTTAGCTTTTCAGACTGAGTACTGCAGGCATATGGTGGGGAATTCCATTTGATGACCAGAGAGTGTTGAGAGAGATTGATGGGAGACCCTGCTTTGCTTGATGTAAGTAAAGGTGGAGTGCTCACTGGAGTAGTCCGATTTGTACCGGGGCTCTCTATCACAGAAGTCCTTGCATAATTTTGTGTATTGAACTTGCTCACATCATTGTGTACTCCCTGAGGGCTGGTGTTTTTTTCTACATTTTCTTCATTCTTATGGCCAAGTAGCAATTGAAGAAGTGTTACTTTCTGGTGTGAGTTTAGCTTAGAATTCTTTGAGGTATCTTGATCTTCTTTGATATCTACATCTGGGACTTTTGGATCCCAAGTGTTTAGCAAGGATTGAGTAAAGTTATCCAGGGAAACAGGTTGGTCAGATTCTGATTTTTCAGTTCGGTGTTTGCAAGACAAGTCTATGGGAACACAGTTGGAATAAGAACTTTCATCACCACTGCTGTCATCTGTAAAACTAGGATTGTTATCTGAATATTCATCAATAGTTGTAGGTGTACTACTTTCCTCAAAAATGCTTCCTCTCTCACTGTGACTGTGTCCATTCATTGGCTTAGGTATAGTCTGGCTTTTAAGAAGATGTAAAAGCAAACTATTGTTAGCAGCCTGTTTTATATTGTTTCTTTCCAGTGAGTTCTTATAACCTGCATTTTTAGGGGAAGAAGGAATGATACCCATTGGATTTTGAAACACTGTAGCACTACTTCTGCTAGCCATCAGTTTGCTTGATGATGTTCTTGCCTGACCATTAAGATGGCCTGACACTCCTTTTGGGAGCTGGAAACTGCCAACATCCTTCTGGCCATTTTCTTGCAATCTGGCCATAGCAGCAAGTCTTTCACTTGCTGCTTGATTTGCATTTTGCGTTTTTAAAGCGTGTTCTCGAGAATACTGCTGCAAATGGGCTTCGCTTGACAGAAGTAATGCTAACTGGCTACAAGCAACACTAGGTTTAGGTGAGGTGGCAGGACTAGCCCTTTTTTCCACCATGCTTGCCACAGCCTGTAATCTTGCAGCACATGACAACGGTTCACTCATGACCTTTGTTCCACTTTGTCCAACATGATGAGGAGACTCTGCAAACCTATCTCTGATGAGGTTTTTAGTCACATCAGGAAGATTCGTATCAGGCTTTTGATCTTTAACTTTACTTTTCTTCAACAAAGTTTTTAAGTGACTTGATGCAACACCATAGCACCTTAAATCCTTCTCCACTTTTAAAGAATCATGACTGAGGGCATAACCTTGCTCCTTGAGGCTCTGCCTGATTTGTTGTGACAGAGCAACAGTCTGCAGCCTAGAGCTGAATGACTGAAGCAAAGAGGCCAGTAATGTGCTATCCTGTTTGCCTTTAGGCACACTGTCAACCATGCCAGCTAGCAAAGCTTCCTTCTTTACGTTTAAATTCACGATAGAATCAGACAGCCTCTTCCGCTTTGCTGCATTCCAGTCCTCAGAAGACTGCAACAGTCTGGCTTTTTTGAGGTGCAGCATGCCAGATCCCTGATATGTATGTGTATTGAGAACTGGACCATTACTTTGACAGGTGGGAAATGCACTGCCAGAAATGTTAAAGTTCTGATCCTCTTCATTATGCCCAGCAGACTTTTTGTCAACGGCAGTACCTGATCCCCCTGCTGCCTGATGCATTAGTAATCCTTCTAGGTAAGTTAAAACAATAGAATCCTGGTGCACATCAGAGCCAAGCTCTTCTCCATGAGTCATGTTCAATAGAAGTGTTCACAAGGGCTTGGTTTCTATTCACTTTAAAGAATGGTTTTCTGTGGTGAGTGCGATGTAACTTTAATAAAGGAGTATCAGTTTATCACCTTCCATCGCAAACAGAGAGAGACGTACTGTTACATTCTGTCCAAGATTTCTTCTGGCAATGACAAGATAAATGCAGTCTGACCACAGAGCTGATCAACTTCTACGCAAGAAGGAGGAGAAGAATTCCTTAACACATAGGTCTGTAGCAGTAAGCAGATAGAATCCTTAGTGACTATATTCCTTTTCCTTCTTCATCTTTTGTTCCCCATTAAATGCAAATACCAGTGTTCTAAAAAAAATAAAAATAAGAATAGTTAAGGAGGCAGAACTAGAATCATGTTATGATACCTACAAGCAAAATAATATAGCATCTGTAAGTGTATATATATATTACATATAAATAATAGACATATACATGGATTAGAGTCACTTTAGTAATTTGTTTTATTGCCGTTCCTATTCAATTGAAAATGTCTACTGGAAATCCTGTGGGTTAATGCATACTGTTAAAATGATCAAATCATTAGAGAAGAGAACATACTTTAATGTTACATAGCCATCTTCCAAAGCCGCCAAGTCTCTGAATTTTCATAGGCACCTTTCTGCAAAGTAATGTGAATGTTCAGTCTCCTTTATAGCTTTATAGCTCTATAGGGGAACTAGAACTTGCTTCCTTACATTACTGGGCACTTAGGAAGAAACAAAAGTAGAAGTGCAGAAAAAGGAAAAGAGATGCAGACTCTGATGAGTCTGATGTGGGGTTGAGGCCAACAGAACAGATTCATTTCTGACATCATCCCCCAAACACCAGACATTCCGTAAGTAATTTTTAGAATTTCCGTTTTCAAAAAAATGAAACCACTAGCAAGTTGAAGATTATTTTGTGAGCCTGTTCAAAGTGTGACCATCTTAATCATATTCATAAACATTAAAATACAGTCATAAACTTACCTACCCATACTTTTTACCATGACTTATTAAAGACAGAGAGGAGTGATTCTTTAGATGCTTGTTCAGGGCTATCAAGGGTTTAATGTAGTTCGTTAGTAAATCCTTACTCATGTGCTCTATGGAGAAGTCTTAATGTCAGGTCCATTCCTTACAGATACAGAAGACAGGGAGGGCATAAACATATATAAAAAGTACAATGGAGAATGCCAAAGACATTTTAGTCACAGTTTGAAAAATATTCCAATGATATTTATTATCTAAGAAGAGACCAAAAAATTTCCTATCACTAACACATACACAACAGAAGAAGCAAGAACTCATTGCATTTCTGAAAACTTGATAGGTAAGTGTCAAAATTGACCTAAGGAAGGGGGGCCATTACACCTTTGGAAGAGAAGCTGGAATAAATTCCATGCAGTTTGTTTTTCAAGATGCCAGAACATTTTGTTTAAGTTATCAGACCTGAAGCTATCAACAAATACCTTGGTCCCTATGGAATTTAAAAGATAAATTTTAATTGAAAGACTACCCTGTAGCTTTTTAAGTACAATGCTTAACTCTAAGTCAAACTTTAGGAAATAATTATCTGATTGTATCAAATTGTTGAATTTACTGATTAAAAGGATAAGAAATGATAGCCAAAGAAAAAGATAGAGAAAGGAGGCAGCAACAATTAATTTCAACTGTGTAAGGAGTAGGATGAGAAGAGAGTTTCTTGAGATTCCGATGCCACCATTTTAAGAAGCTTTGCCATAATGTACTTAAGATGGATATTTTAAGAGGTTAATAATGATATAGAAATGAAATGGTTATCATGACTGCCACCAAATATCCATTCTCCCATTTTCATTTACTAATAAAACCCTGACTTGTTTTTCAGGGAGTAGGGAGGTATCCCAGCTAAACACTACTTTTTTCCCCCCTTTGGTTATATTTTACAATTGATGGCATGTTGCTTAATTGGAGGCTTATTTTTCTTTCTTAGTGGTATAAAACATACGGGTACTGATAACATCTTGGAGTTGAGGAAACACAGTTTTCTAATTCTCTCAAAAAAACTTAATATGGCCGGGTACGGTGGCTCACACCTGTAATCCCAGCAATTTAGGAGGCCGAGGTGGGTGGATAGCCTGAGGTCAGGAGTTTGAGACCAACCTGACCAAAATGGTGAAACCCCATCTCTAGTAAAAATACAAAAATTAGCCGGGTATGGTGGCATGCGCCTGTAGTCCCAGCTACTCAGGAGGCTGAGGCAGTAGAATTGCTTGAACCTGGTAGGCAGAGGTTGCAGTGAGCCGAGATCGTGCCACTGCACTCCAGCCTGGGTGACAGAATGACACTCTATCTCTAAACAAACAAAACAAAAATAACAACTGCTAATATACAATTAATTCTCAACTAGTTAAGACATTTAACAACCATTTAATGGCATATGCAAGTCCACTGTATTTCTCTCCACACCACTGCCAACCTTTTTGTTCTTGGGTAGACTCAAGAAAGTCAAAATCATACCAGTCATTTGAAAACTGGTTTGTAAACAGCCATAAAACATACTTTATTTAAGAATAAGAATGAAATAAGGAGCATCTTTGAATTCATATTACTCCTGTTATTGCTTTCTACTTTTTACTGTGCATGATATAATTTGCAAAGTATTATTCATTGCTTTAAAAAGACTGAATTTACACATTTCTGAATTTACAAAGCAGATTTGGAAGTTGATTTAAAAAGGAACTATCACAGTTTCCTTGTAAAGGAGCTCTAACACTGTATTTTACCATTTATTTACCTCTCTACCATTTATTTCCTATCTTCACAGAGAAAGTAGATGACAGATACTAAGAATAATCATCTCTTAATAATCCATTTTTTGGCAATCAGCTTTCTCAGGTTGAAAATCATTTCTTACATAGGAAAACAATTTTTAACTTCAAGAACGAAAATGACATATACAAATAATTTTATTAAGCTCCTTGGGTCTGAGGACTGTGCTAATTATAATTACTACAGTGCAACACAGTCAACAGATAACTGAATCTTGGGATACATTAAGTTATTCAATGACCAGATTCCCAGTAGGAAGGAAGGGATTTTGACATTCAAACACACACATTCTCTCACTCTCAAAAAATATATAGATGAGATACTAAAATAATTCGAATCACAAATTTGAAACCACACACTGTAGTTCATCACTTAAAGGAATGACAAGGAGAAGGTCATTCTAAATATTCAATTGTTTATTTCATTTAAATCAATACAACATATTCTTACTGAACTCCCAATCTGCTTCGAGATCTGTCTTAGGATTGGTGAATTATGTTCATTTTTAAAAAGGGATGTGATAGACAACATCTAGAGAACCAGGCAAGGTGAACGTCCACCTTTAAGTTTCTAGAATATCTCTAATAATAAAAATATCTTCTCCTCATGCTACTTCTTTTTCACATTTTCACATGACTCTTGTATCACCAAGCACAAAAAAATTAAAAAATGTGATTTGAAAAATCTTCCAAAGATTGTTTTAAGATTTTTAAATGAAAACTATAAAACAAACATTTTTAGTTCAGAAAATGTGGTTACCATAGTATGGATAAAAGTCACTATGTGTATGCACTAAGCTTTCACACTTTCTTCTAGAGAAGTGGACCAGTAACACATTTAGAACAGATTTAAAAGGAAGATGAACAATTGCTTCCAAAATATTCTAAGTCAAGGCAGTTATTTTTCATTAATTTCTTTGAAAAAAATCCTATAAAACGTACCAATTACATGCAGTAGTGGAGAAAAAGGATTTTCTCATGGAGACCTGTTTTTTAAATGAGATAAATCTGTAAATCAAAGATTGTGGTCACATGGAGAGGCTGCCTCAGGTGACACAGCAGCAACACCTACCACTGTTCTAGCAGAAAATGAAGTGTCTATCCTAGGAAAGCAGGAATTCTTACACCCCTTAAGGCCTGAATGCACTTAGCTCCTTCTATTGAAAGCTCTTCAGGGAGCAGAGTGAGCCAAATTTCTTTAGATATCTTCCTTTTCTATCTCTTAAACTAGAGAGGGAGAAATCACTAACAATCCTCCTCACCTTTCCCAATCCTTGCCTTTTCATTTCTATAGTATAGAATGTAATTGAGAAATACAGCAAAAAAAGAAAATGAGGCACGATACTAAATAGTACAGCTTGTTGGGGCCTATGGATTTAGGGTATTAAGGTAAAATATGACCACTACCTAATAAATAGACGTTTTAAGGTTAAAATGTTATTTTAAGTTATTCAATATTAGCTTAACTCATTTTCTTTTAGTGAAAGACAACCACATTATTCATGAAATTCCAACATATAGTTCTCTTGCCTGGTTTTATATAAATATAACTTAAGAATGTTGCCAGGTGTATACTTGAGTATATTTAGTTACAAATACCTAAATGTCAACACACATTTAATAATTAGGTTTCTTTAGAGCAGCAGTCCCCAACCTTTTTGGCACCAGAGACTGGTTTCATGGAAGATAATTTTTGCATGGAGTAGCGGGGTGGAGATGGTTTCAAGATGAAACTGTTCCACCTCAGATCATCAGGCATTAGATTCTTATAAACAGTGGGGAACCTAGATCCCTCACATGTGCAGTTTACACTAGGGTTCGCACTTCTATGAGAATCTAATGCTGCCACCGATGTGACAGGAGGCGGAGCTCAGGCGGTAATGCTTGCTGGCCCACTGCTCACCGCCTGCTGTGTGGCCCAGTTCCTAACAGGCTTGGCCTGGGGGTTGGGAACCCCTGCTTCAGAGAATTGCAATTAATGTATATTTTGAAACTGGAATTGTTTATAAAATATTGAATCCTCTGGTTTGTTATTTTCTTAATTTTGATGGTGATTTCATTAGAGCTTGTGCATGTGTCTATTTAAAGTTATTAAACATTTGCATCACAGTAAGGGAGAGACTTTACTTGTATGGTATATACTTGTTAAATAACTTCTAAGTAAAGAAAACAGAACTTTTCTAGAATTTGGCTTATGGCGGATGAGAAGAACCAAAGGAAGTAAAAATACTAAAGGGACAGAAAAAGAAAAAAAAAAAGGGAAAAAATACTAAGAACAAATAAAGGCATCATAAATTCTGCAACTCTCATGAGGTGCCAGAAGGAAAAACTTAGTTTACAAACTAAGTAGATTATATTACTAGCCTGCCTTTAAACATTAGGTTCGTAGATATGACATGCAAAGTGAAGAAACATCTTTTATGAACACTAAAAATGCATATATACAACGAGAAAAAAGTAAAACCTACACAATAATAGAATAAAAGCTAACTGAGTGATGTTTGTTTCAACTTGGCTGTCATTTTTATAGAGTGGTTCCATAAAATTTTGAGGAAAAAATGGTTAATTTTAACAAAAAATTTAGTATAACATTCAGGATACCAAGAAGTACTAAATTTTGATTTCAGTATTATCGTCTTAAGTGAAAATCAGCTTGCATAATTTTTTTTTTTTTTTGAGACAAGTTCGCACTCTATTGCCCAGGCTGGACTGCAGTGGTGAGATCACAGCTCACTGCAGCCTCAGCCTCCTGGACTCAAGTGATTCTCCCACCTCAGTCTCCCAAGCAGCTGGGAATACAGGTGTGTGCCACCATGCAGAGCTGATTTTTTTTTTTTTTTCCTGTGGAGATGGGGATCTCACTATGTTGCCAAGGCTCATCTTGAACTCTTAGCCTCAAGTGGTCCTCCTGCCTTGGCCTCTCAAAGTGCTGGGATTACAGGCGTGAACCACCACACCTGGCTCTTTTACAATTTTAGTTCATTTTAACCCTCAGTACACCAAGAAAAACAGTCATCATCATTTATCATCTAGGTCCAAAAGACATTTTATTAATATTTAAGTTAATTCATGAATAATTTACACAATAAGAATAAAGAAATGACATAAAACAACTTCACTGATTTTTTTTCACAAGAATTTAAACATAACATTGTAATTCAATTCTTCATTCCCTGTTTTCCTGGTTTTGAAGGAGTATACATCTGAAAAGGACAAGGCGCTTTGAAACTGACAGCTCATCAACAGGTTCATGGATGAACCTGGAAATACTTATAAATATTGATTCCAGATTTCAGGTATGTGTTTAAAAGGACTCTTGGGTCTTCTTTTTGTACTTGAAGAATTCAAAATGTGTTACTTTTGATATTTTTAATAGCTCATAATGATGTTGAAAAGATGACAGAAATTTCTGCTTCGTAATTGCCCAATATATTTCATTTTTAGATTAACAGCAATTACAATGATCAATCCAATGAATTACTTCATTTCTGTATCATCTCTTTCTTTACAATCTCCTCTATCAAACACCCGCCTTAAGTATCTGTCCACTTACGAACAGTTTCAAATAAATTTGGTGTTCCAAAAATCATAAAAGATGAAAGAATACTGTCACACACCCTTTGAAGAAAACAGAGCCATTGAAGTTTTTGCCACAAAACAGTTGAGTGTTGAATACCGAGCAATGCAGTCTTTCCTAATGAATAACTAACTGTATGAAAATACTATACTTACTTTTTGTCCTGAGAACTGTATTTTTGAACTATATTGTTACTCATTGCTCCCTGTGTTTGAGAAAATTCACCTAGGGGCTGGGCGCAGTGGCTCATGCCTGTAACTTCAGCACTTTCAGAGGCTGAGGCAGGATGAATGCTTGAGCCCAGGAGTTCGAGACCAGCCTGGGCAACATGGCGAGACCCCGTCTTTACAAAAACATTAAAAAAAAAATAGCTGGCTGTGTTATCAGCCTGCAGTTTCAGCTACTTGGGAGGCTGAGGTGGGAGGATCACCTGAGTCTGGGGAAGTCAAGGCTGCAGTAAGCCATGATAGCACCTGTGCACTTTAGCCTGGGTGACAGAGCAAGACCCTATGGAAAGAAAGAACAGGAAGGACGAACGGACGGAAGGAAGGAAACATTCATCTAGGATGTATCTGAAGACAACAGTCAGTGGTATTGCTTATATAATCAAAAGCACCATAATCATTCACGTGTAAAGTATTAGCATCAGTTTTTTTCCATTCATCTTCTGGTTTATCTAAGTGAAATATCTTCGTATGTCAACTTTCCTCTTTGACATTACAGACAGAAAAATACTGAATCATCAATTTTTAATAAAAACTTAAAACAAAAGGGAAAGACTATAAAGAGAGTGTCTCCAGATGTTTTATTTTTATTTTTTTACATTCTTGAAAGATAATGTAGTATAATGGGCTCTAAGAAAACTGAAGATGGGGCTGGGTATAGTGGCTAGCCTGTAATCCTAGCACTTTGGAAGGCTGAGGTGGGAGGATCACTTGAGCCCAGGAGTTTGAGGTTACAGTGAGCTATGACTGAGTTACTGTACACCGCATTCTAGCCTGCGTGACACAATAAGACACTATTTCTTTAAAAAAAAAAAAAAAGGAATGAAGGAAGGAAGGGAGAGAGAGAGAGAGAAAGAAAGAAAGGCAGGGGAGGGGAGGGGAGGAATAGAATGATGGTATAACAGTGATGATTTGTTTTAGTATTGCATCATCCTTCTAGACACTTTCATTATTTTTACTTTTTATTATTTTAGCCTTTTTTTTTTAAAGGACAGTTGGGAATAAATAATAAATTCATTGCCAAAATGGTAAAATGCCAAAATACTTAAAGATACAGAAAAAATAAGATCACGAAGATTCCATATGTACTTTTGACTTCTAAAAGGTTCCAATGGACATATATAGTAACAGCAAGGTACTATGTTTGAGTCTATTAAGGACACATTCATTAAAACTTCAAAAATGTGGTATTATCCTTCCTACCACTTACAAATATATTTTTTAAAAAAGCATTTGAAAACTAAAACTGAGTCCAAAGAACCCTGATAGTATACCAAAGGTTAATGTATTTCATGATAATAAAATTCATGTCCAACTACTTAACAATGTTAAAATTATAAACAGAATCTTCCTTTTATTAATTTAAAATTGTTTATAAGCATAAAAATCCTTTAAAGTTTATAACGTTAAGATTTTACTGATCTACATCATGTGGTGGAAAAAATTATTATGGTGAAAAAGAATTATTTTAGAAAGTAATAAAATCAAACTAAACCATGAAAAAATTCCATGGAATCTTCACCATATGCGTAGATTGATTTGGGGAAAGATCTAAGTTTCAACACAAACTAGTTTAATGAAATATCTAATAAAATGCTTGAATTACACAGTATATTTTAAAAAGAGCTACATTTACTTTTTTTTATAAGTATCTGAAAAGTACAGAACTAAGTGATAGGTAATTTTTTTAGAGCTTTTTAAATAAAAGACAGTAGTAAATACTGTGCATACTAACAGTTCACAAATGGGTGCTATATTGATTCTCTAAAATAGCTAAACTATTTTCATTGCAATATGTTTTACATTTTCTGTTTGGAAATGGTTTATTAAACAAAGGGAAACTTTGTGGAACTTCTACACACTTTAAAATGATAAAATCCAAGTGATAAAATTTTACTTAGTTAAATGAAGAATGCATCTGGCAGAATTCTTACATGTAGGACTATTTTTGGTTGAGAATAGAGAAATAATGACAACGGTCTTTCTCCAGCTGTTTTTAAGGATTCAGTATCTTACTTGCAATTAAATACTCCATTAAAAACACATTTAAATGATTAAACATCTACGAGTTCACTTGGTATGCCATTTAAATTATATCTAAGGACTACCTCATGACTTCCAATTGTGTCCATGAGATCTCCCCCAATTTGTTTTGCAATATCAAGTAATACCTATTTGAGTACTGAATTTAAAGGGATTTCTACAATGCAGCTTTGACCATTAGGACACTTGGCTTTGCCTGGTTCCTCAAAATGCGTAAGTAATCAAAGGGCTACTAAATTATGTCATTCAAGAATAACTCCTAATGGACAATAATATTATCTATATTCCACTGTGGATAATTTCAGGGGTATTTTTATACAAATGGTAAGAAAAACATTAATATGTTTCATTAAACATTAGAAGAAAAATGTCTAAGTACATACTAAGAAGATTCCAAAGTCCTAATTATTGACTCTTTTATTTAAAAAAAATACAGATCCAGGTATTCGGAGAACTCTCGTTGTTCTCCAAAGCAGGGCTTTGAAAGGAAGTTTTAAAAGCTGAATGAGAAACACTAAGCCAAAACAATTTACCAACAGGATGTAACTCCAAACATTTTATCCGAAGGGATGAAAGTAGCTTTCCAAACCAAGGGCCAATGAAAAGTTAAAATACGTAAAACCCAACACTTAATTTCACATAAAAAGAAAGGAAAAGTAACATTTTAGGTATGGGTCCCGAAGTTTCATTTAAGAAGACAACAGTGAATCCTCTATTATCAATTAAAAGATAAAAAGTCATTGGAAAAAACATTTAAAAAGGAATAAAAGAAACATTCAAGTGTTGACATTTCACAGCAGGGAATAATAAGACAATAAAAGAATATGCCTGAAGTTTCATTTCTTAAAATATATTTCTAATTACTTGAAAAAAATGAATCAAAATTAATATATGTCTTTTAAGGGAATCTGAATTCCAAGATAATAACTTTCTTTGAAGTATTATCTTTATGAAAAGGTAGATGTGTGGTCATACAATTTAACAGATGCCAAAAATAATTATCTAAATACATTTTGCTCAACTGAGGGCCTCAACATTTGAAATGAGAACTGAGGAGTTTCTTGCTCTCTCCCGGGGGTTCTCATTTTAGGTGCAGATGCTCCTCAGAGACAGGTGGCATGGACACCAGAGACACCGGTGATGAAAACAGCTGCCCAGGCTGCTCTCCACTGCAACCTGAAGGACTTAATTTTTTGGCCCAAGGCCAAATTTGCTCCTAACTTCTAGGTCCATTGGCTTTAACTTGCTTGTCAGCTGCTTCCATAGGAGTAAAATAGTGTCATTCACATTCCCAACTAAAAAAGACTCATTAGGAGACACTCCTGCGTGAGTAACTCAAGCATTCAACGCAAGGACACATGTATATGAGGACCCCTCTAAATCTAAAATTTTATTCCTATGATTCCAAGTAATTTGTCAAATTATAGCTGATGAAAATGACAAGCATTTTAACGAGAAAGATGATATGCTGTCATAAAGTTGTGGAAATAGCCCTGACCAATATGTTTTACTGTCTTTTCAATAAATTCCGGGGGAAGGAAATGGTTTTGAAATAGCCACACACTCAACCCACCTAATGCCCCAAAAGTTATCTATGTTCACAACTTTCTTCTGTAGGGTCACAGAATTGCAAACAGATGTTTATTTAAAAGCTAAATATGAGCTTACATTCAAATTGGAACTTTTGCTTATCTCATAACAGCTATATACTGAATAAAATGGAGGATAATCACAAAGATTTAAGATCTTTGATGACACAAATAAAAGAGACAGATGAAATAACTGTTCTGGTGACAGAAAGAAATACCCCATAATTGATACGGCAAAATAAAGAAGGGCTTCTTTGTTTTGAATTCTCCTCAGAAGGCCTAGGTATATGAATCGGATTCAATAAATTTGCTATTCATTTTACACTGCCTCTATAGTTAATCTTAAAAACATTTAATTTTTAAACAAAATTAAGATGAAAAAGTTGGAGATTTTAAGTTAAAAATCAAAGATCTAGACAAAGGAGCTAGAGAAAGAGCTAAACTGCCAAACAATTTCTATTTCAAAAACACAATACATTTCTGGATGCTGTGCTTCACTCTGTCTTGAAAATACTGACACTGGAAAATTGTTAAGTAAAGTTAATTTTACCTACAATTTTTAAAGCTCCAGAAAATTATTATATGACAGACAGTACGTACCTATTTATGATTAGTACTAATGTCTATTCACTACCTTCTACTGTTATCAAAGAAACAATAGTTTTTCTTAATGAACACAAAATAATCATTAACAAATTATTTTGGCAGCACATAAGTATAAGAAAAGAGTGTAAATACAAAATTAACAGAGAGTGTTTGCTTCTCACCTTTCTCAACAGCTCTTTGGAGTAACTGGTGCTATCAGTTTTCAAGAGCATAATATTTTCCAATCTCTATCAAAATAAGAAATGTAATGGAAAATGGATCTTTCTTCTTCTGGAATTGCTTGAGTGTTTATAGTATATATGCAGGGATATCCTTTGAGATGGGAGCATCAATCCTACTAAACTGAACTATAGTTTCCCCATCCCTAAAATAGATTTGACATACAGACACAAGCACAAGGTCAAGGTCACAGATCAGCAAGAAAGATTACCAACAGAACTGATGTAACCAGCTGGCTTTTGATCAAAGCTCCTAGGGTTTTTAGTACACTTAGACACTCTGCACTTACCCACATAGTATATCCTCTGTTTTAAAAATGTTCCCCATCTTTGAAGTCAAGATCTTCATGCACTTCTTATTATAAAGTATGTTCTGTTAAATATATTGCATTGGATCAAGAATAAGAGAAGAAACCAGTATGTGTGTTTTTTTTTAATAGCGACGGGGTTTTACCTTCTTGGCCAGGCTTGTCTTGAACTCCCGACCTCGTGATCCACCTGCCTTGGCCTCCCAAAGTGCTGGGATTACAGGTGTGAGCCACTGCACCTGGCCAGAATTGTGAATTTTTATGTGTTTGTGTGCATGTATATATATATGCTTGCACTTTTATTTGTTTGCTTGTTATAACTGATCATTGCCATGTGACAGTTTTAAAATTAACTTAACTTGCAGTTCCCTGAATAGATAATGCTCTCTCACAATTCCAAGCTTTTGACCCATCTGAAACTGAAATTAGTAGTATGTTCTGCAATGCCTTGGGTCACTTGTTCCCAAAAACACAAATTTAACTTGTAAGTCACTGCTTCAACAAAAGAAGTTTTATAATTTATCCATAGTCTTCCACAACAATTTTCAAATCACAGGGATCAAAAGAAACTTTAGTTATCAACAATGACAAAAACAAAAAGTGATTCTTAAAGGAATATATTATTAAATATATTAGTGCAGGCTAGATGTGGTGGCTCAACCTGTAATCCCAGCACTCTGGGAGGCTGAGGCGGGAGGAGTTCAAGACCAGCCTGGCCAACATGGTGAAATCCTGCCTCTACTAAAAATACAAAAATTAGGTGGACACAGTGGCATGAGCCTGTAATCCCAGCTACTCAGGAGGCTGAGGCACGAGAATCGCTTAAACCTGGAAGGCGGAGGTTGCAGTGAGCCAAGATCGCACCATTGCACTCCAGCTGGGTGACAGAGCGAGACTCCGTATCAAAATAAAATAAAATAAAATAAAATAAAATAAAAATAAATAAAATAAATAAATACATACATATATGCAATTATCTAACAAAATCATGCCTTTTGTTTTAGCTGTTTAAACAAGATGTTAAATTTATTTTAAGTTACATTTATGAAACCAAGAGTTATGTGATCAATGTTCTTACTGAAGCATTCTGGTCAAGAAATCATTTTGAAGGATGCATAAAGCTGTTGGGGTAAATTTACACTATAAAAGCTTTCCTTGCTAAATCAAGTACCACCTGCTGTAGCTTTATACAATTTGCAAACTACTTATGCTATATGTACACGTAAATGTTCTCAATTAGTGGTTTTTCATATTTTTGATAAATTAAATACCTTTGCATGAAAATAACCCAAAATTTACTATCCTAGAAAGATTGCTAGTTTTTCAAAAATAAAGTAAAAAAGAAAAATTATGTCAAATTATCAAATTAAATACTATTGAAATGACATATATGACATCACTCTAGTCATTACAGGCCCCAAACACAAAGATATCTAGATAGAAGGTTCCAGTCAAGCTGTGGAAGAGAAATATCACTACAGACACAATCCATGAGCACCCAGACATGGTGGTGATACCTGTAAAGAGTCAATAAATCTGACTAGGTCCCATCCTACAGGATTAAGGAATCAAAACCAAAAATACTATATGCACAATGTACCTGCAGAAATTCTATGTCTTTAAATTTTCACAGGTAACATTAAAGTATGTCTGTCAACTCGGAAAATGAAGCTACTAGCACACCATCAGCAGGCCACTTACTTACTTTAAATGGTTTTATTTATTTTTATTGAAGAAACTGCGGTGCGTGCTTTACCCTGATCTCTTATTTGCTCATCTAACCATACAACCAAGTGTTTGAAGTACTAATCTCAGGAACAATAGCCAGTAAATGCTAATCTGAGAACCAGTTCTGCTGTTGTCCAGGTTTAGGGCACGTTCTGCCTGTGCAGCAGGGACAGTGACACATGCTCCTTGGCATGGCACCTGCCACTCACAGTCAGATACAGACCCAGGTTGGGGAGACTCAGGAGGCTTTAGAGGATGACTCTGGTGTGCTGAGGAGACAGAGGCAGATTAGCGGTCTAGGGAACATGGGTCAGGGCTTTTGTGATTTCAATTGTTGGACCAAAAATGTTTCAGAACAACTTTTCTCTTAACAATAAAGAACATTAAAAACAACTACTTACCTCCTACTATTAGCATCATTTAATAAAATTAAATGACTTTAACACTGAAAACTAAAATCTTTAATGAAAATCTCTCATCATTTTTCTGTTGCTTTTTGTCTTGAGATAGAATGATGTGTGGAATGGTACATATATACTATATTGATCTCTTCACTATTTAGTAGTTCATTTGATTTTTTTTTTTTTTTTTTTTTTTTTTTTTTTTGAGACAGAGTCTTGCTCTGTCACCCAGGTTGGAATGCAGCAGCGCGATCTCAGCTCAGCACAACCTCCGACTCCCCAGGATCAAGCGATTCTCCTACCTCAGCATCCTGAGCAGCTGGGACCACAGGCACACACCACCATGCCTAACTAATTTTTGATTTTTGTAGGGACGGGTTTTACCGTATTGCCCAGGGTGGTCTCAAGCTCCTGGGCTCAAGAGATCCTCCTGCCTTGGCCTCCCAAAGTGTTGAGATTACAGGCATAAGCCACGATGCCTGGTCCTAGTTCACTCAACTCTTAAGTTACTTAAATCTTTACATCAGAATTTCCCACTGTTTATATTTTGCTTTGTGTTTTGGTCTTTCCCTTGATTTCAATTATCACATTTATATAAAATATATAATTTGTTCTATAGAAATTCTTGTCATTAAATAAGAGGTTATAAATAAGACAGCAGGGGAGAAACAGGGCAGTAAGAATAATAAAGAACCTTCTGCTTAGTGCCCTTCCCCCCATATCATCCTTACCATCCTCATCTTTTGAGGAAAAATACATCAGACTTAAAAATGCATACAGAATCCTGTAATAAGCCCCATTTGTTTACAGTCAAGCTAAACAACTAGGACATCTCTTTCATTCTGTAAGTCTCAGCTGACAACTCATCCTCTCTTTAGGCAGCCTTCACTGAACTCCATAGCCTGAGGGTAGTTGTTCCTCTCTGTGACTCCACAGCACTCAGTAGATCTTTCAATCATCTTGCTTACAAAACTGTACGGTCACACGTCATTTTATTGTGCTTTGCTTCATTGTACTTTGCCATTATTGTGGGTTTTGTTTTGTTTTGTTTTTTTTACAATCTAAGGATTTGTGGCAATCCTGTTGAGGAAGTCTATTGGTACCACTTTTCCAACAGCATGTGCCCACTTTGTAGCTCTATGTCTCATTTAGGTATTTCTCACAATATTTCAAGCTTTTTCATTATTATTCTATCTGCTATGGTGATATGTGATCTTTGGTGTTACTATTATAATTGTTTTGGGGTGCCATGAACTGTGCCCATATCACAGCATACTTAATAAATATGTATGTTCTGATTGCTCCACCACTTAGCTGTTCCCATCTCTCTCCCTCTCCTCAGTCCTTTTTATTGCCTGAGACACAACAATATTGAAATTAGATCAATTAAGAACCCTACAATGGCCTCTGTGTGTTTTGCATGTCTCACACTTTAAATCAAAAGCTAGAAATGATTAAGCTTAGTGAGGAAGGATGTTGAAAGCCAAGACAGGCCAAAAGCTCAGCCTCTTGCACCAGTTAACCAAATTGAAAACGCAAAAAAAAAAAACAATTATTGTAGGAAATTAAAAATGTCACTCCAGTGAACACATGAATGTTAAGAAAACAAAACAACCTTATTGCTGACATCCAGAAAGCTTTTGTGGTCTGGATTTAAGATCAAACCAGCTATTACATTCCCTTAAACCAAAGCCTAATCCAGAGCAAGGCCCTAACTCTCTTCAATTCTATGAAGACTGAGAGAGGTGAGGAAGCGGCAGAGGTGGCTCATACGATTTAAGGGAGAAAACAATAAAACTGCGAAGGGAAGCAGCAAATGCTGACAGAAAAGCTCAGCAAGAAAAGCCAGAAGATCCAGCTGAGTGAGATAAATGATGAAGGTGGTTACACTAAACAACAGATTTTCAATGGAGACAAAACAGCCTTAAATTGGAAGAAGATTCCATCTAGAAATTTCACAGCTAGAGAGAGGTCAATATCTGGCTTCAAAGCTTCAAAGGAAAGACTGACTCTCTTGGTAAAGGCTGATGAAGCTGGAACTTGAGGTTGAAGCCAATGCTCATATACCATTCCAAAAATCCTAAACCCTTAAAAATGACGATGAATCTACTCTGCCTTTGCTACATCAATGGAAAAACAAAGCCTGGAGGAAAGCACATCTGTTTACACCATGATTTGCTGAATATTTTAAGCCCGCTGTTGGGACCTACTGGACAGAAACAAAAATTCCTTTCAAAATATGACAGGCCATGCACCTGTACACTAAGAGCTCTGCTGCAGTTGTACAAGGAGATTAATGTTGTCTTTATGCCTGCTAACACAACACCCATTCTGCAGCTCATGGATCAAAGAGTAATTTTGACTTCATATCTTCTTGGAAAAACACATTTTCTAAGGCTTTAGCTGTCATCAAAAGTGATTCCTCTGATTGGATCTGGGCAGAGTCAACTGAAAAGCTTCTGAAAAGGATTCACCATTCTAGATGTCATTAAGAACATTCATGATTCACGAGGGGAGGTCAAATATCAACATCTGCAACTTCATGGATGACTTTGAGGAATTCAAGACTTCAGTGGAAGAAGCAACTGCAGATGTGGTAGAAAAAGCAAAAGAAGTAGAAGTGAGCCTAAAGATGTGGGTAAATTTCTGTAACCTCATAATAAAACATAAATGAATGAAGAGTTGCTGCGGGTTTTTTTTTTGTTTGTTTTCAACTCCTGAGCTCAAGTGATCCTCCCACATCGGCCTGCCAAAGTGCAGGGATTACAGGCATGAGCCACTACACCGAGCCTGAGGAGTTGCTTCTTACACATGTGTAAAGAAAGCAGTTTCTTGAGACGGAATCTACTCCTGGTGAAGAGACTGTGAACACTGTTGAAAAAACAACAAAGGATTTAGAATATTCTGTCAATATAAACTTAGTAGATAAAGCAGTGGGAGGTTTGAGAGGATTGACTCTCTTTTTGAAAGAAGGTCTCCTGTGGGTAAAATGCTATCATCAAACAGCAGCACATGCTACAGAGAAATATTCCATGAAAGGATGTCAGTCAACGTGGCGAATTTCATTGTTGTCTTACTTTCAGAAATCATTACAGAGACCCCAACCTTCAGCAACCACCCCCTGATTGTTCGGCAGCCATCAACATGGAGGCAAGGCCTCTACCAGAAGAAAGATTACAGTTCTCTGAAGGTTCAGAGGATCGTTAGTATTTTTTTTAGCTATAAGGTATTTTTAAGTTAAGGTATGCACATTATTTTTAGACATAATGCTATGGCACACTTAACAGACTACAGTATAGTGTAAACATAACTTTTATATGGACTGAAAAACCAAAAAATGTGCTTGCTTTACTGAGGTATTCATTTCACTGCAGTGTCTGGAATTGAACTCTGAGGTATGCCTGTGTTTTGGTTTGTTAAGGCCTGGTTCCCCATGAGAGTATAAACTCCTTATGGGCAAGAATTATGTCTTTTTCATCTTTACATCTTAGCACCTAGCAGAGGCAGCATTCCTAGTAGAACATGCTGTAAACAGCAAGTAAACCTTTTGGAGCCTTGGTCTGCAAAATAAGGAGTGGGCTGTCATAATTCTATGGGAACAGGAGAATTAAAATGATATGACAATGTTATTTAAAATGATGGTTTCAGATCCAATATATCTTTTTCCCTGGAATATAAATTAACAAAAAAGGCATAAAATTAAAGAATAAAAAAGTATTTTATCCTACAGAGAGTTCTGTGGGTTTAGAAAAAATGCATGACTAATATTATGGTAGAAAACCCACAAGATTTAAGCCAGCTATCTATCATCTATCATCTGTCTGTCTGTCTGTCTATCTATCTATCTATCTATCTATCTATCTATCTATCTATCTATCTACCTACCTACCTACCTATGAGACAGAGTCTCCCCTCTGCCACTCAGTCTGGAGTGCAGTGGTACGATCTCGGCTCATTGTAACCCCTGCCTCCTGGGTTCAAGCAATTCTCCTGCCTCAGCTTCCCAAGTAGCTGGGACTACAGGCCAGCACCACCATGCTCAGCTAATTTTTGTATTTTTAGTAGACACGGGGTTTCGCTATGTTGCCCAGGCTGGTTTTGAACTCCTGATCTCAAGTGATCCACCCGCCTCGGCCCCCCAAAGTGCTGGAATTACCAGTGTGAGCCACCATGCCTGGCAAAGCATTTTAAAAATATACATATTTTTAGAGTATTTTAAAGTTTTTGTAAGGTGATCTTTATTTTACCACTTGTTTATGAAGAACTGATCATACTAATTTGGTTTCTTTTAGTTGCTGTTTCCCATGTCAAGGTTAGTAAGATCTGGTATGGATTTAGGTTATATCAAGAATGAGTATATGCTTCAAAATACCACTTCCATCAAGCTTTTCATCATTTTTCCTTTTCAAATTACCTCCCCTAGATAAAGATGAAAACCCAGTTAACATTAAAATACTACTTTGTTACATTTTCTTTTGATGGAGATATTAAGAAATGAAGTATCACATCAAAAGATTTAGTCTCTAAAACCAGACATTCATTCTAAAAAATAAGTTACAATGAAATAGGCAAAGTAAGCCTTTATGTAAGAAAGGCTTTTTATTTATTTTTTTACAGTATCAACCACAATTAAACTATTTCTCTGTGCCCATTTTAAAAATCAGTCATTGAAGCAGATAATAATTATATGCCAAAGAATTTGAGCCCTTTAAATGTGTGATAAAGATTAAATCAAATTGGTCAAAGCTATTCTTGGAATGATCTTTTTAATTTGAATCTGTATTTGTTGAAGAGCTTCAAGTATGAATGTTTAATGAATATGGCTAAATAAAAACAGTATCTTAACATAAAGTGATTAATTATGAAAAAAGTAGTGAAATTCCCTTTTAAATAACTGAAACCTGAAAAACTAAAAACCAATTCAACAACAACAACCATTACCCAAATAAGTCTTGAATACTGATGCAAGATGACTCCATGTGTCATTGCCACGGCTTTCAACTTTTTACCATATTAGCATGTTGCCATTAGTAGAAACATAAAATCAAGAAAAATCACTCCTTTGACCTCTTTCAAAGAGCTTCAGATCCACTCTTGCCTTGTGGCATAGTATTAAACCTTAATAACATTTCTCAGGTCTGAGAAGGCTAGAAAGTCATGTGGGTCCAGAAAAGATCTCACTTTGCTGTGAATGGATAAGATTTAGAAACCCAGTGTTCTAAAATGCATATTAAGACACTCTTTTATTTAGGCAATTGTTTAGGTATTTGTTTTAAATATATGACACATCAAATCAAATTTCCTTGTCTATAATTAGAAAACGGAGATTTTTGGCATATATTTTATTCATTTGAACTAACGACTTAAACTAAACTTACAAACATCTTATCCTTCATAATACCAGATTACACAAATTTAAAGAACTTGTATCCAATTGGAAGAGCAGCTAATTTTTATGAGGTGAAATCTATTTTCCTCTAATAATTTTGCCACTGGCTATTGTTTTCATAATAGCATGGCGTGTAAAGTAATTCTCCAAACATGACAGAATCATAATTTAAAGGTTGGGAGGCAGTTGAAAAGTCATCTGCCTAATCAATCATCCTGTCTGATGCTTAATCCCCTTTATAACCCATTTGCTACCTCTGGATATCTAGCTTATTTCTAAAAACCTCTAGTGACCATGAACTATCTTCCAAGGTGGTCTTTTGGAGATGGATGGCTCTGGGTTCAACTTCTTCTGGCTCTACCATTTACCAACTCTTTGATCATGGGAAAGTTGGCTACTCTTGAAAGTTTATCATTATTAAATGTGCAAAAGCACTAATACCTGTTTCATAGAGCCCCTGGGCTGAACAAATGTGGTAATGCTCACATAGCCTAGCCACAGAGTCGCTGCTCAGTAAGAGTTCCTTGCATAACTCCAACAGTATGAAATTCTGCCTTGCACTGAGCTATAATCTGTTGAGTTTTAGTCTGACTATTGGTCTTTTTGGGGACACAGAAAACAAGGCTAATCCATCAGTTACCTTTCAAACATTAGAAAACTGCTGCCAGGTTCCACTGACCAGGTCTGTCACCTTGTTAAGGCCAAGATAAGATAGTTAAAACCCATTGTTGACAGGGGTTTAGCAAAGGGCAAACAAAGGAAGACAAATGTTCCTGGGGCCAGTCTGTGGTGGGTGCTGCAGAGATGCAATTCTTTACAAATTCTTGACTGGCCAAAACAGTGTATAAAACCTCCTGGGAGCTCTTGTCACTGACCGTTGATTCCTACAAAGTCTATTTTACATTTTAAAAGCCCTGCTTTATCACAGGTGCTTTAAGCCACACTCACCCTTCCTCGAATGAAATACTAGGATAGAGTTGTCTTTGATTCTCCTCATGGGGTTGGTTAATACATTATTTATCCTCATTCCCATGTTACCAGGGCACTAAAGCTCAGAACAACTGAGTGGTTGGTTAATTGTCCAGTAAATGCCTGATCCAAAACCACGTCAAGGTCTTCTGGAACACAGTCTTTCCTATCATATTCAATTGCCACAGACTGTAACGAATGTGGATTTGAAAATTTTTCGTAAAGCAAAATTTATGCAGCACTCTGAGAATTCTGGATTACTTTTCCCACTCTAAAATCTTGTCTCTGCCAGTGTCAGTCTCTTGCTTTTATTAGGAAGGCCACAAAGCATTGTGGTGAAAAGAACAGTCTCTGGATTCCTGACTCTGCTATTCAGTAGTGGGTCACTTTGGTCGATTTACTTAACTGTTCCGAGGCTCAGTTTTTTCAGCTGTAAAAGGAATAATAATAGTATTTACCTTATAAAACTGTTGTATTAAATAAAAGGTACATGTAAAACAGTATAATATCTCACATTTTCTAAGCACTCAATGAATGTTAATTGTTTTATTATTCACAGACAAAGCTTCAGCCCAGAGAACTTTCTCAAACAAAATTTTTTTTGACTTACTAGTCACCCTATATAAAGCTCCTTGAGGCTTAGGATTGTCTTTTGTCTTTAGATAGATAGATAGATAGATAGATAGATAGATAGATAGATAGATAGATAGATAATATAGATAGATAATATATATATATATATATATCCTGAAAAACTAAAGAAATATATATATATATATCCTGAAAAACTAAAGAAAAAGCATTTGGATCTGTAAAATAATTTAATAATCTAGGTAATTAATTCTTTCACTCATAATTTTGTGTGACAGGTATACTTAAAGCAAAAAGTAATTTCATATACAAAAGATGCATATAATTTCTTCCTTACCTAAACCTTTTTCTTAAGAACCTATACCCAAACCACAGACCTCAGGAGAATGGAACAACACTGGGAACCTAACTAATGGACCAATCATTTCCTCTCTTGACATCTGGAATTCAGAGGGAGACAGAAAGCTTCATTTTGTAGTGGACTTCATGAGGCCACATTTCAGATTAGTGCCTAGAGGAGTCAGTATTCTGAGAGAAAAGATTGAAGTAAGCACATAGAGAGAAGCAGAGATGAGGGAGGCAAAACGAGGAGAGGAGAGGAGAGGAGAGGAGAGGGAAGGGACAGCAGGGAGGTGCTGAATGAACGGCTTTCCAGCTTCAGGAGGGGCAAAGCACTCCGATCACCAGGTTCCTGAAGAGTTCGCTGCATGCCTCTAACAAGCCCTCCTGTACCTGAGCTTTGTTGAGGGGCTTCTGTTCCCTGTAATCACACCACCGCTAAGATACTGCAGTAACATTATGTAAGACAAACTGCACATTTTAATCCATGGTCCTGAAGAACTCTGCAAACGCTCTTTTTTCTCACTTTTCCTATAGTGCCTTTACCTCACGTATGGTCAAAGAGCAACATGTGGCTCTGAATTTCAAATGGGGAAAGCTAACAGCACAAAGAGGTAAATAAGATGTCCAAGGTCATATTTACAGTTTGTAGGGGCGGAACCAACAACAGAATTTCATATTTCTTATTCCGAGGGGCCTGCACTAACCAATAAACCAACTGCCTCCCTCGATGAAACTAAAGTATGCCAATTATCCAAACTGTGTAGGAAACGTTGACCAAAACAGGGGTTAATTGGACATTGGTTGTTTTAATTCCATAATCAGCTCCTTCCCTGAGCTACCCTGGGAGTGAATAACATATCTTTCACAGGAATGGGAAGGAGGCCAGCACAGGCCATCTGGCTGAACACGTCCTTTCCTCAAGTTATCCCTGCAGCTGTGTGAAACTTACTGATGTTGAAGAACTTTACAGTTTAATTTGCTTTATCATGTTTCCTCTATTCCATTAAAATTAAAAGTAGACAAATCTTTATGTTCATATTAGCCAAGCAGTTTCCCTGACTCCAAAGTCATGGAATATACATGAACATATATAGTCTATGTGTGCGTGGAGGTGAGGAGGAGGGGAGCCTGAAATTTTTGGATATCAAGAAAGACGTTTCATATTCAAAAAGAACAATTCATTTAGACTAGGGCCACTAGAAAATAAACAAAAACTTGTCATTTTCACATGAAAATGAAACTAAAATACTGGTCTTATTAATCATGAAAAAAAAAGAAACATGAAAGAGAATAGGTAGCTTATTTCCTTGCCCATTTTCCCCACTTCTCCTACTTTGTAAATTTGTAAATATGACAATAAATCTAGACTATTAAGTGGAAGAGTATTTCCTAATGAATACTCTAGAATCAGATGTGCATCCATCAAGTGGGTTCAGTCACGATTCTAGCGCCACTAGCCTAAGAGCCGCTCCAGAAGGTGAGCATGTATTCTTTCCCTCTCAACAATTCTCTCTTCCTGCCTCCCTCCACCCCTCCTCTTACATGGTTTACTTTCTTCTTTTCTCCATCTTTTATTTCTCAAGTTTGAATGTATTTCTACCTGTCTTACTCATGAACATTGCTGGCATTCAGATACTGACATAATGCCACCATATTCCTTATGCTGGGAACTGTGTACTAGGGAGGGCCGGGGTGGGTTACTTTTAAGCAATGCAAATACTAATGCCCAAGTTTGGGTCAGACTAGGGCTGTCCAAGCCCTAGATGATGAGCCTTGAGCAAGGTTGAAGAGACTTGAGTAAGGATGAGAATTAATGAGGCAGTGTAGAGGGAATGTCTTTTCCCAATACACAATTTAGGTACTATGACTATTAACTAGAAGAAGGTAAGAGCCAGAGGGCAACAGTAAGAAACAGCCAAGAGGTAATGAAATCTTAAAAGAGATGCTGGTGTTCAAGCTATATGTGTGAACAGACATGGAAAATGAATTCCTAAAGTGAAACTCTAATGCAAAGACTGGGTGGATGGTTATGTTGGAGTTGGCCAGCAAACAAAGACCAGATGGTTCTTCCTCAGAGGGCTAGATGGCAAAATATTAGATAAAGGGACCCTGATACAGCTAACTTCTATCATTTCTAGCATCATATGCCTGTATTTATAATAATAAATGGACATAGCATCGAATAATAAGTAGCCATCACACTGCCTGCAAAGTTCATTAGTGAAGTTGAGTGGGAAGAAGGGTTACCCTAGGTCAGGTAAGGCCAGTTGTACCTAAGGGCTCTACGTGCTTCTCGTTTCATTTGCTGCTGTCAACTATTAGGTTGCCGCATGTCTCTACTTCTTCTTAAATAAACTCTGATGGCTCCTGGCCCTAGATTACAGCCCTGGCCCAAAATGTCTTGACAACAATTGCCTAAAGGAAGGAGTCAGGAACAACAATTATTCCATGGTGTGATGGCTAAGAAAAAGAGGCAAAAGATTCCACTGCTGTAGTTCTAACTACTTCTCACTTACTTTCTTTGTGCTATCATGTAACATGCCTCTTCTTATTAATAGGACCTGGGCTCTGTGGGACTACTCTGAATCTGTCCATGCAAACCAACTTTTGGAACTCTGGGGCTACGAGATAAAGGAGAAGAAAAAATGTTCTAGGTGTTATTTTCTCTTTGTGCCTCACCCTATTCATTTAAAAACAGAAAGCTCAACAAGATCCTCTTTGAGATTCTACTGCATTTTCCTGGGCTTCAGTTATTTTACCTCCTTATTTTAAAGGCCTTTTTGAGAATGTTGTTAGTTCAGCTAAACATGATGACTCTGCCTTTCTTCCTCTGCTCTATCTTGTAGGACTGATGTTCCTTTCAGGCAGAAGCATGCATTTCCACTCCTGACAGAATAAGATGCCTTATTTCACCTCCCCTATTACCCACAAAAAGGGAGACTTGTAAGTGTCACTCCAGAATTTTTGCCATTGAGTTTTAGAGAATATTATGGCCATAAAAAGGAAATAAAATTATTTGCATAAATAATGTCAAATTTTCAAAAAGTAAATGGAATAAAATACTCTTGTATAGAAAGGAAGAAATAAAAGGAAACAAGGTCACTGTTCCATTCATTTACCCTACAATATTATTAACACCCAGGCATATGACAAAGATTTGTCAAAAGACTTCCTAATATTAAATTGGAAGATGACTAAAAATGTTGTCTATTTACATCTGAGATAGCAAGAAACCTCATCCAGAATTAAAAAGCTGCGTTCCTTTCATCTTTTTTTTCTTTTTCCCCTTTCTCTGACCAACATTTTCTCCTCTATTCTAAATATTATACACAGCCCAAAGAAAGTCAGTCTTGTTTTGTTTTGTATGCTTTCAGACAGGTCTCACTCTGTTGCCCAGGCCAGAGTGTGGTGGTGTGACCATGACTCACTGCAGCCTGAAACTCCTGGGCTCAAGCAATCCTCCCACCTCAGCCTCCGGAATAGACGGGACTATAGTTGCGTGCCACCATGCTTGGCTAATTTTACATGTTTGTTTGTTTATAGAGACGGGGTCTCGAAATGTTGCCCAGGTTGGTCTAGAACTCCTGGACTCAAGTGATCCCCCCACCAGGCCTCCCAAAGTGCTGGGATTATCGGTGTGAGCCACCAACCCCTGCAGTCTACATCTGAAATAAACCACAGAAGCAAGGATATCACTTAAACAATGTAACTTACCAATTCAGTCTGAGTGAGTTTTGTAGTTTATAACATATTGATGAAAACAGTTAAGTGTCTTCATTCCGTTTACATAAGAGAATGCTATTCAAGCTTTTAAAATAAAAAAACTTAAACTATTCCCCTCACCCCCCAAAAAGTCTAACTATAAAGATGGGTTTGCTACAAAATAATTAGCAAAACTGATTTACCAAGTAAGATGTCCTCCCGCTCACTGTGCCCCAGAAATACGTATACTGTAGGAATACTCCTAGGAAGTGACACAAGTGAAAGAAAAAATATTCTTTCAATATGTTAAAAACATCTACAGTGCACTAAAAAAAGTCCCTAAATTTGGCAATACATTTCTTCCAAAAATGTTATTCAATAACATAAACATTATGAAGTAGAACTGGCTGTCCCATATGTTCAGAATAAAAGGGTTAAGTGGAGTCCTGCATAACTAGCAAAGTGGAAGAATAAATGGTAAGATTAAGACATACACATACAAACATTAAAATCTAAATATCAGAACTAAATAAAAATTTACCTTGCATCTCTACTTTTAACTATATAATAAAAAATGGTCATTGGATAGCTGATACTTGTCAAATCTCAGCAAACTTATGAGAGAGAAGGGATAAAAATGGTTAAACCTTAAAATACCTGTTCAATAATCAGTTTTTAATTATCAAAAAAATGTTGACATGAAAGGCACTTCTACAATTGCAAAGGGAAACCTTGTATTTTGCATGGCTATGTAGTTATACCTTTGTGTTATCAGTGGTGAGTCTGGAGATAAAAGATGATCACACATAACCAACTAAAATCGAGACCAGTAATGACAAAAAAAAAAAAAAATCAGGGCTGAGAAGCTTCCTATACTTGACTTCATAAACTATTTTACTGTATTGGTTACTCAGAGGACTAGATACCACTCCAATCCACAAATTGTCAACCTCAACAATTTAAATGTATGAGTCAGATTTTCCACAGTTCACTTCTGAAAGATCTTCATTTATACAAAAATCCCTTCCATATTCATATCTAAAAGATACCATGAGCCTTAAAAACAGTAACACTGGGGGTCAACCATTTGCTCTGTAACCCCAGCTTAAATGTGTCTGAGCCTCAGTTTAACATGTATAACAATGTATTTAATGGAGCAGTTGTGAAAATTAAAGATGACAACATCAGCCTGGGCAACACAGCGAGACTCCATCTCTAAAAAAATAAAAATAAAAAAATAGCTGGGTGTGGTGGCACGTGCCTGTTGCCCCAGCTTCTCGGGAGGCTGACACGGAAGGATCGCTTGATCCCAGGAAGTTGAGGCTGCAGTGAGGTGAGATCATGCCACTGTGCTCCAGCCTGGGCAACAGAGAGAGATATGTCTCAAAAAAAAAAAATGACAGTGTATATACAACATCCAATCCAACACAGGAGGTCCTCAAGAAATGTTAATTCACCTTTTTCCTTCTTTGTATTACTTATATCTGTAGTATTGATCATGATTTACATTATTATTTTAATATATTAATTAGGCAAAGTCTATGCTTCCAAAATCAAGCACTATAGTGGAAACTAAAGTAAGTAGTACTACTTTGAAAATGTTTTGATACTCAAGTATCTTGAACAATTTTCGGTATAATACTCGTACCAAGTATCTGGTATTTCCAATTCCTGACAGATTCTGACATCTACAGTTGGATCATGTATTTATATATTTTACTATGCCTTGGTACTTTCAATCATATGACACTGCTTAGTCACAATAAGCGTATTGATTCCTCTATCCTATTGTTTATAAAACCATCCACTAAAGGCAAATTGCAAGATTTTTTGGGGGCGGGGGGGGGGGGCGGCGCAGACTGAGTCTTGCTCTATCGCCCAGGCTGGAGTGCAGTGGTACGATCTCAGCTCACTGCAACCTCCGCCTCCCGAGTTCAAGTGATTCTCATGCCTCAGACTCTTGAGTAGCTGGGATTACAGGGGTGCACCACCATGCCTGGCTAATTTTTGTATTTTTAGTAGAGACGAGGTTTCGCCACGTTGGCCAGGCTGGTCTCGAACGCCTGACCTCAAGTGATCTGCCTACCTCAGCCTCCCAGAATGCTGGGATTACATGCAAATTGCAAGATTTTTATGCTATACAGAGAGTTTTCTTGAGTGCTATCTAACTTTTTTATTATTTTCATTTGACTAGAGAAAATAAAACTATTAGCTTACTGAAAAGGATCAGCCTTCTGAGTGATATGACATGGATCAACTTTAATTTCACTCAAGAAACAATTTTTTTAAAATAGAAATTTTCATTGGAATTTCAAATGAACTTTGCTTTTTACAGTGAAAAACATTGTTGTCAACTGTAAACGATATACAACAGGCATTTTGTGAAGACATTTCATTTCAAAGATACCTTAAAAAAGTGGACAGCACACTGAAGCTAAGAGAACCAGCCTTAAACTCAGGTGGCCAGGCTTTGAATCTTAGGTTCAGGCAGTAACTTTTCTGAGATTCTAGGGATAATATTAACTATTTAACAGGGCTGTAAAAAAAATGAAAGCACTTAACATTGTCTGCTATCCTCTAAGTACTCAAGAAGTTCAAGTATTCTAGAGCAAACAAATTGTATTTTTCCCTCTGAAGTAAAAGCAAAAACCTATACTCACCTGCCTTGTATTTTATCAGTACTACAAAATAAATCCAAAACCTTTTGCCATCACTCAGTAGTATAAGTAACAATAAAAATCCAAAGGGTAATAATTATTCCAATTTCATACACATTAAATGATGGTATTGCAAATATAGTTTCTGATCCAAATAAAACAAATGGAAAATGTAACTCACATTCATGCAGACAGACAACCACATACATACTAAATAAAAGGAGTAACTAGATAAGCAGAAATCACAAGACATATGTCAAAGATCTGAGTTTTAGCCTAGAGACTGTCATTTGCTACCAGTATTAACCTTGGCAGCTTGCATTTAATTAAGTCTCAGTTTCTTCATTTACAAAAGAGGGAGAAGGAGTCCTACTGCAGAGAATAGTTGGGAAGATTACAGGCTGGACTGTATGAGGAGGTTTCTTAAACCTGGGATACAAGGCCTTCTGAGAAATGTACATGTAGGCCTATGGGATCTGAGATTGTCAGTAGCTTCCAATAAATCATCAGTTACTTGAACCACAAAATATTATGAAATGTAGGTTTGTCAAAACGCTTCAGAATCTTTAAAGCTATAAATGATTTTAAAGTCGTGTTAAACTTCCATGAATTACAGTGTTCTGGGAGAGTGAGAGATTTAATTTTGTAAGAATTTTAATATTTCACAAATATGAAAGAAAGAGAATTCTTATATATGTAAAACTATAGCCTAGGAAATTCTGTCAAATAAGACTGAGAAACTCACTGGTGATTAGAGAGACTATTTTTAATGTAAATTTGTCTGACAACTGTTGTGATAACTGGTTTAGCTGTGTGTGCGTGTGTGTGTGTGTGTGTGTGTGTATTACTGTACTCACTTCCTAACTGGCCCTCCTCCAACACATTTTCCACACTACAGCCAATGCTCTTTGTAAAAGGTAAATCTCTTGGCTAAAAACTCATAATAGTTTCTATTTCACTTAAGAATAAAGTCTGAATTCCTTTCTATGGTTTGGAAGGCTCCGCATCAACTGGCTCCAGTGCATCTGACCAACCTTATCTCGCATCATTTAGTCCTTTGCTCATTCATTACGCTCCAGCCAGGCGATGTCCAACAGAAATGTAATGGGAGCCACCAATACAACTTTAAATTTTCTAGTAGCCACACTTTTTCAAAGTTGAAAAAAAGTAAAATTAATTTGAGTATATTTTATTTAACAAAACATACCATGGTATCAATATGAAATCACTATAAAATTCTTAAGATACTTCACATTCTTTTTGTAGTACTAAGTCCTTCCTCCAAGTTGGTGTGTATTTTACACCTACAGACTACCTCCATTCCGGAAAGCTGCATGTGGCTTGTGGCTCGTAGCTTCTTCATTGGACAGTACAGCTCTAGCTACACAGACTTCTCTGGATCCCAGAACACCAACAGTGTTCTCCGGTCTTTGGGCGTCTGTGTGAGTGGTTCTCTCTTTTGAGAAAGTTCTTTCTGGCTTTCTTATGGCTGGCTCCTTTGCCTCCTTCCCCAAACTCAGCTTAAATATCACCTGCTAAGATACCTCTTTCCCAATGACTTTAGGCAAACAGTCTCCCCATTTATTCCCTAGCAGAGCACCTCGGAGATCACAGTTGTCTTAGGACTTCTCTCATTCTGTCATTTTTTATGCTTGCTTTCCTTGCTTTTCAAATATTTGTTTATGTCCTGTTTTCCACCACTAAACTATAACTATTGCTCCATGAGAACAAGGACCACTTTTATTCTGTTCACCATGGGCACATATGAGATACTGAATTTTTGCTAAATATAATAAATGCACGTCATTACTCTTAGTTGCTCCCTGGCCACTTCTAACATAATATTCAGAAACAACTGGGAGCATAATATACGCACAAGAAAACAATAAATATATATATATAATTATTTAAATTATAAACCAAATAAAGATGCTTACATGATATAATTTTTGAAAAATCCTTATTTTCAAGACACTTTTATAAAAAATAAATCACTTTATTAAAAATTATAAGTACTATCCAATTAAAAAATAAAACTTTACTTAAACTCAAATCAAATCATAAGGCATTTCGAATATTTCTCCCTTTCCTGCCTTCCTGAGAAAAGCACTGTGTTAACTGCTCTTCATTTGGCATTCAGACTTTTAAAGTCAGATCACCCCAGTCTCCTACAGATCTACAAAAAATCTCTAAATGCCAAGAAATTTTTACAATTAAAGGGAGAAAAAAGTCAGGAAACTATGAGTGATATTAGAAGAAAGAAAGGTTTAGTTAAGATTTACACAAACTGAATTTTACCTTTTCTGCTCTTAACTCCCATTTTCCAAATCATTTATTATAATTCTAAACTGAGATTCACAGCTCCTTCAGACATATTATACTTTTAAGTGGAAAGGTGATCACTGACAAGTATGCAGTTTTTGATACATATTTTAATAAATTGGGTACAAATAAAAATCACATAACTGATCATGACAAAGAATATATACTTTGGGAGAGGAAAAAATATGACTAAAGTCCATTATCTAGGTTAAAAACTGAGAATAAATTAATAGGTAAAAAATAGAAATAAATGGTTGGATACAGCTCCCATATTATGGTTACCTAGTCAAGTCATCTGTTATTAACAGCAGGATAAAAAAATATGTCAGTAGAAGACATGGTAATCTTACATGTAGACACACAAACCCACAAAAATAATCATTATATATATTATTTATATTATCCTTGAATATATATGAAAAAATATATTTTTATATTTATATATATATACACATAAATATATTTATATATACAACTTATATATAATTTGTATATACTCCAGGTATTATACATTTGTCTTCTCATTTAATCCTCATAACCTAAAGAGGAAGACACTAAAATAATCCCCATTTTGCAGATGGGGAAACTGTGGTGTAAAGAGGTGAAATAATTTGCTTGCACACTTTGCCCAACTGTTGAACTAAAGAACCAGGCCTGGAGATTTATTTTCCAGTAATTGGAAGGAAAGGGTTAGAAACACTTTACCACCATCCCTACGACTTGTAAGCTTATAAACTTAATTTTGAGCGTGAGACAGCCACGTCTCCAAACCACACTGCTACTGTCTAGCAGTTTCTCCAGTATCTCTGTGTTTGGTCAATTTGGCTTTCTGATCATTTCTCTAGTTCCTTGTTCATTTCTCTACTGGAAATAAAACCAAGTCATGAATGTAGCCCATGTGGTTGAAGGCCTGACCCACCTACAGCTAAGTCTGTCAGCACCTTGAACTAGGCATGTGAATTCTGGATAGACCTTCTCAGTCTTTAACCTGAATATTTATCTGACATGTACCACTGGGACCTATCTGCAAACCCCAGCTCCAACCCCAGGAGTCTAACCTCTCCATGAACAATCTGAATTAGAATATTTCTTGAATTTCTTGAAAAGTCAGCATTTAATTATCACTGAAGGAGGCAAGCATTGCCCCTTGGTGGTCCCCACATGGCAAGAGACTCAATTGGCTGCCTTCCTCTGCAAAGCCATGACTATATTATTAAAGAAAACACTGCCACAGATATCAAATATCAACAGACTATATAACGTGTTTGTGATGTGCTACAGTTGACCCTTGAACAACGCTGGCTTGCACTGTGTGGGTCCACTTATAAGCAAATTTTCTTCCATTTCTGCCAATCCTGAGACAGCAACACCAACTCCTTAGCCTACTTAATGTGAAGATGATGAGGATAAAACCTTTATTATGATCTACTTCCACTTAGCAAAGAGTGAATATATTTTCTCTTCCTTATGGTTTTCTTCAGACATCTTTCCTCTAGCTAACTTTATCATAAGAATACAGTATATAATACATATAACATATAAAATACATATCAATCAACTGTTTTAATGTTATTGGTGAGGCTTCTGGTCAACAGTAGGCTATCAGTAGTTAAGTTTTGAGGGAGTCAAAAGTTATATGCAAATGTTTTAACTGCACAGTGGCTGGGACTCCTAATCCCCACATTGTTCAAGGGTCAACTGTATTCACAAGTTTATTCCAGTGTGAACTCTCGTAGAAAGAGAGAGAGAGAGAGGCAGGCTCTTGCTCTGTTGTCCAGGCTGGAGTGCAGTAATTCAATCACAGCTCCCCACAACCTTGAACTCTTGGGCTCAAGCAATCCTCGCGCCTCAACCTCCCAAGTAGCTAGTTAATTTTTTAATTTTTAGTAGCGATAGGGTCTTACTATGGTGCCCAGACTGATCTTGAACTCCTGGGCTCAAGCAATCCTCCTACCTCGGCCTCCCAAACTGCTGGGCTTACAGGCGTGAACCACTATGCCTGGCCACTGTAATTTTATGTAAAGTTTTCTTCTCAAATTTTAGTATCTTTCTTCATAATACTAAATATGTTGTCACCCATTCTTGGCATAGAAGTCTACTGAGTCCACATCCATAGGGAGCAATTGAAAATTCTGTGTGTGTGAGTTTGCTTTGATTTATGTTTTATTTGGTTATAAACTTCACTGCAGCTAAAGGAATAAAATTTGGCTAATATAAATGTAACAATTATTATTTCAGAAGCATAAAATTGAACAAAGAGTTGATACCAGGTTAAAAAAAAAATCACTTTTTTAAAAGCTAGATGATTTGTGTTTTAGCCCTGGCTCAGGTCCTAAGCAGTTTTATAACAGTGGCTAAGTAGGAACTTGCCTAAAGCCCAGTGTTCTCATCACTTAAACGAACTCTTTATAATAATTCCTAAGGTTCCTACTGCTCAATGACTCCAGTCCAAGCCAAGCTAACACTGGATACCAAGTAACACTGCATGCTCATTTACTGAACTTAGGGAAGTATCACCCACATAAAGTTGTTCTCATGAATGTCTTCCATTTCATGGCTTAAATTAACAGCCATAATAACATGTCAAATGTTTGTTTTCTCTATAGTTTAATGTACCTAGATATATCTGAATAAAATTAACTGGTGATTTTCTTGGATGTTTAAAATAATTTGTTGATATTGGTTAATAAGCATAATGTACCTAAACTGACAAGATGAAACTCTAAGAATTAGATTCCACAGCTTAACAAAATTCAACAACACAGTAGATCTGCATATGAGGGGAAAGAATAGAGGCAATTTGAAGGGAAGAAGAACTCGAAGCACACATTTGGAAGAAGTACACACTTTAAGACTCAGTCATTTGAACTACTCTGACTGGAAAATAATTCCATAAACACGATTCAGAGAGATTCCTGTTCCTTCAATACCTAGAGTACTTTCAAAAGAGCAACTCATGTAAAAACTCACTACCATGAACACGGCACAAATTGAAACCACAAATAGCCAAGAGAGAAGAAAGGAATGTATCGGGGTGGGTGAGAGGGGAGGGTGGTTGAGTATTCCTTATTCATGTGTTCAACAAATGTTTATTAAGCAGTTATTATATGCCAGGTACAGTGTTAAGCACTGTGGATACTTTGGTAAACAAAATATAGTCCTTTCCTGTTAAAACAATCTTCCACTCCATCAAAAAATAAATAAATAAGAAAAGAAAAAAAAAAAGGAAAATATCAATTTTCTCTACTTGGTAACCTATTTTAACTTCCCCATCTTACTTGGCTAATTATTAACCATGTGCATGCCATGAATTTCTTTTGAGAAAGTGAAAGATTCTAAAATCTTCAAAATTTGTAATTACAAAATCAAAAACTGTAAGTAAAAAGAGTTTAAAGAACATATTTAATTCTGAAAAATAAAATATTCTGATTTTTAGTTCCATAGTTTACTTTTCCTCTACAATTTCTGATATGTTTTAAAACCCACAAAACTAGGTGTACAAAAATACAGTACAAATAATTTTGATGCCTATATCCAATTGAAACAAAATTTAATAGTCTGAATTTCGTAAGGGAGTTCAAAAGTTCTTTGAAAACATCTCCTTTATAGACAACATGACCTCAAATAGTTCATTTTAATCAATGTTTTATGTCACAGAGTGATATATTTATTATTAACAGGTGCTTAAAAATGCTTCTTCACTTGGTCATTTTCTATAAAAGTATCTGCAAGCCAGTCTCGACCAATGTCTATAGCTTGTGATTATACAGATCTCCAGAATGTCTTTAGGACGTATAATTACTACATACAGAACACTTATTCACACATTTAAATGGAAGTGAAATGTAATCTAAAAAATGTAAAGCTATATACTAGTTTCAAGAATACAAAAGTAAACAATAGGAAACAACTTTCATTTCATCAGTGTATTAGTATGAGGTATTTTGCTTCCTCTCTCTCCTAAATCAAGTGTTCTGATTGTAATCGAAGGATCAGGATGGGGACAGAAGAGGGAAAAGGGCATCTGCAGTTCACATGTGGCAAGAGGCTTGGACAAGAGGAATTTCTTTTCTCCCCTTGCAGTACAGATTTATACACAACCGAAAAAGTGCAGCTATGACCACATTTTAAGAATGCCTAAAAATGCCCAGGAGTCTAATTCCTATCACAGATGTTTTAATCACTTTATAAAATGTTAAAGCATTTATTCCTTTCATATTAAGTCACCTCAAACATCCCAAATTGTACACTACAAGTCTCTATTTGAGTAACAATCACAGAATTAAAAAAAATATAAGAAATGTGCAATTTCCTTTTCTACAACAGAATAAAACAGTATAATGTTTATGCAAATCAAGCTAGCAGAAGAATAAAGTAAACAACACATTTCTTAATTTCTTAATATAGTTCAAGGTGGTGTAGTGGCCACCTCTTTTCTTTTTTTCATGAAAATCTCTTTCCTTTGCACCATGTTATGTAGGATCTTTAAGAATATAATGTACTGAAGATAATTTAAAATAATTTTCTAAACTATGTCCATAACCACCTCCATGACTGCTCCCATCTGATGGTTAAAATCTTACAGTATTAGCTTGAATTTCATCTCTGCCTCACATGTTTCAAGCAGGGAAGCAGATTTAGTGCCTCAGAACACTTTACAGGGTTTCATTATCAATCAGGTTATGTTCCCGGTGACGCTTTCAGTAAAATTATCTTATTCGAATGAACTCTCTTGGACTGAAGTAAACAAAGCTGTAGCCCATTGCTCTCACATACTCTCCATTCATTTATTTCCTTTTTCTTTACTTAGACTTACAGCACGTGCCCTAGAAAGAGCGCATGTTGAATATTCCTGGAGTGTCACAATATGCAATACAATAAAACAGATTACAGCCCTACCTTTCTCTCACAGCAGTGGCGCCAAGCACAGGTACACCGGAGCAATCAATTTGTTCTGCAGACCGTAAGGCTTTCATAGAATACTAATGTAAAATCTCTTTTCTTTCTCCTTCGCCTTGACTCCCTAATGCCCAGGTCCCGACCAATACAAGGAGGAGGGCGGTATGTCTTCTGCTGAGATAACCACAACTACTAATCAAGTATACGTGTACAAGGGCACAGGATTAAACCTCCACCAAGCTTGAGTCAGGGTTTGAGAGCAGCTAAACACATGCACAGCATGGTCAAAATTAAACACACACACACACACATACACGCACCCACGCACACACACGTGCCATGAAAATACAGATGTGTCTACTTCGGTGAACTAATTCATCACACTTTACCATGCCTCGTTTTTTTAATCTCAGGGGCATAAAATTACCTCCTGTTGAACTGAGGACTTAGATTCAACAGTGCCCAACAATTGTTTTTCCAGAAACGAGAATCATGATCAGTCTTCTTTGTACTCAACTGTTAACCATTTTTAAAACTAGGCATTTTTCTTAATTGTACTATCCAGCGCAGTTTTACATGAATTTATTATTTCAGGTATTAACATAGGGTTAATAGACTCTGCATGGATTCTTCAGATTTTACACTTAAAAATATATTGTAATAGCTCAAGTCTACTTTACCAAGAAAAGTATGTGCATTACCAGTAATAAGACATACAAAAGATTTTCATGTATCTTGAAGTATTTACATTATGAATAATCCCAAGCTATTTGAAAAATATTTTCAGGTCTCAACAATTATTTAAAAAGCACCTTTAACACTTCATAATTATGGCATCACGGTGGTATGGTTAATCTTATAAATCTAGAGTTCTGGTGTTCTTTTCAATTAGACATTTTCACTTGGCTTATTTTTCTTTTATTCAAAATATGAAAAGGTATGCCAGTCATTAAGTAGGCGAATGACAGAAGTTGTTAAATATTTTTTAACAACATACATTGCCACATTTTAATTTGCCTGCCTTAATTTTCAAATAACTCTTGAAAAGTATTGATAGTTAAGGGGCTGCAAACTAAGCAAAAATTAAGAACAAAATACTCTAAATAACTGAAGAAACTTATTAGGAGGCATCCTAAGCCGTTCTGTTTTCATGTAAACAACTGCTTTAACACTGCTAAAATACATGTGTCTCATTTTGCACTTTTTCTATTTCTTAAAAAAAATCAGTAGGAACAATTAAGAAATACTAGGGACTCAATGAAGTATTGCAATAATGTTTAATCGATACTGATGCATTTGTCCTTGACACACTGATCATGTCATCAGGCTACTGTCATGTGATATCATGTCATTTCTCCACCTGGCTCATGACCTTGTCCTCTAAATGACCTAAAGCTTCCCTCAAGTAGCAGGAGGCCCCTCCCCGCTGTCTCAGCAAGGTCGAACGGGTCAGCGTGTCCTCATCTATAATCCACCACCATTTGTCAGCAGGGAGGCTGGAGGAGGCAGGCTTGCTACAAGGGGAGAATGCCCAATTAGGCAGCTGTCACACAAAGCATAGGCTGCAAAATTATCCCCTGTCAAAAGAAAGAGCAGCTGCGGGTGCCAATTACAGCAACCTTTCAACCCTTTAGGTACTGGAAACTACACAGAAGTAAATGAAGAACAATTAGTGATAACAAATCGATGAATTAGGACAGTAAATTAGAAATTACTAGCAGGTGAGCTTGGGTCATACATGACATTTAGGGCACACCAGACTCCAGGCAAGGGCAGGATGCAATGAATCACACTAACCATCTCCTCACATATAGATTTCCCCTCCAATATTTTCTTTTTGCAAACCTCAGATCTTTAAAATACCCATACCTAAAAATATGTATCTTAATATACACACCTTTTCATTTCATGGACCCCCAAAATTGTTTCTCAATAGGAGAAAAATCCTTCAGAATAATAAGTCTAGTTCATTCTAACTCGTTTTCACACAGTCCAACATGTTATCCCCTCAAACAAATTTCTTAAGTGTGGCCCACAAAATCCAAAATATCAGTTTAAATCATCACACTTAAAATATTGTACTTGTCCTGATTCTACTTCAGTCAAAAAGCAACTGGGTATAAATTCTGAGAAAACTGCTTTGCTAATATCATAATGTTGAAGGTAACTTTCTCTACACAATGTCATTTTGTGGATAAAAAAATAACTGCCATATGTGCTTCTATACATAATACACATAAAGAAAATATCAACCACAAAATTACTCTCTTAGATTGTTCTGTTCCAATCCTGCAGAGGTGATACACATTAAGTCTCAGGCACAGAAAGCCAATGCACTTGGACTTTGTCCAACTAATTTATTTGGTAGTTAACATTCGCAGGCAGCGAAGGAGGAACATGGGGAAACAAGCCCCACCAAGGGGAGCAGATCCAATATGGCTACTGAGTGTTCATGGACATGGTTTCATTGTGCCTTAAAATGTCATGCACGTTCAGAAACAACTTTCTTAAAGTCCATTTTTAACTAAGATTAATTTTTTTTCCATAGAAAAAAGATGGTCTTCCTACATCAATTCTTTGAAAGTTGAGAAACCTGAATGATACGTGCTGTTATTTCTAAAGAGGCAGGAGAAAATTGCTTACCTAGACTTCTAAATCACAAATGGATAAAAGTGAGGAAGAGAGAAGGTGAGGCAATAAAGAAGCACTTTACTCACCCACCTCCAACACATTATAAATAAATCACAGTTGCCAGAGGGAAAAGTGTGTAATTCCTAGTTCCTAAGTCAAGCCATGTGATAATGTTTCTAGGAGATAGATGTCATGGGGAGAAAACTTCTCCATGAAAAGTTTATCTGAGAATTTGATTTATAAATTATATTTCATCATTTAAAAACTGGGCATTTACAAATTCTCTTTAGTTTAGAATGCAACCCTCTAAAGTCAGACATAAGGAATTCAAAGCAATGACAAATAGATAGGAATGAAGGAGTTAATGCCTTTAGAATTCAGCTTCCATCATACATGGGTGACTATCTCTTTAAATAATTTAAATCCTCTCCATCAACTACAAAGCTGTTTTGAAGCCATTTAGCTTTGTTCTTTACATGTGTTCTAATTAAGAAATGACCTTGTCATCACACACACCAGAAATCCGGGATTATTTCCTACAGCAAAAATTCACAGAGCCCCCCAAAGAAGAAAAAGGGGGGTAAAAAAGTCTTCTTCCTCAGTTCCTCACTAAAGGAAGTTGTTGGTTGGTTGAACGCTGAGGCAGTTTCACCGCATAATTTTTTTTGTTGTTGTTGAATGTCACAGGGCGGGTTAGTGTGACCTTGAGCTGCATCAGCAGCACAGCAAGGGTCGAGATGCCTGCAGGCGCCCTTGTACTGGATTTGCAAGACAAAAACCTTCAAACTGGCTGAAGGACATCTTAAATCTCTTCAAAGGTTTTCCGAACTAATCTGGGCTGCTCTTAGCAGGATCTGTGCCAGTGTGAGAAGCAAAATTAAAAACAAGGTCTTTGACAGGATGTTGTCTCCTCTTAACCCTTCCCAAGCAGAATAGAACAAACCACCAGCATTCTGGAGAGAGGGTTTACCTAGAAGCATTCTTTCATAACAAATTATGTAAGCAGACAATCACAAAGAATGGGGCAGTTATTAGTTCTCAAAAGTAAACAACCCTTCCATTGTGCTTATTAAAGAATTCAGGTCGAATTCTTTCTTGACTATATTTCAGTGTAGTGAATGTAAAACTTAAAGCTCTATTTGTATCTTTCAGATTTGTAGCACAGTGATAGGTTAAGATTAAAAAATATTTCCATCAATATTTATCTCTAGAATTTTCATTTTTTTAAAAAATACATGGTTTTAGTTGGTTAAGTCACAAACTTCATGCATACTGCATATAGCTTACTAAAATTACAGGTAAGGAAAATTACATTATAGCATGTTTACTAAATTTCTTATTCCCAACATGATGAATACATTCTTAAGACGGAAAAAAAAAATCATTAGAATAGTGAGTAACACAAGTAAAACAAGGTAAAGTAATCTCGGTCTTGTTATAAAAACATCAGCATGACATTTGATGTTTTAGCATTACCAGTGCATGGGCCAAAAGAGAAAGTATTAATGCCAGTAGAGGGTGTTTGATTCTTCCCTGGCAATGCTCTCAAAATTTAATTTAGTAGCTAAAGTAGGCAAATGTTTAAATCATTACTCTAGAACAACAAAAGGAAAAAGATGAATAAAATAGTCCTGGCTTTCAAGAAATAAATAGTCTGGTGGAACAAACAGCTGTAATGCTTAAATCACAATATATGCTAAAATCAGTGTGTCTCCATCTATAACATGCTGGTTTGTCATCATCAGATATAAGATATGTCATGATTAGTTCTAAAGAGTATTTAGTGTAAGTATTTAGTGTTAAGTACAGAATTTAATAAGGTCTAAGAGGTTGCAAATTATTCCCTTTTAAAAAAACAGACTAAATTCAAGATAACTTGGGTAATAATCACACTTTCACTCACTTGGATTCAGGTATGTTTTCCTAAACAGGACAGGAAAAGGACAGAGTAATAACACCTAGCAAGTAAATAAGACCCGAGAGTGCACAGTGCCGGTGATTTTCTTCCTTAGTCTCTGTGCCAAAGGAGAGAGAGTATATACTGTGCTAAATGCAATGAATGAAATATGTAAAAAGTGCTCTAGGAACACAGATAGGCTGTAACTAGGTTTTTAGTTCATATGTACACATGCAGGTGCTGGTCAGTGATGGTTAAAAAATGAGTAAGGGCTAGCCAGGCAGAAGAGAATGGCAGCCATTCTAGGGTCCAGAAATAGCACTCAAAGGCAAGGAAGAGCTGAGTGTGACACAGGAAGTGTGGTAGTCCAATGGGAGTGGAGATTAGGCTGGAAATGCAACTGGGACCAAGGACTTTGAATCAAGGCCATGCCAAGAAGCTGGCCTTTATCTGGTGGGTTTCCTTACAAGCAATGGTATTATTAAAAGCATATTAGAAAAACAAAACCAGAAGCTATGGGAGTTGTTGATAGCTTGGAGGGAAGAAGAAACTGTAGATCAGTTAGTGCACTGCCATGGTCAAAATAAGGCAAAGGCAGGAGAGTTGAAGAAAAAGACAGCTCTGGAAACAATGAAGGCTGCTTTGAATATTTAAAAACCAATTTGTTTAACATAAACAGTGCTATAAGATAGGGTGTTATTTCATAGCAACTTTATTGAGTCAAAGATAAAAACGATAAAAATAATTACTATATCTCAAGCCTAGGTTTGATAAACACTGTGCTAAAAAAAATGATTCCTACAAAGTTTCAAAAAAGTAGTAATTCTTACAGGGGTGCTTTAAAGAGTCAGAATCAGATACTGTTTGAAGTCTGAATTTTGTACTTTGAACTACCAACCTTCATTAAGTATTAGGTAAGGGTTTTGCTTACTAGGACAGTAACATGTACCTTTTCAGAACAGTGTGAGAGCGTATTTCCCTTGGCTATAAGACAGAGATGTCCGACTTAAATTATAATGTGGTTCTTGGAGCTAAGAGCTCTATCCAACGCTAATGAGAAAAAAAATTAACTCAGCAAACATTTCTTGAGTCCCGACTACGTTTAGGACACAGAATTAAAAAATAAAAACTACCCAACATTCTATCAGCTTCATGTTTTTAGATGATCACTCATAATGATATCAAGTCCTCAAATTCCAGCTTGCATGACATCATCACACAATAAAAAGACTATGAGTAAAAACAGTATGAAGCTGTCAGTAAATCAAGTGTCGGAACTAGCAGCCATCTTGGTATTCCGATCCAGCTGAAAGGTACACAAGGCATTCCCAGAACCCTCAGGGAAGACCCAGCACCAATGTAATTTGAAGAGCGTCGTCAGATACTCTAGAGACTGACTGTCCCGCTAAGACCTCAGAAAGAATTTAACAGAGTATCAGCCAAGGTAAGAGGGTAGGGAGTAAAACAGAACAGGAGTCACCAGGGCCAAGTAAATATCTGCCAGAGAGCAGACTGTACTCTCAGAAAAGGACCGCCAGCATCAGGGATCAGGTTGAGGCAAGTGGAGGGGAAGGTCACACAAAGGAGAGAAGGAAAGACTTGAGGGGAAGCCTACTCAATCCTGCAAAATAACACATCAACTTCATTTTGTGAAACTTTTTTAAACCACCAAACCTCTGGAGTTGGGCGAATCACCGTAGAAGAAGTATTAGAAGGTACACAAATCATAAAGAGGACTTGAAAGCCGGGGTAGGGGTGAAATTGACAGGGCAAAACTAGGAATGACCTTACTGAGTATCCACAAATAAAATGACTTCTCCTTGAGTAAGCATCTCTGTCTTACAGCTGCCAAGCCAACGCTGGCAGTAAGTTTCAGCACATTCTAGGTCTAGACATTAATAGAAAAGTGGGTAATATGATACACCGTGCAGTTATTAAAAAAAAACTTATTAGTCTACAAACACAAAAGCAAGGTTAACATTATTGGAATAAAAATATAGAAGATTCTGTTCGCAATTAGACAAGTGAATTGCCATAATACAGCAGTTCTCAAAGGGTGGTCCAAGGATGCCAGGGGTGGCCATGACCCATTCAGGAGGCACATGAAGAAAAGACTACTTTCATACTACTAAATGTTATCTGGCTTTTGGTATCATTCCTTCATAAGTGTACAGTAGAGTTGTCTAGAGGCTATATACATGGAATGCATCCTTGTGTAACTCTTGTTTTAAATTTTTTCTCAGTTTAAATTTCTAATATGATAAACATCAGTTGATATGAATCTCATAAATAAAAGCTCTCTTGGGTCCTTGATAATTTAAGAATATAAAGTTGTCTTGAAAGCAAAAAGTTTGAAAGCTGCTGCTATTAATAGTTGAAAAGTACAATGTTGGTTTTCTTCAAACATAATCTCTTCTAATTTCAAGAATTTCCATAATTATATATGGCAGATAAATATTGTTCTCTGTGCAGAATGTCCCTAAGACCAAGACGAGGAAAGAAAAGAAAGAACTTTCTAAAAAGATGAGTAAACTAAGGAGGATATGAAAAATCTCCCATCTCTAGAGTCGCTATTATTCTGAATTTACCATACAAGGAGTAACAAATGTACAAATATTTATAAAGAAGCTGCTATGTTGTTAAGAGCTGAAGTTATAAGGATAACTAAGTGATAAACCAGCCCTTAGTGGGCTCACAATCTCATCGGGAAAAAACAGATCAACAACATAGTGAGATGCTACTAAAAAGAAGGCATGGACAAAGTGGAGAAAGCACTGAAAGACACAATTTTTGGAAGAAGACTGAGTGGTAAGGCAGGGAACACCATTTTTAGTGAAGGTTCTCTACAGAGGCTGCATGTGAACTGACTCTAGGGACAAACAAGGCTTTCTCAATTAGAAAAGAAGCTTCAGTATTCTTCAGAAAGCAGGAGGACCATAAGCCCAGTCCAGGAAGCACAATGGCATACAGTATGTTCTAGAAACTTTAAGTAATCACCTCCAAGAATAAAAATTGCCAGTAATGACAAACTTTTATAGAACATGACAAAATAATTTGATGGCATGTTCTATAAAAGTTATAATTAAATTTAATGATGAAAGATGTGGACTTAGATTTTGTAGTCTTGTTAAAAACTTCTGTCATATAGCTTTTTAAAAAGACAATAAAAGTGAGTTACTAAAAAAAATAAAATAGAAACAGACAAACAAATTATTGGCCTTTACTGCAGATATTTTGAGAAGCACTAGCTTGGAGGACAGGCTAGAAGATGGCAGGTGGGGAGGAGGTGCAGAGAGGGGCGGCAACAGCAGGAGACAAAGCTTCAAGCTAGAAGCTTACATAGACTGTACTATGAACATTTTTTTAAATAAATAAATGCAAAAAGGAAGCAAGCGAGGTTTGAAAATTACTCATATACCTCTAATACAGAATGAAGACATTCTAGTTATCTAAATAAAATGCATAAGCTCTGACGTTAGAATCAGAAAATTTTCAGATATGCAAACCACAGGCCACATTGTTGAAGGGCAAATGTAGCAGAGAATCAAGGAGACTATCAGGTTCACAACAGTTAATTTCAGTGAAAAAAGACCAGGGTCTGTGTAAGAAGAGAAAGTGTATTGACAGTTTGATCAACACTTTTAAAATTATTTTGATTCCTTCATTTGAAACCTTTCATGGAAGAGGAAAAAAAAAACCTGAGTTGATATGGAGGCTTCGCATATAGCGACTTTATAAAATCTGAGTTGATATGGAGGCTTAGTCTAGTAGGGATCTTCCTCCCCAAACAACATAAGTTATATCAATTAAGATACTAAGTAAAAGACTTAAGGAAAAGTCAATTATTTAAAGATACCAAATTAAAAAAATGTTAATTGTATTAATGTTTCCCATAGTAACAGTAAGTTAGGATTAAGGAAGGTCTATTACTTTTCTATGTTCATTATGCTATTGCAATTGCTACATTATTTTTGATCAGACAAGTAACACAAGTAAGCTGGAGTTTTAGGAAGATCTGGTGGTTGTAAAAGACTCCAACAAGGATGTCAGTAAAGAGGCCTGCCAGCACAAGAGCTCCAGATGAGAAATGATAAGACTCTGAACGAAGATGGCTGGCTGTGAGAAAGGGAATTAAGAGTGGATGGAAGCAATGCTGGAAACTAACAATGATTCATTTGAGCCAAGCATACAGATTTTCTTACCAGGGTTATCCACAAGGCCAGGAAAACACTAGTGAGAAGGCCAAATTGGTTTACGGCAATTAATTCCAACTAGGACAACTCACCCAGATTATAAATTGATCTTTCTTTCACCAGCATCACGTTTCTACTAAAAATCTGGTGTGAAAGTTTAAACACATTTTATAAAGAGTTATTTCTTAAACAAATAAAAAAATATGACTTTGAGGAGTGTTTTATGAAGTTGGACAGGCATTCCATGTATACAATTAGCCTACTTTACCAACCTCGTAACCCAGCTCATCAGTACTGGCACTTCTTTTTTGAGATGGAGTCTTGCTCTGTCGCCCAGGCTGGAGTGCAGTGGCGCGATCTCAGCTCACTGCAAGCTCCACCTCCCGGGTTCATGCCATTCTCCTGCCTCAGCCTCCCGAGTAGCTGGGACTACAGGTGCCCGCCATGGCGCCCGGCTAATTTTTTGTATTTTTAGTACAGACAGGGTTTCACCGTGTCAGCCAGGATGGTCTCGATCTCCTGACCTCGTGATCCGCCTGCCTCGGCCTCTTAAAGTGCTGGGATTGCAAGCGTGAGCCACCACGCCCAGAGTACTGGCCCTTTTTTAAAAAAAAATTTTATATAGATATTTTATGTCTGACAGGAAAGTTTTAAACTCAAGACATCTATTCTACTACAATAGTTGTTCAAAAATTTAATCAAACTAGAAAAAAGTACAATAGAGAACTCGTCCTAGTGGAAAACCATGACATATAACAATAAAAATTCCATTAGAGAAAATTAGTATATTCAAGTGTTTAAGCTAAATTGATTTATGGTCATTTAGTTAACACTACCCAAAATATTCTCTGTTTTTGTATCAGCAATTTTATCAAAATTAGCTAATAAATATTATACACTGAGATAAACAGCACAGAAAGTATATAAAGTCCTATAAAATATAAAAAAGGGTGAATTAATTTTGTTAGTTACTCAATATGATGATTGTATCTCTTTCAAAAGAAGGAGCTAACAAAAGAGCAAGGGAAACATGGCCTAAGACACTAAAAGGCTTTTTAAACACTTCATTCTTTATTTAGTTTGCAATATTAAATTAATTACATCCTTTTTCCTCCCAATCATTATCTTTGAGCTTTCAGTCAAAAAAAATTACTATACTTAAAAATATAACATGAGTGTTTTGCAGGGTATGACAAACTATAGTAAAAACCTCATAAAACATTAGTTTAGAATCCTCAACTTGTCAAATACTCATCTCCTGAGATATACCAGATCCTCCTTTTGGAGACACAGTCCACTGGTTAATGAAAGGCATATTGAAAAGACATTCTATACTTTGACCCAACATCTCCCAAGCTTATTTGACCATGGACTGTTCATTTAAAAGGAAAACATATTTAACACAACACGTTTTAGAAAAAACACATTTGACATAATCATCTTTAAAATCTAAAAACGTTTAAAAATATGTGAAAGGAATATAGAAAATCACTATTAGTAATTTGTTTTTATAAATTTTTAGTTTTCAAAGTTGTTCACTATACATTATAATGTCTTTTTTTTTTTTTTTTTTTTTTTTGAGACGGAGTCTTTCTCTGTCACCCAGGCTGGAGTGCAGTGGCACGATCTTGGCTCACTGCAACCCCGACTGCCGACTTAAGTGATTCTCCTGCCTCAGCCTCCCAAATAACTGGGACTACAGGCACGCGCTACCACACCTGGCTAATATTTGTATTTTTAGTAGAGACAGGGTTTCACCATACTGGTCAGGCTGGTCTTGAACTCCTGACCTCATGATCTGCCCACCTTGGCCTCCCAAAGTGCTGGGATTACAGGTGTGAGACACCATGCCTGGCTGTCTTTTTTTTTAATCTGGAAGAAAAATCTAAATTTGACAATTTTCTAAGAACAACTCATTGGCTGTGTATATTTACCAGATGGCTACCTATAATTTACTTATCCAACTCCTAGTTGGATCCAGTGAGCATTGCTTATCATTCTGGCTACGTGGTAAAACAAAGGTGTTGAAAATTAAGAACAACAACAAACCAATTATATCTTGTGGCGGGGCGGTCACAGGAATATGCATGATTATAATGTTAATTTTAGTAGAATTAGAAGTTCAGAAATGGGGTTCAATATCAACTGTTTCATCAAATATAAAAGCAGATTTCAGACTGCCAACCAGTGATTAACACCTAATTATATCTGAATAAAAAAATTTTAGTATTTACAAATAATTGCGTCATTGATTTTAAATTCCAATTATAGGTAAAATATAAATGAATATATGAAAAGTGACTTGCAACCAAATAATTATTAGTAATTTTATGCAGTCTTTTAAAAAATAATGTTTTAAAGATTTTCTTGATGAAATTACAAGAAAAGCTAAGCATTTAAGTGGGTGATTAAAATAACTTCATTACTAGGTTTTCTGAACATTATCAGAATAGTGAAGAAAAAGCAGTTAGGATTATCCATATGAGGCCTACAGGTAAAGAGCAAAGTTGGCTCAAAGTTGCCATTCCCTTTTTGAAACACTGTGGTCAGGTAAAACATGGTGAATTTCAGCATGCTGTATCTGCTCTCTCTCTCTGACCAGAGTTTTTCAGTTAGCTAGATGAAACTGAACTATTCACAACTGATTATGAGCACAATAATCAATCATTATGCATTTACCTAGTTCACTTGGATTTCTCCTTCCCAGAAATAAGCAGCATAAGGTCCAAGAGCTTAAGACATGACAAATTCATTTAGGTTGTAGCTATACTAGAAAACAGGAGTGTTAATCCAAGTAGAATTAACCACTTGCTCATCATCTTTTTTGTTGCTCTGCCCACCTACTTGTGTTAATTTAATCCAATTACTTTATCATTTCTCAGAAATGCTAATAATGCTCTTTCCTTTGTAAGAGGAATTTTAATAATTCCAAAAGTAATCACTGGCCTATACTATAATAAACACACAATAATCAAACATGCTTCTATTTTTCCTCAAAACGGTAATTAACTTTTTATCTGAAATCAGGGATTGCTATTGTAGGATTTGTATTAACTGTCCATTTTCTCTGGTTTTTGATAAATCGTATTAAGTGTTATCAACAAAAATACTATTTCTTCTTTCAAGCTTTCCAATTCCTCTCTCCAGAAGTAATCTACACACTGAATTCTCAAGAATATTTTTCTCCATTTCTCTTACAGCATTTAACCTCTTTTACTGTTTGATTACATTATTTATCTACATTTATTCTTTCCATATAAGTTCCTTAAAGGAAGGATTGTAGCTCTTTCATTTTTTAAACCACATTGCCTGATGAAATAACTTGCACAGATGAAGTACATAATACATATTTTGAATTATAAGCTAATTTATAACCGAGAAAGAATTGTCTGAAATATATTAAAGTCATAACGATTAAGCCTTAAGAACTCAGGAAAAAAATATTCTCACCGTCTGTCTCCAAGCTCTGAGCCTCTGCTTTCTGAGAAAGAAAATTGAGAAGGCTGTTGAAAAGTAGCTCTGATGTCATCCGGAGTCTTCAGATTCCCTGTCCTCCTTCAGTCAAGTGTGCATCTTAACAAGAGGGAAAAGATAGTTTGGCATCTATTCCAAACCAGATTCTGGAATACCTTTTGATCAAGTTCAACTTATCCCATTACCTTTTCTTGTTCAAGTTCAATACAAAAGTAGTCATTTGACAGAAAAATATCAATTGTTTATGAATGCTGGTTCATTAACAGAAAGCAATAGATCTCTGCTTTCTAGGTAATAATCGATAAAAGTAGCTGCTTCAACAAAATAAGCTGTGAAAAAGGTTTATAGTTGCTAGGATGTGTTTATTAACCTTTGTTAATTTCAAATTTCTTAGCGTGCTGTGCTAAATTAATTAATTTACATACAAAAAATTATAAATCCTCCTAAACGTGTATCTCTTAAAAAAAAAAAAAAAAGAATAGCTATAGTTTTCTTATATGGAACTTTTTCAGTTTCAAAATACCAAGTATGTAATCTTTGCAGCAAAAAAATTGGTAATAAATATCAAATGCCCTATATATCCATGAAAAGATTTACACAACAATGCCCAAAGTAGATTTATTTTTAATAGTCAAAAACTGGAAACAACTGAAATGCCCATCAATAGGTGAATGAATCATATGGTATATCCATACAATATAATTTTACTACTCAGTATCAAAACAGAATACACACAACACATACGGAAAATAAATATGGATGAATCTCAAAATAATTACCCTGAGTGCAAGAAGCGAGACAAAAAGAAACATATTTTGTGTGATTCCATTTGGATAACATTCCAGAAAATGCAAATTCATCTATTGTGAAAGAAAATAGATCAGTGAGGTTGCCTGGGGATGAAGGATGCCCAAGGGAGGGATTACAAAGAAATATCATCTTAATGGTGATGATGGTTTCACAGGTGTACACACATGTCAAAACTTGTCAGATTGTTCCTTAAATATGTGCAGTTTATTCATCAATTATACCTCGATAAAACTGCAACAAAAATTAAATGCCTTAACATGTTACATGTCCGTTGATGCAGCAATTCCATGTCTAAGATTTATCCTAATTAAAAAAAACATGGAGGATAGGTGTAAATATTTAGCCATAAGGATGTTCAAAATACATATTATTATATTTGTGCAGTGCATTGTATACAGCCATAAAATGTCAAAATGAGAAAATTAGAAATAGTTAAATAAACTACAGTATATTACATCACGGAATATTATGTAGTCATTAAAATATTATACAAGAAAATTAAATTATATGAAATTATATACTATATAAGTGATAAAAACAGGAAACAACATTATTTCAGCATAATTGAATTTTTGTTTTAAACAAAAGTAAATGCAGTAATTATTTCTGCATTTAGAGGTAATTATTATTTTTTCTTTTTGCTGATTTGCATTTTCTAATTTCTCTACAGTAAATACATACATATTACTTTTCTCACAAACAACACAAATAAAATGATGCAAATAGGAAAAAATTTAAAATTTTCCACTCCCTAATACAAGTATAAAACTCCTAAGAGGCAGTGCACAATACAGATGTAGTTCTGAGCTATCACACGGCCACCAGCAGCACCCTACTAAATAGCTGTTTGGGAAAGAGACAGGTCTGACACATAAATGGGAGCATCATTAAGTGAGTAATGCTTTACCAGTTACAAAATGCTATCATAGACATGACTGTATTTGATTTTCACAACTCAGTGAAATGAGCAGAGATTCCATTTCATAGAGGAGCAACAGATACTAAGCAGGGCTGGTTAAGTCATATGCCCCAAATTATAGATCTTGGACTCAATTAAATCTTGACTATAAATTCAGATAGGAATTCTAAGAAGAGTAGGAAACAATCACTTGCCCTGATTATATATACCTAGAAGGATGTGATTCACACATCAACTTAACAATAACCATATTTGTAATTACATGAGTACTCCTATTAGAATGTGGTAGGGACCTTGGGAATTTCTGAAGTCTCCAATCCCCAGTCTCTGAAGTAATACTCAAGGCACGCCCATCTTCCCGTTATCAACATTATCTACCAACTCACTGAAATTCCAGTAGAATTTAACTGTTCAGTTTTCAATTACCTTTTTTCCTTCTTGAAAAAAGATTATAACCTTTTATTTTAAAGTTGGAACAAGAAAGTAATCATAACTATATTTGAGAATGCTGGCCGGGCGCAGTGGCTCACACCTGTAATCCCAGCACTTTGGGAAGCCGAAATGGGCAGATCATGAGGTCTGGAGATCGAGACCATCCTGGCTAACAAGGTAAAACCCCATTTCTACTAAAAATATAAAAAAATTAGCTGGGTGTGGTGGTGGGCACCTGTAGTCCCAGCTACTCGGGAGGCTGAGGCAGGAGAATGGTGTGAACCTGGGAGGCAGAGCTTGCAGTGAGCCAAGATCGCGCCACTGCACTCCAGCCTGGGCGACAGAGCAAGACTCCGTCAAAGAAAGAAAGAAGGAAAGAAGGAAGGAAAGAAAGAGAGGGAGAGAGAAAGAAAGAAAGAAAGAAAAGAAAGAAAGAAAGAAAAGAAAGAAAGAAAGAAAAGAGAAAGAAAGAAAGAAAAGAAAGAAAAAGAAAAGAATGAAGGAAGGAAGGAAAGAGAATGCTGCAACTAGTAATCTATAAATTGATTACTGGAACTTTAAAATGTGAACTTGTGGGCTAAATCTTTTTTTGGTCTGTGTATATAGATAAGAAACCCTACAAACTGGCATATTCTATAAAGAAAACCACCAACTCCTGAGAAGGGTAAAAGGAAATATCTCTAGAGGAACATTACTATTATCATTATTATTTTTATTTTTAGAGACGAGGATCTCACTATGTTGCTCAGGCTGGTCTCAAACTCCTGGGTTCAAATGATCCTCCCAACTCAACCTCCCAAGTAGCTGGAACTGCAGGTGTGCACCACGGTGCCCAACTTAGAGGAACATTATTAATGAACTGGTCATTATCTGTTGATGACACCATGAGGAATCCTTACAGCTACTACTCTTACCAACACTCCCAGAACTAAGAGACTTAACAGGTAATGATAACTATAGTTTAATGAGCAATTACTATGTCTCAAACATAACAATAAGCCTTTTACAGATATAATCTTTAAAAAACCCTGTAAGGTGATTATTATTATCCCCAGTTTGTAGATGAGGAAACTGGGTTTAAGTTACCCCAAATCACAAAGCCAATAAGAGACTGAGGTGGAATTCAAATTTCAGTATTTTGGAAAAAGACAGGGCGCCTTGACAGTTCTCTGGAAAATAAATTCTGATTTTTCCCTACTACTGTTCATCTACAATGGTCTCAATTCAGGTAATGCAAAATACTTGGTACTAGCAAGTGTTTTGCTAGTGTTTTGCAAAACACTTGGTACTAGCATATGAACTTAATGAGCCTACATTTTCCATGTAAAAAGTTAAAAGTATTCCAAGCCCACAATGTGTATTTGATATTTTGTCACATTCTAGAATTGTTTATGTTAATGGTTGGTCTCTACTAAGACACTGTCCTTCTGAGACAAATATATGACCACACAAAAGATAAATTAAAAGAATATTTAAATAAAACCAACAAAAGATAACACAAAATAAACTACTCTAACATTAATACTTAAAGTTTTCCTATATTAATAAGTGAGTAAATTAGCCTTCAGTTCAAGTCAGTGAAACTGAATATGCCAGATGTGTTTTGAATCATGACAAAAGAAGCATGTCTAATGAATAAGAAAATTTTAAATAACTTCATCATAATTATATTATGAAATATTATACAATCTTTAAAATGGATGTTTTCAAAGATCCATTTATTTAATAATGTGGTAAAATTATCAGAATACAATGCTAAGAAAGCAAGATACTATTCATCTGAGTTGAACGAATTGCTAAACAAATTAGAAGGCTAGACACTATGCTAGGTGCTGGAATTACAACATGAATAAGACGAACACAGTTCCCATGGGAAAGAGACAGGAAAGAAGCAAACAGAAAATAAAATAATTGAAGATTTCAAACAAAGCAAGAGGTAGAGAGGAAGCTACTTTACATAAAGTGATAAGGAAAAGCAAAAGCTTCTCTGAGAAAATGACATTTAAGCTGAGAAGGCCCTAGTCATACAAAGAATAAAGTGAAGAGAATTTCCAATAAAAGAAATAGTGTATGCAAAGGACGTGCCTGCTTAAGGAACTGAGAGATGACCAAAGTAGGTAGTAATGAGCAAGGAAAAAAATGGTAACAAATTAGGTCAGAGATGTGAGCATAAAGTACGATCTCAAATTTGTTTTTTAATGTGTTACCCCATACACATGTACACACACCATACTGAAGGGACGGAGAACACAATGATAACAGTGATATTCTAGATGGTAGGAAAAGGAGTTGGGGTTATTTTCCCTTAATATTTCCACATGCTCCAAAATAGGCTGCATAAACATTACAATGAGAAAAAATATGGCTAGAACTTCCAGTCTAGTGTTGAAAAGAAGTGGTGAGCGCAAACATTCATGCTTTGTCCCCATTTTACGGAGAAAAAATTCCACCTTCCACTATTAATTATTATACAGCTGTAGTATATAATACAGCTGCTATTCCCTCCTCCCTATGTGTAGTTTTTGAGTTTTGTTTGCTTTTATCACTGATGTGTTGGATTTTGTCAAATGATTTTTCCTGTATCTATCGAGATAATCATGTGAGTTTTTACTCTTTTATGTGGGTTTTTAGTCTTTTAGTCTATTAATAATATATTATTATATTTATAATATATATAATTACTATATTAATTGTTTCAGTGTTAAAACAATCTTTCCTTTCTAAGATAATTGCCTACAACTAATATCATACTAATGGTGAAAGACTGAATGCTTTCCCCACCTAAGATCTGAAGAAGACAAGGATATCTGATGTCTACTCAGTGCAACAAATATAAAGATAGATAGACTGAAAAAGAAGTCAAAATTATCCTTATATGCAGGTAACATGATCTTGCTTGCCAATAACTCTAAGGACTCTACAAGAAACCCCAAATAATTAATAAAAAAAAGTTCAGAAAGGTTTATGACAAGATCCACAATCAACTGCATTTCTTTTCTTTTCTTTTTTTTTTTTTTTTTGAGACACAGTCTCACTCTGTCACCCAAGCTGGAGTGCAATGATGCAGTCTTGGCTCACTGCAACCTCTGACTCCCAGGTTCAAGCAACTCTCCTGCCTCAGCCTCCCAAGTAGCTGGGATTACAGGCATGCACCACCATGCCTGGATAATTTTGTATTTTTAGTAGAGACGGGATTTCACTATGTTGGTCAGGCTGGTCTTGAACTCCTGACCTCAGGTGATCCACCCACCTAGACCTTACAAAGTGCTGGGATGACAGGCATAAGCCACCACACCTGGCCATTAAATTTATTCTTAAGCTTTATTCTTTTTGTTACTCTTGTGGCTGAATGGAATTTATTTTTGGATGGTTTGTTGCCAGTATATAAGAAATGCAGCCGGGCACGGTGGCTCACGCCTGTAATTCCAGCACTTTGGGAAGCAGAGGCAGGAGTAAAACATGTGCACTCAAAACTACAAAACACTGTTGAGGGAAATTAAAGAAGACTTGTTTATTGGAACAAAGATTCAGTTGATTGAAAGATCCAATATTACTAAGACGTCAATTCTCCCTACATTGATCTACCTAAATGCCATCGTAATCTTTTTCTAGAAATTGGTCCTAAAATATATATGAAAGTATAAAATACCAAGAATAGTGAAACAACTCTGAAAAAGTATGAAGCTGCAGGACTTAAACTTATCTAATCTCAAAACATACTATAAATCTATATGGTAACCAACAGTGTTGGTCCTGCTATAAAGGTACACATATAGACAATGGAACACAATAGAGTCCAGAATAAACTCCCATTCATAGTCATTTGATTTTCGACAAATATGCCACTGCAATTAAAATAATAGTCTTTTTAATACATGGTGCGGTACAGTTAGATATCCATATGCGAAAATAAATAAATAAGTGTAAACCTGTATCTCTCAACATACAAAAATAACTCAAAATGGATTATAGTCTGAATTGTAAAAATTAAAACACAACTTCTAGAAGAAGGAATAGGATAAACTCTTATGACCTTAAGTTACAGAAATATTCCTTAAATAAGAAAACAAAAGCACAATCCATTTAAAAAAATGAAAAATGGAATGTCATCAAATTGAAAGACAATCCACAGAATGGAAGAAAATATATGCAAACCATATAACTGATGAAGATATACTATACAGCATATATTAAAACCCTTTGAAGTCAGCAATAAGATAAACTAACCAAATTGTTTTTAATGGACTAAAGATTTAAAGGTACTTCACCAAAGAAGACATGTGAATGTTTAGTAAACACATAAAAAGATGCTCATTGTCATCCACTAAAGACATGAAATACTAGTAAAATCACAATGAGATCACATCACACACTCACTAGAATAGCTATATTTTAAGAAAAAAAAGACTGAAAAAACTCAAAGGTTGGGGAGGACAGGAAGAAACTGAAACTCTCCTCCATTGCTGGTGAGAATGTAAAAATGGCATAACCACTTGAAAAACAGTTTGGTGGTTTTCAAAAAGTTAAACATACATGAATGTATAACCTTGCAATGACCCACTAATTTTACACTGGAGTACCTAAGAGAAATGAAAATATATGTCCACAAAAAATCTGTCTACAAATGGTGATATCAGCATCAATCATAACAACCAAAAATTGTAAACAAAACAAATGCCCATCAACTATTAAAGGCAAGCATAAAGTGTAACCAACAAAAAAGGGAATGAACTAATGATTCACATCACCAAGGATGAACCTCAGAAACTTAATGCTTAGTGAAAGAAGCTAAATACAAAAGATATCTATATTGTATGATTCCAAAAAGATATCTATAGTGTATGATTCCATTTATATATGAAATGTCTTAAAAAGCTCAACTGTATGTAGAGAAAGTAGATCACCTCCTGGGGCAGGAGAGGAGAGCAGAGATTGGAAATGGGCGTGAAGGACTCTGTGAAGACATGAAAATGTCCTAACGCCGGACTGTGGTGATGGCTGCAACATCTGAGTGCATTGATTCAAAACCTTCCAACTGAACACTTGCAGTGGATGAATTGCTTGATACATGTAAATTATACCTAAATAAAGCCATGAAAAACAAAAATAAAAATGATATATTACATACAAAATCATAAATTTATTTAAAATGAGTCTGATGTGCTGACAAAGGTCTAATATCCAGAGTTTACAAAGAGTTTAAACAAATTTACAAGAAAAAAACATTAAAAGGTGGACAAAGACATGAACAGACAGTTCTAAAAAGACATTCGTGCGGCCAGCAAATATAGATATAAAAGCTCAACATCACTGATCATTAGAGAAATGCAAATCAAAACCATAATGAGATAACGATCTCATGCCTGTCAGAATGGTGATTATTAAAGAGTCAGAAAACAACAGATGCTGGCAAGGTTGTGGAGAAAAAAGAATCCTTTACATTGTTGGTGGGAGTGTAAATTAGTTCAACCATTGTGGAAGACAGCGTGGCAAGTCCTCAAAGACCTAGAGGCAGAAATACCATTTGACCCAGCAATCCCATTACTGGGTATACACCTGAAGGATTATAAATCATTCTATCATAAAGACACATGCACATGTATGTTCACTGCAGCACTATTCACAACAGCCACGACATGAAATCAACCCAAATGCCCATCAATGATAGACTGGATAAAGAAAATGTGGTACATACATACCATGGAATACTGTGCAGCCATAAAAAGGAATGAGATCATGTCCTTTGCAGGGACATGGATAGAAGCCATTATCGTCAGCAAACTAACGCAGAACAGAAAACCAAGCACTGTATGTTGTCACTTAAAAGTGGGAGCTGAATGATGAGAATACATGGACACATTTCTGGGGAACAACACACACTGGGCCTGTTGGGTGGGAGGTACAGGGGGAGGGAGAGCATCAGGAAGAATAGCTAATGGATGCTGGGCTTAATATCTAAGTGATGGGTTGATCTATGCAGTAAACCACATGGCATATGTTTACCTATGTAAAAAACTTGCGCATCCTGCACATGTACCCCAGAACTTAAAAGTTGAAGAAAAAAATGAGTCTGATGTAAAATACGCTGCCACTTCTCTCATTATTTTAAATAACAATCATACTTTAAGATAAACCTAATGTATTACAATTACTCTTTGGAGAATGCAAAAGTAGAATTAAGATGACTATCCACCTTCTTCATACACTACTGGTGGGAATGTAAAATGCAGTGTAGCCACTAAGGGGAACAGATAGTTCCTTAAAAAGCAACATCAAGTTACGACATGACCCAGGAATTCCATTCCTGTGTATATACAGAAGGGAAATAAAAACCTGATGTCCATCCACTGATAAATACATAAAATGTGATAAATCCATACAATGAAGTATTATTTAGTCACAAAAAGGAATGAAGTGCTGACACATGCTACAACATAGTCAAACTTTATTACGCTCAGTGAAAGAAGCCAATCACTGAAAATCACATGTGATCCCATTTCTATGGAATGTACAGAATAGGCAAATTAATCTAGACAGAAGGATCAGTGGTTGTCTAGGGCTGGGGTGGGAAGGGATGGAAATGGAGAGTGACAGCTAACAGGTGTGGAGCTCCTTTTAAGATCATGAAACTGTTAAAAAAAGACTGTGGTGTTGGTTACGCACCTATGTGAACATAAAAACTACGGAACTGAACACTTTAAACAGGTGAATTTATAGTATGTAAATTATATCTCAATAAAGCTATAAAAATGACTATTCACCTAATACTTATTAAAACATCAAAAGTAATTTCAGGGTAAAAACCTAGATCTCTAATCTTACTTGTGTGCTTCTGAAGTTATGTCACATTTATCAGAACAGTTTGTTAATATTCAATTAATTCTGGCTAAATATTAGAATACTTTTTAAAAAAAAAATCAACTGTATTCTTGTACACCAGTAACAAACAGAAAACAACATTTAAAAAATATCCAACAGCAAAGCATACCTAGGAATAAAAGTAACTTGTAAATACTGCATGTTCAATATAAATAAAATATATTGGAAGGCATTAACAACGAAACCTAAATAATCCAAATAAATGGAATGACACACCATACCATGTTTATTATATAAATACTCAGTATCGTAAAATGACAATTCTTCCCAAATTAAACAAATGCCTTTAAGGCAATGCCTATCAAAATGTAAAAGGTTTAATAAGTTGATTCTAAAATTTGCATGGAGCAGCAAAAGCCCATGAAAGAGAAAAAATCCTACCACCAAAAGAAAATAGTAGGAAACTTGCCTTGCCAGATACCAAAATGTATCATAAAGTTCTAATAATTAAGCTAGTGCGCTCCTGGAAAAGAGAAAAATTGATTGCTGGAGAAGTAGATCATCACACAGATAAAATATTTGACAAAAGTTACACTTTAGATCCCCAGAGAAGGGAGACATCATTCAATAGTGTTGAACAACTGGTTACCCATCGTGGAGGCAAAAGTGGATTCCTGATCTCTAACATATAAACAATAAATTCCAGAGGGATTAAAGTTTTAAATAGAGAAGGCATGTCTTTAATATTTTTAAAACAAAATATAAGAGGATATCTTTATGATCTCATAGTAGGAAACGTTTCCTTAAGACACAGAAAGGGTTAACTATATGCAAAGTGTTAAGATTAATAAATTCAAATGCATTAAAATTGAAAACTTCATTCATCAAAAATACAACAGAAGATGAAAAATGAACAACACCATAAAACACACTGCCAAAAAAATTGGGGGTTGGTGTGATGGCTCACACCTATAATCCCAGCACTTTGGGAGGCCAAGGTGGGTGGATCATTTGAGGTCAGGAGTTCGAGACCAGCCTGGCCAACATGGTGAAACCCCGTCTCTACTAAAATACAAAAATTAGCTGGGTGTGGTGGCAGTCACCTGTAATCCCAGCTACTAGGGAGGCTGAAGCAGGAGAATTGCTTGAACCCAGGAGGCGGAGGTTGCAGTGAGCTAAGAACGCATCACTGCACTCCAGCCTGGGCGACAGACACTCTGTCTCACACACACACACACACACACACACACACACACACACACACACACACACACACACAAAACTTTGGTATCCAGAATGTGTGTGTGTGTGTGTGTCCTATAACATTTTAATTAAAAATGGGCAAAATAGAGAGGGGGTAGCCCTAATAAGAGGGGTCAGAGAGCTCAAGCAGGATGAGGTGGGTGTCACTGTGGAGTAGAAGAAATGATGTGGTATGGGGAATTCGAGCCCAAGCTCTAGATCTGTATTGTTCTTGTTATTGTATGTGTTATTTTAAAATTTTTAAAAATTTAAGACACAAAAGTATTTAATGTAAAGTTTTAAGTATATAATGTACAAAAAGTATGAACTCACATTTCACGAAAGAATACACTAATGGTGAATAATCACATGAAAAGATGTCTAACCTTATTAGCAATCACAGAAAAGCAAATCAAGACCAATAAGATGCCATTTTGCATCCAATAAATTAAGAAAAGGGTGGTTTGAGGTGAGCAGGATGACAGAGAAGTCCTTGCACAGGAGTGGTCCAGCACTGGGTATCAATGCCCAAGCTGGAGCAGAAGGGAGTCCACAAAAAGATGCACTGTGGTGTGCAATGTAGAAATCGATGTGGGGTGAGAACGGCTTCCACATAAAGGGGCTTTGTGGCTCAAGTAAAACTAAGGGGTAGGGTGAGGGACAGGAGAAATGGCAGATTGACTACATACAGGGAGAATGATCAAATAAAGTAACACTAAGGATCATGGTAGTCAGGTTTCTCACTATAAGAGGAGGTACAAAAAGGGAAGGAAATATAATTGAAGCCTATAGGATTGGAATGAAATTAGAGATATCAGTATGATCAAGGGATGACATGTCAAAAAGATACTGAAGGGGATACCGCTGGCAAAATCAGGGACAACAAGGGCACCAAAATAAGTTACAAAAGTAATGGATTACAGCTCACTGAATAAAATACGGGCTCATAAGCACACACTGATACAAATAAATTAACTAAAACTGTGATCAGGGAAGGGATTTTACATAGTTTCAAAGCACCTGCATGCAAAATAATTACTAATTACAGAGGGAAAATGAGTAATTTCACAGTAGATAAACTTAGCAGACATCATCTTAATCAAGTAATCCCAGTGAAAAGTCAACAGTAATGGGTCAAAATGAAATTGTATGCCACCACATAGGATGCAAAGAGAAGACACAGTATCACTTCTGTGATATTCCTGCTCAATATTCATAACATGGATCTAATCATGAGGAAACAGAAGACAACCCTAAAGGAAAAGATATTCTACACAATTACGGGCCGACATGGTCTTCTAACATGCCAGTGTCTTTAAAGTCAAAGACTGAAGAACTGTTCCAGACTGTGGGAGACCAAAAAGATGAGACAAGTAAAATGCAAAGTGTGATTCTAAATGGAATCCTTTTGCTGAAAAGGACATTATCGGGACAACTTGGAAACTTGAATGAGCTCTGAGGATTAGAGAGTAGTGATGACCAATGATTTTGATGGTTTTGTTCTGGTTTCCAGGACAAGGTCTTGTTTCTTTCTGGGAAACACACACTTGTTTATTCATGGGAAATAAGTCAACAGAGGAAAAAAGTTCCACTGTATTGTACGTGTAACTTTTCTGTGTTACTTTAAAATTAAAAATATGTAGAATACAAATGCATAAAAAAACAGTTTTGAGTACATAATGGGCATAGGATATAATAAGAATTTCATAAAATAATACACCGATGATGAAAAAACACATGAAAAGATGTTCAGCCTCATTCGTTATCACACAGAAAAGTAAATCAAAATCATAATACGATGCCACTTTGTATCTACTAATTTGGAAAAAGTTAAAAAGTCTGACAATTCTTAGATTTGACAATGATGTAGCTCAACAGAAGCTTCTGATATATTATTAATGAAATGTAAACTGGTCTGATAACATTGGAAACAACTTCATATTATTTCATATAATTGAGCATTCTTTACATATCTACTCTTGGGTATACACCCTAGAGTCTTGCACATCTTCTTCAGAACACATATAAAAGAACGTTGACATCAGCAATGCTTATAATAGTCATACATATGTGTGTAAATATAAGTACACCTATATATGTGTGTAAGTATATCAACATAGGTATATCAAAAACAAAACAAAACAATAACAAACAAATGAAAGGACCCAGCAACCATCCAAATGTCCACACAGAGGGGAAGAAATAAATACACACAATGGAATATTGCCCAGGAGTGGAAATAAATGAACTATACCTACATACAGCAGTATAAATAAATTTCAAAAAACCAATATAAGTTGAAAAAACAAGTCTCATAACTGTACATATTAAATAACTTAAAGAGTATAACTGGGTTGTTTGCAACTAAATGTATAAATGCTTGAGGGGATGGACACCTCATTCTTCATGATGTGCTTACTTCACATTGCATGCCTGTATCAAAACATCTCTGTACCCCATGAATATATACACTTGTACCCACAAAAACTAAATTAAAAAAAAATTTGAAACAGCAAGTATCCGAAGACTTCATACAGAATGCTACCATTTTCGCAAAACAAAAACATAAAGTAACATATTATTTAAAGATTAATGTAAAAACGAGTATTATTTAAAAGGCAGTAAATGATTAACACAAAATTGAAGAAAGCGGTTGCAAGACACCAGGGGCAAGGAGAGCAACATACCGACAGATTCAGCTGTGGTAGTTAAGTCGGATTCTATGCTCGATGGTAGGTTCTTGGCAGATCACTGTCATATTGTGCCTCATAATTCAAATACATTCCTGTTTATACCAAGGGTTACTTACATAATAGAAAACAAGTGGCTATATTGTGGCAAATCAGAGCTTTGACAAGTATCTTGTTTAGGTAAGCATCTTAATAATTTCACACATGAACAAATGTTAACTGTTAGGTGACAGATTTTCTTTATTATCCTTGTTAGAAACAAAACCAAAGGAGTATATAAAGAGATACACTCAAAAGAATTGAAAAACTGACTGGCAGATAAAAACTTATAGCTTGGTCAATCAAAGAATGAGGCTAATTCATATCTACCACCACTTTGGTCTCAAATAAAGCTAACATAAATGCTTGCTTACTTAATTACTGCAAACTTCAGAACTGTCTGATGAAAGATGGTCATTTTGCAAAAATTACTTAACATGAGAAATAGGTAAACTGGAGTAATTCAATACACTTCAGGTTCTTAACAAAATGCATTTTCCCTCTAAATCTAAACGGGCTTTTTTCTCTCTACTTGGTCACACAGGCCAGCAATCATATATTCACCATGACAGCCAAAACTGTGATGAGAAATACTGAATCCATCTTAAAGAGCAAAGTTTACTCGCACAATAAATAACTCTTTATATTTATTATATGGTACTTCCATCTAAAAAAAAAATACAATTCAATTTTCTCAACAACCTTGCATTACAAGTAAAGCACACACTGTTAAGCAATAACCACTGCATGCAGCATAATACTTAAAAATATTTTAAATAAGTTAGAAATGTGAATGATACTCTAAATCAAATTTGCTATCCAAATACTTCTTGAGTATCTAGCATGTGAAAGGTACTTTATAAGGTGCTTTTTTGGCATTTTATGTAATGCACACGGATTGAAAATCTTAGCTACGTGCTGCATTCTTGTTAAATGCAAATGAGTACAATAATCTCGTTAAAAGACATCTTACACTAATTCCTCTTCAAAAGAAAGGGAGTGAGAAGCCATTCATCCTGATAAACTTGCATAAGATATACTGTCCTGATTCTTTCTCTGGGCTTGGATTTCTTTTTAATGATGTGCTTGCACATTAACTACAGGCTACACAATACTGAGGAAGTTGGAGTGGGGTAAGATCGCCTATTTAATAACACATTTCCTTTAGAAGGATCATTGCTTCACGTTACAGAGGAAACAGACATAAAACTACATCCACACCATTAGTCCTTGCGTTGTATTTCTTTTTGTATGTATATTTTTTACAAGGTTTGGGGCTGAAAAATCAGGCACTGATTCAAAGAATAAATAGATTTAATATGCAATTTTTAACACTAACGTAGGCACTAAATAAATGTACAGTGTACAAATGTTTATTTGAATACTCTTATTTTAAAATTACTTCCAGTGTTTCCCTGTGTTGTTCAATGGAACATAAAATATCCACTCCATATAACACTTAATTTTTCTATTTCCTATTCCTTATTGTTATTATTGAAATTACATTCTTTTAAAAGTTATTTCCTATTATTAATGGTCAATATCATTCTTTTAAAAAATATACATTGGTCCAAAAAGTATTTATATAAACAAGTGTTTATCTGACATCCCCATTTGGAGGTCTCCAAGCATTTCAAGTTTAATATGTCAATAACTGAGTCCCTGTTATTCCTAATCTCAGATCAGCTCCATTCTTCCAATTGTTCAGGCTGCCATCCGAGATGCCTCTCTTCCTCTCACACCCACATACAATCTTTTAGCAAATTCTACAGGCTTTACCTTGGAATCCAGAATCCAGAATTCAGCTACTTCTTACTGTCCCCATTCAAGTCATCTCCTTCTCTCCTGAATTATCATAATGGCCTCCTCACTGGTTTCCTTGCTTCTGTTTTTGACACCTCTTTGGTCTACTTAACACAACTGCTGAAGTGATTCTGCTAAAACATGATATTGGGCCACTCTTCTGCTCAAAACTTCCTAGGGGCTTCCCCCTCTGACCTCATCTCCTGTGACCCTCCCTTACTCACCCCACTCCAGCCACAGGAACTTCGACTGGAATACTCTCCTTCCCAGAGGGCTGCATCACTAGCTCCTATGCTGACTCAGCCTCTACTCAAGTCACCCTCCGAGTAAGGCCTTCCCTGGGTGTCATCTAAAACTTCTGGACATCTCCCCTGTCCCTGCCCTCAAGACCCTCCATTCTCCTCTCTTTGCTTCAATTTTTATTTAGCACTTAATAAGATACCATAAATTGAATTGCTTTATCTTATTTGTCTATCTCACCAATAAAATGTAAGCTCCAGGAGTGCAGCAATTTTTTTTCTCTTTTGTTCACTGTTCTATCCCCAGGACTTAGAAGAATAACCGAAATACAGCAGGCACTCAATAAATATGACTGGGTGGGGTGCATAGTTCACACCCATAATCCCAGTGCTTTGAGAGGCTGAGGCAGGAGATTGCTTGAGCCCAGGAGTTTGAGGCTGTGGTGAGCTATGCTAACCCCACTGCACTCCAGCCTGGGCAACAGAGTGAGTCCCTGTCTCCAATAAAGGAAAACAAATAAATAAATAAATAATAAACATGTCTGTACTTTGTGATCTCACCAGACAGTCTGCAGAGATGAGCAAAACTCATATCCTCACCAGCTGTGACAAACACTGCAGTGACCTCCTCAAAAACACACTGTCCTCTTCCTTATTTGCCTGTAGAAACTCACCCTCTTCCCCTCAGGAGGTGAATCCCAATTAAGTAAAGCCACTTGTGACAAATAATGTCTACTCTGATAGTAAGAGGCAGGGCTTAGGCATGGGTATATGATGTAATTATGACCAGTGAAGGTGACAAGGAAATGTGGGAAAATAGCCATCTTTCAACCCTGAGGAGTGACATCACCAAGTCACTCAAGATGGCAGAGTAGAAAACAGAAAATACCATGTGGGACACTAATAAGATCATTATGACAATTCATTAACTGCCAATATTCCAAACTTTTTGTTGAGTGAGAAGATACACCCTTACTGTTTACGTTACTTTTAGTAAGGCCTTCTATTACTTATATTTTTATTAACACAGAAAAGGTTTTACGAATATTCACACAGTTTCCCACAATGGGTTAAGTCAAACTAACACGAAGTTGGATTGATTCATCTGGTAGAAGTCAGGTGTTCTCCTTTTCTTCATGCTGCATGCCTAGACAACATGTCACATGACAATGAAACATGATATTTCAATGGAAATCATATTTTCTCATAGGAATAATATGTTACAAACAGGGTTTCCTCTTAATTAAGAATTGAAAATAAACATATTACCAAAGCAAAGGCAGCACAAATATAGAGTTCTAATAAGTTAAATGGTAAAATTATGCTCCCAATGACTACATATTTAACAATGTTCTACAGAATAAGTGCTCACTCAGAGGGAGGAAAACATGGAAGGAGGGAGAGAGGAGGATGGGTGGTAAGGAGGGAAGAGGGGAGGTCCCAAGGCCAAATAAATTCAGGAAATGATGATTTAAGTTAAAATAGATCACGACATTCCCTTTCTACGTGTATACACTCTGGAAGGCGCTCGGAGGATCACTACCTTCCCTTTCTATGTGTATACACTCTGGAAGGCGGTCGGAGGGTCACTACATTCCCATTCTAGTGTATACACTCTGGAAGGCGGTTGGAGGTTCACCACATTCCCTTTCTATGTGTATACACTCTGGAAGGCGTTCAGAGGTTCAGCACATTCCCTTTCTATGTGTACACACTCTGGAAGGTGGTTGGAGGTTCACCACATTCCCTTTCTATGTGTATATACTCTGGAAGGCACTTGGAGGATCACCACATTCCCTTTCTATGTGTATACACTCTGAAAGGTGCTCAGAGGACACCACATTCCCTTTCTATGTGTATACACTCTGGAAGGCAGTCGGAGGATCACCACATTTCCTTTCTATATGTATGCACTCTGGAAGGCGCTCGGAGGATCACCACATTCCCTTTCTATGTGTATACACTCTGGAAGGCGCTCGGAGGATCACCACATTCCCTTTCTATGTGTGTACACTCTGAAAGGCGTTCAGAGGTTCACCACATTCCCTTTCTATGTGTATACACTCTGGAAGGCGGTTGGAGGTTCACCACATTCCCTTTCTACGTGTACACACTCTGGAAGGCGCTCGGAGGATCACCACATTCCCTTTCTATGTGTATACACTCTGGAAGGCGCTCGGAGGATCACCACATTCCCTTTCTATGTGTATACACTCTGGAAGGCGTTCAGAGGTTCACCACATTCCCTTTCTATGTGTATACACTCTGGAAGGCGTTCAGAGGTTCACCACATTCCCTTTCTATGTGTATACACTCTGGAAGGCACTCGGAGGATCACCACATTCCCTTTCTATGTGTATACACTCTGAAAGGTGCTCAGAGGACACCACATTCCCTTTCTATGTGTATACACTCTGGAAGGCGCTCGGAGGATCACCACATTCCCTTTCTATGTGTATACACTCTGGAAGGTGCTCGGAGGATCACCACATTCCCTTTCTATGTGTGTACACTCTGGAAGGCGTTCAGAGGTTCACCACATTCCCTTTCTATGTGTATGCACTCTGGAAGGTGGTTGGAGGTTCAACACATTCCCTTTCTATGTGTATACACTCTGAAAGGTGCTCAAAGGACACCACATTCCCTTTCTATGTGTGTACACTCTGGAAGGCGCTTGGAGGATCACCACATTCCCTTTCTATGTGTATACACTCTGGAAGGCGCTCGGAGGATCACCACATTCCCTTTCTATGTGTATACACTCTGGAAGGCGCTCAGAGGACACCACATTCCCTTTCTATGTGTATACACTCTGGAAGGCGCTCGGAGGATCACCACATTCCCTTTCTATGTGTATACACTCTGGAAGGTGCTCGGAGGATCACCACATTCCCTTTCTATGTGTGTACACTCTGGAAGGCGTTCAGAGGTTCACCACATTCCCTTTCTATGTGTATGCACTCTGGAAGGTGGTTGGAGGTTCAACACATTCCCTTTCTATGTGTATACACTCTGAAAGGTGCTCAAAGGACACCACATTCCCTTTCTATGTGTGTACACTCTGGAAGGCGCTTGGAGGATCACCACATTCCCTTTCTATGTGTATACACTCTGGAAGGCGCTTGGAGGACACCATCATTCATCTGAGATGCTCCCACTCATCTCTGAAGTAATCCTAGGTTCAAAGTGGAGGAAGAAAGTAGGTCAATGATAGTTTGACCCAAAGGGGTAATTTTGAGTCAAAGGGTTTTGATTTTTAGCTCAAAGCCAAGCCATTAATAACAAAGCCAGAACTATGACTATCCAAAACAAGAACTCTTCAAATTCTCACTACAACCACCTAACAAACCACACACTGCCTCATCATAAAAGTCTTAAAAACTTTGAAAATTCTAATAAACTCCTTGTACTATCAAGTAACTTACTGTAGACATAATAGGACCAAAATAGAAGATATTTTTTAAAACTTTCCTATAGGATAAACCTAACTCTATCCTTAACACAGTATCTGTAATATACAGTAATTGTTTAGTTATCAGTAGTTTTAGTAGCTGTCATTTTTGAAAAAAATATTTGGATGAATGATGGCTCTAAAAAAAAACCATTCGAAGTCACTGAAAAAAAGTAGGGATTTCCTTCAAAACCTTCTCACCATATTCTCTAATAGTAAACAAAGGCTTAAAGTTATTCTGTTGGTAAAACTTCAAAAAGCAGCAACTGAATCAATTTAACTAAGGACTTTAGTCCAGAGAGGATGTCTGCTCATTGTAAGGTTGACGACAGAGGTCTACTGATCTCAGATCCAATCCCTGCTTCCTTCTGCTCTCCCCTGGTCACACTACATTCAGGAAATGAAGCAGGAGATGCAGCAGAAAGGTGAGTTAAGACTGGAATTAAAAGTCTGAAGCCACAGAAGGACCAAAAGATGTGTGTGATGTAAAAATGATTTTACAAAAATATAAAGTAGTCTGTTTGTTTTCAAATATGGTTCTTTTAAATAATGGGCCACTGAGAAAGCTGAAAAATTAAAATGATCACTGGGCGCGGTGGCTCACGCCTGTAATCCCAGCACTTTGGGAGGCCGAGGCGGGTGGATCACGAGGTCAGGAGATCAAGACCATCCTGGCTAACATGGTGAAACCCTGTTTCTACTAAAAATACAAAAAATTAGCTGGGCGTGGTGGTGGGCACCTGTAGTCCCAGCTACTCTTGAGGCTGAGGCAGGAGAATGGCGTGAACCTGGCAGGCGGAGCTTGCAGTGAGCCCAGATTGCTCCACTGCACTCCAGCTTGGGCGACAGAGCGAGACGCTGTCTCAAAAAAAAAAAAAAAAATACTGCATACTATGTGCCAGGACTGCGTTAAATGCTTAACGCAGGCTTAATTCCTATACGGTAATTCTCAAATAACTCTATGAAGTTATTCCCATTTTACAGATGAGAACACTGAGCCTTAGGGAGGTAAGGTGATTTGCCCATAGTCAACAATAGTAAGTAAGTGGCAGAGTTGGGGTTCATACCTAGATTATCTGGTCCTGTTTAAAACCACCACATCACAGCCTGTGTCAACTTCAATCCATTTACCCATAAACACTACTTTGGCTGAAATGCAGTTTCTTAAAGATTTTAAGTAGCCTGAAGTATACTTCTATACTCTAATGGTGACTTTCAACATGGAATGTAAGTTTTAAAACAATTATCGAGTGGGTTATTGTCAGTTATCATGATTAACTTTTATTAATTAGACACTAGTAAATACCTGTGACAATACTGCTAAGACATACATTATTTCACTTAATCATTAATTGTAAAATAGATACTATCCAATTTTACAGATGAGGCTGAGAAGTTGAGTGACTTTCTCAGTTAAGGGGTAAATCTGGGATTCAAACTCAAGTCAGTGTGTTTCACAGTAAGGCATTCCACAATCGCTCCCCAATAAACCTCAACAGTGTGAGATCAATTGCCTTGGTCACCGGGTCTCCTGATCATTTCATGAAAAATTAACCATCTGTTTATAAATCATTCATCGAATTTCTTGTTCCTGAAGCTATGCTAAAGACACAAATATAATTACAAGTCCTTGCTGGACCCCACTAGACTCTTTAAATAAAAATATGTTCCTAGGGTAATCTAGATTCTGGCAATTTCTATTGCAAATTCACCAAATCCCTTGCTTTTGTTACTCCCACAGCATAAACACCCTGAATTTCCCTTACTGGAATAAAGCCTGTTAAAACTTTTTGCAGGAAAATCTCTAGGACTTTTTAAGTATCAAAAAGCTGAGGAAATGTTGGTACTTTAAAATAAATCCTGACCCAGTAAGAACTGGCACTGAGCCTTTTATTTTCTTGCAGTCAGCAAAACTACAAACCTATAAAAATTCAAATAGTAGTTAAGGGGCATGCATTTTGAAGTAGTTCCATATGTGGTGAGTCACTTCCAAACTCATGCTTTATACTGAAAACTTTTTTTAACCTGGATATGTAGGCAGAAATCACTTTTAAAACCTATCACAGCCATACTATGAAAGGAAAAGCAAGTCCATGTGGGAGTTTACTGATTGTTTCCCCTGAAAACTGTTTTCCTGGGGGGAAAAAATGAATATTATTATTGACTCCTATGTACCACCTTGCTTTATAGTTCAAACAAATTCAGAAACTGTTTTTCCTAACCCAGTATTGATCTAGATCTTTGCAAAAATGAAATGAGACAGGTTAATCATCCAACGAACATAATACGCGAGTGTGTATGAGGTGAGGAGAGCTGGAGGAAGTGGAAAGAACTAGGTCAGTAGGTGGCAGATGTTCAGTGGTTCAAACTTGAAAGGAATCCTAAAAGCATGGACCGAGGTTTGTGGAAACTCTTAAAAGTAAATGGAAATAAAAAATAAAAAATAAAAATACAAATGTGTGGAAGAAAGGTTCTAATTAGAAGGACATGCGATTAAGTAAAACAGTGATCATCCAAAAACCTATTTTCTTTCTTTTGAAAAATACATTAGAATTAACAATACTGTCCATAACACATTATCTTTCTATAGCATTACACTGATATCAATGCACCTTATGTATTTCCTCATTTATTCTGCATAATATTCTTCTGATGTAAGATGTATCCTCATCTTACAGATCAAAAAACTGAAGCTCAGGTTAAGTGATTTACTAAGCGTATATGTGAAGATGCAGGGCTCAAATATAAATCTTAGGATTCTAAAGCCATCATTTTCCATACTATTCTATTTAACTGTGGCTGTGACAGTAGTTGCTCTTAATGCCTACTCAAGAGGTAAAAGAGATATATACCCTTTGTTTTAAATTTTTTTAAAAAAATAACAATTACCTCTGCCTTTTCTGAAGAAAAAACAGGAATCCTTATATCTCAAATAAATGTTTTCTTTTAAAATACAAGTTTACAAGGTAATTACAAGGTAATAAGTAGTATTCATGTGATAAGTTTATCAGAAACAAGTCTAAATGCCTGAGCCAATTTAAATAGTTCACATTTATTCATTTCATACAATGTTGCTATAAAAATAAAGTCTGTATAATTCTCATTTTACATTAAAGTAACCAAGATGAAGAGAGGTTACACTAATAAAAGGTTTAAAAGCTAAGAAAATAGCTTTCTGTGGTCACCAGACTAAGTTTAAATTGTATATGACTTTTGTTTTTGTTTTTGTTTTTTTTTGAGATAAGAGTCTCGCTCTGTTGCCCAGGCTGGAGTGCAGTGGCGCGATCTCGGCTCACTGCAACTTCTGCCTCCTGGGTTCAAGCATTTCTCCTGCCTCAGCCTCCTGAGTAGCTGGGATTACAGTTGTGCGCCACCATGGCCGGTTGATTTTTTGTATTTTCAGTAGGGACGAGGTTTCACTGTGCTGGCCAGGCTGGTCTCAAACTCCTGACCTCGTGATCCACCCGCCTCGGCCTCCCAAAGTGCTGGGATTACAGGCATCATGATGTATATGACTTTCTAACAAATACTGTAATGATGCTTTTCATCCTTAATAGAAATCCATGGGAGTATTTAAATAATACAATAATGTTAACGATTTCTTATTTTCTGAAATTACTGTGAAAATGGCAAATTAGCAGTAACTCAGTAGAGGAGTATCACTATTAATACAAACTGCATGCCCATGTTTTTAAAACACTTACAAAAGTAACTTTTAATAACACTCCTTGTGAGGTTATATCCATTTCTACGACAATAAACAGGCTTTGAGAATTTTTGTTTGTGATATGAATAAAGCCAGAAGATCAATATTTTTTTAACCCACACTGGAAAAAAAGGCTGAATATTTTCTAAACTTTATGCCCTAGATAATAAAGTAACGGCTGTGTATACGGCCCACATAATCTAGATGGCCAATAAAGTTAACTTCCCAAACCTATTCAGTTGCCAAAAGGGTATCCCAATTGCACATCATATTTTGTTACAGTAAGGAAGATTGAGAAACTATAATCGTTTCCTCCTCCCAAATTCAGTTTCTGCTACTACTCCGTGTCACCAACATCTCAGCATTTAAATACATAAAACCACAGTCAGCCCAAATGTTCAGGGTCTATGTATGATTACAGAATTCATCTTTGTTTATGCTGCTGATTCTATGAAACTCATTTCCTCCTTTAACCTTTTACCATTTCTTTCTGTGAACTAAATTTACACCCACTACCCAGATATACATGATCTTCAGATTTTGGGGGTTTTTTGGAGGGGGGGATATCTCTGAAAGTCAAACTTATTTCATTCTTAGATACTGTTCTTAGCACAAGAACCATGCCCTAATCAAATAAAAAAAAGTCACTATCCCCAATTCAGTCCCATTTAGAATCTCCACTAGCCAGGCAGGCTATTTAGCAATATTTTAAAAATACTCTTAAGAAATAGAATTGAAAAGGTTGGGATTATCTTGAAGAAATTTAGGGAAATCTGTGAAATGATTCTTTTTTAAAAATATACTTTACCCCAATGTGAATTAAATATGAAAAACTAAGGATAAATTTTGGGAAGTTAACAAAACTTTTATCTTTGAAATTGTTACATTCTAAGCAGGTAATTTATTACTTTCACCAAAAGCGTTTGTACTTTCTCTCTTGATGAACAGCAAAGAATATTAAGTCTATAGTAACTTAGAAGGAAATAATAAGGAAAATTTAAGCAAAATAATAAGCAAAATTTGTTTAGCTAACATATTAAATACATTTTGCTTATTCAGGTAAGGAACATTAAAAGAGCGTTCTACATATCACAGTAAGTTAAGTCAAAGAAATGTACATATTCAACAAAATAAAGTCTGAGTACTGTCATAATTACCCATATCACACTTTGCAACCTGTAAATTTCTAACACACACGCTATCATTTCGTCTTCATACAAAGCACATGAAAAAACTGTTGCACAAATGTAAGTAACTTGCGTAATATAATAAAGATGAACTTTTATCTTTTTTGATGGTTTCTAAGCTTTAAAATTATGTCATAACATACTCTGGAGTTGTGTTTCACCAATACTTTGATTTATCACCCTATATGTGTGAGGCATCAAGTTGAGTGCTTTGTAAGTCACAAATTTATAAAAGACACAACCCCCACCATCTAGAAGTTTATAATTCTGCTGCAGCGATGAATGAAACGCTATGAAAAATAAAGGCAGTGTGAATGGCATTCATCAACCACTATGAGAAAGTAGATGGGAGCACATGTTCCCTTCTGTCCGAGTGGTCATACAAATCACAGGATGGATGGCCTTTTGGTAAAAGAAAACTAGTAGGATTCAAAAGACATCTGAGCTGAAGATAGCAAAAATAATGTGGCAGAATAAGAAATGTGCAATTAACATGCTTAAGGAAGGGGCAAACCAAATATTTGATCATGAGATATGCAAAGAACCAGGTAGAAATAGGACTTGTCTTATCTTGTGAGCAAAGATCTTTGTTCAGGGTAATAATAATTTTCTTCAGAAAGTTTTACTTTGCTGTGTAGAATGTATTGGGTAATAAAAACTAAAAGGCAAAAGACCGAATAGAAAGTTACTGCAGTAACTATCTAATAACTATCTAATAATCAGAACATAATAAAGCCTGAATTTGGAAAATGGCAGTGGAAAGACAAAGAAACCAGAACTCATAGTTCTTCCTGTTCCAATGAAAATGATTATTGACATAGTCATAATTAGGGTTGACTGCAATCAAATGTTAAATATGTAAAGGTGTAATATAAAACCAAGAACCTGCCAATAGACTTTTAGGAAAGACTTTGATCACATTTATCATCTCATATTTATCCTACAATGTAATAAACATTATAATGTCCCCTTTGAATGTATTCTAGGGTACCATATACCATAACTTGATATGTCTTTAATTAAATTTTTGTACTATTTTAAAAACATTTATTGTAGTTGACCTAAAAATAAAACTTTGAGAACTACAATTAGATACCACCTGTATAAAATGAAAGCCAAACTATACTTCTCTTTCCAAAGAGGAAATTTGGAAAAATTACTTTCCAAAACCTTTTGAGCTCTGCCTGATCTATACTAAGATACCAAAATATAAGGTATGTCTCCTATATTTTACAGAAACAGAAGAAATCTTTTATAAATGTACTTCTCAAACTGATTACCAACATAATTTATTATCCAAATGAAAAAAACACATATTTATACCTATAAGAAAAATTACCTGACCATAATAATAAACCCTATTTTTTGAAAACTTCATATTTACATATTACCTTTCAAAGGGATGTTTATGTCAGTTTGATGAAAAAAACTACTTTCAAATTATTCAAATCATCCAAATGTATTCTTATGCTTGTAACTTACAATTTTTGTTTTCACTTCCTTTAAATATTCCCTGCCCCAGAAAACCTATAAAGGCAAGTTTTCAGAAATAAAAAAAATGTGTATCTTCTCCATGCATTCAATAAATAACTAGTCTATAAACAGGTATGTCCTCCTTCTAGATGCTCAGCCTCAGACTAGCTTCTTCAGATTTATTAGTAATGAACGCAACAGAAATTCTTGCCTTCAGGGAGTCTCAATTTTAGAAAGATTAAACAATAAATAAACTATATTTTAAAAGAAACACAAATTTCACTGTATTTTTAAAGGTGTTAAGTGCTTGGAAAAAGAGAACAGCATAAAGGAGAGAGGAAAAAGAGGAGGCTTTTGTTTTGAATTGTGTGGTCACCAGGGTGGGCTGCACTGAGAAGATGCCTTTTCAGCTAATGCAAGGACTTTAGTTTTATACCAAGTGAGGTGAAGGCTTTTAAGCAGAGGAATGATTTTCTTTTCTTACTATCCAATAAGAATTGAGTGTCAAAAAGAGTACCAATTTCATTTAAGAGTGTGGAGGTAGTATTATCAAAAATGTGTTGGGGGTAGGGCTATAAAACAACCACTGTATCCCAGATCTGGGAACCAAAACAAGCACTAAAGTGTGATTATGCCATTTATTTCTCAAAGGGCTATTCCCTCCACAATAAGTTTCCATATTGACTGTTTTCACAGGTCAATAGTCCCTTATCCACATTCCCAATTTTGAATACCAAGAAGCTTTAAAACCCAATTTGGTGGCAAAATCAAACCCACATTAATGTGAGATGGTTTATAGTCTTGATTTATCCCATTTGGCAAAAATAAACATGAAGAAACATTAAACCTCAAAATTTAGGTAACCTTTAAATATCCTAAGTAATGAGAAGTCATAGCACATCTATATGTACACATACAAACTATCTGTAAACTTCCCTATTTTATTAAATATGGTGGAGTTACAGCATACAGCAATTTATCACATTCAATTAAGCCAGCCACGCTTTTGAAAAAAGAAAAACACACTTCCCCTAAAAGTAAAATTCTACCTAGTATAATAGAAGCTGGAATAAGATGGAAGATATGAATCTACTGTTACAGATTTTGATTTTTTAGTTTAAAGATATGTATCTGTCATTCAACATGCCCCCTAAACACTGGCTAATTGATTTATCTGATGTTCAACCAAAGAAAATGCTACTTATTCCAAAATAGAAGGAAAAATAGGCTGTTTGAAACTTACTGAAAGATAGTACTTCAGCATTTGACATGGCACCTTTCTACTGGATTTTTAAGGGTAATTTTAACTAGTCATGAACTTGACTAAAGCACTGTCTTTTAAAAACCCAAAATGTAATTCTATAGCTGTGCTGTCTAATATAGCAACCACTAGACACATGTGGCTACTGTGCACTTGAAAGATGACTAGTCAGAATTCAGAGAGCTGTGCGTCAAAACACACACCAGCTTTCAAAAATTCAGTACAGATTTACATTCTTTTTGAATGCAAAATATCTCATAATTTTATATTGATTATTCATTGAAAGGATAACATTTTGCAGATACTGGGTTAAATCAAATATATTATTAATTTCACCAGTTACTTTTAACCATAGCTACTAGAAACTTTAACATTTAAAATTTAAACTTACATAATGTAGCTCACATTATACTTCTAGTGAACAGCACTGCTCTATAGGAAAGACCTAGAAAAAGATTAATTTTTCAAATACTTATATGCTAGAATGAATAATATCAATTTTAATCACCAGAATAATAAAAACACAAAGGTCACAAGAAACGCTTGTCAGGAATGCTGAAATAAGTGTTTTGTAACTCAAAAGTATCTATTACTTTAAATATTCAAAGAGGTGTCCAAATATTCAACTAATAAAAAAAGCCTTCAATACATGTTATGCCTGATTTGCTTCAAAATCCACTTTCAGTATTTCAATCATACGATCATAAGTACATAGAGGAGGATTTTGTGTCCTAGTTTCATTCACTAGGGTTAGAACAAACCCAGGTTTTGTGAGCCAAATACATATTATAATGGAATCAGAAAATAGGTAACTTATTTTTTAATAGATGGGAAAATTTAAATAACTCCTAAGAAACAACTTTGGAGTTTACATTAAGTCAAAGAAAAATAAGTCTCTCTAATTATAAAACCTACCATTAACAAAAGACACACTGATTGACATTTCCTAAATATTCTTAAAAGCACTGTAAGTACCTATTACTCTAAACACATGCACATCCCACCATCCAGCAGTTCCACTCCCATGCTTAACACTGTACTCATGAGAAATGAAGGCTTATTTCTACCAAAAGACCCAAAAAAGTTCACAGCAGCCTTATTTGCAGCCACAAACTCGAAAGAAAACTAAATGTCCACTTACAGTGGAATGGATAAATGGTGGTATAATCATAGAATAGAACATAGACAATTTAGGGGGAAAAAACAAATAACATACACAACATGGATGACTCTTACAGACATAATGTTGATAAAAAAAGACACTGATGAGTTCATACGACATGGTTCCAACTTTATATAGTTTAAAACAGGCAAAACTAATCTATAGTAAAAGATGCCAAAGACTATTCCTGTTAGGTAGAGGCAGGATCGATTAGAAAATACACAAATACAATAAGCCTTCTGGAGTAGGGTGCTAGTTACTCAGACTATACTTACATAAACAACAATCAAGCTAGCAAATAAGGGTGTCTATTTGATTACATGAAGTTACACTTCAGGAGGTTTTGTATAAAAATAAGAAACTTCTTAAAAGGACCTTATGCATTATGATTTCTTTTCAAAATAATTACTTAAAACTAATTCCTATCTTGAATATACATGGGAATTTGTCGATTTAATCCTTCAGCTAAACTTTCAATTTCTTTGCAGTTTCTTTTTAATAACTATCAACTCTATTGAAACATACCTTTAATTTTGAGATATGATAACCTTTCATGAATTGATAATTCATATTAGCATTAAAATTATAACTTCCATCTTTATAGCTAAGTATGAATGTTTATACAAAATATTTATAATAGTTCATTCTCATCTTTAATTTGAAAAGATAACTCTGAATTCCATAAAATCCAGTTTCTGATCATATAATTTATTTTACTGATAAAGTATATTTTAAATTTAATTTTTTGGGTTCATTTACAAGTTCTTTCACAGACCTAATTTGCTTATTTACATTTCTTATTTGCTTTTGCCTTTCCCCCGTAACCGGCAAAAAGAGGAAGAATATGCTGGTTTGCCAATAAATAATAATCTTAAACACAGAGTTTCCATTTTAAAAGTTCAATGCAGCATGCTGGGGAGGCTTATTAAAAGACTGTATTCAACCAACCCTAGAAATTCACACTGCTTGACAGTGATTAAGAAAATCGGTAAAAACCAATTTTTGTATTATTTCATATGAATAAAAATCATGAATATTCAGCTAATAAAGTTACATCTGTATTATAGTAAAAGAAGGTGGCCAATTCACTACAATCTTAACAAATACATTATTTTATTGCATGTATTTATGCATCCTTCCTTCATCTGTTTCTATTCCAAGCAAGACAGCTGGCAAAAGTTTTTGAGAAGGAAAACACAAGATACAGAGGAGGTATAAGGTCGAATATTAAGAAGGATGCCTTGGATATAGATCAAGAAGACTATGTTCACCACTGACATTAGTCAAATTGTCTGGCATATCCATATGTGGTCTATGAGGTATGCTATGGCCTGAATGTTGTGTCTCCCCAAAATTCATAAATTGAAACCATATTTGCAATGTGAGGGTAATTTGGAGGTGGGGCCTTTGGTGAGTGATTAGATCATGAGGGCAATGCCCTCATGAACAGGATTAGTACCCTTATAAAAGAGGTCCCAATAATTCTCTGGCCACCTCCACCCATGTGAGGTTACAGTGAGAAGTCAGCCATCTATGAGGAACAGGCCCTTACTAGACATTAAATCTGCTGGCACCTTGGTCTTGGACTTCCCAGCCTCCAGAACTGTGAGAAATAAACCTCTATGGTTTATAAGCCTCCCATCTATGGTATTTGTTACAGCAGCTCAAATGGACTAAGATAAGGTACAAAAGACAAAGCACAAAGTGAGTAAGTTTCTCAACAGATGATTTTAACATAACCTTCCTTCCTAGTAATATGTCACATGTCCTGACACTCTGGGCCTACAAGCAGATAAATTATTATGCTATACCAATCTATCCACAAATGATAATGCAAAGAGAGAATTTCGCAAATGGATGTTCGGAGGCAAAGCCAGGTGGTCTGGCTGAGTCTGTCCACGGACTCTGATGACAGACTGATCCAAATGCAGATGGCAGCTGATCCCTACACTAGAAGGTAGAGCTGTCATAGGCAGGAAGACTTTTAAGACTGCCTGAATGTTTCAGGTATACTTCACACTGTCTTAGATAAAAAGGAACTTTATGTATCTCATTTTCATATCAAGACATTCTTTAAAATAGTTCTATAGTAGTAAAGTAAAATGTAAATACCTCAGTGTTTAAAATAGGTAAAACTGGTTTACTCTAAACCAGACGTTTTATTCGCTTACACAAAATTTTGATTTACCAAAATTGAAATATAACCTTCTTTGTGACAAATGGCAAGGTAGTTTATCCATATCTAAAAGTTAAAGAAAAATAACAAAACGTGGCATAACAGTCTTACTTTTCTACAATTGGAAAGGCTTGATAACATTTTTAAAAGTGGGGCAATGAGACAAAAGACAATACCTTCTGGCTGTGTTTCTCCCAAATGTTAAAATAATGAGTCCTGAGAACAGTTCTGAAATAGCTCACAATCCAAACACTTCCTGAAAATTAAGAGAAATAAGTGTTACTTCAAGTGCACCTTATCTCAAAGATTTGTTTTACAATGGAATTTTAACTACTAACTAAATCATCTCAAAAAACAACAAAAAAGATGTATTACAAGGTAAAAAAAAAAAGTATTCATATTCTTCATGATACATGCTTTCTTTGGACATAGTTGTTGACCACATGTAACAAAACAGCTTTCATTACAGAATTATTTGCCAAAATACACTACCCAATTGTTTTTTTGTTTGTTTTTTGAGGTGGAGTCTCCCTCTGTCACCCAGGCTGGAGTGCAGTGGCGTGATCTCAGCTCACTGCAACCTCCGCCTTCCAGGTCCAAGCGATTCTCCCACCTCAGTCTCCCAAGTAGCTGGGATTATAGGTGCCCAGCACCACACCCGGCTAGTTTTTGTATTTTTAGTAGAGACGAGTTTTCGCCATGTTAGCCAGGCCGATCTCAAACTCCTGACCTCAGGTGATCCACCTGCCTCGGCCTCCCAAAGTGCTGGGATTACAGGCGTGAGCCAGCACACCCGGCCCACTACTCATCTGTTTTTATTTTACTGTAAAGATTGTCCCTATTGTCAATGATGTAAAAAGTTAATGTCAAAGATAAAGAGGAATTTCAGTCAAGGATTCTGGGAGAAAAAGTATTAGAATTATTTAACAGTCAGTGCAGAGTTTGAAACACCTCATTTCTTTTCTGTACCACTAGGAACAGAAAATGTTAAACTCAGAATTAGAACCATACTAGATATAGAATGACACTGACGTGGAAAAGTTCATACTTTCAGGAACAAAAGAGTGGATCAAAGTTTTTGGCCAGCAAGAGATGTAGCAAACAATTAAACATTGTGGTGGCTGAGGAAACTTTATTTTGGTCAACAGGCCAATGGACAGTGAAGCTAGCGGTGATAAGGGAGGTACCATGCGAACTCCCTGATACCACCATAGCAGCATTCCATTTCTATCAGCCACGCCACTTAGATCTGACTTATACTTCTAGAACTCTCAATTCCTAGCCTATAACCTATGATCAGTTCTCACAGATTATAGCTTTGAATAAAAATACATCTGTAAACCTGAATTCTAACCTCCCAAAATAAAGTAGCTATTTTTCATTTTCATTTCATTTTACTGGGGGCCCTTCAGTCTCCTTAAAACCACTTAAAGATAACAAATTGCTTAAAGTAATACTTCCCCAAAATCCAGCTCTTCACCACTATACCTGTAGGTCACTTAGTCTGTATCTTGCTTATTGTTATTCTCCCTGTGTCTGTGAGCCTTCAATACCCAGCATGGTGCAAGGTATACAGCTGATACTCAGTAAATGTCTGATAAATGACATCAATTAATCACAGAGCCTTAATCAATTAATATGCCAGGCTTAAGTAAAAAATATAAAAGAGAAGATGGTAGTTTTATATGGACCAACTACAATGAAAAATATATGCCTTTAATTACTACACACACATGCACATTCTCTCTCTCATCCACTCATTCACTGTCAGTTCTTCATCAGTAAGACTCCTCCAGTATCTTATTTCAATGCTCTCCTAATCCCCCCGGCCCAGACAATCAGCCTGGTTGGGTGGTAGGTGTCCTTTCTACCCAGATGAGTTGGGACTCTAGTGTCGCTGTCTGACGTCCTATACCAACCAGCATGGTACTCAGGCATTAATACAAGTCTCTAAGCACTTAAAGGCATACCTCAGAGATATAGTGGGTTCCATTCCAGATCACTAAAATAAAGCAAATATCACAATAAAGCAAGTCACACAAGTTTTTTGGTTTCCTAGTGCATATAAAAGTTATGTTTACACTGTACTATAGTCTATTAAGTGTGCAAAAGCATTATGTCAAAACAATGTACATACCTTAGTATAAAAATACTTTATTGCTAAAAATGCTAACAATCATGTGAATCTTTAGAGAGTTTTACTCTTCAGTGGTGGACACCTTGCCTCCATATTGATGGCTGCCAAATGATCAGGCTTGTGGTTGCTGAAGGTTGGGGTCTCTGTAATGATTTCTTAAAACAAGACAACAATGAAGTTTGCCACATCGGCTGATTCTTCCTTTCACAGAATAATTCTCTGTAGCATGTAATGCTGTTTGATAGCATTTTACCCACAGTAGAATATCTTTCTAGATGGGAGTCAATCCTCTCAAACCCTGCCACTGTTTTATCAATTATGTTTACATGATATTCTAAATCCTTCGTTGTTATTTCAACAATGTTCACAGTATCTTCAATCAGGAGTAGATTCCATCTCTAGTAACTACTTTCTTTGCTCATCTATAAGGAGTAACTCCTCATCCGTCCATGTTTTCTCATGAGATTATACAAATTCAGTCACATCTTCAGGCTCCACTTCTAATTCTAGTTTCTTGCAATTTCCACCACATCTGCAGTTACTTCCTCCACTTACTTCCTCCACTGATGTCTTCAACCCACCAAAGTTATCCATAAGGGGTGGAAGCAGCTTCTTTCAAACTCCTATTAATGTTAGTATTTTGACCTCCTCCCATTAATCACAAATGTTCTCAATGGCATCTAGAATGGTGAATCCTTTTCAGAAGGTTTACAATTGCCTTTGCCCAGATCCATCAGAGGAATCACTATCTATGGCAACTACAGCTTCACAAGATGTATTTCTTCAATAGTAAGACTTGAAAGTTGAAATTACTCCTTGATCCACAGGCTACAGAATAGATGTTGTATTAGCAGCCATGAAAATTAACATTAACTTCCTTGTACATCTCCATCAGAGCTCTTGAGTGACCAGGTGCGTGGTCAATAAACAGTAATATTTCGATAGGAATCTTTTTTTTCGGAGCAGTTGGTCTCAATAGGGGGCCTAAAATATTCAGCAAACCATGCTGTAAACAGATATTCTGTCATCCAGGCTTCTTCTTCCATTTATACAGCATAGGTAGAAGAGATTTAGTATAATTCTTAAGAGGCTTAGGATTTTTGTAATGGCCAAACATTGGTTTCCACTTCAAGTCACCAGCTGTATTATCCACTAACAAGAAAGTCAGTTTGTCCTTTGAGGTTTTGAGGCCAGGCATTGGTTTCTCCTCTCTAGCTATTAAAGTCCTAGATGGCATATTCATCCAACAGAAGGCTGTTTCATTTACACTGAAAATCTGCTGTTTAATGTAGCCATCTTCATCAATGATCTTACCTAGATCTTCTGGAAGCCTGCTGTAGCTTCTACATCAGCATTAGCTGCTTCATCGTGCACTTTTATGTTATCCAGGCAGCTTCTAACCTTAAACTTCATGAACAAACCTCTGCTAGCTTCCAACTTTTCTTCTGCAGTTTCTTCATCTCCTCTTGGCCTTTGTGGAATTACAGTGAGGCGCTGCTCTGGATTAGGTTTTGGCTTAAGGGAATGTTATGGCTGCTTTGATTTTCTAGGCAGACTACTAAAATATTCTCCATATTAGCAATAAGGCTGTCTATTAGTCCGTTCTCACACTGCTATGAAAAAATGCCCGAGACTGGGTAATTTATAAAGGAAAGAGATTTCATTGACTCAGAGTTCCGCATTGTTGGGGAGGTCTCAGGAAACTTAAAATCATGGCAGAAGGTGAGAGGAAAGCAAGGCACCTTCTTCACAAGGCAGCAGGAAGAAGTGCCAAGCAAAGTGGGAAAAGCCTCTTATAAAACCATCAGATCTCGGCCGGGCGCGGTGGCTCACGCCTGTAATTCCAGCACTTTGGGAGGCCGAGGCAGGCAGATCACGAGGTCAGGAGACAGAGACCATCCTGGCTAACATGGTGAAACCCCATCTCTACTAAAAATCAAAAAATTAGCCAGGCGTGGTGGCGGGCGCCTGTGGTCCCAGCTACTTGGGAGGCTGAGGCGGGAGAATGGCGTGAACCCAGGAGGCGGAGCTTGCAGTGAGCTGAGACCGCGCCACTGCACTCCAGCCTGGGCGGCAGAGCGAGACTTCTTCTCAGAAATAAATAAATCATTAAAATTAAATTTAAAAACCATCAGATCTCATGAGAACTCACTATCACGAGAACAGCATGGGGGTAACTGCCTCCATGATTCAATTACCTCCTACTGGGTCCCTCCCAGGACACATGGGGAGTATAGGAACTACAATTCAAGATGAGATTTGGGTGGAGACACAGCCAAACCATATCAGGCTGCTTTGTGTTCTTATCATTCGTGTGTTCACTGGAGTAGCACTTTTAATGTCCTTTAAGAACTTTTCCTTTTACATTCACAACTTGGTGAACTGGCACAAGAGGCCTAGCTTTCAGAAGAGCTTGGCTTTTGACATGCCTTCCTCACTGAGCTTAACCTTTTCTAGCTCTTGATTTAAAGTAAGAGACCTACAACTTTTCCTTGCATTTAAATACTTAGCCATTATAGGGTTATTAATTGGCCTAATTTCAATATTGTTGTGTCTCAAGGAACAGGGAATCCCAAGGAAAGGCAGATGAGATGGGGGAACAGCCAGTCTGTAAAGCAGTCAGACCACACTGAACAAGTTCGCAGGCTGATATGGGCACAGTTCATGGTACCTCAAAACAATCACAATAGTAACATCAAAGATCACTGATTACAGATCACCATGACATATATAATAATATGAAAAAGTTTTATATATTGTGAGAATTATCAAAACATGACCACAAAGACACAAACTGAAAACATGCTGTTGAGAAAATGGTACTTGCTCAACGCAGGGCTGCCACAAACCTTCAGTTTGTAAAAAACAAAATTATCTTCAAAGAGCAATAAAGTGAAGCACAATAAAATGAAGTATGCCTACACATCAGCAACACCAAAGCTACCCTACATCATTAACAGGGTATGTCACCTAAGTGTATAAGTCAAAGATATCTAGAATCTTAACTACAGGCAGGATGTTCCCAAAATCTTAGTTGACAGAAGGCATCTCCTCAAAATAGAGTTTATAATCAGACAAAAACAAACAGAACCTGAAGAGACCTCCAGGTGATTAAGGAAAAACAAAAAGCATTATCATTTCCTATTAGGACATTACTTTTTTAGGAGCTAAATAAAAACATTACCAAATCATTTTATGTAATAAAATTTAACCTTATTTTGACCTTTCTCATAAAGCAAATAAACCTCTCTATCCAATAAGGTTCCATCTGAACTATGTAAGATGATAGGCAATACCTTAATTGCATTCATTTACATGACTCTGAAACTATTCTGGGCTGAAGTCACTGACTGCAAGGTCACAGAATACAAAAAAGTAGAATGTGTGTAATTTACCAAGGAGAAATGATCCAGTTAGACAGTGTGGCAGCACCTTTTCCATCCTTCATTAGGGGATACTAAATGCTTAATGCAATCAACAGGTGTAGACATCTCCATTTAAAATATATCATACAAATACATACACACACACACGTATTCATTTTACAAATATATAAATAACACTAAAATATATATTTGAATAAGTCCATCATATATTATGGTTTTCTTCTTAAAATTAATCTGCCTAAATAAAGAACAATTCTATACCCTAATAGCATTTAGAAGCAAAATACAATATAGGGCCATTATTTTCCCATTGTCTTATAAAATTTCTAACACCTAATATTCAGGTTACAAAGCTATAGTTATAGGAAAAGAATTTAAAACACAGGATGCCAAGTGTGTTAAGAGTTCTTGCTTTCATTTTTTATAACCTAAACAAGAATATATTCAACTAATTTGCTTAGAGAAGCATAGTTTACATGTCTCAAATCCAATAATACTATATTAATAAAAGAAAAGAGGTACAATAGATTGACAGATTAACAATCATAGATTACAGGGGATAATGTGTATTCTCCAAAACCTCAAGAGTATATCAAAACACACACACACAAAAGTTAACCCTACAAATTATTTCCCTTTAGCTTTGTAAAATGCAATTGTAACACAAACAAGGTATTATTGACACTTGAAGTTACTGGAGAAAAGAGAAGGAACTCAAAAGAATAGGATTTAGGGTACTTTTTAAATGTTTATAATATTAGTACATATGCAGACTGTGAAGTATTTGTTTCAGGTTTAATACAACATCACCAAAAGATTCATTTAAACAGTTTCCACACATTAAATTAGGTAAATCTCTCACATTTAATTTACTATCCAAGCACTTTTACACTACTCAAGCCAATCTTTTGCAACTTACAAATGATTTAATGAAAAAGAAGCAATGATATTATAAAATTCATGCTTCTTCACTTTCTCTCCCTATAGAGAAGGGCAAAACTTTTTTTACGTAAATCTATATTAGATCCAAATCATTTCAAGAGATGCTACTCCACAAAGAACACATAGATGGACATATATTTAATTAATATATTCCTAAAAAACTTCAATACATGATGTCACTTTGTCCTTTGTAAATGAGAAATAAAATTTCTCAATGTCTTTTTATAAGTTAAGCCAATTCACTTTGGATTAGCTTAGTTTTAAAATAAATGCATACATATACATAATAAAATACTAATTCCTATTGTTATCTACATATAACTTTCAGTGACCACATCTTGGTATTTTAATTTTCTTTCTATAAGAAACAATTCAGGGTCAGACATGAAATATATGTGTGTAACTAGGTAACAGGCAATTTTTGGTTCATATTCTTTGACAAGGATAAGCTATTGAGACCAATCAGAACCTTCCAATGTGTTTCCAATGTTCTTGGCTACATTTCTATTTAAACTCAAACCTCAGGAAGAATATAATCTGTTAAGATAACTTTTGTTTTTCTCAAACATTCTCTCTCTGCCTATCCCAAAAGAATCAATCAGTGCTTTATGTTACTAAGTTCACTGATTATGAGGACAATATCTGAAGATTTCATACACATAATATTGGGATCTTCCCTTTCCTTGAATTTCAGAATATGTTGGAGCCAATTTCTATAACCAAAACGTAGTATTTGTGTATCTTTAAATGAGCTACAATCCAGAACTGAAAATGAACTATACTAATGGCATCGCACTTAACAACTTTCAATGAAGAAAGAAATAGGTTAGAGTCTAAGTTCAAACACACTTCAAACTCACGTGACCACAGTAAATCCTACCCTTAAAGCAAGTACATATGTGTGTATTGTTTATGTTTCTTATTTTCTGTATATTATGATGGTTTTGACTCCTTTCTGGCTGGGAAGAGATTGCCCCTCTAGGGGCCAGCCAATGCTTAGAGAAGGCAAAGGACTCAGCGTGCCTTTCACATGCAAACTAAACAATCCACAGCCATACCTCCTCTACCTGACCCATACACCCAGGAGGCAATATTCCCCTGCCTGGTATCTACCAGGCAAACTAGGGATCACTCTTACAGTTTAGAGCCTGTGTACCTATAACTTATTCAAAGCTACTATTATTATACACCTATAGCTTATTAGTAGTAGTAGCAGTAGCATTTACCTACAGCTAATGCAAACTAGCTAATCCTAAACTTGGTTACCCGCCCTGCCTTGCCTTTCCCACAGATACTCCAGAAACGGCTGCAGCCCGGTCTCTCTTCTAGCTCCTGCCCCTTTGGCCCCTAGACCAACACTGGGGCTTTCTCATGTGGCCCTGAATGGCATGCTGTGCCTCCGAGAACTCATGAGTATAATAAACTTTGTTTTCCTGAGCCCCTCCTGTGTCTCCTTTTCACATGCACCTGACTGACCACATAAAAGAACACAGAACTCTGTGTGTGTGTTCGCGTGTGTGTGTGTGCGCGTGTGTGTGTCATTTTATTTTCCCTTGTTCAGGTGGTCAATAAAAAATTATTACACCTTTAAAAAGAGGTACCTAAATAAACAAACCTACCAATTCTGTATGCAGAATTAAATCCTGGACTGGCAGTGTTGCTCAGATAACACTCAGAAAAGAACAATGTGACTGAAACTGTAAGGAACAGGTCAAAAACACTCCATTTAAAATGTGAACACCTGCTACAGAATATTTTGATTCACAAGTCCATCTAGGAAATATTTTTCTTCCTCCCTCACCTGTTCCCCCACCTATCTTGCATTCAACACCATAAACAGCACTTATCCCCCATTATAAAACAGTTGACGGTTAAAACAATGAGCCAACCAAGAAAGTATAATATTCTATAACTGACATTTACTGCATTGGCCTTGGACTTCTAATCTTTACCAGACGGGCACACAAATCAATCCATCAGCTCATAAAGGTGTGCTTTTTTAACCTCTAAAACAGATGGGATTGGCCAGAAGTGTCTGGCATGTCAAACTGCTAATCACTGCTGCCCTTTGCACAAAATAACCCACTTAAGTTGAGGCATGGTTGCACTGTAACCGACATTAGTCTGTGGGAAACCCATTTAACTGTCACACACTCCTGCCACTCCTGCTCTCCCTTAATTAAGCCTAATGCCTTATGCTTTGACCTTTTGTTCTAGCCTATTAACCCTATCTAGTACAAGTTCAATTATGTTAAGCTAAAAACTTTGCTGTAAAATATTAAATGCCAAGCTCAAAAAATCATAAGGGACATCCTCTCAGCCCTAAGTTCTATTCACCCTGATACTCAATACATTTGAAAGTAAAACCTCACTTTCGAACTAACGCTGATACTGAAGCAAGGAGATGTTGAATGACTCACCCATTTCATAGCTTTTCCGTGGCAAAGCCTCACTAAAACCTATCTAATCCCTAGCTCCAATTCTTTAATCTCCATGGTGCTTCTGATTAATAGTTAAACCACCCGGAAGTATGTTAAGGATACTAACATTTTCACCCCGAAGTATTATCCTTCGCCATGCTCTAGAATATGCTATGCAAAGAGGCCTAAAACAAAATAAACTGCGACTTCAGCAGCTGAGAAGTAATGATTCCTTTCCCCTCCCACTCATCAAAACTTCCTATCCTATCCCCTCACTACTTTTTTTCCTTTTTAAAAGTAACAATGGTCATTGAGAACTACTAAATCCTGCAACACTCACAAGGTAGTATGTACAACCACAATTTTCCCCCGCGGTACTTCACTGAAGTATTCAATACAGCCAATGACTTAAACTACAGAAGGTAATTACAACTTGCTACTTATCCTCACTGGACAAATTCACGCAGCATATCTTTTCAAATACGTCTTTTTTACACCTATATGCATATGAATTGCTGTTCACATTTACCAGAATTCCAAAAAACAGAATGAAAAACACTTCCTAATTCACTGTAAAATAAAACAAAACGTAGTCCAAAGTAACATGCTATCATTAAAGATAGTTTTACCACAGTGATGTATACTGTTATTTTTCCTTCCATTTACTTCATACAATTAAAAAAAAGGTTCCTACCACTCTCACTGTGACACATAAACAACTTAAAGATCAGTAACATAAAACAAAATTTGAATTTCTGACTGGTATAAAGAAATCCATATTAATTTTAGATTTTCAAAAGATTTAAAGTCAGATTTTAATTTTACTTTTGTTGACTGCCCAAAGGCCCATTTTTACCTATTCTCAATATTAACAAATATTGTCAGCTTTTGCCTTTAGCAACCCTAAACTTTACAGTTTTAAAGTAACATGCCATTAAACAGAATATACAATGATTTTGCAAAAGCAAGATCATTTAGAGTACTGCCAAAACAATGAATAATCTCAATGAGATAATTTATTAAAGGAGGAAAAAAGAGAACGAGAGTTTAAAATTCACAGTGAATGTGTTTGTGTTGTTAGAGTGATGCCTGCAAAGGAAAGCATTCCTTGGCATTATCGGGAGGAATACCCATGGATGTGTAAAATGTAAAATAAATAGATAGATGTATGGTCAAAGCTAAGCAAACACTTGTATCAGGGGCAACTACCAGGAACTTTAGTTTTATTCACCCTTTTCATTGCAAAGGATAATAGTGTTAATTTTGATCAGATGTCATGCCTTAGCTACAACTTTTAGTTCATGAAATAGAAATTAAGTTTGGGTGTCTGCTGAGGAATCCAACAGTGGGAAATTCACACTCACAACTAATTTATAGAAATTCACACATTTCTATAACATACCGACTGACACTAATGAACAATGAGGGAAAAAATCGTTCAGGAATTCAGGATAAGTAAGCACTGGAGGAAAGCACACAGTAGAACATAGTGCATAAATAGTAAATGTGCTCATTTTTCTGCCCTTTTACTTCATATATTAGTCCATTAGCTTGTTCCTTTTTGCTATGATTTACAAGCAGGTGAATACACAGAAATATGAGCCAAAAGAAATATACTGTCAAATACTCATGAAGTTACCTTTGTTAAACAAAAAAGAAACAACAAACAACTTTGTCTTCACAAAGCAAGAAACTAGGTTAAAGTTATTTCAAGAGCATCTGTTAAAAATCAGTGTTATAAATATATATCCATATAATTTATTTTCTATTAGCATTTTAAAATAAATTTCTCGTCTAGAAATCTCTGAGCTCCATTTCAAAATAATTTTATTTTCTGTCTCTTAACAGCAGTTATTAATGTAGTTGAATATGACTCTTAGAAAAGAGTCAGGAAATTCACCTTCAGTGAAGAGCAAATCCTAATTTTTAAAACATAGATGGGCTTCATATACTACTTAATCCCATAACTTACCAAGTTCTGAATCATCAACTGTTCTTGATACCCTCTTAACTTTTAAGGTTACTGCACACCAAAATTAACTCTGGATGTGAAATGTTAAGATTTCCACCTTACCAAGCCGTCAAATCCAAGGCAGTTAAGTGTGCCCAGCTGGTGGGTCCTTTTGACTACAGGAAGTGATGCTAAGGAAACTGCCTAGTAGGCTCCAGAAATATTTTTATTCATTTCCTTACAAAAAAAATGTTGCCCCCAAAGATTTTGCTAAACATGTTTTCTAATATAATTTGTGTATTACTGAAGAAATGTAATATTACAAAACAAATTATTTCAAGTACCAATTAATTATAATGTCAATAACAGTCAGTTTCACTTTTTCCCTCATAATTAGTATGCCTGGAAAGAACAAGATACATTTTAAGGAAAAAATATTGTTCCTTTTAAAAGTCCTAATTTAAACAGACTAAAGAAAAAACGTGGAAGAGCTTCCATTATTCATAAGTTACACATAATAATTAACAACTGCTATGCATAAATACATAAAGGTTCTACTGCTGTGCCAAATTTGCCAGTGGTTGGGACTGGTACAGTTCAATTTAACAAATGCTTATAGACATCCTTCTGTGTGCCAGACACTTACAGGCCCAACAGTACACTGATGAATAAGCTCCAATTCATGGAGTTCTACCAAGGAAAACAGCTATAACACAAGTTTAACTTTTACAATCAGGGCGTACACAAAACTGTGAAAGAAAATCTGATCTTGTTAGAGGCTTGGGGACAGAAGTAAGCCTACAAACTCCCTTGCCCACTGTCCCATGAGGGAGAATATTCCTTTCCAATCTGTTTCACCAACATCAGGAACGTGGCCAGTGTGTGGTCCATGAAAAGGTCTACACATAGGTTTCTTCTCTCTTGCTCTCTTTTCTAGGGGTGTAGACCAACGTGCACTTGGTTCATGGCACATTATCACCACTGGGCCACACAGTGCCCCCTCATCTTATTTGTTACCTTTCTCAAGAGAATAGAGGAATGGGGTCCATAAACTTTGAGATATGTTTCCAGTTGAACCAACAGACCCAACCACCTACATTAATGGTGTTGGAATACTACTCATCAGTAAAAAGTAGAGCTGGCCTGTGAGTGTTCTGGTCAACTAAAGGTATCTGGCTCTCTTTGTCTGCAAATAAATAGCAAGTCTCCCTACTTCTTTTTAAATAAAATTCCAAATGTACGTAACATGTAAAACAATGCCACTGCATGAACATGTACATAACTGTACTATTCTTTTTTAAAATTCTCAGCCTGGAAATTACATTTCAAGTACTAGAATATTCAACAAATCCTAAGACTTTTATGAAGACCATGAGAAGAAAATAAGGTACTAGAACAAAAGTGATGCAGCCAGCCAATTCTCGTTTCATGTCTCAAGACCCAGTTCTTATTATTATAGATCCCTTTGTGGGGTTAGCTTGGATTTTACTGCGGGATCCATCACCAAAGGTTATTAACTATTCCTTAACACCTGGTACACAAACCCCTCTTTCTGAGACTGCTTTGACAAAAATAAACAAAAAAGTGTGAAATAAATCAAGATTTGACTGACCATCCTAGGTCTACCCAACTGCTAGCTGAATGACTTTCAAAACGTCTTTAAATTCTTAAGGACTCAATTTCTTCCTCCGCAAAATGCAGATAGTAACTGTTTTGGGCATTTTAACTTAACAGCAATAACAAAAACTACAGGAAGATAAGTAATTATTGACCCCATTGTATCACATGAATCCCCTGGCAATTAAAAAAAAAGATGAATGAGATATTAAGAAATAAAAAGGAAAACAAAGTAAAGACAAAACAGAAATAAAGAAGGAGACCCAAAAGGAAAGAAAATGGCACATAGCACTAAATGGTAGCATTTTATCATTATTTTATTTATAGTCTACACTAACTGTGTGCTCTTCCATACAAAAGATGCATCTAAAAACCAACTTGTTTGATAAATGGGTGGAGGACAAGGTGCCTCTAAGATAGGTGTGCTTAAATCCAGAGCAGCCATAGCTTTTATCAAATTCTCTTCCAACCTGAAAAATCTAACGATTCTATGAAATAACTTCAATTTGTGAAAGCCCAAGCAAAAGAAATTCAAAGTTAAAAAAAAAAAAAAATGTGACTTTGACTCAGGTCAGTCAAGTATTACCAGGATAGATAAAAGTAGATTTTTAGCAATACAGTTAACAATGGGTCTTGCCACAATAATAGCAAACATCCAGATATTGGAAAGGAATCAGATGGTAAATTTAAAAAAGACTGTTTTCAATCCTTATATTTGGCATCACATAGATTCAGTGTATTTTAATTCTTTTTTTTTAAAAAAGCATGGATCAGTTAAGGAAATAATATAAGTTCATTCTGATCTTTAGGAAGACATTCTTCCCCCCATATTGTTCACTTTGACAATTTCTCTTTTTTCTTATTTGGCCAAAATATAACGTATTCTCTAAACAAAACACAGATGTTTCCTTTGCAGCTTTTATACAAATCTCTTGCTTTTCCAATATGATTTGGCAACTCAAAATCCAAAGCACCCTAGAAAATATTATGTTTACACGTCTTATTATTCATCTTTGTGTCTCCAATATAGTTTCAATTTGACTATACCTTTCAGTGTATAGGGAACCACTCAGCTTGAATCTTTTAGGTTCAAAATTCCATAAATTTTAAATGAGGCAAGTAAAAGGAGGTGGAGAAGCCCATAACTCCATTTCTTATGGCTTTAACAATAAAAGCACGTACCTGGTATGTACTTAAAAATGTACTATGTGCCACAAAGCTCCCCCACTCAACAATCTCCCTCCTGACACAGTCTACTCTCAAAATAAAGTCAACTACTCCTCATCTCTCTACTTCCACTTCCTTCCAATTCACAAATACATTGTTAATTTCCTCTTTGTATTTCAGAGAGCAGTTTATCAGCACAGGATAGTCTTTAACAAAATTGTTGTGAGTGAAGATAGGGTAATTAAAAAAAAATCATGTTAAGAACTGTTAATAGTCAAGAGTTGTAACTTTTCAACCAGGAAGAGCTACGGTTCTGAATTTGCTACAACTGCTCCTTGAAGTGGACAAACATAACTAGCCTTGGGAACACTCAGTTTAAGACCATGACAAGCTATTTCAATGAATTATATAAAGAAACATAGTTGCTTTCACTGCCTCAAATAACACCGCAGTAATTCTGTGATACACTTCAGAAGAGTTAGCATTGGAGGGAAAAGAGCCTGTGCGGCAGCCCTTGGTGACTACATTTCCCTCCAGCGCAATGCAGGCAGCAGGACATCAGCGCTTTGAGAACTAGCATAAGCTGCTGCAGAATCATCGACTGGCAACAATGTGCCTTCCCAGAGAGCCTGGTCTTGGAGAATCCAGGCTATGAGGCTTGCAAATGCTGCATAAGTTTTATGGCTACCAGGTTGGGAGCAAGGTTTTTTAACGGCTTCCTGAATGTCAGATGGCAACTGGTTTTTTCTTCAAACAATGGCATATTCTTTAAGAAAATCAAATTATCAATGAAATTTGCCATGTGACCACAGGCAAGTTAACTATTCTTGCATTTTTCAGACTAGGTTTCCTTATCTCTAAACTAGAGAAAATGATACCTATATGTCACAGGGGAACTGGAAGGATTAAAAGACAAAATGTGTGTAAAGCTTCCAGCACAATGTCTGGCACAAAACGGTTGCCCCAAAAAGTTCAATACTCTTCCTTTCCCTGCTCCCCCTCCCAACAAAACAGGAAAAGGCAACAGCCAAGTAACTAAACAACTTCTTAATATTCCAAGTTTCTACCCAATCATCTCTTCTTCTTTTAAAACCACAGGCTTGAAATCTTTACTGTTTACTGTCAACAACGGCATATACTGCTGTATAGTCAGAATTTTAGAATTTAGAAATCAAATATAACCCCCTTATTCAACAGATGCTGCCGGGGGAGATAAAAGGGCTTTCCTTTTATCTGTATCATCTTGATTTAGTAACAGAACCTAAACTCGAAAAATAAACGTGGAATAACAGGAATACTATTTTTTAACATGTTTTTCAAAAATCAAACCTGAGCCTACATAACCCATTGTGCAAACAGTCCCTTTAGGAGAAAAACTGCAACTGTGATTAACTTCTCTCAAGAATATTTATATCCCATTTGGAGAGTTTCACATGTTTCCAAACATATTTTCTTGATGTCCTCCATGTCACTGTGTATTCTCTCCTTCCCTTAATTTGTTTCTTTTCCAGTGTATAAATCTATTGCTCTATTATAGATTATTATAATATAAACTCATAAATTCAGGAATTTAAAAAAATCTTTAAAAGCATGCTTCTCAGAAATCATTACACTCTGTTAAACACTTGCTATCTCTCAACTTCTAGATAGATTCCTCAAGAGAGAAGTCCTTTTTTCATTCTGAACTTCTAATTCTCAAATTTTGATTGTGTCCTGTTAGTTACCAAACACACCATTATACTACTACTCTCATTTCAATATTGTACATAAACGATTCCCCATCTTACTAATGAAATGCTTTTTTAAAGCAGTAACATATTTAACATGTGCACATGTTATGAAGAGTATAGGCAAACTCAACTATTAAAAACATGTAACTATAAGGAAAGCCATCTTAGTCACTATATGTGACTACAGCTAAGCTTTTCTCTTAAGTATCTAAAGCAAATCACCAGACTTTTACATAGTACCCTCACACAGCTAGATAAGAAAGTAAAAGTAAAATAATGAAAGCAGACTCTAAACAGCAGAAGCTCCAAACTCCTTAGTTTCTCTGTTGTGCTCAATCCTTTAGCAAATTACAGGCCTGAAAACAAGGAGTAGCTCTATCACTTAACAAGTGACTAAGGAATGACTTTGTTAATTAGAAGTCCAAGGGTGAGAGGCTCCTTTCCACCAAAGCTCTGAATAAACACCAACATCAGGTCAACCAGAGTTGTCTTGGTCCCAGGAGTAGCTTAAGCTGATGACTCAAATTCCCAGCAGAATTCTAGTTTAATATTTATTGAAACTCTGAGCTTAGTCACACAGTGACTTGGAATTTAAGGCACATGGGGTCTCTTCTTTCCATCCTTAAAGATATTTTTGCTAAGTGACACAAAGTTAAAGAGGCAAGATGGGTTTTAATTTAGAGTTTTTATTCCCTGAGGTGTAAGAAATTAAAATTTTATTTTCTGGGGAGAGTGAACCATACTAGCTCTGAATTTCAAACACAACTATTAACCCTGTCAGAGAATTCTATTATCAAGTTTTACAAAACTGTTTATTATTATTATTATTATTATTATTTGCTACCCCAGCCCTATGTATTGAAAGTGGAAAGAAGGAAGGGAGGGAAGGAGGGAAGGAGGGAAGGAGAATGGATGAATAGATGTATGTCACAATCACCTTTCTAGCCAAAGCTGCAACATATGCTGGAGTTCTTGAAATTATTTCAACCAAAAAAAGAATCACAGGACTCATAATTTGTTTAGCAGGTAATTATTTGCCCCATTATCTTCAAGAACAATCTATCTTAAAACTGTGTATAGCTTTTTAAGAAATCTTAATACTAAGAGGATCCTTTTTTTCATAACCCCAAAGAGTGTTTTCTTCCTCTATTTTTGAACTGCCAGCCTTCTCAATTCTTTAAATCTGATTCACATTATACTACTTTTAGAGTTCTAGGCTAAATGTTTATCCATAGCATGATTCAAGGTATTAATTTCAACAAAATACTAATATAATGATAAAATGTATCACATTTATTTTCAACTCTTTCCTATTCTTCTGTTTTAAGAACTTAAGGAAAAATATTTTATGTTTCGGGTGCATTTTGATAAGCTAAAATACCACAACTTTTGTAATTCTTCATTTGTAATATTTGCAAGATAGTGTAGGGATCAATTTGAATTTCAAGGTTCATGATATAGAGTATGTACCATAACAGTGAGAAAAGTTAGTATAAATTCCTACTCATCTCAGTTTCTATATTTATTGCGACAAATTAAAACTGCATTTCATAACTCGTAGTAAAACAAAAGGAAAGTTCTGTTTTAAATAAACTCCAACCTTCGGAATCCTATACATTCAGTATCCATCAACCTGAACACTAAATTTCAAGAAAAAACAACAGATGGGCATCCATATAATAGTTTGCAAAGAAACCCTGATAAGACTTCAGGAGTTTCTGTGGTCTCTATTTTCCCCCTACCATGAATCATAGGTAATGTGCTTAAATAAAGCATTCTTTCTGCAGTTATTTACATGTTTATCTTTATCAGAGATCCTATAAAAGAATTATCCAGTTCACCACCCAAACTTTAGCACTCAGAACACGGTTTTCCCTGTTGATGAAGACCCTTGTAAAATTCCAGATCTTAAAAGATTAAAGAAAATGTGATCTAATATTAATTCATTTTCCTCCAAAGTATAACTCCTGATTCCATGCTGGTACCCAATTTTGATCCTCTACTTTAAAGATATCTCAGAGACATTCAAAACAAAGTGTGAACATGCACAAAAGGGGAACTTGTCGTTTCTCTCCCTCAAACAACCACTATTTATATAATATTGCTGGCCTCCTAAAAGAGAATAGAATCCATTACCATCAGCAATTCATGTCTCTGCTTCAGCATCAGATGCAAACAGGATACAGAAACTAGATCTCTCTCCTCCATTTACTTTTTGTTCATTCCAACCTCTCGACATAATCTTCAGTTCCATTCCAATGGCCTGTTTCACCATCTGACACTCCTGGTTTTTACCTTCTCAAGTCTTAGTGGCCATAGTGGTGTTACATTTCTCTAATTGTTGTGTTATCTAAATACTACAGGATGAGCCTGCTCATTCCCCCTCCCCCAAAAGTCCCTGAAAAAACTACAACTTAAGGAAATGCAACTTGAACCTTTTTAGTTCACAGATTCAAACTCATATCCTGCAAGACCCTAGCATATCTTGTTGAAAATTTTCTTTGACTTTTCAACAGTAGTCAAGATTATTTTAATGAAAATATTTCTCCAGTTGGAAGACATGGGTATACAGGACTTTGCTAGAACGGCAAATGCTTTTTCCCAGTCTTCATCCGTGTAACAGTAAATCATTATTAAACAAACACACAGAACAAAACCCACTCTGATTGTGTATCAATCACCTGAAGGGGCAGAAGGGAAAAGTACAAGAGTGAAGAAACTTCTCCCCAGCCACAGCCAAGAAGGAACGCTGCAACTAAGGCACTTTTCATGGAAGAAAATATCCAAAGATCTAGACACTGTTTATTTTAGAAAAGGGGAAGAGAGCAAGGGAGGGAGGGAAACGGTAGGGAAGGGACTAGAACTCCTCTTCTCTTACTAACCTACATTAAAAACTAATTGTATCAAGCAATCTCAAATGCGAAAAGCAAAACTGACCCTAGCACAATTTAAAGTGAATAATGTTTTCCTTGACAAAAATTCGGTATTTTAAACTCATTCTGAGCAAAATTATCTTTTAACCTGATACACCAAACTATTACTGCTTTTCCCAAACAACAGTTAGAACATGAGCTTTTGAGTTTCTTACATTCTTTACGTTTTAAAATTAAAAGCCAAATTCCTTTAACCTCATATATCCTAAGCCACTCTGATTTAAAATTACTTCTATGTCATTGTCTTCTAGCATTGGTCTGCAATAGAATCTGTGCAATTAACAATAATCTTCTTCCCTCTGATCTTTCTAGAGTCAAGGATGGCATATCTCCTTATCTTATTTGTTCCATTAGATTGGCATATTTTGCCTCATCTGTCACCTTCTATCAAACTCTGCTTTCAGATATGCGTTAATTCATTTTTAGTTGTCCTCAATGTTCTAAAATAGTGATGTTTGACAGAATTAATACAGTGCTCTAGTTCTTTCTGTTCAACTGGTATTTAATTAAAGATCTTGGAGGCCATCTTTCTCTCAGGCTACACCACTTAAAGGAGGAACATTACTTCCTCCATGGACAATGTGATAAGCCACATGGCAACAAAGCTGCCTCCCTAAGGTCTCTCATTTAATAGACTGCTTTACCACATATAAACTACCAGCAAAACAGATTATCACTTTAATTCACATTGATTTTACTTTTCATATCTCTGAATCACAACTCTGTCATGGGCTGCGTTCTCTCTTAACTTCTGAATTTCCAGAATTTCTGTAGTTGTAATGCTCTCCTTTATTTTTGCTTTTGTTTCATCTGGACTTCAAAAAGTTCTAATGGCATCTGATTGGGAAGATTTCTTGAATCTCTGATAACAACGCAGAAGTCTTTAAGCAATCAGAACTGCCTTGGCGCACAAACTGAAAACTCCGTTTTAAAATCTTCTGAATTAACATCTTTTGGAGAATAGCCCACTCAACTTGATATGTCATAATTTTCAATTCTAAAGGTGGCACGGATAATTTAAATTGGCACTTGCTATTTATTACTTAAATAATTGTTCTCTTGGACGGGCTTTTGAAAGCTAGTACTTCTTAATCATTTTCGACTATATCAGAACTGTAACAGACATGTCAATTTAAGCAAACTTCATGAGCAATAAACTAACAAACAGACTCTAGGTGGTGGTATAGGTTATTTTTTATCATGATGTTTTGCACTTATAACTGCAAGAGTCAGAAAAGCCTTTAGTCTCTTCACACACTTCTTTAGTGCAAAGTTAACAATATTTTAGGGTGTTAAAATTAGCAAAATCCAAGTTCTGCAGAGTTTAGAAACACATGTAAAAGAGGCATTAAACCTGGTTTTCAACTAACTTCCCACAGGCATTAAACCTGGTTTTTCAACTAACTCATTTGAATAAAATCAACAACGAACAGTCCTTTTTTTTTTTCTGTTATGTTCTGATGTATATTTTACTCACACTCCTAGGGCACTTTTAAAGGTAAGTTTGGAAAGAGGTCTTTCTCCACCAGAGTATGAAACAGACTAGAGCAACCAATCCTACAACCTGCAGGGCAGTAGCCGCTCCACTAATTGATTCTCCTTCTTTGTCTCTAGGAACTATGCCCAGGCAGAAAAAAAGTTACTGTAGGTGATGAAGCCAGTGCTCCCTGAACCAAATAAACCCTATCGACGTTACCGAACTGCTGGGCAAAACCAGAGCAACTCACTTACTTGGAAGGTGAAAAACACTTCAACATACTCCAGGCGGCAACCGACACTTAGGGGCCAGGCAGATGAAACACCATTTGTTTAAAAAGTCTATTATTTCACTGTCTCTTCAACAAAGGTGGAAAACTGATGATTAAACACTGAATAATGCCACCCACTTACTAAACCTATGATTCACTAATAAGCAGGTTCAATGCAATTCATAACTTTAAAGAATGAATTACCGAAGCCCCTTGCTTCACAAATTCCCCCAAGAAACAGAAAGAGCATTCATCACATATAACCCGACAACCATTTTTACTATGGACACCTACAGATGGCTTCTCTTCCTCTAAGGACACAATTTCCTTCACAATCCCACATGTAATCATTTACAATACCAGAAACAAACTCCAACTCAGTTCCACCAACTGGGTTTTTAAAAATCCTTGTGCCTAAGAACGTCTTTTTTCCCCAAAGTAAAATGTGCCATTAAAAAATATTTTTAAAACGCAAAAGTGCTTATCATTCCGTACTTCTTTTACTACCTTCAGCAGCCAATTATTGACGTGATAAAAGGTAGAAACTCCTGGAATGCTTCAGAGATCAACATGTGTCACAGACTCCCAGCCTGTCCGCCTCTAAGACACAGTGGGTTCCTTTGTTCCTTCAGACTGAACACCAACTCCTGATTAAAATTGGGAAACTACTTTGGAAGGGATGGGAGGGTCTGCAGAATACGTCCACGGAAACCTTCATAAAACAATATTCAATCGTAATAAGGTGGACACAGAAGAAGGGAGAAAAGGCAGCCTCCCGGACTTCCACCGGGCTCACCCTAAATGGGAGCCGGCCCCTGGCTCCTGGTAAAATGATGGCTGAGGCCTCGGGTCCGTGAGCCTCGCCATCGGGAGGGGACCGCGAGTGCGGGCAGAGCGGGCCCGGGGTCGGGTGGGGGCCGGGCGAGCTGTCCCTTTTCCTATTCACTTTCCCAGCCGGGTATCCAGCGAGCACGGAGCAGGGAGGCACCCAGGCGAAAGGCGCCGCCCAGGATCCGGCTGGACAGCAGGACCGAGAGAGGCGAGGCGAGCGGTGCCCGGGGTTCGGGACCGAGAGGGCAAGCGAGCGGGGGCAACCCCGACCCGGCCCCCCGAGCCCCCGTGTCCGGCTCCGCGCAGGGGCCACGCGACGGCCGCCCCCTTGCCCAGAACTGGCACGGACGGGCGGGCCGACCCGGGGCCACTCCACAACTTGCCGGCCCGCCGCCCCGGCCCCCCGCGAGAACCCGGAGACTCGAACCAGGCAGCAGAGGCAGGATTTCCCCGGAAACGCGCCCTCCCCGCCGCCCCGACGCCCCCGCGGCCCTGCCAGCCAAGCCAGAGCCGACGCGGGCCGCGCTCCCGGGCCGTTTCCGGCGGCGCCGGCGGCCGCTACTCCTGGCGCCCTGGCCGCGGCCGTCACTCACCCCAGGCCGCCGCGGCTCCCAGCCTCCGGCTCCGTCAGGCTCGGTCCGCGAAGGCGCCTGCCGCCCCGTCCTGGCCCGGCGCCCCGGCGAGCTCTTCCCTCCGACCAGCGGCGCTCACGGCGCAGCGGCGGACGCGAGGCCACGGGCGGACGGGCGCGCGCGGGTGGCGGGCGGGCGTGGGGCCGGGTCGTCCCTGCGCCTCGCCGCCGCCTCCTCCGCCGCCGCCTCCCGAGTTCGGGGCTCTGCTGCAATGTCTGCGAGGCTGACTTTGAGCGCCTCGCTCACCGCCCGCCCGCCCGCAGCCGCGCTCCTCCCTCCGCCGCCGAGTCCGCCGCGGCCCAGTCCCTCCCCTCGCCGCCCCACGCCATTCAGCTCTTCAGCCAAGTTTCTTAACCCTTTTCTCCCCCTCCCTCCCATTGTCACCCGGTCAGGAGGAAGCCGCGCGGATCCGGGCGGCTCACAGGAGCTGCGGAACCCCCTCTGTTTCGTGGATTTCCTCCTCGCCTGCTCTCCGGGTGGCCCAGACGGGGCTGCAGGACCCGGAGGCAGCGAGAGGACCGCGTCCCCGAGAGAGGGGCTGCACGGCGCGCCCGGGCCGTCCCCCGGGCTCCCAGCTCTGTCCAGCCGCCCGCGACCGCTGCAGGCGCCTGGACAGCTCCTCCTGGGGACCCGGGAAAGCGCTCTTGGGACCCAGGCGGAATGCTCCCGTTTGGGCACAGCCTGGGGGCCGGGGCGCCCCAGACGCTCCAGGGTCCCCGCCTGCCTTAAGCGTCTACCTCCTCCCCTTCACCCCACAACACGCGCTCTCTGGGCCCCCTTTCACCCACGCACCCCCAATTTCTATCTCCTTGTAATCTGTGTGTCCTGCTTTAATGTTGGGGGGCACGGGCGCGAACTCTGGGTCACTTTGACCCCACGCCCAGCACGTAGTAGGCGCCCAGCACTCGTGTGGAGCGACTCTGGGAGGAAAACTAGGAAGGAGACCTGAGGAGCGCCCCGCTCAGCTCCCTGGACAGACGTAGGACCCAGGAGCAGGGTTAATCCTCGGCTGCTTTGTCACTGCGAAGTCTCCAGCGGAGTCTGTCAGCCAATCTGCATCATCCCCGGGAAGGATCTGACCCAACAAGACAAGGGAAAAGGAGCAGGGCTGCTACTTCTTCAGCAGCTCTCCTCGGTTCGGTCTCCGAATAAGAAATAACAATTACATCACGAGGCCGGGGCGGCAGCGCGGTGGAGCCTCTCGGTTTCCTGCAGCCTAATCTCACTGAACCCGCCTCTAAATTGGGGGGGCTACAGATTGGTGAAACGAGAAAGTGGAGGGAGGAGAGAGTCATATGAAACCATAATTTCCCCTTATCCTTGTATTTGCTGTTTGAAAAATCGTATCCTCAACGCTCCCCAGACATCTCACTAGAACTATTAACACCCCCTCAACACCTCCCCAGATGTCAGGTTTCTTTTTGACTTGAGCATCTAGCATTTAGTAATTCGCCATGAAAAAAATTACCAGGGGAAACGAGTGTTGTTGCTGAAATTGTTTTTGCTTGACACAAAAAAGCTAAAGTACAGCTTAGTCTCACCCGAAATTCTGAAACGGCATGCCTGTGTTAAAACACTTATTACATAAGACAAATGAGCCGATGAGGCACTCCATTCTTACATGTAGGTTTTCATATCCTGAAGAATTTGATAGCATTTGGAAATGAAGTTGCTAATGCGCTTAGAAAACAAAAACTATCCAAGTCATGAAACTGTATTCTGTGCCTGTTATGTAATGGCTGTATTGTGTATTGCAAATTTCACTTAACCTTTAAAAAATATGAATGAGAGTTTTAGAATACTGTCACAGTCTTGAAAGTGAAAGCAATTTTTCAAATTAATGCTTAATAAATTCGGCACCTAGCACAGTGCCGGGCACATAGTGCCAATGTTTTCCTTAGTGGCAATGGCACATTTTAAAACAATTATTTTTCATCACCCTAGTGATTGAACTATGCAATCTGTTGCCATTTTATATAGTTAAACCTCATATAATATAATACCATATTATTTGCATATACCACAATTCAAAATCTGCTCTAGGCAAATTAGTAAAGTCTGCTGTTTTTTAGTGCATCATTTATTCAGAATTGATACAAAGCAAACCGTTTCACTTCAATGATGACCAGCATAATTGGAGCTTGGCCCTTAGTGGGGGTCAAACTTTTTTTATGAAAATTATTTTTAACCATTATACAAAGATTTTTCTACAATGTATTGCAAATGTTTCTCTTAAGCAGTTTGTTGAACGTCATTTAGCATTTTCTTGACAATTCAATGTCAATTTTATTAAAAGTAATTATTGTAGTAGGTTCTAGAGGATTCAGTAAATATATCCAGTTCCTATTCTATATTTTTTCTAAGTGTTAGGGATGCTCCCAGGAGGTACAAAAGCTATCAGTCGCTGCACCGAAGGACTCTAGGATGCTATGACTCAGTGATTATCTCTGCCTTTTGTAATTTCTCTCTCTCCCCCTTCACTAACTGACAATCTGTTGTCCCTACTGTTACTAGCATAGCTGCCACTAACATTCTCCTCATCTTCTGATTGGTAACTTCCAGTCTAGTGCGGACTGGGAATCCAGATAGCCTCACTTGTCACAATTCTGTCTAAAGTAAACTTAATAGGTTCTGGGTAAGGGACTAATGGGCTCACCAAGGAGTAGGGCGCACACACACCTTAGTGCATAGACTTTGGGAAAGATATTTGGACTACTCAAGTCTATCTTTTAAATACATTCCTCTTACTTCTTAACCAGGTTTTGGACCATGGAGATTGCCCAACAGGCCGAGAATATTCCAGCCCTCCAACGTTGTTGTTAAAAGTCCACTGCTATATGTTAGGTGACTTCCCAAAGCTGCTCACTTCTTCTTCTTATTCTGTTTTCTCAACCCCACAAAAATCCAATCACTGAAATCCTGAACTCTTTTGATAGTGGCATGAGTGTTAAGTAAATTGCACACCTCTTGTGGAATTCATTTTCACTTAATCATGCTAATTATGTGGAGACTTGTTTGTTGTTGTTCTTCGTTTTTTTAAGTAAATCAATACCTAAATTTCCTGGCTAACAGAGTCATTGCAAGGATACTAGGGCATTATATGTAATATAAGAATGCCTATTTGGTAATTTGTACTTTGAAGTCAAGTCTCATTTGAATCATTTGTGATGTGAAAACAATGCTGTTGGGTTTATATACTTAAACACCTAATTACTGTTTTACGTCCAGGGTTCCTGTGGGATCACATGCCTTTAGTTCAGTCTCAGTATACCTCTCCTCCACAAAGAGGTAGTCTGGGTGTGTTCTCTAGCCTTTGGTTCTGTAGCCTTTGGTGTGTTCTCTAAATCTCTCCTCTATAGCATTTTCAAAAACCGTTTTGTTAGTGGGTATTTGCTTGTCCGTATCCCACTGTAGAATGCAAGCAGTACAGGCACAGGGTCCATATCCCTCTCATTCACATTTGGGGACTTCCAGCTACCTATCCCTGTGCCCAGCAGACAACAGACATTCAGTAGATATTGGCCAACATACTGTCATACCCCAGAGGACAGAATGTATCTTTCTCTTGGGGTCCTGGCTGTGATGTAAGGGAGTTCAGAGAACATTTTGCAGAGAAAATAATGCTTCCGCTGGCCATTAAAAGGTTAAAAGAATTAGCCATGTAGGCAAAGTGGGAAAAGGGGTTCTCAGGAGAGGACATAGACTGTTTTAACAGTAGAGAGGTATGAGAAGACAAAAATATGCACTGAGAAGTATTGAGCCCATATTTACACTATGGAGTGAACTATGACACCTGAGTAGGGAGAAATATGTGTAATATAATAGATCACAGACAAATGGAACCCCACTGCAGTTACCTTATTAGCCACAGTCCCTTAGCCTCTGGAGCAGCACTGACCAATAAAAACATAAAGTGAACCACAAATGTGAGCCACATAAGGAATGTTAAATTTTCTGGTAGTTATATTCAAAAGTACAGAGGAACAGGTAAAATTAATTATAATAATGCACTTTAACCCAATACATCAAAAATTACCATTTCATGTCTATACAACATACAGAATTATTAATTAGATATTTTACAATCTTTTACAGTCTTCAAAATCCAGTGTGTCTTTTACATTTATAGCACATCTTCATTTGGACTAGTCTTATTCCAGGGCTCAACAGCCACATGTGGCTAACAACTACCATATCGGGTAGTGCAGCTCCAGAGAATGTAGGAAATATTTAATAATATAGTTTAAGAAAAGTTTCTTAAGAGGAAAATCTAAATCTTGTTAACTCTAAAAGCTTATGCCGATTATTAGTGTTGAATTATGCTAGGTTATAAAGACCACCTTCTTGTGTTTAGACTTTTACGCCAATTAGAGAATCAGCAAAGTTTGCATTTTATGTACTGTGTCTTCATTAACGATGCTGTAGTTACAACTACTTCTATCTCTATTAACTGTGGTGGTGGACTGTAAATGTAAACTGTCTTTATGGCAGAAATAAAACGCTATAGATTTGGGGTTGACTAAGCTTTAAAAAAAATTCTCTCTACAATATGAAGCTATCTCTTCTATGCAGTTACTGCCAAGCATCTTCCTAGCTGTAGAAGTCCAGGATTTTGCTCTCTAATTCTTTTATGCCCAGTTACTTGTAGATGACAAAAACCACCCTGACCTTTGTTTGAGGCAGTCGCCTACCTGAAGCTGCAGTAAGGATTTGCTGCAGCTCCCTGAGTACCAAGAAAGGTCTAAAGAGCTGACTTGAAAATGCTTAGACACCCTCTCTGCAGGTTACTGTGCAGCCTTCCCTAATGAGATTGGAGCCCTTTTGGTTTCATTGGGATTTGAGTGCCGAAGACTGGCAAATCCAGGGCACTCATTTTCTACACTAAAATGAATCTTGAAAACTGTATCTTTTTTAAAAAAGTCTGAGAATGATTGTGTACAAGTAGCCAAACCTGTGCAAGGAAAAGGCAGATACTTTAATGAAATGCATATGTGGTTGATGCCGTCTCATTCCTTCTCAAAACAAGAAAATGTCTAGTTTAGTTAAAGGGTTAGAAGAGCCAAGAAGTCCCAACGAAGCAAGGAAAACCTGTCAGTTTTAATAATGTGTCAGTTTGATATGTCTAAATGATTGAGAGTAAATATTACATGAAATCTTTCCTTTTATGTAGAAATGGCGTATGCAGCTCTCATTAGGCAGTCCTGTCGTAAATGCATATGAAAGTTTCCTTTAAGGGATTTCACAAACATAGGACCATGTTATGAATCAATTCAGTAAAAACATGATCCTATTATTTTTAGAGATATATTTAGATAGACTTCAACTAAAGAAAAGTGAAGAACACATCTGTTTTTCCAAATAATTCAGGGTTCTAAAGGGAAGAAAGATACAAAGAAAGCATGATGTATGCTTACTATTTGTATAATTGTTTGGCTCTCAAAAGAAGACATAGACACTGACCTATCTGTTTTAGATTAGTTTAAGAAACATGAAAATCTCGTGTAATTTTTCTTTTCACAAAGAATTTGAACACACACACACACACACACACACACGATTGCATGCAATTCAATGGTGGAAAGAATCATCTTTTCAACACATGGTGCTGTGATATCTACATGCAGAAGAATGAAATTGGACTCCTTCTTCACATCATATACAAAAATTGACTCAAAATGAAATGTAGACCTAAATGTAAGAACTAAACTATTAAACTCTTAGAAGAATATATTGCAGTAAATCCTTGTGACCTCTGTTAGGCAAAACCTTCTTAGCTATGACACTGAAAGCATGAGTAACAAAAAATAGATAAATTGGACTGAAGTCAAATTTAAAATCTTGTGTGTTTCAATGGATACCATCAAGAAAATGAAAAGATAACCCATAGAATAGGAGAAAATATTTGCAAATCATATATCAGGTAAGGGACCCATATCTAGACTATATAAAAAACTCTTATAACTCAATAATAAAAAGGCAAATACCCAGTTTTTAAAATGAGCAAAGTATCTGAATAGACATTTCTCCGAAGAAGATGTACATCAAGCACATGAAAAGATACTCCATAGGATTAGCCATTAGGGAAGTGCAAATCAAAACCACAGTGTGATGTTACTTCACACTCAAGGCAAATGGCTATAATAGAAAAAAAAAGATGAAAACAAGTGTTGGTGAGCATGTAGAGTCATTGGAACACTCAATTGTTATTCCTTATTGATGCATAGCAAATCGCTTCAAAATTTAGTGGCTTAAAACAAGAAACACTTATTATCTCATAGTTTCTGGGGGCAAAGAATGCAGGAACAGCCTAGCTGGATGGTTCTGACACAAGGTTTCTCATGTGGCTGCAGTCAGGGTGTTGGCAGGGCCTGTGGTCATGCGAGGCTTGCCTAGGTCTGGAGGATCGAATTGCAAGAAGGCACCCTCACATGGTTGTTGACAGGAGGCCTCAGATCCCTGCCACATGGGCCTCTCCTCAGGCTGCTTGAGTATCCTCATGATGTGGCAGCTAACTTCCACTAGAGCAAGCCATCCAAGAAAGGGCGAGAGCGAAGCCACAGTGTCCTTTCTGACCCGGTCTCCTAATTCACACATGGTTACTTCCATTTTATTCTATTAATTAGAAGTGAGTCCCTAAGTTCATTCCACACTCAAAATGGAAAGTCATCTTGAAGGGAGGAGTAGCAAATAATTTGTGAACAGATTTTAAAACCACCACAGCACGCAATTCACATTTTTGCCTGTGGTCTGCCTCTTTGGTTTCCTAAACCAACTTGCATGTCCTTGTTTCCATACACTGAACAGGCTCACTACCTCCCTCAAGGGAACAAGACTTAAGTGTCTTCTGGTTACTGCATCAAATCTATTGCTTAAGAATTCTGGGTGATATGCAGCACTCCCAGGATGCCCAGATGAGGCCCCTTGAAGGCTGGTAAACGGGCGTGCTTTCAGCCACAGCACATTTACATTTTCAACCATGAAGAAGGAACAAGATCATTGCAATAAATCTGTCCATTTGGAAAAGGAAGAATGAGGAACACACATTGGTCACCGTTCCATAGTAATTATCAAAACCTACTAAGCAGGAATAGCCAGGACTCCTTTCCTTGGCAATACAGGAAGTTCCTTGATTGACCAACCTGGTAGCCTCTGATTCTTTCTCCTGAATGTTCTCCCTCGTGCCTTGCCCTCTGCTGTTCCTGGATCTGCCTTTGAAGTTTCACATTTGACAGTTTTCCTCAACAAATGTATCTGAGACAGACACGGGGGAGGCTGTCCTTCTTGGAGACCTCTTGGATTTTGAAATATTTCAGCACAGGGATTATTTTAAAGTTTTAACAATGAGATTATTGCAAACCAAGTTGGGGATTTCTTTGGGATGTTAATTTCTTCAGACACTTAGCAGGCTTGATTTGTTTCCATTCCATTCCATGTACAGGTTACCATAGCCAAAAGTCTTGCCCAGACATGGTTTTCAAGGCTGCAGATTCTCAGTTTTTATTTACTGGGCTCTGTACTCTGCCCATCCCTCTGGCCCTTAAATTAATGGTGTCTACCTTGAGATCATCTGAAATAATAGGTTTAGGTGGGGAGGCAATACAATTTATCACCTCTTGCTAACAATATCACTTCTGCATTATGACAAAGCACAAGTCTTACCTCCTGCTAAGCCAGCAGTTACATGGCCACAGCTTAAAACTTCTTCAATTTCAAGTACAGAGTAGATGACTTTTTCAACACTGCAAGGCCCATATCACTGGACTCTTCATCAGTTGTTAGCAAGTATCGGCAGAGAATGTCTCCCTTAGAAAATCTTTGCTTCCTTCCACCTCTGTTTTCAGAATGTTTGATTCTAGTCTGAGTTCACCTAACTCAAAAGACTTTACTGAAAATAGCAAAACTATACCACCACCTACAAACACTATGAATTTATCTTTTATTTCCCTTAACAATATGGCCTCAGTCAGCAAAAAGTCTGCTTTTCAAGGTAAGCAGTTGGCAACTTAACCAAATAGTTTGCTACCACATTAAAAACAGAGCCCTATCACACACTGCCCAAATCTTTCTGCTAAATCAGTGGTACTTGTACTGTGCAGCATACCATTACTGGTACCTACTGGCCACGGTTCCTGGTTACAGAAACAAAATTTACTCTTGCTAGTTTAGGCAGAATGTGTGTGTGTGTGTTTTTTTTTTTTATATATAACAAAATAATTAACAACATTTCTTCTAGGACCCAGAAACCAGGCTTGGATAATACATGAGAGAAACTTCCAGTTGCACAAAGGGACTGCTGTGTGGAAATTCCACTCACCTACCATCTGCCACATGGAACCAATAAGGATACAGACTAAATACTAGAACCTTCATTAGAACTCTACAGAATAACCATACACTTCAACCAACCACTTTATTTGCCAAACAGCCCTATAGATTCTGCCTTACAATGTTCATATCCGGCTTCCATGTCTTATGTAGGTGCATTTTGTTGGTGGAGACCAGGTCACATGTGAAACCTTAGCTTCATCTGAGTCTGAGAAATGCCACATTCAGCCTTCCAGTAACCTGGAAAGTATACTAGGAAGAGATTAGAGTAGTATTTAGTGTGTGTCATTCTGCAGTATCTGGCACAGTGGCCAAAGGTTTATTTTTGAGTTTTCATTATATTTTAACTGACATACTAAAATTTGAGGAAAGTCATGATGAAATATATAGTAAAATTAATAAATAGCATGAATTACGTTGACTTACTATGTTTCCTTTTCTCTGTAGGATTCTTCTTGGTTTGAGCGTTTGTATTAGTCAGTTTTGGGTCGCTATAACAGAATACCTGAGGCTGGGTAATTTATAAAGAAAAGGTGTTTATTTAGCTCACAATTCTGTAGGCTGGGAAGTTTAAGGGCATGGCCCTGGCTTACGGAGAGGGCTTTCATGCTGCATTATAACATGGCAGAGGTCAAAGGAAAAGCAAAAACGTGTGAAGAGACAAAACCCGAGGAGCTTCTCACCTTTATAACAAAGCACTCTCTTGGGGACTAATTCATTCCCAGGAGGACTAATCCAGTCCTACCAGAGGGAAAACTCACTACCAAAAGAATGGCACCAAGCTATTCAAGAGGGACTTGCTGCCATGAGCCGTACATCTCCTATTAGGCCCTGCTTCCCAGCACCACTACACTGGGGATCAAATTTCTCTTCTCTTCTCTTCTCTTCTCTTCTCTTCTCTTCTCTTCTCTTCTCTTCTTTCTCTTTCTTTCTTTCTCTCTTTCTTTCTGTCCCCTTCCTTCCTTCTTTTTTTTTTTTTTTGATACAGGGTCTCACTTTGTCACCCAGGATGGAGTGCAATGGCACACGGTTCACTGAAGCCTCAGCCTCTGGGGCTCAGGCAATCCTCTCACTTCAGCCCCACAAGTAGCTAAGATACAGGCGCATGCCACCATACCCCGCTAACTTTTTTGTATTTTTTGTAGAGACGAGGTTTTGCTACATTGCCCAAGCTGGTCTTGAACTCCTGGGTTCAAGCGATCTGCCCACCTTAGCCTCCCAAAGTGCTGGGATTATAAGCATGAACCACCTTGCCTGGCCTAGAGATCAAATTTCAACATGAATTTTGATAGGGACAAACTTAAACCATATCTAAGCCATAGCAGCATTCTTGCTGTTGTAGTTTGTTTGGCCTACCTGTCTATTTTAAAGCCACTAATAGGATTCCAGAAATGTTTGATATATATCTCCATATGCAGATAAATCAATAACTGTTCAGTTCATCTCCACAATTTTTCATAGTCAGGTGCATGTCTTTGTTCCAGGCCCTTCCCTGGTGAAGACACAGAAGTGGAACATGGTTGTGGGGCAATAGTGAACAGTGAAGTATGGCAATAATTATGCCTGAGGATCAGAGCTCTTCAGTGGTGAGAGAAAAATATCAGCTGGAGCTAAAAGTGGCATGAAATTAAGGGAGCAGGAAAGGTCAAATATCCAGTAAGAGAGCAAAACCCAAGTTTCTGAAGCACGGGAAGTATTGTAGATTGTAAAATGAACAATAACTCACCCAATGATCATTAAATTTGGGTAAATTTTGCATTAATTGTATTTCACTGTATTCTAGTTCTTGGAAAGTAGGCTAACACTGTTAACTGGTATATCATATATTGATTTTGTTGGGATACAAAAAATGTGCTTACTCTTGGATAAGTAGATAAAACACTTTTGGTTGTAAGGAAGAGCGACTTATGCCAATTAACTTGAGAGAAAAGGAACTTCTAATTCATAAAATCCAAGGAAGTGCTGTCCCATCAATCCTCAGGAGACCATAGCTCTTCATCCTGGTGCTCCACCAATAATGTGCCTTTTTTCTCCCCTTATTCAGTCCCTATTGGTCCAATTCTCCAAAGAGAAAATTTGATTGACTTTTGGCCAGCCAGTGGACTACTTCTTTTATGGTCAGGTGTCCAGCCCTTGTCTAACCAGTGATACTGAATGGAGGTGAGGGCAAGTTCACTTAATTCAAAGGATTGACATTCCCAAGCCTGTGAATAGGGCTGGTAAAACTAGCAGGGTAAGACGAGTGTGGTAGATCAATAAACTAATGACTCCAGTACAGTTATTGTCTTTTACACCACATAAATTAAGACTTGTAATATTGTAACAGCATCATTAATCTTATTTACAAACTGCTTGCAAATTAATGCTTGTGATTCTTAGATACAAAATACATTAAACATATTCATTCTTTCACTAATTATTTACTGGTGCCTACAAGTACCCTGTGGCACAGTGTATCAAGTTCTCTTGATGCCAAATGAACAAACCATGGATACATTCTTTGAGGCACCACAGGAGGAGACAGCTAATATTTACTGTGATGTATTTTTTAATACAGGCATAAAGATGAATATTATGGGGAAATGAGGCATTGGTTCATATATGGGGGATTGAAGGGAAGGTTCCTTCCTTCAAGGAAATGATTTTTGAACTAGATCATGAATGATGAATTTACCAGTGTGCTTTTTTCTTATGGTCATCGTTGATTAGTGTTTATATACTTACTATAACATCTTATTATCAAGTCATATTTTACAGGTGGTATTTCCCTTTCAGGAAGTTTTGTTGATTCTCAATGTGTCAATATATAGAGCTAGAACTGTATTTTGTCAATTGAAAGTAAATTCAGATTCCTTCACATGGGGTAAAATTGTTTTATTTTTCTTTCTTCTTGTAATTTTCTTTCCCTTTTCATAGGCATTGAAAAATCGTTTTCTAATAACATAGCTTTCATGAACGTGAGAATTTTTCAGGTGTCTAGTAGTGGTGGTGATTGTCATTCCCATAGTCTCTTCCTTGGTATCAAGGCCAGCCTTAAATAATGTTGTGAAATGTGCCAACCATACCTTTGGTACCAATACATGCCCTTTCTCTAATACACTTTTAGTGCAATGCCCAGTAACTGCATAATAACATTGTATATTTAGGGACCAAATCTTTTTCCTCTAATGCACCATCAATTGTTTCATGTACTGTTAAGAAAGAAGATTGGAACCAACCAAGTAATGGCACAATGCTTTTTTATGACATAGAATTCTAATTTTATACCTATTGAAAGGGCCCTTTTAAGCTTATTTATACATAGATTTTTAATCCTCCATCACTCATATATATAAATAAAAGGACAATATAAGTGAATCACATTCTTTAAGATATTCCTAAACATGTTCACATTGAGCTTGTCCCACAAGAATCACTTTTTGACTTCATCATCAATGTTTATTTTTAACAAAACACAATTTACTCTTTTGCGCCATCAAGCAGTGTTGTTGATGCAGCATGCCTTAAAAGAGTGCTCCGCTACTATGTCTGTAAATTTTTTTCCAAGCTGCTGATCTCCACTGTACAGGCTTTGATGTAAATGCACTAGCAAATGACACCCACAGACAGTGACACGAAGACACCTTTCCATTTCCGAGATGTTAAAATATCAAATGATGAATCAATGGCATATGACATACAATTAAAGAGATATGACACTACTTGATAACTTCCAAAGTATTAGTGCAGACCTTATGTTTCTTTATCATTATCATAATGTAAGCCAAGTTAGGTAGTCATTGGTTCTTATTTTACAGACAAAGTACTGGATGTCCTCCAGATTAAGTAATCTGCTCCCAATGACACAAAGAAAACAAATAATAGTAGATTTGGTACTATGCTTGATAGTACTGGCGTATTTTATTTATAATCCAAGGCTTTTTCCACCAATTCATGCTATTTCTGCCATAAAAGTAATGCACACTAACCAATTGCGTCCTTGGAGCACCCCAATTTATGCTATTTCCCATCATATTTCTTAGATATTCATAAACCTACACTGCAACTCTCCATCTCTCTACCTGTCACTTATCCTTGCTGATTGAAAAATTTAATCCAACAGTTCACAAACTATGTCCCCCAAAATACTGTTGTTTCAAGATTTTCTGTTTTTAAATCAAGTAACAGTCATCTTTTCTCAATTTGCAGGAAAAATTCAACTATCAAATGGTCTTCTAAATCAAAAATTTTCCATATTTTTTGTTTAGTCCTAGTTTCTGCTATCATTTGATGATAATAGAATCTTGTTTCATATGATATTGAATTTACACAAAACATGATCATTTTTCGTTTACCACAGCGACATTTCAAGGTATTATAAAAAATTTTCCACAAATGTTACATTTCTTGAACAAATATGAAAACCCTTGATTTTATTCATTCTTCTGGAAGCCTGCTGTCTTCCAGATACATAGATACACTAATGGTTCAAATACACGGATCTGTGCTATTTAATTGGCAGGTTACTTTGTCAGACTCCTCAGAAGAGTCCTTAGAAAATTCATACAGAGTGAATTGAAGATTGGGAATTTGAGACACTTCATAAGACAAAGGAGTCATTTTTTGCCAGTCAGGCTTTTTCAAATTTCTTTAATTACATAATGTGAACAAGATATTCTAATTTCAGGACAGCCTTACCTGTGACCAACACTTTTTCCAGCTAATTTTTGGGGGAGTAGCTCAATCCTGCATCAAAGAATCAAATTTACAGCTTCTTTCTACCCAGGAAAGAGCTGATGCACTTAATTAATCTTTCCAGGAAGCCAGGCTGACGCTCATTATTTCAACGCATTGTATGCTTAAAGCATGTATAATTTAATCCTGTTTGAAAGATAAGTGAAAGAGAATTGACATAAAATAGCAAGAAAGCTCTGAAGTGAACTGAGCTATATAATTTGGGCATAAGCATTCTTAATATCACCTTTAAAAGAACTTGAAATATATTTGATGGTGGGAGAAATTTTAGTATAGATTTGAAAACTATCAAACAGCATCTGTTGCCTTCTCCATTTTGATTAAAACATGCTCACAGGGAAAATAGTGGTTTGTCTGTTAAGTCAAACACTAATGAAACATTTGCTAAAATAATCTCTTTAATTTGGACAACATTTGGCAATAAAGTGCACTCATTGGATCATTTGCCTGTATTCTGAGGCTTCCGAGTTAACTGAGCACAGCTAAGTCTAATATGGTAATGGGCTCTTTGTTAAAACCTGGACATATGCATTTCTCATGCTTGGTTGTGTTCTCCTCTGGTGAAGAGAGATAAGAAACGTTATTTTGATGGCATTAAAGGTTTCTCATTGACATATCTAAATACCATGAGCCTGAACTGTCTCATTTCATCATGTCTCATTTCTGTATATCTTTTGAATCAAAGGCACTATGGCCATAAGGCTCAGGTGAGGAATGAGGATTAGTGGTATTAGTCAAGTCACCAAAAACAGAGTTAGTAATTAATGCATAAAAACTGTAGAAATGCTTTTTGATTAGCCTATGGGAGTTCATGTGAAACATAATATTGCTGGCATGTGAAACAAAATAAATCCAGCAGGTAATATCAGTAGAAAATAGAAATAACTTATCATGACATACTATTGTTTTATAGAAATTAGACTAAGTGTTTTCAAATTCAAATTGGTTCTTGTTTCTAAATTACTGTTTTAAATTTTATGTACGTGTATGTTTGCAAATATATGTATACAATACACACACACACACACACACACAGCACTCTTGCACTCCACACACATAATGTGCTTCGTGTTAACATTTTCTACTCATAGTCAATTAGGCAAGTAACTAGTGGACATACACACACACAAACACAAAGTATACCTACAGCTTTGTCTTGCATCCTGCAAAACCAAAGCCTTAGTTGTCCATGTATACTTGGAAGAACTGACCTGAAATGCCCTTCCAGAAGACATATGTGTCTAGATCATTATGTTGCAACCCTTCATTAGTTTTGAGTTTTTGCACTATTAAAAGAAGAGCAAAGTGATCACCTTTTTAGTCTCTTATTCCATTACCATAGCTCAAGATGGGCTTCCTTTTATTCTTTGTCTATAAAAATATTCTTATCTACCTGGAGAGTCAGGCCAAATACCACTCTCTACATAAGACTTTTCTTCCGGTATAATATTTCTCTTATACTTCTTTGTTAGTATTTCATCCAGGCTTGAATATGGTCACATTTCCAGATGCCCTTTACTCGGTTGGACTGTCAGGTCCTGGAAGGCAGGGACTTTTGACAAATCTGGGAGCAGCTAAAGAGGCAGTGTCAGTAGAGGCGGCATTTGAGGCGCTGACCCATGACAGGAGGAGCACGGGCTACAGCCGAGGACACACTGCTAGCAGCCATAACAGTGGCAGGGGTTGAACAAGCAGAAAAGATGTAATAGTTGTGAAGTCAGAGGAGTAGTCAGCGACATTGGCCTGGGTCCTTCCGTGAGGAGCAGACTCGAATGCTAAAATACACTCCCATGCCTCTTCCCACAGCACTGCCACCACCTAGAATTAAATTTTTGACAGTAACAGCAATCGCGTGTTTTTAGGATGTATTCTTTATTAGTAAACTTTATTATTTAATATTATTTCTCTGGGTAAATCCTTCCTCAACCCTAACACTGAATTCTAGGAAAATAGTCTCCCAGGAATCTTCTTAGTTGAGGGTAAGGAACTCTAGCAGATTGCTATTAAACAAGTAACATGTAAGTGAATATCCTTACACATCAGTTCATTGTTAACAGACTATTTCTCTCCTTTTAACCAAGTATTCTCAGTGATTAGCACAGTTCCGACCACACATATAGGTGTCAATAAATATTTAAATGAGTGACTAACAATAAATAGTATTTACTTGGGGCTTATGTATGTTGACATGGTACAAAATACTTTACAGATATTGTGTCATTTAATAGTACTGTTATTCCTATCTGATAGATAAGTAAACTGGACCTTGAGAGTGTAAATAATTTGTTCTAAGTTGCATAGTTAGTAGGTGGTAAAATTAGGATTTGAACCAAAGAAACCTACATGCAGTGCCATAACTCTTAACCTGTATACTACATTATCTCCCAATACTGAAAACATGCAGGAATGAATGACTGAATGTCCCATACTTGATAAGAGACAATCATTCTCTGAGTTAATTGTGCATCAAGAATAAAAAACTAATTAGGAGTACAAAGATGCAGGGCACTGCCCATTCTTATAAACAATTTGTTTTGGTAACAGTAACTAATTTTTACCTATTTTTGTACTTGGGATGGAATGCGCTATCAATTTTTTAAACATTATTTTTAAACCTATCTACATGATAAAAAGAAACTTAAGATGACGACGACTTCAGCAAAGAATGATAAGTGAAGCACCAGATGCTACATATTTTCAACTGCAAAAATATCATGGGAAGCCAGCTGTATCTTCTAAAATTTCATGATGTCATTGTATGGCTTCAGGATCTATTTAGCTGCTTTATAATCTTATTAGCTTATCTCTGCTTCCAGTCATGCACTAGGCCTTAATTGCATAGGTTTGTTTATAATATTGTTAGTGTTCTGGTCTCATATTTCAAGCAAGAAGCATCTTGCTTACAGGCTAGTGCACAAAAACTTGCCACCCTGAGCAAAACCTGGTGATCCATTGCAAACTGATATCACTGTCCCATTTTTCTGAAGAGGTCATCGTTTCCTGGCATTGAGCTATCTTGCTAGTGACTCAGAGTTTTCTATTTTATTCAACTTTTCCCAAAAGTTCGAGTCTAGGCTGATGATTTCAAAGTGTGATGGAAGCGAAGTGTTTCAGTTCAGTGAGTTTCAATGTCACAGTGAAATTTACCACGTTTTCCAGGAATCAGTTACACTGCCAGGTTGAGAGAGATTTCAATTATATTAGAGATGGAAATAATTTTGGATTTCTTACAGTTCTACTCTTAATTTCACTGTCCCATCTTTTTGCCCCCCAAATTTATTCATCATTTTATTGTCTCCAATCTACATTATTTTACAGGTTAATATTTTCTCATTACAGAATTTTAGATAAGCTATTGTCAGATATTTTCTTGGAGATCTCATACAAATAATTGAATTGTACCACTTTCCAAAGTTTCAAAAGTGGAACCACTGGCATTTCCTGCCCAATAAGAGAAGATGCTCCTCATGGCCCTACCAGAACTAACTTGGGTCTTCATAGAGAATGGGTGGCAAATTATCTCCATGAGACACTAGCTCTACCTATATCTACTGGTTAGTTGGGCAAAAATGAGACCATCTTTCTTTCCCTCATTGCCTTCTGTGAGTAAAACCTATTAATTAAGACTCTTCTATGTACAACCAAACAATTCAAACTGGTCTGGATGTTTGGGGAATGGGAATTGAACTGATTTGCTTCCTTAAGTGAGAAGTCCAGGAGTTTCAGGGATGGCTTCAGGTGGGGCTGGTGTAGGCAAGAGCTCCAGCAGTGCCCTGGTTTTGCTTCTTCTCAGTCCTCTTGGTGGTAGACTTAGCTCTCCACCCTTGGTATGTTAGCATCATTCTCAGCTTCATTCACAGAGACAAGTGGCAGGAATCTCCAGCCTTTAAATTCCCCAAATTCCTAGACCAGCAGAAAAGGACAAATGATATTCCTCATAAGGACAATATAAAATTTCCCCAAAATCAATGTCACTGGCTTTGATTGGCCTGACTTGGCCATGAGCTCACTGGGAAGCAATTACTGTGGCCAGGAAAGTGTGATGCTCTGATTGGCCAGTTCTGGATTACAGGCCACCTCTGGAGTCATGGTAGTGTTTTCTCCACAGGGGCCATGAGAACTGAAACTGGAGGAGCCAGTTCCCAAATAGATCAGCTAGATACAGTTATGAGAATAGGATGAATGGATAGTGGCAACTACTAAACAGCACCATTTCAGTTATTCATCCTACTTATTCATATGTTTGGATATTTTCTCTTTCTCTTTCTAGTTCTTTTAACAAGCATATTAAACACTCGGTCTCTGTTTTTCTTTGGGCCTGTTTGCTTTGAAGCTGTCATCTTACAACTGGCTTTTTTATATTTACTCTTGGGTCATGCCTACATTTTGCTTTGTCCTTTTTACATATTATTAAATTTTGTTATCATTGTTTTCTTTGGTTACTGTCCTGAAACATCTAATTTCAACATCTGCTAATGTATTCATTTCTTCATATTATGTTGCCTGGATTTGGGGATAAATATTGAAAAGTTGAATGAGTGGCCAGTTAGCATCTAAGTACCCCTTTACGCAGACAATATTATTTTTTTGATAGCAAAGGAGAAAAGTCAGTGTTTTGTGGTAAGTAGAGGGCACAGATGTGAAAGAATTAGGAATGAAAAGAAAAAAATAAATTAAAAATATTGAAACATCTTAATTACTCTACTCAACCTTTTCTTCATAAAGCCTTTTTATTTGTGCAATTAATAACCAATAAATGTATTTGAATTTTGCCTCCTCTTTATGACCATGCCCACTGGAGCTGTTACTGAGTAGGAAAATGATTAAGAGGCAGGTGGCAGAGGAGCGAAGGTTGTGAATCAAAGAGGCTAGATAATGCACAAGCTCAATAGTGAGCGCTAAATAATTGATACACAGGTGTATACAATACACAGACAGGACACTGATACACATGGCAAAACACTATTGTTACTAATAGTCTCAGGTTAGCAGCTGCCTTTCACCAATAATGACTTTTTATAATCAATTCTTACAATAATACAGTCCATGTTTTTGAGCCAGCAGATTCTAAAATAACTTCTTCTGGAAGCCTTTGGATATATATTTTTCACTTGATAAAATAGCCATTAGACAACAATAGAATGGATACTAAAATCTGTCATGTATTTACTTCAACAAAACCATCATATATACCTATTGTTAGTAAAATGCAGTTTTTGAAACCCATAATGTCTGCATATGGTGCTACATTCAAGAGATAGACAAGGCATACAGGGAAGGTAAGTCTCTCTCTGTCCTTCAGTTACCCAGTTCTCCTTTCCAGAAAATTGCTGTTACCTGTTTCTTATGTATCCTACTACAGACAATGTTAGCATTTGCAAACATGTGTACCTCTACAAACATAAATGAATTTTTATATACATACCTAGTAACACATTATTAAGCACCTTACTTTTTCACTTATTAACATATGTCAGAAATCTCTAATGGTTAAATTACAAACAAGGATGTTGAGGACCAGGTTTCTAATATAAATTCTGACATTTTGAAGAGTAGTATTGTAATTGCTATGATGGTAGGCATAATATAAGCCAAAACACCCCCTTGGCCCCCGGAATAAACATATGAAAAGAAATGCAAATTCAAATTCAAATGAGAAAATCATTGCTACCTATCAAATAAGCAAATAATAACAACAATGAAATAGTTGTTATTTCAATATAAAATCGATAATGCCTATGGCCAATTGCTGAAGCCAGAAACCTCAGCATCATTTCTGATTTCTTTCTCTGCTTCATCCACATTTAATCTTTCACTAAGGCCTCCCATGTCATCCTCTAAAGTATACGTATTAAATTTCTCCGGAGGACATAGCTGAGTTGCACTCAGAAACTGTAAGATAATAATATTTGCTGTTTTAACCCACCATGCTTTGAGCTAATTTGTTTCACTATGATATGTAACCAATACACCTTTAATAGCACCTTGTTTTTTTTAGTTATGGTACTTTTTAAACTCTGTCATTGATTGTTGTGATATTTATTATCTCCTTTTTAAATGCATACACCAGAGAGTAAGAATCTTGTGTATTTGGTCCCCAAAATACCTGTGACATTTATTATAGTCCTGAAATTCAGTTGTTGAATAAAAGAATAAATAAATGAATTGATATTCTGGATTTACTGCCTATGGGAAAATGTAAACTGGTGTAAGCTCATTGTCTGTAAGTGAGTTTATCACTTTTGTATCAAAGATCTTAACTTTGCCAACTCTTTGACCCAGCAATTTCATTGTTAGAAACTTATCCTGGAATATGAAAATTTAGCTAGAATAAAGTTTATTGTAACTGTGTTTATAATAGCAGAATAGTGTAAACAATGCATCCCACAATGGAGTATTCAATTACGGCGCATCCTATGTATCCATGAAAAATAATGGTATAGAAAAATATTCATTAACACAGAGCATATTCACTATATGTGGCTGAGTGGTGCAAGCAAGTTACAAATCAGAAATATAAAAATAGGTCCTGTTTACTGACTGTTTAGTGTATGCCATTCACTGTGATACACACCTTACGTGTGTGATGTCATATGTATAGCATATCCAGAGGGGTGTGTGTGTGTGTGTGTGTGTATAGATTCAAAGGCATCAGATAGCTGCTTTTTCCAAACACTGATCTACATACTTGGAATATGTATATAGAAGGTTATGTCACTAAAATGCTTACAGTGATTATCTCCAAAAGGAAAGGTGGGATTTGTATTTTGCTTTTTGTTTCTTTCCCTCATTTTTCTACAGTGAGAAGGAACCTCAGGCCAAAATGGAGAGTTGCCAAATGATAAGGGTTACAGATACCAAACCTAGAAAAAGGAGCCAGAGAGACAAAGAGCAGAACAGTAGACCAGGGGTTGGGCAGGAATCCAGGACATGCCTAGAATAAGGAGCTATTGTTAATGGTTCTGCTGGGATATGCTGCCACTTCTCTAAGATAATAGGGATCCTGTAAAGTCTGGGAAAGATTCTGGGTAGTATCTCTGCTGGGCACTGACATAATTAGGCATTTATGTGCTGCTCAAACTGAATGGTCTCAGTCAGCTGCAGTATGGCCTGGCTGGAGAGAAGGTTGCCAGGTCAGAGGAGCTTTTAAAGAGGTGTCTGTTCTACTGAGCGGTGCTGGTTTGTGTGATCTGGTATCTTCTTGGTGCTGACTGCTCAGGACTGAGACCTTCTGCAGGTTGAAGCATTTGAAGAACATAGTCCATTTCACCTATGTATTCTGGTTGGTTTGGCTCTCCTAGTCTGCAGTGTTTAGATGCCTTGTCATCACTTGCCTGAAGACCTGACTGAAATTTGGAATCGATTGCCAGAATTGTCTATTCCTTGAGCAGTATTGATTTCAAGTGAAACAAAGTTTCTAGAGATATGGGCATGGAGATTTTGTTTGCTAGGATGCTCTTTAAGTATCAGCTTCAATGGTGATATCAACATAAGAATCAGAATTTTCAACTGTTAGGATGTTATAGGTTATTCATGGACCAGATTACTCATTTTAATTCCTGAGATCTTTACTGGGGTGGTCAGAGTGAAAAAGTACGGCATGAACCACTGTATGTAGAAAATCATAGAAATTGTTAAACACCCTTGATCATCCTTCCTTTCCATGATACTTGTGTTTCTAGAAATTGCACCTCAAAACTTAGTATGTTTTATTGGCATTAGTGCAGAGGTCGTATATTCATATTATGTTTAGAACAGTCCTGATGTTTAGAATTGACGAAATGAGCTCATATGTATCAAGAAGATGTCAACATTTATGATTCTGTTTGGTTCAGAATCTGTAGAATCACCTCTTGGGACACTTAATGGAATTATAGTGCATTCAAAAGTTTGGAAAACTGTTGTCAATTTGCCATGCTCTCATATCAAATGTTTAGCCTGCAAAGACTCAAAAGTCAGATGGAGTCAGATGATCCCAACCTCTATAAAGATAATCCTGGTATAGGTGATGATCCTCAAAGAGGATCTCATAATGGTTTGGCAGACATGGAAAACAAACGGATTTTTCCGCTCTTTTTCAAAAGGGGTACCATGGGGCCTAATGAGTTTTCAATACAGAATATGTCTCTATATAATCTTGAGTACCTAGAAAGTGAAGATACTTGCTGAACAGGCACTTGTATATGGGCAAAAGAACCTGCACAGAGTTGTCCTGATTCCCAGTTTGTGTTACCAGGTTTTCCACCTTGGAGCCCCCAAGATATTGCCTATCACATGGGAATGGATTGGTTTTGGAGCAGTTGCTAGGTCTACTGGATCAGTGTTTGGCAAAAGCAGTTATCTGATGCCTTTCAATCTATCAAGGATCAGAATAGGATGCAACTCCACTCCACCTTTAATTCCAGAGGGTGCAGAACATTTGCCTCCCCCCACCACACCCCCATCCAGAATATAAACAAAGCCTAGCCTGCTCTCTTCTTCAGCGGGCTGGGTGGCTCTTAGATTGGGCCCCTGCATACAAAGATGCCCATGATCATAGTTTTACCCCTTCTACCTTAGACATTGCATGCAGCCAGCACTCTTTAACCTTTCAATTTTGTTATCTAGAGCCACAGTCCTTAGGTACCAGGCATAAAGACTGGCTATGACCTCAGGTATCTTGGAAGGCTGGGGAAAGGGTAGGTCAGCAATGTTCAGTGGTTGTGGACAGAATGGGTGACGATGCTCACACAGGATTGGCAGAGATGTTTAATCCAATTGTTAATTTAAGTATTATTTATGTCAACAACGGGTTGCTAGTTAAGCATTCGGTACAAGTTCTTCAACCATTTCAGGAGATAATACCACTCAGAGTAAATTGCATTTAAGGACAAAAGAGCAGGTCAACAGACCCCCTGAATTATATATTTTAATCTGAGCTCAAACTGGAAGCAAAAAATCATCTGTAAGTACAAGTGTTTATTTTCATAAATGTATTTTTTCATAAAACACATTAGTAGCTAAAAGCTAACAGTTTACTTATAAAGCTATTAAAAGTTAAATAACTTTTCTAAGAAAATTAGTGCATCAGAAATAGACCTGAAACTAAACCCCCAAATATCCAATATTGAGTCTTTTACCTGGCTAGATTATTGACCATCATACGGCTTAAATTTATCTTATTGATCGAGTAAGATAAAAGGAGATGAAATTTCCTGGAAAAAGGATGACTATTTCTTTAGTATCAATATTTTTATTTGACATCTGTCAAGTCAAACCCATATTTGTTTTTAGTCATTCTAAGTTATTAAAAACTGTTGTTTTATGCTATCATTTTGGAAGGCAAAACCATCGATCTTTCTGGAAAAATTACAATTAAGCATGTTTGATCACCCTTTTCCATGACCCAGCTCTATCCATCTTGGAGGTAAAAAAAAAAAAAAAGCTATAGAAAAGATGTAGGTCATTATTAAGAAAAATGGTTCTTCAAAGCTCTATTGATTGCCAAAAAAACTATTACCGTGAAAAGAGAAATCTTCAACTGCTCCTAAAATAATTGGCTGGACATATGTTATATGTGACCCAATGGCACAAAAAAGAATTTCATTTAATCAACAAAATAGATCTTTCACATAAAAGTTGGCCTCTCATAATGACATACAATAATCACCAATTTTATAGTGGGCTCCAATATTAAAGAAGCCCTTCTGAAAGCAATTGACTTTAAAGTGGTCTCTGTTTTAACATCATGAGATTCACCTCCTACTGTCCAAACTAAATTGTCTCGGTCAGTTGCACTGTGGACTGGGTGGCCAGAAGGTCCCCAGGTTAGAAGATCTTTCAGAGAGGTGTCTATTCCAATAAGCCCTGTTGGTTTATGTGATTGTGGCATCTGCTTGGTGCCGAGTGCCCAGGATTTCATATGCAAATTGAACAAAATAGATAGCCACCCACAATTTTTTAAATGGATTTTTTTTTTTAAGAGTAGATTGAGATTTAGAAATTATTGGCCACAATCTGAGAAGGCCACTTTTTTTACCCTGGGTTTTTTAATCTAGAAAAATGAGGAGGGAATTGAATTAATAATGTCTAATTCCTTTCTTACCTCTAAGATGCTGTGATTTTGTTAATGCATACTAATGCTTGTTAATATGTTACTGATGACAATAGTTCATGTGTGTTCATATGTTGAGGCATTTTCTTTCTCATCCAAGGTGAGATAACTTTTATCATGACTTTCAGCCTGTTTCATTTTATGAATAACTATTTTGACTCAGTTTTGGCTAATGTAATCTTTCACTTAAAGTTGGCAGAAATGAAAATTTTGTGAACAAAAATTATTTCAATGTCAATAAAAGTAAAATAATGTAGGGCAATCGTTTTCCCCTTATTTACAGGAAATTTTTGAAGACATGGCATTTGTGACCCAGCTGAGAATTCTCCTGGTTTATGTAGTGAGGGAGGGAAGAGAGGAGAGATGCTATTTGCTCAGAAGTAATTAGCAATCTGCAACCACTCATCAGTGAAGAAATGAAACTAAAGCCACCTGACAAAATTAGAACTATAAAAATACATTAACTACCATGAATTATTATAAATAAATAGCCAGTTTAAAATAGAGTAGTTGCTATATTGAAAAATCAGGATTGTCTATTATTGTTCCCAAGGATATTTAAATAGGTATTACACAAGTATTCCCTTGATTTTCTCATTATCTTCACCCTGAAATTGATTCTGTGTCTATAGGTGGCTACTGGTTCAATTACTTTTAGTCAAATCTCTTTTTATGCCATCTTGATCATTCAGTCATGACCAGCTAATCACATTGGTAACTTATTCAACATGAATGACTCAGTGAAAAGACCACAAAATCTCAAAGTCAGCTGTTTTCCCCATGGGTCTTCCTTCATATAAACACAGGACAAAGGTACACTTTACATCCATTCATTTTAAATTACCAAAATGTCTCTGGTTTTCATGACTGCAGACTATAGAGTACAGATTTCAGGTAAGCTAGTTTTCTCTCAGATTGCCAAAGAAATGCAAAATTGCCTTTACTATTAAATTACATTTAACCATTCAATCTATCTGTAACTTCATTTCTTTCTTACATACACATGTTTAAAGTTATTTAAAGTAATATCTGCACAACTGATATGGTTTGGCTGTGTCTTCACCCAAATCTCATCTTGAATTGTAGTTCCCATAATCCTCACGTGTCATGGTTTCGCCCATGCTGTTCTCATGATAGTGAGTGAGTTCTCACGAGATCTGATGGCTTTATAAGTGTCTGGCATTTCCCATGCTGGCACGCACTCTCTCCTGTCACCTTGAGAAGAAGGTTCCTGCTTCTGCTTTGCCTTCCGCCATGATTGTAAGTTTTCTGAGGCCTCCCCAGCCATGCAGAACTGTGAGTAAATTAAATCTCTTTTCTTTATAAATTACTCAGTCTCAGGTATTCCTTTATTGCAGCATGAGAACAGACTAATACAACAACTGTATACAAATTTTGGGAAAAATTTAAAAAAAGCAAAATTTACTTGTAATCATAAAATAACCATTAATATTTTACTTTGTTTTTTATCCTAACCTTTTTCTAACACATAAACATATTCACACACATGTAAATACAAACAAACGTCTCCTATCTATCGCATTTCTCTATGCATGTTTATCTGTTTGCATACGTGGATATGCATGTGCATGTATATGCATTGTATTATGAATATAGTTTATTATTTTTCTTTTACTCCTTTAAAAAAATTTCAATACAGTGTCATGGGCGTGTCCCTATATTTATTAAGTAGTCTTCAAAAATCTAATTGTATAGTCTGTGTAATATCATCAAAGTATTCACGATATTTTTAACGTATTTATTATCGAATATTAGCATTTCCATTTAGAATTCACATCATTTTTGAAGACTGCTCCAGAGTTACATATCTGATAATTCTGCAGCCATAACCAAATATTTACATCCTAATCTTCATATTTATTATATTTAATGGCTCTATTGTCTCCTTAATTGTAGTCATCTGGCCAGGACCAGAGTGAGGGGACTTTCTAATGTCATTTCATTTTGATGACTCTATATATCAGTAAGAAAACAACTCTTCTTTCCAAGCAAAACGTTCTTTTCTCTTTAGTGCCCAACAAAGAATCTTCAATCTGCGTATACTATACAAGAGAGAAGTAAGTGGATTGACCCATAAAAGGAAAAAAGAATTAGCATTTTCCTTTACTGTTACCTGGTTTATAGAACATTAAAACATCTGCCAAAGGCTATGATAGTTTAGTCTATTTTAATATGGAAGCAGTATATATATATATATATATATATATATATATATATATGGTTTTGTCTTTTTCTGCATTAGAAAAATGAAATGTGGTGGTTCTTTTCTGGGACTGTTGTTGGAAGTTTAATCCCTCCCTCCCCTCAAGAGAAGGAAAACGCAATTTCTCAGTTTCTTATGATCTGGTATCAAGTTTAATGAATCATCAGGTTACATTACACAAGGGTTGGGAAGACATGGGAAGATGGGAGTTTTACACACCATTGGAAGAATATAAATTGGTACAACAGCTTTGGAAGTTAATGATGTCTATTCGAGTTAAAGGTATACATTCTTTATAACCATCAATCCTATTCTCAGTCAGGTACAAAAGGAGCCAAATATATTAATGGTGTTCATCTCAGCATTGTATAATAAATAATAGCAAATAATAAATAAAAAATTATTGCAAATAAGAAATAAGAAATACAATAAAAATAGCAAATAACAAATAACAAAAAATTGAAAAAATACCAAAAAATAAATAATAGCAAAATTTGGAGAACCTAAGTAACTACAAATGGGAGAATAGACTAATTATGATGTGTTTGTATAATAGAATTCCATACAGCAGTTACAAGGTATAAACTAGATGTGTAGGCAACAATATGGACAAAACTAAAAAGTCATGATGAATGATAACGGTAAATTGCAGAAGTATATATGCACAATAATTCCATTCATGTAATGTTTAAAAACAATATCACTTCTGGATTATGGTTATCCCTGAGGAGGTGGGGAGGGAAGCACAGAGGGATGGGAATAGAATGAGGGATGATATAAAGAGGTGTCAATAATATCTCTAACATTCTAGTTCTTAAAAAGAATACAACTTCAGAAGCACATTTGGCAAAATATTAACATTTGTTATATCTGGGTGGTGGGTAAACAAATATTTGTTATATTCATCTCTGTAGTTTTCTGTATGTTTGAAATGTTTTATGATTTTAAAATGCTTAAATATTATTTAAAAGTTCTACTGTAAATGTCAGGGAGAAGAGCTTAAGCATTTGTTTTGGGGTGCCAGGGGGGAAGGTAGGAAGGTGGAAATTGAGAAAACTTGGGAAATGGTGGGGAAAAGCTTTACTGTCTGTCACAGGAAATTGGCATCTCTTCAGGAATGGAGAGTACGTATGTACTGACACTTTCACTTGTCAAAAGCCAGGTGTGAATGGCACGGACTTTGCTTAGTCTTTGTCTGTCTGACTATGCCAGGTGGACATCTCCCATAGTGCCCCAGGATGGCCAGAAATAGAAAGGCCCAGGTTGTTTCATGAAAATGCTATTGGAAATTACATTCTTCTGGGTCCTAAGACACCTATTTTCAAACCTGTTACCACTGGCACACATGCCCACACAAAGTTAGCAAAGAATATAAGACAAATGTTATTTGTTGGCAAAAAAGAAGTTGCTCATTTTATGCGCAATGTTGGCAACAGTGGTAAAACTGGCACTTTGCTCACTATGAGTGGGATTGCAAATTGGGACAATTTGCCAATAAGTGTCATGAACCTTAAAAGCACAAAACTTTCTGACCCTGTGATTCCTTATTCTAAAGAATCAGAAATGTGAAGGAGTTGTTCACAACAGTACTCTTCATAATACAGACTTAGAACAGCTTAAATGTCCGACAATATTGAAATGAAAAAATTATTGTCATTACTGCAATACAATGGAACATTCTACAATTGTTACAAATAATAGAATACTTTGCAGCCATTAATAATTATAGTATTGGGCTGGGTGTGGTGGCTCATGCCTATAATCCCAGTGCTTTGGGAGGAAAATGTAGGAGGATCACTTGAGACCAGGAGCTTGAGAGCAGCCTGGGCAACATAGTGAGACCATCATCCTCACAAGAAAACGTTAACAAATAGCTAGGTGTGATGGCATGTACCTGTAGTGTTAGCTACTCAGGAGGCAGAGGCAGGAGGATGGCTTGAGCCCAGGACTTTGAGGTTGCAGTGAACTGTGATAGCACCATTGCACTTTAGCCTGGGTGATGGAGTGAAAACTTGTCTCTTAAAAAAACTAGAAGGCATAATATTGAAACATATTTATTTACACGAGGAAAATATTCACGATATATTTTGTTCAAGAAAAAAATCACAATACAAAATGGAATATACATAACAATGAAAATTTAACAAAATATATTTGCATATTTATATGTACAAATGACAGAGGAAATATTTCAAAAAGTTATTACCTTATGATTTTTATTTATTCTTCATTTATTTATATTTTGCATGTGTCCTATAATAAACATGTTTTAATAAAAAAATTCAGAAGACAATTGGACACTAAAATAATAAACATTTTGTAGTCCTCCATTCACTTTTATAACAGACATTTTATGTAGAAAGAGAATTGGTCTGGGAGTCCAAATACGAGATCTTTTCTTTCTTATAACATTTGCTTTGTATGTCTCTCTGGTCCCAAAACTTGTCATCTGTAAAACTGAGCCATAATACATACCCTACCTAGTGAGTTAATATGCTGGATTAGCAATCAGCACATGAAGGCCTTTGAAATCTGCGCTTATTTCTTGTTTTAGGCTTGCTCTCCTTCAAATCCCTCCATTGCAGCCCAGTGGGCTGCCTTTTCCATGAACTTCATTCACCTATTCCTTTTCCTGCAACCCTCTTCCAACTATGTAAAAAGCACAGTCTCCTCTTTCACAGCACTCGCTTCTGGTATTGCAATATATTTTTCCCATCACATCCACTAGACTGTGAACTCTTGAGGTTGTTTATGTTTTATTCTCCTTTATCCCATTAGTGCCTAGCATAATTCCTGACACATCATCAGTAAATATTTGTTGAGTGCATAAGTAAAAGAGAATATGTATTGTAAAAGCAATTTGCAAACTGCAAAGTGCTGTAAAGTAAGCATTCCTTATTTCATATGTGCAAAGATCTCAACATTAAGCATGTATTAGCAATGCAATGCAATATGTTGGAATTGAGTAACAAACTCAAGATTATCATGAGCATTTGTAAATTTGTAAATTTGACTAAATCTTCTGGAGGTGTTTAGATGAACAAGAAATTTTCCTAGGCTACACTAGAAGGAAAAGTCAAAAAAACAATATTTTTGAGATATGGTTAAAAAGAAACCCACTAGGATCCAATATGAATAGCATATAATATGAAGCATTTAGATAGAGATGAGCAATATCAATACTACTTAGTGAGAAAGGCTTAGCTGGCACCACCGTCATGATATCATGGTTGTTAAGCATCCTCACAGTACAGGAGTACAGATTATAGGAAGCCACAGAATAGGGTCATTGGTGCCAGTCTACTGTTATGAAAGCTAATATAACATGGGGATATACTACTAAGCATAACATCCTGCAGTGGCCAGCAAACCATCTAGAAGCTAAAACTAAGCCAGGTCCACAGAAGGCTTTGTCCCATTTGGGGCTCTATATTTTTTAAGTGATTTGGAAAGTTGGAAATGAACCAGGGAAGAGCAACAAAAATAATTAGTGTTGGCAAATGGACCTATGGGGAACAAAAGGGAAAAGAACTTGGAATTATTTGAGCTGAAGAAGAAATTGCTGCAGGGTGACCTCATAATCACTTTCAATGGATAAAAGGGTATCATAAGGATAATAGGTGCTGGGGTTTGAGGGAGCCGATTCATTATTTCTCTCCTGACTTCTGGTTTCCAAATTTCTAGAACCAAATTCAAAACAGGTCAAAGCAACCAGGTGAGAAATCAAGGATATAATCAACTTTCCTTCCCCAAAGAGTCATGGTTTCTATGTCAGAGGGTACAACTTGGGCCTGAGATCCAAGTAAGGTTTCCTGTTACTTTGCTTATTTCCTTTTCTCCACTCACAGCTCTGCTTCTGCTACTCAACTCCACAAATCTTAATACAGGACCCAATCAAGGAGAGAGCTGGGTCTAGCAGGTGAGATGCTTACCCATTGGCCCGTGCATGCTTGTAGTCTGCCTCACATGTGGTTCAAGGAATAGAGAGAACCAAGAGAGCAGCTCAGGAACAAGCAGTGATTTTGCCCCAGTCTTAACAATAAGGAAAGTAGTGACAAAGACAGAGAGAGATAAGAAGTGAGCTTCTTCCACAGCAGAGGAGCTCAGCTGTTTTGCTATCTACAGAAATAATAAGCAGCTGTGTAACAAGCATCACACTCCCTCCAAAACAACAGGATCCGGGGGATCTCCATTTTCTCAGTCATAAACCAGTTTTCCAAAAGGAAGATTTCTCTTGAAAACAAAACTAATGCTGAATGTTTCTGAGAGAATGACATAGCTCTCTGAAGGACAATTTAAAATTTCCTGCAGAGAGTTCTGGCAATTACAATCATAGGACCAACATTGTTCAAAGTGGTTCCATGGAATGTTAACAGGGATCACATGGAAAATAGGGTTCTGCGGTCAAATCCTTTTGTGAAACACTAGGTTAAACCAAGTTAAATCATTTTCTATACTAAAGGTCATAATAAAACTTTAAATATTATAATATTTATTGTGAAGCTCCATGTTTTCCAGAATCTTTCTTCTTTTTGGCAGAGTATCTCATTTGGCTTGTGTTTCGTAAAATATACTTTGGAAAAATGTAGCCTTAGAAGGTTTCATTCACTTAACATGGAGACAGAAAAGTTGGATCTCATCTACAAGCCTCTTCTAGCTCTACTATTTCATGACTAAGTTTGGTGCAGTGACTCATTAGAAACTGTAATCACCACGTTTCACCAAGCTTAAACCTCCAAGTGATTGGTGCAACTTTTTTAATGGGAATGAGACTTGGACTCAGCAGACTACATCTCATTGGGAGACAATACAGCCTTGTATTAACAGCTTATACTGACGAAACCATGAAAAAACACAATCACATTTATTTACAATTTTTTAATTTGTTTATCTGTACTTAGCAGCAACATGGTTGTTTCTTGGAAGGTCAGAGTAGGGTGCTCATGAACTTAAGTTTAATATTGGGCATTGTTACTTTATTTTTGGCCATTTACGATTGTACTATGCCTTTACTTAGGAGGGGCACACAGCAAGAGTGTGGACAGAACACAGGAAACTCATGGTTGCTTGTGCGTAACAAATAACATTATGGCTTTTCTTCTAGTAACATCACACCACGCTAGAGAAGAAAAAAGATTATCTCTCAGAAGAAAAGGATATCATTAACCCAAAAGGGCCTGTGGTATCTTCTGTTTTGTGTTAAATAAAAGCCTTATGTCAATTTTCAGATTCTGAAAATGTTCCCTTTAAAGTTTTCTGTTCTTATGGATAAGAATGAAGTGGCATCTGAAACAACATACTCCATTCAGTTCGGTGCTTTGGCAGGAAGTAGCTGAAAGAAATTGCTTCCATAGGCAGAGAAACCTGCTGAGGCTGCAGGACAATTGTGGAAGGAGGACTCTCTCAGCTGCTTTAAGGGTTTTGCAGCTTGGTTGGTTAGTCCAGAAGATGGTAATTAAAAGATCCCTTCAAGGGAAAGAATAGCTTCAAGAAAAGCAAGATTTATGAGTAAATTAGGAGAGCTTCAGGATTCAGGTGCCACATGCTGTATGTAGCTAGGAGTGCAGGCTCTTCTGTGACTCACAGGCATACCTGAGTGCTTCAGAGACAAACCAGTCTCATTCTATTTCTGGTGCAGAGCTCCAAGTTTCTTAAAAGTTGCTCCACTGTCAGCGTATGTGTGTACCACCTTTTGCAAGAGAGTATGGAGAAAGAGAGAGCGTATTGTATTTCCAGCTCTGATGTACTTGTCTTAGTTATATTGTTTTAAATCTGGCATTTAGACTGAATATTTATCAGCCACGTTGTTAGTTATGTCAGTAAGAGAGTGGGTATGAAGCCCATCTTGAATGAAATGATGAGAATGAGGCATCTGACAGATAAATGAAAATTCAAGTGTGATTATAGGCACAGGAACAAGCAGTGGTTTTGCCCCAATCTTAACAATAAGAAAAGTAGTAACAAAGACAAAGAGAGAGAGATAAGAAGTGAGCTTCTTCCCCAGAAGAGGAGCTCAACTGTTTTGCTGTTGATAATGAAATTAAATGAAAATTCAAGTGTGATTATAGGCACAGATTGTCATTTATTTCACAGATAAACAAAAATTCAAGTATGATTATAGGCCCAGGTAAAGGCTGGCCACACATTGCTAGGAGCTGAGATAGCCAGATCTGTGATCTGAAGTTTGCCAGTACAAACAGAGCTAAATATACACATATTTCTCTTGCCCGTATAACCCTCAAGCCTTCACCTACTTTGCTGAGAAACTTAATACTTTCAAACAAAGCTATAGACCTGAAGCATAACCCATGTCTACACAAATACTAAACTTTCTACAGAACTAGAATTCATCTAGTTACCAATGACCTGGAATAAATGAAAAGAACTGGGTCATGCAATGTCTTCTACACAGTCTATTTGCAACAAACTGACAGTACCAAAGACCACCAGGCTGGGAATGGATCAAGGAAATATTCACCGCTTATTCTAGGACTTCGGGGAAAGAAATTATTTTTCTGTTGCACTACAAATACATAGTCAGATAAATAAGAAATATAATGTTAAAAACAGCAAATAATCCTTTTCTTCCCCAAAGCGTTGTAATCTATTCATGACTACTGGTACAGAGCAAGTCTCCACAGCCAAGGGAAGCGAAAATCATTTTCACCCAAACAAGCTGTCCCAATAGGAGGGTTTGCAGGGCCCTCAGTGGAAGAATAAACATAGTTGAAAAGACAGCAATTGGCCAATGGTGCCATGTGTAAGGAGTGATGAGAACACAAGATAACATCAAGAAAGACAAACATAGGAATCACAGTATCCTTCAGGCTCATCAAATAACCATCACTGTGGGTCTTAATGGTAATGTAAAATTAAGGTGGCCCAGAGAAAACTATGTAAAGGAAATGAGTAGGCATTTTACAGATTAGAAAATCTAAATGACCAACAAATTTGGGAAAATATATTTCATGAACCAAATTAGTAGTAAGGGAGATAACATCATCAAATTATAAAAACAAATGGTTTACGGCCAGTTGCCAGTTGGGTTGTGGGAAAAAGGACACCCTTAGACATTGCTGTAGACATGTGAACTGCTTCGGTTATCTTGGGAAACACTTTGGCACTATCAATTCACATCAAATATATTTGTTTTTAGACCTACATGTATGAACTTCTCACTCAATAATCCTACTTTGAGACACTTTGCTGTATGAACTTCTTACTCAATAATCCTACTTTGAGACACTTTGCTATAAAAATGAAAGCACTGGCCGGGAGTAGTGGCTGATGCCTGTAATCCCAGCACTTTGGGAGGCCGAGGCGAGATTGCTTGAGCCAGGAGTTCGAGACCAGCCTGGCCAATATGGCAAAACCCCGTCTATACTAATAATACAAAAATTAGCTGGGTGTGGTGCTGCCAGCCTATAATCCCAGCTACTTGGGAGGCTGCAGCGGGACATCACTTGAACCAGGGAGGTAGAGGTTGCAGTGAGTCGAGATTGTGCCACTGCACTGCAGCCTAAGCGACAACGTGAAATTGTGTCTCAAAATAAATACATAAATACAATAAAATAAAAATGAAATGAAAGCACCAACATATAAAGGTATTGATTGCATCATTGTTTTTGGTAGCAAGTGAGCATGTTTATATACTTGCAAGTATATACATTTGCAAATGTTTAATTAAGAGAAAGATGTGGAAAAAAGGAAGAAGGAAAAGGGAGGGGAGGTAAATAATATCTAAAAATAAAATTGTTCATGAAATTTAAAAAAATCATGTGACTATGATCATATTTAAATAATACCATATAGATATAGGTCTATATAAACACAGAAATGTTAGGAGATGGTTACAGAAATGTTCATGGGTTTTCAAGAGGTGCAACCTTAGGTAAATTTTTTTCTTTTTCTCACGTTTTTGTATTTTTTTTTTTTTACAATCAGCACATTATTTTTACATCAGAAGAACAGAGAAAGGTATGTTTTTGATTAGCTAAAAATTTTAACATAAAATTCTAATATTGTGTCTATAAAATGTTTTATATGGATTAGTATGAATTGTGCAAATTACCAATGAAGGCAGTGGAAGAGGGCCTGGGGAGAGGAGTGTTTTAGCCAGAGTTTGCATTCTTTTTATTTCCTGCACTCTGGATCTATTCAAATCTCGTCTCCTGCCGAGGCATTCAGTGCAGAACTAAAATATGATGACTTACTTGGCAACAGCAAAAAAAAGAGCATTTACTCAAATGCAATAAAGATAAGCAATAAGTTTCAGTGATGCATATAGTATGTTCTCTGCTCGCCTGCTTGTTCTTTCTTCTCTCAGCAGAAGTTCAACTGAAAATAAGCTCAAACAGCAATTTGCCAAATTAGCTAGTCACCTCACTTGTGACCAAATCACATCCTACAGAGATGCTGAACCCCAAGTTTTTGCTCTCTGGAATATACATAATTTGAAGAGTCTTTTCACTTAGTAAATGAAGGGGTAACCTGGTAAGTTCAAGTTACTTTGAAATGAGATGTACAAATAATACTTGGGTATAATATCCACAGATAATTCCCAAGTTATTGCTCCCCAATCTACCACCCTTCCAAAAACAGCCATGCAAAAAATATACATTTTTCCCTTTCTCTGTCCTTTCCCAACCTCACAAGGAAGTAAACTGATAAATGCTTATTGAAATCCTAAAAAGCAAATTGCAGGAAAAAAATTTAAAAAGAGAACATAACTTAGATAAAGCAGTGGATAGATAATTAAGAATTTGATATATGATGCCATCAACTTTTACCCAACAGAGACTAAGGATATTTCTCTTTTGTTTACGTGCTTCTTCTCTCTTTCTGATTAATCCCCTGGCTGACAGTGTTTTGCCACTCTAAATAGCTCTGAACCAATCTCCATGCACAGAAGTCACTCTGTGTAGAAGTCTGGGGCATTCTGATTGGCCAGCATGAACCCATGTGTCAACCCTTTGGCAGAAGAGACTGTGTCTGTAAGCTGTGCCATCAGGGAGATGGGCAGCTCCCAAAAAGAAAAAAAAAGCGCTATGCAAATCAAAAGTATTAGCTGTTCCCTGTGTTGAAGTATACTTGAGAAGTAATTTTCTAGGTGTTACCACAAATGTAATAACTTTCTTATTCTATCTTTTAGCATATTTGACAAGTACAAACAATATATAAATGCAAAAGAATTGATTCTTTTCATAGGGATTCAGAGTGAAGTTTTATCCCATGCCCTTATTTTGAAAAGTGATTTCTAGTGGTAATCCCTATTGTTATTCTTGTTGGCCACTGATAGCACAGCCATCTATCTTCAGAAGGGTTGACACTTGATTTTTATAATAAATGGTCTTTGTATTATGCTGTTAGGAAAATCAAAATATTGCCCTTTAGTACTCCTATTTATGGATTAAAATTCTCCTATAAGATTTCTGTCCATGTGAACACAAAAATGTCCTTTCTTTTTGAAAATCCATCCCAGCAATTAGAACAGTCATCCTTTCCAGATATCAAGCCACCCATCAGACGGCCTGTATTAGTTACTACTGCTGTGTAACAAATTATCAAAATCTTAACAGCTTAAAACAATTCCTATCTATTATCTCACATTTATAAAGCTCAGTAGTCCAGGTAGACTCTGTTAGGTTCTCTGGTTGGTTGGTTTCCAAAGCTGAAATCAAGATGTTGACTGACTTGGCTGTTACGTGGAGCCTTTGGGCAAGAATCCACTTCCAAGCTCATGCAGGTTGCTGACAAAATCTAGTTCTTGTGGTTGTGGGACTCAGGTCTCCATTTCTCCAGTTCTCTTTTCAGCTGGGAGCTACTCTAGTTCCTTGAGACTGTTCCAGATTTTTTCTCATGTGCTTCCCTCCATCACAGAGCCAGCAATGCTGCAATGAGTTAGTTCTCGTGTTTTGAATCTCTCTGACCTTTTTAAGTGCCACTTCTTGGAGAAAGTGCTTTAGTTTTAAGGGCTCATGTGGTTAGATCAAGCCTACCCAGATCATCTCCCTTCCTTGTCAACTGTGCCATATAATATAGCATAATCATGGGAGTGAATACTCATTGCCTTTCTAGAGATGAAGACAGGGTATCTTTGGGGACCATTTTAGATATTCTGCTTATCACCTGCCTACTACTACTACTACTACTACTACTACAAGCCAGCATTGATTCAGTGCTTGTTAAGTGCTTGCTAGGTGCTTTGTATGGATTATCTTATTTAACATCTATAGTATTTTTAAAGTGGGTGCTGTTGTGAGTTCCATGTTTGGATAAGGAATCAGGCTTAGGGCAATTAAGTCCTTGTCCAAGATGACAAGCCAGCAGGAAGTGGTACCAGGATATGAACCCAGGCCTGGCTCTCAGGATTTTACTCTTAATTGCCTCCCTTGTTAGTCATTGTATCTTTGATCTCCCAAGAGTAACCTTTAAAATTATCAAATTATAAACTTACATAAAAATGTCAATTACATTTTGTTAATATGTAATGTTATTATTATTAGTTATATTATCTCATATGGACAAATATAATAGATTTAAATAGTTGTAAACCCCAAAATTTATTTTGTCATTTTCAATAATAAGTAAAATTTACCATATTTTCAATGCAAAGGAGAAGGTGTTGTTATTTTTATGACATGCATTTTTGAACTGTGTTTCTATTAGAATTGATTATTTGCATACATCCAAGGCCATGATTGGCAAAATATCTTTGTGTATGCATTATTAAAGGCACCACATTTGACCTACGGACAGATCATTCAGAGCAAGAGGGCCTCTCTGGGTGGATGAATTAGAAAAAGGCAACTTGCCTTCTGGGCTGACACTTGGATAGTAAAATGTGGATGGCTTTCATCACCTGCTACATACCCTTGGTAGGCTGCCTCATGCATGCAAAGCCACTCTGAGCTGTGCATATTCTCCAAACTTCACCTTGCAAACAACAGCACTCATTTACAAAACTTAGATACATGATGCAGTGTCTTGCTGTGAGCCTAAAAGTTTTGGTCATTGCAGGATCCAATGTCCACTTACTTCCATTAGATCAAATACTAAGAAGACTGGCCCAAGATACCAACGAAAATGTTTCACAAATTAAACTGTAGCTAATGAAATGAATTTTATGGCTATCAGTTTAGGAAGACTTCTGTGCTGTATCTTCGATTAGACTTCGCATTAATATTTTCCATTTTATTATATAAATATAGAAAAACAGAGATGGGAAAAAACAAAACTACTCCTTTGAGGACTTCTAAATTGCCCAGTTTACATTTTCATAACCAAGACTAAGAATTAAAACCCAAAAGACAGGAATAAAAGATTTACTGTTATACAGGTCCAGTATTATAAACACTGTCATTCAAAAGTTGGGCTGCTTTTTTTGCATTTAATGAGGAATTTATGAATTCTCATACACCATTCATCTTTCACTAAGCACTCTTTTGAGCACTAAAACATTTGTTTTAATGTGGCGTATTGACATATGAGGCAGTAATAACAAAACAAACACATAAACAAATCCTCGAACTTGAAAAAGTCATTGCCTCCAAAAACACATCTCTTTTCTTCAACACCCTCAGTTTGTGACTTTCATTTATGGTGTTTTTCTTTTAATCTCAAACTTCACTATTAACAGTTATACATATGGTGTATGAGTCCTCCGGGGCCTAGGTCAACATCCAGGCCAACAGATTGATCCACCCGTCCCGTGGGCCACAACAAAAACTCAGTGCTTTCTCACAACATTCAGTGCTTACACCTACTTTTAAATAGGTGCTTTAATTTGAGTTCAAGCTGTTTCCACACTAACCTTTTAGTGACACGAAAATTTCTGATTTGATTTTTAAATTTTATTTTATAGTTACTCTTTAGAAGCATGTGATTCATTATTTCTTATTGATTACATTTTAAAATACCATAACAGGCTGGGCGCGGTGGCTCATGCCTGTAATCCCAGCGCTTTGGGAGGCCGAGGTGGGCGGATCACGACGTCAGGAGATAGAGACCATTCTGGCTAACACGGTGAAACCCCATCTCTACTTAAAATACAAAAAATTAACCGGGCGTGGTGGCGGGCACCTGTAGTCCCAGCTACTTGGGAGGCTGAGGCAGGAGAATGGTGTGAACCCGGGAGGTGGAGCTTGCAGTGAGCTGAGATGGCACCACTGCACTCCAGCCTGGGCGACAGAGCGAGACTCCGCCTCAAAAAAAACAAAAACAAAAACAAAAAAAATACCATAACACTTATCACAGATGACACTATCAGCCAAAGCTATTTCACTGCTTACTCATTAAACAGACCCAACACTGAAACAATGCCAAAGATTCATCCATTGAAATAGAAGGCACCCAACATATCATTTTAGGGTTAAAAAGCACACAATTGATTAATTAGAAATCTTAATTAGGAGGAGTTTTTATCCTAGACTTGACAGGTAAAACAAGCTGTTATCAACAATTTATTTTTTAAGCCCCTCCAGTGAGGCCATTTCAGTCATATACTGTGATCAGTCCATAGTTAGATTAATCTTCCACACCTTCATTTGTTGCGGTAGGTGTTCAATACATATTGATGCTCAGAATAGTGATGCAAAAGTGCTGCCAACTAAGCACAATCAAAGAAAGGCTCAAGGATCCATGAGTCCAGAGAGTAAATAAAGTGGAATAACCCATTACATGAGCATCTCACTTGATGAAGAGGTCAAATTCGTTGATTGTTTTCCTTTAGACCAGGTGAAGTGAAAATTTTGCAGATTTCCAAGCAATAAACATCTTAGCCAAGAGCCACTGGACTCATTTAGATTATGTATCTGTGCTGATTTAATTCATCAACTAAATGCCAATTATCCACATTGTACTATGTGTGGTTGTGAGCTCGATCTTCAGTGTATAAGGTGCATTCCTTATGTCATTCATTGGCCTTTAAGAGACAGAAGGTAGTGGAAACAGGGTATAATACAATTTTCCTTTCTCCTTTTCTTAGCGTGGGTTTTCCTGTCTTTTTTTTTATCCTAGAAAACACTTCAGGAAACTTTCTCCAGATTATACATTACATTTTCTAAGGCTGTAAAGGGGAAAACTGGTGAAAATGGAAATCAATTTGTTATAGCTTTTGGTTTTCATACTAAACTGGCAAAAAGAGAAATGAGAGACATCACTGTACAACCTAAATTGAAGATCACACTAATATTTGGATAACTCAAGAGTGACTACTGGTAGGCCAATGTTTCTAAATCCAGTGCGAAATTATGCAATTTCTTGCTTTCTTATTTTAAAGCTCTGTGAACTCAGGTTTATGAAATTATGCTAGGTCATCATTGCGCTTATGAATACGTTGTTTTTGTTTATTGTTGCATTTAGGATTATTTTTAAAAGTCCACAAGTTGATTTATTATATGTCATAAAAAATTAAACTCTAAAAAGAAAATCGGCAAACTGATATGAATCTCTCAGGATAGAAAAAGTGTGATGTGAAATTGAGCTGTGACTTGAAAAAGTATCAGGTAGGAAGCACTGAAGCTAATTATTAAGCCAACAGGTAGACCAGGTTCCAAAATGAATAGACAGTGTTTTTTAAATAGCAAAAAAAAAAAAAAAAATTATGTCGAATATAATTTCTTGGGCTTGAGTGGATAGTTATTTTTCTTTCATACAGAGAGAAAGTAGAACATCAAAATTAAAAAAGAAAAAGACATACTGACAGTAAGAGGGTTACGGATGCTACCAAAAGATTATTGAAGAGTTGACTTAGATGGTATGTAGTGAGGTAAATAACATAAAGGAATTTGTTGCAGAAAAAATATATAGCATTTGCGGTTTCTGGGTTTTGTCACCAAATCATTTTATTTTCAAGAAAGATTCCACTAAACGATTATTCTATTTCATTATGTAGCCTGCAAGTAACCAGGGATTAAAACAAAAGAAAAAAAATATGTGTTGAAAAATATGTAGTAATGTCAGGTGCAAGTTTAGATTTGGTTTTGACAGTCAAGTCCAAAGCTAATCAGTTATCTCAATATTAGACCAAGCATGCAGATATAACCGGTATGGAAAAAAATTAACTACAGTCATGATTCCAAGCAGCTTACTTTGATGACACATAAGTGGGCAATATTAAAAAAAATCACTTCAAAGGAAATTTTCCTATATTAATTATCAATTGTAAAGGTGAGAAAATTTTAATTCTGTCTGGTGTTTAGAAAAACGTTAAGAAATTTAAAAAGCATGACAGCAATCGCTTTTGCACACGACTCTACCACTTTCTTTTTTCTTATTGTTAGTTTATTTATTTATTTACTTTTCTTATTGTTTGGGGATTGTCAAAATTACAGTGGTTACACCACCACTGCTTCTGACAGATGGAACACAGCTTGTTTGTCTGACATAATGGTCACTGGGAAAGGATCACCCTAAAGATGGCAGAGAAACCTGGAGGTCAGGCTTGAGTCTGACTGCTAGACACCATAGCTGTGTGAATTCTGGGAAAGTTTGAAAAATCTTCTGTGCCTCAGTTTGCTCATCTCTAAAATGGGAATAGTAATTGTACATACACTTAGGGTTAATGAGATGATTAAATAAATTAAGATATAAAAAGCACTTAAAGTGCTTGGCACCTAGAAAGTGATATATGTGTTGTTACCTATTATTACGGTTATTAATATGACAAAAGAATTTGAGAAAGCCACTAAATTTCCACTTTAAAATGTGGATAATATAATATTAATAGCTTTGTATACGAGCTCCCTACAATGCAACGAAAGCAAAATTAATTATGGATGAATTCCAATGAAGCTAAGAACTCCAAACCAATGCAAATGTAGGTTCCCCCTAATTTAGAAATTCCTCTTTCACATGGACTTACCAGCGATCTCTCACTCATTTACTCACTCAACAAATATCTATTGACCACCTAATATATGCCAGGGGATATAATAGTGAATAAACATTACCTGAAAGAACGGGTCTTTTAATCAATCGGTAGGTAATATTTTTCCATGGAGCATGTGGTTCTTGAGGACAAATCTGTCCAGCTTTCGTTAATGTGGGTCTCATGAAACTGCGAGGGTGCAAGTGCCTGAAAACCGAAAACTAAAGTTATCAATGTGCGGGCAAAGGCTGCCCCAAGGGCAGTGGGAGGAGGTCAAAGGTGAACTTTCTTAAAATGTGCTCAGGCCTGTAATATATTAATAGATGGGAATACACTTTTCCTTTTTCACTCCCTCTTCTTCCTCTTCCCTCTTCATCCCGGAACCCAAACCACATTTATGTAAAATGATTCCCGTGATTCTGTTCGAGGTGGACTAAATAGGCATCCACAGAATGCCTGAGGGCCCTAACGATGACATAGAACATTATCTCTATTATAAGTGTTAATACTCTAAACAAACCTACTGGCAAATAAAATTTTAGAGCACAATCCATTTGTTGGAGTCTGTATTTTTATTATTGCTGTGATAATTTTCTGGCTCTGATAATGAGTGCCATGAATGCAGTAGAACAGATGTGGAAATTTTCGTTTTCTTTTTGTATCCGACGCTTACTTTTTCCTGGGTAGTTATTACATAGGTTAAAGCTAGTAACTTTGTTTTCCATAGTAAGTTCCAAAACAACTTAAAGGAGAGCAAAAGGGACAGATGGGTGGTTTATATTTGAAAATAGATTAATTTGCTTGAATAGTGCGTGCCTTCAAATTGGAGTGATGAGGTTTGCATATAATCGAAAGAGAATAAAAGAGAGGAATATAGTCTATTCCTTTCTCCTTAATTTGCTACCACAGTGGGTCAGTACATGGCAATACTTTCAAATGTAATCTTTGTCACATTCAGAAGAAAAATGCCAAAGAACAATGAAACATAAAGGGATATTTTTTATTCCAGGAGGAAACAGAATTTTCTGGAAAATCTTAATTGGCAAGTTTTTATTTTTATTATTATTTTTTGTTGATAGAGACGGGGTTTCACCATCTTGCGCAGGCTGGTCTTGAACTCCTGGTCTAAAGTAATCCACCCACCTTGGCCTTCCAAAGTGCTGGGATTATAGGCCTGAGCCACGGCGCCTGGCCAGCAAATTTGTTTTGATTCAACAATGTTGTTACTCTAACTTTAGCCTTTACCAGGTTCTACTACTGTCTGAAATGACTATGCAAGTCGTTGGAAATAAAAATATTGTACAATTCTCATAAACAAAACAAATATATATCACAAAATGCTCAGTTGATGATGTTAAAATAATGATATCTGAGAAAGCAGTAGTATGTAATGGCCATTGTTATCTAATTACTCTAAACCACCAATAAAGTAAAATAAAATCTTCCTATTTAAGAACTTACTTTAAAAATATCTTGATGCCCTCCTTGACTTCGGCTTCCTATAGAATTTCCCCAGGTCTGTTTGGCATTTGGTTTCTGCTGCTAGCCTTATCCTCACTATGTATCTTTGAACTAATTTCGTGAAAGAGACTGAGATCACATACTGGTCTTTTTGTGTGCCTGCTTCCAGAACATGCACATTAGCATTGCAAAACTTTGCATGTCCAGATGTCTCCTAGACTTCTCATTTGATTTGTGGCTGAAGGGTCGGAAAAATTACAGAAATGAGCTGCCATGTTCCCACGTTTCCTGTTCTTCTGGTGTCTGATGGGGGAGTGTGGACAGTGAGATGGATTAGATAACCACCACCTCTATTCAAAAATATCTTCTCTGCCCTGTTTTAGGGAATTATGCTTTTCACTACTTTAATCAGTGTAGTCAGATTCTTCCTGCTATAGGTTTACTTGAACACGGAGGAATTGGAGATGGGAGAAAAGGAAGGAGGGAGAAGTGTGTGTGTGTGTGTGTGTGTGTGTGTGTGTGTGAAGGGGGAGAGAACATGAATGCATGGCACAGTGAAGGTATTTAACAGCCAGAGGAAAGTATTAAATAATAAAATATTTTGAGTTGATAGATGTAGGTTCCACAAGAAGATAGGAGAGAAGTTGAAAAGAAAAAGGAAACCATTAGACTATCAATGATCACTTGTTTCTTTGATGCTTTATCTAGGCCCCCGTGGCAGTAATAGCCACTGAAAACCAGACTCCCAAGTAGCTTTACATGAAATGTCCTCATGATCAAACTTGTTCTAATGTGTGTTATTGGGGAAATACCCCAGAGAACAGAGAAGATGGATGTAGACTGCATTTTACCAGTGCCAAATAAAGTAGTCAAAATGTTCTTGACAAGATGGAAATAATCAGATAACCACCTTTGATTGATTTTAAATGAACTGACTGTCTTGCATGGTGCGCATTAATATTTATACTCTGTGGTTCCAGACATCTGTATAAATGTGATGAACTACTTATTAGCTATGTGCTGACTTTCTCCATGATCTCATCTTCATATTCCAACTAAAATTTCTCCAGCTATGACTTACAGAAATGCTTGCTCATGTGCTCTGTCATTCTTGGTCTTTATTTCAACAAAAATTGACTGGGCACCTACTGTGTTTTAGAGAATTCACCAGGCGCTAATGACACAGTGGTGAACACAAAGGTGTGCCTTTTAAAATTTAGTCTGGGGAGGGCAGGTTAAATCTTATGTTACACCAGTGGAATTATGTAATAGCCATTGTGATGGACCAGAAGAAGAAATGTGAAGTACCTTGAGAACATACGGCAGTGGCAAACAAAGTTAATTTGGGGAGACAAGGAATACTTTTCTGGCAAGGGTCAAAGGGTGAGGCAAGGGACTGATGGTCCGAGCAGAGGGGAAAACACGGGTGAAGACCCTGATGCATTAAGATAAAAACAGTTAATTTTGAAATAAGTATCGACTTACAGGAAATGACAAAAATAGCACATAGAGTGCTGTAAACTCTTCACCAGTTTCTCCAAATGGTGGCATCTTCTATGACTATGGTATAATATCAAAACCAGAAAGTTGACATTGGTACAATACTAGTAACTAGACCACAGTCTTACACAGTTTTGATCAGCTTTTACATGCAATGTGCTTGTGTGTGTGTGTGTGTGTGCACGTGTGTGTGTTTTTATAGTTCTATACAGTTTGACCTCTTGTAGAGGTTCATATAACCACCACTACAATCAGGGTACAGAACTGTTTCATCACTACAAAAGATCTCCCTTATGCATTTGTTTTTTTTTGGAGAAGCACCAACCCCTCATTCTTGTCCCTATCCCCCAGTAACCACGAATCTGTTCTCTATCATAGAGATGGATTTTTGTCATTTGGAGAATGTTGTATCAATGGAATCACACAGTATGCCACCTTTTGAGATTGGCTTTTTTCACTAAGCATAATGTCCTTGAGACCCATCCAAGTTGTTGTGTGTTATCAATAGTTTGTTCCTTTTTTATTGCTGAGTGGTATTCCATTGCATGGGTGCCTTTGTGTTTAACTCATTTCTGGACATTTGGGCTACTTTTGGTTTAGGGCTATTACAGTTAAAGCTGACATTAACACTTTTGTACCCTAATGCATTTTAAGGAATGGTAAAAAAGACACACAAAATGAGGCTTGCTGGGGGCCAAATTATGCAAAGCCACAAATCCTTTCTGGGTGTACACTATAAAAGTACAAAAATGAATGAATAAATAAGAGGAAACTGAATGTAAACACGGAGTGTTTTAAGGACTCTGACTTTTGGTGTTATATCAGTATCCAGATGGCTGCCTTTTATTTTCCATTTTTTAATCTAACTGTTTGCACATAATGAGGTGGTCAGATTTGAATACTAGTTTGCAGATGGATTGGGGGTACTCTATACTTGAGACAGCTAATTAAAACATAATTCTAAAAACAGGCTTGTAAAAACTTTCTTCCCTCTGTTCACTCAGAAAAGACTTATATTTAGCATAAGAATGTTATTGGAAGCACCAAATTGAAAACTGTCAGCTCAGATTCTGCAATCTAAGGAAGATTCTGCCTACTGGTGTGTTGATGAAGAACGTAGAAAAACAAATCAAGAAAGCATGAGTGTACTGGGTTTTCTTTAAATCAGCAGACATATAGCATAACGGGCTGTGAGAATTCTGATCCAAGTCACAGGTCTGCCACCAAATGCAAGGTATGAGTTCCACGTTATGTGAAGTGAAAGGGGGAAACCACCAAGGCGATTTTAGAATAAAATCAGCCCTATCCGATTTAACCCAACTTATCAATACAGTTTTTCCTACAGGATATTATACTCATTTGAACCTTTGGGCCTCTGCCTATGTTTTCCTGTTCCTAGTTTGCTGTCTCAGTTCCTTTTTGCCAATCAGAATCCTATAAATCCTTCTAGGTATAATCTAGAGCTTATTCTTCTTTGAAACTTGCCCTCACGCTGATACATTTCTTGACTGATTTCCTGTCATAGAGCTAGGGTAGTACAGCTAAGGGTACCCTAGGTAGTACAGTACCCTTAATACTTATTGGCTGTGCAATTATTGCATTCCTTAATCATAGATGTCCAACCAAATTTCTTCCACTTAATGTAAAAGTAAAATAACAAAATATAAAGCTTGAAAAGTGGGGGGTGGTGGTGGGGTGGAAAAACACATAATATCATTACCCATATATTTTCTTCCAAAAACTCTTCAATGTAATAAATATGCTCAATCCTTAGAGGGTTCAGGTGAAATAAACATGGCAATACAGTCTTGATAGGTATTTTAATTGAGACTAATCTTTGAAGAAAGCCATTCGGACTCTTAAAAGAAAGATTTTTTTTTTTTTTTTTTTTGAGATGGTGTGTTACTGTGTCACCCAGGCTGGAGTGCAGTGGCGCAATCTCTGCTCACTGGAGCCCCCATCTCCTGGGCTCAAATGATTCTCCTGCCTCAGCCTCCTGAGTAGCTGGGACCACAGGTGTGTGCCACCACACCTGGCTAATTTTTGAATTTTCAGTAGAGATGGGGTTTTACCATATTGGCCAGGCTGGTCTCGAACTCCTGACCTTGAGCGATCTGCCTGCCTTGGTCATCCAAAGTGCTGGGCTTACAGGTGTGAGCCACTGCACCCAGCCTCTTAAAAGTTTTATATATCCTTGGAACCAATAAGCCCACTTCTAGGAATCTCTGCTAAAATATTCACTAGAGATGTAGACAAAAAGTTACATACAGGATTATTCTTTGCTGCATTATTTATGAGATAGAAAAATGGAAATGATCTGAAGAGGAATTTAATAAATTAATAAATTTCTTTGCAGGCATTAAAATTAAATATTGAGGGAATATTTAACAACATCAGAAAATACTCATGTTGTAATAAAAAATGGGAATGCAGAAGACCCACAACAGTTCTTACCCTGTTTAAATCAGACTGTCGAATCCTGGCTTTTTTCTGTTCCTTCTCCCTTCCTGCATCTGTTAGTATTTTTGCAATAAACTGTTTGCATGTGGGAAAATGGGGGATTGTTTTGGAAATTTACATCCTGGGCTCCAAATCTAATGGAGACTTATGATTAATTTCTAAGAATTAGAACAAAATACATTGAATACCAAATACCTGTAAATCTGAAAACAGCAGTTAATGTTTTATCAGCTATATAACCCAATTATTACTGTGCTAGTTAGAAGAGATTTTCACTGGTAAAGTAATAAATTAGCCAGTTTTATTGTACTAGGGTCAACATCATATTATATATAAAGCTGCATTATTCCTGCATTTCCTGCATGTTGCCTTGAAAATCATGGTGTATCTGTAATTGTTATAGCTCATGTACTTCCTGGACACAGTTTTCTCACATTAGAAAGTCTTTTTAGCTTTCTGGATCTCTGTCTTCTTAACTGTGAAATGAACATAAGTGGCTTGTCATCCTCCAATGGCTATTTATGTGTTTGTTGAGTTCATAAGATGTAAGTTTTTAATAATATATTAAAAATTTGAAGCATATGACCTCTAAGGACCTTTCAAGATATATTTTTTGACTGTGAGACTTCATGACATATAATTTGTCTCCTGCTGTATTGCATATCCTTTTGTAATTGGTGACATGTCTTCTGCTGAACTCCCTCCAGGTTGTTTTAGTGAGCAAAAATGCTTGTGGATAAAATGAGATCCTATCAGGCTGGCAAAGTTTTAAGAGTTTGAGAGTGTTCAGTGTTGCAAAGCATGTGAGGAAACAGGCATTGTCAAATACTGTTGGTGGGAATGGAAATTGGTTCAATTCTTTTGGAAGGCAATTAGGTAATAATATACCGAAATTTAAAATGCATATAGCCTCTCTTTAGCCATTCTACTGCTGAAAATATCCCACAATTATACTTGTAATGTGAACAGATTTATGTATAAGGATGTTCTTTGTAACATTCTTTATAATAGAGAAAAATAATTGCAACTTAAAATGGATACTAGATGCATAAACTGTGGTGTGGCCATGTAATGGAAAACTATTTAGTCATTCAAAAGAAATAATTAGGTCTGTATGTACTGAAATGGAAAGATGTCTAAGATATTATGGTAAGTGAAAATAACAAATTGAAGAACAATTTGTATGGAGTGAGCTTGAGTGAAAAGCAATGCGTGTTCACCTAGATCCGAATAGAAAAAGATGGACTCCTTTTACATCTTTCTTACACTGTTTTCTCAGTCTATGTCTGAGAGAATCATGGAGCCTCAGATGATAATTCTACACACTGCTATGATGAAATACAATACAAAACAAAAACGTTTCTCCAGAGACCATAAAAAAACATTGCTCTAGAAAACCGTGAAGGTATGAATAAGTTTTCGTTGACAGTTGGGAAGCAAAGCAGTGATATGAATACCTACTATATAGGTATTTCTGTATAGTATACCTATATTTCTACCTATATTTCTATATAGGTATACCTACTACATAGGTATTTCTATATAACATAGAAAGAATTGGAGGTATAGCCCATCTGAATATATACAGATTCCATTTGTTAGGAAGTCGATATAGAAAAATCCAGAATTTCTTACTATAATTTAAGAGATGATTGACCTCCAAAAAGCTTCACCACAGTATCAACTCTATGCTTCATATATTTTCTTTAATTCATAAGCAGTACATTTTATTCGTGGCATAATCACTTCTTCCTATATTCCAAATGCTTTCTTTTCTTTGTTTCCTATCATTTTACATATAATATGCAAATACACTAAAATTGAAATATAGCTTGGCAGTTTGTAATACTGTAAAACCATAAAGTATAATATATGACTACAAAATATTTTGGTTTAATGGGCCTGGTGTTCTACTATATATTTATTTTAAGTCACTCTTAAAATGTCAAATAAAACTCAAAAATCTGTTTTAGTTCCAAATGTAGAACTATTAATTTTATGGCTTAATATCTGATTAAATTTAACTATGCTTCTAAGAGCATATAGGTTCCACTCATTAGATGGGCTGACTGTTTAATCCCATCATTTTAAGTGGAATTGAACCCCATCTTGCCAAATATGCTAATATCCTGAGGGAGGGAGAGAGGGAAGAATGGAACAACAGAAGATGTTTGAAGGCACTGTGAATTTATGTTCTTCACTTGGGAGGCTAACCAAAACATTTCAATACCTCCAGTATTCACATTCTGGAGTAGAGAATATAAAAGTCAAAAGAGAAATGTTTTCAGTGATTTCTGTGGTATCAATAAACCTATATAAATGTGAATAGACTTAAATAAATAGTTAAAACAGAATGTCTGGGTACCCAGGTATATAGGCTGCCAGTTGGGCCCTGAGGCTGTATCACTTCTATTTCCCAATTGCTAGCTTTTGAGGTAACAGCACTCTTCATCTGAGAAGAAGGGCACTGACAACCGTACTCTCATGATTCTCAAGAATCCTGCTGACTTGTTCATTAAACAGAACTGGCAACTGACTCCTAAGATAAAAATTCTTGACAGCTTTCCAGGCAGAAGGAAGGATGCTGAGTGACACATATAAATATATAAGTGAGAAGGAAGGGTGAGCTCCAATGGCAGTGACGTTTTCCGGAGCAGTTTATGGAAGAGGTACTCGTTGTAAGACACTACATTGCATTCTGGAGAATTTGTTCACCGCTGAGCAACAGGTGAGACCTCCCTACCAGAATGTCCAAAAGGAATTTTAGATATCATTTAAAACTTTTGAAAATAGTGTGGTCTTAGAAATGGCTCACTCTACTGGACTACTTGCATATGTTCTTTTTTTTAGTTCAACTACTAGCTTCATCTGTACTACAGAGACTTTGGGAAAATTTCTTGAAGACCCTTTTTTAATGGGAATAACCACTTCCATTATTTTATCTCTGGGTATTCTGTGAGTATCTGTTGTCTCAATAAGTATTTCTATATCGTCTATGTTATGTATATTAAAAAAAACCCTTGAGTTCTTCAGATGAAATCTATAGTGCAAATAAATGATATTCAAAATTTAGCTATTCTAAAGATATTAACTTCTAAGGTAAAGGTAACTTTAACTAAGGTTAAACGTAACTTCTAAGCAGTGACTACCATTTTTCTATTTTTTTCAGAATAAATTCATCTCAAAATCTACATTACAATAAATTATCTCAATAATCCATTTTCCTATTTTTGATCAATTACATAATTAAAAAACATTTTAGTTAGACATTTGAAGAGAGAAAAAATATTGTAATAAACCCTATGTCTTCTCAGGTTTTAAAAAATCAATATGAATTGTTAGTATTAAAAATGTTTGGAATGCGTACTTTGAAATAAAACTTTTGAAAAAAGTATTGACATATAATGTTTAAAAGTCAAACTTTCTGTGGAAGTAACATTAACATCCATAATAAATCATTAATACTATGATAGTGAACCTTATTTTTATTTAACAACATTTAATCTTTGTTGTCTGCCACCAAATTCTGCATTTTAGCTCTTTTCACTAAACATTACTATGTTTTTAATAAAAGCATTATAGTTTGGTTACTAGTAATTGTCATAATTTTATTATCTTTCCAATAGGTATATATCATATGTAAAAAAAAACATGTCTTTGAAATAATCTCATTTCTGAAAGATAATTTAAAATGATTTCTAATTGCTTTTGCAAATTCAAATGTTTTCAATAAAAGTTTTCATTAAAATACGTTAATAAAATATTTTTCTTGTATAACTTAAAAAAGAAGCAATAATTATGTTGTATGTTTCAACTCCTTTTGACAATGGTTCTCATAAACTCTTCCATGTTTCTCTAAGTATAGAAAATAACTGGCTTAATAAATTAAATTTTAAATGATCCTAATGGAGCATTTACATAACCTTAAAATGACTATAACAGAGCCAAAAAGTAATTAAAGCTTCATAAATGCAGAGTGACATCATCCAATCGGCTATTTGCATTTGTGTAGTTCAAAGTAAGAGGACCTGGGAAAGCCCTAATTCATATGGGGAGAGCAAATAGAATAGAAAAAAAAAGAAGACAGCTTTAGGAAAAAAAATAATATCAGTGGATAACGTTAGAGGAATAGCTTTAAGAATAATTTCTCCTTAAGACAGAAAGAATATGAGAAATATGACGTTTATAAAATATTTATGACAGAAGTAATTTTCTTTTAATATTAACAAGAAAAATTATAAACTGAGACAGATATCACCATATCAAAACTGTAACAACTCATTTAATATATATGAGAGCAAATTGTTTTCATCAAGTCTCACATTAAGGTGTAAAATATTTTTCTAAAAATATATTTTACTCTTTGGGTGGCCAAGATTGGTGGCACTTGATGTCAGGAGTTCAAAACCAGCCTGGCCAACATGGTGAAACCCTGTCTCTATTAAAAACACAAAAATTAGCTGGGCATGGTGGCGCACACCTGTAATCCTAGCTACTTGGGAGGCTGAGGTGGGAGAATCACTGGAACCCAGGAGGTAGAAGTTGCAGTGAGCCGAGATGATGCCACTGCACTCTAGCCTGGGCGACAGAGTGAGTGAGACTCCATCTCAAATATATATATATATATATATATATATATATATATTTATGTGTGTGTGTGTGTGTACGAAATAATAAAATATATATTTTAGAAAAAGTTGCAAACAGTGGAACATTTTTACTTTCTTTAATAACTGATTGCCAAAAAAGAAGGGATAGAAAGGGAAGTAGGAAAAAGATAAAGGGAGGAAGGGAGGGAGGAAGGAAGCGGGGAAGAAGGAAGAAAGGGAGGGAGGAAAGGTGGAAGGAGAGTGGAAGAGAACCACATAACTCAATAAAAAGCAATATGTGTACTGTCTATGTTTTTGTCTTACTAAATCTCATACTGTTGATGACAAACCATCTTTAGCCATATACACAATCTCTTAGCGGGCTCCGGCTCAATGACTTCAAAGTCAGCATACTCCTAAACTAACTCCTCAGGCCTCCTGCTCCCTCCTTGCCCTTCTATATTGTCTATTGCAAGCATCATTTTTCAGATCTAGTAACCCAAATACGTAGGTGCACTTCCTGACACCCATCTTCGCTTCAAACAATACTTTCTATAGGTTCAAAGTGATGATTGCCTCATCACCCCCCAGTGTCAAATGTCATGCTGCTAAGTTCTCTGTTGAAAAGTAATTTGGTCATGCCAATGTCTGATTTAGAAAACTTACTATAAGCAGAGATTAGGTGTCTCCTTTCACGCACTTGACTTGGAGAAATTGGCAAAAACTCTTCCTCTCCCTCAATTCCATGGCTTGCTCATGACCAAAACCTTCCCCCAGGCTTTTAAATATACCTGTAGGAGCAGAGAGATAATTACTCTTAAAATAGCCTTGCTTTTCCCTTATACCGTGGACATTCACTATTCTTGTTTATGAACCTACTTCTTGCTTCTCTTTATCTTGTTGGGTCTTCCCTGTGTTTCATTTCTCTGTTTCTGATCTCCTTCCTAAATAAGAACTCCCAATTCTTCTATATTTCAGAGTAATTCAGCTAAACCTCTCTCCTGTCTCTTGTACAACAAAGCCCATGCAATGTGTGCAATAAAGCCCATCAAAGCACAAAGTGGCTCTCCATTGGATTTGCTCCTCTGTCTATAGAAAGCAGATGTAGTCATAAAGAAGAGAACATCCATGAATTTAAAAATAAATACTATAAAAATAAACAATGGCAATGATTCCTATCAGATAAAACCCAGACTCCTTAGTTTGTTCTGTAAAAATATACTTTTTGGCCGGGCACAGTGGCTCATGCCTGTAATCCTAGCACTTTGAGAGGCCAAGACGGGCGGATCACCTGAGGTCGGGAGTTCGAGACCAGCCTGACCAACATGGTAAAACTCTGTCTCTACTAAAAATACAAAATTAGCTGGGCATGGTGGCACATGCCTGTAATGTCAGCTACTTGGGAGGCTGAGGCAGGAGAATCGTTTGAAGCTGGGAGGTGAAGATTGCGGTAAGCCGAGATCGTGACACTGCACTCCAGCCTGGGCAACAAGAGCAAGTTCACAACAAGACGCTGTGAACTCTGTCTAAAAAAAAAAAAGACTCCTCACCACTTTTGCCATGTGTGGTTACAGCAAAAAGATGGTTGCCATGTGTGGTTACAGCAAAAAGATGGTTGTTTCACCAGACACGGAATCTGCTGGTGTCTTGAGCTTGGACTCCCCAGTCTCCTGAATTGTGATCAATGAATTTCTGTTGTTTGTAAGCTGTCCAGTGTATTGTATTTTGCTATAGCAGTGTAAACAGGCTTACAGACCAAGATATGTGACATAACCCCAGATTTAGTTTCTAGAATCTCAGTCTCTTGAAAAAAACCATTCAATTTTTTATTCAAATGTTTTATTCTTTCTGTGGAATAATTATATGCTATCTTGGAGGTCATCTTCTTCAGAGCTTCTCAACCTCTTTATATCTTGTAACACACCTGAAGGTTGACACGTTTGTGCCACATACTTTCTCTGGCTGTTGCAGCTCATGATAAAAGATATAAACTAGGGGTCTGGCGATGCACTTTGTGCCAGAATTGGAATGCCATACTCTGCCCTGAGTCATGCCAGATGGAACTGACGGTTGCTGCTCTGGTCTAATCCCCCAATTTTACTGAAAGAGAACTGAGACAAAAGAGGTTAGCTGACTTGGCTTCTGTCATCCAGCTCATTAGAAAGTAGCAAAACTTGATATAGAACTGAAGTGTTTTGAGATGTAAGCTTTTAGATAAGGCAGTGAGACCTGTGATGGGTGTCAAGAAAACCCTTGCCTCCACTGTTTTAGGTGATTGCACTTAGTCACTTACACGTTCTGAATTAAAACCTCTCTACTTCTGTGGTGCTGTCTTCACATGAAAACTGTCTTGGGTGAATTTAGCCTATAAAAAGTAGAATTCATGAAAACATATTTTTCCCAGACATGATGTGAAATTAAGGCTTTGATACTTTTTTTATTTTTACTTTGTAATTAGTTGTTTCAGATTTACATAGACTTAAGGCAAGACGCTGTGAACCAGAAACTTCAAAGAACATAGGAGAATATTAGCTATCTTTGGTGTTAAGGCAGCTGTGTTTGTGGCAATGACTTTCAGCTGAGAGGATAGGTACTAGGCTAGTGCCCTGAAATAAACACGGAAAATAGGCTGGGCACAGTGGCTCACACCTGTAATCCCAGCACTTTGGGAGGCTGAGGCAGGAGGACCACTTGAGGCCTAGACTTTGAGACCATCCTGGACAACATAGAGAGACCCTGTCTCTACACAGAAATTTAAAAATTAGCCAGGTTTGGTGTTACGCACCTGTGGTCCTAGGTATTTGGGAGGCTGAGGCGGGAAGATCGCTTAATCCTGGGAGGTTGAGGCTACAATGAGCCATGATTGCACTATTGTGCTCCAGCCTGGGCAACAGACTGAGATCCTGTCTCTAAAATAATAATAATAATAATATACAAACAAAAAACAAAAACTAACAAACTGCATAGAAAGTAGTTGGGGCTCCAGCTATAAAGGCAAACTTGTGGATCACAAATAATTATTTAAAGGAGATCTGTTTGTTCACAAAAGAAGTATAGTAATGCTATAATAGCTCAGGAACAGTTGAGTGTCTCTGCACTACTCCCTGTAGACAGTGGGGATGTTGTACAAAACAAAGGTTTATAATCAGACTTTTTGCAGATCAATCAACCTAGCATTAGGGTATCTTCTCCTAGCTAGAAGATGAAAGCAGGAACAAGCCATAAGCATGGTGAAAATTTACTCATTTATTTCAACAAAACACTGTAATATTTTAATGAGACATTGAAAATAAGACATACAACCTTAAAAATAAAGGCAGAAAAATATTTTTAGTTGATGCTCATGGGTTGAATTTTTAGGTCACAATAGATGAGCTGGTAGAAAGAATTGCTTGCTTTAAACGGAATATTTAACAAAAAATGGCTAGGCACAGTGGCTCATGCCTATAATTCCAGCACTTTGGGAGGCCAAGTTGGGCAAATCCATTGAGCCCAGGAGTTTAACCCCATCTCTACAAAAAATATGAAAATTAGCCAGCATGGTGGCATGTGCCTATAGCCCCAGTTACTCGGGAGGCTAAGATGGGAGGATTACTTGAGCCTGGGAAGTAAAGCCTGGAGCGAGCCATGATTGCGCCACTGCACTCCAGCCTGGGTGAAAGAGCAAGACCCTGTCTAAAAAAAAAATGAATGCTTGGGAGGCCGACGTGGGTGGATCATGTGGTCAGGAGTTCGAGACCAGCCTGAGCAACATGGTGAAATCCTGTCTGTACTAAAAATACAAAAATTAGCTGGGCATGGTGGTGCGCACCTGTAATCCCAGCTACTCAGAAGGCTGAGGCAGGAGAATCACTTGAACTCAGGAGGCGGAGGTTGAAGTTAGCCGAGATTGCACCACTGCACTCCAGCCTGGGCAACAGAGCGAGACTCCGTCTCAAAAAAAAAAAAAAAAAAAAAAAAAGGATGCACACCTTTGTATCAGCACCAACTTGCAAATATGATTAAAACAAAACAAAACACTGTTAGAAATCACTGGCTTGGTTGAGAAATAGATTTCTGAGTTGTCATAGGCATGAAACCAATACTGTGCCTGTGAATAGATCTACCCCCAAACAACCTTGGTGAACTGAGCAAGATCAAGGCCAGACTGTAGTCCCTTGAAGCATTGATGATAAGCACACTATGGTTAAAGGGCACGATTACCCTCGGAATCATAATGCAGGTACATACACTGAATGTAAGAATAATGTGATTGAAACTAATTTAGGACTGTGCCAAGCAGGAAGAGAAAGTCCTTTGGGCATTCAAAAAGAACATTTAGACAAAGCAAAACAAGAAGGAGAATTTGTGGTTTGCAGGAAGCTGTTGCTCATTTATATTTTATCAAAGATTTAAAATGTTGGGCGAAAGAGTGTGGCTGTAGCAAGCAGAAAGAAATTTGGAATGTATGTGGTTTATAACTGAAATAATCAACTAGAAGAAACAATAAGCATCAGGAGGATTTTTTTTTAAAGTGTTCTCTTTCGTTTCCTAAAATTATGTATTTTGGAAACTCAGATGGGTTAGAAATATCAACAGAGATTTCTCGGGTATCTCATTATGATGTCTCACATGACTTACACTCTTCTATGTTAATCAAGTGAATCTCTTCCAATTATACAGATTGCTATGAAAAATCATGAGACATCACATTTTACTAAGTGGGAAATACGATTGATCTAACAAGATCTATTGAATAATGAAAGGGGTCCATTTTTATATGTTACTCCCTCTAGCAAGGTTGAATAAATATGCCAGTGAAACATGGAAGAATGGATTTTTATAGTTTCAGATACTTACATAGTTTTAGGTATATACATAGTTTTAGACAATTTGTTAGTAGACTCAGAAATAATGTTTTAATTGCCTATATCCCCATAGTACAGTGCTAGACAATGTTTAGGAGATGTTTAACAAATTATTAATTCTTCTTTTTAGGAGCTGAAAATAAGGGGCTAATGACAATGATACAGACAAATGCATGAAAATGTTGTAAACCACAAATAAAATAATGTTCAAATATAAGTACTTTTGGTCCATTACAAATGTGGAAGATATATACTTATAATGAGGGGATAGAAAGAAAATACCTTAACTCTTATTATGAAGTAAGTTCTCGATGCTAACATAATATATTGAAAAATTCTTAAATATATATGACAAGTGAATCTATCTATCTATCTATCTATCTATCTATCTATCTATCTATCTATCTATCCATCCATCCAATGGGAGAAGATGTAAAGTGAAATAGCCATAGGAAGAGGGGTGTAAGCATAAATGGAATTGTTGTACATCAGCAAACATGACTGTGATTCATTCAGAGGGTATTCAACAAGAAGGGAGAAAATGGTTATAGTATGGCATTAAAAATATTATAATGGAATACTTTGCAATTGAGTGAGAGAATCTAACATATGAATTATAGGACAAGTTAAAAAAATTATATGGCCTCAAAAAAATCTGGCATACACAAAATGACAGGTGAAAAAGATAACTTTGGCAGAAGAACTGAACACTTACAGGAAATAAATGCTGTAACTTGGGATTCTAGGGAGATTCATATCCAAACAGGGAATGAGGATTACACATAAACCATCATAAGACAAAATTCACAGTTTAACACGTCAAATTGTAATGTTACATTGAAATAATACATTGCAATAATACATTGCCTTACTTCCAATTATATCCTCCAAGTTAGTATGATTTGGTCATGAAAATGACAAAAAATAAGCAGACAATGAAACAACAAATTCACTTGTTGGACCACCTTAATGATCAAATTAAACAATAATACACAAATTCTTTTGTACAGCTATCACTCAACAAATATTAATTGGCTACTCTTTGCTATACATCAGAACAAATAGTTACCATACAAAATACCAGTTGAACACAGAGTACTTTAAAAAATTATTCTGCACAAATATTGCAAAAATCCATCGAAGTGTTGAAAGGAAGGCAAGTCAGATTCAAAAAATGTCATGAGTGAAAAAAACAGATTTAATTGGGAACTGTAAATAGAAATTGAAAAACAACCAAGCGTCATGAGGAGTTTTATTTGGGAGCTTCATTATTTATGTGTTCTTTGCCGACATGTAGAATTTGGAGGTGGTAAAAGTTAAAGACAGAGGAAAAATTTCTGTGTAATAGGAGTTGGTCATGCAACTTGTCTCACAGCCAGATGCAAGTGCAGGTCTGAGGTGAATAGAGAAATTGACCTATGGGATATGTGCATTCATTCAACTTTTTTTTTGAGTCCATGCTATTTTGCAAACACTATCTAGGCAATGGGGTTCTAACATGAGTGAAGCATGGCCTCTGCAGTCAGTGAGGCAGCCATGCAGTAAACAGCTAAGTGGCAAGGCAATGGGGGTAGCCCCATGGAAAGCGGAAGCCCAATGGAATGAGGGGTGGAAGGGCCTCTAAAGCACATGAGATGAGAGGCAGAGACTAAATGAGGAAAGAGGCTCAGAAGCCAAGAAGAGAGAGTTGTATAATTGGTTATCAGCCGTGTCAAATTCTGTACATAGGTCAAGGAGCATCAAGATGGAGAAGTGCCACTGCGTTTTGGCAGTGAGTATGTTACTGGAGACCTTGGCAAGGCTGGCTTCTGGGAAGTGGCGTGGGTTAGAGCAGGACTGGATCAGGTTCAGGAGCGTTTTCACTGAGGAACTGAATGCATCTGGTGCACTCTAGGAGTTGGGAGAGGAATGGTGGGGAAACAGTTGTTAGAGGGTGTAGGGATTTCTTGAGACCCAGGGATATCTGAGACTCAGCAGGATCCAAATACAGACTTTTTAGCTCTATTTTGTGAAAAACAGAGCTTTTCCCAGCAACAAGGAAACAGCATTTACATCTTGAAGCAGGCTTTGTTGAGCTTGTTTGTTCTATCTGGCAATGAGTCACTGTAACACTGACCCTGCCATTGAAGTCAGCAGATTCTATTTGGAGAGCTTTGTGATTGTGGGGGGAAGTTGTTTAAAAAGTTAACAAAAACATCTACTCTCCCTGATCTGCTAAACACCTGTGTGCATTAGTTTTGATGACTATTAGCTCAAGAGCATGGGAATGCTATTTTTGAGTAAAAAAAGGGAAGCCTCATCAGAAGAAGTTAAATGTACATGACACAGGAAAAAGTTATAATATTTTCTATTTTGGTTTCTACTCATTTGAAAAGAGTTTTAAAGAGAAAAGTGTAATAGTTCTGCCGACCGCCAACCTCAATTAAAATGCTAAGTACAAGTTGCAGTTTCCCTACCTCTGCCAGAGGGAATATGTCCAAAGTGACCAGCCACCTGTTTCCTTTTGTAAGAGCTCAAGACTGCTGCCCCGTCCAGCATACTCCTCACTGACACTAAATATCAGTGTGATGATGAATCAAAAGTCAACAGCGGCAGAGCTTTATTTACCAAGAAATGACACTTAGTAAGGTCATCTCTTTTCGAGAGGACATTGCAATCATTTAAGTTGATAAAGATATCGGTGATTTATCAACCTCAAATAAGGCATGAGGAACATGCCTGTTAAGGGGTACCCAACTTGGCTGTTTCCAACTTGCTTAAATATATATGCCCACAGGCTGGCTGATGTTTGAGATGTTTGAGGGATAGTAATAGCACATGGTCTGTGATGGCTTAGCTAGGCACAGTGAAGGTCATAGAACTAGAAACTTAAGAATCAATTATGAAACAGCTTAAAGTTGCAGTCTATAAGAGAGTGGCTTTGGAGGCAGTAAGACTTGGGTTTTAATGATAGCTGTGCCATTTACTAGCTGTGGGACATCAGTCAAATAACTTAAATTTCGAAGGCTCTGTTTTCTCATCTATAATATAAAATAGAAATAATACTAGTGCCTCAGGGCTGTTTTAAGGATTAAATGATAGCACGTGGAGCATAACCCAGGACCAGGCATACAGTAAACGCTTCATAAAATGATAGCTATTATATATCTTAAATCAAGCATCCTCAATTCCTTGTTGATAAGAAAAATAACAAACCACTAGCATTTGGTTAAAACCATGAGAGCTAATGTGAAAATGGATGTATTAAACAGCTTGCCATAAAAATGCTACATTTTTTCAAACAATTGAGATACGTCTAAAAGAAAAGGAGTGAGCACCATAAAATTGAACCTAATCTAAAGGGATTGAAGCAACAGCATTTTAAACAGCAAATAGAACCCACAAAGAAAATCCTAAAGTTATAAAAGTTTTATTCACTTTTACAATTTAATAAGATTCTGACTTTACTAACATTAAAAAATAAAATCATCTCTATTAAATGTAAAATTAGCTTTATTATACATATAAAGAGTCTCACTGCTGTTGTTCAAATTAATAGTAAAAAATTATTCCAAGTAAGTTCTATGGGACATATTAGCAATAGTCAGATAATAATCAGTGCCCTTCTCTCCACATATAAAATGCCCTACTTCATTTTTAGAATAACTTGATGGCTGAAGCTCTTCACCACATTATCTCTTTTATAGTTCCTAGTTCACCATTTAGTATGGAGGCCCTAGAGCCCTCTCTTCCATCAGTTCCAGGCTTTCTGCCAGTTCTCAGATTCCATGTTTAATCAGAATCCCGGGCTCTCCAACCCCAGTCCGTATTATCCATTTTTCCAATTCTTAGGGGAAATTTGCCACTTTGAAACATGTTATCTGCAAATAGAACCCAGAAACAAAGACCTTAAAGTTATAAAGAAAACATTGGTAATGTTTCAAGGAATGAATGATAAATAACGAAAGCCCTTTGAATCTCAGCAAACACTGGGCTTCAGTTACACCCTTAAGGAGAACCCATAAATTCATCCTGCTGTCCCCCAAATGGACTTGCTGAGGAAAAAGTGGACTTTTTTTTTTTTTTTTAACCACATATAAGCTCTATTTTTCTAGATAAGAAAGAAAACTGCAAAGGCAAGGTAGCGTGGTGAACTTCCCACTCACTGGGGCAGGTTGACGGAAATTCAATTTGACAAAGTCTTTCTTAGCCAAACCACCCCAAAGTGACCTCTCCCTCCACTCGTTTGTTACTTACCATTGTTTTGCCATTTGTGTTCATGCATCCTCAGATGCATGAATGGAGGGTAAGCTGGGTAAACAGAGGTAAGACAGTAACAGAGGGTAAGCCTCCACTAGAGCTACATCTTATGAAGACTTTCTCTCCCTTTCTCCCTTACCTCAGAGTCTAAGCCAGATCTCACTCTTCCTTAAAGTCCAGAAGTTCAGGAGACAGGGAAGAAGGAGGGGGAAGGGAATTTGGGGTTCTTCTTCTTGCCTTTGTCAACCTCCTGTAAGTCACTCAGCCTCACTTGCAGTTATTCTTTTGTATAATGGAGATAATTACAGATACCGGTTTGAGAAGTACTTTGATATCCTCAGATAAAAGAGGCTCTAAAAGGGCAGAGGATAATTATTATTAGCAGCTCAATGGTTCATAGGTTTTTCCATATGTGGCTTCCTCCAGGGAAGCTAAATCCATCAAAATAAAACCAGTTTGAGAGAAAAGGTACAATAGAAACTATTTAAACAAGGAAAATGACTTCAAAAAGATGAGCCAGATGAAACATAAAAGTGAAATAAAAAATTAAAGTGATGACATGCTTCTAAGAAAATCTCTGCAGTCTTGTCATGAATGAACTTAACATCACACAAAAGTCGTGCTGGTAATAACGGCATCTTGCATTTGTATAATGTCTTTCCCAATAACTTTACAACTCTTTTGTGACATAAAGTGATACTTAGTAAATCTTCAAATTGCTATCATGCTCGTTTTTAGGTGAGATCATTGAAGGCTGAGCCACCCCACTCTTCTGTAATGAACAGTGAGAATTGGAATCCAGTTTTCCCAGTTCTTCGACACAGAAGAAAGACATTGGAGTATCTTCCACCTCATGGAAACTATAGAGAATTTCCTTGTTGGAATCTGGTCAGCTAAAGCATGCAGCTGGGGTTTTCAGCATTTGTTCTGATTTTTGTCTTACTAAGTAAGATACTTGTCTTTAGCAAGTATTGAAAAAACAATTATGTATGAAGGGCCTCCCAGGCAGCTAATCCTTGCTAAGAGAATAAAAGATAGGGAATAGAAACACAAGTGTTATATCAGTCTCCAACCACAAGAAGATTATGGTGTAGTTGAGAAGATAAGACATACACACAAAATAATTAGTGGTCAAAATATTATTTTATGCTTTAGTATTAAATGCTATCTTCTCTGAAGAGCTTTCCATAATTATGCTAATGAAAAGTAATCTTTCTTTTTTTTTTAATTCCTGTAGTACTACTAGAACTATGTTTCTTATAGAATTTATAAGAGGCATATATCATGTCATATCTTCTCTTTGGTATCAGAGTTTGAGCTCATCAAAAGTAGAAATCATGTTTTATTTTATCTTGGATTTCATTCGGTGCTTTACATTGTTTTGGACATAAAGGAAGGGCTCAGCAATATTTGTTGAAATGACATAGTGATATAATAATTTCAAAATACAGGCAATTAACATATAAGGACAATATATGCAATAACATTGCTGAGCATGTTTTCACTGATAATTCAAACCCATTAGGCTCTAAACAATTAGGAAATAATCACTCCAATCCTGATATTCTTTTAGTGCCCTGGTAGCGTTTACAAATTAGATTATAGTTGAAAAGTTCTTTACAATTATTTTTTGCTATTCTTCAAAACCATTTGAGTGGCTGGGCACAGTGGCTCACGCCTGTAATCCCAGCACTTTGGGAGGCAGAGGTGGGCGGATCACCCGAGGTCAGGAGTTCGAGACCGGCCTGGGCAACATGGTGAACTCCATCTCTACTAAACATATGAATATTAACAGGGCGTGGTATCTCATGGCTGTAGTCCCAGCTACTCGGGAGGCTGAGGCAGGAGAATTGCTTGAACCTAGGAGGCGGAAGTTGTAGCGAGCTGAGATTGTACCACTGCACTCTCGCCTGGGTGATAGAGAGAGTCTCTGTCTCAAACAATAATAACAACCACCACCCACAATTTTGTTTTCCTTCCTCAAGAAACATAAAAAATAAAGTAAGAAACTTGCATGACCATCCTACCCTCAGGATTTTCTTGTCATCTTTGCAGCCCCTAACTTCTTACTTTAGGTTTTCTTTGGGGCTCCAGGTAAAGAAAACTGTTAATCTAGAAGTACTGAGACCTGGATAATGGAGCCAGCTGCCACAGAGGTAAGGGGAGAGAGAGGAGACGCTAGGAGAGGGGATTTAGGAATTCCAGAATGTACTTGGGAAGGACAGCCTTGTATCCCACTTAATTTCTTCTGCAGACACAAATGGAAAGGCTGGCTGTCTATGTGCCCCTGAAATAAGGCCAGGGTCAAAAGTGGGGCCGTGGCCTGGAGCAGAATTGCAGGACGGCTTTTCCTCCCCACCAAAAGAAAGAAAAGGAAATAATTGGGTGATAGCTTACTGCTCCCTTTCATCATTGCTTTCCTCTAATAGTCTGTCCTTCATGGAAAAATAGCACATACTTTCCATTCATGGAAATATCACATGTTTATATAAAATGATTCAAAATTAAATTTAATTTTCTTTTTACTCATTGGGTACAAAATAATTTATATTCACATACTGAATACTGACCTAGTTAGAGAGGTATCCATACACAGTTAGGTATGTAATTCTCTTCTTTTAAGATGCTCTCCATCTCAGAAAGATTATTTAACAGGGACACCCGGGCCTTTCCCAGAGAACTACACCAGTAATTAAACTGATTTTTAAAAGGATCAGGATGTTTTTTCACATTATGCATCAGCTTAGGAGCAACTTTGCCACCTCACTTATCTCACCAACCTCTTTCACTTTTGAGAAAGGGAGAAAAAAGAAAAAAAGAAGTAAAGATTTTTCGTCCTAACAGGATATGAAGATACTTTTCTTGAGAGGTTCTAGATGTATTTTGGCTATCCAATGCCATGCCCTTTGCAGGCAACACTCCACGTTGTTTTTTGATAACTTCCTAAGAGAAGTCACCATGCCCAGGCTACCAGGGGTCAGACAAGGTCAGCTCCTGTTCCCACTGTAGGGAGGGAGACACAGGAGTTGGCTTTGCCCAAAAATAGCCTGTGTCCATGCTGCGGAATTAGCTTAGTATCACCAAGTCCAAAACTTGGAGCCAGAAGTCCTGCTTTCAAAAAGGACTTCCAGCCCTTGAACATTGCTGCTACTCAAGTTTTTAATTAGTTGTGAGGTCACTGGTAGCCAGCACACTGGGACAGTACCATGATGAACAGGGTGGGTGCCTCAGGAGGAAGCCAAAAGGATGAAGACACTACCTTTATGAGAATATTTTCTTTCTACCAGTCCTGAAGGGAGTCTAAGTAACAAGATCTTGGATTTCTACTGGTAAAGGGTCATTTGCCCTAAATCCCTATAGTTTACCATAATTTGTTCTGTCATTTCCACCTTCCTTATTTTACAAAAAGCTGATCGTTTCAACAACTTAATCCAAGTCATGACAAATTTGATTGATAGACAAAACCTCCATTAGGCAGATGGACTTTATACTTTGAGCCTTCTCTGGCACTGAGTACATGGATCAAAATTGAGTAGATGAAATTTTATCTGTAGGAGAAGAGATAAAATTCAGTCTACTATGGACAGAATGCTTATTATTCTCCTGAATTTGTATTCAGTAAATATCTTATTTTTAAAAAATACATTTGCTAAACTATTAGTGTGCCATAAATAATGATTTATAAATGTTGTCTAATAAATCACTTCCCTGGCTCACAGCTAAATATTCGTATCTCTTTTGTTTTTACAGATGGACAAAATGAAAGTCATAGATTAAATTAACGGAAGGAAAGTGAACTACAAACCATGCTTACTTCTACTTTGGCAAAGTGAATTATTCATGAAAACGCTGTTGCAAGCATACAGTGCCAAAGGTAGCCCTCAGGATGATTTTTCTCAGCCTCTGGGCTCAGAGAGTAATTGCAAAGTGGGTAGCAATTACTTTTGGCATCTTTCCACTTCATGTCCAGTGTTCTTCTCCCAACTACTTTTCTGGAACCAAGTCACACACACACACATACACACAAACACACACAATGGAAGGAAAGCTTTCTTATTATAGGCCCAAGATCATTTATACTAAAATTTCTGGATGTTAAGAGAAGTTTGTTCATTAAAATGAACTTTAAATGGGTGTGACATGTGGAGGAGACAGTTTCACTTCCTTGTCCCCTTGTTTGTGCCCTACTGTCCCCATGTCTAACTCACCTTCCAAACAATACTAAGAAGAATTAGTTAGCAATGGGTATTCTGCTTCTGAATGCTTTCTTTATCCCTATTCATGAGAATATAGACCTTAACAAGACTCTGCCGACCTCAGACATTCTTAAAACAATCTCCTAAAATATGGTGTGAAGAAGTGCTAAGAATTTAACTCCCTGCTCCCTGACTCTTGGTAGGCAATAAAAGTATAGGAATTTAGAACAAAGACCTTTGGGTCCAACTTCTGGAGTATGAATTCTGGTTCTGCTACTTGCCAGCTGTATGACCCTAGACAATTTCCTTAACCTCTTTGTAAAATGGGGATATGGTTTAATAGATTCACAGTTCCTCATGTCTGGGGAGGTCTCACAATCATGGCAGAAGGTGAAAGACATGTCACAAGGTGGCAGACAAGATAGAATGAGAGCCAAGTGAAAGGGGTTTTCCCTTATAAAACCCTCAGAACTTGTGAGACTTCTTCACTACCACAAGAATAGTATGGGGGAAACCACTCCCATGATTCAATTATCTCCCACTGGGTCCCTCCCACAACACATGGGAATTATGGGAGCTATAATTCAAGATAAGATTTGGGTGGGGACACAGCCAAACCATATCAGGAACCTCATGCTATTACCTCATCACATGGTTTTAAGGATTCATTGACCTAATAAGTATACAGTGCAGGACCTGGCATAAATTATTTGTTATTACTGCAGGTGTAGCCATTACTATGCACTATATCAACATCCAACAGAGAATCCCCATGTGGGTAGCTTCAGTGCTTACCCGTGGTCACATCTCTCTCTGAGTATCCTGGCTTTAGTACGTCATCTCGTTTTTCTGTCTGTAGCTATTTATGTGGAAATATTGTGCATCAGGCACTACGCTAGGAGCTAGAAACTGCCGCAAGCTACACAAATAAGACTCCTATCCTGAAAAAGCTTTCTGTGCAGAAGGGATAACAGAGAGAACTAATTACAAAAGAAATTTCAATGATGATAAATGATGATAAGTTCTGTAGAAAAACAGGTGTTATGGAAGCATGCATGGTTTAGGGGGAGGAAGACTACAAGAATTAGGAAAAAAATTCACCTTGAAAGATGAGTAGGAATGAGATAGTGCGGGGTTGGGGATGTGGAGTAGAAGACAAGTAGATGTAAAAATGGTAGAAGAATCCATGTGAATAGATGGAAGGAAGCCAGTGTGGTTGAAGAACAAGAGAGCAGTGGATGTGATTGGGGCATATTGGGGGAGTGGTGCAGAATTCGGCTGGAGGCAGGGCAGCGTCCAGTTAGATCAATTATTCTCAACCAGGGCAGACATTTGGCAATGCTTGGTTGAGATTTTTGGTTGTCACAACTGGGAATGGAGGGTTCTACTAGCATCTAGTGGCTCAAGACCAGGAATGCTGCTAAGCATCCTGCAATGGAGAGGACAGCCCCCACAACAAAGAATTATCACACTAAAAATGCCAATAGAGCTGAGGTTGAGAAGCCCTGGGATAGACAGATCATGCAGGATCTTGAAGGGCCGATTAAACGCGTTTTGCTTTACTATAAGAACAAGGGCAATCCAGGGGATGGTTGTAAGAACAGCTGTGATGTGATTACATTTGCAGCTGGTAGATCTTTGCAAAAGTCAGGTGAGAGATGAGGTTGGCTTGGACCAGGCTTGCATTAAAATGTATACCCCAACAATTCCTAAACTTTGAGCTGAGAAGGGACTTAAATAGATGTGGAGAGGAAGCAGAAAAAATAATTGAACTCCAGAGAAAGACAGTTGTGTTTTCTCAGGATTCTCTGGCTCTTGTAAATGCACCTCCATTCTTTCCTGGTATGCAGGAGTCACCGCTGACTCTGTGTTGGTTGGTAGTTACCAGACAGGCCTCAACACCTCTTCCACCTTCTCCACCCACCTTTCTACCTCCATTCTGCACTTGGTATTGAGAATCGGCCCTTGTGTGCTCCTCCGCCCAGTGACACTCACGTTGGAAACGTGTGCTAATCACTGCTCGATGGATCCGCAGAGCCCTTCCCCCACCCACAGTGAAATCTTACGTCTGTCAATTGTGTCAAATGCTTTGAAAATGGAACATCTGTTCCCTCCTTCAAAACTGGATGTCTAACAAATTCCACAAAACAGCAGTCCCCTGTGCCTGACTTCTGCCATGCACCTGGTACCAATATGGCCAGGATTTTTTGAAGATGATCCAGATTTATATATCAATTGATGGTTTTAAATGAAAATAATTCATCATCAATTTTATAACTTCATCTAATAGCCATCTTCAATCCTTTCTGGAAAAAAAAAAAAAGACAAGGTGGAAGTACATCTAATTGTGATTTGAATTTTAAATTTGTAAAGTTTTCTTCCAGTACATAAATATATAAATCAGAAGTACTGATTGGGGAGTGAGAAACAAGGTAGTTGCACTGATGAGTCATATTCTTCCTCCAGGGGAACAACAGAACAAACAGTCTGGCATCCATATATGGAGACTTCTAGAGTTGGATGTCCCAAGTTGCCCATATCAACCAGGTATAAATCAGACCAGAGTCTATCACATTCAGGGCCAAAAAGAATGGAAAAAGTAAACGTGTAAAGCAGCCAGATTAAGAGAATAGAAAGTGCTGGAATCTACTGGGAACCAGATAAGTCCACCTAAAACTGTTCCAATTAAAAACATTTTTTTAAAGCAATGAGCAGCCAAACAAAACAGGTCTACAAGCGTCAGTTGGCCAATAGCTGCCAGTTTGCAAGTTCTAGTTAAGGAAAAAATAAAATCAAAGGCCTAAAGAGCTCCACTGGAAACTTTAAATGCAGTTAAAGAGAAAAATTGCTAAAATATTAAAAGATGAAACTAATGAATGTGTGGTTCAGACATAGCAGACAAATTTTAAAACTCTTTCTTCTTTTTCCCCTTTCGATGTTGTATTATTTATAGGGATCATATAAGTACAAAATAATTTATCTTGCCCTCTTTCCCTCACCATCTCTTTACCATCTCTCTCTTTATACCTCATACACAACACATCACCACAACAGCAGGGGTGTGAGGGTCAAATCAACGCAAGCAAGGGAATTCACAACCCTTGCCGAACTGCTGTCCTTAATTGTGTGCAGCAGCATCTATAAGCTCTGCAAAGTAGGTCATCAGAATCTGAAGGGACATATTATCTGTAATTCCTGGTGCATAATAGGGCACATTAAAGACAAACTTTCAGCCTTAATTCTTAATCTCTTTTCCAGCTTTGGTAGATTTAAAAATCTGATATTCTGAGCACAGCATTATTCTTCCCAGGGCTACAGCTGTGCATTGCTTTCTATCTTGGGAGGAGATGTTTTTGCACAGGTCTAAGGAAATGCAACACAAGGGAAATGCCATTTTAACAAATTTCAAGGGAGGGGAAAGATTGCTCTTCTTTTTGCTGCAACAGAATTTTGCTGGTGGAAACATTGTAAAAGTGGAATCTTCAATATAAGGAAACTTGTAGTTTAACATTTATAAAGTGCCATTTATTCCTTAAGAACTCAAAGACCTTTACATATGTTAGGCACTGTCCTGATCCCATAGTTCACATTTTGGGGATGTCCAGACCACATTCTCTTACATTTTCTCAGCCTTGCTCTGTGAGTTAGGTAAAGACAGTGAAAGAGAGTCAAAATGGAGGGAACAGACTTTTATTGTTTTCGTTTGTTCATTTGTTTGGTGGTGATATTGTTTGGATATTTGTCCCCTTCCAATCTCACGTTGAAATTTGATCCCCATTGTTAGAGGTGGGGCCTATTGGAAGGTGTCTTGTTCATGGGGACATATTTTTCATGAATGTCTTAGTTCCCTCCCAGCAGTAATGGGTGAGTTCTCACTCTATTAGTTTATGTGAGAACTGATTGTTATCACATCAAGAGAGAGGGGAGAAGCTGGCACTTCCTCCCCTCTCTCTTGCTCTCTCTTTTTCACCATGTGACATGCAAGCTTTCCTTGTCTTTTGCCGTGAGTAAAAGCTCCCTGAGCCCCTCACCAGAAGCCGATGCTGGTGCCATGCTTCTTGTACAACCTGCAGAACTGTGAACTAAATAAACCCCTTTTCTTGATAAATCACCCAATCTCAGGTAATCCTTTATAGCAATACAAAACTGACTAATACAGGTGACAACAAATGACTTTTGCAATGACTAAAAGATGATGAAAGTGTATATAGTGTATATATATTGTGGCCCCTTTCTATAAGATTCAGATCCACTGAATATTTCTTGGGTTCCCTAAATCCTCTATTCAATACCTGTTGGTTAGGCCAGGCACTATTCTAACTACTGAAAGTGGAGTAGTGGTTATGAAAGACAAGGTTCTTGTTCTCATGAAGCTGACCTGATAGAGAAGAAGACAGTCAAGAAGCAAATAAACTGGAAATATGACACGTACGCTATGCAGAGAATTAGCTGAAAGTCTAGATGGCTCTGTAGATTACATGGTCAGAGAAGATGACATCTAGAGACAAGAATGACAAAGAGGAGCTAAAGATTCCAGGGAAAGGGCATTCTAGGTACTAGAAACAGCTAGTGGAAAGGCCCTAAGGTGAAAAAAGACCCTGTTCGCTAACTACGGCTGCTGTAACAAATTCCTACAAACTTGACGGCTTAAAACGACACAACTTTATTATATTGGAATCGTGAAGACCAGCAGTACAAAATTGAGTTTCACTGGGCTAAGATTAAAGCGTTGGCAGGGCTACCTTCCTTTCAGATGCTATAGGGCAGAGTCTGTTTCCTTGCTTTTCCAGGTTCTAGAGGCCACCTGCAACCTGCATTCCTTTGGCTCATGGCCCCTTCCTGAATCTTCAAAGCTACAGTAAAGCATTTTCAGTTCTCTCTCTGAACCTGACACTCCTGTTTCTCTCTCTAACCTATAAGAACCCTTATGATTACACATTTGCCCCACCCGGATAATCCAGAATAATCTCCCTGTTTAATAACCTTAACTTAATTATACCTGCAAAGACTCTTTTGCCATGGAAGATAACATATTCACAGGTTCTGAGGATGAGGGAGCGAACAGCTAAGGAGCTGTTGTTTTGTCTACCGTGGTGGAAATGAGGTTTTCTATTTGAGGGACAGAAAGAGCCAGTGTGGTAGCAATGTAGTAGTGAAATAGAGTATGTTGGGATAAGTTCTGACTTTCCAGTGGCAGTAGTAAATGCTATCGCCATCATCACGCCATTCACTGTTCAGTTGGACTTCCCCAAACTTCTGATACTGGCACAGGATGGGTGAGGACATTCAACCTTTGGGGTTTCTGAGCTCCTTTGATTAATAGTAAATCGGTGTTGCCATTCCTTAGTCTAATTTTCTAGTTTTAAGTACAGCAAAGTTTTAGCATTTATTATAAACACTTTTATATTCTGATTCACCAAATCATAGAAATTCAAACCTCAAGAAAATGTACAAAATTACCTATTTGGGCTTTTAGTTTTTACAAAAAACAAAACAAACAAACAGACAAAAACAAAAAACAACAACAAAAAAACGGACATTGAGACAAGAGAAGTTACATGTCTTTCTTAGGAAGATGAACTTAAGGCCAAAACCTCACCGTGCAGTGTCCCCATCCATTTCTCTTGTGCATTACTACATTTTAGGTGTGTGTTATTTTTCCTAATTGCAGCTGCCTCGTGTGGGCGTAGGGTGTTACAATGGTCTGGATGTTCCCCAGGCCAAGCGTGCATTGTTTTGCTTGCACAGAAAAGTATATGGTAAATAATACATGTTGATTGATGGGCTGATTCAGTCCATTGCCCTTTCCTGCCCCCCTCCCCCAGAACAGATATGGTAAAATAGAAACTTCTGATTTACAGGATGTCTGAAAGATATGCAATATTTTTTATCAATTGCAAAATACTCTAAAGGCTATCCTGTCATTTGATAAGTCCATCATTTGTGGACGTACTTGGGACTTTGCCAAGAACACTCAGGTGAGGGTACTAACCAAAACTTGCTACCAAAACATTATCCATCTGGAATCTATGAGCCATTCAGATTAATTTATTTTGGGGTTTTTCTTACCTCTGTAATAGATTTTTGATGTAAATATTTTTGTATTTCAGAGAAGTTTCAGACTTTCTAATCCTATCAATCATCTCCACCACCCTCTAAATTTGCCCAATAGCAGAGGATATGTAGATAAAAACAGCAAAAGAAACTCAAAACACTGTGAAATAAAGGAAATTGCCTCGATGAGTAATAGAAATTTGGTTATATAGATTAGAAAGATTGACACTAGCGGGTAAATTTTACACTTTACTTTTTGGCTCTGGGCTTTGTAGATAACTACCAGCTACTTCCAACTTGTTCCTAAAAATAATCTATTGAAATAACTTCTGAAAAATACAGGAAGTGGCGAGACAAATTAATCCTTATAAAGAGGAACAAAAGAGTTTCTTACAGCCTGTCCTGGGTAAGAAAGCTGGTTGGGGCAGGTCCCAGAGGCAGAGCTGGGTGTGTCTCTTGGGTGCAGAACAAGTCTATAAAGTTCAGGCAGGAAAGTTTGCTAATCTCTAAGCAGGTGGGTCAAGACTCATCTACATTCTGGACTTTCCATGCCACTGCCCTGCGCTTTTCCCAAGATTCCCACAGCAGAAATAAAAATATTTCTAGATACTTCTTTAAAGGGTGTAAGGTAGCCCACACTTTAAATCGTTAATGTATATCTCACCAAATGTAATTTATTATCTTGCGTGTGCTGTGTAAATCACTATATTGGGCCAAAAGCAAACCACGAGTTGTTTATATACGAGACCAGCTCCCAGAACATTCAGTTAATTCATTTCATTTCAGTGACAGGAGGGAAACATGCATGGGGAACATTTTTTATGATAATCATAGGGCTTTTTGCATTGGTCAAAGGAATGGAAAAGTGTGTTTCCAGTGTTTTTTAATTCTAGGCTTAGAAAGTTTTTATAACATATAAATTCATATTTTTGGCATTTAAAAAACAGTTTATTAGAGTTGCCATATTACAATGTTCTATTTTCTGTGGTAACTGCACTACACACAATTTTAACTTCTTTAAAATTAAGAGCTTGTAGCAAGTTGAGTGTGGCTTAACTTTAGAAAATAAGGTCCCAGAGTCCAGGAAGTTCAATAAGCGCAAATGCTCCGGACAGGTTAAAATCCTACAGCGATTTACTGTTCATTACACATGATCGTAGGCAAAAGGCTGAGAAATGATTATTTTAGTGTTCATTTATTGTAGCCTGAGAGCTGTGTTTTAGCAGAGACCTATGCATTCAAATAACTTAAGATCAGGTTTGTGGTACACGAACTAGTATACGATCAAGTATGAAATCATATGAAGAAAATAAATCTGTAGTTTTGAACCAGGAGTGCAAAGATAGTTTTAAAGAGAACTTAGATATTAAACTGTTGATTGATGAGCGACATTGAGCAGAGGGTGGATGTGGAGGAAATATTCAATGCTGATCATAATGACATAATAATAGTTCATTCACTGCATGCCTTCTGCGTGCCAGCTATGAGGCTATGTCCTTCACGGGTATTATATCTAAGACACATTTATTCTGCATTCCCATTTTAAAGATGAAGCAACTGAGGCTTAAAATGTCACAGTTAACTAATGACAAAGCTGAAATTCAAACACAGACCCAGCCGGCTCCAAAGACTACATTTTTCCACCATAAAATAGCAATAAGCACAGGAATAAAAATTTTCTGATGAGCTGGCTTCAGAAGAAGATACCTTAGGCATACTAATGGACAGTCAATTTGGATGGGTCATAGGGAGCTAAATTGTGGAGGCATTTGAATGCCAGGACAAAAGGCTTAGATAGCCTCCATGAAGAAGTAGGGAACCACAAGAGGTTGTTGGCTAAATCTATAATTCTGGTCGACATTATATGCTCTGTGCAGATTTCTGACTCAGCTTTCTGTCTCCAGGGCAAAAGAGAAATATAAACTCCTTTAGTCTAGCACAGGGCCTGGTATTTACAATGTGCTTATTAAATGCCACGTTTCCTTTCATTCTGGGGACTGAATTCCTCCTTTTGTGCCTCCCTTTAGAGGCCTTTGCAGAGCAAGTTGGTCAATGGTCCATCTTTTCTCTTCACCAGACACAACAGCCTAAAACTCGGATTTTTTTTTTTCTCTGCATTCTTACTGGGAGCAACAGAGGAAGCCTGAGCCAAGGGACTTTTACTACTGCAACCTGGACCCATGAATCTCAGGTAAATCAATGTCTACCAGCATGGAGTGGAAGAGTTCAGCCTACATTTGGAAGTGGGATAAAACTATTCCAAGAATTACATCAGCAAGTAAATGTTTTGAGGGCTTGAGGTGAGGAAAGGAGGCACTGAAGGGACCAGAGCTATGACCTACCTTTACAGAACTTAGAAATGGAAGAAACAGCTGGGAAAGAGAATAGACAGCTGAAGAATGAGGATGGGGAAAACAACATAAATAGATAAGGTGTGAGTAGTTAAAGAGATGACTACACATACATCAGTTCTGGACCTCTTAGATCAAATAGTTCTGGAGTGCTATTTTAGGAGTAGGATAAGAAATATAAAAGGTGATAACTGGCCAGGTGCCATGGCTCATGCCTGTAATCCCAACACTTTGGGAGGGCAAGGCAGAGGATGTCTTGAGCCCAGGAGTTAGAGAACAGCATAGGCAACATAGTGAGACCTCATCTCTATGGAAAATAAAAGAAATTAGCCAGGTGTGGTCACACACACCTATAGTCCCAGCTACTCAGAAGGCTGAGGTGAGAGGATTGTTCGAGCCAGGGAAGTGTGAGGGTGCAGTGAGCCATGATTGTGCCACTGCACTCCAGCCTGTGCAACAGAGCGAGACCCTGTCTCAAAAAAAAAAAAAAAAAAAAAAAAACAAAACCCAAATGTGATAACCAGTAACTAGGCATTCATGCAAGCATCAGTACTGTGAACCAGCAACTAGATGACATTAAAAGAGTCATGTTACTCTTTTCATCCAGAGCAATTCGTCTTAGATAATCAAAGGCAGTTAACCTTAATTTGTGCCAAAGATAAATGCAAAATTATCACCAAGAAGAAATTGTGGGTGGAAATTAGAAGGTTTTGCAGTTGATTGATTATATCGAGCAATAATTCGTTGATCTGACTCTGAACTCTATCTAAATATTTTAATATTAGGCCATATTTACCACTATTCTCCATTCCTGTTTTTTTAATAGTAATACTATAAATAAGAAATCAAAAGTGATTAAAGGAAAGGACATTTGACCAGAAATTGCAGGAGAGACTGGTGTGATGGTCCAGAGAAAGCTAATCAACAGCAACTTTCTTAAAGAGTCTTTCTGCCCCTCTTTGTCACCTCCCTGCTTTCAGTGTGGCAATGCCTCTGTCCTTGCTATTTTCCTTTTCTTCACTTCTTTTCTTCAATTTTTCACTCTGGGAATTAATGACTATTTCCTCCAAAGCATAAAAGATAAAAATATTGGTCCCGAGAAGTCTAAGGGAAAGTCTCTGTCACTCAGGTTGTTGGTACATATCTTTCTGCAGACATTTGTCTTTGCTGATCCTGTCCAGTGCTCCTTCTATTCTACAGCAAGATTACTGTCTGGTTTCCCCATCTCTTCTCTCCTGTTCCTCTGTGTGTGTGTGTGTGTGTGTGTGTATACTGGGAGAAGAGACCAAAAAAATATGGAAAATTAGAAGGAATTGTTGTTAGGATGTCCATGAAACACTGAACTCATGTTTATACATTTTCACTCATTGGTCAGGAATTAAGAATCAAATGGGGTAATCATGTTTGTTTCATCGAATTCATCTTATTCGAAAAAAGAAATTCAACAAACCCTGCATTTCTCATCTGTAAGCTTAGATTATTATAGTGGATATGATATAGTTTTATTCTTGTATCTTATAGCAATTAGCTATGTAAGCTACAGTCACCTTTGCTTGCACTTTGTTAAACCTACCTGGAGCAGGTGGCAAGATTCTGGGATCGAGAGGCAGGTGGAGGAGTTGGAAGGGTCAATTCCCGTGTTCTGCCTGGGGTAACTGAGACTGAATTTGGAGGCCATGTCTGCAGCCCTGGCTGTCCTGAGTGTGCTGCCAAAGCATCCGACTGCATTGCTTTCAGGGCAAAGGTAATTATGTGTTCTGGAGAAGCCCTACTACTTTTCAGATTGAGCAAATCCTAAACAGGTGCAGCCCTAATCCAAGGCTTTGGGAGGAGCTGCTGGAGACCCAGCTGCAGGTGCTGGCACGCTTCCAGAGGAAAGCAGGAAGCAAGAAGACTGTTGCGGGAAGAGCCAAAAGTGCAACGTTTCAGTACCAAAAACATCGTTGGCACAGAAACAATGAAATGCATGGCCTGGCCTTTTTTGTCTCCCTGCCATCTTGCTGTAAAATGAGGTGGTCCCTGGAAAGCCCAGCACAGGAAAGCTAGATATATAGAGTCTGTGGATCATCCAGTGATGACGCTGAACATAAAAGCTGGAGATGTGATGTTTCCAAATAATTTATATTTGTTTTAAATTTCCCTCCTCTTCTTATAAATAACCCAAATCCAGATACTAGGATAAATGACTGGATCGCATCCCCTTGTCATGGCAGGCTTGCAAAAATATATTAGGAACGAGGGAGGGCAATGTGCACAGAGAAGACAGACCTGCTCCTGTACCTTGTCATTTGTACTCCAGTGATGAATTTCTAAACTACGTATTTGAGCATGTTAATGAAAAAGAAAAGAGCAAAGGAAAGAAAAGAGAAGGGGAGAGAGAAAATGACAAAAGAACAGAGAAAAAAAAAACACTAGGCAAAAACCAGAGGAAAATGAGGCAGGAATATTAGATTGGCTAACAAAGTACGTTTTGGTCAACCGGCTTTGGCATAAACGGACTTGGTGCCTGGGAAATAAAGCAGATAGGTGAGTTGGGGGCTGAACCACTCTGGAAGATCTAGATGTGGTTGGGGAATGAGGAACTGTCAGAGAGAATTAGGGGTTTTTATGGCATGGTACCCTAGACAGGGCTGACTTCAGGGCTGACCCCTTGCTGAATGAGAAGCTAGACACACAGGCGTTTTTTAAGATTAAAAGAAAAATGAGAAGAGGGTGACTTGTTGTCTGAACTAAGCTCAACTACTCCTAAAATAGACAAAATAGCCCAGTGGCGAAAGGTTAATTTCTTGGCCCCCAGACCCTGAAGCAAAGCTTCAGAGGGGGCCCCTTTGGTCTTTGCTGGTTACTAAATGAATAGCCTGTAGTCACCACCTCCTGGGTCCCAGAAACCAAAGACTACTTATTGATCAGTATTGAACAAAATTTGGCAATTGAAATAGTAGCAATATATTATCTGGTTTTGGGGAGGGGGATGGAAGTCTGAGTATTTTCACTAGGACTAGTATGGATTTTGCAGGTGGTCCCTAATGCTTAGCTCACTAACAATCTCACTCTCCCTTTTCTAGAGCTCAGACCCTCTCTTTAAATAGCTAACCCTTCAGGCTTACTGAGTATCAGTTACTGATTTGTTGAAGTTAACTACAATGTGTTTATTTGGGAAGGAGGTTACTTGAACGTGCCCTTAAATTGCTTTGACTTCCAACTGCAACAAAACACATCTTGGCTTCTTTGGCTGAGGGGATGATGTGTGTGACAGGGGGCACCATCATTTAACTCCAGTGCCACTGTGAGGCTGAATGTGGAGAAAAAAATAAGGAGAGAAGGAAAAAAATGGTAAAGGAAAAACAGTAAGTGAAAAGGAAGATAAAAAATAGAAGAGTTGACATGGTGGGGAGAGGTGAAGTGACACCAGTCGCTGCCTGGTGTGACATTTAATGGCATCAGGATCACGGTTACCTTCTCTGAGGGTAAACCGGAGAGCACTGTGCCACCTCTGGAGTCACAATTACAAAGTGACATCTCTGCAAGGGCCAATTTTGAACAGGAGAAAGCCCTCCCCCAGGGACGATGAGCCCATGGTAGCGGCAGATAGTGCAAACAAGCACAAATGCCCATCCCCATGGCAGGCATAAGGGGAAGAGGGATCATATTTTAAAGCTCCATTAACAAAGAACTTTACTCAAGGAGGAACTGTTAATAAGTAATGAAACAAAGTGCCTGTTATGGAGATTAAATGCTCCTGTGTCGAGGTACAAAGTTCAGGCTGCAAAGTGCAGCTGTCACCCTGTCTATAACCCCACGGCAGCCTTAGAACCCCTGGTTCAAAGTGTGTCTTGCTGCCTTCCTGTTACTAGGCTGCCTAGTGCAAGGTCCAGCCAGGGTTCAGAGTTCGGCGTCTGAGGCTCTGCTGACTGCCTTCTTTGTTTAACTTGGGCAAGCTTTTGATAAGCCAGGGACTGCTTATTTAAGGCGATTATTACAAACAACTGACAGATTATTTTCCCAGATTCTTGCACTTATTCTTCATATGCAAGTTTAAACGAGTCCCAAACTATAATTTCTTGAGGATTTGTGTGTGTACAAAAGTAATCAAGATAAGGACGTGTGAAAGACTAGGTAAAAAAATCTATTTCTAAGGAATAACTATGCTCCAAGCAGACATAGAAAACCAAGGTCCTTTGAAGTAAGGACTCGTGAGGGCAATTTCAAGACAGGTCAAAGAATTCTCGTCTCTAATGATCAAAGATCAAATAAATACCAGATTTACCCTTTAAAATCAAGCGAACCCTTTCCTTGTATAACAGTAGATCAGTGTTAATTCATTTCTGAATAGAGTCTCCCTCTGTAATTGTTCTTTTTATTTGTCTACTAAAGATTCAGAGGGAAACTCACTTTTTTCAAATAGTTTGCTTTGCTCGACCTAATCCTAGCAAAAGCCACAGGAAGGTGGAAAACCGATAATTAGTATTCCCACTATGCAGATGAGGAAACAGACTCAAAGAGAGTGGCAATTTGCCCAGGGTCTTCGAGTTAGTTAATCTTACAAAACGAAGACCACAATCCATCTCTTCAGCCTTTCCTCTCAGCACTTGTTTCAGAAGCCCACTGCTTCCTCTTAAGTCCTGACACCAATTCTATTTGAATGGCAGTAGTTCTTTTTCATTTCTCACTTTTATGGAAGTGAACGGAGTCTAAATAAAACACCAGAGGCAGGCAGTTTGGGAAATGTGATATGAAAAAGCACTCCAGGTAAGATTTAGGGAAACAGGGCTTGACTTTGTGATGGCCTCGTGCCAGGCACCTGTTATTCATGCTGCTTCTCCTGGCCACAAGTGCCAAGGGGGCAGGATTTTCAGCTAGTTGCCCAGTGGGTCGTTCAGGGTGCTGCTCCTTCTGGAGATAGCATAGATTAATATTTTACCTCAGAAAGGAGTATAGCTCATGGTGATACATGAGTGCCCCACGGGCTTAGAATTTAGAATAATACTTGCTTATGACGCATAAAAGCAAACTAAGATTTCCTTGTCTCATATTTTCTCTACATTGGCATAGAGTTGAAAAATCATCAGCAGTTTTTTTTTTGTTGCTGTTGTTGGTTCGTTTTTGAGACAGGGTCACATTATGTTGCCCAGGCTGGAATGTACTGGTGCGATGACGGTTCACTGCAACCAACCTCAACCTCCCAGGTTCAAACTGGGCTCAATTGAGCCTCCTACCTCAGCCTTCTGAATAGCTGGGAATATAGGCGCACACCACTGTGACTGGCTAATTTTTAATATTTTTTTGTAGAGTACGGGGTCTCACTATGTTGCCCAGGCTGGCCTTGAACTCCTGGACTCAGGTGATCCTCCCACCTTGGCCCCCTAAAGTGCTGTGATTATAGGCATGAGCCACCACACCTGGCTGCAGGTTTGACTCCATTGGCAGATACATATTAAGGCCTACAATGTCCCAGATATTTACTATTAATTTGTAGATGTTTACATATGTAAATATTTTCATAGTTATTGAGCCCACACTGTATGCCATGAAGAAGGCATAGATAGAAATTCAGATACATCCTACTTCTGTCCTCAAAGATCTTGAACTGTAGTAGGAAGGAAAATGCAAAAATATACATAGCAGGTGACAACAAAGAGATACAAGCAAAACACTAAGAGATAGAAAAAAGCAGTGAGAGTAGGAAGTGAGTCTTTATTTACTGAGCACCTACTTAGGGCCAGTCTCAAGAATGAATGTTTGACCTATTTTAGGCTTTTAATCCACACAACCACAGCAGGGGGTAAATATTATCTCCATTTTACAGATAACTATATTGAAACTCAGAGGGGTTAAGACACTTGTCCAAAGCCATAGAACCTATAATGAACAAAAGTGGGTTTGAACCTATTTCTCCAACTGAGCTTCATGTAGACAAGCAGATGTTGGAAAAAGAGTCAGAGAAGAAGAGAAAACAAATTATTAGAAAGGAAGGAAGACAATAGAGGTTTTATTGTATCCTGAATGGCAAGATAGAAGGGATTCTCTGGGTGATGGTAGGTGTGATAGAAGCATGGGGGCCAGAAACTAAAAAGTGAGGCCTAGATGGGTGGTGAAGTAGAGGAAGCATGGTGGAAGCTCTGAATGTGAACTCCTAATTCTTTTAATACATGGCAATAGGGAGAAGGGGTCGAACAAGATGCATTATTAAGGTCATCTTTTATTGGCTCCCTGTTCTCTGTACCCATCTACAAAAAAGACTGTACTTTTCTCATGCTATGTATATGTTCTTATATTCTCGGAGGATGGCAGCTATCACCTTACTTAAGACACACCCTAACCTAGATGTCTTGCTACAATCTCTCTCTTCAGATATCGATTTGTGCTTCCAGGTGCCCATGCAGTGTGTCCAACTGGTCAATTCAGAGACACCAATATCTGCTCCTGCAAACCTGTTCCTTCCCTACATCCCCTGCCTCAGACCATGTCATCCTACCACTTTAGTCTCCCATGTTATCAACCCTGACATTATCTTTAATGCCTTTCTTACCCCCACTCTGTAAATTCAACACATCTCCAGTCTTCATAGTTTTAACTCTGAAATGTCTCCAAATACATCACTTCCTCTTAATGCCCCTGCCCATACTATGTATTTTTATACCATAGTCTTATGTCATCGCATATGTGTAAGAGACATACTTTCATATGAGACTTTGGGTCAAGTCTTCATTATCTCTTGTAGTGATAAAAGCATGGTTGATCGAATCTCTGTCCTTCACAGTTATACTCCACTCTGTCTTTCCATTACTACTGTTACTAGAAATGATTTGCAAAGTGTAAAGCAAGTGGAGTCAAATCTGGCAATGCCTCTTTCTTGCTTTAAAAACATTAATAAAGGCAGAGGCCGGGTTCAGTGGCTCACTCCTATAATCCCAACATTTTGGGAGACGGAGGCAAGAGGACTGTCTAGTCTCTACAAAAAATTTAAAAATTAGCCAGGTGTGGTGGTGCACACCTGTAGTCCCAGTTATTCAGGAGGCTGAGGCAGGAGGACCTCTTGAGCCCAGTAGTTCAAGGCTGTAGTGCACTATGATTGCACCTGTGAATAGCCACTATGCTCCATCCTGCACAACATAGCGAGACTCCATCTCTAAAAAGCAAACAAACAAGCTCTAGTAATTCCTATATCTTTACAAAAAAGTTAGCAAACTAGTGACCATAGACCAACATTGGCCCACAGATTTATTTTATTTGGCTGACACAAGTATGGAATCGTTGTGTTTTAAATTTGAGTTAGTTGTCGATATTTAAAAGTTGAATATTTCATGTAAACATTGAGATTTCTGGCTCTGTTGAGAAATCAAGATCAGTCAGCACTGGGCAGAACTCCCGCAGAGCAGCCACCAGAATTCCATAGCAGCTGCCTGTTACAGAGGGGCATTCCCTCTCCGGTTTAACCCAGTCCATACAATCATGTCATGCTATAATGGGATGTGAGTGGCACTTTACCTCCGTAATGTTTCTCCCCAAAGCCATAAAACCCTCGTCTAATCATGAGAACAACATTAGAAAAACTCCAAGTAAGGGGCATTGTACAAAATTCTTACCAGCATCCCTCAAAACTGTCAATGTCCTCAAAAACAAAAAAAGTCTAAGAAACTGTCACAGCCAGGAGGAAACTTAGTCAATAAATGTAATGTGGTATCCTGGATGAGATCATGGAACAGAAAAAGGACTCTGGGTAAAAGCTAAGAAACTCCAAGTAAAGTATGGACTTTATTTAATAATAATGCATCGTTAAGTGTTTATTTATTCATTTATTTTGAGTGAGAGTCTCACTCTGTCACCCAGGCTGGAATGTAGTGGCGCAATCTCAGCTCACTGAAACCTCCACTTCCCAGGGTAAGCAATTCTCCTGTCTCAGCCTCCCGAGTAGCTGGAATTACAGGCACGTACCACCGTGCCTGGCTAATTTTTGTATTTTTAGCGGAGATGGAGTTTCACCATGTTGGCCAGGCTGGTCTCAAACTCCTGACCTCAAGTGATCTGCCTGCCTTGGTCTCCCAAAATGCTGGGATTACAGATGTGAACTACCTACCATGCCTAGCCTATTTGTTTATTCATTGTAACAAATATACTATGCTACTATAAGATGTTAGGGGAAACTGGATATATAGAAATTCTCTGTACTATATTCACAACTTTTCTGTACGTCTAAATCATTAAAATGTTATTTTTCAAAATAAACTAATGGCAAAAGTAAAATGTAGGCAAGCTATTTGTTGACCTCTTTCCATTGTTCTAATGCCTTTGTTTCTCTAGTCTGTGTGTTTTAGTGACTCAGTGATACTACATAAAGTATTATCTTGCACATATATGCACACACACATATCATTTCATATATCAATTATCTTTCTTTCATGTGTATAAGTACATACATACATATATGAAAGATGACACTTTATGTATTTTCACCGAGTCATTGTCTGTATAGATATATATTTGGAGATTACTAAAGAGCCAAACGCCTCTGATACCTAAATGAATAAATTTCTACTGGTAAAAATTTAAGTCGTTGTCGTATCTGAATGTGGAAGATAACTATGGTTGGAGTAGAAACTTCCTAATCATAACAGCAGCCCTGACTGTTATTAAAACATTGAAAAAGGGAAAAGACACATGGAAACAGCTGGTTTTGTAGGATGTTCAAGATCCAAAGCAAGAGATACTGCAATTAATCTGTGAGGAAGGAAAAATATTTCTGTGACTCTCACAAATGCTCACAAATCACTTTCACTTTATTAATTTTATTTTGTAAATCTTTCCCTATGGTCACCTCAAGGGGTGGATTGTTCTTTTCTCATTTTTTTCAAGGTGAAGAAATCTTGGCTGAAAGAGACTCACTGACTTTCCAGAGGTTATCTAGGGATTCATTAACAGAATAAAAATTAGGCTCCAGCTAATGTCACTAAGCCATTGCTATCCTCTGCATCTTCTTGCTTCCCTCAATCCAAAGAGGTTCTAAATAAGGAGATAATATAATTACATAACTTTAGGGAAAATGCAAATGAACCAAATCTGGAGAAAAGATGAAGATAAATTAATCAGAACGAATGAGATAGCTTAGGATTGCATGGTGTTCAGGAGACAGCAAATTAAATTGCCATTTGTAAGTAATAAGATAGGGCAATAAGAAAGGCCAGAGATATTCTGTTCTGTACTCAAAGAGGGATGGCATAACCCGAAGACAAAGTAAGGGCACGGTGCTAGTATTAGGATGGTGCCATTACTTTTTTTCTTTTTGAGACGGAGTCTCGCTCTGTCACCTAGGCTGGAGCGCAGTGGCTCGATCTCCGCTCACTAACCTCCGCCTTCCGGGTTCACGCCGTTCTCCTGCCTCAGCCTCCCCAGTAGCTGGGACTACTGGCGCCCGCCACCACGCCTGGCTAATTTTTGTATTTTTAGTAGAGACGGGGTTTCACCGTGTTAGCCAGAATGGTCTCGATCTCCTGACCTCATGATCTGCCCACCTCGGCCTCCCAAAGTGCTGGGATTACAGGCATGAGCCACCGCGCCCGGCCGGTGCCATTACTTTTAATGGCAAAAACAGCAACTGCTTTTGCAGCAAACTAATAGTAAACGTGCTGAGGCCGCATCTATTCTGGGGGACTCATTTTGGGGTCCATGAACACAAAACGTGCAGACTTTTTGGAAGAACGCCAAGAAATAACATATGCAGATAATATGTGAAGGACTCAGGCTGTTTTCCTCACTGTCCGTCAAGTTCTGAAGACAAAATTATGCCAGATGGAATTGGTTTAGCCAGCTGAATAACTCAGGTGGGAGGTCTGTGTAGACATGTTTTATTCAGTTTTTGTTGCCTTCAATTTTTGATATGGAAGGTTCTGTTTGGATGGGGATAACCATACATGTGTGTGAAATAAGTGACTTACTGTCTACAAGGTATAGCCCCAAAATTTCTATCTTGGACCCACAGTGATATCATTTTCTCTGTGGCCTGATAGTCCCAGCATGAGAGAAGGAACGACTTGGGAATTAAAAAAAAAAAAAAAAAATCACTGCAGAAAGTGTGATTTCCGAAAAGGCATAGGTAAAACTCTCTTTACATTATTGGAGCAAGACCTTCTGGCGCTCTTCCTCAGAACATCTTCACAAGGTTGTTTATGAACGGATCCCACTGACATCCTGGGATTCATGGAAGAGTGCTTGGTGTAAAGAGATGCCATTTGCATTATGCTCGGGTGATCTTTAATCAATGTTTTTTCTATCTGACAGAAGGGGCAATATCCATCTACCTCTAAAGGCAGGCAGAGCTGAGTGATGTCATCATGAACTGATGGCAGTAGGTAGGAAGAATCTATCCCAGGCACAGGTGATACCTAAGAAAGTGAGTAAATTCTACTTTTGTAGACAATGGCTGCTGAGTGGAGACAAGGGAAGTTTGTATTGAGCAGGGTAGGAGAACTGAGAAGAATCTAACTTTACCTACTTTACTCTGCCTTCACCCTGATGACCAGGGAGGTGAGAGCCATGTTTTGCCCTTCTTATCTCCCCTTCCACCTTTTAGTATAAACATGATCTCCCCTCAAAGCCAATGCCCTCTGAGGGGAATGACTCAGCCCCTACTCTGCTATAACAATATGAACATTTGTCAATACAATTAATATTCTAAATGGATGGATCCATGCTTTTTCTCTTCCCCTAGCACTGTTGGAATAACAGTATCTGGAAAAAGTAATGTAAACACTCAAAAGAATGATTTCAAAAAAGAAATACAGAAATTGCCACAATCTAAGACATTTTCATTTCAACCAGAAAGGAGACCAAGGACATTAAAAAAAAAATTGAGGCTGAATTGAATGATTAAGTCTTGGCAAATGTCTTTTGACACCAAGAAGGATGTGGGGACAGGGAGTTTTAAAGAAAACTTGCAGTTAGAGAGTCTAGAGTGAGAATTAGAGGTTCTGGGATGAAAAAGGGCATGAAGGATTTGTCAAAGCCAAAGGATAAATGAGCTGATTTGGGAAGGGAGAGGAAACTCTCTATTTCTTTCTTTGTTCTTTGCTTTGGGCCTGGAAAGAGGCAGAAACCCATCCTCAAAGAATGTGAATGTAGTTCTTTCATGTTTCTATCACATTTTTTGTCCTTTTTTGGATGAACCATTTGAATGCTTACAAAAATCTACTTCTGCATTGCATAACTCAAGACTTGAAACCAAAGATGTCTGGAAGCCAAGAACTCATTTTCTTATTTAGGACATGAAAGCCCCAGGTACACAAGATCTTACATTTATGATATGGAGAAAAATCTATAATGCTTATGTTTATTATTTGATTTCTACCATTTCCTAATTTTTCAATTTTAATTGACATTGGTATGATTTGACATGACAACAACAAGGGACTAAGTATACCAAACTAGCACTTTGTTTAGTATTGGTATGTATAACCACAGTGGCTGTAGTAGCACATTGCCTCAGATTTAGTTGAGAGCTGAAGAAATTCTCTGCAGCCTCAGAACAAGAATGTATTAAATCTTTTTTAGAGGGGTATTACCAGACACAAATGTCAAGTCAAGGAACAAAGGGACTAATCCAAATTCACAAAGAATTTGACTGGCTATGTCTCCTGAACCCGTGACTTCCTCCAGCACTTCAGATGTGGCATAAAGCAGGAGGGATTTCCTAACAATGCAGATGCACTAGAAGCCAGAGGGTCAGGGAGGCCTCTTCTCTCACTGGTGCTTGGAAGATTTCCATAAGTAACTCCCAGTGCTACTCATGAGAACTACATAAATTAAGCCTTCAGTTCAGGATAGAACCCAGACTTGTAGCTGAGGGCATACTCAGGACAAAGTGGCCTCTGAGTATGCTTAGAACTCAGAATTCAAGGGCAGTCAGAAGAAGGCTAGACACATCTTCAAAATGTGTTGGAATCCATTTGTGATAGCTGTCAATAGCTTTATATAACTAATTTACACAGCTCATTATTAACTAGTAGCTAAAATGTTACAGAAATGCCCTCATAAATATATTTCCAAAATCAATTTGGGAGCATTAATTATGTCTCGTTTATTGAAAGAATGTAGTGAGTTGTAAGGGTCAAAGGCAAGATGACATTAGTGAGAAAGTGAGTAAGCATTCAAAAAGGAGGGCAGATATCTAGAACTGGACTGTCCAATAGAGTAGCCACAAGCCACATGTAATAATGTAAATGTAAATGTAAATTAATTAAAATTAAATGACATGTAAAGTCCGGTCTTTAGTCACACTAGCACATGTCAAGTGTTCAATAGCCACATTTGCAGAGTGCAGAGAGGAACATGTCCATTGTTCCTTTCCTTTTGAAAGTTCTACCACACTATGCAGATCCAGACCCTTCTGCCTCTGTCCCCCAACCCTACAACATATGTAATTTCCAAATCCCCATCAGTGCAATTTTAAGATTCAGAATGACTCTAGAAGAAACCAAAAAATAAAAGTCAAAAAACTAGAACAAGGCTGTTGCCACTGTCAGCTGACTACATAGCTAATGAGCTCATGGCCATGGGGGTAGGAACTACTTTGGAGCCTAATTTTTTCCGTACATGTGAGAAGCTCTGAATTTACCCCAAGGCGTTCTAGCTAAAGTCATCTTCCTTTAGGTTGTGGTCATGTGTTTATAGGGTCTGTCTACATTTCATATCTGCTCCTGGCTGTTCCTCTAACTACACAGCCTCCCAACACAATCAGATGATGGTTTAAGAGAAACAGTCTTTCATGGACTAAGCCCGTGCCTTGCCCAGGTCCACCCATATCACTGTGGTTCCCTCATTCATGTGAATATTATAGGTTAAAGTCAGGGTTCAGGGTCTAGAAGCAGGACATGAAGTATAAAAAGAGACATCAGAATTACTGGAACACTAACATATGAATGAGTATGCGCAAATGCTATTACATGGTGAGCAAACATAAGATAATTCATTTCATGAAATAAGCTTAGTTGCCAAAACCATGTTTAGTCCGAATCTTTTTTTTTTTTATTTTGCAGCCATGTGATTTTTCAAATTATCTTCTGTGTGAGTATCAATAATTGTAAAAACCAGTCAAACATTCCTTCCTTTGGACTTTACCCTCCTGTAACTGAAGTGCTTGATCTAACCTTTGACATAAAATCAGGCTAGTGTCACAGAGTGGGGCTGCACCTACTGTTTTCAAAACCATCTATAGAGAAGAGTGGCAGAGTGCTGTTATTTCTAAAAAGGAGAGACTAAAGAATTGGTTTTAAAATAAGCACAAGTTACTACTACTTTGCTTATTTTTGTTACAATTGCTCAATAATAGATGTGATTGATAATATGATAATATGGATAAATCAGGAGCATTCTACTTAAATGGGTCTCTTCCCCAGGAATAATTATTTTCTAGAAGATTGTGCCTGAAAAGGCTGGTGTAGTTAGGTGCTGTATTTCTTTCTTTTTTGGAGATGTAGTCTCGCTCTGTCACCCATGCTGGAGTGCAGTGGTGCGATCTTGGTTCACTGCAGCCTCCCCCTCCCGGGTTCTAGCAATTCTCCTGCCTCAGCCTCCTGGGTAGCTAGGTTTACAGGCATACGCCACCACACCTGGCTAATTTCTGTATTTTTAGTACAGATGGGGTTTCACCATGTTGACCAGGTTGGTCTCGAACTCCTGACCTCAGGTGATCCACTTTGGTCTCCCAAAGTGCTAGGATTACAGGCATGAGCCATAGGTGCTGTATTTCATCTTAACTTCTGTTTCTGATGACCAGGTAAAGACGACATAATAAAAGAACTAGGGACTACATTGACAATAGGGCATGAAGAAAATTCTTATACTCTAGCCTTGCCCATTTTGTTGCAATAAAAACAAACAAACTGAACAATGTGATATGTTTCTGGAATAGGTGGAGGAAAGACAATGGCTTTTTTCAGACAGGGGTGTTGCATTTATTTGAGTTAATCCGAAAGTTCTCTGAAATTTGGCAATGGTAGTTTTATGTTTCAATTCAGTGACTGCTGTTTAAACTGCAGGGTTGATGCACAAATGATCCATAACACATTTTGGCATATTAAATCATCTTCACAGTTCTAATACACCATGAAACCCAATTTACATATAACGTAGGCACAGAAGATGAAAAGCTGAGAACAGACCCCTGTTTCAAAAGGCATCAGGCACACTACTTTATTTTCTTGAAGCTCCAGTAACTTCTATAAATCCATCGCTGGAAAAGGTTATTAAACTGCCAGGCCCTTCTTCTTTCTTCTCAATCTTTAATTCCCCTCCTCTTCTCACATGCCATATGGAAACTCTTCTCTCCCCCTCCCATTATTTTTTCATTTTTATTCCACAGCTCCTTTCCCTTGAGCTGAATCTCTCAAAGTCATGGACCATGATAAACATAATTTTTCCCTTTCTGTTTAAACTTGCAATGTATTTGGATTTTACAATTTTATTTATTTATTTTTGTCTATGGTAGCTGTGACATAGCAATAGATGTAGTGGGCAAGAAGGCAGCTTCATCAGATTCTGGATCTGATCTTAGAAATGTAGCACCTGGATAATAACACAAGGTCAAAGTGTGACCAGTAGGCACGATGTGCCATTATATCATAATATCAATTTCTACTGTCATTATAGACAATAGACTTTCAGCCTACCATCCAGGTATTATGAGCTATGTGGTATACAGCCAAAGACATCACAGGATGGACAGAGTGCAAAAACTGGCTTCCACCACATCTCAGAATAAATAATTTCTTTGAATTAGATCAGTAAATATTAAAATATTACTTAATCATGTCTCTTAGAAAAAATAATGGAATGTTTTATGTTCTATTAGAATTAAAATCAATGTCCTCTACCATCATTGTCAGTTGCTTGGCACTAGACAAAAAAGGCACTGTGTCTGCCAAAATTTTCCTTTCCTCCAGGGTCCTTAGATCAGGGTTTCTCAACTTTGGCACTATGTGCGTTTTGGGGTAGATCATTGTTTGTTTTGGAGGTTTGTTTGGAGGTTGCAGAATAGTTAGCAGTTTGCTTGGCCTATGCTCCCTATGTGCCAGGAGCATCCACTGTAGTTGTGACACCACAAAAGTCTCTAGACATTGTCAAATATCTCCTGAGGCACAAAATCTCTCCCAGTTGAGCACCACCGTCCTAGATCTATAAGGCATGGATCTTTCATCTCCTATTTCTTTTTCTCCTCTTGTTTTATGCTCCAGGCTAATCCCTGCCCCAAGCGATATCTACCTATCCCCACCTCCCCACATCCTCTTGGTTCTCTGAAATAGATTAATAACAGACCCTCTCCACATCCTCTTGGTTCTCTGAAATAGATTATTGGTTACCTGAAACTATCTTTGCAATGCCTGTGTAAACCACAACAGATTCCCTTGGGCCTCAAGGGAATCACAGAAAAGTCTGAAGCAATGTAGAAAAAAATAAAGTAGCTAGAAAGTGTGAGGAATGTCTGTCTAGCTCTCTAGGTTGCTGTATTGGGGAATAAAGTTTACATTGGCTGCTAAGGTTTGACTATCTGGGATAATTTGAAAGTAATATTATGGGGTTAGCTTGAAACTCCCCTGAAGAATAAAGGACCCAAGTTTATATCCCACAAAACTTTTCTTCTTGTGGAAGCTTAAAACTCTTATTGATTTCCTATGAAAATTATTCACCATGGATATTCCATAACCTTTAAAAATTATCTAAACCTTCTAAGTCCCACCCTGCTTGGCCTACTTACTTTCAGCAGGTGACCACATCTTCGATTTTAAACTATGGAAATTGAGGAGAAGATCCGACTCACCCTGATATCAGCTTTCTTTTTAAAACTTCTTCCTTTGTTCCGTAAAATATCTCTTTTTCCTACCTCTCAGCTACACTTGTCATTTCCCCATTCCTTCCCTTTACTTCTTATGGTTGTCTCCAGTTTCATTGGCTGAGATTGTTCTCCTTTTTAAAACTAGCCCCTCGAACTGTATCTATGACCTTCAGCCTCTTATTATCTGCTTTCTTTACATCTTCCAAAGATGGTACCATCTTATTGATACCTTTTACTTTTATTGGTACCTTCCACTGTGTCTACAAATATCACTTCCCGGCTTACCAATTTGCCTATCCATTACCACAAGCTTTTCTCTTGTAGTCTCTCCATCTCCTTTCTGTCTTTTCTCTTTCCTTTCCTTTTCTCCCAACAGATGTCTCAAAAAAATAACCTATGCTCCTCACTTGAACTCTATGCCTCCCACACCTTGAATCTCTTGCATGGTTGTTTCTATCTTCACAAATATGCTGAAATTGTTCTTGCTGTTTAACAGTGACAATTCAACCATTGAACCTACGGAATTTTTAAGCCTTAATATTTGGGGATTTGACACTATGGTCACTTTCTTGATTTTTCAAACGTTCTTACATCCTCCTGATTTTTTATCTGTTACCTTTACTGTTTCTTTTCCCTGCTCTTGTCTCCTAGTACTCTAGGCAAATTAACTCAAGCTTCAGATGTCTGCTTTTCTGTCTAATGTATCCAGTCCTGAACAGCACTTCCATTCAGAGATGCCAATGTTGCTATAAAAATAAATTTAGTGACTTCCTCTTAACTTAGAAGTGGCATCCATTCTCCTCTTTATATGATTCTTTTTTCAGAGTGGGACAATGTCTTTAATCACCTAGAGTGGAACCTTTGGAACTTAGAGACCTATTTGGCCCAAGCAACAGGGCCATAATTTCATGATCCTACCAGGCCCTTTATTATAAATACTGATGCTAAGCTGAAAGGAAGTAGAAGTTTTGGGAGGGGGGCATATATTAGAGCAGGAATTTTTGCCAGCAGGAGTCTATTATATAGATATAACAGTGTGCATGTGCAAGGGTGGGTGATGGGGAAGAAATTGGCAAATCATGAGTAATATTTAAAAACGTAAGTCAAAAGTAACTATATATAATATCTAGAAATTTATAGATCAGTGCAAAAATCATCCAGGAGATTGAAATTAGCTCTGGAAAAAGAAAAATTGAAGGATCTGATGAAGCCTGATTTAATTGTAGTAAGTATTTAGAATTCATCGACCCTTTAAATTATGTACGTGTAAATAAAATCCGCATACCTAACTAATAAGCAATATCATCAGCATTAATAGTTAACTATGAGAAATAGAGAAGAATGCAGGATGTAACATAAAGAAAACTTCTTGCTGTGTAGAAGCTTTCTGGGCTAGATGGAAGAGTCTGAAAAATGAGGAAGGGAAGAACAAATGAGATGAGATGCCAGCTAGGTGCTGATTCTCTTGATCAGTCTATATATTTGAAAGCCATGGGGGTGGGTGGAGACCATGAGATGGCTTGGGAATCTTAGCACTAAGATTATTAAGTCATTAAGAAAGAATATGTTCCATTTTCCACTGGGAGCGTTGGTTACCTCCCTTCCACCTTGGCAGCCACAGCAAAGTAGAAATGGTATGTTAGGCAAAGAACAGGGCCTTAAGATATTCCCTCCACCTCAGTTGGCATGGTATTTTGTAGAAGGAAGGAGAAAAGTTTTTACCCTGAGATCTTTTCTGGGCCTCACTGGGCCTCATATTTTAAGGGGGTATATATTGGTCTTTTTCTGATCAAGTCCTGCCCTACCGGACCAGAAGTCCATTGGAACAAAGGGACTTGCCCATACAGAACTTAACTCCCTCCCACCATTCTAGGCCATGCTCTGGACACTTGAGATCCTAGAAACTCTGCCAAGACTGCCCTCAGCCTGTATCTGGACTTTGTGTGTCTCTTCCTGGGTCTATTGCTGGAGGGTAAGTCATAGCACCAGTGTGTAAACTCCTAGATCTGAGGGGTGGCCAAGAAGTGGTTATTTGTGTGTGTGTTGAGGGAGGGGAGGTGGTTGCCATGGGGTAAACATGGGAGCTTAAATATGTGTGTGTGGGGGGGATTTCCACACAAGTGTGCTTAGGGTCATGGGGAGAAAAACTAGAGATGGGAAATGTATTAATCCGTTCTCATGCTGCTATGAAGAAATATCCAATGGGTAATTTATAAAGAAGAGAGGTTTAATTGACTCACAGTTCAGCATGGCTGGGGAGGCCTCAGGAAACTTAAAATCATGGTGGAGGGCACCTCTTCACAGGGGGGCAGGAGAGAGAATGAGAGCCAGCAGTGGAAATGCCAGACACTTATAAACCATCAGATCTCATGAGAACTCACTCACTCTCATGAGAACAGCATGGGGGAAACCACACCCATGATTCAATTACCTCCCACTGGGTCCCTCCCGTGACTCATGGGGATTATGGGAACTACAATTCAAGATGAGATTTGAGTGGGGACACAGCCAAACCATATCAGAAAGACAATGGAAAATGGGTCATAAACTGGGGTTTGCTTTCCCCTGCCAAGACATTTCAGCATAGGACGACAAGTAATCTAATAATTCTAAATTAAGATGACCTAAGTCATTATAAAAGTATACTTGTCAAGGTAAAAGTATAGAATGTATTTTATTTCACAATTTGTTTGCTCAATTAATAATATGCAAATATTTAGAATTACCATATGTAGACCTCCATTTGTGCTCTTGCCCTGAGCCCTGCAAGTGTTATATGGCTGGCCTGGAGGAGAGATTCAGAAGCTGCTCCAGCAGTCAGTGGCGAATGCTAGCATGCTGGGAAGGTCCGTGGACTGCAAGATGTTGGGATCAAGATAAAGGAGGAACAATGTTCAGACCTTGTGACTGGAGGCCAAAGCTGAGAGCAGCTTGTGGGTGTGAAGGTCAAGCAGGACTAGTTACAGCAACTGCAGCAAATGTAGCAAGGGCAGAGGCCGATAACCAACACACAGAGGCCATGCAGCAGGAGACAGTTCGGGCTTCTAACAAGAATCTGGAGGAAGAAATGAAGATCAGACCCGTCACACACACACACACACACACACACACACACACTCCCCACGTGGCACTGTGGAATTAGATGAGCTCCTTTTGTACCCGGTAGGTAGGAGAAAAGACAAATAAATCTTTTGAGAGGTTAGAGCAGCCACACTAAACAGATTCAACTATGAATTGAATAACTTTAAAACTTAAATGTGAATTAACCTTTAACCCAAAGAGAATATTTTAAACAGGTTGTAATTGGATAAACTACCTTAAAGATACATGATATTATTATTATTATTATTTTGCTAGTGATTAAAGAGTGATTCAAAGGTCTGCTATGGAAACATAGCACTGTTACATTTCTGTGCATTGGATTAATTAATGTAAACTAACTATTAATACCCTGCAACATAGACTCATGGATAACTTCCTGGAGAAACTGCACTGGGTCCTTGTCAGGGTACAGTGTGAGATTAATCCCATGACTATATACCTTGGTAGCAAATAGCTCATTATATCCAAGCTGTAGATGAATTCTAACTTCAAAGGATAACATAAAGGACACAAAGACATTTTAAGGTTCACAGTTTGGAGTTCCTTGCCTTAGAAAGTAAGATAGAAAGTTAAGGCTGCTTTCTGAGAGCGTTTTTCTAGTGACTACTAACTCCTAGGCCTTGACCAGTCCTTGTGAGCCCCAGACACACCGTGAGCCAAGAGATGTGACAAGAGGAAAGATCCAAAGTCGTTAGGCAAAGAGAGCAATGCCTGCTGGAGGCAGTTCTATTGCATTATTTGAATTGAATCTGATCAACAGAGAACTATTCTGTGCACTCAACTACACAGTATTAAGACATTATAAATATATGGGCTTTTTGTCAAAATTTCAGATCTACCTATCTGATTGTTCTGATTTCTTGACTTGATGGTGTGGATGACAGAGAAAGGGAAATTAACCTACAACATGATTACTTCATTTTTATTGTTTTTCCTCTTGAGAAGGCTAAGGATGTCAAGAATGTTACTTGCTCTTACAGTGTTTCATAAAAGACCCTGAAAATTAAAGTAGTTTTAGAAACTATACATAGCTCCAACCCACGGCACTGGAAATATATTACCCTCTAGCGGTAATAGCATATAAGTGTTTAATAAGTGTTAGTTGAATGAATTTGTTGAATACGTAGGTAATAAACACACATATAGACATATACTGCATCAAAGTCAAACATCAAAAACTCGTGGGATATATTTGGTAAAATAGATAAACTCAGGATTTGGGATCTGGCAACTCCCATAATTTCTTAGACACTGTGTAGAAAATACCTTTTTTACTAGGTGTGTTTCTTGCATGAATTCATCTTGATCAGGGAAGGTACTGTAATACATTGTGGGAAGAGTTTTAGTTGGCCAGTATACAAGAGGCCAGAAGATCAATTCATTGCAACCCCACCATATGAAAGCCTTTTCCTGAAAATCGTGGAGATACCACAACCATTTTGTCTTCAATTGAGGGGGAAAGTATGAAAATATAAAAAGCACGAACATCAAACCTGGGGGAGATTTAATAAGGCATGAAGTGGTTTTTGTGGAGCATTGCATCAGTTGCTGGTAAGGTCCTATGAAAGGACTGTCAAGCAGCATGGAGGGCCCAATGAGGACAGAGACCACAAATCCTTGGTGGCACCATTTCACATAGTGGTGAGATTTTCTCCAGCAGCACTCAGCAACTGGTGTTTAGGGCATTGGAGATAAATTAATGACTGGAGTTGCTGGGGCTTCACTGGGTGGATATACTGCATTGAACATTTTAGGGAGTGACAGGTTGTGGCTAGCTTGGCAGGAGAGTGCTGGCTGATTGAGAGAAAATGAAACAGTGGTACAGGCCTGCATTTGGTCAAAAGTAGGCACGGGGTGAGTAAGGGATGGAGAGAGCTGAAATGGTGAGAGGTTATGGTCCATGAATGGATACTGGCATTTAACAGACATAGAGCATTTCATAATGATGTCAAGGTCTATTACACAGCCATGTATGAGCCAAGCAACTGGAAATGGAAGATCTGAAGTTAAAGATATCATGGAACTATGAGGAAAATACATCAAAGATGTCACCTAGATGTCTAATTAAGTTACCTGGGATGAGCAGAAATTGGGAAGCTGACAAGTTGAAAGGACATATGTGACTCAGGTGCCCAAACTGGAGGTTAGTAAAAGGTACCAACAAGATGTACAGCTAGTTGACTTCAGCCCCAAAGGGCAAATTTTTGACATGCAGAGGAACAATAGGGTAGTGTAAAAGCTTCATTGGTGGGCACAGGAGATACTAGTACTCCTCTCTTCATTAGAAAGGTCTGCATGGGAAATCAGCTTTCAGTTGAAGCAAGAAGGTGGCAGAAGCATGCTGTAAAGAGATTTGCAATGGAGGGGTTTGTGCCATAGAATGCAGGTTGCAGAAGCCCCAACTGGAAATGGCAGGAAGAAATGGACAGGCAGAAAAGTGAGGTTTTGGACTGAGAGTAGGGAAGAGGGTAGATGGTCAAAGGGACTTGAATATTGGGCAGGGACTGAGAATCAACAGGAATGTGAGGTCTGGTAGGATTAGCTGCTTTCTGGGATCCAAGTAGAGCAAAGGTACAAATTAGCTTCTGTGCCAGTGTTGGCTCAGTCCATAGAGGGTGTTGTCAGAGGCTTCAGGATATTAGCAAATTGTGTTTTTTCTCAGTTCCCCAAACAGAATCTTGGTGGGAAGCTTTTGTGGTGCCTCTGAAGAGATCATTGTTCAGCCATACACAGATAAAGAGTTAGTGTCCTCTGGGGGCAGGATGGCTCTGAATCCTCTCAAAAGGCAACTATGGCCTGACTCAGTAGTCCTTTTGAAGAAATCCTAGCCAAGGATGAAGGGACAAGTCTAGTTTCGCAGCTGAGAGAAACAAGCTTAGTTCTTAAGTGCAAGTGCAGCTATAGAAAAGAAACTATATAGTTGATGTGAAACTAACTCCTTGATATGGTTTGGCTGTGTCCCCACCCAAATCTCATCGTGAATTGTAGCTCCCGTAATTCCCATATGTTATGGGAGGAACCTGGTGGGAGATAATTGAATCATGGGAGCAGTTTCCCCCATACTGTTCTTGTGGTAGTGAATAAGTCTCATGAGATCTGATGTTTTTATAAGGGGTTTCCCCTTTCGCTTGGCTCTCATTCTCTCTTGTCTGCCACCATGTAAGACGTGTCTTTCACCTTCTTCCATGATTGTTAGGCCTCCCCAGCCACATTGAACTGTGAGTCCACTAAACCTCTTTTTCTTTATAAGTTACCCAGTCTTGGGTATGTATTTATCAGCAGTATGAAAATGGACTAATACACTCCTGGAAAAGACTTTTCAACCCTACTACCCCCACAATGCCATGAGTGTTCTGGATGAAATAGTACTTCTTTGTTGTGTAGTATAAATGAATTTGGAATAAATATACATGGATTTAAAATAATACGTTAATTTAAATTCTCCAGGTAGAACTACTTTGATGGAAATTTCCCTAAAAAAGCAACAAATGATTTGCCTCTGCATCTAATCAGCCAATCAGACACCCCCATGCTGATTACTTAATGAACTGGAATTTTAATGCAAAACTTTGTGATTATCAACAATTTTTCTGTTCCCCCTACCCCCAAAAACCCAAACACTTTCTACTTATAATTCTTAACAAATTAGTCTTTTCTTTAACCATATAAGAGCATTTGTTAATCAAAACTGAATTCCTAGCCAAATATCTCAGAGCAGCTTGCGAAGCATGTACTCAAGCAGATAAGAAGGTGATGACTCACCTAGTGGTTCTGTATTTACTATCAAGAAGAAAATAATGCAGGTAGATGTATCAAGAGAAAATAAAAGGCCAAGGACTATTTGAGAAGTCTCGTGGCAGACTAAAGAGAGAATACAACCACATCCATCTATGGTAAAGGTTTATTCTATTTCAACTTGCTATTTTGCTTAAATTCCAAAGGATTATCTTCACAGTGAGAACAGAGGTCTAATTTTGGCTAGGGAAGTGAAACAAGGTGGTGGTTCTAGGCAGAACTTAGTGGTTTGTCATTGTACGTTTTGAAATAAATCAGAGTTCAAACTACCTTGATAGACTGTGGTACTCTAGGATACTGTCAGAGCTCTTTGCTCTGACTTTTATCTCTTAGGTAGAATTCAAATGTGGAATAAAACCGAGGAAATGTGGGATCAATGGAAGACAAAATAGTCTGTGGGCCTTAAGTTCTAACTGCATGAAATTATTCATGGAAGGGGTCTATGTTTGTTATACAGAGAGAATTTGTTTTCTAATGAAGAGACATATTATCTATATAATTATTTATAGAATCACGTAGCAAGTTTCATGAAGTAAATAAATCCTGTCTACGCCTCATTTTAAAAATAATAAGCATGATTCTTTTATAATCCATGTATTTTGGTTAGAATGTTTTTACCCTGCAGAATAATAACACCTATTTCATGGGCAGAGTGTGAGAAATCTTTCAGCTGATAGATATGAAGCATGTGAAACGGCACCTAGTTCCCAGAAGTGTACAATAAACAGTAGCTATTATCACTAACACTCTAGATGGTAAATAATCCCCTTCTTACAAAAGAGGAGCTTGGATTTGAGAGCATTTTAGTGACTTCCACAAGGTACAAATTAAATCACCAGATTGAGAGTGCTGCCAGGTCATACTGAAATTATCTGAACTGTTTGCCTACTCCTAAATCTATTTCCAGACTCATAAATTCAAAGCCATAATTGAAATAGACTCACATGCGGGTAGTCAGAAAAGACATTGAGCAAAATGTTATTAAATCACATTTTATAATAAATACAGCTGCAGCAGGAACAAAATTTGAGATGGAAGCCACTCATCCCATCCTGATGACTTAGATCTTTTGCTGATGTCTGGAGACTTTGCAAGAAGAAACTTTCAAGGGTCTGTTTGTAAGAACAACCAAAGACCAGCAAGGAGAGGAATTTGCTGTGAGAAAACACAGCTCTAAGGAACACAAAACTGGTTCTATAATCAGTTGTTGTCAAAGGAGAGAATTTTTGAGTAGCCTGGTGAATAGCAGTGAGTCTGCCCTACAGATCCAAACTCCCTGAGCAATCCTGTGCCTAAGGGAAGAAAAGGAAGCAACAGAAAATCTCCAGGATCAGAAAAATCTCTATGAGATCTTGAGAGTGAAGACTAGCCCTGCACACTCAGGAATAGAATATGACATTTGTAGTGTGTAACCTAAGTAGAATGGAAGATGGTTTTTCTCAGTGGAAGAGGTAGCTGTTAGAAAAATTAGAAATTCAGAAAACAAGAAGTAAGAGAAGCCTAAACACATTGGAAGTGGCATCAGGAGAGGTCCTGAGAGCCCTGAGCAGGAAGTCACAACTCTCTTCATCACCAGGATAGCAAAGTGGGAGCCCACATTCCATGAAGTCTATGTTCCAAGGTAGAAGGGGGAAGTAGTAGATGCCCTGTGATAGGCAGGAGAGGTGCATTGGGTGCACACATAAAATGAGAACTTCCCCCCAAAAATTAGAGGAATTTGAGGGGGAGTCGAGTTTTTAGAATTCAGCAGGTGAGGGATGAACCAAACTCTGTTTAAACATTATTATATGATTTAGATTTTCCTACAAACTGTGAATACACAATTAATTATTATTTTAGCTTTGTGAACAGAACTATGCTAGCACTGTGGCTATGACAAGGAGTAAAATATGGTTTTTGCTTTCAAAGACTTACAGATTTTTGGAGAAATGTAAGCTCCATGAGGGCAGGTGCTTTATCTATTTTGTTCATTTGTGTACCCTAGGACACAGAGAAGTACCTGGATGGAAGAGATGGAAGAGACAGTTATCAAATATTTACTGAAATAATTTTTAAGTGATCTAAGTTAAAGAAGAATTTTAAAGAGTGAGTTCTATTACATTCTTTTTGTTTGTTTGTTTGTTTTTGTTCGAGACAGAGTTTCACTCTTGTTGCCCAGGCTGGAGTGCAATGGCATGATCTCAGCTCACTGCAACCTCCGCCTCCTGGGTTCAAGCAATTCTCCTATTTCAGCCTCGCAGCTAGCTGGGATTACAGGTGCCCACCACCATGCCCAGCTAATTTTTTGTGTTTTTAGTAGAGATGGGGTTTCAATATGTTGGCCAGGCTGGTCTTGAACTCCTGACCTCAGGTGATCCACCCGCCTCAGCCTCCCAAAATGCTGGGATTACAGGCATGAGCCACCGTGCCAGGCCCTCCATTTTTTAATGTATACCCAAGAAGACTGAAAACATATGTCCACAAAAAGATATTGTACACGAATGTTCAGAGCAGCTTCATTTATAATAGCCCCAAAGTAGAAATAACCCAAGTGGATACAGGTGAAGAATGGATAAATAAAATGTGATATATCTATACAACGGGATATTATTCAGACATCAAAAGCAATGAAGTGCTGATTCATGCTACAACATGGGTGAACCTTGGAAACATTATGTTTAGTGAAGAGGCCAGTCACAAAAGTCCACATATTATATAATTCCATTTATATAAAATGTCAAGAATAGGCAACTCCGTAGAGACAGAAACATAAGTTGTCAGGAGGTAGGGGAAGGGCCTTGGAATAGGGAGGGACAGCTGATGGGTGTGAAATTTCTTCTTGGGGTAATTGAAATGTTCTAAAGTTGATCATGATAACAATTGTGCAACTTTGTGAATATACTAAAAACCTTTGAAGTGCACATTTTAAATGAATGAATTGTGTGGTATGTGAAATATTAAATAAAGCAAAAGAGAGAGAAATAAAAATTAAAGCAAAAGAGAGAAAGTGATATCTTCAGGATACTGTGGAAACACATAGAATATACTACTAGAAGCCAATGCAAAAGTAAGTTATTCCTACTTTAACCTTAATTTATCCTCCTACCTAGAGAATGTTGAAATGCTGCTCTTACAGAGATTTGCTACAGATGCTAAGTGAAAGAAAAATCTCATTCGAAATGAGATTATGTTTTCTCAGATCTTCCTCCCTCACATTGGGGGTCATATGGCTTCTGTCTGCAGACTCTGTCCTACCCCAGGAATTAGACCAATCTTGACCTTGATCAGGGGACATTTATTGAACTCTAGTTCAATATTGCATGGACTTAGTATGGTTTCTACCCTCCTGTTAGTTTGGTCTTGATCTAAGCATTTGAATATAAGTCCTATTCCTGCATCTAAATCTCCAAGCTGTCCTTGCAGATCTGGATCTGCCTTTTTCTCTCATGCCTAAGCACTTAGCCTAAGACTGAGTGTGTTCAGACTGAAGCTTTGCCTGGCTTTTCAGGGCTTTTTCCGGGGATGAGGATTTTGTCCTTGATTGTGATTGGGTCTTGGTCAGACTTCTCAGATGCTAAACTCCATCCAGCACTCCCCTGTGCCATGCCTGTAACATGATTGGCCTTTGGCAATGCCGTATACTTAGCTGAATGCTACTGCTGCCTGTCCCCACCCTCCTCCCTGCCTATCTGTGTCTGTGAAGATACAGCATTCCAGGGGTCTGGTTGGACTTCCTCCTGCCACTGTTGTGCTGCTTTCTTCCTCCCAACTTCCTCACTCCCACATCACAGAGGTTCCAGATCATCCCAGTGACACCAATCCTGGTACAACTAACATTTGTTTATATCTAGATGGTTTTCATAAAAATAAAAATAATTTTGGTTTTGATAAAATGTATGCTTTTTCATTCAATTTATCCTGTTTAGAGATTCAGCAGATGTGTATTTATTAACTCAACATTGAATGCTTACTATATGAGGAGTATTGTCACAAACGTGGGAATACACACAGCTGAAATAAAATGATGATGAGGATGATGACAACTAATATAGGTGAATATTCAGGAAGTGCCTTCCCTAGACCAAATGAGGCGGATTATTTCATTTATTTTTCACAACAACCCTATGTTTTACATTGTAACATGATCTGCGTTTTAAAGACGATAAAACAGACACAGGGAGCAGCATGCCCAGGATTCAAATGTAAGATGACCTGATTCTTTATACTAAGCGGTTTATTAAAAAAAATGAATTTTATTGTGTATATTTGAGGTTTACAAGATGATGTTATGGGGTACATGTAGATAGTAAAGTGGTTGCTATAGTGAAGAAAATTAACATATCTATCATCTCACATAGTTTCTTTTTTATGACAGGAGCAGCTAAAACTTACTTACTTAACACAAATCCCTAATACATTTTTATTTATTTATTTATTTTTAGACGGAGCCTCTCTCTGTTGCCCAGATTGGAGTGCAGTAGCGCGATCTCGGCTCACTGCAAGCTCCGCCCCCCGGGTTCACGCCATTCTCCTGCCTCAGCCTCCCGAATAGCTGGGACTACAGGCGCCCACCACCACACCCGGCTAAATTTTTGCATTTTTCATAGAGACGGGGTTTCACCCTGTCAGCCAGGATGGTCTCGATCTCCTGACCTGGTGATCTGCCCACCTTGGCTTCCCAAAGTGCTGGGATTATAGGCGTGAGCCACCACGCCCGGCCCCTAATACATTTTTATGAACTATAGTCCGCATGTTGTACATTAGATCTCTAGACTTGTTCATTCTACATATCTGCTACTTTGTGTCCTCTGATCTACAACCCCTCATTTCCTCCCCTTCCTCCCTGCCCCGGCAACCACTGTTTTATTCGCTATCTGTGTATGTGACCTCTTTTCTTCCTTAGATACCACATGTAAATGATATCATGCAATATTTTTATTTTTGTGTCTGCCTTATTTCACTTAGCATAATGTCCTCCAGGTCAATCTGTGTTGTAGGAAATGGCAGGATCCCATTCTTTTTAAAACCTGAATAATATTCCAGTGTTGATACTAAGCTCTTAATCGGCATGTTATACTCTCCAGAGAACTTAGGTTCTAATGACATTTGAAAATAGTGTGCTCAGTTATCACGAAGCAAACTTAGAGTAAGATAATATTCAGTCTTAAAAAGTCTGTTGAAAGAACTATGAATAGGTTTCCTACTCTCATTCCTACGATGACTCATCCAGGGTCAAGAACTAGAGTTTCACAAGACAGGGACAGAGACCAGAGGTCAAGTCCAAGGATGTTGTAAAGGCAGGGAGGAGCAGGTGAGTCCTACATGTCCAAACAGGCCCACAGGTGCACAGTCCAGGGAGTTTAGTTTCAAAAATATGGGTGAGGACTTACAGGAGAAATCACAAGCCAGTCTGAGCTACAATATTTCTGCATCTAGGCAGAGTCCCTGAGCAACAAATGTGGGGTATCAAGGTTAATAATGAGCATGATGGTGAGCCAGAGCTCTGCAATGTGATGAGCCCTCAGAATTCCTTCCCAAATCATGTGATGACACTAAGACAAGTCACATTTAAAGGGAGCAGACTACCTGATTGCAGTGGGGAAGTGAAGGGAGCAAGTATTTCTACCAAGCTGTGTATCTGCTACCATTTAATAATATAGCCTCCAATGAAGAATAACCTATATCTAAAATCAGTGACTTAGATTCCTCTAAATGCCCCCTTTGACTTAACCACAAACAGAAGAAAAAAACATCAAAAGAACTAGAAGAATCAGTCAAATGAGCTAAGGCAACCTTGGGAACATCACAGAATATTCAAGGGCAGAAATAGACGAATAGCTCCTTTTGCAGCTGTGAGGATAGCTGCTGACTGCTGAGCAGGATAAGAGGGATACCGGTGTGGGGAGAAAGCACTTGAGCCTGACTGAAGCTTAGGTTAGGGTCACCAGTCAGTTAGTCTGCCCATAAAAGTCCATTCACTATTCATGCCATGAATTAAACTTTGTGGGATCTCTAAAATAGTGGATTTAAAAAAATTGTTTCTCAAGCTCAATTTTTCACCTAAACAAGTATTCCCTCCCTGACTTCAGTTCTGGGAGGTAAATAAACCTCCAAGATAGTAGCATGGAATTTGCATAGTGATAATGATCAGTAAGTCAGGTGGGATATGTGTAGTTGTGCATTTATTCCTAACTACATAGCTGTATGTTAATACAGACTGCAAGAATGAATGGTAAAAAGAGGCCCTCTATTTCTTCTTCTTTGGTTGTGAGGCCACTGATGATAAAAGGACATATTTAGATAACTTGCTTTTAAGCAGTAAACGTTTATTCAGCAAACTATAAATCAGGATTCTTGAGTTCTATTACCTCTTCCGTTTCACCTATTCTCATGATTAGAATTTTGCAAATGATGCACCTTCTCCCTGCCTCAACTTCTTTTCCAACTAAAGACTCCCACAAAACATGCCATCTACCAAATTCTCAGGAGTAAAGAGAAGAGCGATTGCAGCCATAACCTCCTAACTTATTCAGCACAACCTCCGCCAGCAACCTCATTCTGCCTCTGGCATTCAGAGGACTCTGATGTACCCCTTGCCCTCAAAAATGCTATCAACATAATGAAAGTTGAGATTAAAAGTAACCATTTAGTGAGCTTTCTCTTGCATATGTTTTAAAATCTTCTGGGAGTCAGAAGAATCTGCAGAACCTTGAGTCTGTGCTGGGATTCACTGTGGCTGTACCATATGGGAAAACCTGAGAAAATCTATGAGAACTATTTATTAGGGAGAAATGGGATGATGCCATTCCTCAACATTTAAGATCAAGAACCTCAAACTGAGATAGGCTTTCTGCCTCTAATTTCCCATAACTCTCTGTTTATACCATTCTCTTCCCACTACTGTCTCATATTTTCTGGTTAGGCTCTTTCCCCTACTAGACTATAAGCTTCTTCTATGTTTTTGTATCCTTAGTGCCTAGAACTGGGACAGGATATAATAAGAACCTAATGGAGTTTTGGTGAATTAATGCTACTTTAAGAAGAAAGAAAAGGGGTCCTGAATCTAATAGTGTTTGGGAAGTATACACTAGGGATCCTTAGGGAGGCCCAGTGATCTTTACATCAAGGTTTGCTCTCAGCCCTTTGTGATAAAATCAATTCAGACATGTCTTCAAATCTACTCACAGACAAGAGATGGAATAATAATAACTGTAGCTGATATTTTTATAGTTCTTTTATCATGTTTATTTTTATGGCAATTTTTTAGAAACAATTTGGCAAAACTAATGATTATCATTTTAAAGTAGACAAGAAGAAACCTAGTTGTAGAGGACAGAAATCTAGAGTCAAGGATTCCTGACTCCTAATCCAGTGCTCTTTCCACTATAGCCCACTGTGAAATTTTGGAAAGAGTGGAAATAACTGTTTACACTAAAAGAAAATGAATTTTGGATCCTGATCAAAATGTGATATTGTGGGTTTCTGCAAACCACCTTAGTTGAGAGGTAGTCATTTTTTCATTTAGGGGCCAGCACTTCTGTAGCTAAAAAAAGTCAGTGTATTCATGTGAAATGAAGAATGGGAAGTTCCCTGAAAAGGTTTGAAGGCTTAATTCAATTGATGTTGGCACAATAAACTCTAGGACTCATCCAAATCCATTATGAAGGGCTTCTCATGCCAGCAGATTTGCAAAAGTAAATGTGGAATTGCAACAAGTTCTTTCTGCTGTGTGTTTTAAGGTAGAGTGACACGAATCTCCTATTTTCACATGAAAGCTGAAGAGTATGTTTCTTTAATACTCATCTTCCTGTGTGAGTGACATTCTAAGGAAAAACAAAATTAAAATCTCTGACTCTTGGCTTACCCTTTCAGTGTATATAGCACTGAAAGGCTTTCTGATTCTCCACATTACGATGGGATGCACACATGTGGTTTTGGTAATGTGGAATAGAGAGTGGAGAATTCCATCATCCCATATCCCCATGGTCTTTGACCAGGAACTACAGATATCAGGGAAAAAATGGAATTACTTGGTGCTACTTTCTAAAGCCAATCTTTTAGAATTAGGTGGACTTTTTAAGCTAAATATTTTGGTCCTTTTTTCTGCTACACTTATGATAATATAGCTTAGTTCTGACTTTTTCATTACTTTTCCTCATTAACTTTCTACAAGACCTAACAGTGCAAGAAAGGGCTGAATTCACTGTTCACAGTCTTGTTTTTAGACATTCCAAAAATAAAAAGAAATATGGAATAATTTTCTGTTAGGTTGATGAGAGCTACAAGTAACAGAAAACCCTAATAATTGACAAATGGGATCTCATTAAAGTAAGATCTTCTGCACCACACACACACACACACACACACACAAACTATAATCGGAGTGAACAGACAACCTACAGAATGGGAGAAAAAATTTGCAATCTATCCATCTGACAAAGGTCTAATATCCAGAATTTACAAGGAACTTAAAAAACATTCCAAAATAACCCAAGCAACCTCATTAAAAAGTTGGCAAAGGACATGAACAGACACTTCTCAAAAGAAGACATTTATGTGGCCAACAAACACATGAAAAAAAGCTCAACATTGCTGATCATTAGAGAACTGCAAATCAAAACCACAATGAGATACCATCTCATGCCAGTCAGAATGGTGATTATTAAAAATTCAAGAAACAACAGATACTGGCGAGGCTGTGGAGAAATAGGAACAATTTTACACTGTTGCTGGGAATGTAAATTAGTTCAACCATTGCGGGAGACAGTGTGGGGATACGTTGAAGACCTGGAACTAGAAATACCATTTGACCCAGCAATCCCATTACTGAGTTATAACCAAAGGAATATAAATCATTCTACTATAAAGATACATGCACGTCTGTGTTCACTGCAGCACCACTCACAATAGCAAAGACATGGAATCAACCCAAATGCCCATAGTGATAGACTGGATAAAGAAAGTGTGGTACATATACACCATGAAATACTATGCAGCCATAAAAAGGAATGAGATCATATTTTTTGCAGGAACATTGATGGAGCTGGAAGACATTATCCTCAGCAAACTAATACAGGAACAGAAAACCAGCACCACATGTTCTCACTTATAAGTGGGAGCTGAACAATGAGAGCACATGAACATGGGAGGGGAACAACACACACTGTGGCCTGTTGGAGGGGGAGGGCAAGAGAGAGCATCAGGATAAATGGCCAGATGGCTAATGCATGTGAGGCATAATACCTAGGTAATGAGTTGATAGGTGCAGCAAACTACCATGGCACACGTTTGCATATGTAATGAACCTGCACATCCTGCACATGTATCCTGGAACTTAAATTAAATATTTAAAAAAATGAAAAACAGAAAAGTTTGATTCAACTTGCTTAAAAAATAAGAATATTAATTACCCTGGTAACCAGAAATGCAGAGATTCGACAGCTCTAAGGCATAGTATAGTCAAGACCTAGCTTTGAACCCCTCTGTGCCTTAGATTCTCTTATGACTAGCTTCTGGCAGGCTTCAAAATGTGACATGCAGATACAGCAATGACAGAAGGTCAGAAAAATTGGTCCATTTCTTCCACATACTGCTTTCAGGAAGAAAGAAAAATTTCTTAGAAGATGTCCTTTTATAGCTCATTGGCCAGACACATTTCTCATGGTCATGCTGAAACCAATCATTGGCAGAAGTACTGTGGCCACTGTGTTTGGTTTAGGCCAATTAGGAACCACCCCTGAGACTGATATTGGAGTCAATGTCCTTCAAATTACAACCACAGAGAAAGGTAGATACATGAGGAAGGAAGAAGTTGATGTGGTAGAAATTGGGGAGATGAATTGATGTTGGACAGATGACCAATAGGGTTTGTTACAAGGTTTATTCAGAATATTTGACATTTTTTAATATTTATAAATTCCAGCTTTGTCACTGCCTCTGTCACACTTACTATTGAGTATTTAATATGAGCTGTACTAGGACTTCAGGATTGTCTTAACTTGGGCTGCGATGACAAAGTATCATAGACTGGGTAGCTTCTAACAACCGAAATTTATTTCTCACAGTTCTGGAGGCTGGGAAGTCCAAGATCAAGGTGCCTGCCAGTAGATTCAGTGTCCAGTGAGATCCTTTATCTGATTCGCGAATGGCTCCTTCTTCTTACTGTGTGCTCATCTGGCAGGAGGGACTAAATAGCTGTCTGCATTGTCTTTTATAAGGGCACTAATCCCAATCATGAGGGCTCTGTCTCCATGAGCTAAATCACTTCCCAAGGGAACCATCACCTCAGGGGTTAAGATTTGAACACATGAACTCTGGGGGAACACATGGCAAGGATATTCAGACTAGAGCATGGATATGAAGATTTTAAAAGGCAATATTTCTGCTCTAGAAGAAAATATAGTCTTTTCCACACTGTTAAGAAAAGGCACAACAAAAGAAAACAGTGAGAATGTCTGTCACTCCAAAAAAAAAAAAAAAAAAAGCTTTTTAGGACCTGCTGTTCCACTAATTACCAGAAGTAAATTATAGCACTTCCATATAAAATAATAAGGAAATAAGAGACTAGAGTTTCACCTATTTTCATAAGCACATCATTTATTATAAATGCAGGTGGATAGAGAGGGGGAGAAGTTAACAATAAGATTCCACTGGCCCCATATGAGGCCCATGGTATTATAGAACTAAAGAGAGCTGAGTTTTTTAATTGAAAATAAGATAAGCAATTATCTTGGATTCTTGTTCTAAGAAGGTAGTAATTAGAGTGGATCCCCACTCCAGGGTCCACACTCCTGGCTTACAACCTGATAGAATTCCCCAGCTTGATTTTAACACAATAAATAAAACAATATATCCCCAAATCCATGGGGAAGGCAAGAACATGATTGGGGATTTTAAATCCTGTAATTGTTGGATTCAGAGTATGGAAAATACAGGTAATTTCAGTAAGAGATCCCCACTGTTAGAATCTATAACACCCTATGGTGTCTTTAAAAAAGAAGAAAATGCGTCACTAGTGGCTCAATCCCATACTCCTTTAAAATTTGTTAAGCTTGACAATTCAAGCTGATGGCAAATAACTCCTTTCTCAAGTAATGTTTTAATCTGAAAGAAATATATTATTTAAAAGGGAAATCCCCATTAATGCCAAGATACGGAAACAACTACTTAGAATACACAGCAACATGAAAGAGTAAGATAAAAGAAGAGAAATTGAACATCAAACATGTTCCTCTAAACCAGAAACAGAAGAAAGTGTTCTTTAGAAGATTAGACAGGTCTTGAATTTTTATTATTGGCGAAGAACAGTGTTTAAAGGCAAGAGCTCAACCTTTCTACAGGGCAGTGTAGTTTTTAAATTCGTGGAGCAAGATGGTGACACTGGCTGTATGTACTAGCATAAAGAATTGAAAACAATATGACCGAATGATACTCAAAAACTGATATTAGAGACTCATGATGAGAGACAGATCATGAGCAGAGCCAATTTTGATTTTAAGCATCAAAGTGGATATGTTGTTATAAAAGTTAAACTTATGAAAGTTTAAGTTTGAGTATCACACTTACGAAAGTTAAGCTTTGAATGTCACAAGATATTGGGGTAAGAGAAACTGAAGAGTCATCTAGTTTAACTCAAATTCTGAAGTAGAGAAGAGGGTATGAGGCTTCACAATGACAAGTGGTCTAGTTTACAGGTAATTCTTGTCCCTATTTGTAGGACTTCCTGTGAGGGTCAGGTTAAGATCCCAAATAACAAAAAAGGCAGAAATGAAATGAGAAATTGCTTCTGCGAAACACAATTGTATAGCAGCTAAATTTTCTATGGTTTGAATGAGGAATACGTAACACATGCACACAAGGCTATAAATTCTTAGCCTTCCTTGCTAACTTTGTGTGAAGAATAGTTATATCTTTTTGTAAAAAATATGCTTTAGCATCAGAACCAGAAAGCCTGTTGAATCTTAGTAAAAGCACTAATACTATTTCCATTTTTATTTCTCTTCCAATTTTGTATAAAAGGTACAATTTCATTAGGGGAATTGGGTAGCTAATTCTCTTGGAAAGATTCAGCTGTCACTGAGTAACACAATCTTTCCCCGCCCTCCTCGCCCAGGCTGTCAGGGACTGTGCTTCAGCTAACAACAGTGGCTCTGCTTTGCTGGGATGCTTCGAGCTGCTGTGACAGCTGACAGGAGAGTAGTAACGGCTAAGGTGTCAAGCCATCCTTTCCCCAATTCCATTTGCTTTGGGAATGTGCTAAGTTGAAAGTCCATAAGAGCCATTTAAGAACAAGTATTAGTAGATGGTATTATGGGTTTCTGTTCCTCTACACAGTCCATTTAAGGAGGAAAAATAGTTTTTCTAATACCATCTTAAGTGACTTTATGGTTATTGATACAAAACACCTTGGAAAAATATCCCAGTGCATATGTTATCTTGATGTTTAAGCAAGAGAAGATTTACAAATGTTTAAAATTTCCAAATGTTTTAAACTTTCTACCTAAGGAATAGCAGATAATATTTTTCTTCAGTAAGGGGTCACAAAATGCTAATTTGATACAAGATATAACAAAAAGTCAATTAGATTTCCAGTGCATGTAGGGCTATGTCTTCTGTGGACTTAAAACATTCTTCATCGACACTTTTTTTTATTTTGGAGACAGAATTTTTGCTCCTATTGCCCAAGCTGGAGTGCAATGGTGAGATCTCACCTCACTGCAACCTCCGCCTCCCAGGTTCAAGTGATTCTCTTGCCTCAGCCCCCCGAGTAGCTGGGATTACAGGCACGCGCCACCATGCCTGGCTAATTTTTTGTATTTTTAGTAGAGACAGGGTTTCACCATGTTGGCCAGGCTGGTCTCGAACTCCTGATCTCAGGTGATCCACCCGCGTTGGCCTCCCAAAGTGCTGGGATCACAGGCGTGAGCCACCGCACCAGGCCCAACACTTCTTTTCATCTTGGATGTGATAATGTGCTCATGAAGGGTTGGGTAAAATCCACAAATCCACAGATTGCAAAGCACTGTGGAATTGAGTTAAGCACTGTGGGAAATCCAAACCTAATGTAATACAGTTCCTATTTTCAAGGATCTTCCTGATTGCAAAAACAATTATATGGAAGCTTAACAATTTCTACCTAAATAAAATGACGATTTTAGTATTTCAGAGAGCCAGCATGGTTTTCTAGACTGAGTGCTCACTTGCCTTGCAATCAAATGCTTCAATTCACATCTACACACTGACACTTACTCACTTTCCTCATTCATAAGAAGGCTGGACTAGATTATTTTTAAGTTCAAACATTTCGTGATTTACATCTTTAAAATATGTGCTTTTTTATAGTGATTTACAATGCAGCTAACAGGTTAGATTAGTAAATTATCAAAAACATTACCTAAGATTTGAGTGAATTTGGATTAATAAAAAAGTTTTATGTTCTAACAATGTTTTAACAATGATTTTGAATAAAAACACCTTGGCTGTGTGCCTTCTCACTAACTAAATATTTATGAATGAGTGTATTTTCATTATTTTTAAATAAGACAAACTGAACTTCTATACAGAGCTGCTATTTACACATGAGGTGTTTGCTTTTTGGTTTATCTTGCTGACTTGTGCCAATCCCCCAAGCGGTTTTAACTGAAGACAAGGTTATCTTGCCATCCTTGATTTGGGGCAATCAGCCATCACAAAACAATTCTTGGTAATAAACATTAGAAGGAGAGGCCTGCAAGCAGCTCCAGAATGATAAATAAGGATATCGTTTTCCAAATAGGAAACAGGAGGAGGTTAATTTAAAATAAACCACTATGAGGTTTCTTACAGAGTTATCATCACCTGCCTTTCAAAATAAGCATACTCATTACATGTGAGGGCAATTGTTCATCTGAACATCTTGTTTACTTGTCTGATTGTTCTCCCCAGGTATAATGATTTTCAACAGGTCAATCAGTGGTTCTAAGTGCTTTTCAAGCCTATTTAACAGGATAATTTGGTCAAAGTGCACGTGTTATATAAATTGCCCTCCCTTAACATTCCCCATCATGAAGGCATGCACTCAAGAGTTTCATGCAAACCTGTCTTTACATTTGCCTCTTCCACTTTCCTGGAAAGTTGGATAAGTTACTTGAAATTTTTTAGTCTCATTTCCCTGGTCTAGAGTTTTTCAGGATTGGGGAGGTTGAGTCCTAACACTGGGACAGTCCCAGGCATCTGTTCAGGCTCATTGATGATAGAGAGGGAAGGAGACAGCATCTCTGTCACTTCATGATAACATAAATAAATCACATAACTGATGAACTATGTGTAACATAATCTTAACCTGGCATTTATTTTCAGATATTAAGGTTAAGTACTATATCAATTTTTTAAAAGTAAAAAATTATTTCTACCTGCATAGAAGGCATTACCTGGATTGACTGATTGATTGATTTAGAGACAGGGTTTTACTCTGTAGCCCCAGCTAAAGTGCAGAGGCACATCACACCCCACTGCAGCCTCTGCCTCCCGGGCTCAAGCAACCCTCCCTCCTCAGTTTCCTGAGTAGGTGAGGCTACAGGCACACACCACTACATCCAGCTAATTTTTGTAGTTTTTGTAGAGACTGCCGTGTTTCCCAGGCTGGTCTCAAACTCCTGGGCTCAAGCCATCAGCCTGCCTTGGCCTCCCAAAGTTCTAAGATTATGGGCATGAGCCACTGCACCTGGCCTGATTTTATTTTATTTTTAAATAAACCAGTTAATGAATAATTAAATGAAAACATTATAATAATAAACAGACAAAAAGATTGCTAAATAATAAATCTAGTTTATAACTAATATATCTATCTCACTTCCTTAAATTAGTTTTCAATGCCCTTAATTTGTATGTGTGTCAACATCTCTCAATTTTCAAAAATTTTTAGTTTTTTGAAAAATAGCATGGCAATTGAAAGACTGATTTTTAAAGTGAACAAAACATTGACTCCCAGAAGAAAAATTTTAATGAACAAAACATCGATTTCCAGAAGATGAACAAGTTCACATGTTCATATGTAATCAAAATATGTGACACTAATTATAGGTGTATTTACACTTTTCAAACACCAATATTAATTCCTGAATACATATGCTATTAAGCCACTTTTGAACACAGAAAAGATGGCTAATTGATAATGTATTTTTGTAGCAAAGCAAGTTTTCATGCCAATTTTACATTTTGGGATTCATTAGATAATAACCTCCATTCCTTCTTATTAAACAGAAATAAAAGCATCCAATATACATGCTTTTCTAGATGTGGAAGGCTACATTTGACAATCAATTATTAAAGTAAAATTAAACCTGGCTTTGGGAGGCCAAGGCAGGGGCATCTCTTGAGCCTAGAAGCTCAAGATCATCCTGGGCAACATAGTGAGGGATCCAGTCCCTATAAAAAAATATAAAAAAGGCGAGGTGTGGTGGCATGTACCTGTAGTCCCAGCTACTCGGGAGGCTGAGGTGGGAGCGAGGCTTAGGTCAGGACTTAGAGCCTGCAGTGAGCCATGATGGCATCACTGCACTCTGGCTTGAGCAATAGAGTAAGAGTCCATCTGAAAAAACTAAACAAAACAAAATAAACCTGGTGTTGTCTGACAACCTAACTTTTGGAACTAACACCAGTCCATGGGGAGTCCTGAGTGGTATCAGAAAAATGCCATTTAGATCAGATAATAAATATTCAGCCCTCTACCACAAATCCTGCACAGAATAACTCAATAAATATTAGCAGCAATGACAATTAACAACTGCTTTCAGTTCAGCAGCTTATGGATCCTTGATATTCTTAGCTTCCTAATCGTTAGTAATTCCATCACCTTTTAATGAATGAGTCAGAAATTTAAACAGCAAAAGGGAGACAAGGCAAAACTAAACATCTGTGAATTTTATTAATTATTAGCAATTCCTTATAAAAGCCAAGAGGGGACCGGGTGCAGTGGCTCACACCTGTAATCCCAGCACTTTGGGAGGCCAAGGCGGGTGGATCACCTGAGGTCAGGAGTTCAAGACCAGCCTGGCCAACATAGTGAAACCCCGTCTCTACTAAAAACACAAAAAATTAGCTGGGTGTGGTTGGGGGGGTGCCCGAAATCCCAGCTACTCAGGAGGCTGAAGCAGGAGAATCATTTAAACCCAGGAGGCGGAGGTTGCAGTGAGCCAAGATTGAGCCATTGCACTTCAGCCTGGACAACAGGAGGGAAACTCTGTCTCAAAGAAAAAAAAAAAAGCCAAGAGGGGATTAGAGTGGCCCTAATGGTTAAAATTATGACTAAAAGTTGTTTAAATGACCCTTTCAATGCCATTCCCCTTTTGCACTGTTTAATCAAGAACTGGTTGCAGTGGCATATTTGAGGTTAAGAAATATTGAGAAAAGGAAAAGGTGTATGTGTGGTTTCTGCTTCACTGGGTTGTCAGGAGAATGGCAATAACATAACCATTTAAAATGGAAAAATGGAGCAGTAGGCCCTACTCTGAAGAAGATAGTACATATTTTCAATGTTTCCTGAATGTTACAAGACATAAGAACAGCTACCCGGGGGGTTCCTATCTTGAAGACTGGAAAATTATGAGCAAAAGCAACTAGCAAAATAAAAGAATTTGGAATATTTATCCTCTTATGATGGCTAGACTTCAGACTTCCTGAAATAGCCTTTCTCTTGGCTTCTAAGCCACTGCTTCTCAAACTTTAATGTTCATACAAATCACCCAGGGATCAGGTGAAAATGCACATTCTGATTCTATAAGCCTGGGGTGCAGCCTGGTGTTCTGCATTTTTAACCAGCTGGTCTTCAGACTCTTCTTGAGTACCAGGCTTCTGTCTTACTTGCATTGTAATGTTTCTTATGCTCATGGTGACGGTACATCCTGTACTCTTTAACATAGCCTAAATTTTATTGGTATTTCATTATTTTCAGCAAAGTCAATTAGCTAACTAAATTGATTTAATTTTTATACCTTTTGGAAGCTGTTCATATAAAAGATTTCCTTCACCAGAAGTCCAATGTCTTGACTTGGGGTTTTAGAAGATGGTCTTATCACAAGTGACTTAGCAAAGATTACCTCTCTCTCTTTTTTTTTTTTCTTGAGACTTCTCGTCTTACTCCAATAGCCTTTTGTGTATCTGCATAACAACTTGACTGGAATAAAGTAATGATTATTTTCTATCAATCAAGGCTAAATGAGTCACCTATGAAGAAAAAACTGTTCAGATGGACTGGAGCCCTGGGCTAGGTATTACAACTGGAAACAAGGGAGAATGTGATTTAGGAAACCTTCCTAATGGTCATAGGAATTTCTTTCTTTTCTATCAAAAAATAAATTGAAGAAAATCTCTTCTCTGGTCTCCAGGCTGCAAGCTCTAAATCTTGGCTTCATGCATTAATGAAGTTACACTTCACTCAGGAGAGCTGAGTTAATTTCTTAGTCTGTCACTCACTAGCTGTTTGACATTGGTCAAGCAAAGGTCATAATCACCTTTGAGAACTTCTGTTTTCTTATTTTTTTTTAATGAGAGAACAAAGTTAGGGAGGCAACTAAATGCCCTATAAGCTCTTGTTCAACTTCAAAAAGAAAATAGAAATATATGGCATCAAATCTGAGCTCTTACCAAATTCCTAAGGGCTTGATATACTGATTATGATATGGTGACTATGATTTGATTATAATTTACCAAGCAGTTGATAAGAAATTGTTATATGTAATCCAAAGCAAGCCCTTGAAAACCTTGTGTCTCCCAAAGATAATTAGAAACTAGGATTATCCAGGCGACATCTGAATTTCTGTTAGTAAAATCTTGAAAGTTACCGTACTATGTCTCTATGCGACTGGACTCAGGCTAAGGGCTACTTTTAGATCTCATTTTAGCACTCTGGACCGTTCTCATCTGAATAACAGCAGTGAACTTCATTTTAGTATGATGGCAAAAGTCTCCTTTTCTAAACTCCAAATCACTGAAATAGTAATGGGAAATAAAATAACATTCACCATCTCTTTGAAAGAGGACAACAGAATTTGCCTGGGTGTATATGTTAGTCTGGTTTCTTCAAGACCCAAGTAACTGTTCAATCAAAAACTCAATCAATTAACAAAATCATGGACAAGCTCTGGAAAACCTGTAACAGAGGATAAAGAAAGTCTTTAGAACCTAAATTGAAGGAGAAGTACCATAAGCTTTCTCCAGAACTTTAATACCTTTGAATTAATTAATTAATTTTTTTTTTTTTTTTGAGACAGAGTCTGGCTCTATTGCCTAGGCTGGAGTGCAGTGCCACCATCTCGGCAACCTCTGCCTCCTGGGTTCAAGTGATTCTCCTGTCTCAGCCTCTGGAGTAGCTGGGATTACATGCATGCACCACCACACCTGGCTAATTTTTGTATTTTTATTAGAGACGGGGTTTCACCTTGTTGGCCAGGCTTGTCTCGAACTCCTGACCTAAGGTGATCTGCCTGCCTCAGCCTCCCAAAGTGCTGGGATTACAGGTGTGAGCCATTGCACCCAGCCTGAATAATTTTTTCTTAAGTGACAATCTATCAGAGTTTTAGAAAAATTCAAATTCTGGGCAGGAGCATACAATACATTACTATGCAAAAGGTGAAAATTAAACATTTACAAACTACCTCTAGAAAGCATTTTCGTGAAAGTTTAAAGTGTATGTTGAAGAGAAGAGATATTGATATGAAAAACTCCAGTGAGCCACAAAACTACTTGAGTCTCTTAACTCCATAATAATTTTCAACCACCACCACCCAGATGGAAAAACACAAGCCTAAATGAATGTAATGCTTCCCCTCTCCTACTTCCCAGCAAATTCATGCCTTCACACTGATAACTTCAGGTAGCGATCATTTAAAAGTAAATGTATAATGACTTGTTATGTGACTCTCTCCTAGCACCAGGAAACATGGATCTCTGTGTGTTTGATTACAGGTCAAATTCTCCATTTAGGGAGCAATTAAAAGTTGCTATAACTTTTAAGTCATTGAAATGAGAAAGAAAATCCAAGAAATGAAATTTGCTTGATGATTCTATTGCCTTTATCTAACACTGATTTTCACATGAAAAGTATTGCTTTCAAAAGTCCTAATTAGAAGGCCACCCTTAATAGCTGCATCTACAAGCCATCAGCAATACCTAGTAAAAGAATTAAGCAGAATATGGGAACTTTGATATTGGTGTCTTAATGGGGAAACAGCTTTCAATCAAGTAGCCCTGTCTGTATTCTATGCTGAAAAGGAGTTTTTAAACCAAAACTACATAGATTATGCTCAATGGACTCTATCGATAATTTACAACTCTTCTATTTACTATGTTCCTTTTAATCATAAGCTAAGTTTCTTAATGGAAAGAAAATATTAAATGGTAACACTATGGAGATATTTGTCTTTGGTAGAACCTCTCTTTACAGCCTATGAAAGGGGAAAATCGGATACTACCAACACCAACTTTAATCTGATATATTTCTAGTCACTTTGGTTTCTGAAATAAGTCTGTGCAGAAATCTTTTTCATACAATGTCACGTATTTAATCTTGGTAGTAAAACAGCATTACTAGTTAGAAGGAATACATAAAGTGAGTTTAATTATTATTTTACTTTCCATGAATTAATAATAGAAGCATTATTTTTCTCATTGCATTTGTAATGAGTGAAGACTGACAACTCTTTCTGAACACAAATTCCAGTAACTCAGAATTATGATGAGACTTGAAGAATTTTAAACATTTCCTACATTTAAGAAGAACTCGGTGGCTCACGCGTGTAACCCCAGCACTTTGGGAGGCCAAGGCTGGTGGATCACGAAGTCAGGAGATCAAGACCATCCTGGCTAACACGGTGAAACCCCGTCTCTACTAAAAATACAAAAAATTAGCCGGGCGCGGTGGCGGGCACCTGTAGTCCCAGCTACTCAGGAGGCTGAGGCAGGAGAGTGGCGTGAACCTGGGAGGCGGAGCTTGCAGTGAGCCGAGATCCCACCACTGCACTCCAGCCTCGGTGATAGAGCGAGACTCCGTCTCGAAAAAAAAAAAAAAAAGAAGAAGAGCTGCTCTTTCAAAACTACTGCCACTGTTGAAGAAATTCAAGATTGTCATAAATGCTCGTGTAGGTTTTAAGGAAAAAGTTATCTGAGAAATATAATAAATCATCTGGGTTTTTCATTTGTTTTACCAAACAGTTATAATTTTCCTCTTGTTACAGTGAACTTTTTATTGCCCAGAGTCCTATTGGTAAAAACTCTTTATTAACCAAAACTTATTTGTACTACCTCCCCCGACACTATCGTAAAAATGTTATAGCACAATATTTAATAGCAACCCTAAAATGAAAATGATGACTTAGAAGATTCTGGATTATTTTCTGAAACATCAAGAAATCAATTTACTCATAGATAATCTGCCTCAGTTAGAGTAACTCTCAGTTGACTAAGATTTGAGAAAACAGAATACCCAAATCTCAATCGTGCAAACAGAATTTACTCTGTATATGACTGATACCTAAAGAGTGGGAGGAACGTTCACAGAATTTTAGAAAAGGTATCTAAAACCAAATGAGAAGATAACAACATAATTAACAGTCTTTGCGTTGTATTTATTGATTTAGATAATTATAAATTGTTCCATTGCCTAAATGAAATTAGGAGACTTAAAAGCTAAAACTTAGAGAAGAGATCCAGAGAATGAATCCAATCCCCTCATACTGCAGATGGGAAAATCAAAGCTAAAACTTAGAGAAGAGATCCAGAGAATGAATCCAATCCCCTCATACTGCAGATGGGAAACCAAAGCCCAGAAGTTAAGTGATATTGGGTTTGGGCCAATATCCAAGTCCAAGTTTCCATTCAATGTATTTTCCATAACAGAACGCTTTTAAAAAATAGATAAAATATAGGCTAAAATTGGAGTTGGGGAAGCACAAATAGGGGTGAGCAGGGATGGAGGCTACCAGCATTTGAAGAGCCTGTTACTAGGTGTCAAGCATTGTTATCGATACTTTTATTATTATTTATTTATTTACTATGATTATTATTATTATTTTTTGAGATGGAGTCTCGCTCTGTCACCCACGCTGGAGTGCAGTGGCGTAATTTTGGCTCACTGCAAGCTCCGCCTCCCGGGTTCACGCCATTCTCCTGCCTCAGCCTCCTGAGTAGCTGAGTAGCTGGGACTGCAGGCACCCACCACCATGCCCAGCTAATTTTTTGTGTTTTTAGTAGAGACAGGGTTTCACCGTGTTAGCCAGGATGGTTTCGATCTCCTGACCTCGTGATCCACACGTCTGGGCCTCCCAAAGTGCTAGGATTACAGTGTGAGCCACTGCTCCTGGTCTATTTTTAATTTTTTTTATTGTACTTTAAGTCCTGGGATACATGTGCAGAATGTGCAGGTTTGTTAACATAGGTATACATGTGCCATGGTGGTTTGCTGCACCCATCAACCCGTCATCTACATTAGGTATTTCTCCTAATGCTATCCCTCCCCTAGCCCCTGACACCCGGTCATGTGATGTTCCCGTCCCTGTGTCTCATTGTTCAACTCCCACGTATGAACGAGAACATGCAGAATTTGGTTTTCTGTTCCAGTGTCAGTTTGCTGAGAATGATGGTTTCCAGCTTCATCCATGTGCCTGCAAAGGACATGAGCTCATCCTTTTTTACAGCTGCATAGTATTCCACGATGTATATGTACCACATTTTCTTTATCCAGTCTATCATTGATGGGCATTTGGGTTGGCTCCAAGTCTTTGCTATTGTAAACAGTGCTGCAATAAACATATGTGTGCATGTGTCTTTATAGTAGGATGATTTATAGTCCTTTGGGTATATACCCAGTAATGGAATTGCTGGGTCAAATATTATTTCTGATTCTAGATCCTTGAGGAATTGCCACACTGTATTCCACAATTGTTGAACTAATTTATACTCCTACCAACAGTGTAAAAGCATTCCTATTTATCCATACCCTTTCCAGCATCTGTTGTTTCCTGACTTTTTAATGACTGCCATTCTAACTGGCATGAGATGGTATCTCATTGTGGTTTTGATTTGCATTTCTCCAATGACCAGTGACGATGAGCTGTTTTTCATATGTTTGTTGGCCACATAAACGTCTTCTTTTAAGAAGTGTCTGTTCATATCCTTCACCCACTTCTTGATGAGGTTGTTTGTTTTTTTTCTTGTAAATTTGTTTAAGTTCTTTGTAGATTCTGGATATTAGCCCTTTGTCAGATGAATAGATTGCAAAAATTTTCTCCCATTCTGTAGGTTGCCTGTTCACTCTGATGATAGTTTCTTTTGCTGTGCAGAAGCTCTTTATTTTAATTAGATCCCATTTGTCAATTTTGGTTTTGTTGCCATTTGATGTTTAGTCATGAAGTCTTTGCTCATGCCTATGCCCTGAATGGTATTGCCTAGGTTTTCTTCTAGGGTTTTTATGGTTTTAGGCCCTACATTTAAGTCTTTAATCCATCTTGAGTCAATTTTAGTATAAAGTGTATGGAAGGAGTCTAGTTTCAGTTTTCCACATATGGCTAGTCAGTTTTCCCAACACCATTTATTAAATAGGGAATCCTTTGAATCTTTTCCTCATTGCTTGTTTTTGTCAGGTTTGTCAAAGATCAGATGGTTGCAGATGTGTGGCATTATTTCTGGGGCCTCTGTTCTGTTCCATTGGTCTACATATCTGTTTTGGTATCAGTACCATGCTGTTTTGGTTACTGTAGCCTTGTAGTAGAGTTTGAAGTCAGGTAGCATGATGCCTCCAGCTTTGTTGTTTTTGCTTAGGATTGTCTTGGCTATGTGGGCTCTTTTTTGGTTCCATATGAAATGTAAAGTAGCTTTTTCTAATTCTGTGAAGAAATGCAATGATAGCTTGATGGGGATAGCACTGAATCTATAAATTACTTTGGACAGTATGGCCATTTTCACGATATTGATTCTTTCTATCCATGTGCATGGGATGTTTTTCCATTTTTCCATTTGTTTGTGTCCTCTCTTATTTCCTTGAGCAGTGGTTTGTAGTTCTTCTTGAAGAGGTCCTTCACATCCCTTGTAAGTTGTATTCCTAGGTATTTTATTCTCTTTGTAGCAATTGTGAATGGGAGTTCACTCATGATTTGGCTCTTTGTTTGTCTGTTATTGGTGTATAGGAATGCTTGTGATTTTTGCACATTGATTTTGTGTCCTGAGACTGCTGAAGTTGCTTATCAGCTTAAAGAGATTTGAGGCTGAGATGGTGGGGTTTTCTAAATATACAATCATGTTATCTGCAAATAGAGATAATTTGACTTCATCTCTTTCTATTTGAATATGCTTTATGTCTTTCTCTTGCCTGGTTATTGACACTTTTATATGTTTATCACATTATGCACTGTGCTCAGTTCAGAGATAAATAAACCGAAACTGTCTCATGATGAGAGGTCATCACAACCCCAAAGTCTATGCAATTTCTCTATATTGACCCCAGAAACAGACTGACTACGTCTCTGGTGATTGGTTGACTATAAACTGGCTTATTTGCTCACATACTCATTCAACAAATGTATACTGAGCCTTTTCTTTGTGCCATACCCCATCCTGGAAGTTGGGTGTGCAGTGAGCAAGAGGCTTAACGCTTGCCCTCAGATAGTCAGTGGGCACAGGGGCCAACTCCACTCTTTTCTACCCCACAGTGTCTCTCAGTCATTGCCACGGTTGGGAACCCCCACTTCAAACTACTTTGGAAACTCTGATAATGACCAGATCCTTGAGAAAAACACCAGAAAGCTTAATATCACCGCTTTATATACATCTTCTCTAACGAAAGGCTATTAATGCAAATGGTTTCAATAACAATTGGCAAATATGTTTTTCACAGTAGTTTTCCACAGTATGGAAACATCAAATTTCAGATTTGTTTCAGAATTAAGTATATTATTAAAATTTTACATTTTCGTTAAATCTGTCAACTCAAATATGCTAAAATTTGAGTATGGTGCAATGTAATTTTTAAAGTTAGGTTTATTTTAGACTCTATGCAACAAGATCAATTAGAGAAAAGGTGATCATTGACCATAGGAATTGTGGTCCTATGCATTGACCATAGGGGTTGTGTTGCATCGAACTGTTAGCATAATGCTTGAAGCACCAATTCTGAGAATGTAAACCATTCTTATATCATAGACAGCATATATCCTGTGAATAACAGAGCACTCAAAAGAATGAATAAACTTGGTATATGGCTTTTCCAGGCATTTTATAAATACTCACTGCAAACTTACATATATAACTGGGTTTTGTATTTGAAAACAGTACTAATCATTCTTTCACCAACCAGGCATGTATATGTGCAGATAAGAATGATGCATGTCGGAGAGGCCTGTCTACACTGCCTAGATGAGATTTGCCCTTGATTTGCAGCCACAGCTGCTAATGGCAAAACATACAGCTATTTTCAACCACTCCACTTAGATTCACATTCTTCTCCGCTCTGGTGCTTTAAAAAGCACCAGGATGCTTGCTTGTCTCCACTGTGTCCTGGCAGGCCATTATTCTACAGACTGATTTTAATTTGAGCTTAGGCATGTCATCACAAGTTTGTGTGAGAGTCATCTAAAATCATCAGAAACGTGATGACTGTGTTCTTGAAGCACACATGCAGGATGTCACGCAAAAGATTATAGATCACTTTGAAGAGTCAACATTGTCTCCCAGAGTGATGATAAATCCCTAGAAGATGTACACCTCCACATAACAAAGATCCTCCTTGGTATTGTAGAGATGAGACGTGACATGCATCGACACTGTGTCCCATGATAGACTGACAAAGAAGCATGGTGATACCTCAATTGTTCACAACTTCCGTGGGTAAAACATACTTTGGGCAAAGTTGGCCCAGGTAGGGGAAAATTCCTGACTCTTCATTGTTTTAGTGGCTGCTGAGAAAGCTCAACCATTTCTTTTGTAAAGCCTTCTGAGACCCATCAAGAAGAGGTGATCCCTTCCTCCTTTGCACCTTTACTAGCGCTTTGACATGTTCTTGTTTTTGTATCAATTTACAATCTACTCCCTTCCTAGACTCTTATCTCTTTGAAGGAAAGATCTGTTTCTTTGGATTCCTAACACATTTCATAGTTCCTGACATAAAATTTTGGGATTAAATATGGGTGGATGAATGAATGGATGAATGGATAGGGAGAGAAAAACAAGACTCAGTAGGCTACTGAGGTTGTCTGGCCTGGGGCTGCTGAACTAGAACTAACTCACCCCATGCTCCCACAGTTGAGTCAACTTGGAGAGAAAAAATGAGGGAAGTAATCTCAAGCAGTTATTATATGACATCTGTGCTACTTGATAGGAGTCGCTACTGAGAGGAGAAGAAGCTTCCTCCATTTTAACCAAGGTTCTTGCAGATCAACCTTCCTCCTGGTATGAGGAGAGAAGAGATTATTATTCTGTAGAGATCCAGTAAGGTGGGTAAATCGGGATGATACAGAAAAGAATCTTTGAAATATGACACACATGGGAACCAACCGGAATTTAGCCAATTACTAATTAGCTGAGAAATCTGGGACAAGTTACGTGGTTTCACTGAGTATCTGGCTCTTCATCTACAAATTAAATTCATAATATCTGCTTTGCAGCATGATCAGAGGAGCTCTAAGGAGCATATGTTCAGTGCCTGGCACAGAGAGACACTCAATAAATATTTTCATTTAAAATAACCATGTATATGCATTACCTTATTTTTAGTTGTATAATGACATTTTATTTCACTAAATTTGACATTAATATTGTTGTAAATTATCCTCTTGGTTAATTCTGGTTTTTCTGCAGAAAAACAGATTCATTTTTCTTTCAATGAGGTAAGTCTTTAGTGCCTACCATCAGGCAAAATGGTGTATCTAGAGGGCCTGTAATATTCTTAGGAAAATGTCAAATAAAATGGGGTGACCATAAGAAAGGTCCATACCAGGATGACTGAATCACACAGCATGCAAATAAGAAAGCTTGAAAGGTAGGAGGAATAGTCATTCAAAGACACATGCTGTTATGGACTGAATGTTTGTGTCCTTCCAAAATTTATATGTCAAAATCCTAACCCTAAGGTGATGGTACTAGAAGCGTGGCCTTTGGGAGGTACCTAGGTTATGAAAGTGGAGCCCTCATGATGGAATTAGTGCCTTTATAAAAAGGAACCCAGAGAGCTCTTTTGCTCTCTTTCCAACCGTTGAGAGGACAAGGAGAAGCAGGCAGTCTATGACCTGGAGAAGTCCCTCATCAGAACCCAATCATGCTGGCACCCTGACCTGAGTTCCATCCTGTAGGGACTGAGGGAAATGAATTTCTGTTGTTTATAAGTCATCTGGTCTCTGGTGTTTTGTTATAGTGGCACAAATGGACACATGCATACATATGCATATGGATAAGAAGGAGCTCATGGTTGCTTGGGTTTAAAGAATAATATTTGAGTACTCCACTCATATTAACTTTCAACAAGTATAGAAGGTCAAATGGGAACCCACAATGTCTCTGAATTGGTTACCACGTCATGAGTTCTAGCACTAGGTCCTTAAGATGTTAACCTTTCCTTTCTTCAAAACAAATAAAATTGGTCATAAGAATAAACAAGTGACCTAAGAGAAGGGTGCCTGATGGGTCACTCTGTATGATGCCTAACACTTCACAGGCTGTTACAGCAACCGGCTCCAATATCCTAAACTCAACTATTTGATTTTGACTCTCCCCCTCTTTCTTGTCCATTCCTTCAGGTGACCATCCCATTAGAAGAAGACAGATGCAGCAGAGAGGCCACTAACTGTCCATGTCACAGGATACTCCTCCTACACCCCCCTCCCTCCCTGAAGTGGTCTGTTCTCTACAATCATCTCATCATCCCCATGTTTTAACTTGTTTTCATAATTTTTCAGAACCCTAATCTCAATCACATATGAGTATTAGTAGATTTCATTATTTAAATGATTTAAAATAAGGTCTGGATGACAGGGTATGCTTGTCTGATTTAGGTAGTCTACTTCATTTAAAGAAGTACTTAGTTGCCTAAATAATATTTAAACATTTGGATTTGGGAATCTCCTTTCACTTGTTCTTTTCCTGGTCCATAAGAAGAGCCAGAACCACAGCTTGCCTCTCTATTTCAGAGCTACATTAAGGTGAGTTTAAAAACAAGTTAACTTGTTGAATGCCAGGAAGAAAAACAATATTTGGGAATAAAATCTGATGAAGATAAGATTTGGCTATTGAGGAAATTATCTTCGAATAAGCAATCATATACAACTCAATTCTTAATTAGTTGAATCAAGCTATTCTTAAGTGAGAATCATTAAATAAAATTTTAAAATTAGTTCTCAAATTATTTTTTAACCAGAAGATGTATCAATAATAAATATATTAAAATAGCATGTACAGCACGCAGTTTGATAAAAATTGATTAGGATGGATTATACAGCCCTCCCCCAAGTAGTTCTGCACTGAATTCTGAAGGTAACAGGAATGAGTGGGAAGGAACCATGAAAAAAATGCAAACTTGTTACAACAGAAAACTACACTTGTGATTCCAAAAAAGAGTGGTTTGGGTGATTTCCAGTAATTCTTGGGAGAAAAAGAGCAGGAACTATAATCTCACAACATAATGAGTTGGGATACGAGACTGAAGTATAAAGATGAAATAACATACCTTTCAAAAGCAGAATTCCTCAAAAATCTACAAGCTGAGAAGAAAGCACCTTTGAAAATATTTAAAGTAAAAATAACAGAATACAAATGCTATAATTATGGGACCATACTATAGCCATCTAGACAGATTAAGAATACAGAAGTTACCTTGACAACCATTTCAGAGATTGGATAGAAAGGGGTGAGAAGTTATGAGCTATTCCATCATGACCCATCAGTCATAGGTGCTGAAAGTCTTACCATCTGTATTAGTCTGTTCTCACATTGCTATAAAGAAATGCCAGAAACTGTGTAGTTTATAAAGAAAAGAGTTTTAATTGGCTCACAGTTCCACAGGCTGTACAGGAAGCATGGCTGGGGAGGCCTCAGGGAGCTTTTACACATGGCAGAAGGCAAAACAGATGCAGGTATCTTCACATGCCCGGAGCAGGAGGAAGAGAGGGAGTGGGGAGGTGCTACACACTTTTAAACAACCACATCTCAGAAGAACTCTAGCATTAGAACAGTACCAAAGGGGAAATCTGCTCCCATGATCCAAACACCTCCCACCAGGCCCCACCTCCACACTGGGGATTACAAATCGACATGAGATTTGGGCGGGGACACAAATCCAAACCATTTCACTATCTAAGCACAGAGCTTGGTTCTATGACTTTCAAGCTAAGTCTGCTCGCAAGGAAAATGCCACTATTTCATTTATTTTTTAAATTCAGTAAACACCTACTGTGCACCTACTTTGCTCCAGGAAGTGGGAATGTCAAAACAAGTTTTAAAAGCCCCTGGAGGCGGAACTTGCAGTGAGCCTAGATGGTGCCACTGCACTCCAGTCTGAGAGACAGAGTGAGACTCCATTCCCCCCTGCCCCCCAAAACAGCCTCTGGAATTTAAATTAACATGACAAAATAATGTGGCAAGTGCACAAATGGAGCTACATAAAAAATGGCACTATGGGAGCTGTGCAGGATGGAGTCCACCAACAAGGCTGCAGGAACGACTTCATATAAGAAGGAACAGCTGGGTTGGAACCTGAAAGACAGCTCAGCCAGGCATGGAGGTGTGAGGGAGGAGTGCTCCGCCCACATGGAAGAGCACATCTAGGAAACAGAGAGAAGCATGGTGCAGGTGGAACCTCTTAAAGATGGTGTATGGTAAACGATGTGGTTGAAGAGGTCAGCGTGTTGAATTTAGGAAATGAAATGCAAATAAAATGCTTAAAGGAAAATGTGACATAATCAGATTTGAATCTTAAAATGTTCACACCCACTTTTGTGTAGAAGACACATTGGAAGAGAGTAGGACTGGGGGTTCTTCATCATACTGAGTTCATTTTCTTTTTTTTCCCCGAGGTTGTTAATTTAGTAGATCAGAGAAATCCACTCGATAAAAATGTTTTTAAGATTTCATCGTGGCACTTGATGAGCTCTCTTGTCAACAAGTTCTGGAAATATTTACTGGATGATAATACAATCAAGTAGGTTAATCACCAGGCTGCAACCTACTTTTCCAGTCCTTTCTTTCCTCGTTCCCTATACCTCCTCATGCTCCCATCATTAAATTTCTTGTTGATCCCTGTAAACACCTTGGGTGTTCCAGCCTCACTGCCTTTGTTCAAAATGTTCTCTCCACCTGAAATGACATTCTTTCATCTTCTAGCTATTGAAATCCTATTCATTGTTCAATGGGCCACCACACTCACATGTATTTTTGTACTTGCCTTATGATTCTTTCTTTATTCTATCTTCATTATAGTCATTTGAGTAATTATCTAATACTCCCTACCACAATTTACCTATGTGAGTGTAGGAATGTTTTCATATTCCTCAGCATAATGATAATGATACTTATTATAATCCCACCTTCAATGTCTTCAGTGAGTCTTGCCAGGCACTGTAGAAAGTTGCACGCCTCCTTGTCTTATGTACTTCTAAGTGGCAGTTTCATGTATTCATTAGAAATGAAAAATACATGGCAGTCATCCAGACTCAGGTTAGCTCTTAGCTGTAACATAGTGTTGCAGGACCTGGGGCAAGTTATTTAACCTTTCTGAAGTTAAATTTTCTCATCTGAAAACTTGTAGGGTTGTTTTGGTGATTGAAGTAGATGATTGTTTAAAAGGCACTTAGCATAGTGCTTAACATACAATAATGAGACTAAAATTAGTCTCTATGAAATCACGTCTAAACCCATTACACAGATTCTAGGAGACACAAAAATAGATGTGGACTCCTCTAAGGGAGCTCACAATTTAGTGGAGAACAAAAGCTGTCAATGCTCTGGGATTTTGATAAATACTCATACTAAATAAGGAAAAATGTGAAAATGGCAAATTAATGCTATAAACATTTCATATTCATATTGATATTATGCAAATACTACATGAAAGTTAAATTATTTTTAAATCTGGCACACTTAGATTACCTCCATGTGATACATTCATGTTTTACTAAAAATATTTTAATTACCCATAAACCTTTTTTTAATGATGGGGGAAAAATCACCCCTGAAAGGAAAGAAAAATGTTGAGAATTTTGAAAAGCATTTTGATGTCATTTTCAACTATTCTTTTTCAGCCCTTTGCTTCCTTCTCTTCAAATAAGCCATATAGAATAAAAGAAAAATCTACAGAATATTGGCAATTGGGATGACCGTTGGCCTCTACCTTGCCTAGAGAGGAAAGAAAGGCCCAAGGACCTTGAGATTTCATGTGCAGCAGCATCTGATGGGCCAGTTACCTTCTTTGCCCTGCACATCTTCTCTATTCCTCTCCCCACAGCTCTCTGCCCTGAGAGGTTGACCTGGATGAGCTGCACCCACAAGCTCATTTGTCCTCAGGTTTCCAGTTGAGTTCCACCAATGGGAGGCACCATCAGGAGATGCAGACTTCAAGAAGAGTGAAGCTGGGATGTTTACTTCCCCAACTCGCTCTACCAAGCTGCGTGTGAGCTGGCTGGGTACTTCGGTGAAGTTTGCAGCTCCCATCGGCGCCCTTTTCTACATCAGCCTCCATAGCTGCCCCACTTTCTTTTGCCATTGCAGCCAGTTGAGTGGCAAAACTGGCCCCCTCAATATTTTACTGTCCCTTGTTGGCTTCATTTTAGCCTGTCCACACTTTTGTCAATTACCTTTTCTTTAAACTCTCAATCACCTATTTGAACATGCCACCGGGGACGCTGCTTTGATCCTGCCTGACAACCTTGGTTTCTAGTTTAATATTTTCTCCTCTCCCCTCCACCCCACACTATGCTGGGTTGAAGCATAAAGGAAATAAAAGATTGCCTTCATGGAAATGGGTCTTATTTCTTTATTTAAAAATTATATTTTATTGGAGATATTTGATAGTTAAGAACTGTAATCTCAGTCTTTTTTTGTGATGACATTGCAATTCCTTTGTAGAACAGTTTAGAAAAACATTGAAATTTTTCCTAGGCCAATTGCTGATAGAACCACATCCCTTTCCAGCTCTTGTCCTTCCTCTGATGAAAATGAAAAGAGGTTATTCTTTGCGATATTGGAGCCACAAAACAACCAGATAAACTCACAAATAAAATCCATCTTAAGAATAAACCAGGAGTCCACAAGTGCAGTATTTCAACTATAACATAGCATGAAGAAAGGGCAGGCTGAAAGAACAAAAGCCCGTGGGGACGAGTTTTCTTTACATGTCCTACAATAGTTTTTCTTTCATAAAAGTAATGAAAGAAAAGGTGGGGTGGAGTGGCAGTGGGGAGAAGAATGGGTGAGAAGATAAGACACGCATGCCTGGTGCTGAAGAAAAGACTATTTGTACCTAGTACATTGTAGAAATTGTTCAAGAACAGCTCAGCCATGTAAAAATATGACCCTGTAATACTGCCAAGGTCAATCAGACCCATAGTGATTGACTTAGAAAGAGCTGGCCTTACAGGATACCATTGCACAAAGCCTACGAGAGTTTATATGCCTAATTGCTAGCATTTGGAAGGTATTTTTGAATCTTGAGAATTTAATTGTACAAAACTACAGTATAAAACTCATACTTTGGTTTTTTTCTTGGTGGATAAGACTTAAAAGAGATACCATAAAAATGTAAAGTAGATACACAGTCACTCTTTCACGTTATATTTTCATTATTTTATTAGCATTTATTCCTGATATTTTTGTTTTAATATTTCTTTGGCATGGCTTTATTTTCCAAATAGAATTTAAGCTGCATAAGAACAGATATCATGCTTTTTAGTCACCGTTTTTTGAATAAACTAACTAAATTTTGACTCATAAATAATAATTTGTAGAGAGTTGCCTATTAAATGTCAAATTTATATACCTCAAATATGAACAATTACGATGTTCATGAGTAAGAGTAAAGTGTATGCTGAGAGTATGTTTATTTTTATCTTATTCATACAAAAGAATAAAGTAATTCTTTTTAAAAGAAGGGGCCCTTTATATATTTTGTATTATACGTTGAAAACATACATGTATGTAAAAATTTGCAAGTCCAAAAAAGTACCGAGTTGTAATCAAATTTTCCTTCCAGGGAATCAGGTTTTGGAGGTTTTACATTTTTTTTAGACTTCTGTATTATTTGATTTTTTTATAAGGAACAAGCATTGCTTGTTTAACTTAGAAAAAACTAAAATCATTAACAAAATCTTGTAACATAGTGGCTTTAGAGACAACTATTGAACCAAGTTTGAAGATGTATTTGTAATAAATGGTGATTTGATTTTCCTTCTCTCACTCTTTATATGTTTTTTGTTACCAGAGTAATGGGACTTCTCCCCGATTTCAGCTCTTATCCTCAACTCATTCCAACAATATATTTTGCAACCATCTCTTTACCCATGACCATATACCCTATTAAGATTTTTCTACCCGGTACTATTTCTAGGCTGAGCCAACTTTTAGGTTGTAGAAAATAGTAAAGGGAAAAGGAATAAGGACGGGATAGGATTTAAAAGAACAAAGATATTTGAGGGGAGGACAGGCGAGGGAGAAAGTGACAGAGCCCTAAAATGATCTGTTTTGCAGTCTACCCTCCCCCAAAATCAGTGCACTTAAATGTCTTTTTTTTTATGGTGATTTGGGCAATATTTACTAGAGCCAGAAATACCAGAGTATCAAGTATTCCTGTCTGAGCTGGCATTTTGCCTACTAGTCCATGAATTCTCCCACTGGGTACATCCTGAAGCCTTCTTGGAGATTGCAGGTCATAAATGTGCATGATTAATTGCCTATGTTGAAACAAACAACAAAAAAGTTACCAGAACATTCAGACTAGAAGGTGAAGCAAGATCCTGTTGGGCGACATAAGAAATTTGTTTGGGAGCCTGACAGTGATGGCTGAAGGAAGAAGATTGAGCTGACTGGAGCTGACTAATATGCATTTCTAGTAGGTGGAATAACAAAAGGGATACGACTAGAAAATAGGAGTTTGTTACAAATTGTGAAAGACACCTAATAAATTACAAGGGACACAGGCTATGGGGCACTGACTTAGATAAAACTAGAAGAGCAAAATGCAAAGCAATTTTTTTATTTTTTAATGTAATTTAATGTAATTTAATGTAATTTAATTTAATTTTTTGAGACAGAGTCTTGCTTAGTTGCCCAGGCTGGAGTGCAGTGGCACAACCTCGGCTCACTGCAAGCTCTGCCTCCCGGGTTCACGCCCTTCTCCTGCCTCAGCCTCCCCAGCAGCTGGGACTACAGGCGCCGGCCACCATGCCCTGCTAATTTTTTGTAGAGATGGGGTTTCACCGTGTTAGCCAGGATGGTCTCGATCTCCTGACCTCGTGATCCACCCGCCTCAGCCTCCCAAAGTGCTGGGATTACAGGCGTGAGCCACCGCGCCCGGCCAATGTAAAGCAATTTTTAAGACAAGTCCACAACTTTGTTTCTAAGTAAAATTAACTAATTGAGATGGGAACATAGGGGCAGTATGCTGTCTTCCTTATGTATAGAGATACCCACAGATGTCTACCACCTATGGGTGAGAACAAATAATTAATCATTTTCCAGTTCTGGTTAACAAACTATATTGCCTCCCTTGGAGGTGTACAGTATTTGCATACAAAAACCTGCATTAAATATGTTACAAAAAGTCTGCCCAGAATTGGGCAAAAGAGAGCCTCATGGTGTCCTCAACTGAGGCCATATACTTTTGAAGACCTCACAGTTAACAAATGAAATATGAGAGAATATGATTTAAGATTTCTTTGAATGCCCAAATCCGTCTTTAGCAAATGAAATTATATGTTCTATAAAGTGCTCCACAAATCCTGGTACAAAAGCAGTCAGTAACTTTTTTTCATTTTCAGTTAACTGCTGTGGGACTATCTTGGTGCATGTTGCACTGCTGTAACAGAGTATCAGAGACTGGGTAATTTACAAAGCAAATAGTTTTTTCCTCACAGTTCTGGAGTTTGGAAAGTCCAAGATGGAGGGGTTGGAATCTGGTGAGGGAGGAGGGCATCACGTGGGTGAAGGGGAGCAGGAGATTGAACTCACAGCCTGAAGCTTTCTTATAATTGACATGAATCCATTCATGAGGGTAGAGCCCTCATGACCTAAACACCTGTGATTAGGCCCTGCCTCCCAATAGTGTTGCACTGAGGATTAAGTTTCCAGCCCGAGCTTTTTAGGGGACACGTCCAAACTATAGCAAAGACTTACATATCTTCGTAACTGGAAGTCTAGTATTTTTTCTTCAGGTTCCCTGTCTTTCCCTTACTCATCGATTCCCTACCCTCTGCAGGCTCATCCAGTCCAAAGTAGGCCAATTCTGGCTACCAGAAAGTGGAAAGATATAGAGGCAAAACAGTGCTCTGCTGCAGCTGATGCCTCTCAAAGATTAGTCCTACACAGTTGGAACAGTGATGACTGGCCCAGAATGCTGCAGTAATCTCACTTCTTCAGTTCTAAGGTTGGCCAAAGGCTGTCCATGTTTGAAGTCCCAGCAATTGCTGTTATACACAAACAGTCCATTCTAAACTGCAAGCTACTAGTAAGGGACTGGAGCTGATCCACTTTCGTGTGTACTAACTCCCAGGTCCTGGACCCCCGTGGTTTTTCCTCCTCAGTGAGCTACCTAAGGGAGAAGTAACTGATCTTGCTGCCTTTACCCCCATCTCTCACATTTACCTTTTGCTCACCTTTCTCAGGGACGCAATCCTCAGTGATTTAGTCAAGGTGCTATATCCTTTTCAGGAAGGTTCCCAAGTAATTCCATGGTTCCATATCTCTACCTTTCTAAATCAGGCTACTCTCTGTGACTCCAAAGTGATTTTTCATCCTGGCCTAAGTCATGAAGTCCTGGGCATTTTTCTCCCTAAAGAAAAGAAAAACACATCTTCATTTCTGATTGGTAACTGTTGGGTACAGCATCCTGGACATATGTAGCTTCTGCTTTCAAAATTATAAACAGTTGCTGCTGGGAGCAGTGGCTCACTCCTATAATCCCAGCACTTTGGGAAGCTGAGGGCAGATTGCTTGAGGCCAGGAGTTTGAGACCAGCCTGGCCAGCAGGGAGGAAACCCCATCTCTACTAAAAGTACAAAAATTAGCCAGGCATGTGGTGTGCGCCTGTAGTCCCAGCTACTCGGGAAGCTGAGGCATGAGAATTGCTTGAACCGGGGAGGCAGAGGTTGCAGTGAGCCAAGATTGCACCACTGCACTCCAGCCTGGGCCACGGAGTGAGACTCTATCTCAAAAATAAAAATAAAAAAATTATAAATAGCTGTGACAAAATACAAACCATTAGCTTTAGATGTCTTAAAACCTTAGGATGACGGTTCTCTACAAAGTAGAACATTGTACTCATTAGAATGTTTTTGGATGTAAATTACAGAAATCCAGCAAAAGCAAAGCAAAGCAAACAAACAAAAAAGTAGCCAAGTGTGGTGGCTCATGCTTGTAATGCCAGAACTTGGGGAGGCTAAGGCAGGAGAATCACTTGAGCCCAGGAGTTTGCAACCAGCCTTGCCAGCATAGTGAGACCCTGTCTTTAAAAAATTTTAAAAATTAGCTGGGTGTAGTGGTTTGTGCTTATAGTCCCAACTACTTGGGAGGCTGAGGCAGGAGGATAGCTTCAGCCTGGGAGGTTGAGACTGCAGTGAGCTATGATTGATCACAACACTGCACTCCAGCCTGGGCAGCAGAGCAAGACCCTATGTTCCAAAAAAAAAAAAAAGTGGATTTTTTAGTTCAATTAACTAACCGAGAATTCCAAGTCTAAGCGTTCTTGTCAGGGCTCACTCTTTCTATGTCTTAGATCCACGTGACTTGGTTTCTTTTTAAGAATTGACTGAAGCTTCTCACCAGGTGCATTGGCAGGAAAGGTTGTCAAAGCTCATACCCTACAGAACATGATCCAAAAGAAAGAGAGAACAGTTTTACTCCCAGTTCCCATATATGGAATTGCATGAGTGCAATTGTCTAATTGTCACTGCTAGGGTTGTGCATGTGCTCTGTAAACCATGTGAATTAGCGAAGGGGATTCCGTGATTAATCAAGCCACACAATGTTTCCCTATTGGGTAGAGACAAGTCATGATTGGCACTCTCACCACAACCACATAGAAAGAGGAGAAATATTCCCCGAGTGGCAAGAGAAAAGCTATATTTAAAACCAGTTTTGGAAGAGGGCATTGCATTGGGTCTCCTTTAAACTGCTACTGGCTGAGTTTATGAGGTTCCACTGAGAGACATAGTCCATCCAGTTTGTATGTGGCCTTTATCAGGCATGCGGGAGAGCACAAAAGACTCACAACAAACCTTTGACCTCATGTCCATAGGTTTGGACTGGGTTTGGAGAGTTCGCCTGCAGACTAGCTTGATAAAAAGTGCTGTCACAGATGTAAATTGGAATGTCAGGAATAGCTTTATTGACTTTTGTGCCAGAGCATAGGATCTGAAAAGTCATTTGTTCTGCAATCTTTTAGAAAGACAGGGGCCATGCAATATGATCTTCTACTGTGATATTACTGGAAAAAGGACTGGACATTTGTGCTGGTTCCATTTTCTGCTGATATGTAGTTGTGACCCAGGACAATTTATTTAACCTCTTTGGAACTTGGTTTTCTAATGTATTAAGGGAGGTGGTTATGCCAGTTGATCTCCAACATCTTTGATCATTCAGCCCTGAATTTCTAAGGTTTTATTTTTTTCATTGGTTTTCATCTGACACATAGGCTGGAAAAGATGAGACTACAGTAAGAGGCAGGTAAAAGTCATTGTACTAGACAACTTGAAAAGGATATCTAAAAGATAATAAAAAGACAACTGGTTATTTTTATTTGTTTTTATTTCCCTAAAAAAGATATCAACTCCAATTACCAATCTTTGTTTTTAAATTTTAAAAATCACTTATTTTAAGGAATATTTAAGAAGGAACTTGTAGTGTCCAGTGAAGCAACTTCAAAAAGAAATTAGAAAAAGAGACTTGAGATAACTAGCAAAAGCAATGAGTAGATCTTGTTTTGACCCTAGCTTGAACAAAACAATTATAAAATACATGTTCTGTACAAGGGAGAACTTAAATATGACTTGCCTATGATATGGTACTAAGGAATTATGATTTTCTTAGATGTGACAACAATAATATTGCTATTATGGCAAATTGTGGGAAATAGTTATTACTTTACAGTGATGCATACTTAAATATTTAGGGTTATATGTCATGATATCTGTGATTCACTTTCAAATACTTGAGCAAAATAAAATATATATAAATCGAATGTGGCAAAATGTCAGCAAAAAAAAAACCTAGGTGAAAGTTCAATGGTTATTTCGTATACTATTCTCACCGTTTCTGTAAGCTTGAAAGTTTCCAAAAAAATTAAGGAAAACTGATTGTCCTTTAACGTTTCAAGCTGTGCTTACCTTATACATTTATTTCAAATACAGTTCTAGTTTTTAGTTTTCCCAGGTGAAACTGGACTTAAGTGTCTTTAAGACAGTTAAAATATGATACCTGGATTTTCAACTTCAGGATGTGAGTTATAAGGTAGTAAAGGGACAGCCTATTTCTATGCAAAAATGACCTTAAATAGAATCTTTAATATTCAGTATGTCCCTCCCTGCCCTCAACCACGCACACACATAGACCCTTGACTCTTTATAGCTTTTGCTAATTGTGTTGATGAGCCCAGATGAGGCTGAATAATGTAGTGGTTAGAAATTCTAGCTCTGAAACCGGTTACCTGGGTTGGGATCCTTATGTTAACACCTTATGTTTCAGTTTTCCCAGCTGTAAAATGGGGGAAAATGTTATCACCCATATGATGGGGGCCTTTTGAGGATTAGACATATTATGCACTTAGCACAGTTTCTGGCACTTCGTAATTGTTAATTATTATTTATACATTTTGCTGTGGGGAATCCAGATAAGGTTTGAGTTGACGTCAATGTTCAGGGACAGAAATACTTTTGCTTTTCAGGTGATAAAATTGGTTCAAGAGATGCATTCTGCCCTAGTGACTAGTGCTGAGACAGAGATTTTTAAAAACTGGAAGGGCAGCATGGCACTGTGGAGTCTCTTTGATTGTAGTAATTTCCCTTACCAAGTGACTTAGTCAAAATCTTCTCAGAATGCTAGAAAACTAACATCCAAGAAAATAAATTTCTCAAGACTCTCTAAAAATAACATCTCCCCAACAACTACAGGCTGGAATTATATTTGATAGATGCTTCATTGTACTTGGCAGGCATACTAAAGTGATGTTGTGGTGGTTATTACAAAATTTGCTGCAATCATTTATAACCAAGTAAGACTCCTTCATTAGGTTATGTGTCTATTATAAGTGCTTATTGAAAACCAAGGATTTGGTTTCTTTGTAACATGTAAGTTTCCCATTTATCTATGACCTTTTACATTTATGTATTGCCCAAGCACATGAAAAAAAGGAATTCGTTTCAATGGAGATACACAAATATCCTTATTCTTCCTGGACCTTATTAGGAAAATTCAATGCTACTCAAGTTTCTCTAATAAAACTTTAGAGAAACTGCCAAAGACTTGGGTTTTATTTTTGTTGTCAGTCTTTATTTAATAATGGCATCTGTATTTTACCCAAAGTAAATCTTTTCCTTCTTAGAAAGGTAAGCAGCGGATGACTTCTCTGTTGAAGACTCTTCTTTGGGGCCCTGGTAGCCATTTGCCAGGCCAAATATGATTCTTCACACATCAAAAGAGCCACTTAAAATAATTTATGTAAATGAAATTGTTGCATTGCTAGAATCTGAGTAAAGAAATCCTTTGGTGCCTTGGAGCAACTGCAAGAAGCTAACATCAAAATCAGTCCTTCAAATTCTTTTTTCAAGGAGAAACCAGGTAAAAGAGACTATATGATTTAGACTTGTGTGTGTTATTCCTCTGAATTCTATTTAAATTGGGGAAATCTGGCCCTCGTGGGGAGCTGTTGGTATCCTGTTGGAAATGAGGTCATCTCTGTTCTGATCTTCCACTCTCTGCAAAAGAATCTACTGTAGTGGGGCACAAAATAGAAGCTGTTCAGGAAGGCTGAGTGAGGGAAGAAGTGGACTCTAGGCTCCCTTTCATCCCAGAAAGTCAGTATCTGTTTGGGGTAGAAGTGACAGGCCTTCAAATATGTGTCACATAGCTTTGCTAAGGACGAAATAAAGGTCTCAGTTCCGTCTCCAAAATTGTCAACTTGGACTTTTTAAAAATATAAACAGCACTAGATTAAGTGAATATATGTACTGGAGCTTCTTGGTAAGTGAAAATTATTTTGAAAATATGATTAGTAATTTTTTTATTTTATTATTTATTATTTTATTTGCCATTTTCAAATATCACTATCACTCTTTCCTAACCATTTTTAAGTTTTTAACTTTCTGCCCAAGTTTTAGCATTAAGAACACCCAAGTCACAAAAGTGTCTCTCCAGCACTGTGCTGACTAGGTGGACACTGATTTACTCACTTCTCAAATTTTTGGGTATTTACAGCTGCTTGTAATATCATCATTTTGAACCATCGCTCCATACAATATCTACATACTTACAAACAAACAGAAAGAAACAATACCTCTAAGCTTACATACTACAAAATCAGTATTATTAGCAGATTATAAATTTTTGCTCTTTTCTTAACTTCCTTAGGCTCATTTGTTCTTATTGAATGTTTTACTAATTGTCGACCCTCTCCCCCAACTCTGGCCCCAGCTGGCTACTGAACAAATTTGCAAACCTGATGAAAATATGAAACAGCCTTAGTTCCAAGTTAGCCCTTACGTGCAGCTATCTGTCCCTGTAAGGTCACGTTCTCTCAAGCATTTGGTGAGCAGTGTAAGTGCCCTACAAGGAGTGCGACTGCTTGCTACACTCTCCAGTGGTGAAGCAGGCAAATTTGGACACAGCAGCTGTCTGCTCCTGAAGACAGCTGGAAATAACCATGTGTGATAGGATCAGCTATCTGAGGCAGGGTAGCACTGTTGTCTGTAAACAGCATGCTATCTCTGAGACTCCAAGACAGTGACACAAGCAGCACCAGGCTCAACCTGCCCTCAGAATAGCAGGGGAGGCGCTTTACATCCAGCCTTGCATAAGTTGAATCCGAATCACAGGATTTTAGGACTGAAAAGTGCCTTGGAGACCATGTCACAGCCCTCTATTTTCACAGATTAGAAAGGAAACAAAAACAAGAATCTGAGACCGCAGAGGTATAGTGACTTGTGATATTTATACTTGTCATTTTGCATACATGCATAGACCCATCAGGGATCCAAGCAGATGCATATATCATTCTGTCGTGCTTAAGCTGGTTCATTTGTTTCCTTTCAAATGGTTAATTATGCACATCAACAAAATTTCATAAGATTTAGCCTTAGATATAAGAGTAAATATTTTGTTCTGCCCTCAATTCAAATATGCCCTCAGGAGAGCGACATCAACAGTCATGCGGTTACTGTATGGCAGGCTTTGTCTGGAACCAAGCACTGAAACTACAAAGACAAATGTCAGGATGACTTAGAGGCATTCACAGACTAGTCTGGGAAACAGATATATGAACAAATAATTAAGAGATATTACACAAGTGTCATATGGGAGATTTATGTAAAGTGAAATATTAGCATATGAAAAAGTCACCACCTAGGAAATGGGGAGAAAATTGAGTAAGGCCACAGCAGAAAACCGCTGATTTAAGTCTTCTCTATAGTAACACTTGAATCCTGGAGAAGGGCGTGAGAAAGATGAAGGAGTCAGTGCAGAGGGAAAATTTCAGGCAAGAAGGAAGAGGGTTTTATTTATTGTAAATTGACTTTGAAGAGCCACCATTTTTTTTCTCTGTCTGATTCTTCTACTATCTGCTGTAGCTAAAATTTGCATAAAGAAACTGTGCGATAAGGGTCTCTTTTGAAGCCGTGTGCATGGACTTCGTGATTGCATTTTTCCTTCATTCTTACAGACTCTTATATTCTGGTTTGTACTTTTGTTTGGCTTGATTGAGATTGTCAGAAATATGATTCTAAGACAGATAAGAAGCATTCTAGATTATAAGTGACCAAATGAGGAATAGCTGGTGGTAATTCTTAAACCAGGAGGGACGTTGGGAGATTGGAAAGTCATAACAATAATCCAGGGAAGAAAAGCTTTCACTATGACCTCAGATTGAAAGTCAACAAAGAAACAAGACACTCACGAAAAATACAGCAGAAAGAAATAAAGGATGCAGTTTCAAAGTGCAAGTTTATTAGGAGTCAAAGACAATAAGTTGTCATCATTTGCCTACAAATTGACTGGGCTTTAAAAAATAAGAGGGTAAAGGAAAATAGGCACTTCTGTTCATTGCTGATGGGAGTAAAACTTGGTAGTTTTAAAATTACCATCCTGGAAGGTAATTTTTCTCCCTCTCTCTCTAAATATAAGTATGTACATATTACATATATGAAGATATTATATAATATATGTAAATAATATATGTTATAAATATATATATATTTTACCGTATTCCATTTAAATTTTATACATCCACAGATCCTCATCCCAAGAAGGTAATATGTATGTGCCTAGGTTATGATACAAAGGTGTTCATGGCAGAGATGCTTATTAAACAGAAAAAAAAGAAAGAAACCTGAATATTTGATAATGGAATACACATCACATGTATTATATGTCCATAAAATGGAATACTACATAGCTATTAAAAATACTGTTCTTTTAAAATTCACAAAGATTAAAATAGTAGACATAAAGTACTTAGAGCAGTGCCTGGTACCTAATAAGTGCTCAATCAGTGTTAACTTTATTATTATTATTAGCATATTTTAAAACATGGGGAGATATTTCCATATGTAAAGTAAAAAAAGTTACAAAATAGTATATAAATTATGATACCAATTATGTGTGTATGTCTATGTATATATATGCATGTGAACTTAGGAAAAAGATGGAGGGCATATTAGTTTGCTAGGGCTGCCATAACAGTACCCCAGTCTCGGTGGCTTAAATAACATGTATTTATTATTTCAAAATTCTGGAAGCTAAGAGTCCAAAATCAAGATGTAGCAGGCTGGATTCCTCTGAGGACTGTGAGCGACGATCCTGTTCCAGGCCTCTCTCCTTGCTTGCAGACGGCTATCTTCTCCCTACATCTTCTCATTATCTTCCCTCTCTGGGTATCTATGTCCAAATTCCTCCCCCTCGCTTTTTTTTTTAACAAGGATTTCAGCCATACTGGATTAGGGCCAACTGTAAAAACTTCACTTTAACTTGACTATCTCTGTAAAGACCCTATCTCCAAATAAGGTCACATTCTGAGGTATGGGGGATTAGGACGTCAATATTTGAATTTTGGGAGAGATACAATTAAATCCATAAGAGACAGTATGTATATCAGTAATTTTTGAGTTATGGATGGCATTTATTTTATTCTTTTTCCTTATCTGTTATTTTTTTGCAATGGACTCTTGGAACTAATAAAATTTTAAAAAGTTATTTTTTGCCGGGCATGGTGGCTCACGCCTGTAATCCCAGCACTTTGGGAGGCCGAGGTGGGCGGATCACAAGGTCAGGAGATCGAGACCATCCTGGCTAACACAGTGAAACCCCGTCTCTACTAAAAATATTTAAAAATTAGCCAGGCGTGGTGGTGGGCGCCTGTAGTCCCAGCTACTCAGGAGGCTGAGGCAGGAGAATGGCGTGAACCCAGGAGGCGGAGCTTGCAGTGAGCCGAGATCACCCCACTGCACTCCAGCCTGGGCGACGGAGCGAGACTCTGTCTCAAAAAAAAAAAAAAAAAAAAAAAAAGTTATTTTTTAATTCCATGCCTCAGAAAGCCAGATACCCTTTTAATAACTTGAATAAAAATACTTCTAATTCCTTCCATATTTCTCTATTCATCTTTAATATTACCTCATTTTACTGTTTAAGACTAAGCATAGAACTTAGAACATTTAACATTCCCTGTAGAAAGGAAAAGTTTGGATACTGAAACTCTGAATATTCAGATTATATATGCAATATGTATTGCATGTGCTTTAGAGGTCAAGATTATTTTCTTCTGGAGTTTCTGTTTCATCGTGGATTCCTAAACTGTGTTAAGATAAAGCAGAATGATTACATAGCTTTCAAGTATTGTCATTTTGGAGGGATGCTTACTTTCCTGCCAGTTTCTGAGCTTGTCAAATCTAAAGTCAGTACTGTACATTTTTCCTGAATACTACATCACTTTTAAACAGGAATCCTGCATGTTGAAAAATATATATCAGAGGTAAAACATGTTTTATATAATAGATAGACTTTTAAGTAATCAGTCATTATTATAGAAATCAGACTAAACTTAAATGCGATAGGATAACTTTTACTTTGGTAACAAAAAGAATGAACTTGTAAAGCAATAAAGTAATAATTAATTTGCATATCTTTTAAAACTTCATTACTGAATTTGACTTTCCCGAAGCTAAGGATGTGCCTTGCTTTTCATTGTAAAATGGCTGGAATTAGGATATGCTACACAAAGATGAAAGTGTATGTAAGGAAAGCTTATACTCAAAAATTGTTTTCAATCTATTATTTGAAAGTACTGGTCATCTGACCTTATGCTTCACAGCTCATTCATGGGTCGATGTTCAGTGAAATCAATTCATTGTCTGCAATTAACATACATCATTCTCATATTATTAGGTGGCTTGTATGGCTAATGTTTTTCCAACTCTAATTATTGATTTGGTTTCATAAAATAAATCAGATATAAAATACCAGCTTCTTTACTAGTATTCCTGGTGATGCTATCGAATTGCAAAAATAAATTACTGAAGACGGTTTTGTGGCTAGCACCTTAGAGGGAGAGAAGATTGTTACTCATTATGTTAAGTAATGTCTTATATCATCATGTAAATAACTTTAGTGATTGCTTGGAAAGAAAACTATTCCAAAGAGAAAATTAATATATCTGATTTGTTTATTTATTCATCTAATTTAGGGCTGAAAGATTTTTGGACTGATACAAGATAAGAAAATATGTCACTAAAATTTATCAGTGCACACAGCGAGGGACCTTACCCTATAAATATAGATTTAAATAGTTGCATGCTTGGTTTTCTCTGATAAGTTAAATCAGATAAGATGTTTAATATATAATTCTCCATTGTATGTTAGAAGGATTCTACCCATCTCTCTGTTTCTGTCAGTTGTAGGTTGGATGGGAAATTAAAAGTTAATTTTGTCTTTGTCCTTTTGTCTTTTTCTTATCAGCAGTGCCTGGGAGGCATGGTAAATAAAGTGTGCTGAAAGTGACCTTCAGTTAACTCATATCATCTTGACACAAGTAAGCCAGGCTCTACCCTTGTAATCTTCATTGTTAGCTACATGAAGAGGAGCTTCTCTCAGTAGGAAGTGCACATCATCCAAAAATATATAGGTATTTTATTCATTTCATGTGATTGTTTAAAGGAGGCTGCAAGGGTAGAGAATCAATAGAGAAGGCAATGCGTGAAGGAGAAAAAATTACAGGCCAAACTGCTGCCACGCAGAGGGTGAAGTAATTTACCCAAGGTTAGTAGCAGAACTTCCATTTAGGGACACAGTCAAAATTAGAACCCGTGGGTCCTAGCTTTAGGTGCAGAATGCCTTCCTCTTCTCCATCCTGCCTGAGGCTGTGGAAAGGCAAACGAGCTGCCCTTCTCATATGGGGTTAGATGACTGGTTAGGCACTGCATAGCCACATGTCTGTGTGGCACGTTGTTTCTTTACCTCTGCCCTATTCACATTTTTGTCTCTCTCTACCGAAGTCAGAAGTTGAAACTTCTAGTTGTAAGGGCACAAAGTGGCTCCATGTCAACTTTCCCCCGTAAATTATTTTTATGGGCATACCAACCAAGGGCATATCTCAAACGCATGATTGCTTTTGGCATCGTACCAATGCATCTCCCCCCACCCCCGTTTTATGGATAAAAAAGGCCTTTTCTGGTTATTCTTCTCAGATGGGGCCCTTGAAACTTCTGTAATGCATAATGTTAATAAATCAACTAGCAAAGGAAAAAAAATAAGTCGCCTGATAAAAGTAGGCATTTGAGAGTTCAGGTTCCTGAAATCTATACCCATTTCTTAGTTATATGGAACACATGACTTCAGGCTATTCCTGTATCCCTTTTCACTCCTCAGTAAAAAGCTGATTTTAGATGAGTGTTCTGGTTAGAAGTTGCTGCATTAAGAATGTTAGAACTACAGGTCTCCTGCATCTACGGCCGAATAGATAGGTGGGGCTGCTAATGACGTTGAGTGTTCCACGAAGAGTGATATGTAAAGATCTTCACTTGGATGTACTGACTGACCACTGTGTGTTCAGGAACCACAGGGCAGGATATCTGAATTCAGCAAAGGACACAGCGCTGCAGTGTGTGCCCTTGAGAGTCTCCTTTACAAACATGCCAGAGCAGAGATAGTGACCTCATGCTTCCCAGAGAACATCTTCGCTGGGCTGTCCTGAGGTCACCTCACACTCAACACACCCAAAATAGAAACACAATCCTCCTCACACTTGTGTGGGGCCACATCATTCCCCCATTTGCTAGAACTAGCAATCGCATTTTTATGCCAATGACAAATTTGTTCTGTGTCTGTACAGTCTCCTATAGCTACACCTTCCATGGCTCTCCTGCCACCACTACCTTGATGCAGGCTTGTCATTACCCTTCACTGCCACTCTTGCCATGACTTTCCTGATGGGCTCTGAAACTGCAGATTCTCCCTCGCCAGTCCATCTTCTGTGTTGCTAATGGGACTGCTTACTAAAACACCTGCTCAGGCCAACCACCTTACCCAAAACCTACAATTGTTCCTTGCTGCCTACAGAATAAATTCCAAAATGGTAAGCCTTGGAGGCAAAGCCCTTTCATAACCTGGGCCAAGCATTCCTTCTTCAGGCTTATTTGGGAATAAATAATTGCTATGGTCTGAAGGTCTGTGTCTCCCCCAAATTCATATGTTGGAAACCCTAATACCCAATGTGATAGTATTAAGAAGTGGTGCCTTTGGGAAGTGATAAAGTCACAAGTACTCCACCTTTGTTAATGGAATTACTGCACTTATAAGAGGATCCTTGGAGCTCCCTTGCCCTTTCTACCCTGTGAGCATGCAGAAAGAAGGTACCATCTTTGAAGCAGAGAGCAAGTCCTCACCAGATACCGAATCTGCTGGTGTCTCGACCTTGGACTCCCCAGCCTTCAGAACAGTCAGCAATACATTTCCATTATTTATAAATTACCCAGTCTAAGGTTCTTTGTTATAGCTGTCTGAAATGATGAGGTTAATAATTAATGAAATAAATCAGTTTCCTCCAGATATACTCTATGGTCTTCAGCCTGCACCTCTCTTCTCATACTATCCCCCCAGTTTGAACCACCGTTAAAGGGCCTACCAAACTGTTGTATTCTTCCTATGGATACAAAGCAGGTGTCAACATTTAGGTTGTCTTGGGCCAATCGAAGATGAAAACCTAGTATTCACATCTACAATCAACTTGTATAAACATGTAAAAATGAGATACTATATACATATGAGAGTAATTGGCTAGATATCAACCAGGCAAGACTGCCCTAAATTGTGATATATTTTGAGAACAGAATCAACTGTAAGTATGATCCATGCCTCATTGCATTACAGGGAGAACCTCAAAAAATTATATTACTGCAACCTGGGATGAGAGGTAAGGGAGGTGGAAAGTCGGTAGAGATGGTAAATTGGTGGTGAACTTTATTTTACAATTAACCTACGGGGATGATTATTAAATAATAGTATGCTTTGGTACTCAGAAGTCAAACCATTGGATAGGACAATGAGATTTAGAGAGAAAACTAAAATTTCCATGCTCTTATCCTTCGTGTTGTTTCTTCCAAATATATTTATCAAAACACATTTTAAGAGAGGGGTGGGAAACGCCAGTTACACAAGAAAAGCTATCCTCTGCCCGACTGAAGAAATTGTTCAAACAGAGTGCATTCTTTCATAAGCAATGCTTCCTAATGTAGCCAGGGTCAGTAAGGGCTTAGGTTATTAGTTATGTAATCCCTAGTTCCTCAAACTGCAGTTTTGATTTGAATACACAGTTTCAATTAGTTACTTCAGTTTTTGTCTTGCAGCGTATTTCATTTTTAGAATCAACAGAAGCTCAGATAATCCCTGAGTTCACAAATAACACATCTGACCCCCGAGAGGTACCTTTAGCACAGCTTTGAGCCCTGTGCTCTTTCTGTGACACCACTTATAGATTGAACTGTGTTCCCCAAAAAGATATGTTGAAATCCTAGTCCCTGTAATCCCTGGTATCTGAGAATATGATCTTATCTGGAAATGGGGTCTTTGCAGACATAAGATATAAGTTAAGATTAGGTCATACTGGAGTTGGGTGTGTCCTTAATTCAATCTAATGTATACCCTTCAAAGAAGAAAAAAGACACAGAGAGGAACACACATGGAGAACTCTGTGTGATGACACAGGAAAACTAAGCAACACCACATACTGATGGCCCCAACCAGAAACTAGGAGGAGGCAAGGAAGGATGCTACCCAGGGTCTCAGAGGGAGCAGGGTACTCTCAACAATTTGATTTTGAACTTCTAGCCTCCAGACTGTGCAAAAATACACTTCTGTTTTAAATTACCTGGTTTGTGGTACTTTGTTACAGCAGCCCTAGTAAACAAATACACCACGTTACCCGTTTTGTTTGCCCATTTTTGTCTTTATCATGTTCTCTCGGGGAATCTCTAAACAAAATGACTTGAGTATCATCTGGGTGCCAGATGCTGTCTTTACACTTGGCGAAGTTGTTGAGGTCCTGGCTCTACATACTAGTTCTTATGTCCATCTGCTTTGATCTGGAGGTCATTATTATCTACAATGTCACATCAAATCTTCTGTCTACCTAGAGGTTTAGTTAAGAGGACTTCAAATTCTGGTTCCTTGATGTAGCCACAGCCACAGAATGTCATAGCAGTACATGTTGGATGTACCTCTCCAGGTTGCTATGAATATAATGACATGAAAATCATTGTAAAATTACAATATCGTTGGCTAATATGTATTTAATATGAATTATGTGTCTAGGACTGGGCAGATGCTTTACATATGTTGTCTCACTCAGCAGTCACAAAGGGCTCTGAAGTGGGTGCTATTATCACCTATGCCCATTTTACAGATAATAAAAACTGAGGCACAAAGAAGCTAAGTAACTTGCCTGGGACCCTATGGCAAGACAGTGACACAGTTGGGATTGCAAAGCTACAGTCAACAACTCCACAGTCCATGGATTCCCACATGCCCCGAAGGCATGTGACCTTAAACTATCTGTTTACATCAGAAACTCGCCATAACCCCCACCACATTTACTCTAAGTCCCTGCAGGATTTAGCTTCAAACTCTTTCTCAACCTCATCTCTTGTCATCTCCACTTTCCTCCCTGCCTCCCGCCCCTATACTTTAATCATAGCAGGATCTTCACATTCCCTGGAACGTGCAGACTCTGTCATCCCGCTCCGTTTTCCACGTTCTGCTCTTTGACTCCAGGTGTTCGTCCCCCATGCCCCAATGCACGTTGTGCACATCTCCTGCCCTTATGACCCAGAGGAAGCGTTATCTTCTCTGAGTTCCAAATTCCCCAGTAGGTAGTTGCTCCCTTCTTCCTTCCCATGGCACGTTATTGAGACCTGTACTCTGACACCGGGCAGGGCTGCAGTAAAGCACCAAGTTGCCCGGGGCACCACAGTTATAGAAGCACTCGTTCTTAGAGTCAAGGGGCAAAATAATTCATGGCGATATTAACTTGTATTTTCTCCTTGCAAGTATGATCTCTTGGAGCAGATGCGGTTGGGCTGGGGTAGAGGAAATATGGAAGAGGGAGAGGGAGGTGATTACCTCCAGGCAGAGAAGAGAATGAAGCTGACCAGGAGCTTTGGGCAGCAGGACTCAGGCGGGCCCTACTTCTTGGCAGAGCCCTGCGAGGAAGCAAGGCCATAGAAAGGGAACAGCTGCCTGTGTATCTAGGAAGATGGCCCTGCGCACCAGAATCCCAGATCCTCAAGGATCCAATGGTCCACCTGTGTCATGGAAGTAGTGGGGTTTCCAGACCTCAAGTAACCAGCCAGGCACGGACCACAGGCACCCAGAAATAGCCCGTGGGGAGCCAAAACTGAAGGGGATCTCCTCCATGCTCTGGGTTGTGAAAGACCTTGGGACCTTTGCATGAGAGAGAGACAAAGCCAGGAGAAACCCTCAATACTGACAGATTGCATTTCCCATAAGCCCAGCAGGTTGAGAGCTCAGAGTTGCATTGAATCTCCTTTAAAGATAAAATCAAGACACGTGCCATTTACTGCACACACACCTCCATTTGTGAGCCATGATTCATACCCAAAACATGTGTTTCCATGTCTGTCTCCACTACTGGACCATGCACTTTTTTAGGGCAAAAACTGACATTTTTTGTCTTCACATTCTCAACCTTTGGGAGGCACCTACTGCAAAGCGGGCCCTGAACGAAAGCCTGCTAAATGGATGAAGAGAAAATGAACCAGTCAGCCAGGTAGCTGATCAATCTCTAAGGGTTCTGTAGCTCTTGGAGTCTATGAAAGAAAAATTAAAAGTACTAGACCCTCCAATTCAATCTCTATCTGGGAAGGTAGCTAACTAAGGTCAAGTCTTCCTCACCAAAACAGCCAAAAGGAAGAGGAAGGGAAGGGAGTTGCTAACTCACAAAGGCTTCTTTATTCCTTAGCCTTTGATTCAAGAGGATGAGTAAGTGAATTTCTTTTCTTTTTTATTTGTTGTAGTGCTGGCTTCCTTCAGGCAGTATGAAAAATCAAAGAATTAGGCTGGTACCTATATCAGATAACTTGACCAAGGACTGTTGGAAGTCAATGAAAACTGACCCTTTGGGAAATGCTGTTAGGAAAACAGTGTTTCCCTCTCTACTGCTTTTTATAACTACTGGAAACTCTGAGCTTCACTAGCTGGTTCTTCTAGGTGTTTATATTCTGAAAGGCCATGACCCGGATAATTTGGTTGAGAGAATTTCTGCTCATGATTGTGTAGTTACCTGGCTTCTGGGCATCAAGGATACCAGGACACACAAAAACACTCTATGATAGCCCAGATTCACAAGGTTTCATGCAACTTCTTTTATGTGCAATTGCTGGGTCCCCTCCCCAGGAGAAAATACAATGCTGTAAGGGTCAAATACCTGGAAAATATCCTAGGTGACATTTAGAAAAAAAAAATTTTTTCACGTAAGTTAATAAGTCAGCAGACTGCTCTCCTCTCTATTCTCAATACCTTGACAGACTGGCCTGTGTCAGTGGGAAAAGACGGCAATTTGATAAAAGCAGGGTCTATATCACAGGAGATCTGGCCTCCAAATATTCCACTGTACAAATAAACAGAAGAATTTCAATCTTCTTTCCATTCTTAGGGCTCCTAAGAGATCCCCTTCCCTCTCCTATTCAGGGTGGTTTAGCTCTAATTAAATTATTTTCTCTTGTACAAACTAACAGGCTCGTCATTAGCTTCCAGTTAGAAAGATCCTATCATCCTCTTAACCATCTATAAGAGCTGGAATGCCTTGACTTTCCCAAGAGAGGAGACAGGGAGAACAGGAACCTCCATCACCCTAGGGCTATTTGGCAATCTTCCCTCTTCTTCCTTCAACACCCCTTTTTGAGGTTAGAGTCATCCTATTCCTTCCTTCTAGGTTCCACTGGAGTCAGATGGATTAGGCAATGGGGCATGGACTGCAATGCTCCAGCCCCACCCAGGGGTCAGGGCTCACAGCCAGGTTACTCAAACAGAGGTCACTGTGGCTCTCTCCTGCTGCTCAACCCAGGCTGGAGCCGCTAGCCACAGATCTTAGACACACACGGGCAAGGACACAGGGGTCTGGCTTTATTGGCTGTAGGGCCAGTTTGGCTGGGCGGCTAGGTGGACATTCTAATGACTAAGCACCTTTCCTTAGCCACTCCCAGGGTCAGTTAAGAGACATAGATTTTAAAACCAAGAGAAACAAAACCTAGCAAACAAGAGAGATCCAGAGAGAAAAATACTGTAAAATTTACAGATTAGAATAGACAGTTTTACCTGTACAAGAATATGTTTTTGATTTCTGCTAGAAATATTGCATATTCATTATATTACCAAACCAAATATTAACCTGACCATGGCTTTCAATAATGGTGTTAGGATAAACCTGTAATTCCTATATCAAGGAATAAAGTCAAATGAAATTAAATATAAATGAAACCCACATCTTGGACCTTAAAGTCTTCCTAGATGTTTAGGGTTCACTTTAGCATTTCAAGAGTAGCCTATCTCCTTATCCTGCTCTCAATAGAGCCTGCTTTATTTCCCTCAAGTGTTAGTAATCGTAATGCGATCCTAATGTACTAGATTTGGTTCCCTACTTTATTTCTAGGCTTTTCAGTTTTGTCTAGTTGATCATATTTTTTGTTTTGTTTTGTTTTTGTTTTTTTAGCTAAAAATGGCCTGTGGATCTATCCTGTGTGATATTTGACATACCCTATTTATATTTAAATAGATGCTTTGAGAAATGTAAGGTTTCCTTTACAATATTCTAAGTTTGGGCAAAGTTCACCATCGCATTAGGGTTGAAGTATAATTGATTATCTAACTTCCATCGCTTCTTCACTTCCTTAAAATTCTTTGATTCAGTATGTGGGGGGAGGGCGAGAAGTTGTTTCTGATCAAAACACTTTTTCTGAAGAATATTCTTTGGTACTGATATACTTCGTCAATATGATTTATAGCAAGATGTGCGCTATACCAGTATTGTGTTAAATGTGCTTCCAGATGACCTAGACTCTGATCATTTTATTCTTTTTTGATTTTTCAATTGCTCATATAATTCATTTCAAACAAAAGGAAGAAAGTGATCATAGAAATAGGCTAGGTAGTGGGAAAGGAAGACAGAAATGCTTACAAGTTGCAAACAGGAAAAAGAAATTAGGACAACCGGGCTTCAGAAAAGCTGCAAGCACACTGGTAAACAAACTTAGGCTGCCCTGGAACAACCCCCTGTTTGTCTTTGCTTTATGGTGCAATGTAGTCTAGTGGTCTGATCAACTGGGAATCTCAGTTTTCCCTCAGACTCCCTGTTCTGTACTGAATGGCCTTGGACAGGGCTCTCTGATGTGAGATAGGCAGGTTTTCAAACTGTGAGGGTCAATGTTTATAAGTGGAAATGTTGCAAAGGGGTGAAGGGCATTATTACAACTAAAGGAAGCACTATTATATAGAAACAATCAAATCAAGGATTTTTTTTCCTGCACATTTAGAGCCAAACACTCAATTTTCCTGCCCTGACAATTTGTTTGTTTATTTATTCATGTTTGTATTTTATTGAGGTCCCTGATAACACAGGCATTTTGGAAATGGGTGGGAGTATGTGTGAATAGCAAAAGAAATCATCTACTGGCAGGTATTGATAGTTTCTTCTGTTTTGTGCATCCTCTCTTCCTATCCCTAGAACTGATCTCTTTTTTTAAATAAGAATATATATTGCAATGTATATTTTAGATTTTATAATAAGCATGCTTAGTTATTTGCATTTTTCTCAAAATAATATTATATGTACATATTAGTAATCAAGATATTCAAACACATCTTTAAATGAAACCATGTTTAAAGAAAGCTCTACTTCTATTGAAATCCCGCGATACCTGGAGCAGTGCAGTTTAGCCGAGTTTGCTGATGAGTGAAATCCATAAATAGTTAAGAGCCTCCAGCCATGGTAAAGAGGAAGTAAAATAGACTGATCTCATGACCTAAAAACAAAAGCTGCAAAATAATTAACTTTTTACTTAGTATTTAAACAAAATATTGTGGAGTGAGAATTTGGTTATATCTGAATTGGATTTTCATCTCAACGTTGGAGTCCAACAGACTTGGAACTATTATGCTTTCTTTTATTTCAAAGTTCAGGCTTTAATAAGAAAATTGTTTCTATTGTTCATTAAATTATATAATCACTTAAGAGGAACTGTATCCAAGTTTTTACCTTTAAGCCTTATGTACAAATTACAAAATGTAAAAGTTAATTCTTTAACATTTATATTCCGTGTTTAGTAGATTATTTTTTAATGTTGAGTACTGTTTTCCATTTAGAATTCATATATCTAAATAGTAACAGGCCCTGCTTATCTAGGAGTAAAGGAAGAAAGAAACCTATTCTTGCCTCCAGCTTACCCCAAAGATAGAGACTGAAGAAATTAAATTTATTCTAGGCTCTGCTGTACAAAGCCTAGAAAAATAATCTAGCCCAATAGTAATTAGTTTTCCTTTTTCATCTCTCTTCTCTTCGCCTGGCTTCCTTTTTGTCTTTTTTTCTCCTTTTTTTTTTCCTTTTTGTTCCAATATATTTGGGTACCTACTGTGTACCCAGCACTGTGATGCTGAGTGCCTTGGAATTAAAAATGAGAAAGATCCAGGGTCTTCAGAGAGCAGACCAGAAAGATGGCAAATGGGAAACCATCTACATATTCCACAAGGTACTGAGAGAGAGCATTAGCAAGACACAGAGATGAGGTTGAGGCGAGCGGATCACCTGAGGTTAGGAGTTCAAGACCAGCCTAGCCAATATGGTGAAAGCCTGTCTCTACTAAAAAATACAAAAAATTAGCCAGGTGTGGTGGCAGGCACCTGTAATCCCAGCTACTTGGGAGGCTGAGGCAGGAGAATCATTTGAACCTGGGAGACAGAGGTTGCAGTGAGCTGAGATCACGCCATTTGCACTCCAGCCTGGGCAACAGTACTGAAACTCCGTCTCGGGAAAAAAAAAAAAAGAGAGAAAAGAAAAAAAGACACATAGATGCAACAGGCTGCAGGAACTAAGGTTTTAAGGAGAGCTTCTTGGAGGAATTGAGCTTTGGAACTAGTTGGTACTAAAAGACAGGTAGCAACTGACCGAGTACATGAAGAGAAATAAGGCAGGGGACAGCATACACAAAGCTTAGAAAGAGCATGCAAGTCAATGTGTCTATTTCATTTAGGGGCAGGGGGAGATGAGTGGGAGCAAGAGATGAAGCTGGAGTCTGACATGGGGTAAAAGCTTTCCATGCCATGCTGTGGAATTTGGATTTATTTCCGTGGGGAATAGGAGCCACAGAAGGTGATTAGATAGAAGAATGACATGACCAGATTTGCATTTTAGAAAAATCACCCTGGCATCTTCTATAATTCTTATGGGGTTGAAATTGAGTGTTTCTGGGAGATACCATGTCATGTGAATGTGAATTTCTTTAAACCTGGGCCTATGCATTCATTCACGCAGCAAACCTTTGTTGAGCACCTATTTAACACAAAGCACCATACTCAGCACTGTGGTAAATACAAAATGGGACAAGATATAGCCAACAGCAAGATTTTCAACATCGTACCTAACTACTATCTTTTTTTAAGTGTCTAATGAAAACTTATGGTAGCACAGCCATGCTTATTCATTTACATATTACTATAGCTGCTTTCCTGCTGTAATGGCAGAGCTGAGCAGTTGTAATAGATGTGGTCTGACCTGGGAAGTCAAAAACATTTGCTCTCTGAACTATTAAAGAATTCTTTTTAAGACAGGCTTGCTACTGTCCAAACCTCACCAGTGAACCCCCATGCATTGTCTATAATATCAAATTGGTGTAGAGCTTAATTCCACCATTTAAAAATTTTCTTTTGTTTTGAAATGCAAGAACTCCAATAAGATTAGTAGACTCTATTCTTCCATTTCTTAAAGTAATATTTTCTGTGTCAATTAAATCTCCCTTGCCACTAACAATTAACAAAAACTGAAAAATAGTAGAGAGTAAAACTTCAGCCTTGTAAGTCTGCATGATTCCCTGGTCTAGATAAATGAATTTCTTTCATGTCTAAGAACATTCAAAGTGCTGAGTTTAATTTAAAAGAAAAATAAAGCTGGTTGAACATTCTCAGTCTAATTCTACTTGTAGGAAATAAAGAAGGATAGAAATTAGCACCTATCTCAGTGGAGTGTTTTGAGAAATCACTGGGTGAAAAGATGGACTGTGATCTCAATCAGAAGCCACTGCAATGAGATTTTGGAACCAAATATAGCCCCTAGAGACCAACTTGGCTCTTAAGTAGAAACAATCAATCCCACATTTAAATTTCTGGGGTTTTTATTATAGATAAAAGAAAATCCAAATAACCTTCATTCATGTCTTACGCCAATTTCTTTAGACTTTAGGAATTATGGCACTTGTCTATTATGCAACCTTTTCTAAGGGAATTTACACAAAAATTCCATTTTTCAAAACTTAAGAAAACCTTTTATAATAAAATAGTTTGAAGAAAAATGAAAAACTAATTGGAAACTCACTGGAAATAAGACCACTAGCTGAACCAAATGATTCACATAGAAACAACAATAGAAAGCTAAATGCACAACTTGTGGCTTGAATATTAATAATGCAAGAGCCATATACATTTATTCATAATAACGGACTGAAGATAATTTGCTGTAGAATAATTGAACCATAACTAATTGTTGCTCTACACATTTTATGTTAGTGTTATAATCTGACGTTATGAAGATTTTCATACTAAAATTTAATGTCAAAATTTCATTCAGTATTAGTGTCTGATTTTTATCTATATGTACAATATACATATCATGGATACTATAACAAATATTGAACATAAACTCTTTTTAGGACACCTTTTAACTTCCTTTTTTATCTTTGATTAAAGTACAGACCCACCATTAACCTAACAAATAGTTCAAATCATTCTGGATCTCCAATTATTAGTCGAGGTTTACTCTATGGGAGAAATAGAATTCTGTTCATTTCTTTGAAGAAATCATCAAAAATAATTATGGAGCCTGGAGAATCTATAAAAATAATATGAAGAGGAGGTTTTCATCTCTAGTGAGTGCTTCAAATTGCTTGAACATTATTTACTCTGCCCAACCACAAAGACAGGGAACCTTCATTGCCTTAAAGCTTCTTCTTCTTTTTTTTTTTTTTATTATATTTTAAGTTCTAGGGTACATGTTCACAATGTGCAGGTTTGTTACATATGTATACATGTGCCATGTTGCTGTGCTGCACCCATTAACTTGTCATTTACATATGGATGAAGCTGGAAACCATCATTCTGAGCAAACTATCGCAAAGACAGAAACCAACACTGCATGTTCTCACTCATAGGTGGGAACTGAACAAAGCTTCTTCTATACAGGAAAGTTGGTGCTACAAAACAAAGAGAATACAAGAAAATGCCAACAATGAAAACGGAAATCAAGGAAACAGTAAGAAACAAAACCACCGGTGTTTTTCCTGGTATCCAGATTCTTGACCTGAGAACTTGATTATATCAGTTGCTTAACTTGGACCTCAGTTTCTTCTCCCTTAAATGTAGATAACAATGGTTGCCTGTACACTTCACTGGTCATTGTGAGCAACAATGAGAAACAATAGAATAAAGGCATAAGTGCATCTCAAGTTGTCAGGTGCTAAATCTTTGTAAGGGTGGTGAATATTATTCTTCCAGGATGGAGTTCTTTCTCCTCCACTGGTTTATTTTCTTAGTTTCTGAGAATGCATAGATTTGTTAATAACTCACCCAGAATGTTGAAGTAAATATTTTTTTAGTCCTTTAATCATCAGAGGAGACACGTTCGCCTGATTAAAAGATCTATCCTTGATATCAATCTACTTGCTTATTAGTCTATTCCCACACTCAAATGTAAGTATGGCCCTTTTCCGAATTCCAGAAGCTCAAAGCCTTTCATTTCAGCAAATCTATAAACTAGAGAATTTCTTGTCTACAAAGTACTAGTTTATGGTTTGTGGTCCTTTTGACACCTGCAATGTTGACTCTCTACAAGATCCTTGAGGGCACAGACTTTTTGTTAGGACAGGTTTTCCAATATCCACCCAGCAGCCACTAGAGTTGTGTTAAAACAGAGTACTGTTGAGATGCCACCCTACTTAAAATCTGTCACTCAACTCATCGAAACTGATTGTTTCGATGCAATTCAGGAAACAGATATTTTGGCTTTTATCAGGGCTAGGCTCTGTGCTAGGTACAAAGCAATTCAACAAGGACTTAGATATGATAGGAGCCCTCCAGGAGCCCCTCCTGCTTATGTGATGTTACTCAACTCCATGGGATGGCAACTGGGCTTTAAAAAATCTTTCTCTAACTTAAAACACAAACCATGTTAAAGGCAGTTTTCAGAAAAATGGAAAAATTTAATATGAGCCTCTATTAGATGATATCTGACCATCTAATAAATTATCATTGACTTTATTTGTGATAATGGCATTGTGATATATAATATCCATCTTTTTAGAGATACACATCAAAATCAGAAGATGTAAACTAATAGATGTCTGCAATATACTTTAAAAAAATTAAGCGAAAAAAAGAAAAAACAAAACAAAACAAAACAGGTTGAAGAACAAATGGGCCAAAATTTTTTTGAGACAGTGTCTTACTCTGTCACCCAGAGGCTGGAATGCGTTGGTGTGATTATGGCTCACTGCAGCCTTGACCTCCTGGGCTCAGACAATCCTCCTACCTCAGCCTCCAGTGTAGCTGGAACCACAGGTACACACCACCATGCCTGACTAATTTTTTTTTTTCATGTTTCATAGAGACCAGGTCTCACTGTGCTGCCTAGGCTGGTCTCAAACTCCTGGGCTCAAGTAATCCACACACCTCAGCCTTCCAAAGTGGCAGGATTACAGATGTGAGCCACCATACCTGGCGCCAAATTTTGATAATTGTTAAATGTAAATAATAGGCCTTTGAGGAATCATTTTATTATTCTCTTTCCTTTTGTGAATTCTTGGAATCTTTCATAATAAACACATTTAAAGAATTGGTTTCCCAAACTTCTGGACTTTTATTCACTTACGATTAGCCTTAGCACCCATAGCAGTGTGTCCGGAATTGGTGGGTTCTTGGTCTCACTGACTTCAAGAATGAAGCCGCGGACCCTCGCGGTGAGTGTTACAGCTCTTAAGGTGGCGCGTCTGGAGTTTGTCCCTTCTGATGTTCAGACGTGTTCGGAGTTTCTTCCTTCTGGTGGGTTCTTGGTCTCGCTGGCTCAGGAGTGAAGCTGCAGACCTTTGCGGTGAGTGTTACAGCTCTTAAGGCAGCGCGTCTGGAGTTGGTCGTTCCTCCCGGTGGGCTCGTGGTCTCGCTGGGCTCAGGAGTGAAGCTGCAGATCTTCGCGGTGAGTGTTACAGCTCATAAAAGCAGCATGGACCCCAAGAGTGAGCAATAGCAAGATTTATTGCAAAGAGTGAAATAACAAAGCTTCCACAGTGTGAAAGGGGACCTGAGCGGGTTGCCAATGCTGGCTTGGGCAGCCTGCTTTTATTCTCTCATTTGGCCCCACCCATATCCTGCTGATTGGTAGAGCCGAGTGGCCTGTTTTGTCAGGGCGCTGATTGGTGCGTTTACAATCCCTGAGCTAGATACAAAGGTTCTCCACGTCCCCATCAGATTAGTTAGATACAGAGTTTCCACACACAGGTTCTCCAAGGCCCCACCAGAGCAGCTAGATACAGAGTGTAGATTGGTGCACTCACAAACCTTGAGCTAAACACAGGGTGCTGATTGGTGTGTTTACAAACCTTGAGCTAGATACAGAGTGCCGATTGGTGTATTTACAATCCCTGAGTTAGACATAAAGGTTCTCCACCTCCTTACCAGAGCAGCTAGATACAGAGTGTCGATTGGTGCACTCACAAACCTTGAGCTAAACACAGGGCGCTGATTGGAGTGTTTACAAACCCTGAGCCAGACACAGAATGCTGATTGGTGTATTTACAAACCTTGAGCTAGACATAAAGGTTCTCCACGTCCTCACCAGAGCAGCTAGATACAGAGTGTCGATTGGTGCACTCACAAACCTTGAGCTAAACACAGGGTGCTGATTGGTGTATTTACAATCCCTGAGCTAGATATAAAGACTCTCCACGTCCCCACCAGACTCAGGAGCCCAGCTGGCTTCACCTAGTGGATCCCGCACCGGGACTGCAGGTGGAGCTGCCTGCCAGTCCTGCGCCGTGCGCTCGCATTCCTCAGCCCTTGGGTGGTCGATGGGACTGGGCGCCGTGGAGTAGGGGGTGGTGCTCGTCGAGGAGGCTTGGGCCGCACAGGAGCCCATGGAGTGGGTGGGAGGCTCAGGCATGGTGGGCTGCAGGTCCCGAGCCCTGCCCCGAGGGAAGGCAGCCAAGGCCCAGCGAGAAATTGAGCACAGCGCCGGTGGGCCGGCACTGCTGGGGGACTCAGTACACCCTCCGCAGCCACTGGCCCGGGTGCTAAGTCCCCCATTGCCCGGGGCCAGCAGGGCTGGCTGGCTGCTCCGAGTGCGGGGCCCACCAAGCCCACGCCCACCCGGAACTCCAGCTGGCCCGCAAGCGCCGCACGCAGCCCCGGTTACCGCTCGTGCCTCTCCCTCCACACCTCCCTGCAAGCTGAGGGAGTGGGCTCCCAGCCTTGGCCAGCCCAGAAAGGGGCTCCCACAGTGCAGTGGGGGCGGGGGGGGGGGGCTGAAGGGCTCCTCAAATGCCACCAAAGTGGGAGCCCAGGCAGGGGAGGTGCCGAGAGCGAGGGCTCTGAGGACTGACAGCATGCTGTCACCTCTCAGCAGGAGCTATGCTCAAGAGTTGTGTCCTCCCACAGTTTCCTCTCCTGACTTGCAATGTCTCCAGGATCCTATTTGATGTAGTCTTTGAAGGCCTCAACATCAGGTCTGCTGGGAAGTCCTTGCTTAATCGCTCAAATAAAACAGACTTTGCCCATCTTTAAGTACTCAGAAGTTGGCTAATTCCTCTATTATGACATTAGTATGTTTTCTTATATAAAATATTACTTGTCTTCTTCTCCTGCTGCAGTGGAAACTTTTTAAGATTAGGCAATGTGGCCGGTAGTGGTGGCTCACGTCTGTAATCCCAGCACTTTGGGAGGCCGAGGCGGGTGGATCACCTGAAGTCAGGAGTTCAAGACCAGCCTGGCCAAGATAGTGAAACCCCGTCTCTACTAAAAATACAAAAATTAGCCGGGCGTGGTGGCAGGCACCTGTAATCCCAGCTACTCAGGAGGCTGAGGCAGAGAATTGCTTGAACCTGGAAGGCAGAGGTTGCAGTAAGCCGAGATCGTGCCACTGCATTCCAGCCTGGACGACAGAGCGTGACTCCGTCTCTAAAAAAAAAAAAAAAAAAAAACACACACACACACACACACAAAACAAAAAAAACAAAAACAAACAAACAAAAAAGACTGGGCAATGTATTATTTTCATTGTCTTTCTTTACCCTGACTTTTCACAGGGTCTGACACAGAATCATAAAACCCCTGAAAATGTCTGTGAAATCGTAGAGTTATCACAGTATTCACAGCACAGAGCACATAGCAGGAATGTCATTTCGTGACCTCAAGAAGGATAGCGCCACAAGTATATTTGGGCAGCTAAGCTGTGAAAATTTTATTTTGATTGGAGGAATACAGAACTATGCAAAACTTGGGTGTATTTGTTTAACTTAACCTAGTTACTACAGCAGTTTCTCAAACTTCCTCATTCATTTAGGGGTTTAGGTATTTGATTGGCGCCAGCAAGAACTCATTTTGGAGAGCACCACATACATAACTAGGTCTCATTCAGGCACAGTGCACACTATTCCTATCCACAAAGTGCTTTTGATTTACCGGGAAATCTTTTGACAAAGCTCTTCTCCCTTCAGGGAAGTGTGGGTGGTGGTGGTGGTGCAGGACCTAGAAGCAAAAAAGGGACACTTCTAACAAAGCCGTGAAGTTCTTCTGTGCTGTTAGAACGCGATCTACCGAGGTAAAGATTTGCTCTCTACATTTGTTTACAGAGATTGATTCCACAAATCTTTGTAAAGAGGAGTGTTTTAGGGGCAAAACAAATGTGACACTTTCTAAGAGCAAACTCTGTATACGAATTTAGACTTCGTTAAAATAACTAGTTATCATGTGATCTGATCTTAACTGGCTTTTTAAAAGCAGCAAAGGAAATATATTTTGTTAGTTTAGCGTGCTTGTCAGAACCGACTCCTGAGACATGGTTTCCTTGGGCACGTGGCGTGTGTTTTGAAAAATCAACCTCCTTTGGGAATTGTACTCTTAAGATATTTGTTCAGAGATGTTCAAGCTCTCAGTTACAAGATGCTTGAGCCAGAAACAGAAAAGTCTGAGTACAGTGCCATTGTTACATTGTCATGTGCGTGTGTGCGTGTGTATGTGTGTGTGTATGTGTGTGTGTGTGTGTGAGAGAGAGAGAGAGACAGTTATGATAAAATATGAAAGTGTCATCTTCCTCAAGTAATTCTGACCATCTGTTGTCTCAGCTCATCTTAGGTTCATAGCTGTGTTGTTTCTCTTAGGGCTAAGTTGAGAGTATAATATTAAACTTAATATAGAATTGATAGCAGGCCCTTTCTTCCCCCACCTCCCCATTGTCCAACTGTATGTACCTGTTCAAAGAACAAAAAACACTATAAATGATAGTATTTGACCACAGATTATGATTTCCAACCTTGCTTGTTTCCTTAGGCCACATTGAAACTGCATCTTTTTTTTGTCCCTTTAACCCAAAAAGTAATGATCGTGGCTGATGGCACTTGGTAAGGAATTCACCTTTTATAGAGCAATTATTTAATAAGGGTTTAAAATTATTATTATTACAATCACTAAGCAAATTACAGTATATAAAATTTTTTCCAGGCAAAATCCATTAGTCATGATCAAAGATTCCTCAGTACTAAAGACTGTGCATGCATAATAAATATACTTGGGGGTAAATTTGCTTTAGGGGAAAAATGAAGCCTGTAGTTGCTGGATGGAATAATGTGTATTCGAGTTAAAGGACTTTAGCGTCACTATGAGTTGAAGCCAACTGAATCTTATTGTTACAGATAAGTCCCATTTTCTTGAAAATATAAACTATGTATTTGTTATGGGACTTACTTATAGGTGTGCAGAGTCTACCATAGGTTAATCTTTATTGTACAAATCACTTTTGCTTTTATGGGAAGTGCTGTTGTGCTGTACTCTACATGGTTATATAAATTATGCAGTTTAAGGCACAATTAGCATGCATTCTCTCAGCTTATGAATAATAACATTCTTTTAATAACAATATATTTAGACACACATAGAATGAAAGGAGCTTAATGTATTGTTCAAGGTTCTTTCATTGCACAGAATAAGGATGAAATGCTGTTTAGGAACTCAATGAAAATGTTACAAAATATCCTCTTAATCTATAATGTACACATTGTGTATATGACATCCTCGGGACTATGCAATGGAAATAGTGACAAGTAAACAATGAAACAAAAGGAAATCAATTTACCAAACCCAGAAAGGTGAAAGCATTTGGTGAAACACAACTCCACAAAGAAATGTGAAGTGCTGACAGAACTGTTATATAACCTTCAATTTATTTTAATAACACTGGAAGGGCAGATGTCATAGTGGTTCCTGGAAATCTTTTTGAGGTTTCCAGGATGTGTTCCCATTAATTTTTTTTAAAGCACCTACTACATTGTGCAACCTATAACCAGCATTGACTAATTTATATCATGTTCCCTCTTGAGGCTGACTCAGGTCTAGTTCTCCTAAAAGAGAACTGAGCAGGATGTAGGAGTCATATGCAAAGAGGCTTCTCCATGCAGGACAGAACACAGCCTCAGGAAGGTCACAGGGGTCAAGCTGATTACCTCCTCCAGCTCTGGCAAGCAGAGGGCTCAGCTGGGTTACCCAAGTTCACAAGAGCTATTGACATTCAGCTGTAGCTCCCACTCATTATGGGATCAGCAGGGGACTGTCTGGGCCTCCTGTTAACTCTTCTGTGCCCTGTTTTAAGATTGCAGTGAGGTCAGAAAGGAAGCCATCAGGTAGCTTTGCCTCAACTTCTTAATAGTTATGATTCAAGAAATGAATCTTTTAAACCAGTGTCTAATAAACCTTTTACAAGTGGATGCCTGCAACCAATCATTTCAAAAGCTCTGGATAAAACACAAGTAAATATGTTTGTTCATGATGCAGTAAATGTTTATTTCCTAGATTGAAATGGAAATGGGGAGGATATGTTTTCTCTTCCCACCAAGAATAATTCCCACTTTGTCTTTAATAAGGAAGGCCACATATGATTTTTAAAGAGATAATAGCAGCACTATTGTCACTTAAAAGTGCATGTTTTCCCTGAGTTGCTCGTGTAAAACTAACCTCAGAGAGAACTTTAACAACTCATCATCTAAGAAGTGAAGTCACGGTTTTACAGAAGTTCAGAAGCTCTCTATTAGGTTACAGACATGGAGCTCTAAGTGGTAAGCCTGTTCCTTCAGGCTTTGATCTCCTGCTGACACATTATGATCTTCTAGAAGTGACTTAACCTCTTTGCCTCTATGAACTCATTTGTAAATGGAGAATAATAGTTAATTAATCCACGAAGCATGTCTCTGTGGTAGCAATGGGAAGACTGACTCACTGTTACACCCAAGGGCCTCTAAGTCATCTATCATTCCTAGTTCTTCCTTTTTTAGCATTATACTGGCCCTAGAACACACATTATGCTGAATCCTTGGTTCTCCTCTTTTATTCCTAATTGCTCCCACAAATGGTTGAGTATCTGTACACAGCTGGGGTTAGTTTTCATTCAACTACTATATTTAAAAAGTATTAAGCTTCTTTTAAGGGCCAAGAGCTTGTAAGACAAAAGCTGTACCCTAAAGGAGCTTAGAGTTTAGCCAGAAGACATGGAATTATAAGCAATGTGGTCAATTCCAGGAATCCACCTAAATAATTCAGAGTCCAGGTGGATTTGGGGAGTTAGGAGTTATCTAGTTTGATTTCTGGCTTTGTCAGATGATCTAGCTGACTGCCAAATCTACACTTGACCCAAAGACACAAAAGACTATCTACATAGACTCGTTCAATCTTGACTTTAATCACAAATGCAAACAGAAATTCCTTGATCTACCTCTTTCTGTAACATTTGACACTGTTGGCCATTCTCTCTATTATGAGTGTTCTAGAAGCTGTCTCGGTAAATTGGGCAATGCTAGCTCTGCATGATTCTTAGCTCTCCACCTTTTTCTTGCCATACTCTTTCACTTGATGATTTCTATCGCCCTCGCCCCCAACTCCCACTTTATGGATTTAGCCATTTCCCAAATCTTTAGCACTAACTCCCAGCCCTCTTTGAAGCAAGAGGTCCATTTTTGTACTTGCCTGCTCTGCATTTCCACTGGTTTATCCCACTGGCATTTTTAACTCGAGTCTATAGTGACATCTTTCCCCAGATGAGCTCCACCCTCCGACTTCCTTTTTGCTGTGTAAGGATTCATTATCCGCCCAGTTAATCAGGCTCTCAACTTCAGAGTCATCTTTGATTTCCTCCTCTGCTTTGACCCACCTAACTTGTCTCCCATCAATAACCCATCAATTCTATTTTCACCCTTTCCTTTATTTATTTTGTACACAGCCTTCATCTTCTTAAGGCAAAACTGTTAATTTTCTCATTTCTCCGTCATACCCTAATACATCACAGGCTAAGTTCCAAAATGTTGGATGTACCGTTTAAACTTCTATAACCTGGCATCAACTTACCTTTTGTCAGCCTTCTGATTGATGATATATTGTTTCATATTGCTTTACAGCCACCCCAAAAGTTATTCACCCTTCCTGAATATGCTGCATATGATTCTGCCTCCTTGTGTCTGCATTAGCCGTCCCTGCAGTCAATATCCTACAGTTCTTCACAAACTAGTTCAGACATCCATGAATCCCTCACTGATTTATCTTACAGTCAGTCTTCTGATACGTAGCTTTTAAGTCCTACTTTTCCTAAGGAACTCAACATTGACTATCAGTGTCATGGGCATTTATGGCTTTACCTGACTTCTCAGTGCTCTGAAGACGGAGAGGCTACGTCATGTGGGTGTGGATCCCTCTGCATCACTAAGCACAATTCTTGGCAGAGAGTAGAGGGTTAGTAATATATATTGCAAAACCTATGTATTAGTCAGGGTTCTCTAGAGGAACAGACCTAATAGGATAGTTGTATATATAAAGGAGACTTTATTAAGGAGTACTGACTCACAAGATCACAAGGTGAAGTCCCACAATAGGCTGTCTGCAAGCTGATGAGCAAGGAAACCAGTCTGAGTCCCAAAACCTCAATAACAGGGAAGCCCACAGTACAGCCTTCAGTCTGTGGTGGAAGGCCTGAGAGCCCCTGGTAAACCACTGGTGTAAGTCCAATAGTCCAAAAGCTGAAGAACTTCGAGTCCCATATTCAAGGGCAGGAAGCAACCAGCACAGGAGAAAGATGTAGGCTGGAAGCCTCAGTCAGTCTAGCCCGTCCACGTACCTCTGCCTGCTTTTATCCTAGCTGCCCTGGCAGCTGATTAGATGGTGCCCACCCAGATTGAGGGGTGGGTCTTCTTCTCCCAGTTCACAGACTGAAATGTTATTCTCCTTTGGCAACACCCTCAAAGACACACCCAGAAACAATACTTTGCATCCTTCAATCCAATCAGGTTGACACTCAATATTAATCACAACCAACATAAATGAAATCAAATAAAGGATACCTTTTTTCTGAATAGGCTGAAATATTTAAAATTTTAGAACATCAAAACTTTAATGAAATTCATTTTAGTTTATTATTTCTTTTGTAACAATTTCCTCAAAACGAGAGAGAAAATTCAGATTATTTTTTGACATGTAAAGGACAACAGACGGCCACTAAATGAGGATTAAAATTTAAATATGAAGAGTTAACGACATCAAGAGTGAAAATCCCACTGGATTGCAAATAGAATGGAAAAACCAAATAGTGTCATCAAACCATTCCATTAGACTTTCAGTTAATAACTGGCAGTAACAAAGTTCTCCTCAGGAAAATTAACAGTGATATTTAAGCAGGGCCATTTCTGTGATCAGAGCTATGTAAAAAATCAAGAGAAGAAAATGAGATTTAAAAAAAGTAGTTCCTGGAAAACATGGATAATTTATTATCATTTTATTGTGAGACAATTAACAAATTAAATTATAGAAGTCAAATCCTAAAAGAGAAATACGTTTTATAGCATTTTTTTTCTTTGTTTTTTTGAGATGGAGTCTTGCTCTTGTTACCCAGGCTGGAGTGCAATGGCACGGTCTCGGCTCACTGCAACCTCCACCTCCCGGGTTCCAGCAATTCTCCTGCGTCAGCCTCCCGAGTAGCTAGGATTACAGGCACCCGCCACCATACCTGGCTAATTTTTTTTTATTTTTAGTAGAGATGGGGTTTCACCATGTTGGCCAGGCTGGTCTTGAACTCCTAACCTGAAGTGATTTGCCTGCCTCAGCCTCCCAAAGTGCTGGGATTACAGGTATGAGCCACCATGCCTGGCCCATTTAATATCTTTAAATATAAAAATAAAGACTAGTTTCTGTGACTTGTTATAGAAGATATTGAGAAGAATGTAAAGTTGTTCAAGATGATGCAAAACTACCTTTTAAAAAAAGGAAAAGTGAAAATATGGTAATATTGCTATTGTGAAAACTACTGTAGAAGTAACCACTACATAGATTTGCATTTTTCATATCTAAAAAAAGAAAAGAAGAAAATTGAATTTTGTCTGATTGCTGCCTTTAACATCCAGGGTTGAGTCTGTCACTACTACATGGATAGAAATGCGTCTGTTTTTTTCTCCAATATTCTTGATAGAAAATCGTGGGATTCCTAATGTGTATTTTCCCTCCTCTGGCAGATCACTTTTTATTATTGCTTCTATTTAGAAATGAAGAACTGGTAGAGATGGGCATACAGGTGTAAGATTGTGGCACAAATCCTGAATGCCATAATTGGTGATTTCCCCACAATCTCACTGATCCACTGCTTGCAGTGTCTGGTTATGGTTTCTCTCCTGGAATCTGACCCATGCTTTTACTCAGCAGAGGTCACCTCAAAGGAGGCTGGTCTGTCTGCCCCCTAGTTTTCCAGATGCTAATCATGCTGCCATTAAAATTGTGCTTCAAGGTAACTTTAATTCATTACTTTCCGCATTGCTTTTAGTCATGTCGGTTCAGATAAGCGCACCATTGAGCTATGTCTTGGAAATCTGGCATCACCAATTCTTCCCACATCTTCATCTCAGTGCAGCCGAGGTGCAATAAGCATTTCTTGCTTTAATGCTGGTATGTCGGGTACTTAACATTGAATCACTTGTGAGCAATCTGTGTTTTAAGGAGCTTTCCTGGTGATTTTAGATATGCTAAGGTTTGAGAACCACTGGTTTAGGTAATTAATAAAAACTGATGTAACAGACAAATCTCAATAGCCTAATACGACAAAGTCTTCTTTCTTGCTTGCATCACCATCTAACATGGGTCAGATAGGCTCCCTCTATCTTGTAGTTAAGATAACTTGTTTTCTTTTCCTATGGAGAAAATTACTTTAGTAATTATAAAAGTAGTACATGCTTATTATAAGAAACTTGAAAGACATGAAGTTTTAAATAATAAAATAAGATCACCTATGATTTCAATATTTAGATTAATAATGTCTATTAATATCTTGGTGCCTTTGCTTTCTTCTCTCGAACACTTGGCTTTCAAGTTGCTAAGGAAGGGAAACAAATCCAAGGGATTGTTTGGGAAGAGGTTATGGGGCAGGCTCGGGAATGGCTTACATCCTTTCTGCTAGAATTCAGTGACATCAGTGACATCACTGCACCATTCTGCAAGGAAGGCTGGGAAATGTAGAGCATCACATGGTTATTTTTGAGAGTTAATATCTGCCACAAACAGCATCAGAGAAACATTAGGTTACTTCCACCAGGCAGATAGGTTGTTTTGATTTTTCATTTTATTATTATTATTTATTTATTTATTTTTAATTTTTTTGAGTTTTGCTCTTGTTGCCCAGGCTGGAGTACAGTGGCACAATCTCACTCACTGCGACATCTGCCTAACAGGTTCACACAATTCTTGTGTCTCAGCCTCCTGAGTAGCTGGGACTACAGACATGCTCCACTACGGCTGGCTAATTTTTGTTTTTTGGGTATTCTTAGTAGAGATGGGGTTTCACCATGTTGGCCAGGCTGGTCTCAAACTCCTGACCTCAAGTGATCCCCCCACCTCAGCCTCCCAAAGTGCTGGGATTACAGGCATGAGCCACCGCACCCCGCTTCGATTTATATTTTTATAGCATCCATGGACCCTTGGTGCTGAATCATCTTGAAAGCCATCTTCCTGCTCATATTTGACTGACTAGCATAGGGTCTCTATTTGTCTTTGAGATTTTTTTCTGAATCTATTTGTTTCCAGGCTAGGGCCACACAAGACACAGGCATAGACATACATACACAGCTATGCATGTATAAATATAAAAATAAAAGGGCTAGCTCAAGATGTTCTGAAGGGTAGAAATTATACTGAAGGGTAGTATCACTCAAGCTATCCTCTTCCCACTCTTGATTACATTCCCCCAGAGGTACCAACTTTGAACCACATGTAAAGCTGGTATTTAACTCCATAACTCTCAATGAAGTCATAAATTCCAATCTTGTAGAGGCTGGGCAGGTAATGAAAGCAGAGAAAGCAGAGTAGGAGATACATAGCTATGAGATTGAGGATTTATGGTCAATGGAATAGCATAGTCTCCACCCAAAGGAAACGGTATGCTAGCTCTGGCCAATTGCTCCCATGTATGAAGGCAACCTCAGTGTTGCTAGATTTTTCTTTCAATTATTTTTCTTTAGGAAAACTAGAAATCTAGATGTTTTGGTTAAGTTTCTTAATTTTTTTTTACAACCATTGCCTAAGAAATAAAAGACAAATGAAAAGGATCTCTTTTGCAGAATTGGCCTGTACATGCAAGCCCTGTGCTAAACCACACACTCACACATCTATTATATATATATATATATGTGTGTGTGTGTGTGTGTGTGTGTGTTTGAGACAGGGTCTCACTCTGTCATCCAGGCTGAAGTGCAGTGGTACAATCATGGCTCACTGCAGCCTCAATCTGCTGGGTTCATGTGATCTTCACATCTCAGCCTCCTGAGTAGCTGAGACTACAGATGTGTACCACCATGCCCAGTTAATATTTCAAATTTATATTATGTAGAGACAGGGTCTTACTATGTTGCCCAGGCTGGTCTCAAACTCTTGGGATCAAGTGATCCTTCCGTCTCAGCCTCCCAAAGTGCTGGGATTACAGGCATGAGACACTGTGCCAGCCCACACCTCTATTTGGCATTTAACAACTTAAAATGGCTTAACAATTTAAACCCCAGAATTTACAACTTAAAATACCTTATTTTTCCATATAGAAATTGATGAATTTGCTGACCTATACTCTCTCCTTATTTCTACTTTATTTTTCCCACTGAATTTTTTATTAATCATATTATTATTACTATTATTATTATTTTGAGATGGTGTCTCGCTCTGTCGCCCAGGCTGGAGTGCAATGGTGTGATCTCGGCTCACTGCAACCTCTGCCTCCCGGGTTCAAGCAATTCTCCTGCCTCAGCCTGCCAAGCAGCTAGGACTACAGGTGCACGCCACCACACCCAGCTAATTTTTGTATTTTTAGTGGAGACCGGGTTTCACCATGTTGGCCAGGGTGGTCTCGATCTCCTGACCTCGTGATCTGCCCGCCTTGGCCTCCCAAAGTGCTGGGATTACAGGTGTGAGCCACTGAGCCCGGCCATTAATCATATTATTATTATTAAACATTATTTTTTGTTTATCAAAGTTGACATTAACTCCTTATGTCCATTTTTAGGATAAGAAAATTAGCACTCCTCCACATTTTTCTCCTCCTTCTGCTCCATACCTTTATGGATCTATTAGGTATGGCATTATTTGAACTTGATTAAGTTTACACTCTTTAAATTTCAGACTAACATGGCTAATTAAATATTTAATAATTTACATTCTAAAATTCAGAACCAATAAATGTTTTCAATATTACAGTTACAGTAATTTAGAATCATCATGGAGCTGAGTAGAATGATGTAATGCTACTTCACTAACCTTGGTCCACTTGACAAACGATGTTCTAAGAGTGAAGGTCAAGTGGGCCTTTTTCTTTACACTCCACAAGTAGCTCAAAACATTCCACACTGCAGTCTTTGTCAGATTCGGTCCGTGGCTTCCTTATACAGGATTTTGCTCTTCTTTGAGTTTCCAGTTTTCTTTTTTAATTTCCCTATTGACAGAAGAAGCTTAAGCCTTTTATTCAGTGCCACAATAATCCCGTCTTTTAACTCTACTATATGTCAAAGTTAATCCATTTCTTCTAGAGAACATTGTAGTTAGTATCCTCTATACTCATGTTCCAGTTTTGACCATTTTTTTTTTCTCACATGCCCCAGGTCCTACTTTGGAAAGATTACTTTTTTTTTTTTGAAATGGAGTCTTGCTCTTTTGCCCAGGCTGGAGTGGAGTGGCACGATCTTGGCTCACTGCAACCTCTGCCTCCCTGGTTCAAGCGATTCTCCTGCCTCAGTCTCCTGAGTAGCAGGGATTACAGGTACCTACCAACATACGTGCCTAATTTTTGTATTTTTAGTAGAGACAGGGTTTCACCATGTTGACCAGGCTGGTCTTGAACTCCTGACCTCAGGCAATCTGCCCACCTCGGCCTCCCAAAGTGCTGGGATTACAGGCGTGAGCCACCGCGCCTGGCCTGGGAGGATTTCTTTTCATTGTACTTCTGGGTTGGTGCACTATGTCTTAGATCCCATGGCTTCTCTTTTTTTCTTGAATAATAAACACAATTCCTTTTTTTAAATTTTATTAGTTTTTCATTTTATTTATTTATTTATTTATTTTTCTTAGCAAAGGTAAGTGTGGATAACCCATTGTGTGTTTGAAAATGTCGTTATTTTATATTCACATTTTTCTTTGTCCTCAGGCTGAGAACTCAAAAGGATGTGTCTAGTTCTAGCTCTGTTTTTTATTTATTTATTTATTTTTATTTTTTTGAGATAGGGTCTCACTCTGCCGCCCAGGTTTGAGTGCAGTGGTGCAATCTCAGCTCACTGCAGCCTTGACCTCCTGAGCTCAAGTGATCCTCCCACCTCAGCCTCCCAAGCAACTGGGACTACAGTTGTGCACCACCACGCCTGGCTACTTTTTTGTGTGTTTTTTGTAGAGATGGGTTTTTCCATGTTGCCTAGGCTGGTCTCGAACTCCTTTTCTCAAGCTATCTGCCAGACTCAGCCTCCCAAAGTGCTGGGATTATAGGCATGAGCCACTTTGTCTGGCAGGATGTGTCTAGTTCTTCTTAATGCCTAGACATGGATCTTTCATCCTGTACTCCAGTTAGCATCTGGACATTTCTTTGGCTCTGGAGAATTTGGTCCTCTTTCTTCTCTGCTATCTCCATTTTCTTTAGCTTTATTTTTCTTCCTTCTATTTTGTTCTCTTCTCTTTTTCAGAAATTCCTCTTAGTTAGGGATATTGGGCCTCCTGATCTGAGTCTCCATGTTTGTTCATTCTTCTTTCACACATATATATGTAATATATTTTAATCTTGGGGGCTTTGACTCTATGTTCTAAATTAAAATTTCTTGACTTATATCAAGTACTTTAGTTAATTTTAAGAAATTTGCCAGTTACATATTTAATTTCCAAAAGCTCTCATTTTTGAATTGCCCTATTTCCATAGTAGTCTCTCCTTGAGTGTGGGTATGTTTTGTGGGCAACATACCCCTGAATCTTTCTGAAGAGACTAATTATAATTCTGGTTAGTGAATTATTTATTTTCTCTGGGATCATTTGTTCTGTTTGTTTATTTTGGTTCTTTTTTGACCCTGATCCTCTGATTTTTCTCAAGTGAGTGTGGTTGGTTGTCCACTTAATATTATGAATGAGACTCAATTAATGAATATAAGTACCAAGGATAGGTTTTCTGTGCTAGAAAATTATGTGTATAAAGAAGAGCAGATATACTTTATAGTGTGCAAGAGTGGGGTAAACAGGCAGGCCTTCTTCTTCTCTTTTTACCTGTAAAACTCTAGATCAAGCTTGTCCAACCAGGCCACACGTGGCCCCAGACAGCTTTGAATGCAGCCGAACACAAATTCATAAACTTTCTTAAAAACATTCTAAGATTCTTTATACAACTTTTTTTAAAGCTCACCAGCTATGATTAGTGTTAATGTATTTTATGTGTGGCCCAAAACAATTCTTCTTCTTCCAATATGGCTCAGGGAGCCAAAAGATTGAACACCCCTGCTCTAGCCTCTGAGTTCTCATTGAGATGGAGTTGAGAATTAACTCCAGTCCTTCTACTTGGCCAGCCCTGTGATTATTTAACTCTTTATTTGCTGAAAACACCTGCTTTCTCAGTACATTAACTTTTCTGGGCAGCAGGCAAGATGAACCCATCAGGCGATTGCACTATATCTTCAGGACCTGGAAACCCTACCTTGTCCTTTGGTCCCTCTAGTCCCAGGAGTGGTAGAACCTTACTGCTAATGGTAACCTCTGCATTTGAATCACCAACTTCAGCTATTGGCAGTAGCCAGTTGCTTACATCTTTAGGATAATAAACCCTTTGTAGTGATTTATTTCAGTTTGGAATATCTATAAAGACGTTTGTTTTCCTGATTAAACCCTGACTGACACAGTTTTATAGCCCATTCCTGTTCTCTAGTCTGCTCCTTCTCAGGTTGGAGTTTCTACAGATCTTCACCAGCAGAAGGGGTCCTTTCTGAATTGCTGCATCTTTCAATGAATATTCTGTTAGGGCTATGGCTTCCTCCACCCTGAACATACATTTCATGTCTTCCCATCTTTTTACTTTTTCTTCTTATGCCCCTGCCTATTACCTCCTTTTACAATGCTGTTATAATTTATTCCCTTTTAAACATGCTTACTGTCACTTCAATGGCAGGACAGGAGGAAGAGATGGATGTGTGCACTCAGTTTATTGCCTAGTAGTCGAAGTTTTTGGTGAGCTACTTTCGAGGGGTAGTTTTTTTTTAAGAAAACTGGATATGACAATCTGAGAATAATTTCATTTTTACTAATTTATTTACATTAAAAACAAGATTCAAAAATAATAAAATAAAAAACCCCAACAACAAGAAGGTTCAATGTAATGATTATTTCTGTTGTTGAAGGCTGGAGGATTATTTTTGAACTAGGAAAAACTAAGAAAAAATTGGGGTGAATGATTTCTGTCCTACCCCTTCATCCATGGGGTAGGACAGAAGCTATGTCCTTAGATCAGAGGCTCTTCCTATGTGACATTTCTGTGTATTGGAGCTGCCTCTCTTGAGGTTACGTGGTTCAATCTGTTATTCTGTGAACACACCAAAACTATCCAATTTGCTAATTTGGTCCTGTAGTGATTTGAGTATGTCCCTTTCATTTAGCCACTCTGTTATGACACAAACATGATTATAATATATTAAGAAAAAACATTTCTTCAGCAGATTTTCTTTAGTTCTAGTTACATTGAACTGAGAACGTCAATCTATCTGGGAAAGTGGAGAAAATTACATAATGACCAAATAAGGTGTTGATTCAATCATCCCTAATGATTTTATAGTGGCTGAAAAATAGTGGTCTAAGTTTTCAGGATTGAATCTACTACAGACTCATTCAGAAATTGACTCTGCTCAATATTGCATATTTTAAGTACCTAATAAAATGGTAACTTATAAATTTTTTAAATATGTTTTTTGTATAAGAACAATTTTGGAAAAGAACATGTATGGAATATAAAATTATTTAAGTATCTGCTCAATTGACACTCACCTCCTTTCTATGAGAAATTCACCCCTGAATGTCTCCATTTGTTCCTTTATTTATTTATTTTGTTGCAAGACCTTTGCCACTTTGACTACTATTGATTGATCCAAGATGGACACTTGACCACTCTGAGTCAGTCAAATTCTCTCTCAAAGAACCGATACTCAGAGTCATCTAGTTTCTAAAAATGGCTGGAGATGAGCAACATGTAAAATGTCTGTGGATGCTGGACAAGCCACCCATCATCCATTATTTGGAAAGAGACAGAGAAATGACAATGAAGAATGACAGAAACAAGAGAAGAGAAACAAAGGACAAGAAATCATGGGGGTGGAGGGGAGGGGGAGAGAGAGACTGCAAGCCTGCTCTGGGTTCCTAACAGCTTTTATTACTGATTCCAGTTTCTTTAGAGGCATTGGATTTGTGAGGTTCACCTGAATTCTTATAATGAAATCTTTCTTTTGCTTAAGCTGAGTTGAGCTGTTCTGCTACTTGAAACCAAAAGAGCCTAAAATAAAACAGAGCACACAGCAGAACAGGGAGATTGTTACTCTCCATGTGCATGAATACAGAAATTCAGAGACTGCTGGGTTTACATCTGTGTAAAGAGAACAAACTGACTGCAATTCTAGGTTGGCCTCCAGTGATTTTTTTCTTTATTGATACATAAGAAATACATCTTCAACAATTTGCATATTAAGTCTTCAGCAAGTATCCAATTCCTGAATATTTAGATGTACTGTATTTGGTTAAATTTATGCTATATTTTATGTAATCTTAGGCAGTTTTGAAAAATCTCGTTCAATAATGCTGAATGAGCTTTGTAGAATGTAGCACAATATCTGGTAAATGTGTAAGTGCTCATTACTGTTGATAGTAGCAAAGACATGGAATCAAGCTACATGCCCATCCATGGTAGACTGGATGTAGAAAATGTGGTACATATACACCATGGAATACTATGCAGCCATAAAAAGAATGAGAACATGTTCTTTGCAGCAACATATATGGAGCTAGAGGGCATTATCCTTAGTGAACTAACACAGGAACAGAAAACCGAATACCACATATTCTCACTTACAGGTACCTAGACACTGAGTACATATGGGCACAAAGAAGGGAACAACAGACACCAGGGGTCTACTTGAGGGTGGAACGAGAGAAGAGGGTGAGGATTGACAAACTCCCTGTTGAGTACTATGCTGATTACCTGGGTGGCAAAATATTCTATACACCAAACCCCCATGACACACAATTCTCCTACATGACAAACCTGCACGTGTAGCTGTGATCCTAAAAGTTAAAAAATAGTGTAAGTGCTCATTAAATAGTTAGCTCATGTTCTCTTTCCTTCTTAAAGTAGTAAGTTTTTCATTGATTGATTGCTTCATTTGTTCAGAAAATATTTGAATACCAAGACCCATATCTAGTTCTGGGGCTATGAAAGTTTTAGTTAGACCTACAGCTAGAACTACAGAGGAGGTAGATACAGACAAATATTTTCAATACTACTTGCTAAAGACTGCAATGGAGACAAGATCAGAAATTTATAGGAGCACAGAGGAGGAGCAGCTGCTTGGCTGTGAGGGCAATGATGTCAAATTTGCCAGTTCTGCTTTTAAGCAAGTCCTTTAGGTTCTATGGCCCTCAACTTATTATATGTAAAATAAGGCTAATAAGGATTTTATCCTCAGTTTTTGTCACAGTTAAAGGTGGTAATAAAAAGGTATAGACATATATACATATATACATATATTTTTATATGGAGGGAAATGATTGGATCATGGGGGAAGTTTCCCCCATGCTGTTCTCATGATAGTGAGTTATCATGAGATCTAATGGTTTTATAAATGGAAGTTTCCCCTGCCCTCTTCTCTTTTGCCTGCCGCCATGTACGACGTGCTTGCTTCCCCTTCAACTTCTGCCATGATTGTAAGTTTCCTGAGGCCTTCTAGCCATGCTTTCTGTTAATTCACTAATTCACTAATACTGCCTGGAGAAGTCAAAAAACAAACAAACAAACAAACACACAACTAAGAGGCAGCATTTGAACTGGGTTATGCAGCATTTAGTTAGTGCTATGGGTTTTTGTATGGAAAAATGTTCTAGAAAGAGCAAACAGCATACACAAGAGCATCTGTTTTATAGTAACATAAATTCATAGGAACACAGAGAAGAAGCAACTACTTGGTTGTGAAGGCAATGGATAAAGTGTCTTCACTTTATCTGCAGTAGGAAGAGCTTTGACAGCCCACTGCAGGCAGTGTTAGAAAGGAGTGGTTGAAGAAGCAGGTTGGGGCTGCAGAGGAGGACGATTTTCCTTAACCCTCACACAGACTCTGGAATTGTGTGAAAATAAACTGAGAAAGACAGTGATATGGTTTGGCTCTGTGTCCCCACCCAAATCGCATCTGGAATTGTAATCCCCATGTGTTGAGGGAGGGAAATGACTGGATCATGGGGGCCGTTTCCCCCATGCTGTTCCCATCGTAGTGACTTATCATGAGATCTGATGGTTTTATAAATGACAGTTTCCCCTGCTGTCTTCTCTCTTGCCCGCTGCCGTGTAAGAAATGCTTGCTTCCCCTTCACCTTCCTAAAAGATTGTAAGTTTCCTGAGGCCTCCTAGCCAGGCTTCCTGTTAAGTCTGTGGATGTGTGAGTCAATTAAACCTCTTTCCTCTATAATTACCCAATCTCAGATAATATTCTTTATAGCAGTGTGAAAACAAACTAATATAGACAGATTAACAGAAGAAAAATATTCAAATATTTTTAGTATAAGGTTTCTGTGAAATAGGAGCCTTCATAAGGAAGTGAAGACCCGGAAAAACATTTAGAGTTGTATATTTTGCAAGGTTTGGTGAAGAAGTGAATTGTTGTGGAGAAGTATGATGGGACAAATCAGGGTATGATGTGATGGTAATATGCTGGGGAGAACTTAGCAAAGTCTATTTGTTCAGATCCTTCTTTGTGTCCCTGTGTCTTCAGAGATGAGAACATTCCTTTCCTCAGGGAATAGGATGGGCACCTCTCACATGACAGTCTCATGATGGCTTTAGAGGAAGGTCAGAAAATCCTTTCTAGGTTTTGTGGCTTGTTTTAGGGGAGAAGGGTATAAAAACATCACAGAGAAACCTTCCTGCTTCTGCAGTTTTCTCAGATTATTTTGGGTTAAAATACTCAGTATGTCAAGATGACATATTCTGGGGCAGCCTTGATAGGGCTCAGATGGGAAGGGCCATCTCTGGAAATGGGATTTTATTCTACAGGTATTAAGAGGAAAACAGAGGTTTTCTTTTAATTAATTTTTTTTATTATACTTTAAGTTCTAGGGTACATGTGCACAACGTGCAGCTTTGTTACATATGTATACATGTCCCATGTTGGTGTGCTGCAACCTTTAACTTTGATTGAGGCACTATTCACAATAGCAAAGACTTGGAAAACAGAGGTTTTAAGCAGAGGCACAACAATCAAATATGCATTTAGGAAGATAACTTGACGACTGGTGGAGAAAACGCTGGAAGGAAAAAGGGAAGAAGAGCAGTTTAGAATTCTCTTAAGATTATAAGGCATCTATATCCTCTGTTTGTTTCTTAGGGATCATTCATTCTCTCAAGACTCAAAAGGCTAATAATGATTGCTGTGGAAAAATACTACTTTCCCAAGAGTGCCTATGGATTTACAGATCATCCTGAAGACAGAAGCAGAAATATGTGGGCTACAATATGAAGTAAGGAAATAAATCTTAGGTATTTTTGATTTTTTCAGAAAAATAAAAAGTACTAAAAAGTAATGTGACTTATTGAATGCAGCTATTTACAGCTGGTTGAATGGACTTATTGATCATTGCTTGATGGAACCCAGGGCTTAAAGTTATGTAGCCAATTTGAGCAACCTATTTTATGACTACAACTGTTTGTATCCCCAAATTTCCTTCTTTTTTTTTTGTTTTGTTTTGTTGTGAGACAGGGTCTCACTCTCTCTCCCAGGCTGGAGTGCAGTGGTGTGATCTCAGCTCACCCCAACCTCCGCCTCCTGGGCTCAAGTGATTCTTCTGCCTCAGCCTCCCAAGTAGCGGGACTACAGGTGCCTGCCACCACACCAGGTTAATTTTTGTATTTTTAATAAATTTTAGTCATGTGCTTTACTTGGGTGATAGTTATAACTTCATGAGCGACGTGTCTAGTCTCAGAATGTGCCACAGTTAAAGAAAAACTCAGAAACTAAAAACCTATTTCAAAATAATAAGAATGCTTTACTCTTTCTGTTTTTAGAATACCACAAAGAGAACTCAGACCCACAGCATTCATTACCTTTTAATTCCCTCTCTGCTCTTGTTTTGCACAAAGCAATTGTATCCATGCTTCTTACTTCCAAAACTCCCTTAGAGCTCCTTCCTCTGACCCAGTCTGAACTGTGTTTTTCCCCACTTCCTACCGTTTTCCTACTGAACTTGCATGACAGAGGTTCAGAAGAACCTATCGGGTAAAGGAGGATTGCCATCAGATGGTAGGGGATGGGAAGAAACTAGGGTAACACTGGCAGGATCCTCTTTAGCAATAAAAGTGAGGAGGATGACTGGGACCATGAGCCATTGGACCATGGAGCACCAAGTGTGAGAAAGGGTGACCCTAGAGAAGAGGGACAAGGTGAAGTATGGAAAAAGTTGGCATACATAAGTGTGGTCTTTGGTCTGATAAACTATGTCCCACTCTAGTTTTTATATCGAGTTAATGGCAGTAAAGAGAGGGTCTGAGCTATCCATTAGATTGCACTGCATTGGAAAGGCTATGATTTTATTTTTCTTAAGTCCTTAGAAAGTGGAGATACAAAGAAGACCAAATTATAAATGAAGTAATCATAAAATAACAGCTAATATATTTACTGAGTGCTTATTAAGGGCCAGGTATTTTTTAAACATTATCTTATTTAATCCTCACACATAGCTCTGAGGTATATACATCTCCACTTTTTAGATAAGGGAACTGGGCTCTAGAAAGTTTAAATAATGGCCAGGTGCCGTGGCTCATGCCTGTAATCCCAGCACTTTGGGAGGCCAAGTAGGCCAGATCACCTGAGTTCAGGAGTTCGAGACCAGCCTGGCCAAAATGGCGAAAACCCATCTCCACTAAAAGTACAGAAATTAGCCAGGCGTGTTGGCGGGCAATTGTAATCCCAGCTACTCAGGAGCCTGAGGCAGGAGAATCACTTGAACCCAAGAGGCGAAGGTTGCAGTGAGCAGAGAGAGCGCTGAAGTTTAAATAACATGCTCAAATTGGTAGAGCGAGAATCTGAGCCTAGCATTTTTAGTCCAGAGTTCATAACTTAATAATTGGGCTGAGAATTTACTGTAAACTTAGCTTTCCATATTAAGTCCCAGAAATAATAGATAGAAGAGTGAAAGACTTTACAAAACACATTAATTAAAGTTATTGTGTTACTGCAAGATACTTTCTCTGAATTATTGGCATTTACAAAAATGAGACTAAAATTTTCATGAATGTGAAAATTGGCTAATCTTAGAAGGAAAGCGCTTTACTAATGGCTAACAGAGTTAACTAGCAATAATAACGTCTATGGAAGAAAATGACTTTAAATACTGTTTTCCAAATGAGGAAGCATCTGTTGAACATCAACTGTACCCTGCATTTTGGAGGTCATACAAGACGTGTAAGATTTTGAACTTCAACACTAAATGATTGCTTAGGATAGTGTATATAAAGTCTCTAACATATTCCATTGCTTACAACACGTCAGTTAATATTGTTTTTTTTTTTTTTCCTTATTCTCTGTAATGAGCTTAAGATCCGGTTGGGGAAACGTGACTAACACATCTGAAATATACATAAACTAGTGAAATATCATTAGTATACGATGTAGTTTGGATATTTGTCCCTGCCCAAATCTCTTGTTGAAATGCAATCCCCAGTGTTGGAAGTGGGGCCTGGTAGGAGGTGTTTGGATCATGCGGGTGGATCCTTCATTAATGACTTAGGCCACCCCCTTGGTGATACGTGAGCTTGCTGTGTGAGTTCACAGGAGATCTGGCCATTTCAAGGTGGCACCCCTCCCATCTCTTGCTTCTACTTTGGCCGTGTGATGTGCCTACTCCCGCTTTGTCTTTCAGCATGATTATAAGCTTCCTGATGCGTCCCCAGAAGCCGAGCAGATGCTAGCCCCAAGATTCCTGTAAAGCCTGCAGAACCATGAGCCAATTAAACCTCTTTTCTTTATAAATTACCCAGTCTCAAGAATTTATTTATATAAATGCAATGCAATAATGGCCTAATACAGTGTAGTATAAGATACATGCAACATATTTATAATTATGTCCCACTCTAGTTTTCATATTGGGTTAATGGCAGTAAGAGAGGGTCTGAGCTAACTATTACATTGCATTGGAAAAGCTATGATTTTATTTTTCTTATGTCCTTAGAAAGTGGAGATACAAAGAAGTGAAGATACTATATATATATATATATATTTGAGACAGGGTCTCACTCTGTTGCGATCATGGCTCCCTGCAGCTTCAACCTCCTGGGCCCAAACAATCCTCCTGCCTCAGCCTTCCCAAGTAGCTGGAATTATGGGCATGCACCACTGCACTGGGCTAACATATATATATATATATACACACATATATGTATATGTATATGGTAGAGTCAAGAGTTCTTGCAAAGTTGCCCAAACTTTAACCCCAGGGCTGAAACAACCCTCCTGCCTCAGCCTCCCAAAGGGCTGGGATTACAGGCGTGAGCCACCGTGCCCAGCCACATGCAATATTTTAAATAGAAGTGAATAGTTAGGTTAGATTTCCAAAAGGAATGGGGATTTTACAGGTTGTTAAGATTTGCTTAGGTGAAGAGTTGGGAATTTATTTTAGGAAGATGAAATAATTTGAATGTATACAAGGTTAAATATGAGTTTAGGGGAATATTTAATGTATTGATACAGTTGAGTTAGACTCTTTAAAACTGAAAAAAAATTCATAAACTTCCAGCAAAATGATAAGATTTTAAATCTTTTGACTAATTTGGGTTAAGCAGTATAATTATGATGAATGTCTTGGTAGCATATTATCCCAAGTGAATTAAGCATTATGACTGGTGACATCTGACCCCAGGAGCTTTTGAGACAAAACAAGGGGACATATCAAATGTCTGGTTTTACTCCAAAAAAACTTCAGAGTCTGGCTAAAGGCAAGTATTTTAAACATGTTTCTTAGGATAACAGCCCAGGTTTTAGGACTCTTCCAAGTCATTTGGAGAAGAGACTGTTAAATTAGAAACATCAGCTTTAGGTCTATCTGATCAGGTATTAATTTGTCCTTACAAATGAAGGTTTTTCTCCTTGTGGTGAAAATATCAAGTTAATCGTCTCATGCAACTCTCAGTACTCAATATATTACCCTTAAAGTCACATACACATTAGAATGTACAGTGAAGCAGTGATTAATGAAATATCATTTCCTAATAGGGCAAAAATTGTGTCTGGAGATACACATTTTTGCTTTTGTCTTTGTTTTTTACAGTCTTGGCATATCTTGTGTATTTTTAAGGGAATAATTTTATAAAATGAAAGTCTAAATCTTGGGAGTGACTTTTTATTTTAGAGGAGAAAATTGGATCTTGCTCAAGCTGAGATATATTGGCATTAGTCCTGCTGTGGTATATCTTGAAAAGACAACAGAAATACATCTCGACTATTATACTGCCATTCTGTTTATGCAAACTTGCAATATTCTGCATGCTGCCTGGTACATTCCAGAGACAGGAGGAGCCAAAGAAAACACTTTAATAACATTAGCTCATATGAATTCATTTTTTATACAGTGCACATGGAATGAAATGTATAATCTTATTAGAATTAATTGAAATCACATGCCAAAAATGGAAATACGGTTCATTGTCTTTAATTTGGCCAAGTGCCATTTAATACCCAAAACATTTCACACAACTTCATTATTTATATAGTGTATCTAGTGGGCATCAAATGGGATAATATATATTTAAAAAGCTGAAAACCATCCTAAAATGTAAGGTTTTCATAATAATAGCTCCCTTTGACTCAGTGTATTTTAAAAGGAAAATGTGGTATTTGTGTAGTACTTTATATTGTGAACTTCCATTTGGTTATTTCATCAATGAGTGATTCTAAACTGTCTTTGTGAAATCTATTGATATGCTAATGCTACTGCAACTTGCAATATATAAAATGACATAAAATCAAATATGTTTAACATTAAAATACTTTTTCTCCAAATAATTCTGAAAGAAAGGTAGAGGAAACTTAAAACTTAAGACAAAACTGATTTTAAATAAATTTTATGAATGTTTAAAGATAATATTGTAAGGTAATTAATTCCTCATTTTGGTCTCTGCAAATATTTGAAATACAATGCTAGGAAATTGTTGGCACTTGGATCCTAATGTCATCACTTTTCAGATCCAATTTCTAACAAATATAATCATTGCTAAGCACAATATGGGGAAAATGGCACTGGTGGGTTAGGTCATGACTATATGCAACAAACAATACAATTAACACGTTGGTACTTAGATGGAGAAAAGTACACTTTTCTTGCTCTGAAATATATCCAATTCTTACTAAGACAACTGAATTTAAAATTGTGTTTCCAAACACAATTTGGGTTCACCAGATTCCATGGTGCTGTTTCTTTAACCCTGGAAGATAAGCCTATTTAACATCTTGCTATACCTCACCATGGGTTCTTCCAATTCCACACTCTGCCTTGCAGTCTTACTGGCAGTATTCCAACACTTATTACGCAGTTCTGGGCACCCTAACCTTAGTGACCTGACCTCTTGGTGAAGGGACTTTTGACTTTGCATCCCAATCTTTCAGGATAGCCATAAGGCACTTCACAATTGAATTCTGATACCTGCCAATTTACAACTACCAGGGAAAAGTCACTTGGGAGTCCAGGTGGGGGAGTAGTTTGATCAATTAATAACACTCCAGCTGCATCATTTTCCAACAGGAAGAGCAACTGTATTGGTCAACATCTGACTCTTCAAAATTCTCCACTTACAAGAATATCTCTTGTCCTTAAATTCAAGGACTTAGTTAAAGCAGTAAGCAAACCCAGCAGGAAGTCCTCTTTGAAGTGCAGGAGCTCAGATATGCAAAAGTCTTGATCAGCACATGCTTGAAAAGTGCTTACTCTTCTCCCCTTTGGGACTGGCCATTAACTCACTTCTGGACATTCTCAAATAAAGCTGTTTTTCAGGTTGCTTCAACTTCAGAGTCAATAAGTGAGTGGCTTTCGTCAACAAGGGTTAATAAACACTTTCCTCTGCCTCCCGCCTCCTCACATTCCAAAGTGGACTCATTTCGCATGAATACATTAGCATTTGTAAGGGACAGCCTTACAGTTATCTACATGGAGTTCCTGGGATTACTGCAGTCTTTCTTATTTATTCTCCCTGCCTTCAAATCTCTTCCTGCTTCAAAAGATCCTACATATAACTGCATGAAAAATCTTCAACAGTCACCTCATTCTATGACTTGAGAGCTTCCCCAGGGGTCCATGTCCCATCTTACTGACTCTGCTCAACATCTCCCACCGTTCTCTCTCAACATCCCATTATTTTGACACCTCTTTCAACATGCTTCAGTGTTATTTGTCTACTCCTGGTGTCATTATTTCTGCTGTGTATATTTTTTGCCTCTGCTATGAGTTGCATTTGCATTACAATTTTTAAATTTTAAAATTGCCTTCCTCCAGAAATTCTGCTGTGGTTTACCTACCTCTGACTCATCCCCTTTCTATTCATTATATCCTCAACATAGATATATGAAATTTTACCCTATTATCTTTAAGCTGTTCTTTAACAATAGGACAATATTAATAACTACCATTTTCCAAGTCTTACTGCATTCCTTCACATATTATTTTTTATCATAGCAACAATCTTCTGAGGTAGATATTATATTTATTTTATAGAAGAGAAACTGAAGCTTAAGGAAGTTAAGTAAGTTTATTAAGGTCACCCACATAGGAATTACCAGGGCTGGGATGTGAACCCAGATTTGGAACATCATACATAATTACTCTACTGTGCTTCTGGCTACTCAAGACCCTCACCTTTACTAAACACCTAGTAGATATCAGATTCCACAGCTAAGTGATGGAGACAATAAGAGCATAGTCTCTGCCTGTCCCCCGGTTTCTCACAGCCTGGTGGAAGAAAGGATGTGGATGTCATGAGAGCAATGTGATAAATGTTCAAACATGTGGAACTGCACGGGTAAATAAGGGTGACTTCTGAGAGGAAGCGACAGCTGAATTTGAAGTGGGAAGAAGGAGCTTGCCAGATAACAAGGAGAGAGGAAGTGGCCTTCTAGGTGCAGGGAAGTACCAAAACAAAGGTGTAGGAGCAGGAAGGGTCTTTAAACGTTAGGTTAGGTAAGGGCTCTTCACCCAGAGTGGCCAGAATGCAGGACTCGGATTTAGAGTGGTTGGAGGAGGATTCAGAGGCCCTGGAGACTTATAGCCCGAAGGGCTCGTATGAAGACTAAGGGGGTAGGACTTTATCTTCTGACATGTAGTTGGCTCTGTAACATATTTCCTCTGAATTACTTTCCCTCCTGATTAAATCATAAAGGCTTTGAGGACATCTAAGCTCTTCTTATTCCCACCTGGTTACTCTTCCATATAGAAAGGGAGTCATCTGTTTATTGGAGGCATTGGATGACCTGCTGTTTTTCTTGGTTGAGACTTGGTACCACCAAGAAGCAGTCAGTGCCCTCATTTTGGGAAGTATTAGATGCCTCCTGAAGATGTGGAGTCCTCATCCCAAAAGAAGTTAGATAGCTATTTTTCAAGTAGTGTGATACTTGTGGAATCTGTATTAAAAATTCTGATAAGGAGCAAAAAGAGAAAGAGGCCCAACAGTAGCTTTAAAATAGAGAATGATCCTAGAGAAGATAAAACAGAAAGATCCAGAAGGGGACAGGTGCGTCATAATCAACATGCATCAGTTTTGCGTTGGTGAAGGGCAGTATTTTTATTATCGTTAAAATTAGATCACTTTTTTGCACTAGGCCAGTGTGAAAGGAAAGACTTCAGGAAGGTGATGTAAGTTTAAAAGTGAGGGGAAAATCAGAAAAAAAAAAAAAGAAAAGAAAATCTCAGAGTTATATCAGTAATTCTGTGAAAGACAGCATAACGTGGGTGTGTTCCTGCAGCTGTAATAGAGATATTATCCTTCTTGCTAATGAAAAGAATGGATGGTCTTAAAGATATTTATAACCATGCAGTTTGAAGCTCATGCTGTTTTAAGTGTGAGAAGAGATTTCTTGGGGCTCTGTTTTGTAGGGAATTATTAAAATAACCTGGGAAAATGAAATTGCAGCACTCCAGAATGTACCCTGGCCATCTACCACCTTACATGGAATGAGGGTGTCTTTGGCCTGGAGGGCTCTATTGTAGAAAATGTGACAACTGTCCTCTTCTAGAGTTTCAAAACAGTGCTATTTAGTGATCCAACCTTGGCAGGTCAAAAAGGAGAGAATCAATGTCTTAATTCCAAGTTCATCCATCTAGAATGCAGCTTAAAATAATACAGAAAAATAAAATAGCTGTGTAGAATTCTTTTACAGCAAAATCCTATGCCAAGGTTTAAAATTCAATAAATGAAGTGATGGAAAGCAAATGTTTAAAAAATGCGATATGGTTGACTATTAAGTTTCCAGGACAGGCTGCTTGAGTTCAGATACCTGTTCTGCAGCTCACTAGCAGTGTGACCTTGGGGACTTGATCAAAATCTGGCCTCTGTTTCTTCATCTGTAAAAGAAGGATAAACATGGCATCTGCCTCACAGCATTGTGAAAATTAAATGTGTTACTGTGTATTAAGCACTTGGGACAGTGTTGGCACACAGCAAGTCCTCACTAAATGTTAACGTTACCTTTTTTTGAGTCCGTAAATCTCTTTCAAGAGTATAAAGATTTGTAAAAGAGATGCATTTGAATTTGTAATATAATTGTTTTTAAAATGATTAAGATGATAGGTTGAACACATGAATATATTTAATACTTTTAACAACTCTATCTATTGGTACCAGAGATTTGAATTTCTCCCTCTCTCTCCCTTTCTGTCTCTCTCATTCTATGTATTCTTTTTTTCCTTCTTAACCCTAGTTCACACTGTAGCATGTATAGGAGGGTAGGAGGGTAGGAGGGAACTGACCACTACACTATGAGAATTTAATACACACATGTACACACAACTTAAAACTTTTCTCAATACATATCACCCTCCTCATCACCCATACTTTCTCTGCACATACTGAATCAGAAAAACTGGGGGTACCAAGGTACCTCCACTTATAACTTACTGCCTAGATTTTCATACACATTAAAGTTTATGGATAAATGTCCAAGATTCTTAAGTAAGGTTTAACTAATACTGAGTAACCAAAGTTTTATATGCTTTACTTTATAATACCTATTTGGCACCTAAACATGTTGACTCTGAATTTCAATTCTTTCATTAAATTAATTTTTTCTCTTTATAAATTGGACTCTTTTGGTGGCAGGTAGAACACACATGTCAAAATGAGCCATCACACATATTTATGGGTATCATCTTTAAGACCCTTCCTCTACCAATCTCATCAGGGTTTAGGCAATAATGTTAACCTAAGGATATGGTCATTTTACTCTTAAAAACCAAAAGAAAATGTTTTCTTTTATACCACGGAAGTGGATCCCTGTGCTGAGTGTAATTTCTATGACTCTGATGTTGCCTCTGGGTCATCTTTTCTTGAAATGCTCCCAAGATGAATATTTGCCTGCAAGGTCATCCTCCGACATGTCGTCCAGTTTGAATCTCAGCACTCTAAAACAGGGCCCTTTCCACAAAAGCCTTCAACTTCAGAAAGAGCTGCCTTTTATGTGGCTCATGAATATGGTCTAACTGCTTCAAGCTCTCCTCTCTGACCTTTGTCCTATTTAGTGGAGTTCAATTGTCTCCCACATTTATTTAAGCTAATGATAGAAGCATTAAGCAAAAGTTGAAAAAAGGGACAAATGGATTCATCATGAAAATGCACTGCGCCATAAAAAAGCCCATACACCAAGATGCTATTCACAGTGGGTAGTAAATTTATGAAACTCATTGCCTCAAGGTATTATATGGGCTATTATATATAAATAGGTTCAAGAAGGACTATAGCAGGTTATTAAACAAAATTGGGATGCCAGAGGTGGAAGTGGCAAGCTCATCCCTTACCTTTGGGAACATCGTGGAGCTGGGCGACATTGCTTAGTGCCTCAGTCAGAGAGTTGCTTGACTGGAGTGTATTACTTTCCTGTAGCCTGCTGGAACAAATTGCCACAGACTTGGTGGCTTAAAACAACAGAAATTTATTCTCTCACAGTTCTGAAGGCCCGAAGTCTGAAACCAAAATGTTGACAGGGCACATTCCCTCCAGGGGCTCTAAGAAAGAATCCCTTTCTGGACTCTTCCAGCTTCTGGTGCCTACCCCAGTATTCTAATCTCTGCCTCTGTCTTTACGTCATGTTCTCTATGTGCCTGTCTTGTGAGGATATGTGATTATATTTAGGGCCCAGTTGAATAATCCAGGGTAAGCTCCTCCTCTAAGATCTCTAACTTACTCATGTCTTTTGCCATGTAAGGTAGTATTCACTTTCACCATTCACGGTTGTATTCACAGAGTCCAGGGATTAGGACCTGGGCATATCTTTTGGGGGGCCACCATTCAACCCACGATAGGGAGGGATCATCCTTCTAAGCATTCTATGGTTTGTTTTGTTCCTCCTTCTTCTTTATAGTTGGAGGGTTACTTCAGTCTAAACTTTCATTCCAATAGCAATACCACAAACTTTAACTTTCTGTTAAAAAAAAACCTTTCTGTTTCTCTCCATTTCCTACATTAGTAATGAGCATTAGTTCTGCTGGATGTTAATAGTGGTTAAATGAATACAAGAGAAGCCACATGTTTCAGAATCCTGTTTAAAACAATATTTAATAGAATTTCTCAGAGGCTTGCTATGCCAGTGATCTTTGTGATGTTCTGAGAAGACAATATGGTGTGCTCACCAGACTCTTTCAACCACACACCCTCTAGCTAGTATTCCCTAGCATACATTTTGGGAAACTATGCTCTAAAACATAAGAATGACATAAATCAAAAATCTCTGCTTTTTTCCTTTTGGGACCAAATCTAAGCCTATGGCCCTCCTTGTTGCATTTGTAGCTAATAATTTCCTCACAATTATTTGAATTAATACAGCAAAAAGGAGGCTAGTTGTTCTTTGACTTAGCACGTTCCCTCTGGAATCAAGCAGATTCTTTTCTGTTGGGTTTTACATGATAGTCAATAGCTTTCCCTAGAGCCATCCGGCTACTATAATCGAAATATATACATAGTCTAAGAAAAACCCTATATGGGCGTCTGTGATTTTGCTGGCTCACTCTGGGTAGAGTGCCAATGAGCACGTGTATGCTCATCTTGACTGTTTCAAGTCAAGCTGCCAAGTTTACATTTTTTAGAGACTGAACAGCTCTTAAAAAGAATGCTATACCTGTTCCCCTAACATCTTTTTTCTCTTGGAGTTAGGTAAGAGAAGAATATTATTTTACCAAATAGGTTCATATATACATATATATATATATATATATATATATTTTTTTTTTTTTTTGAAATGGTGTCTTGCCCTGTCACCCAGGCTGGAGTGCAGTGACGCAATCTCTGCTCACTGCAAGCTCCGCCTCCCAGGTTCACACCATTCTCCTTCCTCAGCCTCCCAAGTAGCTGGGACTACAGGTGCCAGCCACCAAGCCCAGCTAATTTTTTGTATTTTTAATAAAGACGAGGTTTCACAATGTTTAGCCGGATGTTCTCAACCTCCTGAACTTGTGATCCGCCCCTCCTTGGACTCCCAAAGTGCTGGGATTACAGGTGTAAGCCACCGCGTCTGGCCAGGTTCTTATATTTTTAAGTCTTTGAGTTCTCTTTTATTTTAAAATGTCCCGCTCCCCATCCCCCACCCAGACAGGATGTCACTCTGTTGCCCAGGCTGGAATGCAATGGTGTGATCATAGCTTGAACTCTTGAGCTCAAGTGATCCTCCCACCTCAGTCTCTAGGACTGCAGGTTTATATCATCATGCCCTGCTAATTTTTTAATAAAAAAGTTTGTAGAGACAGGGTCTCTCTATAGTGCCTACGCTGGTCTCAAACTTCTGGGCTTAGTGATCCTCCCACCTCAGCCTCCCAAAGTGCTGGGATTACAGGCATGAGCTAATGCATCCAGCCTAAAATGTTCTTTATGAATGCTTTTGTATGTTCTTCATTTGGTCATCCAACAAATACTCATTGAAATGTTCTAACGTGTCAACCTCTGTGGTCGATTTAGGAGGGAAGGGTATGTGGCTCTGGATGAGACTCTGTGTTCCTTAAAGGCACTCTCAGTGGAGGATGCATGGCATGAAAAAAATGCATATACTGTGAAACACACTCCAATAGTGGTCTGAGAAATATGTTACAGGGTGAAGGGAAAAGAAATATGAACTCTCTTTGGGAAACTAACATTCACTCTGGGTTGTGAAGAATGAACAAAGTTCATTCACTGTGATAAAGTACGATCTAGGATGGAAACCAAGGCATATGTAGGGAAGCAGTTATAGATGGGTATGTTGTATCTGAGGAATAATGAGAAGTTCAGAGTTACTCCCCAGAGGTAAAAGGGATGTGGGGCCGGAAGGAGGGGAGGTTAAGGTAGGCTGATTTCTAATAGGGAAGGATTCTGATTGCCCTGGCAGGAAGCTTAGATGGTATTTTGCAGGAAATTGGGAGCCTTGGGGAGGGTTTTTCATTAATACAAAGCAGTGACAAGATGAGATTTTGATTTTAGAAAGACAATTCTGGAAGTCAGGGCACATGGAAGCCCCCAAATCTACTCTTGTTAACCTAGCTAGAATAGTTGCAGTTTAAAATTATTAAAAAAAAAAAAAAAGAAAATAATTTGCTAGATTTCTAGTAAAGAAACTTAGTAATAATCTATCTAAAAGGTGAACAGACTCTAAACAAAGGCAGTGGTATCTGAGATAGAATTCAGGGAAAGGCGGATGCTGACTCAAAGGCTTCCGTGTATCAGTTGGGTGGATGGTGAAGATAATAAGGAAGAGAGGCAAGGAGCGGAGCTGCTTTGGGGTGGGTAGAGAAGTACTAGATTGTGAATAGGAAGGAAAATAATCTAGTCTTTGGTGACAGAGACTATGGATTTTCCCTCAGCCTCCACTCCACTCCCTTTCAGCATGCCTGGATGTACGATACCGCACTATGATGCAGTACTGCTAAAATCTGCATTTCCCAGGTTCATTTGCAGCTGCTTGTCAAATGTATGCCTCTCTGAGATTTGGAAGATGGAAGTGCACATCCTGTGGCCAATTCCATGCTTCTGTTGTTTCAGCTGTTTCCCCTGGCAAGCTTGTCTTTAGGGGTGTTTGTTTCTTCTGCAGTAGCTGTAGTAGAGTTTCCAATGTCCAGTGTTTAGCTTTACAGTGTGGAAAGGCAGTGTGGGAAGCATTCATTTTGCTGGTAGAGGTTGTGGACAAACTGGCATAGTGGTTGCGGAGCTAGCAGCCTCTTGCTTCTCCAGCCCCCTTATCGTGGTAAAGGCAGTGTCTTCCACGGAGGCTCACTCTAGACTGTTGCTTTGGAAGTTGTTCCTGGGCACTCTGCTTAGGGCTTATGCCCCCAGAACTTCCACAAATCTTAAAGCCCCCAGATCTACCCTTGTTAACCTAGACAGAATGGTTTCCATGATCTGCAGCTGATCCTTAGCTAATTCACCTTCAAATGAAAACATTTTATAAGAAAATTAAGTATCGATTATGGAGGACATGACCTTGTCTTAAACACCTTCCAGTACCCAGTGCCTAGAACAGTGGTTTGCACTTGGTGTTTAATAAATTTGTTAGGTTTCATTGAATTAATTGAACTCCCTGAACAATTTGTGCTTCTCCAAATAGTGCCATAGAATATATTTGGCAAACTCCCTAACTCTGATAGTTGTTTTACGTGATAAATTGCCGATATTGTTAGTATCTAAAATGCTTTGATCTTAAATTTTTTTGGAATTTTCAGATCCATGCCATCTGGCTTCACTGACTCATGGAAATTTAATGTCTTAAGTCGTAGTCACCACCTGTTGTTTCTTTTTCTGTATTTATGCTGGTGAATCATATTTGCTTTCAATGAAAAGTAATTCTTTAGTAAAAATTCCACATTTACTCTGTCAGTAATGATCACTGACTGAGTGATCAGAGGAACAATTCGGCCTTCACTGGTTCTTAAATACTCCTGTTCCCCCAACTAAGTATATGACTGCACTTTGAGTTCTTTATCTACAACCAGACAGGGTCACACTCAACCCTTAGACAATTCTTATAGAAGAATGATTCATAGATTTTACCTGAATTTTGTTTTTATAATCCTTCTTGCATTGTAGTAGCATTCATGTCTGGTGTTCTATGCCAATATTGCTATTTTTTCCATATATTTTATTTCTTATGAACATTTGTAATTTTAATACTTTCCATGGTATAATGCCCCCAAAAGATTCCCTACACACTCCTGTGCAAGAGGCCAATTAGAGGACACATGAGAAGGAGACATAGATCCTTCTCTAGTACCCATCAAAATATGTTTTGTAGCAAGCAGCAGAAACTCAACTCAAGCTGGATAAAAGATAAGTAGCCTGTGTTGGTTGACAGGACTGAGAAGTACTGAGATAGGAAGGCTTCAGGTGTAGTTCAGATAAAGTTCTTGTTCTATTTCTTTGTGAATTTTTGGCTCTGCTTCTTTTGCATATTAGCTTCACCCTAGGCTGGCTTCCCTGTAGTTGCAGGAGAGATATCTACAAAAACGTAACAGCTCGTGATGTCCATCGCACAAAATTTCTAAGCCTTGCTCTGATTAGGATGATTACATTGAAACATCCTCTTAAGCTACCCAATGAGGGAGATGTTAATGGATGTGAGGATGGAAACCATGTTATCTCTTCTTCCTGTGATCCAGTTTTGTTGTGGTCAGACCTAGACCCCAGGAAGACAACTGGGCATGTTCTCCACTATCCTTAAGGGCAGACCAACTCCTAATACTGTATATACATTTTTCTGTTTCCTCTGTTAACAATGACAAGCTTGAAGGAAGGTTTCATCTTGTTTGTACTTTTATTATTGATGCACACCAGCTACTACTGGAGTCCCCTCACTGTACATGTTGAGCCTCTCTTTATATGTCATGATGCTTTAAAAGGTTCTGATTATGTGATGATGCTTTAAAGGGATCATCATAAAATACATTTAGATGTATTTTACATAAGCCTGACATCATAAAATACATTCAGATGTATTTTACATAACCCTGACTTGCCTCTTGAGACATATTGAGCCAGAACTAGGCAATTAGTCAATCAGTAAACACATATGAAGTCCTCCTGCGTGTGTCAGGCATTTGGTGCAGGTCAGGGAACATGGCAAGGAGTAGTGTCTCATTAAAATATTTCAAGGCACATATAAATGGATGATGTCATCTCCCAGGTCTGTGTCCCTTCTCCTGTCACTGTTGGAATTCTCCTTCCTCTCCTGGGTTTTCTTCCCAGGTTCTCAGTGCTATCGTGTATATTGCCCCATGTCCGTGATCTTCTACCGCTGTGGCTTGCCAGTGCTAGGAGAGCTCCTTTTTCTGTTCACGCAACCATGATTGAGTGCCGCTGAGGATCCCACAATGACTGAAGCACACGATTCGCCTTGGGACTTCACAGTCTAGTGAAAGGCTTCCATTCCACATAAATAGCAATGTGATGAATGCCAGGATAGAAATAAGAATCAGAGATCCAATTCAAGCACTCAGAACAGGGCAGTTAAGGAAGATTTCTCAGAGACAGCGATGCCTATGAATCTTAAACAAAAACAAAAGCAAAAATGGGAAAATGTCAGCCAGGTGAAATGGCATTGCATGCAGAGGGAGCAGCGTGGCCAGAGGCCATGTGAGAGAAGCTGGCTGCTAGGGAAGAGTAAGTCCCTCTCCACAGCTGGGTCATTTCATGCATGTGAAAAGTTGCTGGGAACAGCCTCATTTTCCATATTCTGATTCAAGCAGTGTGGCTAACGTTTTTGGTGACCCTTAAATCATTAGATGACACCAAGATGAACAGTTTTCTTCATGAACATAAGAGGAAACTGTAACCAGAAAAGGCCTGGGAGTATCTTTCTGCTCAGCAGGAAAAACAATTCTGTCTCAAGAGCCATCCCTGCAGAAGGGGAAGTGGGTTAAGGCAACTCCTTGCAGAGAGTGACTTGAGAGGATGAGTAAAACATCTTCCCAGTGGGGTCTCCCTTCCTTTCTATCTGGCCACAAATTCTCAATAGTTAACTCACTAACTGACGAGGTCAATAAAAGTGGGACATTCTCTTCTATAGAAAGCCTCGGTGATCACGGTGATCACATAGCCCTGTCTGAAGAGTACATTAACTGAGATTAGCTCATTATCTTTGTGATGAACTTCAGAAGAGATTCCGTTCAGTGGAAAAAAGAGCAGGCAGGGTTGGGAGAGGAGCAGCGAGGCCTCTAGGAGGAGAAACTCATTGAAATGGTGTCAGTGCTGCTGTCTCTGTGGGGTTGGTTGGTGTACTAGTTAGGGTTCTCTAGAGGGACATCCAAAGGGTGGATTTATAAATAAAGGGGAGTTTATTAAGGAGTATTGACTCACATGATCACAAGGTCCCACAATAGGCCATCTGCAAGCTGAGGAGAAAGGAAGCCAGTCCGAGTCCCAAACCTGAGGAACTTGGAGTCCAATGTTCTAGGGCAGGAAGCGTCCGGCACTGGAGATGTAGGGTGGGAAGCTAAGTCAGTTTCATCTTTTCATGTTCTTCTGCCCACTTTTATTCTAGCCACTCTGGCAGTTAAATAGATTGTCCCCACCCAGATTGAGGGTGGGTCTGCTTTTCCCAGTCCACTGACTCAAATGTTAATCTCCTTTGGCAACACCCTCACAGACACACCCAGGAACAATACTTTGCATCCTTCAATCCAATCAAGTTGACACTTAATACTAACCATCACAGTTGGGTTCTGGCGTCCTGACTTGTCTTTCTCCACTTTTAGTTCTTTGCCTTTTGTGTTGGCCAAATGATGCTCCACACTGCCCAGTGATGTTCTAGAACCTGCAAATGTGTTCTTTCACATGGCAAAGGGGACTTTGCAGAGATTTTAAGTTGAGGATCTTCAGATGGGGAGATGATCCTGGATTCTCTGGGTGAGCCCAATGTAATCACAGGAGTTCTCGTAAGTGAAAGAGGAGGTAGGAGAGTCAGAAGAGGAAATGTGATAACAGAAGCAGGGTTGTGATTCAGCCAGGACTCAAGGAATGTGGGCAGCCTCTAGAGGCTGGAAAAACTCCCTTAGAACCTCCAAAGAGGATACAATTCTGCCAACAGCTTGACTTTAGCCCCTTAAGACCCATTTCAGTCTTCTTATCTCCAGAACTGTCATATAATAAGCATATGTACCATAAACCAGTAAGTCTGTGGCAATGTGCTACAGCTGCCATACACCTCTCTTTCCCTGATGCCCATGACCCGTGAGGTCACCCTTCCCGCACCTACCACCATCCTCCACACCAAGTCTGTTTGGCGTATCTAATTCTGTTGGCTAATTTTGGAATTGTGTCAAGGTCAAACCCTTAGCAGAGTCACAGTGGAGTTCAAGCCACAGCTCAGGGAAAACAGAGGAAAGGAGGGCCTGTACCGGTCAAGTCTGAGGCCTGAGGTGCAGCTCCACCAGAGTGTCAGAACACAGAGCAGCACCAAGGAGCAGAAGGAACCAGCTACGAGCAGGAATGGAGGAACCAGGAAGCGGCATTAGACAGGCATAGCCAGGAATATTTTCAGGCATGACTGAGAGATGTTTGTTTTTGCTGGGTTCCACAACCTGTGGCATACAGTGACTCAGGTATAAAGATATGACAACCCTGAATACCATCATGTCACAAGAGCTTTAGATAAATGCTTTCAATAAACAGAAAATGCAAAGAATCAAGAAACTTTATGTCCACCAAGGATACTTGGAGAAAGTCCCTAAGGGACAAGCTTCAGTCCAATGTTTTCAGACTCTATTCTCTGAACACAAGAGTATTGGTGAATTATGTTCTCAGCTCTCCTCGCTGTTGTATGTGTGCACTCACTGCAAGTAACTTACATCATTTTATCTGAATGTATTTTAAAGCAGTAGGCAGAATAGCAAAGGAATATGAAAACCATGAAATGAATGGACCATTTTATGTATTCAGAGAGAGGAGCACCCACCACTGCCAGAAATACCATGTAAAAATTGGCAATTCAGAGGGTGCAGTATTTAGTATAGTAAATAAATAAATGACCAACATTGTGTAAACATGACCAAAAAGTGTATTGTAATGAATCGAAAATCAACAAAATTTTATTCACTAATGAATATCAATAAAATAAGTTCAAATGATGGGAATAAAAGAAGAGAGCTCTCAAGAAATGAGAGCTTAAAGAAACAACAATTATATTTTCATATTTACACTTTTATTTCATTTAAACAGTTGATGAAGGCTCACATTGTACCCAAAAATGTCCATTAAAATCAACCTTACAAACTTTATTTCCCATTTGAAAGTGACACAGAACTAACCTCTCTGAAAGATTAGCTAACATGGCTTAAATTATTCCCATAAACACTATAAAGAAGGGGTTTCTTTGGCTTTAAAAAAATTTTTGATTTTTAAAAAATCTTGAAAGGCATACAATTATATTTAGTTTTTAAAGAACATTCATCTTCATAACTCATTACTACCAATTTAAGAAGTAGCTCAGGGAAAACACTATTACCATGTTTTTCAGATGGGCCTAGAGAAGTTAAGTGACTTGCTTGAAGGCAAAAAATTGTAGGATAAATTTAAATTGTAACAGATATTATTACCTCATTAAATCCTCACAGCATGAGATGAAGCAAATCAACAGTATATATATATATATATATATTTGTTCATTTTAATATTCAGGAAATGAAAGCCAAATTGGTAAAGCAACCTGGTTACCAAAATGCAGCAACATAGAAGATTTTATGACTCATTGCCTTTTTCATTCATAAGTACCTAAGATGTCAAGATTTTTCTTCCCTTTAAAGAAACAGTTTGTGGCTGGGCGCAGTGGCTCTCGCCTGTAATCCCAGCACTTTGGGAGGCCGAGGAGGGTGGATCATGAGGTCAAGAGTTCGAGACCAGCCTGGCCAACATAGGGAAACCCAATCTCTACTAAAAATATGAAAAATTAGCCAGATGTGGTGGCATGCACCTGTAATCCCAGCTGCTTAGGAGGCTGAGGCAGGAGAATTGCTTGAACCTGGGAGGCAGAGGTTGCAGTGAGCCAAGATCCTGCCATTGCACTCCAGCCCAAGTGACAGTGTGAGACTCTATCTCAAAAAAAAAAAAAAAAAAAAAAAGAAACAGTTTGTAGGACATCTCCTCCCTTTCTATTTTTCTGGGACTGAATCCCAAGTAAAATGGCTGCCAGAAGATCCAGCAGGGGAGTGCTGCTGCAGCCTTTGCTCAGCTGGGAGGCCCTCATAATCTCCAGGGAGACAGATTCTGGGATAATGCCTGGAAAAACCTTCTTCTGAATCAACTGCAGTGTCCCTTCTTCAATCCTGGATTCAAAGTCTCTGCAGATGGCAGCAGTTCCGCTCCTGAATTCCTTCAGAACACAGTCAAGCAAGGAGGCAGGTCAGAGAAAGGCCTGAGGTGACCCGCAGGCCTGGGGCTTTGTGTCAAAAATCAGGAGCTGGAAGCAGAAGATCCCATTCTGTGATAGGGATCATTCCTTGGGTTTACACAGGTCACATTAACAAAAAATAATCCATTCAGGAAACCAAGTGTTCTTCAGGTCAGCCTACTATATATCCATGAGAGAAAATGGATGTGTCCTCTAGGGCTCCACCTCAGCAGTTTCCAAAGTGCATTCCTTGGAACACTAGTCCTCTCAGGTAGCCTATGAAAGAAAATCCTGTGATAAAATGAGTTACAAAATGCTTCCACTATTACCTCACCTTGGAGATTCTAAAATGTACATGAACATGTTGAAAGCTTTGTTTACACAAAATCTCTACCAAGGGCGGGTTTCATTATGGAAACTTTCCTCCCCTATAAAACCAAATATAAATGTGGGACACTTCATGTTAATTCATTGTTAGGACAGTTTCCCCCTAAAACTTTGTAGTGGGACTTTAGAAGAAAGATGATAGAGCATAAAGAAGGAAAGGCAAGATTCTTGCCATTCTAACGTTGCCTAAGAGTGGAAATCATAACACATCTTTGGGTATTGCGTTGTCAATCTGTAATAGGTGTAATACCTGCCACAACTCACTGTTTTGAGGATTTGCAGTTATAATTAAGCTTTACTGAAGCGGTAGAAAACAAAACAAAAACAATCAAAACCTCCTGAGCCACTTAGATGGAGAGTGAGACAAGATTATTTTTCAGAAATGACTTTAGCAAATGGTGTCTAATACTGTGCACATTTAAAAGATCACGTTATAGTAGTATTCATGTTTTCTTCAAATCTTAGGTGGAGTTCAAGAGTTTTAATCCCTTATATTAGATTATATGAGATATTATGTTATTATTATTATTATATTAATCCCATACAATATTTAGAGAGACAACAAGCATTTTGTAATAGCTTAAAAAAAAAGACCACTGAAGGTTGAGTGATGTGGAAACCATGAGAATATAGGGAGTTTATTTTCTCACAGCCTACATACATTGAGTTACTTTTCAAAGGCTGGTCTCATGAGAGAGGTAAAAATGTATTTGCCTAACTGCTATATATAGGATAACATGGAAAATATATTTCTGAGGATACTGAGCTGCCTGCCAAAGATTGTCTTCACATGTCTACTGACAATTAATCAAATTAGCTAGCTTAAAAACAAGTAGTTTAGAATAGCAAGCAATTCAGTAAGAGTATACTGACAATTTATATCTTTTGATATTTTCCTTCCATCTCATTTGCTGATGGTTGAGGGAAGCAGGAAATGTGAAGAAAGCTTGTGCATGCTTTATTGTTTCTGAAATAACTACTTTATTCACTAGATATTTTAACATCCATTCTGAATTATCCTCCAAGTTATTATTAGTACTTTGTAGAATTAATAGTAAGACCATCAGTATCTTGTATTGTGTTAAAGTACTTAAATCTGTTAAGACAGACCTAGAAAGTTTGAGGGTAGTAGATTTTCAGGCCTAAATAATTAAAAAAATATATAGAACATATGAATTAGAGCTGTTATGGTCAAATTCTAATGCCTCCCAATTGTTTACAGAATGAGATGAGAACCCTTTGCTTTTGTGTTTAAGACTCACCACAATCTGCTTTCTCTCTGATTCCAAGTTTAGTTTCCACGGCTATGCAGCATCTTGTCTTACAGGAGCCAGTATCCCTCAGGCATACTTACGTTCCTCCTGTCACCACTTCCGTGCCATGCCTCCTTTCTCCAAATTCACCTCTAACTCTCTGAAACCTGTGACTATTACTGGGGGGGTAAAACATTTGCCCCAGGTCACTTAGCAAGGAATGGGGAAAGCCACAATTCACAACAAGGCACTTGGCTTCTGAAGCCTACAGTTTGAACCACTCCATTGAATTTATAAAACACCGAAAGCATGGTATTGACAGGGCTGGACTTGAATCCTGGCTCTGTGGTTCCCAGCCAGGTGACTATGAGCTATATATTTGACTTCTATAATCCATAAAATGTTTTTTTATCTGTAAAGTTAAAATAATAATAGATTTTCCTTCATAGATTTCTGTAAAGATTAAATAAGGTGATCCCTGTAAAGTACTTGGTTCAGTGCCTGCTCTATAATGAGGACCCAATAAATGTCAGACGCTATTTTCACATCTTTATACTGTAAGATAAATGTGCATGTATATACATTTATATATGTATATGTGTATGTATATTTATATTCCCCTCCCAGACTGAATTGGTTGAATTTTCAAAGTGGGGAAATAGCCTGACTTGTTTTGCTAAATCCTCTTAGAGCATCAAAACCATTTCTTGAAATTGATAGGCGCTAAATATATATTTTGATGATTAATTGGTATTTGTCTTTTATTCTTTGCGTTAAAATTGTCCAGTTGCTTATTAAGAGCACGACTACTAATGATTTATGCAATATGATAGGCGCACATTCTGTTAGAATGATCACTTCTCAATAATTTAAACATTTTAAATGATCCTTTGATACTTTGTTAACATTCAGTAAATATTTGTAGATATTTCTTTCTTTGACAAATAGGATAGCTAACAGTATTTATGTTTTCAATCTTCAGTCTCTTTTTTTATGCCATAGGAAATGTTTTGCTAGTGTTTTATCATAGCTGGGTTAGTATGGGGAATTAATTTAGTATTCACATGGATAGATAACATATGTGCTTTTCTAGGTGTTTCACTATCATTTAGCTTTAGCTAATAAGCACTTAAAGTCTTGTTGATTTTTCCCCAAAGACCCTTAGTCATCTCTAACATTCTTGAATAATTGAGCTTTAAGTGGATGTTAACAGGGTTGATTATTTCAGAAATATACAGAAATGTCTTTACAAGATTAAATTTGAAATTTGTATTACCCCTAAGATACCAAGTTTTGAAATTCCCTTCTCAAAAACTGAAAGTTAAATAATACATGAAATAGGATGACTTGGGTTTTTGTTATTAGAATTTATATAGATAAGTTCTATTTCGTAAAAATATTCACCCTCATTGTAGAGCCCCTCTTAAAACAACAACAAAGGCAACAGCACCTGGATCCTAAAAATCGCTGCCAGTATAAATAAAATGCATCCGTAAGACTTTTCAAGAAGGCTTATTTTTAGGATATTCTCATTTCAAAGTCAACTGTTACTCTATGCTCTAAAGCTGTTTCCCTTATTTTAGATTAGCATATACCTGTTGACATCAATTAGTCATCTAAGAATTGGCTGACAATCATTTGGAAAATATCATCGTTCACACATTCAACACTTACAGAACCTAAGTCCATATTTTTGGCAGTGGCAACTGGATTTGGATAGAGAGGGATTGGAGTCTTTCCCCACCATTATCCTCGCTGCTTTGGAGGTGGTTTCAATAGAACGTGAGTGAATAGTGGGGGCAAAAGAAGGCAGGATAACATTTACAACTATTTTCTACTCATTCATAAGAAATATCCTTTTCTTTTCTTTGTTTTAGAAGAAATGGCCCACCATGCTCCAAGAGCAAAATATCAATAACCTCATATTTGTCATCTCTTATATCATCTTTTCTAATACCCACAGCAACCCTGTGAATTTAGTAAGTTATTATTATCCTCATTTTACAGATAAGGAAACTACAATTAAAATAAGTTAATTAACTTATGAAGATGACACATGATTAAATGAAAGAACTGAGACTTCTTTAATAGAGGTATTTGCCTTTAAGAGCGATGCATTTACTACTCTGCATATTGCCTGAGCTATTCCACAGAAAGTGGAAAATAAAATCATTGGCAAGTTAATGGATACATCTTTAATGGTATTAATAATTGTAATTGTGCTACATGATAACAATGGCATAGCAGACAAGCAGTGCACATAAATGGCTGAAATTAGCATGACTTTGAAGCATAGCCATACTTAGTATTTCTGACATCTGGGATGAAGAGGAAAAGAGGACAGGGCAGAGTAGGAAGCTGCTAAGAATTCTTTCTAGATCTGTCACTCACAGTCTGCTTTTGGGTATCTGAAAGCTTCATTTTATTTCCCCCCCTTCCTATCAAACTAGTTGAGAATTAGGTCTATGTACTACAGTATAAGATGGGCTGTGGGCTCAGGTCAAATCTACTGTTCTCTTAGAACAGGTTAGTTTCATCAGAGAGCAGTTGCCTCCACCCAACACACAGATATTAGCTAGGGATGTTTCCTTTTTGTACTTTAGTGGTGTTTTTCTCTTAATCCTGAAAGAGAGAGGTGATATGCAGTTTGTAGAGAACAAAGCAACCACAGCAGTTACTAGGTACGATCTAGAAGCAGTTTGCTTTGACAACACTCATCTCAATATCTGTGCTTCCACCTCCCCACCCAAGTTCTTCTTGGTTATCCTTTTCTAGACCTCTTAGTGAGAACTAGAGTCCTCTTCTTGTTCTAAGCCCTAACCTGAAGCATTCCCAAATTCTTCTAATTCTCAAATTATTTTAACCTCAAAGAAAACTTTTAATCCTTTAATATATACCAAGATTCAGCAAACTCTTTTGGTAAAGAGCCAGATAGTAAATATTTTTGCTCTCAGGGCCAGATGGTCTCATTCCCAACTACTGATCTATGCCATTTGTACTGTGAAAGCAGCCACAACGATATATAAACAAATGTGCATAGCAGTGTTTCAATAAAACTGTATTTACAAAAATAGATAGAGTTCAGGCTGGATTTGGCCCAAAACTCATAGTTTGATGATCCCCGATGTAGACCATCTCTCTCATTATATACTATGCTCTGGCATTAAATTCGAAAAAGGAGAAAGGTAAAACTGGCATTGGTCCTGATTCGGTCAGTCAGTAGTGAAATATCAAAGCACTTACAATTGGCTAAGGTTTGTACTCCCTGCTGCAGATTTAGGGATTAACTTAGACTGGGATTTTTGATTCCTGCTGCTTCCCCTTCTTCTCTCCAGCAGAAAAAGAGCAGGACTATATAGGCACAGGATAATCCAAATTAGTGTTTCACTTATTTTGCAACTGAATCCATACTCTACCAAGAAAGCCCTTAGTAAACTTCCAACCTGGGCAAAGTTTACCTATCTACCTTCTCTTCTGAATCTTGTTTTGTGCCTTATCTCTCATTCTCATGAAAATTGGTGTGCTCATTCTATTTGCTGGGGGTCTTCCTTCATCTCCTCCATATTCCACACTCTTCCTCTTCCACTCCTTATCCTCTTCACAGAATATCTTCTCACTCTATTCAACACCAACACAATACCCTCAAGGGCTTGAAATTTACAAATTACACTTCTTCTTTATTTTATTTTATTATTATTATACTTTAAGTTTTAGGGTACATGTGCACAATGTGCAGGTCAGCTACATATGTATACATGTGCCATGCTGGTGTGCTGTACCCATTAAGTCATCATTTAGCATTACGTATATCTCCTAATGCTATCCCTCCCCCCTCCCCCCACCCCACAACAGTCCCCAGAGGGTGATGTTCCCTTTCCTGTGTCCATGTGTTCTCATTGTTCAATTCCCACCTATGAGTGAGAATATGCGGTGTTTGGTTTTTTGTCCTTGCGATAGTTTACTGAGAATGATAATTTCCAATTTCATCCATGTCCCTACAAAGGACATGAACTCATCATTTTTTATGGCTGCATAGTATTCCAAGGTGTATATGTGCCACCTTTTCTTAATCCAGTCTATCACTGTTGCACATTTGGGTTGGTTCCAAGTCTTTGCTATTGTGAATAATGCCACAATAAACATACGTGTGCATGTGTCTTTATAGCAGCATGATTTATAGTCCTTTGGGTATATACCCAGTAATGGGATGACTGGGTCAAATGGTATTTCCAGTTCTAGATCCCTGAGGAATCGCCACACTGACTTCCACAATGGTTGAACTAGTTTACAGTCCGACCAGCAGTGTAAAAGTTTTCCTATTTCTCCACATCCTCTCCAGCACCTGTTGTTTCCTGACTTTTTAATGATTGCCATTCTAACTGGTGTGAGATGGTATCTCATTGTGGTTTTGATTTGCATTTCTCTGATGGCCAGTGATGGTGAGCATTTTTTCATGTGTCTTTTGGCTGCATAAATATCTTCTTTTGAGAAGTGTCTGTTCATGTCCTTTGCCCACTTTTTGATGGGGTTGTTTGTTTTTTTCTTGTAAATTTGTTGGAGTTCACTGTAGATTCTAGATATTAGCCCTTTGTCAGATGAGTAGGTTGAGAAAATTTTCTCCCATTTTGTAGGTTGCCTGTTCACTCTGATGGTAGTTTATTTTGCTGTGCAGAAGCTCTTTAGTTTAATTAGATCTCATTTGTCAATTTTGGCTTTTGTTGCCATTGCTTTTGGTGTTTTAGACATGAAGTGCTTACCCATGCCTATGTCCTGAATGGTAATGCCTAGGTTTTCTTCTAGGGTTTTTATGGTTTTAGGTCTAACGTTTAAGTCTTTAATCCATCTTGAATTGATTTTTGTATAAGGTGTAAGGAAGGGATCCAGTTTCAGCTTTCTACATATGACTAGCCAGTTTTCCCAGCACCATTTATTAAATAGGGAATCCTTTCCCCATTTCCTGTTTTTCTCAGGTTTGTCAAAGATCAGATAGTTGTAGATATGCAGCATTATTTCTGAGGGCTCTGTTCTGTTCTATTGATCTATATCTCTGTTTTGGTACCAGTACCATGCTGTTTTGGTTACTGTAGCCTTGTAGTATAGTTTGAAGTCAGGTAGCGTGATGCCTCCAGCTTTGTTCTTTTGGCTTAGGATTGACTTGGTGATGCAGGCTTTTTTTTGGTTCCATATGAACTTTAAAGTAGTTTTTTCCAATTCTGTGAAGAAAGTCATTGGTAGCTTGATGGGGATGGCATTGAATCTATAAATTACCTTGGGCAGTATGGCCATTTTCATGATATTGATTCTTCCTACCCATGAGCATGGAATGTTTTTCCATTTCTTTTTATCCTCTTTTATTTCCTTGAGCAGTGGTTTGTAGTTCTCCTTGAAGAGGTCCTTCACATCCCTTGTAAGTTGGATTCCTAGGTATTTTATTCTCTTTGAAGCAATTGTGAATGGGAGTTCACTCAAGATTTGGCTCTCTGTTTGTCTGTTGTTGGTGTATAAGAATGCTTGTGATTTTTGTACATTGATTTTGTATCCTGAGACTTTGCTGAATTTGCTTATCAGCTTAAGGAGATTTTGGGCTGAGACAATGGGGTTTTCTAGATATACAGTCATGCCATCTGCAAACAGGGACAATTTGACTTCCTCTTTTCCTAATTGAATACCCTTTATTTCCTTCTCCTGCCTAATTGCCCTGGCCAGAACACAAATTACACTTCTTAACATGATGGTATGAAGGATGCAGATTTTCTTGTGTAGAAGACAAGCTTGTGAACCCAAATGATACTGCAGCTGTGTATAGTCAAGTGTGCATCTCCATGCTTTGTGTAAGCCATCAGGGATCAAGCCCTTTTCCAGGCTCAACAGAAATTAAGCTGAATCCTGAATAAAGAGGGCCTCCCATAGTTTTCTCAGTTTGCTGTAAGAAGAATGAAAAGAAAGCAGAGGTGTTTATTATGGGAGGTACTGGCAGCTCAAGGCGTACCTTGCTGTACCAGTTAAAACAGAATGTGTGTGACAGATGAATTTAGGCCAGTGCACACCATTCTGAGAAGCATGCCCCAATATTGGAAAGTAGAATTAAATATTTAAATATGTCAAAATGAAAATTTGCATTATCTCCACCCCCTTCTCATTGCTTCTCTCCTGATTTTCCAAGGATGGTTTTTGTTAGAATATCTAGGTAGTGAACTTTAACTCAATTGTAAATCCAAATGCCTACAAGACTAGAGTCTACGTAGTAGGCAATTGATGACTGGGTATTTTAAATGAGAAATAAAAACTTGCGTGAGTATTTGTGAATAGAGAAGTATACCAAGCAGTTTTTGTTGGCAGAAAATGGGGATAAGATTCTATACTAATCTGAAGAGAGAATTCAATGGTTATCTTGTAAAAGGACAGAGGATAATGATGTATATAAAACAAGGAAGGAAGTCTATAAAATTCAATCAACTTCTATAAGCTAGTTTGGTACAAAAAAAAAAAAAATTGGGGAAGCTTGAACCAGCTCTGCATTCAGCAAACATAATGGATCTTGGCTGTCAGCCTACTCTGGTGCATTTATTTTCTCTAGGGAGTTGTTTTTATAGTGCAAGAAACTGGTCTAAAAGGAGTTGGGGTTACTTGAGAATTGATGATTTACTATTTAGTCCTGGAAAAGCTGTAATGGCTTGGAAGTCTAATCTGTACCTGGTTTCACATCAACGGATTCATCTCTCTTGCTTGATAAACGTGTTCATTGGACAACAATGAAACAACTGGGCTAATTATTATGTGAGCTGACACTGCCGGTATAAAGGCAGCTTATGGTTGGACCCAGCCCAGCAAAAGCAAGATAAAGACTGCATTGAAAATTGAAAGTAGAAATTCATCAAAATTTCTCCAGAGATGTATGGGCTCTCTTCTCTACTCCTTTCTAATAGCTTCCTCATCTTTCCTCTCTCCATGAACTAAGGGCTACTAACCATTTTTGTGCTATGACTGCCTTTGGCTTTTTGATGAAATCTATGAAACCCTTCTCAGAAAATGCTTTCAATGAACACAATACATTCTGTAGAATTATAAAAGGAAAACAAAATATATCAAAATACAATTATAAAATAAAAATTTTATGATGTGTTCATTTACATGCTCCTTTGCAACATAATAAATAAAAAGATCTCAGTGGTATGTCTAATAACCATTATAATTTCAAAGTGGGGATGGGTTTAAATAGTATTTTGAAGGTTGTTACAGAAAATATCTGTAATTTCTACTGGAAGTAAAATAATAGGTATTGACAGTAGTCCTGTAGTTTTATCTAGATTCATAATGTAGTAGGTGGTTGGCCAAAAGTAATTATTTTTCCCTCCCAAGTTCATGGGCCCTCTGAATTCTGTCCCAGATCAGGAATACCTGGGCTCAGCTTAAGAAGTGCTGCTATTTGCTATCTTCCATTTTTATCCTTGTACAAATTGGGAATCGGAGGTCCAGATTAACAGCTACACAGTCTCAGATCTAGAGCTCCCAGCTACATATCTAATTGTCCCAATGCCAAATCCCCGGGAGAGTCAATCTGATGGGCCAGGGGCCAGATATCCATTCCGATGCCAAAAAGCAATAGAAAGGTAGATAGAAAAGATCCTGTAAGACAAACATGTCTTCAACCCACTATCTTGGGAACATAAAGAGAGATTTTTCAAAGAAAGTGTACGTGTAAGGCAGATACCTCAAAAGGAGCCTTTTATAAGTACAGGTGTGGGACCCCTAACAGCAGCTGGAAAATTCCTTAGCAGAGCCTTACAGATACAATGAGGGAGCTCTTCTCATGGTGAAAAGCTATCACTATTCATTGGGAAGAAAAGTTATCTGTGCACAAATAAAAGTCTAGGCTGTTAGGTGTTTTACAAGTCCAATATGACACTGTCCAGTAGAACTTTCTGTGGTGTTGGTAATATTCTATAGCTGCACTGTCTAATGCAGTAGCCACTAGTCACACATAGCTATTGATCACTTGAAATGTGGCTAGTGTGACTCAGAAGCTAAATTTTAAATTTGATTTATTTTTAATTAAATAATATTTAAATTTACATAGCCACATGTGGCTAGTAGCTACCACAGTGAATGACCCAGGTCTAACCTATCCCACACTGCATCTCCATCAGTTTTCTACAACAGCAGCACTCCAGTCAAACTAGTAAAGAAATCTTACCTTTTGGCTTCTGACTTTGTTGAGGTTCTTTGCCTAGCTCAGGCATACACTCATAGTTTTTGTCCATTTCTCTAGGTCATTCTACACTTTATATTCCTAACTCATATCCCACCTTCTGGAAGACTTCTGTTATCAGCCAAGTTCTCTGAAGTCTTAAGACACCTATTGCTATATCACCAATTGGGACAAATCACATGTCACTTGCTTCAGATGTGTGTGTGTGTGTGTGTGTGTGTGTGTGTTTTTCCAAAAGGTTTATAGTTTTTCTTCAAGTAGAGTGCATGCTTCTGAGGAGAAGAACAATTTCTCATATCTTTTAAAAGACCTTGTTTTTTATATAGGTGTTCAGTACAATTTTGTTGAATTAGTTCACTGAATGCTTTGGAGATGTAGAAGATGCAAATAAAGAGTGGAAAAATCCATCAAGGCAAAGATGCCTGAAGGTAGAGTCACTATGTGCCAAAAGATCACTTAAATATCTTAAAGAGAGGTCAGAAATTAATTTGGTGCTATCTTTAGGCAAATAAAGTGTTCTCCTTTTATGAATGAAACAACCAAAGTCTAATGATAGTGAATGATTTGCCAAGATCATATACCAGTAAAAGATGGAGGAGAAACTGAGACCCAGGCCTTTGGCATTCAGCAGTATTCTATAGAGCAAGATGCTAGATAGATTGGGAACTCTTTAAGAAGCAAGAGAACAAGCCCAACAGAAAGAAGAAGAGGACAACAGAAGGGAAGCTCACAAAAAGAAATAGAAGAGAAGGTTTATGATGGATTTCCTTGATTTATTCAGATTGTGAAAACCTAACAGATAAATGTCCACAAAATTAAAGAAAATTCAAATATTAGATGGGTGAAGAAGCCCCTCTAATTTTAAATACCAGTAACTCATCATTTACCTGAGACTAGAAAATAACTAGATATGCTTAAGATGCTTCTCCGTTCTTGTTGGTCTCCCGTCTCCCTTCTTTCTGATAGGTACCTAGTGTGGATATCACACTTCACATGTGCATGGCATACTGCAGTGAATCAAGCAAGCTGGGAGGGAAACCTTGCCAGAGGAGAAATCACTGAGAACATTTCCTCTAAGACTCCATGTAAAAATTGAAGAAAGTGTTAGAAAAAAAAAAAGATATCTGTCTCTACTAAAAAAATACAAAAAATAGGCCCGGCGCGGTGGCTCACGCCTGTAATCCCAGCACTTTGGGAGGCCGAGGTGGGCGGATCACGAGGTCAGGAGATTGAGACCGTCCTGGCTAACACGGTGAAACCCGATTTGTACTAAAAATACAAAAAATTAGCCGGGCGTGGTGGCAGGCACCTGTAGTCCCAGCTACTCGGGAGACTGAGGCAGGAGAATGGTGTGAACCCGGGAGGCAGAGCTTGCAGTGAGCCGAGATCGCGCCACTGCACTCCAGCCTGGGTGACAGAGCGAGACTCCATCTCAAAAAAAAAAAAAAAAAAAAAAAAAAAAAAAAGATGGCCATGAACGTTGGATGTGAAGAAGTGTCTGAAGGAAAAAATCGCCCATCTTTTTATTTCCTATGCAGTGGCAGCATCATAGAGGGATGATAAAATTCAACATTGCATAAGCATCATATACCCCATATACCCACTGGACTCTTATACTGGTACCTCAAAGCTGTCCTATCAGATCTGGCCTATTTTTCTTCATAGGCTAGAGTCAGGTAGGAAACAGAAGAAAGAAACTCTAGGATAAATAGGTAGATCTTTGTTTAGAGAAAGGAGATCCAAAAGTCAAAGAATTAGACATCCAGGTTGTGACTTGCTAAGAATATCCACTGGCTAAACAAAGCACTGGCAAAAACATTTCGACTAAGCTATTGTTACTATACTAAAATCATTCTCACCTTTAAATTGGGAGAAACATGCTCGATAATCTTTCAAAGTGTCCAGTGTTCTAACGTTCTTACTGAATGTGTACAACATTGCACAAAGACCCTCAAATTAGTAAGACTACTTTACACAATGCCAAAGCCAGTGTGGTTTTCATGGGTTACAACCAACTTTGGCTCCTTAGTCATAAACTGGAACCTTTTCAAGTCATTCCATAAGTTCTTGGAAAAATGTCCGATCACCTTAATATGAATTTGTCTGAAAAACCAGATATCAAAACCAAAAGAGTGTTGAGACAAAATATATTTATATAGATAAGGAACACCTTCATGTAACAGAGGAGCCACCGTTTAAGAGAACCAGCCTATCAGTGGAGTCAATGGAGAGTGATTTCCAATGGAGAGTGAACATGTCAGCTACGGAAAATATAAAATCAAAAATTTGACCCATTGAGTGACCATGCCTGTCTACTACAAATATGGTGCTGTGCCTTAAGGATAAATATTAGTATCTTTTTGATAATAATATTATTAATAATGTGCATCATGTGCTTATGATATTCCAAGATACTTTGTTAAATCCTTTTAAGGATTATTTTATTTAATCCTTACAATAATCTTAATGTACGTTATTTCTATTATTCTTATTTGATTGATGAGGGAACTGAGGAAAGATAATTAAGTTAATTGCCCACAACACATGGGAAGGGTCAGAGCTAGGATTCAAAAGTAGGTAGGCAGACTCAAAGCACTGATACTCTTAACTACTATGCTATAGTTCACACCTTGAAGTCCTCAACATAATCATCCAGTTTTCTCCAGCTTTTAAATAATAAACAATGGTATTAAGAGGATAAAATTGTGTGAGAATCTCCGTTTTGAAAAACTATGACTTCTTAAAGTGAATTCATAAATGAATGTTTATGCCCCCTGCAAAATTCATATGTTGAAGCCTTAACCAAGCCTTAACCCACAGTGTGGCTGTATTTGGAGATGGGAGCCTCTAAGGAAGTAATTAAAGTGAAAAAGAGTGAGTCCCTGATCTAATAGAATTACTGTCCTTATAAGAAGAGATGCTAGAGGCTGGGCATGGTGGCTCACGCCTATAATTCCAGCACTTTGGGAGGCCAAGGCGGGCGGATCACCTGAGGTCGGGATTTCGAGACCAGCATGACCAACATGACGAAACCCTGTCTGTACCAAAAATACAAAAATTAGCTGGGCATGGTCGTGGGCACCTGTAATCGCAGCTACTCAGGAGACTGAGGCAGGAGAATCACTTGGACCCTGGAGGCAGAGGTTGCAGTGAGCTGAGATTGTGCCATGGCACTACAGCCTGGGCAACAGAGCGAGATTCCATCTCAAAAAAAAGAAAAAAAGAGAAGAGATGATAGCTCTCTTTCTCTCTGCCCTATGCACACACTGAGGATAGGCCTTTTGATAACTCAATGAGAAGGCAGCTATCTGCAAGCTAGGAAAGGAGCCCTCATCAGAAATTGAATTGGCCAGAACTTTGATCTTGACTTCTAGCCTCGAGAACTATGAGAAAATAAATTTTGGTTGTTGAAGCCATCCGATCTATGGTGTTTTCTTAAGGCGGCCTGAGCTGACTGAGACAGAAGCTTTAAACTGTAAATTCTCTTGTCAAACAAGGTGTTGTATATTTATAACATGAAAAATGATTTTTAAAGATAGTTATTGAAGTGGAAATCTTAAACTAAAAACTTGTCACAGAACTCATATCTCTCCCCTCCTTAAAAAATATATTATGAATCCCCAGTGTTTGTGACTCTTCTGTAGGAGAAAACTTGAGTTAACTGTTACTAGAACTGTCACCAGTAAAAATGTCCCATTATTATGCCTATATTCAAAGATGAACTTAGCCAAATTATTTGTAAGTGGTGAAGTAAAGAAGTGGACACCTAGACCACTCCCATTGTTTCCAAATGTTTGCAGTAGGGACCCTTTCCTCTCTTCAAACAAACAAAAATATTATAAGTTCTTTCAAAGAATGGAGTGTCACATTTAGTTAAAATAGAGATGAATTCAGCATAACTCTTAAAATAATTTTTACAGTGTAAATTTTCCTTTCAGTTTCCATAGGCAGATTAATGTATAATTACTCTATAGACCACTAGAATATTCCATTTCTTCTTCTTCTCCTCCTTCTCCTCCTCCTTCTTCTCCTTCTTCTTTTTTTTTTTTTTCGGAGACGCGGTCTTACTCTGTTGCCCAGGCTGAAGTGCAGTGGTGTGATCACAGCTCACAGCAGCCTTGAACTCTCAGGCTCAAGCAATCCTTCCACCTCAGCCTCCTACATAGCTGGAACTACAGGCATATGCCACCATGCCTTGCTTATTTTTTAATCTTTTTTTAGAGACTGGGTCTCACTATGTTGCCTTCATAGTGTGCCATTTCACTACGTGGCTGGCAATTTTGTCTTTAAATGGAGATGATAGTGTTGTTCATGTTATAAGTGGTCGTTATGAACATCAAAGGAAGTCATCCTCCTGAAGCCTTGAAAACTGTCAAGTTCTACTGAAATGTCGTAGATCATTATTACTGAGTTGTTTACTTTAAATGACCAATACCACATTTTGAATTTAAATCATGTGGTGCTGTATTTTAAGGAGGTAGTAACCATGTAAGTTTAGAAGAAAAATTCAACATGCCCTGAATGTGTTTTTAAAAATAGATTACATTTTAAGTATATTTGGTGACAAAATATCTGTAATAAGTACAAGTTTTGTTAAGGCTATAATAAAATCATAAACCCTGCCTAATAAAGAACTTGTTCTGGCTGGGCACTGTGGCTCATGCCTGTAATCCCAGCATTTTGGGAAGCCAGTGCAGGCCAGATCACCTGCAGTCAGGAGTTCGAGACCAGCCTGGCTAAGATGGTGAAACCCCGTCTCTACTAAAAAACACACACACACAAATTATCCGGACATGATAGCAGGCACCTATAGTCCCAGCTACTCAGGAGGCTGAGGCAGAGAATCGCTTGAACCCAGGAGACAGAGGTTGCGGTGAGCTGAGATTGCACCACTGCACTCCGGCCTGGGTGACAGAGCAAGACTCCCTCTCAAACAAACAAACACACAAAAAAAGAACTTGTTCTATGGGTAAAGTGATGAAAATTAATATGGCAGATTTCTGCAGAAAAGGGATATTTAATTTCAATTCAACCTGTATATGGTGAGTACTTGTCACCTGTAAGGTGCTGTGTCAGCTTCTGGGACATAAACAGAAAATTATTGTGTATCTACTATTGGATTGTTTTATATGGTATTTGGTGGTGATAGGGAAGGTAAGTGTTTTTAGGGACATTCAGGTAAATGGTGTTTGATATGCTTTGGCTGTGTCCCCACCCAAATCTCAGCCTGAATTGTATCTCCCACAATTCCAAGGTGTTGTGGGAGAGACCCAGGGAAATGTAATTAAATCACGGGGGCCGGTCTTTCCTGTGCTATTCTCATGATAGTGAGTAAGTCTCATGAGATCTGACAGGCTTATCAGGGGGTTACCCTTTTGCTTCTCCATCATTTTTTCTCTTGCCCCTGCCATGTAAGATGTGCCTTTCACCTCCCGCCATGATTCTGAGGCCTTCCCAGCCATGTGGAACTGTAGGTCCAATTAAACCTCTTTTCATTCCCAGTTTTGGGTGTGTTTTTATCAGGAGTGTGAAAATGGATTAATACAGTGTCCATTGATTGATCTGCAGCATAATATGAAAGGAATGAATTGGTAGAATAAGACAGCCTTATCAAAAAAACAGTGGAGTATTATCCTTATATACCTATTTCAAGGGCAATATTTGATTGCCAGGCACAGGCCTGCTTTTCAAATATATGGTTCATGCAGCAAACAATAATTTTTGCTTTTTGGTTCTTGATACACAAAGCACCCAGTATCAATAATGATACACTAATAACCTAACAGAAAAGCCCTATACATAACTTTTTTTTCTTTTCTTCCATGATGTTGAATCAGAGGTGCATTAAATCTGGCTCTTGTGACACTATTCCAGTTTTTATGTAAAAGAGCAACAAAATTCTGCTTAACAGGGAGAGGAATGAAAAAAGAAAATACTAAAAATGATTTTTGCTTAGGTACATATAACTTCTATGTTGTCATCTTTATTTTCCATCTGTATCTCATTCTTTGTTTTCAGGCTGTAATTGTCAGCAACTGTTCTTCAGGTCTATAAAGCCTTCAAAGCTCTGACCACTGGTTATTATTATTATTATTATTATTATTTGAGATGGAGTCTTACTCTGTCGCCCAGGCTGGAATGCAGTGGCACAATCTTGGCTCACTGCAACCTCTGCCTCCTGGGTTCAAGTGATTCTCATGCCTCAGCCTCCCGAGTAGCTGAGGTTACATGCACCTACCACCATGTCTGGCTACTTTTTGTATTTTTAGTAGAGACAGGGTTTCACTGTGTTGGCCAGGCTCGTCTCAAACTCCTGACCTCAGGTGATCCACCAACCTCAGCATTCCAAAGTGCTGGGATTACAGGCATGAGCCACCCAGCCTGGCCGGTTTTTGTGCATTTTTGACTTCCAGCTTAGGGAGAGAGCATGCCTGGGTGGGTCATTCCCTCCACTATTTCTATAGTTTTAAATGTGTTTGTTTTTTAATCAAAGTGCATTATTCTGCATTAGTCAGACCTAAGTGGGCAAATACATTCTCCAAATTCTGGAGGAAAAACCAACAAAACTCATAAGATGTGTTGATTTCAAAATATCAAGTGCCCTAAATTCATAGTTGCAGTGAAAACTATCACATTTGTTAAATGAAGGAGTTAATTATGTAAGATTCTTATGCCAGGAAGGGGAAAAAGAAAAATAAGTTTATTTTTTTTCCATATCTGTCAATTGAAAATATAAAGTGTTACAGCTGAAACATGAATATTTTAAAGTAAGAGCAAATGCTTGTAATTCTTCTTGGGCAGTGGTTTCAGGCATGTCCTTTACTGGCAATGAACCACATGCGGGGAGAATCTATCTCACTGTGCCAAGGAGTTATTTATGCTTGCCTTAGACGCTCAGGACTTGAGTTTATTACACATTTTTCTCCTCTTTTGCATAAAGTAGTCCAAATCTCTTTCCATTTACCTATCATATTTTTTCATTTTAATCAGGTGCAATTTTGATTTTTCTCTTTGTGTTCATGAGTAATATTTGCAAAATCAAATCAATGAAAAAAGACACTGTAATTTATATTTTCATATTTTTTCCTGGGGTTCTTACAGAGAACACAGCCCCAAACCCAGGGGAAACTATTCCCAGAAGTGCAATGGAGTTGAGTATCATGATCTTCAAACTATCTTTAGTTTATACGGTTTATACATTGAAGAAAATAAATGCAATTGTGAATGCCTAATGGAACTCTCTGGCACATACTACTGGGTACTTATATATAGTCTGATAAAAAATTAAAACCAATTTATCAAAATGGCAACACACTTGTTAATTTGGAACATTCTTAATGTCCATTTAAAGTGCAATACTCAGTAATTTATTCCATTTTGGAGATTTCAAGTTATCAGCATTTAGTACAATTTATAGCTCATGCTTAATTTTGCTATTATTTACTTTAGCAAATAAAAGGCATCTTACTCTGCAAAAAAAGTGCTGATTCTTATTTTATGGAGTACCTCAGTGTAATAGATTTAGTGTGGAAAACAAATTGAAAGCCTTCTACCACCAAATTAGAGTCTTAAACTTACGTTAGCTCTTAGGTGCGTGGCTCTCACACTTTAGTACCTTGAAGAAACAACCAGGAAGTTTGTTAAAAATGCAAATCCCTGACTTCTAGTCCCCAGGGACTCTTATCAGAAGGTGTGAAATGGAACCAAGTAATCTGCATTGATTTTTAGTTATCACCCCTGAATAATTCTGTTTCTATGAAGCATTTTGGGATACTCATTTTGAGATAAAAGAAGTTGTGTTTTTTGTACACAATGTCTTTTTTATATAAATTATTGATTAATAGCTTTAGTAATCCTAAAATTAATCAAGTGGATGATTATTTTTGAGAATTTATGTGATCTTTTAAAAATTTAATTTTTGGAAATTGTTCCATTTTGTATTAACATTACAAATTGTGTCATTAAGACTAAAAAAAATCACCAAATCAATAATTCACTTAATAGACTGTGATCTACATGGAAAGCTATACATATTTAAATTTGTCAGGTGTATCCTTTTCTTAAACAACATTATTCACAGGGAAATTCAGATAATGAAACATATCATCAGAAAAATAAATACAACAAGCAGCTAATATTTATATACACTGAAAAGAATAGGCTGATTTAGTAGAGTAATATTCTGTTGTGTTACAAAGACTTCCAAAAGAATATGGCTTTTAGAAGTATGTTCAATGCTGAGATCTCATTCTGGCCATGTACTGCGATAACGTTCATTACTACGGAACCAAAATCCACCTTGCTGTGAATATTCAGGCTTCAGAAACAAGCATATTCTAAGTGACATCATTCTAACTGATAACCTCATTTTTTTCTGACAAGGAGCTAACAATGGTGTCATTATAAAAGAATGGTTTAAGAATTGAAGGAGATAATATATGCTGTTATGATGGGTAAGAGTGGAAGACCAGTGAGTCCCCTACAGAAAGTCACTCAATCCTGAAATATTTCCTCAAACAGAAAAGTCGGTTATAGAGGAATACTAGATGTCAACTGGTAGATAACACCTTAGACTTGAAATTACCATCTAAGAAGAAATAACAAAAACACTTTTTCATGGTTCTTTATATCCCAGAGGCCATAGGAGAGAATCAACCTTATTAAAAACAAAAATGGAGATGCCACACATATCGTCAAGGATATGAATGTGGAAATAGGCAAGTTATAGGTATACAAATAAATTCTAGGCTCTAGGAAAGGAAAGGCAGAAGGGAAGAGAGATTCAAGCACCATCAAAGTATAGAGCTTCAGAGCAACATTCCTTCTCTGGCTCTTGGGAGATCTTGACAGAGGAAGGCAGTTCTTAGGTGTTGAGTGACTAGTTGGAGAAAAGGAGAACGTTACAAGCAATTTCTAAGGAATTGGGAGCCCAGGGCATTCCTGCTCTTGAAGATACTATGGCAGGAACCTTAAAAGTTTCATTTTTTTCTGACATGCCATCTGAATTTGAAGAGCCTAAAGCAGAAGAACCAGAAAATTCAGTTACCTAGGTCTACATCCATTATCCAGGCAAAAGGCCATAGAATCAACTCTATTGGTACTGTTTATGTTTGCCAAATGAGCAATTTCAAATATTAAAACGACATCAATACAGGTTTCTGGAGAAGCTCACTGACATTAACAGCATTGCCAAAAATGTAACGCAAACTTCTTAACATTTGTCATATTTAGGGAGTTCTATTTTTCAGTTCATTTTCATAGAGCTGGAAAAAGGAAACATAAATTGCTGTGGCAGTAGGGGAAGGAAACCAAAGTTTAGCGAAGGCTTATCATGGGTCTCACATTGTGTTATGCAGTTTATATATGGTCACATTTGGTAAGTTTAGGATATATGTGAAGTGTACTAAAGATGCAAGAGATAACATGTGTTTTACAGACATTTCAAGGTTTAATAATGAACCTGCTATCTCAAACTACTTTACCAGTTTAACTTATTAATTGTTGAAATTTTCAAACCAACCAACCCTGAGAAGAGTCTGCGAATCTATACATTTTCACATACACATCCATTTACATTCATTGGAACACCTTTTTGAAGGCTTCTACAACTATAGTTATCAGTCTTGGAAAAATAAAAATGATGTATTGAAATTTTCCTATAACTGTCATTGTGACGGTTGTGAGGAAGGTCAGGGCAAATTATACAACAACACGGAGCATGGGTTTTATTTGGGAAACTTACAAAATAAAAATACCTTGCAAAGGTTGGCAAGAAGCAATGCATAACTCCCTTTTCTCAGCATTCCATAGAGAAGTATGCCAGCTATGAGCAGTGCAGATTGCACCCTGGCAATTCCACTTCTTACAGTGTAAGCAGAGAATGGCCCAACGGTGACTGTGTTAGCCTTAGTTTTCCTGAAAGCAGAGATGTTTGAGCAGTGTATTTGGGAGTGTGATTTCATGGGGGCAAGAACAAGAGATAGGCAAAGAAATACACAGAAAGAGAGCAAATGACCCAGTATAAGTTATCCATTTAGTCACTGACAAGTTGGCTGACAAGTTGCTCAACACTGTGGAACAGCCTGAGTGGTATGACACATGTCTTGGGATCATCAGCTCAAAGGGAAAAAAAGGGGAAATATTCACCCATTGGCATCTGTCTCTCAATGGCCAAAAATTATCCCAGGGGGCATTAATTTACTCTGCAATTTCTATCAGTCTTCTCTTTCTGTGAGAGGCGTCCTAGCACAGGATCGAGGGGTTCTTATCCAATGCCTGAGGGGAGGTATTGTCAGATTGCCTTTATAGAAAACTGATCAGAGTTCATGGCTGGAATAACAAACGATGTTTGAGTAAGTGTATGACATGCAAATTTCCCTTCAGGTGGAGGACTCGATGTTTTGGACTCAGTTACTAAGAGGTTAGGTGCCAGCTGTCACAGCTCAGCTCCTGGAGACCTAGTGAGCCCATGGGAGATTGCAACATCTTCTCCTGGGAGCCACCCATCCTGTGGGAATTTGGTTTTGAAATGCAGCTGGAGTAAATGCGGGATTCCAAGATAGCTTGTCCATCACCAGGCAATGAAGGAAGGGCACTGAGGCTCACCTTTGGACTTCCTGGTTGACATCCCATGGTCAGGTCTGGATATTCAGTGTGTAAATTCATTCTAATGATATTAATTTTAAGAATGTTTTACAATTTTTTTCTAATTAAGTATTTTATGCACATATTAGGAAAAAAAATTGATTTGGTAAACCTAATAAATTTGCATCGAACCTAATATTTTATGTTCATGAATTGTAAAGGAAAGCTTAGAGGGAAGATTCTCTGTGTCTTGCTTTTCAGAGAGAGACACAGGTATGGGTCAAAGGGTGCTTAGAACCTTCCCATCCTTAATACATTATGGAAAATATTGACTGCTCTTCATCTTTGATATCATAAATTAGAGTATTATGTTCATAATGACTATTTTCTATTTAAGGAGGTTTTTTGTGAAAAACATTATCTTTTTCTGAATAATAACTCCTTCAATGCTATCTATCTTCTCCCTCAACTGTGCCTTTGCAGCTGAATAACTGTTTCACCATACTACTGAACAACTTTTTGATGACTTGAGTTTATTTATTTATTTTTTAAAAGCCAATACATTCATTTGCCATTCTTGTACTTCCTGTCCTGCTTAAAGCACTTTTTGCTATTTTTTTGTGATTTAAAATCAGTCCAGTTTATCTCCATTCAAGACATCTTTATTGAAAATGCCTTGTCTCCAGGCTTATTTTGGTTTCCCTTTCCAATTCTTATGGACAACTGGTTAGCTAATTGAGTCACTCCCAAGCCCCACTTCTGTTAATCAGTATATGTAATAAGTTGATGGAGTCTAAACATTTATTTAATAAAGAGAATGTCACATCGGTTGAATATCACTTACAGAAGTTACAAAAAGGAGCCATCCATTTATTCTTTCAACAAATATTTGTTGAAGCATAAGATGCATAGCATGCTATTCTCTGTGTTATGGGATATTTTAGGATGTAAAAGACCTGGCTCACAAAAACATGCAAGCTAATGTTACTAACTTCATTTTGTCAAGCAATTTGGTGTGGGAAACAACCAGTGGGAAAGCAAGTGGGGAAAGAAAAATAAGTAGAAAGACTCTGAACATATGTTCAACACAGCAGGAGACAGTGTTATAGACCTGGGATCCAACTTGTAAAAAGAAAGTGTGTAGTGGCTTGCATTTTGAAAAGAACCCCATATGGGGAAATATTATACTTTGTGGCAAAGACACAACAGGGAGACCTAGATGAGATCATGAGTATTTTCTTTGTGGAACCACAGAGAAGAATTTAGGGTTAGGAAGCCCATTGGCAGATAACATGCCCAGGAGCAACACTTAGCCACTGCCTGGGCATTCATAGTGGCTTGTGTGTGTAGGAAGCTTATAAAGCTCTGAAGATTCCACTCATTTGCCTTTGCATTTAGCATCTTCTGTGCAGAAAATTAGTTATGCTGCAGCCTTAAAATGTTAGTTATCTAACATTTTAGAAAACTAGCTACCTATTAGGTTATAGTAATTGTATAAAAACATAAAATTAACCACTAGCTAGAATCATTTTTAGGATTTCTTCACTTTTAATTAAATCTAACATCAATGTTATAAAACCCAAAAGAATACAAAAAGATTTATTTTGCTAGTAAAATGAATTTTCAAATGCTTTCAAGTCCCTTGGGGACTAAAGTTCAATAATAATTGAAGTCTTTTCATACCGCATGTGGGAAAGGGCCAAACACCATGTTGAGATTTCGTGAGTCTTCTGTACCAGCAAAGAGAGGCAGTAGAAGAAAGACACACTTACCTACTCTGCATTAAGAGAACTATTAGGCTGCCATTCATAGTGCAATTTTTTGCAGTCCTACAGAAACACATTTCTAGGTCATTAGACAGTTGAGTTCCAAAAGGGTTCTGCAAGAATCAAATCACATGTGAGCTGAGTCAAAAATCAGGAGGTCGCTTTGTAGGTGAAGAATGTGGCAAACATAAGATCGGAATGAAAGCAAAATTGAGAGTCAGCAGTGCAGGCTTTTGGAGGCGAAAGCCCAAAAGACAGGCCAAGAAATGCTTTCGATGTTGGACCTTGGGGTTAAAATGATGATTTGTCAAATTACTAACTAGGTGAAAAAAACAAAAGGACATTCTCCAGCCAGGATCATGGGACCAGAGGTGTTGCCAGGTCAAATGACATTACCGGGTGACTTATTGCTCTTGGTTTTTTCTTGATACACTTCATTTAAGTTAACATTTTCATTCTCTGTGTTGTATTTTACGTATAGTGGTTTTCTCTACCTGAAGATTTTTGGAGTGTTTACTCAATGACTTGTTTATAATTTGTTTCCTCCTCTTTCAAGGTGAGTTGGCTAAGAACAAGGATGTTTTCCTAGTCACCCACTGTCTCCAAGCTTGTGAACAGTTACTGATAGCACTCAACTGTTTTTTTATTTAAAAAAAAATAAGGATGGGGTCTCAGGATGTTGCCTCAGGCTGGTCTTGAAATCCTGAGCTCAAGTGATCCTTCCTCCTCGGCCTCCCAAAGTGCTAAGATTACAGGCATGAGCCACCATGCCTGGCGGCACTCAACTGTTAAATGAATGAATAAGTGAAATGAACATTTTTCAATAACAACCTCACCACACCATCACTGCTGCGTAATGTGCACCAATGAGTGGTAATGTAAGATTTTATTGTTGGTTAAAGCTCAGATGTTTTCAGCAGACAGAGAGCTTGGAAGCAGAGCAAGCTCTGATAATAGCTCTTGCTCTTTGTGGGTGTGTACAGTGAATTTTAATTCACCTTGTTTATATAAGAAGGGTATAATATTAAATATAATTTTGGCATAGGCTTTAAAAAACAACAGCCTTAATATATTGATAAATTAGTAATTTGGGCTGTTGTCTCTTTTCTCCCAAAAGAAAATTCAATTAGAGTTAGGGTCATGTTGTCCCATAATGTTTGACAGAAGAGTGTTTGAATTCCATAGCCGATTTTTAGAAACAGTAGCTTGAGTTATTTTCTTCCCTAGTGCAGTTACCATGGAATTGATATAAAAACTTGGATATTTCTATATTACTCATTTCAGAAATGTGTTCAACTTTAAGGAATTATTTGGGTCTTAAAAAGTATTTTGCAACCAACTCATCTATACCATCAACTCCTGACTCACCTTCAAGCAATGTTCTCTCTCTCTCTCTGCTTTTACCCCCTTAAATTGGAACTGATGTTTTATATCTAATCTGTTATAGACAAGATACAAATTGCATGAGGGCAAGGACATTTTCTGGTTCATTCCCTGCCTAGCCCTCAATGACATAGTGAATGCCTAACAACGACAACAATTCTAATAAATGAAGGAGAAGTTAGTGGGCTGTTTCAAGCAGTATTTCCTGTAACAGCTGTGTTTTGGTGGGGTTCGGAGTCTGGTTATTGACTGCATGTTTGGAAATTAGTTTTTATTAGATTTTGAAAACCAAGATCATAAACTTTTTAAAAAATTTAATGTTTTTATCATATTTGTTCAAAAGTAAACCACTGCTAAAAGCCTTATAACAGTGTTCCCCTTCCCCCTTACCTTCCAGCCCACAACTATCCTCCTCACCAATGTGATCTTTCTTTGGAGATGAGAAATGTCATCTTTCTTAGCTTTTCTGGTACTTGCCTCCTTATTTTCAAGTCCTATATAGCATTGCTTTATTTTGGTTATTAATTTTAAACATTATCCAACCCTATCACAGTGTGGTGAAAAATCCATAGTCAGTATTATAATTATTATGACTAATGTAAATGCTATTCAAAGTGAACCCAGGTGGCACACTATATTTATAGTATATTATTATAGTATCTTTTCCTGGGTTAAGAACTGAAACTTTTTCTTCTAGTTTTCTTGGTTTGCTTTGAAATTATGGTTAAGTCATCATACACCTTCCAACAGCTGTATAAAATCTTGTTTCATTCAAATTCCGATACAGTGAAATCTACCTGGTAATCTCTCCATTTCTTCTTCATCTGTCTTTCCCCTGGAAGCATCCTTCCGGTGGTGGGGGCAGGGGGTGCTTTTGTCCAATCTGAAATGGCTCTCCTCTGTGTGAAAGCTTCTTCTCAACTATAATCTTGGACCCTCTGTACCTCCTGGTCATTTCTTTTGTCTCTCTCGATTTGGATTACCTGCTTTCTGATCTTTAGTCTTGCTCCTTCTTGGTTTATTCCGTTATGGGTAGAGCATCCACTAGTTCTTGGAGAAATAGAGATCAAAGGTAATTTTTTTAAGACAACATGTCATAAAATATCCTTATTTCATTTTCATGTAAGGCTGATTGTGTCATTGGACGTGAACTACTAGAATGGATATCATTTACATCAAGAATCTGAAATGGATTGTGCTACTGTTGTAGGACTTCCTCCTTAGTTAAGCTAAAAGCTGGGATCTTGTCACATGACCATGAAAGATTAGGCTGGCAGATACTTTGAAGGGTGAGAAGAGCAGGGTTCATTGGGTGAAAGGTAAAAAAGGGAAATAGGGACCCTCAGCAAAGCAAGAGTCCTGAGTGTGGGTTTCTTGCCTCACAGATTGAAACCCTAGTTATCACCCTGGGACAGGAGAAGCCAGGCTCCTCCCCACTGGAAAGGGCGCAAACTTCCCATGGCTCCACAGCATTCTCCCAGCGCACTGGCCAGTCGGAGGTTCTCCGGGGAGCCCTTTATACTTGGCTGTCTCACTACCGTCCTCTAGCTTTCTATGTTGCTATTAAAAAGCAAAAGCAATTTTTAGTCCTTATCTTTTAATGTATCCCCTTTTTCTCCCTGGAAGGTTTCCTCTTTATTCCTGCTTTTTCTTTTCTTTTTTTCCACTTATAGCTTTAGGCACTTGGTAGTAAGTCTTTACCATCTGGAGACTTACATCCTTCAGAGTGAGGAATTATCTGATTTTCTCTATGGAACTCCTGTTAGTCAGATGTTGGGCCTTTTTGCTTAATATTTTCTTTACTCTTTTCCCTCCTATTGGTTATCTCTTTATGTTTTTGATCTTCCGATTCTTTTGTTAAATTTTTATTTTCTAAATATCTATTTCTTGTTTCATGAGTGTTCCTTTTTATGCATTTTCATGTTGTTCTGTGGGTTCAATACCTCTCTTACCTCTCCAGGGATACAAATTACAGTGTTTTTTTGTTTTGTTTTTTGTTTGTCTGCTCCCTGAATTCACTATAGTTCTTTTCTCATTTTAATTTTAGACGTTTTCTATGATGTTTTTGTTCTTTACGAATTAATATCAATGCGTTCAGAAGTAAATGGAAAGTTCTATGGGTGTAGGCTGCAGTTTTGCACTGCTAAACCTCCTGAGGTTCCCACAACTGGCCAGTTAGCTTCTATGTTGTGAAATCTCCAAATGCCTGTATTCCCACAGGAGTTTTCTCGGAGGCAGTACATTCTCTCTTACACACACCTGGGGGTTATTAGCTCGGCTACCAGCATTGTAGAATTTGGTGGAAAAGAACGGCTCAGGGTCCACAGTTCAGTTAGATTAATTCCTTTTTTTTTTTCAATATGCTACTTTGCTGTCTTTGATGCCTCATGCTCGCAGGTGTAGTAAAAGTGGGGCAGTCATCTGAAGGTGCTCAGAGTGGACAGGAACCAGGAATCTGAAGCTAACTGCTCCCTAGTGGGGCAGTCATCTGAAGGTGCTCAGAGTGGGTGGGAACCAGAAATTTGAGGCTAATTGCTCCCTAGCAGTTTCTCAAATCCTCTCCCTAATTCCTTCAAATTATTCTGTGTAATTCCAATTCCTGAGTCTTTTATAACTTTTAGGGGCCAACTATGTATATCCATCTGCAAGAGCTTATTCTCCTCCACTCTTCTAAACTATTTATTATTCCCACATTGACTTTAGTCTTCAAATTCTGTGGCCTGGGACTATAGATATCTATTAATTTTTAATGAATATATTCAATTTTTTTGTTTATTTGTTTTTATTCTATTTTCCTGAATTTTAGGGGGTTGGATTTTGAGAGGAGAGGAGTGGAAATATCTTGATTCCATCAATTTAGAAATCACAGATCTCGTGATCAGATTTTGAGGGATAGATTCTCATTGTAACAACACCTGTCAGAAATTTATTTTTAAAAGAGAATTACAATGTATTAATTAATACATGGAAATATTATCACTAAGTAAATTAGAATATTTCTTTTGATTGCCAAAGGCAGTTTTGTTCTACTGAAAGAATCAGCTTCAGAAGCCAAATAAAGATCTAAACATTCATGACGGGTGTTGAGTTATAGCAGAGAAAGTTAAATGTTCTTTATGGTTAATGTTGCATTACCTAGCCTGTTGCCACAACCCTCATGTAAGTAGGTGCCTGCCAAAATAAATAGAATGATTAAATTGGGCAGCCAGGAATTACTACTGGACAGTTCTGATAATCCACAGGCAACTTTCCATTCTTCTTTCTTTATTCTTCACAAATCCTACTAATATTTGTTATAAAAATAGATTGTACAATTATTTGAGTGAGAAAGAAATATTTATGAAGTGTCCACTCTGTACCATATACATGGTAATATGTATTATTTCATTATTCTTTGTCAGATATTAGTTACATTTTAAATTTATGTCTTTTTAATGAGATTCCAGGGAAGTACCTGGTTTCCTGATGAAATTTAAGGAATTCCCATTATTTGTTTTAATCATTTCCTGGGAAGACTTTCACATGTGACCAAATACATTCATTTTATAGCTTTTATTTTAATTGTTGATTTTTTACGACTTTGTTCATAATTCTGTGCATACATTTTTTGTTTACCCATATTATACATTAACTACATACTCAATATTATACAAACCTTCATTGTTTATTTTTCCATAATAAACAAGGAACATGAAGTCTTTGCATTTGGAAGAGTCTTCAAAGGCAGATCAGAGTCCAAAACCTAGCACAAGCCCTCACTCCAGTTTGGTGAAAAGCAAATTAAAAAAAGAAAAAAGGAAAAAAAAAGAGAGTAAACAAAACACATATGCAGAAATACACCAACAAAAATACATGTCGTCCATCACTGCACATTCTTATCTTTCCTGGAAAGAATGGCAGCGACTATGAAGAGTTTTTCAGAGGCTGGATGCTCCCGTGAAATTTGCACCTTGTCCTGAGGTGAGCCAGATTGGCAGGAAGAGAAGGCAGAGCTGACTCCAAACTGTTATTCCTTAGCCAATCACCAGAGTGACAAACCTTGAGTGAGCTTGAACCACAGATGCCCACTAGATGTTCATCCCTGTGTTAAAAAAAGATTTGGTGAAAATAGTGGCTGGTCCTGAGCCCAGCAAGGATGGAGATGAAGAATGATAAGTTATTCATTTCTAAAAATTTTATAAATATAGGACTTGCTTAACACTGACTGCTGACCTTGAATTCCCTTCTTCTGAGTATGTCTGCAATTCTAAAAGCAGCCCCAGAAGGCTGGAAAACGACTCACAAAGTGGCTATTAATAAACAGTGGTACATATAAAAGTGACAGAAGTCCAAAGTGTGTAGACAGGTGTTTTACTTCAATAGAGTAATGAAATGCTGAAGCAATGCAGGTGTTCAGCAGCCACAGCTTTGTCTGAACACTGCAGGGTATGTGTGTGTATGTGCCTGTGAGTACACACACACCTGTGTATGCATGCAACTTAAGCACACACACTTTGGGGAAGCACTTACTATGTGCACTCTGCAGTAACAAATCATGATTTGCTTCCAATCATTGCTATATTGATTTAAGAAAGAATGTGCTCTTAATAAGCATTATCCACCGCAGAATGCAGATAGTAAGTGCTTTCCATTCCAATGTTCCTTGGTTTCAGCAATGTCAATGACTGTACTGTATTAGTCTGTTCTCACACTGCTAATAAAGACATACCAAAGAGTGGGTAATTTGTAAAGGAAAGAGGTTTAATTGATTCACAGTTCCACATGGTTGGGGAGGCCTCACAATCATGGTGGAAGGCGAATGAAAAGCAAAGTCATGTCTTACATGGTAGCAAGCAAGAGAAAGCTTGTGCAGAGGAGCTCTCCTTTATAAAACCATCAGATATCATGAGACTTGTTTACTACCACAAGAAGAGTATGGAAGAAACTGCCCCCATGATTCAATTATCTCTACCTGGCCCCACCCTTGACATGTGGGGATTATTAAGTTCAAGGTGAGATTTGGGTGGGGACACAGCAAAACTGTATCACTTACTTAACAAGAAACTTAACAAAGTAATGTTGGACCTAAATATTTTAGTTTTTTCCAGTATGATTTTATTTATTTATTTATTTATTTATTTTGAGACAGAGTCTTGCTCTGTCATCCAGGCTGGAGTGCAGTGGCAGTATCTCAGCTCACTGCAACCTCTGCCTCCCTGTTTCAAGCTATTCTCATGCCTCAGCCTCTAGAGTAGCTGGGATTACAGGCATTACCTTGGGATTACCACCACACCTTGCTAATTTTTGTGTTTTTAGTAGTTTAGGGTTTCGTCATGTTGGCCAGGCTGGTCTCAAACTCCTGGCCCCAAGTGATCCCCCCGCCTCAGCCTCCTAAAGTGCTGGGATTACAGGTGTGAGCCACCATACCTAGCTACCAGTATGATTTTAATGAGATTAAGGCTGGTTGGTCTCATGGGAGAAGAAAACATTCAGGTCTCCTATTTAGATTGAGTTCATCTCAAAATACAGGAAAAATAATACAAACTCAGTCTATTTCCTAAGTCAAGTTGGTCAGTAACATATTCATACATAGAAAGTGATTTTTCAATATTTAAAAACCAGTTACCTGGATTTCACATGACCAGAAGTGAATAGAATTAGAACATCAAATACTTTGACATAATGCAAACACTACTAGTCGGGATGAATTCATGAGTTCTCTTTTTTATCCCAGCTTCATTTCTGGATTTACCATCTTGCCTTCCATTTTATTTTTCATTTCTTTTATCTCCATCTTTATCCTCCCTTCTCCTGGCCACCACCTCCTCTCTTATTTTATGGAATAAGTTGTAATGTGAAGAGCATCTTCAAGAAATTATATCTTATGGCCTTTCTTAAGGTAATTCAAACTTGTGCTTGGCCGAAAAAGAACTGTATGCTAAATTTATGTATGTTCGCAGAGACAGAGAGAAACTATTTTTTCTCTGTCCCCTTCATGAGACATTTAAACAAGTGAGTAACAGGTGCTGCATGCCTGGAACACACTGTACTCTGAATATTCTCGTAAGGAGTTGTGAACTCTGGGGAGAGCATTTCATATCCAAGTCCTCATGAACAACACCTGTGCTTGGTCAGTCACCGGAAGGATACACCCTTGGTGATAAAAAGGGATTTTATTGGGCTATGGATAGAATTGTTTCATTAAATACTTGGGAAGGAAGCTGATAAATTAAGTCTACCAAGTTGGATAATAACTGCATGCCCTTTGGGATAAGCTATTTTATCTGTGCTTTGAATGGAAGAAATAATGCAAGATTGAACCACCAAACTAGTGTATTATTTTAATTTGAAAAAAAAATTTGCTTTTTCTAATAAGAAATATAAAACTTTATTGTGCCAAAGTGGCAATACTCAAGTAGGAAAAGAAAAAAAAGAGATATAAAGAAGGAACGATTGGTTAGTTGGATTGAGAGGCTAATCTCCATGTCTTTTGCATTAACCTCAGAATTAGCAGGTATAGCTCATGGACTCAGCTTAATAAAGACGATTTATACAGTGCTATGGATAAGAGAAGAGCTCTAGAAACAATATTTGTAAGCCATAAATTACTAATACATATGTACTTATGATGAATAATTATTTTGCAATATGATGAGCATGATCTTCCTTTGAAGAGAAAAATAAAGTCTAGGTTTCTGAAGGAGAATTAACTCCATTAGGCCCTTAGGGTATACGTACTTTAAGTCACTTCACTGCCTAGAGTTTTAAGTATCCTAATGGCTAGAAATTACGCATTTGTCCATACAGAGTATCCTGATAACTCCCCCAGGCAGACCTGAACTATAATTTAAGCCAATTCTTGATAACTTTTATAAGCATGGCAAGATGCTCTTCTTTTCTCCACTCCCATCCACTCCCACCTCAGTGTGTGTGAATCAATCACTATCCAGCTCCAACATCACCATACTGCTGCTTATCAATTACAAGTCAAGTTATTTTACAAAAGTGATAAGTATCCTGAATTCCATCTGTGATTTAGTGTTCTAGTTGAAATATTTTATGTTTGCCTTCCAGATGTTTTTTTTTTCTTGAGACAGGGTCTCAACGACTCTTGTTTCCCAGGCTGGAGTGCAGTGGCACAATCATAGCTCACTGCAGCCTCAACCTCCTGTACTCAAATGATCCCCCTGCCCCAGGCTCCCAAGTAGCAAATGTCACCATGCCTAGCTAATTTTTAAATATTTTGTAGAAACAGGATCACACTGTGCTATGTATCTTGGTCTAAAACTCCTAGCCTTAAGCAATCCTCCTGTCTCGGCCTCCCAAAGCATTAGGGTTACAGGCATGAGCCACTGCATTTGGCTTCTGCTAGGTTTTAATTATTCTGAATGGCCATAGTATACATTTTAAGTTGTTAATCATTGGAGAAAACAAGATGGTGTGGGGGAAGTTTGTCCTAGTGACAACAGGTCAATATACAAGGCCAGAAGTTGTTGAGATCTAAAAACAGAACACTCTAGGCCTGACCCCAAGAATATTTCAGTTCATATTTTCAGTGTATTTCCAGAAGTCTAGAGGAAATTTTCACTTGCCTGTGTCCTCACATCTTACACTAATTTACACTAACTTCATCTCCCTCTCAACTTGGAGCTGTTTCCCTGTTTATGACATTCTGTTAGGGATATTCTTATCCTTCTAGTTTTCAGGGCAAGAAATTAGGAATATGGGTATCATCTTTGTCTTCACTTCTTACTGTCATTCTCTATGTCTCAGCTTCCATTAAGGTTTGCATTCTTTCCTTTCAAAGATCATCTGGGATTTGCCCCTTCTCTGTGTGTGTGGAGTTAGCTTACCAGCTCCACTGGGCTTTCAATGTCCACCAGCTGTCCACCTCCATACCACAGCACATACTCTCTTCCTGTGTTGGGCCTCCCCTTACTATCATTACACTTTGTGAAGGCTTGTCCTCACTCTGAAGATTGCTTTATCCTCTCCTCCTTGCCTGATATGTCCTACCGGTTTGCCAGATTGGACAATTTCCTTTTGAAATCGATCTCTTTCCTACTCAACCTAGACATCGTGGTTCAATCACATGAATGCACTTCCATCAGCACCCTCAACTTCTCCTCTATTTCATCTTTCTTTAGCCATTATCTACTCCCAGCCATGACAATGGTAATATCCAATCAAAAACAAATACACCCATTCTTTTTATTTGTAACCATCCTTTTTCTTTACTATTTGTCCTTGGTGCAGAACGTTAGAATTCTGTAAAGGTGCTGAATGGTAACACCACACGTCTATCCCAAACCAACTGGTCCCTCAATACCACTAGATAATTCTTTCTCCTGTGTATAATTTTGGCCCTTTTATATTTCCTGTGTTTACTGTTCAGATTTTTTTTATTCTGCTCATTTTGTCTTCCTAACTCCATCTCTCTAAGCCCGACCAGTCAACTCTGCCTGATTCCTCAAACAAGGGAAGGACCACTGGGACCCTCTCTCCCCGGCATGCTGGCCTCTGCTTACGGAATCCATTCTTACCCATCTTCTCTCCTGTTTTAGAGCAAGGTATCCCTGGGGCTTCTCTCTAAGATATCTGTGATGGTTAGTTTTGTGCATCAACTTGACTCGGTCAAGGGGTGCCCAAACGTTATTTCTGGGTGTGTCTGAAAGGGAATTTCCAGGTGATATTGGCATTTGAATCAGTGGCTTCAGTAAATATCACCCTTCCCAATATATGTGGGCATCATCCAATCCATTGAGGGCCTGAATAGCATAAAAGGGGAAAGAAGGGGCAATTTGTCGCTTTTTGCTTCTGGCCTGCCTGCTTGAGCTGGGACACCATGGACTGAGATTTACACCACCGGCTCCCCTGAATCTCAGGCCTTCAGACTCAGACTGAAATTAGCCACTGGCTTTCCCGGGGATTCAGCTTGCAGTTGGCAGATCATGGGACTTCTCAGCCTTCATAATTGAGTGAGCCAATTCCTCATAACAAATCTCTTCCTATACACATCCTTTTGGTTCTGCTTCTCTGAGGAACCCTGACTGATATAACATCCTTCCCCCATACTCTGGGACCTTGATCACCATTTAGGTCCCCTTTTTGTAAATATTCCACATTTCGTTTTTCTTCTGAAATCCTCCTCCAGAGTTATATTGATATGCCCGAGTCTTCCTCACCCTCAAAAATATGTTATTTTATCCCTACATCCTATTTAAGCAACTTATTAATTCCTCTTTCAGGGGGTGAGGGGAGGTTTAAAAAAAAGAAAAAAAGAACACACTTACTGGCTGTATATTCTCGAGTTTCAAACAGTCCTTCACTTATTACAATCTAGTGTTCTTTCTCTTCACCCTAAGAAGACTGTTCTCCCTTTAGCCACAAATGACATTCTCATCACCAAATCTTTTGCTTTTGGTCACATTGCTTAATTTCCCTACAGTATTTGATGCTTGATATTATTTCTTGTAGGAATTCTGTGGTACTAATGTCACGAGATTCTTGGGCATCACTTCACCAGCCGGGAACTTCTGTGGCCAGTGGCACCTTTGCCCAAGTTTTGCTTGGGCCTGCTGGGCTTGCTCCACCCACTTGGCCTGGCAGGCTGCACTCAGCTCACACTACCAGCCTGGATCCCATGCCTGCCAAGGATGAGCCAGGCACAGAGCGGTGAGGGGTGCATGAGCAAGTGTGGGGTCCGGGCACTGCGCACAAGTCAGGAATGCTGGCTGTGGCTGGGCACGCAGCTCCCGGTGCCAGCACGGGTGCCGGCTCCCTGCAAGGTTGCGGCTTGACCAGGTGTATTGCAAGCAGCTTCCATAGCTGGCACCGGGGACAGTGGTGGTACCCAGAAGCTTGGAGATGGCAGGAACCGCGGAGCCCCAAAGAGGGTGTCACAGCCCTGGCCTGGGGACGTCCTAGGTCTGGGCTCCCTGAAGGACTGCAAGTCTTCTCTCCTTCTCTCTTCTCTTCTTCTTGTCACCTGCTACATGATGAGCAAGGGACATGTTTCAGTCCTGTTTGTGTTACAGCTCTTTTAGCCCTGCCGTTCGGTGGTTCCTGAGTTCTCGTCCTGTGTCCAGGAAGAATGAGGTATGTAGACAAGTGAAGGGTGAGCAAGGCAAAGAAGAGTTTTATTGAGCAACAGAATAGCTCAGAGGAGACCCACAGTGGGCAGCTCCTGTGGTGTTTAGCTCCTCTCCGCAGGCAGGGTGTCCTGACAAGTGTCGAGCTCTCAGTAGAAAGGAGACATTAGGGTGGGTAATTCCTCTCTGCAGTTGGTGGTCCCATCAACTCTCCGAGTCTGGCTGAGTGGGTGGGTCGGGGTGGGGGCGGTTACGGGCTTCAGAGGGAGGAAATGCATGCTGATCAGTCCATGGGCAGCCGTAGATGGGCCCAGACAAAGCACCATAGGTTACCACTTCCTCTGTGGGACAGGCAGTCCTGCCCCCAGGCTTCAGGCCTTCCTTGCTTGAAGGTGGGGTTTCACGGGGGACCTGCCCCTTTCTGCCCAGGAGCCTGTCTGCCTCCGGCTGCTGTTCATGGTGCCCAGGCTGTTCGTGCTGAGGGGAGCCTGCAGGCCAGTGACGAGATACCCTCAGCATCCCCTCAGCCTCCCTCCTGTGCTCATTGGGGCCCGAAGTCTGGGGGGGCCTGAGGCAGCAGGGGGTTGGCGTGTCAGCATTGCCTCTAAAGAGCACACACCCAGCCGGGTTGTGACAGTGCCCAGGGTTGGCCTCAACTTTGCTCTGAGATCAGAGTCGGCGCTGGGAGCAAGGAAAGGCCAGGCAGCGGGAGCACACACTTCCGAGCCTGCAGGAGCAGGGGACCTTCCCGGGCCTGAGAGTGCAGAGATGCCAAGGTCCACAGCCACAGCTTGGGCAGCTTCAGCTGCACCCTGTAGGGTGGGGCTCCTGCCTGCTCCCGGCCCCTAAGAGTACAGGGAGGCCTGGGTCTGCAGCTGCGCCCAAGGAGTGCGAAGCTTCCACTCTGTCAACTGAGAAGGGGGTGGGGCTTCTGTCCCGGCTCCCACCGGCTACACGCAGCACATAGCCCTAGCCACGCCTCCCCGAGTGCAGCTGGAGTCATGGCAGCAGCTGCTCTAGACGGGCCACCGCTGCCATCGCTAATCTCTTCTAGTTTCTATTTGCTTTTCCGCCTTTCAGTGGGCTCACCTATTGCATTGTATGGGTGTTCCCTCAGTATATAAAGGTACGATCCTTGATCTTCATTTCTTTTCTTTTACAGCAGCCGTACATGATCCCATTTTTATCAACAGCTTTATCTTATATTATGAGCTATACTTCCACGTGCAGATGACTTCTCAATCTGTATGTCCAGTCATCTCCCGTTGTCATTTCCTTCAGTCCATTCTGACCTTTATCTTTTATTAATAAAAAGAATGCACTGCTTCATATCTCTACCTCATTTAAACACCCCTGATGTTTGTAGGATACAGGTCAAACTCTTTAGTGTGGTGTAAAGTCCACCAGCATCTGGATTCTCATCTTCTACTATTCATAGCTGCATGTACTCTCCTCCAATCATATTGGAATTCTTATGATAATCTTTTCTTCTGCAATATTTGTGTACCGTTAGCTTCTCCCCTCCACCCCAGCTCAAACTCTGAAAAAAGTTTCATGACCATGGATTGTATAATACAGATATTGAAAATACTAATATCAGTCTATTTTGAAATCACCTTGTTGGTGCCTTGAGGCAAAGCCACACTTTTCTCCCTGAAAAAGAAAAAAATGTGATCATTGTCAAACATCTTGGGAATTTTTTCAATATGGGACAAGCAATAAGGTATGTGTTTGATCTGGGGATTGGAGAAACATCTTACTTCCTCACGACCAGGGACTTCCAGGCATGGTATTAATCTAGAATTCTAGGTTGAGTTTCCACAATACAAATTCTGATGTGAGAGGATTTGCATGTAAGTGGTTTATGGAGAGGAAATAGGAAAGGGTACAGGAGAATCAGGTTACATGAGGGGAAAAAAGCCAAGAAAGGGTGTAATTTCAGGTAAAGTCCCAGCCTGGCTCTACCCTCTGGGGAAGTCTAGAGTGTATATTCCACTTCAGACATTGCCCTGCCTTGAGGCAAATGGGCTTGAATTGCATCTGCTTGCAGCAGCAGTTAGTCATTGGCTACAGGCTGGGAAAGGTGGATAGGAATGAGGATTTGTAAACTCCAGATACTTCCAGCTTTGCTTCTGGCACTCAAGAGCAGGCCGCTGAGAAACTGCAGGTGCAAGCAGTTAGTAGATCACAGAGCTGGGAATGGCATAAAAAACTGGCAACAGAGATGTGAAGGAACACCAATGGTATCCAATACACCTGGTTATGGAGAAGCGGGCTAGGAGGCAGTATAATCACAGACCTTGACCTTTTTACTGCCAGCTGCAGTCATAGCAAGAACAATAGAACACAGAAGAGACAGCTTTTTGAGCAATCATCTCGGGGCAGTAATGGAGTCCTTTGTCCTCAAGTGGCCATGCCTAGCCCCGCTACCAAGTGATGAGACATACCAGGACTTGGACTTCTGGGCCCCAACTAGAGGAATCACCAGTGGTTATGGGCAGCCCACTGTGCTCAACAGAGAAGAGACTTTCTGAGGGTTATTAGTAGTAGAGCAAAAGCCTGGGGACAAAATAAGCAGGCCGGAGAGGGATGCCCAGACAGAGTAATTTCAAAATGCATGCAGAATTATATTGCAGAAAACTTAGAAGTAACTAGGAAGTGGAGGAGACTCTTACAGAGAGAGAAGTCAGTAGAATCTCTGAAATCAGTTAAAGTTTGGGCTACACTCCTTTTAAGTACTGGTGAGAGACTTGAATTATCAGTCTCTAAACCCCCAATGGCTGTGTATTATCCAAGCATGATCCAAGGAATGCAACAACAACACCTATCTTCTCCTTGGGCTTTCGGACCCACGAACAATGTCCCAACTTGAATGAACACTTTTCTAATTTTTCCTAGACTCAGTTTCTCCCTCCTCTGTCCTTAAAAAGCACTCAGCAACTTTTATTACAGAATTTGCTACATTGTACTACGGTGGTCAATTTAGATGTTTGTCTATCCCAAAAAACTCCTTCAGGAAAGAAGCTACTACTCACCTCTCTTTTCAGTATTAAACATACTATTTGGATTATAATACAGTCTTCATAAACACTAGTTGAGTGAAGAAAGCACATGGAACCATGATTTTCATCCTTTTGGGAAGGAAAAGATATCTCAGAATGTGATGTGAACTATGAAACTTCTTCCAGAAAAATGCACAAACAGAATCTTATATACATTAATATGGAAGAATTTCTCAAAACAGTGAAAAAAGAAAGTGATCCAGGTGGCTACTAGCATAAAGCAAGTCTTTCAAACTCAAGACTAATGGTAGAGATCTTCCAAAATATTTGAAATCCTGGTATGTTCTAACTCTTACAGTATACTAATGAGAAACATTTTAGGAGCTCGCTTCCAAATTACATGCACCAGCTACTTTGGAGGAAGTTCATAAGAATTGCAATTAGTGAGAAGCGAAGCACTGATGGGAACCAAGCAAGAAAACAGAAGAGTAATGAAATGAAGAGAGCTTTAATGAACAAGAAAAACAGGCAGGAGCAGGCAAGTCAGGCCCTGAAAATGAATGGTGGGAGAGGCACTGTTTTCCCTCAGATTAATGTCACACTCAAGGCTGCCTTATTTGACTACTGAATGAGTCATGTCTAAGGTATTTCAGCCAGATAGAAGCAAAACCTCCTCCTTCATAGATTCTATCTTTTCCAAGAGTCCCGGGGAGCCTCACATTCCCATTCCATTCCTCTAGTCTTAAAACATTTTTACTTTCCAGCTGTTGGCTACTCAGCCAGTGATAATGACATCATTTATTTAAGTAAAGGAAACAACTTCCAGTGTTCATATTCAATGTGATAATATTACCATTTTAGAGATTTTAGTGTTTGGTTGTGTTTCCACCTTTGATGAAAGTGTAATGAAATACTTTGTATATGTTAAGTTTCAATGAGTAATTATTGATGAGCAGACTGTTGATTGAGACAGATTTAATGAAAGGGGAGTCAATTTATAAACTGTACTTATAATTTTGAAATATTTTCAAACTTATTATCTCTTTTACTTTTCTGAGCAAGGTACATACACAAAATATTTCACTATGCAATTTAAGATAGACCCTAAGCTAAACATTTGAGGAAGAATTAGGTAACATTCAGATAGATTCAAATTTCTAGAAGCAATTATTTAAAAGTAAAATGAAAATAAATATAATCTACCTAATAATAATCACACTTCTCCTGGCTACAGAAACTCATTCCTTCTTTTGCACCATGGCCATACAATTTTTAAATGCGTAGAAAGAGCTGGAGGTAAATAAACTCAGGTGTAAAGTCATATATATTTGAAAGTTTCCTTAAACTTATCTATAGAGATAAATTGCATTGAAGCTGATGTATTACTTTCAAGGTTCTCTTTTCATATACATATTTGTTTAAAGTATATTAAAATTTTAAACTTCTGATTATGGTAAAGTTTCCTTGATTCAAAGACTCAAATGTTTCTGACATTGGGTTGCATCTTACAATCTAGGTGGACACTTAATGTGACAAGTTCTTAAACTGACGGTTCACTGTGTAACTGATGTACTTTTAGAATAAAGAAAATGCGCTAACATAAAATTCTATTTACTCTTCCAAAAACATTACTCAGAGATGAGGACTTTCCATTGTTATTCTACAGCTTCTAAGTTCTCTATCCATTTTCTTCATTTTTATCCTTCAGAAGTTAATTTATTTAGGGAACAATGAGGCAAAGTCTTTGAGAATGGTGAAAGAATAAGATAAATTTGGTTTTCCAATCCTGCTGGGGAGATCCATATACTCTCAGTGAATTAATGACAGGAGATGTTTCCTTGTTACTAATTTAGAAGTCAGCCTTAGTAAACCTTCATACCTTGCAATGGTCATCCACAAAGTCTGGTTGAAGCATTCAAACAAGGATGATATCAAGACAAGAGAGCTTCATTTTAGCACCTGGCTGCCCCTTTTCCCCAAATATAAATCTATTTGTGTTAGAATTGGCCAAAGGCTTTGTCTCATTAAATTGTATTCAACCAAAAGTATTTTATTAGTGATAAAAAATAAATGTTATGTCAAAGTTACTTAGAAGGTGATGGGGGAATGAAAGTCATTTCACAAAACAATATGAAAAATGAAAAAGCTCTCTTTGATCATAGTTCATAATTGAAGGTTATTTCCATTTCCTAGGTAGTTATTTTGGCAATTAAATCTACTCAAAAGTTTTATCTCTAAAAAATTAATTGTATGTTGAAAACGTGAATTGGGATAATGTACTTTACAAAGGTTAAAAGAGGTTATTCCAAACGTTATTTCAGTAACATTAGATTTGCTATCAGATGCTGACAAGTTTAAGATATTAAAAAGTATAAGATGCTAAAACTGTTCTCTGTATGGAAAAAGTATGATTTAATTTTATTAGTCGGAATTGTTTAGCATGCATGTTACCTTAGTGTTTGTAAGGTGGTAACAGTCTATACTACTATGTAGCGTGTTGTTTATAAATCTTCCTTGATTTAATGACTAGACTATAAATTTCTTCAGCATACTATCAAATTTCTTATTTTTAAACAGCTTTATTGAAGTATAACTGACATACAATTGACTGCATATTTTTAAAATATACAATTTGCTTAAGTTACTCCCAAACTCACTGATGATCTGCTCATTTTTTCTTTTTTTCTGTATGTTTGTGTGTTGCATTTTGAATAGTTTCTATTGTGATATCTCCAAGTTTACTAGCCTTTTCTTCTGCAGGATCTGATCTACTATAAATCCTATCCAGTGTATTTTCATCTTACACATTGTAGTTTTCCAGTGTAGAGACGTGATTTTCAAATTGTAGAGGTGCAGGAACATCTCCAGACCAGCGGTCTCCAACCTTTTAAGCACCAGGCACTGGTTTTGTGGAAGACAATTTTTCCTCGGACGGGGGGTGGGGGAGATGGTTTCAGGATGGTTGAAGGGCATTATATTTATTGTGCTATTTATTTCTGTTATTATTACATTGTAATATATAACAAAATAATTATACAACTCATCATAATGTAGAATAAGCTCAGTGGGAGCCCTGAGCTTACTGTCCTGCAACTAGACAGTCCCATCTAGGGGTGGTGGGAGACAGTGATAGATCATCAGACATTAGAGTCTCAAAAGGAGCACGCAACCTAGATCCCTTGCATGTGCAGTTCACAATAGGGTTTGTGCTCCAGTGAGAATCTAATGCTACCGCTGGTGTGACAGGAAGTGGAGCTCAGGTGGTAATGTGAGCAGTGGGGAGTGGATGAAAATACAGATGAAGCTTCACTGGCTTGCCTACAGCTCACATCCTGCTGTGTGGCCTGGTTCCTAACAGGCCACTGTACCAAGTCTATGGCCCAGGAGTTGGGGACTCCTGCTCTAGACATTCAACTTAGATATTTTTAAATATCTTCTATGTCTCCACTTAGTATTTTGCACATATGGAACACAGTCACATATGTCTTAATACCCTTTTCTGCTAATTCTAATACCTGTATCAGTTCTGGGTCAGTTTCAATTGAGTGACTGAACTTCATTTCCCATTTCTTGCATGTTGGTAATCTTTGGTTGTATGTCAGATACTGTGAATTTTACCTTGTTCCATGCTTGTTATGTGTAAGCATATATATATATATACACACACACACACACACACACATATATACATAATTTACATATTATGTATATATTTATCTTTTTTTGGAAAGACACTCCTGGACAGTATTTAGTGAGAGGCTACCATGTACAAATACTTTACATATATTGAGATTAACTTTATGTTTACAACAACCTCATCAAATAGGTATCATTATACTTACTTCAAGGATAAAGAAACAGAGCATCAAAGAGGCTAAGTAACTTGCCTGAGGTCACACAGCAGGTAAGTGGCAAAGATGGGATTTGAACCCAGGTGATTTGCACTCCTACAAATATTCTTGAATTTTGATCTGGGGGCATAGAAAATTTCTTGGAAGCAGTTTGTCATTTTCAGGTCTTGCTTTTAAGAATTGTTAGGAGGGACCAGAATAGTGCTTACTAGGACTGATCAAGATCCTTTTGAGTTTTCTACCTTGTTATGGTAGAATTATGCGATTTTCCCAGTTTGACAAGAAGAAGCACCATTCCAGGCCCTGTGTGAATTCCAGACACTGTTCCCTTAATCTTCTTAGATGGTTCTTTCTTATCCTTCAGTCATTTCCTTACATGTATGTGCTGATCAGTACTATGTTGAATGCAACTTGAGAGGAACTCTTGGCAGATTTTTGTTTTTTTAACTCTGGGCATCCCCCTCCTCTCCAGTACTCTTTGTCTAGTGATCTCTGATTGCTTTGGTCTCCCCAGACTCTCAACTCTGTCTCTGCAACTCAGGGAGTTTGCTGGGCTCTTCTTGGGTCCCCCCTGCCTATCCTACAGCCTGGAAACTCTTAATCACTTTAAAATCACTTCCTTCATTGCCCGATGTCCAGTTTCTTGAAAGCCATTGTTTAAATTGTTTTGTTTTGTTGTTTTAGGCAGGAGGGTGATTTCAGTCCTTGTGATTCCATCTTAGCCAGAAATGGAAATCTACACTTCAATATCATTCAAATGTTTGTGTATATGTATATGTGTGTGTCTGTGTGTATATATGTATATAAACCCTGTTTGTGTGTGTGTGTGTGTGTGTGTGTGTGTGTGTGTGTGGTGTTCTCACTGCTCACTCTCTGTACTAAGCCCCTATCCAAGCATGGTCCGTGAAAAAAAAAATTGATGTATTGTTTTGATAAGAACAACTTTAGTAATTATGAAATTTATTCAGTTTCTTTCCTGTCTTCTTGATTCTCTTTTTGCTCAATTCTCTCTTACTTGAAGGTGCTGAGTCTCCTTTATAATAAATAGCAGGAGAATTTATTGAACCTTGCCCACTGTAGGACATGATTTTATGGGTTATCAATAGACATTTTCTAAGAACATGAGGACTGCTACTAGAAGGAAAAAAAACATTATTGGAAATACATTGGGAAACATTTCCATCATTTTAAAAACTGAATCTTTATGCAAATCGTTTCTCTGTGCCACATACAAAAGATACCCTTAATTTGGTGCTTGTTCTTGGAAATCACTGTTAAAGGATACAAAAAGTATTTTTTCTCAAGAGTGGTTAGGTGTGGCTTCTAGGGTTTGATAATGAAAGCAGAACTATTCATGCATAATAGAATCAGTGCATAAGAGAATCATGACTTTTTTTTTAAGCCTGTCTTACTTTGCTATTCTGGACAGGTGTTTCCATAGTGCAATTTTAGCTACAAAAATGGTTCATAATTGCCAACACCTAATTTAACATTCTGAAGCTAATCATAAAACAACCTCCCCTTTCACAGGAGAGACAAAGTCTCAGCTGGGCTTTAAATCCTGATTATATGACAAGGTTCCAATTGAAATTTTAGCCATCAACCAAGTGACCTTCAATGACCACAAGCTGGGAAGCTTGGTAGCTAATCTAAACAGATCTCTAGGCAACCCAGTGTGGATTTCCAGACCCTTGCATTATTCACCTCATGAAAAAAGATAAGCAGAATATGAAAAGCAAATGATTGTAGCAACCTTCCACCCTCAATTCCTGAAAGGCCAACGGCAAGCTGTGAAAATATTCCCATGACCCTACTTCCTGTGTGAGGGCTTAGGACACTGATAAAATGTTTATATTGTCAGCCCGCATATAACAATAATGCTGTCTGCCTTTAAGAAAGTGTTATTTTGAAGGAATGTTGCTCACAATAAAATAAAAGAAGTTGGCTGGGCGTGGTGGCTCACACCTGTTATCCCAGCACATTGGGAGGCCAAGGCGGGTGGATCACCTGAGGTTGGAAGTTCAAGACCAGCCTGACCAACATGGAGAAACCCCATCTCTACTAAAAAAATACAAAATTAGCCGGGCGTGGTGGCATATGCTTGTAATCCCAGCTACTCGTGAGGCTGAGGCAGGAGAATCGCTTGAACCCGGAAGGCAGAGGTTCTGGTGAGCTGAGATCTCACCATTGCACTCCAGCCTGGGCAACAAGAGTGAAACTCTGTCTCAAAAAAGTGAAAAAATAAATAAATAAAATAAAATAAAATAAATTCTACACGTCTAACTACTTGCAGATCGCAATAATGTCATGCTTAGTATTTTTACTTCTCATAATTGTTTTTAGCAAATAACTCAATTTGAAGGAAGTTTAACTATTAATGTTTTTGTGTAAACTTTTTCTTTTCTTTGTAACAAAATTCTTCCAAACAAGATTTTCTTTTATCTTTACAAGACATTTTTTACAACTTCAATTTTTAAAAAAATATCCTGGCATAGTGGCTTAGGATGTTGGCAGACAGGAAATACTTCATTCCTGCTTTAAGCGAGATTGGTAAACACCTTGGCTCTTAATTGCTAAACCATAGATTCATCTTGGGTGATCCATTTTTAATCCATGTTTTTATTCTTCACAGTGATCAGCATACGGCTTTACACAAAGCTGGCACTATGAAACATTTGTTGAATGCTGGACTTTACTAAAATGATGAATGAAGGAATTGATTTTCACTATGGCTATTGTGGTTCTGCCTTAAGGATTTTTTTCCTTGATTTATAACTTTATGTCTAGAAAATTTTGCCAAAGACATATGATTACATCACATTGAATTATACATTTAACAAGATGTTTATCCTATATTAAATTCAATAATATTTTATGAAACAAAACTGAAAATATAATTAAAAAATCTATATTAAGTAGAGCAATATATTTTTATATTTGACTTGGGTGTACTCATCCTCTTTCCAATACAGATTTTAGCTGGCTTGCAGAAAAAGATCTACACACTAACAGTATCAGAATAAGTTAGAGGAAAGAAAGTGGAGAAGAAAGAAGAAGAATTAAGCATGCCAACTGCAGAGGCCAGTCCAGTGTGTATGATTGCACATTAAAACTGGCTGTATGTTTTGGCATTCAAAGTTAAGCACACACACACACACACACACACACACACACACACACACACACAATGGGTTACATAACTAACTAATAGAAAAGAAGAAAATGTACTGCTTTCTCAAGGCACATTATTTTCCTAGTAATAAACTCAGACCAAGTTCTCTTGTGGGTCTTAGGCGGGGAACATTGAGTAATGTAATGGGCAATGTCCTTATGCCCATTTCAGAGCAAATGAAGAAATGGGCCTCATGTGGCTCTTTCTTGTAAAGGCCTTCAATAAAAGTCAAAACCATAATATTAAAATATTAGGGAAAAAAACAGTTCTGGGAGGAGCCCAGAGAATTTGATGCCAGCATGTGTTCAATTCTGATCCAAGGGTAAACTTAGAATGCCTGGAGGTATGAAATGCTGAGACTGGTTCTTGGTTTATACTTCCTACTTGTTAGGAGCAGGATTACAGCAAATTGCTCAAGGCAACCCTCAGGTGACAACCTTGGCTGAGGTTTTATGTTTATGATGAAGACAGATTAGTAAGATTTAGAATCCACATGAATTGGTAAAAGGCCAATCTATAATTAGAAAATTCAGAACACTAACCAGTGTTGTGAGCTGAATTTTCTCATGCCACAGATGGTGGAATGAGAAGTTGCTATCTAATACGGCTAAGCTCCTCAAATATTTCCATCGAGTTTCTCCTAATGGCAAAGTCAAGTTAAACTTTTACTATCAGGATTTGGGGTCAATTCCCAAAGATCTGTTCCATAGATTGACAATTTCTTTAAATCTCCACTTGCGATTCCAAAATGTACACATCTCAATAAAATATATTTGTTTTAATATAGAGATAGTATTTTTAATAAACTCTAAGAAGATGAACCTTGTTTATTGATCAGCTTTGAATGCTGCTTAGCCCACTTCTCCCAAAGGTAAGTCTAATCCATTTTGAGTAGAACAGTTATAAAACTGCCAGGGGTGATTTTAACCTGAAAAGTTGTCAACATTGTTACCACTACAGCTCTAAGCAAACCCAATTAATGTTCTCATGGAAAGCTGAATTCTGAGTCGTATGGTTGCCCAGTGTTTCCTAGGAATTATCAGTAAAGTGTCATTTAATTGATGTGCTATAGAAAGGTTAGATTTTAACTGAGGTCCAAGGGGAGTTGGTGGGTTCGTGGGTAGCTGGAAAAACACTTGAGGAATCACAGACAGTTTCAACATGGCTTTACTCTTTCTCTGGGCATGAGTGAGTCTGGGCATGAGCAAGTGTGAGCCTGGGCATGAGCAAGCTGTATGTATGGCATTAGCAGGTTATACATTTTATAGACAATAATGGCTCCGAGTCAAGCACCAGCTCATGTGGGTGATCACCTAATGAGCCTCACATGACGTGGTAACCTAATGTGCAGGGTTGTGCGCCTGTGCTCCAAACTTGCTGAGTCATGTTGGACTGGATGTCTGCCTCAGCCTATTCTTAACCACAGCACATCTATTTTCCTTTACACAAAACTTACGTGATGTTCACAGCTGAATAGCCATCAAGGGAAATAGCTTCACTATTTTCAGGCACAATACTGAATTCCTCTTCCTAATAACAGGTAAAATACTCAGACTTTGGTCTTTTGAGGTCAAAATAATATAAAACTCGCGCCGTGAATTTTGACACTCAAAACTAATAAAACAATACTTAGCATTTACATAGCTTTGGGTAGATGTAGGTTTTACACATATCAACTGATTAATCCTCACATCCACCTATGAGGTGGTTACTATCTTTATACTCATTTTATAAAGGGGTAGAATTTGAGGCACAGAGAACATAAGCAACTTGCCCTTGGCACAGGCTAGAAAGTGAATGAGCGGGAATTTGAACCAGGCAGGTTGACTCCAGAATCTTTAACAACAGTGCTAAGCTTACTTGAGATTGTTCTCTTCAGAATCTTATGGTTCTGTATACTTGAGTTACTTCAAGTCTACATGTGGCCTAGATCTATCACTGGAAATGGTTCCAGGCCAAAGAAGTCCCAGGTGTAGGCTATAGAGACGCAGCACCCTCATGCTCCCTCAGCATTCTGCTTTGCTCTCTATTTCATTGTCTTTCTCTGCTTATTCGCAGTTCCCATGACAACTTTACCTCAGACATTTCCCATTATGCCCTCTGATTCATCTCCTGTGTGTCCATTACACCCTTTGTGCTTTAACTCCCACTTTAACGGACTCAATCCATCACTGATTCTTAGTGCATATTCTGAGAAGAAATCTCTTGGTCCATCTTCTTTTTGTTTAACCTCAGGCCATACCATAACTTTCTAGCCAGCTTTGCGTTTGGTGCCCTGATCTGGTCTGATCAGCAGTGGCTGTGAGAACTAGTATCTAGTATGTGGAAAATAGGAGGTGGGTGAGGTGTTTTCCCTCAGAAAAGAATGTGCATGTGTGAAAGGCTGTCTCAGACTTGGCCGTCTCAGACTTGGCCTGTCCAGTGCAGAGTTCAAGTTGATGTTCTATTGTTCTTTTGCACTTCCTTGAAGAAATTTGCTTGTTCAATTACCATTTGTCTTTCCTTCATCAACTATATCTTGGCAAGCTGCTATTAATTTATTTGTATTATAAAGATTGGTTAAATGGTTTCCATTGGGCATCCATGGCTTGTCCAGGACCCCAGAGTTCGTAATCAGTATAAAAATGACCTCTGGATTGCAGTAAATGAACACTTCAATGTATTTTTAAATGTTTGGAATGCTAGCATTATTCAGTGTGAGTTTTCATGATGGCACAGTTCCTGCATACTCAGTGTCTCCAATTTACAAAAAAAAAAACAAAACAAAAACACAAACAAAACAAAACAAAAAACCTCAAACTCTCTTTCTTTGTTGTGCAAACTTTCCCCACTTCCCAGAAAGCTACAGTTTTGCATTCTTCCTCTCTGGTTACATTCTGAGTTCACAAGGAGCATCCCTATACTATTATTGTAGACTGTCTTTTATTTATGTTCTATGTCACCCCATCACCCCATCACCAGCACATGGCTTCTCTGCCCACCTCCACTATTATTGTTCATTTCAAATGCCTGATGTCCTCTTAGAGTTTTGCTATCTGTTTCCTGTCCACTTTGGTATGTGCTAATTTGGTATAGAAATTACTTTATATTTGTAGATAGAGAAATTAGTTATAAGGATGAGATGAGTGATTTTGTGTAATATATATCAGAAAAATCTTTGCTTTGGAAGCAATGTATTTTTTACAGTTACTTTGCTTTCATTTTTGATGAAATTTTTGTTATAAACAATGAAAAAACAAGACTAAAGGTGCATGCTTAAATCTGAAACTGTTTTTCAGAGGATAATGTTCAATTCTACTTTTTATAAAATCAAAACCTCATGATAAGAGGATTATCTTTTATTTAAAAAATTCTTTTTGACTACTTAATTGAGAGGCAAATGCTGCTTCTTTTCTAAACTGATGGCAGATTTTCAGCAAGAGAAGTGTTTATCTAGCTAATATATAGAGAGTAAAATAATGTGTGGAAATATTGTATTTTTTTAGAAAAAGCTACTCATTTTCCTTGCAAAATTTCTTCAAGAGTGATCTTTGTCTTGTCATTTTAGACAACTTTTGATAATGTTAATAATTTTAAGTTATGCAATTTTGAATAAATAGCAAACTGTAAAAACAATAACTATAATGATACATTGGGGGTGTTTTCTTTATTAATCACCTTATATTGCTGTCTTGCTGGAACATTTATAAACCATTTTTATATTCTCAAGATTTCAACAGCCTTAGTATTTTGTAAAGCATCACAGTTGTGCCTTTACATATATATAAAACTAGTTCCTTATATGACTACATATAATTATACAGCTACATATAATTTTTTATAACTAATTATGTTATAACTAAGTTCCACATCTTCCCTTTATTTGGTGCTAAAAGTTTTTTTGTTGTTTTATTTGCATGTTTTTAGTTTAGTATTTATGAGCTTATGTAACTTATCCACTATTTGCTAAAATTTTGCAACTTTGAAGGCCTGACTGATACTTTATGTAGGCATGGAAATATCTCATATTTAAAATCAAAACCATATTGGAAATTCTGGCATGTATAATAATTTTAACAGTGTATTTAAAATTAAGAGTTAAAAAATACATTTATTACCTTTGAAGTGAGATGCTATAAGTGAAACCACACACATCACAGCATTAGTTTATCCTAGGGTGACCTTATTTTAATTATTTTCGGAATATGAATTAAGTCATTATAGGTAATCTTTTAAAGAGTGAGGCTAGGAAAGATGGAAAACACTTTTATTGTCTTAGAGTAAAGGGCTGTGGTCATTTGGAAACGCATCATTAAAGACTTAATCCCAGCACATATGGGAAAGGCAATTCCACAGACCTTTCCAGAAGAAATACAGAAGACATAAGGTTAGGAACGAGGAGAGAAAGAGGTTTAAAGCAAGGAACATCTGGGATTGCTAAGAACAATCAGAAGCCATAACATAAAGAAGACAAAAGGTGAATGCGCTTCCCTCCTCCTCATAGCCATCTGGCTCAACAGACTTTAAATATTGAGCACACATTGTTTCAAAGGCTGCTTTTTTTCTCTCTCTGACCTCAGCCCCTAGGAAGCTACAGTTTAACCTTTTTGGGAAATCCCTAATACTTCAGGGGTGGGATATATTTGAAAAATGTACAACTTAGGAGTCTTAACCTTTTACTTACTGGAATCTCAATATCTCAATGCCCAAGACAACTTATAGTTCCCTAGAACTACACATATACTATCATACTATTTTTTTATTTAACTGCAAAAATTTAGTGATTTCGCATTAAACAAAAGCATTAGTCACTTTGAACTACTGAATTAATGGTAAAAACAAACGCATACCTAAATGTTTTTCAATATTAAGAGTGAAAACTTTTTTTTTTTAACCTATAAAGAGAAAATACTTGTTTTCTTTGAGGGAAAAACCCCCATTCTTATTTTAACAAAAAGTCATGGGAACTAAACATATGAGAATAGCTTTTAAAATAATTCATAGACTTATTTTTAATACGGTTTTAGATTTTCAAAATAATTGAGCAGATAGTACATAGAATTCCATATACTCTTCCCATCCACAAGAGTTTCCCCTATTATTAACATCTTGCATTAGTCTAGTACATTTGTTACAATTAATAAATGAATAGTGATACATTATTAACTGTAGTTCACAGTTGATATAAAGGTTCACACTTTTTATTGTACAGTTCTATGATTTTAATAAATGTATAATGATATGTATTAACCATTATCATTTTATATTGAATAATTTCACCACCTTAAAAATCCTCTGTGATCCACCTGTTCATCCCTTCCTTCCCTCCCTCCCCTTGAGCCCCTAACAACCACTAATCTTTCACTGTCTCTACAGTTTTGCCTTTTCCAGAATGTCATATCCTTGGAATCATATAGTACGTGGCCTTTTCGACTGGCTTCTTTCACTTAATGCCATGCATGTAACAGTACCCTATACCTTTTTGTGACTTAATTGTTCATTTGTTTTTGTCACTGAATGATTTTTTAAATAGAGAAAATTTTCATAACCTAATATAGCATTGAAAAATAAGGATATTTAAAAGCATATCTTTAAACAGAATAATAGACATCGGAGACTACAAAAGGTAGGAGGGTGGGAAAGAAGTGAAGTTTGAAAAATTACTTATTGGGTACAGTGTTCACTTCTTGGGTGAGGGATGCACTAAAAGCTCACACTTCACCAGTATGCAATATACACACATAAGAAATCTGCACTTTAGCCCCTAAATATATTTCCAAAAAAGTGTAAAAATGCTGCTTATTTCAGATGGACAAATAGTTTTTGAAGATCACGAGGCTCAACAAAATTCATTTTAGTCTACAAAATGTACTAGACTCATTTACATTTTCTCAGTACCCCTAACACCCCTCTAAGTCATACTCAATTCTTTTCATTACCCATCTGTAATATTTGGTCCATCTGCTAGTAGTATTCAATAGACTAGTGTACTACCATTAACCAGAGTTGACCGAAAATCAATATGCCATGTATCCCAAAGGTCATGTGAGTAGATTCTCCTCTTTCCTGTCCCTCCAAGTTTCTCTCTCGTCTTCCCTGCACACCCCTGACCTAAATATGAATGATTTATTTGAGAAAAATTTTTTGGGGGGATAGATAACCCATGAAATTGTGGGATGTTTATACTAGCTATTTTCTCAGCATTTCATCTTACCTGAAGTTGATAATTCATTGTTTCTAGAGTTCTCCACAAATACAACTTTCCATTGACATGAAAAACACATGAAACCAACCAAAAGGAACTATAAAATGTGAATTTTTACTTTGGAAGTGATGTCTCCTGTTTATATCCTTTCAAGTATGTACTCAGACATGGTTACTCAAATGAGCATTGTTTTTTAAGATAAATGTACTTACAAAAAATGACTCTGACCTATAATAAAAATGTTTAAAAAATAATCTGTTTTCCATGTGCTCAGGATCGAAGCCACCTACAGTAATAGTTTTTGTTTTCATTAACAGGAGCGAGTTAGTTTTGCAAGTATTTCTTGAGCATGTGTTAGAGAACTCATTGGAATGACCTAAGCAAGACTGCCTTATAACTATAAAAAACTGAAATATATTTAGTATAGTAGAAAATAATTGAATAGCATAACTAAAAGGTCATCTTTCTTCTATATAATTTGCTTGAACAGAAAGACATCTTGTAAAATGGCTTACATCCAGTATTTTTGGTCTGCTTCCTTTTTCTAGGAACCATATTGATTGCAGTTTTAGAAATAAAGCTATTTAAACAAAATCAATTAAAATGATATTAGGAAGGTCATACACATATTTATAAATATCAAATGATCTGTTTTTTTTTTTCTTTTTTTTTTTGGTTTTTTTTTTAATTATACTTTAAGTTTTAGGGTACATGTGCACATTGTGCAGGTTAGTTACATATGTATACATGTGCCATGCTGGTGCGCTGCACCCACTAACTCGTCATCTAGCATTAGGTATATCTCCCAATGCTATCCCTCCCCCCTCCCCCCTCCCCACCACAGTTCCCAGAGGGTGATATTCCCCTTCCTGTGTCCATGTGATCTCATTGTTCAATTCCCACCTATGAGTGAGAATATGCGGTGTTTGGTTTTTTGTTCTTGTGATAGCTTACTGAGAATGATGGTTTCCAGTTTCATCCATGTCCCTACAAAGGACATGAACTCATCATTTTTTATGGCTGCATAGTATTCCATGGTGTATATGTGCCACATTTTCTTAATCCAGTCTATCATTGTTGGACATTTGGGTTGGTTCCAAGTCTTTGCTATTGTGAATAATGCCGCAATAAACATACGTGTGCATGTGTCTTTATAGCAGCATGATTTATAGTCATCAAATGATCTGTTAATTAAAAATCACAAGACATTAGTAGCATTGAAGCTGAAATTTCCATGGCAATAGTAAAAACATTTAACAGTACACATTTCATTTACTTTGCAAAAGAGATGGATCCAGTGAAATAGGCTGATGACCTAATATGAGGTGAATTTAAGTCATATGTTTGAGCCAACAAATCCAGAAGAGGTGTCAGTAAGATTGGCAGGGAAAATACAGACTTGAAATCACAGCATAATAGATATTACTGAGGAAAAATACAGGTAACACTAAATAATCTTCTTCTATGCACTTTTTATAAATTTGCAAATTTCCACCATGCTGCATAAGCAAGCATCTATTACTTTTACAAATATAAAATTGCTTCCATAGTATCACATTTTTACCATTTCTTTGGGTTGATTGCTGGGAATGTGGCATTCTCTTTCTCATCTTTGCCATTATTTTAGCAAGAAAATTCCCCTGGGCACCCCAAGGCATTTTAAAGTCTTTCTCACCCCCTTCCCTTTGTAATTCTTTCATATGCATTATAAGAAGTAAAATAATAGTTTTTGTCTGATTTATTCTTTTATTCTCACTTTTGATTATGCTGGACATTAAAATTTTTATCTTTCCACTCCATACAATTGCCAACTCTGCTTGTATTCGGGTTTCATCTGACTGTAATTCATTGACAGCCATGTATATACATAATTCAATGTATGCGTGTCTATAACACATTTTCTGAATATTGTTTGTTGTAATAGTAATAATAATGAATATCAACAAATTGCTGATGTTTTTGTTGTGGAAAAATTATAAATGCGAAGATACATAAGTTGTTTGGTACTCTAGGCCCTTAGGAGGCATATGAGTTATTAATGGAGATGATATGACAATAAATAAAATTATAACAAACAACATGAGGCTATGAGTAATCAGTGCTTAGAAAGTGGTGCAGACCCGGGTGCAGTGGTTCACGCCTGTATTCCCAGCACTTTGGGAGGCCAAGGTGGGTGGATCACCTGGATTCAGGAGTTCGAGACCAGCCTGGCCAACATGGTGAAACCCTGTCTCTACTAAAAATAACAAAAATTTTCCGGGCGTGATGGCACATGCCTGTAGTCCCAGCTGTTTGGGAGGTTGAGGCAGGAGAACTGCTTTAACTTGGGAGGTGGAGATTGCACTGAGCTGAGATCACACCACTGCACTCCAGACTGGGCAACAGAGTGAGACTTCGTCTCCAAAAAAGAAAGAGAGAAAGAAAGAAAGAAAGAGAGAGAGAGAGAAAGAAAGAAAGAAAGAAGGAAAGAAAGAAAGAAAGAAAGAAAGAAAGAAAGAAAGAAAGAAAGAAACAAAGAAAAAAGAAAGAAAGAAAGAAAGAAAGAAAAAAGAAAGAAAGAAAGAAAGAAAGAAAGAAAGAGAAAGCAAGCAAAGCAAAGCAAAGCAAAGAAAAGAGAAGAGGTGCAGGCCACAAAATTTGAGGAAGGCAGAGGAGGGGGTGGTCATTTAGTACTGGATGATCAGAATAAGTCCTGACAAAGGAGATGGGGTTTGTCTAGGCCCTGAAAAATAGGGAGAGATGAGATTTAAATATCAGGAAAGAATGAAGAAAGGGAGTTCCCAGCAATGAGAGCAGGATGAACTAAGGTAGAGAGAGGGTTTGAAAGTTCAAAATGTATTGGAAACTCTGAGGAGACAGAAGTAGAGAGTCCCTAAAACAGCAATGAAAGATAAGTTTGCAAGGACAGGATGAGACCAGATTTTGGCAGGTTCTGTATTTCAGGCTGAATAGTCCTAGTTATGAGCGCAAGATGATCATTTTGTGGGTTTTTAGCAGGCTAATGGTTGTTCTTTGGACAGATGAATCTGGCAGCAGTATGCTGGCTGCTTTTCCAGGGAAAGAATGAAGGCAGAGAGGCAACTTAGTGGAGCTAGGGAAGTTGGGGATAAAATTGTTTGGATAGGAGATGAGACAGTGATGTCTAAAAATGATACATTTTAGTAACGTTGAATGCCAAAGCAGTCGGTTGAAGGAGAAATATCCATTTGAAAATTGTTTGAGGGAGAATTTAGATGTAGAGATTATTCTAACAGTAAAGTTTGACTAAATTTCTAATGCTTTCTTAGAAGGCTTAAAATTAAGCCATTGAAGGTAATGGCCATTCAGATAACAGCTTTGAGAGGATAAAGTATGAGGGACACAAAGTGGAGAGACCACTGAAGATTGAATGTTGGGGAACGCTATCTCCTTTTGGGGAAGAGGAATCATAGAAGGAAATTAAGAAGCTGTTAGAGAAGCAGGACAACCCGAAGAGTGTAGCCTTGTTGAAGTCAAGAGAGAGTGAAGTTGATCAACCCAGTTGATACAAATGTCCACCTCTCAGTGACCAAGGTAGCACATTTGTTTAGTCATGATTTTCCACGACATATTTCACACATCACTAGGAAATGCTTCCTGTAACTGAATATTCTCCTTCTCTGCCAACAAGTATCAACATACTCCGTGAACTGTTGCAGAGTGATTTATAATGTGAATAAGACCTCAGAAACTTGCTTTCGTTATGCCTGTGGATACACGTCAGTCAAGACATTCAAAACCATATCCACAATGGCATGAAAAACTCTAGAGCCACGTTTTCTTCTCTTTCCTTTGTGGTTAATTCCAGAAATTAGCTATTAGTCACAGAGAACACAATAAAACATGATCAGATCTTTTTAATCCCTAAATCCAAAATGACTAAAAATTTGCTGAGGCAACTTTCTTTTGGTCTGTGCCCAGGTGTAGATGTTGCTCTTGCTAAGAGGGTAAGAAATCCATTCAGCACACACAAAGAGATTGCTTTTGGCATACTAGATTGGTGCACCTGTGCACACTAGCACAGAGGGAAAAGGTAGGAAAAGAAAGTAGATTTGGATTCTGCTGCATGGGAAACTACAATATGATTACTGGGTTCGAGCCCATTCATTGGGCCCAAATTAGTAACCACTTGTAATCAACCATCAGCCTTTAGAGTGTAATGTACAATACTAGCCATGGGGCAATTTCTTCTTGGAATAATGTATTCATCTCTTGAGTTAAAGGTAAGAAGGAAAAAATTGCTGAGGTTAAATCATTGCCACCTTGCCTTGGTGACTTAGAATACTAGATGAGGGTTGTTACTGGGCATCCCTCCTGCTAACATTGCTGAATCCAGATGAGAACTTGGGAGACTGGTTACATAATTGAAGCTGGCAGTGCAGTGATGCTGGGAGGATCCTGGGCCTGGTCCAGTCCTCCTTCTGCCTCTGGCTTAGCTGTGCGATCCGGAGCAAGTCACTGAACCTATTTTGTCTTTGGCTTTCTTCGAAAACGAAGAGATAATATCCCCTTTGTCTATTCTAAAATAAAACATAGGAAAGTTCTTTTAAAAAGTAGAAAGAACTGTGGGGATGGACAGTTTTAAAAAGAGTTCCTGAATTTAGGAAATACATATTACTTTCTTCTAGGTTTATTTCAGATTGGTAATTAAGAATATTTTAAAAAATTTTTGTAAGACCTCTTCAAGCAGAAATTTGCCATTTCTGGAAAATGAAAGTGCTTCCAAACTTGGAATCACATTTTTAGACACTGCAAGCTGGTTTTGCACCAAATTCCCTTAGCTTTCTACAGGGCCTTTCATGCTCTTCATTTTTTTGTTGTCTTTTCTCCTTCTTTTTGCATTTTTTCCTCTCTCTTTATCTGCTGTAGAATAGTTTCTATTTTCAAACGGAAGAGCTTCTTTGTTTTTGTCAAATGATATAAAAAATAATCTTTGGGATAAATTCTGAAAAGAGAGGTCACTGTAATTTTATGAAAGGCAGGTCCAACAGAGACCAGTTGGGGTCCAGTGAATATCATACTGGAATTGCCTGAGATTTAGTTTGGGGTCTGAGAATAGGTAGAAGAGGAATAGCAATATCCAATGAGAAAGGATTTTTTTCATTAGGTGATAGTTACTCATAATGCTGCTAAGAGATGCTGGAAATGTTAGCTTGGAATTTAGTAAATAAAAGATATTATGAAAACTTCAAAAAATGTGTATAAACCTGCTAACTACAGAAGGCTCATCAGAACAGAAATTTGAGAACTTTGAACAAAAGTATAGTTATTCCTAAGTAGTAGGAGCTACATTCATGCAGAAAAATATTGTTTGGAGAGAATTAAAATTCTGTAATGTATTGAATACTAAGCAAAAGCAAACTTGAGTATAAAATGATCCCCCATTTTCCCAAGAGAGGATTCTAAAAGGAGATTTTTTTATGTGTGTTTGTTTTGTTTTGTTGGCTAACTTGAATATACATCATTTTAGAGATGTGGCTTAAAGATCTTTTTATGAAATTTAATTACAGGCAGTCTGACTTATGATGATTCCACCTATGACTTTCTGACTTTATGATGATGTGAAAGCTATAGGCATTCAAAAGAAATTTTACTTCAAATTTTGAAATTTCATCCGCCTCCACCTTGGCAAAGTACTGTGTACAAGAGAGATTCAACAGTTTATAATAAAATAGGCTTTGTGTCAGATGATTTCGCCCAATTGTAGGCTAATATAAGTGTTCTGAGCACATTTAATATAGGTTAGGCAAAGCTATGATGTTGAGTGGGTTAGGTGTGTTAAATTCATTTTTGACTTAATATTTTCAACTTACAATGGGTTTATCAGGATATAGCTCCATCATGGGGCAAGGAACATCTGTTTTGGCTGCACACAATTTAAAAATCACATATTATTTTAAATGATACATTAATGAACATTTGTTGCTATTTTTTTGCTTCCATTCTGGGAAGCAACTATATGAAACCTCATCACTTGCATAAATACTTTATAATGCCTGCATATAATAAAGGGTATTTTTTTAAGTATCCTTTAGACCTCAGCATCTTTGCTGTAACTGGAAGACTTTTTGAGTCTTCTAAACCAAAGAGCTTATGACCTTCCCTTCCATATAAGTTGTTGGAGATACAGCTTTTTTACAATTTGCTGGAAAGGTGATCACTTTGAGTTTCACCCCAAGCCACAAATATTCACTGGGTAGTTATTATTTGGACAACTTAGTCATCACTACTTTACTTTTTAAAGTGATACATAAAAGGTATGTTTATATCCAAAACTTGTGATTATCATGGCATATTCCAGGAATAATTATTAAGTATAAATAAGTTTATTTACTTGCCTCTTTTAAAAAATTTAATCACATAAGTGTTTGGGGTTAATGGATCTTTCCCAAATATAAATTTATTGTTAAAATTCTAGGGTACTACTTAACATCAAAATTCTTTCAGATGACTTTCTTATTTCTAAGCCATAATTTTAAAAAATTAATCTTATATTTAAACATATATGGTATTTGTGTTTTCTTAATTTTTGGGCCTATGGAAAGTGATATGGTTTGGCTCTGTGTCCTCACCCAAATCTCATCTCGAGTTGTAATCCCCACGTATTGAGGGAAGAACCTGGTGAGAGGTGATTGGATCATGAGGGCAGTACCTCCCTGCTGTTCTCATGATAGTGAGGGACTGCTCACGAGATATTATGGTTTTAAAAGTGTCAATTTCCCCTCCACGCTCTCTGTCTCCTGCTGCCTTGTAAAGAGGGTGCTTGCTTCTCCTTCACCTTCCACAATGATTGTAACTTTCCTGAGGCCTCCCCAGCCATGTGGAACTGTGAGTCAATTAAACCTCTTTTATTTATGAATTACCCAGTCTCAGGTAGTATCTTTATAGCAATGTGAATGGCCTAATACAGATAGTAACATAATAAGGATAACATTTTTGAAATACCTTCTGAAGTAATATTCTCCTCCTGGTAGCCACATTTATGCCCTGTGGCCCTTCAGCTATACTGCAATAGAGAAGGGAAGGATGAATACCCAAAATGAAGAAGAATGAGCATGGAGAAACTCCTACCAGCTGGGAGAGGCAGTGGAAAGATCCCCTGGCTCCAGAAGATAAAGGGGAGGGTGAGAGCCAGAGAAAGGTAACTGCAGGAGTAAGACAGGTGGGCTTTCTTGCTTCCTCCCTTTGGTTCAAATCCAAAGACCTGAGGGCATAGAAATACTCATATAGGCTTTGGGGAATCCTAGACATGTCGTGGAAAAAATGGCAATTCTCTTAGAGAAGCTGTCTTTTGAGGGCTACTTTCAACAAGACACCAAGCAGTAGGTTAGAAAAAGCCAAGAAAGATGACCTTCAAAAAAGCTTCCCTGAGCTCTGTGCACTTCAGGTGAGAGTGAGATAAAGCAACTGAGAATTCCACATGGAAGTAAGGAAGAGCTGAGTGAATCAGAGAACCTGGAGTCAGGACAAGAATACTGTGGCATATAGTGACCTTCACATAGTTCAACAGCAAGTGCCAGTATCATGCCCCAAGATCTAATGAACACAGCCATCTAGTCTCATTGTTGCCAGCTGCCCAGGGAAAAGAATACACAACACATGGCAAACATCTGAAGCAAAAACACTTGGGGAAGAGGACATATACCTACAGTCCCACCCCTCCCCTATAAACCTTAGGAATCCCCGTTCACTTAGATGCCAGCTTGGCAAGGAAGGGAAGTACACATCTGTTGACAGTAATGAAATATCCTTGGTAAGGATTTAAATTTTGGATGTGCTGAATATTTCTTTACCCAACAAAAACACTTTTAATTTCTTTATTGAAAACAATAACAGAAAAAAGTTACTCATTATTGGCAAGTTTTAATATTTTCCCCCTATCTGTGGGAATGGGATCTTCTGATCAGCATGTCATTTTTTTAGAAATAGAAAAAGCATGTTTGTATTTTACATATCCAACTTATAGGATTTTAAAACTTCATCACAATTTATGTAATGAAGTATTAGTCAGGATAGTTTGGTTATGTTGCAGTAACAAATGCCCCCAAACCTTGTTCCCTTAAAACAACAAAAGTTAATTAATTTCTCACTCATGCTATGTGCATGAGAGTTGAGGGGCTACAATTCATCATAGTGACTTAGACAGAGATCTTGGTTAATGGAGTCTCACAAAGTTGCTGATAAATAACCATGACAGGAGAAAAAGAGAACATAGCAAGACTCACACTGGCTCTTAAACTTTTGCTTTGATGTGAGATGTATTCTTTCTGCTCAAATGTTACTTGCTAAAGCAAGTCACATGGTCATATCTAATATCAACCGGGTGTAGAAGTACAATATTGCCATAAGCCCATGAGTAGGAACAGAAATCACTGGTGAACAGTGCTAATGGCTACCATCACTTGTAAACCCTTTGTCACTTTATGGATTATTGTTTCAATGTGAAAATTTTATGACATGACTAGATATGAGAAATAGAAAAGACATCAGCGACTTCGATTTCAATGTAATTAATGTGTTGTTTATAATTTGTGCCTTTGTGTTCTTACATGCCTTAATACAGTGGCATCTATAGTAATCAGCGTTCAATTGAATCGAGAGTGTTCATTCTATATCAAGAGCTGACAAACTTTTTGTGTAAAAGGTCAGATAATAAATATTTTAGGCTTTGTGGGCATATAGTCTCTGTTGTAGCTTGTCAATTCTGTTGTTTCAGTGCGAAAGCATGGATAGCTAATGTGCAAATGTATCAAAGTGATGTCTTCCAATACAACTTTATTTATGGACACTGAAATGTGAATCTCATGTAATTTTTACATGTCACAGAATATTCTTCTTCTTTTCTTTTCTTTTTTTTTTTTTTTTTGAGACAGAGTCTCACTCTGTCGCCCAGGCTAGAGCGTCGTGGCACAATCTCGGCTCACTGCAACCTCTGCCTCCCGGGTTCATGCCATTCCACTGCCTCAGCCTCCAGAGTAGCTGGGATTACAGGTGCCTGCCACCACACCTGGCTAATTTTTTTGTATTTTTAGTAGAGACAGGGTTTCTCAGTGTTAGCCAGGATGGTCTTGATCTCTTGACCTCGTGATCCACCCGTCTCGGCCTCCCAAAGTGCTGGGATTACAGGCGTGAGCCACCACGCCCGGCCCTTTTCATTCTTTTCTAATCAGTTAAAAATGTAGTCGGTCACAGTGGCTTACACCTGTAATCCCAGCACTTTCGGAGGCTGAGGTGGGTAGATCATGAAGTCAGGAGTTCGAGACCAGCCTGGCCAACATGGTGAAATCCTGTCTCTACTAAAAATATAAAAATTAGCTGGGTGTGGTGATGCACAACTGTAATCCCAGCTACTCAGGAGGCTGAGGCAGGAAAATTGCTTTAACCCGGGAGAAGGAGGTTGCAGTGAGCTGAGATCACGCCACTGCACTCCATCCTGGGTGACAGAGCAAGACTCTGTCTCAAAAAAAAAAAATGTAAAAACCATTTTGTAAGCTATACAAAAACAGGCAGTGAGCTAGCTTTGGCCTATGGGCCATAGTTTTAGATTATTTAAATAACAAGAAATTTTAAGTATTCAAAACCAACAAATTCATTGGAAGAAATGGAAGAACAGTTCTATTCTTAATACTCAGGAACAAATAGTAGCTCCCAGAAACACTCTGCCTTTGCCTTCAGCAGGTAAACAACCACCACAGATGCAGGAAGCTGACAGATTATGAATCTGCTGCTAATACTGCTGACTTCAGTCCCAGGCTACTCTGCCATGATCCAGAAATATGCCAAGTCTGCTCCAGGAAGCTGCTGAATCAGGAATCCACCTACCACATTGGGCAGTCACTGCTAGCTGCCACCTCGGCCTTGATCCTCGCCAGCAAAATATATGCCTCAAACTTGGCTTTTTTTCTTCTATTTGATTCAGATTCTAAACATTCTTGCAGGAGTATGAAGGAACGTAAATCATGTTCTAGCCTCCAATGTGTCTGAGAAATGTAGTTTAACTTTCCAGCTGCTTCATGTTACCGGTAGGTTAGAATGGATGTTGTATAAAGCAATTTAGGGTATTGGACACAGCATAATAATGAAAAGACAGGTTCCATTAAGACAAATTCTTTGGTGTTTCCAAACCTTCCGTGAGCTATCAGGAAGAGAAAGTCCTCTGTATAAGTGCCACAAAATGATATACAAATAAAAATAATTGTATGCATGCTTCCTTTCCATCCATGCCACTACCCCAAAACAACTTTTTATTTTAACCCTCTGCCCTGTGAGCTTCCCACAGTGGCACAAAGATTTGCATAATCATGTTTATAACAGCACTGTTAGAAATAGCAACAAAAAGTGCTTGAGAAAGGGTAAAAATGTTAGTATATCCTGCTATGTAGCAATTAAAAGATATGGATGTAGATACTGACATGGAAAGAGATCTAAGACACATTTTAAACACAAGTTAAAGAGTAGCTTATGAAGTCTGATCTCACTTTTTAAAAGAAAGGTAATTTTGGCTGGGCGCTGTGGCTCACGCCTGTAATCCCAAAACTCTGGGAGGCCGAGGTGGGCGGATCACGAGGTCAGGAGATCGAGACCATTCTGGCCAACATGGTGAAACCTGGTCTCTACTAAAATACAAAAAAATTAGCCGGGCATGGTGGCACGCGCCTGTAGTCCCAGCTACTCAGGAGGCTGAGACAGGGGAATCGCTTGAACCCAGGAGGCGGAGGTTGCAGTGAGCCAAGATCACACCACTGCACTCCAGCCTGGGCAACAAGAGTGAAACGTCGTCTCAAAAAAAAAAAAAGGTAATTTTTTAAATGCGTTATCTTGACGGCTTCTTTCAGATTTTAAATGTAGTCCAAAGAGATAAATCTATTTTATAGATGCATGCGAAATACAAAGTTCTCTATAATCCTAATCTCCCACAATAACTGCAGTTAATATTTTTCTGCATGTATGCATACTTTTTTCTGTAGATATAAAATCTTTAGATCACACTTTTAAATGAATTTAGCTTTGTTTAAAAGTCACATTTTTATTTTTAGGAATAAGATCTTGTTATATCAGTGCCGTAGTACTCAAGGGTGTGTTGCACTCTGAATTTGTTTATTTTTCCTCTGAAAAAATCACTGGGGGCCACTGATTTCTTCACAGGTATGGTTTCTTTTCTTTCCTTTCTTTTTTTTTTTTTTTTAATTATACTTTAAGTTCTAGGCTACATGTGCACAACGTATAGGTTTGTTACATAGGTATACATGTGCCATGGTGGTTTGCTGCACCCATTAACTCATCATTTACATTATGTATTACTCCTAATGCTGTCCCTCCCCCAGGCCCCCAGCCCCCGACAGGCCCTGGTGTGTGATGTTCCCTGCCCTGTTTCCATGTGTTCTCATTGTTCAATTCCCACCTATGAGGGAGAACATGCAGTGTTTGGTTTTCTGTCCTTATGATGGTTTGCTGAGAATGATGGTTTCCAGCTTTATCCACGTCCCTGCAAAGGACACAGGTATGGTTTCTATATATGATATGGTTTGGCTCTGTGTCCCCACCCAAATCTCATCTTGTAGCTCCCATAATTCCCATGTGTTATGGGAGGGACCCATAGGAGATGATTGAATCATGGTGGCAGGTCTTTCCCATGCTGTTCTTGTGATAGTGAACAGGTCTCACGAGATCTGATGGTTTTTAAGTTTCTCTACACAAGCTCTCACTTTGCCTGCTGCCATCCACGTAAGATGTGACTTGCTCCTCCTTTGCCTTCTGCCATAATTGTGAGGCCTCCCTCGCCATGTGGAACTGTAAATCCAATAAGCCTCTTTCTTTTGTCAATTGCCCAATCTCGGGTATGTCCTTATCAGCAGCATGAAAACGAACTAATACAACATGCTAACATATACAACTAATTTGTTTAATAAATATGGGTTCAGTTTTATACAACTTTAACTAGCATCTCATTTCAAAGTCTGTTGTTTTTCCATAAGTGCTATTTGCAGTGCAAATATGTCATTTAGTCAACCCAGGACAGGCAAGGTACTTGCAAGCATTAAACAAAAAACTGATATCATATCTCTGAGACATATTACATTGCATTATGCTCTCTTTCTGGAACATTTGTCTAAAATCACAAATTTTTAGGCATCTAGACCAAATACTTCATTTTTATATTGCTATACAAAGAGAATATAGGAGCTATTTCATCATATTTAATATTTTAATAAGAGCATCTCCAACATGGTTTCACACCATGCATGCATATAGGTCCACCATTGTTCTCCATGAAATATGCTATAAAACTTAAAATAAATTTATCAATTATGCTACTACAACACATTCATTTTCTACTTGAGCAAAATATACATAGATGAATAAGCTGTTTCTAGAACTGACTGGGAAAACAAAAGATTCAATAGCAATTAAGTCTAGAGGTAATAAGGCATGTATAGTAATTAGTTATAGTTAGACCTCACTGATTCTGAGTAAGTAGAAGAAAAAAGAAATGGAAAATGGAAAAAGGGTAACCCACAGAATGCATTAAAGCATGGTTTTCAAACCATGGTCTTGGGACTCCTTTATACAATTACAAATTATTGAGAACTCCCAAGTAGGCTTGCTAGATAAAATATTGGATGACTAGGTAAATTTGAATTTCAAATAAACAGTGAATTAAAAACACAAGTATGTCCCAAGTATTACATGGGACTCATGTATACTAATAAGTATTCATATTTATTTGAAATGTAAGTTTACTCTGTGTCTTGTATTTTTATTTGGTAAATCTGACAAACCTTATTTCATTTTTTTATGCTAGATATATCTGTTAGTATTTTACATATTATAAATTAAAACAAAAAAATTTGTATTCATTGAGTTAAGATAACAATAGACCTGTTACATAAGTAACAACTTCATGAAAAATATTCATTTTTCCTAAAACAACAAATTGGCATTGTACATTTTTTCCAATCTCTTTAATGTCTAGCTTAATAACAGACAGGTAGATTCTCCTACCTGCGTTTGCCCTGCGAGTACTGCATTATGTTGCTTTGGTAAAAGTACATGAAAAAAATATGGCCTCACAGATAAATACTTTAGAAAAGGGAAGAGTATCTTAATGCTTTCTCAGAAGATTGTGGATATTATTCTTTGATGCTACACTCAAAATTAACAACTGATAGTTTGTTTTCTTTTCTTTTCTTTTCTTTTCTTTTCTTTTTTTTTTTGAGACAGTCTCACTGTGTTGCCCAGGCTAGAGTGCAGTGGCATGATCTCAGCTCACTGCAACCACCGCCTCCAGGGTTCAAGCGATTCTCCTGCCTCAGCCTCCTGAGTCGCTGGGACTACAGGCACAGACCACCACACCCAGCTAATTTTATTTTATTTTATTTTTTGTATTTTTACTGGAAGTGGGCTTTTGCCATGTTGGACTGGCTAGTCTCAAACTCCTGAACTCAAGTGATCTGCCTGCCTCAGCCTCCCAAAGTGCTGGGATACAGGCATGAGCCACCACACCCAGCCAATAACTAATAGTTCCTTAAAGGTTAGTTGCAATAAAACGTATGAAATCATGGCAGTGAATTTTTCATACTTGGTCATACTAAAATCTGTTTGTCTGTCTTATGCTTTGAATGGATCTTTTATTCCTGCCTTATTTTTAAAACATCTGAAATCATGGCAGTGAGTTTTTCATACTTGCTAGTACTAAAATCTCTCTGTCTTATGCTTTGAATGGATCTTTTATTCCTGCCTTAATTTTATAACATCATGGACATTGGCCATTTGAAAAACAACTGGTTTATTGATTTATGTAGTTCTTTCAAATGATCTTTACACAGTATTGAAAAAATCACATTTGTTAATATCACCACTAATTTCATAAGAGGAGTCTGTTTAAGTATTAAGAAGATGTCAAGCTCAAGGAGGTGGATAGAAGTTTCCCAAAATACTAATTTCTGCTTGAAAGTTAAAATTTTATCATTGGCAATAAATCCTAACAATTGTTTGGCTTGAAGTAAATAACCGGCTCATTTTGATTATTTTTAAATAACATTTCTGCTAAATATGCAAGTCTCAATAACCACAGCCATTTTCACAAGTAGAGATGGTGTTCCATAATTTAAAAAAGTGGCTGATTCAGCTTGTAACACAAATGACATTTTCCTCATGAGAACTGTCATACACTGGCAAACATACTTTACATGTATTTCCCATGTAAGTATATTTTCATCACACAAAATTTTTAAAGTGTATTCACAGGTAAAGCTTTAATGAAAATAATGCTTAATTAAAGAGATTCTTATGTGAAGTCAGCTTTTTAATTTTCTTTTCCCTATGAGGCTGCGGCAGTGAAGACTACAATGACCGCTGTTACAGTCCGGTGCCGCTACCTCCATTCATACGAAAGTAACAGCGTCATTGCTTTTCCACCGTCAGTTCCAATGTCAACACAGTAGAAAGACAAATGGCTTCATAATATTATTATGAAAACAGTTTTTAGTTTGTGGATCCTTGGGAAAGTCTTGGAAATCCCTCCAAGTCTGCAACTCCAGCGTGGAGAACTGCTACTTTAAAAATACAAAACAATTTTGTTGTTTTTAAAAACACTTTAAAGAGCAGGTAGATAAAATAAAAAATATCAATATTTCTATGTATGTAATAACTAATGGACTAGATCTAAAAATGTTCTTAAATGTTTATCACCCAGCTGTTTTCTCCTTTTCACAAGATTCCCTTATTTAGCACCTCTTTGGGTTGTGGTGTCACCTTCTCATTTGCTCTTCTCTTGCACATCAGTAACTCTGTCCATTGTCACCTATGTACAAAATGAAATCAACATACATGAGTGCAAGGAGAGCTCACAACTGCTTGGGTAGATCTTGGTTTGTTTAGGGTCTTGGTTTGTTTAAGGTTATACACAATTTAATGCTATTCGTGCCCCAATGCCATAGTGATACTGCTCTAGCCAACATTCCAGATTCATAAGGCTTATCATTACGATGTTTAAAGCTTAGGATGTAGTCTCATTGTCCTGATAAGGCTCAAATTCCTTAACAAAGTGTGCAGAGTGCCTCACACCTTGGTCCCAATCCAACCTTTCCTTTATTTTTCTTGTCAACAGTACAAGGGCACGCATGCACACACACACAATTCAGCTCCACAACTTGCTATTCCCTAAACATACATTATGCTGCAAGTCCTCTGTCCCAAATGTGTTTCCTCCAAATTCTCATTTACTTGGCAAATTTCTCCCCAAACAGATCTTTCCTCATAACTCATCTTCTCAAGGAAATCTTCCATGAACATCTTACAAAAAATGTCACTCATTTCAACATTTCATTCTCTTCACCTCTGCTTTATTTTATTCCTTTTATTTTTAGTTGATACATAATAATTATACATGTTTTGGGGGAATACAGAGTGATATCTTGATATGTGTGTACAGTGTGCAATGATCAAATCAGGGTAATAAGCATATCCATCAATTCAAATATTTACCATTTCTTTGCATTGTGAACATTCAAAATCCTCTCTTCTAGATTTTCGAGAATATACAATAAATTATGGTTAACCATATTCACCCTACAAGGCTGCGGAACACCAGAACTCATTACTCACATCTAGATGTAATTTTGTACCCATTAATTGTTTTCTCCTCACCCTACCCTCTCCCCTCTTCTTTTCAGCCTCTAATACTCGCAATTCTATTTTCCACTTCTGTGGGCTCAAATTGTCTTTCATAGCTTCCACATATGAGTGAGAACATGTGGTATTTATCTTTCTGTGCCTATCTTATTTTGTTTAGATTAGTGCCCTCCAGGCTCACCCACATTGGCACTAATGATAGAATTGCATTCTTTTTTGTGGTTGAATAATATTCTATTGTATATATATACCACAATTTCTTTATTCATTCATCTGTTGGTGGACATTTAAGTTAATTCCATATTTTCCATATTTTAGCTATTGTGAATAGTGCTGCAATAAACATGTGGGTGCACGTATCCCTTTGATATACTTATTTCCTTTTCTTGGATAAATAACCAGTAATGGGATTGCTGGATCATATGTTAGGTCTGTTTTCAGTTTTTAGAGAAATCTCCACACTGTTTTCTATCATGGCTGTACAAAGTTAGATTCCCACTAATAATATATGAGTCCCAGCATTTGTTATTTCTTGTTTTTGTGATAATATCCACTCTGACTTGGGTGAGATGATATCTCATTGTGGTTTTGATTTGCTTTTCCCCAATGATTAGTAATGCTGAACTTTTTTTTTCATATATTTGTTGGCTAAGTGTATATCTTCTTTTGAGAAATGTCTGTTGAGATTCTTTCCCCCCTTTAATCAGATTATGTATTTATTTTGCTGTTGAGATGTTTGAGTTTCTTGTATAATCTGGGTATTAGTTCTTTGTTGGATAAATAGTTTGCAAATATTTTCTACAGGTTGTCTCTTCACTCTGTTGATTGTTTCCTTTACTATGCAGAAGCTTTTCAGTTTAATATAGCCCCATTTGTCTATTGTTACTTGTGTTGCCTGTGCTTTTGATATCTTTGCCATAAAATATTTGCCTAGACCTGTGTTCTGAAGCATTTCTCTCGTGTTTTTGTCTAGTAGTTTTATAGTTCGAGGTCTTATGTTTAAGTTTTTAATTCATTTTTGTTTACAGTGATCTCTATTTTATCTTTTATTCTCACTTCTTATATATCATATATTATTTATCTTGATTAATTTCTTGCCCACTAGAGGATATGTATTATGGGGGCAGAGATTTTTGCTTGCATTTTGCCCACAATGGTACCTTCTGTACTTACTGGTGTTTTCTTGGTATTTGTAGGTACTCGGTAAATATTTGCTGAGTGGGCCAAGTGTGGTGGCACACACCTGTAATCTCAGCACTCAGAGAGGCTGAGGCAGGAAGATTGAGAGCCCAAGAGTTCTAGACCAGCATGGGCAACATAGTAAGACCTCGTCTCTACAAAAAATAATTTAAAAAAAATTATATGCGTGTGGTGTCACATATCTGTAGTCCCAGCTTTTCAGGAGGCTGAGGTGGGAGGGTCCTTGAACCCAGGAGGTCAAAACTACAGTGAGTTGAGATTGTGCTACTGCACTTCAGCCCGGATGACAGAGCAAGACCTTGCCTCTAATATATTCATTTGTTGAATGAATAAAGGATGTCATATAGCACCTCTATTAGCTTCCTTCACCTCAGAAAGTCAAATTTAGGCACATTTTTCTTTCTTCTCTATTCTACACTACATACAGCAGTATACCATTTACCACTTTTTTTAAAATTTTAACTCTTAAAAAGTAGAATTTCTAGCAGACTCCACACACTTTAACATATGTAATTTGTTTTATTCCTCCTCAGCTGTTGTTGCAGTGGCTGACACTAGGTAGGTATTTTATAAACATCTGTCGAAAACTGAGTGAAATACTGTGAGGTAGTTAAAACCAAAAGTGTAGAATAATTTGGAGCTTGCACAAAATAAGATGCCTTATACAACTGGTTAAGTAAAATAATAATATTGAATGGCCTTCTCAACATGGTGCAGAACTATTGTTCCCAGAAATAAATAGAATATGTAATGCCTCTAAGTTCCAACATGATTAATATTAAACTAAGCTGCCATGAACCAAAATTTTTCCAGAGTTGCTCTCTTCTAACGTCTCCTGTAGTTTAGCCATCCTCCTTCTTACTACCTCCCTTACTACCCCCATGAGAGAAGATCTGATCTCAATCAGTTGTCCTTTTCTTTATAGTGCTATTTTTATTCTTTAAACTTTAACTCATTTATAGAGTATCTTTTTCTCCTTAAAGTAATTTCAGACACCAGCCACCAAGGGGGTATTTGTCAGATCTTCCCTTAACCAATGAAGTCATGCTATATGAATGCTGTTCTTGAGGGTGAGTCTGATTTATTCAATTCATTAGTCATGAGAAAATGCTTATATCTTCTAATATCATGATCCACATTCTATTTAATAAATAGAATTGATAATTTTACCTAAAGGAGTTACAAAAAAAAAAAACATTAAATGTCCAGATATCTAGTTACTACAAGCCCTCCAGAATGTAGAGAAACTATTCTAGGAGTGAGAGGGAGCAGGAAATGTCGGGGGACAGAAGGAGCAGCTGCATGAGCTGTTTGAGGACCCAGTGTGTTCTTGGAGTCTGAGAAAGGACTGGAGAGGTGAAAGGGTACTGGCAAGAGTCAGAGACCATCAGCCTGGGGCCAGAGAGGTCAGATCTCTGAACTTTTGCTTTAACATGTGTCTGTGAGAGAGTGTCTACCTACAGTGATGACTGAACTAAATGGTTTCCTCTCCACCTTGATCCTGATTACAGAAATAGAAGAACTAACTGTGGAAAGGAGGAAAGTGAAAATTTAAGTCTTGACTGTATGAAATTAATAGTCATTTATGTAAATGCTGTGTAGTTTGTTGTTTTTTCATTTGACAATAACAATGTGCATATGATTAAATGTGCTTTATTGACTGTTAGTTTTAATTTGATAAAAATTGCTCATGCTTGCAGAGTCTGCTCTTAACAAACATCATGTTGTCTCTATAATTTTAAAGAATAGATGAATTGTCACAAAAATATTTCATACTTAGTCATTTACTCCCAGATGAAAGTTGGATGTTTTATGGAAAATCTTATCGTAAAAGAGGGTATTTATGTTTCAGATAGTCTTTTTGTATTTTGTTTGCATTTAATGATGCCTGTTAAAGTATTCCTGGGTGACCTTTATGATCTTGCTGTTCAGTTTTAGGTTTCAGTGATTGAAGTCCTTGAAAATATGTACCTAAGTCTATGCAATTTTCAACACATCTTCTGTATAGTCAAAATATGGCCTATAATATGACTTTTGTTATCCACTGCATAAATCTGAAATTGAAGGTAGGAGGTTTCAACTTTCAAAAATTTTTCGTCTACCCTGGCTTCTGTAACTTTCATCATTGGAAATGTGTGGTATAAACTGTCAATTCCGCAGTCACTACTAAACTGGCATGGTTTGTAATAATACTATTTAAGGTGCTCATCAAGGGAGTAAATGTAGCCTGTTTTGAATTAGGAAATGTTAGAAAAGAAGGTGTTAACATTTTCAGAGATCAGCCTTCAACTTTGAAAATACTCTTGGCAAAATACTGACTGAGTTCATTGGTCCATTAAGCTGTATCTTTCTGTCTGAATCAGCTTTCCATTTGAATATTGACAAAAAGGATGACCTTCTGTTCTGACCTTTTAACCCTACAAAGCTAATCCTGCTTTTATTCCAAAAGGGACGATGGGACAGTGGATGTCCTAATGCTCCCATTGTATTCCAAATTTATAAACAGGTCCTTTGCCGTTTTAATAAAAATTATTAACACAATAACAACTTAGAATTCCACATGTCCTAATTTGCAGTTCCACCATATTTAGCATGAAATGTTGTGCTGCACAATATGTTATTAAAATCAATTGTCATAGAAGTAAAAGATGCACATGAACATCATTGCCCATCAAATCAATAAGCAATAAAATGAAACGGTTATATAGGGCATTGCCCTTTACTGAATCAAACAAGCTGGATTTTTCCCTAACAGCCCTGTGAGACTATTGAACTCAGTCATAAACTAATCAGGAATTTTACCAGTGGTTTCAGAATAAAAAGGAAAAATACTCCCATCCATCCCTGACAACCTAACCTTTGGTGCTGATCAGTTGAAATAAGACATAATGCTCAAGAAAAGATGTATCTGGAGGGTCATCTCATGTGGAGGCTGAAGGTCATTTCCAACAAAGCAATCAAATATCTAATAAAACCTCAAGATCACATCTTTGGCATATAGGCAAGCAGAATAAACTAGATAAGAGTGAAAAAACTTAGAATCCTGTATCTGTGGTAAGAGATGGTTCTCTAAGCATCAATGTGGAGATTGGCAAATATTCATTAAACCTGACATTGCTTAATATAACTAATAAAAAATTAATACATTGAGATCACATCAATTTATGAAATGAGGAAAAACGGTTGTTTTTTTAACTCATCATTGAAAAAGTACACTTTTATAAAAATACTATGAACTTCTTTTAATATTTTGATTAATTTGAATTTCTGATTGGCCCCACAAAGATTAACTCTACTGTAATTTTAGAATAAACCAGTCTCTTTTTATTGGACAAGTCATCACCATTTATCGGAGAACATGAAAATAGGTAAAATGAATTTTAATTTATTCAAGTCAACATGAAAACTAAAACTAAAAATAAAAATAAATTTGCTTTCAAAAATGTCTTACATTGTTTTTAGGTTTGGGTATTGGTAAGTGCAAATCTATTGTTCACATGTGTTGGCAATTTAAAGATCTGATTTAAAATAGTTTAGAAAAAATCAAAGAAAAACCCTGAATAAAAGATGGTTTAAAATATTTGTTTTATATATATACTCATATAAATAAACTCATTTTTTTCTTCATCAGTCACTGAATTTGTGAATCATATTACATAGACTGGCCTTAAAGTTGCAGACAAACATACTGATGGCAGCAGCAGGCTGTCTGGAGCAGCCGCTACCACCATGCCTGCTGCAATGAAGAGGTGCAAGCATAGGGGGTGGGATCGGCTGTGGGGGGACCACTGTGCCCTGCGTCCCCTGTGCCCTGCATCCCCAAGGCAGACAACTGGGCTGCCCCCACCTTCGTGTGGCCAGGTGGGACCCACCTCCAGGCCCAGAGCCTCAGTTCCTCCAGACCCTGGCCCAGCATTGCCAATCTCACCTGCTGCCACTGCAGGGAGGGTGTCGGAAGAGGTGGACAGTTCCTGGAACCCACTGCCCTGGGGGCCATCACAATAGGGCTGGGTCGAGTTGCCCACCAGCTGTGAAGCAGCAGGTTGGACAGAGAGGGGCCCTGAGGTGAAGCTGGGCACAGGACAGTGCCCTGCTTGCACAAAGAGTGTGGGTTCTCTGGGCTGTATATGCCCTGCTTGGGGGACCTGGCCAGTGGTGCAGTCACTGTGCCCATTCCAAGGGTGCTGGGTTTCTCCATCTCAGGAGCAGGCTCTGTGCAGGGCCACCTGGGGCCATGTCCCCAGGGTCTACCTGGCATTGGGGTGATCTTCAGGCCTGATACTCCTGATGTCCAGGCCTGAGGCCTGCAATCCACTCTTGGAGGTGCCCCATGGCAGGGCTGCGAGCCAGGCAGGACCAGAGCCTCACTGCAGTCTGAACTCCTGGGGGCCTGGGAAGGTCCCCTGCTACCCCCACAGGCTTGGGTGCTTCTGCTCCCTCTGCCTGGCTCTCCCCATTCCTGGCACCTGCACCAAACTTGGATTAAAGTTGGGGCCAAGGCCGGGTGTTGTCACAGCCTGGCCAGGTGTGCACACACTCAGGGCAGCACTGACATGCCAGGTCCCTGCCATCTTAGACTCCCTCCATATTTTGAGCACTGATGAGTGCAGGGGAGGCAGGGCAAGCCAATGAGGAACTAAGGGCAGCTCAGCACTGGCCTTCAGGCACCCCAGGGTGTGAGCAGCGTGGGTGCCATGGATGGGGGCAGGAACTAGACAGGCTCCTGGGCAGAAGAGGGTAGGTCCCTAGTGAAGCCCCACCTTCAGGCCAGGTAGGGCTTGAAGGCTGGGGCCTGGGCTGTTAGCCCTGTGGAACAAAGTGGGAACTCACGGTGCCTTTACTAGGCCTGCGTCTGGCCTCCCATGGACCAGTTGGCATGGACTTCCTCCCCTCTGAGGCCCATAAAAGCCCCAGGCTCAGCCAGAGCTGAGTGGAGGGTGGAGAGAGGACAGGACAACAAGCTGCAGAGAGGAGCTACCCTCTCTGCTGAGAGCTGCAGAGATGACTGGACGACTTGCCTGCAGAGGTGAGCCACCCACTCTAGGGCCTCCTCTCTGCAAAGAACTGCAGATGATGGGATGATCAGCTGCAGAGAGGAGCTATCCTCTCTGCTGAGAACTGAGCACTTGTTTGGGTGATCTGCCTGCAGAGAGGAGCTACCCTGTCTGCTATGAGCTGAACACTTGCTGGGGACACCCTGGCTATAAAAAGGAGCTGCCCATTGCAGGTCTCCTCTGAGCTGTTCTGTTGCTCAGTAAAGCTCCTCTTTGTCTTGCTCACCCTCCACTTGTCTGTGTACCTCATTCTTCCTGGTTACAGGACAAGAACTCAGGAACTTCCAAATGGAAGACTAACAGAGCTGTAACACAAACAGAGCTAAACATGCCCCTTGCTCACCATGCTGCAGGAGAAGAGAAGGAGAGAAGAGCTGCAGTCCTTCAGGGAGCCCAGACCTGGGAGATCCCTGAGCCAAGGCTGTGACTCCCTCTTTGGGGCTTTGTAGTTCCGGGTGTCTCCAAGCTTCTGGGTGCCACTGCATTCCCTGGGGCCAGATTGGGAAGCTGCTTGTGGTGCACCTGGTCCAGCCTCAGCCTCATAGAGAGCTGGCTTCTATGCTGAGACCTGGATCTGCCAACCCCATAGCAGCAGCATGTCTGCTGCACAGTGGCCAGACCCCACGTTCACACACACACCCAGTGCTGCTCCATGCCTGACTCCAGTCACCCTTGGAGGTGTGGGATCCAGACTGATAGCGTGAACTGAGTGCAGCCTGCTAGGGTGAGTGGATGGAATTAGTCCAGCCAGCCTGAGCAAAACTGGGGCAAAGGTGCCATCGGCCACAGGTTTCTGGCTAGAAAAGAGACACCTCAAAGATTCCATAACAATGTCACTATAAAACAAACAACTCAACCTTACATTAAATTCTTCCTTAACTCCTCCATAACATCCACTTTTCCTCTGTCAAACTAAAGTTCTGGAAACTTTTTTATGGCAAACCATGATTGATGAAGCTCCTGTCTCCCAAATTTTCATGGTGATAATTTATATTTATTAATATATGTTATTTGTAGACTCTCCCTGAGATTTATGTCTTCACCTTCTTCTACATTTCACTGAGACATCTGCTTAAATAAGTCTTTGGAGCCCTTTGTTTATTGTTAGATATTTTTAGAGACCACATTAATGTATTAAGACTAATAAAATTATGTTTACTAAATACTGCCTAAAAGCCCCAAACCATGTAATTCCATCTGAAAGAGAATAAAAATCACTTTTGCATTATACAAGTCACAAGTTACTTGATTGCCTATTGCCACTTTAAAGCTGATTAACTTGTTCATTTTTATTCTGGAATTTTCTAGATGGTAGATAAATGGCATGGATTTTTAAGTGTTCTTCACTCTATTTCAGAGTCACTATTTGGTACAATCCTTGAAAGAGAGCATTTTTATATTGGCAATTATCCCCATATATCATTGAACTTAATCTTTGGGAATTGAAACTCAATCATTTTTCATATGACTATTAATTATATTTGTTCAAGATACTGTAATTTAAGAAGAGTGAAATTTTGTGAAACATGATAATTTCTACTTAAAATACATTCATTATTCAGCTAATAATGAAAAAACAGGAGTGTTTGCTCTTCTTGCTAACATTTTGAGAATTCTATTCACATATCCCACTAGTAATGTACCTTTGTTATTATAAACTATGATTACTGAAGGACTTGAGTTTGAAGCAGCGCACTGACAAAGGGAATAGCAATTGTTTTTGCATGTGCTCTGTGTTTGATTTGGATCCCAATCACTTGAAGCATGGGCTTGTGTTATGAACACAAGCAGATTCAGTATTCAACATCCTAATGCAGTAAAAACAAAATCACATTCATGTAAAGTGGAGATGTTTCAAGAAGTATGTGATCTCTTATGTGGCAGTTTGAAATCTTGGCCATGATATTCAGGGCTCCCTTTAGAACAGAGTAGTAGACAGATCATCTCTCTGTAGAATTCATTATTACGAAATGGAACATTATTTGTTGGGGAGTGATACTAAGTCCTGATCTTGAACAAAACTGAAGCAATTTCGTTGGCACAATATGGATTTTCCATGAGTCTGTTTTTTAGATAATGCATTCTGCAGGATCAAGATGAGACTGCATTAGGTACTTCATGTAAAGCAAGAAAAATTTGTGTTTTACTATATTTCCAAACATACTAATATTTGGAATAGGAATATAGCTCTTGGGAAAAATAGTTCTGGTTATTTAATATACGAAGTTTGAAAATCAATAGAAAGTAAACCAAGTCATGTGTTGTAAAATGTATTAAAATTATGTTTTCTATATTTTAATCCAAAAGCAATAGTTTTCTTTGTTAAACAAAAATATGGACAACACAGAAAAGGACCAGGTATAAAGTAAAATTCAAACATACTCTGACACAGAAAGAGCACTACTATAAAGTTATGATATTGTCTTATAGTATTTTTTCTTCTGTCTATAGTACACATATATATACATTAATAATTTATGGATTTGGGGGGACACTGTAAATAATGGATATTTTGAATTATTTGGATTCATTTGCCATTTATTCCCTTCCTAATGAGTCTGAATTTCCTATTTCAATATCACCTTATCATTGTGTATTGTCTTGGTAGAATCCTAAATTAAGAAGCCTTTTCCATCCCCAACCAAGGAACTGACAACTGACCCAAGACAGGGCAATGAAGTCTCTCCCAAGATTGTGGATCTTGAGTGAAGTGACAGAAAGATGGGTGGGATGGAGGTGGAGGATACAAAACATGGGGGGCTTATTTGTCTCCACAGATAAGATGGAAAACATGGTTGAGTAGTTTTCTGCTCTATTTCCTGATTTATGTCTTACCCTGCTTCTTGGATTTCTTTGTCTATATTCTCTTGCCTACTTGAGCCAAAGCTGGGTTTTGTGCTTACAAACAAAAAACTCTACCTTATACATTCAGCACACATTTTTTTAAACTTGCTTATTGCACATCTATATGTTTTGACTCTAGCATATACATATATTTTTGCCACAATAAATTGTACTACAGTGCACATCTTTAGATATAAATATTCACATACAACACTGATGATTTCTATAGGTTAAATTTCTAGAAATAGAATTACTAATCATAGTATGCTCATTTTCTAAGTCTTTTTATTTATATTGACCAGTTGTACCAAAAAATTGTTATGCCAATCATGAGAACGTCAACCTCTCTATATTCTTTCCAAAATTTTTACCTTATTGCCAATTTGATAAGAAAAATACTTTATATCTTAAATTTTCATTCTTAATTGTTAGTAAGTTGAAAACATTCTTTTTTCAGTCATAAAGTTTCTTCTATGAATTATTTTCTGTTAATATTTTTACCTATTTTTTTACTGCTCAATGTGTTTCCATTTTATTTATTTGTAAGAGCTCTTTATATGTTAAAGACATTAAATTTTAGATAAAATATATTTCAAATATTTTTATAATTTGTCATTCAACTTAATATGTTAACTATTTTTGGCATATAAGAACTTAATTTAATAATCAAACTTTTTAATCACTTCCTTTTATGTTTCTTATCATAACTGATGATCATTGAAAAGCCTCCCTACCAAAACTGCATAGATATTCATATTTATGAAATTGAAACAATGTTTGCTCATTTTAAAATTAATTTTACCTTACTTGACAATTATTTTAAAATATCACATGAGGTGGCAATTTCATGTTATTCTTTATAAATGCTTAATTAGATATCCCAATATGTATCAATTGATTACATGTAAATAAGTTTTGAATAATTATTCCTTTCTAATTTATTTAAAATGTCCTCTTTATCATATAATGCTTTACTATACAAAATATGTCCCAGAGAGCAAGACCATTAGAATCACTTAGGAGTTTATTAGAAGTGTAGAGTGTTAGACTTCATCCAGCTCTACTGAATCTGGATTTAAACTATATATGAATAATTGCAGGTACATTATTTAAGAGCAGTGGTTTAATTCTCATGTATTCCTAAGTTATTTACAAGCCAACTAATTTTCTTTTAGTGTTCCTCATTATTTTTAATTTATAAGAAGTGGCTGTTTTTCTTGTTTATTCTTTGTGATATATTCCTAAAACACTGAAAACATTTTGTTTCAATTAGAAATAGATCTCAATTTACAGGGTCATTTCAAGGTCTATTGAGATGATTATATCATTTTTATTTGATGCATAGACATGACATAGAGCACTAATACACTTTTATAAATTAAACCAATGGTGCCTTTAAAGGATAAAATCTATTCGGTCATAATTTTTGTTTTATAAAATCTTCTAGAGTTTCTAGTGTTTTCTTTAAGTTTAAAAACCCTTTCTTCACAGAAGTAGGACTGGTCTGTAGATCTTTTGTTGCATTATGTGCACATTTGTGTGTGTTCGTGTGCATGTACGTGTGCGTGTCATTGCCAGATTTCATTGTCAGGGTTACACAGGCTTGATAATAGGAATTGTGACATTTTTCATCTTTCACTATGTTTTCTCCAGCATTTTATTGAAAAAAATTTAACCATGTACAAAAGTAGAAGGAATTGTATAGGAATACTCATATACCCACTACCTAGATTCTACAATTAACATTTCTTCTAATTGTGTTATCAGTTGTTTGTGCATATATCTATCCTTTTATGCATACTGTGTGTATCTTATGCATTTCAAAATAAGTTGCACATATTCAGTACACTTTCCCACTAACCAGGTCAGCACATATTTTACTAAATGAAGTTTAATATTTGTCTACTGCTTTTCCTACTGAGCAACATTTATAAACGATATAATGCATATCTCTCAATTGTTCCATTCAATGAGTTTTGACAAATTCATAAGCCTGTGTAACTCAATCTTTTGTCATAATCACAACTCTCGTACATTGTTCATAAGAGAATAAAATATTACAACTACTCTAAAAAAAAAAAAACTCTCTGCAGTTGCTCATGAAACTAAACCTTATCACCTAGTAGTTCAACTCTTAGTTACTTCCCAAGATAAATGAAACATCAGGTCCACAAAAAGACTTTACAGGAGAGTTCATGCCAGTTTTATTTATATTAGCTGAAAACCAGAAATGGCCCATACGTCCATCAACAGAATAGACAAACTGTAGAACGAAATGTTACTAGAAATTTTAAAAATATGAACTACTGATATATACAGCAAGAATTAATCTCGAAACTTTTTTGCTAAGCATGAGACTTACGAAAGAGTACATGTTGTGTAATTCCACTTATATGAAAACAAGCAAAATAAATCTGTGGTGGAAAAAAATTTAAAATATTAGTTGCCTCTTGTGGGCAGGAAGAGAATGACTAAAAAGAGGCACTAGTGACTAGTATTGATATGTGTGGATTTGATCCTGTCATTGTGCTGTCTGCTGGTTATGATGTTGGTTTGTTTGTGTGGCAGCTTTATAGTGACACTGGTCTGTGTGTTTAAGTGTGTTTTTGTATTAGCTGGTAGCAAACTTTTTTCTATATTTAGTGCTCCTTTCAAGATCTCTTGAAAAACAGATCTGTTGGTAATAGATTCTCTTAACATTTGCTTATCTGAAAAGGATCTTTCTCCTTCACTTAGGAAGCTTAGTTTGGCTGAAGTGAAATTATTGGTTGAAGATTTTTTTCTTTAAGAATGTTAAATATAGGTCCCCAATATCTTCTGGTTTGTAGGGTTTCAGCTGAGATATCTGCTGTTAGCCTGATGAAGTTCCCTTTGTAGGTGATGTCTCCTTTCTCTCTAGCTGCCTTTAACATCCTTTTTTTTTTCATTTTGACCTTGGAAAATATGATGATTATGTTTCTTGAGAATGATCTTCTTGTATAGAATCGTGAAGGAGTTCTCCGTATTTCCTGAATTAGACTGTTGGCCTCTCTAGCAAGGTTGGGGACATTATCATGGGTGTTACCCTAAATTATGTCTTCCAAGTTTTTTGCTTTCTCTCCCTCCCTTTCAGTGATGCCAATGATTCATAGATTTGGCTTCTTTAAATAATTCCATACTTCTCAGAAGTTTTGTTTCTTCCTTTTTATTTCTTTTTATCTTTGTCTGACTGTCTTATTTCAGTGTTCAAGACTCAGAACCAGTCTTCAAGTTCTGAGATTATTTCCTCAGCTTGGTTTATTCTGCTGTTAATGCTTGTGATCACATTGTGAAACTCTTGTATTGTGTTATTCAGCTGTGTGAAATCCATTAGATTCTTTTTTCTACTAACTTATCCTTCACCTCATGTGTTGCTTTATTATGATTCTTATTTTCCTTGGACTGAGCTTTGTCATCCTCCTGAATCTCAATAATCTTTCTTCCTACCTATTTCTGTCATTTCTGCCAGTTTAGCCTAATTAAGAACTCTAATTGGAGAACTGGTGCAGTTGTTTGGAGGACATATGACACTCTAGCCCTTTGAGCTGTTGGAGTTCTTATGTTGGTTCTTTCTCATCTCTGCATGTGGGTGTTCCTTTAACTTCAGTGTAGATTAAGTATAGTAAATAGACTTATTTTCTGGATGTTTTCACTGAGCTGAGGCTTTGTGCAGGGTTTTTATTTGAAGCTGACTTCTTGTCTCTTGTTTCAGAATGGAGTATGTTAGTGAGGTATTTTTGGTGTTGAAGCTGCGGAATCCAGCAGGTGGTATTTAGGCTTATTGTTCAGTTGGTAGACTCTTGCTCGATTCTGTGGTTCTCCTATGTTTCTTCACAGTTGCAGCTGTGCTCCCTCTCAGTGCTCTGAAAGTGTGGGTTCTTCTTTCCCTTGCGTGCTGGCTGTAGATCTCAGCTTAGCACTCCTAGGTTGATCAGTGCAGCTCTGAGGCAATCACAGTGGTTATATTCTTTCCCCAATTTGGAGGCAACAGAGGAAGGAACCTTAGTAGTGGTTGTGGCCAAGGGTCATTTGCTTATCTCCTGAGGGCTCCACCCCAGAGAGATTCAGGCCATTAATCACTCAGTGTAATCAGCCCAGGATGGAGGGTCTGTGCTGTGGTCCCAAGCCAGGGGTCTGCTGATAAGCAGTAGGATGTGTGTTACCCATGAGAGATGGACTGGCCTCCTTTCCTTGGGTCAACTGCAACTTGTTGAAGATGTGGATAAACCACTTAGGTTTTCTGCCTCTTCATTAGTGCAAGGGTGGCAAGGGCAGTTCCACTGCAGGGGCAGTTCCACTGCAAGGGCAGTAGCAGAGAGGCTTTCGGTTGCCCCTGAAGGCTCTGTCCAGGGAGTTGGTGAGTTTGCTGCTGGCTCAATAGCTCTGGCAGGGGGCGGCTGGAGGCCTAGGCCTGGAGGACCTGCGTGGTGAGGAGATATAAGAACAACCACCCACCTAACAATCTGGCTAATTTTCCACAGGGTTGCTGCAGTATGTTGGGGGCCCATTCCAGTCTCTAGTCACCTCAAATTTTTCAGTACCTGGCAATATCGACAGTGAGGCCTACAAAACAGCAAAGATGGCAGCCTGCCCCTCCTTCTGGGAGCTTCATCCCAGGGACATTCATCCCTGTTGCTGGCTTAAACACACCTGTAGGAGGGGGCTGGAGAAGCCAGTTAGGAGATCTCTCCTAGTAAGGAGAAATGAGATTGGGGACCTGCTTCAAAATGCAGTCTGGCCATGTTTTAGTGGAGCATCTGTGCTGTGCTGGGGGTCCACTTCAACCCCCAGTCACCTTGCACACTCCAAAGCCTGAAGACTGGAATGGCTAAGTCGCCCAAACAGCAACAATGATGGCCTGCCCCTCCCTCTGGGAGCTCTATCCCAGGGAGGTTACAAATCTCTGTCAGCTGGAGAACACCAGTGGGGTGGTTGGAGGCCCTGGTTGGGAGGTCCTGCCCAGTGAAGAGAAATAGGATTTGGGACCCACTTAAAGGAGCAATCTGGCTATGTTTTCATAGAGCAGCAGTGCTGTACTGGGGTATTTCTGCCCCCAGTCAGCTCAGACTCTCCAAACCCTGAAGGCTGGAGTGGCTAAGTTGCCCAAACAGCAAAGATGGCAACCTGGCCCACCCTCTGGGGAGCTCCCTCTCAGGGAGGTGCAAAGCTGCTACCAGTGGCTGGCTAGAATTGCACGCCAGTGGGTCTTATCCTGTGAGGTACTGTCAAAGTGGGGCCTGCCAGGTGTTCCTACTCAGGCCCCTGGATTCAGTCTCTTTCCTAGGGGTATGTACAGAGGCCTCACCTCCCACTTTGCTGGAGCTGCAGCTACTTTTGCCAGTAAAAATGCTGAAAAGCAAGTGATTCAATAAAAGGACAATTCATTTAAAGCTAATGTCATAGAACAATTTGAATGTGAAATTGAATTGGCAAAGAAATAAATAAGACCAAGAGGCAAAACGTGAGTTACTTTCCTGCTTCTGCTGATTCAGGGCTTCACTATGGATTTTAAAAATATTTTACTTAAGTATTGCAAATTCCCAAGAAATGTACACCAGCGCTCAAAAGCAAGTACAAGAATAGAATCTACTCTAAAATATTATTTATTAAACTGAAAATATTCTTTCCAAAATCAGGATTAAGACATGAATGTCTGCTCTTGTCATTCTATTAAACGTTATATTTGAGGTTCCAGTTAGGTCAATTCAACAAGACAAAGAAATACAAATGAAGTTAGGCAGATTGAAAAGAAAAAAGTAAAAGTACCTGTATTTGCAGATGACATGATCTTAGATAGATAAACTCCTAGAAGTCCACAGAAGAAAAATATTAGAGCTAATAAATGAATTCAGCAAAGTTGTAGGATATAAACATGAGTTGGATATTTAAACACTAGAAATTAACAACATGTAAGTAAAATTTGTACAAGTCCATTTATAATAGCATCATAAAGAATAAAACACATGAGAATTTTTCTGTCTTTTTAATAAAAAAATTATAAATTCAAGGGAGTACATATGTAGTTTTGTTACATAGGTATATTGTCTAATGTTGAGGTTTGGGCTTCTAGTAAGCTTGTCTCCCAAATAGTAAACAGAGTACCTAATAGGTAGCTTTACAACTCTCAACCCATTCCTACTTTCCCATCTTTTGGAGTCCCCAGTGTTTATTATCTCCGTCTTTATGAGCATGTGTAGTCATTATTTAGCTTTCACTTATAAGAGGGAAGATGAGGTATTTGATTTTATGTTTCAGAGTTATTTCACTTAGGATAATGTCTTCCCATCCCATTCATGTTACTGGGAAAGACATAATTTCATTAGTTTTTATGGCTACATAGTATTCTATGGTGTATGCATATTTTCTTTATCCACCATAAGGATAAATTTAACCAAAGAAGTGAAAGATTTGTACACTGAAAATTATAAAACATTGTTGAAATAAATTAAATGTCTACATAAATAAAAAGACATCCTGGGTCATGGGCTTGAAGACCTAATATTGTTAAGGCAATCACAATTCCAAAATTTTTCTGAAGATTCAATATAATCTCATCAATATTTCAACTGCTTCTTTTCTCTTTTCAAAAATGGATGAGATTATTCTAAAATTTATATGGAAATTCGAGGGACGCTGAATAGTCAAAACAATTTTGAAAACAAAAAAGAAAGTTGGGAGAATCCCACATCTCACTTTCAAATCTTACTGCAAGGCTACATTCATTAAGACAGTGAGGTAGTGGCATAATGACATGCTCACAGACCCATGGGATAGAACTGAGAGTCTAAAACTAAATCCATATGTCCATACTCAATATCCCACAGAGTACCAAGGCCATGCAATGGAAAAACAAATAATATTTTCAACAAATAGTGCTGGAACAAATGAATAGCCACCTGCAGAAAAAAGAAATTGGACCCCTGCTTCCTACCATACAAAAGAATTAACTCAAAATGGATCAAAGAGCTAAATATATAGTGTTCCATAACACTATCAGAAGAAAACATAGGTGTAAATCTGCAAAGTCTTGGACTAGAGAATAGTTTCTTAGATATGGCCACTAAAAGCATAAGTAATAATAACAAACAGTGCATAAATTTGACTATAATAAGTTTAAAACTTTTGTGCTTTAAATGACACTATCAAGAAAGCAAAAAGACAACCCACAGATTGGGAGGAAATATTTGCAAATTTTACAACTGTTAAGAGGTCTCGTATACAGAATACATAAAGAACACTTACAACCCAAAAATAAAAAGACAAGTAACCTAATCAAAAAATAAAGGATCAAAAGAGACATTTTTAGGGGAAAAAAAGATACAAAAACATCCATGATTAATTATTATGGAAACACAAATTAAACCTTTAATGAGAACCACACCACAATTATGAAGATGGCAATAATAATAATTTTTTTAAGGGCGAGAACAGGTGTTAGTGAGAATGTGGAGAAAGTGGAATGCTAATACACTGCTGGAAAGAACATAAAATATTGCAGTTACTATGGAAGACAGTTTTGTTCATCAAAAAGTTAAACATAGAATTACCATATACTCCAGCAATTCCACTCCTAGTTACATACCGAAAAGAAATACAAACATGGTCGGGCCGGGCGTGGTGGCTCACGCCTGTAATCACAGCACTTTGGGAGGCCGAGGCAGGCGGATCACAAGGTCAGGAGATCGAGACCATCCTGTCTAACACAGTGAAACCCCGTTTCTACTAAAAATACAAAAAATTATCCAGGCATGGTGGCGGGTGCCTGTAGTCCCAGCTACTCGGGAGGCTGAGGCAGGAGAATGGTGTCAACCCGGGAGGCAGAGCTTGCAGTGAGCCAAGATCACGCCACTGCACTCCAGCCTGGGTGACAGAGCAGGACTCTGTCTCAAAAAAAAAAAAAGAAGAAAGAAAAATAAAAAGCACTGGAAGGATGTGGAGAAAGGGAAACCTTGCACACTATTGGTGGAAATAAAAATTAATACAGTCATAATGAAAACAATGGCGATATCTCAAAAAATTAAAAATAGAACTACTGTATGATGAAGCAATCCCACTAGTGCATGTATATCCAAAGGAAACGAAATCAGTATGCTAGATATCTGCACACCCATTTTCATTGCAACGTTATTTAGAATAGCCAAGATATGGAATCAACCTAAGTGTCCATCAACAGAGGAATGGATAAAGAACATGTAGAATGTATGGAACACCATTCAGCCTTTAAAAAGAAGCAAATCCTGTCATTTGAAACAACATGAGTGAATCTGGAGAACACTATGTTAAGTGAAATAAACCAGGCTCAGAAAGACAAATACCTCATGATCTCACTTACATGTGGAATCTAAAACAGTTGAACTCACAGAAGCAGCGAATACAATGATGGTTACCAGGGACTAGAAAGAAGGCAGTTGGGAAGGTGTTGGTCAAAGGATATAAAATTTCAATTAGATAGAAAGAGTAAGTTTAAGATATTTATTGTATAACATGATGACAATAGTTAACAACAATGTAATATTTTCTTGAAAATTGCTAAGAGAGTAGATTTTAAGTGCTTTTATCATGAAAAATAAATATGTGAGGTAATGCGTACGTTAATTAGCTTGATCTAGCCATTACACAATGTATAAATATTTAAAACCATCATGTTGTACAAGAGGTATATACAATTTTTCTTTCTCAGTTAAACATTATTTTTAAAATGGTGTGTTTTATGTTATACAAATTATAGCTGAGTTAAAAAAAAGAACTTTAAAAATCATTTATTTTGAGTTATACACTAATTCCAGTAATCTTTTCTGCCACTCTGTATATGAATATTTTAAACTAATTGAGAGCTAAAGAACCTTTTTATTTCAAAGAATGGTCCTTCCTCAAAACACACTATTTAAAACCAATTCCCCATGGAGTGTCATTCTTCACTTGCAGAGAATATCTTTCGTAGTCTAAACTATGTGAATACAGACTCAGGTTCTCTTAACCTGTCCAAAACATTTGTAAGCTATTAACTAAAAATTCGGCGATACATAGAATTAATTTTCTGGATGATTTCTGGTAGGTACCTATAATAATCAGCAGTAAACTGTTTCTCATCCATGTCTGTTACCTAAAGCCCTAATAAAATAAGTGTGCTATAGAGTGATAGAATGAGGGGAACCATCTCATTTTTTTACATTAAATAATATGAAAAATATTTTATCTAAGAAAGAGTGTTTTAAATGATTAAGATGAAAAAGATAAATACTCCATTAGTAATAATGGCTCAACTTTGCTCATTTTAACTAACAGCAGACAGAGTTCCCTCCTTAGAGATATCAATATTTGAATGCTTTGGGGCAAAGGGAATAAGATAATAAAATTTAGATCCAAGTCTTACCCAAAGGCATCTACCTGTCCAAAAAAAAAAAAACCTCTTGAGTCCCCCTTTTCCTCAGAAAAAAATTCCTAAACCTAAATGAAACCGATCACTTTTTCAGGGTTCCCACCTAAGGACGTAGCATGCCATAGTCATCTCTCCTGTGTTGTTCTCCACTATCAGCCATATCCAATCCAACACTGTCTAGTGCATTCATTGCAATTTTATTGTTAGGTATAGTATGAATAAACTAACAGTTATGTATTCCCTGATTGGTTGGGTCACTGTGGGAGACAGAGCCCATTATCGAAGGGTAGAAACTGAGCAGGAGCAAATATTTTCTTTCCTTTCTTCCAGAGCCATCAAGTCACTAGCTCATAAATTAGGCTATGGAACGTGGATTCCCCAGCTAGGTCTTTGACTCTTGAGATGTAAAGATGCAAAGATGCAAAAACAGTTTGTGATTGTCCACAGTTGACATGGTGAGATTGAGAGTCCAGTGTGCTGTTCTTACCAGCCTATTCCTCTGGAATGACTTTGGCTGTTTTCTTGGCTACCTACTGTTCTTTTGTTCTCATGTGTTTTCCAACACCAATTTTCCCATTTCCCATCAATTCTGTTAGTGTCCTGATATCTTTCCAATAAATTCCTTATCTTCTGGGGTTGGCTTCTGTTATTCTCAACCAAGAAACTTGATCAGCACAATTGCTAAAGACTTTCAGTTTTCTTTCCTAATTATCTTGGAGACTCTCCATGTGTCTCAATCTTCATTACTACTACCATGAAAGTGCAAGCTAAAGCACCTATTTTCATTCTAAGGCAATGGCTTCTGACCTCTTCTACCCATATCCATGCATATCCTTTCAGAATTCATCTTCTACACTGCAGCTAGAGGGAATTCTTAAAAACAGAAACTGATAATTTCACTTGGCTTAAATCCTTTAATGGCTTCTTCTTTGATATTGTTTGGCTCTGTGTCCCCACCCAAATCTTATCTTGAATTATAATTCCCACGTGTGGAGGGAAGGCTCTGTAATCCCCATGTGTCGAGGGAAGGAGGTGATTGGATCATGGAGGTGGTTTCCTCCATGCTGTTCTCATGATAGTAAGTGAGGTCTCATGAGACCTGATGGTTTTATGTGTTTGACAGTTCCTCCTTCACAGGATCTCTCTCCTGCCACCTTGTGAAGCAGGTGCATGCTTCCCCTTCCGCCATGATTGTAAATTTCCTGAGGCTTCCTCAGCCATGGAACTGTAAGTCAATTAAACCTCTTTGCTTTATAAATTACCCAGTCTTGGACATTTCTTTACAGCAGTGTGAAAACGGACTAGTACATTCTTGTTCCTCAAAGACCAAGTCCCTATATGTATTGGTCTCTGCCTACATTTTCTTTTCTTTTTTTTTTTTTTTTTGACCAATTTAACTCTGCTCTCTGTGCTCTAACCTTACTGACTTTTGTTAAATTTTTCAGGTGAATTATGCTACTATGCTACCTATTGCCACAGGACAACTATCTGGGATTTATTTTTATTCATTCAACAAATATAACTTGAGAGTTCCCCTTTCCCCTAGTTAATTTCAACTCAAACTTAAAACCAAAGCTCAGACATTCTTGGAATCCTCAGTGAAAGCTGGATTTCTTTGTGAGAATCCTTTCTCTTTCTTTTGACAGCCTATGGGCATCAGTTGTAATCATATACTTGCTGGTGTGATTTTACGAGTCTCTGTCACCCTCAGTAGCCTGTAAGCTTTGGGTGATCAGGAATCAAATCTATCTCTTAACTTCCTGCTCTGGGCTGTTTCCCAGCACAGTGCCTGGAAATTAATGAATAGTCTATTAATAGTTCTTAAATAAAACATTCATCAAATAATTCACAGAATATGACTTAGATTTAGAGGGCTATTATACATATATTTCTAAAGTTAAATATTTACTGTATGATTTCTCTTTGTTTTTCCACATTGTTCAACTTTGTGGTTTATCAATAGATTTCTGGAGGTAAAAGTTTCTCTCTCATTTGTGTTCTCATTCATATTTCCTTTGCCACAATATTTCTTGCACTATACTTCTTAGAAAAGCAATACTTGAGATCACGTATCTGTGTTTTATTGAAGTTACTCAGTTTAAAGCCAGTCATCCTAAATCATTCTAAAGACTTCTAAACTGACCTCTACTAAGGAAAAGAAAATGCCTATTTTTTGAAAAATGGCAGCCTTCCTATTCCAGATTTTTTTCCAAGCTTAACATATAGAAACATTTTCTCTCCCCCTGAATTTTACTTAGTCATAAGTTTTTAGCTCAAGTTTCAATTGTAATAGCTGGAAAACATTTAATGCTAAAAAAATGAATGGCTGCTTCCAAATAACACACTGTTCTTTGAGAAAGATCACTTAAAATATCAGATTCATCTCATCTCCATTATCAGTTGTTCTGAAAGTCTCCTTTGAGTCATTTATCTTTGTAATCATTGTTTTCATCCATATATTGGCATTTAGACAGGTATTACAGATAGTATGTAAAAAAAATACACATGTATAAAAATGCGGCCATTATACCCCTACTAAAATATTTATCATAAAGGAACCAAATTCAGTGTGTTCATTTTTATAATAACTTTAAAGAATTCATGTTTAATTAAAAGTGATATATAAATCATGGTGTTTGCTAGCACTATTGACTGTGCTGTTCCCATTCTGCCAAACTTAATATAAAATTAATTGTTAATTTTCAGACTCGTAGTCTTCTCTTCACCAAAAAATATGCTGATTGTTTAGACATGAGTCAGTGAATTATTAAACTTTATAACTGAGGGCTCTCTTTTGTGATGTCTTAAAGTAATTCTCAAGATTTGACACTACTCTCAATGTCTACATTTGCTCCTTCTATACACTGAAAAAAAATGTTTTGTGACACAACTTTCTAGATAAGTCTATGCATCAAGTGTATTTCACAGTCAGTTGAATGGTTACTATTTCAGTAAAGTGCACTTAGCATTAAGAGTAGCATGACCTTGTAGGGTGGCAAAGAAGGGTTTATCTTTTGCACAATCAAACACACGACAGTGGACTAATCTAAATTTTTTTCCACTTTATAATACTCGAAGACCTCTGGGTTAGTCTGACCTTACATAAACAAATATAGCAATTCAACAGTCTTTCACATGCTTGTTCTAAACAAAACTTAAAGCCAAAATAGCCACCAATTCCAGAGTAACTGATGATTAACTTAGGGAGTACTTGGCTCTATCTTCAAGAAGGTTAACATGACCTGAAATGACAAAATGATTTTACTTACTTAACATTGTATGCATTTCATGTGCTGTTAGGATAATGGTTATTTCACTTTTTGAAGGTCAGTCTGAAAAACTTGACCAGTAAATGTTTCTGTGGCATTGCCCTCTTTCAACCAGAATCTACAATTGTATTGAATGGCTTTTTATTTCTACCATGTTTTTTGGCCTTGGTAATAAACCACACTGACTCTCTCATTAAGTAGAAATCCAATTCCTTTTTTTCCAAGTGAAGGGAGAACATATTTCCCAATATTTAACCTCATGTATGACTGTAATGAGACCTTATTTTTTTCATATCTCTACAGCATCTCTGCAGAGCATTCCATCCTGCTGAACAAGGCTAGTGTATGTCCTTGCTTGTGCCAAGCTCTTTCCAGCCTCTGTGTTCCTAACATTCCCATGACCTGGAATACCTTCTTTCCGTCTGACATTTTTCTTTCTCTCCCTTGTCTATAGTGACTCAGCACTTTTAATGATTTTCTATGTACCTCATTATTATGATGGATGAAGCCCATGCCTGGGAAACACCACCATAACTGCATGTAACCAGCATCTCTTATGCTTCTTAGAAATTCAGCTCTAAATCTCCCCATTCATCTTTCATTCAGGAAATAAAGTTGGAATGTAAGTGAGAATTACATACCGTGAATCAAATCTATTGTTTTAAATGAAATAATTGGCAAGGCTTTGCAAATTATTTTAGCAGTGAATTATCTATAGCCTGTGCCACAAGTGTATCATGGCATTGATTGAAATGCACGGATCAAGTCAAATTGAATCCTGTTTATTTATTAAGACTCAAATCAAATCAACTATAATTCAGACTATATTCATTCATTCACTCAACAGTTATTCATTGCCTGGAACAGAAATTGCACAAGGTGTCAGGGCTATAAAAGAAGATAAAGTAGTTATTCTCAAAATGAGCATGGAGCACTCCTCAGTTTTTTGTGACACATATTTTTGCACTTTTGAGTTGAGCGGATACAAAATCCTTCTGAATACAGCTCTCAAAGCAAAAACTCCATTTATTAGAAATAGCACAGAGATAGATATCTCCACTACAGTTAAACAGATAGACATGCAAATTAATAGTCAATCAGTAAAATATAATTTGCAGAGTTAGGTAAACAAGAGCAAACTTTAATGCCTATTCATTAATTTAAAATGTATAATTTCTGTAGAACACCATTGGATCCTATGTGAGAGTAAAAAAAATAATCTCTGAATAGAAAGAACAAAGAATTTAGAGGGGGAGATAAAATGTACACCCAAATAACAAAAATATTAAACCAATGTCTTTGTAGATATAATGTCCATGCATTAATTCCATGTTATTTTTTCTAAGTCATTATTTTACCTACTGCACTATGACTTCTGATCTATGCCTTAATCTTGGATCTTACTGGCACCAGCAATCATTCCTTAGTTTCAAGAAAAAGTAACTTTTAAAATTCTGCATCTTACTTGATCATTTCATAGAATTTAAAATTGAGAATCAAGGCTTCTCTGTTTCCAAGCACAATACTTCCGATTTACATCTTACCTTTCTGACAATTCTCATTCATATATTTTGATCCTTTTTTGTCGTCTACCCCTGACATTTGGTGTTCCTCATTGTCCTTCAGTCTCATGTCCCTTCTCTTGAGATATTCTATCTGGTTTATTTTTTCTAATCTCAGGATGCTTAGGATTGAACAAGTCCACTAACACCATTCACTTCATAGTGTAAATGAATTGTCTTCCTAAAGTTGTACAGGGCAAAATCTACATGGCCAAACCCATACATAATTGTTCTCCATCTATTTCTAGTCTAGAAACTCAGTTCTTTTTCCTTGACTTCTTCCCCATGGTTTATTTAATCTGTTCCATGAATTAGCCTCATGTATAAATTTACCTGTACAAGCAAAGTTACAGAGATTCCTCTCCACATTGTGTTCCAAACTGCCGCCATCATCCAACTCTTGAAGCCTGATATCCTTACTTTGTTCAATATTTGGGTTATTATTCACACATTTATTTTCCCAAACTAGAAGTTTAGGAGCCAACTTTGACTTCTTCCATTTTCTCCACACAAATTCAATCAGTCAGTGTGTCTTGTTAAATCTAACTCTGAAATGTTTTTCGAGTCTGTCACATCTTATTCATTCTTTACAGTTTTATATATAGAAAACAAGTGGTTCTCTTAACTTTTCATCCTGTCCTTAACGTGTCTCAATGTCATGAATTCTTCTCTGCCTATTCACTTTTTGGTCTTTTCTCACTGTTTCCTGAAAACCTATCTTTGCCCCTGATGTTTTCTTTATGTGAGTGATGTTTCTTACCAAACTATTATAAAAAAAATAATTTCCAGGATTCAATTCCAATGTGATTCCTTTTAAAACTTTTATTCTTTTAGTTTAATCATCCTCCATGAGATATTACCCTTTCCCTTCTTCTGTTTCCTACAGTATTTTATGTGTGCTCTAGCAAAACACCTTTGATAATGATCACTTCTTGTAAAATGCTTGTTTCCTTTAATAGACTGTAAATTTCTTCAGGGAAAGAACCAGGAGTTTTCTTTATTTATGTCTCTTTAGAATATGAATACATGATTAATATATAGAAGATACTTGAAACATTTGGGGGGAATTAAACTGCACTTCTAACATTCATGTTAAACAACTAAACAGATGTTTTAAATATACAACACTAGGTGATTCTCATCCAAAAGGCATGCATATTTTAATGCATGATTTTCAGTGATTCTACTTATAAAACTAATGGGAAATTGACCAAAAGATGAAATATGTTTACCAGTTCCTGAAACTCACAGTTATTATTAAGCTACACAGTGATTTTAGGTGGTATTACTCACTTTGTTCGCACACTTTTTTTTTTTTTTTTGAGATGGAGTTTTGCTCCTGTCACTCAGGCGGGAGTGCAATGGCATGATCTTGGCTCGCTACAACCTTCGCCTCCTGGGTTCAAGTGATTCTCCTGCCTCAGCCTCCCGAGTACCTGGGATTACAGGCGCCCACCACCGCGCCTGGCTGATTTTTTGTATTTTTAGTAAAGATGTGATTTCCCCATGTTTGTCAGGTTGGTCTTGAACTCCTGACCTCAGGTGATCCACCTGCCTCGGCCTCCCAAAGTGCTGGGATTACAGGCGTGAGCCACCACACCCAGCCTGTTTGCAACTTCTAATGATTAAAATGAGAGAAATGTAGCTTTACTTCCTGAAAATTTACTTGCTTCTGTGGTCCACTCTCTTCCACAATCTTGAAAATAAACTGTTCAATAAACACTACTGATGCCTTAAAGATAACTTATAATAAGTAGGTAACATATATCAAGTCACAATTACTTTGACTACCAACCCACCCTTCCATTTTGTTCCTGAAAATAAATCAGGAGCAATAGATGAACTGTCAATCCCAGGTGTCTCTAGGGCAGAATATTTTTCTCTTGCCAGATCTAGAGTCATCCTTGTTCCCTTCATTCATATTGTGCTTAAACTTCGTAGGTTTCAACTCTACTTCTGCTCATCACAGTCTTCAAATTGGTTCTCTTTTTATTCTATCTTCAAACTACATTTATATCTTCCACAGTTGTTTCCCTTCATTTGATTTATGCAAGAAGAATTCAAAGAGCAGTGGAAGAAAGTTTGAATAGAGAGTGCAGGATTAGAAACAATACAGAGGTCATGTGGGAGAAACACCAGACACTTGATACAATGTCCTTTTCCAGATGCAATGCCAACACATAATTATGGAGTCTTCCCAGGGCTCTCATTAACTACAACCTCTGCCCATGTTACTCAAAATGTGATTCAATTCAGTTATTCATTCAACATACGATAACTGTGTGCCTTGTATATGGACAGTCATGTTCTAAGCTTGAGGGATACTACAGAGCACAACGTAGTTCCTTTTCAAACAAAGCCTTTCTTGTATTCCTATGGGAGAAAACAGGCAATAAACAAATAGATACATAGCACATCAGTGGGAGAAATATGGTTTTAGGAAAAAAAAACCTAACATGGCAATAGGATAGGGAGATGGAGGAGATTGTGTTATTTTACATAGAATAGTCAAGTAAAGCCTCTCTTTGTGGGTGATATTTGAACAGAATATGAAGGAGGAAATGAGCCATAGGACTATCAATGCAATGAATGAACCCAGCATGGGAAAGAATGAGTGCAAACACAGAACATACTCCAAGATCAACCACATGCTCAGACATAAAGGAAGAATGAATATGCTTTTGAAAATTGAAACAATGTCAAACATACATTTGGACCACAGTGGAATAAAAATAGAAATGAATACCAAAATAATCCTCAAAACCACATAATTGATGTATAAATTAAACAACTTGCTCTTGAATGACTTTTAGGTAAACAACAAAATTAAGGCAGAAATGGGAAAATGTATAAAATAAATGAAAACAGACACATGATATACCAAAATCTCCGGGATACAGCAAAAGCAGTGTTAAAAGGAAAGTTTATAGCACTAAATACCTATCTCAGAAAGTTAAAAAGATTTCAAACTAATGATCTAACATCACACCTGAGGAACTAGAAAAACAAAAACAAACTAACTCCAAAACTAGCAGGAGAAAGGAAATAACTAAAATCAGAACAAAACTGAATGAAATTGAGACCTTGAAATCCATGCAAATAATCAACAGAATCAAAAGTTGGTTTTCTGAATAAACAAGATTGATTGACATCTAGCTAGATCAATGAAGAAGATGGTTTTCTGAAAGGATAAACAAGATTGATTGACATCTAGCTAGATTAATGAAGAAGAGAGATTTAAATAAGCACAATCAGAAAAAACAAATCAGATAAATTTCTGGAAACACACAAACTTTCTTTCACTGCTCTTTGAATTCTTCTTGCATGAAATCAAACATCACAACCAATCTCACAGAAGTACTATAGCATTATAGCATCTGCAAGACTACTGTGAACACCTCTGTGAACCAGGAAATCTAGAGGAAATTGATAAATTTGTGGAAACACACAGTCTCCCATGATGGAATCAGGAAGAAATTGAAACCCTGAACAGACCAATACCAAGTTTCAAAATTGAATCAATAGTAAAAACCTACCAACCAAAAAAATGTCCTGGACCAGATGGATTCACAGCTGAATTCTGCCACACAGACAAAGAAGAGGGAGTATCAGTCTTACCAAAACTATTCCAAAAACTGAGGCAGAGGGACTCCTCTCTAACTCAATCTACAAAGTCAGCATCACCCTGACACCAAAACCTGGAAAAGACACAACAAACAAACAAAACTACAGGCCAATATCCCTGATGAACATAGATGCAAAAATCCTCAGCAAAATACTAGCAAACCCAATCATCAAAAAGTTAATTCACTATGATCAAGTAGCCTTCACTCCTGGGATGCAATATTGGTTCAACATATGCAAATAAATAAATGTGATTCACGACAGAAAAAAATTATAAACAAAAACTATATGATTATTTCCATAGATGTGGAAAAAAACTTTAGATAAATTTAACATACTTTCATGATTAAAAAAAAACCCTCAACAAACTAGGCATTAAAGGAATAGACCTCAAAATAATAAGAACCACGTATGACAAACCCACAGTTAACATCATACTGAAGGGGCAAAACTGAAAGCATTCCTCTTGAGAACAAGATAAGGATACCTACCCTCACTACTGTTTTTCAACATAGCATTAGAAATCCTATACAATGCAATCAGACAAAAGAAATAAAAGGCATCCAAATTTGAAAGGAAGAAAAACTATCTCTGTTCACTGACTATATGATACAAAGCCCTGAAGACTCCACCTTCTATATGTAGAAAACCCTAAAGACTCCACTGAAAGGCTCCTGGAACTGATAAAGGACTTTAGTAAAGTTTCAGGATACAAAATAAATGTACAAAAATTAGTAGCATTTCTATACACCAATAACATTCAATCTGAGAACAAAATCAAGACTGTAATCCCATTTACAATAGCTGCAAAAAATAAAAAAGAAAATAAAATATATAGGAATACATCTAACCAAGGAGCTGAAAGATCTCTACAAGAAAAACTACAAAACAATGCTGAAATAAATTATAGATAACACAAAGAAATGGGAAAACATTCCATGCTCATGGACTGGAAGAATCAATATTATTAAAGTGGCCATACTACCCAAAGCAATCTACAGATTCAATGCTATTCCTATCAAACTACTAATGTCATTTTTCACAGAGCTAGAAAAAATTATACTAAAATTCATATGGAATAATGGAAGAGCTTGAATAGCTAATGCAATCCTAAGCAAAAAGGACAAAGCTGGAGGCATCACATTACCCAACTTCAAACTATACTATAAGGCTACAGTAACCAAAAGAGCTTAGTAGTTGTACAAAAACAGACACATAGACAAAGGAAACAGTCTAGAGAACCCAGGCATAAAGCCACATACCTACAGTCATCTGATTTTTGACAAACTAAGTTGACAAAAATAAGCAATGTGGAAAATACTCCTTATTCAATAAATGGTACAAGGGTAGCTGTCTAGATGTATGCAAAAGAATGAAACTACACCCTATCTTTCACAATATATAAAAATTCACTCAAGATGGATTAAATATTTAAATGTTAGACCTCAAACTATAAAAATCCCACAAGAAATTTGGAAAAGAATGTATGACTAAGTCCTAGAAAGCAATCACAACAACAAACTGAAAAGTGGTAGCTAATTAAACTAAAGTGCTTCTGTACAGCAAAAGAAATTATCAACAGAGTAACAGGCAGCCTAAAGAATGGGAGAGAATATTTGCAAACCATGAATCTGAAAAAGGTCTAATATCCAGAATCTACAAAGAACTTTAAAAATTCAACAAGCAAGAAACAAATAATCCCATTAAAAAATGGACAAAAGACATGAACAAACACTTCTCAAAAGAAGTCGTACAGGTGACCAACAAACATACAAACGCTCAACATCACCAATCGTCAGAGAAATGTGAATCACAGTTATGATGGGATAGCATCTCACATCAGTCAGAGAGGCTCTTATTAAAAAGTCAAAAAACAGCAGGGCATGGTGGCTGACACCTGTAATCCCAACACTTTGGGAGGCTGAGGCAGGCAGATCACGAGGTCAGGAGTTCAAGACCAGCCTGGCCATCATAGTGAAACCCTGTCTCTACTAAAAATACAAAAAATTAGCTAGGCGTGGTGGCAGACACCTGTAATCCCAGTTACTTGGGAGGCTGAGGCAGGAGAATCACTTGAACCCGAGAGGTGGAGGTTGCAGTAAGTGGAGATTTTGCCGCTGCACTCCAGCCTGGGTGACAGTGCAAGACTCCGTCTCAAAAAAAAAAAAAAAAAAAAAAAAAAAAACTCAAAAAACAACGATGCTGGCAGGGCTGCTGAGAAAAGGAAACACTTATACACCATTAGTGGGAATGCCACCAATGGTGGGAATTGGTTCAGCCACTGTGGAAAGCTGTTTGGAGAGTTCTCAAAGAACTTAAAACAGGCTGGGTATGGTTGCTCACACCTGTAATCCCAGCACTTTGGGAGGCTGAGGTGGGTGGATCACTTGAGGTCAGGAATTCGAGACCAGCCTGGCCAACATGGCAAAACCCCCTCTCTACTAAAAATACAAAAAAGTAGCCAGGCATCATGGCGCATGCCTGTAATACCAACTACTCGGGAGGTTGAGGCAGGAGAATCGCTTGAGTCTCGGAGGCAGAGGTTGCAGTGAGCCAAGATGATGTCACTGCACTCCAGACTGGGCAACAGAGCAAGACTCTGTGAAAAAAAAAAAAAAAGAACTTAGAACTACCATTTGACCCAGTAATCCCATTACTGGGTATATATCCAAAAGCAAATAAATTATTCTACCAACAGATACCTGCACTGTATGTTTATGACAGCACTATTCACAATAGCAAAGTCATGGAATCAACATAGGTGCCCATCAATGGTGGATTGGATTTAAAAATGTTATATATTTTTTATATATATATTTTAGTTTACTATTACGTAGCCATAAAAACAGAATACTATGTAGCCATAAAAATAAATGAAATCATGTTCTCTGCAGCAACGTGAATGCAGTTGGAGGCCGTTATCATAAGGGAATAAATGCAGGAACAGAACAAATACACATGTTCTCACTTATAACTGGGAGATAAACTCTGACTACACAGGAATATAAAGGTGGGAGCAATGGGCCGGGTGCGGTGGCTCACACCTGTAACCTCAGCACTTTGGGAGGCAGAGGCAGGTGAATCACTTAAGATGAGGAGTTGGAGACCAGCCTGCCCAATATGGTGAAACCCCATCTCTACTAAAAGTACAAAAATTAGCTGGGCATGGTGGCGTACGCCTTTAGTCCCAGCTACTCAGGAGGCTGCGACAGGAGAATCACTTGAACCTGGGAGGCAGACATTGCAGTGAGCCAAGATTGTGCCACTGCAACCCAGCCTGGGTGACAGAGTGAGACTCTGTCTCAAAATAAATAAATAAATAAATAAATAAATAAATAAATAAATAAATAAGAGAACAGTGGACACTGAGAACTACCAGAGGTGGGAGAGTAGGAAGGAAGAAAGAGTTGGAAAACTGACTGTTAGGTACTATGCTCAGTACCCGGGTGATGGGATCAGTCATACCCTAAACCTCAGCATTTTGCAATATACCCATGTAACAATTCTTCGCATGTATGCACTGAATCTATATAAAATAAAGTTGAAATTATTTTAAAAAAGAAAAGAATGACTGCAAATACCTGAGGTCTTAAAGCAGGAGTGTGCTTGGCATTTATATTAGTCCGGCTTCCAGCAAAATAATTTGAGTAGAGTCTAATCAATACTCTATATAAAGAACAAAGAGAATATAAGAAAGTCATTGGGAAAAATACAGTACCAAGGGCTAATAACAGTAGGTCTCCATTACTGATGTTAGGCCCAAAAGGGCGAGGGGTGAGATTAATTGTAGGAACCGGAGACAGAGAGAAATGTGTAAAGAGGGCTACTTTGTAGGAGTAAACCCCTTAAACAAAGGATGCCTGTGTCCTGCCAGCAAAGAACCTGTAGAGAGGGAGACAGTGAATATACATTCTAATCTTACTCTTGTCCTCCCTCTGATTTCTTGGCAGTGCCCGCTATTGGCTGAAAACAGAAGGCTAAGGCACCTGTTGATAAAGTCCACACCGTTCTCCCTCTCAGGGCACAGAAAAGAGAAGCACGGAGAGTGGAAAGGGGAAAATGGAAGGTCTTTATCATAGCAAGTCTGAAGGACCCATGAGGCCAGAGTGCCCGGAGCCTAGCAGGCAAACGAGTGAACAGCAGGAGATGAGAGCAGTGAGGTAGAGGCTGGATCATGTGGGGCCTTGTTTCCATAATGTGGACTTTGTAATTTATTCTGAGTGACATAGGAAGTCACAGGGCATTTTTGAACCAAGGGGAAGGCAAGGATAGAAGCAAGAAGATCATTTAGGAACTATTGCAGTAATCCTGGTGAGAGATGATGGTGACACGGGCTAGAAAAATAGTGAGCCTGGCAGTGAGAAAAGCAATCATATTCTGGATGCATTTGGAAAGAAGAGAGCTGTCATAGTTTGCATATGTTGACTGTGAGAGACAGAAGATTGTCAAGGAACACTGGAGAGTTTGGGCAACATAAACAATATAGTTGCCATTTCGCCATTTACTGAGATGGGCAAGACTTCTGAAAGTGTAGGTTTCATATGGCTATTAGGCATCTAGGTAGAGATGTCATATGTGATTTTGGCAGAGGTTGGGCCTGGAAATATAACTTTGGCATTTGTTAGAATACAGATGTCAGATAAAGCTGTGGGACCTGAAGTGATTAGGCAAGGATTTAGTGTAACTAAATAACATTACCCTAAAACGGACTCCTGGGAATTCTAACATTTAAACTTTAATAATGCAGGAAGGAAGCACTCAGCTAAAAAGATCAAAAAGGACTAGAATGTGTTATAGCAGGATTCTGGTGGGTATTGAGTGTAACTGAGTAGTGTAAATTGAAAACAATTTGGGTCAAAGAAGCCTGTAGCCATAATGAGAAAAATGATCAGAATATGAGAGTATTGATATTTTTGGTGACCTTGGGAATATTTAAAAGGTACAGAAATATTGACGTCTACATTTTGATGGTGATTAAGACATAATATTGATCTTACTATTTTTTAAATGTATAGTTCCTGCAACTTAGTTGTTAGATTATTAAACAGTTTTGGCCTAATTTTTCTGTTAAAAAAAATGACATTTCAAAATAGGTTGGTCAAAAACATATCTTGTACATAATCTGACCAAAAAATTAGATGCAGTTAAATCTTATTTCCTATTCAATTTACTTGATATTATCACATTTGACACTAGGAAACTATTTGGAGGAGAGTGGAAAGTTCTAGAATTGCCCATATGTGTCCTAAAAACAGGGTCAAGTCTGCAAAGATGTTTTCTAATAAATAATGAACATTTATAAGATTCTGCTACTTTCCAGAGTAGGATAGACAGATCAGTGATCCCCAAAGATTTCCACATTCTATTCCCAGGAACCTATGAATATGTTACCTTACAGGGCAAAAGAGACTTTGCTGATGTGATCAAGTAACGGACTTTGAGATGAGGAAGACTATTCTGGATTATCTAGGTGAGCTCCATGTGATCACATGGGTCCTTAAAAATCAGAGAACTATCTTGGCTATGGTCAGGAAGATGAAATCTTGCTGATTTTGAAGACAGAGGAAGAGGGCCATGAGTCATGGCTTGTGGGTGGCCTCTACAAGCTGGAAAATGGAAGGAAACAGATTCTCCAGGAAGAAACACAGCCCTGCTAACACTATGATTTTACCCCTGTTTGGTCTGTGTCACACGTCTAATCTAGAGAAGTGCAAGAAAATTAATTTGTGGTTTCCATCTACAACATCTGTGGCACTGTGTTACAGCTGCAATGGAAAATTAATACATAGTGTCATGATTTTGTTTTAGATGATCATCTCAGTTGAATGAAGAAACAACCAAAATGGTGAATTTGAAGATTTCAAATGAGAAGCAGTTTCCTTCCCTCATATTGAAGTGTAGATACGGGTCTAGAGTGGCCTGGACCCTTCCCCACTATACCTGAATGTCCTGAGAAGGCGATGTTTGTTCCCTCATTGTAGATGAAGAAACAGAGATATTAAATATATTTATAAGATACTCCAAATAACAGAATGGATCCAGCACTGAAACCCACTTTCCACCCTGCCCCCGCCCGCACATTGCCTCAAAGGCTTTCAAACATTCTCTGCCCATATATGCTTAAGAAATCCAAGTAAATTTGGAAGAGGGATGATTACGCACAATTTCCTTTTGGCTGCCTGATTTCCTTTTGGCCTTCTGCAGTTAAGAAGTCCACGCATTTGCATGGTCATCTTAACACATGAAAGGAACAAACCAATATAGTCTAATCATAGTAGCCTGCTGAGGTCACAACAAAATTGTCTGACCTCTGAGAGGCTCTGCGTTACACCTAAGAAAACAGCAATACCAGTAATTTGCTTTAAAAAAAAAAAAAAGAGAAAGATGCATTTATCAGCCACAGTGAAAGATAATAGTCGGTGCCCTCTTCGTCTTTCCTGTCCCTTTAATTTTTTGCTAACAGGGGAGGAGAAATAATCAAGGGCATCAGGTGTAGGTTGCCCCTTAAACTAATTAACAGTCCTTTGGGGAGTTTTGCTAGCCTCCCTCTTTTGTCCAGTTACTGGCAGGAAACTGGGTGACCAGGTGGTTTTCTGGTGCTGTAACTTTGCCGAGGGCTGCTGGAAGTTGTAAAAAGGCTTTAACTTATCTCTTCTAGATCCTTGGGTTCAGCCAGCTCAACCTCTTAACCCAGGCTTTCTTCATTTCCCCGTCTTCACATGTCTATCTTTGATAAAGGAGAAACTGGTGAAAGTCAGCATGTAGATATTACCTCTTGAGTTCTAAGGCTCAAATTCAGTAAGTTATAGAGAAATCTGGTGGTGTTGCTTTTGTAGTATGAAGCCTAGTTCATTGTTATTAAAATATAATTGCCTTACCTAGGAGATGCTTGAGGAATTGGAAGGACCAACCCGGAGTCTATCTCTCTTTGTTGTTGCTCACTGAGTGTTCTCCTTGGTGGAAGTGGCTTCTATTCCATTATAGGCAGAGCACTGCAGGGCTGTTTATTTCCTGTATCTACAGAGTACAAAAACGGTTTAACGAAAGAAATAGTTGGGATTGAGGTATTTGATGGAAAGGAAATGGGAGTATTTGTTCGTTTGGGCCACGAGGCAAGTTCAAAGCGGGAGACTTTTGTTTTATAAAATGATGGTGAGCAGCTCCGGTTTTATGTCAAACATCAGGGTTTTGTGCAGGATATAAACATTTCCTGCTGGCCAAGTCTGTTTCTATAATGGTAACCCCATAGGTTCTGTGCTACTTGCACTGTAATTGTGCCAAGAGTTCCTGTATTCAACAGGGGAGGTTAAAAGTCAGTCTGGTTTCACAGCTGTTTTGGGTAAGAATTGGCTTTCCAGCAGCTCTGGAAACTTACAGTTATACTCCTCAGATAAACATTAATCAGTGGCTATAATTTCACAAGGGCATTGTGGAGTTGTTGGGAACGAAATTGGAAATATGCCTGTGTGGGTGTGTATTTCATGGTTGTGTGTAGGGACGCTCAGGGACATTAGTTTTAAGAAGGCCATTAATGAGTATAGATAATTGTAGAATTGTATTTCATAATTTCTTCAGGCACACATTAAGGTGAAAATGAGCACAATTGAAAGTTTAAATGGTAGACCTTATTTTCCCCTTGACTTTCGGTAAATTTAAAGATGGTTTATCTTCATTTTTTATTAATCTCAATTTGGCACTGATTCCCAATGCTTCAGCTTTCATTTTCTCTTTTCTTTAGTCTTTCAAGTAGTTATTGATTTATAAACAAATACTTAAATGTAAGGAAGATGAAGAGATTTTGATTTAAAGCAATCCTAATGGTGAAAAGAAAAATCATTTTGAGCTATAGAGGAAACTCCCTCCACAGCATCTCTTTAACCGTTTTGGGTTTTCATACTTCACGTTGTCTTAAATTTGGGGCCATCTCTATTCCTTTATAGTTTTCCTAACTTGTGCCCTAAAAGATAATATGAGCTGTCTTTGATAAACCCATTTTAGAGCTTGCTCTGTGATCTGAATCACAAAGTTGACATTGAGAATTATGTTCTTCCCCTTGATAAAGGTTGCTAGAAATGGCAGAACAAACAAGAGATTTTTTTAAAGTACTTGAAAGACAGGACATCCCGTGGGCTTTTCTGACTGATAAGACATGCTGTACACATCTCTACTCAGGAGGCAGAGGAAAGCTTTGGAAAGAGGATGGGGTATAGTCATCACAAATATTTTAAAGAGACTATAAAAACATGCTAAGGACAGCCAAAGCTGTAATAAAAAATAGAAAACATCAACATAAATGATGAAATTATTATTACATTCTATCAATGTGAATTATCCAAGTCCTTTGATTTTTCTGGGAGACTATAAATGAAAAGAGGTGTGTGCAAGAACCCTTCCAGAGAAGGAAGTCTATGTCCTCTTCCATACTATCCCCAACCAAAAATGAATGAGGAAAAATAACATGTAGTTATGTTAAGGTGTTTAGGTTTTTAACAAGAGAGAATAAGATTAAAAGTACCTATCAAAGTAATCGTTTTCAAATTGACAGTTGTTCAACGAGTACTCTAAAGTCCTGTATATGTTATTGCCCTTGATGAAGATGGGCCTTCCCTTGGTCTAATAAGAAAAGTATACTTTCCCTGTTTATAAATGGCATTTTGCATTCATGGAAGAAAAAACGTTCAGTCCTTTGTGATATAAGATTTGTCATCTGATGATATGGTAGCCCCTAGCTACATGTGGCTATTAGACGTTTAAAATGTGGCTAGTCTGAATTGAGATGTGCTATGAAGTGTGAAATATATGTAGGATTTCAAATCCCCCACAAAAAAATGTAAAGTATCTCAATCATATTCTTATTTTGATTACATGTTGGAATGATAATAATTTGGACATATTTGGTTAAATACATACATCATTCAAATTAATTTGTTTTACTTTCTAACATTTCTATTAGAAAAAATTTTATATTACAATTTAAAGTTGCACAGGTTGCCCACATTATGTTTCTGACCTAGAAGCCAGTCTTAGATATTTGTATCTCTATAACTTCAGGCACTGAAGTCACTTTAAAAAATAAAGGAAACAAGAGATTTCAACTCTAAGAAATGAAATAAGAAAGGATAGACTTTAACTTGCATATGTGGAGAAGAAAGTTCAAGAAAGAGGAAAAAGGGGAGCAATAGAGGTAGGGAATCAAGTGACTGCAGAAAACAAAGAGGATGGATCAGTTGATGAAACATCAATGCAAAATAACAAGAGTACCACAGTAGACACACACACACACACACACACACACACACACACACACCATGGAGCTCCTATCGTCTTGATTTGTTGCCCTATACTGCAAATCTCATATATTTGATTTCCAAGTAAATTCAGCAAGGTCGATGAGTTTGCACCATTATTGCTCATGAAATTTCTTCCTGTAAGTTTAGATGGACTCACTGTCACGGTACGAGTTATTATTATTAAGTATACCTTCAGCATTTTATATCTACTGAAGTGGTCATTGCTCATATTTTTTGTTATTCTTCTCCGTTGGCATCTTCCATGCACTCTGTATCAGCCAAATAGTCTAAGTCTGAAACATCAAAATGATTTGACAGATCTGCAGGCTCATATCTTGTTCCATTCTAAACCTTCAAAGTTATATGGAGGAAATATAATAAAAATTGATTCTGCAAAGATGTTCAAGCCCTCAACCTTCCTTACATGGTCAGGATAATAAAAAGATATATACCATACCAAAATTAATTTCCACTGCTCCCTTGGCCTTGGATAAATGAAAAACTATAGTTTTTAGTTTTATGGATCTCCTAGCCTTCACCAGCACCAATGTTGAGGAAATTAAACAATTAATCTTTCTTTTAATTGTATAGGAATGTCAGTCAGTGAAGTAAACACAACTTATTCCACTCTTGCTCAATGAAAGTTATCTACTGTGAAGGATTAGCTGCCATGTTCAACAATAACGAAGCTCTTGTTTTCCAATAAAGAGGTTAATTGGCTTCAGAGAAAATACATGTACAGAACACATAGGCCTAATATTGGTTTTGCAAAGGCCCAGTGTGAGGGAAGTTAATGTTTCCTGTTTATTAGCTGTTTTACAACAATCTGCCCTTGACCAATAATTATGCTTACATAGCTGATGCTAATATGTGTCAGCGCAGTAGCTACTTAATGTATCCTCTGCACCTGTGTGCAATTGAGTTTGCCATCAACCCACAGCGTCCTTAGTCCTCACTCTTTGGGTGTTGTTTCCTGTCTCCAAATGGACTAAGCACCTGGATGGTGGAAACTCCAATGTCAAAAATCAGGCTGCCTTTCCTGGACCTGTTTTCTTCAATTCTAAATGTAGCCATCTGTTTTGCAGGTCTATGTGGTTAAAAATGAGAATAAGAAAAGTAGAGGATACTTTCTAAACTTAAAGAATTTTTCAAGGAAATTCACACAGGTGTCCCATACATATTCACTGGGGAGAGGCCTCTGGAGTTTTGAGAGCATACTGAATCACTGTAGGATCTTGCTAAATTGCAGATTTAAGCAGGGCCTGATAATCTGCATCTCCAACAAGCTCCCAGGTAATCCTGATGATGCTGATTCGTGAGCAAATGTTGAGTAGCAAGGCACGGGGGCTCCTTAGGATCACAGCCACTGTGATAACTACTTACTGATGTTTACTGAGGTACGATTAAGTTTTTACTTTCTGAGTAGCAACCACGCCTTCTATTTCCTTTGAAAAGACTCATAAAGCTTGCCTGCAGTGTAGCTCTGGACAACAGAAAACTCCTGGTAACTTTTGTGAAAGATAGATCATTACATGGCAACTCACTGAAACTGATTTTGTCCATGAGGATGCTCTAAGTCACATATAGCAATAGGCATTGGAGAGAAATTTAGGAAACAGGACTTAAAGAAATATGGCAGTGAGTGTTACCAACTGGGACAGTTAGACTCATTAACTCCTTGATTTCCCACCTTTTTCCTTATTTACCTTCATGTTACTCCCTCTCCTATAGATTATTTATTCCAGTTTGCTCACTTCACTTCATTTTGAGAGCAAGCTAACTAGGTTACAAGTGGCTGTTTAAAAAGCATCCCATGTAATAAACAGGGCACATAAAGTTCACTAATGTCAAGAAACAAGAATCAGGAGCAGTAATGATCTCTGAGACTTTGATCGTTTTAAAATATAGTTCCCCTCTGGGTTAAATATTTTTTATGGCTTTGGGAAATATTCATATTAATTCCTAAAAAAAATGATGACCAGGATGAAGAGCCTATATAAAAATAGACTGAAGGACAATCACCAGGCCGATTTTCTTTCATGATACAAGTTTTCAGCGACAGCTCTAAACTAGAAACTTTTCAATTAAGTCCAATCTGTCACGGTGGGGGAAACCGTGTGGCCGGCAGGCCTTGCAAAGAGATTTGGCAGTGAGTGGCCAAGTTAGCATTTCTAACTGAAAATATGCTGTATTTGTTTAAACCATTGCTTAAATAGCACTGTGTATTTTTATTCCTTTGTAGGCATTTATGCCATTAATTTATATGGTATGCAATTAGGCACTGCAAGCTCAGTATTGGAGTCTCTGTTTTTCAGTCTTTCCCCCGTCTCTAAGTTTGCCTTGGTGGCAGTAAAACAGAATGATAAAATAATCTTTTCTTCCCATCTTGCTCTCTCTGCCACATAGGGAGAAATTTTTGTCCTTGAGAATGTTAAGTGTCCAAATCATCTCTGAGCCCAGTTCATGGTCAGCACTTGAAGGGAACAGTTTGAGACAGCAGAAGCCTCTTAAACCATCCCACCACAAATCTCTTACAATATAAAAAGACAGGAAATAATGCATCCCTCCCTCCTTCAAACTGTAGTGACATGATGCCATTATTGTAACATAAAGTACCTTCTTTTTCAAGGTTGTTCTTAAGAGCTGTGGAATTGTATGTTTCAAGAGACTGCATTATTAACAAGGTTTGTATTATAAAAAACATACAGGTCATAAATTAATGGCATCAATATCCACTGGAACTAGATCTTAGCTGTGTTTAGACGCATTCTTATTTATATTGGTCTAATAACCAGGACCTTTCTCTGCTCACCACATTTCAGCAGTTTCGATTGGCTGTATCATTAGTTCAGTAGCACAAGTACCAGAACCCCTCACAAGGGGCACGTCAATCACCTCATATTCTCCTTCACCTCTCCCTCTTCTCCGTCTCTTCTGCGTTCCCTCTCCCTCGCTGTTTTGTGTTGTGATTTACTTGGGATTGCTTGAACCTTTTTAATAAATAAGGTTATACACAAACCTAAGGTTGCAGGTGGAATCTCAGTTCCTTACACTCTCCACTACTCAATGTAATGTGATCAGACTTAGGAGGGGAGAAAGCCTACAAATACCGATACTTTACGGAGAGCAGCTACCCTGTATTCTTTCAACTGTTGAATGTCCTTTAATTTAATTCAGAAGTCAATCCAATGCATGTTTTCTTTCCATTTATGAATTTCCACTTTCAGGAAGAGTTTTTAAAAAGTCAACAAACTCTTCCTGTTGTTCATGTGCTGATTATAGAGAATGTGTCTCTGTTCAAGGTTTAAATTTCCTTTTTGAGATTCTCAGTGCGACCTTCAATTATTTCTGTTGGGGCAATGACTAGAAATTATTTAAAATAAAATAGTAACTGGTTGGGCCATGTGGATGTACACTGCTCTGTGGGACATGGAGTAACTTACAAGTTAAGGATATGAGTAACACAGAAGATAACTCTGTGTTGGTGGTGCTGAATTTTGTTAGAGAACAAACCTCACCGAGGCTGACTTCAGCTCTACTATAAACATGCAAAGCAAGGAAATTGCTTGCGTTTTGGACATACTTTGTAAGGCACCATAAGTTCTATTTCAAGAAACTAACATAACAACGGGTGATACTAAATGCTACTGAGGAACTTGCAATATTTTGCACATATGGACTGACTATGTGGCAGCATATATAAATATTTCGTTTGCTAATTGCAGTTAGTTATCAGATTGCACATGAACAGACAGAATGACATATGAGAAGTTCCAAGAACATTGTGTAACAGGACATACAACTGAAATATAGTTTTCTCACAATTGGTGAGATTTGAGCTCAGCAAACACAACTTATTCTGTATTTATTCATTAAGATTAAAATATTTTAAAAATCACCAAATTGAGAACATCGTTACGTTGTCATGTTCGAGGACCAATGCCAAAAAGAATGTGAGAAACTAGAGCTTAAGAGCCACCAGCTCACAAGTTGCTTGACATAATTTGGAATCAGTTGATAGTTCAATATCTGGTTTCCCCGAAAATTAGGTACCCAATACCTCTTTTTATCATTTTGGAGCTTAACTGATGAGCTAGTTAGAAAGGAGAGAAAGCAGAAAACAGAATAATTTTTAAAATCACAAAATCTCTAAAAACTGAAATTTCAAGTCAACTCTTTATAATTTTCAAGGCAAAAATGACAGAATTAGAAATGTTTACCATTGGAAGAGAAGCAACCATGAAAAATAACTTAATGCACTTCCTGTTTTATAGGGGATTTATACATCCATCTCCCATAGATAAAGTGTCTCTCCAAGATCCCAAGTCTAGTTTGTCAAGGATAGGATTCGAATTCTTACCTCCTAGACTTGTGCTTTCTCCAGCTTTGCATGCTCTCTTGATTACTATTAAACCTTTTCGGTTTATCTCTAGAATATGACTTGGAAGCCAAGGTGGTTTTGTGAAATGGGTCTGAGTTTTTCCATTGATGATATTTGAGTTCAAATCCTGGTTCAGTTTCATTGCCTTCATCTAGAAAAAGGATAATTAGACCTTGCTTTCAAAAATAATTTTAACATTAGAAATGAAGTACGTACAATGCCACAAACCTAAGATGTTCTGAAAATGGTAGCTGTTATTATCATTGCATCTTTGAGGCCTGGGTACTTAGTATGGACTCAATAAACAAATGACAGAATAAATGAAAAAAATAACAGATCACATAAGAATGAGTAAGTGAATGAATGACAATAGTAAGAATTGCCACTAAAAGATAAATGAAGAAGAGGCCTGTGAATATTTTCTTTGGGTTCTCTCCATGTATTAGAAATGCTTTGTTTCCTTTTTGATTTCACTCATTCATCAAGTATGTTCTTTTAGCCTCTGTAGTGCTGGAAAACATGACCCAGAAAATTAGAAAATCAAAATGCACCGAATGGCTCAAAAATGTATATCAGCTCAGCACAGCCTAAATTGGAAAATCTAATTGAACACCTATCCAAACAGAGTTTTGTAAACCTTACCTGCACTAACTATTCAAACTCAAGCAGAAAACCTCTCCTTGGAATAGGCCAATTTAATTAATTTTACTAAGTAGTAGAGGGCAACATGGCCTTGTGCCAGGGTATTCCTTTTTACTTTTTAAATGAATGTACACAAACGTACCCCTGGTACCATTTCAACAACCTCCTTAATCAGACTGCCTGTAGAAACTGGGAGTCTCCAGTGTTAACTTTGCTAAGGTGTCTTTAAGACCAGAGAACAAGGAAGGGTCGGCAGTACCCTGGAAATGCTAAATGAAACACTCTTCCTTATGTTCTTCAGAAGCTAAACTTTTACTACATAAAGTTCGAGTTGAGGCAGCAGAGTGATCACAAACAATAGCTTTGTTGAGCTCTTCAACCCACATAATTTTCTAGCAAATAAAAGATGTAGAAGACCTGTGTGAGAGGAATATTCTACTTTAAAACGATGTGGCCTGAAAATTGAGGAATAAGTGAGATATCCTTTTTAATACTCCCTTAGTACTCCAGTCTTTTTAAAAAGCAAAGAAGTAACAAGGCAGGATGAAATACAAGAGAGCAAACCTGCATGGAAATTTGTATAAGAATATTGATATTTTTCTGCTATAGAAGAAATACTTGCACATTAAAAATAGTAGGAATGAGAAGAAAAAAATTTAAAAAAAGGGAAAAACCTAATTCTTTAGTTCATAAATACAAAGCCGATCTTGGTGGTTTTTTTGTCAGCTTTGAAAAAAAATCAACTTAATTGAGGCATAATTTTCATATAATAAAATGCACCACTTTTAAGTGTATATAGTTCAATGGTTTTTGATAAATGTGTACAGCAAGTAACCACCACCAAAGCAAAAAGTTCCTTCATTTTCCTAGGAACTCAACTTTACACCCTTATCCTTGGCCCTTGGCAGTCACCAATATGCTTTCTTTCTCTCTCTCTCTCTCTCTTTTTTTTTTTTTTTTTGAGACGGAGTCTCGCTCTGTCGCCTGGGTTGGAGTGCAGTGGTACCATCTCGGCTAACTACAACCTCCTCCTCCTGGGTTCTAGTGATTCTCTGGCCTTAGCCTCCTGGGTAGCTGTGACTAAAGGCACCCGCCAGTATGACTGTCTAATTTTTGTATTTTTAGTAGAGAAACTGTTTTGCCATGTTGGCCAGGCTTGTCTTGAACTCCTGACTTCAAGTGATCCACCTGCCTCAGCCTCCCAAAGTGCTGGGATTACAGGCATGAGCCACCGTGCCTGGCCCAATATACTTTCTATCTTTATAAATTGTTTTCCCTTTTGTAGAGTTGCATATAAATGAAATCATACAGTACCTATTCCTTTAGGTCTGCTTCTTTTTCTCAGCATGTTTTTGATATTCACTTATGTTGTTGTATATGTTACAGATTTGTGGTTTTTTTGTTTCCAAGAAGTAGTTCATTGTATGGATAGACCACAATTTATTTCTATATTTATCTCTTGATAGACTGTTGGTTTCTAGTTTTTTCCTATTATGACCACAATTCCTATGAATATTCATGCATAAGTCTTCATGTGAATATATGTTTTCATTTCTCTTGGGTAAATACCTAAGAGTAGAATTGCTGAGTTGTATAAGTGAATGTTTAAGCTCATAAAAAGAACCTGCCAAATTTTTTTCCAAAGTGGTTGCAAAATTTTACTTTTCCCAATAGTAGCAAGAATATTTTCAGTTGCTTTGTATCTTCAACGACACTCTGCACCACCTATTATTTCAATTATTTGCCTTTTCCTGATGACTAATGATGTTAAGCAACTTTTTATGTTATTGTTCATTTGTACATTTTCTTTTGTGAGCCTTCTGTTCAAATCTTCTGGCTGTGTTAAAAGTTGTTTGCCTTATTGAGTTGTAGGAGTTCTTAATGTATTCTGGTTATAAATTATTTGTCAGAAGTAAGTATTGTCAATATTTTCTCCCAATCTGTGGCTTGCCTTTTAATTTCTAAATGGTGTCTCGCAAAGACTGTAAGTTTTTAATTTAAATGAAATCTAATTCATCATATTTTCTTTTAAGACTCATTTTTTTGTCCTAAAAATTTTTGCCTACCCAATCATATAAATGTTTTGCTCCGTATTTCTTCTAAAAGTTATAGCAAAAACTCCAAGCAATACTTTAACTGTATGCATTAAATTTTAATATGTTTCATTGTCATTTATATTCAATTTATTCTTTGTAGTTAACTTGTTATTTCTCCTTTGATTCATGGCTTACCTGGTGGTGTGTTTTTAGGGCTCCAAAAGTTTAGGAATGTTTAAAATATCTTTTCATCTAGATTTCCAGATTGATTTTGTTGTAGTTAGAAATCATACTCCATATGGTTTCAATGATTTGAAATATTAAGGCTTTTTATGGCTCTGTATATGATCTGTCTTGGTGAATGTTATCTTAGAAGAAAGAGACTAGAAAAAAAAAAAGAAATCTCAATCTTTCTTCAACTTTCCAGTAGATAAACTTGTTTCAATATGAAATATCAATTATAGATTGAGTATCCTTTATCTACCATGCTTAGGACCAGAAGTGTTTTGGATTTAGGATATTTTCAGATTAAGAGATATTTGCATATGCATAGTAAGGTATCTTGGAGATGAGACCTAAGTCTAAACACAAAATTCATTTATGTTCCATATACACCTTACACATATAGTCTGATTAGGGATGCCTAACCCTGTATAAAATGACACAGCATGAAATTAAAATTTTGCTAAATTCATATGTATTAATAATTCTAAGAATATGAAATTAACTTGCAAATAGCATAATATATAGTAAATATTTGAAGATTTATCTCAGAATAAGAAATCAACAAAATGGACTTTGCCAAGTCTAATCTCACATTAAAATGTGAGTATTTTTGGAGAATACATAGTTTTATTCTCACATCTTTTAGCAGTATTACTTTGCCAAATAACCTGTCTTTCACAAAACTCTTTTAAAAAGAAGTATTCTGAACATTTGGCAGAAGTTTTAAACAATATGAGCCCAAAAGAAAGCTTATCTGACCAGAGTAGTTGGGAGCTGGTCAAATATGTTTATTTCATATAATCTTTAATAAAATTCTTTCCATGTCAAGAAAAAATTTCAGGAAAATCAGCTATTATATAACTGAAAAGTTTATTTCACCAAAATAGCTGAAAAGTAGCAACAATTTGAGGTTAAGAGAGCATTCTACTAAATTCCCAAAGCTTCAGTGATAAGATTATTAAAAATAACGAGTGGTAGAAAGAAGGATGAATTTTCTACAGCAGATTTTACGGTCTTGCGGGGAATGAGACCATGTCTTCTCCATTACTTGCTAGCCAAGTATACACTCCCAGGTAGCAGGATTTCAGTGAACTCTGGAGGACTATTAGACAATAAAATGAAACTATGTGCTAGCCAAAAATCACAAGTGACCACAATGGGAAGAGGTTGAATGAGGCAGCACAGCAGGGAACGGTTTGGATGCCATGTTGGGAGAAGAATGTTAGAAGCAAATTTTTCAGTGCCGCAAAAATGAAAGAATAGCACTCAAATATAAATTTTCTCAGCAAGGCAATTTTACTTCTATAGAAGGGTGCATCTTGCAGGTGGAGCAATGGCAAGAGCACACGTGAACAAGGGAGGAAAAAAAGGGGGTTTTTATTCCTGATGCAGGTAGCCCCTACTGCTGCATCATTCCCCTATTGGCTACGGTTGGACCACACAGTCTAAGCTAATTCCAGTTGGCTGCTTTAAAGAGAGCAGGGGTATGAGTTGGAGTGGTGAGGTGAGTAGTTTGGCAGGAAGAACGGTTACAGAACAGGTGACTCAGGATGAGTCAGGATGGAGCAGGTGACAGGGGTGACTCAGGTCAAAGCAGGTGACCAGGGGAACAGATGTGAACTACTGATTAGAACTGGAGGGAAAGTTGTTTACAGAAACTAGAGGCAAGGGGGCAAAGAGAATCAGGAAGTTAAACTTTAAAATGGAGAACAGAGAATAAGAGAGCTGAGCATACTGACATACTGATTCTCTGAAGAGAAACTTGGAGTTCACTATATTTAACAAGAACAACCTTTGTCTGAGCCTGACAGCTACTGTACATAATTTACTTTTTCAATAAATGTATCTGGGATTCTTCTCCAAACTATTCATAGATTTTCCACCATTTGAATATTCCTTTTGAGTCCTCTATTGATGCCATGAAATTATATCTGTTAGGAGTCCACAATATTAAAAATCTTGAGTGGAAAGAGGGAAATAAAAAAGGATTTTTGCTTTCTTTTAAATTCAAATTAGCTTCCTCAAGCCACAGCTGGAATAGATTATTCTTGACCTTTCTTTAAGTCATAATTTATTTCTTTACAAGTCCCCACCATCAAAGTTTTCAGGACAGTAAGAAAAATGTCTGCTTCACAGAGTGGAGGACATGATTTGCAACAAACCATAATGATGGTTTGCAACAAATTTGGGATTCTTTCCTCGTAGTTTTTCAAAATCATCAGGCTGATCACAATCATATTCAGCTAGTAAATTTGCTTTGGTTTCATCCTCTTTTACTCTTTCTTCTCCTGATTATCTATAAATTCTGACTTTTTCTGTGACCAACCTGATTATTACATAAAGTAATGCCTGTAAGCTAATAGTTCACATGTTTTCAATGCTACCTGTTTTTTAGAAACTGTATGCTGTTGTGAAAGGAAAATATCTTGGGCCCCCAAAATCACTAAGGAAAACTCAAACTGGAAACTGCTTAGGGCAAACCTGCCTCCCATTCTATTCAGAATTATCTGTCTGCTCACTGACATGGATGCCTATCTGATTGCCTCCTTTGTAAAGGCTAATCAGAAAGTCAAAAGAATGCAACCTATTCTTTTGTGTCTCTCATCTGTGACCTGGAAGCTCCCTCCCCACTTCCAGTCTTCCTGCCTTTGCTTCAAGTTGTCCCGCCTTTCGAGGCCGAACCAATGTACTTCTTACATATATTGATTGATGTCTCTTCTCTCCCTAAAATGTACAAAACCAGGCTGTGCTCTGACCACCTTGGGCACATGTTATCAGGATTTCCCGAGGCTGTGTCATAGGCATGTCATCAACCTTGGCAAAATAAACTTTCTAAATTAACTGTGACCTGTCTCAGATTTTCTGGGTTCACACCGTTATTTATGCTCACAACACATCAGCAACCCCATGTAGCTGATGAGAAAACTAAGTCTAACCGATATCAAATTACACGTGCGTACAAAAATAGTAATTGAAAAAATCATGTCTTGGATTCAGGGCTCTTTGATTCCAGTCTGCTAAAAACAGATGTGACTAATTCAGACTTTCATTCACTCATTTGTTTATTCATTCATTCACATTAAGCACCCATTATATAGTAGGAAATATTCAAGATATTCAAGAAATGTAAAGGCATAAAAATGAATTAAAAAACACATTCTTACATCAAAGAGTTCACAATCTTTAAATAATTAAGTGAGAAAAAAGTTTTCAGCCTTGTGCATGTAATGAAATCACCTCCTTTTATTGTTTAATATGCCTGCTTAGATTTGACTAATGTATTTTTTAAAAAAACATTGTGCTGTGTTTTAGGTTAACTTTGCACCTGAAAAGAGAACAGTTACCTCTTAAAATTAGAGAACTATTATATCTAATTGTGTAGATAGTTACTATGGGAATGATTTTATGTAAATTTTATTTTATTATATCAGATTAAGCTAGTGATTAGGTAGGTGGTTTACAGAGATACTAAGAGCCGTTTCTCTAAAAGCTAGAAAAAGGAAAGATGGGAAGTCAAGTAAGTAATAGTGGTTACAGTGTTTATTTTTAAATTTTTCTTTCTGTATTCATTTTTTAAATTTTTTTTTTAGAAGCAGCATTTTGCTGTGTGCCCAGGCTGGGGTGCAGTCCTTTAATCATAATTCATGCAGCCTCAACTTCCTGGGCTCAAGCAATCCTCCCACCTCAGCCTCTTGAGTAGCTGGGACTACAGGCATATGGTGACATGGCTGGCTAGTTTTTTGATTTTCTTGTAGAGACAGGATCTGACTACATTGCTGTGGCTGGTCTTGAACTCCTGGCCACAAGCCATCCTCCCACCTCGGCCTCCCAAAATGCTGAGATAACAGGCCTGAGGCATCATGCCTGGCTACAGGGTTTTTTAAAACCCCCCCCTCCAATCTAATGGCCTAGAGTTGAAGTGTTATGAATTGTTATGTGTAAGTGTGGATAATGCAACACAAGAATCCAGGTAAGAGACAGAAACAAAAACAGATACAAAATTAAAGAATACTCAGTGTCCTTTGTACAGAAGGATTGTGTCCTTCCAGCCAGTCTTTCTGTCAGTAGGATGTTGAAAACTCAGAATGCCCATCAAAACACTACATCTGGGTTTAGATCTCAGGCAAATCAAAGTGGATCAAACTCCTTCGTACTTTGCAAATAACTTATCACAAGAACTTGAGTTCTGGATCCTAAAAACTGGGAAGACTAATAGAAGAAAAAGTAAAGGAAGTAAAGAAAGAGGGTTTCTTTTATCTCTTTTGAATGCAGAGATAATCTTAGGCAACATTTGAAACAGAGTATGCCTGTGTGTTTTTTAACAGTTTTATTGAGACATAATTTACCTACCATACAATTCACCCATTTAAAGTGTATCATTCAGTAGCTTTTAGGATATTCACGGCATTGTGCAAACAACACAACAATCAATTTTAGAACTTTTTAAGAAAAGCACCACAGAAAGAAACCCTGTATTCCTTAGCCAATACCCTTCAATCCCTGCTTGCTTACTCTAGTACTAGCCAACCACTAACCTACTTTCCATCTCTCTAGATTTGCCTGTTCTAGACATGTTATATAAATGGTATCAAAAATATGTGGTCCTTTGTAACTGCCTTCTTTCACTTAGCATGAGGTTTTCCAGGTCAGTACATGCTACAAAAAAACAAAACAAAACAAAACAAAAAACACTTTATTTCTTTTTATGGCCAACTAATAGAAAAAGAAACTTCATTTCTTTTTGTGGCTAAATAATATTTCCTTGTTATGTATACAACATGTTTTATTTATACATCCATCACTGAGGTACATTTTTGGGGGGTTGTTTCCACTTTTTGGCTATTTTAAATAAAGCTGCTACAAATATTTAACTCTAAGTTTTTACATGGACATATATTTTCAGTTCTCCTCAGTACATGGCTAGGAGTGGAATTGCTGGGTCATATGGTAATTCTTTGTTAATTTTTTAAGAAACTGCCACTTTTTTCCAAAGTGTTTGGACAATTTAGCATTTAGCAAAGTGCTTCAAAAGCATTATCTCCAATGTTTTTTTAAAATTACTTCTTGGGAAAAATAAATATGGAAGGCAGAATAGCTCATACAGTTTAACTTCTGCTTTCTATGTCCTGACACTATCTTTGGAGAAGAGGTGGGATTTAGAAGATATGCTTTCAAGTCTCAGTTCCATATCCGGTAAGCTGGATGACTTAATAGATACTTAACTTTTCCTTGACTCAGTGTATGCATCTGTGAAATTGGAATATTGAAGTACTCCACCTGTTTTACATGATTGTTTTAATGATGAAAAATAACAGATTTGAAAAGATTAATATGCTGTGGAATTGTAGGGCTGCAAAATTATTATTATTATATCTATTATCTATTTAAAGGATCGTGCAAATTTTTTTACTTATACTTAAATTTCCTTGCACTTATTCCCTGTTTTTTAAAAGATACCTGTTATTTTTTCTCTTAATTTTTTATGGGTTTTGCTCATCACTTTCTAAAGAACCCCAAGTAAGGGGTTTGTGATTAATTACACACGATGATGGAATAAAGTATTTAGGGATGAGAGCACCTTAATTTAATAACTGACCTTGATTTACAGACAAAATGTAATGCATTTTAAGGTAGAAGTCTGACTTAGCACAATGCCTGCCCTTCAAATTTGATGTCTCCTAGTATGTGCATTAATAATATGAAAGCTGTCAGTCACACGGTTCTGATTGAAAATATCCTCCCAGTTGATTCACTGTCAACATTTCAGTCCCCTGAATAAACTCTCTTTTATACATAAAATCTAGAACAGGTTGCTTTCTGTATTTTTTCAAAAGGTTTTTTTTTTCTTTTTTTTTTTCGAGTTTAAACTTTTAATGGATTGAGCAGCCCTCGCCTAACAATCCCAGTGTGCCCTTTGGGGAAAGATTTCCATTTGCCTACTCTTTATAGCAGTGCTCCTGAGCCCTCTCTGGCTTGTTTCCCTTGGAGACCATATTCCACAGTTGAGAGACCCTGTGATAGAATAATCTGATGACTGTGGCGTGGCCGAGGTCTGACGTGTAGAAGTCATTGTACCAGTTGACGGTTCGGTTGCTCTTTTACATTTTCTGGAGGAACTAGGTTGGAAAGAAAAACATGGAGGCAGAAAGCATGAACGATTTTTGTAGGTTTGGTCTTCTTAAAGCTGGCTTTGTATCTGTTGGAGATGACAGACGGGAGAGGGCTGATCCAGGAAGAACTGTTATTTCTGTAATTAAAAAGAAGCAGAATCAGAAGAGAAGAGCCATTGTTCAGGCTGGGTTGGAATTACAGTACATGCTTAATTACCAGCCTTTTTTCCTAGTTATTTTAATGTTTTATTAATCCTGTTCCTCAAAATATCTTCTTTCATTTACAACCACTGACAGAAAAAAAAAAGTGACAATTTGTTTTCCTTTGTGCTTGGTAGATGGCATTCTCTAACACTATGGGTCAACATGACCTTAACTTGAGTTTTATTATGTGATACCTACAATGGTGTCTTATCCGTGCCTCCTACTCTTTTGTGTTTATATAATTTTTTTAAATTACTGTGGATCAGTGGACCTTAACCCTTAGAAGTCAAAAATCAAATTTTGAACGGTTAGCAATTATTTGCTTACATTTCTTCTGAACTGAAATTACAAAAAAAAAAATCACTTTTTTGGGGGCAGAGAGGGATAAAAAGTGAAGGAATTAATTGGTAACTAGTGGTGTTCATATGAATTCACTTACCATCTCAACTTCAAATAACTAAAACCTTGTTAAGGAAATAAATTGGATGTATTAAGGTGAGGCTAAAGTATTGGAGGATATTTACAAAGAAGACTAATCTACTTTGGAGATATTTTTAATATAGATGAGTTTTACTGCAGTGGTTCTCAAAATGGAGTCCCCATACTGGCAACAGCAACCGAACCTGGGAACTTGTTGGACATGTAAATTCTCTGGTTCCACCCACAACTACTGAAGCAGAGTTTGTGGAAATGGGATCCAGTAATCTTTTGTGTTAACAACCTTTTCAGGGGATTTTGATGTTTAGGAGTTACTCCTCAGCTCATTGATTCTCAAACTGGCTTTACAGAAGAATCACGTGGAGAACTTTCCAATACATCAATGCTCAGGTTTTGCCCAAGACCACTTACATGAGAATCTTCTGGGAGTTGAAACTGGGCATATTTTTTACAGACTCCCCAATTGATCCTAAAGAGCAGCCAGGCCAGGGTACAGAAGAATATGTCTCAACCCTAGTTGCACTTTACAATTTCCTAGGGAGATTTCAAAATGTCCTGATCTCAAGGTATCCCTCTATACATAATTAAACAGGATCTCTGGGGATGAGACTGCTATCTATCAGAAGTTCCTGTAAAATTATCCTACATAGTCAGGGTTGAGAGCCACTACGTTTGCTGAAGTTATTTGAATGGACTAAATGATCTCTCTAGATCTGTTCTCTTGATGCAGTTCTTTAAATGTTGGGCTGAAAGATATAAATTTATGTACAAATTTTGTTCCCACTTAGCACATTTTTCAGTTTAGTTCATTTTTTCCCCTGACTTTGTGGCATTTTAATTTCCCATTGTGGTGAATTAACTAAATGTGAGCTTGTTGTTAACAAAGGAGGAGTCCATGCATAGACCACCATGGATAAAAGGAAAAGAATAGGGTCAGACATGCACAGGTGGTGAAAGCCAACCACATGAGGAATTTTCAGGTTATATAATAATTGATATAATGGAACAAGCCCTTTCTTGAGACAGAAGCAATCTCCACATTTAGAGCAGAGTAAGAACTTGTCCAGGTTGCCTTCGGAGTCTCTAGCTCCATCATGCAAAAGTGAGTAAACAAATAAAATACGAGATATCCACATCTTTCCATTTTGAGCCCATAGGTCTATTAGGTACCAAGCAAAGCAGACTGGTATTGATACTTTGTCTCTCCCAATAAACCAGTCAACACAAAGGCCACCTTAAAATATAATAACATACAACTTTGTTCTAATTCATCATGCAAAGTTCAATGAATGCTTCACAATAGGGAGTTTTCAAAGATTCTTTGATGAGTGGGATGGACTTTCTGAGTCTCACGCACAAACACTCATCTAGGTCATTCATAATTATTACCTTTTCTTAATTTCCTGTTAGGAATCTACTGCCAAACCCTATGTTTTCCTGAGAATGGCTGTGGAGGTCACCATTTATCTTCTATTCACATTTGCCACTACTCCAAGTCTCCTCTCCCAAATCAGTATTACTCTCATCATCTCTTTAACATGCCGTTCTGCCCCAGTGTGTCCTACATCTGATATCATCTTGCAAACTCAGCAGCCAGAGAGAATCATACTGAAGCACTGCTTTGTCATGTTACCACCCTAAAATGGCTCCAAATTTCCTTCAAGGTAAAGTGAAAGTAACTGTGGATCTCAGATTCTCCCTAAATGAATGCAATCCTTCTCTCCAATTTTTATGCTGGTTCCTAAGGCAAACACGTAGCTCCAGTGAGCTGGTCATCTTATTCTTTTCCATATATGAAAAAATTCTGTTGTCGTGACGTAGCAGCTCAGCTGTGCCTTCTACCACCCACCTAATGTCTTCATCTATCCAAGTTGTATCTACACTTTTGAGTTCAGATAAAATCTCAAATCCTGCATCATATCATTTGTTTCTCTTTGAGGTTCTCTGAGCACTAAAATTCTCAACTTCTGCATTCACTGGCCTTCTTCTCCTATGCCCTGCTGGTGCACCTAAAGTTCTTATCACAGCAATCAGTCCTTCATTGCCCTTTCTGTGGATAAAGATGCTCTCATTCAAGATAAATTTTACAGAGCTCCTTCTTCAATTTCAAATGTGTCCATTTATCTCCTAAGTAAACTGTAACTTCCGTGATGGAACCCACATTTTCATCCAGTGCTAACTTTATAGTAGGCACGTCTATGGATTTTACATGGATTTTTTAATATTATTTCATCCATTCTTACTAATCTAAGATGTAAATATTATTATTATCTGAACTTCACAGATAAAGGAAGTGAGACAGTGAAGTTGTAAAAAGCCAGATTTACCCTAAAGAAAGAGGTATCGAGTGGAGAAGCTAAAATTCAGATTCTCCTCTCATTCCAAAGCCCATGATCTTTCCCTGACAATATCAAACGTCTTCCAAACTATCCTTTAAATCTTTATGACTGAGTTTAAATTATTTAGACGTTTAGAACAAAATACCATTTTGTAACAAGAAGTTTTTTTTTTAATCTCAAATCTTTCTTAGGCAAACAGAATTGCAGTTAAAAAATAAAAAAAAACATGAATGTTATGAAGTAGAATAATTAATTTTCTATTAAATAGAAATGGCTAGTGTTGATGATCATGGCATGTTGCCAGTGTGTAATGAGTCTGAGAAATCAAAACCTCAGAAGCTGAATCAAGCCAAACCCCTGAACTGGCTAAATGATATATTCCGAAGGATACATGAGGAGGAAAAATGAAGGGTGGGAGTTTTCCAAGGTTAATTACAGAACAATCATCTAGCAACAAGGCAGTGAGAACAGGGAGGTCTGGTATGCAATGTATGCTGAAGGGCTGGAACCAACACATTGAAGATATTATTCAAGTACAGTTCATTATTTAAGAACACATTGCCCTCTGAATTCTTTAAAGGTCGGGGTCAACTTTATACCAGACTTCATTTGCATTCTTTGTTAATTTAGAAATGTTCTCTTGAGTACCTCTTTAAGCCTCTCGTTGTATAGTGTATAGGTACTCTATTATAAATATTCAGATTAATCAGCCAACTTTACCCAGGCCATGGTCTTTTTCTTGGCATTGTGCTAGGTGACCCAGAAAGTGCATAAATGTAAGATATATATGATATGATATTATAGATAGATGAATAGATACTATTTATTAAGCATCTATTATATGATCAATACTTAAGATATTTTCTATAACCTTCTGTTACATGTGGAAGGTAGAGGGAGTAGCAGCTTCCATTTTACAAACAAAGAAACTGAGGTATAAGATTTTTCTGAATTTCTTAAAAGTCACATTACTGTGAAGTGGCAAACTCAAGATTTGAATTCAGCTCTCTCTCTCTCTCTCTCTATTTTTTTTTTTTTTTTTGAGACAGAGTCTCGCTCTGTTACCCAGGCTGGAGTGCAGTGGTGCGATCTCGGCTCACTGCAAGCTCTGCCTCCCGGGTTCAGGCCATTCTCCTGCCTCAGCCTCCTTAGTAGCTGGGACCACAGGCGCCCGCCACCACGTCCGGCTAATTCTTTTGTATTTTTAGTAGAGACGGGGTTTCACCGTGTTAGCCAGGATGGTCTCGATTTCCTGACCTCATGATCTGCCCGCCTCAGCCTTCCAAAGTGCTGGGATTACAGGCATGAGCCACCGTGCCTGGCCTCTCTCTTTCTCTTTTAAAACTTGATTTTCTTTTACCTCAAGATAAATTTCATTACGCTGGGGAACAAACAGCTCCAAAATTTCATCACCCAGCAACTCTCCAAGGCAACTGTCCTCATGTGGAGGCTCAGCATTGCAGGCTGTCAGGCTCGTAAAGCACATCCACATCTACAGGAACTCTCCAAGGTAACTGTCCCCATGTGGAGGCTCCGCATTGCAGGCTGCCAGGCTCATAAAGCACCTCCACATCTACAGGGGCTTCCACAGCAGGGAAGAGTGTGGGGAGACACACAACACTCTACATCCCTCAACTCAGAAGGGACGCCCTCCATTTCTGCTCTCATTTTGTTGCCCAATGCAAGTCACATGGGAACACCTAAATTCAAGGAGGTATTTGCTTGTGATATGGAGAGGAGGCAGGGAAATACTGGGTAGAAGAGGACAGTTCCCTGGCAAAAGCAACGGTAGTAGAACAGTGGGGAGAGGGGGAGGGCATTAAGCAATTTCAGTAATTCAGGATGAGATAATGGCATCTTGAGCCACTGTAATTCCACTCTCAAGCCTGGAAACCCATGATCCTAAATAGGAACAGGCATTCTTGTTTTCAAGCCTAAAAGTTGCCTTTTGGCCTGCCCCATTCCCCTCTTCTCTATCCATATAAACCCCAAACCCCAGGCTCCATGAGCAGAAGATAAGAGGGGCAGAAGAGCAGCAGAGTAGCAGAGTGGTGTGGCAGAGAAGGAGAGGAGAAAAGGAGTATCTGAACATCGACAGGAGTTTGTCTGGGGGCATTCAGAGAGGAGATCAGCAGCAGGAAGGCTGATCTGGTGAAGATCATCTTCCCACTCCATCCCATTTCCAGCTCCCCATCCATCCCGCTGAGAACCACCTCTATCCAGCAATAAAATCCCCGACATTTACCATCCTTCAATTTGTTCATGTGGCTTGATTCTTCCTGGATGCCAGACAAGAACTTAGGTAGCAAGAGGGCACTGAGCCGGCTAACACTTAAGACATCTGTGAATGACAGAGCTAAAAGAGCACTGTAACACACCCACTGGGGCTTTGAGAGTCACAGGCACCCACGCCTAGATGCTACCATGGGGCCACAGCCCAGAAGCACTCACCCTGGCTCCTGCACCTGCCCATCTGTGTGTTCCCCCTCCCATAACGGGTTTGAGTATGTGGCAGCTGAACACACAAACCATGCCTCTGTTGCATGTCCTGTCAGGGGAGTCAGGGAGCTCTCTCATTTCACTTGGAAGGAGATAATGACAAATCTCAAAAATATACTTTATACCTCCATGAAATACATTGTATTACAACAATATACCTCAACAATTTATATTCTGTTTCAATTCAATAGGTAGGTAGTAAGTCTTTACTTAAAATGTTTTGCTAAGAGCAAAGGTGATAGGACTTGGTTCCTGATATGAAGGGATTGACAGTCTGATAAGGATAGTAAATCCTATAAAAATAAAATGTATTAACAAAGAAGGACAAGGAATATTTGAACTCAGAAGAAATAAAGGCAACTTGGATCTGGGGATATTAAGGAAGGTTTAAGGCATTTAAATGGTTTTTTTGGAGAATTAGTAGGATTTTATTAGGAAATACAAGGAAGAAAGTCCTTCTAGATGAAGAAAGAAAAGGGATAAAGATGTAATAGGACATTTTACTTGTGGCATAGCTACCAAGGGCAAGTAACTTAAGACATCCTCCTCCTCCATCCCTGGGGCAAAGCAAGGTTTCTTCAGTGGTGATGGGAAGGGACAGGAAATTTGTAAGAGTTCCCTGCCCTGTGATTACCTGCTTTGTCTGGTTTTTGCTTTCACACTGCTTCCATTAACATATTTTTATCATAGCCAGCACAAGGCATATTCTAGAGTATTATGTTATTTTGTATTTAAAGGGTGCTACTTTTGGAAAATATTTATAAGGGGAGATGACCATCCTGGCTCCATAAACAGCTACTCATGTGCCCCTTCCCCAACATATTCATTCACTTTTGGGTTTGGAGGCCACTGAAAAGTGGCCTGAAACTGATTTCTAATTAACCAACCCAGGAAGCTGAGAAGTCACACACAGGTAAAGGGATTGGACCTCTGACCAACTCGGAGATTCATGGAGAACATGTCAGTGGAATGGAATAGCTATTGTCCCAAAGCCAGAAATGATAACGGAAATTCTAATAGAAAACTTACTATATGTGAACAGAGATTTTGAACTGAAAGGCTGGACTCAATGTCCAAGACATAGGTAATGCATGCGCCAGGTATATACTCAACTACTATGAAATTATTCCTAACTCAGGCCTGGAGATGGGTTATGGAACCTGGAAGAAACTCTCAGTTGTCTGATTTGAAAGTGCAAAGGCCAGTGCTTACTCAGAAACACTGCTAAGTGTCCCACAAAACTGGTGAAACCATTTAGAGGAGACCTTCAGGAAAAATTCTGTGTGGCAGCCACAACTGCCATCCATCTAGCTCAAGTGGCCAGTCACACGTCACACTTCCATTGCATCAGGTTCACATAACCTTCTCATGAAGTTAATTTTCTGGTGATGGAGAGACAGATCGTATAGAAATACATGTGTATAGCAGTTAGTAAGTCAAATGATAGAAGTTGCTGTGGAGATAAACATGGCAAGGAAAAGAGGCAGGGCACATCTGTGAGAGTTTACCATTTTTAATAGAATGATCAGAAAAGATCTCACTGAAAGGTAAGTTTGATAAAAGGTTACAGGGAGTGAGGGTGCAAGCCCTGTGTTTCCTTAGGGCAAGAACATTTTAATCAGAGAGAAAAGCAAATGAAATTTCTGCAACAGAAGCATGCATGTTTGTTTTCAAGGAACACTGGAATCTAGTGAGGCTGGGGTGGAGTTAGCAAGGGGAGAGTTTACCAAAAGAAGTCAGAAAGACAGCAGTTTGTGCAGTGCATTATAAAGACTTTGGCATTTACTCTGGAGATCTAGAAACTTTTTAAAACATTTCGAGCCAAGATGTGATATGAAAAGGCTGACCTATTTCAAAGGCTCTCCCAAGCCGCCATGTTGAGATTAGACAATAGCAGAGCAGTAGTACAAGGGTGGGGAGTGGGGGAGGGCATTAAGCAATTTCAGTAATTCAGGTATGAGATAATGGCATCTTGAGCCTTTGTAATTGTGGAGCTAATGAGAGGTGGTCACATTTTAGATACGTTTTGAAGGTGAAGTTGTCAAGATTTGCCGAGATTTGCATGTGAGATGAGAAACAAGTGCCCAGAATTACACCAAAGTTTTTAGTCTCAGAAATGGAAAGGATAAAGTTGTCATTAACTGGAGTGGGGAAGACTATGAGAGGAGCAAGTTGTGGGGAGTAAAATTGTGACTATGTTTTTGGAACATCCAAGTGGAGATATCAACTTGATGTGTGAATCTGAAGGTCAAAGGAGAGGTCCAAGCTAAAAATGTAAACTTAGGAGTCATCAGGATGTGGATGGTATTTTAAAAAATAAGCATGGACTATATCACCGAAGAGTCAATGTAATGGGAGAGAGGTTGGAAGACTGAGCCCTGGACCACTGCAATATGTAGAGGTCTACCTAGTTCTCGAAAGTCAGCCTGGAACCAGATTTTACAGGGTAAACTGGGATATACGCCCCATAGTGAGATATCAGTTTAGGTCTCAGTCACATGACGATGTCTGTGTGCTTTTACAACCCTAGATTAAATGCTTGATATGAGCCGCAGCCCCAAACGATAATCAGTAATATCTTTCAAGCCCACCCCAGCCTCCTAAACCCTTAGACCATTTTATATAAACACTCTTAGGCTTTAGCCCAGTTGCCTATTCATAGCTTTAGTCCCACTTAACACTTTGTGTTGTCTTCCATTTATGTACATAGAAATATTTGTTTACCTTGTTTGTGAGCATGATTGTGTAATTGATTTCCATTTTGTATTTCATCTGTGCATGTGCTTGAATCAGAAGTATGTGACGGAAGAAATTTACTAGTCCATCTTGACCTCGTCTTTTCATAGGCATTCAGTACAGTTGGCTTCTTCTTTCTTGCTGAACACTTTCTTGGCAATGGCTTCTATTCCACCACATGATCCCCATTTTCTCCTGCTTTCAGGGCTATTTCTCTGGTCCTTTGCTATTTCACTTTTCCTATCCTAGAACTCTAAATGTGGGAGTTTCTTAGGGCTTATTCTCCAAGCCCTCATCTTCACAATCTATACTCTCTCCTTCAACAATCTCATCTGTACATCTGGTTTGAAATACCATTTATATGCTAATTACTTTCATATTCATATCTCCCTTCCCGGCCTCTCTTCTAAACTCCAAACTTGAATATTTACCTACATACACATTTGATTCTTAGAAGAACCCCAGATTAGAGTTGTTCAAAATGAAATTTTTGACCTTTCCTTCCAATCTAGTTTTCTTCCAGTATTTCTGATTTTAGCAACCACCCAGTGGTTTATGCCAGGAACAAGCATTTCATCTTTAACACTTTTTTCTCCTTTATTTCCGTATTCATATCACCATAAAATCTTGTCAATTCAACCTCCAAAATATATGGTAAGCCCATAATTTTATAAAATAACTATGTAAGGCAAAGCCTGAAGTTCTGTGAAACAATATGAAGCTAATGGAGACTCTTAGAAGTTGCACTGTAAATGAGTATCATTTGATCTTGGATGAAACAAAATAAAAATATTACACCTAATTCCTTTCTTTTGGGATTGAAATGGTAAACTTCTAAAGTTAGAACGGACTTTAGGGGCATCTTGCCATATTCACTGTCTTTGTAATAAAAAACTAAAACCCAGGGAGAAAAGTGACTATCTGAAGTTCCTTCAATTAGTAATGAAAGAGGATTAGCACCTACGTCTCCCAATTCAGTCCAGTGCTCTTTCACAGCACCAAATTGGCAGACATCCATGACTAAGCTCTGATAAATATGAGACTTATGCCATACAAATAGTCTCTTTTATATCTGTTATTTCCTGAAAAAGTAAGACAAAAGTGGCTTTGTAGGTATTTGCAGCTCTGTATTAGTAGGGTGGATTTAGTTTTTGTCTTAGCATAAACATGATTTTACTTACGAAACACTGATCTTAAAACAAATAAGCAAACTAACAAATGACCTAGCTTAAATATAGCTCAGGCTAAAGTAATGTAATTATTTTAGGTAAATGGTATTTGTATATTTGTGTAAGGTCTAAGATTTTGGAAGAAAGCTTCTGGGCAATCAATGGCCTTTTGCCGTCTCTACTTCATCTCCATTACTGCTTTCAGAACTATTCTGTTATAAGCTTTAAAAACAGATTATCATCCTTTATTTGATACAGTAGATAATCCTGTTGATGTTTCTGAAACCAAGTTGTCTACAAATCTGATCCACTTAAATAAAATATGATAACAAAACTGTGCCTGTCAGTCTCTGAAGAAACTGAGAGTAGAATTAACAAAATGTAATTAAGGTAATCCGAGTAAAGATTAAGGTAGTCGATGACAAAATTATTTTCCTATAGAATAGAGTTGTATTTCTGAGTGGAAGCTCAAATTCTCCTCTCTTTACCTTGGTGGAATCCTATTATTACTTTGATTCAAGTATATCTTTGCAATTAAACTGCTATTAATTATATGGAAATGAGACAGGAAAATACTGTGTAGAAGAGTGCAGTTCCCCTGCAAAGGCCCCACCCTCAAGCCTGAAAACCCATGACCCTAAATGGGAACAGGCATTTCTGTTTTTGCACCCAAAAGTTGCCTTTTGGCCCACCATGCCCCCCCATCTTTTACTCACATAAACCCCAGACCCCAGGTTCCAGAAGCACACAAGGCAGAGATGAACAGAAGAGTAGAAGAATGGCAGAACAGCACAGCAGAGAGAAGAGAAGGAACATCCAAATGCCAAGAAGAGTTTGGCTGGGGGCGGTCAAAGAGAGATTGGCTGCTGGATAGCCAAACTCCAGAAGATCATCTTCCCACTCCATTCCCTTTCCAGGTCCCCATCCATCCCACTGAGAGCTACCTCCACCACTCAATAAAACCCCTGCATTTATCCTTCAAGTCCGTGTATGACCTGATTCTTACTGAATATCAGACAAGGACCTGGGTACCAAGAGGGCATGGAGCTGGTTAACACTTAAGCCATCTGCAGATGGCAAAGCTAAAGGAGTGCACTGTAACACATGCCATGCCAACTTTGGCTTCAGGAGTTGGAGACACCCACCCCTAGATGCTACTGTGGGATTGGAGCCCCAAAGCGCTTGCCCAAGCTCCTGCACCTACCCATCTGCATGCTCCCCCTTCTGTAAAGGGTTTGAGTGCATAGCAGCTGAACACACAAGCCACACCCCTGTTGCACATCCTGCAAAGGGCGTCAGGGAACTCTCTTGTTTCACTAATAGAAACTATTAGAGTGAAATCCTATATTATTTTTAAATTCTAAGCTTGAAGTTTTAGATAAATAATATTTATCGTAGGAATGGGACTATGCAACTTACTTCCATTAATAAAAACAGTGAAATGAAGTCTATTTGTTTTATCCAATGTAAGAATGTTTAAGAATATGCCTTTAATTGACATCTAACTTTGGACTTTGGCAAAAGAAGAATCATTAAAACAAATACTGTTTATGTTGTCATATACCTAATTTTGGCTGCACGTTTTAAAATCATATGGTTGTGGATCATCAGGGTTAAGGGTATAGACTTTAGGTTCAGAAAAATCTGGTTTAAATCTTGCCTCAGTCACTTCCTCATGATTGAACAAATTACTTAAAACTTGTAAGTCTCTTTCAAGTCATCTGCAAAGCTGTAATAATTATTTCTCCCTATGAATGTTACTGTGAATATTCAAGTAGACAATATATTCAAGGTCTTAAGCATAGTACTTAGCACATAGAAAAGGATCAAACCATAAATATTTATATGTGAATAAATTAATGAATGAATGATATAGGTGAATCTTGCTATTTATATTTATGGCATAAAAAGGAACCTGAAATGTAATGTATACATTTTATATCCTGGTGGATTTGTATTCTATTAAGGATAATAATAATGATAGTCACCACCTTTTGGTCTCTCTATTAGTTTCCTGTAACTTCTGTAATAAAGTACTACAAACTGCATGGCTTAAATTTGCAGAAATTTATTCTTTTACAGTTCTGGTGGTAAGAAATCTCAAATCAAGGTGTTTCTAGGGCCACACTTCCTCTGGAGGCTCTAGCAGAAAATCCTTTTTGTGCCTCTTTCAGATTCTGGTAGCTGCTGGCATTCCTTGGCTGGGACCATATTCTAATTTCTGCCACCAGGATCACATTGGCTCCTCCTGTTCTGTGTCAAATATCTCACTGTCTCACCTTTATAAAAGCACTTGTGATTGGATTTAGGGCCTTTATAGATAATCCAGGATGATCACCTTATCTAAAAAATCCTTCACTTAATTACATCTACAAAGACCCTTTCTCCAAATAAGGTAACATTCACGGGTTCCCAAGATCAGAAAATGAACATATCCTTTTGGGGGCCATCATTCAACTCACTATAGTCTCTAGAGTTTGGCACCAAGAGTCACAAAATGGATATGCTTAGAACTTGCAATCTATTTATAGATATGTATACATAATCGCCACATAATATAGGATGTTTAATAGAATTATTTACAGTGTGCTAAGAGAAGAGAAATGATAAACTGACTAATTTCATCAGTAAAGTCACGGAGAGATTCATAGCAAAATTGTATTTGAGCTGGATCCTGATGGATGAGTAGGTATTTGTCTAAGAAGAGAAGAAAAAATTGTATGTTCAAATCTCAGGGAAGACCTCCAAGTAGAATTCTAAAAATATGTGGTGGGTTACGGAATAACCTGTATGGTGTGGGAGTGGGCTAGAATGTAGCTTGGTAAGATGAGCTCGTCTCAATTAGATCGAGACTTGTATGGCAAGATAAAGGGTTTTAAATATACCTGCAATCAACAAAAAATTCCTGGTACTTTTTTTTTATACAGCCAGAAAATGTTATTATCTCTTCTTCCCATGGAGGTTGGAATGGAGAGAAGACAGCATGAAGGCTTGACTTTCAGGTAGAAGACACAATAGTCCAGGGGAGACCTAAGGCAGTGATAATGAGGATAGACAGAAGAAGTATATTTCAAAGCCGTGTCTAAGGCTGTAATACTAAGGCATATGCAAAGAGAGGTCTCTCATTTGGGCAACTGATTAATACTAATAATAGAAATAGGGGCTAACATACAAATGCCTAATGTCCCCACAACACTAAACCAATTATCATTACCTGAGGCCATCATGTTCCTTCAGACTTCCACACTATGGTATCCTCTTTCATTCCGAAAGACTTCCACACTATCGTTCCTCTTTCATTCCGAACATTTCCATCTCTTCTACCCCTGCATTGTCTAAGCTAACCAGTTATCTGTTAAGTTTAGTTCATGTGTTACTTCTTTCAAGAAATTCTCTCTGACCCACTAAAATTTAGTTTTGAACTTGGCCAATCTTGGTTGTAAGCCTTATCAAACTGTTTTTGAATTACGTGTTTTATAGTCTTATCTGTGAATTCCTTTTAAGGCAGGGAACTTGACATTTATTTTTGCATTTCTAGCACCTAGATTTGGGCTTGGCTCACAGTAGGAGTGAAATGTAGTTTGGTGAATTTAAAAAAAGAATGTTGGTGGTGGAGTGAGGCCAGAGTAATTAGCTAAAATTAGAGAGCTCTTGACCGCTGTTAGGTGGTGACAAATGCCTATGGGTCCACAGTCACTTAGTATTAGAAATAAGGTGAAGCCTAATGATAGAAGTTGCAGGTTACTCCTTGCTGTTCATACTCCAGTTCGTTGACTGGCAAAGCCTGCAGTGCAGAATCTGTCCAACTCCTCTATTTGAAACCAACTTCTAGGCCTATCTTCTGGTCACTTCCTTTTCTTTTTCCAGCCACGTCTTGAAGCGACAAGGAAAAAGTAACAGATTGCAAAATATCAGACACTTCAAATCTATTATTCCCTTTTATTTTTTATCACAAGGTACTGAAAAACATTTCCTCTCTGGGGATAGAAAACGTGAACAGCTAAATATCTGACTCCAGCATCAGATCTAACCCCAGAGCCTCATCATTATATTAAAATGAGAGAGTTTATGAGACAAGTTTAATTGGGCAAATAAAGAGCCTGTTAAGAGAAAGCAAGTATTAACCATCAACCATTTTGTCTTAGGCAACAAAAAATATTTATAGCTACTCCTCAGCTGCAGAACCCATCGTGCCATAAGAGACATTACATGTTAATAAGGAGACGCTTTGGTGCAACTGTTATCTCTCTATGTGATTAAAAAATGCTTGAGGTGAAGTTACTTACCAAGGTTTCCCTACACTATAGCCCTTGGGAAATCATTTTTTAAAAGTTAAATAAGATAAAGTAGATTGAAGGAAATCACTGTTTCAAAATGTAAATGCGTGACATTTAGCATCTGCATTTTTTTAACGAGTGAGAATTACGTTTCACAATGTTCTGTTAATGCTGTTATGCGGATTAGTACAGACCTGGAGACTGAGAGAAATAAGGCATAGCCTTAAGAAATGAATCAGAAACCAATTAAAACAAACTGTCAGGTTTAGTCTACGAGGCCCACTGCCCCCAAACATGTTCTTATTACGAATAAAGAGGTGCAGGTGAACATGTTTTTCAGGACTTTTATTTAACTTCACTATAAGACAGTTATTAAGTAAGATTAATCCTGACTTTGGAGTAAAAACAAAGTGCTGAAAGCTCAGTTTTAGGATAAAAAGTCGGCCGGGCATGGTGGCTCATACCTGTAATCTCAGCACTTTGGGAGGCTGAAGCGGGCGGATCACCTGATGTCAGGAGTTTGAGACTAGCCTGGCCAACATGGTGAAACCCTGTTTCTACGAAAAATACAAAAACTAACCGGGTGTGGTGGCAGGTGCCTATAATCCCAGCTACTTGGGAGCTGAGGCAGGAGAATCACCTGAACCAAGGAGGCGGAGGTTGTGGTGAGCCAAGATCACGCCACTTCACTCCAGCCTGGGCAAAAGAGTGAAACTCCATCTCAAAAAAAAAAAAAAAAAAAAAAAGTTGAGCAACAAATAATATTAGGACCATAACTTATGCCTAATCTTCAGATATGTTAACTGACCATTTGGGGCCTGAAATGTTATGTTCAATCTTAGTCTTAAAGTTATCAATTAGAAAATAGAAACATGTACTTCAATAGAATTATACTTTGCTCTCTTCTAGTTCCCATTCCCCAATAAATGAAGCAATTATCTAATAGTTCGGTAGTTCCATTAGAAGGCATGGTCAGGACTGGAGTTTTCTGTATCGTAAAACTAGGAAGAGCCTCTATAGGTATAGTCCTAGGAGATGCGGAAGATGCTAACTACATAGACTGTTTGCAACAGCTGAGTGATCCTTTGATCAAATGATCAAATTAAGCATGTCTGATTCAAGCTAAGAGTGCAGGAGGGCTTCAAAAGGAATTTTCTCCTGAGATTTCATAAGTCTTAGGGCATATACTTAAGGGCAGGGAGGAGAACAAAGCAGTTGTCTTTTTACCTTACTTGTTCACTCTTGTGGAATAAGTTGAAGAAACCAGGCATGCTTATCCTGAAGAAGAGCTGGCTCTGTGGGAACATGATGCTGCTGTCAATTATTTGTAGGACTGTTTAGTGGAAGAGAGAGTAGACTCTTCCATATACAGAATCAAGAGATAAGACAAGGATGAGTTACAGAGAGATGGAGTTCTGAACATGAAAAAGAAGATGATCCTGCCAGCCTGAAATGTATGCCTACCTTGGAGATAGTGATCTCATCATCACTAGAAGCAACCAGGTATAGCCTAAATAGCCATTTATTGGATAGTGAGAAAATGAAATTCAAGTCCTATGGGGTTGGGGTGGATTGATCTATTGATGAGGCATGAGATTTTTTTTTTTCTAACTATAATAGTCTTGACTTCTTTGAAGAGTAAAGTGCTGTGCAGAGAACTCCCACTTCTAGCCATGATGGAGTAGCTAGTACTGGACTAGTACTTCTGATGTAAATGATATTAAAAGTGAAAAAATTTTATGAAAGATAACTATTTCTAGACTTTGGGAAAAAAATTGCAAGACTATAATCTCTGAAAGAAAGGAAACAAATGAGATGAGCCCTATCATTTCCCCAGGTTTCTGCTTGGAGGCATGTTCCAGACTAGACTGGTGCATGGAAGTGGAAAACATTTCAGAGCAGAGTGGTCTCTTTGAATTAAAGAAACATTGATCAGAACTTGGGAAGGATTAGTTGTCTAGAATTTGTAGGGCTGAATGAAAAGAAGGGAATTATTCAGAGAAAGATGCCCAGAAATCTTAGCATTTTCCAGGGACTCAAGATAGCCCCTGTGCAGATTTCTGAGCATTTTACAAAGTAGAACAAATAACTCCTGGAGAAAGACAAAGCATTGAGTAATAATAAACTGGATAACTACTGAAATCCATAGACCTGAAGACTGGGAGACATTCAAGTTCCAACCATCCAGAGTTAAGTGGGCTTACTCAGTATGCTGGGCATCCAGTAGAAATCCCAAGAAGCTCATGTATTAAGCTCATTAAACTTGTCTTTTAGTAAAAACTTAAAGAGAGAAGTGTCTGAACGTCAAGAGGGAAGGACATTGGAGACTATGGTTGGAAAGGAGTTTGGCCAGGGATGGCTGAACTCCAGGGAAAGACCACCTGGCCACTCCATCCCCTTTCCAGCTCCCCATCCCACTGAAAGCCACTTCCACTGCTCAATAAAATGCTTTGCATTAACTACCCTCCAATCTGTTTGCACAATCTCATTCCTCCTGGACACCAGACAAGGACCCAGGTGCAGGTGAAAGAGGCTGTCACACTGACCCTCCACTGAGCTGTTTAACACTCAGGCCATCCATGGACAGCAAAGCTAAAGGAGTGCACTGTAACACACACCCCCTGGGCCTCAAGGGTTCGCGGGCAACCCCTACATGCTGCCACAGGCTGGTATGGGGTTTTGCTCCTGCCAGCACCCAAAGGCACTCTCCCTGGCTCCTGCACCTGCTCACCTGTATGTTCCCCCTCCCACAAAGGGTTTGAGTGCTGTGGACTGAGTAAGTGAGCCATCCCTTTACAACTCCTGCATAGGGGTCAAAGAAATTATCCTGCTTCAGTATGATCCAGCAGTCCCACTTCTGGGTACATACCCAAAGGATTTGAAATCACTATGTCAGAGATACATCTATACTTCCATGTTTATTGCAGCACTATTCATAGCCAACTTATAGAATCAACCTAGGCATCCATCAACTGATGGATTGATTTTAACATGTGGTATATATACACAATGGAATACTAGTCAGCATTTAAAGAAGAGGGAAATTATATCATTTATGACAAAATGGATGAACCTGGAGGACATTATGCTAAGTGAAATAAGCCAGACACAGAAAGATAAACGCTACATACTCTCACTTACATGTGAAAGTTAAAAAAAAAAAAAAAAAAAAAAAAGAGAACACATAAAAGCCGAGAGTAGAATGATGGTTACCAGAAGCTAGGATTAGTGAGGTGGGGGTTAATGGGGAAAAGGAAATTCTATCATTAAGAAATAGAACATCAAAAGCTGAAAGATAAAATATCAGAAGAAAAAATATTCCTAGATAGGCTAAGATACACTACATATATGGCAAGAGAAAAGATCAGGGAACTTGATGATATAAGCCAAGCAAATAGAAAAAAATGTAGGCTAAGTGGTCTTGGACACCTGTAATTCCAGCTACATGGAAGGCTAAGGTGGGAGGATTGCTTGAGCCCAGGATTTCAAGGCTGCAGTAAGCTTTGATTGCACCAGTGCACCCCAGCCTGGTTGACACAGTGAGACCCCCCAATTCTAAAAAATAAAAAGTAGTATATAACAATCAAAGCAGAGCCTCACTGACCTATAAGATAATATGAAACCGTCTAAAAGATGATATGAAACAGTCTATAAGATAATATGAAACAGTCTGTAAGATGATATGAAACAGTCTGTAAGATGATATGAAACAGTCTATAAGATGATATGAAACAGTATATAAGATGATATGAAACATTCTATAAGATGATATGAAACAGTCTATAAGATGATATGAAACAGTATATAAGATGATATGAAACAGTGTATAACATATGAAACAGTGTATATGATATGAAACAGTGTATAAAATGATATGAAACAGTCTGTAAGATAATATGAAACAGTCTATAAGGTAATATGAAACAGTCTATAAGGCGATATGAAAGTCTATAAGATGATATGAAGCAGTCTATAAGGTGATATGAAACAGTGTATAAGGTGATATGAAACAGTGTGTAAGATGATATGAAACAGTCTGTAAGATGATATGAAACCATGTATAAGATGATATGAAACAGTGTATAAGATGATATGGAACAGTCTGTAAGATGATATGAAACAGTCTATAAGATAATATGAAACAACAGTCTAACAAACATGTCATTGGCTCCCATGAAGACCACAGAAGTCAGAAAATGTATTCAAAGAAATACTGAGTCAGACATTCTTTGTATTTAATGAAAGCTGTCCACATACAGATCCAAAAGGTCAATAAAGTTCAAGAAAAGAAGCCCAAGAAAAACCACAAAACATATTGTAATCAAATTTATAAAAAATAATGATTAAGAGAAAATCTTAAAAGCAGCCAGAGAAAAAGAGACAGGTTACAAAGAGGAAGAAAAAAGACATTGTTTCTCATCAGAAACAATGCAAAATAAAACACAATGAACTGACATTTTTAAACTGCTGAAAGGAAAAAATAATTACTATTGAATACTATATCCAGTAAAAATATTCTCCAAAAATGAAAGCAAAAAAGAAATTTTCAAAAAAAGAGCAAAAAGAATTCTAAATAGCTCATGGGTCAGAACGAAAATTCTCGGTGAAATTAGAAAACATTCGGAACTGGATGATAATGAAAACACAACACACACACTTTGTGAAATAAAAACAATACTTAGAGGTAAATTTATTATTTTAATGCCTATACATTAGTAAAAAATAAAGGTATAATTATATAAGCTTCCAGCTTAAGTTAAAAAAAGTAGAGCAAAGAAAACAAGTAAGAGTAATGAAGGAAGTAATAAAGAAAACAACAGAAGTCAAAGATATAGAAAAGGAATATAATAGAGTAAGTAATGAAAAGCAAAATTTGGTTCTCTGCAAAGATCAATCAAGTTAACAAATGGACCACAGAGGGCAAACAAACCTCTAGCTATACTAATCAAGAAAATTAAGAGAAAACACAAGTTGCCAATATCAGTAATGCAAGAAAGGAAATCACAAAAAATACTACACACATGCAGAGTATAATAAGGTAATATTATGAACAACTTTATTGCCAACAAACCTCCATTACAAGAAATGTTAAAATTCTTCAGGCTGAAGGAAGGTGATAACAGATGGAAAACCAAATCTGCCCGATGAGGAGAAGAGCACCAGAAATGTTAAATATGCTTGTAGATATAAAAGACATTTTTCATGCTCTTAAAATTTCTCTGAAAGATAGTTGACTATAACAAGAACAAATAACACAAATACGAGAAAACATCCAACCTATGGGGAAATGACATTAAAGACAAATGAAATAAATGGAGTGGAAGGCCGTATTCATGGATAGGGTGACTCAATATTAATTCTACAAGAAATTAATACATAAACAGAAAGCATTTTAAATACAGTTGGCCCTCTGTGGTCCATGGGTTCTGCATCCATGCATTCAACCAACTGTGGATGTAAAATATTTGGAAAACAATGGATGGTTGCATCTGTACTAAACATGTACAAACTTACAAACTTTTTTTTCTTGTCATTATTCCCTAAACATACAGTAAAATAACTATTTACATGGTATTTACATTGTATTAGGCACTACCGGTAATCTAGAGATATTTGCAAGTATATGGAAGGATGTGTGTAAGTTATATACAAATACTACTATACCATTTTATATAAAGGACTTGAGCATTCATGAATGTTGGTAACTTCAGGGATTCCTGGAACCAATCTCTGCCAATATCAAAGGATGACTGTAAAAATCCTAACAAGGATTTTCATGTCCTGACAAGCTTATTACAAAATTTACATGAAAGGCAAAGAATAGCCAGAAAACTCACATAAATTTTCCACCAGATATCAAGGTTTATTATAAAGCTATAAAATGTACTGCCTCATAATTTTAAGATAGGTAAAGACAAAGAGGCCAGTACAACAGGATAGAAAGTCCATAAATAGAACCACAAATAAAGAAAATTTGAAATAAAGCAGGGTGTCATTTTTGAACAGTATGGGAAGTATGGACTATTAAATATAAGTTGGGAAAATTGGTTATTCATATAGAGAAACATTAAATTCTACACCTACCTTACATCATGCAAAAAAGTCAATTCCAGATGTATCCAAAACTGAAAAGTGAAAAGAAACAGTGTAAAATCTCAGTAGAAAATAATAGAGATTAGTTTAAAACCTCAAAGAGAACAAAAAAAGGAAAAGAAACAAAATCCTCAAAGAAGGGTTTTTCTGTTTCTATTTTCTATAAACATTTTATATTATTTATAAGTTTTAAAAATGATTTCAACTTTTAGGTTTGTGGGTACATGTGCCAGTCTGCTACATGAGTATATTGCATGATGCTGAAGTTAGGACATGAATGATCCCATCACCAGGTAGTAACCATAGTATCAATAGTTTTTCAAATCTTGCTCCACTTCCTCCTTCCTCTCTCTAGTAGTCCCCAGTGTGTATTATTGCCGTCTTTATGTTCATAAATACCCAGTGTTTAGCTTCCTCTTATAAGTGAGAACATGCAGTATTTGGTTTACTGTTCCTACATTAATTCGATTAGGAAAATGGCCTCCAGCTGCATCTATGCTGCTGCAAAGGACATGATTTCATTCCTTTTTATGGCTGTGTGGTATTTCATGGTGTATGTATATCACATTTTCTGTATTCAATGCATCTGTTAAATCAAGTTTAGTCTAAAACTGCCTCCTTACGTATTTTAAGTTCAGCCTAAATGTTTCTCTGTACATCATAAACTGTAACCTAAATTGAATTATAAATAGACTGTAACCTACTCTTGTGCCAATCACCGAGTTTTGACCAAAGATGGCCAACTATTCAAAATGTGTTCAAATAAGGCAAATGCTGAGCTGTAACCAGTCCGTTTCTGTACCTCACTTCCATGTTCTGTAGATCACTTTCCTTTTTCTGTCCATAAATCTTATTCCACTACGTGGCTGCACTGGAGTCTAGTCTCTGAGCCTACTGTGGCTCACCAGGCTTCTTGATTCACAAATGATTCTTTGCTCAATTAAACTCTTTTAAATTTAACTTGGCTAAAGGTTTTCTTATAACACACCATTGATGGGCACCTGGATTGAGTCCATGTGTTTGCTATTGTGAATAGTGCTGTGATGAACATATGAGTGCATGTGTGTTTGGCAGAACAATTTATTTTCTTTTGAATATACACCCATTAATGAGACCGTTGGGTCAAATGGTAGTTCTGTTTTAAGTTCTTTGAGATATTCCCTAATTGCCTTCCACAGTGGCTGAATTAATTTACCTTTCCATCGATAATGTATAAGCGTTCCCTTTTCTCCACAGCCTTGACATGTTGTTTTTGACATTTTAATAAAAGCCAACTGACTAGTGTGAGATGGTATCTCATTGTAATTTTGATTTGCATTTCTTTGATGATTAGTGATATTAGCAACGTTTCATATGTCTGTTGTCTGCTTTCATGTCTTCTTTGGAGAAGTATCTGTTCATGTCTTTTGCCCCCCTTTTTTTTTTTTTTTTTGAGACAGAGTCTTGCTCTGTCAGCTGGGCTGGAGTGCAGTGGCATGATCTTGGCTCACTGCAACCTCTGTCTCCTGGGCTCAAGCAATTCTCCTGCCTTAGCCTCCCAAGTAGCTGGGATTACAGGTGTGTGCCACCACACCCGGCTAATTTTTGTATTTTTAGTAGAGACAGGGTTTCACCATGTTGGCCAGGTTGGTCTCGAACTCCTGACCTCAGGTAATCTGCCTGCCTTGGCCTCCCAAAGTGCTGGGATTACAGGCATGTGCCACCATGCCCAGCTGTCTTTTGCCCATTTTTAATGGAGTTATTTGTTATTTTGCTTCTTGAATTAAGTTCCTTATAGATTTTGGATATTAGACATTTGTTAGATATATAGTTTGTGAATATTTTCTCCCATTCTGTAGATTGTCTGTTTACTCTGGTGATAGTTTCTTTTGCTGTGCAGAAGCTCTTTAGTTTAATTAGGTCCCACTTGTCAATTGCTTTTTTTTTTTGAAAGAGGGTCTCACTCTGTTGCCCATGCTGGAGTGCAATGGTGCAAACATGGCTCACCACAGACTCAACTTTCTGGGCTCAAGTTATCCTCCTACCTCAGCCTCCCAAGTAGCTGGGACCACAGGCATGCACTACCATGCCTAGCTAATTGTTTTCACTTTTTGTAGAGACAGGGACTCACCATTGCTTTTGAGGACTTAGTCATAAATTCTTTCCTAAGGCCAACGTCCGGACTGCTGTTTCCCAGATTTTCTTCCAGGATTCTTACAGTTTGAGGTCTTACATTTAAATCTTTAATCCATCTTGAGTGAATTTCATTATATGGTAAAAGGTAGAAGTCCGGTTTCATTCTCCTGCATATGACTAGCCAGCTATCCCTGTGCTATTTATTGAATAGGAAGTCCTTTCCTCATTGCTTATTTTTGTTGATTTTCTTGAAGATCAGATGGCTGTACATGTGTGGCTTTATTTCTGGATTCTCTATTCTGTTTCATTTGTCTACGTTTCCAGCTTTGTTCTTTTTTACTTAAGATTGCTTTGGTTTTTCAGACTCCTTTTTGGTTCCATATGAATTTTAGTATATTTTTTTCTAGTTCTATGAAAAATGACATTGGTAGCTTGATAGCACTAGCATTGAATCTACAGATTGCTTTGGGCAGTATGGCCATTTTAAAGATATTGATTCTTCCGATCCATGAGCATGAAATGTTTTTCCATTTTTTTGTGTTATCTGTGATTTTTTAAGCAGTGTTTTGTAGTTCTCCTCGCAGAGATCTTTCACCTCCTTGGTTGGATGTATTCCTAGACATTTATTTTTGTACATGGCTATATGGTAAATGAGATTGTGTTCCTGATTTGGCTCTCAGCTTGAACGTTATCAGTGTATCGAAATGCTAATGAGTTTTGTACATTAATTTTGTGTCCTAAAACTTTATTGAAGTCATTTATTAGTTCTAAGAGACTTTTGGTGGAGTCTTCACATTTTCTAGGTATAGAATTATACAGTCAGTGAAGAGAGATATTTTGACTTATTTTCCTATTTGGATGATCTTTATTTCTTTCTCTTGACTGATTGCTCTGGCTAGGACTCACAGAAGGATGTTTAAATAAGACACAAAAAAAGCACAAGTCATGAAAGCAAAGATTAATAACCTATTTGTATTAAACTATACTTTTGTTCATTATAAGACACCATTTAGAAACTAAAATTGAAACCAAAAACTGGTAAAAAAAAATCAATAAATAAAAAAGGGACAAAAATTCCCAGTGAACATACAAACAAATGACTGGCATCCAGAATATTCGGAGAACTCCAAATTAATAAGGGAAATACAAGTAAGTATCTAAACAAGCATTTTGCAGAAGTGGAGAACAAGAAAATAGGAACTAAACATTGGGTACTCATGGACATAAAGACCCATGGGTTGAAAAACCACCTTGTGGGCATTATACTCACTATCTGCGTGACAGGATCCATACCCCATTCTCAGCATCATGCAGTGTAATCACATAAACTGCACATGTACTCCCTGAATCTAAAAATTGAAATTATAAAAGAAAAGAAAAAATTTTTAAAAAGCCACAAGGTAAATCCATTTTACAGCCATCATTTGGGCAAAAATTATGGACTTGTGAAAATGTGGTGCAATCTGAACTCTCGTTGGCTGCTGGTGGGGTACGAATCACTAGGTATATATTGGGAGAACAGTTTGGTGGTCTCTATAATATTTCAAAACATATAGTAAAATTACACGATAGCCGCAAAAATAAGAGTCTCCTTAGAAGAAATACATGTAAAACAAAAGGTAAAAGGAAAACTTAAGCTAAAAAGAGCAAAAATGTCTTTGTTGAAACAGAAAAAATAAAGCAAAATGATAACCTTAATTTGAGGAATATATGAATGACTTAAATTGATTATTATAATGCACAATGAAGATATAGTACAAATTATCACTTACCAAATAACATAGATTCAAATTAGTAAAGCAAAAGCTATTAGAAAAAAAGGGGAAAAATTTTTTAAAATAAAACTTTTTCAGTTGGGAAACATTAACAAATATCAACAGACATTGTGATCAAATATGCCAAAACTAACATAGAAAATTTGACTGGCAGAATTCTTGAGCACCAGTTCATGGATATATTGAATTTTCTACTTTAAAAAGTGAACATGCATTTTTCCAACATCCATTAAAATTTTATGAAATTTAATAATATATTATGTGTCAAAGAGCACCTTAATTAAGTTCAGAATATAAACGAGCAAGACCTAAAGTAAAACTAAGACAACATTTAAGAATGGCAACAAGATATAAAATTTACATAAAAATCAATAATTTCCATAAATAGAATAAATCATTGGAAAATGTTAGGAAAAATCTCTTATAATTCTGCCCTTCCCTTCCAATACTGAGAAATAAACTTAACAAGAAATGGGCAAAACATATATGATGAAAACTTGAAAGCTTTTCTGATAAAGACTTACCAAATGGAAGGAGACGTCTGTCCTTGGATAGGATTATGCAGCTTCATAAAGATATCAGTTTTTTTCAGTTTCATGTATAAATTTAGTGCAATTCCAATACAAATAAGTGTTCATTTGTTTGCTTGTTTTTCTGGAATAAGATAAGTTGTTTTGAAGATTGAATGAAAAAAATAAACATGCAAGAATAGCTTGAAAATCCCTTAAGAAGAAGAGGAATAAAGGGGAACTAGCCCTACTAGACATTAAAATACACTATTAAGTTCTCTTTTTAAAATGTGATACTGGGATATAATAGACAGACATACCAACGAAACACAATAGAGAGCCTAGGAACAAGCTGAAGTGCATGTGGAAACTTAGCATATGTAAGACATCAAATCACTGAGGCAGACATGGACATTTAATAATGAATTTGGCACAACTGGATAATCATTTGGAAAAAAAAAAGAAAATTGTATTCATACCTCACATAATGCATCAGAAAGAACTCCAAATGGATCTGAAATGTAAGTATAAACAATGAGAGAGATATGTACAAGAGGAAAACATGGGCACATTTTTTATAAACTTAGAGTGAGGAAAACCTTCATAATTAGACTCAAAATCCAGTAGCAATAATAATAACAAAAAAAAAATGATTGGTAAATTTTACTGAATAGAAACAAATTGCATGACAAATAAACCATAGTAAAATATAAAGAAAATAACACTGTGATAAAATAGTTGAGGTGTCATGGATAAAAGGCCAATTTCCTGGATGCATAAAGAATTCTTTACTGTCAAAGGAAGGAAATATCAAAATCTGACAGAAGAAATGGCATTTAAAAAACATGGGGAAAGCACTCAACTTCACTCATATTCAAAGAAATGCTAATTAAAGCTACCGTGTGATGCAATTTCTTACCTATTAGCTTGTTTGGCACCAATTAAAAAGCTTAAGAACCCACTCTGTCAGTGAGGCTTTGGAGAAAAAGGCACTCACAAATTGCTGGTGCACGTGCAAAATGATACAATCCCTATGGAAGGGAAGTGGCAGTGTCCAACAAAACTCCACACACATTTATCCTTTGATGCAACAATCCACTTCTAGGAATATGTCTGAAGATACACTCCCACAAATAACAAAACCAAGTTACACATGCATCATTATTTATAATAGCAATATATAGAAAACAGCCCAAATAACCATTTATGGGAGACTGAGTACACTGTAGAGCCACGAAACAAGGTACTGTGAAATCACAGAGAGAGAGAGAAAGAAATCAACTGATACAAAGGTTTTTTACAAAGATATGTGGACCAAAAGCCAAACACGGGGTACTATGCTTCCATTTTTTTGGTAAGAAAGACAAGGTAATAAGAATATCTATATATTTGCTTATGTTTGCTAAAAGAAACACAGAAAGAATAAGCAATAAATTTAAGAAAATGGATGGAAATATGGGGAAGGGAGAATGCAGATATGGATAGAGCTATAGATAGAGAAAAAGAGAGAGAGAGAAAGACTAGATATTTATCAAGGATTGAACCAGCCTTAGTTTGTCATGGTGTTATTTTTCCACCATAATGCTTTTTGTTTAATTTGCTATTTTCTGACCATGATTCTCAAATTGCTAATTATCTAGGCTCCTGATTTCTGGCCTGTCTTCCCAGACACCGTAGGACACTTTTCTTTTTATTTGGACTTTAAATATAAGGTCGTAACATTTATTCTTTTCAAGTTGAATTACCCTGCAAAATGACCAAAGCAATTCTCCCTTTTATTTTCAGCTCTTTTCTTGCAGCTTTATAAGTGTTGAGAAACACAGACTTTCTCCTACTGTGAAGTAAAGAAACCTAAAATAGATCTTTTTCAAACCTAGCTATGTTGTGATGGGGGAGAAGCAGGGAGCACCTATATGTTTTTATTGAGTAGTGATAAAAAAACTATACTAAATTGTTGGCTAGGAGACAACATAACTCATTTCCTTTTTTTCCTATGAATATTCCAGGAATATTTCCACATACCCATGGCAAAATGCACTTGGAAATGATCAGTAAATCCAGATATTTGTATGTAAGCTCAAATAATTTTTACTAACTGCTTACATTCTGCAGGCACACTAGCTGTGACAAATTGATGGTCTGGTAGGAAGTACTCTGGGGGAACTTTAAGACTGCTCTCAGGGACAAGGCCTGAATGCAGGATTCTTGACAAATATCCCTTAGCCAGAAAAGGGTGATCAACAGTTTATGTGGTGAGCAGATTCTTAATATTATTAAATTTTTCTCTACCAAGAAACATCTCATGGGGGAAAAATAATGGGCTCTCTGATACAGTTTGGATGTCTGTCCCTGAAATCTCATGTTGAAATGTAATCTCCAGTGTTGGAGGTGGGGCCTGGTGGGAGGTGTTTGGATCATGGGGGCTGATGCCTCATGAATGGCTTGGTGCCATCCTCTTGTTGATACATGAGCTCTCATTGACACAGATCTCATTGTTTAAAAGCATGTGGGACCTCTCCCTTCTTTCTCTCTTATTCCTGCTTTTGCAGTGTGACACGTGCTCCTGCTTCACCTTCCACCATGAGTAAAAGCTCCCTGAGACCTCCCAAGAAGCCGGGCAGATGCAGGCACCATGTGTGTATAGCCTGCAGAGCTGTAAGCCAGTTAAACCTTCTTTTTCTTTCTTTCTTTTTGTTAAGAAATTACCCAGTCTCAGGTATTTCTTTATAGTAATGCAAGAATGGACTAACACAGTCTCCAAACCCTTTAACAAAGTCCTACGTGGTATGGCTCTGCCTATCTCTCTGACACTATCTTGTACCATTCTTTCCCTTGGTCAGTGTGCTCTGGCATGACCGTTTTCTCAAATACATCACATTAATTCATGGTCGGGCACCGTGGCTCTTACCTGTAATCCCAGAACTTTGGGAGGCTGAGGCAGGTGCATCTCTTAAGGCTAGTAGTTCAAGACCAGCCTGGCCCACATGGCAAAACCCGATCTCTACTAAAAATACAAAAATTAGCCAGGCATGGTGGTGCATGTCTGTAATCCCAGCTGCTTGGGAGGCTGAGGCATGAGAATTGCTTGAACCTGGGAGGCGGAGGTTGCAGTGATCTGAGATGGCAACACTGCACTCCAGCTTGGGTGACAGAGTAAGACTATCTCAGAAAACAAAACAAAACAAGACAAAAAAAAATCACCTTAATCCCAACGTCAAGCCTGAGCAACAGGTATTTCCTCTGCCTGAAACGCTCTTCTCACAGACCCCCACATGGATGGAGACTGCTGATTCAAGTGGCAGCTTGGAAGCCTTCACCTTAGAAGCTACCTCATCCCACATCCAGTTACTCCATCACATTTTGTTTTTTCAACTTTCTTATCACTATTTGAAATTATCTTATTTACGCATTTATTTCCTGTTTAAATCCACTTGGGCTGCTACAACAAAAACACCATAAACTGGGTAGCTTATAAAAATCAGAAATTTGTTTCATATAGTCCTCAATGCCGAGAAGTCCAAGATCAGAGAACTAGCATGGTGGGTGTTGGTGAGGGCCCACTTTCTTCATAGGTGGATGTCTTCTCACTGTCACTTCATATGTTAGAAGGAACTACAGTGCTAGCTTTCCCAGGCCTCTTTTACAGGACACAAATTCCATTCATAAGGGCACTTCCCTGCCAAGTCCTCATCTCCCAATACTATCATCTTGGGAATTAGAATTTCAACACTGAATTTTGGAAGGACACAGACATTCAGACCATAGGATCTTCTTATCTATTTTTGACCGGTCCTATTAGATGTAAGCTCCACGGGCATAAGAATCAGACTCATCTTCTTTGCTGTTGGCTAATATGTTGACCTCTAGAGTAGCACAAAGAAGTCTCAGCTCATACTATACAGTAAGCACTTGTTGAATGTATGACTGAATGTATCACAAAATACCAGTCTTTATAAAGGTCTGCAGTAGACAGAATAATATACCCCCTCGGGATGTTCACGCCTTAATCCATAGAACCTCTGAATATGTCATTTTACATGGCAAAAGGTACTTTGCAGATATAATTATATTTTGAGAAATATTATCCTGGATTATCCAAGTACATCCACTCTAATCACAAGGGCTCTTATTAGAGAAAGGCATGAGAGTCAGAGTTGGAGAGAGACTGGAAAATGCTATGCTGTTGGCTCCAATGGTGGAAGAAGTGAGCCAAGGTCATGAGCCAAGGAACGCAAAGAGCCAGTAAAGGCAACTGGACAAGATGAATTCTCCCCTAAAGACTCCAGAGGAATGCAGCCTTGTTATTACCTTGATTTTAGCCAAGACCTGTGTCACACTTTTGACCTCCAAATCTACAATATAAAAATGTATGCTATTTTGAGCCACTAAATTTATGGTAATTTATTATAGCAGCAAGAGGAAACTAATACAAGTGCTATATTGGCTCTTCCCAGTGTATTAGCACCACGTCTACATTAGTGTATGTGCTAGGGTTCCCCAGAGAAACAGAATCATGAGGGCATCTCTCTCTCTCTCTCTCTGTGTGTGTGTGTATGTGTGTGTGTATTACTTCTTTATATGTGTATGTGTATTACTTCTTTATATGTAGAGAGGGACAAAGAGAGAGAGAGAAAAGGAGAGAGGGAGAAAGAAAGAGAGAGAGGGAGACACATCCAGAGAGAGAGAGAGAGAGAGAGAAAAAAAGAAAGACTGAAAGAGAGATATTTATTATTTATTTTAAGGAATTGGCTCACATGATTTTAGAGTCTGGCAAGTCCAAAAAATCTGCAAGGGTAGATTAGCAGGCTGGAGACCTGCAGAAGAACTGATGTTACATTTCATGTTCAAATATAGTCTGGGAGGGGAATTCCCTCTTCCTAGAGGGACCTCACTCAGTCTTTTTCTCTTAAGGCCTTCAATTAATAGGATGAGGCCCACCCACATTACAGATGATTCTTTGCTTTACACACAGTCTACTGACTCAAATGCTAACGTGGTCTAAAAATAATACCTTCAAACAACATCCAGAAGAATATTTGACCAAATTTCTGGGTATCATGGTCTAGCCATGTTGACATATCAAATTAACCATCAGAGCATGTCAGAGAGGTGCTACACAGCTATTATCATCTCAGACATTGTGTTGTTTACTGCTCTGATGTACATTTTTTTTCTTCAAATTCTCAGGAACAAAACGTATTCACAGGAACAAAGCCATAAATACAAGTTATTTAGGCAATATTTTTCCTGCACCGTACCCTCTGCTGAGCTGGTTAGAGCTAGACTAAACTATATATTTTCTATCTCAGGGAATGTGGATAGGTTTCTTCTCAAATGTGGAATGTGAGGAAACATGAGCAATCGCCACCATTCTGTCCACACGTTAACTAGATTCGTATGGTGGGTTTTGCTTGTTTGTTTGTTTCATGCTATCTAGAATAGGTTTATTTTCTGGTAGCAAAATTATCTTGATTTGATTCAGAGAAACAAAACTTACAAGGCTTTACTCTGGTATGAGTTTGAAGATACTGGTCGCCACCATAGGGAGTCTGAGAATGAAATAGACATAGAGGAAGCAGATCAATAGACCATGCATTGTGCACAGCTGAAATCAAGTTCTACCTGAAGCCAATGCTATCCCTGGACTTCTCGGTTATCTACATCAAAAAATTCCCCTTTTGCTTAAGCCAGATTGATTTGAGCTTTTTATCTTTTTCAAGTAAAAGGGCACTAAATGTATTAAAATTAACTTCTGGAATGTTGTATTAGAAACTCTTGAACCTAGAATGTGAAATTTCTGAGAAGAGGAGATAAGTCACCAAAGGTTTCTGGTCAACATCTAAAATAATTATCAGGGCTCCTGACATACACCAAAATGAAGTGGGCTTCAAAAAAGGTGCAGCTCCCTGAAAGGACATCATCCTCAGTACCCAGGTCTTAAGTAGGACAATACTCAAGGGGGGATCCTTCCACAGACCAGAACCAGGAGCTATGGGGAAATAAATGGAAATGGGCAATGATTTAAGAGGTCAGAGCCAAGGTCAGCCACATTGGACTTTGTCTGGCCAGAGCAGTGAGTCATTGCTTTTCCTGCCCATGGGATAGGTGTGTACTATGAAGTAGGATTCATTGTGCATTGTTTTCCATTCCCCCTCATCCTTTCTATATGTGTTTTGGTTATAGGCACTGGGTCCTTCCTCCCCATTGCACAGTGGGTATGTAGGGATGGTTAAACTTACTAGCCATGGATCAGTGAACCATGGGGACCTGTATCCTAATCTCACTGGGTGCACATCCCTCAGAGAGTTTAGACTTGAAGATGGATACATTAATTAAATGAGACCTTGAACTGTCTCCCTTTGAGGTTTTACATTTTGGACAATACAAAGATAATACACGGAGGTTTCATCTGTTGTCCTTGACACTCATTATCTATTCTCTGTTTTTGGAACACAGGGTGCTGACTTCCCCACATTCAGCTTATGTGCTTAGCATGAGGCTAACTCTCTCTCAATCTACGAGGGTTTGGTGTGCGACCAAGGTTAAGTCAACCTGCTTGTTTCACTGCCTGGTCATCGTGTTTGGGTTCATGTCAGGGATATAAGCCAAGTCTGTGCAATCAGAACAATGAGGCACAATTCTGGGACTATTGAATGGGGAAGCAAACTCTCTCTTTTGTGCTGCTGGGGGCCTAAATCTGGCTCACCTATAAATGGAGCCAACTCAGAAGCAGAACCAAGAAATGAATCTGTTGACATCATTTGAACAAGGAATCAAGCTCTTATCTAAACAACTTGCTCTCTCTCTTCAAACAAATATAACTCTAGATATATGTCATACATTACTTAAGTCTTTTTGATGTAAGTTGCCAGTCACCTCCAAAGGTAAAAGTATTCCAACAAATATAAGTCTCTTATCCTATGGGAGTAAATTTTGTTGGGATAAGTAAGATAATGAAGTATTGTTGAACAAAACAAACTCTCTAACCTGCTTTTCTAACTGATTCTTTGTAGTAGGAAATCTTAGTAGCTGCATCTGTCAAGATTTTTCACTGGTGAGGGCTTCACCTGTTCCAGCTCCTGATAAGATTGACTCCCAGCCACTCTTCTTCATCACTTTCACTAGACGACAGTTTATGACAGGCCTTCTAGAAGTAGGTGCTACCATACTAAAGGCTCTTTGCAGGAAATAATCTCTTTGGGTTTGTTTTTTAACCTGTAAGTTGTTCACTAAGAATGTTAAGAAAGGAAGTTTTAATTATTATTAGAATTTTACAGCTGGGGATTATTTAGCACTTATCTAATAATCCAATTAATGATTTACAGATGAGGTTCATTGAAAAAACATAAAAGGGGTATATCAATGAAGATGATGTTCAACTATAAATAATAAAGGCCCAGCATGTAGTAAGCTAAACAAAAGAAAAGTAAACTTTTTACCATCTGGATAGAATACGAAGACCTACAGTTTTGGTGGAGACTGCTTTTTGATTACAAGTAAGCATTCTACCCTACTGTCTTTAAAAAGTTCTTGGACATAGGAACTGATTGTCCAGTTGTACTACACTGCTTAGCTTCCCCAGCATTCAAGTGTGATCAAGAAGACTACGACATTCCCAAAATGATTTGAGCAGAAGTGATGGATGCTTTCAGTCATTAATTATGTGCTTTGATGTTCTCCTTGCTTCCTATTGGCTTCAAATGATAAAGGCTAAAGCAATCTAGAAGCCATGCATTGAGGATGGCAGTGTGCTCAGCCAGTCTGATTCTCTGGCTGATTTTGAGAAGCACAGTCTGCCTTTCCTAACTTGTTTGAACCATCATGTCAAGGGACTCTTTTTATTTCCACAGAAGCATGACCTTTACTATAATTAATAGTGTAATATTAATTACCTTCAATTGTAAAACCTTTTACAAAACTTTTACAAAGGTTTTAGAATTGTGAAACCTTCAATTCTGTTTCTCTACTTTTCTTAGTTTCCATCAAAGACATTTCATGATCCAAAATGCCTACAGAAGTGCCTGCCATTATATGTACATCTTGAGTAGCAGGAAGATGAAGGGACAAATACAAAAGAAATGATGCTTTTTAAAGAGACTTCCCAAAAGTACCTTGCTACACTTCAGTTTACATATTATTGGCAAGAGCATAGTCACTTGGCCTTATTTAGCTGCAAGGGAAATATATCTTCAACTGGGTGGCAAGATGCCCAGCTATAAAAATCAGAGTTGTTTTACTAACAGAGAGGGTGTGTATGGGGAATAAAGTGGCATTTTCTTTTGTAAAGAGGAAATCAGTCTTTAATTTCTTATCAAAAGGAAAAACTTTTAAAAAGCAGCAATGAAGTTCATTATAGACATGTCAGAAATGGAAATTTTTTTCAATCTGCACCATCACAGGGCCAAGATAAAGTTTTTAGAATCTTCATTAAAATTTATACTTCTGGGAGTCATAAGTGCCAGTTTCATTTCCAACATGTGCAATATTGTAAAGTGGACCTGAATAGGCTGTAAAGTGGTTAGGATGTCACTTAGGCCAAATGAAAGCTTTGAGCTTCTCCACATGGACAATGAAAATGAGAGGTGTTTACAAGAGATTTTTGGGTTTTGTTTGACCTTAGTGAAGGGGAGTATGCAACCAAGACCATCACACAGAGCCATCCACCCTGCTTACAGTATTTTGTCTTGTTCTATGAGGATATATCCATGTCAAAATTTTGGCTCAGGTTATGTCCAGTTTTCTTAACCTCTTTCTTCTTCCTTAAGACCTTCTCTGGGGACTTTTCTTGACCTAAACAGGAAGGCCTAGCAAGGTCTTTTGCAAAACTAAGGCAGTATTCAAGGTCTTCATATTGTCATCTTTCCTTAAACTTGATCACAAATTCTTAAGTGTGGCTTGTACACTCATCAGTTTTTTGCAGGTAAGGGAATATTTTGATTTATTCTTCTACTAACATGACTTCTTATCTCTCATCATAAAAGGCAGAAGCATCGTAATTTTTTCATTTTAACTAGAACATTTAAATTTAAATAAAAAGTTTAAATAGAAAATTTTCTTTATATGAGAATCATTTTCTTTATCTGTACAATGACTAATAAAAATATTTTCTGTGACAATTTCTTAACAGTCTCGAATGCAGCCTTTACTTTTATTTTGTCAATAATAATAACAGTTTTTCTTTTCTTTTTTTTTTTTTGGGGGGGTGACATGGAGTCTAGCTCTTGTCGCCCAGGCAGGAGTGCAGTGGCGCGATCTTGGCTCACTACAACGTCCACCTCCCGGGTTCAAGCAATTCTTGTTACTCAGCCTCCCAAGTAGCTGGGATTACAGGCGCCTGCAACCACGTCCGGCTGATATTTTTATTTTTAGTAGAGACGGGGTTTCCCCATGTTGGCCAGGCTGGTCTCGAACTCCCTACCTCAGGTGATCCACCCGCCTCGGCCTCCCAGAGTGCTGGGATTACAGGCGTGAGCCACCGTGCCCGGCCAACAGTTTTTCATGGATAGAGCTCCTGCAGGTGTTCCTCCAGCACTTTGCATTTTTCATCTCATTTAATCTTCACAAGAACCTCACAAAGCATATATTATTTAATCTATTTTATGGATAAGAAAACTGAGAATCAGAAAAAATGGATACTGAGATAAATCCTGTGTTACTGAAGTCTGATGTGCTCCTACCTGTGTTTTTCGAGGCAGTAAGATGGCTGACACTGCTCTGTCCTGCCAAGTCCCTCTGGAATCCCTCTGGCTGTCCAGCTGTCCCTCTCAGCCCATGGCAACTCAGAGTGCAAAGCCATTGTTAATACCTAGTCTTTAATTTTATGTTACTGCAGATTTTAAACTCAGTTCCACTCCACTCCAGCCCACACATTACAGTCATCCTTTTTCCGACAAAGGAGTAAGTAAAGAGCATTCTTACCTGATTGCACCACCTCCCACCCCATGAGGTGCAAACCTCCTGGGCACAGCAGAGACAAACTATTCAGATAAGTAAAGGGTAGCAGGCAACCACACTATTCTGTTTCCCAGGGCTACTTTCCATCCCATGCTGATGCCATAGTCTAGAGCTGTCCTGGTAGGAGTATAAATTTTACTACCCCTTGGAGCTGCCTTGAGAGCTTGTTAAACAAGACAGGAATTAACATTTTTATTCACTATGTCCTCCCTTTGGAAATGCTTTATGGCTGGCTTAGGCATTTTCCCTAGCAACCCATTCTCTATTTTAGGGAAATGGAAATAAAATGCCTGACATTTACTTCATAGAGCAATTCAGAATAATATTAAGGAAAATTTGGAGCCATTTCTCAAACTAGTTGGAAGGAGCATGGAATGGACATAGTTCTCCACTGAGGGATCCTAATGCATGCTTTATCCTGACATTGGTAGAAGAGTAACATGTGGCCACATTCTGTATTCCTCTAAGCAGAGATATCAAAAGGAGATAATCTGGAGAAGAAGAGAAAAAAACTGGTTAACATATAGCAAGAACACACATATTCTCTACTGATGATAAACCTAATTTTTCTTAGGCCTTCGTCAACACTGGCCTGGTTTGGCTACCTTTTCTGGTGGTCTGAGAAACCCTCGACGTTCAAATGACAACACTTTTCCTGGATAGAAAAGGGAGAAAGAAGCTCGAGATATTTTGAGTCAACTTAATTTATAAATTTGCAATAATACTATGATTTTCTATTTTATTCAAGTGCAAAAATATTTCAAATTTTTTTTAAATTAAAGACTTAGAAAAATGAATGAGAGTTATCTAGACAGTATTCAGTAGATCACATATCAGACTACTTTATGGCATTTAATAACCATTAGATGGAAATAAACAACTTAACATCCCTACTTAGATACTTCATAGGCATTGCAAACATAATATGTCCAAAATCCAACTCATGACCTGCCCCACCATGTCTGCTATCCCCATTTCTGCCTCATTCCCTGCCATTGGTCTGGTTGTAGACCCAGAAAACTGGAAATCTCCCTTGATATCCTCCTCTTTCCCATTCCTGGTATTTAAGCCATCATCAAGTTCTTTAATTTGAACTTCAAAACTCTCCTGGAATTTATATACTTTCATCATTTCCATAGGCCAGCCATAGGCGAAGGTGGTCACCTAGACTTCTATAGCATTCTGACTTTCTCTAGCCGTATTTTAAATGGATTATCCATACCACTGTCAAAATAACCTTTGAAAAATACAATTCTGTTTGTGTATTTTCTTTGCTTAAAATCCATCAAAGATTCTCACTACTGTTGGGACAAATGTGAAAGTCTTGTCCCAGCCTTATGGCCCAGAAAGTCATGAAGACCTCACTTATCCCCAAAGCCTTCTCTTAAGCCAGTTTCCTATTGGTTTCTTAGAGTGTTGCTTTTGTGTCTCTCTTTGTGTGTGTGTTTGAGTGTACACTAGTGTGTTTCTGTACTTTATAGACTTGCCATAGTAGGGATACAGAATTATTATTTTTCTTTTTACTCTAGATCTGTGTTTTGCCTTACTGGTTTGTGCCTCAATTCCAGAGAAGCCTTAACGTCACTGAGAGTTAACAACCGCTTGACACCAATCTGATTAACAATCACTCCCTGGCGCCCCACCAAGATCCTGCAGGTCAATGATCCAGCAGCACCACAGTCCAGCCAAGCGGCACACAAGTCATTTTAGCTTCCTCTGTCCAGGGTACACCCTCCTAAGAAGCAACCTTTTTGCCTAGAGTGTTGGCTTCAGGAAAGTCTTATTAGTCATTGCGGTTGCAATTCCTGGGCTGGTTCTTGTTCCTGGGTGCTAAGGGCTGTTTCTCAAGTGTAATGGCCCTCAACCTGTTAAGGAATTCCCCTCCCCCCTTTTTAATATCCTGTCATAAGATTAATAGTTCAAACGTGATGCCACATGCAAACAGCCTGATAAGATCTTACTTAATGAAAAGCAAGCAGAGACTTTCTTCTGTGAGCATATGTCTTTTGAGAAATTCAAAGCAAATTGGAGATAACATGTAAAATATCTCAGGAAAAGAAAAAGTTCTAAATGAGAACATTTATCATCATCATAGATTCATGTGGGCTGTCAAGACACAATAAAGATTTTAACTCATTTTGTCTCAGGCAGCCTTTCCACGAGGACTTTCATTAACAATACTCCCTGCTTGACCTGTTTCTGCTCAGCCACATCTCCTACTGTGGAGGACAGGGTGTGAAATATATCTTTTCAAATGGATGTCATTGATTTTAATATACCTTTAATAATATTGCTGCTCAGTGTTTTAATTACTCATACTTATTGGTACTTCCGCCCTCAGGTGATTTTATCTAATAAATCTGATAAGTACAGTAGACTCTGATACTCGGATATTAGATGAATAGCTCATGCTGTGGGGAGACCATTTCCTCTGTGGTGGACTCAGACATGGGTCAAAGGTGTGCCCTAAAGAGCCCAGAGAAGGGGAAGGCTTTTACATGCTCGGCAACAGCCGGACATTCTTCTCTACTCCAGGCAGCCACACCAGGAGAATCCTTGACAGTGCTGTTTGAATGAGTGCTTCATTTTGCAATCTCTGCCCAGTCTACCCTAATCACAATGTAACACTCCTTCTTTGTGCTTTGCTGGCATTTAGTGCTTATCATTAGTATTCAGCTTTTCATATTTTATTCCAGTTAATCCCATGTGTATGCATTTTTGTCTACTGTTTTGGGTTGAAGTGAGTTCCCCTAAAGTTCATATTTTGGGATTAACCCCCAGTACCTCAGAATATGACCTTATTTGGAAACAGGGATGTTGCAGATGTAATTAGTTAAGATGAGGTCATACGGTGTAAGGTGGGCCCTGAATGGGGAAATTTGGACACAGATGCTCGTACAGAGAAGACATTGTGAAGACTCAGGGTGCAGGGAGAACACTGTCTGCAAGCCAGAGAGTGCCTGAGGCTACAGGCACTGAGGCTATAGTCTGAGAGTACCAGAAGCTACAAGAGGCCTGCAACAGATTCTCCCTCACAGCTTTTAGAAGAAACCAACCCAACCAGCACCTTGATTTTGGTTTCAGACTTTAAACCATCGAAACTATGAGACAATACATTTATGTTGTTCTAAGTCATGCATTTGGTTATGGCAGCCCTAGGAAAAAATAAACCCACTAAAGGATAGCTTCCTTATAGGCAAACATCTCATTTTACTCACCTTTGTGTACCTGAAATAGGGTCAACATAAGGTGGTTGGTTATTCAATAAACGTTTATGGAACTTTATTACATGAGTGGTGAAGAATGAAGATGCAAAAAGTTAATTTGTTGGAGAGTAAGGAAGATGGTAAGATGATGTATTCTTCCATTGCTTGGAAAGATGGGTTAGGAGGAAATGATGACCCAAAGAGTATATATTTTAGCAGGGATGGGCCAAGAAAGGTGGTTCAGATCTAAAGCCATAAGTAGCAAGCATTTATCTGAACATACCCCTATGGGGTGCTGGGAAACATGAGGAAGGCTGGCAAATGGGCTCAAAGAAATCATACAAGACCGAGGGTTAGGACCCAGTCTGCATTTACTTAGCCCACGTTACAATGGGACAATAAACTCAAAAACACAGTGGAATGCCTTGAGGAAAAGCTCAGTTCTTGCAAAAAACTGGAATGCAAATTACAGGCGGGACTATGGGACACAGAAAAAATTACTATCAAGCAACTGGAATTCCTCTGAAACTCTCACATGTTTGAGACAAACAGGGAATACCTAGGAATTGTACCTGAAATTAACGGCCCTGGTGCTAAAGCCTTGGGGGTCTGTTTAAGGACAGATCTGTCTCGAGATGGTCTTTAAAGAGTACTAGTTTTTATGTAGGATTATAGTACACTTGGCTACAGTCTGGGATAAAGTAACCTGACACAGTACATCTATTTTTGGTATCAGTTCACATCTAATTGAAGTGAAGAACTACAACTGTAAACCAGTGACTGGCTCAAGCAGAAACTGCAAAGTGGTTGCTGTTACTCTGCAAGCAGCTCATGAGGTTCTCTTCTAGGCCTATACATTTGGCCCACATTCCATTTTTTATGTTTGAATTAGTTGCCAAAAATCACCATTTGGAGGAGCATTGTTCAAGGTGTGGCTTCATTCCTCCATGACTCTGTCTTGGCCCATGCTGCCTGTTATGTTCCTGATCCTGAATTTAAAGGATGGCAGGGAGCAAAAAGATGAAACCCCTCTAGTTTTCAAAAATTCTTTTAAAAGTAGGATATAGAATGATGTTGGCCTAAATTGTTTTAATTTACATATATCTAAATGCAAATTCTAGGATTGGATTCTAGAGAAAAATCATAGCTGTCCTACTTGTAACAAACATTTGCAGTGTAAAAATGTCTAGATGAAAATAAAGCGTAACTAAGCCAGATGGATGGGGAAGTGATATAACTAATAAGAGTTTAAATAAAGTAATTGGTTTTATGATTTTGTAAGTAGAAAGTGAGAATCATAGAAAACTTAAAAATATATGAAATTATAAAGAAAAAAAAATCACCCACGATTCTACTACCTGAAGACAATTGTTGGGATTTTCTTGTGTCTTCTCTCTATGTGGAATGTCACATTCCTTCTGTTTTTAAATCAAATTAAATTGTAGTCCTCACCAGCTGAGTTGGAGGAAAATCCCAGTAATTATTAACTCCTATCTTGGATGGAGATTGGGTAGGCAGGGTGTCTTTCAAAAGAGTCGTGTGTGGTTTTCTGCAGTTGAATTCTGAAAAAGAGTGTGGTTCTCCATTCCACACTGGCCACCACAGTTCTCCAACTTTTTTAAGCCAGGTGTAGGAACCTTTGATATGGGCTCCCAGTCCATGAGTTTTAATATTCTACCATTTTCCCCCCAAACCTATGAAAGGGCACCACACAATTGCACTATTCCTCCAAAAGTTCTATTACTAGTAGGCTGGCTGTCACCATGTAGAAGGAAACTGAGGGGGAAAAAAAAGTCTCAACCACTTCCCAGTGACGGGAGAAGCTCCTAATCTCTCCATTGCTAATTCTCCTGTTTCCGCTTTTTCACTCTAGAAACACTTGCCTCTCAGCCATCCCTCCATATCCCCACTTAGCACAACCTTTTCTAGGAAGCTGGGGTGGAGGTGAGCATGGCATCTGTGGAGTGTCAGGAAACTTCTGCTTTGGACCTTCCCATTATTATTATGCCTATAATAATTTTATTAATATAATTTTATTATAGGCATAATACAATTTTAAAAATAATTAAACCTAAAAAAAGAGATAAAAGAGAGTCCTGGGTTGGGTGGACAGTCAGACTGTTACAAGTAGAACAAAGCGATATGAAAGTCTCCAATGAGATACGGAAACACAGAGAATGGGTGACTTTCTTGAAATAATAACAACAAAAAAAACTCTATATCAGGAGGAACCAAAACCAATTAATTTCTCACAAATTTTTTCTGCTATATATAGTTGATATAATTAGAATCATACCATATATGCAATTGTCTATTTTTTGTTACATTATAACTAAGCATTTTTCAATGTTGTTAAAAACTCTAAGCAAACGTGATTAAGAGCTGCAGAGTACTCAAGCATGAGTATGCATCTATGCACATAACATTAGAATAGGCATCATAATATGGGAGTCAGGAGAAGCAGCTATGGAACCAGACTGTAGAAATTCCAATCCCAGCTCTGCACTTGTAACTAGCATAATCTTGATATGGTAATTAACCTCATCGTGCCTCAGTATCTTCATCTGTAAAATGGGCATAATAACCTGCATTCAGGTTCCCATGAACACTAAATAAGCCAATCTATGTAAAGTCTTGAGAAGAGGGTCTTGCAGAGTGGACAAAAGGCTGACAATTATTTCAGTATATTGCTGTGCTGTGTCTTTAAGACTAGGTACTCTAGACAGCCACCCCTCTGTTTGAATCTGGGCTCTGCGTTCTTTCATCTGTGCGACCTTTGGGAAATTACTCAGCTTCTCTGAGTTTCAGTTTTCTCATTGATATGGTAGTACGTTTTTGGGGGTTGTTGTGCAGATTAAATACAATACCAAAAATGAACCCCTCAGCAAAATTCCTGGCAAAAGTCTTCAATATATTATGACTTAATCTTTCCATATCCCCTGTGCCTAACCCATAGCCTTTAAGCGCTCAAAAAATACTAGTTGTATAGAGGTTTACTGATTAAAAAGCTGAGTTGTAATGTACTAACGTGTTTATTAGAAGACCTTGAGAAATACACAAGGATTTAGTAACAGAAAATATCCATGTGAAAGGAGATTGGGGAGAAGTAAGGGGAATTCACTTTTTCTGTCTTCAAAGTTTACAATGAAAAGAAATTTCACATTTTATTTTTACTACTTATGATAAAATATTAAAAATAATTAAACCTAAAAAAAAAGAGGCAAGAGCAGGGTCCTGCAGATTCCTGAGATGGGTGGACATCACACTGCTACAAGTAGAACAAAGGAAAAAGCAGAGTGGAACATGTATTCCAGATCTTTCCAACAGGCTTCAGATCTCACTTTCTTTTGACCTTCCCTTTGAGCTCAAATCAACAATCTACCAAGACAGATGATATGGCTTGGCTGCATCCCCAGCCAAATCTCATCTTGAATTGTAGTTCCCATAATCGCCACATGTTGCAGGAGGGACCAGGTGGAGATAATTGAATCACAGGGGTGGTTTCTCCCATCCTATTCTCGTGATAGTGAGTTAGTTCTCATGAGACCTGATGATTTTATAAGGCCTTCCCCCTTTGCTGGGCACTCATTCTTCTCCTTCCTGCCATCATGTGAAGAAGGACGTGTTTGCTTCCCCTTCTGCCATGATTGTAAGTTTACTGAGGCCTCCCCAGCCATGCCAAACTGTGAGTTAATTAAACCTCTTTCCTTCATAAATTACCCACTATTGGGTACGTCTTTACTAGCAGTGTGAGAACAGACTAATACAACAGAATTGTGGTGTTTTCCCTGAATGAGTAGTTTTCATATATGTGTGTGTGTGTGTGTGTGTGTGTGTATTACCATTGTAATATATCCTATTGTAATATATTATATTAAAATCTTCTCTGTGTTGCAGTGAAGTGGTAAAAAAAGCAGTTTGTGTTTGTATGGGAAAGAATTCAGCACAGTTGGCAAGATCATGAATTTCCCGGGACTTCATATTTCCCTGTGTGCAGACGGGTGTTGCTAACAACCCCACTCACACATGGACCTGGTGAAGAGGTGATTGGTGAGCTTTCCAGTAGACTCTCTTAGATGGGTTAGGCCACTTCATCCAGCATTTTGGCAGCAGCTATTCACAGATGAGGGCACTGTGCTCAGAGGAAGGCATGATTTACAAAGAAGGGGTTGACCGTTCATTCCACTTGTCAGATCATGGATGGAAAGCTCTGGCCATTGGGTCTGCTCACCTTTCTCCTGCCAGATCCCAGTTCAGATTAGCGAAGCAGTCAGCCTATCTCTTGTGCATTACAGCTTACTTCCTTTTGTGAAGGAACCTGCCATTTGGCTGCAGATATATTCAAATTTGCAGGTCTCAGAGAAAGGAGAAAGCTCCAGGTGCCAAGCTGATAGAAAGATCTGTGTTCTTTGGTGGTGTCTTGTGAGCCTGAGATTTCAGAGAAAATGGTGTAAACTAGCTCAGATGCCACAGTATCAAATCAGAAAGAAAGGAAAAGACTTGGGCCTAAAGGCCTTGTTTTGGGTGGAAAAAAGTCCAGACATCAAGACAACTTTGATTCAAATCCTGGCATTGCCATTTACCAGCGGTTTGACTTTGGCTTTCTTATCCTGGAAGGACTTCAGCTTCCTCATCTATCAAATAGGGATAAAAAATATCTACCTCAGAGAACTTTCAGGGGAAAATAATGGCATAAATTGCTAGCATTTGATAGACATTCAACAATAATAATAACAACTGTAATTACGAGTGGCTTTTATGTACATTCAGAGGATAGGGCCTACCCAGTGCCCACACCTTGGCAACCTGAGGTCTGCTAAATGTCAGCCAACTTGTTGATTTAGTAACAAATTTGAGATGGTGTTTCTTCACAGTATTACTCTTTTCTTTCTTTCTTTCTTTTTTTTTTTTTTTTTTGAGACAGGGTCTCACTCTGTCACCCAGGCTGGAGTGCAGTGGTGCAATTTTGGCTCACTGCAACCTCTACATACCAGGCTCAAGCAATTCTCCTACCTCAGCCTCCCAAGTAGCTAGGACCACAGGCACACACCACCACACCTGGCTAATTTTTGGATTTTTTGTAGAGATGGAGGTTTCACCATGTTGCACAGGCTGTCCTTGTACTCCTGAGCTCTAGTGATCCTCCCACCTCGGCCTCCCAAAGTGCTGGGATTACAGGTGGGAGCCATCAATTTTGTCTTCTACATTTTAATAGAAGGCATTTATGAATAGCTTTCTTATCAACTTAAACATTTTGAGTAGGTCAACCCCAAGGAGCTATTACTCCATACCCTTTAGGATGGCTATAATCAAAATAGCAGAAAATGACAAGTGTTGGTGAGGGTGTAGAGAAATTGGAACCCTCGTATATTGCTGGTAGAAATGTAAAAAGGGGTAGCTGTCATGGAAAATGGTTTGGAAGTTCCTCAGAAAGCTACATATGGAATTACCACATGACTCAGCAAGTCACTTCTACGTAAATAACCAAAATAATTGAAAACAGAGGCTCAAACAGGTACTCACATGCTAGTGTGTATTGAAGTACTATTCCCAACAGTCAAAAGGTGGGAACAACCCTAATGTCCATCTACAGATGAATAGATAAAATGTTATATACATATGATAAAATATTATTTAGCCATAAAAAGGAATAAAATTTTGATACATGCTACAACATGGATGAAACTTGAAGACATTATGCTAAATGAAATTAGTCAGACACAAAATGACAACTATTGTACGATTCCACTGATATGAAATCTCTAGAGTAGGCAGATTCATAGAAACAGAAAGTACATCAGAGGTTACCAGGGGATGAGGAGAGTGGAGAACAGAAAGTTATTACTTAATGAATACAGAGTTTCTGTTTAGGTTGAGGAAAATTTTTGGAAATCGAAAGTTGTGAGGGTTGCACAACATTGTGAATGTAATTAATGCCACTTAATTGTCAACTTAAAAGTAGTTACAGTGGCAAATTTTGTTATATATGTTTTACCACAATAAAATGCTTTACAAAGTAAATAAATATATGACTTCTTATTTTTTAAATGTTTTGAATAGTTACACATTCACATAGCTCAAAAATCAAAGCAGTATACATTGAGAATTCTTACTCTTTTCTCCAATCTCATCAGTTTTGTTCCTTTCATCACTTCCCACAGGTAACCCCTATTATTAGTTTTTAATTTATATTTTAAGTATATCTTTATGCAAATAGAAAACAAGACTAAATATGATTTTTTTCCTCTTTCATGTATACATATATTAACACATATGTACTATTCTATGTCTTTGTTTTTCCATTTAAAGATACATCCTAGAGATATTTCCAGTATATAAAGAGCTGCTGCTTTCTTTTGTACTACTGTATAATAGTCAATTCTGTGGATATACCATGGTTAATTTAACCAGTCCCTTAGTGAAGAAGTTTAAGTTGTTTTGAATTTTGATATTTACAGAACTCTGCAAGAAATAATTTTATATATTTGTCATTCATATATGCAGGGTTTTTTTTTTATAGGATCAAGTCCTAAGATTGGAATTGCTGAAATCCAAGAACAATTGCATTTGTAAGTTTGATAGCTATCCCTAGTGCTCCTCCACAAGGCTTGAATCACCAGCAATGACATAACAAAATCTTCTTGTGTTAAAATTGTTTGGCCAATATCATTAGTAAAAAAATGACATCTGAGGATCTTTGCTATTTATATTGCCCTTATGAGTACAGCTTAGCATCTTTTCATATACTTAGAGATCACTTAGTTTTCTATTGATCTACAAGTTTTCCAAATCCTAAGGAATGAATGTCAATGAAAGTGTTTGAGACTGGGACAGGTGGGAGGGAGATAACTGGGGGATTGGAGTCTGTCTCATTCTCCCCATTCTTATTCCCATGAAACACAATCTAGGTAGCTGTGTCTTCCTCAGGCAAAAGCTGCTTCTTAATATCCAGGAAGAGCCTGCTTTCTGCTAGAGCTGAGTGAGGTTTTAGGGAGAAGGCAGTCTGCCTTCTGTGTGCAGAGGATCACAATTAGTAAGAAAAGTGAACTGTGAGTCAATAAGCTTAATAAAATCACTTTGTCTAATGTCCTACCAACATTTTCATGCAATTTCCAAAGAGCCATCTGTGAAAATCTTCTCAAGAAAGATGATCACCTGAGCTTGCAGATTTCATACTATATAGCTCTACAGCGTCTTGGGAAAACCACAAAGCCATTCAATCATCCCCTTTGAGATGGGAATAAATAACAACAACGCCACATAAATAGCGTCAGTTGGCTGTGGGGGCAAGCTGTCATTTCCAGGAGAGGGATGTGGTTTTCTACCCAAGGGTGCAGCATATGATCATATTAAAAAATTCCAAAGATAGCAGAATTCAAATGTGTCGTTTTTGTCATTAAGCTGCCTGCAGGTGTTCCATTTAGATCAGATGACACATTTGCAAAAACCAGAAGGAAAAGAGTGGGCTTTTGCTTAATTCATTGAATCCCAGAAGAAAATGAACATTTTTTTTTCCCATGACAAACTGGAATTTGCCTCAGATGAGCTTGACATATTGCCAGCCTGCGGTCTGACTTTGTCTGAGAACATCACTGCACTCCTCCAAAGTTGCCAGGATCAGAGGCCAAAAGGAAAAAGAATGGGGCTTTTCTAAGGCTGCTGGATGATATCTTCCCCACAATCCATCCTGATGTGTCACTGCAAGTGTCCAGGGGACAAGGGTCAGAGAGAAAAACAAAAAGGGAGGCATTCTTGGGCCCAGAAATGACTTCTGGTAAGAAGAAATAAGCAAGGGACATGATAGATTCAGGACACCTATAACCAACCTGAGGCGGACCAGAATTTCTAAGTTTTTAACCAAGAAATATTGATTTATGTATATTATGCTTTATGGCACTTTAGAGCAATTTATAACACTTACATTAAGGAATGGATGGGCCGGGAGAAAAGCCAATATGGGCATGAAAAAAGATGAAGTGCTGTCAGGAATAGTGACTTTCAAGTATCAGGTGCAATTTCTTGCTTTCGCATTTTATCTGAACTATTTTAACATTAAACAAGAAAATGATTAGTGATTTTAAGTTACACAAACAAAACAAAATGAGATAAATTGAACTGACCTAAAGGAATTCTTAAAACACACACACGCACACACACTCTCTCAACTGTTAAAGTCAGAAAACAAAAATAACACCCTTCTATATACACTTATTTTAAAAATGCATTTAAGTTGTGATATTATGTAAAATGAGGGGACCAAAGAGTATGGTATAAAATGTGTTTTTATTTCAAATATGAGTTGTGTTAATAAAAACAAACAAATGCAGCAAAATACTGTGGTTCTTTGCCAAGACAGTCACTTTGCTTTCCTAATACATTTTGATGAATCAGGAAAGACCTCAGAGACCAGAGACACTTTCTTTGTACATGTCCCACAAGCGCAGTTCCAGGATTTTGGCACTAAGTAAACAAATAAAAATATGCAACAGACATAAGAGACAATAGTAATGTGTATTGAGAAATATAATTTTATATAGTTGTTCCTTTTTCCCAAGATTCTTTATTAATATCACCAATAGTTATTATTAGAAAACACTTTCAGAGCTAGAAAGTTGCCAGAAACATTTCTAATTGACTACTGTTATAATTAATATTTTGAAATGCTGAGACATTTGCTAGGGTGGACAGCTCCTTCAAAAACCCAGCCCTATCTGACGAAAGAGCCTAGGCTCAAATAAGAATTAAATAGAAGTTGGAAGTAAGGTGAGGCACAGTGGAATTTTTTTAGGATGGATATAGTTTTCAATAACCTTAATTTGGAATTTTTCCTTTGGGATAATGACTTTAATTCTATAGAAATATTGTATGCATTATAGACGAATTGATTTTTTAACTAAATTTTGAAAGGCTTAAGTAAAATGATTTGATGATCAAGTCAGATGCATTTCTAAGGAAGTGAGGATCACATTAGACAGAAAGTTTGGGTTTGGTGTATAATAATTGAAATAAAGACTCTGATAAGATGTATCAATGTCTTGTGTTTAATGATCTCAGGAAGTAGGAATGATATTAGCAGGCAATGTAACACTAGCATAGAGCACTGAAGACACGATTAAATCTGACTTCATGTAGGTGAACAAAAAACACATGGAAAGCAAAAAGCTGAGTACAAGGATAAAGGAAAGAATATGAAGGAATAAACCTCAATAGAAATTGGTTTAATTTAATTTGGGAAAAATCTGCTTCATAATAGGGAAATAAGTGGGACCAAGGAAGAATATATTTCCCAATCATCTGACATCATGATCTTTCTCAGCCTAATATCTATGCTGAATTCATGTATTGATTTAGATCATACAATTTAGGCTGACCTTCAAAGTTTGGTCCTAATCTAATCCTCCAGTGATAGTTCCCCAAACTCCCCATCATTCCAAGCAATTCATTCTATGTACCCTCAAAACACACAAGGGACCTCCACATATAGTGGTGTGTATTGATTGGCTGAGTATTAGCTGATACTTGAACGCTTCTTCCAGCATCAGCTTCCCACTTCCTCCCTCAGACCCTGGATCCTAGCACTGTATCACATTGTTTTAAGATCCCCTTGGTATTCAGGCAACCCTCTTGGGTGGAGGCTCTTTCAGGACGGCTCAAGAACAGCTTCATTTGCCCCATGGGGAAACTGAGCCTGTTATTGTAAGTGTAGCTCCCTTTCTAGGACTTGTGTCATCTTGCTGTACCATGAGGAAGGCAGCTTTAGTGACTTCTGTCACCTTTAAATTTCTCAAACTTGTGTCTGGCCCCATTCTTTATTTCTATGCATTTCCCTGGGCATAAGAACACAAGTCAAACTCTCTCTTCAAAGCTTAGACTTGGTTGGAGGAGGTGGGAGAATGGTGTTCAGCAACTATATATGGCAGAGGCTATGGGGTTATCCCTTTCTCCGCAACAATTTTCTTTTCCTGGTTGGCTCCCTATGCTGGCAGAACCAGTTTCACTCCCATAACATGTGCTTTGCAGGGAGTCTGCTCCTTCAGCTCACTTGGGGATGTGAAAGTCACCATTTACTCTCAGCCTTTGATGCCTCAGACAAAATTGAGTTTAATGTTATTTGAACATATTATTTTCATATAATATTAGAAGTAGAAAGACTCTTTGGAGTTCTCTAATGCATCTCTTTCCAAAAAAAATATTTTATTATGTTAGTCCTTCAACCTTGACTTAAGTGTATTAATTGCAGTTGAGTTCATCACTTCGGAGATAGCCAGCTTTAGCAAAGTACCACACATGGCTAGATTTTCCTTATATTAAGATACCATTTTTTGCTATAATTTTGCCTTATCTATTTTAGTTCTGTCCTCAAGAGCAAACACAGAATTTTTGGCATAAGATTGTCTCAGAACATACCGCTGTGTAAAGGTGGCTGAGTAGTCAGCTGGGAGAAAATGGCAGGAATGGGAAGAAGTGACTTTAACTGAATCCAGGGGAAAATAATGGCCAAGAATCAGAATCAGATGCAAACACAGATATGGCAAAGACTATCCATTTGCAAGCAGGAATTAGGGATGAAAGGAAGATTAATTTTTTGTGAGTATGTTTGTATGTATTAATGGATTGCTTAGTTCAGTGTCAATAACATGAGAATGTAGCTGTGGATATAGAGATAGGAGGCCATAGCAGCAGCACATCTAATGGAAGTCTTCAAAAATGAGTTAGGTTGACTTACAGCATTATGTACTTGGGTTGGAGAGGGGATACACATAGCTCAAAAAGTTAAAAACAAATCAGTTAAAATATTTTATATGGCAACGTTTCTTTAGGCATTTAATGAATAATCACATCTTCCTCTAACAAAAATTTAAAAAGGAGCTTAAGGGGGCTGACCTGGACATAATGGTGGGGTGTGAGTGACAGTCAGCATTCTGGAAAGCCAAAACATTTAGGGAAACAGCCCTGCTGTGATCCCAAGAGTATAGCAGGGGTTTGAGTTTAAAAACCAATTAATGAGGTTCAAATGGAGTGCTAAATAGCAAGAGGATTTAAAGCCAAATTTGGGGAGCTGGAACAGCCAGAAGATTGAGGAGCTGGAAATAACAGGTCAGGTGGCAAAGCCTGAGAGTGTTAGGCAAATATTTGAGATGAGTTTGTTATTTATAATTTGATTCCATGCTCTTTGCACCATGATGTGTGAGTGAACCAGTTAGATTTAAAGGGCTGTGGATGGAGCTCAGTGATGAACTGGCTTCACTGGGTCATTTCATTCACCTGTGGCTTGAAGTTATAGGGACAGAAAATGTGTAAAATTGGAGGGAGTAACCCCATTGTCCTTGATATATATGATGCTTTCCTGGTTGGTTGCTCCTACTTGGTGAAGACATAAAATGCCTTGAAACCTGATCTAATCCCTCAAAGTCTGAATTTCTAGGTCTGCTTCAGCTCTCGTAAGAAGCAGCAGTCTAGGTGGCCAAAAGTAGTCTTGATCATTAAAAGTCCAGCTCTAACATTAGTCAACTGACTTTCCCCAGTATTATTTCCTGAAGACATCAATCCTGGAAAGGGATTCCCTACTTCCTTTAAAATGAGAAGCCTTTGTTTATGTAAGGTAGAGTGTGACTGGCACCACAGTAAATATCAACCCAGTTTTTAAATGCCAGAAGTTTACAGATGTGACTGGGACTGGGGAAGCACTTCCCTTTCCCAAGGAGATTGTTTCTATCATCAAGGTAGAAAAATGAAGAACAAGTTAGGAGTAATCAACAGTGGACCCCAAAAATTACTGCATATTTCTAATCATCTTCAGGGACATTTCACCAATATTTAGTCCAGTATTACGCCCTTGTGTTGGCAGGACAAAATATGGCCTAGGAATTCCATTCAGGTTCTTAAACACACATTTCTTAGGACTGGTCCTGGGGTGATGCTCTTGCTTGTGTCTGAGGTTCTTGTAAGGCTAGATTCATTAAACAGATCAGGATTTTTGTCTAGACAAGTGATGATGAGCCCTTGCTCTAAGGCACCTTGCAGGAGGAAGGACACCAGTCTAATGGCATTCAGAGTTGTTAAGGGATGTCTGAGTGTCTGCCTGCCTTCCATTTGATGCACCTTCAGATCCAGACAAGGTTGTAGGTGCCCCGAATACCCAATAATTCATTCACCAGAGAAGCAAGAAGAGGCCATAGCACCTGGATAATGAGTCTTGCTTATCTTGGTCTAAGGGAATGGGGAAGATAGGAAAAAGAAAAGTTCTCCTTCAGGAAGGTAATGATTTGTGTGGGGAAATCGTAACTAGTACCATGTGGCCCCAGGCAGGGTCCAAAGATGGTTAGTCTGAGTGTGGCAGTCTGGGCTCAGGTCACTGAGGGAGGATGGCTGCTTTGAAGCAGTGGGGCTTGTGTGTAACCGGTGCATAGATGGCTGATGGCAGAGGTGAGGAATGACTTTGGGGTGAGCAGAGAGAAAGCATCTGAAAGGCGGAGGAGCATCCCACCAGTTTCAAACAGTGGGGGTCTAGCACACGACTGTAGCTGCCAAGGAGGCTGAAAGTGAGAGCGCGAGTTCTGCATGAGCCCCTCAGTACAGAAGAGAACTGACGAAGGAACCGGGACTCCAGCAGCAACACTGCTGGAGGTCACAGCAACCAGAGAGGACAGTGGCCTTTTACCATCGGGAGTTATCTCAGTTCTTTTTTTTTTTTTTCCTGTATATAACCTTCCATGCTATTAGTAGGTGGATATGTTTCATTAAAAAAAAAAAATAGTGCTTAACCTAAGCTAATTAGTTATCTGTCTTGTTGGAACACTTAGTTTATATACAGGATTTTTTCCATGCCTCCCTCAATAGTCCTACTTGCTTCTCTGTTTTCTCACCTTTGTACTCGGAGATTCATTTTAGGCAAGATTTCAGTTTGCATGAAAGAATGCCAATCTCTGTCTTCTTCGCCAAGGGAAGCCTGGCCAAATTGTGATCAGTTTTGAAAAACCAAAGATAAATGTATGTGTCTTAAAGGTCTAATTGTATCATTTCCCTCTTTATACTTTGATTACTTTGACAGATGGGACCTTCACAATATACTCATTGTTCAGCTAGAAACCCTGGGAAGCAGTAATCTGAGCTCCTTGTCCTGAGGCCACTTGGTGGCCATCTCCATCCAATGTTGTCTGTGGACCCCAACAGAGCGGTAGGTAAAGAGTTATTAAGTCACTTGAAATTGCTTTTCGTGCACTGAAAAGTGGTTGGGCCATTTCAGGCCATAGCAGTGTGGCAGAATGCCCAACTGCCTACGTCAAGCAGTGTTTATAAATTAGAAATTACCAGCCATTTGGTTCTTTGCTGATCAGTCAGAGTCCCTGGAAGACTGTGCCGACGTGCCTGGGGCAGAGTTGTTACTGGACCAAACAAAGCATAGCTCTTGGTTAATCAGTCATGATTTGTCTACCTGGTGGTGTAGATTGGAATATTTGGAAGAGATTTGGAAATATACATCTTTTCAATTGCAGTGCTATGTGGCTAATTATTCCAGCTAAAAGCAACAACTAAAATGGTTTTTTGTTAGTTTTCTTGCCTAGCATAGAAAACTGGCTATAAAATTCAATTCAGTATAATTAGCTCTAGATGTATTTCACTCAACTAGTTAACAAACGTTTATTAACAGGATGTACCATGTGTCACACATGAAGCATGATAAGACTAGTCCTCCCACACCATTTTTTTCTTGAGTCACTACATGAAGCTATATTAGTCATTTAATGTATTAAAGGATTAACTTCACAACTCTAGGAGGAAGGTATGGCTAATGACCCCATTTTGCAGCTGAACAAACTGAATTTCAGAGAATTAAGCAAGTTTCCTAAGGGCTCCACAGCTAGAAAACCACGGAGCTGTAATCATGAATGCAGCAGACTGAAATCATTCTTGCCTTTTAGTTGGTGACCTCAACCACCCCAGAATCTCCTTAGAGTTTCTGAGAATCTCCTGACCAGGTCCAGGTGATCCCTACAATGCCCATCTTTTCCTTTCCAGGCAGCCTGGAGCAATTCTCAGCCTGTAGTAATTATTGCTGACCAGCTGCCTCCTATCCCCAGACCAGCCCAGCAACACCCTGCCAGTCCCCCTCAAAAGCCATAGTCCAGGCTGAGGTCAGGCCACCTTTCTTAGTTCCTGTCTCTTGAAAATCAGTCCTGCCATGACTTGGCTGCCCACTTCACAGACCGATGGCAGGCCACGATCATTGCTTTAGGGTACTTGGAGACTGGGAAGAATAAAATGAGAGGAGAGAAAATGTTTGGACCAAAGGAAAAATGGATAGAACGAAACAGTAAAATAGACTTGAAATTAAATGCACCCAATTGAACATATATGCTTATCTCCCCAAATCCCCCAAATGGTAAGAACATAGAGACAAAGAGCAGACAAAACAGCAGATGAGTCATCACCAAATGGTAACTCACACAGATTTGAACTTTCTGGGAATGTACACGCCTAATGAAAAGAAGCCAAAAACAGACCACAAAACCTTGAAAACACTCAGGGACTAGAAGCACCAGGTAGCTCAGAAAGAGGAGTGTGGGAGGCTGCTGACCCAGATGAATGGAATGAAACATTGTAGGGAACAGTTATATCCTCAGATGCCTTCTCTCATCCCACAAAGCTGAGCAGCTGTCCGTCCTTGACTCTGGGAGAAAGGCGTTATCATCAAGATTTCCATAAGTGGACAGAAGACACACTGACCATGAAAGGAAGGCCAGCACTGGGTGATCATTTTCATTCTAAATGGTGAGACATTTGGTCCACTCTTTCTCTTTCCTTCCCCTGGAAGATTCAGATTGAAGGATGCTAGCTTTATATCCTGATTGGCAGGAGAATGGAGGACCAGCTTTAGCAGAATTTATTAGTCCTAGAGAAAACAGTTGCAGACAACAAGCCTGGTCTCTCGTAGCTTACTACCAGTTCTCAAAGCCATACTCTGAAGTGGAGTAACATCCAATTATTTGAGACATGCGGCTATTATGAAATAAAAAATCCAAAACAGAAAAAATGAACTTACATGAAACAAGATAAATGAAAAAATAAATTTTAAAACTTTAATTAATTTAATCAGATGGTTAAGAAGTTGCATTTTTTTAAACAACAGAAGATAATTTAGGACATCTCTTGAACAGGAGGATAACTATTCAAAAGAAACTGAAATGAAAATAAGTGAGAAAAGGTAAGAAAATTAGAGAGTCAAATCTGATATCCAACAGACAGATCGTAGGAGCACTATAAATTGAGAAGACAGAAAATGAAGGGTAGGAAATAGGAAATAATAAAAGAAAATTTTATAGCACTCCAGACATGAGTTTTAAGATAGTTCTTGCATATAGCAAGAGCTTGATAAATGTCTGCAGCACAAATTCTAAAGAGTTTACTTGCAGGCATTGCAGTGAATGAAAAGAACCCTCAGTGGGAAAGCCTGAGACAATGAGAGTACCTTAAAAGCTTGCAGAGAAAGATTAGCATTAAAATGGCTTGGGAATTACTGATAGCCTCCCTGGAAGCTAGAATTCAGTGGAGAAAACCTGTGAAATTTGAGGGAACATAATTAACAACACAAAATCCTATATCAATCCAAATTATAAATCAATTATGTGGGTAAAATAAAGACATCTTTAGACATGCAGCAAAATTTCAAAACAGTCATCCATCCCTCCGCCCATTCCCAGGCATGCTGACTTTCCTGGGAGGATACTGATGTATGTGTTCCCAAAATCAAGGCCTCCAAATCAAAAAAGACAAATGATTCAGGAACTGGGACCCAACAGGGAAGAAAAGCTAAGGGAATTCCCAGGATGAAGATGAAGGAAAGTCCCAGGAAAATAACTACACTGAGGCCAGCAGAGCAATCAGTTCAGATCAGAATAGAAACCAGATGGTTCCAGGAGGGGTATCACCAAGAAAACCATAAAACCAGTCTGAATGACTACATTTATAAGGCTTAGAGTTCAGTCAGACAGATTATAGACACATTAATTATAGACACAAGCAAATAAATGAGGCAATTATTAAATCCAGGAAAAATAAAAAATTATACAAGAAAAGAAATATTACCATGTTTTCTACAAGACTTGATATAAACAAAAATCTAACTTAAACATAACCACGCAGACACCAAATCTTGACTTTAAGATGTACCAAGGAACTACCATGGAAGGATAAACTATGTGTGTTAGCATTGGCATAAGACAGCTAAATCCTAGTCTTTGTTAGAAGGAAGTAAAAAGACAACTTATAAAATTGAAAAAGCTCTAAAAGCAACAGATGCATTTTATTTAGAAACATGAAGTTAAAGGGCAGAAGAGACAAGCAAAGCAATAAAAAATGACCAATCTGAGGCACAGGACTAGTGGGTAAGAAGTTTGGAGTAAGGCACTATTCTTTTTACTTAAAGGAGTTGTGTCACTTGGCTTTCTAAACAAGGCCGATAATTGGAAATAAAAGATAAGGAAGAAAGACAAAAAAGAAAAAAGAACAAGAGAGGAAGAGGCAGGGACGGAGAGAGAAAGGTGAAGGAAGGGAAAGCGAGGGAAGGAATATAACATATCACTAGAAAAGTATTCAGTGAACTGGTACTGGATGCTTTGCGTTCTCAGTGGATGAAGGAACGGCTATGCCAGGACAATCAGGGCAGGATCTTATAAAGGAGGTGAAACTGAAAGGACAGGTATGGTTTAGACAAGCGGTGAGGACTGTGGAGGGGAGGGTTTATGTAGCCCAAAGGCACCATATGAAGTAGTCACTAAGGTAGGTTTACAGGCAGTGTGTTTAAGGCCTCTAGGAGTCCATAGAATGATACCTTTGCTGGGGCCCAGTCCTCCAAAGTATGGCACTGCAGCATGCTGAGCACTTTGAACTACAGGAAATTAAAAGACCTTAGAAGCAGACTCAGAAACAGGGACTTTCTGATCTTCTCTTGTTTCTCCTCCTCACCAAGGATAGATAGATAGAAAGTATATCTGTTACAGAGAGAGCTTCTCTCTGGAAGTTCTCTAGTATGGCTGTAGAAACTTCTTCCAAAAGAAACGCAATTATCTTAAAACCCCCTCCCTAGGAATCTCATCAAATAACCAAAGAAGATTAAGCACAGAGAAAAGACAATGCTGTCACCATGCCTATGCCAAACACTTTTCATCTATTCTTCTGAGACTAGCTCTGAGAAGTTACCTGGGAGATTTTACCTATGTAAGAAGACAACCTTTGCTCACTGTGGAGTTCTGTCCCTCACTTTTCTGCAATTTGTTGGAACATCCTTCAGAGATCAGAGAAGCTTTGTTCTAGGACACTGGCTGTTCTTTGGACTCATTCAATCTCCCTGAAAGTCACTTACTACCCCTTAAAATTACTTACATTTCTCATTTCTCTCTTCCCTATGAAGAGAGTATTTAAGCTTCAACCACCTTGCCCTTTTTTGAGTTTCATATTTTGTATGGTTCCCGTAAACACTTACATGTTAATAAATTTGTGTGCTTTTCCTCTTGTAAATCCATTGTCAGTTTATTTTATCAGACTTGAAACTTCGGGGGCGGGGGGCGGGGGGGGGCGGAAATTCCCATCATCCCTACAACTTCGTTTGAAATGAAAAGACATCTCTAAGATTTGGTAACTTTTTAAGCTGGGTAATGGTATAGGGCAGCTCTATCTTTACGATGTTAAAATTTTGCTAGTTAAAAAAAAAAAAACTAAATGGTACATTCTTGAAGTAGATGCAGGCCCACCCCATAGGCAAAAGACTTGTGAACAGATGATGGGCATATGCAGATTTGAATGGTATCGCTTCTTCCTGGGGGACATAATGCCACATGCCAGGACACATGAGTTGGTGAGCAGAGTGTGAGCAGAATTTGAGTCTTCTCTTAATCCCTTGGCGGAGTAATCTCAAAGTCCCTGTTTTGGGTCCCTGATTCATGCCCTCCTGAGCCTGACCGTGGAAGGATCAGAAAGCATAGCCAGCCGAGTAGGCAAGAAGGTGGATGCATCTGCCCATTCCCTTCCTGCTACGAGCTTTCGGACATAACACAGAATTGAGCTGTCAGAGAAGAGGAGGACTAAATAGGCATGGGTCTGGAGATCTGATTATGACTCTGTACTAGATATTTCAGTTGATAAAATGAGATCTTATTTGTAACTCAGAGTGACTGGATGAATTTTTATTGTGTGAATTCTTGAGATTTAATCCAAGCAGTAGGAAAAGACAAGTTTGCAGGCAGGTTTAAGTGGGCAAATGGGCACTGAACACAAAATCAAAGTTATTTTCTGTGTCTAGCTGGTGCATTAAAATAATTGTGAAATGATTCTATTATGTTAATGAAAGTGTATCTATTACTATCAGTTAGATCGAAAACAGATAAATCAAACACTGTCTATTACTGTATCTGCTAGACATTATGCCTTAATACTTAAATATTAGCCAGAGTAATAGTTCCACAATCCCACATGCCTAGAGAGCAATTCAGAAGAGGCTGCAAAAATTTAACATGATAAATAGTGAATGTCAAATAATTTTGTAATGGTATCAAATCACTTTGACAGACTTAACTTTATTTTGAGTTTGTCTCAATCTAGTTTCACTTAAGTTGAAAAGTAGTTTGTTTTCTACATTGGGATGTTTCAAATACATATATACATGCATTTTTAGAATACCTGTAGTTTCAAAAATACCTCAGAAATGGAATGAGCTTTGGAATTTCCATCACCTTCTGACAATGGTGCATAGAACCCTGTATGGTTTTCGTTTTTCTAATACTCTTTATTGAAATATAATTTACATACCATAAAATTTAGCAAATTGAATGGGTTTAATGAATTCTGAGAGTTCTGGAACCATCTTCATCATCTTGGTTTAGAACATTTCATCACTCCCCCAAATAATCCCCTCTTTATTAACAGTTAATCTGATTTTCCTTCTTCCACCCCGCCAGCCCTAGTTACCCCAATCAACATTCTGTCACTATAGATATGCCTCTTATGAACTTTCATATAAATTGAATCACACAATATGTAATCTTTGGTAATTTGTTCCTTTCACTTAGCTTAATGTTTTCAAGGTTCGGCCTTGTTATAGCATGTGTCAGTACTTCATTCTTTTTAAGTGCCAAATAATATTCTGCTGTGTGGGTATACCCTATTTTCATCAGTTGATGGACATTTGCGCTATTTCCATATTGTGGCTATTATGAATATGCTGCTGTAACATTTTTCGCATGTTTATTGTGTGGATGTATATTTTCATTTCTCTCGGGCATATACCCAGAAGTGAAATTTCTAGGTCATAGTGGAGTTAAACAAGATACCTCTATGCCTCTATGTGTAACCTTATGAGGTACATCCAAACTATTTTCCAAAGTGGCTGTACCATTTTCCATTTCTTCCAGCAATGTGTGAGGGTTTCAATTTTTCTATATCCTCAACAATAGTTGTTATTGTTCTTTTCTTTCTTTCTTTTTAACATATAGCCATCCTAGTAGGTGTAGAGTGGTTCCTCATATACTTCTAATTTTCACAGTTTTTTTTTGAGACAGAGTCTCGCTCTGTCACCCAGGCTGGAGTGCAATGGCACAATTTCAGCTTACTGCAACCTCCACCTCTCGGGTTCAAGTGATTCATTCTCCTGCCTCAGCCTGCTGAGTAGCTGGGATTACAGGTTCATGCCACCACACCTGGCTAATTTTTTATATTTTTGGTAGAGACGAGATTTCACCATGTTGGACAGGCTGGTCTTGAACTCCTGACCTCAAGTGGTCCACCTGCCTCAGCCTCCCAAAATGCTGGGATTACAGGTGTGAGCCACCATGCCTGGCCAATTTTCACATTCTTAATGACTAACAATGTTGAGCATTTTTTAAATGTTCTGGTTGGCCATTTCTATATTTTCTTTGGAGAAATGTTTATTCAAATCCTTTCTCCATTTGAAAATTGAATTATTTGGCATTTTATTATTGAGTTGTAGGAGTTATTATAACAGTTATAACAATCTATATATAAATCTCTTATACACATATTATTTACAAATATTTTCTCCATTCTATGGGTTGTCATTTCACTTTCTTGATAGTATCATTTGCAACACAAAAGCTTTTACTTTCAATGTAGTTCAGTTTATCCTTTGTTGCTTATTCCTATAAAGGCAGGGGGATGCTGGAGATGTTCAATGCTAAATAAAATGTAGTTTATGACCTAAATGCATGTATATGACAAGAGATGCCATCACTGGTATGATAAAACCATAAAGAATATTCTGTGCAGAGTTGATCATTTCTTTTAAGGCCAGTTTTCCCACCTTCTTGGCTTGGCTAACACTATACCTCTTTCAAGTTTCAGATGAGACAGAATTTTTCTAGAAAGCCCTATGTGCTTTCTCTCACCATCTCATAATGTCATCTTGAAGTAGTATCATTACTAACCCAATCTTAACAGATGAGGAAGCTGAGGCTCAAAAATGGCAAAAAATTTTCCCAAATTTATACAAGCAATTTATTGTGGGGTAAATATTTGAAACCAAGTCTATCTTCAAAGCCAGTGAAGATTTTGGTCTTATTTACTATCTTGATAATAGGTTTATAACCAGGTGATTATTTCTGAAAGGAGATGATAACCCTTTAAACTGTACATGACATATCATTTCAGCTACAAAAAATTAAAAATGTGATTGTTCAAGTTCATAAATTATATTTTACACATAATCAATTTAACAGTAGAAGCTTTTCAGGAGGCTCATTGGGGAATCATAATGAAAGTGAGACAAGAATTGTCTTTTGGTCTACGTATATTCTGAATGAGAGCCCCAAAGAAGAGAGCTTCACCTTGCAACTCTCACCACTCTTCTCAGAGGGTGTGTGTCAGAGAATTAAGTATACTGAGGTTGCACATTGACACAACACACTTTGAAGAGGATGGTGACTTTTATTATAGATAAGAGGCAAATATTGGGAAATAGAAACATGTCTCTGAAAGTGAAATTCAAAGGCAAAAGAAGATTGTATATTAACTGTATTTATATTTGAAAATATAAAGCATGAAATATATAAAAATATAAAAGATATGTCATAATTTTTAAAGATATGAATATAGCTGTATGAATATCATAAGCAAGAAAAGAAGTTCTATTTGTGAGTCGACCCTCTCAAAATGAGATTGATGATGAATTCCATGTTACTTCAATTGTTAAGTATTTTTCTGCTATGTCATAATGATAAAAATGTCACAACCATTTAATTATTAATTTCTCATAAGATGGGTAAGTTAGATTCAGAAAATGAACTCTTGTGCAATATGAACTCATCCTACCTCACCAAGAAACTATAAGAAAAGGCTTTTTGTAAGCCTCATACATCCTGTGCATAGCATACAGGATCTAATGTAAACTTCACAATAATTCTGCAAGGCAAGAAGGATTGTTCCTCTTTTGCAGATTCAGAAACTGGGGCTCAGAAGGATCTTAGAAGTGGCTCCATGTTCAGAGCTGGTTAGCTGGCAAAGAGAGATTCAAGATTTTCAAATTCAAGATTTTCAAATCTTTCAAAAAGAGATTTTAAATAGTGCCCCATTACCCATGCTTTTTCTACTAGGCTGTACCCAGTCTCAAAATTCCTGGCTTCCAGCCGTTCACTGAAGATACTGGTTTAAGCTGCCTGTAGATAAGAAGATAATGTGTTAAGACACTGAACGCTGACATAGAGATTTTAGTCCTCTTCAGTAAGAATCAATTTTTCAAAATCTGGAGCAAACTCAAAAGCTCCATTTTTGGATGATACTAGTATAATCACCAAAATTGAGTCATCCCTTAAACAGTAATAATTTGCACAATAGTAAACTCCCTTTGTTCTGATGGCCAGTATTTCTTAGGGGTAATACTTCACCCTGCATTCATTGAGAGGCCATGTGGCATCTCTGTGACTTTTGACACCAAGATCTGACCTTTCTGTGGGCCATCCAGGGCTTAGCCACTGACATCAACCACTCCTTTTACTATACCATTTCATGTTCTGTGGCTCTTAAACAAGAACAGATAGCATGATGTCCTCTGTTAAAAACCTAAGAAATCAAATTATCCTGTTATTAAACTTGTCCTGACATAAGTTACATGTTTTTGGTGTGATAGATGTGTGTATGGCGACAGAAAGCCAAGCATAGCTTGCAGTTTCCTGAAAGGATCTGCAGAAAAACTGAAATCTGGGAGTCATTTTGAAGTCAAGACTGTGGCCATAAATGTACTATTATTTCACTCAGTGGAACTGAGCACCTTCCTCAGGAGAGTCCTAAACAGAAACGGGAGGACAGGAAGTGAGCCAGATACTATTCTGAGCTTCACACTTCCCAAAGTCCTCCAGGAAGAATCTCAGCCATTACGACATCATTGTCTCTTGGGACCTCCACAATTAGGTACTTTCCTGAGAAAACATCCATGTTTCCTTGTTTTCCTGCTTTTTCTGTTTCTTACTATGGTCCTTTGTACATGTGTTTCCCCATTCTTCTGCATTAAATGAAGCTTTTGAAAACAGACAATGAGATGTCTTGTCTTTCTCTACAGCACCTCTTCCCACTTCCCCCTTCCCCCAGTCCCACCTGGGCATCCATTGTTGGTAGGTAGGAGAGAAACTGACCTGCAATATTAAAGGTGAACCAAAGCCCTAGATATCCCAAAAGGGAGCTCTGAAGAGGGAATTACCTGTCAGGTTTCCCCATGTAGCAGGGTCTTCTTGTTCCCTCACACACACCTTTGCTTATCGCTGGATGCAGGTGCCCTGGAGTGGGTGGGACCTCGGGAGAGGTAGGCTGCACTCTGTAGCTGAGGTCAACCTCAAGGGGGCACTGGTTGGAGGCTGTCTGCTGACCACATGCCCTGAAGCTGGGCACCACATCTCTCCCTACAGGAGGATCTGGGTGGGACATCTAGGTGACCAACACACTTCCCATGTTACTCCACAAAAATGTTCTTCCTTACCATACACATATTGATGATGGCTACTAAAATATCACCTTCCAGATATTAATTTTAATGCAAACATTTCTGAGAAGTAACCCTTTAAGCTGGTACCCACTATCAATTTCTTGGTGAAACAGCTTCCTTTCTTTCCCATGAGAAAGTTTTAAAAGGAACAAGAAGGCATTAGGTACAGCAGCCAAAGAGCACGGTGCATTTGGGTGTGTGGGGGTATCAACCAATGCCACTCCTTAGTGTGGGGCCATTACATTAGTGTAATGTGTTTTGTGTTGCTATAAAGGAATAGCTGAGACTGGTTAGTTTAAGAAGAAAAGGGGTTTATTTAGCTCATCGTTCTGCAGGTGATATATGCATGGCACCAGCATTAGCTTGGCTTCTGGTGAAGCCCCAGGAAGCTTTTACTTATGGCAGAAGATGAAGAGGGAGCAGGTGTGTCATCCAGCAAGAGAGGGAGCAAGAGAGAGGAGGAGGTGCCAGGCTGCTTTAAACAATTAGCTCTTGAGTAAACTAATAGAGTGAGAACTCACTCATTGCCGTGGGGAGGTCACCAGGCCATTCATGAGGGATCCACCCCCATGATCCAAATACCTTCCACTAGGCCCCCCCTCTAACACTGGGGATCACGTTTCCACATGAGATTTGGAGGGGACAAACATCCAAACCATATCAGCAATCTCCTCACTTTACAGATGAGGAGACCAAGGTTCCAAGAAGTGAGGTGGCCCAGGCAGAGCCCTCCAACTGGTGAGGACGGAACACAGTCTCCTCCTCTGAGCTCTTCCCTTTTGCCTCTTCTCATGCAAGCATACAGAGAACTGGAGGGGCTTTGCCAGCACAGACAGGGTATTTGTTTTTAAAGTGTAAAATAGTGCCTCTGCCTCAGAAGAGTCATTTGGGCTTCACTCATAAACAGAATAGAGCTCTAGTGCTGGGAGTGAACTCATTGCTATGCGTGTGTGGACAGTGAGGAATAATGGTTTACTAGTGTGGGAAAAACACAAAAACAAGATCTCTCTTATCTCTCTAAATCTTATTTCTTCATAGCTCAGGTGGGGATAATGAATCCTGCTTGCTTATTTCCCAGTGTGGCTGTGAAACTTTAGGAAGAATAAGCTAGTCAGTATTTAGTATAGTATTATTTAACAGCAAGCAAGCACTTATTTCAAAAATCCTTTTAGACCTGCTGATAATTTGAAATATTCAAGAAGTGGGACTGCCTGGGTTCTGGACAATCTCAATGAAGTCCAGCTGTAAACTCTGGTCTAGCTGTACTATTAGGGCCTACTGGGTGAAAACCAGACTTATCTTTAAGATTCTAGTCCCCAACACATATGGCCTCTTCGATATGATTTTTGAGATGTGTTTGTCTTACTGAAGTCCACTGGGCTAAGAAATTACTCTGGGCTACTGTGCAGCAATGCTTTGTGTTTGCCTATTAGATTCCATTTTTAAAGGGCAATTCCTATCTATTGGGCTCTTACTAAGTGATATTCTCTCCAGTGTTATAGATCCCATTTTCTATTAAGCATCTAATATACATCAGATACTTATAGGTTTAAAATTATTTTTAGCACACAACAATGTGAAACAAAATGATGCTCTAATAAAGACAACAACAAAAAAAGCAATGGCAACAACAACAAAACAACAGCAACAGCAACAACAAAACCATCAGGTTCTATGTAAAGCAGGTGGCAAGAAGAAATGGCATTAAAATAGCGCATGGCCAAGGAATCTCAAGAGAGGCCCTGACAATTGGCACTGAATGTTGATTCTTCAGTAATTACGGAGCTCAGTGACCTGAGAAGAATTGGTGGTGAGCAAGCTTGCCTCAGCTATGCTTCCCACCCCGTGTTTGTGCCAGCTGGGGGCCCAGGGCTGGTTTAAATTCTAGCAAGACTCTCATACCAGTGCACACATTTACAAAATACTGGGTGTTTATCTTGGCTTCGAAGAAAGGTAAGCATCTTTTGGAGTTCACCTGACATTAAAAACATATTTAAAATTGGGGTATTGGCCTGTTGAAATTGTCCTATATGGATGTATTTGTGATGATTTAGGATGATTTTATAATAGTAATTCCCCACCCTTAACATTCTGTATATTCGCCAACATTTATTGAATGGGAACTAGGATGGGGAGGTGGAACACCTCAAAGGCCAAGTCTGACATTATGCATCCCATAATAGTAGTACTGCAGTGCTCAGGACTGAACTGCAAGGAATTATTATCATACTGTTTTTCCTGTAAAACAGTGATGTATATGAAATACTGAGAGTAGGGCTACGCAGTGACTTGCTTTTTCAGTGGTGCTAGATTCTTCTATTCTCTCCTGACCTCTCACTGAGAACACTGAAAAAGGTTAAGAGGCCAAAGAGTAGCTACAGAGAGAAAATACATTGCTCTGTCCTCATTAACACAGTGCTCAAACCAAGTGAGGCAAAAGGTTTAGAGAAACAATTTCCCTTTCAATGCCCAAGTAATGTTAATCTGTAAAAATTATCTATGTACTTTGTGCCAAATAAGGTAAACAATAAAAGTAGAGAGCTATTTCCTTTACACTAAAAGATGAAAAGTAGCAAATTGGTAGAGAGGGAGAAAATTGGATAGAAGTTCAAACTTTTCCTCTGCAAGTTTGATAACGGAATCTGCCAAAGTAAACCGGCAATAGAAAGATTAACAGGAGAAAAGTTAAACAAATTTATAATGCATAAGTGCATGGGAGTCACATAAGGTATAAAACTCAAGGGCTAGAAGGTTGAAGATTAAATGTCCTCTTTATAGGAAAGAGGAAAGTGGTAGATATAGGCAATTGTAGTAGAAGAGAAAATGATTTCTAGAGGAGATTAATGGGTCTGAAGAACAAACAATTGCCTGGGATAATTTTCCTCCAGGCTCTGGGTACATGGTTACAATTTACAGAAAGGTAAGGGGCAGGACTGCATTGTGAACAAAGGTTGTCTTATTATGGAGATAAAGTCTCTCAGGTAACAGTTCTCATAGGAATAGATAAAAAGCCTGTTTGGGTGGGTGTGGTCATGATCTTAGTTTCCTTTTCCATGATTAATATTCCCTGGTTAGTGAGGGGAACAGGGGATTGAAGGCAATTGTGTTTTTTGGAAGAACTTCCCTTAGTCAGATAAGAAAACTTCAGAGAGAGCTCCTGCCTGTGCTTGGAGGGAGAAATTAAGGGAGGGCCAGAGAAACTTCAATTCTGGGGCAGCTTCTAAGTCCTTCCAACTTCCTTTAATACAAAGTGCTCAGCATGCAAAAGTGCCATACCTTGGGGTATCATTTTCTGTTGACTAGCCCAAAAGAATGAAGCTTAAAAAAAAAAGAGAATCTCCAAACTTTTCTAATTTATAAAAATTGAATGAATGTGGCATTGAATGTGTATATATAATCACTTTTACTTTCAGGAGTATCTTCCAACTCTGAAATTCTATGATTCTAAGACACATTCTATGTAATATCTTTCCTTGAAAAGATGTATTTTCTCTCTGATACCTAAAATCCTTTCCTTTGGATAGAGAAAGGATTTTCTTCCTTTTATATACATGCATTCACCACAAATTTATCAAGCAGAATATTGCTGGTACTTAAAAACAAATAAGCTGTAGCTCCTGTCCTCAAAGAGCTTACAGTCTAGGCAAAGATAAGTCATTAATTCATTAATAGACCTTATTGAAAATTTTGCAAATGGAAGTTCACTTTCTAGTTTTCTCTGTCACAATAAGATAAGGTGTCACAAAGAGCTACAAAGAATCAGGCTCAATTTGCATCCATAGACTAAACATATTTCATTTCAGTGATGATATATTTCTATGATGTGTTTTGATGAATACAGCTATCATTACATAGGGCTCCTTGAGAACTCTGAATGTTCAAAAATAGGAATTAGCACTACAATAAAAAGTATATATAGGTATTTTTGGCAGAGTATATACTGTAATCAGTAAAACATAAAATGGCTTTAAAAATATGTAAGATATGTTTACAGGGATTTAAAACAGAGTGTCTTGACCATTTTAAAGTAATATAGTGCTAAAGTGCATGCTGAGTAATTCCAGGAGGGCTTCTTTTTTTTGTTGTTGTTGTTTTTTTTTGGTGGTTGTATAATTTAAATGATTCTTAATTTTAAAATGCATTTTTGGCCAAGACATTTAATGTTGAAAAGTGGCTATTCAGCATGCAAGAGACCATAAGTATTTTTCATAAGAATTTTTATTATAAAGCTACATGAATTTTAAAAATAGTTATTTACACAAAAGGGCCTAATGGCTCTAACAGTTTAACAGATCAATAATCAATGTTCTTAAAAGTCACTTAATTCAAATTTATGTAATCTGCATTACGAAAAGATCTTATATACATATTTATAGCATAACTCCTAGTGATTTCTTTATAACTATCTCTCTCCCTAATGTCATCTTATGCTCCTTTATGATAGAAATATTTTTAAGACCAACACTTTGAAAATATCAAAAGATATTATTGCATAAACAAATACACTAGAAGTCACCTAAGGCTGTGACAATGCCGCTATAATAAAGGTATTTAGTTGTCTTCCTTTTTGTGATTTTCCTAATTGTGAATAGAAGAAAATTCAAAGAAAATTACAGAAGAGTTTACAATAAAAGATTCCTAGTATCTTAAATGTCTGCCAAAACAACTTATATGGCTTTTGTTAGTTGTCATATTGAAGAGGAAATTAAAGACACCATAGCAACCCAAAATCTTCCAAGAATCTGTGGACATATGAGTCTGCTGTGTGCTTTTCAATATTTACAGAGTCAACTATAAGCTATCACGGTTTTATAAAGCTGGTAGTAGTCCAATCCCGCATACATGTCAAGTGCCTTTGGGAACAACAAATAACTCATTAGACCTGTCCCCAAGTCTCCAGTTTATAATCCTCTTCAGATTATGTGTTGTCCTTTGGGTTTTGAAAAAAAGCACATAACAAAACCTACTTCTTTTCCAGTCCCAAGTTTGTGATGCTTTCTTACTTCTCCAAGTTCACCTCGCTAGTAACAGTACTATTTCCTCAAAATTAAACCCAGAGGCAGTTTGATGCAGACAACTTCTTTGAGTTTCCCATAACCAAAAAATATATATTGACATTTGTGCTGGACTGCAATAAATGCATGCCCTGCTGTGCCCACCCTGATCCTGTTCACAGGAAACCCCTGACAAACAACTCCAAGCCTTAGAAAATCTCTCATTTCTGGTTATAGTCTCTTAAAGGATTGCATAAAACTTAGAATATTTTATCTGGCTTTTCCTTTTCTTCAGGAAAAAAAAAAAAATCTCCAGTGAATGATATCACTTACACAAAAAGAACAAAATGCATTTTTTTTTTTTATTTTTTAATGACTTTCTTTTAACCTACCCAAACTGCATGCTAAGCCCAAACTTTGTAATTCATGGTCTTCTTAGAAATGTTATGTTATCAGTTCCCTGTCCCTTTCATGGGCTGCCCCCTTTCTACTCTTTCAAGAGCCCGGTAAATCATATGATTGACTTTCAAACCAAGACTGGTTGATGTGAGTAAAGGAAATTGAATTGGAATACAATCACCCCCTACTGCTCTGAACAGTTTTTTGTGCATCTAAATATGATCTGAATTTCAGATATGGTTTTCTATTTGACATTGATTTTCCTCCAGCTTATATGTGCTACATCTTTACCTAAATTGAGTTGTTATCTTCTTCTGCCTTTTTGAACTTCACACTATAAATTAACTATTATCCTACTGAAATAAATTCCTTTGCAGATTTTATGTATATGGAAGGAATTTCAATTTCATTTGAGGATACACATTGAGTTATTATGTCCTATAGAGTAATTTATTGATCTTTGGGAACAAAAACCTCCAGTATAGTATCAGAAGAATTTTACTGTTAATTTTTAAAATAATACTTCAAAATTCACTCTTAAGGGAATATATGCTCACTCATATCAGTAAAATAAGGAATCAGTTGGATATGAGAGGATAAAAATCTGATATTCAAAATATGTTCTTACTCATTTTAAAATAAAGAGATCTATTAACAAAATACAGTGAATTTTGATAGCTTATGAGACTGTCGTTTTGACTAGAAATGGTTTAGAAAATTAATCTATTTGTTCCTCTCCAGCTTCCATTATAAATCATTTCTTCTGTCACCTCAAAGTTAAATAATAGTCTACATTGGAATTAATGGATCCAAAACAAAGCAATCATTAACAATTAAGTAGATTTAGATTAAAAAAATAAAAATAAATCCTCATTCCAGGAGATAAAAGAAGTATATGTGCCTTTAAATTAATAATGGCACAAAAGTATTGGTGATATCTAGACTCCTTCTCAAGGAGCAACAGGAAATTTCATTGAAATCAGCCAGAACTACAATATGTCTCACTCTGGAGGTGAAAAGGAGACAAAGTTGTAGTTATGTAAAGAACCATAGAGAAATTTACTCAGACAACCCATGAAACATTCATATTTTAAAAAAAGCACAAAACTGAAATCTTCTACATCTTTTCTGCTCTTAGAGTTTGGTGTGTTACTTTTGGAATTTATAATAATCTAGAAATCATGGCCATGTTTGGGGCCTTAGGTATCAAAAGACCTGGGGATTCCATTAGGGGAACCTAGATATGAGTAATTCTTTCCTACTGTTCTTGTGTGCACATTTCTGTTGCTTAACAAAACACATGCTGAAAAACCATACTTGGTCAAGAGGTAGATTTATGACTGTTTAGGAATCTACCACATGGAGCGTGGGGCCTTTGTGGTTAAATACAACTGAATGACAATAAGGCAGTATCACAAAGCAGGAAACAGGCCTTGGCTCTCTTCAATTTTAGGTTATTGGGATTTGTAGAGGGAAACTTATGCCTCCTGCCAGACATGATTTTTAAACATTTTTAACTTGGTTTCCCGTTATCACTTTAAAGCACTTTGTGCATGAAGGGTGACATTTATGTGGCAAGTCATATTTTATTATTAGGTGAAAATTTTTTTGAACAAGTGAAAACATTTGTCTTTAATAGTGATTAAATGCCCAACAAGTTAGAACCTTTACAGAGAACAAAATGAGCTAAGTGCAAAAATAAGTTTCTAATGTTGCTTCTAAAAATAAAAAAATAACAAATGAATAAAGGAGATAAATGCACCAGGGATTTCCAAATTGGTAACTCAAAACATTTTTAAAGCTAATTTAATAATTTATTTTTAAAACCCTACAAAATAACAGAATGAAGATATTCCCTCCAATGTAAGGTATGCAGTTATTAAAATATTGATCAATTATTTGCTTTTGTTGTTTTCCTGTTAAAGTTTCCTTTCATTGACTGTTTTTACCCTGGCAGCACATCTACTCTGCATACATCTCTGTTTATTAATCAGTGCAATACCCTCTCTTCAGTTCAGTACAGGACCCATGAAATATTTTAAACTTGCTCCTTTATTGGGTTAAACCTATTTGAATGGAAAGAAATTAGCCATTACAACTCTGAGAGATCATGTCTGCACACAGCAAATCACAAGAAACATTCTTCGGGGTCACTTTTGAGGTTTCCTTCTAAGTCTTTGAAGCATATCATTGGTTACAAAAGGAAAAAAGACTAAATTTTCAGTATTAGGCAGAGAAAAAAAAATTTTATGAAGCAAATATTCATGCAGAATGTATTGATAAAACTTGGGAGTACACATGTAGCCATTCCATAAGTACCCCACTTTTTTTTTATTTGTGTTCTTGGTTACATTAATTAAATGAGCTTAATCTCATACTCTAATTATTATCTCTACAGTTTGTTTTGTAGCAAAAAAAAAACCTCAAAAAACAAAAACAAAAACAAATCCTAATGTAGGAGTTTAAATGTGTTATTTTTTGAGAAATATGAAATTCGTCTTTGGCATTAGCTTCAACTTTCATCCTAGAGTAGTTAATGGGCCTAAATCTAATTATTTGTACAGTTTGCTTGGATGATTGGTAGATGATAAAGCAATATACACTAATTAGCCACAAGGACAACGACATGAGAGATGAATTTTACAGATACATCAAAAACTTATCTGTGAATGGAATTTTAGAATGCTTTAAATAGAGCTATAAAAATAGGTGAAACAAGTTGATTTAAGTTGGAGTTCTTTATTATTCATGGAACTATAGGAATTTTTTTTTCTTGTGGTACTTAGAAGTTTCAGTGTGTTATAAAGATTTTTTCTTCTACCAGATTGCATCTTTCTTGAAGGCCAGACCCATATCTGATTCATATTATCTCCATGTGTCTAGTAGATTTCTCTCTATAAATTAGCTATCAAATACTTGTTGAATGCAGAACCCATATGCCATCCTTTTGCAAATTAGAAATAAAAGCATGCATTCTCCAGAACCTGTTTCTTAAAGCACCTACCTCTCTTGTGTCCTTTTTGAAATTAATCACATGAATTCAGAAATGAGAAGGGATAGTTTTATGTTAGGTCTTTTGTAGGAAAGTAATGCACTGTGTCAAAGTTTCTTAAATTCAGGCTTAACCACTGGACTGAATCATAAGTACAAAATGTGCCATGGGATTAAAGGTCTTATTTTTTACTGTACTAAAAAATAAATAACAGTTTGGTAAAATGGTGTAATTATAGTTTCTTCTAGTATTTGGATATTAAATTAGAGGGTACCATAATTCAGGAATGATGGCCTTTTCTTTATCTGAATGTGTCTAGATAGAGGGCCCTGTGTTTTGCTGAAGACTGTAATTGTTAGTGTACTTATAATAATTCTCTAGTCACTCATCATCAGCACCTAAACAGCTTGCCTTGGAAAGTTATGAAATCCCGGAGTTAATGACCACGCTTAAATTTTGGTCAAGCAATCTAAACTCTTATCCTCAATTTTCCACAGCAGCTGGATCTATTCTAGAGGTAAATACCTTAGAGAAGAGAATTGACTAGGAGCAAAATACATGCAAATATATGTTATATGACAATTCCTCGCTTTACTATTTTTTAAATGGAAATATATTTTGTCTCAGATGTCACAAATTAGTGAAATACTTTGAGAGAAATATAATTTTAAATATCTCTAAATTCTTATAGATAAATGTCCTCTAATTTGTTTCTGAAATGCCAAATCTAACTTAAGCAATTTATGACCATTATTTTATCAGTGCTTAAATTTAATTTTCCTTCTTCATAGTTAGTACCCACTGTACACATTTCTATATTAATATACATACATATTTAAATTAATGTAACATTAAATCTATAAGCATAACCAAGTTAATTATAACTATGTGATAAAATATGCAAATTATTTTTTAGACAGGAACTCTTTCAAATATCCAACTGAATTATATAAATAAAACATGAATGACAAATTTTTTAGTTGTTTGTCACATATTACAACCATTCTATATGTTATTCATTTTCCAAATATAAAAGAGTTACCATTACTAGATGGAAAATTATATTCAGAAATGCAGACATGTCCTTGGTAGGAAAAAGATAGAAACGCACAACGAGCTTCACTCACTAAACCAAATTTCTTAAATTTCAAAAAGACCCATTATTCACAGGTCAAATCTGTCCCTTGATCAGTATACAGAAAACAATAAGGTTTAGTCATAAACAGTAAAGTAGCATGTCTGGAAGGAAAGAGACTAGAAATGAAATAAAATGAGATATGGGCCGTCTAAGGCTACCCCAGTCCTCACTTTCACCCCCCTTCACCTAGACGAGTACATGCTGAACAAGCACCAAAAACAACCAATAAATGAAAGGAAACTCAAAGGTCACTTGGGGTCATGATTTTCACATACCTTTGAATAATGAGAGCATCACATGTCAGCCAGAGGAGAACAAAATGTCACATTCTCCAGCTAAAGGTTGGCCTTGGTCAAAGGTCACAGAAGGGAGGCCAGGAAATAACCTAAGAGGTTAGGCTGGGTGCACAAAGAAAGGTCACCAAATGTCAATGAAAGCATGCAGCTGTTTGGAGATGAAACAACTGAGGCACCCTTTTGTGCTGACATTGGCTAGAAAAAATGTCTCTGCTGACATTTTTTTTAGCTGGCAGTTTTATAGGACATTGACATTAATGTACCCAACCCCGAATTAGCCTTTTAAAAAGCAACAGTTTGGAAGTTAAGTGCAGCAGTTTCCAAAGAATCATAACTGTGACATTTTTATTCCAGATGATTAATACAACAATGGACTTCTAACACAAAATTTAGATTTGATCTGAGCTCTTTCATCATGACAATGTGTTAGCAACTAGGCCTCGGGACACAGGTAACAATCAGTAACTAGTATTTTTATGTTTTTAAGAACTATTATTATTCCTTTAACTAAAAGGTATTCAGAAACCTCACCTTATTACAAGGTAGGAAGACATGAGTGATTTCCACATTTCACTGGGCCTAGCTGTTGGCAGCTCTTGATCTAGTAATAAAATCCATTCAAAGGAAAGAGAAAAGACTGAAAAATTTGCAACCCCATTTTAAAGGAATTCATGCAAAATACTTGCAGGCTAAATCTTAATCTATCTGAGTATTTCCATCTTAAACATCAGCCCTAAAAGTAACAATTCTTAGAGAAGTGGTGGTAGTGTTCCCAAGTATTCTCAGACATCAAACTCTACAGGAAAGAAGTTTAGAAAAGATAGGCACCTTGAATTATTCATATACTTAACTTAGAGTTGATCCTTCCTAGCAGCTTCAGTTTTCTGTGTGTGTGGAGGTCTATTTTATACACACACACCTGATACTCATCCAAGATTAGCAGCTGTTTCCAGACAATATGAGAACATTTCACATCTATAAACATCCTTTACTGATTCACAGGCACAAGACCATATTTTAATTCAAGACATACTTTTCAGTCCTCAGGGTTCTGACAAGTGGCCCCAATTTACAACTTAGGCAGCTCCACTTTTTTCCTAAATCTTTTTCAAACAGTTGAGCCAGCTTCTTAATGTCATCTTTTTCCCAGTTCTACATCCTCTTAAAAAAGAGAACATTGTGGATTTATACAACAAAAATAATAATAATAAAAGTTAGCTGGGTGTGGTGGCTCATGCCTGGAATCCTTGCACTTTGGGAGGCCGAGGCGGGTGGATCACCTGAGGTCAGGTGTTCGAGACCAGCCTGCCCAACCTGATGAAACCCCGTCTCTACTAAAAATACAAAAAATTAGCCGGGCATGGTGGCGGGTGCCTGTAATCCCAGCTATTCAGGAGGCTGAGGCAGAAGAATTGCTTGAACTCGGGAGGCAGAGGTTGCAGTGAGCCAAGATTGCACCACTGCACTCCAGCCTGGGCAACAAGAGTAAAATTCCATCTCAAAAAAAAAAAAAAAGTTTACACAGAAACAAAACTCTAAAGCTTATTTCACAAACAGGGGCCATCTCTCCCTAAAACCTCTATTCCGGGTGAGTCTCTTTTTTGTTTGTTCCTCCGTAAACTTCCAGGGAGACTGCCAAACAGTAATGCTCACCCCGGGGTGACTGCAGGACTCACCCAGAGGCAAAACTACCTTCCTACCTAATGGGCCCTAGACATATGAAGCCTGTCAGGAGAACATCATAAATCATGGAGATGGGAAGAGAGGGGGCAGGAGGAGCCACACAAACCCTTTGCACTTAGGAGAAAGAGTTATTTAACACGTCAGGGAAGTGCATTTAATAAATGAAGTCAGTGACTTGAACATGTCATATTCGATCTATATGGAGGTTACTGAACTTTCTTTAAAAAGTCATTTTTATGCTGGTTGCTTTTCTTATGAAATTTTCTACACCTCTAGTGTATAAAATGGATGTGTAAGCAGCTGATTGAGAAATAGCTAAGGTCAAAGTTAATAAGGAAAGCAGAAGGTCTAAAAGCAGGCTGCCTTTTTTTTCCCCTTTGAGTTCAAGAGACTCCATATGATTTGGGCATGACATACTAATGTTTCTGACATCAGGCCTTTTTTTAAATCTGCCTTCAAATAACTGATACTTGGGTGGTAATGAATGTGGAAGATGTCTCATTGCTGGAATTACAAAAATGAACTTTCCTCTTCTGATTTCATTCATGGGCTAGTTTTTATGAGTAAAATGATATCAAAGACTTGGAGGGATGGAATATTGCCTCAAAATGTCAAGACAATATAAGTTACAGAATGTACAAGTTGGAGAAGAAAGAAAAGGGTGGGAACATAGAATTAGGTGTCCCTTTAAAAACAAAGAAGAAAGCAAAATACTCAGCAAGTATATAAACAAGTACAAACTGCACATCTATTTTGGAAAATGTTTTTGTATCTCCAGGCTTTCTGGATCCCTTACATTTAAGTCGTGAGAATCTCTGGGTTATTTTGTCACATAAAAGAGTATAAAACCCCCATCAAATCAACAAATAGGTTTGCTCCCTCAGATGAGATTTAACTGAAACTTGGAACAAAAACAGTGAGGTTCATCAGATTAACATATGCCAAATTTAAGACTTCTATCTGTTCTTAAATGGATGCTATAGATTGTCTGCAAGAACTACTCCCTTCAACTTCAGATGTGATAAAGCTTGATATGATGCTCTTAGACCTTGAAACAGAAACCATATGTGGCAATAAACAAACAAACAAAATCCCTGGATACTGCAAAGGAAAAAAAAAAACAGAAAACTTACTCGATTTTAGAAGACTTGAAAAAGTTGTAATTATCTTCCTTGATGTACACGGTGTTCACTGACAGGAAAGAAAAAAGAAATCTCAGCACCTAAAAACTTATATATTTGCACACTTATGTTCAAATTATTCTCTAAATGGCTTGAAATAATTGCCTCTTCTGCTTTGTATTAACTAAACTTTTTTTTTTTTTTTTTTGTCAAGTCATGGTTCTTTTTCTAGTATCTGAAAATGTGCCAAACTAAATGTCAGTGCCTTCATAAGGAAGATTTAGAGTTCCTTTTGGAGCAGATAGAAGCCTCAAATGACAAACACACTTATCCTGAATGCCCCTCCTGCTGGTGTGACTTACCTCAGAACAAGGTCAAAGAAGCCGCCAGAGAAGATCTACGATTTGTTTGACTTGACATTCCCTGGTATTTCCCTTTGTTATCCCTGTGTCATCGTTCTGTGGCAGAGGGAGAGCAAGGCAAGCGCTTGCTTTCAGGTATATCTGGCTGGTAGCCCTACATACCACAGAGAGCTACTGTGGATTTCACTGTATGAAAAGCCTCCATTTGACTTGAATGCTGTTAAAGCATTGCAGGGGTAAGTTTTGAAATCCTTCCTTAGGTCAAACTCTAGCTGGAAAGTTCGCCCCATCCTCCTCTTGGAAGGACTCTTATATGGCCTTGTAGCTAAACTTGAGCAACCACACACTGCAGCAGAGAGGCTGGCATGGCCCAAGCCAGGTGGGTGGTCCAGGCAAGGCCCAGTCCCCTTGTGTCCATTATTGCTAAGGTGCGTCTAGGAGCACAAGGACAGGAGGAGTCAGACATGTGAGTGTTTTTGCAATCAGTCAACAAACATCCACTGTTTACCGATTACAGGACATTTCTTCTGGGCATTGGGAATACCAAGTGACAAAGTCATGCTTTTAATTTTCAAGGTGTTTAATAGAGAATAAGCCAGGGTTGGAACACTCTACCCCGGAAGTCCCTGCTATTAAATCTGGCTTTGCTTTTGAGTAATCACCCCCTTAAAGACCCAGGGGACAAAAAACTTAGTGAGAAACAATTTCCTCCCTCCCTGACTTACTTTGTCTCTGACTTTGGCCTTTCACAGTGGCACACATGGTTGGGACATCTAAAATACCACTGGAAAATTTAAGGATATAATCTACCTATATTATATGAATAGCACAAATTTATTTTCAATGAATTAGCAGAAGTTCAGAGCCATTCTTTCTTAGGCACTTTCCTGTACTCTTGGTGAATTTGTCTAGTATGTGAAAAAAGAGTTTCTCTCAGATTGTTAGTCCCAGCTACAAGGCCTGCCACCATAGAAAAGTTCCTTCTCTGTCCTTTTTCTCCTCTCTTCAGATCCCCTTTCTTGACCTTTCTATCACAGCATCTGAACCTGCCTGCACCTGCTCATTGTCCATTTGAATTGCTTCTCTGCTGGAGGTATTCCTGGGGCCCACTCTGGCCTACTGCCTTTGGGCTTCACCTGACCTAGCTCTGCATTTACAAAGCAAGCCCAACAGATTTCCGCCATACATTTCAAACACCGAGAATGACACTGATTTTGAAACTCAGCTACACTGCATAGAGGAACTCCCTAAATACACCCAATCACCCAATTTAGGGAAGTACGAATTTTCTGACAATGTGAAAGGGAAATGACCTATTTTAAACTAAAGTTTTGAAAATTTCTAATTATTCTCATTCCAAGGGAAAAAAATGAAAAAAAAAAATCCTAAAGAAAAAGAACAATTCCCTCTTATAACCTATCCCTTAAAGGAATGGACAATACTTGGGTAATGGTGTTCAACTTATGCGTAAGAAGACAAAAGGGCATTTTTTTCTGTATGGCTTCATTGCCAGAGACCCTTTGGTAATGTGAGGTTTTTCTAAAGGCATAAGGGACGATTTCTCTATGTAGTTTTGCAAGGTCCCTTTCATTCCTTCTGACATCTTACTTTATCCTTTTCCTTTTTCTCTCCCTAAATGAAATGGATGTCTATGTACATATATATTTTCTGAAATACAAATGTAGAATGGCATGTAAGTGCCATAAACCTGAGATTTAATTTAAATGCAATATGTAAGCAAGGCCTGTTAGGTCCTGGGTCCCAGTACGAAATGGGATTCACCCTTAAAATAGTTTAAGTGAAGATATGTTAATGGTAGCACTCCAAAAAGGTATAGGCAGAGTTTTAGGAGCAAATAAATAATTTACCCAGGGACTAGCAACATTACAACCTCTTGGGCTGAAGGGACAATGAGAAGAAATAATGTTAACAGAACCCAGTGAGAACTGGAAGCACAGAGGAGGGGCCGCCCAGTTGGAGCTGTAGTTTTGGAGAAATGCAGCAGCTGCCCAAGACGTGGTGCTGAAGCCACAGGGCAGCAGAGAAGAAATACCCTGGCTTTACTTCCTTGCAACTCAGTCAGCTCCTGCCAGTACATCCTGTGGCAAAATATCAGCGGTAACCTGTCAGTAAAAAGATTCAGTGGGGTTAGCTTCCTGATACACAGCAGGGAAAACATGGGTTGCAAAGGAATTTGGTATGGAGACTAAGGAATAATTTGCACAAAATTTCCCATTTAAATATGAGAGAATTAGAGTGAATTCAATCATCGGGTTTATAACTAACTTTCAGGAATTTAAAAAATGTGGAAGGATGATGCTATGGATTGAAATATGTCCTCCCTAAATTCATATGTTGAAACTCCAATCCCCAGTATAAAACGCAGCAAGAAGGGGGCCATCAGCAGGCCAGGAAGAGAGCCCTCACAAAAAACGGAATCAGCCAGCACCTTGATCTCGGACTTCCCAGCCTCCAGCATCATGAAAAAATAAAGATTTGTTGTTTAAGTCACCCAGTCTATCATATTTTGTTATGGCAGCCCAAGCAAACCTATGCAGCCGCGTCAAGTATTTTATATATATATTATAAGAGAATACATGCTTTGAGTCATATAGAACAGGATATTAACACCAACTCTAAATTGCTATTTGTAGATTTGGGGAAACACTCCAAACTTCAGTTTTCTAAATTAAATAAGTACAGTATTTTCTTCATTATTGGGCTTTTTTTTTTTTTTTTTTTTTGAGATGGATTTTTGCTCTTGTTGCCCAGGCTGGAGTGCAATGGCACAATCTCGGCTCACTGCAACCTCGGCCAACCGGGTTCAAGCTATTCTCCTGCCTCAGCCTCCCAACTAGCTGGGATTACGGGCATGAACCACCATGCCTTGCTAATTTTGTATTTTTAGTAGAGATGTGGTTTCTCCATGTTAGTCAGGCTGGTCTTGAACTCCCAATCTCAGGTCATCTGCCCGTCTCAGCCTCCTAAAGTGCTGGGATTACAGGCTGAGCCACCCTGCCCAGCATTATTATTGGGCTTTTTAAAAGCATCACATTTCTTCTTGTATATTTTCTTTTTTTAATGAAGTACAGTCTTTACAATAGCCTTTAGGGAAGATTTGCTCCTAAAAACTTAGCTTTTGTTTATCTGATGATGGCTTTATTTCAAGTAGTTTCACCTAGTATATAATTATTTGATAGTCATTTTGTCTTGACTCTTTGAAGACATTTTTCATCATCTTCTGGCTTCCATTGTAGCTGCTTTCATTCCTTTGTAGTTATTTCATATTTGCTTTGTTTTTGGTGAGCTGAAATTTCACTAAGGTGTGTTCAGGTGTGTGTTTTTTTTTGTTGCTACCTACTTATATTTCACTGAGGTCTTCTGATGTATTCTAGTCTGCCACCAATATTGGGAAGCCTTTAGCCATTTTTTTTCCTATACTGACTTTTCTCCATTCTCTATATTCTCTTGTGAAATTCTAAGCAATAAGCCAGACCTTCTAACTTTACTGTAATGTCCCTTAACCTCTATTTCATGTTTTCCAAATATTTACCCATGTTATATTGAGTCATTTCTTCTGCTGTATTTTCCAGTTGTAAATTCTCTCCTCAGCTGTATCTGATACTCTACCATTGAGTTTTTAATCTCAATAATTATATTTTTTACTACTGTAAGTTCTGTTTTTAAAATTTTTTAGCAATTCTGCATGATCAGTCTCCACAGTCTTATGCCTTCCTCACACATTTGATGCCTTTCTTTTTTTTCTTTTAAAATTTAAAAATTTTAGTAGAGACTTAAAAATTTTTAAATTTTAAAAGAAAAAAAGTAGAGATTTAAAAATTTAGTACAGATTTTAAAATTTTAAAATTTTAAAAGAAAAAACAGTATTCTTACTTTTTATATTCTAAATTCAGTAATTTCCATATCTGAGATCTTAATGCATCTGATTCTTTTCTTTGTATTCTTTGTTGTTTATCCTCTTTCTTGGTCTCAATATGTTATTTTCCATTTCCATTCCATTTCCACAATGGAAATGTTATTTTTGTTGTTGTTGTGAGTTTAGGCTTGATGAAACTTTTTCTGTGAGGCTATTCTGAGTCTTAGATTGAGAGTGTATTCCTCCAAAAATATGTGTATTTTCTTATGGCATTCATCAACTAGCACTACCAGTCAGGGGGTGATATGAATTTGGAGCACAATCCCACATTAGGCCCCGTTTATACTGGTACATTTCCAGTGGGTGTATTTTTTTGTTTTTAAAAATGAGGTAAAATTTACATAACATAAAACTAGCCATTTTAAACTGTACATTCAGTAGCATTTATTACCTTCACAATGTTGTGGAACCATCACCTCTATCTAGTTTAAAAATATTTTCATCACCCCAAAAGGAAATCCCAAACCCACTGATATGGTTTGGCTGTGTCCCCACCCAAATCTCATCTTGAATTGTCATTCCCATAATCCCCATGTGTCATGGAAGCCACCTGGTGGAAGGTAAATTAATCAGGGGAGAAGTTACCCTCATGCTGTTCTTGTCATAGTGAGTGTGTTCTCAGAAGATCTGATGGTTTTATAAGGGGCTTTCCCCACTTTTGCTTGGTACTTCTCCTTGCTGCTACCATGTGAAGAAGGACATGTTTGCTTCCCCTTCTGCCATGATTGTAAGTTTCCTGAGGCCTAGCCAACTGTAAAGAACTGAGCCAATTAAACATCTTTCCTTTATAAATAACCCAGTCTTGGGTATGTCTTTACTAGCAGCTTGAGAATGGACTAATACACACACTAAACAGTTACTTCCCATTACCCAACTACCTATACCCTGGCAAACACAGATGTGCTCTTTCTCTCTTTATAGACATACCTGTTCTATATATGTTATACAAATGGAATCACATAAATTGTGATGTCTGATTTCTAGCTTCTCTCATTTAATATGAGAGAAAGGTTCCCAGGTTCATCCATGTTGTAGCATTATCAGTATTTTATTGCCTTGCATGGCTAAATTCCACTGTACACACATATTACATTTTGCTTGGCCATTCCATTGATTGACATTTGGGTTTTTTATATCTTTTCACTACTGTGAATAGTGATGCTGTGAACATTCATGTTCAAGTCTTTGTTTGAATATCTGTTTTCAGTACTTTTAGGTATACACCTAAGAATGGAACTGTGATCATGTAGTAAATCTATGTTTAACTTTTTAAGGAACCCCAAAACTGTTTTCCACTGTGGATTGTACCATTTTACATACCCACCAGCAATGTATGAGGGTTCCAATCTCTCCACATCCTTGTCAACAGAGGTTATTTTCCATTTTATTTTGTTTATGTATAGCCATTCTAGCAGATGTGAAGTGGTATCTCATTGTGGTTTTGATTTGCATTTCCCTCATAAATAATGATGTTGAGAAACTTTCCACGTGCTTATTGGCCATCTGGATAACTTCTCTGGAGAAATATCCATTTAAGTTGTTTGCTTTTTTTTAATTTATTTTAAGTTCTGGGATTCATGTGCAGGACCTGCAGGTTTGTTACATAGGTAAATGTGTGCCATGGTGGTTTGCTCCACCTATCAACCCATCACCCAGATATTAAGCCCAGCATGTATTAGCTATTTTTCCTGATGCTCTCCCTCCCCCATCCCTCCTCAACAGGCCCCAGTGTATGTTGTTCTCTATATGTCCATGTGTTCTCATTGTTCAGCTCCCACTTATAAATGAGAACATGTGGTGCTTCGGTGCTTGGTTTTCTGTTCCTGCATTAGCTTGCTGAAGATAATGGCTTCCAGCTCCATCTATGTCCCTGCAAAGGACATGGTCTCCCTCCTTTTTATGGCTGCATAGTATTCCATGGTGTATATGTACAACATTTTCTTTATCCAGTCTATCATTGACATACATTTGGGTTGATTCCATGTCTTTGCTATTGTGAATAGTGCTGCAATGAACATAAGCATGCATGCATCTTTATAATAGAATGATTTATATTCCTTTGGGTATATACCCAGTAATGGGATTGTTGGGTCAAATGATATTTCTGGTTCTAGATCCTTGAGGAATCACCACACTGTCTTCCACAATGGTTGAGCTAATTTACATTCCCACCAACAGTGTGAAAGTGTTTCTATTTCTCCACAGCCTCGCCAGTATCTGTTGTTTCTTCACTTTTTAATAATCACCATTCTGACTGGCATAAGGTGGTATCTCATTGTGGTTTTGATTTGCATTTCTCTAGTGATCAGTGATGTTCAGCTTTTTTTTTCATATGTTTGTGGACCACATAAATATCTTATTTTGAGAAGTGTTTGTTCATGTCCTTTGCCCACTTTTTGATGGATTTGTTTGTTTTTTCTTGTAAATTTGTTTAAGTTTCTTGTAGATTCTGGATACTACAGCTACATCAAATGAATAGATTGCAAAAGTTTTCTCCCATTCTGTAGGTTGTCTGTTCACTCTGATGACAGTTTTGTTGTTGGTGTTGTGCAAAGCTCTTTAGTTTAATTAGATCCCATTTGTCAATTTTTGCTTTTGTTTGCAATTGCTTTTGACATTTTCATCATGAAGTCTTTGCCCATGCCTATGTCCTGAATGATATAGCCTGGATTTTCTTCTAGAGTTTTTACAGTTTGGGGTTTTACATTTAAGTCTTTAATGCATTTTGACTTGATTTTTGTATAAGACGTAAGGAAGGGATCCAGTTTCCATTTTCTGCATGTGACTAGCATCCCAGCTTCATTTATTAAGTAGGCAATCCTTTCCCCATTGCTTGCTTTTGTCAGGTTCACCAAAGCTCAGATGGTTGTAGACACACAGTATTATTTCTGAGTTCTTTATTCTATTGCATTGCTCTATGTTTCTGTTTTTGTGCCAGTACTATGCTGTTTTGGTTAATGTGGCCTTGTAGTGTAGTTGAAGTCAGTTAGCATGATGCTTCCAGCTTTTTTCTTTTTGGTTAGGATTGCCTTGGCTATACAGGCTCTTTTTGGTGCCATATGAATTTTAAAGTAGTTTTTTTCTAATTCTGTGAAAAATGTTGATGGTAATTTAATAGGAATAGCATTGAATCTATAAATTACTTTGGGCAGTATAGTCATTTTCATGATATTGATTCTTCCTATTTACGAACATGGAATGTTTTTCCATTTGTTTGTGTCCTCTCTGATGTCCTTGAGCAGTGGTTTGTAGCTCTCCTTGAAGCGGTCCTTCACTTCTGCTGTTAGCTATATTCCTAGGTATTTTGTTTTCTTTATAGCAATTGTAAATGGGAATTCATGCATGATTTGGCTTTCTGCTGGTCTATTGTTGATGTATAGGAATGTTTATAATTTTTACACATTGATTTTGTATCTTGAGACTTTGCTGAAGTGGCTTATCAACTTTAGAAGCTTTTGGGCAGAGACAATGGGGTTTTCTAGATACAGGATCATGTCATCTGCAAACAGAGACAGTTTGACTTCTACTCTTTCTATTTGAATACTTTTTATTTCTTTCTCTTGCCTGATTGCCCTGGCCAGAACTTCCAATACTATGTTGAATTGGAGTGTTGAGATAGGGCATCCTTGTCTTGTGCTGATTTTGCTTCCAGCTCTTGCCCACTCCGTATAATATTGGCTGTGGGTTTGTCATAAATACCTCTTATTATTTTGAGGTATGTTCCATCAATACCTAGTTTATGGAGAGTTTTTAACATGAAGGAATGCTGAATTTTGTTGAAGGTCTTTTCTGTGTATATTGAGATAATCATGAAGTTTTTGTCTTTAGCTCTGTTTATGTCATGAATCGTTTATTGATTTGTGTATATTTAACCAGCCTTGCATCCCAGGGATGAAGCCAACTTGATTGTGGTGGCTAAGCTTTTTGATGTGCTGCTGAATTTGGTTTGCCAGTATTTTACTGAGGATTTTTGCAGTGATGTTCATCAGTGATATTGGCCTGAAGTTTTCTTTTTTTGTTATATCTCTGCCAGGTTGTGGTATCAGGATGATGCTGGCCTCATAAAATGAGTTAGGGAGAAGTCTCTAAAACTTTGGAATAGTTTTAGAAGTCTCAAAACTTTGGAATAGTTTTAGAAGTCTCAAAACTTTGGAATAGTTTTAGAAGAAATGGTACCAGCTCCTCTTTTTACCTCTGGTAGAATTCAGCTGTAAATCCATCTGGTCTTGGGCTTTCTTTTGGTTGGTATGCTTTATTACTGTCTCAGTTTCAGAATTTGTTATTTGTCTATTCACAAATTTAACTCTTTCCTTGTTCGGTCTTGTGAGGGTGCATGTGTCCAGGAACTTACTCATTTCTTCTAGATTTTCCAGTTTGTTTGCATAGAGGTGTTTGTAGTATTCGCTGATGTTTGCTTGTATTTCTGTGGGGTCCATGGTGATATCCCCTTTATCTCTTTTATAGTGTATATTTGATTCTTCTCTCTTTTCTTCTTTGCTAGTCCATCTAGTGATCTGTGTATTTCATTAATTTTTTCAGAAAACCAGCTTCTGGATTTATTGATTTTTTTTGAAAGGTTCTTCTTGTCTCTATCTCCTTCAGTTCTGCTCTGATCTTGGTTATTTCTTGTCTCATGCTAGCTTTGAGGTTTGTTTGCTCTTGGTTCTCTAGTTATTTTAGTTGTGATGTTAGGATGTCAATTTGAGATCTCTCTAGATTTTTTATGTGGACATTTAGTGCTATAAATTTCCCTCTTCACACTACTTTAGCAATGTTCCAGATATTCTGGTATATTGTCTCTGTGTTCCCATTGCTTTCAAAAAACTTCTTGATTTCTGCCTTAATTTCATTATTTACCCACGAGTAACTCAGGACCAGGTTGTTCGGTTTTCATGTAGTTGTGTGATTTTGAGTGAGTTTCTTAATCTTGAGTTCAAATTTGATTGCACGGTGGTCTGAGAGACCGCTTGTTTTGATTTTAGTTCTTTTGCACTTGCTGAGGAGTGTTTTACTTCCAATTATGTGACTGATTTTAGATTAAGTGCCATGTGGCACCAGTAAAAATGTATATTCTGTTTTTTGGGGGGTGGAGAGTTATGTAGATATCTATCAGACTGACTTGATCCAGAGCTGAGTTGAAGTCCTGAATATCTTTGTTAATTTTCTGTCTCAATGATCTGTCAAACATTAACAGTGAGGTGTTAAACTCTCTCACTATTATTGTGTGGGAGTCTAAGTTTCTTTGTAGGTCTCCAAGAATTTGTTTTATGAATCTGGGTGCTCCTGTGCTGGGCACATATATATTTAGGATAGTTAGCTCTTCTTGTTGAATTGAAACCTTTATCATGTAATGCCTTTCTTTGTCTTATTTGATCTTTGTTCATTTAAAGTCTGTTTTGTCAGAAACTAGGATTGCAACTCCTGCTTTTTCTGCTCTCCATTTGCTTGGTAGATTTTCCTCCATCCCTTTATTTTGAGCCTATGTGTGTTTTTGCATGTGAGATGGCTCTCTTGAATATAGCACACCAATGGGTCTTGACTCCTTATCCAGCTTGCCACGCTGTGTCTTTTAATTGGGGCATTTATCCTATTTACACTTAAGGTTAATATTGTTATGTGTGAATTTGATCCTGTCATCATGATGCGAGGGGTTATTTTGCAGACTTGTTGATGTAGTTGCTTCATAGTGTCATTAGTCTGTGTACTTCAGTGTGTTTTTGTAGTGTCTGGTAACAGTTTGTTCTTTCCATATTTAGTGCTTCCTTCAGAAGCTCTTGCAAGGCAGGCCTGGTGGTAATGAATTTCCTCAGCATTTGCTTGTCTGAAAAGGATTTTATTTCTCCTTCACTTACGAAGCTTAATTTGGCCAGATATGACATTCTGAGTTGGAAATTTTTTCTTTAAGAATGTTGAATATTGACCCCCCAATCTTTTCTGGCTTGCAGGGTTTATGCTGAGAGGTCTGCTATGATTCTGATGGGCTTCCCTTTGTAGGTGACCTGATCTTTCACTCTGGCTTCCCTTAACATTTTTTCCTTCATTTTTACCTTGAAGAATGTGATGATTATGTGTTTGGGGGTTGATCTTCTCATGGAGTATGTTACTGGGGTTCTCTGGATTTCCCGAATTTGAATGTTGGCCTGTATTTCTAGGTTGGGAAAGTTCTCCTGGATGATATCCTGAAGTATGTTTTCCAACTTGGTTCCTCCGTTCTCCCCGTCTCTTTCAGGTACCCCCATCAGTCATAGGTTTAGTCTTTTTACATAATCCTATAGTTCTGGGAGGTTTTGTTTGTTCCTTTGCATTCTTTTTTCTCTAATCTTGTCTGCCTATCTTTATTTCAGCAAGATTGTCTTCAAGCTCTGAAATTCTTTCCTCTGCTTGGTCTATTCGGCTATTGATACTTACAGTTGCATTGTGAAGTTCTCGTGTTGTGTTTTTCAGCTCCATCAGGTCATGTATGCTCCTCTCTATGATGGTTAGTACTGAGTGTCAACTTGATTGGATTGAAGGATGCAAAGTATTGATCCTGGGTGTGTCTGTGAGAGTGTTGCCAAAGGAGATTAACATTTGAGTTAGTGGGCTGGAGAAGGCAGACCCACCCTTAATCTGGTGAGCACAATCTAATCAGCTGCCAGTGAATATAAAGCATGCAGAAAAACCTGAAAAGGCAAGGCTTGCCTAGCTCCCAGCCTACATCTGTCTCTTGTGCTGGATGCTTCCTGCCCTCAAACATCAGACTTCAAGTTCTTTAGTTTTGGGACTTGGACTGGCTCTTCTTGCTCCTCAAGCTTGCAGATAGCCTATTGTGGGACCTTGTGATCATGTAAGTTAATACTTAATAAACTCCCCTATATATATCCTATAATATCATATATATAATCCTATTATGTAATATATGTATGTGTATATATGTGTGTGTGTGTATATATATATATATATACATAAAATAGGATATATATATACCCTATTCGTTCTGTCCCTCTAGGGAACCCTAATACACTCTCTAAACTGGTTATTCTGATTAGCAACTCCTGTAATTTTTATCACAGTTCTTATCTTCTTTACATTGGGTTAGAACATGCTCCTTTAGCTCAGCAAAGTTCATTATTACCCACCTTCTGAAGCCTGCTTCTGTCAGTTCATCCATTTCAGCCTCATCCCAGTTCTATGCCCTCGCTGGAGAGGTGTTATGATCACTTGGAGGAGAGAGGCACTCTGGCTTTTAGAGTTTTCAGGATTTTTTTGTTGATTTTTTTCTCATCTTCACGAGTTTAGCTTTAATCTTTGAGGCTGCTGACCTTTGGATGGATTTTTTATGAGGACATTTTGTTGATACTGTTATTATTGCTTTCTGTTTGTTTTTCTTTTAACAGCCAGGCACTCTTCTGTCATGCTGCTGCCATTTGCTGGGGGTCCATTCCATACCCTATTCGCTTGGCTCCCTCCCATCATTCCTGGAGATGTCACCAGTGGAGGCAGAATAGCAAAGAAGGCTGCCTGCTCCTTCATCTGGGAGCTCTGTCCCAGAGGGGCACCAAACTGATGCCAGCGAGAACACTCCTGTATAAGGTGTCTGGTGACTCCTTTTGGGGGATCTCGCCCAGTCAGGAGGCATGGGATCAGGGACCCACTTAACGAAGCAGTTTGGCTGCCTCTTGGTGGAGGAGGTGCGCTGCACTGGGGGGATCTCCGTCTCGTCCAGACTGCCTGGATTCCTCAGAGTCAGCAGGGGAAAAGAATAAGTTCACTGATCCGCAGAGACTGTGGCCACCCCTCCCCCGGGGGCTCTGTGCCAGGGAGATCAGAGTTCTGTCCATAAACCCCTGGCTGGAGTTGTTGAAATTCTCACAGGGAGGCCCTGCCTGATGACGAGGGATGGTTCAAGGTCCAGCCTAAAGAGGCCGTGTTGCCACAATCTGCCACAACAACTGTGCCGCACTGTGGGGAATTCCTCCTGGGTCCAAACCCCACCCCAGCAGGGGAAAATGGCAGATTGGAGCTGCAGTGATGGCAGCCACCCCACCCCCTCATAGCTCAGTCGTCTTAGGCACCAGGCAGCGGCAGTGATGGTGACCACACCCCCGCCCCCAACCCTGGGGAGCTCAGTAGTCTTAGGCAGCAGGCAGCCGAAGTGATGGCGACGGCCTATGCCCCTGGGAGCTCAGTCATCTTAGGTAGTCTCCAGCCAAGCAACCATTGAGAATCTGAACAGCTCTGTTTTTGGGACGCAAGGTCCTGGTGGCGTGGGCTCATGATGGGATCTCCTGATCCGTGGGTTGCACAGATCCATGGAAAAAGTGTGGTTTCCCAGGCAGGGTAGCACAATCACTCACTGTCTGCCTTAGCTGGGGGTGAGAGCTCTCCTTGCTCCATGTGGCCGGGTGGGCCGTCGCTCCACACTGCTTTTCCTGGCTCTTCATGGGTTACGCCAACTGCCTAGTCAGTCCCAATGAGAGAAACAGGATACCTCAGTTGCCTCAGTTGTCAGTGCAGGATTCACTTGTTTTTGTTCTTCTTGGTGGAAGCCCCTAACCACAGTTGTTTCTAGTTGGCCATTTTAGTCCCTCCTCATTTTTAAAAAGGAGTTGTTTGTCTTTTGCTGTTGAGTTAAAAGAGTTCTTTATAAATTCTGCCTATAGGCTCTTATTAGATACATGATTTGCGAATATCTGCTCCCATTTTGTAGGTTGTATTGTCACTCTTTGTAGTGTGCTCTGATGCATAAAGGGATTTTCAGTTTTGATGAAGTCTAATTTATTTATTTTTTTGCTTTTGTTGTTTGTGCTTTCAATGTCGTATCTAACAATGCATTGTTAAGCCTAAGATTATGACGATTAACCTTCTAAGGTTTTAAGAGTTTTATAGTTTTTATTCTATTTAGGTCATTAATCAGCTTTGAGTTAATATTTATATATATGAAATCAAGGAACAGCTTTATTCTTTGGTATGTAGATATCTGGTTGTCCCAACACAGTTTATTGAAGAAACTATATTTCCCCATTAAATGGTTTTGACACCCTTATTGAAAAGTAATTGTGCATAGATGTATATGTTTATTTCTGGACTCCCAATTTCATTCCATTAGTCTATGTGTTTACCCTTGTTCCCCTGCTGTAATGTTTTGATTATTCAAGCTTTGTAATAAGTTTTAAAATCAAGAAATGTAAGTTCTCTTTGTTCTTCTTTTTTTATTATTTTGGTTATCCAGGGCCCTTTACAATTTCATTAGCATTTTTTTCAGCAAAAAAAAAATCATTGGGACTTTGATAGGGATTGTACTGAATCTGTAGATTATTTTAAGTAGTATTGCCAACTTAACAATATTGTCTTTTAATCCATCAACACACGATGACTTTCCATTTATTTATGTCTTCTTTAATTTGTTGCCACAATATCTTATAGTTTTCAACATACAAGTCTTGTATCTTCTTTGTTAAATTTATCACTTAGTGTTTTATAATATTTAACACTTTTCTAAAAAGAATTTATTTTTAATTTTATTTCTGAATTATTTATTGTTAGTATACAGAAATACAACTAATTTTTGTGTGTTGATTTTGTATCCTGCAACTTTGCTAAGTGTATTAGTTTACATTTGCTTTTGGTTTTTATTTTTTCTCTTCATCAGGACAAAGAACAAAGGCAATTTTCTTTGATGATAACCTTTACAAGAGATACTAATTTGGTTGTATTTTGTTTCTCGCTAACCATTTAAATGAGCAAACTTTTGGAATCCCAGCTTTATTTGAAGTTCTAACCCAGTTCTCTTTCTTTGAGGGCCTTAGGTTTTATCTCTTCCTAACACATGTAGTTCATTAATATCAAAGCTCCTGTTCAGATAATTCTGGAAATTACCTGTAGTTCAGCTAGCACTCTTTGCACTGGACTCATGTTTTGGCTTAGCTTGAACTTTCTTGCCAACTCAGCAATATAAGCATGGCTGTGTTTTGCACATACGTGTGTATTTTCTTCAATATGTTAAATGTTTCTCAATAGATTGGTTTTAGAGGACATGTGTTCCATGTTCAGAAAGGAAAGTCTCTTATAGAGGGTATTTATGGGAATTAAGAGAGACCATATATACAAAAAGCATAAGATGAGCCTCGTTACACCAATACTCATCTGATGTCATTTTACTTTTGTGTATATTGTTACAAATGTGCAAGGATGCCCAATAATGTATCACTGCTTATTGTAACTGGGAAATATGAGTAACTTGAAACTGCTAGTGTAGGAAACAATATAAGCATGCATTCCTGCTTGAGATGCATGATTTCACTTAAAGCAGCCCCTCAAACCTCACTGCAACACGGCTCACCTTCATAAAATGGCTCGCTAACAGGATGACTAGAGCAGTGATAAGAACATTGTATTATTTTTGGTGCATCTTTTCAAAATGATCACTCCGGTTTACCATTTTCAATTTACATATTTTACTGTTGTCCATTAATTAGTGTTGAAGCAAAATCAACTAGAAGTTACCTAAAGCCAAGTTCAAGTACATTACTGTCCTGGATTCTTACAGGTAAAAGCATGGCAGCTCTTAAACAAGAGCAGAATTAAGTTCTAAGGAAACCCCCCACAGAATGTCCATTCAATGGGAAAGCTTAGCCTAAACCAACACAATGGAAGTCCAAGACAGATGTAATTTCATCATGAAAATGATTAAAGCAGGACTTAAAGTGAATTGAACCTGTATTCTGAAAAGTAAAGACTCTGTTGAATCAGACTGCAGATACCATTACTTATTGATCCAGCCGATGAATTGATTATCTTCTTTCTCTTTAACCCTGACTTCTATCTACTGAAAGCCTGAGAAAGATTTTTCTATAGTTAAAATGCTTTTCATTCAGCATAACTAGCTATTTCACTGTTTATCTACATGCTTTATATAGTAATTTTTAAATGTGTCAAGATATATTTAGCAAACATATCAATTAGATTACAATGCTGAGTAAAGCAATTTTATTTGATGTTTGATAAAATGCTCAGATAAGCAATCACACTCTTTTAAAAAGCAAATTTTAGGCATAAACTTGTTCTGTCCTCTTACTAGTTTTTTTTTTTTTTTTTTTCACACTAGCTAGCAACACATGCCATCGTGTGCTTTTGGATTTGACACATTTGGGGCTTTCTTTTGCTTTCAAAATAAGTCTTGTTATTACTACAGTTTGAGTCAGGCTTATTGTACATGAATGCAATAGTTATATCATTATATTATAAGCAGCTAATTGTACTGGTTGTACTAATGAATTATTCATGGCATAATCACATAAATTCACTTCATGCTAATGCTTTATTTTGCATACTAATTTGAACATAGTGCATTTTTCACATTTTGATCTAGAGATGATCTCAGATAATGACCTGTTTGTGGATATGGGGGTTTACATTGACCTTAATATTTTTCTTTTCTCTAAACATTGCTCCATAATGTGTACATTTCATCAGGGTGGTATAGATCATTCAGAATCAGGGCCCTGCTAATAATTTCTTTTAAGGCCCTCTAATTATTGCTCATTAACAGAATTTCCAAGATAATCTTTCCAACACAGAGCATTGTGTTACCAGGGTCTTCCAAATAGTAGATGTTGTGCCTATTTTCTTCTCCTTCTAACTCATACTTCCCAAACTAATCCTCTCCCTTTTCTTGCCCAATCTCTGGAATTTTCACTGAATTACTCTTTTCTAACTTACACCTTATCCATTCATGCCAACAAATCCCCTATAGATAAGCCTAAAGTTTTATATGTGGAGAAATGACACCATTGGCCAGTGGCTGGGTAACCTAATGGTCTCCCTGACTCAACTTTCTCACTTCAAGCCCTCATATAGTTTTCAGATTAGTTCTTCTATAGCCACTAATTAAAGCATGTGCTTCCACTGCAACAGAATCTTCTATGGTTTATTACTCTTTACCCACATTAAAACATCTCTGTTTAGCTTTCAAATCCTCCCTAAAGCATCCACCCTTCTAGTGATCTTATTTCATTTCTCCCTCCAGTGACACCAGTTTACTTATTGCTCTATAAACACAGAAAGTTTATACCACTACCTACACCTTTGTTTATCTCCTATCTGCAAATTCCTGTTTACTTTCACCTATGACACACTTGCCATTTTCTCAAGACTCAGTACAAGTGCCATTTAGTTTGTAAAGCCTTCTTGGACTATCACAATCATTAGTGATATTCCCTAATTCCCTTTACCACTTGCCAATGCTTCAGTCACTTCATTATACACTTCTTTATATTTTGTGTTTAGTCTTGTCTCATGTGTTTTAATTTTACCTTCCCAATAGGATTATAATTTTTTTGAAAGTCTGAACAATACTGTATATAATCTATTTATCCCTTTGTAGGGTTGATAAGCTTCTTATTGTCTGGCAAAATCTAACATGTCTTAAGTGCTAATAATCATTTATTTTATTTGACATGGCAGGTGTTGACATGTACGTAATAGCATTAAAGAGGGTCCAAAGGACCAAGCTATATTTCATGCTGTGGGTGGTACTTTAAGCAAACATATTTATCATAAAATGGAATAGCAATTTTTCTTTCTGAAAGTCTGAAGCTGAAAAATTATTTGACCTATCTCTCCTGAATTGGAAATATCTAACATCAACCTTTAGGATGAGAGGATCCTTTGGCTGCACTATCTGCTATCCATTCGATTTCTGGGTGGAATGAGTTCATCTGGCTTGCTGGCCAGGTGTCCTATTCATTCCTGGATGCTGAAATCATGAAAAAAAAATTGAGAAGATGAGCATCCCATTTGGAGAAGAAGGAACATTCTACAGTCAAGAATATAAAAGGAGCTCCACCTTCTCTCTACCATATTTTAGGAAACAATAGCAAAAATCACTATTTCTACACACTAAAAGTAGTGTCTATGCCTAACTATTACACAGATTTGCAAGGTTTTTATTTTTAAATCCTTGGATTTCATTGCCTTAAATTAACGAAAAGATGATTTTAAAATAGTGAAGTTTCCTTGGAGATATGCAAGAGCTAGACTGCAAATTCCATCCAGGGAAATGAGAGATCATGTCTACCTTATTTCTAATGTGTCCCCAGAGGACAGCACAGTGTCTCGCATCTAGCAGATGTTCAGTAAATGTTCCTGGATATGTCAATGAATAAACATATGAGATAATAAGTGTTCATAATAAGTCCAAGCATTGTGGACTCCACCTACCTGTTAAGTACAAAGATAGTCTCATGGACATTAATATCCTACATTTATTGTTCCTAAACTATCCTTCTGTTTAACTGTAGGAAGTCAAGTGTTTTGTAGCTTCCCTACCCAAGTATTCTAACATCTCCAGGGGCACTTGTTAGCTTTTATTGCTTGCTGCTAGGGCTAGCAACCCAGAACTCTCCAATCTTTGGCCCTTGGATTCATGGAAAAACTGTTCCAAGGTTAAAATATTGTTTTCATAGCCACTGCCGTTATGGCCACAAGGGGAATCTCGCATGCAACATGCCAGTGAAACTGGGCCTGTGCCTCTGTCATGAAGGTGGAGGGTAATTGGGTGGTAGAAAGGATGCCCATTCTACATTAGGCTTAGCTAGTGCTTCTAATGGCAATTTCTGTTGAGTCTCAAGGATTAGGCATCCAGTACTTCACACACTCACTCAGCCCCATAGAGAATGAGCCAGGATCCTAAAGTTCCAGGCCTAAAGGTCAAGGCCTCTTCCAGGCTGAGACTCTCCTCTCATTGCCATCCTTCCCGCCTGCACCACATGGGGTCTCTTGCATTTTTCCATGTCGCTGAAATCAGAACTAGCACCGCCTAAAATGCAAGATATTTCTTCTCCTGGAAAATCTGCCATGCTTAGAATGTAATTCACGGATAAAACCCTCACTGCCATCTATGCAAAGTGAGAGAAACAGTGTTCCTTCTCCAGTATACTCAGCCAGGGCTCCTAGAACAAAGCTTCTTCAGTTCCAAATGTTATCATGTTTTCTTTGATGGATCATTCAACTAACAGGTTGTTTGGTCCTGTTGAAAAAAGGTTGTTTGGTCCACTTCCTGTAATCAGCTGGCAAACTATACCCACATCCATTAACCCCCTCCCCACTCAGGACCTACTGCCGACTCCAGACCACTGGATTATGCCACCCCTTTTCTTTGATGAGTTCCTTCTCATTGTTCCCTTTCCTTTGTCCTCTGAGATCACTCTCTGCCACCTCCAAAACATCAGATATGGCTGAACCTTTCTGGTGAGTGGGTTGAAGTCTTTCCTTTCTTCTCTTAGATCCTACACAAAGGAGTGGTTACAAAGGTGAGTTATGGATGCAAAAATCTTAATAAAATACCGGCAAACCAAATCCAGCAGTACATCAAAAAGCTTATCCACCACGATCAAATCGGCTTCATCCCTGGGATGCAAAGCTGGTTCAACATATGCAAATGAATGAACATAATCCATCGCATAAACAGAATCAATGACAAAAACCACATGATTATCTCAATAGATGCAGAAAAGCCCTTCAATAAAATGCAACATCCCTTCATGTTAAAAACTCTCAATATACTAGCTATTGATGGAACAAATATCAAAATAATAACAGCCATTTATGACAAACCCACAGCCAGTATCATATTGAATGGGCAAAAGCTGGAAGTATTCCCTTTGAAAACTGGCACAAGACACAGATGCCCTCTCTTATCGCTCCTATTCAACATAGTATTGCAAGTTCTGGCCAGGGCAATCAGGCAAGAGAAAGAAGGTATTCAAATACGAACAGAAGAAGTCAAATCATCTCTGTTTGCAGACAACATGATTCTATACTTAGAAAACCCCATTGTCTCAGCCCAAAAACTCCTTAAGTGGATAAGCAACTTCAGCAAAGTCTCAGGATACAAAATCAACGTGCAAAAATCACAAGGATTCCTATACACAAACAATAGACAAGCAGAGAGTCAAATCATGAATGAATTCCCATTCAAAATTGCTACAAAGAGAATAAAATACCTAGGAATACAGCTAACAAAAGACATGAAGGACCTCTTCAAGGAGAACTACGAACTACTTCTTAAGGAAATAAGAGAGGACACAAACAAATGGAAAAACATTCCATCCTCATGGATAGAAAGAATCAATATCGTGAAAATGTCCATACTGCCCAAAGTATTTGAAAGATTCAATACTACTTCCATCAAACTACCATTGGCAGTCTTCTCAGAATTAGAAAAAAACTACTTTAAATTTCATATGGAACCGAAAAAGAGCCCTAATAGCCAAGACAATCATACACAAAAAGAACAAAGTCAGAGGCATCATGCTACCTGACTTCAAACTATATACTACAAAGCTACAGTAACCAAAACAGCATGGTGCTGGTACCAAAACAGACATATAGACCAATGGAACAGAACAGGGACCTCAGAAATAATACCACACATCTACAACTATCTGATCTTCGACAAACCAGACCAAAAAAAAGCAATGGGGAAAACATTCCCTATTTAATAAATGGTGCTGGGAAAACTGGCTAGCCATATGCAGAAAACTGAAACTGGACCCTTTCCTTATATCTTATACAAAAATTAACTCAAGATGGATTAAAGACTTAAATGTAAAACCCAAAACCACAAAAACCTTTGAGGAAAACCTAGGCAATACCATTCAGGACATAGACCTGGACAAAGATTTCATGATGAAAATGCCAAAAGCAATTGTAACAAAAGCCAAAATTGACAAATGGGATCTGATTAAACTAAAGAGCTTTTACACAGCAAAAGAAACTATCATCAGAGTGAACAGGCAACCTACAGAATGGGAGAAAATTTTTGCAAACTACCCATCTGACAAACATCTGATATCCAGAATCTACAAGGAACTTAAACAAACTTACAAGAAAAAAACCAAACAATCCCATCAAAAAATGGGCAGAGGATATGAACAAACACTTCCCAAAAGAAGACATTTATGCAGCCAATAAACATATTTTAAAAAGCTTAACATCATTGATCATTAGACAAATGCAAATCAAAACCACAATGAGATATGATCTCTTGCCAGTCAGAATGGTGATTATTAAAAAGTCCAGAAACTATAGATGCTGGCGAGGCTGTGGACAAATGAGAACACTTTTACATTGTTGGTGGGAATGTAAATTAGTTCAACCATTGTGGAAGACAGTACGGCAATTCCTCAAGGATCTAGAACCAGAAATACCATTTGACCCAGCAATCCCATTCCTGGGTAGATACCCAAAGAAGTATAAATCGTTCTACTATAAAGCACATGTACACGTATGTTTATTGCAGCACTATTTTCAATAGCAAAGACATGGAACCAATCCAAATGCCCATCAGCAATAGACTGGATAAAGAAAATGTGGTACAAATACACTGTGGAATACTATGCAGCCATGAAAGGGAATGAGATCATGTCCTTCACAGGGACATGGATGAAGCTGGAAGCCATCATTCTCAGCAGGCTAACACAGAAAGAGAAAACCAAGTGGGTGTTGAACAATGAGAACACATGGACACAGGGAGGGGAACAACACACTGGGGGCCTGTTGTGGGGTGGGGGGTGAGGAGAGGGAGAGCATTAGGACAAATAGCTAATAAATGTGGGACTTAAAACCTAGATGATGGGTTGATAGGTACAGCAAACCACCATGGCACATGTATACTTATGTGACAAACCTGCACATTCTGCACATTCTGCACATTTATCCCATAACTTAAGGTAAAATAAATAAAAAAGTGAGTGAAAAGATACTGTGATTTGAATATTTGTATCTCCTCCAAAGTTCATGTTGGAACTTCAACCCCAGTGTGATAGTACTGTATTAAAACATGGGATCTTTAAGAAGTTATATGGTTTGGCTGTGTCCTCACCCAAATCTCATCTTCAATTGTAGCTCCCATTTTTCCCACATGTTGTAGGAGGGACCTGGTGGGAGACAACTGAATCATGGGAACAGCTTCCCCCATACTGTTTGCATGGTAGTGAATAAGTCTCATGAGATCTGATGGTTTTATAAGGGGAAACCCCTTTTGGTTGGTTCTCATTCTCTCTCTTGCCTGCTGCCATGTAAGATGTGCCTTTCACCTTCCACCATGATTGTGAGGCCTCCCCAGCCACAGGGAACTGTGAGTCCATCAAACCTCTTTTTCTTTATAATTTACCCAGTTTTGGGTATGTCTTTTTCAACAGCGTGAAAACGGACTAATACAGGAGGTGATTAAGTCCTGAGGGTGGAACCCTCATGAATGAGATTAGTGATCAGATAAAAGTGCTGGAAGGGACTAGCTAGACCAATTTTGCCCTTCCATCTCTTCTACTAGGTGAGGACACATATTTGTCCCCTTTTGCTTTTCCGCCTTCCACCATGTGAGGCTGCCACTGTGAGAGGATGCCATCAGTGGAATAAACCCTCAGCAGATACCAACTCTGCTGGCACCTTGATCTTAGGCTTTCCAGCCTATAGAACTGTAAGAAAATAAATTTCTGTTGTTTATAAATTACCTAGTATCTAGTATTTTGTTATAGCAGTACAAATGGACTAAGATAGTCACCTACTATAAAATGCCAGAGTTCTGCTATTTTAAAAGTAAATATGAAGCAAAATGCACGAGACACTTTGTAAAGTTTAGGTCCATGATTTGAGAACACTCAAATAGCATAGACATGCTGGTGAGAACTTCAGTGATAGATACTACTGTTCACTGTACAGTACATCTCAGATGGTCTCTGAATTGCAGGGAAGAAGTGGTTGCTGGGAAGCTTAGTGTCTTCATCCATTTTGTGTTGCTATAACAGAGTACCTGAGTCTGGATAATTTATAAAGAAAACAGGTTTAGTTAGTTCACAGTTTTGCAGGCTGAGAAGTTCAAAAGCATGGCCCTGGCTTCTAGTGAGGGTTTTGGTGCTAAATCATAACATGGTGTAGGTCAAAGTGGAAGGCAAACACGTGCAAAGAAGGAAAACCCAAGGGACATCTTTGCTTTTTCAGCAACCCACTCTCACAGGAACTAATTCATTCCCACAGGAACTAATCCAGTCTGGCCAAAGCAAGAACTCATTCACTAACGTGAGAACAGCACCAAACCATTCATGAGAAATTTGCCCCCGTGACCCAAACCCCACCCATAAGGTTTCACCTCCCAACACTGCCACATTAGGGATGAAATTTCAACATGAGTTTTGGCGAAGACAAACTCAAACAACAGCAAAAAGTCCTGTTGTAGATCTACCTATTTTGTCTTTTTTTATTTCAAATTGAAAGCTATATAATTATATTTATATAACATATATTTTAAAATATTAATTTGATGTTACTCCAATATAACGCCAGAATTTTCCAAATAAAGCAATGGGTTACCTTTGTAACATTTTTGAACTGCATTTTTTTTTGTTTAAAATAATTGTTTCTACTATGTTTCAATCCATGCGAATACATATCTTTTATTTAACACTTACAGGACATTTTGTTTAATTTAGTCATTTTATCTTTCATTGACGATGAACTTACATGAAACCTGTGTAGTATTGGCCAAACTTTATTTTTAGGTGATATCAGGTTATAGCACTTTTTCTTTACCAAGAATGGAGGAAAATAAGTGGTACCTGTTTTTCAGAGGAAAGATAAATGTATGCAAAATATCAGTGTCATGGATGCAAGACCTCTGTTTATTAGCTATCAGGTAACTTAAGAGGTTAGAGACTGAAGAGAAAGCCATCCTCTACATATGGCTTTGGGAATTTGGCAAGAGGTGAAAGGAACATTATAAGATTAAGTCCTGCAGAGTAACTTAACATGCCTTATGATATGTAGAAGAAAATGAAGAAAGATAGGAACATGTGAGTGATGTAGTCCAGGATTTACCACAAGAAGCAGGAATCAACTGCTCACATGTATGTCTCTTTAATTGCCAGATATCTTAGTGTCTAATAGCAATTACATCCCAAAAGAACTACAATGACACTTGTTGGGTAACCGCTATGCCAGGCCAGATATTTTTGCATATGTTACCTCATTTAAGCCTCACAAATCCTCAGGTATCACTATCCTTTTGTTCAGATACTGGAACTGGAGATCAGAGCATTTAAGGGATTTCTGTACAGTCTGAAAAGTAAGGATCAGAGGTCAAATTCTAATCCAGGACAAACCGTTAACTATGCCTTCTTTGACTTTAAGATAAGAGAATAACTCAGAATTTTATACATTTAATAGGCAAAAAAACTCTAAATTCTCCAATTCTATACAGGTATTTTCTAAAAAGCAGCATAATCATTGTCATCACGGGGAAGAAATGTAGATCAATCATCTCAATGCACTTGGCTTAGTGCTAGCAGTAGCTTTAAAGGAATTAATAGATAAATTCCCTTGACTACGATTTTAGAATCATTAAAAAAGCATTGAGAAAAGTTATTTTCTAGGTAACTTTCCCCATGATTTTGAAACTTAACCTTTATTGGAACCTTCCAAATCTTTCTGTTCAAATCCTTATGATTTAGATTATGAACTTAAGTTGGAAATAACTTTTCCTTATAAAATCATAATGGTTCTATCTATCTATACACACATATGTATTTGACCTCAATTTAATTGTCTTTGAATGAGATTCTGCATTCATGTTAAGATATTTCATTTATTTAAACTAGATTATTCCATTACCAAACATGCCTTCTGTTTAAACTGTTTGAATCACAGCCAAGTAAGAAGCGAATCCTATTCAACTGAACTGAGCCTCTCTGGCCAGCCTTGTGAGTAAGGAGAAAAGAAGTGAAAGAGGGAGGAGAAGAGTTTGATTATGGTGATTTGGTACCTGGAAAAGATGGGGTAAAATCATCAGGTTTTGTAAATAAAAATACAGAACACTTGAATACATTTGAATTTCAGATAAAACAAGGCACAGTTTTTTGTACAAGGATGTCTCAAATACGGCATGAGACATACTTATATTTTAAAATCACCCATTGTTTATTTAAATTCATATTTAACTGGGTGTCCTATATTTTATCTGGTAACCCTAGATGAAGGATCACACAGGACAAATATAACTAGCATTGGGTTCCAATTGCCACATGTCTTTTATGCGCAGATTGGCAGGCTTCTCCTGGGGGAAAGTAGAGGCTTAAAATTGAGGCCGCTTTTGCTCACTGCTTAATAGTGACAAGCTATTGATAGCCAGGCATTGCCAAATTCTCATTAGTTTCTAAAAGTCAGGAACTACATTTAGAAAAAAGCGGCTCGCTTATGGAGAGGTCATCTCTCCAGTAACCTCAAGTACCAGGAACACAGCTGAAACCCAGGAAGCAAGGGAAAAAAAGGCCTCTGAGGATTCAAAATAGAAACCATGTGCTAAAGCTCATGCTCTTTTCTCTGAGAAGAGGCCCTCAGACTTGCACTCAGTGTAATTTGCTCTTCTTTCAGACACCATCCAAACAAGTTTGGTTGTCTGATTTCCCACCCAATAGAGATAGAAAGCAGGAAATTGCAAAGTGGTCAGGATGGCTATGTAGACTAGGGGTCAGCCTTGTGGCAGACGATCTGGTAAAGACACATGCACACATATACACACACAAACACACACATGCACTCCACTATATGCAGCAATCCCCATAAAAATTCGGAAGAAATGTACCAAAATGGAATTTGTGGTTATTTTTTAGTAATGAGCTTACAAGTGGTCTTATTTTCTTCTTACACTTTTTAAATATTAGCTAAACTTTTTACATGCATGTTTATGATCAGAAGAGGCAACACAGATATTTTCAATTAAAGAAAATTTAAAAATTATTTCTTGATTCTCTCAGGAGAGCTCTGTTCACACCTCTATTAGAAGCATTTCCCAAATGGTAATTATATGCCAGACATTTATTTGTCTTTGTCCTCTGCTGACTTGTAAACTTTTTGAGAGCAGAGTTAGTACCTTTGTAGCCTTGTAGCCTTAGTTATCAGCATAATCTCTAGCACACCAATGCCCAATAAATATTTGTTGAGTATGGAATGAAAGTCAAAATGCATAGTGTTTCTATGGGCATCTAGACATGGAATTCTCCACACCTCAGTCTCCCAGGAGCAGTGCGCCACTATGGTCTGCTTTGCCCTTTGACTAGGATAAAAGTCTACTCTAAGTCCACAATACAAATTAGAATTAAGATTGCATTCTCTGTTTTTAAAAGCACAGAGGAATATGATTTATTCTGGCAAAGTGTCTTTTGAAATGGTTAGCATCTTTTAAAGTTTTGGCTTAAAGGAATGAGTATAAGAAATTTTGAGAATTCTCTTACTTTTAATCATTTATTTGAAAATCTGGCTGTATCTGTTGAGGATCATGGGCTAAAGATATGGGACACGGCTCTCAGAGTTGCACTATAGAGGTAAAATGCAATCTGTAAAATATTGGCTGTAGAATAAGACCATGTACAAGTTCTAGAGGAAGAAATGAGAGACCCCTATATGTATTACTTTATAAGGCATCTTTATAAAGCTTTAAGGCATGTGCATCTTTGCAAATAAATAAAAATGTGAAAAACACCAAAGCTCTACTTTCCTTGTAACCAATTTCCTTAAAGACCCCCCCTTCTCAGTGCTACATAGAAGGATTGAGTATGGTCTTAAGTTCTACTCTTTTTCAACACAAACGAAGATTAAACCAATTCATTCAGAAGAAAGAGAAATGACTGGATTCCATTTACAAGTAGAAAAAGAGTAGAATTTTAGGTCAGGTGCAGTGGCTCATGCCTGTAATCCCAGCACTTTAAGAGGCCGAGGCAGGTGGATCACGAGGTCAGGAGTTCGAGACCAGCCTGGCCAATATGGTGAAACCCCATCTCTACTAAAAATATAAAACTTAGCTGGGCGTGGTGGTGTGCACCTGTAATCCCAGCTACTCGGGAGGCTGAGGCAGGAGAATTGCTTGAACCCAGGAGGCAGAGGTTGCAGTGAGCTGAGATCATGCCACTGCACTTTAGCCTGAGCAATAGAGCAAGACTCTGTAAAAAAGTAAATAAATAAAAAATAAAAAACATAAAAAAATAAAAAAAACTATGACTATTTAATCAGAAAGAAATATATGAGTTGCTGAACAGTGGATATCATGGCAGAGATACGTGACAATACTCAATAGGATGATTCACCATCTGTTATTTATGTTTTATAAATGATTTCAAAGCACATTTTAGTAACTTGGACGGGATTCTCAAAGCGGGAAAACAGTGTTGCCTTTGCCCACAAATGCACCAGGGCCTGCCAGCAGAGCCACTTAACCCTAAAAAGCAGCTACTCAAAATTAAAATGCACATGAGGACATTTTTCACTACAGTCAACCTGGGTATCAGTATCGACGAACAGGGCTAAGCATTGGTAACTTAATGCAGAGATAAATTTGTACTTTACCCATTGAATTTGGTTCCTTTTCCACATCTGTAAAAAGTTAAATAGAATGGTAAAGTTACCTGATTTGTCTTTCATCTCTTTATTTCTCTACTCCTTGAAGGTAATGCCGAGGAAACACACACACACACACACACACACACACACACACACACACACACACAGAGAGAGAGAGAGAGAGAGAGAGAGAGAGAGAGAAAAGTAAGTCCAAAGCAGGCAGCAGGAAAAAGACAGAAAAAGTGACAAATAAATGATTAATCCCTGGAAAATTTAAATTTAATAGTGAATACGGACAACTTTCAACTTATAAAAGAAAAACATCCCTTGGGCAGCAAGCCTAAGATACTCAACTGTAAGAGGCGGTAAGTCTGTAAGCCTAATAAATAACTTTAGGAAAAGTTTTAAAACTTTGTTTTGATTTTTTAAATATCTAGACCAATGTGTTTTTAAAAACTAGAAATAATGGAATAAATTCCTAATATTTGAAAGAAGATGTCAAGAAAGATAGCGAAGCCTTCCTAAATCACAAGCCTCTATGTCACTCCTTAGACATAATCATCTTTTTGTATCCCACATGAAAATCTTCAGCTATGAAGTGACTATACGGTGCTGTTCCTGCCCAAGTCACCACTAAACTGAGAAGGCTGATATGCCACTGGTCAGGAGACAGTTAATGATGTTACACAGGAAGCATGGCACCCAAGTTTCTAACCAACAGTGAATCTGCTTGTTAATTACATTCTGAGCAGGGAGTGACTTTTGCTACCAAAGGGGATTTAAAGAACCCTTTCCACACTACTCCAGAGATGTGAATGCTGAGCCTACAGCCATGCAATGAAGTATATGCAGCACTGAGTATCACACAGCCTCACACAGTACTCTAAGAAATGGTTAAGAAAAACAAATCCTCCATAAAAATCAAGTAAAACTATAAATAATTAAAAACTGCCTTTGGAATAAATGCATATGAATACTAAGTCTAATTAGCAATAAGGTCTTTAAACACACACACACACACACACACATTCCAAGGCAGACTTTGTAAGGCAATGAATAATATTAAAAAATGCTGTTGCTGTTCCCTACAAAAATGCTGATTAAAGATTGCTACCCGCTTCTTACCCCAGAGAAAGTGGAGAGTCAAACCCTGATGCCCATATTTGCCTGTATCATGTCCAAGAAATTATGGTAAATTGTGAATCAGTCACTACTAACAGATCCATTTGTCCTCTTCATAAAGACTGGAGCTGAAGAATCTGCTGTCAGGATTCGATGGACAGATATCTAGAACAACAGACCCAATGAATATTTGCTGAATGAATGAACCTTGGATTTGGAAAGCCTTCTATACCAGATTCATGTTTCTGATGTTCTGAATGGAGAAAAACAAGTAAAGAGTTATCCTCAAAGTTTTCTCTCGTGATAGGGCTTATTTCTGTTTAGGTGTGCTACATACTATACTATGTTCTTCACATTCAAGATGAAACAGGATAAACGTCCTAACAAACTTTACCTCTCTGGACTTGACCTTTTAGATATATTTTGGTTCTGGTCTTGGCTTTTGGGTAAGTAGCTATACAGAGTTCATCCCTCACAGCCAGTTCAAGCTGGCTGAACATTATGTCCAGTAGAGGGCTCCCTGGGAGACTGATGTGGCTTAGAACCTTTTGACCCATTCTGTTGGCAAAGTTAAAGGTTCACACAGGTCTGTCCTGATCCTTTCAACTATTTCAAACCTCCTATGCCCTTGAAGTGTTCTCTCACTTTTTTTTTCTTTTTTTTCCCTGAGTTCTTTTGAGCAGGGATAATTAGCAGGTGTATTAGTTTCCAAGGGCTGTCATAACGAATTACAAACTGGTGGCTCAAGATTACAGAAAATCATTCTTTTACAGTTGTGGAGGCGAGAGTCTGAAATCAAGGTGTCAACAGGACCATGCACTTTTCAAAGACTCTGGGGGAGAATCCTTCCTTGTCTATTCCAGATTCTTGGCTTGTAGTTACGTAACTCCAATTTCTGCCTCTGTCTTTGTATGATCTCTCCCCTGTGTTTTCTCCCTTTCTATGTATCAGGACATTTTTCATTGAATTTAGGGCCAATTAGGATAATTCCAGATGATCTCATCTTGAGATCCTTGACTTAATTATCTCTGCAAAGATCCCTTTTCCAAATAAGGTCACATTCCCAGGTACCAGGTGGACATACCTTATGTGGAAACCACCATTCCATTCACTACAGTGAGTGATTCATCTTTAGATTTGAAGAGGTAAATAATTTGTGGTATTACATTTGGTGCTCTAAACATTTATTTTAAATATTCTGCATACCTTAACTTTGTGTCTATTTATTTTAAGTTATTGCTTTAACTTATTATTATTGTCTTCATTGGTAGTTCTTCTAGACCAAAGTTTTTCAGTCACAGCATGACTGACATTTGGGGCTCGATAATTCTTTCTTGTGGGAGGATTTGCTGCTCATTGTATTGTGTTTCACAGCATCCCCGGCCTCTACTCTCTAGGTGCCAGTAGCATTCCACCAGTTGTGTCAATAAAACATGCCTCTAGAAATTCCCAAATGTCCCTGGATCAGGAAATTGTTCTTGGTTGGAAACCACTGGTCCACTTCAAACATTTCTAGATAAGACTATTAGAAATTACACTGAAACACTAAAATTCATCTAAATCATAACTTTGATTTCTTTGGCTAAAACTTGTGCACTGAAAATATTATAAAAATGTTTTATTTTATTTTGGTTCAGAATAATGAGTTAATGGAACATTTTCCCAGGGTATACATAATTTTCAATGGCCCAGTCTCTACTCACTTAGCAAGTGATATGAAGGGCCAGGCTTAGTGCATGCTCTCCCATTTACTTATCTGTTATTCAAAAACGGGCAGAAATCTGCTCCTTTCGACCAGAAAGGCAAACTGAATTCCTTCATAACAGGGTTTGACAGAGAAATATATGTGATATCCATTAATGAAGTATAATTGCAGAAAAACCACTTCTTTATACAAAGAGAAAAAATATCAACCATTCACCTTTATTGCCATTAGGATCAACATGGAACACTCAAACAATGGTTCTGTTATTAATTCAGAAACATCCAACCCACTTATGAGTTAAAGCAAGATATTAGGCACAGATCTATGAGCTATTAATATTGTCTGTTTTAATAAAACATATCAGAGCTTACACTAACAAAAGTTGTTGCTTCAAGGTTGTAGACACCTTAGTAAGCTAAACAATTTAGTAAACTCCAAAACTGTCATTGCCCCATTCTCCAACCATTTTAAATGTTGTAGACCTGAAATAAAGGCCATCCTGAGTCTCAACAAGGACTCATTTTTGTTTAGAATTACATCTAATTTTGGTTAACTGGATTTTTATCTACAAAACTTGTTTCCAACATTCAAATCCACATTTAAAAGTTTAATATGGCCGGGCACAGTGGCTCAAGCCTGTAATCCCAACACTGGGAGGCTGAAGCGGGTGGATCACTTGAGGTCAGGAGTTCAAGACCAGCCTGGCCAACAAGGTGAAACCCTCTCTCTATTAAAAATACAAAAATTAGCTGGGCGTGGTGGTGAGCACCTGTAATCCCAGCTACTTGGGAGGCTGAGGCATGAGAATTGCTTGAACCCAGGCGGCAGAGGTTGCAGTGAGTGGAGATCATGCCACTGCACTCTAGCCTGGGCAACAGAGTGAGATTCCATTTCAAAAATAAATAAATTAATTTAAAAAATAAAATAATAAAATAAAATAAAACTTTAATGTTACTACCAACAGAAATATTTTTAAGATTCCCAGTTTTCCAAGACAATTTAAAAAGACAAAGCAAAAATATTTTGAGTAATGATAGCTTCTTTGACATAAATATAAGGTCTCCCAAGGTAACCACTCTGAGAAGGACAACAAACATTTGGATTTATAAATGTTACTACTTTTAAGAAAATAAATTGCATTATTTTACAGATCCAATCTATAGATGACCCAGTAGCTAAACATTCTTTGAAAACAGAAATCAGATTTTTTTCCAGTTATAGCTAACAATACTAATTTCAAATAACAATTATAATAATTTATTATGAGAGAAGATCTTTTTGAGCTATTAATTAACTGAATTGAGAGGTAGCATAGCATACTGAATAAAACCATGGGCTTAGTAGCTCAACTGCTAGGATGCAATTGTGACTCTGTCAGTTATCAACTGTGTGACCTTGGTTTTCTACTCTGTAAAATTGGTCTAATAATAGTAACAACCTCATTAAGTTGCTGTAAAGATTACAAGTTAATGCACATAAAGCATGAAGAGTAGAGTCTAGTATGTAGTAGATGTTCAATAAATGATTATTTCTGTGATTCTTTCACTTTTCTCATGTCTCTTTTTATTTGATTTGATCCAATTCCCTAAAGACTTCACGTTAAGAAATAAAACATTTGACTCCAAAGACTTTTGGCAAGCTGCACTTTTCAGTCTCCTAGTTTGTCTTTATGGCCTTTGGGGTCCATATCTTTCTGCTACATTTTACAAGTTCTGTTTCAATCATATTTACGTCCATTATATATTAAGTCATATTGATACTACATAATAATACATGACAATAGATAAAAATTTGGTTAGCCCAGAGTAAAGAATTTAAAGTTATCATTGGACAGATAATAGAAAGAGGAGGAGGATTATTTTGTGTGACATAAATCAAGCATGGTGAAAAACAACGTAATGCTCCCTCATAAAAGCAGGTTTTCACTAAGGGGCTGATGATATTCAAATTGCATAAAATGAATACTTTCCCTGGGATAGTCTTGACCACACAGTATTTATTTTTTTAATTCACAATATTTTTTGAATCAATTTTTAAGTTGGTGCTTAAGTGATTAATTTCTTAATCATGACATATTTATCTACTCCAATGTAGGAAAAATCTTTTTATCTCTCAATATTCATAAATAATAGATGAAATGTAATTGAACTATTATAAATATTATTGATGACAGAAGGAAACAAACTTCTGAGTTCAGCTCTTCCTAACCCAAGAGAGATTGAGCAAAAATACGTATATTATGTGGGAAATTACAATTCAAGTATTAGAACTCCTTTGTTTAGTTAGTTATTTGCCTCAGGCAGGTGATAATTTTCAAACCTAGAAACAATTTATTTTAAATATTCAAAAATTAATATAGAAAATAAGGCTACCAAACTTTTCCAAACACATTTACAAAGAATTCTTGAGGAGGAAAAACAAACTTGAATGATCTGCTTCCTCATTACCATAAAAAGTTGTTTTGTGATGAACCCCCTTGATTCTAAGGACAACAATCCATGACAATTATTATCACAGACAAAATTTCCAGAATATAAGAAATTCTTCCTGTTTCCTTAAGTGGTTTTAAAAAGATTCATCATGATCAAATATAATTTTAGTAAACTCGTCATTTCAGAATAACATAAGATGTCATAGTGAGAGAATACGCTGAAATCCTTTAATCATACTTTTTTGCAAAAGACCATTTACAAAGCATCTTTAAGTCACCCTGAATTGGCATAACGTATTGAAGATTTGGGGCATGTGGCTGGATGCTACCTTAACATGGTGACAAAGATACAGGAAGATAGAGAAGAAAGAAAATGGAGAATGGAAAAATTCCACCACTTGTACATAAAAAGCATGAGGTTACATATGTTGTCTCTCTGCGTGGTTCTTCTTTCCAAGGCTCTGGGAAGGGAAAGGGGTAAAATGATCCTTAATTCTTTCTCAGGCCTGTACTGTACCACCGCCTTTCAATATTCTCCCATTTGGCTGAGTTTGTCGAATTTAAAACATGATGCAGTGTTTACTTTATAAACATTAAAAGGGAGTTATGTTTAAAACATATAAACTAAAATATCTGGACTATCTGTAACTGAATAATAAAAGAAGACACAAAACCAAATATGAAAAAATTAACAAAGAACTTGAATAAACAACTCACCAAGGAAGAAATCCAAGAGGTAAGTAAGCACATGAAAAGATACTCAATACCACAAGTCATTAGGGGAATCCCAATTAAAATCAAAGTAAGATATTACCACGCTTATACTAGAGAGTGGATAAAACTTTAAAAGCTGAAAATACAAAGTACTGGTAAAGGTGTGGAACATCTAGAACTCATACATTTTTCTAGTAGTAATGCAAACGTTATCATCACTTTGAAACATAATTTTGAAAAATAAGTATACACTTACCGTATGATCAATCAATAGCTTGTCTAAGTATTTACCCAAGAGTAATGAAAACCCATGTCCTCACAAAAACCTCTATGTGAATGCTCACAGCATTTTTACTCATAATTGCCTCAAAATGAAAACAATATGAATGTTCATCATTAGTGATGGAGTGAATGGATAAACAAATTGTGATAACTCCATAAAACAAAGTGCTACTCAAAAGCAAAACTAGATGAACAATTGATGCAACAACATGGATGAATCTCAAAAACATCATGCTGACTGAAGAAAGCCAGACACAAAAGCTTATATGCCATGTGATTCCAGTTACATGATTATCTGAGAAAAGCAAATTTAAAGGGACGTAGATCCAAGACGTGATTGTCAGGGAGTTGGGGATGGGGGAAGAGGCTGTGTTACAAAGAAGGATAGAGGACATTTTTGGAGCGATGAAAATATTCTATGTATATCTTGATGATAGTAGTAGTTATACAAATATCTACATTCATCAAGATTTATAAAGCTACATGTTTAAAAAAATGGTGAATTTTACTGTATGTGGATTATACCTCAATAAAATTGACTAAAAAATCAATGCAATATATTTAAGATCACCCTGACACATGGGATAGTTCATTCCAAACCTAAACTCATTGACACAGAACCAAGCCATGACTAGATAACAGATGTAGGTTATCATCATTTATTCTGGCTTCCCATAAAGTCCTTAGTGTAACCATCTAAAACCTGGTAGTGCTATTGCACTTGATTTAAAAAACTGACAATTTCCCTAAGGTCACTGCATTAATCAGGATAGACCAGGTATACTATAGTAGTGTATTAGTTCATTTTCATGCTACTGTAAGGACATACCTGAAACTGCGTAGTTTATAAAGGAAAGGTTTAATTGACTCACAGTTCTGCAGGGCTGGGGAGGCCTCAGGAAACTTACAGTCACGGCAGAAGGGGAAGCAAACACGTCCTTCTTCACGAGGCAGCAGGAGAGAGAAGAATGAGAGGTTAGGGAAGGGGGAAACCCCTTATAAAACCATCAGATCTTGTGAGAACTCACTCGCTATCATGAGAACAGCATGGGAAAAACCACCCTCATGATTCAATGATCTCAACCTGGTCCTACCCTTGACACATGGGAATTACTATAATTCAAGGTGAGATTTGGGTGGGGACACGAAGCCAAACTATATCAAGTAGCAAACCCCAAACCTCAGTGGTTTAACATAGTCCATATTTATTTCTTGCTTATGTAAATTCTGCTGTGAGTTTCTGGTGACTCTTCAGGGTATCTGTTGTCCATGCATTCACTCAGTGGTCCCAGATGAGCTAGTTTCCACCATGCTATAGCTGTGTCAACTGTAGCATGCACTTTCTCAGTCAATGCAGCAGGAAAAGAGAATGCTCACAGTAGCAATTAAACGCTCTAGAGTGAAAGTGACAACACAACACATATCATTGCTTCTCACAAAATTTTACCAGGAACAGGTTGCTTAGTCCAGCTTAATTTAAAAGTCAGAAAAGTATAATTTCCCCTTTGTGCCAGGGAGATGAGGATAACCAGCTTGGGATAAGCACCAGAAGTTACTAACACAGTTCTTTTTATTTTATTTCACAATATACTTTTTGCTGTTTCTTATCAAATAAGTATTCATGCACACTTATTATTCTGGGCCATGAAGTAGCAATGTATTACTAGGCAGAAGCAGTATGGTACCATGTTCTTGTTGGGAATATCATCATTTAACCCTCAACATTGTTGCAGTGGGGTAAATTAAGCTGCCAAGGGCTTAATGTTTTTCTCCTAGGATTTCCTGTTGAGTTTTGGTATCTAGAGACTGATGGGGATTAGCTTTGCATGCTCCCGCTTAGTCTTCTTGCATGTGGGAATTTGGGAGCAATTAATGTCATCTCTAATGACAGAGGAAATTAACTCTGTGTGTTAGCTATGTTGATAGAACATACTCAAAGGTTCAGATGGCAGTCTGAACTTCTGAACTTTTGGGAGCTAAATACACACTTAATTCTTTAGAGATCCCTGAAGACACAAATTAAAGAGGGTGAATTAAAAGAAAAAAGTGTTTCCAGTTTTTATAGGAGGAGCTTTGAAGTCACCATGGAATGAGTCTGAGAATCTCTACAGTATCAGTATACTGTAGGAAGAGGAGTTAAAGTCAGATCATTGGTGAAGTGGAAGGTTCTCACGTGAGAGGCAGGTACTAACTGAGATGGTGGAAAGAGCAAAGCTGCTGGAAATGGGAGCAGTGGATCAATAGTGGGGGATGGATGTGGGACAAGCAGACGTGATCTCAATCATGAAATGTGATTTTGGAGCATGGTATAGTTTTACGGGTCCTTAAATCTGTCCCAATTTATCCTTTTCTCATGGAAATAACGAGCGCACTATTTGTCTTTTGAATCCATTATGCAGAGTGAGTGCAACATTTCAGGTCAAAAGAAGATCTGTTCCCATAGACTGAACTACCATGTTCTTTTTCCTAATGATAATTCTAGTGAAGACAAAACAACAGCAAAATGTGTGTGTATTAATGAATGTGTGTGATCTGAGCACATACAACACAAGTACAACTAGATATAAAATAAGTAAGCAGACAAAACCTTTAGTGAGGGTTTCCATTATGATGCAACATAGGAAGTAGCTATAGTGTAATCTGTAAAAGCAACAAAATGTAGCATTTATTTCATCCCTTCTATGCTGCATGCCAATGGCAGACAATGTTAAAGGAGCACAGCTCTCTGTTCTATGAAGCCCAGGCCAGGCCTCAGCATCCTTGTCAACCCAGCACTGGAAGTAGCCACTATATAAACAAATAAACAATCAAATTTTGCACTCGATTTGAGAGCTACTTTCTATCAAACACCAGCAAAAGATTTCTGAATTTTGAATGGTGGTGAAAACTCTCCAGAGATTTTTTCCTTTTCACTAAAAGCCTGGTGAGATTATGCGTTTCCTTTTTGCTTTCTTTTCTTACTCTCCTCTGTCTTTTCTTGAAAAAAAAAAAAATGTATTAAGCACTAACCACAACAACCTGCATGTGTCAGGTGCTGGAGATAAAATTGTGAACAAGGCACAGTGGGAAAATTCTAAGTAATGTCCAGCACTCATAACCAGTCACTTCTGGAAAGATTTTCTTCACTTTGCTGAAAGCTATATGAATCCAGTTTCATCCTACCATGTGGCAATTTCTACCCTTCTCTACCCCCACCACCCCAGTTTAAACTATATCATCTATTGCCTGGACTGCTGTAGGAGCCACCTTGGTAAATCTCTACATTCACTCGGATCCTATCCAATCCATCTTCTGCACAGGAGTCAGAGCAATTTCATACAGGGTCTTGTGATTCTCCTGCTTAAAACGCTCCACTGGATTTCCCCGGCTCTTTAGATGGAAGCCAACACTTCTAACACGGCGGCCAAGGCCCTGTGTAATTTGTTCCATACCTGTTTATCCAGCTTCATCTACCACCCATCTCTTCTTCACTGTCTGTTATCCAACCACAATGCTTTTCCATTTCTCAAACTTACCCTTTCTGCCTTGCAGCTTTGTAGCCTGCAATACTATTTTCCCACTTTGCCTTCTAGTTAACTCTGTCATCTTTTAAGTTTCAGTTCAGAAGTCACTTCACCTACTGCACACCCAGCTACATTTGTATTAATTTCATGGTATCATGTACCTCTCCTTCTTTCATCACATTTAATGATAATTCATGTTGTCTGTTTGATTATTTGATTAACCTCTGCCTGCCTCATTATCCTATTAGCTCAATGATGACATAATGATTGCAAGGAAAATGTCTGCTGTGCTCTTAAGTGTGTTTGAGCGTGTGTGCACGCACGTCTAGCACATAGTAGATGCTCAACAAATACTAGTGGCGTGGAGGCAGGAGGAAACAACTCACTGGTTGCATGAATGAACAAATAAAGATAGCAGTATTCCTGTCCCCAGACCTTACAATCTAATGGGAAACAGATAATAAATAGACAATTTGAAGACAGTTTGATGAGTTCTGTGAGAAGACAAGTATAGTGTGCTACACGCAAACATAAGAGGGATACTGAATTCCAATTTGAAGGGGCTACTATAGTAGAGATGAAGAGGAATTATATAATCAAGAGTTACAATAGACATATTTACAGAAATGGAGCAGTTTCACATATCCAGCCCTTGCGGGGCTATGTATAGTAGTAAATAAGAACAGAAATACAAGCTGTGGAAATTCTGCTGCAAAGGCTGTATTTTAAAGTCTGAACTCTAAATGGTTGCAAACAGAGAGAGACTGAGAATTCTTCCAATTAGCACATCTGTCTTGACTCAGGAAGTGACTACACTGAGGCAGATCCACAAAAAAACAGAGAACACAGAGAGAAGTCAACCTATGATTAAAAAAAAAAATTCAAATAATGACACAGTAAGAGGATCAGGGTCAAAACTGAAGATACTTTCCCCCTAAGCTGTGCATAGCTAGAAAAGATTAGTAGGGGCTGGGGGCAGTGGCTCACACCTGTAATCTCAGCACTTTGGGAGGCCGAGGTGGGCAGATCACAAGGTCAAGATATCGAGACCATCCTGGCCAACATGGTGAAACCCCGTCTCTACTAAAAATACAAAAATTAGCTGGGCGTGGTGGCAGGTGCCTGTAGTCCCAGCTACTCAGGAGGCCGAGGCAGCAAAATTGCTTGAAACCAGGTGGTGGAGGTTGCAGTGAGCCAAGATCGTGCCACTGCACTCCAGCCAGGCAACAGAGTGAGACTCCGTCTCAAAACAAAAAAAGAATGTAGAAAAGATTAGTAGGGGACACAGGGATCTCATTTTAGTTAAAGCTGAGCACGGTTTCTGGGCATTTCATACATGTATGCATAGATATGCTTTATATGCATAATTGAATAAATTAAATATAGTTTATTGTAAATTACAGATGGGTCATTCTAAATAATCTTCTTTATTGCCATTGCGAAGTCTCAATTAAAAAAAAATTAGTTACTGTTAAACATATATTTGGACACAAACAAATCCAAACAGCACATGCAGTTGAACTCCTGGATAGCCAAGCCAAGCAGCTCACGTTAGAGGACTGTGCTTGAAGAAGATCTGTTCCTGATGGTGAGCGGACCACATGTCATTCACAAGTACGTATACCCTTCAAATAGCTTTGCTATAGATGTGCCATGTAGCTTTCAAGGCCAGAGAAAGGGGGTCCCCTGAGGGTCTTTCTTTTTTTTTTTTTTTTTAATAATGGAGCCCATGAACACTAGTGCAGAATGTAAATGTCAAGTCACAGAACCCATTTTTCCTAACTGTGATCACCCAGATTTTGCTGTAGGGTAGCAAATGACTGCAGATTCCAGGGGGAGAAGTCAAACAGCTCTCACTAGCCTGAAAAAATGGAAGTCAGAAAAAGCATTCAACAATGTCACCCTGCTGCAAGCATGTTAGGCACTGTCCCCAGAGACCTCATCTTCCTCTTCGTCCTCAGCAAAGGAAATTAAATGTCACTGGTGAGCACAGAACCTCCCTCATTTCACCATTATCTTCTCTTTTCTAAAGATGCTTTATGTCCTTTCTGAAAGTACTAAAGAAATCCTTAATGATATCTAGAAATAATGTTTCTTTCTTGCACCCAGAATTTTCCTGCTCTTTGGAAAGTAACACTTCACTCAATTTTTTTTTCTGAATTATTATTTACAGGGCAAGTTGACATTTTAGGACACAAATCAGATTATCAAGTTTAGTCTTGGTGAAATCACCTTATTATTTGTAAGAAATACGTGTCTTCAGTTAAAGCATGGGTAATCATTAATGATAAATATAATGTTATTTAATATGTGATATGTAATTAAGAGTGCCATAGGTGAGTGCAGACAGAAATAAACTAGTTTTCAAACTAACTGGCTCTAGTCCATCTAGCTATGTGTCCTTAAATAAAGCACTTAACTGCTCTGTGCCACAAGAGTTTGGCACAAAACACAAAACTAGTAGAATCCTAAAGATCTCAAAAAGCCTGTATGTTTAAAAGAATGTCACTGTAACTTTGGGAAACTTTAAGGCACTGAACATGTTCGATATCATCAGAAGCTAGAAAAAATGATTAGGATTTTTCCTTTAAACTTTATACATTTGTGTTTTGACTTGGTTTTGAGTATTTAGTGTTTTTTTTATTTTTAAATGAGCTTTGTAGTTAGTGCATTGGCCCTCAGGAACGATAATTTATTGTTTTTGTTTTATTTTAGGTTAAAGTAAAATTATGAGACTCCATATATTTCTGAGTGACTTAAGACTGTTCACTGGGAAACCACAGCTTGTGCACGATAGCACCGTGCTTGTATCAAGTGACCTCAGAGCTTTCCTGCATAGAATAGTTCGCCAATGCTCTTAATTTTCTGCGCTTGCAGGCAGGCCTTAGGCATCTTTCTGACCATCCTCGCGTATCCCAGAGTGGGCCCTGGTCTTTGCAGAGGTGTACCACCGCCCTCTGCTGGCCAGATTGCAGCAGGTAGCCTCAGAGTCCCTTCTCAAGTGTGGGTTTCCTGCAGCGCCTCTCCTACACCATCAGCCCTGAGTGGACATGTACAGTCTTCACAAAGGGTTAGGTGAAGTTGATAATTTTAGAGGCTTGGGTATTTTACTAAAGATGCTTTGAGTAACATGATAAACAAGCATCTGACTTTTTAACTTGGGATTTTCAATGATACTCATTACAAACTGACTAGCATTCACATTTTGGAACACTCATTCCTTTTGACTGATTCAGCACACTTCGCCAGGTATTCTCCAATCAGAGAACTATTTTTATCTCACATGAATTAGAAGAGATGGTTCCTAACAGATAAAGATGATATTCCAATGAGATGCACCTTCTCCTTCTGAGTTAATTAGACATTGACTGGTAGGCTGTATTCTCAATCATTTTGCCATCAGATATTTTTTGAAAACCTACTACACACCCAGAAATCTTTTAAGTGTCGGGGATATAGCAAGAAATACAATACTTTTATAAAGATATATGCCAGTCACCTTGTATCTATTTCTGACCTGCTGAAATATAAGTTCTAATGGGAATACAACTAGAGTGACCAACCATCTTGGTTTTCTCAGGACTCACAGGCTTCCTAGGATGCGATATTTTCAGTGCCAAAACAAGTACCAGGAAAATTGAAGGAGTTGGTTATGGTAAATACATCTCCTACCATAGAAGATTGTAAACTACACTAGCATTTATTGAAAAATAGCCTTTCAATAGCGTTAGGTTCATCCTTAATACTATTCCTCTGAATAGTTTCTTCTCATTAAAAATGTGTTGCAATTTATAAATTACATAAAAATTAGTCTATTGAATTGTTGTTTGCAGAGCATTTTCTTATATACAAAAGAGCTGAGCAAACCTAAAATCATAAATTCAAATTTGCTCTGTGAAAGCCAAGCAAAGTAAATACCGGAAAAGCCAACCTCAATCTTGTAAGATGCAGAAAGAGCTTAGATTACCTATGCAGAGACACTTTAGAACAAAAGGGGAAATTAAAACCAGAAAAAGATATTTATTAATGAAATCCCTGAGAAAGACAAACTATCAATCAGGTGATAACAAACGATAAAAGCTTAAAACTGGAAGATCCTAAAATTCACCCATTTTCTATCCAAACAAAACATTTTCTCCAGGATTTTGATGTTATTTATTAAAGCTTGAATACATCTTCTGACATATTATTCCAAAAAAAAATTAGTCTTTATTTCTCACCAATAATTATTTCCCATATTTTATTTAAATATGATCCTCTTAATTTTCTTAATTTTGCTTTAGATAATTTTTTAAAAAAATATATAACTTCATATATCCATGTGTCGTTAGAACTAAAACTAAAATTCAATATTATTTTCTGCTTGACATCTGCTAAAAATGGAGGGTCTCAAATGGTCTAACTGCAAGTTCCCCTCCTCACTTTGCTTGTGAGAATAAAGCTCCCTAACTGAATAACTCTCCTTAGTGAGGTGACCAGGCACAATTTCTGCCTATTACTGGGGAGTAGGTTTCAGTTCCCAGCTAGCCTATGGATTTATTCAAAAAAGCCAATCACATCGTCTTGTGGGAACCAGGACATCATGCCCTCTTGATACTACAAAGCCTGCTCCCACAGCCCCTGGTTGTTCACTCTGTTCCTGGTGATATACTCCCTGGCATGCAGTGTCCTCCTCTCCTGGGCTGTGAGTATATGTGACTAATAAATTGCTGTCTATCCCATCTGTCCAGCGCCAGGTATTGTGTATATGGCCATCACCTTAGCCCTAGCGTGGAAATCCCTTCCTCACTAATGGGGTAAAGAGGAGTCCATTAAAACAACCCATACCTATGATATCTTATACAATGCTACACGATTCTCCTGAGTCTTCTATTTTCCAGTGGTTTCCACTCTTTTATCCTGCAAAATCACTGCTGAGGTGAAGCTAGAAAATCATTGAAGTATAACAAGACATTGAAATAGGCATACTTTTTGATTGAGTGCAAATGAGGCTCTTATAATCACTGTTGAGAGATGAGTAAACTCAAAGCTTTTAAGAAGCTAGTTGCTTCATAAGAACTATACGTGATGACTGGGGGGACTAGTATTCAGAAATTTTTGTAGACAGAGAAAAGTTGAAGGAAAAATATGCATTTGTTTAGCAAAGATTCTATTTTTTAAAAATCCAGTTCTAAATTTTATATGCTAAATGAGAAGCTGCTGTGTATGTTCACAAATCTACAGACAATTTCCTTCTCTGTTTTTATAAATGGTTTAATTCTTCTTTCAAACCTAAACTTATATGCCAGAAGTTGTAAGAACAACAAAAAAAAGCGACCGTCCGAATTTTAATACCTTACTTTGCTCCTACTCCCTGTGAAATAAAGAAATTGATAAGCAATGGACTGGTTACAGGTGGACATTAAGAATTATTCATAGAAAGTTAGCAGTGGAAAGGACATGAGGAACTCCCCAGCCCAACCATCCAGCTCTCACTGAATTAATGGATGTGAAAATGAGGTTCAGTAAATTGTCTGTGTGTCAGATGTCAGTGTCAGGCTCTCTAATTCTCAGCCCATTTCTTTTTCAGCACCCTTTGCCCCTCCCCCCACTTAAAATTAATTGAAAATTGACTAAAGAGCTTGGCCAGGTTCCTAATGTGGTAGCTTAGCATATTCACTGAATTGCAGTGTAATGCATTAAGAAAGTCGTTTCTTTCTTACCCTGGTTCAGACACATTTCTCTGAGAATCTGAAGGACCAATACAAGATATGCCAATTAAAGAGTTCAGAATTTATGACGTCCATGGATTAACTAATCAATAATGCTACTTGGTATATTTCAAATTTAACAGAATTTGAAATGGCCTATGGTTACATATCAAGGAGGCATAATTACACAACATATCAAACATCTATAGGATCAGCCCAGACTAGAACTTACCTATGCATATTTCCTGCATGCATGTGACAGTGTACACTACAAGAATAAAGTCACCCAGTGGAAGCAAGAAGTACAAATCAAAACTGAACTGAAAATAGAGCTCTAGGAAGCCTCAGAAGCAAGAAGCTATTGCACAAGATGGATCCTTGGTTGAGAAGGGGATTCTTTGCAAGGTTAGACTAGATGAGACCAACCAGCTCAAATAAGTTGAATTAAAGGATAGACCAAATAGCTAGGAGAACTTACACACACATGCACACACACACATGCACACACGCATGCGTGCACACACACAGGCACACGTGCATGCATGCACACACATGCACACACACACGCGCGCACACACACACACATACAAGTACACACACGCATGTGCGCACGCACACACATTATTTTTTAGAAATTATGCAACTCAGAAATGCATCTAAATTATAGGGAGAAGAGAGGAAAAAAATACAGGTTTTGTGTATCCTGGCATCTCCAGAAAATATTGAAAAATGAAGACAGAAGTTCAGTTATTTTTTATCATATAGATGTTTTCCTTTTTCGAATTCCACGTTAGGTTATGAAATTCTACTCTTTGGGAAAATTGCAAAATAAAATGAGAGTAATTTCATGGACCTTCAACCGTGATGAAATTCTTACCTTGAAAAGCTAAGAACAGTAAAGTAAATGATTGAGCAGGTAGGGCCTCCACAAGTGGAAGACTTTCCCAGCCAAATATCAGCAACAGCCAAAAAGACTAGGCCATTTCCAAAAAACTAACTCAACAATTAATAGTGATTTATTACTCAGGAACCTGACATTAATTAAAGCAAATTTAGCAGTATCCTTATCACTTGAAGTTGATATTATTGCAGTTGGCTGGAAAGAGAATACAAATTACTTCGGCAAGGCTGCCAGTCACTCACGTCCTCCTAAAATGCCTTTCTATCCCAGCAGAAAGGTTTCTGGAACTCTCGAACCCCTAAATTAAATTATGTTGGAGGAACCCTAGCCTGAATGTTCTCTTAATCTTGGCCATCTGCACTTACTCAAATGTATGACTTTGCTTTTTTAACAACTCCAAAGAAAATGTATGATTAAAAGAAAAAGACAAATGGCCAGAAAAAAGATTTGAAGGTAAAAATTTACTTGGATTGTATAGTTTGATTTGCAAGAATACCAGACTTGGTTTAATAATTACTGGATAGTAATTATAGACACAAATATGTAATAGGTAATATTTAATTAATGTGTTGTAAGATGATAATCTGATAAATTCACTGAGTTCATTTCATTTGCTTTTGTGACAAACATAAATCCTAATTCACAACTCTGGGATACTTAAATAGTCCAAAATGCAAAACTAACAAGAACGAGACAATATTAAGTTCCTTTATATACATTTTCTAATTACCACAAATATTGACCTCTGACTTCAGCCTATATTCAAAATGAGATGCCAACATCTTAAGAGCTTAATATGTCTATCAGATGTCACAATTATACTTTAAATATTTTGGTGCTAAATATTTAAATATTTGGTTTTCTAATTATTCTTTAAATCATTGGTGCAAAATAGAAAACAGAGTACTCAATTTCAACGTATCTTTTTTCCCCCAAATTATCTGAATTAATCATTTGGATAATATCAGATCCAATTGATAGTCTCATTAGATGGCATCACTGAAGAAGTGACTCTGTCTCAGCTAGGAAGACCCCATTGCCAATCACCTTGCAAGTAGCAGTCACTGTAATTCCATACGGTTCCTGAGACAGTGTGAATGAAAATAAACATGCATTGCGCTTCTTCTATTTTGTCCTCCCAGGGATTAATATATTTTACTGGTTCTTACAATATCCTCATAAGGTAGGTACTACTCTTTTCCCAAAGCTTACAAATAATTCAATGAAGGCATAAAAAGCTTAAATAACCTATAAACAATCATACTACGCCAAAGGAATGAAGCTGAGATTTAAGCCTAGATATATTATCTATTGCTGCATAACAGATTCTTCCAAAACTTAGTGGCTTAACACAATAGCATTTACTATTTCACAATTCCCTGTAGCTTCTCTGGGTCCTCTGGCTCTGAGTTGCTTACTAGGAGAAAATCACAGACACCCCAGTGCTCTATTGAGAGTGGATCCGCTTCCAAGCCCATATAATTGTTGGCAGGATTCTGTTCCTCGCTGGCTATTGGAGTGAAGGCCTCAATTCCTTGCAGGCTGTTGCCTGGAGGCTGCCCTTGTGGGCTCTCCGCGGGGTGGCTCAGAACATGGCAGCTGGCTTCCAGAATGAGCAAACAAGACAGCCCCAGAATGTGAGCAAAATAGAAGTCACTGACTTTTACAACCTCATCTTGAAGTGGCATCTCTTAGAAGCAAGTTATTAACTCCAGCTCACACTCAGTGGGAAGAAATCAAACAAAGGTGTGAATATCAGGAAACAGAGCTCATTGGAAGCCATCTTAGGAACTACCACACCAAGAATGTTTTTTTGTTTTTTAAAAATTAAAAAAAAAATTAACTAAAGCCTTATGATGACATCACTTACAAATCTGTGCTGATGGTATATCTCTACATTCTAATGAGTTTGTAAAACCCCCATTACTCATCATGCGTATATGGCATTTCTACAATTTTATTTGTTTTTTAATAACTACGTAAGCATAAGCCTGAATTACAACATAGTGTAATTAATAGTAAACAATTCAAAAGTGAATTCTAACTTGCTACTACTTCTTGTCATTTTGACCTTTAAAAGCATCAGATCTTGTAGATTATCTATAAAATGTAAAAAGTGTTAAATATGTTTTGATATTATATATAAACTATGTAAAAAACAACAATTTAGATGCAAGAAATTTTTGTGAAATTGACATAGAACATACCAAATAAAATAAAAAAAAAAATAAAATAAAATGGGCATGGCAATCAAATCTTCACCCTCTGCATTTAGATGGACTGGTAAACACAAATTCAAATACAGTTGAGTCTTACTCTACTTTATAAGATAGTGAAGGAATTTCACTATCATATTAAAGTATATTCATATAACCAGTTATATAAATCTAAATAGAAAACCAATCTTCTCTAGTTATGAGATGGCAATCAGCAGGTTTGTGAAAAGTTGGACCTAACTAATCCAGCTTAGCCTCAATTCCAATTATGCCTTTAGAAGAGGAAATTGTGATAATACTTGCTGGACCTGAATTACTATCAAAATTCAAAAAGTATGATCACATTCATTTAACGACCAGCCAATTTTATTTAAATCAGGACTGTTCAACAAGAATACTCTATCAGCCATTAATGATCTGAATTCTGGTTTATCAGATTAATTGAAATATAGCACCTGCTTTTAAACAGTTATCAGGCATTTGTCTTTTGTAATAAGTAAAGCAGTGGCTTACTATTATTCATTAGTAGGTTTTTTGTTTGTTTGTTTGTTTGTTTTGAGATCTGCTATCAAGTTTGCACCCTCTCCTTTATAAGTTCAAGCTGAAAAGTTCTGTAGTCCCCATGACCATCCTCACTTCTGATACCAACTGCAAATTCAGGAAGCTCCAAGATTATGCATGTACTTGCTAGTTTGATAGAGGTATTCAAAGAAACTCAGAAAAGTCATTATATTCACAGTTGTATGTTATGACAGCAAAAGAATACAGATTAAAATTAATAGAAGGAAGAGTCACATAAGGCAGATCTGGGAGACAACAAAATATGCAACTTGTAGTTGTCCTCGCCCAGTGAAGTGGTGCAGACTGTGCCTATTTCTCCCAGCAAGGATGAGTGACAGTACACATGGAGTCTCACCAACTAGAGATGCTCACCTAAGTTTTAGTGTCCTGAGTTTTATGGGGGATCGGTCACATTGACATGACTTACCACATGGCTGATCATAGTCTTCAGTCCCTCCAGAGGTCAAAACGATAACATGTTGCCCAAGAATAAATAACATGTTGTTCCATTGTTAGCACAGACAATCTGGTGTGGCCCAAGGCCTCCCGGAAAACAAAGAAACTCATACAGGGCAAGGACATTCCAAGGTCTTAGAGATTTACCTCCCAGGAGCCCAGGGAAAAGGCCAAATCTTTCTTTGGACAAAATTAATTCTTTACTGCACACCAGCGAAGATCATTTTTGTTCCAAGGATGTGTCTTTTTGGACACATCAAATATTCTATCAGTGTTCTCAGGCACTACCTTTGCTCTTGTTGGCACCTGTGTAAGAGAATCCAGGGCCTGAACCATTGTCCACTCAAACAGACCATACACACCTGGTCCAGTTTTGTGCATGCCTCCCTTTTCCACAGTGTGCCACTTGCTATAGTTCTGAACAAAAACTCCCTTGCCCTTCGGAGCTTCATTTATTTTTAATTTGCTCTGTCATTGCATTGCATGCAATAGAAGCTTCCTGGTGGAAGCTCGATGTTCTGCTCAGTCCCAGACACGTTTTCAGCCACTGTATCATTGCCTTAGGTTGTGGTTTCCCCAAAGCAGCACCGGAGGTAAGGGCTTGTGTGCAGGAGTTCACTTGGGAGGTGGCTCTAGGAAATAGAAGCGAGTTTCCAGGAAGTGTGGGATGAATACGGGGATGGGGTGGGGGGCGGGGAGGAATCCAATATGAATATATAATCTCATATTGAGTATAAAAATCCAATATGAGTATGTTTTCGAGACTGCTGCTAAGGAGAATGGTGAATTATTCTACTGCGACCTTTTGAGGGTCCACACAATGCCTCCCAAAACTATCTACCAGAGGGTGGATAGGAAGCATTGATCCACGGCTTATATTCCCCATTGGTCAAACATTGTTCTGCTGAAGCTCACTCTGGCCACAGTCTTTGGCATCAAAAGAGAACTAGGGCAGAAGTCAAAGACATTGCTGTCAGAAAACTGGAGAGTGCACTGGAACTGTCTACTCCAGGTGTGGCTGGAGGCAGAGAAGTGAACTCAGCCATGTCTGCTGCAACTATATTACCTATGCCAGTTGTTTACAAATGCAGAAGAATATCAGAATCATCTGGAGAACTATTAAAGAACACAGATGCCCTGAATTGTAGAAGAGGGATAGGATATGGGCCTTTGTATTCTTACCAAGCTCCCTGGGTGATTCTGATACTTATACTAGTGTTTGAGTACCACTAATTGGTACTCCATGCAGACCCTAGAAGGACAAGGCAGGCTCAACAGGAAGTAATTTGACATGAATTTTGTTGCTGTTAACCTGAACTCATGGTAGGTCTAGAGTGGGATACAGGCTGCCCCATGCCAATTCTGCCATGGACTTTACCATCCCCAGTTGTGTTGGTTCGGTCCACGTAATTGTTGTTACTGCCTGCTCAGCTAGCACCTTGACACCCTACCTTGCTCTTGCCAACTCACTCCCTCAAAGAAAAGGAAAAGAACACTTGATCTGTTAAAGATATTTAACGAACACCTGCTATAAACTAGCCAATTTGATACACGTTTTACAAACATGATTTCATTTGATGCTCACGACAAATCTGTGAAGTAGGCAGTGTTATTCAGATTTTTCAGATGAGAGATCTGAATCTCAGACAGACCTAAAGCCTTGTATCTCTTGCGGCCTGGATTAGAAAACAGATGTTTTGGCCTACATAACTGCAAAGTCTTCTCCATTCTTGTCTTTAGAGACAAGGTGTAACCACCACCTGCATTAGCTTTACCAGAGCATTTCTGTGTTCTCCTAAACTTTGAAAAGGCAGATACCTACCTAGCGAACATCTTATTTTGTAGCTGTCATACCAGTCTCCAAGTATTAAAACAGTATCTGATCACACTTTGGCTGAATAGGTTTATTTAATGGGAATTAATTTAATGGGAAATTTAATGGGAAAGGCATTTATTGAGCACTTACTAGGTGCCAAGCCCAGTGTTAAGTGCTTTGTATACAACATCTCTTTCCTTTACTGTTCATAGAAACAGGGCATCATCAGCTTCTTCTTGACCTCACAGAAGAATATATTTATCTGCCTGTAACAAATATGCAGACAGGTGTGGTGGTTCATGCCTGTATTCAGGCCCATTATCCCAACACTTTGGGAGGCTAAGGCAGGAGGATCACTTGAGGCCAGGGGTTCCAGCCCAGCTTGGGCAACATAGTGAGACTCCACCTCCTCCCTAAATAAATAAATAAAAAATTAGCTGGGTGTGGTGGTGTATGCTTCTAGTTCTAGCTACTTGGGAGGCTGAGGCAGGAGGATCACTCAAGCCCAGAAGGTCAAAGCCACAGTGAGCCATGATCATGCCACTGCACTTCAACCCAGGCAACACAGAGAGACCCTGTCTCTAAAAAATAAAAATGAAAAATGAAAAAAAAAAAACCTTAGCAGCTTGGTTACTCAGAAAATAGATCCTCACAGATCATGAAGGTGATAAGATGTGGCAAATTTTATTCAGATATCTTGCTGGTTTTATTAGATCTGCTTAAATATTTTTGGAGCCTGGAATAAGAGAGCAGTTATTTTTGAAGTTTGAAAATTATGACTGAACTTCACTTGTTTATTATTCATAGATTTTTGAGAGAATTTTTAATTATAAGTATAAATGTGTTTTAAAATGTTAAGAAGGATTTCAAATATGTCTAAATGTTTAATGGCAGTTTAGCCCCTATCTTCTAATGTTTATTTTCATTCCATATATTCTATCAATAATTGATTCTTTCTCATTTTCCATTAGCTTTTATTAGCAAAGAGCAACCTTATAAGCATAATATAGCACATCTACATTTAGTGCTTCTTGTCCCCAAAATGGCAACTCCATTCGCCTCAGCACTCATATGTCCATACTAAGTTGCTAATCTTTTTCAAAGCTGCTCCAGACAGCTTCAAGGCAAATATACTTAGTGTATTACTTTGTATTCTTTGAACAGACAGCAACATAGTTTTTGACAGCTTATTTTCAACAGATAAGCATGAAGACATTGTAAAACAGTCTAAAGGCATTTAGACTGGTGTTAATGATCTGTTTTGATTCTTTATTGTCTACAGTGTCTGATGTTTCTGCACCAGCTTCTGCTGCTAAAGATAAGATGACATTTGATAGTTCGGTTCATCCTATGAAAAGTTTAATTTAATTACAAAAGGGTCTGATTTGCTAGATTAAAAGGTCAAGTATTATAAAATTCATTTTTGGTGCAGAGATTTGAGAAAGCTGCACAGTGCAAAGTTCAAACAGTCAGAGAAGAGTAAGACACTTTAGAAAATGAGGAAAAATTTAAAACTATTGGCTAATTTCATTGGAGAAGGAGAGACTAGAGACACATTCTTGTATATACAGGAGTTGAGCATACCACTTAAAATAATTTATTGTCAGTATTTTTTTTTTTTTAGCCTTTTGAAAGTTTTGCATCAGGGTGATTTGCCAAAAAAGGGTGGGGGCAAAATTTAGGGAGCTACGCTAAAATTGTCTTTGTTTGAAAATAGCACGAGACTCTACAGAAGTATTAAGATAAGAATGCTCCTAGACAGCACAGGCAAGGACTTCACCGCCTCTTCCCCTGCTCACCATTTTACCTCAACCACACAAGCTCTGCTGACTTTTATTGGGGATTAAATGTCTCCAGACTTAAAAAAGAAAAAAAAATGCAATGAAATCCAGATAGCTGTGCTTGCTCTCAGCCCACTGAAGATGAGAGACAATATAAGCGAACGTTTTAGGGCGACTTCATTTAAGAACATGAAGTGCCTGAGTAATAAGACGGACTGTGCCCATGGTACCAGGGTCAACTTGACCAGCTGACTAAAACAGCCTGCAACAGCTAAGTGACTACCTTAAGCCAAAAAATAAAGCTTTACAGAGGTACAGCTGGTTAGAAGTGAGTGTTAATAACTGAGTGCATAAAAGAGAGAGGGAAACAGCACAAGTGAGGGAAGCTGATGGACTCACAATTTGGCTTCATCCCATAGATCAAACGTTGATCAAACGATAAAAGTGGATCAAAAATGACTCAACGATTCCTGGCTAGAGCTGATGAAAAAGGGGCTGCTTCATTGGACAATATGGCGTGAGGAATGTGAGGAGCAGCTGGCGTTTCAGTTCCATTAAAAACCCCTCCAGCTTACCGTGGGTATTCAACTTGTGCCGGCGTCGATACTTCCACACAGGAGTTTTCTCCAGGTGGTGCGACAGCACAGGCGGGTTGCGCCGGTGGAACTTGATCTCCCCTCACTCATGCCACCCCTACTTTTAAAAGAATCTAATTACAAAATAACTGGAGGAAGGGAATGTGTAGATGTCATATACCCGGACCTTCCGTAATATATTTGATCCAATGCCTTGTGAAATCCAAACTGAAAAAGTCATACAAATGGATTTGGACAGAAATGCTGTTGCATGGATTGAAAATCGGCTCAAAGACTGTAAACAAGGATAATGACAAATGCCAGTGCAATCAAGGGCTAGTAGATGAGTTTTCCACCAGAAGACAGTGTCCAGAGATGCCCCATGAGTCAGGATTTGAGTTCATTTTTGGTCACTAGGTGTATTACCTACAAAGGAGTGAAGAGTATATGGACAAAATCACAGCCGACTCTCAGTGTGAAGGAGGGTAAAATTAATAAAAGGAAAATTACATTGAGTCAAAAGAATGCTAGAAATATAGAAGTGGAAAATCGCCTAAATAGTTACTGATATGAAAATAACTTGAGAGAGATTCTTCCCAAATTTCAAAGATTTGGAACACACCTGTAGATCAATGTAAACAATCCAGTTTGCCTGCCATTTTATCATCTTTCAAGTTTTTGATTTATGCTCCAATATTTATTTGAACAAAATAATGATATAACTTATGGCAGTGAATATTCTTAACGTTGAAAATCTCTATAAAAATGATATTTATTCATCCCCAACCCTCCCACTTTTGGGACCCAGATTTTTGGATGCAGGTTAATTTGCATGCTGATTTGCCAGCTGTAAATCTCAAAGAGAGAAACTTGGAGGCATTTGTAGTCAGTCAACTAAAGTAAAATGTAAGCAGAAAAGCTATAATGAAAATACAATTCATAATATTTGCACATGGAACTTATAATGACTGGTTAACTTTTAATGTGAAGAATAAAAATTTCCTGTCATGATGAAATGAATCAATTAATTACTTATTAATTGTACTTCTATTATGTGGCGAGCACTTTACTAAAAAGTCGTTTTTTTGTTGTTGTTGTTTTTGAGAAAGGGGTTGTACCAAAGTAAAATTAGAAAAATAAAAACAAGGAAAGCACATTTCTTTGTCTCAATAAATCATGCTCACAAGTAGATTCTTAGAATTTCAGAGCTAAAAAGGACCTAAAGCTTCATTGATTCTGACCTTTTTTATTTTGGATGAGAACTGGACTCCACAGGGAAGTGAGGCTCCCTGGCTCGCGATGATGTGGCCTGCCAGAGTCCTTATGGGAATGTCTCTCTAGATGCCTCCTCATAGCTGTGTATCCATGAGACTCAGTGGAACTTTCACTTCCCATTGGCTTCCATCGGGCCTGTGATCCCACTTCACCTCTGTCCTTCCAGTCATGCTGGGCCTAGCCCAACAGAGCCACAGACTACTTTGCCCAGGCATTTATTCTGGAAGCCTGACCAAGCCTGCTGACTGGGCTGGGCTGGGCTGTAGACTGTAGCGTTCATCAGTGATTTTCTTTGGCCAGAGTGAGCACCACTCTAAGTCAGAGTCTTTCAGAACTTTGGAGCCACTTAATCCTACAGAACTTTTCATTCCTGCCATCATTGGCCTCCACCCAAAATGCACACTGCCATCGTCATCTGGTCTCTTACATCCTCATCCTCACGCTACTCAGTTTCCTCTCCTATGACTCATCCTTCCATTCCTACTCAATTTCCCGGCCAACCTCCTGGCTTTTGCTCTCATTGTTCCATCTGCCTGCCCTGACTACATGCTCCACCTGGTGAAAACCCACTGTCCTTTCAAGACTCATCACAATCACCTCTGCAAAGGAGAACCATCACCTGCCTCCCCCTAGCTGCAGCACCTAATAGAACTGACAATCCCCTCTATTTTTGCATTCCATATAGGGTGTAAAAATGGAGACGATTGCCAATTTGTGAGAGGTAGCAGCTATGATATAAATGGTTAAAGAATTTCTTTGCATGTCTGCTGCCACTAGAATCAAATCCCTGTAAGGGCCTAGATAGTTCTGTACCCACAGCTGTATCCTCAGTGCCTAGAACAGTATCTTCCAGCACACAGTATGTTCTTACTAAGTGTTTCTTAATGAGATAAGCATCTCTATTGGACCATTAGCTCCTTGGAGGCAAGAATAATGTCTTCTTTCCCCATTACCCCATAGCTCCTGGCACAGAGTTGGTTATCATATATGGCTGGATAATTACATTAAATTCTTTCCATAGTGACTCTCTGGAAACCTTATTTCCCTGTAAATAAATTCCTCTGTTCATTCAAGCACTTCACCCAGCTCTCCCTCTATATAGTCACCTCTTTAACGTGATTCCTCCTTAAGAGATGAGACCTCCTATTTTGTCCTCATCAAACAAGGTTGCTCATTCTCACAACTTCTTTTATCTGCAACCTAAGGTCAGTCTATTAGTACTTCTAGATCCCGATTTCAGCTCAATTTCTTTCCTTCATAGACAAGATTATGGAAAGAGCAGTCTACATTCCAGTCCTCATCAGCCATCAGCTTTCAGTCCCTATTTCTATTGAAATAACTCTTAATAGGGTCAAATGCAATGGACTATTCTTGGAAATATTTCTGGCTACTTCCAGGCTCAGTTCACGTGTTTCTCAACTTCTCTGTAATATTAGGCATTGCTGCATGAAGTATCTTCCTCTTCCACTTCCTTACTTTCTTCCCACTTCTCTGTTCTAATTTTTTCAGACTTTTGGAAGTGCCTTGCCTTCTATTTTATTCTTTACCTGGCATTCTGTCCTGACACCTCTAAACCTTATTCTCTGGTTCAACTAACACCTTTACAATGATGAACGTTTAGTTCATTCCTCTTCTAAGGTCTAGTTTTATTTATCCCTCTGCCTCTGGAAAGCTCCACTTGGATAATCTAAAACACTTCAAAATCAGTCTTTATAAGGTAGAATGCATTATGTATTTCCCCTAACTCTTCTCTTCCTGTTGTAGTATCTTACTTAATCAGTAGTACCCCCAATTATCCTCTTTTCTGAGCCACAAACCTGGCAGATATTTCTAGACAACCTTCATTTTTTTCCTCTATATCCAATTTCTGCCATTCCACATCTAAGGCCCAATGTCTGCCATTCTGCTTCCAATATTACTTTCACATCCATGCCTTCTTCTTCATCCTTATGACTACTACGTGAAAATTGGCTCTAATCACCTTTTTCCTGTTTAACAAAGATAAAAATGACTTCTGCATGAGTATTTGCTATGTGTCCTTCTCCCCTTTGCAGGATTCACTTAAGAACCATCTGCTGTGCCCATAGTGATAATGGTTTAAAAGAATTGAAAATCAGAAATAACTAGAAATAGGGCCAAGAAAGAGAGAAAAAAGGTAGTGGGGAGAAGGAACACATCCAGGAAACAAGGAGATGAGTTTTTTAAAAAACGTTTACACCTGAACTGAGGGTGGAAAAAAGTTTTCAGTGTAGTGCTAGGGTTTGATAGAAATAGAAAGGGGAGTGAAGAACGATGATCTAATACTATTCCTGAAATTCTAATAAAGGCTTATGTTGCATTTAAATATTTTCAGGGGCAAAAGTTGTGTTTATTTGATTATGGCATCACAAAGAGACCGGTCCACATGAAGACCAAGGTTTACACGATCCACAGTTGAATATTGCAGTAGCCTTCTCTCTAATGTCCTCGATACTCCCTTCAAACTTCCACTTGGACATCAGAGTGACATTTTAAAGATGCAGACCTGATCATGACAATGCCTTGTTTAGAAATTTTAAGCAATTTATCCAAACTGTTACAAAAAGTTCAAGCTCCTGATTTAGGTATAATTGCTGTTTATAATATGACTCTTGCCCAAACATGTCACCAAATCTTCAGACACTCCCCAGAACTAAAACCATTCTGAATAGTTAGCAGTCAGTCCTCTGAAGACACACCACTTTACATATGATTTTTTCCTCTATTTTAAATGTTCTCCTTTCCTTCTTCACATCAACCAATTTCTATTTGTATTCAAATCCCACACAAATGACTACTCTTAGAAGCCCAATGCACTATCCATTGCCACAAATGACTACTCTTAAAAAGCCTTCTTTGACAACTGAGTCTGAGTCGGATGATTAGCCCCATTCTCACAGTAAACAGGTCCCATAAACTTCATGACCCTCCTTTCCTTCCTCCTCCTTGAGACAGCCAACTTTACCAGTTTAATTTTTGCCTGTAATAATTTTTTTCAGAGTATTTATAAACACTGTGTGCAATGTGTACATTTTACAAAACTGGATGACATATATTATAAAGCTGATCAGCAAGAATATAGATAGGACAGTAGCCTGAATTCTTTCAAACAAAAAGATGAATAAAGACCTGCCATAACAAATAGTAAGAATATACTATCTCTTAAGGTGAACTGAGTGTTAGAGGCATATGAAGTTTTATACAGTCCAGTAGGTTTATGTAGACTCCATGAATGACAAAGGGAATTAGAGACGCTCTGAAGACAGTATTTAAAAATCAGTGAATAAGGATGAAGTCTTCAGCAAAAGGGTCAGAAAAGCCACATACATACTTGGTAAAAGAAGACTCAGCTTTCTATCTCAAAACAAAAATATAATAAATCTCATATGGATTAAATGCTAGAATGTAAATATAAAACCATAAAAGTACTTGAATAAAATATAGAAAATTATTTTTATATTTGCATAAAGAAACCCCTTCTTAGTGCAACTTGAAGATCAAATGCCTTAAAGAAGAAGACTAGTTTGAGTAGCTAAAAAAAAGTACAATTTTATGCTTTAAAACTATATTTTTTCATGATAGTTGTTTCCTTTAAATGTTATAAAACATGACTTTTCTGCTTTGTCTCTGACCACGTCTTCACAAAAATGACAGAAGAGCTATTGCTTCAGTCACTTAGAAGAAATATTTATAGATGATCAATATTGGCCTCTGAATGTAAACTGCAATATCTACCTGACTAACCAAAGAAATTGATATCTACCTTGTTTATGGAATTTTTCTATCCTGGAAATTCTGTGATTCCTGGCACATATTGTTCTATTGTTTTATCACACTCTTCATGTTTATCAGGTTTTTTCATATTTGTGTATCCATGGATATACAAATCAATGATTTTCTTTCTCCCTATGAAATACAGCTGTGGAATTTAAGAATTTAGCAGCCGTAATTTTCTATTCACCTTCTCTCCTTAAGACTAAGTAATTATAGTTCCTACTATTTTTTGCAGATGACTCTTTAAATATTTCAAAATGCTGTCTAAATTCTTTATCAGTCACTGTCTTTCGTTTGATTAGGGAGCAGAAGATAAAGGGTAGCCTGAGACGGAAATCTAAGAATCAGAAGTTGGAAATTGTTACCCATGTTTAAGGCTTGACAATCAAGACCAAGAGGCAGAACTGGGGCATGCGGCAGCTGAGGACAAAGTAGCTCCCAGAGCTGTAGAATGCATTGAGGCCAAATCAGTGGACACGTGCAACCAGCCACAATCTAAAGTGAGAAGATCGATAGAGGAGAGAAGGTAAGGCAAGGTCATGATGGAAAACTTAAACACTTCTGTTAAAAGTAAGCGTCTCAAGGGAGACTCATGTGCTTCAGGCGCTTAGTGAGAGGACTTGGAAGAAAATTGAGGGATTACAGGAAGCCATGAGTGTGGCCAGCCTGAGAGACTCATGTGAGCCAGTAGTTCATTCTATCTTTTCCTAATCAATTCCAGCTATCTCTCCAGACTCAGAAACTCAGAAATGTCTCCAAGTTCTCCTTCCCTCTTAAATGAAAGAAGTGAACATGGAGATTAACTTCTGTGTGATGAAACATAAGGAACTGCACCAATGTTTTATTTTTCTAGGACAGGAGTCAGCAATTTTTTTTCTGTAATGGGCCAGATAGTACATATTTTTGTTTTGTAGGCCATCCAATCTCTGCACAGCTATTCAACTCTGTTTTTGTAGCACAAAGGCAGCCACAGACAACACATAAAAGAAAGGACACAGATGTGTTCCAATAAAACTTTATTTACAAAAAAAAGTAATGAATTTACTAACTCCTGTTCTAGAATTTGGTTGTATTAGATGTGGTTACTTACAATTGTTAGATCTCAAGCTAGGTTAGGGAAATATTTTTATTTAGATACATAAATCTTCATTATAACAATATTTTAGAAAGGAATTGAGCTATGATGTTTTAATCATGTTTTAGCTAATATTAAGTGCAAAGGAATTTGATTTTGATTTTCATAATTTACTTTCTCATTTAAAATCAGAGACCTAATATGTCTTTCCACTTCCAATCTGTGATTTGATATTAATGCTAATATGAACAGCAACAGGAAGAGTGAGTTGGAAAGCATTTTTTTCCTTTGAGACAAAGATGAGTGAAATATATACTCTTTAAAGTGATGTTGGAAAGTGCCTTTTGCTGGTTCTCTATTTCATCTTGCACAGTGGCCAAAATAAGCAGCACTGACTCTTTTCTTTTTTTTCATGGTTTACTGTAAGAAATCCCTCTCTAATTCCATCACCCAGCTCAGGATGCTTAGTAAACCTGTAGAGACATACTGTCCATGAAGGAGTTCAAGAGGCCAAGTGATCAATTATTTGCCAAAGGAGCAGAATTTTGCTTACTTGCCTGTAGTTTTTTAAAGAAAACAAGAAAAATTAGCAAGGAAAGAACAGTAAAGAAATTGAAGAGGTCTCTGAGTGTATCAAGCATCTACAAAACAATTTAATTTTGTCAATCAAGATGTTGCAAATGGCGATGAATAAATCATGTCCCTATTTGTTAATATGCTGCATCAGGTTATTTTGAGAGAAAACAAGAGTTCTGCTACCAGAATGTTTTCCATTACTATAACTTTTTCAGCATTTCTACTTACTTATCATTAATACTTTGTTACTTCTTTTCACATTTTGAGAGCTAAAAGGGCACATCCATTCAAGTCAGTTCACAGTTCAGTTCAATGAATATTTATTGAGTACCTACTATGTGCCTGGCAATGGTCTAGGTGATTGAGATACAACAGTAAACAAAACAAAGATTCCTTTTATCATGGCACTTATCGTCTTGTGGAAGGAGACAGTTAATAAGCCATAAATGCAATAAATAATAAGCATATTATTTAATATGTTAGAAGTTAATAAATAGTGGTGAATTCTGAAGGCTGGAGCAGGGGATGAGGAGTTACTATATTTGGTAGGGGTCAAGGTAAATCCCTGTAAATAGAAATTGTAAATAAAGGCTAGAAAGAGGAGTAATAAGTTAGCCAAGAACATACTTGGGGAAACAAGATTCCAAGAGTGGAAATATCTAGAGCAAGTGCCCAAAAGTGACCGTGTCCTTGGAAAGTGGGAGACTAGCAATGAGCACAGCCTGGCTGTAATGAAGTGAGCCCTTGTGGTGTAGGTAAGGAGTTCATGGAGTATAGGATTACAAAATTGGGGCTAGAAGACACTTTGAGGCCCTCTAATGTCTTTTATTCTCAGTGCAATGAGAAGCTGTAGCAGAGTTTTGAACAGAAGAGAAACATAACCTGACCTTTGTTTTAACAGCATCATTCTGGCTTCTATGTTGAGAACAGACTGAAGGAAAGTGTCTTTGTTCATTTGGTGCTGCTGTTACAAAATACCTGAGACTGGGTAACTAATGAAGAACAGAAATTTACTTCTTTCAGTTCTGGAGGATGGTAAGTCCAAAATCAAGACAGGTTTGTTTCTCTGCTGAGGGCTGCATTCTCCAGAGGGGAGAAATGTTGTGTCTTCACATGGCAGAAGATGGAAGGGAGAGAACCCACTCTCAAAGCTTTTTAAAAGGACCCTAATTCATTCATGAGAGAGGAGCCCTTATGATCTAATCACTCTCAGAAGCACAACCTTCTAATACCAGCACCTTGTTGACTGGGTTTTAAGATGAATTTTTGAGGGAACATCATATTAAGGTCATAACAAAAAGTAAGAGCAGAAGGAAGAAGAACAATACAGAAGCTATTGGTATAATTCTGTTAACTGGTGGTGGATTTTCTGGGTGATGAGAAATCATCAGATTCTGAACAGGAACCAAAGGATCACTCCGTTGCTGATTGAAGCGTTTGAAGACCTAGCCAACGATTGGAATTGTCATTTTAAACTTCATGACTTACTCAAGCACACCTATAGATCATAAATATATACTATTCTTCTTTCTAATATTTCTAAAGATTTAGAGGCAGACTGGAAAAAAGTATATTCTAATTCACATTGAGAAGAGAAAAAAGACAGGGGTTGTTAAGAACATTGAAAAGATGTTAGACAAGACTAGAAAAATGTGTTGATCAAGTCAGGCTGAATACACGTGATCCACACATCAAAGCTAGACTATGGTAATAGGATGAGACTAGGGACAAGCTAGGAGCACAGAAACTATAGTAAAGAGAATTCTAGTATGTAGCCTTACCTAAAAATGTATAAAAATTACATATAAAATATTACTATTAAAAGGTCATTATATTTCATATTTTGGGAATGTATTAGGTATCCAGCAGTGTCTAACATATTACCCCCAAAACTCACCAGCTTTAAAAAAGAAACACTTATAATTGCATAGCTTCTGTGAACTAGAAATCTAGACACAGCTTAGCTGCATACCCCTGGGTTGATGTCTCTCAAAAGGTTTCAGTAAAGATGTCTGCCTGGGGTATAAGCTTCTCAAATCAGGGAGGATCCACTTCCAAGCTCACTTATGTCACTTTGGCAGCCCTCAAATGCTCAAGGTTATCTCCAGATTTTACTGCCATGTTATGTGGTTCCTCCATAGGGCTATTCACAACTTGATAGCTTGTTTTTCCTAAGAAAGAGAAGACAGAGAGAAGGAAAAAGAGAAAGACAGAGAGAGACAAAGACAGGAAAAAAGGCATCCAAGATGGAAGATACAATCTTCTTGTATCTTAATGAGGGAAGTGACATATCATCATTTCTGATATATTCTATTCATTAGAAGCCCCATAATCAAGAGAAGGAAGGGGATTGATTATACAAGGACATGAATCCTAGAAGGTTATCACTGGGGCCATCTTTGAGATTCCCTGCCATGGTACACTCAATAGCACAAGAATTAAGATAAGGGGGCCCTAAACAGTAGCTACATGAGACTTATGAAACTCTCAGATAATTGGTGTTCTCTGACAACTAAATGAACTTAAAATTTTTACTCTACCTGTATTGTTGGCTAATCAATACCTAGTAATTGTTCTTAGTGCACACATTCATTCATTCTGAAGTTTGATTACAATAAATTCCATATTTTCTAGAAAACAAAAAATTGAGGTAACTATGACTATACCACAGGGAAGATTTTACACTATGCACCCCAAATAACATTCCACATTTATTTTCTAAATATCCTAATGGAATATATTATGATGTTTTGCATCATTTATAATAATATATTGTTTTAGTTTTTAAAGAAAATTATAAATCAATTAAAAGAGGAGTCGAAAATTTAGTAAGAAGAAAGCAAATTTTTTCTCCAAAAGATTTTATGGTTTTTTTCTGATAGAGTGGAGACAAGGGAATGTTTAATCCATTGCTCAAGATCTACATGCAATTCATTAATATCTACAAATTTGCTTGATATCTACCTGAAATGTTGGTCTTGAATAGAAATACACAGCTACAACCATTTTGGAAATTTTTTTTTCACCTTTTAAAAAATTTTAATTGTGTTAACACATATATTATGTAAAAGTCACCATTTTTAACCATTTGTTAGTGTACGGTTCAGTCGTGTTAAGTACATTCACATCATTGTGCAACCAATCACCAGAACTTGTTTCACTCGCAAAACTGAAACTCTACATCCATTAAACAACTCCCCATTCCTCACTCCTCCCAGCCCCTGGCCACCACCATTCTACTTTCTGTCTCTATAAATGTGAGTACTCTGAGTAACTCATGTAAGTGGAATCACACAGTATTTGTCTTTTTGTGACTGGCATATTTTACTTAGCATAATATCCTCAAAGTTCATCCATGTTGTACACACGTCGGAGCTGAATACTATCCCATTGTACCACACTTTGTTTTTTTATTGATCCATCAACAGAAACTTGGTTCTTTCTACCTTTTGGTTCTTGTGAATAATGCCACTATGAACATGGATGTACAAATACTTTTACAAGTTCCTGCTTTCACTTCCTTTGGGTATATATCCCAAAGTGGAATTTCTGGATTATATCATAGTTTTATTTTATTTTATTTTTTGAGATGGAGTCTTGCTCTGTCACCCAAGCTAGACTGCAGTGGCATGATCACTGCAACCTCTGTCTCCCAGGTTCAAGCTATTCTCCTGTCTCAGCCTCCCGAGTAGCCAGGACTACAGGTGCCCACCACCATGCCTGGCTAACTTCTATTTTTAGTAGAGATGGAGTTTCACCATGTTGGCTGGGCTGGCCTTGAACTCCTGGACCTCAAGTGATCCACCCACCTTGGCATCCCAAAGTGCTGGGATTAAAGGCGTGAGCCACCCTGCCCGGCCTATAGTTCTATTTTCAATTTTTTGAACAACCACCATGCTCTTTTCCATAGTAGCTGCACCATTTTACATTTCCACCAACAGTGTGTAAGTGTTCCAATTTCTCCACATCCTCACCAATACTTGTTATTTTTTTTAAAGTAGCCATCCTGATGGGTATGAGGTGTTATGTCACCACAGTTTTGTTTGCCTTTGTCTAATGACATTGAACATATTTTCATATGCTTTTTAGCCATTTGTATATCTTCTTCGAAGTAATAGCTATTCAAGTCCTTTGCCCATTTGTTTTTCATGTTGCTACTGTCTTTATTTTTATTTTTTATCTTTATAGATTTAGGGGTGATGTGGTTTGGCTCTGTGTCCCCACCCAAATCTCATGTTGAATTGTAATCCTCAGTGTTGGAGGAGGGACTTGGTGGGAGGCGATTGGATCTTGAGGGTGGATTTACCCCTTGCTGTACTTGTGATAGTGAGTGAGTTCTCATAAGATCCGGTCGCTTGAAAATGTGGAGCACTTCTCCCTTTGCTCTCTCTCTTTCCATTCTCTAGTCCTATAGAATGTGCAGGTTTCCCCTTCACTTTCTTCCATAATTGTAAGTCTCCTGAGGCCTCCCCAGCCATGCTTCCTGTACAGCCTTCAGAACCATGAGCCAATTAAACTTCTTTTTTTTTAATATAACGTACCCAATCTCAGGTAGTTCTTTATAGCAATGTGAAAATGAACTAAAACAAGGGGGTACAAGTGCAGCTTTGTTACATGGATATTTTGCATAATGACAAAGTCTGCTTTGCCCACTTTTAAATTAGGTTATTTTTTTGTTGTTGTTGCTGTTGTTGTTTAACTGTAGGAGTTCTTTATATGATCTGGATATTAACCCCTTATCAGGTATATAATTTGCAAATACTTTCTTTGATTCCATAGGCTGCATTTTCACTGTGTTGATTATGACCTTTGAAGCACAGTTTTTAATTTTGATGTTTCAGTAATACTTTTATTAGTTCTATCAATTGCAAAGCAAGAGGTTGTTTTATCTACAACTTAGAACTTAGCAGTGTTGTGGGTGTATAAGTTTGAGTCTAAATTAGAATTTAGAAATCCCTTTGCACATGTTGATGACTCAGGTGACAGGATCCTGACAAGTTAGTTTACCTAAGGAATTTTGATTTGCTTTAGCATGTATGTGGTATCATAAATGATGGTTGAGGAAGGAAGGATTTGGGAAGCAACTATGAGAAGGCTAGTAGATTCATGTGAGTCAGGTAGCACTTTGAGAGGAGTGGGTTAAATCATGCAACACCTGTGATTCCTTCTCACTTGTCACTTGGTACAACATATTTGCCTGGTATATATTTATTAAATAAATTTTGTTTAGTCTTTTCATTTTATTTTTTCTCAACTAGATGTATCTGCTTTGCATTTGACTGAGTATAGGCTTCGAGTGAGCAGGGAGCATGCCTAGGTAATAATCCCAGGCAGCCCAGTGAACGCTCAGGTATTGTCAATAATAGTAGAAATGAAATTTTGAAGAACTGTGGACTTGTACACTTTGAAATGACCCCTTGGGGAAGCATGTAGACAGGACATATGAGACCAAACCCGATGAAAAAGACATGCCCAAATGCAGAGAAGTATTTGGTACAGGGATTTTGCCTTTTTGTCCTGATCCTGTTACAACCTGAGACCCTAAAGAGGTACATCTCCTAACTATTCCAACTCTAACTTGCTAAGTTTCTGACCTTGGCTTATACTTCTAGTTTTGATCTCTTTAGTTTCTTGCCTCTATTAGCTTGATTCTGCCTCCATCATCCTTTTCTTTTCCTCCTGCATTCATGAATTGGATAACTGTTAGAACTGACTATGTGCCAAGACCATTACAGTCAAAACAAACAAACAATTCTTGCTCTAATGGAGCTGACAAGCTAATGGGTGATAAAAAGGCAAAAGTAGAAAAGTATAATAGAAAGTGACAAGTATTACGGAAATGAAATATTAATTGCTGTGGAAGCACAAAGGAGGATCCCCAAAACAGTGTTATAGCATCGAGAAAGTCTTCCCAGAGGAAATTATGTCTAAGTGAGACTTGGATGGTATATATAATTTAGCCAGGGAAAGCATGTAGTGTAGTGTGTGTGTGCACGTGTGTGTAAAATTCAAAACAAAAGGAAAAGGCTATACAAAGAGGAAGATGGGGTAATAGAAATGAGATGAGATATTTGAAAACCTAAGTGAAGCGCAGTGTGTTTGAAACATTAAAAGGTAAAAAGAAGAATAGCAAGGAGCACTAAGAAGATGAAAGGACCACGAGAGGCCTGCTAAAGAATTTGTACTTTACCCTCAGTGTAATGAAGAGTGATTGAACACTTTTAAGCATATCAGCAACACAGACATAACACTAGTGTTTTAGAAAAGTCACGATCTGCAATGTAAAGAATAAGTTGAAGAGAGAACAGGCACTGTCGTTTGAATGTTTGTCCCTCCAAAATCCATGTGTTGGAAACCTAATCCTCAATGCAACAGTGTTGGGAGGTGAGGCCTAATGGGAGATGTTTAGGTCATGAGGGATCCACCATCATGAATGGACTAATGCCATTGTTGTGAGAGTGGTTATCACAGAGTGTGTTCCTGGTAAAAAGGATGAATTTGTCCCAATTTGTCTCTTGCTCTCTCCCACCCTCCCTTGCTCTCATGTGTGCTGTCTTGCCATGTGATGCCTTCCACCATCTTATGATGCAGCAAGAAGGTTCTCACCAGATGTGGCCCCTGGATCTTGGACTTTCCAGCCTCCAGAACTGTGAGTCAAATAAGCTTCTAGCTTTTGTAAGTTACTCTGTCTGTAGTAGTCTGTTGTAGCAGCAAGAAGCCGACTAAGACACCTAGATAGAGAAAGAAAGGCCCATTATGAAGCTGTTGAAAATAACGTGATGGACTGAATTAGGTGAGTAACAGAGGGAAAAAAAGAAAAGGGTGATGGATGAGTCCATATCTAGGAATCTTAACACAGAAGAAAGGGAGCAGTCAAGACTGATACTTAGAGTTCCAGTTTTTGCCAGTGGGCAAGAGGTGAAATGGAGCAGGTTAATAAAAAAGAGGATCTCAGTTATGTGACTGTTGACTTTGATGAATCTATTGAACATGCAAGAGACATCTTGTGGGAAGAGGGATTTCCAGTTCTAACATTTAGAGGAGATGACAAATTGGGGGAGTCTTCACCAGATAGATAGAGGATTTTTGAAACCACAACAGGAATGGAGGGAGACAATTCTTAGAAATTATGCAAATTGAAATAAGACTATTTAAGATAGAACCCTGGGAAATACGAAAATTTCAGGATTCTACACAGGAATCTGTGATTTCAATGCAATTAGATGGGTTGGAGAGAGAATGTGGCATTAGGGAACAAAAAGGGTACTCAACAATGGAAAGAGGAGCAGAGAGATCAAAAAGGAAATGCTTCACTGACTTAGCAGCAAGACAATCGTTGATGCCTTTGGCAAGATCAGTTTCTATGGGTGTTGAGAGCAAAAGCCAAATTGAAAGGGGTTGAAGAGTGAGTAGAACTGAGAACTAGAGACAGTGAGTACAGACAAGTCTTTCTAAAGGTTTAGTTGTGAAGCAGTGGTCAGAAAGTAGAGAAGCTGGCAGAAGGTGTGAAGCTGGGGGACGTGTTATTATAATGTGAGAAGATTGAGTATGTTTATGGGCTGACAAAAAGGAGAAGATGGAAAATAAAGTGTGGAGACAAAGGAAAGGGTCTCCTGGGAAAGCAGGAGATGTCAATGTGAGTACAGATGCAGGGTTTAACCTTCAGCCAGGGAAATAATTTCTCTTTTCTGGGGCTTCTGTTTGTGGATTCAGTGGCAGGAAGTTGGAGTTCTATTTTCTCTCTGAACAAACAGGCAAGTGTATCAGGCAATAGTGATGAAAACAGTAAAGATTTGAAAAGAGAAAGCCGAATAAGGAAATATGAAAATTGTTAAGGCCAGAAATTAATAGTGTTATCAATGTGTACAGTTGTGTAAACCTCTTCACTAACAGAAACTAAGTTAGACACACAGAAACAGGGTACTTGGATGGAGGATTTGCTAGGAGGATGGATAAAACAGAAATGGAGCTAGGTTATTTAAAAGTTGCCAAAAGAATGATTGAAGTGAGGGTCCATGATATCAAAGCAAGACAAGAAAGAAAAAGACAAGATGGAACTAATAGAGGGATCACAGGATGCCAGCCCCACGGAGTCAAGGAGAGGAATGGCAAGAATAACTGGAAGAGAGGGCTTGCAGAGAACTGTGGTCAGAGCTGGGCATTCAGAGTTACTGTTTCAGAGGTGGGACAGTTTCAAATGATGACAACATCTGGGTGTGCTCGTAGTATTGGGTTACTAAAGACAGCAACGTTGCTGGAAATGAAGTATTCAAGCAAGAGAGTGGCTAAAGGAGTAGGATGTGAAGTTAAGAGTATTAAAAAATGAGTTAGACTCTAACTTATTGAAGTTGTGAGAGTGAGTGGCCGGATCAGTAGGTGACAGTAAAAATGAAGGCTAGAGAATAGTATAACCTGATGAAATAATCTCAAATTAGTGGGGATTTTTACATAATGCTAATGCAATAACACCGTGAAAGCAGCCTTGGGGATAAAAGTGGATGGCTGACATATTGGACATGTGGAAAAAACTAATTCCTACATGCAAAATTATGTTCTTATGGAAGAGTCTGGTTCCTGTCACATCAAGAAGAGGTTCAATAAAGTGTCAAGGGTGAAAAAAGGGATTTTTTTGTATGCTTTCAAATGGGGATTTGAGGCAGTTTATAGGTGGTCGGGGGAAAATCAGCCAAAAATAAGAAGAGGGGAAATGTGACTAGAAGGAGAATGATAACAATATGTTATATAGTTTCAAATAGCTAGAATAAAGACACTGAGTATTCCCAATGTAAAGAAATAATAAATGTTTGAGATGATGAATATGCTAATTACACTGATCACTATACATTATATGTATTGAAATATCACTATGTACTCCATAAATAAGTACAATTATTGTATGCCAATTATAAAAAAATTAAATTAAATTAAATTATAAAGCTAACAAGGGTGGCAGGTAATATGCAAAGTTTTCAAAAAACATATTCTAGCAGTTCCTGGTGGTCTGCTGCCCAGTCTCTGGAGACTGAATGTAGCTCAGGCAGAGGACGTGGGCCTTGCCAGTTGATCTGTAGATACTGAAGGTGTCTCATGTTTGTTGATAACCAGTGTCCATTCCCACACCTCCATCTTACGACTGTAAGCTATTGAAATGTTCCTTCAGCTCACATAATCCTGTGTCCAACTTCAATTTCACAAAATGATCTTGGTTCACAATTATTTGCAGTTTTATTTGTTTCTCTTAACATGATCCCTCTAATGACTTAGTGTGCAGAAATGTTTCCTGGCATAGTCAGTCGATATTTTCAATGACCTAATTTATAACCTAGTAGTTTACTAAGAGTAGTACAGACAGACTCTGTTCTTCTACTACTATCTCCATCCACAATCACCTATAAATGTTTATTGATACAAAAGTAAAATGTTCCTTACAGGCATGGTTTCAATTCTAAATTTCATAAGACTGAATTTTTAAAAATCCTTCCAAAATATATAAAGGCATTCCAGATTTAAGGTATGTTTACTTTGTAAAATAGCAGAGAAAACATAAAGAAATGGAAGTTTATAATATGCAAAGTTGTAGATATTTAGAAGTATTCAAAAGAAGGTCTTTGGCAAGATATTTTTTATATTTCTAATCAAAAGATAGGTAAGTGCTAATCCAGTACTTATGCAAGAGAAAATTCCCTGAAAAAAATAGAAAAAGACATTCATAAAATGTCTCAACTTTTTATGATTAAGTTCAATAGACAAAAACTTTGCCAAATTACTGTGAAAATTTCTAAATGTTTATTCTCATTTCTATACTTACCTTATTGTGATCCAGTAGCAGTTCAGAAGCAGGTATCAGGCTATGAATCACATTTTGAGTAGCACTGGCTTAGCGGTCTTCATCCAGTGTATTTCTAGAGGTTCACTACTAATTCCTATGGAGACCTTTGTTTTCCAGAACAAAAATTAAATCAAGATGCAGATGAAAGTCAATACTTCCCTCTTAAAAATAGAAATCTTCTTTGTATTCATCATGCCTTAATATTGTATTCTCTTCTTACACCAAATAGTTTCTCTGGGTGCCTGGGAGAAGAAAGCATGAGTAAGAACAGAATGAAAAAGGAGACCTAGGAGATATGCTGTATTGTTGATTTATGGTCATATGTAACATTTACATGCCATTTTTCATCTGTTTCTTCTAAACGAGCACAGCTCTTACTAATGATCAGTGTCCTGATAGTCAAGGTGTTGGCAAAGTTTCCTTAGGAGCAGGACTATTGTTTTTTCTCCTATATCAAATGACAGACCATTGATTCTCTAAGGAATGTCAAAAAACTATTACAGATTTTAAGACTAAACCAATAGTGTGAATAATAAATGTAAGATTATTTTAGTGACTCATTCCAAAATTTGAGGTAATCTGCTTTTCTTCTGACAATAAAAAGAGGGTAAATTGGCTTAATACTATGTGTCAGGGTGGAGGCCCAGCATGGCCCTGTGATACTCTAACCCTTGTGGGTGTGAGTTCTCATTGAGGACGCTGTCCTTGCCTTCCATTCCTTGCTATTGCAGTGTCATGCAGCTTACTTGCTCTCTGCCCTGTGCCACAGGCCTTCTCTCACTCGGCAGCTGACCCTTCATGTGTTTAGCTCCCATGGTTTGGAATCCTTGCTTTCTTTTCTCACCCTCTGAATCATTTATTATCTTCCTAATTAAAGCACCTCTTCATTAGCATATGATGAAATGCATGGAGTAGTGTGGGACGCCTTGTTTTAAAAGGCCTACTAATGACACATAAGCAAGATTCTCCCTCCCAGTACCAATGTCTCGGCCCCTGTGACTCATGATCTAGCTGTCTAGTCCTCTCTATCTCTATTTCTATTTTATTTATTTATTAGAATCCATAGCTTTTTCCATATTTACCATCACCTTGAACTAGGAAAATGAAGTATGGAAAATAATTAAACCATTAAAATGTTAATATTTTTCTATACTAGCCTTCCTGCAGCTGGAATATAATGAGCTAATGAAGCCAAAATTTTTTTCAATTTTATTTTTTAATCCTATGCTATATAGTTTGAAATAGCAAAGAGCAAAATCAAGGTTGTAAAAAGGTGTACAATGGGTGATTGGGAAGATACTCTAATGGAAATATGGGTTATAGTTAATGCTGTGTTTGTTCATTTTTAAAATATCGATTTAGCACTTACTATGTTCTAAATCTTTGGGATACAACAGTGAATGAAACAGATAAACATATTCTAGAGAATTAATGCAGAGAGTATTGTTAAATAATTCAGCATAACATTTAAATTATGTTTAATAACATAATTTCAGACCCAACATATAAAAACAAACTGATTTTGTAAAATAACATTAAACATTATTTGGGTACTCAATAAATTGGAGTGCATCTGCTTGAAATATAAGAGACTTATGACATCCTGGAGAATGTTAGCTAGCTTCCTATTGTGGGAAAAGTATAATTTGATAATAGTGTTCTTAATATTTTTAGGAATTCATATTCTCTTTAATTCTGTCAACGTGCTTCTAAGTACTGAAAATCATATTAGGAAAAAGCTGGCATTCAAACATGCCATAATCATTATTTTTAGTCTAAATTTTTCTGTATTTGAAGGACTTACTCCTTCAGCAAGTGCTTATTAAGGAATACTTTTTATAAAGTAAAATACAACCACATATTAAGACACAGTTGTTCTAATCATGCATGTGGCTATTTTATTATGGCTGTTATATAAACACTACACCATATTTCGCCAACAGAAATGCAAAAACATTATGAAAGTGTTACTTCTGATCAGATATGTATCTGAAGCCGTTGAGTTTTTATATCAGGGATTGTATTATTCTGGCCACCTGGGGAAATAAGCAGCCAGGAAAATCTGGCTTGGACTGGGACAAGACTAATGCACTAATACTTATTTATGAAAGCATCATATATTCTGCTCTTCCATGAATTATTGCAGTAAGAGTTTCACTGCAGTGTACATAAGGTGAAAATAAAAGCTGGAATGCTTCACTACGTGAATGTGCCACAACCTACCACTGAAGAAAGGTTAAGGATTTTTCTTTGATTTTTTAAAAAATTAAAACAAATTTATTTAGAGTCTCAATTATTGCTCAGTTAGGATAGAGACCTTTCAGCAGGGTAATAGGTTGTTGCATGAGCAGATTTTTTTTAACAGGAAAAAAGAGTATTCACTGAGGTTTTATGAAGATTAATCAATACTCTGGATAGACATTAGATTAACAGTCTTCAGATCCATTAGAAAAAGATGGGCTCAGATAGTTTAATTTAATATTTTTCATCTTCCAAAGATTATTCATGTGAATATCCTTGATGAGTTCATTGTTGTCTTCAAGAAAAAGCCTGCGCTTCCTTTTAGAGCTATATAATCAAATGACCCATCAAATTAATTAATAGAATTTTAATCTAGTGCAGCTAGCATGCTAATTAACTTGTCAAGTATGTACACAAAGTCTCCATGAAAGTTATTTTTGAAAGTCTTTGCAAGTGTGTTATGTGTGATTGCAAGTGCATGCAGTACCTTTGAAGCAATACACAAGAACCTTGGAAGGAACAATGGCTGGTTCCACTGAAGGAGGAGAACTGGGCAGCTGAGAAGCAAGGGAAAAGGAAGACAGACATTTTAAATTATGTGTCTTTTGTATTTTGAGTTCTGTTCCATTAGCATATATTACTATTTTTAAAATTGTTTTAATTAAATATTTGCCCAAGATGCAACAAAAGAAAGAGAAAGGTAAGAGAGGGACAAGAAAAGGGTAACAAAGGGGATGTGAGAGGGGAGGAAGAGAGAAGCAGGGAACGCTTAACATTCTGTTGTAACCCACTATTACAAAAATACCCTAATCTGAGATCCTCTTTCCTTCCTACTCTTCTCCCCATGAAAGTTCCACTCAAACTAATCTGAATCTAGTTCAAGTCCTCATCATCTCTCGCCTGGTTGACTGCCACAGACTTCTGTCTTCCCTGACTCTGATGTTATCTGAACCATCCGCAGAATAAAGATCTCTGCCTGCCCCACCTCCATCATTCTCATTTCCTCCTACCTTACGCTTGAAACTCTAGCAACACTCAACTGCTTGTTTCTTTTTCAGCAGTGCATGTATTTCCTGTTCTTCATGCTATTGCTCCTGTGGTTATCACCACTTCAAACATGCTATGGCCTTCCTTTGCATTTATGACATTGTATTGTAATTATCTGTTTGTGTGAATATTTTCCTCCCTGGACTGCAATGGACTTTATTTACATTAGCAGGATCAGGGTCCACTCTTCTGTCAACACGTAAGGCTGCTCAACACGTATTGATCAACACTGGGAAAGACAGCGCCCTCAACCTAACTCTCTGAGATCTTATGAAAGGCATTTTAGCTGCTAGTTCCCTATTTCATAAATGTAAACAGCACAATATACCAAAATAATTCATCTCTTGTGAGATTATCCACTAGTTAATGTTTCCATTCTATCTAGAACCCAAATGTGCTAGTATCCATATCATCACCGTTGACTTTCTCACATTTTTATTATGGAATTTGTCCAACATACTCAAAAGTAGAGACAATAAGTAATGAGCCCCATGTGCCAATATCTTGACAGTTTTATTTCATGTATTCCCCAAACACCGATGTTTAAAGCAAGTCTCAATCACTGGAACGTTTTACCTGTAAACACTTAATTATACTTCTCTATCACAATAAGGATTTTTTAAACATAATGACCGTGAGAGTGATTGATATTCTATCTATGAGATTATAATCTATTTTAACATTTTATATAATTATATTAGGAAGTCTAAATTCCAAAATCATTTTCAATCTGTTTAAATAATTGGGGCATCACTACACTTTTTGGACGTTTCTCTTCAGTAACTGGAAAGGGTTCGGCAAAGATTAACAATCTGCATTTTTGCAGATGGACAAGTACTGTGTCTTCAGGTCAGGCCTGAAGAGTATTAAAAGAACTCTGAGGAGGATGTTTCAAATATCCTGGCTATGCCACTCAAACTAATGCTATTAATCTGCTCCTACCTCTCCCTAAACTCTCATAGACACTAAATTCCTATCTATAACTTTTCAGAAAATATTATTCTCTTTACTTGAGTTATCAAAGATAGCCCCAGAGCAATGAAACTATTCAGTTCCAAAACCATCACATTCACTATGATTGTCACAACAATAATCCTTTCCTAAATGTATACATTGTTTTAAATGTCTCAGGACACTCAGAGTCAATGTTAGTTTAATTTAGTTACTTTAAAAAAGGAAAGTTGAAGTCAATAAATCTCACCATGGGCAACCTGTTTCCTAGCTTGAGCTGCAGACACAACAATTTATCTCTTGGAGTTACCCGTAACTCTCTGGAGCTATATTTGTGACTGTCCTAGGAATATTAGCTAAAGCCCAACAAAGAGGTGAAAGTTCTGTTGCAGTCAAAGTGATACTTGTCCTTACAGAGAGTTAAAATAATAGATCATAATAATAGAAATATAAAAAATATAGTAGGCACGTATATTTATATATGTGAAAGACTGAATACATATGAGTAGAAAATTAATGCCAATAATACTCAATGTACATTACTCCTCCTATCATAACAATATGTATAATTGCCTAATAAATGCTTCATATAACATAAAAAAAGAAAAAGAAAATTGATGCCAATAATCCAACTAAATCCATCAATCATTGAAAAAATTGGACATTTTTCTATTGTTTCAAATCTGCTGATTTTTCTGGTTATGTATGTACTCTTTAGAGAATGTTAAAAAAAATGTGTTAATGCTGACAATTAACTTTTAGGAAAAATAAAACCAGAAACAAAAAATCCTGTTGTAATATCCTAGTAACGGCTAAAGAAAATATCAACAATTACTTTGTTTTGCTTTGTTTTATTTTTCTTTTAAACTGAATAAACCATACGAGCCTATTGCTTGGTTTGTCACCAGTAGATGCTGATCATATTACATAGTTTGGCAATGGTTTTTAATACAGATACAAACATACATACAATTTGGCATGAGTAAAGGAGAAGCAGTAATTACATAATTTAAACTGCTTACACTTAAGTAAGTATAGATGAAATATTAATGAACCATGCCATGGAAATACTTTTGACTGCTTAAACATCATTTTCAAATTTGCTTTTGAAAAACTAACTTTGAAATATTTAATCTGCTGAGAGCTAAGCCATCAGTTTTTGTGAGTTTATATACAATAGGAAGGACAAAGTATGACACAGTGATCTCCAGGTTAAGGGAAATCTTACGTAACTATTACTACTACTGCTGCTAAGCTTTTTCTTTGGGTAGGAATTTAAAGTTTCCCAATGGTATTTTAATTTACTTCATTTGACTTCACAATGCTTAGGAGTTGGGCAAAGTCCATTATTACCCATTATTCTCTGAAGTTCAGAACAATTAAAAAATGCATAACTTCTGGTGTGCTGGAAATTTATACACCTTCATCAGGGTGTTGGTTACACTAGTGTAAGCTACGTAAATTTCCATCAAGCTATACAATTACAATTAATGTAAGCTATACTTTAATAAAAATATTAAAAAGAAATACACTCAAAGTGACAAACTGAGTAAGCTAGAGAGGCTTTCATATACTGTGTAACAATATTTAAATCCTATTAAGGAGATAGCCTCTAGAAGCTTCTTCCTGAAATAATATGACTATTTAGTTAGACAGAAAAACAAATGAACTTCCACTAAAGTGGTAGGAAATTTTACTGACCGCACCTTGCTAAACAAAATGCAAGATAATTTTCTTTTCTAGTAGTCAATGTCCACAGCCCTCATAGAATAAGATAATGCAAAAGATGATTTTATTGACTATTCACTGCAATACCTAATTACATAAGTAGCTGCTCATTTAGAAAAATAATCCAACTAGTCATTCCCTTTTTTTCTGTGGGATTCGGCTGTTCTAATTCTTGGCCCAATGGACCAAGAAGGTGGTCATGAATCAACAAATTATTTTGCCTGCTTAAATTGCATGAATTTACAAATTGGTTATTCAGAATTAATGTGAAAAAATTTGGAGAGTGTGTTGGGTCAGTGTATAATGAGACATCTGTAGCTTTATGGTAGTGGGGGCAGAGTGGAGTGGGCTGATGGGCCTTTCTGTAGCCTTATGAGGCAGAAGTTACAGAGCATTCAAATACATTCTCTAGTGAAAATGTATGGTGCCCAAGTTTAATATGTCCTACTGCTCTATTTTGGCAAACACTGCATGAGTCACTAGACCATAGAGAAAGATTTCAGAGAGGTTACATGGGTAGTGGCTATAGCTGACATAGGTTATCATGTCAAAGGATATTTCAGCCACAGCTAACATATAGAAGAGTCACACAAAAACATGCCTCTATAAATGAATGTTTGCAGATCTGGTAGGGCTTGGGCACTGGAACTAACATATTCTAAACTGGGATAGCAATACTCTAACAGTAAGATGAAAAAAGTACAAACCTTTATCAAATTGTGTATCTTTTTGTATAGCTTCACTTAAAGAATATTAGTTATATACTCAGGATGTTCCAAGAGAATGAATTGAGAAGGAGCTATCTTGGAAATTTAAGAATAACGTTAATCCAAGTGACTTCTAGACCTATAAATAGTAAAAAATGCATCTCAACATAATATGCATCTGGAATTACCTATTGACTCTTCATTGATATTTCTGTGGGGTGGGGGGAGGGGGGAGGGATAGCATTAGGAGATATACCTAATGTAAATGACGAGTTAATGGGTGCAGCACACCAACATGGCACTTGTATACATATGTAACAAACCTGCACGTTGTGCACATGTACCCTAGAACTTAAAGTATAATTAAAAAAAAAAAAAATATATATATATATATATATATATAAAGAAACTTGGTTCCTCAGGCAGCAGAGATCAATGGAGACTTTCAGCACGGAAGTGGCCTATCAGGTCTGTCTTTTCAGAAGAACATTGTAATAGAACAGTGCACGTTGCTCACTTCCTTCATTGTAAACCCAAACCGTGGTTCTTTAAGTTCAAGTGCAATAACTTTGGAATAACAAGGTATCAGTCATCTCAATTACCACCCATAGTACTATAAATGAGTGCCATCTTTCTGAAAAGCAGTTTGGTGCCTTAGATGTCTTCAAATATGCATGCCCTATTGTCCTGGAAATTCCACTTCTAGGACTCTATCCTGAGGAAATTATGAAAAAGGTACCAAATATTTACGTACAAGACAGCTCATTTTTAGCATTGTTCGTAAGAGTGAAAAGTTGAAAACCCAAAATATTCAATAAAAATTAACTGGTTAAGTAAATTAAAAAAAAAAGAAATTTCTCATAAGCTGAATTATAGTGTCTAGAGTTACTAGGCTTCCTGATTTTTCTTATTAATAATTCTGGATATGAACAAACGAGGATAGAATAAAATTATGATCCTTTTGTAGTTTACATATACTGTCAGTTTAATGTATGTTGGAAATAAATTAGACTTACCTTTAGCACTTTTGCTTCTTGGAACAAGAAGAATAAATTAAAGATATTTTTTATTAGTCACTCCTTTATAGAACTGATGAGATATTAGAATACATAGGCATTGTTTTGTGCTAGAGAGAGGAATCAGGGCAGGATGACAGTCACTTACAGAGCTACAAGCCATTGCTGTATTACAGTGTGTTAGTCTGTTCTCATGTTGCTAATTAAGACATACTCAAGGCTGGATAATTTACAAAGGAAAGAGGTTTAATTGACTCACAGTTCAGGATGGCTGGAGAGGCCTCAGGAAACTTATAATCATGGCAGAAGGGGGAGCAAACATGTACTTATTCACATGGCAGCAGGAAGGAGAAGTGCCAAGCAAAAGAGGAAAAAGTCTCTTATAAAACCTATGAAACCATCAGCTCTCCTGGGAACTTACTGCCACAAGAACAGCAGCTTGGGGTAACTTCAACCATGATTCAATTACCTTTCACTGGGTCCTTCCCACAACACATTGGGTATTATGGAAACTACAATTCGAGGTGAGATTTGGGTGGGGACAAAGCCAAACCATATCATACAGTCACCTGAATACCTTGTTTTAAAGTAGTTGGTTAAGGTTCTAGGCCACTGTGGCATCTAACTTACTCTTTGTGTGTGTGTGTGTGTGTGTGTTGTGTACATTTGTGTGTACTCTCTAGTTTTGTCTCATGATCCCATCAAATAATCTCTCTTGAGTCCTACTGAATTTTTGTTGAAATATCTATTCATTTCAGGGATTTTTCAACTATAAGCAGATTATATGGCAACTCTGAGGAGAATTAAATATGGGTTATACGCAGTGTTGGCATCTGAATTAATTCTCTTGAGCATTTATTTTTCATATAATATTGTGATAATAGCTTCTTAGTTTTTTTATTTCACATATGCTTATGTAAAGTTTAACAAGAATAGACAACAGTTGCTAACTTAGAACATCAGGTTATTAAAAACTGGAGTGTACAGTTGGAAATACTATTTTTCTTCAAGGCAGAAAAAGCTTTCTGGCGTAAACTCAAAAGCTGCATTTCTTTGCTTTTTGCCTTAAAGTAAAACTGACAGCTGGAGTTCAAGACCAGCCTAACCAAATGGTGAAATCCCATCCCTACTAAAAAATACAAAAATTAGCCGAGTACAGTGGCAGGTGCCTGTAATCCCAGTTACTCGGGAGGCTGAGGCAGGAGAATCGCTTGAACCTGGGAGGTGGAGGTTGCAGTGGGCCAAGATCGTGCCATTGCACTCCAGCATGGGTGACAGAGTAAGACTCTGTCTCAAAAAAAAAAAAAGAACAGACAGCCATGACTGAAGGAAATAATTATGGGAAAAGATGTAGAGGAAAATAAACCAAGAGAGAAGAGACATGTAATACCTATGAATTACCACTTTATATGGTCAGCATTTTTATTTGTGGATATAGTCTGACTATGTATTTTCTATACATAAATAAGTACGGTCATAGTACATGCAAAATATTTATAAATTACTTGTCAGGTGCAAGTGCTTATTTATATTTGATGTTTATTGCTCCTATCACCACACAATCGAGGCACTTTAAGGATATTAAAAACACAAGTTAGGTCTCATCATATGTATAATAAATTTCACTTCATCAAAATAATCCTATATCTGAAATATAGTTTTGATAGATTGAGTTTCTTTTCTAAGTAATGAATAAAGGTGGCCAGTAAAATATTGTTTACAAGCTTCCATGTTAAGATGGTGGGTTCAAAAATTTAATTTCTCTCCCATAAAATTTCACAAAACGAGCAAAAAAGAACAACAATGACAGCAATAAAACCCAATGAGAAAATGTTCAACAGCAACCACCAAACCAGAACAAGAGAATAACATATTGTAATTTAATAAGCCAGTCCAAAGAAAGCAACAAATGTTTCCAGAAGAAAAGGAAGAAGCTCCCAACCATGCCTTCATCCTGGAAAAGAGCCAGTCAATCCTCCCTAATGCCATATAAATGTTGGCATCTTTTTATTTTGATTGAACACGAGTGGAAAGTGCTCCAGGGGCAAAGTGGGTGAAGTTAGGGGAAATAAATTACAAGACATCTCTGATAGAAATAAAGCCCCCAGGGTTACCCAGAGAAAGAATCCTTCCCCAGAGTATCTGCCACTAGGTGGAGGGAACCCTGGAATAGGCCAGAGGAGACAGAAGAGCTCAGAGTTCTAAGAAAGATTTCATGCCACTTCCTCTCAGCTCTCCTGTGTGCATGACTTCCTCCCCACCTCCAAAGTGGCTGAAATTTCCTCAAGCTACAGAAAATTGTCTACAGCATAAAACATTCAGCTTTTAGACTCTAGTTTGGAGGTGCAAAAGATGGGTTTCAGAAAATGCAAGAAAGCATCACCACACTGTCACAGGATCTTTGGGGTGTCACATTTCCAGCCAGTAACCTCTGTGGCCAGTGGCACCTTTGCCTGAGTTTTGCTCAGGCCCACTGGGCTCCTTCAACCCACTTGGCCTGGCAGGCTGTGCTTGGATCATGCTACCAACCTGGATCCTCTACCTGCCAAGTGTGAGCCAGGCATGGAGTGGTGAGGGGTGTGTGAGAGAGTGTGGGGTCTGGTCACTGTGCATAGCCAGACATTCTGGCTATGGTAGGGCAGGCAGCTCCAGGTACTGGCACGAGTGCCTGCTCACTGCAAGGCTATGGCTGGACCAGATGTACTGCAAATAGCTGCCACGGCTGACACCAGGAAACACAGTGGTGCCTGGAAGCTTGGAGACACCAGGAACTACAGAGCCCCAAAGAGGGTGTCACTGCCCTGGCTCGGGGAGCTTCTAGGCCTGGGCTCCCCTAGGGGCCACAGCTCTTCTCTCTTTCTTGTCACCTGCAATATGGCGAGTGAGGTGCATGTTTCAGCACTGCTTGTGTTACAGCTCTTTCAGCCCCACCATTTGGCAGGTCTTGACTTGTTGTCCCGCATCTAGGAAAAATGAGGTATGTGGACAAGTGAGCAAGGCAGAGAGGTGCTTTATTGAGCAACAGAACAGTTCAGAGGAGACCTGTAGTTGGTAGCTTCTCTCCTCAGGCAGGTCGTCTGATGAATCTGCAGCTCTCAGCAGAGAGGAGACCCTGGAGTGGGTACCTCCTCTACACAGACAGGTCATCCTGTCTTCTGCTGAGCTCTCAGTAGAGAGGAGACCCACAGTGGGTAGCTTCTCTCCAGAAGCAGGTTTGTCCTGTCATCTGCCTGAGTCTGGCCGAGTCCAGGATTTGTATGGGCTTCAGAGGACAGGAAGTGCATGCTGATTGGCCCATGGGTGATTATGGGCAGGCCCTGAAAAAGCGCCATTAGTTTTCATTCTGGTCCATGGAACTGACATCCTGACCTGCAGGCTTCTTGGGTCATCCCTGGCCTGAAGCTAGTGTTCCACTGGGGACCTGCCCCTTTGCAGCCAGGAGCCTGTCTGCCTCCTGCTGCCATTAACCTGCCATCCACAGTGCCCATGGTGCCCAGACTGCTTGTGCTGAGGGGCACCTGCAGGCCTGTGCCAAGCCGCCCTTATCCCCACCTCGACCTCCCTTCCATGCTTGTCAGTGCCCAAAGTCCAGAGGGGGCTGAAGGGGCAGGGGGCTGGCATGTCAGTGCCACTGTGAATCCCTGCAGTATAGCCATTTAAATATTGATTCTTCCTATCCATGAGCATAGGATATTTTTCTATTTGTTTGTGTCTTCTCTGCAGTAGTTTTTAAGCAACAGAAATTTATTGCTCGCAGTTTTGGAAGCTAAACATTCTAAGACAAAGGCACTGGCAGATTCAGAGTCTCATGATGGCCCTGCTTTCTAGTTCACGGAGGGCACATTCTAGATGAGTCCTCATGTGGCAGAAGTGGCAAACAAACCCCCTTGGGCCTCTTTTTTTAAGGGACATCATCTCATTTATGAGGGCTCTGAATTCATGACATGATTGCCTCCCAAAGGCCCAATATCTGAATATCATCATATTGGGGGTTAGGATTTCAATATATAAATTTGTAGATATTCAGACCATAACAGACCTTCCAACCTGCATAGGTTAATTAATGTTCACAGTCATCAAAAAAATAAGACTACAGACACAACCACAGTCTTATAAGAAGGCTTGCTGAAAACTTTAATTTCCTATCTCCCATCAGCTTTATGAATAACTGAATCATTGAAAAATAAAAACCGAAAATCTTATTTATTATATATTTTATTGAAAACTGGTTAGCAACAGATAAATTACAATAGAGCCTGGATATAAAAATGAGAGAAGAATGCAGACTTACAAGCTTATAGAGAAAGTCAAAAAGGAGCAAGTTTTTGAAATCAGATTTTACGATACGGAAAAAAAATTTCTTTTTTTTGCCAACAGGATTATTTCGAATAATAAATCTGCCAGTGCCAATCAGAAACACCATTTCCACAATATTTGCATGCCCCTAGTTGCCTATTTTATACATATCAACTCCTTGAGCTACGGGTATTCGTGTCTCTAAAAGGAAAACGAGTGTATTGTATAGGTTAATATGTTTTCTGTTTATGGGCACAATTCATTCTCAACTTCTGTAATGTCTCAGGAATAATTCATAATATTGAACAGCTGGTGACAAGTAACATACAAAAATTATATCCTACAATTTCCGTATGTTCTGAACGCGGTCTTATCAATAGCTGATAGAACATTTAGTAGCTAGTCAGCTACGGGACTTTCCAACCTAGAAGGCCTCCTCCTCCCTACCATTCAGTATTGTATATCTCAGGGCCTTTTAATCATTTCCCTACATCTTGGTACCTGAAGAACACAGCGAACATATATTCACTGAAAATCTGAAATTACTTGAACTTGATGGTGATCTAGAGTTTTCTTCTATCTTCCTACTGATACAGGAGTGCTGGGAAGGGAGGAGTGTGGTCTCTTTAAATGATACAGAATGAGGAAGGGAAGTCCTGGGTAGAGGAAGGCATGGTCCCTAGCTAGGGCTTTACCCCCACGGACCTAGGTGAGAACAGGCACTCCTGACTTCACGCCCAAATGTTGCATTTCCCAAGACCACCCTGGCTCACCACCTCCCCATCCAAGGTCTATAAAAGCCCAAGATCCTAGCAAGGCAGAGACAGAAGCGTCTGGACATTGAGAGGACACATCAGTGGAAGAACACACAAGCGGCTGGTTGTGGAGAGCATACTGGTGGAAGAGCAGCAGAGAGCTACCTCCACTCAATAAAACTTTGCACTCATTCTCCAAGACCATGTGTGATTGATTCTTCTGGTACACCAAGGCAAGAACCTGGAGATACAGAAAGCTTTCTGTCCTTGCAACAAAGTCCAACTGAGCTGGTTAACACAAGCTGCCTAGAGAGGGCAAACTAAGAGAGCACCCTGTAACACACGCCCACTGGCACTTCAGGAGCTGTAAACATTCACCCCTAGACACTGCCGTGGGGTTGGAGCCCCACAACCTGCCCATCTGTATGCTCCCCTAGAAGTTTGAGCAGTGGGGCACTGAAGAAGCAAGCTACACCCCCACCACACACCCTGCAAGGGGGACAAGGGAACCTTTCCCATTTCACTACCTACTAAACTCATTAAGAACTCAACAAAATGACCATTATGTCATTGTTATAAGTCTGGTCAAACTCTTTTTATTCTCTAGTTGGGCAGCAAGATTTTACTCTACAATCCACTGCAGCTTCCCATTGATGAATTTTGTTCTTTGAACTGGAGAAACTGTAAGCACAGGAGTACCTGTTGTTTTCAGTTTCTACCTTGCATAAACATTTGAAGAAGTTTGACTAAAGATAATAATGTTACACTTTTTTTGGCTTTACAAATTAGAATTAATCAGTGATGTCTTTACTTGATTAAATCTTAAAGCCAATTAATGGCAAACAGTTACTGTGAAATTAGTCAGATTCTATAATTTGAAAGAAACTTGCACATGTGATCACACAATTTAATATTTATGAATAATTTTCTCATGACTAAAGAGATACCTGTTAATGGGCTTCTAAAAATGAGATTCAGTAATTATCACTTAAATAGCTCATTGTCTGTTTCAGAATTTTACCAGTCAAGCTTTTTTTCATTTCTAATGCAGAATTAGAGGAGGGTGGAGAGAAACCGTAGTCACTATTCTTTCCATTATAATTGTCCACTATCTTATGTCAGTTTCCCAAAGGTATGGTGGAGTAATCATGGAGGTCGCCTTTGCTTCTGGAAAAAAAAAGCTTCATTTAAATTACCTTAGCTAGTACCAATTTTTTTTTCAATTCTATTTTAGTCCTTTCCCCCCTGCTGCCACCTCATTGTTTTACAAGTAATGATAAATGTGATAATGAGTAATGACATCTATTCATGGAAAATGTGAAAGGTCTGAAGTTACAGTATTTTTCATCAGGAAAATGTGTCTCTAGCAGAGTTAGGCACCTTGACTTAATCAGCCTAGCTCCAACTCTGTAAAAGAAATGAATTTTCCTTAAATTTCAGAGTCCCCTTCTTCCTCCTCCTCCCCATCTTCACTCCTAATAGCTACATAAGCTTGTTCATGGTAGTTTAAGTGTAAAGAAATGTTTCAACTCTTATTTTTATCCATTAAAATGCAAATGATGTAGGGTTTTCTGATTGTTTAATCCCCGGGAGTTTTTGGATATGAAACATTGAGTACATGTTTTCAAAGTGAATTCTTAGTATCCTTCATCTGCTCCCTTCCAATATGCAGAATACAATGAATGATTAGTGTTAATCCAGGAAAGCAAGATGTATGTAGAGATTAAATATGACCTTGCTTTCTTGATCTTCATTTGGGACTAGCCATATGGTGCAGAGAGGCTATCTTAAAAACGTGAGGTCACCCATGTTATTTCTATAGCTCTTCCATATCAGGATTTCAAAGCAATTTATCTCTAAATTGTCATTGATAGTATGTTATTTGACCTCCAACTAAAATAATACTACCTATGTAATTAATGTAAGAAAAATGATCCACCATAAAAATCTGTCAGTTTTATATAAATACAGCCTTTTGTCAGAGGGTTACTTGAGAAAAAAATGGAGAGTTGTTAAACATTTGAATACCACGCATTTATGCTTACAAATATAACATATCTATATAGTAACAATATCATACCAAACATATATGCAAATTTGCAATATGAATATTACCATTTAAACATTTGAATACCACGCATTTATGCTTACAAATATATCTGTATAGTAACAATATAATACCAACAATATAGGCAAATTTGTAATATGAACATTACCAAGATAAAGTTTAAATGCAACAAAAAAGAATGAAATTAATTTTGTTATAGTAGAGAGGTAGGTAAGAATTTTTTAAAAAAAGAAATAAACATATGTACATTATATACATATATGTACACACACATAGTTTTCTTGGCTTCTGAACTTTCACTGAGTAATATCAACTGCCTTTTTTAAGGTAACATCATAATCCAAATATCTCTTTCTGCAAATTCAAGGCAAAGCAATATGATACCCATCTTCATTATCTTTCCTTTCTCCTTTCTCATCACCAAGGCTACGGTGTGTTATCCAGATTTGTCCTTTCTTGGCTCATTTCAAGCTTCATCAAACTTTACCTATTTTGTGTATCATGTCCTCAAGTCACCAGTCAATATAATATCTACCTCCTACTTTAATATGTATGTGGATACATATATTACTCCATGTAACATCTGGGGAAAAGAGGTTTAAAACCACAACTCTTACCATGACAATTCACTGTCATGGTAAGAATGCCAGGCAGGCTAGTGTATAAGGTACTAATAACTAGTACCTTTCTGAGCCCTTGTCTTACTTCTCAAATTAAGCAACGTAATGAGCTTTCTACTCTTCCAAAAAGTAAGATCTACTTTGAAGTGTGGATATTCAGGAACCATGTTCCCAACCAACATCCAAAGCCAAAGCAATAAGCATGTTGTCAATTTCGACTCTTTCTGTGAAGACTCTATCAAACATAGATTCTTGGATCTACCAAAATATATCTCCTTTTCCATGATCTTGTTTTCACTTTAACTGCTCGCTGCAAAAAAAAAGAAAATAAAAGTCTTAGCTACATTACTTTTAACCATAATAGTTGCTTTTTGATCCTTACAAATAATACTTGGGTATAAACACCATCAACAAACTTCTCTTTTCCAGTTTCTGGCCCAGGATACAGAAAGACTTTATCATTTCAGACTCATGCAAGCATTTTGCAATCACTTTATGTCCCAGGCAATAAATATTAATTCCAGTAAGTGTTTACTTAAATAAGTTTGTGGCCACTTGCAGAACCCATTATGTAACACTCCCTACAACTCTCTGTCTGCCAAAATATCACACTTTGAACAAGGCTTTTGGTTCAATCAGTGTATCAGCCCAATACATTGCTGCTTCTAGCCTCAACATCCTTCCCTTCTTTCCAGAAGAAGAAGGTGGTAAAGTCGTTTCCTTCCATGGCTGTGAATCAAAAGACATTTGACCATTTGACAAGGGCAACAGAATGCTACCTGCCTGCTGTCTATCCAAAAACAAGGAGGAATTTTGCAAGAGTGTTGCAAAATAAAATTCTTCATTCAGAAAGATTTTTATTCAGATAAAAAAATTGGTTAACGAATGCAGCTTTAATTGCTTCTAGAGTTTGAAAGGGATTGTTTTTATAATATGCTATTACTTTCACCCAATTCATATTATAAACCATTCCAAGGCTTTAAACAAAAACTAAATGGAGCATATCTGTAAAAGTAACAACTGGCCTTGAATATAAACTTGGAATTAAATAAAATTATGTTATATGCTACAAATTAATCAAAAATTAAATATTTATATCATCATTTAACTTATTCACTTCTTGATTAATTCATCAATTCACGTGTTTTAGAAACACAATTTATGCTTATGTCACTTCATTATAAAAAGAAGGCTACACAGAACAAATAATTAGAAAAAGTTTCTATTCTTCATACACATACAAGAGCTAGCGTGATACACTGAATACTCTAGATAAAGTTATGCCTTTCCCATTAATAGATGTAAAGATGCAGGGATGAAGAGGAAACTGAAAGTTCCTAAAAATTAGTCCTTATATCTCATATGCCTGGAAATGTAACCCAACATTCTATCAAAAGAGATTTGTAGTGGATTCATATTAGAGAGAGACACTGAAAGCCAAGCACTTAAAACAAATTTAATTTGCCAAAATTTCAAAGTGGAAAAATTTCAGAAGCCTTCTGACACTTACCAGTGCCATAGGAATTATGCATTTACTGGCATCATGCATTTGTAGTCTGAAGAAATACAGTAATACTACATGGATTTCTGATATATTAAAATGTCTTCTTTCCTAGGGTGCTAAGGCAAATGCACTCTAGGTTGGTTGCCTGAGCTCGTAGCCTTATCACTCTTAAGTTTGTATTTAGTTAGTATATTATTTTGAACTAGAAGGGAGGTTGGTTTTGTAGTTGTTAACGATTTGCTTTCTTGTGTACATTTGATCTCTCTAAAAAAGATACAAGTGTACTGAGGACTGGGATGGTATATTTCATATCTTTTGCACAATCCAATTGCATTAGAACCATACAGTGCTCCCAGTGCCAGCATCACAGCTATTCATCAGGACTGAATTAGGAATCCAACCCGTTAACTGGCTCCGTGACCCTGGACAATTCATTTTACCTTTTGAGACTCCTGGTGCTTCCCATATAAAATGAGGTGACTACATTCTTTCTAAGATACTTTCCAGTTATAAAATTCTATGATGCTTAATTAAGGAAGCAAGTAAAGGAAGGAAGTTATATGAATGTGTGGGGAGCTGTGATACCCAAATTCACAGCATAGACTGCCAAAATCCTTGGCAAAACTATTGATGTGCTGGAAAACCAGAGGGGAGCATTATGAAAAAGCAGGCAGAGACCAGAGAGAAATCTGCTCCTTAGAGCTAGAGCAACGTGGATCCAAATTTGTGAGCTACATGCTTTTCTTTATTTCTTAAACTGAATTTTCCAATTATGTGCAATCTGGGTGGTAAAAAGCCTGAAGTGTCCAAGTTTAAAGACAAACCTGACAGAAGAGCTGAAAATTAGGAAAATTCATAGAAACATGAAAACAACAGAGAGAATGATCCTAATCATTGCCTAGTTCCTCATCTCTGCCCAAATTTAACAAACATGGAGGAAATCAACAGGGGGAGAAGCTTTAAAAGCAACAGTAGGAAGACATTAGAATCGGTTGGAATGATAAACAGCTGTCTACCATGGGAAATGAGTAGGGGGCAAAGTTTCTAGATTGATTCTAGGCAACGTAACACAATCATAGAACTAAAATCCAATCTCTGAACAATATGATGAATCTAGAGTTGCTACAGTGTGTTACCTACAATGTCCAGATTTTAACCCAAAATTAGACTATGTACAAAAGAAAGAAAAAAATCAGGAAAGTATGAATCTATCCTCAGGGTAATAAAAACTATTCTGTTGTGAGTTTTCTAAGATTTACCTGAAATAATTCATCTTCAACTCTAAGTAATTGGGATACATATCAGATACATATTATAATGTCTAGAACAACTTCCTTAAAAAATGCAAAGAGGCTGGGCATGGTGACTTATGCCTGTAATCCCAGCACTTTGGGAGGCCAAGGCAGGCAGATCACTTGAGGCTAAGAGTTCGAGACCAGCCTGGCCAAAATGGGAAAACCCCATCTCTACTAAAAATACAAAAAAGTAGCCAGTAGAAGTGGCTCAGGCCTGTAATCCAAGCTGCTTGGGATACTGAGGCAAGAGAAACACTTGAGCCTGGGAGGTAGAGGTTGCAGTGAGCCAAGATTATGCCACTGAGCTCCAGTCTGGGTGACAGAGCAAGACTCTGTTTGAAAAATAAATAAATACATAAATAAAGCAAAACAAAGCTATATTGAGGAGGGCTAAGAGAGAAATTAAAGTGGAATATTAAAATTGCTTAATTAACATAAAAAACAGAAAAAGAAGAAAACAAAAGTAAACTAATAAAAAAGTGAATAAGACAAATAAACGAACCAAAATAAAACAAATGTCGAATAGCAGACCTGAATAGAATGCTATCTTTAATTATATTAAATATAAATGTACTAAACATGCCAATCAGAAGACAGAAATCATTAGTCTGGGTTTTTGAGAAGGCAGGACAAACTATATGTTGCATATAAGATACATTTTAAGTAAAAAATACAAAAGTATGTGCTCAAATCTTTGACCCCTGACATGGTTTGGCTCTGTGTCCCACCCAAATCTCATCTTGAATTGTAATCCCCATGTGTCAAAGGTGAGATGCATAATCTCCACGTGTGGAGGGAGGGAGGTGACTGGATAATGGGGGAAGTTTCCCCCATGCTGTTCTTGTGATAGTGAGTGAGTTATCATGAGATCTGATGGTTTTATAAGTGTTTGACAGTTCCTCCTTCACACACTCTTCTCCCTCCTGCCAACTTGTGAGGAAGGTGTCTGTTTCTCCTTCCACCATGATTGTAAGTTTCCTGAGGCCTCCCCAGTCATGCAGAACTGTGAGTCAATTAAAATTCTTTCATTTGTTTATAAATTACCCAGTCTCGTATACTATCTTTATAGCAGTATGAGAATGAACTAATACAACCTCCTATTTTATAATGTTATTTGTCTTCTTATTGAGTTGTACGAAGTCTTTACGTATTCTAGATATAAATACTTTATCAGATATATATTTTCCAATTGCTTTTTATATTTCTATTTTTCCTTATAGTATCTTTTGAAAAGCAAAAGGTTTAATTTTGTTAGAATCCATTTTATCAATTTTTGCTTTTATAGTTTGAGCACATACCTCAGTAAAGATACACTAGTGCCAGTAAACAAAGCATCAGGGAAATACAAATTAAAACTACTGTTAGTTACTAGTATATATCTACTTGAATGACTAAAATTAACGAGCCTGACAATACTAAGTGTTGAAGAGGATTTGAAGCAACTCTAGCGCTCATATATTGCTGGTGAAAATGTAAAATTTCATAGTCACTTTGGAAAGCAGTTTAATTCTTTATAATAAAGCTAGTTGAAAACCTACTGTATGATATGGTCTGGCTCTGTGTCCCCACCAAATCTCATCTCTAATTGTAATCCCTACATGTTGAGAGAGGAACCTAGTGGGAGGAGACTGGATTATGGGGGCAGTTTCCCCATGCTGTCCTCATGATAGTGGGGGTGTTCTCACGAGATCTTGTTGTTTGATAAGTGTCTGGCAGTTTCCCCTGGATGCTTTCTGTCTTTTGCTGCCATATAAAATGTGTCTTGCTTCCCCCTTTGCCTTTCACCTGATTCTAGATTTCCTGAGGCTTCCCCAGTCATGCAGAACTGATAGTCAATTAAACCTTTTTTCTTCATAAATTACAGTCCCATATAGTATCTTTATAGCAGTGTGAAAACAGACTAATACACCATATAATAGCATTTCTACTACTAGAAATATAGCCTCTCTAAAAAACCCACTCATTTCCACACAAACACTCGCAAACAAATATTTGCAGCAAACTATATTCATAATAGCCTAATGTAGAAATAATCCAAATATCCATTAACTGGTGAATAAGTTTTAAAATTGTGGTATGTAGAAAGAAATAATATTTAGCAATTTTACAGATGAATCTCAAAAATACTGTGCTATATGAAAAAAGCCAGTCCTTAAAGGCTATATACTGTATAGTTCCATTTATGTGGAATTATGGAGAGGACAAAGTATAATAACATAAAGCATCTCAGTGATTATGAGGGGTAGGGTGGGTTAGGGAATTGACTTCAATGGGGCATTAAGAGAATTTTGCTGGGAAGATTGAAATGTTCTATATCATAATTGTTGCAGTAATTGCACTATATATATTTTTCAAAACTCAAAGTGCATACTTCAAACTTATGAATTTTGTTGTAGGTAAACAACACCTCAATGTAAAAAAAAAATTTAATGTTTAAATAGATGAGCTTGATGAGTGAAGAAGAAATAGAAAATCTGAATAGAGCTTCAATCATGCAGAGTTTGATTTCATAGTTAAAGTTGCATTCCTTCAACAACACTGAGAAAGAAATTCTAAAACTTACAAATGGAAACAGAATCCAGACAGCTTTACAAGGGAGTTCATATGATTTTATAGTGAGGTTAGCAAAGGAAAAAGATGCATCAGAATCTAGAAAGTCCAGGCAAAAGCTCTCTTCCAGGTAGGTCTTAGAATAGATTGCATAGAACACATTCCTTGTTCTAGCAACAAAATGCTGCAATATATGTGCTGGGATTTTGCCCAGGATAGCCCACTTGAGATTTAGAGTTCAAGGTTTTTACTGGGGGACTGGTCACATCGGAAATTTCTCCCGGTGTAGCCAGGAATGATTATCAAAGTTCTAGACTCCTAGGAGGAAAGCAGGTATTTACCATCAATCACACTGTTTGCACAGTATAGGCAAGGAGGACTCAGTGCCCGAGGCATACAAGACAGCTGGATTCTTTAGTAACAAAGGGAAAATTCCAAAGTCAAGTTTTCAGACACCAGCCAAGGATTAGCAAGCCCTTCGAAGAGCAACATCAGACCTGCTACAAAACTCTTTCCTATACCATAGCGGAGGCACTTCCTTTCCTTAGCTGCAGTTCAATCTAGCTGGATTTTTTTCCCCCAAAATTTGTAGAAATGGCCTAACTAAATCCTCCTCAGAGAAACTGATCACCAGCCAACCAGCTTCATCTACTGAAATGTCGGTTTCACCTCTGCAAGTTTCTTCAACAAAGCTTTTGAATTTTAGTGATTCTAACTTCTTCTCTTTGTTCACTAAGGCTAGGAGTGGTCACTGCTGCCTGCGATTGCTATTTCCACAACTTAATGGTTTTTTATATTTTTTTCCTCTTCTGAGTTACATTAACAACCACTTACTTTTAAAATATTTGTATGGAATCACGTGTGTTAAAGTAATTTCTGTGGTTGTTCCGGATGCTGACTAATAAAAGAGCAGAGGCATCTTCCTTTGGCAAAAGTTACTAACAAATAAGAACTAGTAACATATGTTCATTCATTATTCTCTGTTTTGGGTACTAAATTTGTGGTATGAGGCAACTGTGACAGTGGCAGCAAATTTGCTTATCTGACCTCTGATGACACCTGAGGTAGGTGACTGTGAAATGAAATTTCAGCATCACCCCTTATCCCCAAAATGCTCCCCTCCAGCTCTTCCAATGACCTTTCAAGTGCCTGTTATATTCTTCCCTCCTTGTAACATCTAGAGTGATTTTTGTTTCCTGAACTGAATTCTAATAGATATATAGGCGATTTATCAAAAGAGTGCAGTAAACAACATACTCAGTAGTGAAATTTTAAAATTATTCCCCATAAATTCGGGTGTGAGATAAGTATGCTCCTTCTCACCATTTCTATACAACATTGCATTGGAAGCAATAGAGCTGAAGAAGTGGAAAATGGTAGGGAAGAAAACAAAATTGTCATTATTTGCAATTGATAAGATAATCTACATAAAACCCCCAAACATAGCTTTATGGAAAATTAGTATGTATCACAGACATAAATACATTCAATACTGCACTGTGTCTACTTTTGTAAGACAGGAAGAATATATCTGAAATGTTTAGTAACCTTTTTTCAAAAGCAGATGGAATTACATCCAAAATCATCAATAACTGAAGAAGTCTAATAGGGCTTACTTCTAGAGGATTCCAGGTGAATGGATACAACCTTGAGCTAATTGCACAAAAGAAATTGTGTCTATAAGCAGGTCAATTAGCTTGTTTCACTAGAACACAGTTAAAAAGGTAGTTCTCCAATCACTTTGATTTTCAGAAGAGCTATGAGCTTGATTCTTAATGCTTATTTAACATAGTTGAGCTTTAATGGTTAACTTGAAATTTTAAAATCATAAAACTTTATAGAAAATGAATATCAAAAGTAAAGAACCTGTTATGACCACAGTCACTGTACATAGGAATTTTATCTCACTGCTGTAAATCGTGAAATCCTGCCCTCAACCATAGTGTACGAACATGGCCATTTCAAAGATGCACCTCTGTGACATTTCCCTGGATTTCTCCACGTAGGAATTTCAGCGGTTATTCACTGTAGGTAATTGCAGCTTCCAGAATAACCCCAGGTCACTGAAACACCTTGGCTCTACAAACAACCCATTATTAGGCAGATTACATCAAGAAAATCCATCCTGCTACTGCTGTGGAGATGTGACTTTATGACATTGAAGAAAAAAAACATGCAAAGAGGTTTCTGGAGTCTCTCTGTGGTGAAGGCAATGCTCTATGGACATATTTTATTCAATCACACTTAGTGAATGAGCCTCACTCCTTGGTTTTCTTCATCCTCTCTGTCTCGTAGAATCCTTCTAGGGGGAGATATATATATATAGTAGCTGTGAATTAACATTTGTTCTCTAAAAGCACAAAACTTGGTTTCTACTATCATACACTTAATACAAAACTCCCACAGTTCTTCTATGACCATTGTCTCCATCAGGGTCCGGTGAGAGGATGGAAAACATACGAGATTTTGAACAGGGAGAATGTAATGTAAATAATTGTCAATCAGGTATGAAGTTGTGAACTAGGAACTGAAAAGATAAAAAGAGGACGCTAATGTATCATGGAGGCAGCAAATGTAGGAAGCAGATACCATCCTTATGGTTAAAAAAACGAAGGGACATGATTGGATTTATTAAAATTTAGAAACTTAGAGGAGGGGTCTTGCATAACTGAAACTTAGGGCTTTGAGGAGGGCTACTGGTTCAGTTGCTCAACAGATTCTGGTGTCTCTGAGCTTGGAAGAGCGGTCCCAAGGGGCTGAGACCCAGACTGTAGAAAACAGGATACTGTTAGCAGATGCTGGTGATTGTTAACTGTGACACAGTGAAGCTTGTTTCACAAGTGTTTAAAAAACTGTTAACTCAATTCAGCTACTGCATACGGAATTACTACTCCTGCCTGGGTGAAGAAGCGCTGCCAAGATGATGCTTACAGGAACTGCAAACGGACAGGAAGTCAACAAGGAGTAAATAAGAAAGACCAGGTTCCTTCTTTCTCCTCCAGTCCTAGTCTCCGTCTTGTGCCCCCTTTTGGCAGAGCATAACAGGAAATCAGGGGGCAAAGCAGAAATAAGGTTTGCAGAGTTCCAGCTTCAGGATCATGAAGCAATTATAGAAATGTGGTTTGAGCTGAGAGACAATAGCTGAGTAAGTGGCACAACCATACACCAAAAAGTCTTCTGAAATAACTGAAAATTGATTCATGATTAGTTACACTACGGTATAGCTAAACTGCTTATGTAGTTTTGTAACTTACTAAGAAGTTGTATAATTCAGCATAGTCTCATAGTTTTAACAAAGAGAAAGAGATAAGCATTCAGTTTCCACTCCCTGTTCATTATGGAATACAAGGAGATGCACTGTGCATCTGAATGTCCACTTTGATTCCTGTGTGAGAAATATTGAACCAGCTTGTGGCTTCCAAGAATAAAATTAGTAAAATAAATGGACAAACATGTAAAAGACACAAAATTAAAGCATTCTTATCCTCCAAATCAGACCAAATAAACCTTATCTCAAATGATATTTCTGAACAATATACCCACTTCTAATCCCCCTCTACCTCCTGACACATACTTAATAACAACTAGAATTTCTAACTTCCACATACACCAAAAAAAATTTATTACCATAATTTATAATAATAGATAATTAAGAACATCTACCTATTGACTTTCTTATCATGTGTTCACCACTTTAAAAAATGAATCAACTTTTGATTATCTATTTCTTTTTGCTACATGATAAGTGACTAGAATGTAATCAGTTTTTTTAATTTTTATTTTAGGCTCAGGGGTACATGTGTGCAGGTTTGTTATATAGTTAAACGCATGTCACAGAGATTTGTTGTACAGATTATTTCATCACCCAGGTACTATGCCTAGTATCCAATAGTTATTTTTTCTGATCTTGTCCCTCCTTTCACCCTCCCTGCTCAGTTAAGCCCCAGTATCTGTTGTTTTTCTCTTCACCAAAAGGTTATTAAAACCTGGTTTTGGCCAGCATGTCAAACCATGTGCTACCACATCTTGTTGAAAATTTAATTCACATTTCCATGCAGGACAGAAGTTTGGTTTTATGCACCATTTATGCTCTAAAATATGCTCTATCTTTCCTATAGAAAATGCATTCCTAAAAATTATCTCTAGGGAGATAGTTACATCCGTATAAAATAGATTTAGCTGGAGATTATTTTATCAGTGTTTTTTAAAATAAAGCAGATGAATATAAACCTAAAAGTTTTGTATAGAATCCTGGTTAAATAAATTACACAAGTAATGAAACACTATGCAGTCAGTAAACATGACTGGTTAGACATACCTTTTATTAACATAGAGCAAGCTATAAAACATTCATTCATTCAAAAAATATATACTGAGTATCTGCATTGGCCAATGTACCAAAGAGTGACAGAAGAAAAAAAAGTCCCTATTGATGTAAAACTTTACATATGTTCGTATGAACATGCACACATACACAGACACACAGATGTCTGGTGGGACTTCTCAGAAATATTGAGTCATTCACTAAAAAATAAAGTGGTTTTCTCCCAGTGGGGGACTATAGCTGATTTTTACTTCAGTCTTTTATGTCATGTATTCGCAGGAATTTATTTTACAAAAATAATATAGCCACTTTAAAAAATCCTATACCTATTCAAAATCGAGGGCAAAGACTATTACTACCACTAAACCTTACCAGGGTTTCTGGCTGAATGTGATTTCCTTTCTCTCAGAATTACTTTATCATTTGGTGAGTATCATTTTGGGGAATTCAGAATACATTGGATTCTGAATTATAATTAGTTTTGAATTTGTCTTTCCTTGAGGATAGTGACACTGTCTTGTATAACTTTTTGTCACCTATAACATGTAAAGTAGAGCTTAGATGCTTTCAGTGTGTGCTCAATAAATAATGTGTTACATTTCTAAATTCACTCACCATCAAATTGTACTGGGCATTAGTCAGGGTAACTGCTTTGCCCATAGAGTTTATAGGTTACCATGTGCTACTTATAGCCCATGTTGAAGAGCAGCCTTAAAGAGCTATGTTTTGTAGTATGTAACCCCAATCTCCAGACACAGCTGATTGTATTGAGGGTGAATACTTGACTCAAAGGCAGCCAATCCAAAACCTGGCCAGAGCATGACCTGGAATGCAAATGTGATCATAGGCTACTCATAAGAGAAAAAAAATCAAACTGGCTAATAAACCTGTAAAGCCTTTTCTGCTTTATTAACAGTGAAAATGCAAGCTAAAAAAGATACAGAGATGATTTTATTCCCATTGGATTGTTGAAAATTAGGAGTGACAAGTCTCATATTATTGAAAATAAGAAGGGTGATAATATCTCATATTGAAAAGAATGAAGGGAAATGGTCACCTCCACGCCCCATGGGTGGGAATATAAAAATTATTAAGGCAATTTGACAGCATCTACCAGCATTTACATTATGCTCATCACCTTTTAACCCAGGAATACAACTTGCAAAAATAGCCTACTCCAGGCTACTTTTTAGTCTACTCCAGGAATACAACTTGCAAAAATAGCCACAGGTGCACAAAGATGAGGCAAGGATTTTCGTTGTAATGTTCAAAAGAGATACATTTCCATCATTAGGGTGAAGTAGGCTATGTTATTTTCATTCATTAGAAGAAAGGCAGAGATTCAATAGAAATAAAATCAAACCCAACATCCTTACTTTGAACCACAGTCCTATATAATTTGGTCCCTGCATTTCTGAACTCATCTCTTCTCTCCTTCCCCACCACTCACCTGCTTCGGAACTCACTGGCATTTGCACTTGCTCATTCCTCTGCTAGTTTTATATCTCCAGCCATTCTCAGGGCTGATTCCTTCTCTCCAGCATCTCTGGTTAAATGTTACCCCCAGGGAGAAATTTCCTCATCAACCTGGCCTCAAACCTCTCTATATTTTATCTCTTCTTATTTTCTTTGTCTAATTTACCTTCTCTTGACATTATATTAAATATTAAGCTGCATTTTTTATTGTTCATATCTTTCACTAGAATCAAAACTTTTATGGGCAAGCAATTTATTTATTATTTATCACTAAATCCCCAATGCCTAGAGTGATGTCTTGTAAAGAATAAATGTATGTTTGATAAATTCATTTATTCTACAAAAGTATATGATAGAACTGTGTATTTTAACATAGAAAAATATCTAAGATCTATTGGTGTTGCCAAAAAAGACACAAATGATATGTTCACTTCTATGTTAAGAATACGTGAGTATTTATATATAGGGGTGTGTATGTGTTTAACACATACATGCATGTAATTATCTAGATAGAGAACTAAAATTATATATATCAAGTTGTTATCTCTGCCAAGGATAGTGTCTATGGGAAGTAAGAAAATGAAACTTTGACATTGTACTCTACATATTTCTGTATCCATTTAATGTTTTTACAAGAATAGATTTATATACTTCTCATAAAAGGAAAACAAAGAAAGAAAAGTAACTACTAATAATAACAAATGACATTTAAAGCTCTTGTAATAGGCAATACTTTGAGCATTACAGATGTATTAACTCATTTAATCATCACAACAGCCCTAGAGGATATATTATTATTATTAATGTTAATATTACTATTTCAATTAGAGAAGCTAAAGCATAGAAGAGCTAAGTAGCTTACTCAAGATTGCACAGTGTCCAGGTAGCAAAACCAAAGAAGGAAATAAAGGAGGAAAGAATGAAAAGGAGGTAGGAAAGGATGAAGGGAAGAAGAAAGGATTCATTAATCAGTTAATTTATCAGACTGAATATGGCAAATGAAAAGTGGTTAAAGTTGTGAATGCCTACTATGCAAAATTGCAGGTTATTTGAAAGAGAATGAAATGTAAGGAAGATTTTCAGCTCTTGTCCTGGGGTGCACAGCTCTTCCAGAATTCCCAAGATTCCTTGACCAGATGGTTCAGTTTTTCTTGATTCCCACACACGTGTCCTGAGAGAAACCCTGTGGCGCACAATGACTTGAGCGAGGCTCTGTTCTTTGCCTCAATACTTTAAAGTAGAATGGATGTTTTTGACCTACAGAAATAATGCCATGTGTTAGAAAAGGTTACTTATTTCCCAAGTCTGTTAAAGAGGAGAAATTATCAAAGGAAACTTAATATTGGTCAGCAAAACAGGGACAGTTTAGAAATTTTCAAGAGATCATCAAAACAATCTGTGTGCGTGTGTGCACGTGTGTGTGTTTAACTATGCACTGATGTTTTTTTTTTTGCCTTTCTTTCTTTTGTAAGCTTACCTGATTGGTCATTCGCTTTTTAAAATCCTGCAGTCAAGTATAACCGAATTGGGTGAATATAAGGGCACAAAGAAACAAGAACAATGCAGGAGAAGACATGAGAACAGATGTGCCTCATGTTAAATTAAAACGCTCCTTTCTTCTGAACTTTCTTACTCAAATTCTGCTGTGTAAGACAGATTCCATTTAGCACTGCTTTTCATTTTCCTTAGAGCTTCTCCATGTCATGAAAGAGAGATTGTGGGTGAACATCTGAGATAAACATGGTATTAGGTCTCCTTCTATCTCTTTATTTATTAAAAGAATGGATCATTTATTTCTTTAAGACTAATATAGGATTGTATCTGTAATTCGTTTATCAACTTTAACATTTCATTTGGGATCTAACAGAGATGGATCATTGTGTTATCATAATCTTTTAATTAGAAATACTATGTTAAATGTGCCCTTAAATGAACCCTAAAAATCTTCCTGCACTCCAACCATGGGTGTTACATTACAAAGCACGCTAGTTTACTGACCATTTCAAGATTGCCTTGTGGTTTTTATGCTTCAGAACATGAGGTTTATTGGTAGTGACACAGGATGAAATCTGAGCATATATGATTACAAATGTCCACATGGCAAGCTTGGCTTTCAAAATTCAAATTGTCTACAAAGTAGAAACTGCTATTTTTAAAAAGCCAAAGTAAAAAGTAAAAAAATAAAGTATCATATCTCATTTATAGATCTTGTTCCTTCCTCTGAAAGATACTGAAAGCTTAGGTAGCAGAGTTGTTTTAAAGTATATTCTCTTTTACAGTTAGGCAAAGATATGATTTAAGAGAATGCTCATCACTATAGCCATGCCTTTTATGCTGTGAGCTATTGAAATGTGAATACACCACTAATTCTTTGCAACTACCAGACTGTAAACCAAACATGCCACTTTAGTAAATGACCCTTATTCTTCATTTCTATTCCTTACTAAAGAGTACTAGCTATTTGTGGAAACCGCAAGAAAACAGAAAGTTTGGAGAAAAATGTTTAATCTGTCATTCCCCTAAGGCAATTTGCATCCTTTGACGCTCTCTCTGTGTAATGAAACAAACAACTAGTAGGAAGGTGAAAATTTTACTCAAACAGTTTTTTAAAGTTTACATTTTTGTTTTTTTTCATGGAATGCTAAGTAATTGATGTTATTTTTCCTCACTGAATCCTCCAGTTGTTTTAATGATAGGTAATTAGAAAGAAGAATTCACTAAGAAATAAAATGCTTTCATGAAGTGATGAATTGTAAAGATAATTTCTCTTGAGATAAATTTAGCAGTGACACTAAGAAATTAATTCAGCCCAATCATAATAATAACAACTCCCATTTACTGAATATTTACTATGTACTGGCCACTCATCTGGCCCACTCAGAGCTGAGTGGCTTCAGCAATAAGCAAGTCATTGCTGTTTGCCAAGATCACTTTCAGGAGAGTGGGGATAGAAGCCAGGTTTCAATGGATTAAGAAGGAATGGAAAAGGAGAAAGTAGAAATAGCTATCACGGACACAAAATTACCCATGAAGGGAAAAAAAAAGAAATTCAGAAGAAGCTGGTGGGAAATATGGAATTTAATAAGAAAGGGTTTATTTATTTATTTATTTATTTATTTATTTTTATTTTTTTTTGAAAGATAGGAGAGAACTGAGCACATACAAATGAAACCTGGGATAGCACTTTGAAGGTACAGAAAGGAAATAAGATGATCTACTGAGCAAGGCAACTAAGGGATTAGGAAGAGTAGGAGGGTTTCAGGAAATGACATCCCCTCTGTGTTGTAGATTTCACTGAACCCTACTAGACGTATTTATCCTTGGGGATCTTATAAGCACCTCAACTCATCAGTTCCATCTCCACACCCAAACCCTCTGCCTTTGCTTTCTTTCTTGAAAAATTGCACCATTATCCACCTATATTCCTAAACCAAAAATCTAGGCCTGATGCTGGATCATCCCTTTTCTTTATCCTTGCATCTTATTACCAACTTATGTTCATTTTATCTTTTAAAAATAAGTATTTTAATAACAGATGCTGGGGCTGTGGAGAAATAGGAATGCTTTTACATTGTTGGTGGGAGTGTAAATTAGTTCAACCATTGTGGGAGACAGTGTGGCAATTCCTCAAAGATCTAGAACTAGAAATACCATTTGACCCAGCAATCCCATTACTGGGTATATAACCAAGGAAATAGAAATCATTTTATTATAAAGATACATGCACACGTATGTTCATTGCAGCACTAGTCTTAATAGCAAAGACATGGAATCAACCCACATGCCCATCAATGATAGACTGAATAAAGAAAATATGGTACATATACACCATGGAATACTATGCAGCCATGAAAAGAAATGAGATCATGTTTTTTGCAGGGACATGGATGGAGCTGGAAGCCATTATCCTCAGCAACTAACACAGGAATGGAAAACCAAACACCACATGTTCTCACTTATAAGTTGGAACTGAACAATGACAACATATAAACACAGGGAGGGAACAATATACACTAGGGCCTGTCAGGGGTCAAGGGGAGGGAGAGCATTAGGATAAATAGCTAATGCATGAGAGGCTTAATACTAGGTGATGGGTTCGTAGGTGCTGCAAACCACCATGACACATGTTTACCTATGTAACAAACCTGCACGTCCCACACATGTATCCTAGAACTTAAAGTTAAATTAAATTTTAAAAAGTATATATTTTACTTCTTCTGAAGATTTTTTCGTGTATATCCAATATTTAAATATTCAAGTCCAGGTTAGATGCCCTGTAATATCCATTGGAATCTCATCAGAAAAATAAAACTACTCTAGTTATTCCAGCCCAAGGGATTTAATACAAGGAAATAACTGTACAGAGGAAGAAACAATTGAGAAGTTGAGGCAACTGAGGGAATAACAGAAGAGAGCAAACTACCACCTCTAGAGTTTGAGGAACCAGTAGAAGCATCATTACTAGAAACAGTGGTGTACTGGTTCATGTTTAACATCCAGCTCTCTAGGGATAAACAAAACTTTACTGCCAATTTCTGTGATGTTAATATCATACCATGGCTGATTTCAAGATACCAACATTTCACTAAACGCAGAGCTGGGAAGAGATGCAGAGATTCAGCTCTTATGAGCTCACACACCAGAAACCAGAAGCTGAGCCTGTCAAGCAGAATTTGGAGCCATGCAAAAGAGGCTGCTGTTTCCAAAATGCTACCTGAATAGAGCAAGAGGACAAGTACATTGGCTTCTACAATCCTCCCACCTTTCATTCTCCTTTTGAGTCCTTTCTTCCGTCAAACTCAGCCAAAATCTTGCCAAGCCTGGGAAATGTAGCCTGAAAGTTTATGTCTCCTGAGATACAGAGCAGAGCTGGAGTAGGGCAAGGAATGGATTCAAGAACCAATGGCTAAAAGACTGACACCCACACCTAAGGGCTCTTGGAGAACTTCTACCTCTGTTACAACTCATCTATATGCTCTGTGAAGACAGGGACCACTGCCTAGCCCAGAGTCTAACATTCATTAAGCATCAATAAATATTTTACAGAATAAATGAATGATTTATTAGCAAATATAATGTCAGCATTTAATAATCAGAAAATCAGTGCTTCTTTGTGTATATATGACTTCCTATGAAATTGCCACATTTCTTGGTATAGTGGAGCTATAACTTGTCAAAATAGCATACAAAAATGTTATGCTGTTTGACCTTTTCTAATAATTCTCATTTGTGCCTTATCCCTTTCATCCCATCCCATGCAGTTTGTTGGAAAACTGAAAGCTTTTGTTTGATCTGATGGCTCTTGTAATTTAAACATTTTCAAATTATTTACAAATTGACGTTTTAGGAATTATCACTAAACCAGTATATTCTACAAGTTTCTCTCTCCATCTGGGATGTCCATCCATTGCCTCTCCATCTGGCAACTCCAAAGCCCTTAGTTAGAATCTTCATCTCTATTGCTAGTTCCTGCCGATGGGCAAACTGTTTCAATTTCCACCAGTCCTATGTCTGGTCTGACTTCTATTTCTAGCTATAGTCAACAGAGTCAAATGTGTTCCATTTGAAGGACCACATTTGTAGTAGAATTTTCCCGTGGATCTAATCCCAAGGGGGCCTTTGATTCATGTGCCTACCTTTGTTCAAATATATATTTAGACTGATTTATAAATCTTGCCAAATATAAGCAAAATTGGAAATTTGTTAAAGTGGTATGGATAGATTTAATCACTAGTATATTATTGCAATAAAAAGAGTCCAGCCTGACCTGAACTCAGCTTTGATTTGTATGGAGGCGACAGTGTGTTTTAAAGGGGGAATTAAGAAATAGGGAGGTGGAAAGGCAGAGCAAGATAATGAATAGAAGCCTCCCCCAATTGTTCTTCCCATAAGAACACCCAATGTGACAACTCTCTACACACGGAAAAAGCACCTACATAAGAACCAACAATCAGGAGAGAGATCACAGTACCTGGTTTTAACTTCATATTGCCGAAAGAGGCACTGAAAAAGGTGGAAAAGACAGTCTTGAATGGCTGAACCACCTCTCTCCCATCCCCCAGCAATGGCCGCGTGGTGTGCAGAGAGAATCTGTGCACTTATGGGAGGGAAAGCACAGTGATTGTGCAACTTTGCGTTGAAACTCAGTGCTGCCAACACCAGGCAGAATTCAGGGGATGCCCACAAATGGAGTCTTTAGACCAGCTCTATCCAGAGAAGAATTGTCCATTTCAGCAGTTGCAGCTTGAGTTTCAGCAAGCCTCATCACCATGGGCTAAGGGGCTCTGGGGTTCTAAATTAACTTTTTTTTTTTTTGAGATGGAGTTTTTTGCTCTTATTGCCCAGCCTGGAGTGCAATGTTGTGATCTTGGCTCACTGCAACCTCCACCTCCCGGGTTCAAGAGATTCTCCTGCCTCAGCCTCCCAAGTAGCTGGGATTACAGGCACCGACTACCACGGCCAGCTAATTTTTTATGTTTTTAGTAGAGACAGGGTTTCACCATGTTGTCCAGGCTGGTTTCGAACTCCTTACCTCAGGTGATCCACCCACCTCAGTCTCTCAAAGTGCTGGGATTACAGGTGTGAGCCACCGCACACAGCCCTAAATTAACTCTAAATCCTGTCTAGGTCACAAGGACTGCAACTTCTAGGCAGGTCCTACTGCTGTGCTGGCCTAAGAGCCAGTGGACTTGGAGGGGCACATGACCAGTCAGGGTGGCGAAGGCAGTACTAGCATCACCCCTCCCCCAACCTCAGGCAGCACAGTTTGCAGCTCCAAAAGAGACCCCTTTCTTTCACTTGAGGACAAGAGAGAGAAGAGTAATGAGGACTTTGTCTTGCAGCTTGTATTCCAGCTCATCCACTTTAGTATAAGGCATCAGGCAGAGTCCTGAGTCTCCTGTTCCAGGCCCTAGCTCCTGGATGGCATTTCCAGACATACCTTGGGCCAGAAGGGAATCTACTGCCTTGCAGGGAAGGACCCACTCCTGGTAGAATTCATTACCTGATCACTAAAGAGCCCTTGGGCTCTGAATAATCAGCAGCAGTAACCAGATAGTACATACCATAGGCCTTGGGGGTGAGGCTCCTCTGCTTGTGGAAAGGGGAGAAAAGAGCGGGAAGAACTGCATCTCATGGTTTGAGTGCCAGCACAGCCACAGTATAAAAGAACACCAGGTAGATTTCTAAGGCTTCCAACTCCAGGCCCTGGCTGCCGAACAGCATCTCTGGACCTGCCTGGGGCCCAGAGTAACTAACTGCTCTGAAGAGAAGGACACAAAACTGGCTGGCTTTGCCACCTGCTGATTGTAGGACCCTAGGGCCTTGAGCGAACATAGGTGGTACAGGCAGTGGTTACAGCAGGCCTCAGGCAAGACCCAGTGCTGTGCTGTCTTCAGCACAATCCCAGTGGTGCTGAAAAAAGGAGAGAACAGCCAAACAAATAAAATAAGAGGTGAAAAAGGAGACATTATAACTGATAAAACAGAAATCCAAAAGAACATTAGAGCCCACTATGAGCAACTGAGCAACTATATGCCAATAAATGGGAAAATCTAGAAGAAATGGACAAATTCCCAGACACATATAACCTACCAAGACTGAACCAAGAAGACATAAAAATCCTGAAGAGACCAACAACAAATAATAGGATCAAAGCCATAATATAAGTCTCCCAACAAAGAAAAGCCTGGGGTCCAAAGGCTTCATGGCAAAATTTTACCAAACATTTAAAGAATAACTAATACCAATCCTACTCAAACTATTGTTAAAAAAAAAATAGAGGTGAAGGAAATTCATCCAAACTCATTCTCTGTTGCCAGTATTACCCTGATACCAAAACCAGACAAAGACACATCAAAAAAGAAAACTATAGGCTGATATTTCTGATGAACATTGATGCAAAAATCTTCAACAAAATACTAGCAAACAAAATGCAACAAAACATTAGAAAGATCATTCATCATGACTAACTGGAATTTATCCCTGAGATGCAAGGATGGTTCAACATATACAAATCAATCAATGAGATACATCAAACTAATAGAATGAAGGACAAAAACCATGAGATCATTTAAATTGATGATGAAAAAGCATTTGATAAAATTCAACATCTATTTCTGATAAAAAACTCTCAAAAAACTTGGTATAGAATGAACATACCTCAACATAATAAAAGTTATAAATGACAGACCCACAGTTAATATCATGCTAAATTAGGAAAAACTGAAAGCTTTTCCTCTAAGATATGAAACACAACAAGAATGCCCACTTCCACCACTATTATTCAACATAGTACTGAAATCTCTAGCTAGAGCAATCAGACTAGAGAAAGAAATAAAGGTCATCTAAATAGGAAAGAAAAAAGTCCAATTATCCTTGTTCATTGATGATATGATCTTGTATTTGGAAAAACCTAAAGACCCCACAAAAAAACCATTTGAATTGAAAAACAAATTCAGCAAAGTTGCAGGATACAAAATCAAAATATGAAAATCAGCAGTATTTCTATATGCCAACAGTGAACAATCTGAAAAAGAAATCAAGAAAGTAATCCCATTTACAATAGCTGCAAATGAAATTAAATGCCTAGGAATTAACTTAACCAAAGAAGTGGAAGGGCTCTACAATAAAAACTATAAAACACTGGTGAATGAAATTAAAGATGACACAGAAAAAATGGAAAGATATTTCACGTTCATCGATTGGAAGAATCAATATTTAAAATGTCCATGCTACCCAAAGCAATCTGCAGATTCAATGGAATCTCTATCAAAATACCAATAACATCCTTCACATAAATATAAAAAAAATCCTAAAATTTATATGGAACCACAAAAGACCCAGAATAGCCAAAGCTATCCTGAGCAAAAAGAACAAAACTGGAGGAATCATATTACCTGATTTCAACTCATACTGCAGAGCTATGGTAATCAAAACGAGATGCTACTGGCATAAAAACAGACGCATAGACCAATGGAACAGAATAGGGAACCCAGAAACAAATTCATACATCTACAATGACATCATTTTTGACAAAGGTGCTGAAAACATACACTGGGGAAAGGACGGTCTCTTTAATAAATGGTTCTTGGAAAACTGGATATCCATATGCAGAAGAATGAAACTAGATGCTTCTTTCCATATACAAAATTCAAATTAAAATGGATTAAAGACTTAAATCTAAGGCATAAAACTATGAAACTACCACAAGAAAATCTCCAGGACATTGGTTTGGGCAATTATTTTTGAGTAAAACTCCACAAGCACAGGCAACCAAAGCAAAAATGGACAAATATGATTACATCAAGTTAAAAAGCTTATGCACGGCAAAGAACACAATCAACAAAGTGAAAAGACAACCTACAGAATGAGAGAAAATATTTGCAAACTACCCATCTGACAAAGGATTAATAACTCAACCCTACAAGAAAAGAAATCTAATAATCCATTTAAAAATAGGCAAAATATCTGAATAGATATTTTTCAAAAGAAGACATACAAATGGCAAACAGGCATATTAAAAGCTGCTTATCATCATTGATCATCAGAGAAATGCAAATCAAAATTACAATGAGATATCATTGCACTCCAGGTAAAATGGCTTATCTCCAAAAGACAGGCGGTAACAAACACTGGCGAGGATGTAGAGAAAAGGGAACCCTTGTACATGTTGGTAAGAATGTAAATTAGTAAAACCACTATGGAGAACAGTATGAAGCTTCCACAAAATCTAAAAATAGAGCTTTTATACAACCCAGCAATCCCACTACTAGGTATATACCCAAAATAAAGAAAATCAGTATATTGCAGAGATATTTGCACTCCCATATTTATTGCAGCACTATTCACAATAGCTAACATTTGGAGGCATCCTAAATGTCCATCAACAGATCAATGGATAAAGAAAATATGGTGCATATACACAATGGGTTATTAATCTGCCATAAAAAGGAGATCCTGTCATTCACGACAACATAGAACTGGAGGTCATTACGTTAAGTGAAATAAGCCACAGAAAGACAAACTTCCCATGTTTTCCCTTATTTGTGGTAGCTAAAAATTAAAACAGTTGAATTCATGGAGATAGAGAGTAGAACGATGGTGGGGCAAGTGGTGATGATTAATGGATACAAAGAAATAGAATGAATAAGATCTAATAATTAATAGCACCATAGGGTGACTATAATCAATAATAATTTAACTGTACATTTTAAAATAACTAAAAGAGTATAATTGTATTGTTGTAATACAAAGGATAAATGCTTGAGGTGATGGATACCCCTATTTACCCTGATGTGAGGATTATACATTATATGCCTGTATCAAAATATCCCATATATCCCATAAATATATATATATGTCTACTACATACTCACAAAAATTAAAAATAAAATTTTTAAGTAAATAAAAATAAAAAAGAAACAGGCAGTAGGTGATCAGGGCCTCAGTATAGTCAAGAAGGTGAAAAGTTACAAAAAGTGGGAAGCAGTATAGGTCCACGTGAAACCCACCTGGGTTTGTTAATTGGCACTTATTGAATTTAGGCTTCTACCTTATCATAGAGGCTGGGCAAAAGGGACTCTATCCTTAAGTGTGGGCTGAAACAAAGAGTAAATTAACTTGCCAGCCTTGAGTTTTCTCAGTCCAGTACTTTAAGAGGGGCTAGGATTATCCTAGGGATGAGAGCATAAGCTGTTAGAAACTATGTTAATGTTTTAAGACTTTGCAAAAGAAACTACCATCAGAGTGAACAGGCAACCTACACAATGGGAGAAAATGTTTGCAATCTACTCATCTGACAATATCCAGAATCTACCATGAACTCCAACAAATTTGCAAGAAAAAAACAAGCAAACCCATCAAAAAGTGGGCGAAGGGTATGAACAGACACTTCTCAAAAGAAGACATTTATGCAGCCATAAGACACATGAAAAAATATTCATCATCACTGGCCATCAGAGAAATGCAAATCAAAACCACAATGAGATACCATCTCACACCAGTTAGAATGGCGATCATTAAAAAGTCAGGAAACAACAGGTGCTGGAGAGCATGTGGAGAAATAGGAACACTTTTACACTGTTGGTGGGACTGTAAACTAGTTCAACCATTGTGGAAGTCAGTGTGGCGAGTCCTCAGGGATCTAGAACTAGAAATACCATTTGACCCAGCCATCCCATTATTGAGTATATACCCAAAGGGTTATAAATCATGCTGCTATAAAGACACATGGACACATATGTTTATTGTGGCAGTATTCACAATAGCAAAGACTTGGAACCAACCCAAATGTCCAACAATGATAAACTGGATTAAGAAAATGTGGCACATATATACCATGGAATACTATGCAGTCATAAAAAATGATGAGTTCATGTCCTTTGTAGGGACATGGATGAAGCTGGAAACCATCATTCTCAGCAAACTATCACAAGGACAAAAAACCAAACACCTCATGTTCTCACTTATAGGTGGGAATTGAACAATGAGAACACATGGACACAGGAAGAGGAACATCACACACTGGGGCCTGTTGTGGGGTGGAGGGAAGGGGGAGGGATAGCATTAGGAGTTATACCTAATGTTAAATGACGAGTTAATGGGTGCAGCACACCAACATGGCACATGTATACATATGTAACTAACCGGCACGTTGTGCACATGTACCCTAAAACTTAAAGTATGAAAAAAAAAAAAAAAAGAAAGACTTTGTAGGACAAGGTTGAGGCCTAGTCGACAGTAAGGGTCAAAGAAGCCTGGTTAGAACTTGGTCAAGGAGAGAATCTTTGTCAGTCTCTGGCCAAAGTCCACTCTCAGCTCACTCTCCCTAGATATCCTCTCTATCAGAAAAGTATTAGTAGGCCATTAAAATCAGAGTTAAATGTCTTCTCCACCTATAGCATAAGCTCTCTTAGAGCAGAAACTAGGTTTGTTATACTTCTGAACTACTTCCCCTGTGAATTTATCCATTTTTCTCTACATTCACTGCCATCCAGTAGTAGATCAAATGGTAGGCGAGCTCTTCCTCTGGTGCAAGCAGTTAAAAGATGTACCTTATTTATAGAGGATTTTAAAGCATCTTTTTTTATTATTTACCATATGCTGGTGATTCTAAACAATGTCAGTGATAAAAATACTCCTCCTATTCCAACCCTTTTGTGGATCTAATTTCTAGATAATATTCTTGGTTACTGTTAAGTTTTAATAATGTATACATAAGTTTTAAATTAGCACATTTTTATCCCTTATCCTTTAACAACTATTGTATCCTTTAACAACTATTGTATTTTTACAGGAAAATTAATTCAGAGAATTCCCAGTTGTACAGTCAGCATTTAATACCTATTTGTTCAGCACATGCTTTCATTTTAATACAAATGTTAATGGTTCAGAAATCATTTGAGCTTATTTTGGATATTGTATATAATTTTCATTATTTCCTTTAAACAGTAGATTCTGAATATATGATGACAGCACAGTGATTGTGAAGACAAGGAAGCAGAACTTGAATTACTTCAGTTCTGTCATTCTATGTTGACCACTTAAAGCCCGTCTTAGTCCATTTGTGTTGTACAAAGGAATTCATGAGGCTAAGTGATTCATTAAGAAAAGAGGTTAATTTGGCTCATGGTTCTTCAGGCTGCACAAGATGCTGCAGGTACCAGCATCTGCTTCTGGTGGGGACTTCAGGATGCTTTACTTTTGGCCGAAGGCAAAGGAGAGCTGGCCTGCAGGTATCACACGGCGAGAGAAGTGAGAGAGAGAAGGGGAGCTGCCAGGCTCTTTTCAACAATCAGTTCTTGCAGGAACTAAGAGTAAGAATTCACACACAAGAAAATGTCTCCAAGCCATTCATGCAGGATCTGCCCCCATGACCCAAACACCCTGCACCAGGCCCTACCTCCAACATTAAGGATCAAATTTCAATATGAGACTCGGTGGGGGACAAACAGGCCATATCCAAGTCATGGCAGGACAAAAAAGCAAAGGTGTGAATTATGAGATGTAATATTTTTGTTTCTTAACCACAAATTTTAGTTTACTCATAATGAATAGTATCTTTAAAATTTAAAAAAAATTAGTAAGCATCTTAAAGCCAAAGAATCAAGAAAACAAAATATTTCATCAGTGTTATCCCTTCGCTGTTCCCAAATTGTATTTTTTGCAGACATTTTGGTTTTATTAAAATGCACTTATTATCAAAACACTATTTACATAAGATATTACAATAGCTCTATAACCTGATATTAAAGTTCAAAATGTTAAATAGCAACAAAAATAATTGAATGAATACTTTTTTTCCTATTTTGTGCTTTGTTATTTATTTTTTAATTTTTTAAAAATTGGCATGATTATATACACAAAGTTCAGTGAAAAAATCCTTCCTTGTCTGTATTTCTTTTTTAGCCATTATTGTTATAAGCTGTTTGTTTCATTTGATGATTGCTGAAAATAATTTGTCACATGGGGAGGTATTAAAAAATGAGGTACTCCACTGTGAAATGCACCAGGTATACCCATGCTGTCACCCACCCTAATCATATTCACTGTTTTCTCTCAAATCATAGACCCTACCTCGTGTTTGGATTTCTTCCCACTCAGGCACCCTTACAATCTGTTTTCCATACAAAAGTCAGATTGACCTTTCCAAAAAACAGTTCTGATCATATCCACCACCTTTTCTATACATCCTTTCATGAAGTCAAAATGCTCTTAGAATAAGAACTAATTCACTCAATATTTATTTAGCATAATCTCTCATGCAAATCTCTTCTCCAGTGATTACTTTGTAAGGCCCTCATTGTAAACGCATGTTCAAAAAAATTCAAGAAAACATCAAATAAAAGTAAAAGTTAAATGACAAAAACTGGATAAATGTATTTTCAAATTATATCACAAATAAAGTGTTAGTACCTCTTATGTAGAAGACCTTCTGGAAAACAAGAAGAGAAAGGCTAATAGCCCTATAGAAAAATGGACAAAAGATATGAGGAAAGAGCCCACGAATAAACACAACAATATGCTCAATCTCTAATATAATAAAAGAATGCAATTAAAAGTACACTGATGAGATTGGCAGAAATCCAAAAGTTTGACAACCTACTCTATCAAGGTGACTACAGGGAAATAGGATAGGCTCTCTTAGACTTTATTGGTAAGAACAATCTAAAATGATATAATCTTTATCATGAGGAATTGAGTTATAACTAGCAGAATTATATATGTATTTATTTTTCAATCTCCCCTCTATAATAACCTTGTCTAGGAATGTCTTTCAAAGATAACACTGGGGAAACGGTATATGGGGTGAAGGGTTCATGAGGGTCACTTTTACTCCTCTCTATACTTTTGTGCTTATTTATAAATACCTACAATGAAAGGTTTTAAAAATTAATCTTTGCTGGTGTTTTCTCTTGACCTTGGTATCCTATCACCTTAGCCTGGGTTTCCCAAAAAGCGAAGGCTAAGAGAAAAGCTGCTGCCTGACTGGACTATTCAGAAGTGTGATGGAGGGAGGGTGGTAAACAGGAAATAAGAGAGGGTCTTCACAAAGCTGCATTGTTGAGTTGGCCACCACGTGAGGCTGCTCATATGGAAGGGCTTTCGGAGAAGTGTGATGAAATGAACCTCGGCAACAGACACTCTTAGCCTCAGAGAGACCCCAGGGCAGGGAGTAAGTGGCACATCTGGTATACCCAAGTCCTTGTCCTGCTAGGGTACCCATGGGATGAGAAGTCAAGCCTATGCAGAGTTAGCTTTCATATCTGTGGCTACACAAAGAGGGGAGGCAGGGAGAATTTGATATGTGGCAAGAGAGCTGTATGCTTCCCCAAAAAGGGATTACTAACACTTGCATATAAGTTGTAGAACTTGCCTTTAATTTGATACAATAAAATGAATCATCGGATTAATTTTGGGAATGTTGATATTAAACAGCCAAACTCCTAATAGGTAATTTTATGATTGATGTCTTTACCAAGATATACAGCTTCCTCAGGAGAGAATAGTACATATTAAAACTAGAAAATTATACTATAGATGTTAAGAGTTCAAATAATATATGCCAATCTATAAGAAAGCCAGTCGTAAATAGTTTTCACTGATGCATGCCAGAATATTTAAATATTTAGCATATTTAATACATTAAATGTGGTAATGAAGTGGGACAACCATCTTAAATCTATACACACACACATATGACATAAGGTATTGTAAAATAGTATAGTATAATCTATATATGTACATAAATATTGATTTTGAAAAGTTGATAATACAAAGAGAAGAGAAGTAAGCTGGCATCACATGTGCTCTGTAAGCAGTTACTGAGGCAATGATACAACAGCCAAGGGCTCATTTTGAAGTGCTGATTATTTCTTTGTGCCAGACAGAAGCGACAATCAAAGTGATTTACTCTGAGAACTTTGCATTACTGTGAAATCATTTACACACTGTAAATGATTTGAATACCCATGAAGTCCGTAGGTCTCCAAATCATGTTCTTTTGCATTTCCCTGCCTTTCTTCCACCAAAGACAGATATCATGTGAAGTAACGTATCTGAAATTCATAAGCAGACAAAATTTCTACTGACTTCAATCATATGGGCCAATGAAAAGGTTATCATCTTCCCAAATGGTCTCCCAACCTATATTAGTTTCCTATTGCTACCGTAAAAAATAATCACAAATAGCCACAAATTATGGGAAATTATCATAGCCACCTTGGTGGTTTAAAACAACAGAAGTTTATGTACTCACAGTTCTAGAAGCCAGAAGTCCAAAATCAAAGCGACAGTGACTGTGCTTCCTCCTGAGACTCTTGGAGAGAATCCATCCCTTGCCTCTTCTGGCTTCTGGCAGCTGCTAGCATTCCTTGCATTCCTTGACTTGCCAGCGCTATCATTCCTATCTCTGCCTCTATCTTCACACTTCCTTCTCTATGTGTATAGCAGATCTCCCTCCACCTCTTAGATCTTCCTATGAGGACATTCAAGATGACATTTAGGGCCCACCCAGCTAATCCAGGTATACCTTCTCATCTCAAGATCCTTAATCACATCTGTAAAGACCCTTTTTCCAAGTAAGGTAACATTTACAATATTTGCATGTTCTAGACATTAAGACCTGATATCTTTGGGGCCACAATGTAGCTTACCTCACCAACCATGAGTTATTCTATTGAGATATTGTCTGTCATGCTTATTGCCACTGTAAAATAACAATTAAAAAAAAGTCTGCACCCCCCCTCCCTATTCACATACTCATCCTAAGATTAGCGATAATTTTGTTTCCAAGACAGAAGACAGTACACTTTTTCTGAAAAGGGCCAGATAATAAATGTTTAAGAACTTGTCAACCATATGATCTCTGTCATAACTGTTCCAATAGTTTCTTATATGTGCTGTAACAAATTGACACAAATTTTGTGGCTCAAAACAACACAAAGGTATTACCTTCCAGTTCTGTAGGTTAGAAGTGCAACAGTGTTCTCCCTGAATTGAAATCAAGATGATAGCAAGACTATGTTTCTCCTGGAGGCTTGAGGAGAACGTATGTTTCCTTGAATTCACCAGCTTCACATGTCCTGGTTCATGGTCCTCCACCTCCATCTCCAAAGCCAGCAACAGGTCCAGTGCTTCTGAGATGGCATCGCTCCAACTTTTTTCTCTGCCTCCCTCTTCCACTTTTAAGAACTCTTATGATTACATTGAGCCCACCCAAATAATTCAGGATAATCTCCTTTTAAATCAATTGATTGGCAATCTTAATTGATCTGCAATCTTAATTCCCCTTTTTTATATCATATAACATTCACAAGTTCTGAGAATCAGGATGTAACATCTTTGAGAAACCATTATTCTACCTACCACAAGGAACATGCAAAACCTATATTTTACTCCCAACCAGAACTTAGAAGGTGGCAGAACCTCTGATGAGGGACAAATGTAGAGACCCAAAGAGGCTAAAATGTAAACACCCTGACCTTGAGAGCAGCTACAAATTTTTTTTTCTTCAACTTTTTTTTTAAGTAAATTTCAGGGTACATGTGCAAGATGTTCAGGTTTATTACATAGGTAAACATGTGCAAATTTCTTGTATCAAAGAGGACCATATGACAAGGCATCTCTGGAACCCAACCAGAACAGTTTTGCAGTTGTCAACCAAGCCACCCAGAAACAAAAGGAACAAGAAAGCAATGTTGACCATCTTGAACTAAGAACCAAGGACCTCCCATGTTCTCACAGAATAATGTGAATTAAACTGATTAATTCACAGTAAGTTGATATGGAATAAAGTTTCACCTACCTTCTTACATGAAGGTAAGAAATGAGTTCAAGTAATGACTGATATTGGATGTCCTGCCGGTCAGATAATTGGGAACTCAGACACAGAGTACATTTGGTTTAGAAAAATAGAATATGGCATTCTTATTATTGCCAGCATAACACAGAACATACTGATATCGACTACATATCTTCAAAATATATAATACGTTTTATTCCTTTCCTTCTCTGACTTCCTAATATTGCAACCTTCCTGCCCAAAAGCCTTAAATAGTTCAGCAATTCTGAGCCTGGTATTAAAGATCCCTCCCCCTACTCTACACTAAGATCTGATTCAATTTTACCTTTGGTAATTTATTATTAAATATTAACTTTTACATATTATGATTTCCAGCTGAATTATATGTTGTGTTCCCTGTTATTAAATATTTTTATAATGTTTTCCTGCTTTGAAAGTCTTTTTTCACCCCATCTTTATACCTCTAAATCCTACCTATATTCAAGATCTTTTGCAAATCCTATTTTTTTCATAAATTCTTCCCTGATCTTTCCAACTGAATTATTGGGGGACCCCCACTCTATTTACATAGATCTTTTATTGCTATAGTCTTCTCACAGTTTATCAGTCAGGTGCAGTCAGAAAAAAACAGAAACCACACTAGGGACTCCAACAAGGAGGATTTAATATAGGGGCTGGTTATACAGATGTTTGAGGGATGAAAGAGCAACAGAAAACACTAAAGGTTAGCATGAAATAACAAGCAGCTATTTCTCATAGAGCTGGAAGAATAAAAAAGAAGAGGTTAGACTATTAAAGTTTAGGATCTCACAAAAGGGGACTTACATAACTGTGACTTGGATTTTTTTTTTTTTTTTTCAAAAAACAGGGTCTTGCTCTGTCACCCAGGGTGGGTGGCATTGGCATGAACATAGTTCATTGCAGCCTTGAAATCCTGGGCTCAAAAGGCCCTCCTGTCTCAGCCTCCTGAGTAGCTAGGACTACAGGCAGGCACCAGCACACCTGGCTAATTATTATTATCATTATTTTATTTTGTAGACAGTGTCTCACTATATTGTCAGGTTGATCTCCAACTCCCAGCCTCATGCTATCTTCCTGCTTCTGCCTCACTGGGATTTCAGGCATAAGCCACCACAACTGGCAGGACTCAAACTTCTAAAGAGTAGGCAATGCTTGACGGTGGTTAGTTCTTATGAAGGAGAGCAACCAACTGGTTTGGGAATTTGAAGGCAGTTGGACATTGAAACCAACTGGCACTCTTAAGATAACTGTTTCTGCAGGGATGAAATGTTATTGCTGGAGAAAACTGTCACCATGCAGGTGAGAGCAAGAATAACAAACAGGAAACAGGAAGTCCTTCCTTCTTTCTTCCTGTGTTCCAGTCACTCTAGTGTTTCTTGGTAGAACCCAAAAGGAGGCCAGCTGGCAAATAAATCAGGGAAATGTTTGCTGTGTCTTTAGCCACAGAATGGTAAGGCATTCTGGAAGACAAGTGAGGAAAGTTTTCTGAGGTGGCAATTCCTTCTGTAGCTTTAAATTTTTATCATATAGAAGTCAAAGGCCAGGTGCGGTGGCTCACGCCTTTAATCCCAGACTTTGGGAGGCCAAGGCGAGCAGATCACTTGAGGTCTGGAGTTCAAGACCAGCCTGGCCTATATGGTGAAACCCCTTCTCTACTAAAAATACAAAAACTAGCCAATGTGGTGGTGGGCATCTGTAATCCCAGCTACCACTGAAGGCCACTAGAGTCATCCAAAGCGTGTTGGTGCAACAGGATCCATATTTGCCAGAGGGATCTCTCTCAAGACCTTGGCAAGGCCAGACTCCACAGTGGGAGATTCCCCTCCACAGACCCTGAAATGTCTTTGAAAATTGCAACAGTTCATTTTCTCTCTTGCTCGATGATTTCTTGTGTCATTCCAACTTTATAGCTTATGCAATTTACTTTTTTCTCTCTCTCTCTCTTTTCAAAGAAGAGAGATCCCTCTAGTGGTTTGAGTGAGTCTCTGTTTTTCAGTAACCAAAGAGAACATGGAGAGAGAGCTCTTTTAATTTCCAAAGAGCTATGAGAGTTGATGAGCTGGGAGGAGAAAGAGATGAGCTGCAATAAGAGGAGACACAAAGAAGCATGACTTGATGATGCTCATACAGTACCTTTCTTTGCTATGCTGGCAGCAATCAAGGAATTTTATGAACCTTTAGAGACTTGTAAGATCCTTGCCACTGGTTTATCAGGATCTTTCTGATTATCATTTATGATTTATTCCCATTTTCTCATTCCTGTTATTTCAGTTCATTTTTCCACTATCTGCATTGCTTTTGGAGGATGCAAATTCCCCTCACATAATTGCCAAGTCTATGTACAGTTTCCATGCATGATTCTATATGGAAGTAGTTGATGAAAAAGAGTTCGTTAGCATGCTAATCAGTGTATTAGAAGGAAAGACTCAAGAAAATCCATTTGCATTTCTGGTTTTGTGAATTTTACTTCATTACAATGAGAGAGGAGGGTGACGGGATGGGCCACTTTCTCTCTCTTCAATTCTAATGAAGCAGCTGAAAAGATTTAAAAAATCATTCTGCATAGTCAAAATCAATTAAAAGAAGAACACTAGCAACCTGCAATTATTTATTTTTTTAAAAAAGATGCCTGATATTTAATTGGCTAAATAAAGTCTGCCTATATATCAGTAACATTTTAACTAAGAATCCCACTGCAGACATTTAGCCAAAGTAGCTAACATGTTTGATATTCCAGCTTTGAAGGGTTGGTTGGTTAAGCCTAAGGATATACTTTCTGTCCCCTCCAACAATGACCAAGTGGAAGATCTTAAGAATGGGTCTAGTTTCTTCCTGGTTTAGTCTTGGGAGGGTGTATGTGTCGAGGAACAGGCTCTGAAATTGTGGCAATAATCAATAGCTTACCAACCAAAAAGAGTCCAGGACCAGATGGATTCACAGCCGAATTCTACCAGAGGTACAAGGAGGAACTGGTACCATTCTTTCTGAAACTATTCCAATCAATAGAAAAAGAGGGAATCCTCCCTAACTCATTTTATGAGGCCAGCATCATCCTGATACCAAAGCCGGGCAGAGACACAACCAAAAAAGAGAATTTTAGACCAATATCTTTGATGAACATTGATGCAAACATCCTCAATAAAAGATCGGCAAACCGAATCCAGCAGCATATCAAAAAGCTTATCCACCATGATCAAGTGGGCTTCATCCCTGGGATGCAAGGCTGGTTCAATATACGCAAATCAATAAATGTAATCCAGCATATAAACAGAACCAAAGACAAAAACCACATGATTATCTCAATAGATGCAGAAAAGGCCTTTGACAAAATTCAACAACCCTTCATGCTAAAAACTCTCAATAAATTAGGTATTGATGGGATGCATCTCAAAATAATAAGAGCTATGTATGACAAACCCACAGCCAATATCATACTGAATGGGCAAAAACTGGAAGCATTCCCTTTGAAAACTGGCACAAGACAGGGATGCCCTCTCTCATCACTCCTATTCAACATAGCGTTGGAAGTTCTGGCCAGGGCAATTAGGCAGGAGAAGGAAATAAACGGTATTCAATTAGGAAAAGAGGAAGTCAAATTGTCCCTGTTTACAGATGACATGATTATATATCTAGAAAACCCCATTGTCTCAGCCTAAAATCTCCTTAAGCTGATAAGCAACTTCAGTAAAGTCTCAGGATACAAAATCAATGTACAAAAGTCACAAGCATTCTTATATACCAATAACAGAAAAACAGAGAGCCAAATCATGAGTGAACTCCCATTCACAATTGCTTCAAAGCGAATAAAATACCTAGGAATCCAACTTACAAGGGATGTGAAGGACCTCTTCAAGGAGAACTACAAACCACTGCTCAATGAAATAAAAGAGGATACAAACAAATGGAAGAAGATTCCATGCTCATGGGTAGGAAGAATCAATATCATGAAAATGGCCATACTGCCCAAGGTAATTTATAGATTCAATGCCATTCCCATCAAGCTACCAATGACTTTCTTCACAGAACTGGAAAAAACTACTTTAAAGTTCATATGGAACCAAAAAAGAGCCTGCATCGCCAAGTCAATCCTAAGCCAAAAGAACAAAGCTGGAGGCATCACACTACCTGACTTCAAACTATACTACAAGGCTACAGTAACCGAAACAGCATGGTACTGGTACCAAAACAAAGATATAGATCAATGGAACAGAACAGAGCCCTCAGAAATAATGCCACATATCTACAACTATCTGATCTTTGACAAACCTGAGAAAAATAAGCAATGGGGAAAGGATTCCCTATTTAATAAATGGTGCTGGGAAAACCGGCTAGCCATATGTAGAAAGCTGAAACTGGATCCCTTCCTTACACCTTATACAAAAATTAATTCAAGATGGATTAAAGACTTAAACGTTAGACCTAAAACCATAAAAACCCTAGAAGAAAACCTAGGCAATACCATTCAGGACATAGGCATGGGCAAGGACTTCATGTCTAAAACACCAAAAGCAATGGCAACAAAAGCCAAAATTGACAAATGGGATCTAATTAAACTAAAGAGCTTCTGCACAGCAAAAGAAACTACCATCAGAGTGAACAGGCAACCTACACAATGGGAGAAAATTTTCGCAACCTACTCATCTGACAAAGAGCTAATATCCCGAATCTACAATGAACTCCAACAAATTTACAAGAAGAAAACAAACAACCCCATCAAAAAGTGGGCAAAGGACATGAACAAACACTTCTCAAAAGAAGACATTTATGCAGCCAAAAAACACATGAAAAAATGCTCACCATAACTGGCCATCGGAGAAATGCAAATCAAAACCATAATGAGATACCATCTCATACCAGTTAAAACAGCAATCATTAAAAAGTCAGGAAACAACAGGTGCTAGAGAGGATGTGGAGAAATAGGAACACTTTTACACTGCTGGTGGGACTGTAAACTAGTTCAACCATCGTGGAAGTCAGTGTGGCGAGTCCTCAGGGATCTAGAACTAGAAATACCATTTGACCCAGCCATCCCATTACTGGGTATATACCCAAAGGATTATAAATCATGCTGCTATAAAGACACATGCACATGAATGTTTATTGCGGCACTATTCACAATAGCAAAGACTTGGAACCAACCCAAATGTCCAACAATGATAGACTGGATTAAGAAAATGTGGCACATACACACCATGGAATACTACGCAGCCATAAAAAATGATGAGTTCATGTCCTTTGTAGGGACATGGGTGAAACTGGAAATCATCATTCTCAGTAAAATATCACAAGAACAAAAAACCAAACACCGCATATTCTCACTCATAGGTGGGAACTGAACAATGAGAACGCACGGACGCAGGAAGGGGAACATCACACTCTGGGGACTGTTGTGGGGTGGGGGGAGGAAGGAGGGATAGCTTTAGGAGATATACCTAATGCTAAATGACGAGTTAATGGGTGCAGCACACCAGCCTGTCACATGTATACATATGTAACTAACCTGCACATTGTGCACATGTACCCTAAAACTTAAAGTATAATAATAATAACATAAAATTTTTTTAAAAAATGGGTCTAGTTTCTTAAGCAACCCTGGAGAATAGAAAAGAAAAATCTCCCATATTCAGGGTGCTTTTGTATAACAGCTGAGCTGCTTCAAGTGTCCCAGAGAGAATGGGACTGAACACTGTTCATGCTCATTATCGTTTATCTAAAAACTAAAGTTATTGGTTACAGAGCGTTGTTTAGATACTATGGCAATAAATCATTTTTGTGAGCTGCTGTGATGAAACATATATTGTCCTTCAATATAAGCAATCAACAGCAATGGTGTTTCTTGTTCTACTTCAAACTGTTGGTCCCTGGAAAATCTACAGAACAAAATCTCTTAATGTCACAGTATATTATGTGTTTCAGAAACTCTACATGAAATCATTCATGTACATTCATTCTACGTGAATTCTACATTTATTCTACATGAATGAATAAAATGGCAATCAGTAAATGGAAGAGATAAATAGACAATGAAGAAACAAAATTGGCTAATTCACAAGCCAGGTAATCTCTGAGGAATACCAGAGTATGCCACCCTAAAATATGCCTCTTTGGATTATGGATTATTTTGAGCTAAAAGCCATTAAAAACCAGCAGCAGGAAAAGCTCTAAAAATAAAGCACAGATTTTCCTTTTATTAGGGAAGTCTCCATTTATAGAGGTGTCTCCCTCATACCAGGAAGAGGAGGACTCTTAACAACTCTTAACTCTTATCAATGGAGAAAGCACCAATTTAAATCTGCAAACAAATCTTAATAAACAACCCTTGTTTGCCATTCTTTTCTCTTGTCACCTTCCCATAACTTGCCTCCTTCCACCCACAACATGAAACCCTTTTTCTTTAGTCTAAGATGGTATATAATCCTAAATTCTAACCACCCCCATAGGTCATTCATCTCTGGGTACTCGTGTGTGTAAGTACAACACATGTGTTAATGATATAGGAGTTAAAAAGAAATTATTTAGGCAGATAGTGAGGCTAAGTAAGGTTTTCCTTTTAATAAAAAGCAGCCCCCAAATCATTTTCTTTTCTAACAAAGAGCAGCCTGTAAAATCAAGCTGCAGACATACATATGCAAGCTGGAAGCTTGCATGGGTGAATGTTAGCAGTTGTGTCAGTAGGAAAAGGCTACCTATGACTAGGCATAATCAAAATGGCGGCTCCATCTTCCCTTCACTTTGCCAGCCACATGTACAATAAGAAGCAGACAAGATGATGCTGGCCAAGTGGAAAGTCCATTTGCATAATAAGATTAGGGTGGTGCAACCAGCCTTCCCTGGCCCCACCCCTCGCTATGTAAACGTCACACCTGGTAGAACCAATCTGTGGCCCTATGTAAATCAGACACTGCCTCCTCATGCCTGCCTATAAAATCTGCTGTGATCTGCTGCAGGCTGGCTTTTCCCTTTCAGACACCTCACTTCAGATAGCTGCTGTCCTCTCTTCTTTCTTCTGCCTATTAAACTTTTTGCTCCTTAACCCACCCACATGTGTCCATGTTCTTAATCTTCTTGGTGCAAAATGATGAACCCCGGGTATTTACCCCAGACAAGGATGCCACTTCACTAATAAACTATTGTTTGTTTTTCTCTTGTTAATCTGTTTTTGGACAGTCTAATTTATAGAGCCCCAGCTGAAGAATCTAAGATGGATAGAGAAAACGATTTTTTCCTCACCTACATCTGTAATTATATTAGTTTGAGGGTAAATATGAAGCAATAATGATCACTACTTGGTAATCTCCTTTACCAATCCTCTGTAATTTGGTTAATTATAAAGCAAAGTTATAGCCAATTCTCATGATTCAGGCTTCTTTTTATAGCATTATGTCTAATATATCTGATTCATGTCTATTGTTTTAGTAATAACATGCCAACCTCATGGAAACCAAAAAGTATCTCAGACAGCTCTCAATCAATTTAGAAAGCTTATTTTGCCAAGGTTAAGGATGCACGCCTGAGAGGCAGATCTGTGCCTTTCTCCAAAGATGGTTTTGAGGGCTTCAATGTTTAAAGGTGAAAGAGTGGGTATTTGGGAAAGAGAAAGAAATTTTCAAAAGGTGTGGGTAGACAAATGGTTGCATTCTTTTGAATCTTTGATCAGCCTTTCACTGAATACACAATTTACATGTCGGTGGTGTGGAGGAATAGACACTTATGCTGTCATCTGGCTCACTGAATCAGCATTTTTACATCAGAGGAAACAATCAGATATGTGTTTGTCTCAAGTGATCAGAGGGATGACTTAGAGTTCTGTCCTTTGTCCTGCACCTGTAAAGATAAGCTGTCTATTTCACTGTCAGAGTAAAATTCAACAGAACTGTCGTAGGGTGAAGATCTTGAAGTCCACAAGGAATTTCCTAGTGGGCAAATTGTGAGGGAGGTATATACTTTGTATTTTTGTAGCTATCTTATTTAGGAATAAAATGGGAGGTAGGTTTGCCTGATGCGGTTCCCAGCTTGACTTTTCTGTTTGGCTTAGTGATTTGGGGGTCCCGTATTTTCCTTTCACACTCACAGTAAAATTTTAATACCCTCAAAATCTGCAGGACAAAACTCACACATAAAGCTCCTTGAGAAGTTACTAGAGGTTAAATGGGTCCGAAGGGCTCTTTCCATTCTAGGAGAAGGATCATGATACTATGATAAGGTCACTAATATCAGCATCATTTATTTATTTAACAAATAATATTGAGTACCTGTGGTGGATTTATATCATGTCAACTTAGCTAAGGTGTAACCACAGTTTTCAGACTTCCCTTCACTGCATAATTCCAAGTTAGTATGGGCCACAAATGACATTTGCAAAAACTGAGAAGTAGAAGTGAAACAGCAGCCTTAAAAAATAAAACTAATAGTTGGAAGATCTGCGCAGGTCCACTAGGCACCACTGCAACTCATGTACGTTGCGCCCATCTGCTGGCTTGCCTTGAAGATGTAGGAGCCAAAGGGAAATGACCTATTTGCACTTTGAAGTTTCACTGAAAATCAACTGACAAAGGCAAATCAATAGCAGAGAAGGCTTGCACAATTTTATTTTAACATGCATAGCACAGGTGATTCTCAGGAGAATGATTACCCAATAACCCAATGAGGTACAGAAGCTTATATCCTTTTTCACAGGGGAGAGGGGAGAATGGGGAATGTGGACAATGCTTCTCAGAGGCAGCAAATGATTCTTAAGGAGAAGAAATGGACAGAAATTAACTTGTAAATGATTCTCTTTGGAATTCGAATGAGCCAGAAAAGCAGGCATTCTCTTGCGAAAAATCCATTCTAGTTGCATTCCTCAGTCTTCTTTTCTGAAAGAGACAGGGGGACTTCAGGGAGAGGAAGAAGGCAATCTTGTTCATTTTGGAAATAAGATTTCATGGTGAAATAAGAAAATCCCAGAGAATCCCTTCTTGTGCTTGGGCACGAAGCGGGGTTGGGGGAAGAAGACAATATTAGAGGGACCTGGATTCTGAGGCAGCTTCTAAGGCCTCTCAGCATGTCAAAGTGCCAATCTTTGCAGTTTTATTTTCCAAGCCCCAATAATAGCATAGGGCAGATCCCACTCCTAGTTTTTCTGCTCCTATCAGACACCCCGTCAACTCTCTGACAAGCTTCTTCAACTCCCTGTTCAGGTGAATATTTAGTTCCACGACAAAGGGCTCAAATTTTGATTGAAGGTCACCCCTTCAGCATTGAAACTGGAGGTTTGGAAAGACTGACAGAGTTCTAACTCATCCATTGGAGTTCCAGCTCATTCTCGTGGGTTCCAATTTCTCCTTGCTCTTCACCACTTTGCCTTCGTCTTTTCTTCACAGGTGGCTGCCTTCCTGATTCAGACTTCAGAATCAGGCACAAAGACAATAGACTCTGTTAGACCATTTAAGCAACTTCCAAAATTACATAAGTCCAGTTGGAATTTTTTCTTATAAAAGGCAAACCAAAACCGAAACCACATTTTTCTCTCTACTCTCACTCTTAACACAGAATGCCTCTGTGACCAAACGCGTGGGTTTTTTTCCCCTCAACACATCAAGCAATTCTTTAGCAGACACCAGTTGGGTGTCCTATAACTCAAATCAATTCTGACACTATGTGATCCCACAGATTAAGCGTCAGATCCCACAGGTTAAGAGCTCAATCCCACAAAACTGCCGCCCTACCTTAAGATGCCAATTGCAAGCCCCAGGTTGTGACCTGTAATCCTGATCAATGGCTATGGCAACTGGGATTCCCACAGTCTGCCTCCTTGTGTTCCATAATTTGCTAAGACAGCTCACAGAACTGAGTGAAAGGCTTTACTTACATTTACTGGTTTGTTTTAAAGGATATACAGGATATGGATGAACAGCTAGATTTAAGAGATGGCTACAAGTCTGGGGTAGGGGATGTCACAGTTTTCATCTTTCTCTGGGTTTGCCACCCTCTCAGCACCTCCACATGTTCAATAACCAGGAAGCTCATTAAATCTCGTCGTTCAAGAGTTTTTATAGGCTATAATCTCCAGCACCTTCCATCAGGTCAATGAGTGGGGTTGAAAGTTCCAACCCTTTAATTCTTTAATCCCTTGGTCTTTCTGATAACTGGCAGCATCTTGAGGCTATCCAGGGGCTCTGTCCTAAATTGAGATATTAGGATAAATACAGATGTGATCAAAGGGGGTCCATGAATAACAAAAGACACTCTAATTACCCAGGAAATTCCAATGGTTTTAGGAACTAGGTGACAGTAACTGGGTACACAGATCAAATGTATTTCATTCTTAAAGGCTCTGTTTTGTCAGACTGAACCTTGACTCATACAATGCCCACCATGTACCTAGCACTGATCGTATGGATATAAAATAAAAATTAATTTTGTATTCTGATCATACAGATATAAAAATTAAGCCAATCTAGTGAAGAAGTCTGTGTTAGTTTGTTAGGGCTGCCATAATAAAATACCACAAACTGGGTGGCTTAAACAACAGAAATTTATTTTCTCACTGCTCTGGAGGCTGGAAGTCCAAGCTCAAGGTATCAACATGTTTAGCTTCTCCTGAGGCCTCTTTCCTTGGCTTGCAGATGCTTGTATTCTTTCCGTGCCCTCACACAGCCTTTTCTCTGTGTGCGTTCCTGGTGTCTTTTCCTCTTTTTATAAGGACACTAGTCCTATTGGATTAGGGACTCACGTTTTCTACAGCAGATACACGTGTCGGCAATAACTTAAGCATATGCTGAGAATGACCCTGTAGTCTAAGAAGAATGTGTGTGCAGAGTTCTGAATCCCTGGCCTTTCCCTTAGAACACAGGCTGTCCAGCGGATTGAGGCCCTTTGTTTTGGGTTAAATAGTGATTGCTAGATGGATGGTACTGTGTGAAAATACTGTATAAACTGCATGCTTTTTACAAATGGTAGCACTTCTCCTGTTCAGCTCACTGCCACTGGACTGTCCCTGAAAGCAAGTTCCCCCAAAGAACCCTGTGTCTTATTCATTGTCTCCAGGTCTCTTCTTCAGCCTCTCAGACACAGTGCCATCCCTATTGGAGTAAATAGGGGTTCAGGATGACACCTTTGTGACCTCATTTAATCTTTATTACCTCTTTAAGGAACCTATTTCCAATATAGTCACATCTGAGGGTTAGGGCTTCAACATATGAGTTTGAGCCGGACACAATTCTTTCCATGACAAAGGGAAGTAAATAGGAAAGTATAATTGCACCTGAAATATGCTAGATGCAATTATAAAATGTCATGGAAATCCATACAAAAGAAATATAACACAGTTCTGGAAATGTAAATTCAGAGATAGAGTGATTATATAATGTATTATTCAAATAGGGACACTTGTAAGAGTGAAAAGGTGTATTAAAAAGAATTTAAAGGCACTAATTATTTTTAAGCAGGCATAATCTAGAACTTTCCCAGGAAAAGTAGGAGACATATGCACCCTGTTCAAAGAAGACCTAATGGAAGAAATACCATCTAAACTGAGACCTAAAGGAGGAAGGGAAGTTGAGACAAAGGTGAGAAAGAAGGGAGTGTACTCCAGGTGACCAGGCAGAAAGAACATAGTCAGCAGAAAACAATAAGCTGGAGAAACAGTGTGCCATGTTTGGAAAACTGCAAGAGATTTCACATGGCTGAAATTATGGGGGCAGAAGGTGTCAGGCAAGAAGCAAGGCTAAGCAAGATTTAGAGGATAACAGAATTCCTTAAAGAGTTTGGACTAGGTCTGTAGCAGGTGTGGGCCATTAGAGTTTCAGTCATGGAAGCAGCATTGTTTAATTCACATTTTTTAAAGATCTCTCAGATTCGATCAAGACAGCAGACTCCGTCAATTCCTGACTCTTACCAAATACCTCTTTTCCCCCAGGGACAAAGAGCATCATCCAAAAGGCCAAATAAATAACAGCCATGGGAAACAATAAGGAATTCAGAAATGGAAGATTTGCATAAAAACAGAAATTAAACAGTATCAGATAGACAAAGAAGCCACAGGCCAATGTATGAACAAGAGAGAAAAAGAGGTAGGAGAGAACTTTTTACCTCTTTTCATAAGGGTGTCCCAACCTTATGCGGAAGAGATACAGGGCAAACATCAGTGCAGAACACTGAGGAACTCTATTCAGAGCAGCTGAGCAGGTCGGCCTCTACTCCTAACCTCCTCACTCCCAGATCTAAGGGGACTAAAGAGTCAGCTTCCAAGGGCTCTCGTTAAAGATGGGCAATTTGAGTGTCAATAATGATAACTACAATAAATTGAAGTGCATCACATAAGCTTCCATCTATAATGATACTTTGATAACACAAATTAGCTGCCACCAAAGGATACCAATAAATTGTTTTAAAACTGTTAAATAAAGGGAAAGATTCAAGCATTTATCTTGCTTTTTCTATATGAACTGTACCAAAAGGTAAACAATACTAGATGGGATGTTTCTCTTTATAGAAATACTTCAGCTAATAAATGAGGAAGGAATAATTTAATTAGTACATGACCATTTTGCAACTATAAATGAGGTAATGGAGTAGGTATTGATAAGCAATAGCTGCTAAAACCATGAAAGAAAACCCAATGGACATTATGTGCCTCTGAATAGGAGAACATAATATTACCTACGAATTAATTTTGCTAAAAGAAAAAGTTAAACCTGAATCTAATTAAACATCTAATCAAACCTTCAGACCAATTACTAATATGCAGGAAATTTAGAATGATACAGGTTACAGTCAGAAAATCAACAAGACAAATGACCTATTTTTCTTAACAAACAAACTACAAAAATAAAAAAGAAATGGAGAAAGACTACAGATTAGAAGAGTAATCAGAGACATGCCTATCAATCACAATGTGTGGACCTTATTTATACCTTGATTTAAAAAAATCAACTGTACACCAAAATTGCGATATTTATGTCACAGTTGCACACCTAAATACTGACTCAATATATGATGACCGAATAGTTTGAGTTTGGACTAAATGAGGAGACGAGGCAGTTGCATACATAAATCCAAAGCTCTTGACAGACATCTGAACTGGGGAAATATATGTAGAAGTCAGAATCAACTATAAATTCTTGCTGAACACACACGAGCTGATGAGCTACAAAGCTGTGTTTGAAGCTGGGGTTATCAACTTCTGCACTACTGAGGTTTGGGGCCAGCCAATTCTGCGTTGTGTGTTATAAAATGTTTAGGTATATCTATAGCCTCCACCCAACTAGATGCCAGTAGCATTCCCACATGCAGTTGTCACAACCAAAAATGTCTACAGATAGTACCCAATGTCCCCTGGGGGATAGTGGGGGCAAAAGTGACCCCAGTTGAGAACCAGTGGTATGGAGTAAAAAGAGAAGAGGGCAGAGAATGAAGCCTCAAGGAATCATACAACTCCATCATTCACTTACAATTCCATGACTAACTGTGACCATCTTTCCAGACCCCAGTATTCTCATCTACAAAATGGACATGATATAATCTAATTCACAAAATAGGTGTGGCAATTATTTAATATTAAAAACACTTCTTAAAGTGAGAGCATATTCAAAGTGCCTGCCTTTGTAAGTGTCCATTACTGTGGGCCTCTTATCTCTTCCCTTCTCCCTTAAAGCTGTTAGTCCAGTTTAGCTCCACCAAACTCCAGAACAACATTTATCCTCTTATCGCTCTCTTAGGAAACCTGGATCTTTGACTTTGTAGCTACAATGCGGAAGCAATCCTGCTTCTGTGAAGCTGCTTAAGGATTCCCAAGTTTCACCCACTTCCTAACCCTCCACAGGAAGGTACTTTGCATAAGTAAACTAGCAAGCAATCTCAAAAGTAAAGACAAGATGTTGTTCTTCCTGGAATTCAGTATCAGAGCCCACTCTTACACCTTCCCGAGAGCTTTCTCAATATGATTAAGAAACACGTCCTCACTGGAACTCCTTGGATGAAAAAGTAGACAAAAATGTATATTCTCAGTGAATTGAAAAGATTTTGCCAGGAAAAAGTTACCCTGCTGTAAAAGAGGTTCCCTTTCTTACTTAGGTTTTGAGAAAGGGGCCTGAAGTTTGTGCTTTACCTCTGTTTACCCAACATGATTTCCTTTCAGCAGTTATAACTCCCTTATTAAGAGCTTTACTGAGATATAGTTCTTACACAATACAATTCAATCATTTAAAGTGTGCAATGCAAGGATTCATGGTATATTCACAATTGTGTACACCGTTACTGTAGCTAATTTTAGAACATTTTCATCACCGTAAAAGAAAACCTGTTTAGCCATCATTTTCCTACCTCTTTATCCCCCCAATCCAAAGTAACCACAGATCCACTTTCTGTGCCTATAGATTTGCCTATTCTGGATATTTCTTATAAATGGAATCATAATATGTAGTCTTTTGTGCCTGGCTTCTTTCACTTATGAAAATATGAAAAGCATAAGGTCTTCAAGGCTCTTCTTTGTTGTAGTGTGTATCAGAATTTCATTCCCTTCTGTGGTCAAATAATATTCCATTATATGGATATATCACATTTTGTTTATCTTCAGCCAACAACTAGTAAGAAAATGAGGATCTCAGTCATACAAGTTCAAGAAAATGATTTCTGCCAATAACCTGAGAGAGCCGGGAAACAGATTTCCCTAGCTGAGCCTCCAGATGAAAATGCAGCCAGCGGACACCTTGATTGCATCCATGAGACACTGAGCAGAGAACCCAAATAAAGCATGCCAGATTTCTGATAATAAATTAATATTATTGCAAACCACTACATTAGTGGTTATTTTCTATCCAGCATAGAAAACTAATACAACTAATACAGTGGCAAATGTCATTGTGTGTGTGTGTGTGCACGTGTGTGCATGTGTGTGTGTGTGTGTGCATGCGTAGCTTTGTGTGCATGCATAATTTGTGCACTAAGAGAATTTAGTGGCTTTGAAACATGGGCAGGACCTAACACATATTCTTGCTGTTGTTCTGTATGCCTTTTGTATACCTATCATTGACTTATGTTTTATATCTAAATAGCTCTTTTACTACACATCTTCCATACACATCTTCTATAATTAAATAAATTGTTAAGATTCTCATCTTGATGATAATGCAGTAACCTGCACAAGAGATTTGCTTGTTGATTTGTTTTGTCCTGAGAGGTAGAGTTCTAAACCCTTAAACCTTGCAAATGCTTTTCTGTTTTGAGTCCCAAGTTGCACTTATAAACAGAATGAGAGGTAGAAGAAATCAGAGATTAGATACAAAGAGATTTAAAGTTCCTAGGGGAGTGGTAAACCTAAAAGAAAACCTGCAGTTTGTCTGTGTAACCCGCAGACTATTTAAATGTGGATGTTATTGTTTAGTTAGCACAGTATTATGTAAGGGCCTAAAACAATTTTATTCTGGTGATTTCAGAGTACAGTGTGGTATATATCTGTGTCATCAGATTGCAGTCAGAATAAAATACAATGCAAGATAAACTCCAATCATGTTTTTCATTGTGGTGTTAGCCCCAAAGCTCCCCCATTTTACCCAAAGACAAATGGACAACAAATGGTGTTCTGTTATTGGTACAGAACTCAAACTGAATGGGATTTATCAGGATTTTGTATCTAATCTCTCTTCTTAAGGGCTCTGGCTGTTAGCTTTGACGAAGAGAATGGAAACCAGATGTTTAGATACCAGAGGCAGAGTTCCTAGGTTAAAAACAAAGTTTAAAAATGCCTTTTATTTTTATGTATTTTCATATGTCATTCTAAGTATGAACATTTCTCACTGATATTAGTGGATTTGAATTATGGATTAAATAGCCAACCACTCCCCAAATAAAACCAAACTGTGTTAACTACATCTTTAGCAATAAGTATATCTGTCCTTGTTATTACAGAAAATAAAGCCAGTACTGAAATTTCTAAATAATACTAATAAAAAACATATTCAAGAAGTAGAACACTTTCATTTAAAAATTCCAGTAAAATGCATTCCCTCCTGGCATGGAACATCCTGCTCATGAAAACACTTGCAAAGCCTCCAGCTGTTCCTGATTATTTTCCCCCATCAGCTCCACACTATCATCTTAAAAAGGCACAATAGGACTTTCCCAAATAATCACAATGCATGATGAAATTACTTCTCCAGATCTAAGAACTCCAGCAAAGAATTTGTAGGGGATTACTATCTCATTTTCCAAAAGTGTCTTATTCAGATGTAGCTACAACCACCCTACAGTTAGAGCAATAATTTTTTTCTTGTCACACTTCAGGGGGTCTCCAGTTATGTTACCAACTGTCATAAAACTCTAAAAGAAAAAAAAATTAATGTATACTTGCTCTCATAAACAAAAGACTAAAATGTATTCTATTATCCTTAGGAGTAGAAAGGAGAAAGAGTTCCTGAAATCAAAAATTGAATGATAAGATCATAATTGCAAAGAGTCGGCCAGTCTAGATTAGGGAAGTGACTCAATGTTCTACTTCATTTTCTGCTGCTATAACAGAATACCACAGATTGGGTAATTTACAAAGAACTTAAGTTTATTTGGCTTATGGTTCTGGAGGCTAGGAAGTCCAAGAGCATGGCACTAGAATCTGGTGAGGGACATCCCATGGCAGAAGGCATCACATAGGGTGTGAATCTGCAAGACAGAGACAAACAGAGCAAAATTGATTCTATTATCAGGAGCTCACTCCCGAGGCAACAACATTAATCTATTCATGACGGCAGAGTACTCACTGACCTAATCACCTCTTAAAGACCCCACCTCTTAATACTGTTATGATGACAGTTAACTTTTTAACACATGAACTTCTTGGGGACACATTTACATCATAGCACTCTCAAACCTAGCTGATCATAAAAATTGCTTGGAAACAGGTTTAAAACTCATATTTTAAGGACCCTTAACATGCCTTCTAAATTGGAACTCTTGAGAGTCACCATTCATAAAGCAGTTTCCAGGTATTTCAGATGCAGCTCATCTGTCACCAGAGTTTGGAAACCACAAAATTGAGGGGTGTTTAAATATTCCCAATGGTTTGTTAAAGTGTTAATTATCATGTAATACCTGATAATAATCTACTCAAACATTTAAAACACAGACTTTGGTCTGAATACTTGCATGTAACTTCTGACTCCCCAAAATCCCCAATGGAATGACCAAAGGAATTCAAAAATTGTGGGAAAATTGTATCAGCTCTGAAAATCATAGAAGGAGACCAAACTATTATGAAAAAGTAAAGCAATTCCTGCAGAATATATTGTAAGCAAGAAAATTGAGAGAACTGCTGACCAAGTCACAATTCCCACACTGACTCCAAGTTGATAGCAGCAGGGCATTAGGACAAAGTAGGAGGTACTGGAGGGAAGTTACAAATCTGGAGCTGACAAGGATGGGATTACTCTGCATAATTTTTCCCCAGTTTACTATTGAATCATACAGCAAGCCAAGTAGAATAGGGGCAATGCTACAACTAGTCTCAAAAGAGAAAAGCTATGACAGTCAGAGAACAGGCACATTATTCCAGCAATAAAAGAGTGAATTTAATCTCTTTGGCTTAAGAATAAGACTTCTTGATGTTGCTGTCCACACCCCCACCCAGCCTTAATTTATATCCTATTCTTCAGAGGTCATCACCTTATAATTTTTCAATGTAAAACTACAATAGCATTAACTCTTCCTTCCTTTTCCTTTTTAATTTCCTTCATTTTTTTCTTCCTTCCTTCCTTTTTTACTTTCTTTCTTCCACTGTTTCTTTATTCCTTCTCTTCCCTCCTCTTTATTCCTGCTTTATTTTTTATTTTGTCCCAAACTGTATCTATTTAAAAGAAGTCACATAAATCTCCAAATATGGACAAACCTAGAATGTCCTCCAACATTCTATTTACCTAGCCACTCCTTCATTCCCTATCCCATCCATGTGTTATTTGCAAGAAGCAAAGAGAAAATTCTAAAGAGAGTCAATAGTCAGAAGGCAGTCAATCTGAGAAGGCAGACAAAATATTTCATAAGAATGGTTTTATTAATAAAAGCTAGGAAAAACTATAGAAAATATCCAATGTGTACTTTCAAGAAGATTCAAGAGAACAATTTGTGTATGAAGTAAAAGCAAGAAGTCATTAAAAAGGTAGGACCTGAGAGCAGAAAAAGTTGCTTTGAGATGAAAAATATGACCATGAAATTTCTAATGTAATGGAATTTGTGAATACAAGATGAGATTCTGTAGAATTGGAATCAATGGATTAGAAAAATAAGCTAAATAACTTCTTCCAGAACTTCTAAAAATGTAAAAAAATGCTGCCAAAGAAGTAAAAATTTAGAGGAAATATCCAGGAGATCTAAAATAAGTTTTATAAGAAGTCTAGAAGGACACAGGAACAGAAAACCGAATACCACATGCTTTCATGTGTAAGTGGAAGCTGACTGAGGGGAACACATGGGCACATGAGAGGGAACAACACACACTGGGTACCTACTGGGGGTGTGGGGCAGAGAGCATCAGGAAGAATAGCTAATGGATGCTGGGCTTAATTTCTAGGTGATGGGATGATCTGTGCAGTAAACCACCATGGCACACATTTACCTATGTAACAAACCTGCACATCCTGCACATGTACCCCTGGACTTAAAATAAAAGTTGAAAAAGATAGATGTCTAGAAAGAAAGAACTTGGCAGATAGAGCAGCAAAAATTAAAAAAAAAAAAAAAAGGAAGAAGCAATAGAAAACTTAGCAGAGCTGAAGAAAGTCATTTGACTAGAAGTGTAGAGGACATGTTTAATGTCAGGTAAAATTAATTAAAGCAGAGTTAAGCCTGATATATTTTGATGAAATATTTCATTTCAGCACTAAAAACAGAACCCTACAAGCATCAACACAGGGGTGCCAGCAGGGAAGGGCGAGGACAAGTGACTTACAAAAGAAATCCTCAAATTGGCATCAAGTTTTTCACAATACTAAATGCCAAAGGATCATGGAGAGTTGCCTTCAGAGTCTAAGAAAATCAATTTAAGAACCAGGAATTCCATACCTAATTGAGCTGACATACATACAAAAGACAAGAAAAGACACACGCCTGTAATCCCAGCACTTTGGGAGGCTGAGGCGGGCGGATCATCTAAGGTCGGGAGTTCGAGACCAGCCTGACCAACATGGTGAAACCCCATCTCTACTAAAAATACAAAAATTAGCTGGGCGTGGTGGCGCATGCCTGCAATCCCAGCTACTCTGGAGGCTGAGGCAGGAGAATCGCTAGAACCTGGGAGGCAGAGGTTGCAGTGAGCCGAGATCGTGCCATTGCACTCCAGCCTGGGCAACAAGAGTGAAATTCCATCTCAAAAAAAAAAAAAAAGAAAAGAAAAGACAAAACATAATAACTATGTCCCCTTCCAAAACATTACAAAAAGAAGGGAACAGCTGAAAGAGACAAAAGCAGTATCGAAAATCTAAGAAGGGGAAAGACAGTAGTATAATAACAGGTAGTGTTTACCCATTGGTTACTATGGGCAAAGCACTGTTCCAAATACTTCAGTAACCCACTCAAACCTCACAATAACCCTATGAAATAGACTCTGTTGCTATACCCAGTGCAGAGGACAATACAGTTTTAGAGAAATCAAGGAACTTGTTCACAGTTATAGGGCTAGCAAAATGGTGCAGCCAGGAGTTAAGCCCAGAGAGTCTGAGTACCACATCTGAGTGCTTAACCACTAGGCTACCCAGCTCCTCGAAAGGAAAATGAAAGGAGAGCAAAAATAGAAAATGTGAAGGAGGAAGCTCCAAAATAATTATTAAAAATGAATCAATAACAAACGTATTGAAATACATACCTCTTGTGAAAACAAATGACTCTCCAAGCCTTAAAAAAGAAGAAAATCCTGCTTTTGCAACAACCTGGATGAGCCTGGAGGACATTACGCTAAGTGAAATAAGCCAGGCACAGAAAGACAAATATTGCATGATCTCACACATGTGGAGTCCAAAAAAGTCAAACCTAGAGAAACAGAGAGTGGAAGGGTGGTTACCAGGGCCTGGGAGATGGGGAGAAAGGAAAGATGTTTGTTAAAGAGTATAATCTTTCAATTATAACATTAATAACTTTTGAAAATCTAATGTAGATTATGGTGACTATGGTTCATAATAATGTATTATTAGCTTGAAATTTTCCCAGAGAGTAGATTTTAAGTGTTCCCACCCCCAAGAAAGGTAACTATGTGAGCTGATATGTTAATTAACTTAATTTTGAGAATCATTTCACAATGCATATGTATATCAAATCATCACATTATACACTTTAAGTATATGCAATTTTTATTTGTAAATCGTACCTCAATAAAGCTGGAAAAAATTCTTAAAAAAAAAGAAATATATGACTCTTCAGAAGTGTAAAGAACTTAAATCACAGAAAGGTTAGAAATAAAGAGACAAGTAAATATACACCAGGGAAATGCAAATTTAAAAATGCATGTGTCAATCTCAGAAAAGGTAAAATTCAAATTAAACATAAACAGGACAGAGAGAACTATTTTCTGTTCATAAAAAGGAAAATCCAGAATGAATTTGTAAAAGATAAAAACTTTGTATGTGCTATGTACCATGGCACTTCAAAAAAACAGCAAAATCCAATGAAACAATAAAAATTACATTGTAGTTGTGGCAAAAAGCATTTAATGTTTTCTCAGTCTTTGGCCAATCAAGACAAAAGTTCAGTATATAAAATAATTGACTATTACAAATCGTCCCTTGGTATCCAAATGGGATGAGTTTCAGGACCATCTTGGATACTAAAATTCATGCATGCTCAAGTTCCTTATATAAAATGGTGCAGTATTTGTATGTAACCTACGCATATCCTCCCACATTCTTTAAATCATCTCTATATTACTTACAATACCTAATACAATGTAAATGCTATGTAAATTGTTATTGTGCTATCTTTTCTTATGAATTATTTTTTTTTTTTTTTTAATTTTCATCTGCAGTTGATTGACTCCAAGGCTGCAAAATCCATGAATACAGAGGTCTAATTGTATATTTAGTATGTTAATTTTATGGATATGAAAATAATAATATAACAATATAGAGATACATGTAAAAGAGGGTCGTGATTAAGGACATTGCCTGCAGAGCTGTATAACCTGAATTTCAAACTTATTTCCCCCACTTAACTAGCTCAGTCCTTAGACAATACACTTACCATCTTGCTACCTCAGTTTCCTTCTATCCTCCCTTATAAAATGGATGGTATCATTGTTATGATAATTAAATAAGTCTATACATATAGTACAAAAATTAGTGTCCAGCCCATAATAAATAATTAATATGAGCTGCTATAATAATAACTAATGATGTACATATATATATATATATGGAATTTTGAGTTTTACGAATAGAGAATATTCTTTCTTTCCAAATATTTTAGGGATATTTTACAAAAAACAGTAATATAATATGCCACAGGAAAGCACAATAAATTATTTAATGTGGAAATTACATGGACCACATATCTAAGTATACTAAAACTCTAATAATAATAGTAAACAAAAAATCATCCTACAAAGAAATTTTAAAACACCCTCCTAAGAAATTTTTGGGTAACGAAAGAAATCAAAACTGTACTTTAACTTATCCAGATAATTCTAGATTGTATTCTAGATTCTAGAATATAACCAATTAAGTGTCTACATATCAAACCTAGGTGATTATAGTAATACAATAAAAGTTTTACCATACAACAAGGGAGATGTCATCTTTGTAACTTTAGAACAAGAATTTTTAAACAAGAAATAAGACACACCTCTTCAAAGGAAAAAGTGATGCACTGGACAGTGTTTAAATTATAAAACTATGTTAATCAAGGACACCATTGAGAGAGTGAAAAAACAGCTACCATAGAAGAAGATACTCATAATGTACATGTGTAACAAAGACTTCAGATCCAGAAAAAAGAACACTTAAAAATCAGTAGGAGAATACAAAAGAAAAATAGACAAGAAACTTGAACAGTTACTTCACAAAAGAAGTATCTAAATGGCCAATAAACTATGAAAAAATACTAACTTTTCATGTCATCAGAAAAATGCAAATTAAAACCACAGTGTGAGACCATTGCCCACCCACCAGAATGGCTAAAATTTAAAAGAACAATCAATACTAAATTTTTTCAAGGATATGGAGTAACCAAGTATCCCATACATTGCTAGTAGAAATGAAATTAGTACAACCAACTTGGAAAACTGTTCAGAGTATCTATTAATGTTGAAAATACATATTCCAAGTATATCCCCACCAAGACATGCATCCATATGTTCACCAAAAGATGTCTACTAGAAAGTTCATAGCAGCGATATTTATAATACTCTGTAGTTAGGAATGACCCATCAACAGTAGAATGGATGAACAAATGGTGATGTATTCACAGAATAAAATAATATATAGCTATGAGAACGAATACATTATAATTATACATAACAATATGGCGGAAGCTCACAAATAATACTGAGCCAAAGAAGCCAGATGCAAAGACTACAAACTATGATTTCATTTATACAAAGAACAAAGGAGGCAAAATTAATCTATGCTATTAAAAGTTAAGGTATTAGTTACCTTTGGGAGGATTGTGACTAGAAAGAAGGGCTCTGGGAAGCTAGTATATTCTATTTCTTGATCTAGGTACAGATTACACAGGTTTATTCAGTTGGTGATGGTTGTATGAGTGTGTTCAGTTTGTAAAAATTCATTGAGCTTTATGACTATGGTGTACACACTTTTCTCTTTTTATATTAACTATCTTTGAATAAAATGTTTTAAAAATCTATGGGAACAGATTTAAAAGTATACTAACAGGAAAATACAGAGCACTTTGTGCTTAACAAAAGAATATCACTCAAGAAGGTATAAAAAGTAATACAAAATGAACTAAGTTTCTAAATGTAGAAGCAGGAAAGGGAAATTAATAGAGCTTAAGAACCACATTTAAATTAATGATAAAATATTAAAATGCAAAACTGATAAATAAATCCAAGCACCAGCTCTTTGAAAAGACCATAGGCAAACCTCAGGAAATGTAAAATGAAAAAAAATAAAAAGAGGTAAAACCTAAGTTTGAAAAATGATGAAGGGAATGGGATATTATCATAGATCAGAAATTCTCAACTTTAGCAACACTGACATTTGGGGCCAGATAATTCTTTGTTATAAGGGGCTATCTTGTGCATTGTAACAGTACCCCTGGATTCTACCAACTAGATGGCAGTAGCACATTCCCACTTCCATCTGCAAAATCTGAAAATATCTCCATACATTAACAAATGTCAGGAAAGGCAAAATCACCTCCAGTTGAGAAGTAGTGCAATGGTAAAGGAAGTAAAACTCTATACTATTAACTTTTTACATCTGAATAAAAAAGCAATGTTTGAGGAAATATACATTATAAAAAATGGTGGAATTGTGGTAGAGAAGCTCAATAAAACAGTAATCAAAAAATTAAAATTTGTATTAAAGATTCATTACCCAAAAAAGGCATATTCTGAATTTTCTATGTTGTTACGTTGATTTGTGTGTATATTCATGCCCTGGTGCCACACCCATTTAATCATTGTGACAGAGAATACCCTTCAGACTTCTAAGAACTAGATCATTCATCTCCTACTTAGAATGTTATTGAGAGAAGTTATACAATAGAAATATAAATGAATACCCCATATAACTAATAGAAATTGAAGAAATTTGATTTAGTAATAGATAAATAATTATGACATATTAATTGTAATGATAAGATTTTATAAAAGTTGATGTATCAAAAATGTGATTCCAATGTACATTCAATACAAAAGTATAATATTTGAATTCTTTTTTCATAGTAAGTATTTGAAATTTGGTATGTATGATATACTTACAGAACATCTCCATTCAGACTAGCTATATTCCAGTGCTCAGTAGCTATGTGTGTATTGGACAGCACACTTACAGAGTATATTTAAAGATGGAAATTTCCTAGATTCATTTTTCTCATTTCCTGAAGACAGTAGAAATGTGATCTTTAAAAAGAATAAAAAAAACAAAGACAATTGGCACTTCAGAACTTAGAAACAAAATCTTCAAACAAAATGTTAGCAAAACATGATAATTGTATCATTACCTTAAAATGATAATTTGTCATTCATGATCAAGTATGGTTACTCTAAGAATGCAAGGTACAATTTATATTGGACCTATTAATATTATTTATCCTCTACTATATAAGAGAGAAAATCGTATGAGCAGTTTAATGCCAGAAATGTATTTAGTTAATTAAATTTCATTTATATTCCTGATTTTATCTTTTTTTTTTTTTTTTTTTTTCTGAGACAGAGTCTTGCTTTGTCACCCAGGCTGGAGTCCAGTGGTGTGATCTCAGCTCACAACAACCTCCACCTCCTGGGTTCAAGTGATTCTCATGCCTCAGCCTCCCGAGTAACTGGGACTACAGGTGCATGCCACCATACCTGGCTAATCTTTATATTTTTAGTAGAGATCATGTAGGCCAGCCTGGTCTCTAACTCCTGACCTCAAGTGATCCACCCGACTTAGCCTCCCAAAGTGAGATTACAGGTGTGAACCACCGTGCCAGGTCATCCCCCCATGCCCTGCTTCTTATATATTGTACACCATATATTAGAATTCAAAAGCTGATATCAAAGGTAAAAGTAAAATGTCTTATTTTTAATAAAACTGAGAATGATCTAAGAATAAGAATACCCTAATTCTTAAAGATTCACTACTTAAAAGTCAGCTCTCTCCAAATTAATTTATAAATACTTTATAAGTCCGATTAGTGTCAAAATTATTAAAAATATTACCTGTAAGAAATAAATTATAAAATGGCCAACAGATTTTTGGAAAAAAGGTGTGCTTTGACTTACTAGATATTAAAATAAATAAGAAAAAAGTAATTAAAATAGAGAGGAACAAGTGTAGGAAGTATAGGCAGTTCAATCATGCAATGTAAGGTCCAGAAAGAACCCAGATATTTATAGAAATGTAATATACAGAAATAGTTACTTTTCAATTCCAGTAAAGATAGATTCTTCAATACATGTTCGAAAGTTTAGCTACAGTGAATGTTTATTGGAGTACTATTCATTGGTGAAAAATAGGAATCAACTAAAATGTTTGTGACGGTTAATACTGAGTGTCAACTTGATTGGACTGAAGGATGCAAAACATTGATACTGAGTGTGTCTGTAAGGGTGTTGCCAAAGGAGATTAACGTTTGAGTCAGTGGGCTGGGAAAGGCAGATCCACCCTTAATCTGGGTGGGAACCATCTAATCAGCTGCAAGCACAGCCATAATAGAAAGCAGGCAGAAAACCATGAAAAGGTTAGACTGGCCTAACCTCCCAGCCTACATCTTTCTCCCGTGCTGGATATTTCCTGCCCTCAAACAACAGACTCCAAGTTCTTCAGCTTTGGGACTCTGACTGGCTCTTCTTGCTCCCTAACTTGTAGACGGCCTATTGTGGGACCTTGTGATTGTGTGAGTTAATACTCCTTAATAAACTCCTTTTTGTATATATATCCTATTAGTTCTGTTCCTCTAGAGAACCCTAACTAATACAGATTTTGGAACCAGGAGTGGTTCTAGAGGAACAGAATATTAAGGATGGAGTTCTTTCATTGGTTTTGGGGTTTCTGGAATTGTCTGCTTAATATGATTAGAGCCTAAAATGCTAAAGTCTCTGCTTCTAATAGTATGGAGAGAACTGATAGTTCTTGGCATGAACTGTTTAGAGAGTTATGCAAGATAAATGCATTTGACACTCCTGATTCACCGCTCATGAGATGCAAGGAGTTTAGTGACTCTATACATAATACCTTTGACCATATGTAGAGAACCAAAGAACATAATGAAGTTGGTTGGTTGCTCCTAAGTTCACTGGACAAAGTGATGAAAGAAAATGATGAACTCAAGGATTCTAACTCCAGGCTACAGAAGCAGATACTTAGCTTCAAATCTACTCAGATTGCCCTGAGTGAGAAAGAGCTGTAGAGAAAGAGCTGAAATTGTGGAAAAACAGACACAAACTCTTATCATGCGAGGGGCTGGCATGCAATGAAAGATGCATGCACAGCCTCACCAGGTGTCTACTGTTAAAGTGAGGGCATTGACTGGAAAAGAATGGGACCTTGCAACTTGAAATGGGGATGTGTGGGAGGACCCTGATGAAGCTGGGGACACTGAGTTTGTAAACTCTGATGAAACTTTTTTACCAGAAGGAATAGCTTCCCCATCCCCAGTAGTGGCAACATCCCCTCTCTAACCCATGCTGCCATCAGCCTTTCCACCTGTGTCTGAGGGGATAAAGCTTGTACTGTCTGAGGCAACAGTGATGGACTGCTTGAGCCAGTTGCCAGGCAAGATAATGTTGATTCTCCTCAGGAACCACCCCCAAAACCCCTGTTTGCTTCTAGAACTATAACTAGACTAAAGTCTGGGCAGGCCCCTAGAGGTGAGGTTCAGAGTGTGACCCATGAGGAGGTGTGGGACACTTGAAAAGAACTGCTCGAGTTTTCCAATGTACACAAGCAGAAATCTGGAGAACAGGCATGAGAATGGATATTAAAAGTGTAGGATAATGGTGGAAGGAACACAGAGTTGGATCAGGCTAAATTTATTGATTTGGGCCCACTAGGTAGGGATTCTGCATTTAATGTTGAAGCTCAGGGAGTTGAAAAAGGTTCTAATAATTTATTTGCTTGGTTAGCCAAAATACGGATTCCAAGATGGCTCACTCTGAGTGAGCTGGAATTGCCTCATCTACCTTGGTTTAATGTAGATGAAGGGATCCAAAGCCTTAGGGAGATTGGGATGGTGGAGTAGATAAGTCACTTTAGATCCACTCATCCCAGCTGGGAGGGTACAGAAGATATACCCTTGACCAACGCTTTGGGAAACAAATTTGTGAGGGCAGCACCTGCCTCTTAGAAGAGCCCTGTAATTGCTCTTCTCTGTATGTCAGAACTAACAGTGGAAACCACAGTCATTCAACTTCAATATTTAAATACAATGGGTATAATTGGATCCTGAGCTGCTAAGGGCCAAGTGGCAGCACTCAAACAACAAAGGCAAGGTGGGCTACTGTAATGGATGGCAGAGGCAAGGCAGCCATCAGAATAGTCTGACTTGTGTAGACCTCTGGCATTGGTTAATTAATCAAGGTGTTCCTAGAAGTGAAATCGATAGGAAGCCTACTGTATTCCTACTTAATTTATATAAGCAGAAAACTTCTAGATCAAATGGACAAAGACTAACGTGAATTATAAAACCAGAGAATCACGGCACCTCAATCAATTTCCACACCTGAGCCAGTTTACAGACCCAGAAACCCTTGAATGAAGAGGAAGCCAGGTCTCCTTAAGGAAAGACTCCACTACACCACTGACAATTTATGCTGTTAATCTTTCTCCCATTCTTCCCCAAAGGGACCTCTAGTCTTTTACCACTGGGGAAAGGGAAATGATCAGACATTCTGGGGACTGCTGGGCACTGGCTCTGAGGGGATGTTGATTTCAGGGGACTGAAAAGGTCATTGTGGTCCTCCAGTTAAAGTAGTGGCTTATGGAGGTCAGGTAATTAATGGGGTTTTAGCTCAGGTCTGATTTACACTGGGTCCCCGGACTCATTCTGTGGTCATTTCCCCAGTGCCAGAATGCAGAATTGGCATAGACATACTTAGCAGCTGCCAAAACCCCCACATTGGCTCCCTGACTGGTAAGATGAGGGGTATTAAGTGGGAAAGGCCAAATGGAAGCCATTAGAGCTGCCTCAACCTAGAAAAATAGTAAATCAAAAACAATATCACATCCCTGGAGGGACTGCAGAGATTAGTGCCACCATCAAGAAGTTGAAAAATGCAGGGGTGGTGATTCCCACCACATCCCCACTCAACTCTCCCATTTGGCCTGTGCAGAAGACAGATGGATCTTGGAGAATGACCATGGATTATCATAAGCTTAACCAAGTGGTGACTCCAATTGCAGTTGCTGTACCATATGTGGTTGCATTGCTTGAGCAAATTAACACATTTTCTTGTACCTGGTATGCAGCCATCGACTTGGCAAATACCTTTTTCTCCTTTTCTGTTCGTAAGGCCCAAAGAAGCAATTTGCCTTCAGCAGGCAAGGCCAGCAATATACCTTTACTGTCCACCCTTAGTGGTATATCAACTCTCTGGCTTTGTGTCATTACCTGATTTGGAGAGATTTTGATCACTTTTTGCTTCCATAAGATATCACACTGGTCCATTACATTGATGACATTATGCTGATTGGATCCATTGAGCAAAAGGTAGCAAACACACTGGACTTACTGGCAAGACATTTGTGTGCCAGAAAATGGGAAATAAATCTGACTAAAATTTAGGGACCCTCCACCTCAGTAAAATTTCTAGGTGTCCAGTGGTGTGGGGTCTGTTGAGATATTCCTTCTAAGGTGAAGGATAAGTTGCTGCATTTGGCCCCTCCTACAACCAAGAAAAAGACACAATGCCTAGGGGCTTATTTGGATTTTGGAGGCAACACATTCCTCATTTGGGTGTGTTACTCCAGCCCATTTATAGAGTGACCCCAAAGCTGCCAGTTTGGAATGGGGTCCAGAACAGGAAGGAGAAGGCTCTGCAACAGATCCAGGCTGCTGTGGAAGCTCTCCGCTACTTGGGCCATATGACCCAGCAGATCCAATGGTGCCTGAGGTGTCAGTGACTGATAGGGATGCAGTTTGTGGCCTTTGGCAGGCCCCCATAGGTGAATCACAGACGAGGCCCTGCCATCTTCTGCAGATAACTACTGTCCTTTTGAGAGACAGCTCTTGGCCTGTTACTGGGCTTCAGTGGAAACTGAACATTTGACTATGTGTCATCAAGTCACCATACAACTTGAACTGCCTATCATGAACTGGGTGCTTTCTGACCCATCTAGCCATAAACTGGGTCATGCAAAGCAGCATTCCATCATCAAATGGAAGTGGTATATACATGATCGGGCTCGAGCAGGTCCTGAAGGCACAGGTAAGTTACATGAGGAAGTGGCTCAAATGCCCATGGTCTCCACTCCTGCCACCCTGCCTTCTCTCTCCCAGCCTGCACTGATGGCCTCATAGAGAGTTCCCTATGATCAGCTAACAGAGGGAGAGAAGATTAGGACCTGGTTCACAGATGATTCTGCATGATATGCAGGCACCACACAAAAGTGGACAGCTGCAGCACAACAGCCCCTTTCTAGGACATCCCTGCAGGACAGCGGTGAAGGAAAGTCTTCCCAGTGAGCAGAACCTCAAGCAGTGTACCTGGTTGTGCAGGTTGCATGGAAAGAGAAAGGGCCAGATATGCGGTTATATACTGATTCATACGCTGTAGCCAGTGGTTTGGCTGGTCAGGGACTTGGAAGAAGCATGATTGGAAAATTGGTGACAAAGAAATTTGGGGAAGAGATATGTGGATGGACCTCTCTGAGTGGTCATAACTGAAGATATTTCTATTCCATGTGAGTGCTCAGCAACGGGTAACCTTGGGGAAGAGATATATGGATGGACCTCTCTGAGTGGTCATAACTGTGAAGATATTTGTGTTCCATGTGAGTGCTCACCAACAGGTGACCTTAGCAGAGGAAGAGTTTAATAATCAAGTGGATAGAATGACCCGTTCTGTGGACACAATTCAGCCTCTTTCCCCAGCCACCCCTGTCATAGCCCAGTGGTCCCATGAACAAAGTGGCCATGGTGGCAGGGATGGAGTTTACATATGGGCTCAGCAACATGGACTTCCACTCACCAAGGCTAACCTGACTATGGCAACTGCTGAGTGCCCGGTTTTCCAAAAGCAGAGACCAGCACTGAGCCCTCAATATGGCATCATTTCTCAGGGTGATCAGCCAGCTACTTGTTGGCAGGTTGATTATATTGGACCTCTTCCATCATGGAAAGGGAAGAGGTTTGTCCTCACTAGAATAGACACTTACTCTGGTTATGGGTTTGCCTATTCTGCACCCAGTGCTTCTGCCAAGACTACCATCTGTGGACTCACGGAATGCCTTATCCACCATCACGGTATTCCACACAGCATTGCCTCTGACCAAGGCACTCACTTTACGGCTAAAGCAGTGTGGCAGTGGGCTCATGCTCATGGAATTCACTAGCATTACCATGTTCCCCATCATCCTGAAGAGGCTGGATTGATGAACGGGGGAATGGCTTTTAGAAGTCACAAGTACAACACCAACTAAGTGACAATACTTTGCATGCCTGGGCAAAGTTCTCCAGAAGGTCGTGTGTGCTCTGCATCAGCATCCAATATATGGCACTGTTTGTCCCATAGCCAGGATTCACAGGTCCAGGAATCAAGGGGTGGAAGTGGAAGTGGCACCACTCACCATCACCCCAAGTGATCCACTAGCAAGATTTTTGCTTCCTGTTCCCACAATATTACATTCTGCTGGCCTAGAGGTCTTAGTTCCAGAGGGAGGAACACTGCCACTGGGAGACACAACAACAATTCCATTTAACTGGAAGCTAAGATTGCCACCTGGACACTTTAGGCTCCTCCTACCTTTAAATCAACAGGCTAAGAAGGGTGTTACGGTGTTTGCTGGGGTGATTGAGGCTATTAAGATGAAATAAGTCTACTACTCCACAACAGAGTTAAGGAAGAGCATGCATGGAATACAGGAGATCCATTAGGGTGTCTCTTAGTATTACTATGCCCTGTGATTAAAGTCAATGGAAAGCTGCAACAGCCCAATCCAGGCAGGACTACCAATGGCCCATCAGGAATGAAGGATTGGGTCACTCCACCAGGAAAAAAAACTACGACCTGCTGAGGTGCTTGCTGATGGGAATACAGAATGTGTGGTAGAAGAGGGTAATAATTAATACCAACTATGATCACGTGGTCAGTTACAGAAAGAAGGACTGTAATTGTCATGAGTATATCCACCTTCTTTTGTTAAAAACATGTTTGTGCATAGATATACTTGTACTAAGAAAATATCTTCATTTTATTTCCTTTTTCCTTTATCCTGTGACATAAGATTTATTGACTTCATATCAGCATTTAAGTATTGTTGACTTTATGTAATAGCATTTGCGTCGAGGATTGGTGCATTTTCGGTTGTATGAAAGATAGTTGTATCCTGTTAGGTGTAATTATAACTTTATAACTGTCTTTATTTGAAGATTATGTATGATCTCAGGAGATGTATATGGGTTCGAGTTGACAAGGGAGTAGACTAGTGATGGTTAATACTGAGTGTCAACTTGATTGGATTGAAGGATGCAAAGTATTGATCCTGGATGTGTCTGCTAGGTGTTGTCAAAGGAGATTAACATTTGAGTCAGTGGACTGGGAAAGGCAGACTCACCCTTAATCTGGGTGGGCACCACCTAATCAGCTGCCAGAGCAGTCAGAATATAAAGCAGGCAGAAAAAACAGAAAAGGCTAGACTGGCTTAGCCTCCCAGCCTATATCTTTCTCCTGTGCTGGATGCTTCCTGCCCTCAAACATCAGACTCCAAGTTCTTCAGCTTTGGGACTGGCTTCATTGCTCCTCACCTTGCAGACAGCCTATTGTGAGGCCTTATTATTGTGTGAGTTAACACTCCTTAATAAGCTCATATATATATATAATATATACTAATAAGAGATATATATAAATCCTATTAGTTCTGTCCCTCTAGAGAACTCTAATACAATGCTCAAGCAATGAAATTTGTATATAAATTATGATATATTTTTATAATGCAATATTATCCACCCATTTAAAATTATGTTGTGGAAGAGTAATCTATATAAAGAGGTTTATTACACAGCATTAATTGACAATGAAACAGTTTACCAAGTAATAAGTAATGTGAAGTTCAATTTTTGTGTTCTCTTTGGTGTTCACACCAAAAGGATCTCTTTGTAGTCCTCTTAATAACTTTTTGCTGCATTATCAAATCCCTAAGACACAAAAAATCAAATTCTTGAGTTTTACCTAACCTAAACTAGGTTTAACCTTAATTATTTAACCAAATTTCAGTCAAATTTTGATGTTTTTGTTTCCTTATCTCTTCTTTCCCTTCTTCTATTTTGTACCCTTGTTCTCTTTCAGCAAGTTTTTTTTTTAACCTTTTTTTTTGTTTTTTTTTCCATTTCCATTGATCGCATTGGGAGCAATTATGAAAAGCATTTTAGAAGTTATTGCTTATTAAAAGAAATTACTACTACATCACCTTGCTTCCACCTCCATCTTTATCAGTGCAGATACCAAAAGCCTGAATGCTTCTTTGACTTGCCCCTCTGCCTCAAAAGCCATGTCCAAACCTGATGTCATAATTCTGAAATGTGTTCAGAACCCACTGTTCTTCTTTAATACTGCTGTAACTGTGTGTTGTGAGCAGCGAAAGATGAGACGTAACCAAGTCTGTGCATGTTTGTATCTTTCCACAAGGTCAGATTTTCCTTGGTGTTATTTCAATTCCAAAAGTCACGGCTACATGGAGTTCCCAAGGAAGAAATTCTCCTTAGCACTACCTGTTCACTCAGTAGTTAGCACCATGGGCACACGGGCTCATGCCACAAGTCAGTCAATATTGCAAATCACACATTGTAGTATAATTAATATATAAATGTTATAGATTAAATATTCCATATCAGACAAACAATTAACATCAAGACAAAAAGGATTAGGAAAATGGGGTCAAATGAACCAGTGCAAGGAGAGTGACATGGACAAGGAGAGTGTCCTGGCCTGATCCTGATGGATGTCAATGACTTGCACTGAAGAGTCTTTTATTTGGGCAGAGCCTTCAGCCTCAGATGCCAGGTGCTAATCACAAGTGACAGCATAACCGTGTCTATCAAGATGGCCGTCTTGAGCTGGTGAAGTCTTGCTATTCTTATGGCCCCAGAGTCTTCTGGTGAGGACTGAATTGATAGTAAAGAGTGTGCCTGGTTATGTCCTTATCTGATTGATTGCTGTCTCTATTGATTAGACGAACATCTGATCGCTGTTGGTATGATGCCTGTTGGTATGATGCATTCTGAAACATAAGATGAGTCTTTTTCTAAGATGGAGTTACAGATGTCAAGAGTGCTCTATAAACAGCACCATTCAGTCCTTCAACACTTTTCACAGGTATATCTATAACCTACCAATAGACCTCATTGCTAACAATCTCCTCCCCTGTCCAATCCATACCTCAGCCTGAAAGTTCTTTCTAGAATACTGATTAATCATGCCATTTGTCTGCTTTTTGGAGAAAGTTAGAACTTCTGAGAATGGATTTCAAAGCTTTTGAGCCCAACCTGATTTTCCAACCTCACCTCAGTTTATCACTCCCTGCCTACCATACCAAACTCCACCCATCTCAGAAAGTATAGGAACTTTTGAAGAAGTGTTTCTGATGGAATAGTCTAAACAGTATGTACATTTTGCCAAGCCGTGTGTGTGGTACCACTGTAAATTTTATAATGACACTAGATTTTCCAACCATTTGTTTTTCGTCCAAGTATTTCTGATCGTTTTAGTAATAGCAAATTTTTTCACAGTAATTTGTTTTATAAGCATCAGGTAGTACCAAATCTCCCTCATGCAAACACATTATCATCTCTTTAACTTGTGCAGCCCTCACTCCATCCTCCACCCTTTTTCCTTTCAGGAGAAACTTACTTTGTGGTTTCACTCTTATTTTATTTGTTTAAAATGTCCCATCCTGTTAAGCAAAGGATTATTTCTCCAAATGACCTGTATCTTTTCATATTTTTCTCTTTTTTTTGCTCCTGATGTTATCTCTACTTGAAAATTCCTTGATATTTGTCTTCACTGAGCTAAATCCCACAGACATTCAATGCTTACCCCAGACATTACTCCCTTTTCAAAGGTTTCCCTCTTGATATTCCTAACACATCACCTCACATGTGAGTAGAAAGTTGAATTTATTAGGTTGGTGCCAACGTTTGCACCAACCTAATACTTAATCTCCTCATTACTACCACTAACAGTCTCAAAAAGGAAGACATACCTATATCAAAAGTCTAGAAGTAAAAGTTTTGGAGTTAAATGACTTGCTTTTGCCTGGGCGTGGTGGCTCACACCTGTAATCCCAGCACTTTGGGAGGCTGAGGCGAGCGGATCATGAGGTCAGGAGATTGAGACCATCCTGGCTAACACAGTGAAACCCCATCTCTTCTAAAAATACAAAAAATTAGCTGGGCATGGTGGCAGGCACCTGTAGTCCCAGCTACTCGGGAGGCTGAGGCAGGAGAATGGCATGAACCCTGGAAGCAGAGCTTGCAGTGAGCCGAGATCGTGCCACTGCACTCCAGCCTGGGCAACAGAGCAAGACTCCGTCTCAAAAAAAAAAAAAAAAGATCTGCTTTTGTTCCCAGTTTACAAATCACTCAAATTTCAATCTACTCTCTTTCTCTTTTGTATTCCCATTGCTCTTTGTAAATACTCTCTTGAAACATTTAACACACGCCTTTTCTCTCACCATACATAAAATCAGGTGGTACGTGTTAATTCATTTCTGACTTTTTCAAGCCTTAATAATCATTAAAAACAATTAAAGAAGATAAGAAGGAAGGAAGGAACGAAGGAAAGAAGGAAGGAAGGAAGGAACGAAGGAAATCATTCTATTCAGATTTCTAATAGCCTGTCTATCTAAACTTGGAGTTGAGGTAATGTATGATCCAAGAGGAAAAAGAAGCAACACGGATAGCTTAAGCGAAAATTAAATTCCTGTAAAGGGTGAAAGTTTACACTTTTTTTTTTAGGTGGAAGCTTGATTAGACCACTAGAAAAAAAAAAGAGTTAAATTACTTCTTTCTCTTCCAATAATCTTGTTTATTACATTGCAGCAAATGTTTGTATATGGAATTGCTTTTTAAAAGCAGGAAATCTGCTTCTCTGTGAACACTGGTTTGTAGCTCCTTTTTCATTTTCTTGACTAAAAACTCAGTTCTATAAATTGTTTCAGTAGTTCAATAAACAAGTGCTAAATTGTGAGCTCCCTAAGGATAATGACTGTGTCTTATTCAGTAATGTTTCCCAGGAGCCTCACTAATACCAGGAAGGCAAGTTTGAATATATTGTTGTTAATTCTCTAAAGACCAGTGGAGTACATGTTCTCTCAATGCCCATCCACATGGCAAAACTGTGTGAAGAATAACAACCAGACAGACCTCAAATTTGCTCATTTGATGATTTATCTTGTTTGATGAAAGGCACGATAGCCTAAGAAAACTCTCTTTTCTCAGATACTATTTGCCTCAGATCAATAGTGTGCAGAAAATACCATCACAGGACAAATGAAAATCGTCTTGACTGCAACTAGAGCACAAAGGGGAAAAAGATGTAACAATCTAAATTTCAAGAAAGCAGTCTCAGTTAAAAGCATTGCTCTCAGAAGTCTTTTTTGGTGCCTCTGCAGATGATCCTATTAGATGCTAGCAATTGCTAAGATTGAAATACTCCAAGGTGAGAGAGAATGCTTCGGAAACACAGACTAGATGGCCTATGATTCGTTAACTTTATTAAACAGCACTGTATTTCCTGAACAAACAAAAGAGTACACTGGTATGTTCCTGAACTTTTTAAAGTTTTGCAGTTGATGGAGTTCAGGACACACTAACCCAGGATGTGGCATCTTGACATTTGAGAAAATAGTAGAAACATGAAGGTCACTCTCACCTTCCCCTTGCCCCTTCTCCTCTGAAGCAGGCCATAAAATGTAGAAATAATTCTCTGACCTTCTCTCCTGTAGCAGAGAATAAAATCAGCTGACTTTCCCGTGAAGCAGATCATAAAATCCTGTTTCCTCAGGTGCCCTCCTTGTACCTGGAGGGAAAGAATGTTCTTATCTCTGAAGTCAGAGGGACACAGAGAAGAATCTGAACAAACAGGCCTTGCTAAGATGGGGTTTGTTACCATTAGATCATACCTCGTTAGTCCAATCACACTTCTGCACAACTCTCCACTCTTCCTCCTACCTAAGCATAAAAATATACGAGTTTCCCTGTTTCTTGGGGTTTTCATTTCTTTTTTTTCTTTGTTTCTTTCTTTCTTTCTTTTTTTTTTTCTTTTTTCGAGTAGGAGTCTTGCTCTGTCACCCAGGCTGGAGTGCAATGACACGATCTCAGCTCGCTGCAAGCTCCGCCTCCTGGATTCAAGAGATTCACCTGTCTCAACCTCCTGAGCAGCTAGGATTACAGGCATGCACCACCACTCCCAGCTAATTTTTGTATTTTTATTAGAGACAGGGTTTCACCATGTTGGCCAAGATGGTCTCAAACTTCTGACCTCAAGTGATCAACCTGCCTTTGCCTCCCAAAGTGCTGGGGTTACAGACGTGAGCCACTGTATCCAGTGGGTCTTCATTTCTGAAGGCTCCCATGTCAGGCAAAACTTATATTAAATAGATTTGTTTTTCTCTTGTTAATCTATCTTTTGTTACAGGTGCCTTAGCTGGGAACATTGAAACAGGTAAGGAAAAGATTAACGCTTTTTCTCCTTTGCACATTTCACTTAATTAGAGTACACCAGACTCCAAGTCTCTCTTACTTCTTGCTTTCTTACCCCATGCCTAGCTTTAATTCAAATTTAGTTTAAATGGTTAATTGCCTTAGAAGCCTGGTAAAGTAGTTTTTATGTTAACTAAACACCAAATGTGAGTAAATCACTCTGCTAGATGCTTTACATAGTCCACTCAATTTTCCCTTAAACAACTTCCCAAGGCTTATGTTTTTTTTCCTATTTATTCTTAGGAAAACTAAGAGTCAAGTGATCAAGTAACCATCAAGGAAGCATTCATAATCTTTCCATTGGACCAGGTCTATCTCCATGTTTATTCAACACACAGTGGCGTCAAATGGTATCCTCTTTATAAAACTTGCTCAAATTAGGGATTCTTCCCCCTCCTTCCCCATCTCCACCCAGAACTCCAAGGTATGACAGCAATCTGGCTCAACCCTTCAATCTCCCAGGTGAACCAGCATCAAAAGAATTCCTAGCAAGAACAACTTGGCATAGTGAAAAACAACGTGCCAGTTGAGGAATTAGATGTTCTGGGCTCCATTCACCTGATCAGCTGTGTTACCTCTGCCTGATGATTTAACTGCTCTTAGCCTTATGTTCCTTATCTTTAACTGAGGTTAACCATCTAGTTACATAGAATATTTTAGTTTGAGTTATAATGGAATCTCTAAGAGAATAGGTATATGTTGTAAGTATTCTTTAAATTAACATTTAATCCATAAACTGCAAATTAGGGACATTGCCCACACTTTTTAATTTAATTTTATTATTTTTGAGATAGGGTCTCACACTGTCACTCAGGCTGAGTTGCCATGACACAATCATGGCTCACTGTCGCTGTGACCTCCTGGGCTCAAGCAATCCTCTCACCTCTCAGCCTCCTCAATAGCTGGGGCTACGGGTGCCTGCCACCATGCCTGGCTGATTTCTGTATTTTTAGTAGAGATTTGGTCTCACAATGTGGCCTAGGCTGGTCTCGAACTCCTGGGCTCAAGCGATCTGCCTGCCTCAGCCTCCCAAGGTGCTGGGATAGCAGGCATGAGTCACTGTTCCCAGCTGCTCACAACTTTAAAAAAGAAAGCTTGATGTCTCAACTACATTCTAATGTCATATGGATTATGTTCCAACAAATTCTTTTTTTTTCAAAGAAAACAATTATTTAAAAAATCATTAACAGGTTTGTTTATTATTTGACATTTAAAATGTGCTGTTTTTATATTGAAATAACTCTATCCAAAGTGTACGAAGAGAGAATGGATTCCCTAAGATGGTCAAGTGCAGCAGCATGTTAGCTATCAGACAATAATAAATTGGGAATGACAGATAGTGCTGACCATGGTGCATTCCATAGTGAGAATGGTAAGGACTTAGCAGCTTCCCATTAAATTAATGAGAACCCTCAGCCTTTTTGGCCAGCAAGATTAAGCAACATAATGGAGACATCTGAATACCTTTCTACCACCCTGGGAATGAAAGGCAAGATTGAAAGGACAACCAATTCAGTTAAGTGTTTGGCTTTTCACCCAGGTTACCCCTAGATTGGGCTGTTATTCCACTATTCTCTCATTTTGGTTTTCAAGATCAGCAGCAGCTAAAATAGCATTTTGAAGTATTTTAGGTTGTTTATACCCTTGTTTCCTGAATCAATAAGAAATAAAAAGACCAGGAATCCCTCCAGGTCCCTAAAACTGTCCAATAAAGGTGTGCTGTTAATTTGGATTTATAAGCAGGGTTTTCATTTTATGGTCTGCTTGCTTTTTATAATCAGCAACTCTTCAGTCTGCTATCTAAAAGGAGGCATAGCAATTAGTTAAAAATTAAAATGAAAAAGACTAGAATCTAACTGTGGATTTTTCCTCTTCTGTGAGGCAGGATGTGAAAAATCAAAGTATTGGATTAGGAATTAGGCGAGTAGTGCCACTAACAACATGTGCAGCCTGGAAAAATCCAATCTCTCAAAGCCTCAGTCTCTCCATTGGTAATCAGTTTGACAGTATGATGGCTACGTTTTTCAGCATTTCTAACTATATTGCTCTCTTTAAAAACAAAGACTGATATGGAGAATGAGTAGGTAACAGAGCACCAGTATTCCCGAGAAGATATATGCCCAAGAAAATGAATCCTCTCTTGGGCATACATCTTCTTCTGTAAATGGGAATCTATTTACAGATTTTATTTATTCATTTTTCTTGAGACAGAGTCTCACTCTGTCTCTCAGGCTGGAGTGTAGTGATGCGATCTTGGGATCCTGGCTCACTGCAACCTCCGCCTCCTGGGTTTAAGCAATTCTTGTGCCTCAGCTTCTTGAGTACCTGAGAATTCAGGTGTGCGCCACCACACCCGGCTACTTTTTGTGTAGAGATGGAGTTTCACCATGTTGGCCAGGCTGGTCTCACACTCCTGACCTCATGTGGTCCACCCACCCTTGGCCTCCTAGAGTGCTAGGATTACAGGCGTGAGCCACCATGCCCGGCCTATTTACAGATTTATGCTATCTATTTTTCTACTATTGAACACTCAAATTCTAATCCATGGAAATTCCATTTATATATTGAAGAGTAAGCACACAGAACATTGTTCACATTGCTACTGTTAGTATTTTTTACCGGGACTTATAACATCACCTGTTAGGTCAACATTGATCCACCAGTCAACACAATTTGTTTGTATTTTTGCTTTCTTTAATCCATAATTTAATTCTCTTAACCCCCCTGGGAAAAATCCGTAGGCATCACTTTGAAGTTTATTTCTCATAATCTTTGAAAACATAGGTCATTAAGTGACTGTGTTTCCATTTAGAGGATTAATCCTCTGTGTGTTTTCTAATTCCTTAGGCTGACTAGTCTTGTCATCTCAATAGCCATTAACATCTTACCCAGAGAACGGAAGCTTAAAGAAAGCTGTTGAAGATTTAAGATAATCTATAAGTTTGGATAGTTTTTTTTATTTATCGTATTTATTTATTTATTTGAGACAAGAGTCTTGCTCTGTCACCCAGGCTGGAGTGCAGTGATGCGATCTCGGCTCACTGCAACCTCTGTCTCCCCAGTTCAAGCGATTCTCATGCCTCACCCTCCGGAGTAGCTGGGATTACAATCGTGTCCCACCACACCTGGCTAATTTTTGTATTGTTATTAGAGATGAGGTTTCACTGTGTTGGCCTGACCTCAAGTGATCCACCCACCTCAGCCTCCCAAAGTGCTGGGATTATAGGCGTGAGCCACTGTGCCTGGCCAAAGGTTTTAAAATTGTAAAGACCTGTAACATTAACCTTTGCATAGAGAAACACATAGTGGGGTTACTAGATCTGTATGTTTCACAGACTTCTGAGAGAGCTCAAGCCCCAGGAAAATAATGAAATCAAACTTTAGTGTCCAAAATTTCTTAGTAGTTTTTTATGAAAGTCTGCAAGGAAAAGAAATAGCAACATTGAGCACTTACTATTTGACAAGTCCTTTCTGTATATTAGCCTGCTTTATCTTATCTTAGCCCTAAAAGTGTCATGAGTCCTGGTTCACATATAAAGAAACTGAGGCTTAACAATGTAAGGATTCTTCCTTTGACTCTTTCTATGACAGGTAGTCAACAGCAAAATCAGTATTCCAACGCTAGTCTATAAAAGTCTAAAATTGATGTTTTCACTCTGTCACTGCTTCTCTTGCAAAACCTATTAGATATTCCCTTTATTTCTGCCCTTCATGCTTCTTTCTCTCTATTGATTGATTGATTGATTGAGACAGGGTTTCACTCCCATTGCCCAGGCTAGAGTGCAGTGGCGCGATCTCAGCTCACTACAACCTCCACCTCCCCAGTTCAAACACTCCTGTCTCAGCCTCCAGAGTAACTAGGACTACAGGCACGGACCACTATGCCCTGCTGATTTTTATACTTTTAGTAGAGATGGGGTTTCACCATGTTGGCCAGGCTGGTCTTGAACTCCTGACCTCAAGTGATCTGCCCACCTTGGCCCCCCAAAGTACTGGGATTACAGGTGTGAGCCACAGTGCCCGATCACTCTCTCCATCTTTAAACTCAAAGGTGGAGACTTTTTAGTTAAATTTTCTTCCACCTACCAAGCTTCTGCTAATAAAGTAATTTTTGTTTTATTAGAGTTAGCATTTATTGAGAACTATGTGGCCTAAACTGCACTGTAGGGTTTGGCACTATAAGAATAGCATTTACAGATTTGAAAACAAAGGCTAAAAAGATTTAGTAATTGCCTACGATGAGCTTGTTGGTGAGTTCTGAAGAAAAAAATTCAATCCCTTATCCATGTAACTATAGAGTGTGCAGTTAGCCACTATTTAAAAATCTAAGCCTCAGGAAGAAAATATATATTAAAATTTCTTTTATTTCAAGTAGGGGGGATTTAATTAAATTTGTATTTTTCAAAGAGATTTGGTTGCTTATCTCTATTCTGAAAATTCTCTTCAGCCTTTTGCTTTTTGAAAAACGATTTGCACTATGCCTAAGAAAAACAAGAACCAAACAAAATGCCACTGATATTATGGTATACCACTGCCATCTAATGGCCACTATGGCTAACAAATTGCAAATGTTTTATGACTGAAAATGACCAATGTACAATTATTAAAATATGGAGATGCAAGGTTGAATTTGAAGGGAAATGCTAGAGTAGTGTAATTTGATTTTATTACTTACTGTGGATCTGAGCCATCCCAAGAGTAAATACACAGTTTTAGCTCTTCCTGCATGTGTCATGAAGTGAACATTAGTGTTAGAGGCCTTTAAACAATGAATTGTAAAAAGCAAACACACCATGTGCAGTTGGGAATTTTGCTGTAAATTTTGTAAACTTTTTGGGTAAGCACGATTTTAAGTCGCATCTATATATTTCAAAAACATTTTGGAATTAGCTGTGGGAATGCCGTGCTGGGCTTGGTGACTGATACATACACTGAGCAAAACCAACTGGTGTTTTGGTCCATAGGTGCATGGATGGTACTACCGGATACAGCATTTTGGATTTTTATTGCATGTAGATTAATGTAACACTTCATTTTTCATTTGTTTGTTTGTAAATTTGTTCAAACACTTCTTTATTTGTTAGCTTATTTAAACCACTTGTGCCAGAGATGCCTGCCCATTTTGGCATGGAGAAACCAGAGATTTTGGATTCAGATATGTTTAGAACCATGAGTTGGAAGGACATTCAGTTACTCATTTAGCAAATATTTATTGAGTTTTGGTGAGGTGTTGCACACAGAGTAAACATGACATACTCTTCTTCCCTTCAAAGTAATTGTAGAAGTATCAAGTAACTATAGAAAGCAGAAACACAGATAGGCAAACACAAGACAAAATATGGCTAGTGGGATTGAGGACATGTTATCCCAACATGTGAGACCTTGGCTTTTGAGAAAACAGCAGAGGCAGAAAGGTCACTCTCACTTTCCCATCACACTTTTCTCCTAAAGCAGACTACAAAATCCAGCGAGCTTACTCTTTGACCTTCTCTAGACCCTCATTTCAGAGGCATCCTCCCTATACCAGGAGGAGAGAAACAGGGACACAGAAAAGAATCTGCACAAGCAGAACTTGCTAAATCCCCCCTCCCCCAGTTTATTATCACTAGATTATGCCCTCTGTCCAATCACAATTCTTGACAACTGTTCACTCTTAATCAAACTGAAGCATTAAAATACATAAGCTTACCTGTTTGTGGGATCTTCAGATTTCTGAAGCCTCCTCTCTTACATAAAATTTATATTAAATGAATTTAAATCCTACTCAAACTATTCCTAAAAATAGTTGAAGAGGGAATATTTCCAAACTCACTCTATGAGGCCGGTATTACCCTGATATCAAAACCAGACAAAGAAACAACAACAAAAAAGAGAAAACTACAGGTCAATATCTCTGTTGTAAATTGATGCAAAAATCCTCAACAAAATTCCAGCAAACTGAATTCAACAATACATTAGAATGATTATTTATCATGACCAAGTGGGATTTATCCCTGGGATCTAAGGATGGTTCAACACACACAAAATCAATCAGCATGCCACATCATATCAACAGAATGAAGAATAAAACCATATGATCATTTCAATTGATGTAGAAAAAGCATTCGATAAAATTCAATATCCCTTCATGATAAAAACCCTCAAAAAACTGGGTATAGAAGGAACATACCTCAACATAATAAAAGCCATATATGACAGACCCACAGCTAGTATCATACTGAATGGGGAAAAACTGAAAGCCTTTTCTCTAAGATCTGGAACATGGCATGGATGCCCACTGTCACTACTGTTATTCTTCATAATACTGGAAGTCCTAGCCAGAGCATTCAGACAAGAGAAAGATGTAAAGGGCTCCAAATTAGAAAGGAAGAAATCAGATTATCCTTGTTTGCAGATGATATGATCTTGTATTTGGAAATACCTAAAGATTTCACAAGAAAGCTATAAGAACTGTTAAATTTACTGATAAATTCAGTAAAGTTGCAGGATATAAAATCAACATACGAAAATCATTAGCATTTCTATATTCCAACAGTGAACAATGTGAGAAAGAAATAAAAAATAGTCCCACTTACAATAGCAATACATAAAATTAGATACCCAGGAATTAACTTAACCAAATAAGTGAAAGATCTGTATAATGAAAACTATAAAACACTGATGAAGGAAATTGAAGAGGACACCAAAAAATGGAAAAATATTCCATGTTCATGGATTGGAAGAATCAATATTGTTAAAATGTCCCTACTACCCAAAGCAATCTACAGATTCAATGCAATTTCTGTCAAAATACCAATGACATTCATCACAGAAAAGGAAAAAAAAATTCCTAACAATTATATGGAACAAGAAAACATCCAGAATAGCCAAAGGAATCCTGAGTAAAAAGAACAAAACTCGAGGAATCACATTACCTGACTTCAAACTATACTACAGAGCTATAGCAACCAAAATGGCACGATACTGACATAAAGACAGAGTCGTAGACCAATGAGAATAGAGAACCCAGAAACAAGACATGCTTATAGTGAATACATTTTTGACAAAGGTGCCAAGAACATACACTGGGGAAAAGACAGTCTCTTCAATAAATGGTGCTGGGAAAACTTGATGTACAGATGCAGAAGAATGAAACTAGGTCCCTATCTCCAACCATATACAAAAATCAAATCAAAATGGATTAAAGACTTAAGTCTAACACCTCAAAATATAAAACTACTACAAGAAAACATTGGGGAAATTATCCAGGACATTGATCTAAGCAAAGATTTCTTGAGCAATACCCCACAAAGAGGGACAACCAAAGCAAAAACGGATGAGTAGGATCACATCAAGTTAAAAAGCTCCTACATAGCAAAAGATACAATTAACAAAGTGAATAGACAACCCACAGAATGGGAGAAAATATTTGCAAACTACAACTAGCTACTCACCTGACAAGGGATTAATAATCAGAATACATAAGGAGCTCAAACAACTCTATAGGGAAAAAAAACCTAATATTCCAATCAAAAGATGGGCAAAAGGTCTGAATAGACATTACCCAAAATAAGACATACAAATAGAAAACAGGCATATGAAAAGTGCTCAACATCACTGATCATCAGATATATGCAAAAAAAAAAAATCTAACAATGAGATATCATCTCACCCTTGTCAAAATGGCTTATACCCAAAAGACAGGCAATAACAAATGCTTGCAAGGATGTGGAGAAAAGGGAACCTCCTTGTACACTGTTGGTGGAAGTGTAAATTGGTACAACCACTATAGAGAAGAGTTTGGAGGTTCCTCAAAAAACTAAAAATTGAGCTACCATATGATCCAGCAATCCCACTGCTGGGTACATACCCAAGAGAGGAAACCTCTATATTAAAGAGATATCTGCACACCTATGTTTGTTGTGGCACTGTTTACAATAGCTAAGATTAGGAGGCAACTTACATGCCCATCAGCGGAAAAATGGATAAAGAAAATGTGAAACATATACACAACGGAGTACTATTCAGCCATAAGAAAGAATGAGATCCAGTCATTTGCAACAACATGATGGAACCGAAGAAGATCATTATGTTAAGTGAAATAAGCCAGGCACAGAAAGAAAAACATCGCATGTTCTCACTTATTTGTGGGATCTAAAAATCAAAACGGCTGAACTCATGGACATAGCAATTTGAAGGGTGGTTACCAGAGGCTAGGAAGAGTAGCGGGGGATTTGGAGAGAGGTGGTGATGGTTAATAAGTATTAAAAAAAATAGAAAGAATAAATAAGACCTACTATTTGATAGCATAATAGAGTGACTATAGTCAATAATAATTCTATATTTTTTAAATAACTTTAAAGAATGTAATTGGATTGTTTGTAACTCAGACAATCGAGAGGATTCTCCATCGTGTGCTTATTTCTCATTGCATGCCTGTATCAAAACATCTCATGTACCCCAAAAATATGTACACCTACTATATACCCACAAAACTTTTTAAGTAAAATTTTTAAAAAATTAAATTGTATGCTTTTTTTTTGTTGTTAATCTGTCTTTTTTTATCGGGGTCTTGGCCATGAACCTAAGATGAGAAGGAAAGATATTTCTTTTCCCCTACATGGCATTGCAAGGAATGAGTGAAGAACAATGTCTCCTTGCTTATATGTGTGTCTCTAGAAGTCAGCAAGCACCTCACACGTGGTAAACACCCAAATGTTACTGGATGAATGAATAAAGTAGCATTAATTGAGTTAAACGTGAGTGTTATAAGACACCTAACCACAATTCGACAGGTTGCTGTCTGGAGTAGGAGACTGGGCTAAGGCATGATTAGGCATAAGCAGCCATGAGAGTCGGTGGAGCAGTGTGTTTCAGACAGACTTCAGGGATCTTTTTTTCTCTCTTTTTCTTTTTCTTTTCTTTTCTTTTCTTTTTTTTTTTTTTTTTTTTTTGAGACAGAGTCGCACTCAGTCGCCCAGGCTGGAGTGCAGTGGCTCAATCTCGCTCACTGCAAGCTCCACTTCCTGGGTTCACACCCTTCTCCTGCCTCAGTCTCCCGAGTAGCTGGGACTACAGGCACTTGCCACCATGCTCAGCTAATTTTTTGTTGTTTTTTTTTTTTTCAGTAGAGACGGGGTTTCACCGTGTTAGCCAGGATGGTCGCGATCTCCTGACCTTGTGATCCACCCTCCTCGGCCTCCCAAAGTGCTGGGATTACAGGCATGAGCCACAACGCCAGGCCTTTTTTTTCTTTCAGAAATCTGTTTTTCTTTGTTTTCATAGGTTATTGGGGAACAGGTGGTGTTTGGTTATATGATTAAGTTCCTTAGTGGTGATTTGTGAGATTTTGGTGCACCCATCACCCAAGCAGTATACACAGCAGACAATTTGTAATCTTTTATCCCTTACCCCTTTCCCATCCTTTCCCCTGAGTCCCCTGTGGCATTCTTATGCCTTTGCATCCTCATAGCTTAGCTCCCACTTATGAGTGAGAACATGTGATGTTTGGTTTTCCATTCCTGAGTTACTTCACTTAGAATAATAGTCTCCAATCTCATTCAGGCCACTGCAAATGCCATTAATTCATTCCTTTTTATTGCTGAGTAGTATTCTAGTGTGTCTGTGTGTGTGTGTGTGTGTGTGTATGTGTGTGTGTATGTGCCACAGTTTCTTTATCCATTCATTGATTGATGGGCATTTGGGTCGGTTCCACGTTTTGCAATTGTGAATTGTGCTGCTATAAACATGCATGTGCAAGTATCTTTATCTTTTTCGTATAATGATTTCTTTTCCTCTGGGTAGATACCCAGTAGTGGGATTGCTGGATCAAATGGTAGTTCTACTTTTAGTTCTTTAAGAAATCTCCACACTGTTTTCCATAGTGGTTGTACTAGTTTATGTTCCCACCAGCAGTGTAGAAGTGTTCCCAGTTCACCACATCCATGCCAACATCTATTATTTTTTGATTTTTTGTTTATGACCATTCTTGCAGGAGTAAGGTGGTATTGCATTATGGTTTTGATTTGCATTTTCCTGATCATAAGTGACATTGAGCATTTTTTCATATGTTTGTTAGTTATTTGTATATCTTCTTTTGAGAATTGTCTATTCATGTCCTTAGCCCACTTTTTGATGGGATTGTTTGTTTCTTTCCTTGCTAATTTGTTTGAGTTCATTGTAGATTCTGGATATTAGTCCTTTGTTAGATGTATAGATTGTGAATACGTTCTCCCACTCTGTGGGTTGTCTATTTACTCTGCTGACTTTTCCAAATACTTACAGTCAACTGATCTTCAGCAAAGCAAACAAAAACATAAAGTGGGAAAGGACACCCTATTCAATAAATGGTGTTGGAATAATTGGCAAGCCACATGTAGGAGAATGATGATGGATCCTCATCTCTCACCTTATACAAAAATCAACTCAAGATGGATCTAGGACTTAAATCTAAGACCTGAAACTATAAAACTTCTAGAAGATAACATTGGAAAAACCCTTCTAGATATTGGCCTATGCAAGGATATCATGACCAAGAACCCAAAGGCAAATGCAATAAAAAAAGATAAATAGCTGGGACTTAATTAAATTAAAGAGCTTTTACATGGCAAAAGGAGATCTGGTTTTTAAACCTCTGTCAGTGCAGCTATGATTCTAATCCTGAGTGTCATTACTTATATCTTAAGTAAATCTCTATACCTTCCTTGGCCTTCGATCTTCATTTAAGAATGAGGAATGTGATAGTTAATTTTATGTGTTAATTTGACTGGGTCACAGGGTACCCAGATATCTGGTCAAACATTATTCTGGGTGTTTATATGAAGATATTTTTGGATGAGATTAACATTTAAATCAGTAGAAATGAGATAAAGCAGATTATCCTCCATAATGTGGGAGGGCGTCATCCAATCAGTTGAAGGACTAAATAGAACAGAAGACTGATCCTTACTCAGGTGAGAGCAAATTCTCCTGACAGGCAGCCTTCTCACTGTCATATTGGCTCTTCTTCCCAATTAGCCTCAACTTTTCTAATTGCTTAGCAAAGTTGTGCAAGGGATTGCTCAAAAATATGCAACTCTTCAGAAGCCTAGGCTTGGAACCATCATCTTGTCACTCCCGCCACATTTGATTTGCCGAAACATGTCCTGAGGCTAGCCCAGTTTCAGAGGAGAGGAGATGGACACCACCTCCTGATGGGAAGAAAGTTAAAGTCACATTGTGAAGAACTGGGAATGATTTTTGCAATCAGCCTACCACATTTATCTACCATCTTCATGCATTTTCCAAAAATTCCTTTACCAACTCTTTAACATTCTATTTATTCATGAGGTCTACATTACCATAACCATATATGAAATTGTGGGTTTAAAGTTAAAACTTTTTTATGTGCATTAGACATTATAACTCTTAAAAATTTAGAGAAAAAAACTTACCCACATACTTAAATAAGGTAGAGTTCAGAAGTTTGTACGGGATTGAGAGACTGATAGGAAATTCTCTAACATGCTGTGAGATAGTAAAAATGATCTCTCTAACAAGTACTAGAGTCCCTGTTGTGTCCATAGCACTAGAACAAATGCAGGGGAAAGGACTAAGAACTTAAAACCTGTTTTAGGAGAGTTTGCAACGCAGAGTGGCCAACAGAATCATCTTGTCCACCTCCACACTAGCCAACCCATAAAGAATGTAAACCCTATGTCTATCATACAAAGAATAATTAAAATGGTATTTGGAAAAGGAGGTGATCAAGTGGAAAGGAGGGATAGAAGAAGGAATCATGGACTGAATTGGCTTCAAGCTAGACCTTCAAATATGAGTAGGAGAAGAATAGATAACCTTAAGGTAGGGAGGCTTTTTAAATGGGAAAGAAGCCCCAGCTAGAGGCTCAAAGACAGTAAATAAAAAACCACAGTTAGAAGTCAGTAAAATTAGATATATAATGTTAAAACCAACATTATTCACATTATGGTATGTAAATGACATTATATAATACTTACTTTTGGTCATCAACATGGTGGTCATTATGCACATCTGAATTTAAGAGAGACAGGAAATATATATAAAGAGTTGAGAAATGGGGATGAATTCTACTTCTGGTAAGGTAGGGCTGCATACTTTGAACCAATATTCCTACTAAAGACAAGGTGAAAAAACGGACATTTTATCAAAGCCATTAGCCTAATGACACAAAAATCTCAGAAAAATGGTGAAAAATTATCAGGTGAAGATTCAAAAGAAGGTTAAAGTGCAGAAAAGTGAATCCAGCTGAGAGGGTAATTTTTCCCTTGGGACCATTAGCTGCTCAGGACCTGGCCAGCACTTTTGATGGCTTCTCAGGGATAAAGACACCAAAGGTGGCATCTAGGCCCACATTTTAAGCTTGGGGCCCTAAAGACTACATTCTGAATCAACCTCAAGTAGCACTGCCCTCACACAGACTGCAGCCCAGCTTCAAAGCAGCTAAATCTCTGAAATTGAGTTAAGGTGTTCTAAGGCTACCAGCAATTTAGAAATTTTGTTTTTCAGCCTGTTTCATGTTCCTTTCAGCTAAGTTTTCCTTCTACTGGACACAGGTGGAATCTCAATGAGAAAAGATATTCATGAGACTATTAAGGAAATATAAAATGATGTATCATGTGTGCTGCAAAAGGGAATTTTATTTATTATGCTAAGGAATTTAGAGGAAAACATTGCAGCTTTGTTTATTTTAAAAAATAATAAAATTAAAAGTTAAACTTTTTTATTGGTGGCCAACCAAGGACCATTCATATATTTGGCTGTCTTTTGACATCTCCTTTACTTGAAAATCCATTTAGAAGGCTTTTCTAATGTGCTATGTGTGGAAATTGGTTGCAAGATTTAGAACAAAAATAATTCTGAGTGACATGTGAATTATCAAGTCATAGCTGAGAGAACTAAATCCAGTTTCTGAAGAAATAATACAGTTAGCCTTGTACCATTGGCTCTGATGGAGTTTGATTTTTGTGAGGTATGGATGTTTTCAGTTTTTGATACATAGTCTCAAGATATAACTAAAAGTAGGCTTTGGTGCTATTTTTGGAGGTGTATAATCTGCTACTCTACTTAAAATGTTTTGGTACATCTTCCTGTTTAATTCATTTCTCTGAGTCCCAATATGTCAGAACAAGATGTCCTCCTTCTTTCATTTTGGGGGACCCAATTTTTATTTCTGTAATTTTAATTATCACTTGTCTACCCTCTTCTTTACAGTGTTTTTACATGTGGGCCACTTTGTTAAGTGACTAAGCAAAGCCTGAGCCACCAGATGCTGACTTGCAGGAAAAAAATGAACTTAATGTACTCCAGTAAATCCAGTGGTAAAATTTGCCACGGCCAGGTCTTATAGTACAACACATTAAACAGGAATCTGTGTCTAAGATATTCAAAATTATTTTAAATTTTTAGTAAAATCAGCAGAGAATAACCATGAAATAAAAAAAATGGAAGCAAATATAACCACATCATAAACAAAATGTTCTCTTCCTCCAAACCTTCCATGGTAATTAATTTTATGTGTCATCTTAACTAGATTATGGTGCCCAGTTGGTTGGTAAAACCCTAGTCTACACATTGCTGCACAGTATTTTTTAGATGTGATTAACATCTACAATTGGCTGGCTTTAAGTAAAGCAGATTACACTCCATAATGTGAGTGGGCCTCATCCAATCAGTTGAAGGCCTTGAGAGTAGAGACTGAGGTTTCCCAAAGTAGAAGAATTCTGTCTCCAGATTGTCACAAGGAAATTCTTCCTGAGTTTCCACCCTTCAGACTCAAGAATGCAATATCAACTCTTATCTGAAATCTGAGTCCAGTTTTTCTGCCTGCCCCATGAATTTCAGGCTTGCCAGTCCCAATAACTGAGTCAATTCTTTAAAATAGATCTCTCTCTCTCTCAATCTCTCTCTCAATCTCTCTCTTTCTCTCAATCTCTCTCTCTCTCGTGTGTGTGTGTGTGTCTGTGTGTGTGTGTGTTTCCCTGGAGAACCCTGACTAATTCTTACACCTTCCAAGGAAGGAATAAGTTTCCAATGGTTATTTGTAACATTCCATGTAAATATCTGAATGCATCTAACATACATGTAGAGAAGTATTTTTAATATTGCCTTTGCATTTTGTTTAAAACCAAATGGATAGTAGCCACTTATAACCCATTTATTATGTATAGCTGTTTTAATACTTTCCAGGAGGTTATGTTCTTTTGACCCTCTGAGGTTTCTTCCCACAGTTTCACCCTACTTTTGCTTTCATTCTAATCCTTAAAGAGCATGAAAGCTTATTCTTTTCCTCCCTGAGTAAATAAAACCAATATAGTTATGTCATCTTGTGGCCCTTTGTGTATTTTAGGCCAATTTTTTTTTCCTTTCATGAAAGCAACTATTGACACAAAACTATTTAAACAACTATTATTTACATCTATAGGAAAAAATACTACTGATTTTTATAAAACAGTTGCCAGAGAATTATGATTAAGGGCAATTTACGAAAGGCATGTGTGTTACGGCCATTGCTCAGGGCAACAACTAGTTGGGAAGAAACAAAAATAATTTGTTACAAAAGAAAAGTGAGTTAGTAATGGAAAAGTCTAGAAGATAAGTATTTGATGAGTATATGAAGACTAATTTTGACATTTTCATTCTCAGCTTCTTGTAAGTAGGAGAAAAGAGTTCAGTTTTAGACAATCAAATGGAAAATTCTAAAAGGTACATTTAAGAATTTCTTAATCTTTTCTCATAATCTAATCAGACTGACTATATCACAAATAGTTGTCATGGAAAAGAAAAAAAGTGTAGGCAGCTAAGGGAAGGAGATAGAGGAAACAAAAAAAGAACAGTTGATAAAATATCCAAAATTGCATAATACATTAAACTTATAATTTTTCAAATGTCTTTATATAGTCACTTGGAGATGATGATTAACTGTATTAGTTTCTTCAAAACACACTTGGGAAGGTTTTAACGAAGTTATATAAGTACCAGTGTTCACAGTATGGCAGGAGAATTTTATCTTAGCAACTGGTATTAGTGATCTAAAAATGTTTCGCCCTTCTATGAGCACCCTAAAATCTGTTCTTACACACACCCTCCAGATTTTTTCCAACTTAAATTGGCAAGTCTTTGATTCTTTTTATGTATATGACATCAACCAAACTTGCAAGTTTTTAATTTGTAGTTTATTCCCTTTGCTATACTGACACCAAACTCTAGTGACAGGTGTGGACAAAGTAGGGATAAGAGAGACGTGTGGGTAATAGACTGTTTCTTTAAGGAAATCACTATGGTGAGGCGGCAACAAAATAATCCTCAAGCAATGGAGAAAGAACCCTCAGACAAGAAAAAGAAATCTGCTTTTGAAGGTAGGAGATGCTTCATGGAAGGTGGGTGAAAACCCCTGTAGATCTGATTTCTGGTTCTTGAATTTAGATATTTGGGTTTAAAATTCCCTCCCTTTACACCATCTAATTCTACTAGAGTCACGCCACCGTACAGGTCTTCCATTTTTGCTACCATACTTCGGTGGCAACAATACTATCTCCCAAACTTTGTTCCCAAGGACACACAGGATGACATAATTAGCAGTACACAGGATGACTTAATTAGCAGTTTTCACAACTCTTTGTCATGGATTACTGAATTCCAAAACCAAAATATTAGGGAACTTCAACTAGATGCATTCAGACCAGACAACCAATCCCATTTTCTCCATATTTTCCCAGGGATATTTAGTTTGTGTCTATCTGTATCAATTAAGAGGTTGTTTTGCAATAAGTAACAGAAACATACTGTGGATAGCTTAAATACGTATACTTTAAGGATATCAAGAGCTCACTATATTAATAGAAGGCTTGTCTGAAGCCGCATCTCTTAGCATCTCATCTGGCCCAGATGTGGGCACTGCTGTTGAGAATGAATTGCTATCATTCTTGTATGCACCACGAAGTAAAGATTCCAAACCATGTATGGAAAATCCAGTTGAGAGAACTAAATCATCGTAACTGCTTGGCCGCCAGGCTGTTCCTTAACCTCTTTGCCCTTTGCAGTGGGAAATAAGATACTGCCTTCCAAAAGGAATCATCACGGTGGGAAATTACCTGCAAATAGGACACCACGCCAGCTCAAAATACAAGTGGGTACTGAAGTTCCTTATCCTTAGATGTTGCTATCCTTATACTCAGCATAATCTTCACCATTGACTAAAATGCCCTCTAATGTAGATAACTTGCATTTGCCTCTTAGAGAACTCTGAACTGCTGCCACCCTGAACATGTCTTGGCTTCTTTTTTCCCCCTAGTAGGATCAAAAGCAAGTTTTTTTTCATTGTAATTGTTGAGTCATCGTCAATCTATTAACTTGTGTTGATTTGCAAGGCGGCAGCCAAATGACTGTCACAATAACAAAAGCCAAGTCTCCTTTGATTGTAGAATCATCAATAATATTTATTCACTTGTCTCTGGCATGAGACAATTACTTTTCTGCTACAGAAAGGCCGTTTTAATTGAACTTGTATTTCCTGCTTCCCAGGCATTTTGAGTAGGAGGAGGGCAGACCTCCTCACCATCTAATGCAATTGTTTTGCATCATCTTAATTTGAGTGGAGGCTGACATTCCCGAATTCCTGATTACATGCCAAGCTGTGGGGTGTGGCAAACAGCTCAGTTGTTTTAATTCCAGAAACTGAGTGGTGACATTTTGCTAAGCTTCTGTCATATACGCCCTCATGAAGGGTGGGAAAATTTTGAACTCTGGGCTTCAGTTTATGTGTTATGTTTAGTAAGTGTGTAAGTAACTAAAGCACCTTTGTTTACTTGGTTTTGACATTTGGAGAATGAGGTTTTCTCACCACAAGATAGAATACCAAGTGAATCTTGTTCTTCACACGTTCCTGATAAAGATGAAGAAACAAATGATTGAGAAGTTAAATGATAATTTAAAAAATGTGGTAAATACCAAATGAATAGTGTAGGCAGAAAAGGGAATAAGAAAGAACTTTGGTGACGGTCATGGCAGCGGGAATGGTGGGCTATCCCTTTACCCCAAGTTCTGCATCACAGAGAACAGGTTTAATTTTTTCTATGTTCAGATAAAAATCAACCAAAAAATTCTTTTAATTTGTACTACTGCTAGGTAAATATTTCTGCCTCCATTCCCCTAGGAGAAGATACTAATGCGTAAACTTATTCCACTACTACCCCAAATAACTGTTCAAACCCAAAGTAAAGACTTGGACCCCAAGCCTGAATCTGGTACATGTGATCCCTAGGTTGCCAGCCTTAAATATGTATAACTTTGCATTGAACCCAAGGTTAGATCTTGGGGGGGAAATCTTTGAGTTGCTATGTCCAAGGGAAAATGTCTATGAATGTGACCTGGGGCATCATGTCTTTTTGCCCAGACCCTGAGAGGACCTGCATCTGTTTTCAGACCAACCTCCATCTGGAACTTAATATCCGTACAAAGTGGATGATTTTAGGGGACTGCCTGTGGCTTAGGCAGAATTGTAGAGTCAAACAGAGAAAGAAATCATCTTTTTAATAAACTGGTGCTACAGGATTTTCCAGTTTAAACTCCAGTTACCCTTCCTTTATCCCTCCTGAATTGGTTTTATAAGTTTAAAAGAACAGACAATGAAGTCCTGTCAGACTGGTTCACACAAACTCCACAGCACCTGACAGGTTTGAAAAACACTAACATTTGAGTATTCCCAAGTGTCACACACTATCTGCACATATTCTGGGTATATGAGTATGGAAAGGAAGGGACTTCTCCAAAATATTTTACAAACCCTGAATTCCTCTAATGGGGTTAGAAACTCCTTTCCTAAATCACAACTTCAAGAAAAAAACTTCTGGAATCCTACAATATAGTATCACCTCTAAATTTTTTCTATCAAATCCACAGTACAATAAAGACTTCATAAATAAAACTTATAAATAAAATTTATAAATAAAACTTATAAATAAAACTTATAAATAAAATTTATAAATAAAACTTATAAATAAAATTCATTTATAAATAAATAAAATTTACAAATAAAATTTATAAATAAATTTACAAATAAATTTATTTATAAATAAAATTTACAAATAAAATTTATAAATAAATTTATTTATAAATAAAATTATTTATAAGTACATAAAATTTATAAATAAAATTTATGTATTTATAAATAAAATTTATGTATTTATAATAAATAAAATTTATTTATTCATAAATAAAATAAAATTTGTAAGCAAAACTTATTTATTCTTAAATAAAATAAATAAAAGAGTAGATGGGACTACAGGCCCAGATAATTTTTTTTTTTTTTTTTTTTTTGGTAGAGACGAGGTTTCACCATGTTGGTCAGGCTGGTTTTGAACTTTTGACCTCAAGTGATCTGCCTGCCTCAGCCTCCCAAAGTTCTGGGATTACAGGTGTGAGCCACGGCTCCTGGCAAGTCTTGCCTTTAAACATAAAATGCCAAGGAGTAACAAAGTGAAGGAAACAGACTTCCCAGAATTTTTGGTGCTATTCTTTGATAGCAATGGCACTAGTAAGAGGAGAAACCTACACTGTATTTTCTTTGTCCCTGATTGCCATGGAGTAGGTCATCCAGGGGAGGGGGTAGTGTGGTCTTTTGGAAGAATATGAAAAGGGGAGTTAGAAAGAAGAACGAAGGAGGTATGGTTTGTGATATGATCTTGCCCTTCTCAAGTAATTAGAAATTTGAAGGTGCTTGAGAGTATCAAATGTTACTAAATTGTACACATATTTCTAATTCCTTACTCCTAAAACATCACTTAATAAAATTCACTTAAAAAAAAAAACCTCTCATCAGAGGTGTCTAGTTTTTGATTCAACAGCAGGTGAGGATCTTAGAGGTTGCCGCTCCATTCTAACAAGTAAAAAGTTAAACAGCCTGAAAAAATCAGCAACTCTTGTCAGGTCTGTAAGCAAAGTGAGGTCCCAGAGCAAATCGCTAATCCTAAAATTGGAGAGATGGACAAGTGACTATAGAGAAGCACAGCTTACCAGAGCAAAAATCTCCCTGGAAACCAGTAGGAAAACCTGAACTGTAATTTATGGATTGCTAAAGGCTCAGTATGGACAAGTCTGATAGATAAAATCTCTAGGGGAACCCAATCATTTTGGGGTCCCCATAATTTTGTGAGTTTCGCCTCCTGGAGTCCTAACAGGTTCTCTCAGTGAACAGTGAAGAAAAATCTCATTCTTCCAGCACAGGGAGGGGAAAAGATCTCACCTTGAAATACACCAGAGCATTCTGTTCTACTTAACAAGGTTGCCCTCAGGAGAAGCTATTTAACCAGAACCTAACTTAATGTGGTTTTCTCAGAGTCTGCGTGTCCTGGTAGAAGAGAAATACCCAATCCCAGTCCCCTCTGGCTTCCAGATAGGGAAAGAGAAACCCAACTCCAGCCCAGTCCAGCCATCGTGCCTCATGAGAAAGGGAAGGGGACTGAAAAGCCCTTGTGAAGTTCACAGTCCAGGTAAAAGCTCAATAAACACTGACACCTATTCATGAGACTATAGGACACTTCTCCTCCTTTCACATCTTTCCACCATATTACTAAAGTCCTGTTCACAGTAGTTTCTTTAACTCTATCCATCGTGTCCAGCTATCAAGAAAAAAATTACAAGCTGTCCTAAAAGGCAAAAAGCATAATTTGAAGGGACAGAGGAAGTATTAGAACCAGACTCAGATATGGCCAGGATGTTAGAATTATCAGACCAATGATTTTAAACAACAATAAATAATGTGCTAAGGGATCTAATAGATAAAGTAAATAGTACGCAGGGACAGACAGGTGATGTAATCAGAGAGATGGAAATTCTAAAAAAGGACCAAAAAGAAATATCAGCGATCAATCATACTATAACAGAATTGAAGAATGTATTTGATGGGCTTATTAGTAGACTAAAATTGGCCGTAGAAAAATCTTTGAGCCTGTGGATATCTCAATAGAAACCTCCAAAAGAGAAAATCAAAGAAAAGAAAAACTGACAGGAACAGTACAGAATATCCAAGGGCTAGGAAAACTACAAAAGGTGTAACATGTGTGTAATGCAAATACCAGAAGAATAAGAAAGAGAGAAATGGACAGAATAAGTATTTGAAATAATAATGACGAAAATTTCCCCAAATTAATATCAGACACTAAACCACCAATCCAGGAAGCTCTGAGAACACTAAGGAAGATAAATACACCCCCACCCCCAAAAAATACACTTAGGTATATCATTTTAAAACTATAGAAAAATCAAAGATAAAGAAAAAATCCCAGAAGAAGCCAAAAGAACAGAAAACCTTACCCACAGAGAAGTAAAGATAAGAATTACATCCACCTTCTCCTCAGAAACCCTGCAAGAAAAAAGAGAGTGGAGTGAAATATTTAACATGTTCAGGGGAAAAAAAAGCAACCGAACTAGAACTCTGTGAAATTATCTTCAAAAGTGAATGAGAAATAAAAACTTTCTCAGACAAACAAAAATTGAAGGAATGTGTTTCCAATAGACGTATGTAGCAAGAAATGTTAAGAGGTTTTTTTAGCAAGAAGAAAAAATATATAGGTCAGAAACTCAGATCTACATAAAGGAAAAGCATAGGAAAAGGAATAAATGAAAGTAAAATTAAAATTTTTAATTTTTTCATTCTTAATTGATCTAAAGGATAACAGTTTTTAAGATAATAACAACAATATGTATGTGTGTATACATGTGCTTATTTATGCTCATGTATAAATTAAATGAAATACAGCAATCAGACAAAGGATAGGAGGAAAGAATTAAGATTATTTTGTTATTATAAGGTACTATACATACTACCCATAATAAATGGTATAGTCTTATTAAAGTAGATTTGAATTAGTTATAAATGCATATGGCAAACTTCAGGGAAACTACCTTTTAAAAAGTATAACTGATGATCTAGGAAAGGAGAAAAAATAAAATCATATAAAATTCACAATTAAAATGATAAAAGACAGAACAATAGTGTGCTATAGATTGAATGTTTGTCCCCCTCCAAAACTTATTTAGAGATTGAATTGCCAATGTAATGGTATTAGGAAGTGAGACCTTTTAGAGGTGATTACGCCATGAGGGTGCCACTCTAAGGGGTGGGTTTTATGTCTTAATAAAAGGGTTTTCAGAAGTGGGCTCTCTCTCAACTCTTGTGCTTTTCTGCTGTGTAAAGAACAATATTCTTCCCCTCTGGGGAATTCAGCATTCAAGGTGTCATTTTGGGAGCAGAAACCAGGTCCTCAGCAGATACTAAAGTTGCTGCTGCCTTGATATTAGACAATATCAGCCTCTGTAATTGCAAGCCAATAGATTCCTATTCATTATGAATTACCCAGTCCGTGGTATCCTGTTATAGCAGCACCAGCAGATCAAGAAACATTGGAAGACAAAAATAGGAACAAGCAATTAAAGCAATGAATTAAAAACAGTAATGAATACAATAGATACTAATCCAATTACATTAATAATCACTTTAAACATCAATGGTCTAAATGCACCAATTAGAGAATAAAGATGATGAGAGTAAATCAGAAAGCAGGACACAGCTAGACGTTGTCTATAAGAAACACACTTTAGTTATAAAGACATACAGAATAAAAGTAAATGGATGGAGACAGATAAACCGTGCTAACACTGATGAAAAGAAAGTGGTGTCACTATTAATTTCAGACAGAGTAGACTTCAGAGCAAGGAAAGTTATCAGAGATTAAGAAGGGCATTACACAATGATAAAGGGGTCATTTCTCCAGGAAGATATAATAATCCTGAACACGTGTTTGCCAATAACACGATGTCAAAATATGACACAATAAGGGATTTTGGCACGTATTTCAAAACTCCTTGATCAGAAAAGGGAGACCCAGCAGTCGAAAATCAATAAGAACATAGTAAAATTCAACAATACCATCAATTAACCGGATATAATTGACATTTATAGAGTACTTTATTCAACAACAGTAGATTATATATTCTTCCTAAGCTCACATGAAACCACATGAGATCACAATTTGGGCCATAAAACACACCTCAACAAATTTAAAAAAATAGAAATTATACAATTTCCATTCTTATACCACAGTGAAATTAAACTACAAATCAATAGCAAAAAGGTAGCTGAAAAATCTGAAAATATGTGGAGATTAAACAACATACTTTTAAATGACTCATAAGTCAAAAAAGAAATATCCAAAAAAATTTAAATATTTTGAACTAAACAAAAATGAAAACAAATTAAAATTTGTGTGATACAGTGAAAGCAGTGCTTACAGGTAAACTTACAGCATTGAATGCACATGTTACAAAAGAAGAAATATTTAAAATCAATTATCTAAACTTTAACTTAGGAAACTGGGAAAAGAAGAGCAAATTAATTTCAAGGTTAGCATGAGAAAAGAAATAATAAAAGTTAAAGCAGAAATCAATGAAACTGAAAATAGAAATTCAATTTTTTAAAATCAACAAAACCAAAAGCTGATTCTTTGTAAAGATCAATAAAATTGATAAGCCTCTAGCTAGACCAAGTTATTAAAAATGAGAGAGGACGCCGGGAGTGGGGGCTCAGGCCTGTCATCCCAGCACTTTGGGAGGCCAAGGCGGGCGGATCAGGAGGTCAGGAGATCAAGACCTTCCTGGTTAACACGGTGAAACCCCGTCTCTACTAAAAATACAAAAAATTAGCCAGGCATGGTGGCGGGCGCCTGTAGTCCCAGCTACTCAGGAGGCTGAGGCAGGAGAATGGCATGAACCCGGGAGGCGGAGCTTGCAGTGAGCCGAGATTGCACCACTGCACTCCAGCCTGGGCAACAGAGCGAGACTCTGTCTCAAAAAAAAAAAAAAAAAAGAGAGAGAGGACAAAAGTTATAAATACCAGAAATGAAAGAGAGGGCATTACTATGAATCCCATGGACATTAAAATGATAATAAAGAAATACTATAATGACTTTATGCCCATAAATTTGATATTCTAGAGGAAATAAACAAATTCCTTGAAAGACACAATCTATCAGAACTCACAAAGAAAAAATAAAAACTCTAGCCTATATCTACTTAAAAAAATTAAATCCCCAAACAGAAAGCACCAGACCCTATGGTCTCACTGGTAAATTCTATCAAACATTTAAAGGAATAAATTATACCAATTTTCTACAATCTCTTTCTGAAGATAAAAACAGAGGGAATAATTCCTAACTTATCTGTGAAGCCAGCATTTCCCTAATAGTAAAAGCAGACAAAGACATTACAAGAAAAGAAAACTATGGACCTGTATCTCTTATGAATGTAAATGCAGAAATCCTCAACAAAATATTAGCAAATTGAAGCCAACAATATATAGAACAATTATACACCATGACCAATGGGATTTATCCTAGGTATGTGAGGCTGTAGGCTCAGCATTCAAAAATTAATTGATGCTATCATCATACTAACAGGCTAAAGATAACAAATCACATAAGCATATAAATAGATGCAGATAAAGCATTTAACAAAATCCAGCACCTTTCATGTTAAAAACTTTCAGTAAACTAGAAACAGAGGGAAACTTCCTCACCTGATAAATAGTATCTATGAAAATTATTATTCTGAATGGTAAGATATGAAAAACTTTCCTACTAAGATGAGGAACAAGGCAAGAATGTCCCTCCTCACCACTCCTTTTCAACGTTGTACTAGAAATCTTAGTGCAATAAGACAAGAAAAGGAAATAAAAGAAATATTGATTGTAAAAGAATAAATAAAGGTGTCTATTTATGGATGACATGATTGTCTATGTAGAAAGTCTAAGAGAATCGACCAAAAACTCTTGAAACTAATAAGCTATTAATATATAGCAAGGTTGCAAGATAAAAGGTTAATATACAAAAAGTCAATTGCTTTCCTATTTCCTGCTTTCCTTTCCTGTATTTCCTGTAAATAAATCAATTTGACATTAAAAATGCAATACCATTTACATTAGCACCTAAAAAACAAAATACTTAAGAATAAACCTAACAAAATATATGCAAGATCTATATTAGGAAAACTACAAAACTCTGATGAAAGAGATCAGAGAACTAAATAAATACATATTGCATGTTAATGAATAGGAAGACAATATTGTGAAGATGTCAGTTGTTCCCAACTTGGTGTATAGATTCAATGCAATCTCTATCAATATTCCATCAATTATTTTGTAGATAACGCTAAACTGATTCTAAAATTTATATGGAAAGGCAAAATATCAAAATAGTTAACTCAATATTGAAGGAGAAGAAGAAAGTCAGAGGACAGGCATTACTTGATTTAAGACGCATTACAAAGCTATAGTAATCAAGACAGTATGGCAATAATAAACAAAAGATCAATGGAACAGAATAGAATACCCTGAAATAGACTCACATAAGTATATTAGTTAATTAATCTTTGACAAAAGAGCAAAAGCAATTCAATGAAGAATTGATAATGTTTTCAACAAATGGTGCTGAAATAATTGCACAGCCACATGTAAAAAAATTAATGTACATACAAACCTTACACCTTTCACAAAAAATGACCAAAATGGATCACAGACCTAAATGTAAAACACAAAACTATAAAACTCTTGGAAGCTAACAACAGAAAATCTAGAATAAGCTTATCGAACCCAGGGCCCACAGACCGCATGTGGCCCAGGATGACTTTGAATGTGGGCCAATCCAAATTTGTAAACTTTCTTAAAACATTACGAGATCTTTTCTGTGTGATTCTTTTTAGCTCATCAGCTGTTGTTAGTGTTAGTGTATTTTTTGTGGCCCAAGACAATTATTCTTCTTCCAATGTGGCCAGGGAAGCCAATAGATTAGACACACCAATCTAGAAAACTTTGGGTTATTCTAGATTTTTTCAATATGTGACTTTTTCAATATGACATCAAAAGCTGGACTTCACTAAAATTGAAAATTTCAAACCTGTAAAAAACAGTGTCAAAAGAATGAAAAGACAAGTCACAGACTGGGAGAAGATATTTGCAAAAGACATACCTGATAAAGTACTGTTATCCAAAATACACAAAAAACTCACCAATAAGAAAACAAACAACATGATTTTAAAATGGTCCAGAAACCTTAACAGACACCTCACCAAAGAAGATATACAGACGGCAAATAAGTATACAAAAAGATGCTTCACATCATGTGTCATCTGAGAAATGCAAATTAAAACAACAATGAGATACCACTACACACAAATTAGAATGGCCAAAATCCAGAACACTGACAATACCAAATGCTGCCAAGGATGAGGAGCAACAGGAACTCTCATTCCTTGCTGGTGGGAATGCAAATTTGTATAGCCACTTTGGAAGACAGTTTGGCAATTCTTACAAAACTAAATATACTCTTGCCATATGATCTAGCAGCTGTGTCCCTTGGTATTTATCCAAAAGAGTTCATGATGGTTAATTTTAGGTGTCACTTGACTGGATTAAGGGATGTCCAAATAGCTGGTATGGCATTATTTCTGGGTTTGTCGATGAGGGTGTCTCTGGAAGAAATTGACTTTCAAATCAGTGGACTGAGGAAGGAAGATTCGCCCTAATCGAATGTGGGCAGACACCATCCAATCAGCTAAGGGCCTAGATAGAACAAAAACAAAGGAAAGGTGACTTCTCTCTCTTTCCTGAAACTGAGGTACATTTCTTCTCCTGCCCTTGGACATCAAAACTCCAGGTTCTCCAGCCTTTGCCATCTGAGATTTGCACCAGTGGCCCACCAGTTTCTAAAGCCTTCAGCTTCAGACTGAGGGTTATATTGTTGGCTCTAGTCCTTTAAATTTGGACTGGCTTTCCCCAGCTTCTAGATGGCCTATTGTGGAGCTCAGGCTCCATAATCCCATGAGCCAATTGCCCTAATAAATTCCCTCTCATCTATCTATCTATCTATCTATCTATCTATCTATCTATCTATCTATCATCTATCATCATCTATCTATCATCTATCTATCATCTCCTATTGGTTCTATCTCTTAGGAGAACTCTGACTAATGAAGAATTCAAAACTTAGGTCCACACAAAAACCTCTCCACAATGTCTATAGCAGTTTTATTCATAATTGCCAAAACTTGGAAGCAACCCAGATGTCCTTTAGCAGGTGAATGGACAAACTATAGTATATGCATACAATGGAATATTGTTCAGTGCTAGAAAGAAATAAGTTGTGACACCATAAAAAGACACTGAAGAAACTTAAATGCATATCACTAAGTGAAAAAGCCAGTCTGAAAAGACTACATACAGTATAGTTTCAATTCTGGAAAAGGCTTTCAATTCTGGAAAAGGCAAAATTATGGATATAGTAAAAAGACAATGATATGCTCCCTTCAGAAGCAGGTACACTAAAATGGGAGTGACACAGACGAATCTAGCAGGGCCTTTGCACAAGGATGACATGCAAATTCATAAAGCATTCCACCTTTTATAAAAAGAGCAAATCCTCATGTAAACTATAAACTTTGGCAGGAGAGCTGCTGCTGCTGCATCAAGGTAACCTCATCAGTTTTAACAAATGTACCACTCTCATGGGGGATGTGGATAATGGGGAAGGCTGTGCATGTGTTTGGGCAGGAAGTATTTGGAAAATCTTGGTCCCTTCAACTCAATTTTGCTTTGAATCTAAAACTGTTCTAGCAAAAAGTCCAGTAGAAATAATAATTTTTTAAAAAAAACTACCCTCTACTGTGAAACACAGTCCCAGACCTGGGGGGCATGGATAAAGATTTCTTTAAGCAAATTCTGCGTGCATTACACTAACATTATAGCAAAACTCAATTACTTGAACTCCTTTGCCTATGTGCTTATTTCTACCTTTCTTCTTATATTGGTGTTTCTAAACTTACATTCAACAGCTGGAATGTGAAGGGGACAAAAAGAAAGAGGGGAAAAGATATGAGTTAAATTGTTGGTAGCATAAGATGCTTGGCAAAGTAGGGAAGAGTCCTCCTCGCTTCTTAATGAGTTTTTACATAAAAGGCCCAGGAACTGAGCCAAACCTACAGTGTTCCTGAATAACATAAGCAACTTGGAAAAGATTTCACTAAGTGAAGCAGGAGCGCTCTAAAGCCCTGGGCTATAGGCAGAAGCCTATGGGGGTTTATACTGCTGAACTGTCTCAACAGTTTCTTTCTTAAACTTGACTTCCACTGGAGACAGTGTCTTAGGCATGGTAGTGAAATACAGTGGTGACTGGAGCAAGCCAGGTGGTACTATCTATGTTCAAGACAAACTTGTTTGCTCCTTAGAGGTCTTCTGGGGAACTGCAGGTAGGGGGATGAGAGGGGAAAGCTGCAAAAATGATGCTTGCTATTATTTTGCCACCTGACAATGGTTTACCCAAAGGTGAAATAGACATAGTCTCTACCTCAATTCTGTGTCATCATTTTTGCCTGAAGATTTCAAAATAGCTTCCAGTCTTTCCCATGTCTGGTCTGTCTTTTATTTTGCTGTCAGATCTTTCCAAGTTATGAATGAGATTAGTGCCTGGTGATAATAGACACTCAAATATCTGCTGAGTAAATGAAGTTTCTTCCTATGATTAAAACCCTCCTATGGCTTCTACTTTCTTATACTGTAGAGTTTCAATTCCTTAACATGGTGTCTGAGACTTCAAGTCTTCATGCATCCTCTTCTTTTCTAGGTTCTTATCACACGCTCCTCTTTGTGATTCCCTAACTTTGAGCTGTTCCGGTATGTTTCAAAGCATTTACATGTGCTAGTTCCTCTTGTTCTCATGCCTTCATTCCTACTCTGTCTTGAAAGTTTCTTTTCCTTCTCAGTCCTGCTCCTCAATGAAATCTTCCTCGGTGGTATCCAGACAGATTGAGTTGGTCCCATTATAGGAGTTTCAATGAAACTAGTAAAATGTATTCTGCTTTCAAGTACATTATAAATGGTTGTTTACATGTTTGTCTCTCTTGTTAAATGATGTCTTTTTAGGGAAGAGCACTCAACTTGACTGTCTATGTCAAAGTATGGATCATGTGGAACAAATAAAAGCAATGGGGGTAGGCAAACCTAGATGAGACTTCGGGCTTCCCCTGCCCAGTGTGCGACCTTAGTAAAAGTAATTAATTTCTCAGAAATTCAGTTTTCTCCTTTAAAAAAATGTTACTTCGGATGGGTCAGCAATTGACAAATAAAATTTTTATTTCTGAATAAAATAAAGTGTTAAAGAAGTAAATGACAAAAAAAAATTTGTGGGGTGTGTGTGTAATTGCCAGATTTCCAAATAATTATTTTAATACTTAATGATTTTTGGACTCTGTTATCAAAGCTCTTTTTGTCCTGTTACAAACGCAGCATTGACAAAGTATATTCGAGTCATAGGCTTTTGAATTGCCTGTGATTCTTTGTGAAAATAAAAGACTTCTTATTCATGTGACTTCTTATTCAAGGAAGTCACAATTATATAGTAGCATCAAATAAGTGAATACACTAAGATAGTAACATAGGTATGAAATTAACCAATCAAAGCCAAAATATAGAGCTATATTTAGTTCAGAAGTTAGAATTTCAGATCTACAGGTTTGTGCCTGGTCTACAAGGAAACAAATAATTTAAAAATCATCTAGTTCCCAGGTATTCTTATTTATTCCAAGCCATCCTGCTATATTTGTGTTTGCTTCTTTAATTCTTAAGTGTAAAAGTGAAGATAATTGGAGGGAAACTAAGATGAGTGATGTATTATTACCAAAGATTTAAAATTTAGAATTGCACAAAAACCTGTGGACTTCTGAAACCATTCCCAAAGAAGAACGTGTTGCCAGGCTCATGAAAAAGGATTTTTCAGTCTGAGTTCAGTATCTAATATCTCTTTGTTGTAAAGAAATTGTAAATTAATTGTATTCTGAATTTAAGTTTTAAAGGCATAACTAAATCTAATGTAAAATTTAGGCTCATAAAATTCTTTACTTTTAAAGAGTAGAATTTTCTTTTACTTTTATGAACACAGAGAAAAAAGAATAAAACAAAAGTTGCCATTTTAAAAAACACCTCCACAATTTGGAATTTGGTTGTTCTCAAAGGATAAAACTTCTGCCAAATGGATGACAAGCTGTTATCAGGCATAATAGGAGGCTTCTGTGGGAGTAGGCGATGGATTAATGCACAGAAGTTGCATCACATTTTGAGCTCACATACTCTTTGAAACAGAAAGAGTCTAAATTTCAAAGCTTGTACTAATCTTTCTTAATAACTCTAGCACTTATTCATAGATGTCCAATATAAATGTGTATTAACCCTAGAAATAAAAACATCAACTTTCTAAAGAAATATTATTTTCAATATCTTCTTACCTCATCACGTTCTTGGAAATCGAAATGACTCAATATGTCAAAGAATGCTAGTGAGAAATAAAACCATCCTTTTTTTTTTTCTTTTTTTGAGACAGGGTCTCACTATGTCAACCTGGCTGGAGTGCAATGATGCCATCATACCTCACTGTAACCTCAAACTCCTGGGCTCAAGCAATTCTGTTGCCTCAGCCCTCTGAGTAGCTAGGACTACAGGCATGCACCACCACATTTGGCTAATTTTTTAAATCTTTTTGTAGAAGCAGGGTCCTGCTAGGTTGTCCAGACCAGTCTTGAACTCCTGGCCTCAACCAATCTTCCTGCCTCGGTTTCCCAAAGTGCTGGGATAACACAGGCATGAGCCACCATGTTCAGCCAAATCCACACTTATAGGTTAATAAAATATGAATTCACAATTAAGATAGAAGGAAAACTAGTAATCAAGATTTATTGAGTATACTGTGCCCAAAGATTATAGGTTCTTTAGCATACTTTTATTATTGACTACTTACAGCATCTACTAAGTATGTTTTATTATTCTGATTTTTAAATTAGATACTGAAATGTCAAGAGATTATGATTTATTGAGGATCATATAGCTGGTTTGTTATGCAGACAAAACTCAAACCCAGGGTTTTTGTGGATTTTTTTAAGGCCCTGCTTATCCAAAAGTTGTGCCATTTTTAATTTTTTCCTAGTGTTACAAAATTTTTCCCACATATAAACAACATAGGAGCAGTTAAATTGAACAGACAGTTCTCACAATATAGGAGACATAAATCACTTCCTGGGATGAGATATTATAAACTTATCTAAGCATCAACATTTTTTGGAAAGACGCCAACATCATTGTACAAGGGAGTTCCCTGAAATGAGCCAAACAAAACCCTTGAAAACAGAATCCTATGAACCATTCATTTCATATCCTCTGGGGAAGTAAATAAAGAATCCTCATCCCACATGGTCATGCACCCTGCCGGCCATCCCATCTTTGGGAAGGGTCAGACTGCATTCCTGGGATGTTTGAGGTCATTATGAGAAGTTGGTTTTTGTTCCCATCCACACCCATTATGAAGGAAAATAGTGTTCAAATTCAGTTCAAACAGTGTTCAAAAACTAACCCTTTACAACACAGAGCTCCATCTATTCTTGAGCTTGAAAATAGTCTTCCAGGTAATTTTATAGCAATAGCTTGATTCCTAAAGAGCGCAGGAAACTCATCTTACTTTATTTTTATTATTGAGGAATTATCATCTGCTGCCCTCAATAGCTAGGTAAAATAGCTAAGAAATTAGGAGTGAGGCGTTTTCCCTCTAATCTGAGAGAGAAGATATGCCGTGGATACAAAAGATGATCACTGCAAGGAGCACATACTTATGTAACTCAGGTTGACTCATAATATGTCATTTTGCTTTGTTGGGATTAGTGTATAGAAAGTTAAGCGACACTATTCCATGTACTTTGTTAATCGGGGATAGTAAGTGAAATATCACATTCTACCTGTTTATCTCCTTAAACATATCATTCCTATTTCATATTCAAAGGGACATGGTAAGAGAACTAAACCATGGTCAACATTTGCAGTAGGAAGAATAGGTACTTTTAGCTTTAGACTCTGAAAACATATAACATTTAAATGAATCTTGTTAAGATTTCATTTAACTGATGCTCACCATCAAGTAATATAGAAGTCAGCAGAAGAAAAGCTTCCAGAAATGCCTGGAAGAGACATTAACCTCTAATTCAACAGTAGTTTTTGCTCCAATAAAACAATAATCTTCATTTTTCTCTTTTTGTTTTTTGTTTGTTTGTTTGAGACAGAGTCTTACTCTGTCACCCAGGCTGGAGTGCAGTGGCGTGATCTCAGCTCACTGCAACCTCTGCCTCTAGGGTTCAAGGGATTGATTCTCCTTCCTCAGCCTCCTGAGTAGCTGGAAATACAGGAGTGTGCCACCACGCCTGGCTAATTTTTGTGTTTTTAGTAGAGACAGGGTTTCACCATGTTGGCCAGGCTAGTCTTGAACTCCTGACCTCAGGTGATCCACCCGCCTCAGCCTTTCAATGTGCTGGGATTACAGGCTTGAGCTACCGCACCCAGCCTCATCTTCATCTTAGGGTCCAAGAGTTCAAACAAGTCTGCAATGCATACAACTGACGAAGGTGAACTTTCCAGAGAAGAGGCATTTCTTTCTTCCTTTCTTTTTTTTCTTTTTTGAGATGGAGCCTTGCTCTGTCCCCAGGCTGGAGTGCAGTGGCATGATCTCGGCTCACTGCAACCTCAACCTCCTGGGTTCAAGTGATTCTCCTGCCTCAGCCTCCCAAGTAGCTGGGACCACAGGTGCACGCCACCACGCCCAGCTAATTTTTGTATTTTTAGTAGAGATGGGGTTTCACCATGTTGGCCAGGATACTCTCCATCTCTTGACCTTGTGATCCACCCACCTCGGCCTCCTAAGTTGCTGAGATTACAGGCTTTCACAACATGCTTCCCGACATGCATGATCTGCTCAGGGAAGGTCAGAGAATCCTTTCCATACTTGCCCTTTCTCAAATTCCTTAAATTTAAAAAATTCAAGATGACAAACTGTCGTATTTTAGGGTGTATTGTGTTCTAAATGCCATCACCTATTTGATCACCTTTTAAGGGAACACTTCACCAGCAAGAATTCTCTGAATTAAAAGATGTCAGAAAATTCTTTTCATATCACAGTGAATTTAGGAAAACAGGTATTCTTCGTCCCTTGTGTCTCAATTTTATTCATATTAATAGAGATCTTTCAAATAAAAACTATGAATAAACATTTAATATGCCATTTTTCTAAGCCTCTAAGACTTCAGTTTGACCCGTTTAGGGTCAGTGTGAGTCCAGGTGACCATATGGAGGCACCGTCAGGCCACAGCCCACTGTCTGTCCATCAGAAGTGTACTGGGAGGGAGGTTGTCTTTCAGAGATCAAGCATGTCTGGTTACTGAGAGCAGAAATTAGTCATCTTCTGAATCAAAGTAACTTAAGTTGGATATAGGAAGTAATTTTCACATTAATATATAATAGTTTATCTACAGGAGGCTATTCTTCATAGAAATTTCAGCTCCCTAATCATACAGCACTCATTATAGACTCTGCAGGATGATTGTCATTAAAGCAGATATGTCCTTGACTTTGTCATAGGGTCTTGAAGCTCATTTCTGTCTTTTGCTACCTGGAGCCTCTGTGCTTTGTACAAGACAGAGAGCTTTATATAAATTAAACAAATCCAAAGATGTCTCGTGCATATTCCAGATGGTTATATAGTAAACTTCACCTTAACAAGGGCTCTATCCCAGTGCTTCAGAAAAAGAATTTGATCACACAATGGAAATTCAGACAGTCCCATATCTGGTGAGTAATCCTAGCTCATTACCTAGCACTCCGTCTCTACTTTATCCCTCTTTAGTTTTTACTTCTTGTGGTAATTTCCAGGAGGAGTAAAAAATTGTTGATGTTTGTGAAATACGGCCCTCAATAGAAAGTTCAAACTTGAATACAATGTAGAATAAATGATGACTACATAAGAGTCAAAAATCATCTTAACTGCTAAGACTCTACTTGACAGTCATTCACAGTATAAAATAGATAAAATATTTGTCTTAGTCCATTCAGGCTGCTGGCTATAACAAAATGCCATAGACAAAGTAGCTTATAAACAATAGAAATTCAATTTTCTTGGTTCTGGAGTCCAGGAAGTCCAAGGTTGAAGCTCTGGCAGGTTTGGTGTCTAGTGAGGGTCCCCTTTCTTGTTTATAGATGGCGTCTTCTCACCGTGTCTCACATGGTGGCAAGGGTTAAGAGAACTCCCTGGGTCCTATTGCGTAAGGTCATTAATCCCATTCAGAAGGGCTCCACACCCATGACCTAATCACCTCCCAAAAGACCCCACCCCCTAATACCATCACCTGGGGGTCAGGACTTCAACATATGAATTTTGGAGAGACAGATACTCAGACCATAGCAATCTTCTTATCTCATTTGCATGCCTGTCTGAGACCAAAATGAAGTGTTTTCAAAGAGTATCTTCTCTGTTGTTTATATTCTACTTCTTCCAGGTGACCTTTCCCTTATTCTAACACCTTGTTTCTATGTTCCTGATCTGATGTTCTCAAAATTACTACCTTGCTTTTGGCTACCTATACCAATTTAGACCATAAAGCATTTGTTGCTACTAAGGTTTTTCTTGTGCATCTTATCTGCCAGTCTCCCAACATGGTCTACTGCCTGCCTTCCTTGCCACAGTTGTCTGTGGCCTTCCAAGATGACATTGAATTGATTCGATGAGTTCTTGAGAATATAGACTAGGATTTTTGAGGCCTCCATTTCCATTTTCTTCTCACCAATAGCGTGCCACTGGACAGGTTACCTAAAAACCCTTGAACTCACTTCGTTCAGTCATGGAATAGAGAAAAGTATCTTCATAGATGGTTAGGAGGGGCACGTGTAAAAAGGCTTTGTCTGCTCACAAATGAGAAGTTTTGATTTAAGACAACAGCAGAAGTCTATTACTCTAAGAGTAATAGTGAAAATGACACCTTTCCTATTTACTCTGGGAAAAAGTTATGGGCAGTAGGGGGTGGTACCAATTGTTTACTAAAATCTGAGAGAAAGCATTCTTCAGGAAAAGGGGACTTGATTGTCTTTTCAAATTAAACAGAGAATTCATCCATCAATGTTTCGTACCTTCCCAGCTAGCAAATTTCTTTCTTGGTATAAATGCATTAGGAAAGATAATTGCCAATTTACAAAAAGAAATGATAGTTCTTAAAGAGATACTGCATATGCTTGGGCATAACTTAATGAACCATTCTTCTGAATCAGTCACATTCACACAGTACTAATCAAACCCCAGCCAAATTACTTTGATTTTACTTTCTCCAAAATCTATTTTGGGTAGAAAGTTAATTTATATCTATCTCATGAACCTCAAATTTAGTCTTCTTGTATATTTTAATTAAATAAATACTTTATTCATATCCCCTCTCTTCTTCCCACAACCCCCCTTTTTATTCCTCCCATTTTCATTAATATGGCTTCCCTTCCAAAAGGGTTTGATGTTTCCATATGTTCATTAGCATCTTGTCCAGAAGAAAGAACAGGACATGGAGGAAGAGTCTTTATTTGTGAGCTTGCTGTTCTCTCTTGAATACGCAAAGCTCTTTCTACTGATATATTTGGGAAGAAAAATATTCTAAGTATAAAGGAGAATCTGAGCACAGTTATGTTCTTTGGTTGGTAGATCTCATTTGCAAGAGGTTTTTACTGGACTCAGATTAGAGCCTTCAGATGGAATAATTCAAGGGTAGAATTTCAAAGCAGATACTACCCCCAATTTTATGCAACTAAAGGGGTCATTTTGGAGATTCCTATTTTTTGTGGACCAGAAACCCAGTTTATTGATTCAATCAATGATAGGTGCTTTGGAAGTTTTCAGATGTTTTCAGATGTCCTTCAGAGAGGTTTATGGATTTAAAACAATATCAGATAAACTAAGTTCTGGATGATATTTAAAAAAATGCCAGGAGTCCTGTGATAACCTGTTCTTCTCAGTATGTTTCTTATGTCAATTGCTTTTTATTTCAGACAAAACCCAAGTTTTTCTATTTGTTTTTTATATGCCAATATGTAAGATAATATGATGATAATAATAGCTCCCACTTTTTGAATGCCTACTGTGTGTCAGATGCTAAGTGCTTGCCTCTTTTTACTTTTATATCAGCTTGACAAGTTTTATAGATGGGAAATCTAAAGATCAAAGAGGTTAAATAACTTGTCTAAGATCTCAGAAGTCATAAAAAATGGAAATGAAATTTGAACCCATGCCCGAATCCAAATTCCTTGTTTCTTCCTCTATACCAGACTATTTCCATATTATGTTTCTTACTGTGTGATGAAAGCCAATGTATAAAATACCAACGTCAACAGTTTTCCAAATATGTCACTTATTTTAGCAAACAGTTATTTGTCAGAGTCAGCTAGTGTATTAGTCTGTTCTCAAGCTGCTAATAAAAACATACCTGAGACTGGGTAATTTATAAAGAAAAGATGTTTAATTGAGCCACAGTTTCACATGGCTAGGGAGGCCTCAGGAAACTTACAATCATGGCAGAGGGAGAAGCAAACACATCCTTCTTCACATGGTGGCAGGAGAGAGAATGAGAGCCAAGTGAAGGGGGAAGCCCCTTATAAAACCATCACTCACTATCAGGAGAACAGTATGAGGGAAACCGCCCCGATGATTCAATTATCTCCACCTGGTCTCTGCCTCGACACATGGGGATTATGACAATTCAAGATGAAATTCTAGGTGGGGACATAGCCAAGCCATATCAGCTAACTTCACTGACCTTTTGTATATATATATATATGGTCAAATGGAAGGTGTTTCACCCACTCACCTGTTATCCCATTCCCCGCTCCCACCTTCCACTGATGGGTGAAGCAAATCCTGATGTTGGTTAAAAAGGCCAAAAACTTAGGCAAAGCTTTCTATAATTAACTCTCATTTATTCATTCTGTGACATGTCTTTGAGCCACAAGACAATTCTCCCCTTTCTGAAGGAGTAAACCTTTTCAGTTTACTATTAATTTAATATTTTTTAAAATATTTGCATGCCACATGCTTGATATCTATCCAAGCATAAATCATTAGATATTTTGTAAAAGATGTTGGCATCTTCTTCTTTCCATTCCATTAGTGGCACTGATAAATAATGTTTGCTATTGATAGAGTCAAAGGAAATATTTCAGGAAGGAGCAACACTTGTAAACACAATCGTCTATCTGGAATGGTCATGATAACCACAGGAATTGTAATATTGCATGTTTCCAAACTAAAATATCCAGAGAGCTTTTCTACCTTTCTCGCTTCATTTCCCACCTCGTCATAAATTTTCAACTAATATTGGGGAAATTAGTCACAAATCCCAAATTAGTATTTGTAATTATCATCAAAATAGTAAGATAATAGGGAAATCGCATCAGTTTCCAGACAGCCAGAAGATTTTTTAACCACTAATTTACTGAATATTTAACATGCCAAGCTTAGTGACAGAATTGGAGCTGCAAATATATATGATTAAAGAAGAACTAAATAAATTAACATATTTTGAAAGATTTGGGAAGTGATAAATAATCGGTGATACATAATTGAACAGTATGCAGACATTAAAACTGGTGGTTTCAAAGACATGAAATAATGAAAGGAAGCAGAAGGCACTCATATGTATAGTAGGATTACTGAATCATCAAATAAAAAGAGAAAAACAGCTAGATCCTAGAAAAACTTGCAATGAGTAAAGCCAAAATTATACTAATTTTTTAATAAGTAATAGAATTATAGGTGATTTTATTTCTCTTCCTTACATGTAGCAGCTTTCTAAAAACATTGCAAATAGAGGATGGTTGAACTTCTGGAGGAATGGACAGAATGCTAGACAAGAGGATGAGATAAATGCCCTAACCTTGCCTAAGGAATTTAGCAAGACATCACAACACAGTTGAGCTAAAATGTAAGGATAGGTCTGTCAGGCAAATTGTGGCAAGGAGGGCATTCCAGACACGGAAAAATGAAAGCACCTAGTAATTTCCATGGCAATGGCAGAGTGTCCTGTACTTGGCCTAAGCATATCAAGACTGAAATATCTGAAGCATTATTAGCTCATAATCACAGCAAGTTTCTTCACAAGGGGGCCTTAAATAAGCAAATAGGAATTGATGTGAGAGCAAAAAGAACTGCTTGAGATAGTACAACAATATGTGAAATTGATTTCAAGTAATTTTGACAATACCATTATGCTTCAATGCTATAATTGCCTATTGCCCACCTAATGGGACATTCTTAGGTTATTTTTCCTTCATCCTATGCAACTTGCAGTGATTGTAATGAAAGATGGCTATAAGGTGAGGATGAAGAGAGATGTCAGGCTCGTGATACTCTGCCCTTCAGTCAATAATGCTAGCAGAGGCTCTTTAATGAGAAGGGGAGTGACAGACTCAGGTTTATTTCTATAAGAAAATAATTTAGCTGGGCGTGGTGGCTCACCCCTGTAATTCCAACACTGTGGGAGGCTGAGGTGGGTAGATCACTTTAGTCCAGGAGTTCAACACCAGCCTGAGCAATATGGCAAGACCCTGTTTCTACAAAAAATACAAATGATTAGCTGGACATAGTGGTGTGCGTCTGTAGCCCTAGCTACTCAGGAAGTTGTGATGGGAAGATCACCTGAGACCAGGAGGTCGAGGCTTCAGTAAGCCAGGATTGCACCACTGCATTCCAGCCTGGGCAACAGAGTGAAAGTCTGACACATACATGCACATGCATGCACACACACACACACGCATACACACACAAATGCACAGAAGAAGAAAAGAAGGAAAGAAGGAAGAAAAGAAGGAAGAAAGGAAGGAAGGGAGGAAGGGAGGGAGGGAGGAAGGAAGGAAGGAAGGAACGGAGGGAGGGAGGAAGGAAGGAAGGAAGGAAGGGATTCTTGTAGATTCAGGAGGATCATCTGAAAGGGGAGACAAGCTAGGGGCAGGAAGGACAGAGGGAGGGCTGTTAGAATGGTTTGGGGCAATAAGAGAAAAAGAAGAGGCAATAATTGTTAAAAGTTGCCAAGATAAAGTCTCCTTTGTTAAATTACTCACTAACTCTACGACCTTGGGTAAGCTTCTTTGCCTCCATTTCTTTACCTGTAAATTGAGTCATAGACCTTCTTCAAAATACCATTGTGAGAATTAACGCAGGAGAAAGCATTTTATAAGGTTTTAAACCCTACAAAATCCCAAGGCTTTATCAGCTCTACTTCATTAATGTTATTAGCAGTAATAATATTAGTATTCCTATTGCAACATCCTCACAAGGCACACATTTTGAAAACATAACCAAAGACAGACAAGAAAATCAAGTAAGAATTTCTGCTTATAGTAAGAACATTTCTAAGAATATGGTGTAGCAGTTATATGGATGTATTTCATAATGCAAGATTTCAGTACTTCTCTAAAATAAGATATGAAGATTACAGCTTTCATTTGAAAATAAGAAGTAAAAATGAATCATTGGCTTCTATCACCTACTCTTATGGTATTGGGAAATCACCAAATAAAATGTTTATTTTCAAAAATGTATATTTTATCTGGCTAACAGTAGTGTTACTACAGCTTGAATGGGTGGAATATTTCTCAAGGATATTTTTTTAGTTGGGGTTTCTTCTTCATGATCCTTTGAATAAAGGAGAGGAATCTTTTGTTGTTTTCATGAGTTTTTTTTGCAAAATTCTCATTTCTTTTAAATCCAATTTAAAGAAAAAATACTTAGACTAAAATCCCTTATGTATAATATTAAATACAAATAAAACTAAGAATAAATATTTTAAGTTTGTAACATAACTACAACCATGAAACCAAGTAAAATTCCAAGAATTATCAAGCAAAAACAATTTAAATATTCAAATTAATAATTCAATGTGATCAATGATACTGAGTTTGATGACAGAACGATATAGCCTTCGATCTGGTTTTACGTTTGATCTGTTTATGTATATTTTCACGAATCCTACTAATGTAAGAATTGCCTCTTACATTTATATACTATATAAAGCAGAATTGTTAAGACAGTTAGCTCAGAATAATCACAATTTACCCAACAAGCAGTCTTCAAGTGCCAATCTAAGACGTGAAAAACGAAAAAGACTATTTGTTTGCTTAACGTTTCAGTTAGCATCGTGGCTTTGTTGAAATCAACATTAAATAATTTTTATTTTATTGATTGCTAAAATTGAAAGTAGCAAATTTGTTTATTGCATATTTAGTGCTCACTTACCTTGGCTGAATTATTGTAGGTCAGTATTAGAAACATCTCCATAAAGCAGCATTTGCCACATGAATGTGGTACAGAGGTACTGATTGACTCAAGACTTATCTATTTCAACTACTCAGAAACCTTGATTGTGCAGTCACTTGGCATCCACTTTGCACAAACATTATCATCACCATAGACTCGGGCGTTGATGTGACTGAGAGATCCATTATAAGACTGGCATCTACACGATGCAGAATTCAAAGAAAGCTATTTTGGACACTCAAGATGCTGTCTACAGACCTCAATCTGAGATCTTGTCATCATCTGAAGCAAATTCTAATTTGTGTTTATTGATGAGAAAAGCATTCCAAATTACAGTTCCCTTTAAAGGAATTACAAGATGTATAAGACATTATAAGATTTTTGTAAGATCTTTATAAGATCTTATAGAAATTTTTAACTATAAGATCAAAATTACAGCTAAGACAACAGAAAAACAATATGATTGAGATTTATTGCCTTAGAAAAAGGAACACAGTTAATTAACCCAGACTTAACCTGAGTAAGAGCTCTGGTGAACAGACAATACGCAATTTAGAGAATATAGACAAAACTGACATGTTGATCAGTCTCTAACAACGTTTGCAATCTAAGCAGGAAAGAAGCTGAAGTGAGGTTAAAGTACAGGTTTAAAAAGTATGCACACATATATTTTGTTAACTGTCCTCATTTGTTCAGAGCCAAACAGGCTGTTAGGGAGAAAACTACAAAAGAAGGGAAACACAAAAGCACTTATCTTCAACAGAAAATAAGTCAATCCCTGAGAATTATTTCGTGATTTACACAGAACAATGCAGGCATATAGATACATGTTCCCTTTAATGTCGGGTCTTCGCAAAAGCTATGTGTTTATACTGCCACAAAAGTGACGGTAGCCATGCCACATTAATCACGTTTTGTTTACCAGCTAAATCCTAATGGCCTTTGAGAAATGGCTCAGTAAGAGCAGGCTCTCCTTAGGGCCACCTCTAATCAAGTGATTAGACTGATTGGGAAAATGGCATGACCCATCAAATAAACCCTTGGTATCACGTGTTTGTTTTTTAATCACTCATTGCCAACACAAGATTATTATTTTTCAATTGTACATTTTTCCCTGTGATTATGTCTGTCAAGGACTAAGATACATGACATTTATTCTTCTATAAATTTGTTACCATGAATATGACATTTACTCTTCTGTGAATTTGTTATTTCTAAGATATCATGTCTTAGGCTTGCTTAAATCAATATAAAAAACATCAACTCTTATGTCTGAGGTGATTGTTTTCCCAGTATGTCTTTTAATTTTACTTGTAGTTTTTTGAGTGATTTTTGGTAGTAATAACTTTTTGTTTTGTGTTAGAAAGTTATCTGAATCCAAATACCTACACACACACACACACACACACACAGAAAGAGAGAGAGAGAGAGACAGAGAGAGAGAGAGACAGAGAGAGAGAAACCGTTTTTATAACTATTCTAAAGCTTTTTTTTAACTTTATATTTTAAAGTGTTTTTTTTTTAACTTTAACTTTTCAATTCATCTGAATTTTCCGTTGAGAGAGGTGCAGATCCACACTGTTTTAACATCTCTCTCTTCTACCTTGGAACATCTTGACCTCCAAGTCTACTATCAAATGCATTGTTTCCACAAGAGCTCACAATTAGCTCCTGGCTTATTTCAGCTGATAATGATGTCAGCTTTTTGAGCTTTCATTTTTTTTAACAGGATATTAGAAAACCAAAATCCTTTCAGACCTAAAAGACTGGGCATTTAACAAGGAATGTATTTAGATTACAAAAGATAATTAAATATCTCCATATTTTTGGAATGGAGCGTCTACCTAGAAATCCTAAAATCTTACTGGCTAGATCTCAGCCAACTTGTAAACAAGTTATTTTTTTTTTCTCCCATGGACTTTCTGAAAATACATATTTTTAAATCTCCTACATATAAAATGTTAGCATATTTGGAGCCTACTCACAATCTTAACTGATGTCAAACATTAGATATTTGTAAATGTCGAAGGCCCTATAGGTGGCCCACCGAAGTAGAAAGTGGGGCAACCTGTTTTGCTTGTTTTAATGCATTCTTGAAATCCACCACTTTGGTTAAGATCTATAGATAGCCTGTTGGTTGGAAGTACTGGGTTATTTCTAGTTTCCTCACCGTGTGTGTGTGTGTGTGTGTGTGTGTGTGTGTGTGTGTGTGTGTGTGTGTGATGAGGAAGCTATCCAACTTTATTCATTGGATCAGGTATTTGATTCTGGTCTGTTTACTTATAACCAAAGCACTACGCAGCAAACTTAAACTATCACAGGATCTTTGAATTTGACTCTTCCTAAAAATCTGGAGTTTTTACAGCGGGGTAGAGTTTCAGAATATTTCCATTCATCTCTTATATGTAAATAACACACGACTAGAAACTGAAGTGACTATAGAACAAATTAATTTGAATACTATCCAGCCTTGGAGGAAAATTTCTAGATATTTGTATGTAGTAGGTCTAAGAAGTATGAATAATGGCAATGAGAAAAACCTTTCAGGCCGAGCACAGTGGCTCACACCTGTAATCCCAGCAGTTTGGGAGGCTGAGGCAGGCAGATCACTTGAGCTCAGGAATTCAAGACCAGTCTGACCAACGTGGTGAAACCCCATCTTTACTAAAAATACAAAAACTAGCCAGGCGTGGTGGCACACGACTATAATCCCAGCTACTCAGGAGTCTGAGGCAAGAGAATCGCTTGAACCCTGGAGGTGGAGGTTGCAGTGAGCCAAGATGGCACCACTGCACTCCAGCCTGGGTGAGAGAGTGAGATTCTGTCTTGGAAAAAAAAAACAAAAAAAAACCTTTCTGAATGTTAGTTCTTTTACCTAACGTAATACTTAAGACTTCAGATTAAACAGTAATTTTATTTGAAAATGCAGGTAGAAATCAAATGGAAAAAAAATTACCAAAATAAGAAAACCTGTCCATACTTAGATGAAACTGTGCGCCAATTCTGCAGTATGTCTGGGTGACAGAGTACACAATCATTATGCATTTAAATTCATCTAGTCTGTATGGAAAATCGCCCTGAGTGTAACTGACTATAACTATAACCTTGACCAATTCAACTGAATGCCATTTTGTTAAATAAAATATTAGGGCAACAAGATAAAAAAAATAGATACATTGGATTGCGTCAAAATTTTAAAAATCTTTTGTGCATGAAAGGATATTGTCAACAAAATGAAAGGCAACCCATGAACAGAAGAAAATATCTGCAAATCATACATCTGATAAGGGGTAAATATCCAGAATATATAAAGAAAACTCAACAATAGCAAAAAAACAAACAACTTGATTTAAAAATGGTCAAAGATCTTGAATTAACATTTCTCGAAAGAAGATTTACAACCGGGCAATAGCACATGGAAAGATGCTCAACATGTCTAATTATTAGGGAAATGCAAATCAATACCACAGTGGGATACCATTTTACACCTATTAGGATAGTTAATATTTAAAAACAGAAAGTAACAAGTGTTTTTAAGGAAATTGGAACCCTTGTACATAGCTGGTGGGAATGTGAAAAGAGGCAGACGCTGTGGAAAATGGTACGATGGTTCCTCAAAAATTAAACATGGAATTACCATGTGATCCATTCCACTTCTGTGTATGTACCCAAAAGAACTGATAGCATGAATGGATATTTGCACGTTCATGTTCATAGCAGCACTATTCACAACAGCCAAAACCTGAAAGCAATCTAAGTGCCCATTGATAGATTACTGGATAGACAAAACGTGGTATATACATACAATGAAATAGTATCCAGCCTTAAAAAGGAAGGAAGTTCTGGCATATGCTATAACATGGATGAACCTTGGAGACATTATGCTGAGTGAATAAATCATCATAAAAATATAAATACTGTATGATTCCACTTACCTGAGGGACCTAGAGTAGTCAAATTCATAGAGAAAAAGTAGAAAGGTGGTTTCCAGAAACTATGGGGAGGGTTGAATGGAGAGTTACTATTTAATGGATACAGAGTTTCAGTTTTGTAAGATTAAAAAAAAATTCTGAAGATGGGTGGTGGTAATAGTTGCACAAAATTTTAAAGGTATCCCTGCTACTCAGGAGACTGAGGTGGGAGGATCCCTTGAGCCCGGGAATTGGAGGCTGCAGTGAGCTATGATGGCACCACTGCACTTCAGCCTGGGCAACAGAGTGAGATCCTGTTTCTAAAACAGAAATATATATATATTAAATGTACTAATGCCACTATGCACTTAAAAATGGTGAAAATAGTAAATTTTATATCGTGCATCTTTTACTGCAATTTAAAAAATAAATAATAAAATAATATAAAGTAAAAGAAATATTAGAGGCTTTTAAATGCCTGTGTTTCCATGGAGACCTGGTTGTTGATCTTGATGACTCATGTAGAAAACTGTTTGGCATACGGTATTCCTGTTTTATAGAGTGAAATGGTAACGTTTGTGCTATTTCTGCTCCTTCCAAAATATAAATGGATTTTACAATTACTCAGGAATTACAAATTACTGAAATCATCAGAGAAGGCATCTGTGAGCAGGTTCGAGTTTCACAGTCTGAAAATGCCTATCATAGTCAACTATCTCATGACTAGTAATTATAGTTTTAGTCTTCAAAATGTTTACTTCTACTTCAAAACTTTTCCATGCAATGTGGGAATTTCACACGGTCATGAAATGTCTTTATTACATGTTTCCAAGAGCCTTGTTCCATGCCCAATATGATGATTCTCTTAAAATCATTATAAACAGATTTTTCTCATTAAAATTACATATTCTTTGTTACAAAGACTGAAATCAAGCAAATATCGAAGATGACCCCCAGATATTTGGGTATTGTTAAAAGCAGAATTAGAACATGGTTATCTTTGTCCATTTTCTACTAATAGTAATGATAGCCACTATTTGTTGTGTACTTATGTGGGTACATGCACATTTATACTGTCTAACATTTTTATTCCTATATACAATAATTTATCAAGTCAGATTATGAGTATTTCAACTTACAGGATTGATTCTGTGATGATGTTCACATGTTCACAGCCTCTGGAGTAAATTTCCTCTGTATTTAAAACCCATCTCTATTTCCAGGCAATCAAATAGATCAAATTAGCACATGACTCTGGAGAGAAAATTATCCATGAATGTGGTGTTCCTGGTAACAGAGAGTTTTCTGTTACTTTGCTCTTAAAAAAAAAATGGAAAAGTCTCTCGACTTCTTGGTTTGAGAGTTGCTAGTGCAGTGTACACGTATAACAAAATACTGTAAATGTTCTACTCTAAGGAAGGCCAAAAAGAGCAGGGAATGTGTATTATATGTTCAAATTAAGAAGTCAAGGAAGAGGGTGAATAATCCAATCATTATGCTGAGTGAATAAATCATCATAAAATATAAATACTGTAGTATAAAGTATAAATCCAGACCAAATCACCAGTTTGGTCTGGGTACTTCTCCTTTCTTGTTACTCTGGGGGGTGAGTCTTTGGGTAATTGTTGCTGTTGTCTAACATTTCTCATTGCCCTTTGACTTCAGAATGCTCTAGAGTTGCTGTCTGTGTGACAAGTCTAGTTTAACATTGGAAATATGTGTTCTTCATTTTGGTTTTATACAATCTCTGCAATCTTATCACTGATGCGTATTTTTACAAGAATGTAAATGGCTCTGAGCAACGTTCAGGATACTCAGAGTGTCTTGACACACATAGAGGTTTTTAAGTACAGACCATTGGTGATATGCACTTGGCATATCAAAAACTCAGGAAATCACCAAATGGGATTCTCAAGGACAATTACCAATACTGACTCCTTCACCTCCCCTGAAAACACCTAACTACTTATGGGGTGTGTGTTACTTAAATGATGGGAAAAGAAACAATCTAGAAGGGAGTCATTAAAGAAGTTGAATGGTGATGAGGACCTTGGCCTAGTTGAGATTTACAGAAACTTACTTCTTTGAGATGAGCTTAAAATACAGAACCCCATGTTGCCACAATGCTGGCATGTCTCATGGGATCATAGTCTCCTTAGCCAAGATTGGCCTTTGTTTTCACAGAACAGTTATGACTACCCTAGGGGGAAGACAATAATACTGATAATAAAACTGATTAAATTATATGAACAAAAGAAACCTGCTTTAGAAATATACTTATTTTAACATGTTTTAAATGGTATGCTTCTTGTAAAATATTCTAACATTAAGCTTTTTGTTTTTTCTTCAGAACACATCCATAGATACCACAACAAAAGTTATTACAGTAGGGCTGAGTTTCCATGTTTTGGAGTTTGTATTATTCCATTCTCACACTGCTATAAATAACCACCGGAGACTGGGTAATCTATGAGGAAAAAAGAATTAATTGACTCACAGTTCCATAGGCTGCACAGGAAGCATGGCTGGGAGGCCTCAGGAAACTTACAATTTTGGCAGAAGGGTGAAGGGGAAGCAAGCATGTCTTAACATGGTGGCAGGAGAGAGAGCTAAGGGGGAAGTGTCACACACTTTTAAACCATCAAATCTCATAAGAACTCAGTCACTATCACATGAACAGCAAGAGGGAAATCTGAGCCCATGATCCAATCCCCAAGTCTCTCTGCCAACATTGGGAATTACATTTAACATGAGATTTGGGTGGAGACACAGAGCTAAACCATGTCACAGTTCTTATTCAATTCAGAATCATATGGACCTTTAAAATCCTTAAGCCCAATTTCACACTCAGTGTGGAAATGCCTTCTAAAGCATACTCTACAAATGTGATGGAAACTTGGCTTGAATATTCACAAAGATAGAGCATGAAAACACATGGTAAATAAGCAAAATGTATAGTCATTGTCAGCCGACATGTTTTTCCTTGTTATACTAATCTATCTGAGGTAGAGGTCCCTGAATTTTAGTCAGATTTATTTCCCATCCTCTGGTTTGCAAATGTCTCACCAATAAGTCCAGTGTGTTTGCTGCTTCTTGTTCACTTGATCCAATCAGCATAATGTCATCAATGTAATGGACCAGCGTGATATCTCGGGAAAGCAAAAAGCGATCAAGTTCTCTCTGAATAAAATTATGACACATAGTTGGAGAGGTGATATACCCCTGGGGTAGGATAGTAATGATATATTGCTAACCTTGCCTGCTGAAGGCAAATTGCTTCTGATGGGCCTTATGGACAGGAAAGGAGAAAAAGGTATTTTCCAAGTCAATGGCTGCAAACCAGGTTCCAGGAGATGTGTTAATTTGCTCAAGCAATGAAACCACATCTGGTACAGCAGCTGCAATTGGAGTCACCACTTGGATAAACTTATGATAATCCACTGTCATTCTCCAAGACTCATCTGTCTTCTGCACAGGCTAAATGGGATAGTTGAATGGGGATGTGGTGGGAATCACCACCCCTGCCTCTTTCAAGTCCTTGATGGTGGCACCAAACTCCACAATCCCTCCAGGGATGCAATATTGTTTTTAATTTACTATTTTTCTAGGTAGAGACAGCTCTAATAGCTTCCATTTGGCCTTTCCCACCATAATAACCCTCACACTACCAGTCAGGGAGCCAATGTGGGGGTTCTGCCAGCCAGCTGCTAAGTATGTCTATGCCAATTACACATTCTGGCACTGGGGAAATGGCCACAGGATGAGTCCCGGGACCCACTGTAAGTCGGAACTGAGCCAAAACTCCATTAATTACCTGACCTCCATAAGCCCCTACTTTAACTAGAGGACCACAGTGATGCTTGAGGTCCCCTGGAATCAACTTCAGCTCAGAGCCAGTGTCCAGTAGTCCCCGAAATGTCTGATCATTTCCCTTTCCCCAGTGCACAGTTACCCTGGTAAAAGGCCAAATGTCTCCCTGGGGAAGGATGGGAGAAAGTTTCACTGCATAAATTGTCAGTAGTGTAGTGGGGTCCTTCCTCAAGAGGACCCAGCTTCCCCTTCATTCAACGGGTTCTGGGTCTGTAAACTGGCTCAAGTCTGGAAATTGATTGAGGGGCCGTGATTCTCTGTTTTTATAATTCAAATTAGTCTTTTGTCCATTAGGCCTAGAATTTTTCTGTTTGGATAATTTAAGTAGGGATGCAGTAGGCTTCTTATGACTTTCACCTCTAGGAACACCATGATTAATTAGCCAATGCCAGAGCTCTAAATGAGTCAGACTATTCTGATTGCCGCTTTGCCTCTGCTATCCATTATGGTAGCTATGCCCACCTTGGCTTTGATGGCTGAGTGCTGCCACTTGGCCCCTGCCACCTCGGGATCCAATTATTCCCTGTCTATTTAAATTTTTTAGTTAAGTGACTGCAGTTCCCACTGTTAGACCTGACATACAGAGAAGAGCAATTACAGGGCTCTTCGAAGATGCAGGTGCTGCCTTCACAAATCTATTTCACAAGGCATTGGTCAAGGGTATATCTTGTGGACTCTCCCAGCTGGGATGAGTAGGTCTAAAGTGACGAATCCACTCCACCATCCCAATCTCCCTAAGCCTTTGGATCCCTTCCTTGACATTAAACCAAGGGAGATCAGGCATTTCCAGCTCACCCACAGTGGGCCATTTTTAACCCATATTTCAGCTAACCAAGCAAACTATTAGAACCTTTTTTAACTCCCTGAGCTGCAACATTAAATTCACAGTCTTTACTTAGTGGGCCCAAATCATTAATCTCAGCCTGATGCAACTCTATGTTCCTTCCACCATTATCCCATACCCTTAATATCCATTCCCATGACTGTTTTCCAGATTGCTGTTTATATAAATTAGAGAACACAAACAGTTCTTTTGGAGTGTAGTGCACCTCGTCATGGGTCACACTCTGAACCTCCCCTCTAGGGGCCCATAGGGACTTTAGTGTAGTTACAGGTCTAAAAGCAAACAGAGGTGTTGAGGGTGGCTCTGAGGAGAGTCAACATTATCTTGCCTGGCAGCTGCCTCCGGGGAGGCCATCACTGTTGCCTCAGGTAGTGTGGGGTTTATCTCCTCAGACAAAGGTGGAAAGGCTGATGACAGCCTGGGTTGCAGAGGGGATGTTGCCACTACTGGGGATGGGGAAGTTCTTCCTTCTGGCAAAAAAGGTTCATCAGAGTTTACAGACTCAGTGTCCCCAGCTTTATCAGGGTCCTCTCACAAGATCCCATTTGAAGTTGCAGAGTTCCATTCTTTTCCAATCAATGCTCTCACTTTAACAGTAGGCACCTGGCGAGGCTGTGTGTGCATCTTTCATTGCGGGTCAGCCACTTGCATGATAAGAGCTTGTGTCTGTTTTTCCACAATTTCAACTCTTTCTCTACAGGACATAAGACTCTCACTCAGGGCAATCTTAGCATACTTGTGGCTCAGTATCTGCTTCTGAAGCCGGGAGACAGAATCCCTGAGTTCAACATTTTCTTTCATCACTTTGTCCACTGAACAGGAGCAACCAACCAGCTTCATTATGTTCTTTGGTTCTCCACATATGGCCAAAGGAATTATGTATAAAGTCACTAAACCCCTTGCCTCTCATGAGCAGTGAATCAGGAGTCTCAAATGCATTTATTTTGCATAACTCTTTAAACAGTTTTCAACAAGGACTATCAGTTTTCTCCGTACTATTAGAAGTAGAGTCCCTGGCATCTTTGGGTCTAATCATATTAAGCAGCCAATTTCAGAATCCCCAAAACCAATGAAAGAACAACATCCTTAATATTCTGTTCCTCTAGAGCCACTCATGGTACCGAAAACTGTATTAGTCAGGGTTCTCTAAGAGGGATAGAACTAATAGGATATATATATATCCTACTAAATAAACACACACATATATATATGTTTATTAAGTATTAACTTACACGATCACAAGGTCCCACAATAGGCTGTCTACAAGCTGTTGAGCGAGGAGAGCCAGTCTGAATCCCAAAACTGAAGAACTTGGAGTCTGCTCTTCAAGGCCAAGAAGCATCCAGCACAGGAGAAAGATGTAGGCTGGGAAGCTAGGCTGTCTCTTGTTTTCACATTTTTCTGCCTGCTTTATATTCACTGCCAGCTGATTAGATTGTGCCCACCAGATTAAGGGTGGGTCTGCCTTCCACAGCCCACTGACTCAAATGTTAATCTCTTTTGGCAACACCCACACAGACACACCCAGAATTAATGCTTTGTATCCTTCAATCCAATCAAGTTGACACTCAGTATTAACCATCACAAGCATTTAATATAAACCTAATAAGTTATTTCTAACAGCTTTATTGAGATATAATTTACATACCATAAAATTTACCCTTTTAAAGTATACAGTTCAGTGGTTTTAATAATTCACAAAGTGGTACAACCATCATCACAATTTAGTTTTAGAACATTTTCATCACTCCAACATAAATAATTTTTTAGTTCTTTTTGCTTTCACCTTTAGGAATTCTGTATTTCTGGATAATTATAAAAGGCATTTTATTAATTTGGCAACGACTGGGTCAAATCTAAAATGAAGAAAAAAATACTGTAAAGTTAGACAGCTATCATAAAGGAGATAATAAGTAATTGTTTTATTTGTTGTCTTTAAACATGTAAAGGCTTCTGGGAAGAATCCTTAAATATTAATTTTTAGTAATGGAAATTCTGGAAATTAAAATATATCAAACATCAAATGTTATTAAAAATTTTAAATCAACAAAAGTCTGCATTTGTAAGTCAAATTTCTACCTAAGATTACAAAGGCTTTGGTTATAGATCCCCTTAAAAGGATTTGGATGATTCTAAGAAGAAAACAAAATTACTTAGATGTAATCCTAGCTTTTGGCTCTGTCAATGCAGAAGACATTTCACCATGTGATTACACAGAAATAGGATGTTTTTATAGTACCTATTCTTATAGAAAATGTTCTTTGAGGTTCTGGGCACACTGGTAAAGACAGGATAGTTGCCATATTTCAGCACCTAACCAGAACAAAAGATGTGCATTCATTTTACATTCACAAGTCTTATTAATTTTTACTAATTTCCATGACTTATTTTAAATTTGTACTGCGTGAGTTGGAGAAATTCTCAATGATCAAGTTACCTGAGAGCATTAGTCATTCTTTAACATGATTATTGCTGCACTGGGTTAAGTCGTATTTGATAATTTTCTTCTAAATGTGACTTAATGGGCTTACCAAACCAACATTAAAAAAGCTTTTCAACTATTTAGTCACATATTTTCTGCTATTAAAAAATGTTTCTGATTTTTGAGTGTTTGCCTCCCAAAAAACACTTTAGAAGTTTTTTCAGAAACACAACTTAATGGGTAAATCCTGCTACCAAAACAGACTCTCTTGGGATTCACAGGCTGAGAATCCAAACTTTTACCAAACATGATTTCTTCTAAAGATGTCTTATAGCTTACTGAGAGAAACCATTTGGGGAACACTGCAAAAATACAGTGTAGTAGAATCTGGGAAGCAACTTGTTCAGAATTTTGGGCTATGGTATTTCAGGAATTTAAAAAAAACCAAAGCATTAGAATAAAAGTCTAAATGGACTCCCTCTTTGGCCAGGGCATTCTAAAATGTAACCTGAAAGACTGGTTCAGGCCATGATGAAAAGTGGGGTTCAGACATGCCTCATCATACCCTTCCAGCAGTAACATCAATGCCGACCTTAAGTCTGATAAGAAACATCTACAATTCTCTCTAAAGCCTGCTACTTGGAGGCTTCATCTTTAGGATAAAACCTTGGCGTCTTCAACCCCTAATCATAGCAAAGACATCCCTTTCTACTGATAATAACTCTTTCAACCAATTGCCAGTCAGAATATATTTATATCTACCTATGACCTGGAAGCCCCCTGCTTCAAGCTGTCCTGTCCTTTCAGATCAAACCAATGTAAATCTTACCTGTATTGACGGATGTGTTATGTCTCCCTACAATGTATAAAACCAAGCAGTATCCCGACCACCTTGGGCACATGTCCACATGTCGTCAGGACCTCCTGAGACGGTCACGGGCACCTCCTTAACCTTGGCAAAATAAACTTTCTGAAGTGTGTGAGATCTGTCTCAGATACTTTGGGTTCACAACAGGGACTAAAGAGTATGGCAGGAGCCCATCCAGTACCCTAAAATACTTACTTTAAACATCAGTTTTTTCCACAATGTTTACTAGAAGGCTAGGGGCCTAGCCTTAATCCTGGTGCTTGCCATGTTTGTCGTTTTGGAGGGAATGTTGTGCAACACCTTACTCACCCAGGAATTGTACCTGTTGACTCCCTTCAATGTTTGAGGCACAGCCAGCACTCTGTCTACAGGAGCTAAACAGCACAGCTGGTTCCTCTGGCAGCGTGACTGGAATTCTTTCTCAGCTTTTATGTTCACACAGAAATGTTATCTTAATCTCAACTGACAAGTGTGTTCTTAAAACAAAACTCAAAGGTAGAAGGCTAGAGGAATGCTTCAGGGAGCTCCAAAATGAACAAAATGAATAGATCTGCACAGCAATTACATTTAGAAACCGAAACTTTTAATCCACAATTTAGACAGTAGCTGCAAAAGACAATTTGTTCCTTTCTGTTTTGGAGTGAAGATTATAATACATCATAATAGTGGTTTTTCACATTAAGTAATGTTTTTGCATTTCTGTAAAAAGTGCCTTAATGCCAAAACAAAAGGAAAATTAGTCATTAGTGGAAAAAAATAAATCCATAGTAGTGGTAATAAGTCATTTATTCCTCCATCCAGCAGTTACTGAACACCTATTGTATGCCAGATTTTTATCTAGGCAAAGAAAGAGTGAAAGATAATTCTCATAAAGGCCCTAAAAACAGGGAATCTTGGGGTATTCTGAAAACCTTGAACTAGGGCGCACTTCCGAACAAAGAAGGGGTGTGAGGGAGGACTTCTCAGAGGAGCTGAATACTTGTAAATAGATAATATGGAGATTTTAGAAATTGAAATTCGAAACATTCTAAAGCAGTGTCAGAAAATGTTCTATGTAAATTTAGCTGTTATTATTATATTATGAAAATCTTTGTGTGTCCTAAGCATACATAACATAAGCATACATAAGAAACAGATTTAAATCCGTTTCAGATAATCCATTGTCCATCAAGCATAATTATTGATCTTCACATGGTTCAGACACAATGCTGAAAATTGGAATTAGGAGAGAAAGATAATTTTTCCAGGAGTCCCTGAGGCAAGCAGTCTTGTATCCTAAAGCTTAGCTTGTTTTTATTTATTTATTTATTTATTTATTTATTTTGAGACAGAGCCTCACTTTGTCACCCGGGCTGGAGTGCAGTGGTGTGAACATGGCTCACTGCAGCCTCAACTTCCCAGGCTCAAGCAATCCTCCCACCTCAGGCCCCCAAGTAGCTGGGACTACAGGCACATGCCACCGTGCCCAGCTAATTTTTGTATCTTTTGTAGATACTGGGTTTCACCATGTTGCCCAGGCTGGTCTCAAACTCCTGGGCTCAAGAGACGCACCCACGTTGGCCTCCCAAAGTGCTGGGATTACAGGCATGAGCCACAGCGCCTGGCCTGTTTTTAATTTTTAATCATCAAAATTATAGGAAGAATAATTTGTTTTATTCTCTAAAGTCTCTAGAACGTTTTTGTTCTCTTCCTCCCTCCCTCTCTCCTTCCCTCCCTCCTTCTCTCCCTTCCTTCCTCTTTCCCTCCCTCCTTCCATCCTTCCTTCCTTCCTTCCTTCTCTCTCTTTCACTCTTTCCTTTTCAATCTCATGTCTCCAAGAAAAACAAACTTGGCACAATTATTAGGAGTCACTCTTTCATGGTGAGTATAAGTTTCATGACATTTCAGAGGAAGTACAGTCAGCCATTTCCGCGGTGATTGAGGAGGTTTGAAGATTATGGACTAATACGCAGGAAGTTATCTATAGATTGCACTGGAAGGAACCTGAGGAATTAGAGCTCAGATTGGGAAGGAGATAGGTTATGTTTTCAGCACTTTTATGCACCTTTTATCCTTTCTTATAGGAAGACTGCAGATAATAACTAACAAATGACTAATAATACTACCTATGACTGTTTTATTCCCATTCTCTGTAATTCTGTCCTTATGAGACTGCCAGAGTGAGGACAAATTTTAGGCCACAGACTGAGAGGAAAAAATAATCAATAAGAATTTCAGGTGTGGTGAGAAGGGAACATGCCATGGTCTTCAAAGCAATGATCAGAACACATTGTCTTTCCAGTTTGGGGGTGGGAAGAGAAAAAGGAGTAAGACTATAGCAGAACTGCTTAAACAGAGCTCAATATTCTACAGAGTCAACAAGCACCCCTCTCATTCACTACATACAGATATTAAGAACGCTGATTAAAAGTGGGAGAGCTACTGCTTAAGTACAATATGTGGAATGTTGAGCTCTGTTTAAGTGTTTCTGACAGCATGCCTCTTTTTGACAAATACCAGTTAAAATATGAAATACGAGTTTCTTGGAACAGAATGCAGAATCTCTTGGGGAACTGAGAGAAGCCAAGTTGACCGTTTAATAATCATCAGGTTCTTTTGGCAAATATTGAGAGCTCCCAGCAATTAGAGGTAGGCAAGTAGGTGTTGGATGGCAATCCTCTCCCATGTAACCGTGCTACCCCATGGTATGTCAATAATGAAAACAAGTTATATAACAGATTAAGACTTGTCTACAATGTATTAACAAGAAGCAAAAATAGTCACATCAACTGCTCTTGTAAGCTTAGAATACTAAGGCTGTTAAGACATTCTGAAAGCAGGATAAGCCAACCTTCTAGTTTGGGTCAAGCAACATTGTCATCTCTGAAATGAAAGTGTGTGGCCAAATGGAGATGTGAACCTACCATGCTGCTCCAGAGATATTAGTTTCTGCTGGATTTGCATATCTTTACATCAAGTTCATACATGGGTGTTGGTGCCTGTACACTCATTCTATCCAGTCATGTAACTCAAGCACAGCTCATTTTACTAATATTTGTATGCTAATTAAAAACTCTTAGGTATAGATTCCTATAATAATATTTAAAGTTTTTATGTAGCTACTTCTGAAGTGTGAATACCTGATTAGGGTACTTCAGATGTTCAATACTCCCTTAGAACAGTGAATATAGTAAGCATTCAAATGTTACCTTACTACTTTTCTTGTACTTATCTTGGTTGTCATTTTCATTAGTATGTGACATGCTCTGCTATTTCTCTACATGTCTAACTTACTCACTAAGCTAGTGCTTTTCAAGCCCATTAGTGGGTTATAAAATCAATTCAACAGTTTCTACATAGCATTTTTAAATGAACTAGGCCAGAAAAGAATAGCAAATATTAAAGTGTATCAGGTTTTTGGTTCAGGCTTATAAAGGTATATATACTGAGTTACAACGTAAAATATATTTCCTACTGTGGCTCATGGTCAAAAAGAACAAACAGAAAAATGCTATACTAGGTTGTATACTTCAAAGAGATCTTCTCTTATTTATGTTGCTAACCCCAGTGTTTAGTATATGTTTAGCTGGTCAGTAAATGTTTGAATATGAATAACTTGTTTTTTCTGCTAAGACAAATTTCACTGTAAGATGAAACTGGCATTTAAACCTTTTGGAGAATCTGAAACCGAATACGTGTAATTGATATTTGTAGAACCAATGCATAGAAATGTTCTCTGTTGCTCTGTTTTGAAGAAAACTGTAATTATAGACAATCTCTCCTGGAAATCTTTATAGTTTTGTGTCTCAGTGTTCTGCATTTTAAAAACCAGAAATTACTTATTCTGGCGAAATGTATTCCAGTGCCCTTTGTATCAGTTGCCTGTTGTTGCTGTGCAAATTGCCACAAGTGTTGTTGCTTAAAACAACATGTTTACTATCTCATAGTTTTATGAACTAGACATCTGACATGAGTCTCACTGGACTATAGTTAAGAGAGCCACAGCCTGCTTTCTTCTGAGGTTCTAGAGGAGATTTTCCAGCTTCTGGATGCCTCTGGAATTCCTTGGCTCATGACTCTTTTCTCCATCTTCCAAGCCAGCGGCGCAGCCCTCCGACATCTGCCTCCATGGTCACATCTCCCCTTCTGACTCTGACTCTCCTATCTTCCTCTTTGATTTATAAGGACCCTCCTGATTACATTGGGCTCACAAAGATAATCCCAGATAACCTCCCCATTTCAAGTTCTTATTTAGCCATATCTGCAAATTCCCTTTTGCCACTTAATATTCACAGGTTCCAGGAATAAAACTTGGACATTTTGGAAGCCATTATTCTGCCTTCCATGCCCATCAATTCTACTGCCTAAGAAGTGACTCAAACAGAGAACATTTGCAAAGCATTTTGGATAACGTTCATGCTGCTTGACTTATAGATGTGGCTATGCAGGTCATTTCCTAAAAACCTGTTTTCTGATTTCATATGATTTTGGGTGTTCAACATGGGCCAAGAAAGTAACACCTAACCATCAGTGATTTTAAAATCCTTGCTTTTGAGAATTTGTTGAAATTTAGGTAGCAACCCACATTTTCATATTGAAATTTGAAATTATTCTAACTTTTAATATTACTTAGTTAATAAACCTTAGAGTAATGAATTAGAGAAATAGAAGTAGAAGGTACAGAATTCTAAACTAGTGAAGAACAGTTTGATAATTTATGAGGATACATAACTTGCAGAATGTGAAATTTTGGGAAATAATATGGCTGTCCAGGGCAAAGTCACTGCAGTTTCCTGAGTAATTAAGAAATGTAATTTGGAAGAACTGCTGGCCTGTTGGCAAAGATTTTGAACGCTATCTACGCTGGTTTGTTTTATAAGTCAATGCCTTCTAACACTCTTATTTTCAGTGACTGTCATTTTAATTTTTTTCTCCAGTTCCCTAGTTTCTATGAGAATTTGGTCTTGCTAATAAGATTTTCTCCAATTATGAAATTTGTCAACAACATAGATTCTTGAAAAGTAATTATAATCCTTTACTTAAAATTTTTATTGTTTCCTTTAAAATGTCTTCTGCATAGTAAAATTCAAAATCAAATATCTGTCAAAGAGGTGAGTGTGCCTTATTACCTCAAAGATGTTAAATTGCTTTTGCAAATTACTTTCTCATTCTCTTTTCTAGTCTCATCTTAATTCTCCATGGTTTTAATAGCAGGTGCTCTTGCTGGCTTCATTTGGTTTATTGCTTTGTCTAAAAATAGTTTTCATTGCTTAAATAGGCTTGCAAATTTGATTCTTTCTAATAATTTCACTTATAAGCAGTCACATTTTCTCTCTGAAAAATAATTTAATATTTATATTGCCAGTTGGGCTAGGTTTGGTTTTTAAGTTGTGCATTTGTTTCCATTTGAAACTACTATTGTTAATAATCAACATTGGCTGAGGCAAGATGTAGTAGACACCACCCTTACCAATAAATATTCCTTGGACTGTTAACATGAGTAGTTCATTGAAAGTATGTTTGAATCAAAAGAATTAGGTTGTAAAGTGAGCGGAGGCTGTGGCTTCTGAAAAAAATTGGCTATGGACTTAGAAATCAAATCAAACCTAGGATTAAATTTGGCTCTGCTACTGATTAGCTAAGATTTGGAACATGCACCTCAGTTTTGTCATGTGTACAATTGGAAAATACAGACCTCGTGAGAATGATGTGAAAACTATATGAGATAATGCAGCTAAATTTCTAGCATAGGATTCACAAAAAGCATCTAATAAATTGTACCTCTTATTACCTAGACATTTCTAGTTTTGCTTTAAAAAATAAAATCTGTGGCCAGCGCCATGGCTCACACCTGTAATCCCAGCACTTTGGGAGGCTGAGGCGGGCAGATCACTTGAGGTCAGGAGTTCGAGACCAGCCTGGCCAACTTTGTGAAACCCCATCTCTACTAAAAATACAAAAATTAGCCAGGCATGGTGTCACACACCTGTAAACACAGCAACTCGGGAAGCTGAAGCTGGAGAATCTCTTGAGCCCGGAAGGTGGAGGTTGCAGTGAGCCAAGATCACACCATTCACACCACTGCACTCCACCTAGGTGACAGAGCCGGATTCCATCTCAAAACAAACAAACAAACAAAAAACTGTGTATCTTAACAGATTTTTTTAATTGATATGTGCTATAAACAGTTCTTAACACCCACAAGGAATACACAAAACATCCAATAGATTACAAAAAATGTTAAACTTCAAAAATTCTTGATATGAAAATGAAATCAATAAAAATTTTTAATTGTTAGATTACCAATTTTTTTTTTTTGAGACAGAGTCTAGCTCTGTCACCCAGGCTGGAGTGCAGTGGCACGATCTCAGTTCACTGCAAGCTCTGCCTCCCAGGTTCAAGCTATTCTCCTGCCTCAGCCCCCCAAGTAGCTAGGACTACAGCCGTGTGCCACCACGCCCAGCTATTTTTTTGTATTTTAGTAGAGACGGGGTTTCACCATGTTAGCCAGGAAGGTCTCGATCTCTTGACCTCGTGATCCGCCTGCCTCGGCCTCCCAAACTGCTGGGATTACAGGCCTGAACCACTGCACCTGGCCTAGATTAGCAATAATTTCTAACAGAATATTTTTATCAACCGACTGTCATTATAGTGGGGGCAAAGGGCTAGATTAAAGGCATTAGGACAACTAACCATCTGTATATAAAAGAATAAAACTAGTACCCTACGTCACACCATTTTCAAAAATCAATTACAGACACACAAAATACTTAAATGGAAAAAAGCTACAAGACTAACTTAAAATATTATATGTGTATATATATATATGTATACACTCACGCATATGTACTGGAAAAGGTGAATAGTTAAATAAATAAATTGGAAAGGAAAAACAAATATTCCTTACAGAGGAATTCCATTTAAAATATGCAGATTCTCCTCCCTCGAAGGCATGGCGCTTAATCACCACCACATTTCTCCTTGTTGGTAGGCTAGACATAATAACTTGCTTCCAAGGACTAGGGTAAGGAGAGAGAAAATCAGTAACTTTACAGTGAAAAAATCTGGCAAGGTGTGATTAACCAAGTAATTAAGGTTAACATCGTCAGTGATGTCATGTAGGTATGATATCCCCCTTGATATTCTGGGATGAGAAGGGCACTTTACCCATGACATATTCTTTCCAAAAACCCATAAGCTCACTGTAATCATAAGAAAAACATCAGATAAATTTAGATCCAAGACAATTCTACAGCTTCCTTGGCCAGTACTCCTCAAGACTGCCAAGATGATGAAAAACAAGGAAAAGAAAGAAAAGCTGTCATAGACCAGAGGAGACGTGGGAGAAATGACAAAGAAACACAATCTGGATCCAGGATTGAATACTGGAAACAAAGAAAAGAAACCTAGTGAAATTCAAATAAAATCTGGAGTTCAATTAGCAGTAATGTATTAATGTTGGTTTCTTATCTTGGACAAATGTACTATGGTAATGTAAGATGTTAACAAAAGGTGAAACTGAGAAAGAGAAACACAGAGACTCTGTATTATTGCTGCAATCTTTCTATAAATCCAAGATTATTCAAAAGTACAAAATGTATTTAAGAAGACTATAAGATTTAAAATAAACATATCAACATATCATTATATTCTTTTTTTTTTTTTGACGGAGTCTTGCTCTGTCACCCAGGCTGGAGTGCAGTGGCGTGATCTCAGCTCACTGCAAGCTCCTCCTCCTGGGTTCATGCCACACTCCTGCCTCAGCCTCCTGAGTAGCTGGGACTACAGGCGACCACCACCACGCCCGGCTAATTTTTTTGTATTTTTAGTAGAGACAGGGTTTCACCGTGTCAGCCAGGAAGGCCTCGATCTCCTGATATCGTGATCCGCCCGCCTCAGCCTTCCAAAGTGCTGGGATTACAGGCACGAGCCACCGCGCCTGGCCCTTTATATTCTTCAGATAAAGATGTCTTAACCAAGGAAAAAAATGTAGAAAAATATTGATGAAAAGAAAATATTGATAAATTTGACTACATTAAATTCCAGAATGTTCATCAAACCAAGCTGCAAAGAAAGTAAAAATATAAATCACAAATGGGGAGAAGGTATTTGCAATAAATACATTGAAATGACAGAGATCTCTTGCAATGCAAATTGAAAAAAGATAAGCAGCTCCATGGAAAAGTGAGGAAAATACTTAAATAGAATTTCAGAAAAAAGGCAGTCTCAAAGATCAATGAGTATATTAGAGGATGTTCAACCATATTACTGTTGAGGAAAAGACCACAGTGGGATATCATTTCATGTTTGCTCACTTGGAAATTTTAAAGACTGAGAATATCAAGTGTTATCAAAAGTGTGGAAAGCCAAAACATTTATACACTGCAGGTGGAAGTGTAAGACTTTATTGCCACTTTGGAAACAATTTGGCAGTATCTAGAGTAAAAGATGTGTGTATTCTATGTATGACAAAGCAACTGCACTTCTAGGTATATAGCACAGAGAAACTCTCGTATATATGAACCAGGAAACAGGCACCAAAATACTCTCAGAAGCTCTGTTTATAATAACAACGACAAAAAGAAAAACAAAACAGATGCAACCCAAATATCTATCACAACATAATACCATCCAGCAATGAAAATAAAACAATAGTAATGAGTGAAACAAGGATGAATTGCAAGAATACAATTTGGAGGGAAAGAGGAAAGTGCAGAATGCATACAGTATTTCTTTACATCAAATTTTAAAATACAGAACTAAACAATTTAGTGTTTAGGATCACAAACACGTGGGAAAGTGCTATGGTCTTAATGTTTGCATTCCTCCAAAATGCATATATTGAAATTTAATCCCCAAAATGCTGTTACAAACAGGTGGCGCCTTTGGGAGGTGATTAGGTCATGAGGATGAAGCCCTCAAGAATGCAATTAGTGTCCTTATAAAAGAGGCCTCCAAGAGCTCATTGGCCCCTTTTTGCCCTTCTGCCATGTGAGGATATAGCAAAAAGGCACCATCTTTGAAGAAGACAGGAAGCCCTCACCAGACATGGAAGCTACTGGCACCTTGATCTTGGACTTCCCAGGCTCCAGAACTCTGAGCAATAAGTTTCTGCTGTTTACAAATTACCCAGTTTAACATTTTTTGTTATAGCAGCTTGAACAGACTCCAATAGAAACCTATAAAGAAAAGCAAAGGAATGGTAAAGATAATTCTTACAGCTACTACCTCTATGGAGGGCTTAGAGGAGTGGTGCCTAGGGAACTTCAAAAATAAAACAATATTCTCCGTTTTTAACTGGATGGTGGGTTCATGGGTGTTTGTATGCATACTAAATATGGTATAAATATTATTTTATATCTACTTAATAATAAGAAGAAAGAAAGACAAAGGTGAGAGATAGAGACAGGGAAGGAGTGTGGGTTATCACCCTCACTAGCGGTGATACACATACAGCATGGAGACCCCAGTGTGCAAAGGGATTCCCAAGTGTAGAGCTAAGTTTACCAGTTTGGTAGATTTCACTGCCTCTTTTTATTCTTATCTCATATCAAAGCTTCATTTAAGTTAGCTGGGCCCAAATTACCGGAGTAAAAACATCATTATCTCCTCCCTCTAGCTCAACCTCTTGTGATGTACAGTGCCCCATGCCTGTTTTCTCGGAGCCACAGTCCCCTCTTCCTCCTTTTCTCACTGTCACAACAGAGATTCTATATGTCTCCGTCTACATACCTGACCCTTAAATGCTGTAGTAAGCCATCCTTCCTGAGAATTCATCCCCAGATCCTAGGCTGTCTTTTTCTCCTTCCTTAGGATGTCCTTCCTCCTCACTTTGCTCAAGACCATGAATTGATGCAGTGGTAATGGAAAAATTTCTAAAGCATATCGGACCGATCATTGCCAGAAATGCATCTTCTCTCTTTTCTGATTCAAGGCAGTTGTTAGGCCAGAAAAGTGGCCTCAGAGAAATACACACCTCTTTTTAAAGTGATGGATTCTGTATTAGATCTGAGAACTTCTTCTTCACTTTGTATGCCAAAGAAAAAATTTTAAGCAAGTATAAAAGCAGGGAGACTGATGTACTGGTCCAGATGAAGGAAGGTAGTCTGAACCAAGGCAGTGGATATAACAGAAGTGGAAATAGAGATGAGGGAACAGATTTGAAAAAGATTTGCTTGGAACCCTGTTTATTTACTAGACAAAAATCTGTCTGGAAGGAATTATGTGAAAATAGCCATCATCTTCATAAAACAACAGTGGGTGGACAGATTAAAAACTTTAAAATTATTGTCTACAATGAGACAAGAAGAAAGCTGAGTATTTTGAGAGTTATAGATTATTGAAGCAAAATTATTAATTGAGCACCAAGCTCTGCCATTGCCTCCAGGAAGCTACAGAGAACATTATTACTTGTAACCTAATGAGCCTTCAGAAATCAGTAACTAATCATGTTCATGACTTGCTATAGTTATTAGCATTAAACATGAATTAGACTAATTTTTAGTATTATACATAGGTGGGATTTGTCTTTTTGAAAATTTTCAACTATTCACATTTATCCTTTTTGTTCCATAGCAAAAAAAGATAAACAACATGTTGGAAAGCATGGATATGGTTCATAATATTTTTTGACTGAGCAATTAATTCTTATAATGACATTTAAAGGCTTTCTGAGAAAATATGAGAAAACTTTTAAGAAAAATGTTTTAAGTATAATATATAAAGGATGATAAAAGATCTGGAGAAAGGAAAGTATCCTGCTTAAGTCAACAACTCCTACTGTAGACAGAGTTTTTAATAAAAAAAAAGAATTCTGACAATAAAAGATAGTTTAACCACGTAGTTTTTATCTTGGAGACTGAGGCAGCATTTAAACCACAGAAGAAAGAAACCAGGTAAATTTATTTTATGACTCCGAATTCATAATAAAAAAAGAGCACCTCAATTTCAGGCATATATTTTGTTTTCCCCCAGGATAAACATATTTTTACAACATAATTTGGCACATTTTACAGCCAAAGTAAAATATGCAGAAAAACACTATAATATTAATGATAACTCTACAAACTGCATGGAGAAAACATTACTCAATTATCAGTTAAGTAGAATTCAACCTAAGTGTGGGGTTTTAATCCCTCCTACATGTAAATGTTTATATGTTGTATGTGTTTAAGGTTCATTAGCTCAAAATGTATCATACATTCCCTAATGAAAAGTTATTTCTTATGGGCCTGTATATCTTTTTGGTTTGTATTGCAATTTGTACAATGTCCTGATGCACATTTTTTATTAATGTTGTAATTACATTGTAAATTTTTTTTGTTTGTTTGCTTTTTTCTCTCTTCGAATGTTAGTGCATTGAAGACAGAAACTACCACTTCTATAAGATCTCTTTAGTTCTTTTCACAGTGCACGGTACATGGTACTTATTCAATAAATGTGTAATGAAAAGCTTTACATGTATATAATGGCCATGCTCAGGATATTTAATTTCCCTAAAAACTGTTAGTTCTAACTATGAAGCTAGTTAAGTAATACAAACTTTGTCATCCTTATAAATGTTTTCTTGGGATCTATAATTTTGTATAAGCTTTCCAGTGAAAACTTTAATTCATCCCTCTAAAATATTGTATAAATTCTGTAAACAAAAGAAAATTTCTAAGTACCTTTCCCCCATGAAATATAATACCATTAAATGGCTCTGTTATATTTTGGAGAGGAGCTATCTCATCCAAAAATAATAGAAAATCATGAGTTTTAACATTTCCGTAAAACAGAGCATAAAGAAGTGTGAATCTTCTCTTGTTCTCAGGCATGCATATTCTGCTCTGTTGGTTGCTAAGATACACTAAACTTAAAAGTACAGAAATGCAATTTGGCTCCTTAAAAATAGGCTATGCAGCTTTCTTATTTTTGACAAAATTAGTCTCTATGGAACATACACAATCTCAGCACAATCATCTATTTTAGTCACTTTCTGGCCTTAGTTAATTAGATAGTGTTTTGTAAAGATTTTAATTTTAAGTTTTCATTTTGAGAGCAACAAAGTTATTTGCAAGCACTAACCAAATATCTCTGGTTTTTGGCTTCCCATCCTTCTTTTAAGTGATCTGTAAAAAAACAACCCCGACATAGGTTTTTGCAAGGAAAAGCCACACTGATCTCAATTTCTAAAAGTAACTAATTCTTGTGTTCTTGCATTTCTTCTTCTTTTTCCTGAAAAAGTAAAGTTACTTCACAGGCCAAATCTATTTATCTTGAGGTGAGGTGGTGGTGAAATTGGGTCGAATACCATGTTGCATTCTCAGATCATGACAAATCTGGCAGACTCATCTTTTCTAGTTGAGCCAGATAAGAACTATGGGCATCTTTATAAGGTTCACATCATTCCTGTTGGGAAGCCCAACCTCAGAACCTATTACTTGTTTGGTAGTGTCAGTATGTTGAAGCTGAATTACACATCTGGGCATATCCCTGGGCACCAGCCTTAAAATCTGCTTATTTTCTATAGGATCCTGCCTTTCAGGGGAAGGCATGAAAAGGTATAATTAGGAAAGAATACTTGTAGCTATGTAAATTTTAAAGATGCATATATATGCGGATATATATGTGTGTATGTATGCATATACACATACATACAACAGGTTGCAAGATCCCTGGATCTGAAGATAGCAGACAAGAATCAAAAATCTCTGCCACGTATTGCCTACTAATTCATAACCCCTAAATTGGATTCTATTTTTTTTAGTTCTCACACGATTTCACATTCCCTTTCTTTCCTTTTACATTAATGGCTTTCTTAATTCTTGGTAGGATTTTTTTTTTCCTTCTCATTTTTCTCTTCTAGCACCTCTTACCCACAGAATTCCATCTTTTTCTCTCTTCTTTCCTCACTATACAGTCTACATGAACTTCTTCACTGTCATATTTCAATTAATGTCCATACCTAGTACTTGATAAATATCTGTCTCCAACCCATCCCTTTTTCTTTGACACTCCAAATTCACATCTCTGAAGCTGTGTCTTCGAATGTAATTGTCACAAACCAAATTCATACTCTACTACTCCATTTCTGCTCTTCCTCCTTTCTTTTATCTATGATTCTTATGGTAACAGTGCAAAGGCTGGGAGAGGAAAAATAGAAACGTATTAATGTAAAGTTGTCATACTACTCTTGAAGTGATATAATACCACTTTCTGTTAGACTCCAATATGTTGAAGGTTTATGCTATAAGCACTAAGGTAACCAAAAGATGCTGCAGACTATTATAGCATCTCTTCAAACAGACTTCACAGAAACTTGCAAGCAGCCTGTGTCTATGACATCAGTTGGCATGAGCAACAGGTTTTTGATTTTGGAGAACTATGTTTACCTGACACTGCAACAAAATAAAAGCAGCTATACATAATAGGAATGAATACAAATATTAACAACTGATACCATTGAATTTTTGGAGGGTGAGGAGCCCCTCAAGACAAATAGAGACTTTCAATTTTAAAAGAGCAGATATTGTGTTTGTTCCCCTGACTTATTTCTTAAACCAGCTAATCATTTCATGAGCCGTTATCTATTCCTTGCTGTCTTCTTTTGCCCTGCTCAAACTTTCACCACCCCCAGTTGTTTTTCTTCATGCACGTATACTAAATTTCAGGGCTAAATGGTTTCATTGTTTTGGTAAAGTTGACATTTCCTTTACTACTTCTTTTTTTTTTTTTTTTGAGACGGAGTCTCGCTCTGTCGCCCAGGCTGGAGTGCAGTGGTGCGATCTGGGCTCACTGCAAGCTCTGCCTCCCGGGTTCACACCATTCTCCCGCCTCAACCTCCCGAGTAGCTGGGACTACAGGCACCCGCCACCTCACCCGGCTAATTTTTTGTATTTTTAGTAGAGACGGGGTTTCACCGTGTTAGCCAGATTGGTCTCGATCTCCTGACCTCGTGATCCGCCCGCCTCGGCCTCCCAAAGTGCTGGGATTACAGGCTCCTTTACTACTTCCTATTTGTATTAAATTATTGGTTGGCTTAAGAAAGGAGAAACAAGGAAGAAACAATATCTATCATTTTAAAACTTCAAGGGCCTATTTCTTGAATTTCACCACCCAAAAAATTAAAGGGTCTCTATCAGAAATGTTTTTATTTGCTCACAGCTAGTATGCTTAATGTTTTAGTTTTTTCTGAATTCAGCTTACTATGTTTGAAAATCATCACCTTTAAAGAAATCTGACAGTATAATTTTGCAGGTACAAGGAAAAGAAAAAAAGCCATCAATTCTGTAGTTTGTTAAAACTAAAACCCATTCTCCCTTTTTCTCTTATCGCCAATCAATCTTTCCCATATTCTACTGAGCAAAATGACTGTTGCCAAAATCAGTTCTCAAAATCCAAATATGAAGCTTCTGGAATGTTATAATGTAAAAATAAAGTATGCTACATTCTGGAGTAAAAATTTGAGGACACGCAGACAAGGACATACCTGGGTTGGCTCAATCTTGCTTGTCCTGTGGTTTCAGAAATCTTAATTGATTATTTGGATATCTTTTTCGTGTATTTTAATGCTGTGTTGTGCCCACCAAATTAGGTTGCTCAAATGTCTGATCCAAGAGGATTATGGAAGCATTCTCGAGTATTTTCATCTTCCGTGTTCCTCTGGGCTTTCTCTCTTGAAGTCATTTTATTAGTCATCCCCAAATGGCTTCTACTGATGTTTCTGATAACTTGATGCTGCCCTGGGAATGACCATCACACAGCTGTCACCACCATCTGGAGAACTCATTATCTCTATGAAATAGCGTTCTCTTACCCATGGGATACGACCTTTGCTAATTACTCTAGTGGAGTAAAAAATAATTTCCCCATCATCATTTTATCCTGCTACCAGGTCATGTGGCAGCCACATGACTCCATCCCATAGTTTCCTGTAAAAAGACTGGTAATTCGACTTTTATTTGATTTACTCTTTATCACAGCTTTTACCTCCTAAGAACTTGGGCAACAGTCCAAAGTGGAATGGATCACAAGTCAAACTGAGTATCAGCACATTATCACGTACTGGCTACAGAAATAAAGATTTGAATTATTTGTTTTTCCCACCATCGGGTGCCCTTGGTTAAAGTTAACCCTCCCTTATACTACATAGAAATAATCTACATTGTAAGATCATCTGCATTAACAAGTATATCTTTACATCTCAGATAAAATTGCATCTTCCTTCTCTATGGTAGCACTTACTACTGATGTATCATTATATCTTCGGCCTCATGTGCGACAAATGTTTTCAGCAGGGCAGAGGATCTACTGATAGTTGTTAAGTGCTTCCTCTGTGCTGGCACTGCGCTAAATACTGCACATGTTTAACGCACACTGCACTCACTTAACCCTCACAAAAACCCAATGAAGTAGGTACTAATACTATCCCATTTTGCAGATGCGCAAATGGAAGCAACGAGGCTAACTAGAACCCACTTTGCAATAAGCAGTGGAAGCAGGGTGAGAACCCAATCAGTGCAGCAACAGAGACTTCACTCTTAACCAGTGCCCAACTGCTTCTCATAATAAAACATGTGCTGCTAACCACTTATTAGCCTACATCATGTTGATGAACTTTAGATTAATTCTAATCTTTGCTTTTATGAACAGTATTCTAGTGTATGTCTTTGTATGCACGTCATTTTGCACATAAGCATTTATCAATAGAATAAGTGTCCTGAAGTAGAATTTTTGAGTAAAAAAAAGTATATATGTATATTTTACATTTTGATGAGTATTGCTATAATGTTCTTCATAAACCATAGTCAGAATTTACGTTCCAAAAGCCATATATTAGAGTAAAACCATGTATTTTACAAGTTTCAAGTTACTTTTGGTGCATATCTACATGTTCTTTGCTTTTATTCATTCTCAGGTTCCCTCCTACACCAAATTGATACAACTATCCCAGGACTTGGTCCGCAAAGTGTTCTGTTCAAATATTCAAAATCTAGGCGCAGGTATTTCTTAGTACTCCATAAGATGGGGAAGGATGAAACCATCTGCATAATTGGATATTTTCCCCATTACAATTGGAATATTTGAATTCACAGATGTTAAATAGGGTACCACTTTATCACTAGGTTTTCTGGAAATCAAATATTAACTACACATGGGAAAACCCCCAGTTTTTGTTTGTTTGTTTGTTTTGAGACAGAGTCTTGCTCTGTTGCCCAGGCTGCAATGCAGTGGTGCGATCTCAGCTCACTGCAACCTCAGCCTCCCAAGTTCAAACCATTCTCCTGCCTCAGCCTACAGAGTAGCTGGAGCTACAGGCACGCACCACCAAGCCCAGCTAATTTTTGTATTTTTAGTAGAAAGGGGATTTCACCATGTTGGCCAGGCTGGTATCAAACTCCTGACCTCAAGTGATCCGCCCGTGTTGGACTCCCAAAGTTCTAGGATTACAGGCATGAGCTACCGCACCCAGCCAACCCACAGTTTTTCTATAGATAAATTGTTAAATGTCTGAAATATGTTCAACGTAAACTCACCACAAAGAAAGTGGAGATTTAAGAACAAACTTTAATAAAACTGGGGAAAACTATAATAGAAAATTTGTCTCAAAGTAAATAATTGGCAGTTAGTACATTGAAGATTTTTTAATACAAACTTTTTTATCTCACAAAATAAAATCTAAATAGAAAATTTACCATAGTATGATTTTTTTCACATGTTAAGATAAAAATTAAATTGAAGCTAGTGCCAAAAGGGAAAAACTAGATAAGTTATAGTAAATAACTAGAAAAGTCATAGTAAATGTTTAAAGAGATGTTATGTTAGTTAAAATAAATTAATTATATAAATATAGATTTTAAATCAATTTTGAGTTTCAAAATGAGTCAGATGCATTTTATAAATAATGTAGCTTGCATTACGACGACATATTTACAATGTTTTCAGTTGAGTGACTAATATGAATCAGGCACCTTCTCATGTGTTTGTTCATTTAAGACCAAAGAACAACATCCCATTGAGGTGGGAATTCTTCATCTCCCTTTTACAGACAAAACTGGAGTTCAGGTGGGCAAAGTGACGTATCCATAGTCACGGACAGACATAGTTAGCTATGTCAGATCTCAAGTCCCACAAATCTAAGACAGAAGATTCAGTTGTAATTAACAAGAAGATATTTCTGACCGATTTCTGAATATCAGTTGAACTAAGAACTCCAAGGCTACTTTGGATACTCCAAAGTATCTTTGGAAACACTTTAACCTCAAGTTTTAAATATTTATTAAGTTTCTATAATACCATTTGGGGTGTTTTTGGTGGTGTTGTTTTTGACAGAGTCTCACTCTCTCGCCCAGGCTGGAGTGCAGTGGCGCCATCTCGGCTCATTGCAAGCTCCGCCTCCCGGGTTCACGCCATTCTCCTGCCTCAGCCTCCCGAGTAGCTGGGACTACAGGCGCCCACCACCACACCAGGCTGATTTTTTGTATTTTTAGTAGAGACGGGGTTTCACCATATTAGCCAGGATGGTCTCGATCTCCTGACCTCTTGATCCACCCACCTCTGTCTCCCAAAGTGCTGAGATTACAGGCGTGAGCCACCACTCCCAGCCCTATTTGGTTTTTAATTGTCCAAAATAAATTGGAAGAAATACATTGTTCTTTGTGAGTTAATTACTTAACACTTTGCACTCCCAAGAACTTTCAGAGGTTCAAATGCCTTCAAGGGCCTCACAATTCTAGGGCTAGGCTGGAATAAGGATATCAAAAGAAATAGCTTCAGAGGCATATGAAAGAGGCATGCTCTTGGGAAGGTATCCAACTTCAGAAATATTTACAACCTTATGAACAAGAGATACCAAATGTCCAGTCTGGGCCTATGGTTTTGGCGTTGGTGTTTCGGCTACTTCACCAAAATTAAACCTGAATATTTACAGTATCCAGAAAAATAATAGTAATAAAAATATAATTGTAAATTGAATTCTAAAAACCAAACTCGTTGTGAATCATAACACTCTGCAGAATAAACAATATTATAAATGTATATTTTGTTTTGGCCTTGGTTAGAAAGAAAACACTAATTTTTTAGAAAACTATATACATATTTAGATAGAATAGGCTAAAAGTCTATCCTACACAAATTTCAAATTTAAATACACTGCTACTCAGAACTAACAATATCAGCCTCATTTTATATCTCAAAAGGGATGTGAGCTATAAATAAAAGAAGAATATTATGTTGCCCACACAGTGTCAATTGCACTTGGCAGAGTTTGCTACCATCTCTTTTCATTGGGAGACTTAACAGAGATATAAAGATTTTGCAGTGTCCGTAGTTCTTCAGGTGGTTCCTCTCCTCTAAATCTCTGATCTCGTCTACATAGTAGCTTTCCAAAGGGAGAATGAAGTTCTGTCAATTTTAACACAGAGGATAATAAAACATCTAAGCCCACTTAAAAATTTTTTTCCGTAGGTTATTGGGGTACAGGTGCTATTTGGTTACACGAGTAAGTTCTTCAGTGGTGATTTGTGAGATTTTGGTGCACCCATCACCCAAGTATATACACCACACCCTATTTGTAGTCTTTTATCCCTCACCCCACTCCATCCATTCCCCCCAAGCCCCCAAAGTCCACTGTGTCACTCTTATGCCTTTGTGTCCTCATAGCTTAGCTCCCACATATCAGTGAGAACATATGATGTTTGGTTTTCCATTCCTGAGTTACTTCCCTTAGAAGAATAATCTCCAGTCTCATCCAGGTCGCTGCAAATGCCCTTTATTCATTCCTTTTTATGGCTAAGTAGTATTCCACTGTATATATATGCCACAGTTTATTTATCCACTCGTTGATTGATGAGCATTTGGGTTGATTCTATAATTTTGCTATTGCAAATTGTGCTGCTGTAAACATGCATGTGCAAGTATCTTAAAAAACAACAACTTCATGCCGTATTGTTGTTCATTTGACATCAAGCTCTACAACATTCTATACTTTCTAAATGAAGCAATGCTGAATAAATTATTCATTTTTGTTGGCCAAAAAAATGTTTTCAGATTCTAGCTAAAAATCCAATTCACTAGCACTTTAAAAACCTGGCAGAGGAAACCCAGACCCCTATTTATAATTAAGACTGAAGAGTCACCTGCTACTCAACATATCCACACACAAACTCCTTATCTTTGCCCCATTAAGCCTTTTCCTTCATCATAAATTCTTTAGAAGTTACTGAACGTGCAGTTTAAATAATCATCCATGACATATGTTGTGATTGCCCTGATTACAAGATCTTCTACTTCTCTCTCTTTTGAAACTTTCTAGTATTTGTCTGCAATATTCAGATCCTTCATTTTATGATAATCATTTGTACGTATTTACCATCTCTGATGTCATTGTAAATTCCAAAAGGATGGGCAGTATTGTACTTCTTAACTATTTTACTAAGGAAATAGATAAAAGGATACTTATGATGTGTTCCCAGCTATCAAGAAACCAAGAAGTCCAGCTTCTTAGTGTTCCACAGAGCACTTTACATATCTGTAAAATTTGATTTTTTTATTAAAAAAAATGGGATTCTTAGCCCATAACAATAGCTGGAAAAAAATGCAGACGGTGAAATTTTTTAATTTATTGGACTTCATTGGAAGACATCATTTTTTAAAAACCACCAAAATGACAGCATAAAAAGGAGCAAGGGCAATGAATTAATACTGTGAATTGTATTAATATATTTTTAGAAACAAAGGATAACTGTAGTAAATAATAACATTGCAGGTTCTGTTTTCTTGATTTGTTTTTTGTTTTTAAAATAACTAAGCAATTAAAAGGACCACATTTTAATATTAATAACATTATTTGTGGTTAAGGGATGCAAAAATGATTACAAAGAATAAATCAGATCTAGCATTTGACAGCACAACAGGGTGACTATAGTCAATAATAAGTTAATTGTACCTGAAATAATAACTAAAAGTATAATTGAGTTGTTTGTAACACAAAGGATAAATGCTTGAGGTGATGGATGCCCCATTTACCCTGATGTGTTTATTACACATTGTATGTTTATATCAAAATATCTCATATACCCCAGGAATATATGCAACTACTATTTACCCACAAAAATTAAAAATTTTAAAAATGACTTAAATTTCAGGAGTAGAAGTGCTCTATTCTCTCCCCTTGAGTGGGAGAGTCTAATTTGACATTTTAAAATTACCGTTTATTTACTGAAAATAAAAATAAAAGTTCAAACTAAAAAAATAGTTAGATTAAGTAAAATATTTCATATAAACTAAAATAGGTACTTACCAAATAATGCAACTGTATATTACAATGAGCAGTTCATACTTTTTCACTGTTTTAATATTTAAATATAAGTAACACTGTAAGTTGTCACAAAGAATGATAGAATTGAAGTAAGTCAAGTTCTGTTTCTTCGTGTTTACAATGTGCTGCCATTATTTATTTTGATCCACTGTTTAAATAGAAGAATATGTGTTACCATGGTAGTTAGAGAGAGAACTGCACCCACCAGTGTGTGTGTGTGTGTGTGTGTGACTGTGTGTGTGTGTGTGTGTGTGTTTAGGGAGAGGCAAATCTATCCAAAGAATATTCCAAAGTAACTTTCATATAGAATATAACATTCATCAAAGGTTAAGTAATAAAACATTGCCAATGGGAAGCTCACATCCATGTTATTAAAACCCAACAGGTACTACAACGGTCTTTTAGAATTTAGAGAGCTTTTTCTGGCAGGAGTATTTTACCGTGGTATTGCTTAGAGTTTACTGATGCCTGGTGATAATAAAAAGCAGACTGACTTTAGTGAGTTTTATTGCTGTTTTCAAATCTTTCCATACAGGGAATTTCTTGATCCCAGCCCCACCCACACTATTTCACTGCCTGAAACCTGCCATCCTTAACTGAGATCAAGAATGTTCAAAGACCTAGCAACAGGCCTCATCAAGTTATTTTATGGCAGTGATCACAGTGGTGACTGTTAATCATTGGCAGAGTTACCCTTTGCAAAGTACACAGAGACTCCTTTTTAAACCACTTTCCAGTTTAGCATACTAAATGAGGATGTTTGTTTGGAATGTTACCACAAACAGATTTAAATGGTTTTCCTATGATACTGTGAATTTTCTTTTAATGCTCAAATGCGTACAAGTTCTTAGCTGTCAAATTAACAAGATAATTCCTTCTCTTTTCACTTGCTGTAGTAATAGCAGTATAATTAGGAGTGCAGCTCCAGAAGAGACTGTTTAACTCCTCAGCTCCTCGGTCAAAGCTTATTTCTTTTCCCCAGTTTCACAAACTATGAGCAGTGGGATCTTGGACAAGTTTCCCAACATTTAAAACGCGTGGTAAAATGATTACAGTAGTACTTGCTTTCATAGAGTGGTTGCAGGGATTAAATTAGATAATTTGTGTAGAGTAGGTCTCACACTATCTGAGATACTGAATGACAAAACATGCAAAATTGTTCACTCCTGCTATTATTAAAATAGAATAATCTGAGAAAAGAAAAATAGCTCAGAGCAGTCAGATATGTAAAGTACGCAAACTTTATCAGGCTTGGAGAGACATGAGTTCATACAAGTCATCCATGCCCAGGGGACAAATGTTTAAAGGTATCTTATTCCCAGCTAGCTGCTTATGTTCATGTTCTTGGAGTTTGTGATACAAAGAATAATGTACAGCCAATCAATAGCTTATGTTATTTTAATGTAAATTCTTGGTAAACAACATAGAAGTTGCCTCCTTCTCCTCCTTAAAAACCCACATGTAACTGCTGCTAATCAAAGTGTATATTCAGGGCACTTAATTCTGTGCACCTAGTGGCCGCCCTCAAGCTTTGGCTCACAGAAACTCTATACGTGATGGTATTTTCTGAATCTGATTATTTGAGGTTGACATGATAAATCAAACCAAAGTATCTTACCTCCCCCAACCTCTCACCTCTCCCTAAATGCTACATTGCTGCTACCACAAAGAGGGGTAAATTGTAGAATTTTTCCACCATTCTTTGCTCTCTTAGTTTTTAAAAATCTTTTAAATTTAATCTCTCATATGTTCATTTGTCATTCCAAACTGGAAATAATTTTGTGTGGTGTCATAGTAAAAAATATTAACCATTTTGCCAATGAAATATTACTATTTCTAGATTTTTTAAAATCTGACATCTCAACCATTTAAGTTTTGGGGACCCATTTCAAGTTAAGGACTCTATTCATTTAAGAAAATTTTTTTTAATGCCAAGGTAGACTAGTACCAAGTTAAATCTCAAAAACTAACCATATCCTGGTATTATAAGGAGCTGCCTGCAAGAAAAATATTTTTCTAATCCAAAAACTTTCAGAATAAGTGGAATATGAACGTGAACATGGCAGTAAGCCAAAATTTCCATCAATGCATAATGAAACCAAAGGAGATATCAAACCCAAAATTCTTTACTTAGGATAAAAAAACGCTCAACTTGACACCAATAAAAGGTTACAACCTTTTCAAAAACAAAAAGCTTTTCAAAAAGCCCTTCACAAAGTTATCAAATGAGATACTGGATTATTTGAATATGGTGACAGAGGGAAACATTTTGATCGGCTGATCAGCTGAAAACAAACTCATTACACTCCCACCTCACCAACTAGTTTAAAGTCAGGAAAAAAAAAAAGGTTATTAGCAACTGGAAACTTTTTCACAAAAATATATGCCTATTGTCTTGGTGCGGTGGCTCATTCCTGCAATCCCAGCACTTTGGGAGGCTAAGGCAGGAGGGTTGCTGGAGCCTAGGAGTTTGAGACAAGCCTGGGCAACATAGTAAGACCTGGTCCCTACAAAAAAATTGAAAAATTTGCCAGGTGTGGTGGTGTGTGCCTGTAGTCCCAGCTACTCAGGAGGCTGAGCCTGCAAGGAGGCTGAGCCTGCAAGATGGAGGCTGCAGTGAGTCATAATTGTGCCAGTGAACTCCAGCCTGGGTGACAGAGCTGTCATATACATATATATATAATATTATATAATTTTATAATATATTAATATAGATCCATAATAATATAGATCTATATTAAAACATCAATATTAAAACAATAATGTATATTGACTCAGTTGTTATCAAATTCAACTTACATAGTACCTTATAAATGTTTTATGAAAGTAAATACCAGTCTGTAAATATTTTTTCCTAAATTTGTAAATAAATTGTATTAAATCTTTAGTATGTAGGTTTTATTGGTTAATTCTAATAATTCTGCATTAAAGACTGGTATTAAAGCAGTATTTCAGTATTTTTCAAATCAAACACTCAAGATACATGTATTTCAGTAACTCTATTCATGTTCTCCTAGCTCGCTCTGGAGAAAAGAAAATATTTAAAATATGTCTTCAGCTCATTTTCACATTCAACTGATTTCATCCAACCTCTGGCTAAGTAGGAAATGTGTGCCAGATTAAAGTTTGATGATCAGCAATTTTTTTTCTATACTAACATTTTTTTCTGCTTACAGAACACTGTTCTATCTTTTTCAGTACATTTCACACAGGATCACATAGGCAAATTTAGATGTCCTTAATGTTCACTTATTTCCGCATACAAAAGTCAATCAGATATCTAGTTACCTTATGTTCCAAATAAAAATATGTTCCAATATATTGATGTTGAAAGAAACAAGAAAGGATTACATGGAGCATTTTTGATGTCACCTTGAAGAAATTGTCATACACCATCTGCTGGTTTATTGAGCATACATAATAGCAATGTTGATGAATTCTTCTTTAATAAATGATACATATTGACATAATCACCAAATATATCCTAATGACCAGAAACATATCAAGGTGACTAGAAATGGATCCAGCTTAAGTTATCCATGTGTATTTTGAATCTGTGAAGTGACTAATACTCTAAATAATCTATTTTGTGCTATGCTTCATTTATATAGACTTGTAAGTGCGCCTTTCAATCTAGCTCACAAATGAGGTTCATGGTCTTCTTTGTCTTCATTGTCTCTGTGGGCTGTCTTCTGAGAATTCTTACCCCATTAAGAATATACAGGCTGAAGAGGTCAGTCTACTAGCATGTCAAAAATAATTTAGAAACCATTCTCTCTGTTTTATGCCTTGATTGACTAACATGAACGTGTTGGGAAAATTACACCTATAGCCTATAAATGGAAATTATTCCATAAATCATTGAGATCAAAGTCTTCAATAACTTCCAAACAAAAAAGAAATGAAACACGACTTATTAAGCAGAAAAGTTGGGAGTTCAAATATGGGTAAAGAGGAGGGAGGAAGTTTGCTATATAATTAATAAATAAGTAATTAAAAATAAAGGAGACTTTTATGAATCATGTGAGACAAAATCATGGAATACTTCAGAATCTCAATTTTAGAACTTAGCTTATGAATGGATCCATAAAATGAAAGACTCAAATGAAAATGGAAATACTCAGTCAATCATTGGATCACTGGTATTGTGGTATGCTTTACAGTTGACAGTATTAGAGTTTGGTTCAGGAACTGGAAATCACTTAGGTATTTTAAGGGGGAAAGAAGTCAGATCAATAATTATAAATTGTGTAAAATCCTTGGAAGAACTGGAGACCTGAAGGCAGGGCTGGGCCTCCAGGTCTGACCTTTGCTAGATTCAGGAAGATGGAGAATCAAGGATAGCTGATGAAGCTCTAGAGTTTAAAGAAAAGGAAAAAATGCCTCCACTGCTGTGCCGCAAGGATTAAAAAGCCACTGCCAGAGTAACTCCCTCAGGAATGGAGCACTTACCCCATGAGACCAGCTGCCTCCTCAGGGGAATTTCTTCCTGACACCTTTGAAACTTAGGGATGAGTTTTTCTGCTACGCACGAACTCTACTTCTCAGCTCCGCCTGCTAGCAGAACACAACATCGAGCAACCAAGAGATGGTCTCTGGCTCCTTTCTGGATTCCTAAGCTCTGGCATCCACATTGGCATCCACAATAAGTTCAAAAAATTGAACTTATTTTAAATACATAACGATAGATGAATGAGAGCCTGGGTATCGTAGTTTGGTCTTCAAGCCTTTGCAATACAGAAAGGCCCACTTTCAGAAAGCCAGCAAGTTGGATATTTTGCACCAGTCAACCACATTCATTATTATTTACAAAGTCTTTTCATGGTCACAGTGCTACATACTCTTCATAAAAACAAATTCGAATAGATGGTGTTATTCCCATTTTACAGAGGAGGAAATTTACAGGTTGAAGTTGTACCATGTCTAAAATTACATATGAGGCCAGGCCTGGTGGCTCCTGCCTATAATCCTAAGCCCTTTGGGATGCCAGGGTAAGAGGATCACTTGAGGCCAGGAGTTTGAAACTAGCCCAGGCAACATAGTGAGGCCCCCGTCTCTACAAAAAAATTTTTAAAAAGAAATTAGCTGGGAGTGGTGGTGTGTGCCAGCAGTCCTAGCTACTTAGGAGGCTGAGATGGAAGGATTGCTTGAGTCCAGGAGTTTGAGGTTACGAATCTCTTCATAGACTGCTGTGATTACATAGTTATGATGGCACCACTGCACTCCCGCCTGGGTAACAGAGTGAGACCCTATCTATGAAATAAAAGTAAAATAAAATAACTTGAAATAAGGTGCTAGAATTAGTAACTTAATAACACAAATTTGCTTTGAAATCCTCCTATTACTACTACACTGCTTCTACATGTATTTGCTAAGTAAAGCCAGTATGTTTCTTGGTTATCAAACATCTAAAAAGAAAACTTTAGGCCAAGTGCAGTGGCTCACGCCTGTAATCTCAACACTTTGGGAGGCTGAGGGAGGAGGATTGCATGAGCCCAGGAGTTTGAGACCAGCCTGGGCAATATAGTGAGACCTCATCTCTACCAAAAAAAAAAAAAAAAACACAAGCAAAAAAACTTAGCCAATCATGGTAGCATGATCCTGTAGTCCCAGCTACTTGGGAAGCTGAAGTGGAAGGATCACTCGAGCCCAGGAGGCAGAGGTTGCAGTAAGCTGAGATTGCACCACTTCATTCCAGCCTGAACGACAGAGCAAGACTCTTTCTCAAAAAACAAAACAAAAAAGAAAAAGATCTATTTAGTTAAAACGTAACAAAGGAAGACGATTACCATGGTTGAATGTTGGTGTACCCCCATAATTTATATGTTAATCCTAACCCCCAATGTAATGGTATTTGAAGGTAGGGCCTTTGGGTGATGATTAGGTCATGAGAGTGACGCCCTTATGATAAGGATCCGTGACCTTATAAAAGGGACTCCAGAGAGCTAGTTAGTTCCTTCTGCCATGTGAGGACACATCTAGAAGTACCAGAAAGTGGGCCCTCGCCAGACACTAAATTTGCTGGAACCTTAATCTTAGACTTCCCAACCTCCAGAACTGTGAGGAATACATTTCTGTTGTTTATAAGCTACTCAGTTTATGGTACTTTGTTATTGTAGCCCAAATGGACTGAGACAACCATCCAGTAAAAAACAGCATCTACCTCTATAATAAATATAAAAAGTTATATTCTAAAATGGAATAACAATGGATTTATTGAATCAAAGACATTGATTGCCTAAAATTCATTACCCAAAGAGGTAGTTGGGTATCAAAATTCCTGATATAGGGGAAATGTTCACTGTATAATAGCTTTAAATGACAGGAATTATGGAATGCTATACAGTGTTCTTATTATTTGTTAATTTTTAAAAAGATTCAACATTAATGTTTTTCTTGGAGACAGGGTCTCGCTCTGTTGTCCAGGATGCAGTACAGTAGCATGGTCGTGGCTCACAGAAACCTTGAACTCCTGGGCTCAATCAATCCTCCCACTTCAGCCTCCCAAGTAGCTGGGACCACAGGGGTGCATTACTATGCCTAGCTAATCTATTTTTGTAAAGGCAGGATCTCCCTATATTGCCAGGCTGGTCTTAAACTCCTGGGCCACTGTACAGTATTATCTTAGCTTAGAAAAAATATATGAAGACTACATCAAAATTAAATAGGTAACTCTGGATGATGGTATTTTGAGTGCCTTTATTTTTTTCATTACTCCATCTTCCAAACTATCATATTTGAATTTTTTAAAGCAATAAATAGTACCCTTAAGACAAAGTAAAAACTTTTTTAAGAGAATTAAAGCATTTAGAAATAATAGCCAAAGGGCAAGCATAGATAGAGGTATGGTAGGTAGGTTATCAAAATAAAAATAGTTGAAGATAAAGTTTTTAAAAGTGTGATTCATATTAAGAAGGAAAGGAGAAAATGTTTTCAACCATCTCCGCCTGTTTTTTAAGCAAAATCCTAGGACTATTAAAGATTCTTGACACATACAGGAGAGTCAGACTGTATTTCAAATAGATTTATTTTCTTTTTAAATCATGAAATATCACTTATATTTATTAGTTTAAAAATCCATTTTATAAACACAAATTCTCTGATAATTAATAAAACTAAAGCTATATATGAGCTATAGACAGTGTTTGTCCTCAGTATCGTTGCTGAATATCTTAATTGACTCATTTTGTTGTTGTTGTTTTAGCAACAGTGTCTTATTCTGTCACCTAGGCTGCAGTGCAGTGGGGTGATCATAGCTAACTGCAACCTCAAACTCCTGGGTTCAAACACTCCTCCCACTCTAGCCTCTGGAGGAACTGGGACTATAGGCATGCGCCACCAGGCCCAGTTAGTTTTTCAATTTCCTGTAGAATTGAGGTCTCGCTCTGTTGGCCAGGCTGATTCGGAACTCCTGGCATCAAGCAATCGTCTCTCCTCGGCCTTCCAAAATGCTGGGATTACAGGCATAAGCCACCATGCCAACTGGCTTATTTATTCTTAATCTTAAATTTATTGAGTATATAATCATTCAAACAATTTTAAAATCATATTCACTCTTGAATTTTTAAAACATCTGCCACAGGTGGGAGAAATGTAATCCAGCTTCTCATTTTCCAAACCCATTGTAATTTAGCCTCTAAAATAAAACCCTTAAAAATCTGAACAAGTAATCAGTATTGCTTAACTGAAAAATGATTGACCATGATTAGTTATTGAATAAGTTTCATTTGTATTTGTTTGGTATTGGTTTCGCTCACTGGATGAGATTATTTAGTAAGCAAATAAAACTTTGAAATTTTTACAACTGTTGGTGAAATCTCTTTATAGATTGTGAAACATCTGTTTAATTCTCATTTGGTGGTATAAGGTACTCAAAGATGAATCAGTAACAAGGAATTCTTTACTCATGTTTTAATTTCTAACAAAACAAAATTGTGTAACCATCCAAGAGGAATCTAGAAATACTTGTTGAATTAATATGCCTATAGATCACCAACATTAATGATTTCTGTATAGTCTGGTTATGAGGCTACCCTATGTTTTCATCATCTGGATTTTTTCTTTCTAACTTCAAATATTATTTTTGAAATAAACCTCAGATGCTAAAGTGAATAAAATAAATAAAATAAAAGTGAAACCCTGTACATTTGAAGTACAGAACTTTATCTTAAATACATAGAAATGATACCTTTGTTTTAATGCCAATAAACTAGAACTAGAATAACACATTTATTTTCTTCTGGATTTTGAAACACTACACACACACACACACACACACAAATACACACACACATGCATATAAATAACTCTGGCTCAGATAATGTGATTTTTAAAAGCATGCCAATTTGGTTGTGAATTATTACACCAATAAGATATAATTAGAGAATCATTTATTTCCTTTATAAGTATACTGACATTAATAACGCTACTCCTCAAATGACCTTTCAGACTTCACCTCTGGACCACAGCCCATCATGCTTTGCATTGTGTTATTGATACACTGGTACTAAATTAAACTCAGATTTAAGGAGCTATCTTGAAGAAATCGGCAAATACTGTACGTGAATACAAGCTTGAATATCCATGGGTAATTTATAGCTTCTTACGTCAAATGTTGATGGAAAGCATTTGAGAATAGATTGTGGATTAAGCAGGGATGACATTTCAAGTGGACTGAATGGGGATTAGCTGCTACTGTTCTGGAATCTCAGGCCTATGGAATGCTAGCCTGCTAGACTGTTCCACTCACACATACTAGCTCAACAACAGATCTCGTAGCTATCGGTGCCACTCATCCCCAATAGCCGATGCCCTTCTAGTGGCATCTCCATCTCTGTTTCCCAGTTGCTCACTTTTTCTCCCCAAAATATATTCCGATCCTTTTCAAAAATAATTCTGTATTTTCCCAAGCTTAGTGGTCTCCTCTCTGACTTCTCTATTGAGACATTACTGTATTCTATATGTCTATTCAGACATATATTCTCTATTTAGACATTAGCCCAGACATTCTTGGTAGATGATTTGTAGTCTCTATTACTACTATTAGTGACAGCATTGAAAATCTAGTTGGCCACAGAAGGCACTCATACCACAGTCAACACTGCATCAGTACTCACATCATTTATTGTACTTAACTATCTGGGCTCATTTTTTGCCATCACTCTCTGCCGCCAACCTCCCCCAAGTTATGAACAGACTGTATTTGCAAGTAGTCTTTATGTATTTAGGGAAAGCAAGCAGATTTGACTATTGCCCAAAAAAAGTACCGTAATGCTAATCTACTATGAAATCATGTCATGACCAACACAGAGAATACAGGGATTCCTTTATTCATTGTTTTGGGGAAAACCTATATTTGTTTAGAATCATGAAATTTTCATATCGGGAAAGAAGTTGTTCCTTATGTGGTCATAACTAAGAGATGTCAGTATTAAGGGACCCAGACACAGGGATGTTCATGTGAATTTGAATCAGGTAATGGGCATAGGCAGATGTATACTAAATAAAGAATTTAATTTTGGTTAACAGTCACTAAGTACATCTTCCTTAACTTTTCCCTCATTTTTTTCTCATTTATTTAAATTGTCCTATCTTAAAAACCCAAAGTGGCAGCTGGGTGCAGTGGCTCACACCTGTAATCCCAGCGCTTTGGGAGACCGAGGCGGGTGGATCACCTGAGGTCAGGAGTTCAAGACCAGCCTGACCAACACTGAGAAACCTTGTCTCTACTAAAAACACAAAATTAGCTGGGCGTAGTAGTGCATGCCTGTAATCCCAGCTACTCGGGAGGCTGAGGCAGGAGAATCGCTGGAACCCGGGAGGCGGAGGTTGTGTTGTGCCGAGATCATGCCATTGCCATTGCACTCCAGCCTGGGCAACAAGAGCGAAACTCCATCTCAAAAAAAAAAAAACAAAAAAACACCAAAGTGGCTAGTGGGATATGATCAGGGAGTGGTGAGATGGGAGAAGAGAGTGGATTTTGACAGGTTTTTGTGGATTATGAGAAGTGGTAGAAGAATTGAAGCTTCTGCTGTCCCTGTCAGACCAAAGGAGTAGGAGGAGTTCCTGCTGTGAACTGAGAAGCTGGTGATTTTATCTCAAAGGCAGCCAAGCTCTTTCCAAAGTAAGAGTCAGTAACTGTTTATATAAAGGGCAGGATTGCCCAACTGCAATCTGTTTGTGAGATGGGTGTTAAAATGCTTTGGGGCACCTCCCACTACTCCTGATTATAGGGAATTAGGTTAGCATTGTTGAGGGTAAGTGTTTGAGGACGGTGCTTGACACCTACCTCCCCACACCTTTCAGAGGTGTATATCAGTAATACAGAGGAACTGTCAAAAATATAAGAAATCAACTAAATCAATTATGATCCTGAAGTTGCATTGTTATGTGCTTACTAACAGTGAGAACATTTTGTTGGAAAAAATAGTATAAAGTATACTAACCTAAAAATGCTATTAACACTTTGATCCAGAGATGATACAAAAATATTTTACAACTGGTATGGCATAAACAATGACCTATTAAAATGAGCACAGACCAGACTGTTGGAAAAAGGGCCCTAGAGGTCTGCTGATACAGGGAAGGGGCTGAGATGAACAAGGTGTTAACATGTACTTCACTCTTTAACAACTGGCACAGACGAAACCTTGTGTATACTACCCGAATATTAGTCCTGCCTTTTCCTAATTTGTGTATACTACCTGAGTATTAACCCTGCGGATGATATTACCAATCCCACCACTCTTGGTCTCTAACAGCCTGATGTTCTGCCTAACATTGAAAAGGACTTGCTTATTCACAATGGCACATGCCTTTGCATCTCTTGCTGTATACGTTTTTTTTTTTATTTATTTTTTGTTTTTGTTTTTGTTTTTGAGATGGAGTCTCGCCCTGTCACCCAGGCTGGAGTGCAGTGGCACAATCTTGGCTCACTGCAACCTCCGCCTCCTGGGTTCAAGTGGTTCTCGTGCCTCAGCTACCAAGTAGCTGGGATTACAGGCGCATGCCACCACGCCTGGCTAATTTTTGTACTTTTAGTAGAGACGGGGTTTTGCCATGTGCCCAGGCTGGTCTCGAACTCCTGACCTCAGGTGATCTGCCCACCTCGGCCTCCCAAAGTTCTGGGATTGCAGGCATGAGCCACCATGCCTGGTCTCGCATATATATTTTACTGCACTTCAATCATTTAGCATTTTAACATTGACTTGTTATGGTTTCTTTACCAGAAATTTTGATTCATATGAAAATAATGTCAAAACAAATTCTGTTGTTTTTCACAAAAATTCTGAGCTTGGCTGCCATATTAATCAAGGGTAATAATGTGTGAAATGGTGGAATATTTCATTGAATGTTCGGTCAGCATACAGCTAATGCCACTATAAATTTAGATAATAATAAAATCTCATGTCGACTGTATATCAAAATTTATCAGTAAACGGCAAACGGTTAAAACAGCCATGAGTTTTTAAAGAGTATTGGTATTAAAATTTGCGATTCTTAGGATGTTTTATATATGTCTTATTCTACATATGTCAAACGGTTAGATATGCCTTCTTAGATTCAGCTGGGTATGGTTTTTATGTGATTACTTCAGCTAATCTACTGTTGAATGTAGTGATTGTGGTAAAATCATACCTAAGAGTTTATCAACAAATAGTGGCAAGTAACAATTAGGTAAATAACTATAGGAATTATGTTTATATGCCAATGCTTAGTAAATCTTTTTGAAGTTAGGCTTTGAATTTTACACATTGCTGTATTAAACAACTCCAAATATTTTGACTATAAAAAGTGCAAAAAATTGTTTATAAGAAATTAATGCCTTCCTAAATATTTTTATATGATTGAAATTGTAAAGGGTAAAAGTATAAGTAATGCAGAATTATTTCTGAGAACTCTAAGAAGAAATCTAAATACAATAGTAATAAGAAAACAAATGGTCTAAGAGCCAAGACAAAACTCTGTCACATCTAAAATTTAAATAGTACTCTGAAATAAGAAAGAGTAACTAGAAATGGGAAGCCCCAGTTGCAGTCAGCCGAGATCACAGCCACAACTACCCAATATGAAGAAATATAACATGGGAAGGATGTTTCTAATATGGGTACTTAGGTCAGCTATAATGCCTGGCTTGCAAATCACAGAAAGTACAACTCAAAGTAGCTTAAAAATGAGAGTATTGTATTGGCTTATATAACTGCAAAACCCAAAGTTAGGCCTTGTTTGAGCGGTGCTTGAGCTACCTGTGCAAGCATATCACCAAGGATACAGTTTCTTTGTCTTTCCAGAATGTTTTCTGCAGAGCTGGTTTCATTCTAAAGACGACTTTTTGTAATATCATGATGACTACAAACATCTTTGGAACACACACTTCCCGGAATACATTTGCACCATAGAGGAGAGTGTATGTGTCTTAGCATTCTCAGCGAATGTCTCAAAATTAATTACCTTTGCATGGGCTAATGCTGCATGCCCACCTGCTGAACCACACTTTGTATCCAGGGAGGTAGAATTAACCGATTAAAGTAGTTTGATCACATATTCCATACCTAGAACTTTTTTTTTTAGCTTCCCTGGAGCCATATGGATCCACCGCCATCTCCACCAGAAAAATATCTGCTATTAATACCATTGGGAATAGGGAATAGGGGCTGGGAAGTCATCCAACAAATGTCCTCACTAGTAGAGAAATACAAGAATATTGGGGCAAATTAAACACATTACACAAATACAATAATTGATGTCCTGATGAATTTTCCTCCAATCACGTCTTTCATATTCCTGGGTTACTGCAACGGCTTTTAGGTTTTTTTGGGGGGTTTTTTTTGTTTTTTTGTTTTTGTTTTTTTCCCTTGACAGAGAACTCTGTGCCAGCTGCTGGGTGCTGAGCACTTTTTTTTTTTTTTTTTTTTTTTTTTTTTTTTTAGTATTTATTGATCATTCCTGGGTGTTTCTCAGAGAGGGGGATGTGGCAGGGTCATAGGATAATAGTGGAGAGAAGGTCAGCAGATAAACACGAGAACAAAGGTCTCTGGTTTTCCTAGGCAGAGGTCCCTGCGGCCTTCCGCAGTGTTTGTGTCCCTGGGTACTTGAGATTAGGGAGTGGTGATGACTCTTAACGAGCATGCTGCCTTCAAGCATCTGTTTAACAAAGCACATCTTGCACAGCCCTTAATCCATTTAACCCTGAGTGGACACAGCACATGTTTCAGAGAGCACGGGGTTGGGGGTAAGGTTATAGATTAACAGCATCCCAAGGCAGAAGAGTTTTTCTTAGTACAGAACAAAATGGAGTCTCCTATGTCTACTTCTTTCTACACAGACACAGTAGACACAGTAACAATCTGATCTCTCTTTCTTTTCCCCACATTTCCCCCTTTTCTTTTTGACAAAACCGCCATTGTCGTCATGGCCCGTTCTCGATGGTCGCTGTCTCTTTGGAGCTGTTGGGTACACTTCCCAGACGGGGCGGCCGGGCAGAGGCGCCCCTCACCTCCTGGACGGGGCGGCCGGGCAGAGGCGCTGCAACGGCTTTTTGTAAGGGATACATAGAAAATAAAAATCATACAGAACATGTAAACATAAAATTCAGCAATAGCATTCCTATCATTTGATGCTAAGACAAAATATATCCCTGCCAGTTTTTTAGTCATAGACAATTCATAGGAACTTAATCATCAGATATTAAATCTGAATATGAAGAGGATGTTCATCGACCTTATAATGAAATATGTGAATAAATACAAAATCAAAGTAATATTTAATTAATAACTACTCTACCAGAACAGCATATTTTGCATTAGTTATACGTACTGATATAAATAGGTAGCATTTCCTTGTACTCATTGTTCTGCCGACAAAAATTCTATTATGGGAGAAAAATGGCAATAAAAAACTTATATTTGGATAAAAGTTCTGAGAAATCTTGAAGACTTTTAAGTGGAATGCATTTGAAATTAGAATTCTGAAAGAAATATGAATTTGTGGTAAAATTGTCAATAAAAATTAACACATTTTAAGCAGATTAAAGAACACAGAATGTGTCTGGACTCCATATGTGAAAATAATATGACATAGAAAATTCAAGTTTTTACTTGAAAGAGGGCTTGATGAGATTAATCTGAGAACAAGAGTAAAATTTTTAGAGGTATAATTTAGTGTAAATGAGGAGGACAAAATATTTTCACCCATCTTTTTGGTTTTGTTTGTTTTGTTTTTTGAGACGGAGTCTCACTCTGTCACCCAGGTTGGAGTGCAGTGGCACGATCTCGGCTCACTGCAAGCTCCGCCTCCCAGGTTCACGCCATGCTCCTGCCTCAGCATCCCGAGTGGCTGGGACTACAGGCGCCCGCCACCACGCCCAGCTAATTTTTTTTTTTTTTTTTTTTGTATTTTTCGTAGAGACAGGGTTTCACCATGTTAGTGAGAATGGTCTCGATCTCCTGACCCCGTGATCTGCCCGCCTCGGCCTCCCAAAGTGCTGGGATTACAGGCGTGAGCCACCGCGTCCGGCCTGTTGTTTTTTTGAGACGGAGTTTCACTCTGTCGCCCAGGCTGGAGTGCAGTGCTGTGATCTCGGCTGACTGCAATCTCCACCTCCTGGGCTCAAGTGATTCTCCTGTCTCAGGGTCCTGAGTATCTTGGATTACAGGCGTGCACCCCCACCCCCGGCTAGTTTTTGTATGTTTTGTAGAGACAGGGTTTCGCCGCGTTGGCCAGGCTGGCCTCTAAATCCCGGGCTCAAGTGATCTGCCTGCCTCAGCCTCCCAAAGTGCTGGGATTACAGGCGTGAGGCGCTGTGCCCGGCCTCACCCATCTTTTATATACAAATTATAAATGAAATAATAGGAATAAAGAAAACCATCTTGTGAATCATAACCATGCCCTCTCCGCTTGTTTAACAGGCAAGGAGACAACTTAAGAGACCAAAGAACAACTGTGAATTTGTTTAAAATATGACGGTAGTAGAAACCAAAAAATATTTCAGTTTCAATGAAAGAGAGTCTCTTTGTTTTTAGCTATGTGAAAAAATCACTGAGAACGGTTTTAGAAGATTAATAGTAACTTTACTTGCAGAAAATATGAATCATTGCTAGATTTGTGATGGACCATCTAACCTGAGTGACAAATTCAAAGGTAGCCACCACATTTCAGGAAGACCCAAGAGTTCCATAGACATATACCATACTTTTAAGATTTAGCTATCATGATGCTTCATGAAAATAAAACAAAACCATAAAATGTTTTCAGTGGTATCAGTTCTTTACCTGGTTGAATACTAGCATCTGCAAGAAGACTAATAATTTTCCAAAACATTTTAAGTGAAACCAAATCAAAAACTGCGGCCACCTCTACTGTTGAAAATATGTCACCCTATATATCATTATGCATTACAAGTGAACACTCTAAGAACAAATTAAATTAAATTCAGACCTTCTTTACTTGTTATACATACTTCTAGCTGATGGTATCTCACCAGTGATATTTTATTTCTTCTATATTAAATGAAAGATTTCAACATATTTTTGAAAATATAATTAAGTTTTATTTAAGTCTGAAAAAATATTTTTTTCTCATTTGAAGCATCCATTGATGCCTTCTCCTGATATCTAGCCCATTTCCCTATCACTAAAGCATTTATACATTTACAGAGGAGTGATTATGTATTATCCATATTACAGATCCCTCTGGAGGTATCAGCATAAAACAAATAAAAATTGAGTCAATTTCTGCTTAGAGTAAATTAATCTATGTCATATTTCACTCATGATCATTTTTATTTTCTGTTCAAAGGTGCTAATTTAGTCAATTAATTAAAGGAACTTTTTTCTAGCACACACATCAATATGCTTTATCAAATATTGGAAGTTTTTTTTTTCTGTTTACAACTGTAGTGAGATTTAACCAGTGATATTAGACTCTATTTCACTAAACTGAATAGAATCCTTTCAGGAATCAGAGTCTTTTAGCACTTATTTGTTCTTTAGTTTAACTGTGAAAAGAAAAATAATTCAGCAGGATTCATCAAACAATGCCAAATTATGAATTAAGATACGAATGATGCATTAAGTTTCTTAGTGGACAGATATAGCACATTGTAACAGACAATTTTCTGAGAAATGTAATTTATATTCAGAGATCCACAATCCATAGTGTATAATATGCATGCATATAAACAAAACAAAGTTGATCACCAAATTATTAACTACTGAGCTCAAATATTTTCCTTGCAGTTAACTAAATAAATGAGATCTTCATGGGTCTCTTTTGGGATATCTATACTGTAACAAGAAGATAGGAAATTTAAGCTTAAATCAGTTGTATTAACACCAATAGTGAGTGAAAACTTTCAAGGATTTTTTTTTACATGTTGACATGAAGAGGAGAAAGTAAAATTTAACATTAGTTCATTCAGGTTTTATACTTGTTGGTATTTTACAGATTGAATGTTTATGTGTCCCCTCCCTAAAATTCATGCTTTGAAACATAACTCCCAATGTGATGGTATTTGTAGGCAGGGCCTTTGAATGAGTGTCCTTATAAAAGAGATCCCAGAGAGATACCTCACCCCTTCTGCCACGTGAGGACACAGTAAGAAGATGGCACTCTAGGAACCAGGAAGAGGGCCCTCAACAGACAATGAATCTGTACCGTGATCTTGGGCTTCCTAGCTCCAGAATTGTGAAAAATGTATTTCTGTTGTTTGTAAGCCATCCAGTCTATATTATTCTATTATGGCAGCCCGAACTGACTAAGGCAGGTAGTGTCTTAGTGTCCTAGGGCTCCTATAACAAAGTACCAGAAATTAGCTCGTTTAAAACAACAGAAATCTGTTCTCTCACAGGTCTTGAGACTGGCAGCCTGAAACCAAGGAGTTGGCAAGGCCATGCTGCCTCTGAAACTCCTGGGGAGGACACTTCCTTCCCTCTTACAAATCTGGGTAAGCTCAGGTGTCCCTCAGCCAAAAGATGGCCTACCAGGAGGGTCATTTGATTAGAAATGCATGTTCACGAGGGGTCTTCAGCATTGACTTATCTATCTCCAAAAGGAATAGCATAAAATCATAGAATTGAAAGAACCTGTGTGTCTCATAACTTGAAATTTGTAAACTACTTACCAGATCATACCATCTATAGTGAACTGTCGATTAATAGTTTCTATAAATTCTGAAGTTATCTTGTAAATAGTAAATTATATTTTCATCTTGAAAGGATTAATCTGTTTAATGTGAACAGGTAAGGTAGACTAGAATTTTATTAACTTTTTTTAAAAAAAACCTTGATTTTTTAATATAAGTGTCAAAAATAAAAAGTGGCCTGTGCCTCTTCAAAATTTTAAAAAATACAAGAACTTAGAAGGTTTTTGTTTCTGAGTCTGGTTTATTGGAGAGTGTGTGATAGGTAACCTCTAGGATGCTATCACCTATGAACCTATGAACCCTGCCTCCTGGAATTCACCCATTGTGTGTAATCCCTTTCCCTGGAGTGTGAGCTGGACTTCTTGACTTGCTTCCAAGAAGAGATTAAGATGAATGTGATGGGATATTACTTCTAAGATTAAGTTTTAAGAGACTGTGGCTTCCATACTGTTTGTTCTCTTGTGCTGTCTCGTAGATCATTTGCTCTGGACATGCTCCTGGAGAAACTCGTGTGATTAGGGAAGTTAGAAACTGATTCCCCATCTAGTTGAGCCTTCAGATGAGACTGCAGCCCCAGTCAAGAGCCTGACTGCAATCTAATGAAAACCTTGAGCCATGCCCAGGATCCCTGATCCACAAAAACTGATAATAAATGTGTATTGTTTTAAGCCTTTGAACCACTAAATTGTGGAGGAATTTGTTATGCAACCACAGATGACTAATAAGGGGGAAGGGGAAAGGCCGAGGATTCTATTATAATATAGTGTTAAGATCATGTGCTTAGGAATCAGTTTTTCCAATAACTTAAAAACATTTTATTCAAGTAATATATTACTTTAGCTAGATCAAAAATTTCAAATACCAAAGATATAAAAAGAGTAACATTTAATCTCCAATCTCCTTTAATTCTACATCCCTCTCCTGAGTTAATCAAACAGTTATTTTCCCAAACATTTTCTCTGCATTTACATTTTCATATATGATTTTTTATTTCACAGGAATGACATGGAATAGTCTACAACCATTTTTTAAATTAACCAGTCCTGAAGACCTTCCCACAGATGTACACAGATGTCTAATTTTATTATTTTCGCTGCTGCTGAAATCAATAACATATCTATAACACAATTTTATTTAATCTACCCTGACTATTACACATTTGGGTTATTTCTAATATTTTACTCTGACCAAAACTGTTGCAATTAATAGACTTGTGCTTATCTTTTTGTGCTCATGAACTAGGTGTTTCTGAGACAGACTTGTAGAGGTAGAATTTCAAAGGACATGACAGTTTTTGATAGAAAGACTCAAATTATCCTTTTGAGCAGAATAACAATTCACACTGTCACAGCAGTGTACTCCAATTCTGGTTTTCCCACATCTATGTCAATACTAGATTTTTAAAACATTTTTAGAACACATTCCACCCGCTTCTTCCACCCCGTAGAAGAATGACGTATTTTGCCTTTCTTCTGATTTTCATAATTTACTTTTGAAATGGTTTAGATCTTTAAATCACCTGGGATGTTTTCAGCAATGTTTAATTGACCTATAGATTGAGTTTGGAGAAGATTATAACACTAACAAGAAAATAGGTAGTGTTTTCAATGGACTCTAAATTAACCCATTGAATACAAACCTGTTGAATTCCTCATTTCCTTCTCATCAGAATATCCTGCAGTTCTTCTATTACATAGTTGATAATCTGTAAAGAGTCATCAAATTGGACTGATTAAATTGCCTGTGGGGTTTTGGTCATCTGCCATTGAAAGGTACAGTGACTTCCTAGAACCCAGATCTTGATTTCTAAATACTATTATTCACTAAAAAACAAATGAAAGGCCAAATGACAACAACAGAAACTGAGGTTCCTTAGAGAAACGACTAAATCAGCAGCAGGGTTGGAGAAAGTATGAGATAAGACTGGAACATCTTGTGACAGAAAGTATGGAAGTGGTTACAGGATGATGGAGACATGCCAAAACGACATGGGAGTCGGCTTGAGAGATCTCCACCTGGCCCAACTAGAACAATTTAGGCATCGACCTAAATAATGATGGTAACTTATTATAATCTATTGAATAAAATAAGAATCCACAAGTCTATGATAGAAATAAATATGTGGAGAAAATAGAGAGAGAAAAGTTTCTTAGAATGCCAACTAATAAACGTAGACATGATGATAGGAAATTACCATTCAGCAACCGTCAAAGCAATACCTGATCTCGGCAAAAATCATCAATGAATGCTAAACCTCGTGAGTGAAAGTAATATGAAAAATAGATTGTATCAGTCAGAGTTCTCCTGAGACACAGATTCAACAGAATCTGTTACATCTCTCTATTTATATTTATATAAAATATAAAATTATACATATAGACATATATTCTATTACACACACACACACACACACAGATGTAATTTAAGGAATTGGTGCATATGATTGTGGCGGCTGGCAAGTCAGGCCAGCAGGCTGAAAACAAAGGCAAAATTTCTGTGTTACAATCTCAAGGCAGAATTCTTCCTCTCCAGAAAACTTCAGGTTTTGTTCCTAAAGCCTTCAGTTAATTGAATGATGCCCAATCACATTACTGAGAGTAACCTTCTTTATTTAAAGTGAACTGATTGGAAACAATACTCACACCTACAAAGTATGTTCACAGCAACATCTAGATTTGTATTTGACCAAACAACTAAGCACCATAGCCTAGCCAAGCTGACATGTAAATTAATCATCACAGAGATATTTATGTAACCTCAAAATAATTCACTATAAATGTATTAATCATAAAGGGAGAAATACTAGCTTTATAGACATCAAGCTATTCATTTGATCAAAGTTAACATCAAAGTTAGTGGGACAAATCCTCACATGATTCTGAGGTTTTCCTATCAAAAAAGCCCAATATTTTCTAAGTATAAGGGAACCTATGACAGACCTAACTGAAGAATATTCTGTAAAATAATTGGACTATACTCTTATAAAATGTCAGGGTTATGAAAGACGAACAAGACTGAGAAAGTGTTCAATACTAAACGAGGGAACTGGCACGGTGGCTCACGCCTGTAATCTCAGCACTCTGGAAAGCTGAGGCGGGGGCAGATCGTGAGGTCAGGAGTTCGAGACCAGCCTGGCCAAAATGGTGAAATCCTGTCTCTACTAAAAATACAAAAATTAGCCAGGTGTGGTGGTGGGTGCCTGTAATCCCAGCTACTCGTGAGGCTGAGGCAGGAGAATTGCTTAAACCCGGGAGGCGGAGGTTGCAGTGAGCCGATATCACACCACCGCACTAGCCTGGGTGACAGAGAAAGGCTCCATCTCAAAAAAAAAAAAAAGCAACACATGGTCCTGGATTGGATATTTGACAGTGAGGGGGCGCCAGAAGCTGGAGGAGAAGGCTTTAAAGTACACAATTCATTGTTAGGACAATTGATGAAATTTTGTAAAAATAACATGTATTAGATAATAGTATATCTATATTGATTTTTCTTACCTGAATAATTATAGTCTGGTTATTTAAGAGTATATACTTGTTCTTAGGAAATACACACTGGTATTTACAGGTCAAGCAGCAAGATTTCTGCAGCCGTCTCTGATGGTTCCAAAAGGTTCATAAATAGATTGATAAACAGACAGGATAATAAAGTAAGTGAGACAAAATGTATACATTGGTCAATCGAGGTCAAGAATATACAAGAGTTATTCACATGATTCTTGTAACTTTTCACTAAACTCAAAATTATAACCCAAAAGAGCAATGTTTACAATGTGTTTCTCATCGTATTGGTAATTTACATTTTTTTGGAAGTGGAAATTTTTTTTCAAATATTTTGGCTATAGGTCTGTGTCTTAGATACTTAGTTCAACACAAACCCCACCATTTAATTCTCTAAGGAATTTAGGAGCTCTCTTTCCCACAATTCAATTTCCAATAGATACTATGATTACTATGAAATCTATGATTTATAGATTTCAAAGTGCTGTACATCACAAAGCAGCATGGGATTAATTTAAAAGTGTTCAGAATTAGGAGACTAGGCTAATAGTCCAGAGCCATGAGTGCTTATATTTAAGTATTCAACAATATAAATGAGTACATTACTCACATGAATACTAAGATTCTTACTGTTGAACTATTTTGTAATACTATTAACCATTTTTAATTAAAATTATCATTGCGTATGTTGAGTTTTAACGTAGAAAGAGAATAAGACTCCTTCAGGAGGTAGTTTTTTTGTTTTGTTTTGTTTTTTGAGGCAGGTTCTCACTCCGTTGCCCAGGCTAGAGTGCAGCAGCATGATCACAGTTCATATGAGCCTCGGCAACCCCGGGCTCAGGTGATTCTTCTGCCTCAGCCTCCCAAATAGCTGGGACTACAGGTGTGTGCTACCATGCCCAGCTAACCTTTTAATTTTTGTAGAGATGATGTTTCGCCATGTTGCCCAGGCTTGTCTTGAATCCAGGAGATAATTATTATATGGATACACTTAGGAATATCTTTAGTGATCTAAGTAACCAGAAAAAGAGGAGCCCTTATTATTCTACCTTCTGACTAGGCTTCACTGAAAACTCTGCTTGTTTTTATGCATAACAAAACTCAGATAATAACTGGAGAGAAATAACAATTCATTCTTCACAGTAATTCATGCAATTTAGTAATTAAAAATATTAGTTTCCATTTTTATTCCTGGTTCAAATGTGGTAAATGCAAACCAGAAAAATTATTAGTCCAATATTGTTAATTAAAACATTCTGTGTCTGTGAGTTACACTTTTAGAAATCAAAAACAGCAATGGATAAAGAAAGTATATTTTCAGGAATGTAGATTTGTTATTTAAAAATAAAAAGCAGAAATTTTGACAAAAGATATTCTTGAAGACGAACTGGCCATACTGTTCAAAACTGCGTGGTCGTGGTTTTGAATATAAATGCGATTTCTTATGTATAAAAATAGTTATTTCATGAAGAATTGTACTTCAGTGGAAAATATAATTGAGAGATTACAATTTTTAAAAAATCATTTACTGCTATTGAAGGTACTGGTAAGTTTCTTTAATAGTTTTACAAATTCCATCCCACTTAGTACTATGATAATATAAAATTTTATCATCTAGCACATAAATTCTAATTTAATAAATCAACAAAGTATTGTTATGTTTTACTGTGGTTACTAACAACCTTAAGGTCTATGGCCATCAAGGCAAAACAGTCTCCAATCAAAGCCTGGAATGAAGGAGTTAACCATACTATCCATGTGATTTTTGTACACTAAAGAATTAGGTTCTCTAATGTAAATATATATATTATATATATATGTGGTTGTTGACAAACATTTTGGACAACTGATTAGATAACAGAGTGAAATGATAACTAGAAAGTTATTCTGCAATCTAAGTACTGTTTGATAGTACTTATTCTTGGAGAATACATTCCAAACTTAGAATATTTAGGATATTAAATCGTTTCCAGTTGCTTTTTCATTCTCTGATTAGATCACAATTTTATCAGTATATGAAGTCGCCACTTCTTTCACTAAAATGAGTGTCGTGATGAGGCAGCATTATATTTCTTCATTAACAGCAGTGTTTGTGTTTCAGCCGTGTTTTCAGAAAGTTATGATAGAATCATTCTGATTCCTTTTTAATGTCTTGGCCTATTTGTGAGTAAAAGCAAATATAGGAAACATGGCTGAATCCAAACTGCTGTCCGTTAACTGAACCTATATTTGAAATAAAAGTATTACTTTAGCTATAACCATAATATTCTTTCATAAAATGACCTAAAGACAATGGCAGTTGCCTGATGGAGCAGCTTCCTGTGTAAGATGACTGCCTAACTAGAATTTATGTGCAGTATTTAATGTGTGGAGTTGCATTTTGAAACCAAGAACTTTGCTCCCCTTCCACGGCTACTGCTCTGATTCAAGCTACTACCACTTCCTCCCTGGACTTATGCAATATCCTGAATGATCTCCCTACATCTTCTCTTGCTCAATTAGAATTCATTTTTACATAGTAGCAGAGTAACATTACATTCCTGTTCAAAACCTTCCTGTGACTTACAATTGCACCTAAAATTGAAATGTACATGATCCGACCACAACCTCCCTCTGCTGCTTTGGCCCATCTGGCCCTCTTTCTGTTTTTCTGATAGATACACCAATGTGGATTCTGCCTTGGGTCCTCTGCATTCCTGGTCTCCTCTGCTCTTCTACCATCTCTTTTCCAGGCGTGCTCCTTCCCATCATGCAGCTCTCAACCCAAAGGTCTCCGTTCCAGATCTGCCTTCTCTGTAAGTTTCTCAACACACCTTTGCATTGTCTTCATAATATTTACCACTATCTGTCATTATCTTGTTAGTTTATGTGTCTTTTTTCTTCCTAATGAAAATAAAAACTCAGCGAGTATAAGGATATTTGTTCCTAGGAGGATGTCTAGTATAAAGGGGGAACTCAATAAATATTTGTTTTATAAAATGAATCTTCAAAACTGGTATCATTTTTCTGCTGTAATTGAAACGTTATTGTCCTAGTGTTATAAAGTGTGTAGATATTATTTTCCTTTAAGCATTTACATGACACAGATTCTGATCATTGTTGGATTTGCAAACAACACTTAATTGAAAGAAGGAAGTGGCAAAGGGTTATGTCTTGCTTCATTGCAGTGAAATAATATTTATTATTCTATTGTTTAAAACATTGAGCAGGCAGAGTCTGCTTCCTGGAAATAAGATGAGTCAGATTCTAACCATGTGCTGATTGCATATTCTCCATTGTAATCATATGATCAGACACAAATGAAAACTGTGCACAAACGCCTCTCTGGCCACTTGAGCATTGGACAGTCAACAGGAGCCCTTCACTAGGTTCAGCTTCTTAAGGTTCAGCTTCCTACCTAGCTCTAAATCTATACCCTCAGCACCTGGCATAGTACATGGTGATGGATATAAGATGAACAAATAATATAGGTGAAAATTGATCAACCTACTATTATCAGTCATCAATAAATGAGAAAGTTTGGCTCTAAAACTTTATTTCCAAGCCAGGCATTTTTCTATGAGAAAATAAGTCCCTGATTCTAATGTTAGCTGTCTAAGTTAGCTCATTTAAAAGCAAATTTTACATTCATTTTTCATCAATATTTATTAAATTTTTTCTGTGCTAGGCAATATGGATACAATGGTAGAAAAACCAACACAGATCCTGTTTTCAGGGAACATATGGTCATCTAGAGTCACAAATATGATCAGCCAATCAGCCAAGCATATATTAATAATTATGAATTGTGATAAGCACATTTAAAGAAGCTATGGGAGTATATGGCAATAATATATGATTTAGTCTGAGGGGTCAAAAAAGGCTTTGATGAGAAGGTGACTTTTTAGTCGAGATCGGAAAAATGATTAAGAATTAAATAAAGTGAGAAGTTTGAAGAGAGTTGTAGTTATGGGGAGAAAAGAGCATGAACACAGACCTGAGGTGGGAGGAAGAATGGATGTTGAAAGAACTGACAGACCAGCAGTGTGGCTGAATGGAGATGAAGAAAAGAAGGACAGAGACTGGCACAGATGAGACTGGAGAAGTGGGCAGGAGAGAGATCATGGGGACAGTAAGTATTGTAGGCAGTTAAGGGCCATTGGTATATTTTAAGTCTAGGTAATAGGATCAAATTTGCTGTACTGTTGCTCCTGCAATTTGCTGAATGTGAAACCTAGCCAAATGCAAAGTTTTATAAGAGACTTGGAACCTCCCTCAGGTATGCCAGTGATGGGAAAGGGAGTGAGCTAATGACATCTGACTTCTTGATCCTACCTCATCCTGGTACACAGATGAATAAGCTGGTGGAAACCTATTTTGAAATATATGCTTGATGTACACACTTAGGGCAACACAGAGTTTGCCATGATTACCGAGTTATTGGAATAGAATTGTTTAATTATGCCATCACCAATTGCAAGTGAAATGTACAATCTTAGGATCTTGCCACAAAAGTCTTTTCAATTTCAAATAATAATTTTAAATAATTTTCTCTTTGCTATATAAACTGAGACTTTGTGAGCATGTATTTTAATACACTTATTTTATTGATGTATAGAATTCAAGTGTTAGATTCTACTACAACCCTCAAGGTCTTCTATGATTTTGCTACTTGAAATACGGTCCAGGTACCAGTAGCATCAGCAGCAACTAGGAGCTTATTAGAAAGTTGAAATCTCAGTTCCCAACCAAACTAACTGAATTAGAATCTGCATTTCTAAAAGATCTGTAGGTGATTTGTTTGCACGTTAAAGCTCGAGAGGAATTGCCCTACAACTTTATTCTATTTATTTAGAACAGGAACTTGATCCTATTTATATAGGAATCTCTATTTGAACAAGTGAAAAGGTTTAGTTTAATGTCATTTTTGTTCAATTTCATTAAACATAATATCTTTGTGTTTTGAAGTATGCAGCTATTTAATACTGAGTTGTAAGAGTCAAATTGGAAGAGTTTGGCAAATCAACATTTTTAAAAATTTTCTATTTCTCAAACATGTCTTCTCCCATCCCTTCGATGGGTGCATATTTATACATTCTTATTTAAAATACACAGTGTGGTAAACACCAACATACATGTAGTGTCTTCCTGGAAGAAGAAGGTTATTTCTAGACTCATTCATTGAACAGTGTATTTATGATGGAAATGAAAAATGTTGTCATAAATGCAGCAAGAGGATTTGGCATGAGAGAACTATTTTTCATTAATCTTAGGGACAAATGACTGTTTTTTAAAGAAAGTTTGTTAAACTTTTTTTAATTTGCCAAAAGAAAGTTCCAGAGCTTAGGCTGGAGCAGATTTTGAGTGAACAAAATTAATATATTTCACATCATAAAATTTTTGAAAATGGATTTGCTGTTTGGGTCCTTGCATTAGTGTTCTATTTGCTGCTATAGAAAATTATTATAACTTACTGACTCCAAGCAACACAAGTTTATTATTTTATAGTCTGGAAGTTAGCAGTCCAACATGGGTCTCAGCAGACTAAAATCAACATGTCGGGAAGGCTGTGTTGCTTTCTGGAGTCTCTAAGGGAGAATCCATTTTCTTGCCTTTTCCAGCTTCTAGAGACCACCAACATTCTTTAGCTTGTGGCCCTTTCCACTTTCAAAGCCAGCAACGACAGGTTCAATCTTTCTCACATTGCATCACACTGACACGGACACTGCTGACTCCCTCTTTACCTTTAAAGACCCTTGAGATTTTATTAGATTATTGGATCAATAATCCAGAATAATATCCCTAGTTTAAGGTCAGCTGATTAGCTACCTTAATTCCGTTTGCAACCTTATTTCCCCTTTGACATATACCATATTCATAGGTTCTGAGGATTTGAGCATGGACATCTTTAGGGGCCATTATTCCGCCTACCACAATCCCTGTAGGAAGGGGTGGGTGCCATGGAATGTGGGGAAGGGAGAGAAATAATTCTCATGAGTGATAAGGAGAAGGAAGCTCCTGCAAATGGTGGCAGGCTGTGTTCTCAGGAGAAAGACACCAGTGAGAGTTTCTCTATAGTAGGGGTTGTCAATGAGACTACAAACTGATTTTTATCATGGTTTTTAACATACCACTTTAGGGTGATCCCTGTTCTGCACATTTCTGTAGTTCTCCATGAAGCCCTAACATCTAGTAAAAAAATCTGTTATTTAGGGTGACTTTTTGGAAAGAAGGAAGAAGATGGGAGAGCTACGTTTGTCAAGCCTGGATGAAAGCCAAGCTCAGAGAGAACAAAGCTGCAGAGTGAAGATGATTAGAAGGGATTGTAAATCAAGTCAGGAGCAGAAATTCACAGCGAGAGAGAGAGGAAGGGAGCTCACGCCATTCCCATGCCCCACCACTCATAGGAGTTCAGAGGAGGTTGACATTACATTTCAACTAAGCAAAAGTGATTCGACAGATACAGATGGAGTTCTTCATATGGTTTGGGCTCTGAGATACAAAGGCAAATAAGATATGTTACTACCTTCAAAGTGTTTGCAGTCTAAAGGAGACTGAGAAGTCAATGCCTATTATAGGACAAAGTCTGCATGCAGCAATGCACAAGGAGCTTCTGGGAGCATGAGGAGAATCTTCCAAAGTGGATTGTGCATGCCACCAAGGAAGGCTTTCCAGAGATAAGGTTTCAGTTCTGTATGGAAGGATGACTCTGCTGCATCAGTGATCTTTTTCCCTGTTTGAGTCTTTAATCGTTCCCTCTCTTCTTCCCCTTTCTTTTCTGTATTCAAACAAGCTCTCTAAGGTTCCCCATTTTTAGTAGTTTTGTAATCCCCCTCCCAGCTCCACATGTCCATTCTGTGGCTGCCTCCTCTCTGTTTCTTTTCCTGCCAAACTTCTTGAAAGGACTACCTACACTTGATTTTTCTACATTCTTATATCTTGTTTACCTCTATTCCTTAACTGTCTGGGTTCCAAATGCTGTCTGCAAACCTGCCTAAGACTGCTCTCTCCAGAGATACCAACAATTTCTTTGCCGAAACAAAAGAAGCATTTTTCAGTCCTTCATATTGTGAACTGTCTGGCACATCTGACACCACTACTAACTTCCTTCTGGAAATACTCTTCCTTTCTCTTCTAGGATAACAAGATTCTGATCTCCTCCCACCTTTCTGGCCAAGCCTGAATCTCTTTATCAGCTGCCTTCTCCTCCAACCCTCCAATAAGAATCAATTATCTAATGTATGTTCACATACTTTTGCTACAGCCTGAATGTTTGTTCCACCCAAAATTCACACATTGACACTTAGGTCCCAGTGTGATGATATAAGGAGATAAGGCTCTTGGGAGATGATTACATCATGAGAACTTCATCCTCATGAATGAGATTAGTACCCATACAAAAGAGGCTCTAGAAAAATTGCTCACCCCTCTGTCATGTGAAGACGCAGTGAGAAGGCCCCATCTATGAAGCAGAGTGAGCTCTCACCAGACACCAAATCTGCTGGTGCCTTGATCTTGGATTTCCCAGTCTCCAGAACTGTGAGTCATAAATTTCAGTTGTTTATAAATTACTCAGTCTGTGGTATTTTCTTATAGCAGCTCTAATGAACTAAGTCATTTTTTTATTTGAAAGTTTATTCAATGAAATGGATACTTTATTTTTAAAAAATTGAAATGTGTCTTATCATTCACTCTAATGGGATTCAACCTATACAAGTTTGCTTCAAATATACACGTATTACTTCTGAGGGCTGCCATTGCCATTACAAAAAGAAAAAAAAAAAGAAGTCTACAGAGATAATAAATAGCTTTGCTATAAGGAATAGAGTATGAGAAAATATGATGGCTTATGCTTATTCCCAACTACATTTTCTTTCGGACATTTCTGCTGTTTTATGAAAGCAAATATGCCAACTTTATTTGAAGTTTTGTTCAACAAAAGTGTTGTAACAGAACAATGTAGAGAGGAAAGGGTAGAAAATAATTGTGGTTATGAAGTTCACTTTAAAGGACTTAAAAATGGCATAAAAATAATCAAAAGTAATGAGCTAACAATATTTAAACACAACTCCCATATTATGGGTTGTTTTCTTTTTAGTTAGTGGCAGCTTTTCAGAAGAAAAATATTAAGTTTTCAACATCAAATAAACTACCATCCCTACTTCCACTCAAATTACTGAGACTGACTTTTTTTCTAAATAGAAAACACCCTATTTAAAAAGTCAGTGTATTTTTCTGGTATTCAGAAATATTTCATTACTTACAAGTCTCTACCACAGCCCTCTGCCCACACAAAGAGTGATTTTGAAATAATAACTCATTTTCTCGAGAAAAATAAGGTGCTTATGCCGAGCTAGCCATAACAAATATCTAAAAATTGAATAGATTTCATCTTCAGTCTTGAACTCCTGACCTCAGGTGATCCACCCGCCTCGTTGTAGGAACAGATGTTAGATCACAACAGGTAGAAAAGTGCATAAGAACTAAAGGCAAAGAATGTGGCTTTCAAGAAACTTAGCATGAAAAGAAAAGGGCTAAAAAAAATTTTTCCTTTTTGATGTTTATATAAAAACCACACTCAGAAAATAAAGGACTACTAGTCCATCTACAACAACAACAACAACAACAAAAAAAAAGATTTCATCTTCAGGACCATTCGTACTCCAGAGTGCTTCACACAAGAATACAGGAGTGACCCTGGGGTTGGGCAATGCAACAATGCTCTGATGGTTATAGAGTTATTCCACATATACTATAAAAACTTCACTCGTAAACTCATCTCTTATCATTTGACATTATAGTCAAAATGGTATATTAGTACCACTAGTAATATTAAGTACACCTTGACTTAAAGTCTACAGAAATGTTGCAATCACACTAAAGATGAATGGTACTCCAACTGCTGTTTTCTCTCCAAAATGTGTCAGGTAGTTACATTTATTTTGTAAAAGTCATCATCTGTTAAATGTCCAGATAAACTCAATACTTTATGAAAACATTGGCTAACTCTTTTGGAATTTGATTAGTTATACCCTAACATATTTTGTAAGTATGAATTCTTTTTATGTCTGACTCAAACAAGGCTTCTCTTTTACACTAGTGTCAAATTTTATTAGGTTGGTTCAAAAGCAATTGCGGTAATGAAATTGAAAGTAATGGCAAAAACCACAATTACTTTTGCAACAACCTAACAGCTGAGGGCTTGATTTTGGGCTCAACTTGCAATGTGAAAACTTGCATATAGTCAACATTGTCTTTGAAAATCCCCTACATTGCGTATAAAATATAGTCCGTGGTATTTCTACACCATATTTTAATATAATCTACCATTTCTAAGAGTCCAATACAGCCAATCTTTCACTCAGCCTTGCACTAGGTTTTGTTTCTTCTGGAACAGATAATATACTTTGCTTAAGTTTCGGATGGGGAAGGTGCTTACACCATGAGAGGCCCATAACAACTATTGAAGAAAAAATGGATGAAGTACTCCAAACTGGTTTTCTTTCCTTCTTATTTTCTTTCTGTCTTATTTTCTTTTTTTCCTTCTCTTTTTTCTTTCTTTTTTTGGAGACGGAGTGTCACTCTGTTGTCTAGGCTGGAGTGCAGTGGCGTGATCTCAGCTTACTGCAAGCTCCGCCTCCCAGGTTCAAGCTATTCTCCTGCCTCAGCCTCCCGAGTAGCTGGGACCACAGGCAAACACCACCATGCCTGGCTAATTTTTGCATTTTTAGTAGAGACAGGATTTCACCATTTTAGCTGGGCTGCTCTCGAACTCCTGACCTCAGGTGATCTGCCTGCCTCGGCCTCCCAAGGTGCTGGGATTACAGGCGTTAGCCACAGTGCCCGGCCATATTTTCTGAAGCACTGGAAGATTGAGTGGCCTAGTCATCAAACAGTTCATTTCTGTGATCTGTGTAAAAAGACCCCACATACCTACATCTTAGTGTAGAGTAGCAGTTCTCAATGTGGGTCGAGGGTCTAGGGCATGGTTTTGCCTCTGAGGAGACGTTTGTCTAGGGACATTTTTGATACTTGTGACTGGGGGAAGGGGTGTCAATCTTATCTAAAGGATAGAGGCCAGGATGCTGCCAAATACCTTATAATATAGAAGACACTCCCCACAACAGAGCATTGTCCAGCTCAAAATGTCACCAGTGCCAAGGCTGAGAAACCTTCATCTAGGGTGGCAGAGTTACCATGAAATTTCATGCTCATTGAACTTGGATGAGGTACTGACTAGTACTATATTATCAAGTATCTAACTCTATTTCTCGTCTCCTTAATTTTTTTCTCATATAGATGTTCCACTTTGAGCAGTAGTAAAGATTTTCTTTCCCATTATCTCTATTCTTATTCATGATCGGAATGAGTCCTGTGAGGTCACCAAGGCCTCTAAGTTGTTAAAGGGTACACTTGGGAGGGGAGAGGCTACAAAATATGAAAAGAAACTTGTTATTACTTTGGAGGTGGCCATTTGCCCATTCAGACAGGTAAGAGAGTCTGGGTATGGTGGCTCATGCCTGTAATTTCAACATTTGGAAGGCCAAGGCAGGAGAATTGCTTGAGCTCAGGAGTTCAAGAAAGACCAGCCTGGGCAACATAGCAATACTCTGTTTCTACAAAAAAATTAAAAATTATCCAGACGTGGTGGTGTGCAGCTGTAGTCAGGGCTACTTCGGAGGCTGAAGTGGGAAGATCACTTGAACCTGGGAGGTCAAGGCTGCAGAGAGCCATCATCATGCCACTTCACTTCAGCCTGGGAAACAGAGTGAGACCTTGAAGAAGAAAGAAAGAAAGGAAAGGAAGGAAAGGAAGAAGAAAGAAAGAAAGGAAGGAGGGAAGAAAGGAAGGAAGGAAGAAAGAAAGCAAGAAACCACAACTGGAAGCCTTAGGAGGTTGGCATGTAGTGGATATTTCTTTTCCATTCCCTAAACTGTAAGTGTTTAAAATAACTATGTTCTTTATTTTTTGTAGTTTACTTTGATTGGCCTTTATACAGAAAAAAAGAATCAAATTTTGTTGTTAAAAATTATTTTTGTTAGAGACAAATGTTAGAGACAAAAACATGCCTCCAAAACTAGGCATGTTTATAGAGATCATGAAACTTCAGAAAATTCTAAAACCATGACTCGTGACAAATAATTATACTTAGGGGAAAAATCCGAGAAAGCAGCAACTTCAGCACCCTTACCAATGAAGTATTAAAAACAAATGGGAAAATAAAAAGATATTGTTGGGATTTTAAATATGGCTTAAAATTTAATAGTGCTAGAATTTATTTTAAAAGTCTAAAATCTTTTAATACTCACACTGACTAGTAAAACTGCTTTTAACGTTCGCCATCAAAACAGAAATTTGTTGAGGCAAAAGGAGAGAGATCACAATGCAAAGCATCACAATAATTCAGAATACTATGGTAGCACATTTCAACATTCCATCTCATCTGAAATCTATCTATATGCTTTCCTTCTACAATACATAGGAGTGTATAATAAATATGCAATGATTATCACATGCCTTTCCTACATAAGATTTTGAAACCTCTCAGTTGTTCCCTGATGAGCCAGACTGTAAGGCTATATGTTCTCATCAGTTACTACCTAGTCCCACCCCCAACACCCCCATCTCCACCACCACTACCATCAACACCACCATCACCATTACACCATCACCCCCATCATCTCCTCCATCAGTCGATGCATGGACACCACCTCCACTACTATCCTTACTATCACCACTGCCACCATCACATCACTGCTCTAAAACAATTTCTCTGGATTCAAACAGTCCCGAAATCTAAGATAATTCTCGATAGGGGTTTGAATTAACTATTGATCAAGTCAAGGACTTACCGTGAAATATAACAGACATATCAGATATTCAAACTGAATTCTAAAATAATGCAGAGAAATATCTATATATTTTTGGTTTATAGTTGTTGTTCTAAGCAATAAGTCATAAAAAGAAACTTATGATAGATTTGATGATCTAAAACCCAACATGTTTGGCATGTCAGAAATGCAACAAATAGAATTGAAACACTAACAATGGTTTAAAAAAAGTCTTGTTTAAGTCAGTAAGGATGAATAGTCCTACTATTTATATTTATTCATATGGATAAGCCTTAGAGAGAATCCTGTTTACTCAGAAAATGATAGATTTGAGATGCTTGTAAAATATATATGAGTTATTAAGTAGATAATTATATATGTATACAACTAAAAAGGCATTCAAATAATTTTTTGCTATTAAACTCTTACTTTGAATGTGCCATGAAAATGTTTATTTTATATTTCTGAAAGTATGTTTCCAGCAATATCTCCTAACCCTTTTAAAAGTCAGCTCCTATCTTCTGGATGAAGTAAATGATGCCAGATTCAGTTCTGTTCTTCTTCTCTTTTTGGAAGCATCATAATATTAATGACTTAATTGTCATACATATTTATGTTTTAGAACCTAACTGGGGTCTGCTCTCCCATCGGAGCAAAGCCAATCACTGACACTGGGATAGCAATGAGAGAATGTGAGTCATTTATTGCAGGACACCAAGCAAGGAGTTAAGGCTGCTCATGCTTAGGACTTGAACTCCTCAATGGCTTGCAGATAAGAGATTTTAGAGATAGGGGTACATTTCAGGAGAGCAGAGGTTACAGGCAAAATTGTAAATCAATTCATGAAAGTTACACATTGGTTTAGGCTAAAAATCTGAACAGACGTTTCTTGAAGTGAGGAGTTTACAGGTTGTAGATTGATTCAAAGGTTTTCAGATTTGCAACTGATTCAGGAGGTGAGGTTTTGTCTAAAAATTTGAGATCAGCAGAAAAGAATGTTAGCTCCAGCTCCTGGGTAGGACCTTCTTCAGGCCCCTCAGGAAGAAATTTAGAACAAAGAACAGAGGTCGGAATTCAGTCCTCACCTCCCCCTTTTCTGAGGCCTAAATGCCAGTAGATCCATCTGGTGGGTTCCTGGTCGGATGCGAGTTTCTGAAAGACAACTCAGGCACATCTGTTAAGATGTCATCTTTAGTTTCCACGGAAAAAGCAAACATCTTCAGAGCTCTAACTTCTTTGATTATTGTCTTAAGCTACTATTATCTTCCTGTTTAAAAAACTATTTATTTACTTTTCTGCTAGCTAGATTCCCGGAATTTCCCTTGAAGAAACCAAGCATTTTCCTTTATGTCTATGCTTGGGGGTCCATAGTTCCCTAAAAAGAGGGTCCCTGCTCGTCTTACCTATGTAATAAAAGAAAAAAGTCCACACATGTCAGAAACGGGTTTGGCAATAACTCTCTTAGGTTGGTGCAAAAGTAATTGCAGTTTTTGCCATTAAAAGTAATGGGAAAACTGCAATTACTTTTGGACCAACCTAATATTCATTTTTAATCCATTCGGCGGGTTGTGAACTAAAAAGAAAGACAGCAGTTTGAGCTCACAACACGCTGATAAACGTTTTTGCAGAGGAAAGGGTAAGATAGAGAGAAAGCGATTGTTGCACTGCTCAATTGACCGCAAATGTATATTGCCCCAAAGAATACATCAGAATCAAACCCATGGTGACTTTTTTGAAATTTTACTTCAATATACCATTGACATAAACTGTAATTGGAAAACTACCAGTTTTTCTCCCAAAACAAAGCCAAATATGAGAACAACAAACTAACTATATTTGTGTACAGCAACTGTAGTGGTATACCTTCTCAAATTCTTGAAGAAGGGTCTTATGTTTAATGAACAAGAAATATTTTCAAAGTTGGAAATTACTCTCATTTAAAGAGGTTTCTCATTTTCCCATGAATTTTCTCATGAAACAGTATGCTTTCCTACACAAATATTGTATCTATAATATCATATGTGAATATTCATATTCATAAATGCCAAATTATTGATGACTCTTTTGCTTCATATGTGTATTATAGTTACTCCAAAATATTTTTTCATTATCCAGTATTGCCATAAAATAGAGACTGCAGATTCTAGTTAGCAAAGATTCTGAAAGGAATATAAAACGTGGCATGATGCTAAATTTATGGATCTAGTGTACTAAGGAGAGTAAGCAACTAGGAAAGGTTATCTACTATTTTGTGGAAGAAATAAAGACCTACAAAGATTGCTTTTTTGGTTGTTTAATAGTCTATGCATTGTGTGGATGTGCAATATTAATTTAGGTAGACATAAATTCTTTTTGTCCCTTTACTATTTCCTATATCCATCCCTCCCCATCACCAAAATAAGTTAGTTGGCTACTATTTAGGGCACTATTTACTTTTACTAAGTTAAGAAGTGAGCCCATATCATCCTAGATGGTCCAGGGAACAGTTAGTGTAATACATTCACTGATGTGTTTTTTGAGGGGAAAACACGAGTCCCTCAGGAAATCCTGATGCAGTTGACCTTTCTCTGGTGTCTGTTTCCTGAGGCAATGCTTGAATGTGGTTAAGCACACTTTTGCCTCATCAGCTCCTCCACCGCCACTTCCACCCACTCCTCCACTAGCTTCTAGGACTGGTCCATTTGGCATTTCAATAAATGTTCCCAAGGTTGGCTAATTTGTACCAATCATTGAGGAGTCTCTTGACCTATCCGAGGTAGCAATACTGGAAGCAGGGACAGATTCTGTTAAGTGTTGTATCTCCTGTATTGAAACTGAGGCTGATTCCATCAAAATTCAAGGGCAGATCCTCTAGAAGTTGCTGCTGTAGTTGCTGCAGCTGTTGCCTCTGGTGAAGATGGTGGAGTCCAGTACTAGCCACTTAAGGGGGTTCAACTATAGCCTTCCTTTCTATTTTTCCAGGACTTCCCATTAAAAGATATTTTGCAGACAAGCCACAGCCCGGGAGAAGATATATGCAAAATACACGTGTGATAAAGGACTTGCACCCATAATATACAAAGAATTCTTAAAACTCAGCAATAAAAAAAATAGACAATGCAATTAAAAAGTAGGCAAAAATCTGAACAGACTTTTCACCAAAGAAGATGTGCAGCTGGCAAATAAGGATATGAAAAGGTGCTCCACATCATATGTTATTAGGAATTGCAAACTAAAACAATGAAAAACAACTACACACCTGTTAGAATGGCAAAAATCCAAAAACACTGATAAAATCAAATGTACACAAGGATCTGTCCTTCATTGCTTGTGGGAATGCAAAATGGCACTTTGAAAGACAATTTGGTGGTCTCTTACAAAGCTAAACTTCAGTCTTACCATACAATTCAGCAATAGTGCTCCTAAGTATGTGGCCCAATAAATTGAAAACTCATGTTCACACAAAAACTTGCACATAATTACTTATAGCAGCTTTTTTTCATAATTGATGAAAATTGTAAACTGTCAAGATGTCCCTCAATAGGTGAAGAGATGAACAAACTGATATGTCGATAAAATGGAATATTATTCAGTGATAAAAAGAAACAAGGTATCAAGCCACATGGAGAACCTCAAAAGCCTATTGCTAAGTGAAAAAAACAAAAAGCCAATTTGGAAAGGCTACATGTTGAATCATCACAAATATATGACATTCTGGAAAAGACAAAACTACAGAAACTGTAAAAAGATGAGTGTTTGTCAGAGGGAGGGAATTGAGGGAGGAATGAATAGATGGAGCACAGAGGACTTTTAGGGCATTAAAAGTAAACTGTATGATATTATCATGGTGACTATATGACATTATGCATTTGTTAAAACCCACAGAACTGTACAACACCAAAAGTGAACCCTAAACTAAAGTACAGACTTCAGTTAATATAATGGATGTATTAATATTGTTTCACAAATAGCAACAGATATACCACAACAATGCAAGATGTTAATAATGGGGGAAACTCCTGTGGTGGGTAGCAGAGGTATATGGGAACTCTCTGTACTCTGCTCAATAACTCTGTAAACCTAAAAATCTCTAAAAATTGAAGTCTGTTAGGGATGAAATAATTTTTAGATACATGGTAAAGAAAAGAAAAGATACTTTACTGCTCTGCCAGCGTTGTTGAAACTAGTTTTGAGAGCTGTAATTATTTGTTCCTGGTCATAACATGTTTACATGATCTCATTACCCTATTTTTATAAGGTCAATCTGTCATTAATGTTCTTGATGCATCTTCAAAATGTTTTCCAGAGAAAAATCTTCTAATGAGTTCTCAGTTGATATTGGGCTACTAATCACTGATGTTCCCACTGACTTTTCTGCAAGTTTCTCTTGATTAGTTGCACTACTAGGTGCAGGTCCAGAAGATACTGTCTTTGATGCTGGAGTGATGGGTACAGCTGCACAAGTGGCAAGCAAAGCAAAGACAGAGGCTGGGACTTGAGCCACAGCTGCTGTTATAGTTGAAACAACTGCAGCAGCAGTGGCAGGATTCGATCACTGGGTTGTAGACGGGGCTGGTGCTGCCACTGCTTTGGGATACCATCATAACCATCATAAAGCTTTCCTTATTAAGATCATATTCTTTAAAGCCAGTATCATCATTCGGGTTTTCCCTCAAGCAACTTATTTTTGTCCCACTACCTAAAATGCATTATTCACTCTCACTTCTTTTGCTACAAAACTACAACCAACTCCAAAGGGTCTAGTTTCCTGCATTAAGCTGAATTTTGGAACCCAGGCCCTAACTGAGCCCACAGCCCACAGTACATATATATCCCCAGAGCCAGACTCCTACTTCTGTTACATCTGCCTTGGGTTCTTACAGTCTACCAGGATAGAACTCAAGAGAGATCACCAAACATAACAGCAAAGGAAAGTTTACTTCAGCCTGTGCACAAGGGAGCCAGCACCAAGAAAGAAAGAGGAATGGGCTTCTCCCAAGGGTACTGTATGGGTTAGTTTTATAGAGTCTTTCAATAGGGAAGAGTTATGTCATGGCAGGTGTAGCAAGGGTTTTCCTAGTGGTTTCACAGTGGCTCAACATGCTTCTTCAGATGTTATATGTAGCATTAACAATTTAAATCTCTGTCACTTGGTGTGAATTTTAGCATTAAAATGAGGAAGAGATAAATTCAGTTTGGAGTTTAAGTCTTACCAAGTATACAAGGATCCAGGAAGTCCCTCATCCCCTGAGATGGAAGACTGTGGTTAATAGCTTCTTGGGTCTTTCATTACTGATTGACTGAGAGTTTAGGTAAGCTAGAGCTGGAGTGAGGGGCTTTTGCCCTTTTTCTGTAGACCATCTTAAAATAGGGAATCAACCAACCTGCCTGTCTCACCCCCTACCGCCATGTCACAGCACATTGTCCAGGCCTCTAGAAAGCTCTTCTCTGCTAAGGAAGTCAAGTTTTCTCTGTTTGCAGATGACATGATTGCATATTTAGAAAACCCCATCATCTCAGCCCAAAATCTCCTTAAGCTGATAAGCAACTTCAGCCAAGTCTGAGGATACAAAATCAATGTGCAAAAATCACAAGCATTCCTATACACCAATAATAGACAAACAGAGAGCCAAATCATAAGTGAACTCTCATGCACAATTGCTACAAAGAGAATAAAATACCTAGGAATACAACTTACAAGGATGTGAAGGACCTCTTCAAGGAGAACTACAAACCTTTGCTCAAGGAAATAAGAGAGGACATAAACAAATGGAAAAACGTTCCATGCTCATGGAAAGAAAGAATCAATATATTGAAAATGGCCATGCTGCCCAAGGTAATTTACAGATTCAATGCTATCCCCATCAAGCTACCATTAACTTTCTTCACAGAATGAGAAAAAACTACTTTAAATTTCATATGGAACCAAAAAAGAGCCTGTATAGCCAAGACAATCCTAAACAAAAAGAACAAAGCTGGAGACATCACATTACCTGACTTCAAACTATACAACAAGGCTACAGTAACCAAAACAACATGGTACTGGTACCAAAACAGATATATAGACCAATGGAACAGAATAGAAGCTTCAGAAATAACGCCTCATATCTACAACCATCTGATCTTTGACAAACCTGACAAAAACAAGCAATGGGGCAAGGATTCCCTATTTATTAAATGATGCTGGGAAAACTGGCTAGCCATATGCAGAAAACTGAAACTGGACCCCTTCCTTACACCTTATACAAAAATTAACTCAAGATAGATTAAATACTTAAATGTAAGAGCTAAAACCATAAAAACCCTAGAAGAAAACATAGACAATACCATTCAGGACATAGGCATGGACAAAGACTTCATGACTAAAACACCAAAAGCAATGGCAACAAAAGCCAAAATTGACAAATGGAATCTAATTAAACTAAAGAGCTTCTGCACAGCAAAAGAAACTACCATCAGAGTGAACAAGCAACCTACACAATGGGAGAAAATTTTTGCATCTATCCATCTGACAAAGGGCTAGAATCCAGAATCTATAAAGAACTTAAGCAAATTTACAAGAAAAAAACAAACAACCCCATCAAAAAGTGGGTGACATTTATGTGGCCAACAAACATGAAAAACAGCTCATCATCACTGGTCATTAGAGAAATGCAAATCAAAACCACAATGAGATACCATCTCATACCAGTTAGAATGGCAATCACCAAAATGTCAGGAAACAACAGATGCTGGAGAGGATGTGGAGAAATAGGAATGCTTTTACATTGTTGGTGGGAGTGTAAATTAGTTCAACCATTGAAAGACAGTGTCATTGTGGAAGACAGTGGGGTGATTCCTCAAGGATCTAGAACCAGAAATACCATTTGACCCAGCAATCCTATTACTGGGTATATACCCAAAGGATTATAAATCATTCTACTATAAAGACACATGCACATGTATGTTTATTGCAGCACTGTTCACAATAGCAAAGACTTGGAACCAATCCAAATGCCCATCAATGATAGACTGGATAAAGAAAATGTGGCACATATACACCATGGAGTACTATGCAGCCATAAAAAAGAATGAGTTCCTGTCTTTGCCGGGACATGGATGTAGCTGGAAACCATCATTCTCAGCAAACTAACACAGGAACAGAAAACCAAACACTGCATGTTTTCACACAAAAGCAGGAGTTGAACAATGAGAACACATGGACACAGGGAGGGGAACATCACACACTGGGGCCTGTCATGGGATGGGGGGCTAGGGGAGGGTTAGCATTAGGAGAAATACCTAATGTGAATGATAGGTTGATGGGTGCGGCAAACCACCATGGCACGTGTATACCTATGTAACAAACCTGCACGTTCTGCACATGTATCCCAGAACTTAAAGTATAATTAAAAAAAAAAGAAAGCTTTTCTCTTCTAGATCCACTGCCACACCCTGCCCAAATTATCTTTTAAATGACTAAATAGAATCATTATATTTTCCACTAGCATGAATTCTCAGCACCCTAAAATAAAATAAATGTTAAAGTAAAGAGACACAGTTCACACTGAGAAAATTATATGATGCTATATTTAAAAAAAATATTTTTAACTATTATTTTTTAATCCCCTTTTGCTTTTCAGCATTTATGATCTAGTACCTGTCCATAGTAACATCCAAATGTGCTCATGGAGAGGCTAAGGGAGGAATAGGTTTAATCAAAAGTTCAGTTCTGGAAAATTTATATACGTTTGAGGTGATCATGGATGTATTAGTCCATTCTCATGCCGCTAATAAAGACATACCTGAGACTGGGTAATTTCTAAAGGAAAGAAGTTTAATTGATTCACAGTTCAGCATACCTGGTGAGGCCTCGGGAAACTTACAATCATGACAGAAGGGGAAGCAAATACATCCTTCACATGGTGGCAGGAAAGAGAAGGGCAGAGCAAAGTTGGGGAAAGCCCCTTATAAAACCATCAGATCTCATGAGAACTTACTCACTATCACGAGAACAGCATGGGGGACCACCCCCATGATCTAATCACCTCCCACCAGGTCCCTCCCCCAACACGTGGGAATTATAATTCGGATTACAATTCAAGATGAGATTTGGGTGGGGACACACAGCCAGACCATATCAGATGTCCATGTGGAGTTGCTGCATAGGCAGATACTAATTTTAGAATTTTTATAGAGATAGCATGAAAGTCATGGGGCTAAATAAAATTACCTAGTAAGTGAATAAAGAGAAAAATAAGCCTCTGAGGCAAAGCAGTTTAGAAATTATGCAGATAAGGAAGAACCAGAGGTTGCAAAAGAGATTGATAAGGAGCAGCCAATGAGATAGAAAGAGAATCAAGAGTGAGGAAGATCCTGGCTTGGAGCAAAGAATGTGTTTCAAGAAGGAAGGGATGATCATTTGTGTCAAAACATGTTTAGAGGTTCAAAAACTGTTCATAGGTTAGACAATATAGGACTGAGATTTGGCTATTGCATTTGGCGTCATGCAGGTCATTGTTGATCTTGAACAATCAGTTCCTGCAGAGAGAAAGAGACAGGAGGCAGATCAGAGTAGGTTTGGGAGACTATGGGAAAAGAGAAATTGCAGACAATTAGTAGAGACAGTGATTTTTCAGAAGTTTAGCTGTAAAGGGTAGCAAAGAAATGGAAAATGGTGCTGAAGGATATGTGGAATCAAGGTGAGTTTGCTGTAATTTTTTTTATATGGAAGAAAGAAGACACAACTGCAGGAGTGAAGCCCTTGAGCAGGTGAGAAGTGATGAGAAGCAGTGCACAAGAGGAGTATTTAGCCTTAGGACCAAGGACAGTCTATCAGTTTTAACTACAGGAAAGAATATAGGGTATATGAGTACAGGTACAAGTTGGCAGATTTTTATTTATTTTTCCATGAAATAAGAACCAAGGCCATCAGTTAAGAATAAGGAGCAGGGAGGTGGTTTTGGAGACTTTTGTAGAGAGGAGAATGTGTGAAATAGTTGTGAGACAGTGGAGGATTTACCCGTCTCAGGGAAAGCTGACAAACTCTTCTCTTAGGCAAGTCAGATACCTATCCAGGGGATTCTCAGATGGATAAAATAGTTTGAGCCTTTCAGTAGAGTTTCATCTCATTAGAAAAACCAAGAAATACTAATTAGTTTCCATCCTTCATTAACTGCATTCAAAAGCACTAAAATAAATAATTTACCTATTTCATTGTCCAACAGAATTTCAGGGTTTGACCCAGCTAAGAATACAACTCCATTTCAATGTGTTTCTATTTGAGCCTAAATTTATAGAACAATTCAGGAAACCATCAAGATTATTGAGTCATACAGAAGCATCTTTCTTCCCAGTGTTTGCTGATTGAGACCATAGCCTTAGATGAAGGGTCTCATCTCTGACCCACAATTGGCCTGGAAAATGAGACAAGATATCAAATTATTATAGAGCAGCTCAAATGAGGAAAACCTTCATTATACTATGCCAAAGTAAGGATCACTGAAACTTGGACAATGTCGATGGTTTGTTACTACATCTATCAATGACACTTTGTACTAACAAAAAAGAAAAGAAAATTGAATTATCTTTATTTGTAATAATACTTTCCCTTTAAACCAAAGCAGCTTCAATAATCAAAATAATCCTAGGATTGTGACACTAAATGTTATTTTCAAAATATTTTAGGTCAGTTAACCAAAATAAATGTTCAGAATGCTGAACTTGATCAGAGTTTTCAGATGTCATGAGTTATTTCAAGAAATATACTAATGCCTAAAGTAAACTGATAGAATAAAATAAAAGCCAACATTACTCTTGATTAATGGGAATACAAATAATGTAACGACTAAGGAAGGTTTTACAAAATGACAGAGATTGGGATTGCTATATTTATGAATTGACAAGCAATTGCTCTATAAATTAAATAACAAAAATCAATTTTAACTGTTAACTGTCAACAATAAAAAATTGCCCAAAATTTAAACATTAAAATTCCACTAATATTTATCACTAACAACTTTTCTAAAAAAAAATTGAAGTTTTAAAATATAGCTAAGTGATAGGATATGCAACTGTAATAAAATACTTTAAAATCTTGAATTTAACTATTACATTTGCCTACAAGCTTAGAAATATATGAGTAGAAGTAATTTAGTTAGAATTCTGGTTTCTGCTCTGATATTAAAGAGCTTAGAATTTATTACTGTTATCCTCACAGGGAAAAAGTGGTCAGATAGAACATTAACTTTTCTTGAACCCATCAGAGACCTGAGGTCACAGGGCAAGTTGCCAGAAATCTGAAGAGATGGGAGACATGGCTGAGACCTGCTTATCTGAAACAAAAGCAAGGGGAGTTTTAACTGGAAGGAACACTGAAATGATAATGTTGGTAAATGGTTTCAGGCAGAATATGGGCTAAGGTTACTGTGAGAAACTCCCAGGGGCTGGAGACTTGAGGGACATTTCATAGGTTTTGCTTCTAGCACCTCCACCATGTTCTCACGATGAAGATCCAACAAAGATTCCTGTGGCTGTGGCAGGGGTAGAGGAAGAGTCATCATTATAAAATAAGCCTATTCTCCTGGAAAAACAACTTCACCAGAACCTTATTCCAGCTGGTGGGAGGGAATTCTTCCTACTCCACCCGCTCCAGGATTGCTGTTTTACTAAAGAGTGGATAAGGTGAGGGAGTATGAGGGGGAGACACAGTCAACAGAAGTAGGAGCTTCAAGGAAGCAGGTTGCAGCCAGGAGAGGGAGGAGAAGGCCTGAGTGGCAGAAGCTATACTGCTGGAGAAACAACTGTGAAGGTCATAGTCCAAGAACAAAGGACCACTGATACACTGAAATTTAATCAAAAGATTAGAGAATGCTCCCCACTCTGCCATACCATACCACACTGCTGTTGTTTAAATATTTGTCTCCTCCAAAACTCTTGATGAAATTTAATCCCCAGTGTGGCAGTATTGAGATGTGAGGCCTTCGAGATGTGATTGGGTCATGAGGGCTCTGTCCTCATGAGTGGATGAATTCATTAATGAATGAATGGATTAATGGGTTATCATAGGAGTGGGATTGGTGGCTTTATAAACAGAGAAAGAGAGATCTGAAGGAGCACACTTGGTCAGTCCCCTTGCCATGAGATGGCCTGTGCCATCTTGGGATTCTGCAGAGAGTCCCCACCAGAAAGAAGGTTTTCATCAGATACAGCCCCTTGACCTCAGACTTCTCAGCCTGCATAATGATAAGAAATAAATTCATTTTCTTTATAAATAACCCAGTTTCAAGTATTCTATTATAAGCAACACAAAACAGACTAAGACACACACCAACAAAGCTAAAGTATTATAGTGGGCTACACCTGAAAGAGCCACAAGGAGCAGACTCTCTTTGAGGAGGCATACTTAGGGGAGTCTGAGAGGGAAAACAAAAACAAGGGCAGTAGAAGATTTAAGCCTTTTCACATTTATGGTTAATGTAAATTTCCATGCTAAAGGTCTGTTTTTTCTCAATTCCTATTACTCATATGTGTCATTTGCACCTATCAATACAAAATTACAAGGTCTGATGATAAAGCAAGAAAACACATAGTTTGAAGAGGTAAAACAAGCATTAGAACTAGACCCAGATATGACACACATTTTTGAATTATCAGATAGGGAATTTTAAATAATTATTATTAATATGTTAAGAGGTCCTAATGGAAAAAGTAGACAATGTGCAAAAATAGATGACTAATGCAAGCAGAGAGATAGAAAATCTAAGAAAGAATCAAGAGGAAATGCAAGAAATCAAAAACACTGTAACAGATATGATGAATAATGAGGTATGCACTCATCAGCAGACTCGACATGGCCATGGAAAGAATCAGTGAGCTTGAAGACAGGTCAGTAGAAATAACTAAAGTATCTAAAAATTGGAAGAGACATTAAAAGTTGTCTACTGTATCCATTTATTTAAGAACTGGTTTAAACACACGCCCTCTTTCCTGATGGGATTCCAATTATGTCAGTAATCATCTAATTCTCACTTTCAAGATTATTGCAAGTGTGTGATTTTAACATGACTATCATAGATAAAACAACTTTACCCGTTCAAATACCATTTGGCCATTACTGAGCAATGTAACATACCAGTTATATACAGTTATAATTTAATTCAAAAAATTAAAAAGAGAGTCTACATTTTCCTCACTATTTGTGTAATATCTCGGCCAACTTTTTAACATCTCTGTATGATCATTTTTTAACTAAATGCCATATATTTTTCACACTGTACCCTTTACACTCAGCTGGCTACTGCTGCCTTGATACTTTCTGGGACTAAGGATGAGCTGTCAAACATTATAACTAAGAGCTCTTATTTATGGCCTTGCTTCCTTGAACTCAGTATTTAGCTTTACTTCAGTCAGTGTCAATTTCAGTCCAGCTGTTCATGTTTGAGTATTTATGTTACTTGCTTCCAAATACTCATGACACTGAACTATTGAAGGTCAAGTTACTGCTAAATGGACTGTTTTGTATATTATATTAGCAGAGGAATATTATAGCAGTTTCTTCAGATTATTAGCTTTTCCTACTTTCACAGACTATAATTGGCATTTAAGCTCATATTCGTATATTCCCCATGCCCATAACTCTCATTTATATATGTGATTCTGTGTTGTTATAGAGAGGGCTAAGAAGAGGTGGCCCAGGCCTTTAAGACATAATCAGACTATACCTGTGGTATTAGCCTCACCTTGGAAGCTTTTTAAAAATTCTATCATTCAAGCCTGTTTGAGGTGGGACCTGTTTGAGTTGGGGCCTAGGCATTAATATTTTTAAAGCACTCTCCCAATAACTGTAATGTGCAAACGGGGTTAGAACTGCTGAACTACTTTCTATAATAATAAAAATCTCACATAAATAGCTTTAAAAGTGATACATAAGAATGTCTCAAACAAACACACACACACACACACTCCCTCCCTCTCTCTCACCCTCTTTCTCTCTCTCTCTCTCACACAAGATTTCACAGGATTGAGAGATCATATCCAATAAAAGTTAGCAACAAAGGCTCGTGAGCGTAAAGGACTGCAAAGGTTTTGGACAGGAGGATCTGACTGAGTGGAGGCACATTCCTGGCAGAGGGAAACTGTGATGGAAGGAAGGGAAACCAATACACTTCACAAAGACCTTTTTGAACAACATTGAAAAGAAAAACCCAGAAGAGAATACAATAAGGAATTGTAGAAAATAAGATGAGACAGGGAGCAGGGTCCCCAATTAAGAGGACATCAAACTTACATTTTAGGGTGCTGTCATTTTAAAGTGTTTCTAAAACACTGTAGTTTTTCATATTATTTAAATGTACAGAAACTTAAACCTATGGTCCTGTTACCCAGTGATATGGTTAGGCTGTGTCCCCACATCTCATCTTGAATTCCCAGGTGTTGTGGGAGGGACCCAGTGGGAGGTGATTCAATAATGGGGGCAGGTCTTTCCTGTGCTGTTCTCTTGGTAGTAAATAAGTCTCACAAGATCTGATGTTTTTAAAAAGGGGGAGCTTCCCTGTACAAGCTCTCTTCTTTTGTCTGCCGCCATGTGAGACGTGTCTTTCACCTTCCACCATGATTGTGAGGCCTCCCCAGCCACGTAGAACTGTAACTCCAATAAACTTCTTTCTTTTTTCAAATTGCCCAGTCTCAGGTATGTCTTTATCAGCAGCATGAGTACAGACTAATACACCCAGCTTAGGAATAAAACACTATTAATGCAGTTGAAATCTCCTATGTTTTGTTCCATAATCATAATTAATTTCTCCCTTAGCAGAGATAATCATTATCCTATATTTGGTGTTTATTATTCTTAAGCATTTCTTATATTCAAATGCATAGATATTACTTAGATAATACATAGATGCTTATGTTCCAAAACAAAACAAATATTCCAAGTTAAAAAATATATTGTGAAGTTTAATAGAAAAGACATGGAATCAACCTAGGTGCCCATCAATGACAGACTGGATAAAGAAAACGTGGCACATATAAACTATAGAATACTATGCAGCCATTAAAAAAGAGTGAAATCTTGTCCTTTGCAGCAACATGAATGCAGTTGGAGGCCATTATCCTAAACAAATTAACACAGTAATGGAAAACTAAATACCACATGTTCTGACTTATAATAAGTAGGAGCTAAACACTGGGTATACATGGACATAAAGATGTGAATAATAGGCACTGGCGATTACTAGAAGAGGGAGTGATGGGGAGAAAGGGCTGAAAAACTACCTATTGGGTACTATTCTTACTATGTGGGTGATAGGATCATTCATACCCCAAACCTCAGCATCACACAATATACCTATGTAACAAACCTGGACATGTATCACTTGAATCTAAAATAAAAGTTGAAATTATAAAATAAATTATAGGTGGCTCACACCTATAATCCCAACACGTTGCGAAGCTGAGGCAGGTGGATCACTTGAGGTCAGGAGTTCGAGACCAGCCTGGCCAACATGGTGAAACCCTGTCTTTACTAAAAATGCAAAAATTATCTGGGCGTGGTGGCGCATGCCTGTAATCCCAGCTACTCTGGAGGCTGAGGCACAGGAATCACTTGAACCTGGGAGGTGAAGGTTGCAGTGAGCCAAGATTGCACCACTGTACTCCAACCTGGGTGACAGAGCAAGACTCCACCTGGAAAAAAAAAATATATATATACACACACACACACACATATATACACATATATGCACACACACACACATATATATATATAGAGAGAGAGAGAAAAGTTTTGAAGAGAATAAATATGGCATAATGAAAAAGGTGTTTCAGGAAGTTGGGTCCAGCTAAAACATACAGTACAGAAAGTTTTTGTGTCATCTAGGAGTATTTGGACCAGCATGTAAAATTGGGCTTAGAAAAGGATGGATATCAAAAAATGGAAAAGAAATTTCAGTGTCTTAAATATAGAGAATGAGGAAGCAGAATGAGTCAAACCAAGATACTAGGCTTTGTCCCCGAAGGATTAAAATAACAATGTGGTGTTGACAGATTCAGTGAGTCACAGTGGAAGAACTGGTTTCCAGGAGTATAGATGTGTTGTGGAATTTGGCCCTGCTGACCATTCCCTCATTGCTGAAGCACTCTCCTCCCTAGCCATCTGCCATCCCTTTCTTTTGGCTTTGTTCCTACCTCTTTCATTGTTCTAAGTCTTCCTTATGGTCTTCAATTTGTATCCAATTTTTCTTACAGCTAATACTCTCCTGGACTGACTCATTCACTTCCAGGGCCTTAATACACAAATGCTGATGACTTCCAAATTCTTATGGCCAACATGTAAAGTCTCCTCAGCTCCATATTTCATTTCTAATTGCCTATGGGTATTTATCCCACAGCCACTTTTAACGTGTCCAAAATTAGTCTTATTACCATCTTATTCCCTTCTCATTTTATTCATCCCTTTTATTCTTACTTATTCCTGCTCCTTTATTCTCTATCTCTGCAAATGTTCTCCAAGTTTTATCATCTTACCAAAGCTAGAAAACTGGAAAACATCCTCACACTTCTCCCTGAACATGAGCTGTGCCCACTATTTAATGCCATGTCTTGCCAAATCAACCTCTTTAATTGTGCTTGTATTGTTTTCCACTTTTCAACTGTCTCCACTGTCTTAATCTCAGGTGGTTTTAACTATGTTCTCTGGCCTATTACAATATTCTGTAAACTTATCTTTTCACCCCTAGTCTTGTCCAATTCCTTCTCTCTGTCTCTCTTCTACTATGAGTGATTTTCTTAAATATAAATTTGATCATTCCCTGCTCTTAGGTGGAGGGGAAATTAGGACACCTCATTACCTTCTGCAGAAGCTTTCCGTCTTGTTCTTTTAAATCCTAATTAGGACTCTACAGAGTTAACTCAAAGACAACCAATGGCACCAAGTTAGAAGCTGAAAGACAAGTGAATTATTTGATGAGACATAAAAGAGTTGAATTCAAAAGCACAGATCCTTTTTTCCCCACTCGTTTTGCTGCTAGGAAATTCATTCAGCAAATATTTATCAAGTATCCACCATGTGCCAGACACTCTTCTCAGTGCTACTCTATATTAATTCTACTAATTCCTATAAAAACCCATGGATATTATTTCAATTTTACAGATGAAGAAACTGAGGCATATTACTCAAGGTTAAATTACTCAAGGTCCCCAGCTCGGTGAAGTCCAGAACCGGGACGTGAACCCAGATAATCAGACTCTAGAATTTTGCTACTCAAAGTAGAATTCATGGGCCAGCAGAATGGTAACACTGGTGATATTAGAAATACAGGCCCTGTGCTTCTACCCTAGACTTAATCATTATGTAAATTTTTACAAGATTTCCAGGTGATGTGTGCATTACTTCATGCTTGAAAAGCTTTGCCTTCAAGTCTGGGTTCTTAACCACATGTCAACCCAATATAACAGTAGTTGACTTGTTCTTTCTTCCTCAGACATGTGAGTTGGCTCTCCTTTTTATGTACCTGCCAAACACAAAAGTAACAAGCCTTAAAACCTTGCCCCTGCCAGGCGTGGTAGCTCACGCCTGTAATCCCAGCACTTTCGGAGGCTGAAGCAGGCGGATCACCTGAGGTCAGGCTTTCGAGATCAGCCTGACCAACATGGCGAAACTCCATCTCCACTAAAAATACAAAAATTAGCCAGGCGTGGTGGTGGGCACCTGTAATCCCAACTACTCGGGAGGCTGAAGCAGTAGTATTGCTTGAATCCAGGAGGCAGAGGTTGCAGTGAGCCGAGATCGCACCACTGCACTCCAGCCTGGGTGACAGAGCGAGACTCTGTCTCAAAAAACAAAACAAAACAAAACAAATAAACCTCACCCCGATCCTTTTGTAGTTCATGAGCATGATGATTGGGTGTTGACACAAATATGTGAAATGTGCCAGCCTCAAACCTTCTTATGACATCAGATCAGCACATGACTCTGCTGGGAACTCATTAATCCATTATACATTAAGTATCTGGAACTTTTCTGGTTAAAACAAATATATACCTATATCTCTAAGAGATATTATTCTTGATGTAGGTCAATTTTATAGGTCCTGAAGAGGAAGTAGTGTACCAATGTTCAAAATGATGTCTGGTCAGTGATGGTTGTCCAAACACACACACACACACACACACACACACACACACGGGGGAGGGGGGAGAGAGAGAGTCACTGTGTTACCCAGGCTGGAATGGAGTGTCTATTCACAGATGTGATCATAAGTCCCTGCAGCCTTGGACCCCTAGCCTCAAGTGATCCTTTTGCCACAGCCTCCTGACTAGCTGGGACTACAGGCACACACCACCATCCCTGACTCAAACACTTGATATTAGTCTAATACCAGTAGCCAGACAGGCTAGAGGAGGGATGAAACCAGCTTTGTCTGGTTTCATCACCAGTAGGGAACGTTGAGGATCAGATACCATTACAACCCTAATTGATAACACAATCAGCTATCACAATCTTAACAGTGACTTGAGGTAATACGTATCTTCTAAGTTAATGTGGGAGAGAGGTGGGTTTCAGGATAAACTGTAAACCACTCATTCTTATGAGACTCACTTGTGGAGGTTTCTGGACAAGCCTCCACATTGACTCCTCACTCACATGGAAGTTGTTTCCAGCACTTTGTGAAGTCTCCCATAAAACATGTGAAACTCCATCAAGTAGTAATAAGAAATGGAAGGTTCACTGAAGATGTTGCAGAGAGAAAGAGAAGATGCCATGTCACACACCACACAGCAGAAATTTAGGCAAAATCCTCATTAGACATAAGAATTCTTAATGTTTTTCTTTCCCAAACACTTTCTTCCCAATCTCAATAGCTTTTCTTCCTTTTTCTTTCTTTCCTCCTTTCCTTTTTCAGGCAGTATCTAACAAACTGCAATACTCTTACCAGTATCAACTTTAATGCTAAGCTTAAATAATGTAAGCAAAGCATAAACTGTAGAGTTGAAAACAGTAATAAATCTCCTAGCAGGTTTCACTATCCATCACACCCACCCAACCTCATTCTCAGGATCCTGTAAAACGAAAGCAGGTCTCTTCTAGGCGGGGATAGGGATATGCATTGTTAATAAGTTTCCTCATCCTGCTACATTCTCCTCTGGTGCCAGCACTTCTTCATATTTTCTATAGAACTAAGAATAAAAGCTTTTATTCTGGTGGCTAAGGGCTGAATGGACATGCTATCCTCAACATTCAAAAAGCAAAGTGCCTGCTCTTTGGATGAGTGCATGTATTTATTTATGTGATAAGTATTTGAAACAGGTCTTTAAGTTGCATATATTTATAAGATACATGTCATATTTTGATACACACATATAATGTGTAATGATCAAATTGGAGTAATTGGGAGATCACTACCTCAGTCATTGATCTTGTCTTTGTGCTGGGAATATTCCATATCTACTCCTCTAGTTATTTTTAAATATACAAAGAATTATTGTTAACCACAGTCTTCCCATTGTGCTGCTGAACACTAGATCTTATTTCTACTATCTAACTATATTTTTGTTCCTGTTAACAAGCCTCTCTTTATCTCCCCTTCCCACTACCTTTCTGAGTGTCATTCTACTCTCTACTTCCATAAGATCAATTTATTTTAGCCCCCACATATGGGTGAGAACCTGCAATATTTGTCTTTCTGTGCCTGACTTATTTCACTTAGCATAATGCCCTCCAATTCCATCCATGTTGTTGCAAATGACAGGATTTCCATTCTTTTTATGGCTGAATAATATTTCATTGTGTGTATGTACCACATTTTCTTTATCCATTCATTTGTTGACGGACACAGAGGTTGATTCCATATCTTGGCTAATGTGAATAGTGCTGGAATAAACATGGGAGTGTAGATAACTGTTTGACATATTGATTTCCTTTCTTCTGGATATATGCTCAGCAGTGGAATTGCTGGATCATATGGTACTTCCAATTTTACTTTTTTGAGGAATCTCCATGCTGTTTTCCATAGTGACTGCACTAATTTATGTTCCAACAAACAATGTATAAGCATTCCCCTGTGTCCACATCACCAATATCTGTGTTTTTTTTTCTTTGTAATAATAGTCATTCTAACTGGGGTAAAATGATATCTCATTGTGGTTTTCATTTGCATGTCCCTGGTAAAAAACATTTTAACTCTGGTGAGAATTTAATTGATGAAGGATTAATAACCAGAATATATAAGAAACTCAAACAACTCAATAACAAAAAAAGGACTCCACATAATTCAATTTTAAAATAGGCAGAAGATCTGAATATAGACGTTTCTCTAAAGAAGACACATAAGTGGTCAATGAGTATATGAAAAAGTGATGCTCAACATCACTAATCATCAGAAAAGAATAAAACAGATCTTACATATATTTTTAAATATTGAATTTCCACATGATGTTTCTCAGAAAAGGGAGTTCCCATTTTAAAAGTAGTTTTCAAAATATTGAAAACAAATAATAGACAACATAAAGTCTTATGAGCTCAACCTTCTTTGCATGGTGCAAGGTTCCAGGTCATCTGGCCTCTTCCAGGCTTCCTAGCCTTTGCTCCTACTACGCTTTCCTTACTTCCACCATTCCCTGGTGATCCCACCAGCACTCTTAAGATTCCCTCGAGGCATATGATACTTCAAGCTTCTGTGCCCTTGCTTGTGCTGTTCTCTTCATTGGCCTTGGGAGCACTCACTTAACACAGTTTGAATAACTTGTAACAACTTGTATTGTTGCTGCTATAAAGATTTTACTGACCTCCATTGAAATTGATCACATCTGTGTTTGTTACCCTGCATCTACTAATCTCACTTGTATCAATAGTATTCATGTGTGTTTTATCTTTAGTAAACTATGCTTTTTCACGGCAAGGACTGTTTTATTAATACCTACTCTTTTGTTTAATGTACTATTCACTTACTCGAGAACTTAAGCTTGTGCCTGATGAAAGTAAATATACTTTGAATCTCTGAAAGGGTAGTCATTTGAATAGTCCTTTTCAAACTGAAATGGCAAAAAGCTGTAATAAAAGAAAACTCATGTAGATGTGTAATCTGTATTAAGGCACACTCTGTTTGAGAAGAGTTAGTATGTCATGGGTTTTTTAAAAAAAATTATTGTATTCTATCTTTAAAGTGTCTTGGGTAAGTATGTGGCATTAATAGTTTAGTCATAACTAGAGACAATTGTGTCTTACAATAATAAGGGATAAAGATGTGATTTCTGGCCAGGCACAGTGGCTCATGCTTGTAATACCAGTGCTTTGGGAGAACAAGGTGGGAGGATCACGTGAAGCCAGGAGTTCGATATCAGCCTGGGCAACATAGTGAGAACCTGTCTGTACGAAAATAAAAAATTAGCCACGCATGGTGGTGGGCACCTGTAGTCTCAACTATTCAGGAGGCTGAGGTGGGAGGATTACTTGAACTCAGGAATTGGAGGTTGTAGTGAACTATGATCATGCCATTGCATTCCAGCTTTGGGCAACAGAGCAAGACTTTGTCTCTAAAAAAAAGAAAAAGAAAAAAAGGTGCAATTTTCAACTATTTCATAAAGTCTGAGATGAATCTTAATTTTTTAACATTTTCATTCCTAAAAATCTCTGCTCTGTTGAACAACAGAATTGCTCCTAATTAAGAATAACTCTAGCCAAGCAGAGTGGCTCATGCCTGTAATTGCAGCACTTTAGGAGACTGAAGTAGGAGGATTGCTTGAGCCCAGAAGTTTGAGACCAGCCTGGGCAACAAGGAGATACCCTGTCTCTACAAGAAATAAAAAATTAGCTAGGCATGGTCACGCATACCTGCGGTCTCAGCTACTTGAGAGGCTGAGGTAGGAGGATCCCTCGAACTTAGGAGGTTGTGGATGCATGAGCTATGATTGCACCACTGCACTCCAGTCTGGGCAACAAAGTGAGACCTTGTCGCAAAAAAAAAAAAAAAAAAAAAAAAAAAATAGAATTCCATACACCCCCATTTGCAGTTTCTGCTTCTAAAGGAAATAAGCTTATTTCCCCACTTTCAGACTGTCTGCAGTATTGTTGTACATGTAACACATGATATTTAGCTGGTAATTGAGATCTAGAAGTGTCATTAGTCATCATTTCTTTTTTTCTTTTCTTTTTTTTTTGAGACAGAGTCTCACTCTGTCACCCAGGCTGGAGTGTAGTAGCATGATCTCAGCTCACTGCAACTTCTGCCTCCCGGGTTCAAGCGATTCTCCTGCCTCAGCCTCCTGAGTAGCTGGGACTACAGGCACCTGCCACCACACCCAGCTAATTTTTTGTATTTTTAGTAGAGATAGAGTTTCACCATGAAGGGCAGGCTTGTCTTGAACTCCTGACCTCAGGTGATCCGCCCACCTTGTCCTCCCAAAGTGCTGGGATTATGGTGTGAGCAAATGCGCCCGGCCATTAGTCATCATTTCTAATGTAGCATCAAAACATTTCCACCCTTGCAACGGAAATCAATGTAAACTTTAAAAATATAGTTAGCATGCCTTGGAAATTTTCATAGGCCATAGGAAAGATTTATAAATTAGTTCCGATGCTAAAAAGTAGGACATAAATTTATGTTTGAATGTGTGTTAATAAAATGGAATGCCTCACAGCGCAAGAATATTGTGAAAAATCATCACTATCTTTTAAAAATGAGAATACTTTGAGGATTCAGGCAATAAATAAATGCAGACCAGACCACTTATACTGTGCAATTAGCTAGACTTGAAATAAAACTTTGAAATGGTTAAAGTTTGAATTGTACTGAAATAGGGGAATTCTATTTCTAGCCCTGTGATTTATTCATATTCATTCTATGACTCATGTTATGAATAAATGTGGGGCACTGGCTGAATATACATTTTAGATAGAAGAGAGAAAAAATTTTAATTACCACAAGAATTAATAAAAAAAATGATGTGGACAAATAAGCAACTATTAGTATGCTATTTGATCCAAAATATGAAAAGTAATTACTAAACTTTGGAAATCCAATGAATGTACAGTTTGAAATGCAAAGTTTATGTCAGAAGAGAACAAAACCCAAAAAATCTAAAAAATTTTTTCATCCCCAAAAAGAGAAGATATTTCCTATGTATGTTTCACTTGTATGTCCCAACCATTTAGTAAAAAAATGAGAAATGTTACTGTTAAGTTTGTACTTAGTTGAGTTCATAAATAAAATTATATACAATTCCCTGGACTTTTAGGTATCAGTATCAAGTGTATATCAAGTGTATATATTTTATTTCTGTCTTCGAGGACATCCTTAAGTGTAACTTTTTTTGTCATTAAGTTTTCTTTCTCACTTGTTTCCAAGGAGAATAGCAATATTGCAACTCAGAAACCAATTTCAATTTGTTTTAGTGCATGTCTAGAATCAGAGAGGCTTCTATTTAATATTTAAACACATTAATTAATATTTAAACAGCAAAGTACTTGTGCCGGGTAAATTCTAACTAGAGTAAAATGGAAACTAGTTTGTTCTTCCCAGGTGTATAACCATAAGGTGGTGATGCTCGGTTAAGAGGCTTTTGGTATGTGCAAGTGTGTGTGTGTGTGTGTGTGTGTGTGTGTGTGTGTGTGTATTTGATCATTTTCGGTCTACTCAACGTAATTTCCAAATTAATCTACCTCCAAGTTGAATAGGCAATTAAACTAGTTGAAACACTTAATGACTGTTAAACTTTTAACTGTGTGCTCCTGAAGAAAATAAAATTTTCAAAAGGAAAGCAACATTTTTTCCAAATGCAAGTTTACAGCCATTGTTATAAAAATATGCTTTTTCTATTGCTTATCTAGGCAATAGATTAATACCTGTCCTTAAGAAGTATACGGTTTAGAATCTTTAAAGTATAAATATTTGCAAACAAATCCCTTTACTATTAACTGTATACATGACAAACTTCAAAAGTAGAAGGAATTAGGAGGCTAAAGTTTTATGAAGGATGGTCATTTTCTAGGCCTTTAAGATTTGTTGATTAGAAAAAAATGTCCTGATGTACTAAGCAGTCCATAAGAACTCTGTAGTTTAAATGACCAAAAGAAATGTAAACTTAGAATGGCAGGTAAATTTGGGTTGGTAGGTAAGGATTAAAAGAATTTGGATTTGATGGAATCTTTTTAAAGCAGTCTGGGTCTAGCATGGAACTACCCCTAAAGAATATTGGAAGAGTCTGGCTGGGCGCGGTGGCTCATGCCTGTAATCCCAGCACTCTGGGAGGCCGAGGAGGGCGGATCACCTGAGGTCAGGAGTTCGAGACCAGCCTGACCAACATGGAGAAACCCCGTCTCTGCTAAAAATACAAAATTAGCCAGGCATTGGTGGCACATGCCTGTAATCCCAGCTACTAGGGAGGGTGAGGCAGGAGAATCGCTTGAACCTGGGAGGTGGAGGTTGCAGTGAGCCAAGATTGCGCCATTGCACTCCAGCCTGGGCAACAAGAGCGAAACTCCATCTAAAAAAAAAAAAAGAATATTGGAAGAGTCTAATACATGTGGAAGATTCTTCTAGTGTCTTCAATTTATCAAAACACTTTGAGAGTGTTTTAAGGTCATGGAATAATCCCCAATATATGTTATTAAATGAAAATACAGCAAGGTAAAGAGCAGAGGGTATTCGATGCTTTTTTCCCCCTCTGATTTCTATATGCTTGTATTTGCATAGAATATGTCTCCAAGGATAGAAAAGAAACTTGTAAGAATAATTGGCAGTGGAGAAGAAAACAAGGGAATTGGATGAAAGAAATATTGTCATCTGTATATCCTTTTGAAATTTTTCAATTTCTCTCTTTATGTGTATATTGTCTACTTTAAAAATCTACACAGGTGCCAGGGACCTAGTTCTACTGAATCAGAATTTCTGGGATCTGGCTGAGGCACTTGTATTTGTAGCAGCTGTAACTCCCATTTGGCACTTACTGCCTTCCTTTAAGGGATATCCACATGAGAGTATAAGTTTTATCCCCTCAACTAGACAAGCACATGGTGGGGAAGGGGGATCTTATGCTTCTGTTGACAAGGGTAGTGCAGAGGTATAACTATGATTCTCCTATTACCTTACATTATAGTGAGGAAGAGTTTTGGAAATAAATTTCAACATAATAGGATTACAAGATCCTTAAAATTGTTCACTTTTGATTGTTCCAGGTCAAATGTCAGTAAGTGCCAACAATATGATATTCACACCAACTCTTGTTTTTTGAAGGGCCTAATAATGGATTAATTAAACTCTAGATACCTAAAAGGCAGAGTAAAATCTAAAGCTAGAACTGCAGTCCTTAGGGATGTATGGTTATCAGATACAGAAGTCACATTACATTGCAGACAGGTTCCCTATCTCTAGGATGATAGATGTAGGGCAACCCAGTGGTTCCTAAACTTCTCTTCTATCATTGTGTCTCCAGCAAGCACAGGTTTTGCAGAACATCCATGAAGATTTGGTGTCCCACTATTTTCTTTTGGACACAGTGCTGTAATTCAGACCCTTTCCAGCCTCATGGCCAACCTATATTGTACACAGCTTGAGCTGGCTCTTCTTAGTTCTGTTTGTGTCTCCCTTCACTTAGTACATACACATTCCTAAAATGCTCTTTGAATGAATAAATTAATGGATGAATCCCTTTTTGTGATGCCCTGGGTCTTTTTATGTTCAATTCTTCTGCTAACAAACCGTCCTTCCCACCTTTTATTTTTATTCCTTCCTCTAACTGATCCCAAGTGGTGAACAACTTGTATTAGTTAACCAGCCATGTTTGGGTTGTAATTCGCAAGTTTTAGCATTGCATAGTCTGGTGAAAGTTCACTCCCTTGGGTTTGGAGGTTCATGTGTGCTATTCAAATTAATGTGTCTTCATTCATGTTTAATTATAAAGACGTTTTTCTTTGGAGTGATACCATCTGTAATCTGGCAATTATTAAGACATTCTTAACATTCATTTCTTATAGAATGTATACAATTAGAAGTACTACAAAATACAACTGCATGATACATTCTGTTACTTAGGAAAAACTAGGCCAGTCAGGTTTCGTTGTTATAAATGACAAAAATCAATTCTGACTTTAAGAAAGAAGTACATTGGAAACCTACCTGGCAGCTGATAGAAGTAAAAAAAATGGATGGAGAAATTGGCTTGGAAAAAAAACCCCAGCCGAAGAGATGACCTTTAGCAGCCAATGCAGTGTGTAGCTACATTCTTGGCTGGACACTGGATGCCACTCATGAAGCCTTCAACACCACCACCATGCTACCACCCCTCACCACCATTCCAACAACCAGAATGAATTCTAACCCTCTGTGTTCCTTTGCCTCACTAGATAAAGATTCAGTGGGCCTTGGGGGGCTTTGCAAGAGTTCATTGTAGGGATCTGAGAGAGCAAGTATCTGGCATTTTGGATTTCTTTGGTAGTACGTGGAGCCCTATGTCCCACTAAAAGTCACATAATGGCCAATTGCCTGAACACAGGGTTCAGAGAATGGGCTGTCCCACCCAAAAACACAACCCCTGATACATCCTCTACAAAGTGCAGGCACCTTCTAGAAATAGACTTATTTTGATGGTATTGTGGAAAGAAAACATGCAGCAGATATGAGTTTCTAGGAAGACTTGAAATAAAGGCAGATATATCCAGAACATCGGAATGAGATTGTTTAATGGCTAAGTATAGGGTCACTTTTGGCAATGGTTACATAAGAAAGCGATATCAAAATGTATGCACAGCTGTAGATAATTCTGTTTAAGTGGAATGCGGATTCTGCAATGTTCAAGAAGTATGATTGTCATTTGTAAGGGGTTTTCTTCAATGTCTCCTATTTCCTGGCTTGATTTTGCAGAGACTGTCACATGTACATAATTGTTTCAAAATAACACAACAGGCTCATGATCATTTAGTCTACGTTTCTGTGGACTAAATGCAAGCAAAGGTGAAGGGAAGGTCAAATTTTCAGTACCTTCCTTCTGCAGGATGGGAACTGAGGCTCATGCTGACAATTACTTCTACTTCATTCTTTATCTACCAGAGGATTCTATCAGATAATACCTTCTCTGTGAAACCATGACTTATTTTTCTACGATGGGCCCATTTCTCCTCTCTTTGAACCTCAGGAATTTTATAAAATAATTTTGTTTATTAATGTTTCATATTTCATTGTCTATATCTTGATTCTCTCAGAGAATTATGAACTGTGTGAAAGACTATATTATTTAGGCAAAGTTAGACATTCTCTATTCCTAGTTTCCTTATTACCTTGTCCACTATGACATTGTTTCTCTAGCTGATTTCCAAGTCACAAGTCTGTAGGCTCCTGGGGATAGAAATAGTTGTTGTTTTTTTTAACCACGATGAGATACCGTCTCACACCAGTCAGAATGGCTATTATTAGAAAGTAAGAAAATAATAAATGCTGGTGAAGCTGTGGAGAAAAGGGGACACTTATACACTGTTAGTGAGAGTGTAAGTTAGTTCAACCATTGTGGAAAGCAGTGTGGGGATTCCTCAAAGAGCTGAAAACAGAACTACCATTCAACCCAGCAATCCCATTACCGGGTATATTCCCAGAAGATATAAATTATTCTACCACAAAGACATGTGCAAACAAATGTTCATTGCAGCACTATCCACAATAGCAATGACATGGAATCAATCTAAACGTCCATCAATGACAGACTTGATAAAGAAAATGTGGTACATGTACCCCATGGAATACTATGCAGACATATAAAAGACCAAGATCATGTCTTTTGCAGGAACATGGATGGAGATGGAGGCCGTTATCCTCCACCAACTAACGCAGGAACAGAAAACCAAATACCTCATGTTCACACTTAAAAGTGGGGGCTAAATTATTAGAATTCATGGACACAAAGAAGGAAACGACAGACACTGGGTGTTGCTACTTGAGGGTGGAGGCTGGAAGGAGGGAGAGGAGAAGCAAAAATAACTATTGAGTACTAGGCTTAGCACCTGGGTGATAAAATAATCTGTACAACCAATCCTTGTGACATGAGTTTACCTGTATAACAAACCTGCACATGTACCCTGTGAACCTAAAATAAAAGATAAAAAAAGAAATGTAATAGGTTTGTTATCTTTGTCCATGGTACTGAAAATTGAAAGAACCAATGAGAAGAGACCATTTGTTTATCTTAAGTGAGCTTGACTTATACAAGATGTGAACAAAATTCCCATTTACTTGGTAAAATTATTATATTTTTGGAGTTCCAATGAACCTTGTGTGTTATTTTATTTATTTATGTATTTATTTTTGAGACAGAGTCTCACTCTGTTGCCCAGGCTGGAGTGCAGTGTTGCGATCTCAGCTCACTGAAACCTCTGCCTCCTGGGTTCGAGCAATTCTCCTGCCTCAGCCTCCCAAGTAGCTGGGACTACAGGTGCATGCCACCACACCTGACTAATTTTTTGCATTTTTAGTAGAGACAGGTTTTCACTGTGTTAGCCAGGATGGTCTCGATCTCCTGACCTCGTAATCTGCCTGCCTCAGCCTCCCAAAGTGCTGAGATTACAGGCGTGAGCCACCGCACCTGGCCTCATGCTATTTTATTTTAAAAAGTTAATCCTAACATGCCATTTGAAAAAGAGTGCCACATCACCTACTCTTTAAAAATGGAAAAATAAATAAATTTGAAGATTGAATGCAAGCCCTTAATATAAGAATGCATGTCATTCTGATCTATTATTACTCTCCTGACAAAGATCTGCAGAAGAGAGTGATATTTATAAATAAATACCATGGTGTATCTTTTCCAATTCACTTCAAATAATGATGGCAAGTGAGACACTGTTGCAAAATCCATTTCTATCATTTAAGGCAGCATATGCTAGAGACAAGACACTGGACTAGGAGTCAAAAGACCTGGGTTCTTTTTTTTTTTATTCAATAAATATTTACTGAGGTGTTATGATAGATATAAGTTTTAACACAACCAAATACTTGCTGTGTAATATTGGCAAATTACTCAACCACTCTAAGGCTAGGTTTCTGCATTTGGAGAATGGAGAGTATGCCGTGCCTTGTTCCACGGGACGGTTAGTGAGAGTCAAATGAGACACACTGTAGGTTGAAGTGATTTGTATATGGTAAAGCACTAAATAAAGTTATATTCGTTATAATAAATTAGAATAATAGGTCAGTGCAAAAATAATGGCCATTCCCTTTAACGGCAAAAACCACAATTACTTTTGCACCAACCTAATATGTACTATAGTTATTGCTCTATTTTGAATATTTGACCCTTCAAGCCCCATGTTGAAATTTTATCCCCAATGTTGGAGATAAGGCCTAGTGGGAAGTGTTTGGGTCACGCGGGTGGATCCTTCATGCATGTATTGATGCCATCCTCATGGTAATGAGTAAGTACTTCCTCAATTAGTTCCCCTGAAAATTGTTTGTTTTTGTTTTTGTTTTTGTTTGAGACAGAGTCTTGCTCTGTCGCCCAGGCTGAAGTGCACTGGCCAGATCTCGGCTCACTGCAAGTTCTGCCTCCCAGGTTTACACCATTCTCCTGCCTCAGCCTCCCGAGTAGCTGGGACTACAGGTGCCCGCCACCACGCCCGGCTAGTTTTTTGTATTTTAGTACAGACGGGGTTTCACCATGTTAGCCAGGATGGTCTCGGTCTCCTGACCTCATGATCCGCCTGCCTCAGCCTCCCAAAGTGCTGGGATTACTTTGGGAGCGTGAGCCACCACGCCCGGCCGAAAATTGGTTTTAAAAGAAGTGTGACACCTCTTTCCCCTCTCTCCTTGTTTTCCTCTCCCACCATGTGATTTCTGTGTAGTCGGCTCCCTTTCTCCTTTCATCATTAGTGGAAGCAGCCTAAAGCCCTCACTAGAAGCAGATGCTGGTATTATGCTTCTTACACAGCCTGCAGAATCATGAGCCAAATAAACCATTTTTCTTTATAAATTATCCAGCCTCAGTTATTCCTTTATAGCAACATAAACAGACTAAGACAACTATAGTATATTAGTGCAATAAAATTATATTTATTAAAAAGCACTATGGTTATCTATTGGAGCCAATTCCTAACTTTCACAATTTCAGTACTTCCAAAATACTGTAATAACTCATAGCAATGTCATATATTTGAATTGTTCTTTACCATTTCAGAGTGCCTGTAAATAATTCATCTTTGATCTTTCCAACATTAAAAAGTGAAACAACATTCTTTGCTTTATTTCTTCATGCACATATTTCTAGGATTATATTTTCTATATAGTTACATAATTGTTTCTAACCTAGAGCTCAAGTAGATTTTGAATGGTACTTGGATAAAGATGAAATTTTGATCCAATTTATTTCTACTCCAATTTCTTGAAGGTTCACTATAATGATAAATGAGACATGAGAGACATAAAGAGCTGTCAGATCAGTTTTATTTCTAGTTCTTGCAAAATGCCCAATGACAGTAGAAATCTATAGCAGTGGATCTCAATTTTTTTGGTCCTAAGGCTGTTTTACTCTTAAAATTTATTGAATACCACAATGAGATTTCATGTCTATAGGTTATATCTATTATTATTTATTGAATTTTTAAAGATGTATTTATTACTTCATTAAAAATAACAAGATACCCATTATATTTTAATATAAATAATAATGTTATTAAAATAACCATATTTTCCAAAACAAAAAACAGTGAGAACTATGACTGTGTTGTTTTTGATTTTTGCATCTAAAACACCTGTTAAACTAAGGTCTGGTTCAACAGAAGACAATGAAATCATCTAATCCGCCTTCACTGTCAATCTGATACCATACATTGTTTGAAGTATATGAAAAATATCCAGCCTCACACAGATACATGGTTGGAAGCAGTTGTATCTTGCCAAGCCTCTGAAAAGGTTTTGACTACCTCCACAAATCCATCAACCAAATTTTAAAATGGCCGCTGTCTGAGTCCATATTTACATTGCAATATATAATCATGGCTTTCTTTTATACATGCTGATTTCTCTAGCAAGCTACTGCTCCACAGCAATCTTGGATTTCTCTCCTGAAAATTCTCTTTCCTTCTCTATCACACGGCCAGGCTGTGCATTTTCCAAATTTTTATGCTCTGCTTCTCTTTCAGTCATAAATCCCAACTTTAGTTCACTCCTTTGCTCTCATATCTGATCATAAGCTGTTAAAATCAGCCATGCAACTTCTTTAATGCTTTGCTTAGAAGTTTCTTCTGCCAGATTCATTAAGGTTATCATTCTTAAGTTCAGTGTCCCACAAAGCCCTAGGGAAGGGACACCATGCAGGCTAATTCTTTGCTACTGTGTAACAATGTGACCTTTGTTCCAGTTCCCAATAAGTTCCACATTTCCATATGAGGCCTAGTTAGCCTAGCCTTCACTATTCATATCTCTATCGGCATTTTGGTTACAACCACTTAACCAGTTTCTAAGAAGTTTTAAAGTTTTCCTCATCATCCTGAATTCTTCTGAGCCCTCCAAACTCTTCCATCATCTGCTCTTTACCCAGTTCTAAAGCCACTTCCACATTTTCCGGTATCTTTATAGAAATATGTCTCTGCTCAGTACCAATTTTCTGTCTTAGCCCATTTGTATTGCTATAAAGGAATACCTGAGATTGGATAATCCATAAAGAAAAGAGGTTTATTTGGCTCACATTTTTGCAGGCTGTATAGGAAGCATGGCACCAGCATCTGCTTCTGGTGAGGGCCTCAGGAAGTTGCCAATCATGGTGGAAGGAGAAGGGGAGCCAGTGTGTATAGATTACATGGCAAGAGACAAGCAAGAGGGAGGTGCCAGGCTCTTTTTAACAATCAGTTCTTATGGGAACTAAGAGTGAGAACTCACTCCCAAGAGAATGACACCAAGCCATTTATAAGGGATCTGCCCTCACGATCCAAAAACCTCCCGCCAGGCCGTACCTTCAACATTGGGGATCAAATTTCAACAAGAGACTTGGTGAGGGCCAAAGAAACCGTATCCAAACCATACCAGCTCGTTTGCAGTGTAGGGGGTGTAAGTGCAAAAGCTTTGAAGTCACACAAAACTCCTACCTTGGTTCAAACCGGTTTAACAGGTTTGGGTTGTGTGCCCTTGATCTATTTACTTCAACTATAAGCCACAGCTTCTGTTTCTGTAAAAAGAGGGTAATTATTCCAACTTTGCTGGATTATTATAAAAATTAAATGATAAGTGTAAAGTGCCTAGCACAGGTACTGGCACATAGCAAGAATATAAAAAATAGTGTCTGTCCCTAAATGTATCATATTTTCCCACATCTCCCTCAAAATAGAAGGCCTGGAATAGCCATCTCAACTCACCTGAGAGTAAGACCAACCTTAGAGAGAAGGTTCTGAAATTAAAACTCATGGGATCTAATTTTAAAATATGCTATTCTATTTTTATATATACAGGATTTATTCAGTCATCATTCCCATATATTTAACGGTATTTATAGTATCATAGTCCAACCTGAAAGCTATGGTAGATTTGAACAGAATTATCCAATGAACCTTCACATTAAAGATATTTCATGAGTTGTTCTTGATGACAAACAGACCAAACTAATAAGCTAAGGCAGTGGTAGATTATTCTATTTATATCTCATTTTATAAACTGATATTAAATATACTAAAATACTGAAAATGTTTTCTTAAAGCCTAGAAAGTAGTTATTCATTTCGAATTATCTCACATTATAAATTCTTTTCAAATTAATTCAAATTAAAAGTTCATTTCAAATTGCAAATGAGTTATTCATTTCAAACTGAAATTTATTTCAATTATACTTAGTGAGCACCCATGCTGTTAAATGTCATTGTGCAGAATCCAAAAATGATAGCATTTTTGCCTAACATTTAAGTTTTTTTCTTTTCTTTCTATTTGCTAATAGCATAGTTTGCCTAGAAATAAATTTCTGATTTCCTATATCGCTGATATGTGTTTTTTAAAATTAAAGACATTGACACCTGAGCTTTGTGTCTTTTCTACTATTCAAGACAGAATACAAATAAGTATCAAGAGTCTGAAACTAAAGTAGCTGCCTAAGAATTACTAAACAAATTCTTTTGCACATGATCTGATATTTTAAATCGTACAGAAATATCACTGGAATAGTCCCCTTCTTAGACTGGCAGATTTTTGACCTGACCTCGCTTAACCCTGCTTCTTGTCTTGTCTTCCTAGACTTAGAACATTCAATCCCAACTACTTTTTCTTGCTGCTCATCTAACAATTTCTCAACTTACAGGTCACAAGGAAGTCTTAATAAAATAGCAAGTATGTGCTAACATTTATTTAGTACCTTGTGCCTTAAAGTATTCCAGGAACTTTATGTGTACTAAATCATTTAGTCATCAAAATAACTGTATATTATTCTTTTCATTTTATAGATGATGGAACCAACACAGAGAAAATAGGTCAGAAAGGGTTATGTCAGAAAAACAGAATACTCTCTAGGTGGTGTTGAGGCCGAGAAACCAATATCCCAAAATATGGCACTCTGACATGCTGAACTAAAGAAGAAACCTCAATCTCTCTGACCACTCCCTTCACCCATCTCTCATTCTCTGTGTCTTCCAAAGCACAGAATGAAGTTGTTCTCTGAAGTTTCCTTCTCTCTCTAAAGTCTGGACCCACATAAGAAGAAAAAAAAACCCTATGAACCCTTTTCTGAGTTTTCATGAACTGAATTCATATCACAGAAAGACAGGCTGAAGTTTGTCAACACACTTGAACAGACATATATCCCAAGCCATTGTCTTCTCTGTGGACCCAACAGGCTTTGTACTGGCCATTGTACATGCTCTAAGTCCACTGACTTCCTCTAAAAATCATTTTCTATCCCCTTAAAAATATCGATACTTCCTGAACTCCCTTTTCCCTAAGAGCAAGGGTATATAACTCTCTGGACCTCATATGGTTGGGAAGTAATCGCTGTGATTTTCCTCTGTGTGTAGTGATACAAATTCGTATGCCTTTTTAAAATTAATTTGATTTTTGTCAGTTGATTTTCAGCCAACCTTCAAAAGATGAAGGGGAAGGTTTCCCTTTACCCCTACAGTGGTTAAAACAAGGACTATCTATCCAAAGAATTTGTTATATAGGCAATGCAGAGCTGAAAAGCCAAACAAGGGCAGTGAGTTAAGCCAGAGTTTAGCAACATCAAGAAGGCATTACTACCCTTAATTTGGAGAGAGATGTGAGGATGCACGGTTTCTAAATCTCAGGGACCTACCTCACCTCACTGGGGAGACCTAGAATCAGGCAAGGGCAGTCTGGTGAGAGGGGAAACCATCCAAGAGGTACATACAGCCCAAAGAGATGCCATCAGAGGAGAGGGAGGAGAAAGAGAAATAGCCTGGCTATACCCTTTCTCTTGCCCTCCAGTACCTTTCCTTTGCCTGTTAGCCAAATCTGTTTCAAACCCATCTGACTTACGAGCGTGAAACATGCAGGGATAGTCCTCTCTGTGATTTACAGCAGAACAATAGACGCTCAAGGAATCAATCTCGTAGCAAATAGGAACTAAGGCTTAAGTAACTTGCCCACGATCACAGAGCTAGAAGTCCCTGGATTGTTCTTCAGGGATCATGTGCGCTGAACATGGGAGATAGGTCTTGGAAAGTGACATTAGTCACATTCTGACATGTGGTTTTCTCTGCCCATATATATCATAGGATAATTTCAGGGAAATGTGTGCCCACCAATATGGTGGAGAGACTTTGTCTTTTGAGTACAGGTGAATGGACTAAAAAGTGATGAGAAAAGGTCTGGGGCCTCCAAGCCATTTTCAGTGTGCAAGTATAACTTCGGGCCTGTTCAAGGTAAGTGAAAGCAAGTGATGCAGGCAAGAAATAATACACTTTTGCACTGGCTCTCAGTTGATAAATTCTAGCTGTTTCTCCATAGTCCTTACTTTCTAAGTAGACCTTGCAAAGCACATTAGACTAGATTGCTTTCCAATGCACAAAACTCTTTTCCCCCAAAATGATTCTAATTGGAAGTGCCAATACTGGCAGAAAATGTGTGCAGGTACTAGCCTTTAAAGTGCTAATGCATCTCTTACCAGTCTACGAAGTTACAGGATGGGGCATGAAAAAATATATTTGACGGCACAAAAGTATGAAGCATAGGATTAAGTAAAACAGATTGAATATGACTGTTACAGGCTGAATTTTGTCTAAAATTCATATGTTGAAGTCCTAACCCCTAGCACTTCAGAATGTAACTGTATTTGAAAACAAAGTCTTTAAAGGGGTTATTAAGTTAAAATGATGCCATCTGGGTGGGGCTGAAATCAAGTATGATTTATGTCCTCAGCAGAAGATGAAGAGATACTGTGGGCACACACGGACCATGGAAAGAGGCAGTGAGAGGGTGGCCATCTGCAAGGCAAACAGAGAGGCTGCAGGAGAAATCAACCCTGCTGGCACCTTAATCTTGAATTCCCAGTGTCCAGAGCTGTGAAAAAATACGTTTCTGTATTTTTAAGACATCCAATCTGTGGCATTTTGTTATGGCAGCACAGACAACTAATGCAATACCAAAGAAGCAACATCTAGAATCCCTCAGAATGTGAGGCACTATTGAGGGCTGGAGAAACTAATAATGACACACTTTGTCATACAGAATAATATGGCTGGGCTGCCAGGACCACAAAGCTATCCACTTGGAATGAGAAGTTAGAGTTAGATGTGCACCACAAAAGCACAAATACATTTGTTTTCTCTCCTTCATGGCTGCCCACTTAATTCAATAAGCATTTTATTGTGCATGTATTAGGCAGGCAGTACTCTTGCAGGTTGTAATCTATGAACACCTGATTGCTGAATAGTACCATTATGACATCATAGAAGCCTCCTCTTTAAATGATTGCTTATTGTTTTCTTTTTGCTTTTTTACATGGAGTCTTGCTCTGTCACCCAGGCTGGAGTGCAATGGCACATCTCGGCTCACTGCAACATCCGACTCCTAGGTTCAAGCAATTCTCCCTGCCTCAGGCTCCAAGTAGCTGGGATTACAGGTGCCTGCCACCACATCCAGCTAATTTTTGTATTTTTTAGTGGAGACAGTGTTTTGCCATGTTGGCCAGGCTGGGCTTGAACCCCTGACCTGAGGTGATCCGCCCACCTTGGCCTCTCAAAGTGCTGGGATTACAGAGGTGAGCCACCGTGCCCAGCCTGCTTATTGTTTTCTTATTGGTGGAAATAAAATTATCCCAGAATGCCAACACTCCTAAAGGAGGAAAATAATTCAGATCCTCATTGCAGTAGATTTAAAACCACTCTTTTGTAATGGAAATTGTCTAAATCTGCTCCATGGATTCAACAATTCTTTGTTGACATGCCTGTAATCCAGGTAGCTAGTTCAGAGGCTGAGGCAGGAGGATCCCTTGAGCCCAGGAGCTCAACACCAGCTAGGGGGGAAACAAAGAAAAGTCCTACAAATGTGTTTTGGCAATATGGTAAACTTTTGGTATCCGGAAATGGATTTTTAAACCCTTTCTAAAGATACCTAAGGCGGAAGAATACCAATTTTCTTGGTTGACATATAAAATACAATACTGAGTATTGCTAGAAATAACATTTTGACCCAAAACAGAAAAATAGTCTTGGAGTTTGTCTTAGTCTATTTTATGCTGCTACAACATAATACCTATGAATGGGTAATTGATAACGATCAGAAATTTGTTGGCTAACAGTTCTGGAGACAGGGAAGGTCAAGATGGATGGGCCGTCAATTGGTGAAGGCCTTCCTCCTGTATCATTGCATGGTGGAAGAGCTAAGAGAAGGGGAGAAAGAGAGAGAGGGAAGGAAAGGAAAAGGGAAAGAGGCAAGAGGGAGCCAAACTAGTCCTTTTATAAGGAAACTGTCCTTTTGATAGGGACTGCACATTTGTGATAGCACCATTAATTAATTCATGAGGTCAGAGCTCTCATAACCGAATCACCTCTTATTAGGCCCCACCTCCACACTGTTGCATTGGGGATTAAGTTTCCATCACACCATTTTTGGGGGGATACATTCAAACCACAGCATTGTTACACACAAAATATTTCATATTATATAAAATATGTCACTTAACATTTTTACCTGAATGTCAACAACATAGAGTAATGCAGCAGTTTAGAAGTTATTAAATAATATCTTGAGGATATATAATTCCAACACACATGCATATTAAAGCTGACTCATACAACATAATTGTCATGGCGCAAATTTAAAAAATGAGTTAGGAAATCCCAGCGATGGGTTTTGTGTGCCGATTTATCTCAATTTCTCAAATTTCTCTAATTATTCATCCCAACTGTAAGCCTTCTAAAAAGGAATGCCTATGAGGAAACTTGAAATTTTCTTCTCAATGTTCTTCAGTACAACAGTTAAAAGTATTTAAAGAAATGCTGAGTAAGTAGGAAACCATCAGAAGTAAGCTGAAAATGAATGGTCTCAGTGGGCAAATAGGTCTACCATATAAAAGCTCTATTTGATGATTATCTATTGTAAGATCATTTTTTTTTTCTGTATGGAAGTAACAAATTTAACTTGGAGAAAAGTTGTATTGCCAAATTCTTGAAATTAAACTTTAGTATCTGACAATATTTTTCCTCCCATGGTACTAGATTACTAGATTTTTATGTTAAATTTAATTTTCTTGAATTCAAATGTATGAGCTTGATTTCTAAAAAACAAACAAAACAAACAAAAAAACCAAAACCCTCATATGGAGAAACACGAAGTTAGTATATAAACAAGAAAAGAAGAAACTTTGATCTATAAATGAAGAAAAATGGGTTTTAATAAGCTCTCTTTGACAGGTCACCCTCCTTGGGTTTCAGAGTTATAAAAAAATTGATACGTGAGATTAGAGATGTGACAGTATTTCTAAATTTCTGTTTCCAACCGTTTCATGACTTTTCATTTCCTCTAGAAAAGACATAGGATATTAATATAATAAGATTTGCAATTTGTTAAATATCAAATGAGTCAACAAATATGAAGCTTCAAGGAAAAGGTGACAACAGGTGGTACAAGACATCCGAGCTGCAGAACAAAGATGGTTGTAAAGTGCACAGAACTGTTACAAAGCCTTAAGAGCTACTATAATCCATGATTATTAAATAACACCACATACTATTTCAATTAGCATTTGCCAAGCTTGCTTTCCTTGTCATTGGATTAAAAATTATACCCGGATTTTCAAGTGTATTCTATTTGTGACAATATGCATTGATAATTTCTCTCCTCACACTGCTGCACTCTCACCTCCGTTCCCAGATTAGCTCCTGGAACTCGAGATATTTTTGTGGCTAGAGATTGCTTTCTTAATGTTAGATTTTCCTTACAATTCCATATATAGTCAAGCATTCCATGCATGGTAGTTAATTGTTTGCTTAATTTGGCAACTGGGATATTAGAATTATGTATAATTAGGCAGTGATATTTTTGTAAGGTTGTTTGCTAGATAGATCCTATTTCATTTATATTAAGTCTTAGGAAGATAAACTTTATTTTTCCAGAGCCTAGCAGTGACTGACACATATTCGAATGAATGAAGTAGAGAGAAAATGTCTATATTCATTTACGTAATGATTAGTTAAGGAGAAAAGTACTTCCCAGCATAAAGATTTCTGGCAACCCTTTGCTTATTTGACTTTTCCCTTCAGGCAAGTTCAAGGCTTGTGAAATTCCTAGAAAGGCGAGGGGAGAGAACGCGTGACACAGAAAGGGGCCGGAGTTCGGGACCCTACGCAGTTTTGGGACGTTATGGGCATGGAGGGAAATGTTTGCTTTGGAGGCTAGGGATCCGACAAGCCCTGGGCGCAGGGAGGAACGCTGCCCTCCGGCCTCCAGTCGCGCTCCCCGAAGCCCAGCGCCAGCGTCGCGCAACCTGCCGCAGGGGCGGCTCCCGGGCCAGGCAGCCAGGCGCGCCCTCGCCCCACCCGGGAACGCCAGGCCCGCGCAGGGAGGGGCGGGGCTCCATGGCGGCCCCGCCCCGCCGCCCGGAGGGTCACAATGTAGGGTTAGGGCGGCCGGCGGGCGGGGCTCTGCGGGGGAGGAGCCGCCGGGCGGGGGCGGGGATGGCGCGTAGGGGAGGGGAGGGAGGAGGACTCGCGGAGGGAGGAGGACAACGCCATTCCGGGCGGCCGCTCCCTCCGTCCCCTCTCTCCCTTCCCCAAAGCAGCCCGCGAAGCGGCAGCAAAGGAACGCGCGAACGCGTGACGCCGCCCGACTGGCTCGCGCTCTCCCGCGCCCCGGCGTCCTCCGCCCGCTCATGGCCCGGGCCGCCGCGGACGAGCGGCGCTGAGGCGGGCCGCGTGGAGACGTGAGGCGGCCGCCGTGGCCCTCACAGTCGGCGCTTCGCCGCCTGCCCGCGGTGCCCGCGCACGCCGGCCGCCATCGCCTTCGCGCCTGGCTGGCGGGGGCGCTGTCCTCCCCGGCCGTCCGCGCCGCTCCCTGGAGCTCGGCGGAGCGCGGCAGCCAGGGCCGGCGGAGGCGCGAGGAGCCTGGCGCCACCGCCGCCGCCGCGGGGGCCATGACCGTGGAGCAGAACGTGCTGCAGCAGAGCGCGGCGCAGAAGGTGAGGCGAGTCCGCCAGCCGGCGGGCCCCACTTCTCCTTCCGACGGGCTGTCCTCTCCCGCCGCGGCCGGGCGCCCCGGCCTCGCCGCCGCCGCCTTCCCCGGCTTCCTCCCCGGTCACCCCCGGCCCCTGCCCATCGTCTCGGGGGCGTCGCGCCCAGAGCCCAGCTGCGTGTGGGAAGCAGAGTGTAGTTTGCGGGCTTCAATCCACTTCCTTCTGCCGATTGTTTTCCCGTAGCAGACGGTGCCAGGTATTGAGAGCGACCCTCACATTCCTACAGTGCTCTGTGTGGCTTCTTAATGAAACTTTATTCTCTCCCCTTAAATGAGAAAGAATAGCTAGTTGTCATCCTTTCTGAACCGATTTTGTCTTTCAAAGGTAGTAGTGTACCAGGCCTGCTATTTTGCAAAACGGTCTCCACCAAAATCGAATTACCTGCCTTGCGGGGCAGGCGTGTTGACCAGGTGGACTCTAGAAGTAGGTGGTTTGCTTGGTTTCTTTTCCTTTTAAGGTTTCTCTTTCTTCTTCTTCTTTTCTGTTTCTTTTTTTTTTTTCTTTCAATATAGAAACTGTCCCTAAGAGAGGAAACCTTTCTGGCCATGTTATTCCAGGACTCTTTTGTCCCCTAAGTTTGACCTTGTTCTTTCGTTCACCCTTTACTCTTGCATCAGTCACACATTCAAATGGTCACTCACTAAAGAAAACAATTAAAAAACTGTTCGTGAAACTTTATATCTTTAAAGTGAATAGAGATCATTCTGCTATTTTAGATTTTGCTTTCAGAATCTTAAGTGCACTATCATGGCTTGCACCATGTTCTGAAGAGTAGTTGGCCATGAGTTAATTTCTTTTTTTAATTTTTAATTTGCGTGAAAAGCATTTTGGGCAAAAGAGTAAACCGTGCCTTAGTCGTGTTGGTATTACGGGGACGGTTAGGGTTTACTGTGATCAACCACCAGAGTTATATTTGGTTTATCTGGGTGAGTAATGAATGCCCCACCCTGTTGTAGATTTGGTGTAGCAATATTCTACCTGTGCTTGACTTTAGAATAAGACTTGTTCTAAAATGGGCTGTCTTCATACAGCCGGCTAAATTTTTGCTTTGAGATTATTTTTAGAATTTTCTGATACTGCTTTAAAGTAATCGAAGATACTCAAGTTTGGAAAGCAAGGATAGTGCATTGTTACTTGAGACTTGTATGTTAGTTGATATTATTGGTAAAGTTAGAAGGATATTGCACACTGCACTTTATTTGCAGTGAAATAATTCAAGATTTAATAATGAGAATTTAAAAGAGTTTACTTCCTAATCCTCCCTATTCTATTTTGAATACCTTCAAGTTCAATTTTTAAAGACTTAAGGCTTAGGAAAGAGCACATGGTCATGTGAACGCTAAGCAATATTTAATATGTATGGTACCATTTGTTTATAATTGTCTTCAATGTTGAATATTAAAGTCTGTTTCAAAGTGAGAAATACAAATTTTTCACGTCCTAAGTTTGAACGTGGGAAGAACTTTGTAAGTTTGGGATTTTTTTTTTTTTTAATTTGATTTTGACTAAACTGTATTAAATAACTATGCAGGCTCTATTGCATGGTTCAGAGGTTATGCATAAAATTGTAGAATCAAGAATCAAGTTAACGAAAGTGATCTTGGCTGTCGAGTCCAATTTCCTACTTTAATGAATCCCCTCCACACACAAAGGGAGTAGTAGTTAATTCAAAATATTATCATTATGATGCTATTTTTAGTATGGCTGTGTTTTAGATCATTTCATTGTTATTGGGGATTTTTTTTAGAGAAACTTTTATACTTCCATAATATTTAGATTGTTTTACAAAAGAAACACTTAAATGTGTTTGCTTTCCATATTAATACACGATTACTTTGTTACTCATATTAGAACTATTTAAAAATATTTATATGGATATAAATAAACCATCTACCTCAATAAGTTGACAGATTTAAATCCGTCAAGCTAGTAACCAGGAAGCGGACTTAAAGCTGGTAACTAGGAAGTGAACTTCACACTTAGAAGAAACAAAAGTGAAAGTCTGTTTTTACTCAGACACTTTATGGGTTATCTGAAAGGAGAGGTGTGTAGTGTATATTGCATAGCCAGCATTTTAGCCAGTTTTCTTCTCACCTTAAAAAGTTGTGTGTACATATGTGTTTTTAAATTTTAAGTATTTACTATTTAAAATTTAAGTATTTACTATTTAGCTATATTATTTTCAAGATTTTTAAAACTTTTATTTTGCAGATGGATGTAAGTTTTTTTGTTGTTTGCAGCACCACACTACACAAAACTTTCATGATTTTTTGGTTCGCCTATAGAATTCATTAGTCTTTGTCACAATGTAGTATGATGAGGCAAGAGGCTGCCTTTCCCTTTTGATGTGTTCTTTGCTTGATTGCTGGAGTTTGGCCAACCCAGGGACTTATGAGATGTAGTAAAACTGCAGAAAGCTGCTTTTCTGAGGTTTAGGTATTTCAGGTGAGGTGCAGTTGGCAGCAGATGAGTTAAATTCTGTGATAATTTTGGTTTTGGACATATATCTTCAGCCTTTGTGCTTCATATTTACCAAAGTGTGGGAGCCTTAGATCTCAGAAATTTGATACATAGATTCAAGTTCCAAATGAGGATACTCCACGGCGGCCCCCCCCCCCCCCCCAATCTATCTAACCAGATGAACCAAGCTAGGATTCTTTAGGGCAGTTATTATTGGGAGGAGTTTTGCTCCCAGGGACCAAATTAATTTAGAGTGAAATGAACAGGATACTATTTACATTAAATGTATCCTTCTGAGTTGAATAAAATATATTGTTTCACTCTAGGGCTTAGAACAGTTCTTTACACATAGTAGGACTCAGCAAATAAGTGATGAATGAAATAAGTGAATGGTTTCCAAAAGGAATGTAGTACTTTGTTTCCTAACTGAATCTTGAAATTTAAAAATTATTGAGAAACAGTGAGGCTGGGCATGGTGGCTCATGCTTTAATCCCAGCACTTTGGGAGGCTGAGGTGGGAGGATCACTTGAAGCCAGGAGTTCAAAACCAGCCTGGGCAACAAAATGACACCTGCCAGGAGCGGTGTCTCACGCCTGTAATCCCAGCACTTTGGGAAGGTGAGGCAGGCGGAGCACGAGGTCAGGAGTTCGAGACCAGCCTGACCAACATGGTGAAACCCAGTCTCTACTACTAAAAATACAAAAATTAGCCAGGCGTGGTGGCACATGCCTGTAATCCCAGCTACTCAGGAGGCTGAGGCAGGAGAATCGCTTGAACTCGGGAGGCGGAGGTTGCAGTGAGCCGAGATCGCGCCATTGCACTCCAGCCTGGGCGACAGAGCAAGACTCCATGTCAAAAAAACAAAAAACCAAACCAAAACAATGAAAGCTTGAAAAACCGTACGTGCTCATGCTAGGAGAATAGGCAGTGGTAGTGAAAGACAGGATGTGGGATAGATCTCAACCACCTTTTTGCCACCTTGGGCAAGTCATTAAGTGCTTCTGAAGGTTCTTTTAAAGCAGTAATATTAGTATGTTAACAGTAGTATGTTAAGGCTTTAAACTTTAGCAGCTTCTTTAGATTAGATTGTTTAATGGTCCTAAGCAAGTGTTCTGTATAGGGAGAATAAAAAAGAAACAGTATAGAATGGAAGCAGAGGAATCTAACAGATCTACAGTCAGCTTTCACTGAATTCCTCGAAAGATGAGGGTTGGGTGGGAAGGTTGTCATAGATTAGCCAAGTTCAAGAGTTAAAACTTGAAAAACAATGCAGACTGGATTCAGGGTAAATTTCTTACTTAAAATAACATGTATTTTCCAATTTAGGATTATCTAAGGTTATAAAACTATACCATGCAGCATTTGATAGTTAACATTACTTAAATCACTTTAAATGTTACTTAAAGGGGGAATTCTTTATTAGGAATCAGTTGATTATCTTATTAGTGTAAGACTTGATTTGGGCAGAGAGGTTTCCAGCTGTTTATTCCTTTTCTTATTCTTTCCTTTTCACACCTAATTTTGACTTGTAGACTCACATTGTATCCAGTCTTTTAAATGAATTCACATCATTTCTAATAAATATTCTGTTGATTTTCTTCAATATTATATGTATACAGTCCATATCCTTTACAAATACTTAATATTCTGACCTCTTTCTTGTCATTATTTTTACCACTTATTACTTTAAGATTACAGAATGCTACTACAATTTATGTTAGTTTCTATTATATATTGTTTCCTTATAATATGGAAATTTTCTTACATTCCTAAGTTTTATAAATGTTTCAAAACTAGATTTAGATGTTGACTGTCATGTCTTTTTCTTTGCAGTGAATGATATTTCATATGTCAGAAACCATTTGTACATACGATATATGAATATTTACTATATAATCCGTGTAAGGCGCTGTGCTGAGTCTTCTTACAAACTTTTTTCATTTAATCTTTCCAACCACCTTATGAAGTGAGTACTATTTTTCTCCTTTCTTATTGAAGCTGAAGAAACAGTATTGGAGAACTAAAGCAACATTTCATCTCTAGTATGTATTAAGGGTTGGATAAACTCAAAAGTCATGTGATACACAAGCCCCTGCTCTTAACCACAATGTTGTATCGTTTTGGCTGTCTTTGAATTCCTGATAAAACCCCATTTGGTCATGTTGCTTTACTATTTTAAGTATGTTTCTATATTTAATATAATAAATTTAAACCTAGAATTTGGTATACAATTGGCCTTCTGTATCCACAGGTTCTGAATCCATAGATTCAACCAGCTGTGGATTGAAAATATTCTGGAAAAAAAAAGCATTGTTGCATCTGTACTGAACATGTACAGTCTCATTTTGGTCATTATTCCCTAACAATACAGTATAACAACTATTTATGTAGCATTTACATTGTGTTAGGTATTATAAGTAATCTACAAATGATTTAAAGTATGCTGGAGGATGTGTGGATGTGTAAGTTACATGCAAGTATTATACCATTTTATATAAGGGACTTTAACATTCGAAGATTTTGGCTTCTGGGGGTCCTGGAACCAGTTCTCTTTGGATTCTTTAATGAGATTGCTTACAAGGTTTGGTGTGCCCATGAGGGCTATTAAGATAAGGTTAGCTCATAAAATGATTAGAAGGCTTTCTGTGTTTTCCTGTGCTTTTGGAATTGTTTAGTGTAGGATTATGTTGAGTCATTCAAAATTGGTGGTGTATGATCTTTTTTGATTTGAAAAATTAGATAGGGTTCAACTGAGGTACTTGTTACTTTGAAGATTTGGTGAACATGACTGTATCAGGGCTGAGCTGCTCATTTAGAGCAAATTTTAGGTAAAGTTTCCAAATTTTGTTTATTGTCTTTTAAATTTTCTATGTTTTCTAGGGTCAAATTTTAATTTTTTTTAGTTCTAGAAAATTCTAAATTTCATTTAGGTTTCTGTATTTATTGGTCTAAAGTTTTGTCCTAAATCTGTGTGTATGTGTGTGTGTGTGTGTATGTAAGTATGTATATATGTACATATATGTATGTAGACATGCCATTTTTTTTATCCCTGCTTGTTTTGTCGTCAGTAGTGTTTGCCAGATGCTGATCTTATTTCCTGCTTTTTTTTTTGAGACGGGGTTTTGCTCTCTCACCCAAGCTGGAGTGCAATGGTGCAATCTCAGCTCACTGCAACTTCTGCCTCCCAGGTTCAAGCAGTTCTCCTGCCTCAGCCTTCCGAGTAGCTGGGACTACAGGTGTACACCACCACGCCCAGCTACTTTTTGTAATTTTACTAGAGACAGGGTTTCATCCTGTTGGCCAGGCTGGTCTTAAACTCCTGACCCCAAGTGATCAGCCTGCCTTGGGCTCCCGAAGTACTGGGCAGTTTCTCTTTGTATTTCTAATGGATTCAATCCAAACTTGTGTTTTTGTCTTTTAGAATTTAACCATGCACATATGGTGATAACTGATAAATTTAATCTTTTTATTGTCATCTGATTATCCATTTATTAGTCTTGTTTTCTCCATTCAGTTTTGATGGATAGACCAAGTTTTCATTGTATCACCACCCCCACCCTTGTCTTTAACGTTTTCTTTTCAATTTTGGCTCTTTTAATTTTAAACAAATATATTTTTATAATATAAAATTTTGATAATATAAAACATTAATAGCTTTTTTCGGTAATATAAAAAATTAACTTTTTTCTCCACCCATTTGCCCCAAATTAGGTAAGACATTTTAGCATGTTTTTTCTTATGGTATTCCTAGTTTTGTTGGGATAATATAGAATTGTAATTCTAGGTGATGAATTTTCTTAGTGTTGCAGATGCATTATTAGTAGCTAGTTTTTTAAAATTAACTATTTAATTTTAACTGTGTTTTTTGGTCTGTTGTATAATGCTTTTTGATGGTTTGATGTCACTCTGCTTTTTTTTTTTTTTTTTCCAGATAAGTTAACTCTCTGTGTTGCCTTGTAAGATTTTACTCTTTGTTTTTAAGAGTTCAGAAATTTCACTTGCATGTGTTTATGTATGTATCTTTTTAATGATCCTGCCTAGGATTTTTCATCTGAAATCTGTGTTCTCAGGAATTTTTCTTCCACTCTTTTCCTCGTCTTCATTTAAAACTACATTATTTGGATTTTATACGTCACTTCTCTTTCTTCCTGGCTTCAAATGTTTCTTCTTTCCCATTTTGTCCTGTATGCTGTGGTAACTTTTTAGTTTGATTATCTAGATTATTATTTTTGTAATGCCAGTTCTGTATTTACTACCCTTATATGTGGTCAGATAGTTTACAAAGAGTTTGTTTTTAATAATATATATTTTTAGTTTGGTTCTGAAGTGCACATAATTGAATTAATTTTACCAATTGTCTCATGATCAGCTCTTCCTGCAAATATATTTTCATTTATTTGTTAAATTGCTTATTTTAAATAATAAACACACACGAAACCCTATTTAAAACAAAAGCTGGAACTTCGATAATAACCTATATCCCTTATCCTATCCCTTTACTTTCATTTGAGAGTATCATCTTGAATCCTCTGTTCATCTTCCTGTTGATTTATTGCATCTATATCAATGGCTGAAGGTATTTTTTTAAATGTTAGTTGTTTTAACTTAAAAATTTTAAGAACTTTTCCCTGCTACAATATCTAGAAGGTAGTCATCTGTATTTTTAACCAAGAGTTTTAAAGTTATATTTGCAACATTTTATACCCTTTTTCATCTGTGCTTGAGTTTTGTATATGGTGTGAGGTAGGGACACAGTTTTATTTTCATCATATACAGATTGAGTCTCTCATATCCAAAATGCTTGGAACCAGAAGTGTTTTGGATTTTGGACTTTTTTTTTTTCCTTCAGATTTTGGAATATTTGTATTTTGCTTACCTGGGTTGGATAAATATCCTAAATTTGAAAATCTGAAATCTGAAATAAGCCAGTGAGCATTTCCTTTCAACATCTTGTTGGTTCTCAAAAAATATGGAGTTTTCAAATTGTGGAGCATTTCTTATTTCTGGCTTGGAGTTTTGGGATGTGCAACCTGTAAATGATTTTAAAAATTTCTTTTGTTATCCTTGCTTTATTGAAAAGTTAATGCTCTCTTCTACTGAATTGATAGGCCATCTTTGTCATATATGCAAAAGTTTAATGCAAATTTTTTTTCCCTTTCCTTGACTCATTATTTCTCATCATTCATTTTGTGAATATCATCCTGTGTTCATTGTTGCTGCTTTAGAATAATCTCTCACACTGGAAAAGAAAGTTCTTTGCCTTTGTTCCTTTTTTTCAGAAGTAACACTTGACTTTTCCTTAGAAATTTTAGAATGATCATACCAAGTTCTCTCAAATCCTCTGTCTTTTTGATTAATTTGATTGAATCTGTAGATCAATTTGGGATTATTAAGATCTTTATGATACAGGATGAGCAGGATATACTATTTTTATTAGGTCATGCTTAATATCTCTTGTATGGTTTATAATTTAACACAAAATTACTGTACATCTTTTGTTTCAGGTAGTTGATAATTTCTGAAAACTGTTATATGGCAGTGCTTTTAAAAATTTGTTATTGGTGTACGCAAATGCAGTGGTCTTTTGTATGTTAATTTTATACCTAGCCACCTTGCTAAATGTTTCTAATACCTTTTCCAGAGACAATTTTGTACTTTCTGTGTAAAAGATCATATCATTAAGGGAGGAGACCACCCCTCATATTGTCTTATGCCCAATTTCTGCCCTCAAAGAAAGAAAAAGTAAAAACTGAAAGGCAGAAATGAAATCCACAAGCAGACAGCCCGGGGCCACACCCTGGGCCTGGTAGTTAAAGATCGACCCCTGACCTAATCAGTTATGTTATCTATAGATTACAGGCATTGCACAGACACTGTGAAAATCCCGATACTGTTTTGTTCAGATCTAATTACCGGTGCATGCAGCCCCCAGTCACATACCCCCTGCTTGCTCATTTGATCATGACCCTCTCACACGCACCCTCTTAAGAGTTGTGAGCCCTTAAAAGGGACAGGAATTGCTCACCCCGGGAGCTGGGCTCGTGAGACAGGAGTCTTGCTGATGCCCCCGGCCGAATAAACCCCTTCCTCCTTTAACTCGGTTCTGAGGAGTTTTGTCTGCGGCTCGTCCTGCTACATCATGATTAAAAAGTTTTATGTATAATTTCAGTTTTTGTGCCTGTACTTTCATTTTTTTCCTGTACTAGCAAATACTTCCAATAAATATTGATTAGAAGTGATAACAATGAGTATTTTTTTGTTCTTGCTGATCTAAAAAGGCAGTTACCTACTTTGTACCTCATGCATTTCTGAAATATTTACATGTGTTAGTTGTGCAGATTTACAAAGTAGGTTCTGTTTAACTAAAAGATATTGAAGCATTTTCAGTCGTGATGCTTGCATGTATTTTTTCTTTGGGTACTGGTGACCTTTGTTTAAGCTTTCACCCTAGGTATCCTGGGTGTGGTGGTGGAGGGGTGCTGGTAGTTTGTCAGTCTCTTCTCTGTCATCCTAGGAACTGTGAAGTCAGGCAGGGCACTTTTTTTTTGTATTAGTGGTCCTCACTAATTTCCTTCTCCAGGGGCCACTCCACAATTGATTTCTGCCCTGATGTGCTTAGAGTAAGGTGGCTACAGGGTCTTTCTTCCCCTGACACTGGCATAATTTTACTCTCTAATGTCATAGAATTGCTTTAAGCACTGACCTGCAGCAGTGGCCTGCCTTTTTCCTACAATATAATCAGTGATTTTTGTTATGTATGAAGGACCAAATTTGGCTTGTGAAAGTGAGTTTAGGAATGTCACTATATAATGTGAGCAAGTAGATTATGTGAAAGTTGAATTTATAAAAGGATGAGGCCTTGCATTTATTTTGGCAGACTTTAATTAATTTCCAAGGACATCATCCTTGTCATGACATCTTGTTTTATGTATGTAGTAAGTAATTTTTCAGTTTTTCTCTTTTTTGTCCCTTAACTCTGATTAACTGATTAACTCGGCTTCAGTACAGACCATCTGCTTTATTTTTAGTTTTTGGTTCTCTGAACTGCTGGATATTTTAAATGCCCAGCAATATTTTCCTTAGTCTTGTTACTATAGGTTTAGATCAGAGTTTCTTATAATATGGTTTTTGTGGACTGTCTTAATGATCTGTAGTGCTTGCTAAAAGTGCAGACTTCTGTGCGTCACCCTAGACGTATTGTTTCAAGATGTTGAGGGTTGGGCTAAAGCCTGCTTAGTAAGAATCTCAGATTATTCTTCTGCACTTAATGTTTGAGGATCACTGGTTGAAGTTAATTAGTATTCTTAAAGATAAAAGTGCCTTGAGCACTGTGTAAATTGACTGCAGGGGTCCTTTAGGGATTGAATTATCACAATACACCAAATTTAATATGGAAGCAGGGTCTTTGAACGGACAGTGTTTTTTTTTTGTTTCAGGTGTTTCTCTCCATCAGTGCAGCAACATGTTTCCTTGTAGAGGAGCTGTCTCCTCCCTCAGGCTTTTCTGGCCAACATATCTATGGAAACCCAAAGCTTCAGGTGGCTAGGTGGGATACTTGCCCCTCTTACTCCTGGGGGCACAAATAAGTTGAATCGGTGGATTAAGGAGTTGGAAAGTACATGCTAAAGTTGTAATCTTCCTGTTTCTTTCTGGCTGTTTTTTTTTTTTTTTTTTGGTATGTGCGTGTGTATTTGTGTATGAATAATTCCTATAGGATTTTTTTGTGGGGGCTAACCGTAGCATATGAAAACTTATGTACAACTTAAATATATTAAGATTAGTATTCTTTGTACTATTTTAGACATGAAATAGAATATCTTATTGTCCTGGAAATTTCCTTTGTTCCTCATTCATACTGTCCCTCTTTTCTACACCACCCCCGCCCCCACACTACTGCTATCTTGACTTTTTTCAGGTTAATGTTATCGTGGTATGATTTACACTGAAAGTGTGTAATTTGATGAATTTGGCCATACAGAACATTTCTGTCACTCCACAAAATTTGTCCTGTATCACCTTTCTCATTAATTATCAACACCCTCATTATTTCAGGCAACTGTTGATCTGATTTTTATTACTGTAGATCAGTTTTGGCTGTTCTGGGTCTTCACATAGATTTGTTTATACCAATTTTTTTTTTTTTCTCGCATCTGACTGCTTTTGCTCAGCAAAAAGCTTTTGAGATTCACCCATGTTTTATTGCATGTATCAATATGTTTCTTTTTACTACGGAGTAATATTATATAAATATTCTCACATCTGTGTATTCATGTACCTTTTGATGTACTTTTTTTTTTTTTTCCAGTTTTTTGACCCATATATAATGTTATGTGTACATTTGTAAGCAGGTCTTTGAGACGTATTTCTATTTCTCTTGGGCAAATACATAGGTGTAGAATTGTTATACTACTAAATTGTTATCCAAATTGATTGTATCATTGTACATTCTCATTAGCAATATAGGAGAATTTCGGGTGGTCTACATTTTTGCCAACACCTGGCATTTTTAATCTTTTATGTTTTAGCCATTCGGTGAATATGTGGTGTACCTCATTGTGGTAGTAATTGTATATTTCCCTAATGACTAATGATTTTGGACGTCTTTCATGTGCTTGTTGGCCAGTTTGAGGATGATTTTTTTTAACATTGCTTCTCATACATTATCCAGTTTTAACACTCCTACATGATAGCAATCACAATAGCTGCATTCTTCCAAGTCTTAAAATGGCAAAAATGTCAGAGATGTAGCTAAAGGTAGAACACTCCAGGACCAAGTGCTAATATGTTCACAAAACAAATTGAGATTGCACAATTTTTTTTGTTTGCTTGTTTAAACTAACACCTGATAAAAAGGTACATTGCTGAAAAATGGGAACTCATTTCTTCATCATGCCTCAAAGTAAATATTAAATTTATCTCTTTAACAATTAATTGCACACATACGTGAGAAATCTTTATGATACATATTTTATTACACCGTGTACAAAAATAATTTCACATTTTAGTTGGGTTGGAAGTTTGAAAAGAACATAGTGCAGTTGCAGGGGTGGGATGAACTGTGGTGAGGTAAGTAAATTGGACAGAAATTGGGCAGAAAGATACTTCCTTTTTTTTTTTTTTTTTTTTAACAGTTTTTTAATCTGTCTGAAGAAAGGGAAGAAGAGGAATCTGAATTGGAAAAACCCCACTATATCTGTTGGGTTTTTGTTGTTGCTCTTCAGTCTGGAAATGGGTGGTGTGTGGTGAGAGGTCATTAGGTCATCAGGGCAGAATTGTTTGCAGAGCTGGGAGCTACATCCTCACGGAAGTGGGATAGATGTACTGGGGAGGGGTGTGCAGAGAGGAGCCAGGAATGATGTACCATTAGTGGCCAGGGCTTGTTACGGTAACACCAATGTGCAAACCAACTGTGCATTCACATATACAAAAGTTTTGTGTCTTAATTCATGCCAGAATACATGCATAATCAAATGTCTCAGTTAAGGTGGAGCTACAGAAACACTGGGCTGAAGTTCTGGGGTTTTCTTTGTCTTCGTGTGAGGCCTCTGGGCTGGGTCTGGGTGTCTGATCAAGAATGCCCTGAAGTTTTCCCATGGGGCTTTGGAGAAAGGCTTTGGAGCTGGGCAGAGCTGAGGATGAGCACAGAAGAAAGGAAACGAGAAATGGTCCACTACCTAAGGTTTAAAATCCTCAATTTTTGGAGGGAAGAAGTGACACAAGATTTTATCGGTGCCACTTCACCAACAAGAAACCTCTAAGGCCAGCAGTGCCTCTGCCCAGGCTTTGCTTACACTCACTGGGCTCGCTCTGCCTGCTCGGCCCAGCAGGGTGCTCTCAGCTGATCCCCAGCCCAGATCCCACGACCACTGCCACTCCGTGCTCAGCCCATGGCGGGACTGGGTATACCGCATGTGGCTTCCACAGCTGGACTCCAGCATTCAGATGAGGGGAACGTGGTGGAACCCAGAAACTCGGAGACGGCAGCAACCGTGGAGCCCCAAGGGGGTGTCATAGCTTCTGCCTGGGGTGTCCCGAGGTCTGAGCCACCAGGGAATGCCACAGCCCTCTCTTGTTCCTGCCGCTCACAGCTCCGTGAATGGGGGTGTGTTAGAGCTTATTTGTTCCTGCTGCGCATGGCTTTGTGAATGGGGGTGTATTACGGTTCTAGTTCGGGGGGTCCTGATGTTTGGGCCCCCAGAGGGGTCGCGGCTCATCACTCCCATAGTCCAGCAATTGGGAGTGTGTAACAGCTCTTTTCATGCCCACTGCCCACAGCTCCAGGAGCCGGCCAGGTGCGTGTTACAGCCGTTTTTTGTTCCCACCGTTTGGCGAGTTCTGGGTTTTTGTCCAGTGACCAAGAATAATGAGGTACGTGGACACCAGAGAGTGAGGAAGGCAGAGAAGAATGTTATTGAGCAACAGAAAAGCTCTTGACAATGAGAGGGGACGTGAAGTGGATAGCCCTCTGTGTGAGGGGGCCCCAAAAGCTGGTAGCCATCTTTGTAGTTGAGTCCAGGGTTTTTTTAGGTTTGGAATGAGGAGATGTGGGCTGGAGGTAGCCTTGGAAAAGGCAACATTCAATTGGTTTAAAAGCATTATTCAGAAAGAACCAATTGGGAAAGAGTAGGCAAAAAGAAAAGTTTTCACTCCAGCTGTGGACTCTATCTGTATCTAGAACAGGCAGCTTGGTAGGCTTTAAACTGTCTTTGGTTTGAAGGTCAGGTTTCACCAGGGACCTGTCCCTGCCTGCCTAGGAATTGGTCTACTGTGGCGCCTGCCTAGGAATTGGTCTACTGTCCCTGCCTGCCTGGGAATTTGTCTACTGTGGCTATCAGAAACAGCTCTGCGCAGGCCTCTTGGGGTCAGTGGACACTCTCTTTACCAATTTTGGTAGCATCATGCAGATTTGCAGAACTGGCTTCTAGGCTTCTTCCCAAGTGAGGCAGGAATTGAAGTCGCTTAGAACAGTGGAACTTACAGAACTGACAGTGTTTCCATTCTTGCTGGGTGGCGCCAGGAGGAGAGCACCAGTGTACCTGAGCATGTCGAACTGTAGCAGAGTAGCTGAAAGCAGCATATAAGATGACCCTGGTCAGCTCTGTGGTTTCTATGGTGTAAAGTGGGTAGGGGTTTCAGGCCTTTGGGGTTACAGAGATCAGAGCCGCTCCCTCAGGTCATGAGGTCCTGTGCTAGGAGGTGTGGTCCTAGGGCTGTGTGAACCCCACCAATGTGGGGTTTGCCATTACTTTATTTTTGTCCGTCTTGGTGTTGGCTTAGGCAAACCTTAGGGTCTGCGTTTTTTTTTTTTTTGTTATTTTTGAGACAAAGGTCTCACCGTGTCACCCAGGCTGGAGTGCAGTGGTGCAATCTGGCTCACTGCAACCTCTGCCTCCTGGGTTCAAGTGATTGTCGTGCCTCAGCATCCCACATAGCTGGGACTACAGGTACACGCCACCAGGCCTGGCTAATTTTTATGACGGGGTTTTGCCATGTTGGCCAGGCTGGTCTTGAACTCCTGACCTCAAGTGATCTTCCTGTCTCGGCCTCCTAGGGTCTGCAGTTTTTTTTTTGTTTTTGTTTTTGTTGTTGTTGTTGGTGTTGTTTTGGGGCAGAGCTTCGTTCTTGTTGCCCAGGCTGGAGTGCAGTGGTGTGAGCTCAGCTCACGGCAGCCCCCACCTCCCGGGTTCAAGCGATTCTCCTGCCCCAACCTCCTGAGTAGCTGGGACTACAGGCGCCTGCCACCACACCCGTCTAATTTTTGTATTTTTACTAGAGATGGGGTTTTCCATGTTGTCCAGGTGAGTCTTGAACTCCTGACCTCAGGTGATCCACCTGCCTCAGCCTCCCAAAGTGCTGGGATTACAGGCGTGAGCCACCGCACCCGGCCGGGTCTGCCGCTTTTGAATGAAAGTAAATGCTCTTCCAAGCATTTCTTGCATGAGCAGAAGAGTGTGTAGAATTCTCTCGGTTTGCTGTCTAAAGCAAGAGGGCTGACTAACCACTTTAGGGCCACGGCCTCCATCCCCACCACCACCCTACTCCCTCTCTTTCTCCTCTCTCCTATTCTCCCCTCCCTTCCCACTCCTTCTTTTCCTGAGTGCTGATGTTGTTCTGCCTTAAGCTTCTAAGCAGGGGCATCTTTTATGGTCGGGGAGAGGGAGGTGTGGGAGGCAGGCAGGGGATGTTGCAGGAGAGCTACTAATAACCCAGGGCCTCTGTCTTTTCCTTATTGACCATTTTTATGTCTTCTTTTTAACATGTTAAGATTATTTCCCAATTTCTTAGTTGGGTTATCTTCTTGCTGTTGAGTTGTAGGAATTCTTTATATTTTGGTTGTCTTTTATCATGTATATGTAATTACAAATACTTTCTCCCAATGTGTGGCTTGTATTTGCATTTTCTTAACAGTTTCTTTGAAGTTGAAGTATTTTAATATTGATTGTTTAATTTACTTTTATGGTTAGTACTTTAACCATTTTCTTTTTCTTTTTTCTTTTTTTTTCTTTTTGTGACGGAATTTCACTCTTATTGCCCAGGCTGGAGTGCAATGGCAAGATCTCACTCACTGCAGCCTCCGCCTCCCTTGGTTCAAGTGATTCTTCTGCCTCAGCCTCCTGAGTAGCTGGGATTACAGGCATGCACCACCACGCTCAGCTAATTTTTGTATTTTTAGTAGAGACAGGGTTTCACCATGTTGGCCAGCCTGGTCTCGAACTCGCGACCTCAGGTGATCCGCCCGCCTCGGCCTCCCAAAGTGCTGGGATTACAGGCGTGAGCCACCACGCCCGGCTGCTTCAACCATTTTCTTGAAACTTAGTTTGCAAATTTTTTCTCCCTGTGTTTTGTTCTAGAAGTTTTGCCATTTTAGGTTTACGATCCATTTGGAATTCATTTCTGTGTGTGTTCTGAGGTGTCACTAAGTCAAGGTTCATTTATTACATGTGGAATCTAGTCCCAGCACCTACTTTTGAAAAAGCTGTCCTTTCATCATTGAATTATATTGGTACCTTTATGGAAAATTAATTGACCATGTATGAGTGGGTTTATTTTTGAACTCAGTTCCTTTCTATCCTTATGTGGTGCCATACTTTCTTGATTACTGTGGCTTTGAAATGTGCCTTGAAGTGGGTAAATGTAAATTCTTCAACTTTGTTCTTGTTAGAAATTTGTTTTGGCTATTCTAGAATTTTTTTGTATTTCCATATACAATTCTGAGGTACTTTGAACAGTTGGACAAAGAGCCTTCTGGGATTTTTGAGTAGGATTGTGTTGGATGTATAGATTCGTTCTGACTGTTTGGACATCTTTACAGTATTTTAGCCTTTCAATCCAAGAACACATGTATTTCTCCATTTATTTAGGTTTTGTTTTTTAACAGTTTAAAGGTCTTTGCATATCTTTTGTTACAGTTGACTTTTTTGATGCTATTGTAAGTGGTATTTTTTATTTTTATTTTTATTTTTTTTGAGACGCAGTCTCACTTTCACTGCAACCGCCGCCTCCCAGGTTCAAGCGATTCTCCTGCCTCAGCCTCCCTAGTAGCTGGGACTACAGGTGCGTGCCACCACACCCGGCTAATTTTTTGTATTTTTAGTAGAGATGGAGTTTCACTGTGTTATAGCCAGGATAGTCTTGATCTCTGGACAGCATGATCCACCAGCCTCGGCCTCCCAAAGTGCTGGGATTACAGTTGTGAGCCACTGCACCCTGCCAGTGGTTTTTAGTTTTTATTCCAATTGTTTTTTGCTGGTATATAGAATGTGGTTGATTCTTCTATATGAAGCTTGTATCTGCGACTTTGCAAAATTCACTTATTCTAATAAATGTATTTACCACTTTTATTCATTTTAAAAATTGTGCTTTTGGGGGTCTTCTCTAAAATGTTTAATAGAAGTGGTAATGACAGACATCTTTGTCTCGTTCCCGATTTTGTATGGAAAGCAGTCTTTTACTACTAAGTATGATTTTAGTTGTTGCACTTCTTATTTTGTTAAAAATGTGTTATTGTTCATTTATACTTCTAGATATACTACAGCTTAACCATTCTACAGTTAAACTATTTGTTTATATATCTTTTTATATATTTATGGTCCACTGTGATTCTTTTCTGTGAAATTGACATTTGTTTCTCTTGCCTGTTTTTTCTTTTGGGCTATTTATCTTTTTCTTTATGATTTGAGGTAGTTCTTTATGGTTTAGATACTACTTTTGTTTTTCTGTTTACAATAGTCCACGTTTACTCTCATGGAATGTGTTCCAAGACCCCCAGTGGATGCCTGAAACTGTGGCTAGTATTGAACCATATATAGAGTATATTTTGAAAGAGACTACATTCACATAACATACTGTATATGTTTTCAAAATATTTGAAATAGTGTACCATATATAGTATGGTTCAATACTATATAGAATATAGTATATATAGTTTTTTCTTACCTATACATACCTGTGATAAAGTTTAATTTATAAATTAGGCACTATATAACTATATAGTACATACAGTTTTTTTCCTATATATAGTATCTACCTGTGATAAAGTTTAATTTATAAATTAGGTAATTTATAAATTAGTAGAGACTAACAACAAGAACTAGTAATGAAATAGAACAACTGTGATAATATAATTTTGTGTGAATGTAGTCTTTTTCAAAATATCCGATAACTGAGATGGCTGCTGACTACTAAGTGGGTAGTACACACGGTGTGGATATGTTCGACAAAGGGAAGATTCATGTTGTGGGTGGCATGGAGTGAGATTTCATTATGCACAGCACTCAGTCAGAATAGGGCCCAATTTAAAACATCGTTTCTGGAACTTTTCATATTTTTGGACTACGCTTGATCATTGGTAACTGAAACTTCAAAAAGCGAAACGAGATAAGGGGAAACTATATGTTTTGCAAATATTTTCTGTTTTCACGATGTCTTTTTATTCTCTTTATGTACTTTCATGAGTAGACATTTTTATTTTTAATTTAGTTTCATATATAATTAGCTTCCTTTAATATTTGAACTTCCATGTCCTGTTTCACGAAGATAGTCTCATTTATTGCCCTCTTAAGTGTTTTCTTAATTTGTCTTCGTTCAGGGTTTAAGTTTCATTCCACTTGGGTTTGATTTTTGCATGTTGTTTGAGTAGATGTCAGAATTTTTCCCCTCTGGAGAACCAGCGACTTTATTGAACAGTTCCTCCTTCCCATTAATACTCTACCTGACAACAGTATGTATACTTTTTAAATTCTTCAGTTGGGACCATTGTAAAGAAAAACAGGTGTCAGGAACTCTCGCCCTTGAATTAAAAAATATATTTTTGAGACAGAGTCTTGCTCTGTTGCCCAGGCTGGAGTGCAGTGGCATAATCATAGCCTGCTTCAGCCTCAAACTCCTGGACCCACACTATCCTCCCTCTTCAGCCTCCCAAGTAGCTGGGACGACAGGTGTGTACCATCCACCCAGCTATTTTTTAGTTTTTTTTAGTTTTTTTTTTTTTTTTTTTTTTTTTGTAGAGATGGGGTCTCGCTCTGTTTCCCAGGCTGGTCTTGAATTCCTGGTGTTAAGCAAACCTTTCACTTTGGCCTTCCAAAGCATTGGCATTACGGGCATGAGCCACTGTGCTCAGCCAAATTAAAATATTTTTATTATGGTTTTACTGAAACTTGTTTAAATATAAACTAGGCATACATTTATTATGTTCTGTTGGGTAGCTCTTATGTAATAAGATGAAAAACCAACTACTAACTTAAAGGTAACCAAAACTACAAAACTGGAGAAATTCAGAATAAAAAGGTTAGCTTAATTTGACAGATGGCAGTGTTTTGCAGAAGCTAATTTGGCATTTGTGGCTTCAACTAAGGAAATCGGTATATGTATTTCAGGATATTGTAATATGTTAAGCTTTTGGGAGTAAATTTTATTTCTTTTGTCAACTATACTGCATTTCTGAATTGATACCTAATTAATAAACATTATTGTAGAGTGAGTGGTATTTTTGGTCTTTTTATTATTAAACTGTAACAGATATGCTCCCAAGTGTGTTTTTCTTTTAAATTTTTTTTTTCTTAAGCTATAGCTCAGTAAATGCCGATATTTCCATGTTGAACTGAACAGGTTGTGTGATTTAGTGTACAGCAGGATACACTTGCTGTGAATAAGAGGTAACAATTATAGCTTACCTATAAGTTAGTGCCAAATAAATATTTATCAGAACTTGTGAGTACTTTGCCTTGTGTACATATTTGAGTGCCTGGGCAATCAAGAGAGTGACATACTATGCAGCGTGATAACTGCTTTTGTAGACATTGTGAAATAGTATTCTTATACTGAAGTAATAATTGTATTCTAAGTATTGCTTTATTGCTAGTATGTGTTTCTGCTTATCTGTGGGAATTTTCCAAGGTTTGTCTTTGATTTTCTGATTTCTTTGCAAGCTTTACCTTTGAGAGATTATATATTTTCCGAGTCATATATGTTCATTACTATTCAAGTATGTGTATTGAAAATAAGTGTAATGTTACATCTTCACATAAATTCTAGTTTTAGGTTTTCAATTGCATGTGTACATTTCTGCTTAGTCATCATTCAGTATCATGACCGTTCATTTATGTATTCTTTGTTTTAAGCAGACTGAGAAATAGATAACATACAAAAAGCTTTTAAATTGGTAGTGGCTAGAGCCAGAGGTGCACAGATAATATTGAAAGTTAAAGTATTTGTAGGTAGAACTAAGAGGATCTAGGAAGACTAGGAAAGATCTTATAAAGGAGGTAATAGCTGAAATAAACTGTTGAAGATTTGTAGGCAGGTCGAAGTGTTATTCCAAGTAAAGAGAAGTCTATGAGCAAGGGACAAATCTTCAATGATTTAGTGCCTTCTGTTATCTACACATGGTTTTATTTAGCTGAGTGTGATATAATAATAAATATTTGGTCTTTTTCCCTTGTTCCTGGCAGGGAGCCCCTAAAGCCTTTGGAATTTACTCTCTAGTCTGTGCTAATCAGATGAGTGGCGTGGGTCTGGGTGTTTGGGGAGGAGAGGCTGTGTAGCTTCCACTTCAGGGTGGGTACTCTTTACCACTGTGGTTAGAGGGCTAGAACTTTCAACCCCAGTCCAGCATCCGGGGAGGGAAGAGGGGCTGCAGATTGAGCTCAGTCACCAATGGCCAATGATTTAATCAATTATACCTTGATGAAATCTCCAGTGCCGTGTGTGTGTGTGTGTGTGTGTGTGTATATGTATTTTTTTTTTTTCCCCTTGAGACAGAGTCTCACTCTGTTGCCCAGGCTGGCGTGTAGGAGTGAAGTGGCACAATCTTGGTTCACTGCAACCTCCGTCTCCCTGGTTCAAGCAGTTCTTCTGTCAGCCTCCTGAGTAGGCTGGACTACAGGTGCATGCCACCGCGCCTGGCTAATTTTTGTATTTTTAGTAGAGATGGGGTTTCACCATATTGGTCAGGCTGGTCTTGATCTCCTGACCTCAGGTGATCCACCCGCGAAAGGCTCCCAAAGTGCTGGGATTACAGGCATGAACCATTGTGCCCGACCCCTTATATCCTTTTAATAAGTGTTCAGTAAATAGTAGTTCTATGATAATGCTCAGCGTATATGGTTAACTTTTTCCCCTAATTCTTTTTTTTTTTGAGATAGAGTCTCGCTCTGTCGCCTAGGCTGGAGTGCCGTGGCGTGATCACGGCTCACTGCAAGCTCCGCCTCCCAGGTTCACACCATTCTCCTACCTCAGCCTCCCCAGTAGCTGGGACTACAGGTGCCCGCCACCACGTCCGGCTAATTTTTTGTATTTTTAGTAGAGATGGGGTTTCACCGTGTTAGCCAGGATGGTCTCAATCTCCTGACCTTGTGATCCGTCTGCCTCCGCCTCCGCCTCCCAAAGTGCTTGGATTACAGGCATGAGCCACCGCGCCTGGCCCTTTTTTTCTCTTAAAACTATAGAATTATATTATTAATACACTGTTAGTATACAGAAATTGTTTTCAAGGAATTGGTTTCAGGGTCCAGTGAGGACAAAGAAAGGACAAAAAGTAGAACAAAGGAGATTTGGTATAAAGAAGTATTGACTAGGAACAGATGATTGGCTGCTAGAGGGTAAAGAGAACTCTAAAGTAAGAAATGAATTTGGGAGAGGCCCTTCAGAAGCCCCAAGACTCTGAGAGATTGGGTTCTTGTTGGAGAGGTTGTGAATGGAGCCCACTGGATGGCAGAGCAGTTTATCGAAGTGCTGTAGCTTGGGACATTCCTGCCAGTAGCTCTTTTGAGGTGGTGGAGAGTATGTGCTTTATCGTATCTAGATGAATGGAGTTTCCAAGAGACCATAGGACATATTATATAAGTAATTAGCATGACCAAAAACTGTATTTGCTTTAAAGAATTGTGACAAATATAACTGCTAGGAATTATATAGTATTCCAGTTTCAGAGTTCTACTTAGAGCACGTTTATTTTGTTTTATTAGTATAAGGGAGTTTATTTTTGGATTATAAGCTAATTAGGCAAACAAGTACAGAAACTAGAGATGCATAAAGATTTAATTGGACAAGAGAGCTATAATAGGAATCTGATTATTAGCATCAACAGGTTAAATACATATTTTATTTAAACTGCAGACATAGTGATTCAAGGATATGATTTGATTCATAAAAGTTTTGTTTACCTACTTGTTTTCCAGAATATAGGCACTCTAATTTAAAAACAGACTGTGTTCCAAAAGATTTTGCAAGTTGGGTTTTTGGAACTGAAAATACATGTTCCCATAGAAACCATGTTTCCTGGTGGTGTGTTCTTATTTAGAAATGTAACTCTGTGTGAACTTAGCTTATAGTGCTGAGTAACAGTATTTTTTTGGGAGAAATACATTTAGAGTTTCTACTCATGATGTATTTATTTTATCTACTAATTAATAGGGATGGGGAATACTCTTTTACATTTTAATTAAAAAAAATTTTTTTAAGACAGAGATTTGCTCTTGTTGCGCAGGTTGGAGTACAGTGGTGCAATCTCAACTCACTGCAACCTCCGCCTTCTGGGTTCAAGCTATTCTCCTGCCTCAGCCTCCTGATTACAGGGATTACAGGCATGCGCCACCACGCCTGGCTAATTTTGTATTTTCACGCCTGGCTAATTTTGTATTTTTGGTAGAGATGGGGTTTCACCATGTTGGTCAGGATGGTCTCGAACTCCTGACCTCAGGTGATCTGCCTGCCTCGGCCTCGCAAAGTGTTGGGATTACAGGCGTGAGCCACTGCACCCTTTTTTTTTGAGATGGAGTCGCTGTTGCCCAGGCTGGAGTGCAGTGGTGTGATCTCGACTCACTGCAACCTCCACCTCCCGGGTTCAAGCGATTCTCCTGCCTCAGCCTCTTGAGTAGCTGGGACTACAGGCGCCTGCCACCATGCCTGGCTAATTTTTGTATTTTTAGTAGAGGCTGGGTTTCACCATATTGGCCAGGCTGGTCTCGAACTCCTGACCTTGTGATCCACCCATCTTGGCCTCCCAAAGTGCTGGGATTACAGGCGTGAGCCACTGCACCTGGCCCAGATGGGGAATACTCTTAAGGGTCATAAACATGATGCAGATATGGTTGAAAGGTTGGGTGACAGGTAGGAAAAAGGACTCTGTGGCAAGGGAGGATGGAAACCATCATTTATCTAGGACTAACTATATCCATTGTTCTTTGCTAGCTATTTCTCATAAAGTATCTCATTTCTTTTTTCTGGATTACATGAATGCTTAATGTTTTAGCTCTGGAATTCTATAAAAAGTAGGAAGAGACTTAAAATTTAGAATTCTTGGCATTTTTAAGCTTTAATGGAAAGGGTATACCTTCAGATTTATGTGCCCATAGAGGTATATGAGTAATTTATTTTAATGCTAAAGTGCTGTTAATCCAAAAAGATTGAGAAAAACTTCAATCTGTGACAGTAGGATATGCAGCATACCTGAACCATTTGTTACCCCCCAAAAACTTGAAAACCAGGATTAGTTGCCTGGTGAGTAATAAACAACTCTTCAAGAGAATGCAGGTTTTGGTCAGTAGGAGTTTTACTACTTGTCACAAATAAGGAGAATACTTGGAGTATTCTTTAGAGCATTGTTGCCTCTAGGGAAAGTGACAGGGAGGTTTTATGGGGTGATGGAGAGGGGAGAGGGTGTGACATCGCATGTAGAGGAGGGGTCCCAGTGGTGCAGATGCAGTGAGTCACTATGTCAGCAGGTAGGTCACGTGTTATGGTAATGAAGCTATAGTTCCCCCCAGGGTGCTGACTTTAGCATGATAATGAGGAAAGTTCACTTGGGTTCATCTGCATGTTGCCAGGGTCTGTCAGGAGCTGGCTCCAACTGACTAGGTGAGCTCATTCCTCACAGGGTTTGGGAAAAAACAGGTGGCAAGGTAGGAGGTTGTAAACAGGCCAGTTACTCAAGTTGATTAAATTCCTATAGTCCCGGGGGACCCTCCTTGTCTGCTTACACATTCATGGGACTGTCATATAGATTATTTGCAATAGGGAATTTCAGTAATATTATATTTTATACAAACCTTCAAGTGAGATTGACAGGACCAGAACTGGGAAATTCTAGATGGAATGTAGGAGTGTAGAAAGTTTGCTTAGTAAGTGGGCCTGACTTATGTCATTTAGAAGAATTCTTCAATTTAGAAGAATTAGAAAATGTGCTTATTAGTTGGCCTGATATATGTATGCTTCTCGTTCCTGTATGAGAGGAAAAAAAAAAAAAAGGCTTCTCTTTACCTTTCTAAGTTCTTTGGCTGGACTAGAAATTAAATTGACAAGAGGCAGATTAACAGGAGAAAACCCATTTTAATTACATAGGTACTTACAGGAGTCCCACAAAATAAGAGACTTGAAGAAGGGTCACATGATTGAAGCTTATGTAGCATCCAGAGCTACAAAAAGTGATAGGGGTTTGGGGCTTCTGGGAGGGGTGGCAACACAAGTTATGAGAGGGTGGTGGAGGAAATGTGTGGTGAATAAAGGGTGTCTTGTGTGGATAAAAAGTCACTCAAGTAATAAAAGTTGTTGCAACCCTCTTGCTGATACAGATACTTTTTCTAATGTAGATTTCCTTTAAAAATGGATTTTTTTCACAAAAGGACAGTTTTTCAAGGTTACTCTTGTGTCCGCAGTTTCTCAAAATAACTACCTCAAAATATGCCAAAGAAGTATATTTTTGGGTGGCATATTCTAGTCGCCTGCAGTCTTATTTGGAGATGGTGTGTCCTGAGCCCCAGCATTCCCATCTCCAATAATTAGTTAGTGCCTCTTTTCTGTGGATAAGCTTGTCTTGTGATATGGCTTGTTCCAGCTCACATCTGCAGGCTCTGCTGTATTCATTTATTCAGTCAATGTTGATTGCTTGCCATGTGCCAGGCATTATATGTATGTACCAGGAGTACAGTGATGAACGAATTATGGTCTCATTGATAACTTTGAAATGATTAACATTTGGTGCCTAGCAGTGCTTTAGTGCACGTGCTTCTGAAGTTTAAGAGTTCTTGTCGTCTTTGGATTTACCTTGTGATTAACCATAGTGTATTATTATAATTTGTGGTGAGTCTCATAGAAGGCACCTACATGTGCAGAGACCTTTGCATTATGAAGGAGAATGGTGTTTTGTAGACCCTGAATGAAAGAGAGGGAAGAGGAATGCCAGGGGGAAAGCAAAGCAAGATAATGCTGGGGACAGAGGTAGGGACTCTAGCATGCAGAGGTCCTTTAAGCTGTGAGGACTATACTATAGGAAAATTCCTCAGACAAGTCATAGAATATTACAGTTGAGGGAAATGAAAGATCCGCTTACAGATTAACAAGAAAAACATGACTCAGGAGATTTTTTCTTCTTCTTTGCTTTCTAGCTATTTAGAGACTGGTTTGGACTTACAAACATGAAGGATGTGTTATGTACTTGAAATTCTTGGACAGTGAGTATTAGAGGTTTCTTATGGTAAGAGAACATGAGCTAGAGCAGTGTAGTGTTAGCAGGTAGATGCAGAGGTTTTTGCAAAATCAGATGTGTGTGTGATTACTCACTTTAAAGACAGTATAATGAATTAATCCTGTCATTGACAGGTAACTTTGAAATGCCTACATTTGGTGCTTAGCAGTGCGTGTGATTCTGAAGTTTAAGAATGTCTTTGGAGTTTCTATCAGTTTTTTTTTTTTCCTCTGTTCTTAGAAAATTTGGAAGGTTTTTTTAGAGGTCATTCTAAGAGTTGCTCCCCTCGCCTTACACCTATCCCCAAGGATGGAAACCTTTGACTTTCTTTTCCTGAACCAAGTTTCATTTATATTTGGAAATTTAGCTGAAGGAGCCAAGGACTGACTTAATGAGTCACCCACTGCTTAACACAAACTGTTTTTCTCCTTTGTTGTCAGTGGTGCTTTAGTTTTCTTTTACCATTTTATAAGTATTTTACATCAACATAATGGTGGATTTTTGCACTGAGTTTTCATTTTTTATTGAATCTTTAATCTCCAATGTTAGATATCCTAGAGTTGAGAAAATATGGCAAGGACATGGAATTTGAACGACCAAGTTTCAACCCTGTCTCTGCACTTACTAATGTCTTGAAGTCTGTGTTAGCTATGAAATGAGAGTAACTTTCTAGAGGGTGTGTGTGTATGTCTGTATTAAATGAGAGTATGTATTGGAAACATTGGAAACAGTCTGGTATAGGGAAGTTTAAACTTTCACTCTGAAAATTCGATTAATTGAGTGCTGAAATAAACTGACAGTAAACAGATTAGCAAGAGAAAGTGCATACAAATTTATTGACATGCAAGCATGGGTGGGAGCTACAAAAAAAATATGAGGCTCTAAAAAGGGCCAGATGATTGAAGCCTGAATCCCCTCTTCATAAAGGGAGAAGTGGAGGATGCAGGCAATTTTAGAGGAAGAGTAAATGATTTCAAGGGGAGATGAGTGTGCCTGAAGAGCAGACAATGACCTGAAACAAAATTCTTCTGGGCTCTGGGAGAGATGGTGGCAATTTTTTGGGAAGATGAGGGGCAGAACTGTACTGCAAACAAAAGTTGTCTTTGTTATATAGATAAAGTCTCTGAGGTAAGAAATAGCCCTTAGAAGAATAGTCAAAAGAATAGGTGAAAAGTCTGTCTGGGTATGGTATGCCCAGGGGCATGGCAATTTTTAGTTTTCTTTCCTGCTATAGGAGTTAATCTTCTCTGGTTTATATAGATTCCAGGGAATTATCCAAGACAATTTCGTTCCTTCTGGATGAACGTCCCTCAGTCAGATAAGGGAACTTCAGAGAAAACCGCTCCCTGTGCTTTGGAAGGGAAAACGGGGAGGCAGGAGAATGTTGGAGAGAGACCTTGCTTCTGAGTCCTTTCAATTGCTTTTGTTCAGAGCACTCAGCAAGCCAGAATGCCATACTTTGGGGCATTGTTTTCGTAACCTCAACATTGATATACAGCAAGAGTATGATAAATTCATATTTTCTTTCCTTGTCTTGGGCCAGTGATCCCTTTTTTTGCATCCTCAAAAAGTTATACTGATGTTAAATATGCCCTCTTTACTGAAACAGATTTTAAAAATACCCAGCATTAAGTGGGGTCACCTGAGAAGGGAAAGAATTTCTATGAAACTCTCAGATTTTTAATTTATATTGAAATTACCAATATTTCCTTATACCTGAAGTACATAGTACTGTATTTTGCACATAGTAGACACTTAAGTATGTTATTGTGCAGTAAAAATAACAGGAAGGAATCTGAAGACTTGTAGGTAATCTTGACTTATTTGCTTATTAATTTTTGTGGTGTTTGCAAGTAACTGAATCTCTTTGGACATTGCATCTTGCCCTTTTGGTTTAGCAGTGGGAAGAGGTTGAACCCACCTCCCTATACTTAACTAGAGAAAAAAAATCCATACAAGGAGCATCTCAGAGCCCAGAAGAAGAGCTCTAGATATGGAAGTGGATTGGATGGGAACCACCTTGGATTTGGAATTGCTGGTCAAGGAGAGGACCATATTTAGGACATTTCCAGTTGAGGATCAGGGCGTATCACAGATCAGAAGTTTCATAAATGGGAAGGTACAAACCTTGAAAAACAGACTAGGGTCTTAATCACAACAGAAATGGCAACAAAACCCCCACGTAATTGCAGGAAATGAAGGTTCAGGGTTTCAAATACAGGAAAAACACAACTGGAAGGTGCCAGTAACAAAGGGAAAAAAACTTTGCAAATGAGGTGGCTTCTCTAACTTAAACTTAGGATTTTTCTCATTGCTCACCTCTTCCCATTTCTCTCTACCTAGGTTTAGCTAAGAAAATTCTTTCACTTTTTTTTTTTCTTTTCCACCTGGCCTTCTCCCCGATCACCAGTTCTTTTCATTGTTTCATTTTCAGTCAAGATTTATGAAAACATGAACCATACTAGAGATACACCTGATTTTTTTCTAGGATATTTGTTTGAATTTATAGTAAAAGATAAAACAGCAAAATAACAGTTTCAAAGACCTTGCTCTTCTCCATAATATACTCAGTATTCTTATTGCACTTTATCAAACCACCATAACAAACCACCTCAAAACCCAGTGGCATACCAAAATATTGTCACTCACACTCACAGATTTGCTGGTTGGCTGGGTTGACTTTTTTCACATGTGCCTCATTCTTCTTAGGCAAGTGGGCTACCAAGTCATGTTCTTCTTAAGTAGGTTGCAGAAGTTCAACTGGGCTAGCCCAGCGATGCAGGTAGTTTCATGTCTGCTTGCATGCTGGCTGCTAACATGCCATTGGTCAAATCCCATCATCCATGACAAAAGGAAATACATCATGTGTGAGGAAGTAAAAGTGGCAAAGAGTATGAATACAGGGATGGGAGAATTGGGAGGCTAGCATAGGCAGTGTCATCTTTTCTGGGATTTATATTCGTGTTTGTATTTTACTTTGTGGTTATTAATTTGTGTATATACTATTTTGTATTCTGCTTTAGCGTAATATGATTTTGTAAGGAAAACTTCTGTATAGATTATATATTTTTCACTTAAATAGTTGTATGTGTAACTGAGACTCTGCTTCTGAGTTGATCTGCATCAAAATCATTTGAAGTGCTTATTAAAATGCAGATCCCTAGACCTTAACCCAGACCCTCTGGAATCAATCTCTGGGGATGAGGCCTGGACATCTTCATTATTAACAAACTCATGGAGTCATCCTTCTGTACATTAAAGTTTGAGAACTACTTTCTTAATGGAAGGACATGCATTTGTATTAGTCTGTTCTCACGCTGCTATAAGGACATACCTGAGACTGAGTGATATGGTTAGGCTTTGTGTCCCCAACCAAATCTCATCTTGAATTGTAGTTCCCATAATCCCCATGTGTCATGGGAGGGACCAGGTGGAAATAATTGAATCATGGGGGCAGTTTCCCCCATCCTGTTCTCATGATAGTGAATAAGTGTCACAAGATCTGATGATTTTATAAAGAGCAGTTCCCCTGAAGATGCTCTCTTGCCTGCCACCATGTAAGATGTGCCTTTGCCCCTCCTTCACCTTCAGCCGTGATTGTGAGGCCTTCCCAGCCATGTGGAACCATGATTCTGTTAAATCTCTTTCCTTTATAAATTACCCAGTGTATTAGTCTGTTCTCATGCTGCTAATAAAGACATACCTGAGACTGGGTAATTTATAAAGAAAAAGATGTTTAATAGACTCACAGTTCCACATTGTCAGAGGCCTGACAATCATGGCAGAAGGGAAAGGAGAAGCAACAGTGCATCTTACATGGTGGCAGGCAAGAGAGCATGTGCAGGGGAACTTTCCTTTACAAAACCATCAGATCTCATAACACTTACTCACTATCACAAGAAGAGCATGGGAAAAACCCGCCCCCATGATTCAATTACCTTCTACCAGGTCCCTCCCATGACACATGAGGATTATGGGAGCTACAACTCAATGTGAAATTTGGGTGGGGACACAGCCATTTTTTAATTTTTATAATTAATGGCCATCAACACTTGTACAAATGACTGATTTCCTTGGGTACTAAGTAATTTTTCTCTGAGCCATGATTGAATAATTTTCACTTGAGGAAAATAATACTTTATATATGAAATCAGATTTGGAGTGCTGGTAGCAGTGACATTACAGACTTATAAAAATTATAAAGGATTTTATATTAACTAAATGAAGACATTGAATTGAATAAAGATAATTTCTGTAAAACTTTTATGCCTTTAATTCATAATGTTGGGTATTGCATGGCTTAGTCATGATTCCATTGCTATTTATTGGTAATTTTCTAAATGAAAGTAGTATAAACCAAAAAGTATCTTAAGTCTCAATCAATTTAGAAAGTTTATTTTGCCAGGGTTAAGTACGTGCCTGTGACGCAGCCTCAGGATGTCCTGACAACATGTGTCTAAGGTGGTTGGGGTACAGCTTGCTTTTATACATTTTAAGGAGACATAATATATCAGTCAATTCATGTAAGATTCACATTGGTTCAATCTGGAAGGGAGGGACAACTCAAGGTCTGGTCACAGGGTGGCTTCCAGGTCATCGGTAGATTTGAATATATTCTGATTGGCAATTGGTTGAGTTATTATCAATAGAAAGGAATGTCTGGGTTAAGATAAGGGGTTGTGGAGACCTAGGTTTTATCATGCAAATGAAGCCTCCAAGTTGCAGGCTTTAGAGAGAGTAGACTGATAATGTTTCTTACCAGACTTAAGGTCTGTGTTTATGTTAATGCTGGAGAGGTATACTGAGGCATGTCTACCCCCCACTTCCAGTCATGGCCTGAACCAGTCTTTCAGGTTAGAGTGCCTTGAAGCTTCAGATTTTATTTTTGGTTTACGGTATAAAAACTGATAGGTTTAAAGATAATTTTATTTTTCTCAATTCGGCTCTGTAAATTTGGCAGTTCTTTTATTCATCCATTTTGATACTTCCTGGCATTTTATATGACTTTGTTTGTGTACTTTATTATGTATTTTATTTTTAGGCAGCTTGGTTATCTCAGCTCTGTAAAAAACATTTTTATGGAAGTGAAATTCTTTGGTGGCATGGCAGACACTGCCAATGCCTATCCAATGAACATTCTTTTCTTTTTGACAGCAGAACCCTGATTTCATTTTCACAGCAGCCTTTGCCCACCCCAAAAATTCATTTCCCAATCTCCTTTGCAGCTGTGAGTGGCCATGCAACTGTGTTGTGCTTTGTGAGGCTTTTATAAGTGGAAGTTTGTAGGTGGGGCTTGTTAAGTCTCATTCATTTGGGAGACACCTTTTGTCCTTTGCCCTTCTCTTTATCCTAGAACTTGGACAGGATGATGGAGGAGGAGACCATGCAGTGACAAACATTCTGATGCATGTTCCACATAAAGACTTGATGTTGGGTGTCCCTACTAGGTCTGGACTGCCCATTGTGTCTTCTAAGTTAGAAAAGAAAGACACTCCAGAGTATTGAAGCTGCTGTTTAGGTGGGAATCTGTTACATGTAGCTGAATATAGTTTCTATCTAATACATATGATTTCTGTAAAAGATATTTGGGCTGCAATATCTCTTAAACCTTTCATGTAATTTGTTTAGGACTTTTTAGACTTCTGAAAATACATATTTTATACATAAATTGTCAAGCATGTTTTGAAATGCACATTTTACAATTTGATGTCAACAAAGCTGAATGCAGAACATTTTAAAACTTTTTATTTTGAAATTTCAAATTTAAAGTTGCAAGACTTAGTACACAGAACTTCCATAACTTTTTTTCTCCCCAAACCATTTGATAGTAAGTTGCAGGCATCATGCCCCTTTACCACTTAAATTCTTCAGGATATATTTCCTAATAAAAAAGATACTCTCTTACTATACTGGAGTTATCAAATTCAAGAATTTAATATTAATGAAATGTCATTACTAAGCTGTGCATATTTATATTTCTCCGGTTGTCTCAACAATATCCTGCTTAACATTTGGTATGGGATGCAGTCAGCTCCCCCTTTGGCTCACATGCTTCTTTAGTCTCCTTTAGGGTGGAGACTTCACCTGCTTTTCATGGCATAGACATTTTTGAAGATGATAGAATAATTATTTTTCACAGTGTCCTTCAGTTTGGGTTTGTGTGATGCTTCCTCAAGATTAGATTTCGGTTGTACATTTTCGGCAGGGCTATCTCACAGATTATAGAGTGTCAGGAGGCACGCACTGCCATTTTATCCTATTATTGGTAATACTAACTTTGATCTCTTGGTTAAGGCAGTGACTGTCAGGGTTTACACTGTTGTTACAGTAGGAAGCTAGTCAGACATGAGCAGGGCAGAAGGGGGCCTCCCCCCCAGGAATGTCAGGCAACCATTAGGCGGTGGTCAGGCTGTTATTAACCGTCTCTCTGAAATAATAATTGGTCGCAGCCGGTGCCAGGGAAAGGCAGTCTCCCAATAGATAGAAACACCTGAAACTGGTGATTAGCAACTTCCTGATAAGATTCCAGGATTTGAGTGAATGGGCTCAAGCATATATGCACTAAGAGGCAAAACGGTGGAGTTTAACTGACATATGACCTTTGTTTAGGAACACCCAACTGGTAAGGGAAAAACGCCTTAAGTGAGCACATGCACAATTTCAGTAAACACACTGTGCGTGCAGCCCCTCCCCAGTGCTGGCAGGCCACTGCACCTGTGGACAGCCATCCTGTAGGAAGAATCAGGGGAGAAGAAATGCAAACCCTGGAAGCATGCCAGTGTATAAAACCCCAAGTCAAAGGTCAGCTGTTCACTTGATCTTTCAAGTTGCCCGCTTGGCCCCCTTCCAAGTGTACTTTACTTCCTTTCATTCCTGCTCTAAAGCTTTTTAATAAACTTTCACTCCTGCTCTAAAAACTTGCCTTGATGTCTCTCTCTGCCTTATGTGCCTTGGTCATATTCTTTCTTCTGAGGAAGCAGGAAGTGAGCTTGCTGTAGACCTGTACGGGTTCGCCACTGTTAACACAATAAAGTTATTCTTTCTCCCTTTATAATTTGTGGAAGAGAATTTAAAATGATGTAAATATTCTGTTCCTGATCAAACTTTCATTCAGTAGTTTTATCATCCATTGAAGATTCCTGACTGAATTATTGCTGAGATAAATGTGAAACATCTTTTTAAAAAAGATTTCAATAGATCCTATTCTATTGACTAGGTTTGCTTTTCCTATCATATCCATTGTGATTTTTTATTTCATGGTACTGTTCTATAGTGTTGGGAACTTCAAGAAATACAGAGATGTAAGGAGGAAGTTGGTTTTTATTTAAGGGCCATCAGGGGAGAGTTTGATAGTGAAATCCTATCTCTCTACCTCTTTTCCCCTCCAGTACAATGCAATCAATTTTATAGGCCAATAGCATATAAAGAACTGAAGCAAATGGGGGCAAATGATCTATTCAATTTAGAATCTTTTATGACAGATTGGACAGTGAAATGATCTTCTTTTTAAAGTAGATCTGAAGATCTCCGTGGTATAATTACCCACCGAGTTATGTCTTGCCGAAAGCATGTCTTTTCCAAAGGTGTTTCTCTCCTTGTGCTTACCATCATGGATAAGGCCCCTTTTCTTGTTAGGTGGCATAAATGAGGGGATGAAGAAAAGGACAGAAACTGCTAATTCAGTAAGACTTATTGGGGAGTAATGTAGAGAAGTTACCTTTTCGAAACATGAGAATGAAATAAGGGTTCTCCACAGCATGATTCATTCTTTCTAAAAAAATGAAGTTGTTTGGCCTTTCTCAAGTTCTTTTTCCTTTTTTACTCTAGTTTACTTTATTCTGTTTTTTGTTTGTTTTGGAAAACCGAAGGTGATTTGTTTTCTTTTCCTAGTATATTTTCAGAGTTGAGAATATAATGATTTTGGGTTTTTCCTCCCTCTAGCACCAGCAGACGTTTTTGAATCAACTGAGAGAAATTACGGGGATTAATGACACCCAGATACTACAGCAAGCCTTGAAGGTATGGCCTCTGTTTTATGATATACAGTTTGTGGTATATGCTCATCTCTAGTGCGTATTATATTTGATAGTTGATTTTTTTTTTTGGTTATACCATGTGGTAGTTTTAGAGATACAGGAATGGACTTTGTAAAGTAAAATCCTCAGTTAACACACTGCAGTTTTGAGGATGTTAGCTTTCAGCAGTCTGATGTCCATGATACCTTAGAGTGACAGATAATCTCTTTCTATATGTGAAATGCTTTTTGTGCAAGATAGTGGGATGCGAATCCTAATTCTAATGGATGGTTTTACTTACAAGCTGTGATTTTAGAGTTTAAATGAGGGTTCAAGGTGGGGTGTATTAGAGGATGAGGTGTAAGAGAAGGGAAAAGTAGAAAATTAATAGAAGGCTGAAAACTTACACTTTTCTTCTCCTGAGAAGCAGAGATATAAATTTGCACCCATTCAGCTAATTACACCCTAAGTTAAACATTCGATTTCAAACTCTTCAGTATGGGCAACAACTAAAATGTATCATTTTGGTCATATCTTAGTTGGACCTTCATTTTCACATCGACATCCAAATGAGTCATATCATATGGATACTCACATTGAAAAAGAGTGAATGAAAGCTATTTAAGAACCAGAACTGTACAGTATTTTAAGCTTATTTGCATATTACTACTATAGGCTGAAAACAATATAGCATTTTTGCCACTGCAGTCATATACACAGCTCCAATCCTTTGGAACTTGATTTCAAGCCTAGAGTTCTTTATTTGTTTTTAGAAATAATCTATTAGATGATTATAATAAAAGTCATTATAACAATAAGTAGTGCTGATTAAACATTTAGTACTACCAGGCAGTATTTTAAGTACTGTATGTGGGCTAGCTCATCCTAATAATAATTAACTCTATGAGATAAGTATTAGTTTCATCCCCTTTATGAAAAGATGAGCAACAGAGAGGTTAAAGTAACTTGCCCAGGATCACACAGCCTGTATGTGGAGAAGCTTGGAATAGAAACCAAGGCAGCCTGATCCCAGGTGCCACACTTAATTTATGCTTCTTTTACTAGAAGCTTTGCTTCACCTTATTCCCCCATCAGGAAAATCATGAAATAGTAGTGTTTAGAGCATTAATGCGGGGTGTATGAAGCCACTGTAAGTATTGGAGAGGAAGCAGAAGTGCTATACCTCAATTTTTATGATTATGACGTTTAGATAATTGCTAGTCCCTTTTTATTCTGATAAATATCATTACTAAATTCCATGTTTGTTTTCAGAAACTGCCTTTTTCATTATGTATTACTGAGTGTGAGACCATAGCCTATCACCTTGCCAGGGTAAATTTGGGGAATTTGCTTTTTTTTTTTTTTTTTTTTAACTTAGAAAATATATAGCTCGAATGAAGTCTTATCCACATTTCCTTTGATATAGGTTGTGTGAGCATAGGTATTTTTAATTTTCCAAAATTTTTGTTTCAGTTACCAGTAGCTAGGGGAAAACAGTATATTTAAACCTTAATTGTTGCCCATTATAAATACTGACGAGAAGTCTACTTTTGGGCACTGTAATGTCATTGATTAATTTCAGTACTTTTAATTTGAGAACATATTTTTAGCTCTAAAAAGTAAATGAACTTCAATTTGTGTAAATTCCTGCTGTGTTGTTTTAAATTATTATATGAGGTAATATATGAAAAACAGCACATTTCTTGGCATATAGTAAGTGCTCAATAAATGTTAGCCATCATTATTGTGCTTTATTTTATTGTTAGATTACTTATTTAACAATAGTGTATCTTACATTTTGGATGAGTCACTTAGGAATCGTCTAATGATCATGACAGATAGCATTTTTGAAAGTGGTGGTGCTTTTGAAACTGCATCCTTACTCCTTTTGTCACTGACTGCTAGAATTGGAATTGGGGTAGGTCTTGGGGACTTTATTCTGCCAGCTGCTCGGTCCTTAAATTTTGGAATCATCCTGATCCTACTTCTGTCATGTCCCACATTTAATAAGATAGCAATAATATTGGATGCTGTCTTCTGCCCTTTCTCTCCTGTAGTCTATTCTTAATACATGGAGTAAACTTTTTAAAATGTAAGTCATACTATGTCATTCCTTTCCAAAACACTCCAGTGGCTTCTTATTACACCCATGTGCATGTCTAAGTTCTTAGGGAACCTACAGAGCCTTTCATGTTTTGGTTTTCTGTTACAAAGATAGCTTCGTTGTGAATATCTGGGTTTCCTATGTTGTTTTGGTTAACTGTTTTAGAGCTAACGTTTTACTTGTTGTCAGTTGTGCAGAGAATATAAAGATGTAACTGGGCAAGTCTCTTCTCATTTTGCTGTTTTAAAAATTCTTATTCTGTCATCTGCTTTCTTCTAAATAAACTTTAGAATAATTTTATTCAGCTATACTTTTGATGAGAACTATGCAAAATGTATGTATTTAATTTGAGCAGGATTGTCATCTTGACAGTATTGAGTATTTCTGTCTAAAGTTCTATGTGTCTTTCCATAATTCCATATTATCGAGCCCTTCAGTACATTTTGCCATTTTCTTCCCATGAGTCCTTGACATTTTGCTTAAGTTTGCCCCAAGTATGTATCCAGCACCCAGATTAAAAGGAATATCTTTTATTGTCCTTGTTCATAGAAGTACTAATTTTAATACCCATTTTGCACTCTTTCGTATGGCAAGTTCCAGAAGACCTTTTTTAGTTTATTTGTTCAAAAGTATAAGTTTGTGATTCACTTTTATTAAGCAGATAGGAAAGTAATGAAGACTAAGAAATTAGAGATGGATTTTTACATTGTATCAGTAGTTTTAATTAGTAAGAAAGGTATTACTATTGCTATAGTATACTTTATGTATGATGCATTTACACTATAAAATTAGAATCACATATAGATTAATTGCAAATTTAAAGCAATTTTGTTCTAGAGTGTTAGTTATGGAGAATATTGTATAACTTTTTTTGATGGATAAAATTATTTCAAAACACTTGATACTGCTTTCTTGATATTTGAAGGATAGTAATGGAAACTTGGAATTAGCAGTGGCTTTCCTTACTGCGAAGAATGCTAAGACCCCTCAGCAGGAGGAGACAACTTACTACCAAACAGCACTTCCTGGCAATGATAGATACATCAGTGTGGGAAGCCAAGCAGATACAAGTAAGTTTTCTTTCTTTTCTTATTATTTTAATAGAAACATACTGAAAAACTTTTCTTGGTGTAATATATTAATGTTGCTTAAGGAGAGGTAAAGAACCAAAAAAGAACTCTATTAACCTTGGTTCTTTTTAGTGTAGTTGAAAGGAACATACATTATCTTTTTCAGATTTTAAGGAAAAGATTTTATGTAAGTTATATAGTTTTTCACAGAGCATTTCATATAGAATTTATTGTTTTGAAATATGGAATAGCTGCAGATATATTCATAAAAGGAAGAACTAGAATTTTTAATGGGCACAGTTATTTTGCAGATTTTAAGTGCTGGTAGAGGCTTTGGTATTTCTTTTGAGGTTAAAGTATTATTTCTAATTACTGATAGGTTTACTATTTAATAAAATTTCCCTTCCCTTTCCCCCTGCTTCCAAATAAAGCTTTGACAAAGAAGTTTATTATTGTGTAATGAAATTGCCTTTCATCCAAAAGAAAAAAAGAAAAGAAAACTTGGAAAAAGTGTTTTGGAGATACAAATACGTACATGTGGAAGATTCTATGTGGGACTTAAGTTTTTCTTCATAATATGAATACTTTATACTTACGTAGCACACAGTTTTTCAAACTATGTTCAGTTACCTTCATATCTCATTATAGTTTAATAATTGTACTACATAAAAATAGTTACTTTTATGCCTTATGGATTTGCAAAGTTTGATTATTAACATATATTTGGAGAGAATTTCTTATTTTGTTTATAGACATTCTCAAAGTTAGGAAGCAACCAGAAAAGAGTTCGTTTACATAGATGTTTATTAATGTTTATTGATAAAATATTTTAATTTTTAGTTTTCAGGATAATCTTAGTATTTTTGCTACATAGATGATCTTGTGTCAGAGAAAACTAGAATACTCCTGTCTCACTTAGTTAATAGGTGATGGGAGAATGTTTGTAGCATATATAAGGTAGACCTGTTTACTTAACGTCTAAGTTCAAGGCAAGCTGTGACTGGGCCCCCATCCACATTTCTAGCCTCATTTTCCACTGTTTTCCTCCTGTCATTCAACATTGTGATAATACAGAATGGCTTGAAGTTCTCATGTACTCAGTGGTATTTAATTTCTCTGTCTTTACATGTGCTGTTCCTTCTGTTTGAATGCACTCTGGCCTTTTCCTCCCTAGCCTAATTTGTTCTGGTTTTGAAAGATTTAGCTAAAGAGCTGCTTGCTGGAGAATGTTTTTCCTGGCCTCTAGCTAGGACCAAGTGTTTCTCCAGCATCCAGGGCATGCTTCTGTCTTAATGAATACTCTGTTATTTTGAAATTATTTGCTTGAACATTATTGGTGCTCAAAAAATGTTCACTGAGTTATTTTTGATAATATGTGCAGTAAAGCTCTTTCAAAACCAATGAAAGGGAATGAAGTTGAGAAGCTTGTTGCAAAAAGTTGAAAGAGAAGTGGTATAAAGGTCAGAAAAATGAGTACTTAATAATATTTTGGATATTTCAAAGTTCCAAGACTTGAGGGGAAAAAGAAACTAGATGGGTGATAAAAGGGAAAAGGATAATTTTGACTAAAATGCTCCTGGTTTAAGTGAAGCAAGCAGGAAATTGACTAAACAGGGATCATTGTTGTTAGTTGTGAACTCTTAATAGAGATGGTATACTTGGTGACATGACATAGTATATTTATAGAAAAGGGGAAAATTAGGATTATATGTGTCCTGCACAAAAGAAGATATTTGCTGTGCAAAGTGAGAAAATACTGCATAAGGCAAATGGTTACACCTGTTTAAGATTTTAGATAGGGAATAGTGAAAATATTATGGAGGACAAAAAAAAATTTTGAATAGGTTCCCTTAGGGAGAAGGCAGCCTAATTTCAGGAGGCACGTGTCTCATTTGCTGATAATTAAAACTTTTTTTGTGTGTTTGTGGATCTCTTGAAAAATATTCACGAGGTAATTTTATTTTCCACTTGAAATAATGTAGAGAAATGAAGTTTCTGATGTCATCTCAACCGATTGTCATATTGAGTAAATTGCTTGCTGTTGTGGTTTCTTTATCCATAAAACACATAATACGTAATATGTATCAAGTGCTTTCCCTCTAATCAAGGTGCCAATTGAGATAGCGTGTCCATAAAGTTGGTTAGAGATTATTGGCAGCAAACAGTTGTAGGAATTTAATGTGGCGATTGTACTATGATAGTATCAAACCAGAAAAAAAATTAACTGTTGGAGTAACAGTAATACTTTTCCATTAAACATTCCTGCCAGTAGTGTCATAATGCAGTGTTACTGGTTTAAAACTGAGAAAGTGGGGAGATGTCATGCATTTCAGCAGGTATTAAAAAAATACTCTTTAAGTGACTGTGCAGTTACTGTTGAGAAGAAATGAAGTTGTGTATTTTTAATTCTTGGAAGATGTGGTAAAACATGCGGGAAGGAAAGACAAAATAATTACAAATGGATATACATTCAAATGCAGGCCTCTATTTAAAAAAATCTACCTAACTGCTGTAGGAATGTAGAAGAATAGATCAGAGTGTCAGTTTTCAAGGGATTGTTGTAGATGTAAAAACCCTTTTTGAGCACTTTCTCCATTTTGTGTGAAATACATTGTTATTTAAAGGTTGACCACAGTTTCACTTAATTCTTTCAAATATGGCAGGGATTTTTATTTTCAGTTTTTTTCCATTCTTCTTTTTTAGGTATAAAATCTCTTAAAACCAGGGCTAAAGCAGAAACAAAGTCGTGCTAACTTTAAGTGATACACTTGGTTGCAGTGCTGACAAAACGTCTGTCTTCTGAAATAGAAATCTCTAATACCAAATACATATACCTCTTTGTTGATATTAGCTGGAATATCACTGTTTACAATGGACTATTTCTTTTAGAAGGAATAAATTTTTTTTTTCTGACTAGAAAAATATAGTTTTTAAACTAATATCACATGGAAGTTATATTTGGGGCATACGGAGAAATTTTTGTTTATGCATACCTGGTGTGTCAGAGGCTAAACTATATTATGTCACTGGATTTGAAAAACAATTTGTGAGCCTTCCTTTAATATTGAAGAAGTAAATATATTTTCACTAGTTAGTAGGACAATTATATGCCTTTTTGGTGTATTTTTTACCTTTCACTTTTGAGAGAAAAAGGAGACATATCAAAGAAATCTTGTGCTCTGCATAAAAAAGAATTTAGAAGTCGTACACCTAATGTCTTTACTTGATTACATTCCATACTGTAATTCTATTGAATTCTGGAAAAAAGCCCAAATCATTTGTACTATAATTAGCAAACGTACTAGGTAACTTTTTTTATTATTTGGACCTCCTGTCCAGATCAAATATTATAGATTGTCAAATGAGTGCCTGTTGTCCCTGGCTTAAATTGAGAATAAAATTTTTTTGGAGTTTTGCTGTCAAAAACACAAATGAAAATGAGACCAGGACACGATACCCGGTATTGAGCATTATAGGTGTGATTAATAGTCAGAGGAGAGATTCTGCCAAGTTTTTGTGTCATGGCAAACTCTGTCATAGACATGACCATACAGCGCTTTTGCCCAATTGGAAGTCTAATAGTAATACTTTTTATTTTGTGACCATTAAATTCCTTCGAACATTTTTAAAACAGGAAAAAAACAGTATATGCTCTCCAGAACAAGATGTGCTACAATTGAGCGATCAAAAGATAAGAGGGATTTGGGTAGGTAATTTTAACACAGAAAGTAATGCCACATATTGACTCAAGTTTTAGAGAAATTGGTATAAGACTTGAAATGAGTGATAGGTGGTAAGACTCTTCAAACATTTATAAGCCGGGTTTTTTTTTTTTTTTCTAAAACACCTTGAATTTGAAAAGATGACATAGAAAGGGAGAAAAACCTTGAGGTTCTATCCTAGAATTCTAGTTATGGCTATCTTGCTTGGCCACAGTAATAGTGATTTAAACTGTGATAAATAGATCCAATTCTAGTGCTTTTATTCTTAGGATAATTCTCTTATGCTAAACAGTTTAGGATTTTGTTAATTGAACACTGATACTTTTCCCATTGCCCAAGTAACTTCAGTTTTTCCCTAGAAATTTCTAATATGTAAAACGATTTTTGATGACTCACAGGAAGTCAAGATGAAGCCTAAAAACTGAGATGCTAAATGGTGTGAAAATTAGTTCCAACTGATAGGTGCAATTAGGAGCTTCAAATTGATTAGATGCATTTTATTAGATATGAGCTGTAGAATGACTTGTATAACTTGATGAATTTTCTTTAGTTTTGGGTTAGAATGATAGCCATGGTCTTTGTACTTTTGTTGACTAACATGGGAGATTAATTTTACTTTTTTTCACAATAAAAATTGAAAAACATAGTAGAATTAATGACAAAACTCTGGAATGACTCCCTTACTACTCATTTTCCTTGCTTACCACTGCTGCCACTGTGATTTTAGCAGCTATTATTAAAAACAGAACTAGACCATTTAAAGCTGAGCTGTTCAATATAGTTGCCACTAGTCACACATGGCAATTAAAATGAAATAATATTGAAATTCAGTTTCTCAGTTGCACTTTAAATGTTTAATTCTGGTGGCTACCAGATGAGTGTGCATAATGCTACATTTCCATTATCACAGAAAGTTCTAATTTACAACACTCTGTTAAGAGAATCTGAGTTTAACAGTGAGAATATTGGAAGAGTAGGAACATCTGAAGGAAGCTGAAAGCAAGGGAAAATGGGAGAGTGGAGTGGGAAACAATTTATATTGTTATGTCTTCTGGCTTTTAAGATTCTTGCAACATGATACCTTACTATGCTGTCTGCCCTTTCACTTGAAAAAATTTTGAATATATAAAAGATATGTTCTCATCTTCTAATTAGTGCCATTATGAAGATGACTCACCAGTTTTTATCTCTATTCTGTATTTCTTTAACAAATATTTATTGTCTAATATGTAGCAAGTGCTTTTATAGACCATTAAGAAAGCATGCAGAGCCTCAGTTTACATAGAGGAAAGACAGTACGCAGTAAACAAACAGTATCAGATAGTAATAAGTAGTTCATGAAGAACAGTAGACCTGGATATAGACAAAGTGATGGGGGTGTGCTTGTGGGCTGGGCATAGGATAATATGTGATTTTAGGTAGTGTGGAAGAGCTCATATTTGAGGAACAGTAGACCTGGACATAGACAAACAAGTGATGGGGGTGTGCTTGTCTGCTGGGCATAGGATAATATGTGATTTTAGGTAGTGTGGAAGAGCTCATATTTGTACAGATACCTGAGTGAAGTGTGAGCATGAACTTTTGGCTCTCTGAAAGTTGTGCATCCCAGACCAGGGCCTGATGCAGCAGTGTGTTGGCCCTCGAGATGAATAGTGAGGACACAGCCTTGTTGAAGCTGAATGAGCGAGGGTAGGAATGGCAGTATTCTCGTTTCTGATCTCTTGCTGCACATCCTGATGTTCATATTTGCCTTTCTTTCTTAAGGGTATTTCCATTCTTCTGGTGGTCCAGGGTATTGTTTTTTTTTTTTTTTTTCTTTTAATAGCTCTTCTGTCAATCTCCCAAAACAACCATTTGGTTTGCAGATCTGTCAGTTTTTGTATGTAGACTTTTCCCTTCAGTTACTCCTGCCCTGCTACATATTCTTATTGCAACGCTTCTCAAACTCTTCACTACCCAGTTTTTTTCTGTCTTGCACTCCCTTACTTAGAAGTCTTTGCTGACAGTAAATATAAACTTGGCTTATTTTTTTTAAAAAAAGTATTTCCTCTTGGTTTAGCCTGTGTAGATAAGGAAAAACAATGGAAGAACTCTTTTTTTGTTCTGAATTCAAAATATTTACATATATAATAGTTCAGCTAGATTATGGGCCAACTAGGCTTTTGTGAACTTACTTAGAAACCTGAGGTTCAAGTAAGATTCACTTACATAATTCACGTTCCTATTTAATATAATATTTTCATGGGAAAGTGAATTTTGTTTGAAGTCTAGTTCATTGGTAAGTTGATGACTAGCATGTATTTTGGAGTTAGCAGAGAAATGTTTGGTAGTTGGTGTATAAGTTTTACTCATGGTATTCCTTTGTAAGTGAAAGATTTAGTAGGATGAGTATCACGTTTTGATATATATTTCTCACTTTACAGGAAAAATGTTTTAATTTGGACTCTCATAAAAATGTAGATTACTGCTTAGATGCATTTGTAACATGATTTTATACAGTGGCACCCAGCTAACTGTTCCCATGTCTGTGCTGTTGAATTGTATTCACGCTAATACTAGAGGGAGAGTTGGTTAAAAATAATGTTTTTAGTGTTTTACCAAGGTCTTGCCTTGACACAGATATGAGAATATTAATAATGCTCTGGCATTGAGATGGAAGTTTTACAAAGGCTAATTTTCTATAACTGACTTTTACCAGTTAGAAGTTGTTTATAGCCAAAGTTATTCTGTTTCTTTTGTAAGCATGTGAGAATATCTGAGCGCTAGTTTTTATTATAAATTGATAATTCATTACATGTTTTACACAAATCATTATTCCACTAAGTCCAGAAAAAGAATAAACTGGGTTTAACCAGTCTGTTGAAATAACGTTTTATTTTCTTTTACTGGTCTTAAAATCATGTGAATTTGGTATGTGAGGTATCTTTCAGGATTGCATTTGATATGTGAGGCATCTTTCAGGATTGTATGTGAGGACCGTGTGTGAGGGATCTTTCAGGATTCAGCTATCTTTCAGGATTGTCATATTGTTCTAAAATACCCTGTGAAAAGAAGCCGTTTTATGGATTAATAGGAAGATCATGGAAAAAATTGTTACAATTACAATGAAATTAAAATAATAAGTAAACCTCCTCCATTGCTTAAAGGAAAAAGTCCCAGCTTTTCAGTTAAGGATTGTTAGTCTCTGGTCTCAACCAACTTTTCCAGCATTAAAGACTACTATTCCTCTATACCAGGGATTGGAGGCTCAAATTCCCAGCTGGGGTACAGGTGTGCCTATATGCTGAACCCTCCGCTATTGGAGATGCCAGGAGAGGCTGGAGTGGCTGGGGCCATTTAATATGGTCGTTCTAGCCAGAAGCAGCTTTATCCTTTTACACCCATGTGAGGTACAAGATATGCGAGGATGCAAGGGCAAGGAAGGTAATGTGAATGTGTGTGGCTGGCCCAGTTGGGGGCGGGGGCAAAATGAAGAGTGAATATTCTATCTAAAGAGAGCTGCTACTACTACTTTTATTACACTCTGGCTTTGTCACAGTGATTATTGCCATGCAGGAATCGTGTAACCAGGTCTTCTGGTTTTTTTTTTTCCTCCCAGAGCGTGAGGGAAGTAATACCTATTATTGTACACATACAATCTCCTAATCTTTATCTTTTGCCAGTTCTTTCAAAAAATTTTGAATCACATTGTAAAAACCAAAGAAAACCATTTTCAATTATGATTTGTTTCATAAAAAACATGTCTAAGAACATGAAGTAGATGGTGATTCTTGTTATTTTTGCTCTCAGGACCCCTTTACACTCATAAAAATTATTGAGAACCTCAGAGCTTTTGGGTACATAAAATTTACTATTTTAGAAATTAAAACGGAGAAAAGCTTAGGCTATTAGTTCATATTAAAATGTCAGTCTATTATGTTTGAATAACATATTTTATGAAAAACACATTTGCTGAAACAAAATGGTTAGAAGATTACGTTGCTTTACATTGTTGCAAGTCTTGAATGTCTGCCATATTAGAGGAGAACTGGAGTCTCCAATGTGCTTCTGAAGGTTTGCATTCTATTGCAATAAGTTGTTTTGGTTGAAGTTTGTGAAGAAAATCTGGCTTTACACAGATAATAATTTAGAAAAGGGAGGAGTATTTTAACTGATAATCAGATAATAATGGATATTCTTTTTAATGCTATACCCAAACTTAACAGATGGTAATTTCTTAAAGATTAGTTGCAATGTGGAATTCGAAATCACATCAGTTATTCTATGGTGGTATCAACAACCTTTTCATGTTATGTTGCATTAAAATCCATTAATGTTTCTTGCTTTTTGGATGGATCTTTTACCCATGCATGAGTTTGTAACACTGTGCATTGGTAATTTGAAAAGATTTCTTTTTAAATGCTTGAAGAGTGTCTACTATAAAAAAAAGTTGAATTTGTTAATATCACCACTCATATACAAGCCTTTAAGTATTGAGAAGATATCAAGCTCACAGTGGTAGAAACAAGTTTTTCAAAGTTTAGATTTTTGCTTGAAAATTCCATATTAATCATTGTCAACAGATACATTTGTTTTCCTTAAAACAACAGGCTCACTTTTTTTTTCCAGACAACATCTGCCAAATACTGAAGTCTGAATAATTCTAGTTTGTAGTTTGTTAGTTTTTATTTTAAATAAAAATTGCATTCCATGGGAAAAATCAGTTTAGCTTGTAACTCATTTTACACTAGTTGTTAGCAACAGCATACTCTGGATATATCGCAGAAGTACTTTATGTGTACTTCTTATGTTAGAATTAAACATAAATCAAGGTTTGAGGTTTAATAAAATTAGGTTTAATCTTTTCGCCAAGAACATAATTCTAAAAGAAACTGGCTTGGCTTCTGTTTAAAACAGTGAGTGTGTATATTTGTGACTAATACAATGAATTACGCAACTTGGTGCTGCTGCCTTGATTTGTGCTAAGATGCAGCCGTTTTATTCGATATTGTTTTGCATCATTGGTGCAAATGTGGCTACAGTACAAAAGGCAAATAATATCTGAGTATTATTATTTTTTTATTTAAGGACTTTCCTCCCTTTTTTCAAAGGGGCCCTGGGGACCCCAAGGATCAATGGACCACATTTGAAGAACTGCTAGTAAGGCAGAAAGACCACTGGATTTAAGAGTTAGAAGACTTAAATTTTGAAGCCTGTGCACCATTCTCGCTTCTTATGATGTGCTTCATTTCTCAGAATTTCAGTGATTTCATTTATAAAATATATTTGGGGAAAAAACTCATCTTGTTTTTTGCTTTTTTGTTGCTTGAATTACAATTGATAAATTAGGAAAAGCTGTAAGTGTAAGTTGTTGCTATTTTTAAATTAGTTTCGGCTATAGCCCGTTTGTTTTACTTGTCAGTCATGATACAGTAAACATTCTAGAAATTTTCAAATAAGGAATTTAATGCAGGGGATTAGGTTCTTTAAAAAATCACTGGAAGGACTGGAGGAAAGCTCTAGCTCAGACTTCTGAAATGACTCCCACATCATTGCAGGACTGACCAGTCAGGGAAGCGGCTACTTCTGTCACAATTAGGAAAGCGGCCTCTTGGACTACTGAGTTCAAGAACATACTTCTATAGCTGCAGCCCAGGAAACAGGAAGCCAGGATTAGGTACTGCCTCTGTGAGCTATGCCTGGAAATTGGAATGCAAAGTCTAGTTGCCGCTTATATTCCATCTCTTGACATTCTTAAAGCTGGAAATTGGAGCGTGGAATACTGTGGAACAACTTAAATCTTTTCAGTCAAGCTAGAGAAAACAGCCAAAGGCAACAGGATAATGGTTGCCTGCCCCTGCTGCACTCTGCCTTCCATATCTCGTGTTAGTGCATTCTAATGGATGAGGCCTAAGTTTCATCCAAAACCCTAACTGCCAGTGAATAAGGAAGATAGTTTTTCTGTTTTTTTTTTTATGTTTAGTTTCTATAATTGAAGAAAGTAAACTTAAGAGAACGAGATAATGGAATCTGACCGCTAATTAATCACATACCTAAACCCTGTTTTTCTGCTTCTCTGTGATTTTCAAATTTTTTCCACTTTTCATTATCCTTTCTTTACTTAGACCTAAGTTCTAGCCATTTTAATAACCAAGATAGCTTTCATTTTTATGAGGCATTCCATACCTTTTTAATCCTCACTGCTTCATCAGTGTTTATGAATGTTCAGTTCTGGGTTACACTCATCTTCAGCTGTGGTCTGGGTGGACTTGGATTTTGTAACCAGACTTGTAAAACCTTTGGCCTGCTGTTGCCTGTAAAGTGATTCACCATTTCAATTACTATGGTATATAAATCTTTCACATTTTACTTGCCTGTATTTTTGGGGGGCCCTACTTAATACACTTTTGTGAGGTTTTATTATACTCTCTAAAGACATTTTAAAAAACACCACCACTTCCTTCCATGATCAGGTATTCTTTCTCATATTTTAAATCTTCTTACAAGCTACTATTTGGGAAACGTGTGGATAAAAATAGAAGTAGATTCTGGAAAATATCAATATACATTACTTTTTTTCATTAAATATATAATATGCTCTTCTAGTATTTATGTAAAACCTTATAGCCATATGGTAAAATAAAGCCACCTTATCCTCCCCATCCTCTATCCTGTTTGTTTTTTTTTCCTCTTCTAAAATTGTATGATTACAAAGAAAATATTTTTAACATGTCTAAAATACACCAACCTGGGCAAGACGCAAAACCTTGTATCTACAAAAAATTAAAAAGAAAATTAGCCAAGTGGTGCATGCCTGTAGTCCTAGCTACTCTGGAGGTTGGGGCGGGAGGATCACTGGAGCTCAGGAGTTTGAGATTGCAGTGAGCTGTGATCATGCCACTGCCCTCTAGCCTGGGTGACACAGTGAGACCCTGTCTCTAAAAAATAAAATTTAAAATAAGCAAATAACTAAAATGAAGGCAAAACATGTTCAAAATACAAAGAAGCATAATCCCAACCATGCAAAGATAATAACAGATAGTTTCTCTTTCTGATCATATTATTTTGTAACCTGTTACCACTTCCCTACTTAGCAATATACCATGGTTTCTATCACTGTTGAAATGATAATGGGAGTATTTATCATTGGCATCATCTGGGTTAAGGAAATTGACCAATATATATTGGGAAATTGGATTAAAAGTCATTTTTATTGAAGGCGGTATTAGTTGTAACCTTTTTTGGAAAAAGAATACTTAATAGCATCAAGGCTATTTTTTTATTAGAAGAGGGCTTGTTTCATTCACTTGTATATTTCATTTTTGTGAAATGAGAATCTTGTTTTAAATTAAAAGGACTGCATATTTATTAAACAATTCAGATTGTACAGAAGTATTTAAATAGAAAGTGAAAGATTCTTATACTTCTTCCTCCTATAACTCCTTTCCTCAGAGTTAACCACTGTTAATAGTTTGGCACGTTCTTTCAGAATTTAAAAAATGTATGTGTAAATGTACATCTGTGGTTAGTTTCTGAAACATCAGTTTTTAAGAGTTCATTGTTAATTATTGTAATTTGATAATGTCTAGATGGTAGTAGTATGGACAGAATTTAATACGTATGTAATTGGGTTAACTTCAGAAAGCAGAAATGTAAATGTTTAATTGTATTGATTTCAATTTTTGTTGATAAACCATTCTCAGCAGTCTTTCTGCTTATTCGCTTTTAATAAGAGACCTCATAGTAAATACAGAGATTCTTCTACAGTGAAATATATTTCTGCTTACTGCTTTAGGTATATTTTATCAAAAAAATCATTGAGTTACTGAGTATGACCAGTTAAAAATATGTTTGCATTTATTTTTAGATAGGCTTTTAGAAATACAAAATTAGTTGGTACTGACTGGTTTAAAGAGTATATTGGATATAAAATCTCCATAATAAAAATCCTTTCAATTTGTTTTACTTTTAATTTTGAGAAAGATAGTTTTGCTTTTCAGATGTGATTGATCTCACTGGAGATGATAAAGATGATCTTCAGAGAGCAATTGCCTTGAGTTTGGCCGAATCAAACAGGGCATTCAGGGAGACTGGAATAACTGATGAGGAACAAGCCATTAGCAGGTAAAAACATAATTTGTATAAAGCAGATATAAGTACTTTTAAAAATAGAAATCATTAATTGGGTTAAATTAATTTTAAGAGGTAATAAGATATACTTTGTTACTCTAAACTAGTAATATGCTTGTGTATTTTTAAATTTTATGTAACCAAAATCTTCATATTTAGTTTTGATTGCAATTGGGTTTAGATTTTTAAGATTTTGGGATGGTGTTATGAGGGATTACATTTAGGTGCATATTTTAATATTTCTTTCATTTTTTTTCTTCCCCTAATCTTTTTTGGATGCACTGTCCAATTTACAACAATTTATAGCAAGGGTCAGCATCCTTTTTCTGTAAAGGGCTAATAGTAAATATTTTTGGCTTTGTTGGCTATAGGGTTTCTGTTATAGCTGTTCAGCTCTGGTGTCATAACACAAAAGCAGCTATAGCTGATAAATAATATAATGAGCTTGGCTGTATCCTAATAAATCTTGATTTACAAAGGCAAGCCAGTTGGTTTTGTCCTCTCGGCTGTGGTTTGCTGACTTCTGATCTATAGCATGATAATATGTTTATATATATTGTTCAAGTAAATGGGCAGGGCTCCAAGATGTGTGCTAGAATGCAGTTTTTCATTTAATAACCAAAACTTTGTAGTTTGAAACAGTTTGATTCATCTAAGGACTAAAAAATACATTTGGTTTTCATAATACCTCTAAAAATGGAGATACAATAATATAATAAGCCATAAAGTTGTAACTAACTGTAATCCTCTAAACAACTATTTGAAGGCAGTGGTAACTCTATGTTACTGAAGAAGAAATTTACTTGCAAGAGGTTAAATGTGCTTTTTCCAAAGGCACACAGCTCAGATGCATCTTAAGACTTTAATGTTCTTTTCCTTTAACATAGTCCTTTGGTAACAGAATGTACCAAGTTTCTCAGGTAATTTTTCTTGGCACAATATCAATAGGATATTTCTTTCCAAATAATCAGAGATTACTATATGGTAGGAAATGTTTCAAAATGCTATGTTTAGCAAAGGCATATAATTTTTTATCTTAGTGCGACTTTTTAATGTCTTTAAATGTTACTTTGGAAACTACTTTGTAAGACATTATATTATGTAAAGACTTAATTAAACTCTATTGTCCCCCTCATTAGTTGTGGCTAATATTTATTGCCAGGAACTTTAAATGAAAACCAAAAAATATGTAGTTAGGCTTATTTTCTGAAGCATTTGAGAAATTATATGAATTGGGCTTTTTCTTTTTAAAACGTGTATTGCAATGCATAATTGTCTTGAATAATTATGAAACGACAATACTTAAACTTTGAGAAATATTTTAAATACAAAACACATGAGTTGGATTTCATATATAAGGGGCATGATTTTATGTGAAAAGGGTTATAAAAAGAATGTATACTTGATACAAATATTATTTTTAAAATTATATTTTTGTTTATATGAATTTATATGAGTATATGAATATAAAATATATGTGAGCTTATATACCCAATTAGTATCAGTCGTTCTATTATGTGTTTTCTAATTAAAACAACAGGTACTAATTATATAATAAAAGTAAGGTAATATAAAAAGGGATGAAGGCTGTTCCTAATTTGATATTCAGTTCAATGTATATGTTATATTATTGTTTTGGATAGTTGTTTTTATCCAAAATGGCAAAAGAAAATCTCTTCAGATAATGCTTTTTTTTCATTCTAGGTCTTTTACATTTTAATATAGTTTAAAAATAGTAAATATTTGGTAGATATTATTATTGTAGATGACATAGAGATTCGGCATAATGTAACATGCCATAAAGCTATACTCCCTAGAAGTAAAAGAGTCATATTAATTATGTGTAAATTCAATAACCTGCAATGAGCAAATGGGTGTTCAATGCAAAATATGCATTTAATAAACTTATATGTAAATCATGTTGTATTAGGAAAAGAGGATGTGGAGAGTTCTAGCTAAACATTATCAGAGATATATTTGCTCATATGGGTTTATTAAGGTATAGAACTCTAAATTCAAAAGAGAAAATGATGCATTTTAAAGGAAGACATTTATATATTATGCTTAAAACTAAATTAACTCCTTCTTCATTACTGAAGTTGATATAGGGAAAATCTTTGCAAATAAAATTCCAGAATCATTTGCTTATTATATTTTAGTCGACATAATTTAATGTGAAGTTACACATTAGGATACTACATTGTGTGTAATTTGATGAGATAAAGCCTGTCTTTTTACGTCTTAGAATCCTGTGTTTAGGCATTTATACATTTCATGCTAAAATTTTTTAAGTAGAACGTTTTTAAAGTATTTCTTTATACACTTTTTAGTGTCAGAATTGGATGTATTTATTATCTCTTGATTATCACTGCCAGGACACAAGTGGAGTATGGACAGTTGAAATTTGTTAATAAACTACATTGTGACTGGTTTGTGTCTATGGCATATTTCTTGTGAAAATGGCTTGCCTCATGAAATAACTTTGAAGTGCCTCATTAGAAGATAGTGCTAAGTTTTCTAGCTAAAATTGTTACAAAGAGCACGCACCTTCAACAATTTCAAGAAGTAGTAGACTACAGATTCTCTTTTTTCCTCATTACTTCTGTGTTTCAACTAGTTATTTCTTGTTATCTTCAGCCTGGAGTTGCCACTGGGGAAGGAAAGAAGGATCATGTCCAGGAATAGTCAGGGTGGAATTCTGAATTATTAAAATAGGTCTGTATAACTCCTACATTTTTTATCCTTATCATTACTGAGGAAGCAGCTGTGAAGGGGAACTGTCTAAAGATGGTGTGTGAAACAGGAGTGGATGAGGGAGGCAGAGTTAGAAATCTTTTAAAATTGATCTTTGAGGAGGATTTCGGTGCTCGATAATTCCAGATACTTGTGGATGCTAAGGAGCATGGAAGGGCCATCGAATAACCATCAAACCATTTAAGGTGTGTTATGTCAGATTATAGATGATCTGGAAAAGTAAGAAATATGACACAGATTAGTTTCCTGGGCTACAAGGTTGTGGCTGTAGGTGACTGAAGAACAGCAGCAGTGTAACTTGAAAAAGTATCAGCAACAGTGAGGTACCACTGATATCCCCAGGAAGAGGGATCAACTGGTTGATGTAGTCAGGCTGTCCGTGTGGCAGGAGCCACACCCCATGCAATGTGGGCTCTCCTACGGCCAGATACACAGGTCAACTTTTGGTAGGAATCACATGTCTGACAAGTAGTGGTAGCTTCTGTGTTAGAAACATAGAGTTCCTTAATTTGTACTCTGTATATGATTGTGGATGTGACTCCATTTTGGGTATTGTGATTGTGGCAGTGGTGGTGATCTGGGTTGTGCAAGTTTGATCAAAAGCTTTATTCTGTTCATCTCATTGAAGAACACATTAGAGCACTCATCCATCACAATGGCTAAAATTAAAAAGACTGATGGGAAGTGATGTCAGCAAGATCGCCAACTAGAGTTGCTTGGCTATCATTTCCCTCACAAAAAAGGAACCAAAACAACGAATAAGTTTATTTTGTCTGGAGTGACTGAGGAAATGCACTGGAGAGTACCAAGAGAACAGCAAAGTCCCTGTGGAGCATAGAGTCAAGAATAGCTCCACAGGGAGGAGACCAAAGTATCCTGCCTCTGCCATACTGTCTCCCCTGCGAAGATTGAATCAAAGCCAGGGGGTTCCTCTTATAGGAAGAAGGTAAGCAGAGAATCATCAGTCCTCATCACGACCACAGGTGCCAGCAGTCGCTGCTACAAGAGAGTTCCCCAGTCCTCACAGGTCCCAAGTCCAGCATGAACAGTTGCTGAAGGTGCATGTGGCTACATTCCCCCATAGCAGGAACCTCTTTGACACCCTGCACCCCTGCAATCCAAGCAGCTAAGGGATGACACAACTGTGAAACCAAGCCCACATCTGGAGTGCTTCCTGACCTGGAGGCCAGTAGCCACCCTGTATCCCAGAGGCATTGCCCTCATTCCACAAAGTTCACACAAGTGCCTCTAGCACTAATACCTTGGCTACTTGGAGCCTAGGCTCAAAGGCACTACTGGGGCCCTGATACCTAAACCCACAAGGCTCCCTATTACCCAGGGAAGCAGGTGGGCCTGCATGGCAGGGCAGCCCCATGCAGCCACCAGGCTAGTGTACATCTGTCCCTGGCTCTAGCTGGCCTGGAGGTGGCCCCACCCCAAGGGAGAGAGTAGTGTACAGCCAGTGGGCCTGTGTGAACTTGCTCCCAGCTTGAACAGCTGGCCCAGAGGTTGTCTGCCTGTACCACTGGAGGATTGTGCACAGCTGCCGGGCCACAATTTCCTGCCTTTAGTCCAATAGCTGGTTTGGAGGCACTCTTTCCACAGCTCAACACTACATCACCAGAGTCATGCACAGCCTCCAGACCTGCGTGCATCCACCCCTGGCCTGATAGCCAGCCCAGCAGTAACCCTGCCATTCAGGAAAGACAGTCGTACAACCTTTCTGGCCTGCTGCATCAGCATGTGCCTGACCAGCAACCAGCCTGGTGCCCACAATTCCAGAAAAACCATGCCACCACAGTCATGGGCTCCTGCATACTAAGTCACTGAGATAATCACGGACATCGCAGGTGAGGATTCCAGCTGAATAATTTGTTTGGACACCACAATACTGAGTCCACCCTGAACCAAAGCCACCACACACCATTTCCAATCAGCACCCTAGGACCCATCAACAGGAAAAAACCTCTTCCTATGAAAGCTGCTCGTTAAAATTGGAAAAAGCAATTGTCCATTAGATGCACAAGTACCAACATAGAGACAGAAGAATCATGAAAAAGCAAGGAAACGTGTCACCCCCTAACCTGGCACCACAATGCATCTTTAGTAATGGAATCCAAAGAAAAGAATATTTATGAAATGCATGAAAAATAATTCAAAATAATGATATTAAAGAAACTTTTGAGTTGTAAGAGAATACAACAATTTAATGAAATTAATAAATTCATTAGCTGAGTGAGAAATTGAACAAAGATAGATATTATGGAAAGGAACAAAACAGGAATCTTGGAGCTTGAGGAATTAAGTGAATGAAATTAAAAAAAAATACAATTGAGAGCCACAGTAACAGACTAGAACATGCAGAATAATACATTTCTGAACTTGAAGACAGATCTTTTGAAATAACCCATTCAGAGGAAGAAAAAAAAAAAAGAATAACAAGTATGAAGAAAGCCCATAGGACTTATCAGACACCATTAAGCAAACCTATATTCATATTATGGGAGTGCCAGAGAAAGAAGAAGTGAAGAGAGGCATAGACCACCCATTTGGTTAAATAGATTGCCTGTGTCCTTCTGCACTTCTTGGAAGGAAGTCTTGGAAGTTATGGACATCTAGGAATGAAAAGATCCCCAATAAAATTCAGCCCCTCAAAATCCTCTCAAAGGTACACAATTCTAAAAGCTGTAAGACAAAAACATTACGTCACATATATGGGAGTTCCCATTAGACTATCAGTACATTTCTCAGTAGAGACTGCACAAGACAGGAGAGAGTGGGATGACATATTCACAGTGCTGGGAAAAAATAAAAATAAAATATAAAAATAAAAACTGTCAGCAGAGAATATATCCGGCAGTGCTATCCTTAAGAAATGAAAAAGAAGGGCCGGGCGCAGTGGCTGATGCCTGTAATCTCAGCACTTTGGGAGGCCAAAGCAGGCAGATCACGAGGTCAGGAGATCGAGACCATCTTGGTTAACATGGTGAAACCCCGTCTGTACTAAAAAAAAAAAAAATACAAAAAATTAGCCAGGCATGGTGGCGGGTGCCGGTAGTCCCAGCTACTTGGGAGGCTGAGGCAGGAGAATGGCGTGAACCCAGGAGGCGGAGCTTGCAGTGAGCCGAGATCGCGCCACTGCACTCCAGCCTGGGCGACAGAGCGAGACTCCGTCTCAAAAAAAATAAAGAAAAGAAAAAGAAATAGAGACGTTCCTAGACAAGCAAAGGTGATGGAATTCATCACCACTGGACTGGTCCTACAAAAACACTTAGAGGAAATAATAGGAAATGAAAGAATGATTAATATCATGAAAATATGTGAAAATACAAAACTCATCAATATAGGTAAATCCATAATCATATTCAGAATACCCCAGTGCTGTAATGGTGCTGTGTAATTCCTTCAGTCCTCTAATATGAAGGTTTAAAGTTAAAAATGTCAGAAACATCAACAGCTACAATTAGTGGCTAAGGAACACATGAAAGATAAAGATGTGGCTGGGCGTGGTGGCTCATGCCTGTAATCCCAGCACTTTCGGAGGCTGAGGCTGGCGGATCATCCGAGGTCAGGAGTTTGAGACCAGCCTGATCAACATGGAGAAACCCCGTCTCCACTAAAAATACAAAATTAGCTGAGCATGGTGGTGCTTGCCTGTAATCCAAGCTACTCGGGTGGCTGAGACAGGAGAATTGCTTGAACCCGGGAGGTGGAGGTTGTGGTGAGCCGAGATCACGCCATTGGACTCCAACTTGGGCAACAAGAGCAAAACTCTGTTTCAAAAAAAAAAAAAAAGGAAAAAAGATAAAGATGTAAATTACAGCAATCAAAACACTAATCATGGTGGGGTAGGGGAGTGAGGGGAAAAAGTCTAGATTATTTTTGTGTGACCAAAGTTAAGTTGTTATTAGCTTAAAATAGTCTGTTGTAACTGTAGGACTCTTCATGTTAGCTCCATGGTAACCACAAGAAAAATTATAGTAGATAGACAAACAAGAAAGGAAACAAAGCTTAGCATTATAGAAAACCACCAAACCACAGAAGTAAACAAGAGGGAAAGAATCAAATGAAGAATCTTCATAATATTGAGAAAACAAACTAGCATGAGTAAATTATTACTTATCAGTAGTAACCTTGAATGTAAGTGGATTAAATTCCCCAATTAAAAAATATAGAGCAGCTGGATGGATTAAAAAAAAAGACCCAACTATATGTTGCCTACGAGAGACACACCTCATCATTAAATATAAACATAGACTGAAAGTGAAGGAATGGACAAAGATATCCCATGCAAATTCAAACCAAAAGTGAGCAGAAGTAGCCATACTTGTACTAGATACAATAGACTTTAAGTCAAAAACTGTAAAAAGAGACAAAGTCATTATGTAATAATAAAACAATCAATTCACCAAGAAGCAAAACTGTAAATATATAAGCACCGAACACCAGAACATCCAAATATATAAAGCAAATATTATTAGATTTAAAGGGGGAAATAGACTCCAGTACAATAGTAGGGACTTCAGCATCCCACTTTTAACAATAGACAAATGATTTAGAAACATGAGACTTAAACTACACCATGGACATTTACAGAACATGAACAGCTGCAGAATACACATTCTTTTCAACTGTGCATGGAATATTCTCCAGTAAAGATCATATGTTAGAGATGGTATCAAGTATTTTACCAGATCACAACTATATAAAGCTAGAAATCAACAAGAAAAACGTTAGAAACCAACAAATACATGGAAGTTAATATGCACCTTAATAACCAATGGGTCAGTGAAGAAATTAAAAGGGTAATTAGAAAGTTCCCTGGGACAAAGGAGCGTGGAAACACATTATACAAAAACCTGTGGGACACAGTGAAACCTGTTCTAGAAGTTCATGGCAATAAATGCCTGCATCAGAAATGAGGAAAGATTTCTAATAAACAGATTAACTGTGCAACTCAAAGAGACCTGAAAAGCAAGAACAAACTAAACCCAAAATTGGTAGGATGGAAATAATAAAGCATAGAGCAGAAGTAAACAAATAGAGACTAAAAGAGCAATTCAAAAGATCAGTGAAATTTTTTTGAGAAGATAAACAGAATCAACAAACCTTTAGCTAGACTAAGAAAAAAGAAAAAAAAAGACTCGAATAAATAAAACCAGACATGAAAAATGAAACATTACAAATGTATCACAGAATTGGAGGATCACGAGAGACTATTATGAACAACTGTATACCAACAAATTCTAGAATATAGGAAAAATGGATAAATTCTTGAACACACACAACCTACCAAGATTAAATTGAGAAGAAATGGAAAAAATGAGCAGACCACAATGAGTGGGAGAATTGAATAACTGCTAAAGCCTGACATAAAGATCCCTAGTTTCTGATGGCTACATTGCTGAAGTGTGTCAAACATTTAAAGAACGACTAATATTAATTCTCAAACTATTCCAGAAAATTAAAGAGGAGGGAATACTTCCAAACTCATTTTATGAGGCCAGCATTACCCTGATTCAAAAACGAGACAAGGACACAACAAAAAGAAACAGGCCAATATCCCTGATCAACCTAGATGCAGAAATTCTCAACAAGATTCTAGCAAGTCCAATTCAACGGCATATTAAAAACATCATCCACTATGATCGAGATTCATCCCAGAGATGCAGGGATGGCTCAACATACACAAATCAATAAATGCGATACATCACAGTAACAAAGAGAACGGAAACCATATAATTTCAGTAGATACAGAAAAAAGCACGTTACAAAGTTTAACATCCCTTCGTGATAAAAACTCTCAAAATAGATACAGAAAGTATGTACCTCAACACGGTAAAGACCATAGTTGAGAAACCCACAGCTAGTAGTATACTGAATGCAGAGAAAAATGAAAGCTTTTCCACTAAGATCAAGAACCTAACAAAGATGCCCACTTCCACCAATCCTATTCAACATAGTACTGGAAGTCTTAGAGCAGTTAGGCAGGGGAAAGAAATAAAAGACATCAAAATTGGAAAGGAGAAAGTAAAATTGTCTCTGTTTCCAGATGATATGATCTTAAATATAGAAAGCCCTAAAGAGTTCACCAAAAAACTGCTACAACAACTCATAAGTGAATTCAGTAAAAGTGTAGGACACAAAATTAACACACAAAAATCAGCACTTCTATATGCTAACGGTGAGTTATTTGAAAAAATAGGAAAACAGTTTCATTTACAAGAGCTACAAAAAATCTAGATACCTAAGAATAAACTTAACCAAAGAGATAAAAGATCTCTACACTGAAAGCTATAAAACATTGAGGAAAGAAATAGAAGACACAAACAAATGGAAATATATCATATGTTCATGGATTAGAAGAATTAATATTGTTAAAATGGCCATACTACCTGAAGTCATCTCCAGACTTACTGCAGTCCATGTAAAAATTCCAGTGACCCTTCAGAGAATTAGAAAAGACAATCCCAAAAATTCATGTGGAACCACAAGAGAGCCCAAATAGCCAAAGCAAGCCTGAACAAAAGGAACGAAAGGTAGAGGCATCACTACTTGACTTCCAAAGGTACTGCTAGAATATAGTAACCAAAACAATGATATTGGTGTAAAAAACAGACACATAGACCAGTGGAACAGAATAGAGAGCCCAGAAATGGACACACCTACAGCCAACTGATTTTTGACAAAAACTGTTAACTGGAGTAAATCTAAGAAATGTACAAGAACTTCCAGGAAGAAAATGATTAAACATCATTAAGACACATTAAAGAATACATAAATATTTTGAAACATTCGCTGTTTCATGAATTGGAAGACCATTGTTAAACTGGTCAGTTCTTCTTAAATTGATTTATGGGTTTAGTTTGATCGCAATTAAAAATACCATTAGTTTTGTTTTTGCTTTTTTAGGAAATCAAATGAGATGTTTCATTACCCACCGCCCCCTTTTTTTTTCTTTGTAGTTGATCTATACAGCTTAAAGTATATGCATGTTTCTCAGTGAGTGTAACTTCCCAAAAAGGGGCTTAGGTGAGCTATGAAGTGGGATATTTTCAGTATTACTGCTATAGGCAATTTAACAACACAAAAACAATAAAATAATAACACCCCCTCACCCCCCCCAAGTAAAACCACCGTGTAATAAAATTTAATGGAAACATGAAGATCTACCATATGTAAATGCTTTAAACATTTAGCATAGTGTGTGGAAGGAAAAGACGCAGCAAAACATTTTGTCGTCTTGACCAATTTTGAGAAGATTGGTCATGACCAATTTTGAGAAGATAAAGCAAGGTGATAGGTCAGACTCGTTTTTGGTATGTGGCTTGCGAGTTTACCCTTCAAACATTTTGTTATAGGCTATCTCTGAAATTTGCCTTTTTTTTTTCTCCTCTACCAGCTGGTAATACCTGGATTTTAGCCACTGCATGTCTTATACTTAAGAGCTTGGGTAGTATCATTGGAAAGGCCAGGGGAGGAACCCTTATGCAGGATTTTGCTTTATAAAAAGTTTGGATTTATGGTGCCAGTACTAGATTATAGAAGGGGATCAGGTGGAGCAATAGAGCAGTATTGGAGCTAGAGATTGGCTTTTGCAATCAGTCAGTCAATCAATAACCAAGAAGTAGCAGCATTTAATATCTTCATCATCCATTTACTTTAAAAACGTGTTTATCACTCATTTATAATGTTCGCTCTAGAGGTAAAGCAAATTCTTGTTTCTACTTTTCAGACACTGATTGGAGACACTGGTTGATATTTTTGGCACAGTGTTAAGTGTGTTTATTAAGTTCTTTAGGAACCAAGAGGAGATGGTAGGAGACCTACTGAGGCATGCTGTAAAATTCTGGTGATAAAATATGTTTAAATTAAGAGGGTCAGGAAATCATGGCATTCCCCTTTCTCCTACATGCTTTTTTTTGCACCACAGTTCTACCATGTGGTATGGTTAAGGTGTATTGTGATAAACCCATTTCTTTAAAACCCATACTTTTGTTAACAGTGAATGACAATATCTACCATGTGACTGAATTGAGCTACTTGGGAAATGGCTATTATTTTTAAATCTTAGGTGACTTTGAGGAGCAATCAGCAATTACATGTATCTCTTGAACTTTAATCAGAGTTGTTACACTTTGTGCCTCATTTGATCTCTGTAAAGAAAGTTATATAGGAGTGCTGGGAAGATGTTGTCTTGGTTCATATCCCTAACTTTCTTGCCCTTCCAACTTCCTTTTTGGAATGGTGTGACAAATGGTTCAGGCATTACTTGCTCCTAGGAAGTACATTTGAGGCCACACATTCTTGCAAGTCCTGTGTGGGGAGAGAGAAGGCAAAGGAACTAAAAAGCTTACATTATCTTCAATGTGATGTTTACATTAAATATTTTGTATGTAAACATGCCAATCAAGTGGTATATATTTTTTGGTAGAGCAGAAGACGGGCATAAAAGAATTGACTATACTTAAAACATTTCAAAAGACCTTCCTGGGGTTTAGTAATCTTAGCCCAGATCTGGAATGTGAAAAATGTACTTAGGGTGTATTGTGCAGAAATCAGATGTCCTCAAGTTTTCTGTAACTAATGTATGTATGAACCATTTCCTGCTTATTGTGATATGTGTGATCTGCTCTGTTGACATTATTAAGAAGGATTTGTTTCTTGTTATAATTAGTAGTTAAATATAACGACAGATGTTCATATGCTATAGATTCAGGATTACGTCTGGTTCTTTTAGACTTTTGAGCAGTTTATATTTTAGAATATGCTGTAGAATCCTCTTTTTACATATTGTCTATCTGCACTGGTACTAGTCAATTGCTGGGTACCTCTTCTATCTCTTATATAGGATCACTGGTACTAATTGTTTTATGGTATCGTTTTTATCTACCTTTCCCAGAACTTATTCCATGTTTTAGTCTATTTATTTCTGACTACCAAGATATAAATAAGTTTGCTGTATCTCAGCGTCTAAATATACATATATATTACAAAAGGAACAAAATTTTCAAATGAGAATACTGCCATTTATAAAAGTCAATAAAAAGTTAAATATCCCCTCTATATATGACGGTCTTTTGTATTACAGTTACTTTTTATATACTGTGCATTAACCTTTCTTTTTTGAGCATAAACCAGTCTTGAACAAATTCAGTTTGTTCAGGTTATTATTATTCTGCTGAACTGCAAAATTTAACTGTTAGAAGGTCTTTAGGACCTCCTGGGTCTCCAATAGGAGAGTCAAGTTGACTGTCTTTCTATCTCTCCCTTGTATTCTTGAAAACTTGCTTTCTGGTAACAGTAGAATGTTCTAGATATTCTTTGGTTTTCCTCTGCCCCAGTTCATCTAACTAAATGTCTTTCAAGAAGTTCTATGTCTTTTTGTGAAACAAGCCTAGAGTCTGGGGTTGCCTGTGGGAGTTGGTTTTTGGGCAGAGAGTAGTGCTGGCCAGTCGGGTCACTCTTAAATGTGACAGAAGTAGAAACTGTTTACTTTTCACTATATGAGTTTACATTTTAACATATCATGTTGTTAACAGTTTTTCAAAAATGTGTGTTTTATTGATTCCCAAAGACTTCTGTATTCACATGGATATTTTAATGATATTTTAGATTTCATTGTATCTAATGTCTTGTGGTAAATATTGCTGTTAAGGATAAAATAATAATATTTTGACATTAATCTGATAGGATAAAATCTTTAGGATAAAAATGGTGTGAAATGAATGAGATTTTCTTGATAAACCAAAAAGTTGAAAAAAACTAATCCTTACTCAGGTTCTGGTAATTAACACAAAGTGGTTAAGATACCTGAATGTTATTTATGCTGATTTAGAATAATAAGTAACAAGTTTCTTTTTTTTTTTTTTTTTTTTGGCTAAAGCCAAGTAGCAAGTAACACATTTCTTGAGCAGGCAAAATGCTTGGTTAGATCCTATGTGGGAACCAGGGTTTTCCAGTTATGATTATAGTTATGTTGTTGCATGCTCAGGAGCAAGAAACATCATTAAAGTAGCATTACATTTGCCATGTTTAGATATACTTAAGATATTCATAGGTGAGTTTATTTTGGAAAGGTTACCTATCTTTTGTTATTCTGATATGTATTCTAATATTTATTTCATTAAATTTTCCCAAAGACAAACTTTTGGGCAAGGCAGTGAACATACAGGTTTTCTTTTCCTTTACTTGGCTCTCATAGAGGCATAGATCTCAAGAATTGAAAGGAATCATAAAGTTTAACTCACTGAACTTTTTTTTTGTAGAAGAACTAAGTGGTCGGTGATAAAAGTGCAACTTGTTCAGTTTTTAATGTTTTCTCGATTCAGAGTAATTGTTATAAAAAGTAGTCATCATGTTATATTGTAAATATGTACTTTAATTGTTATTTCTCAGAAAATTCATCTAGGTGGTATATTCCTGGTACTCATATCTAATTTGCTGAAATGTGATTTATTGTACTTTCTATTATATAAAACTGCCATTTTATGTTTGAAATTTCATTTTTCTTAGGAAAAAAGACTACACTTCTCTATGTATTAGCATTGACACTGCTAAAACCTGTATTTGAGTAAAGTTAGTATTAAATATTATTTCTTCAAATATATTATTCAAATCTTACGTAATGAAAATGCTTTTAGAATGTGTGATATGCCTGGGATATATACCATTATATAATGCTGCATTTTTTTCCGCCATTGATTAAGAGTTCTTGAAGCCAGCATAGCAGAGAATAAAGCATGTTTGAAGAGGACACCTACAGAAGTTTGGAGGGATTCTCGAAACCCTTATGATAGAAAAAGACAGGACAAAGTTCCCGTTGGGCTAAAGAATGTTGGCAATACTTGTTGGTTTAGTGCTGTTATTCAGGTAAGGATTTTTCTTTATATTCAGTTCTTATTTGATGTGTATGATAGCAATGGAAAGTGAGTTGCTTGTGTTTAAGTTGTGTACTTTAAAGATAAGTACAGAGAAGTTTTTAATATACTCTTTTGTCTAATAAACTAGCTTGGGGATTGCAGTATCCTTCCATCCCTCTTTGTTTTTCATTTCTAGTATGTATTTTTAAACAGTAGATCACTACTTATGCCTTTCACTTATTTGGAATCAATTTATCCTTTCTTTCTGCTTTTAGGAATTGTTGGGGTGGAAAGAGTTTTGTATATATTTCCCTGCAAATTTATGGAAGCATTGTAACCAAGTTTGAAACTAGAACTGGCTTTCTGTGGGTCAGATCAGATTTATTTGTATATACTAGACAGTGTTACTTATAGAATTATACACACTTAATATTTTTAATAAGCATTTTGTTTGAGGTTGGTATAGATTTGCAAATAAATCTGAGTTTGCATGTGAAATGATGTGATGAATAAATATTGATAAATCAAGAATAACACATTGTCTTTTTTTACTAAGAAATTCCTTAATGATACATTTCTTGATCTGCTTATTCTAAAACAAGAGACATATGTATGTGTAGATATCCCTCTTTTCAATTTGGAACAGTTTTCTTTTACGTGTTTAACAACTGTTATCAAAATTCTTTATTATTCTCAGTTGACATTGATAATGTTATCCATCAGATTGCAAAACTTTAAAACAATTTATGAATAATATGTCCTTAATTTTTATTACTCCTTAGGAAAGTTAACTAATGTTTTGTGTTCATTTTTGCGTGACAGTTGAATTATAGCTTATTATTTCATGTTTGTGATGAATGCTTTTTACCTCATTGGACATGCATGCTGTTTTTTATATTCAAAATATATCTTCATTTTGTAACTTTCCAAACCTGTGTGTATGACAGCTTAAACTTCCATATGATATTAAGGCAACTAACAGGTTATTTGGTTCATTTTCTACAAGTTAATTGTTTTTGCTAACTTGTAATTTTAACTTTTTTTTATATACTTCAGTGCTAAAATTTTCACCGTTTTCTCCCTTTTTGCTTCTGGTGCATAATATCATATAATTTGATTTTCTTTGTTTTTCTGGATTTACCTCACTTTTTAATATGCTGTGGTGCATCCTAATAAGTAATATGCTATGTTATTGGCTTTCCCAGGACATGAAGATGCTAAGGAATACCTGGGTTAACATAAATCTATAGTAGTATCTTTGCTTCTAGCCTTGATTATACGTTGTTTACTTACATGCCAAAAAGTAATATCTAAAATATTGATACCTTAGAGTTTCTTAGATCATCTTAATAGGCTATCTCACTTTACTTGCACTATCTATTAAGAAGGTTTGTGCATATGATAATTTAGACATAATTTTAAAATATTAAGTATAGTTTTAAGGCTCTGAACTGAGTGCTCATGAACATGTTTTGCTGCCTGTGTTTGGTCAAGTAGATGCTATCTCAGCACTATTATGGCAAATACATGAGGGTCATTGGTTAGAAGCTTTTCTTAGAAAGGTATAAGAAGAAAGAAAGTATTTGTAAATAATATTGTTAGAATAGTTGCTTTTTATTTCTCTATCCTGTATGTGTAGGGAAGTTCTGTTTGAAATGATAAATGCTGATATAGGGATAATGACCTTTTGTTTTAGTAGGATAAAACTTCTTTCAGCAGCTCAGTTTAATCTTGATACAGTTACAATCTGTTTCTACCCTAAGTTTGCTAATCTTAGCTTTTCTTTTTAGCTTAGATTTTTTTTTTTTAAGAAGGAGGGAATGGGCTAGAAAAAAATTATCTTTTAAAAAAATGCCTAGCTTATTTAAAAACTAGTAATTGTACTAGTTTTAAAATTTTATCTAAGTTTAGTGGCTGCTTAACTCCTAACATAGGCAAGTATAAGAGGGCTTGAGTTATTTATTTTTTCTTTTGGTGAAATCTAAACATCTGGGAGAAGTAACCTATAAGCTTAAAAATTCAGGTTATAATGGCCTAATAAGATAATGGCTTTTGAGGGAGTAGAAAACACTAAGCATCAGATGAAAATGATGAGTGGGCAGAAAAATTTGGCTAGAGATCACCTGAAGTTTTATTTTTTATGGTAATTTTAAAGTCTATCAAACTATTTTAAGTAGCTTTTAACTTTTATCTTTAGTAGAGTCTTCTTAAAAATTTTCTACCATTATTGCTTAACTCTAAGCTATAAACTGAGATATAATACTTGGCCATCATAAATTGACTTTTTACTTGTGAATGAAAAGTTTGGCCAAAAATCTACCATAGTGTTGGAGGTTTTGTTGTTTTCCACAGTGAGTTGGAACTTACTCAAATTGTGATGTAAATGTACTGTAAAGTTTTGATTACAAAATTTTCTCGGGGATGGAATTTACTTAGTAGGACTAATTTGAAACAACTGGGAATTCTTTTTCTTGTAAATATATTGACCAGTTATAGAAGTTTGCTAGTAATATCACCCTTTAACTTCAAAGTATATAGCTGGGGTAGGCTACAACAGTTATAGATAGCTTTGCATACTTATTATTTTAGATACTGAGACCAATATTTTGGTAGAAAGGGGGAACAGAATGTAAGAAAGGGAATATAAACAAAGAGAAGATTGTACAGATAATGGCTTAAATAATCTTTTGGTTGCTGGCAACATTAGCCTGTCTTTAGGTTAGACATCAACCCCACAGCTAGTCAGGATTATTTTTGTCCTGTTCACTTGGTACTTTTATGTAGAAAGTACTGATTGCAGCTGTTCCCCACTAGGGTGTCAGTGAATGAGTTAGCTATTTGGAGGTGTGTGTTCTTCTCTGTAGCTCTGAGACACGTCGTTGAAGTGGTATGGGTGCTCATGGTGATCCTTAGCCCCTTAGCACCTTTCCATTTGGATGCCGAGAAGTAAGGTGCTCATACTTCTCAGTTTGCTTGTCATAGTCCCTTTTACTTCTATTGTAGATCTGTTGGCACCTGTCACTTAGTCCTAAAGCCCTGCTGTGTATGATGGTAAAGTATGTGGTTACCTTACTTATAAATCATATAACTGCAGGTTGACTAAAATACAGGCACCCTGAGGGCAGAGAGCACATTTAGGTTACTCTATATTATATATATAATACAGGGTCTGGCACATTGGAATAGCCCATCAAGTAATTATTGCATGAATGGATGAATGAACCAAAAGGGAGCATGTATGGAGTATCTAAAGTATTACGTGAGGATATTTTAAAAAATGATGCATATTGTCAGAACATTTCAGGATATAATTTAAAATGCTTATTCATACTCCTTGCTCTTCTCTCTTTAATTTTCATCAAAGAAAAAATCATATGGCACTAAAATGCTTAAACCTGTCTGCTTCCTAGTCCTGCCCCTTGAAAGAGACCTGTATCTAATCCATTTCTTCTCTATCTTCATTTTTCTAAATGACATGCCTTCCCACTGAGATAGATGAGGAATTCGCTCTTTCGGTTCACCTGCCTAGAATTGCCTTTTGTTTCATCTCTCAACATGGTTATAATACAAATTAAAAATAGTAGGTAGTCAGTATTTACATTTTTTATAACTTTATAAATGTTACAGTGATTCACTAGGTCCTCCCGTCTATAGTACTTTGTTATCCTGGAGTTGTCAATTGCTACCTTTTTCCCCTATTTTCTATATACTTTAATATTTTCGAAATGCTTCAACATGTTTGTTATGGTCTTAATAATATATTCTGTATGCCCACACATATTAGCTTCATTTTTTTGTTTGTTTGTTTTTGGAGTTCTGTCCCACAGACCATTTCTCTGTTTCAAATTTGGGGTGAATTCTGATTCTTTGTGGTTTAAGCATGATCACTCGCTTTCTAAAAGTAAGTCTAGAGAAATGGGATTGGTCGATGTGGGTATCAGTTTACATGTTTTTACTTAATCTTGCTGTTCATAGCTCTGAATCATCTCTCCTTTGTACTGTGACATACAATTTGACTGATTTTTCTGAACCTGAGTCATTTACGATCTCCAAAGACTAAATTTCCTATACACCCACAGAGGGGAGGCAATTGTCTGAATGTGCTGGGTCTGGAAAGCACATGGGGGTTTAATTGTTCTGTACATAGACTTGTGGTTTCAATAATGCCATCTATTTTTCAATCCCTGCCTCACCATGAAACTTATGTGATACCATGCTAATTTTTTTTTAATCCTCCGAGGAGAATTTATCATGCTTCTCAGTCTTCTCCACTGTAGGCAGTTTATGTTTCATTTCCTCTGCACTCTTGCCATCACTTCTTTCTTTTTCACAAATTATTTGAACTCTTATCCCCCATTATGTCTTTGTTATTAGCAAGAATCTAACCAAACTTCATTTTCGTAAGTGCTTTTCAAAATTCACATATTAGCTTTGGACTGAATGAAAGGATGGTTATTTTCAGGTGCATTAATCAAAAACACTCTTCAGGCAGTAAAAGTTACCCTTTCTTACCTCTTTTGAAGGAATACATTGGACAGTCCTCATATGACTTTGGTGAAGGATATAGGGTCTTTGGGACTTGAAAAACTTAATTTTTATGATTTGTTGTGATAATCAATGGTGATGAGTTTCACTGAGTAATGGTAGATGAGGTTGTTTTAGACCATCTGCCTTGTGATGTTTTGCTGGATTCCAAAACAGAAATAAAACCAACTTTTTGAGGGCATCACAGAGTACTAAAGCAGCGAGGAATTTTGAGTAAAGAAGGATAGTCATAGAGTGAGCTTGTTATTTTTGATGGATTTTGTCCTTTAGGCATCTCCAGAACTGACTGCTGCGTAGCTGAGGAACTAAGAAAATTTTTGCACAAAGTTTGAGCCCTAGTAAAACATCTTAGACTGTGAGTTGGAATTCTAAATGGTTAGAATGTAGCATTAACTGAGAACTGAAAGTTAAGACAGGCTTCCTAGTTTCTGAATTATATAGTTTTAAGTTATCTCAGAATTTATTGGATTAAGGCGACCTGAGACTGTGACTCTAGTCTCCCTGCCTGCCAGAGCAAATGTAAATTCTCTCTTAGAAGATAGTATTATCTGGAACCTTTCCTCAATTTTTCATACACAATGTCTAGTACTCAGGTCAGTCATACCAGAAAATAAGATGTGTGTGAAAACTAACACAAAAAAATGGACAATAGAAAACAGCACAGGGAAACTGGAATACTTGTCTGCCATAATAATAATTAATATGTTCAAGGAATTAAAAGCAAGATTGCGAGTCTGAAGAAAACTAAAAACTGTAAAGAAGAAAATGTAAATTTCAGAATGGAAAAATATAAATGAAACTAAGAAGTCAGTGGTTAAATTTAGCAGCATTATTAGACACAACTGAAGAGATAATTAGCCAACTGGTAAATTAATCTGGAGAATATTTTTCAGACTAAAGCTATGACATAAAGATGGGAGCATCAAAGAGATACTTTGGATATGGTGAGTAGTACTAACAGTGTATTTGTAGTTCCAGAGGGAGAGTAAAAGGAAATAGGGCAAAAGCATATTTGAAGAGATGACTCACAATATTCCAAACTTGAGAAAGATCAAGCCATAGATTCAGGAAGCAATAGGAATCAAATAGTATAAACATAAAGAATACTGCACCAAAGTACATCATAATAAAACAAATAACTATAGACAAAGAGAAATCCTAAAAATTGCAAGGTGGAAAAAGATACACGTATAAAGGAGCAAAAACAAGACTAATAGCTGACTTTGATACCTTTAAACATCAAGTCACACATAAGCAGAAATAATGTCTTTAAAGTGCTAGAAATAAATAACTGGCCATCTTGAATTTTATACCTAGCAGAAGTCTTTAAAAATGAAGAAAAACTAGCTGAAATAATTCTTCACCAGCACACCCACACCAAAGGAAGTTCTGAGTATCCAGGAACAAGGAAAATTCTCTATCTACAATGGGAGCTCAGAGAATAGAAGTGGGACTGAAATTCTTCTAACCTGCCAAGATTCTCTTTCCTCTTTAAATTCCTCAAAAGAATAGTCCATGATTTGTCTCCCCTACTTAACAGTAGTCCCCCTTATCTTTGGTTTCACTTTCTGCTGTTTCAGTTACCTGCTGTTAATTGTGGCTGAAAATATTACAGTACTGAGAGAGAGAAGGAGAGGGAGAGAGGGAGAACACATTCATGTAACTTTTATTACAGTATGTTTTCTTTACAATTGATCTATTTTATTATTCGTTATTGTTGCTAATCTCATACTGTGCCCAATTTATAAATTTAACCATCATAGGTATGCAAGGAAAAAAATCATAATATATATGGAGTTCAGTAATATCTGTGGTTTCCGGTATTCAGAGGAGATTTTGGAATGTATCCTTTTTGGATAAGAGGGTGCTACTCTGTACCCCATTTTCCCATTATTTAATGCCTCTGTTCTTCCTCTGCCACTCCACTGCAAACATGACTTTCCAGTTGCCAAATCCAAAGGTTATTTCTCTGTCCTTAATTTATTGGAAGAATGTGGCAACCTTTCGTGATGTTGCTAATCTTGTCTTCCTTGAAATGTGCCAGCTATTTTTTGATGTACAGCAGAATCTTTTGTGGAACTTTGTATCTTTATTGAGAGTCCCCTGACACAGCTATTTTTTAAAGCTCCGCAGTTTATTAGAATACACAAGTATGTTTGAAAGCCCTTGTTTTCTCCACTCGTTTTTCTTCTGTGATTTCCCTTAGTATTCCTTTCTCTTTCTCAAAACTCTTTTTTTTTTTTTTCCTGTGATTTTTAAATGGTGCTTTCTCCCCAAGGTTCTGATCTTGGCCAACTGTTAATGTATTCATATCCCTTCTGGTTTATTACTTCTACTCTTACTGTTTTAAAAAGCAGTCACAAGACTGTAATCCCTACAAGGGCAGAGACTACCTTCTTAGTGTCTGGCATATAGTAGATGCTCCATAAATATTTGTTAAATGAATGAATAGATGATTTATTTTATGTGCTTATATTGTTGAATAAATCTTTCTAGATCACAAGATAAAATTTTTTTTACAGTTTCTGTTACCAGCTTTATGGTTTTACCTTTCATATTTAGGTTGTTAATTAATCTATGTAATCTGGCTCTATTTCTTTATATGTAGTTTTCTCAATACCCAACTGTTGATCAAAACCTTGTTTCCTCATTGATTTGTGGTGCCACCTTTACCTTCTGTCAAGTTGGCTGACTCACCTTTTCTAAGATTTGAAACATTATCACTTCCTGTATAGTAATTTTCAAACTTTATAAACTGTGACCCAAGAAAGGAATATACTGTATATTATAAAACATTTTACACATACACAAGTTTGTAAAATATCTACAATGAAAATTTTGCAAGAAAATACTCTGATGTATTTACTGAGTATGATACATTGTGATATTTTCCATTGTATTTTATCTCATTTTAAAGAAATGCTCAGTATGATGATAGTAAATGGTTGCAAACTACAGTTTAAAAAACATACTCCAGGAAGCCTTTCCATGGGCATCCTTCATATGCTCCATTATATTCTTGTGTAATTATTATCACTGCATCTTGAAGTCATGACATTTCTATTATATGTCTGTCTCCTTTCTAAATTGTGTACTTCCTTGAGCATTGAGATAATATGTAATTGCTTTGTGTCTCTATTACCTAGGATCTTATGAGTAAATTTATTTGTACTCCATTTTTCTAGTATTAATGATACATCTAGATAATTCATGGTAAACATAGCACGTCTAAAAAGTTTTGGACTTGACATTTGCATACTCTTTATTTTGAGGAAACTGCTTAAGTGCATATAAAAAGAGCTATTAATAATGAGTAGTATATTTAAAAAGTTGTCCAAATATAATCTTGTGCACTATCAAGTATCAAGAATGGTATGTCAAATAAAAGAAACTTGACTTTTTCTCAGAAGTATGTCCTCCTTGTGCCAGTTGCAATGATTCTGCGTATAAGTAGTACACAGTTGTAAAAAATAAACCTCCAAGACTAGTCATTTTTACATTTTGCTAATGGAATTTTCCCTCAGGTTATGTTAAATTGTTGTTCTTTTTCAGTCATTATTTAATCTTTTGGAATTTAGAAGATTAGTTCTGAATTACAAGCCTCCATCAAATGCTCAAGATTTACCCCGAAACCAAAAGGTAAAATTCAAAAGATTTTTTTTAAGCAGTATGTATACTCTATATGTTCTCTTATATGTGATTGATTTTTGGGCATTTACTTGGCTCATCAAATCTGAAACTGTCAATTTGAATGTCAATTCATTAATCTTAGTTACCATAGCAAGTTCCTATCCTCTGTTAATATATTATAAATTCGACTTTTTTCCTTTACCTGTCACAGTAATATGCCAATTTTTGGTGTCGCTTTAGTAATTTTTTTGGGGGGGACTGTCAAATTTCAATAAACTTTATAGGCTATAGTTTACAATTTAAGGTCTTTCCTCAGTTGTCTCCTAAAAATTTTGTGGAAATTGAAATTTCTTTTCAATTGATTGTCTTGTGCAGCCCTTTAAAAAATGAGTTTTGCATTCATGTCTTTGCAGTACAAATCTGTATCTTTCATTTTGGAAGTGACTATCGTAGATGGGAAATATAAAGTGACAACACACACACCAGGGCCAGATTGCCTGGGTTCTAGCTAGGGACCTAGAGCTGGTTACTTGATTTCTTTCTGTTCCATTTACTATCTGTAAATCATAAATAATAATAGTAATTATTTCATAGAGTTGCTGTGAGCATTAAATGAGGTAAAACATGTAAGGGGCTTAAAAGTGCTCGGTACATAGTAAGTACTAGGTGTCAGCTATTGTCAGTTAAACAATAAAAAAAGTTTAAAAAAAATAAGACTTATTTTAAAAAGAACCAATTTGCACACAGAATTTATACCTAATGGAAAAAATTACTTATGGAGATGATATAGTTGCGTGTAGGGCTTTAGTGGTTGATCTTGTCATAAACAATCTGTAGTCCTAAAGTGGACTTATTGCCAAGGCAAGGAAGTTAGTTTTAGGTTTCAGTAAACTGCTGAACTTTTTTGACCTATTTTTAGTAGGAGTGATGAAATATTAAATTATGTTTTCGTTTTAGCGTTTAATTTTTAAAACCACTTTTTCTGACTTTTTCTGTAAACACGTGAAACATTTATAATGCATGCTAGTGGGAAGATAACTTGATTGATAACCAGCTTTTCAGGTTATAATCTCTGGGCTGTAGAGTGTCAGGCTGATAAACAACCCATTTTCAAAAGAGAGTCAGGATCGTCTGACAAACTCTTCTGTCTCCAGAAAAATTAAGGAAAACCCTTTCAGTCATTATGGTTTTTACATGGAACCTTCTGAACTATTGCCTCCATCATTGCAATTTGTTAATATCACAGTTCTTCTCTCTTCTCATATCTCAAAGTATATGTATAATTTGTGTGAAATTGTTTAGAATTATCATTTCTAGTTATGTATACATGTATGTATATGCATCTTGACCATTTATGGTCCTGGATTTTAATGTTTTACAGAGCTTTAATTTCTTTTGTTCTTCACAGAGTTGAATGAGGCCATGTTAGTTTGTATTCTTATTTAAAAAACAGTTGCTATATTTATGCTTATATGTCAGAACGAGTTGTGAATACTAGAGAAATGTGTAATTCCAATCTTCAGCACCTTTCTAGAGAAGTTTGTTTCTTGCAATGGGTTAGCCTCTCCAGGTGTCCCTTTAGCTTAAGGAAATAAAAGAATTTCTCACTTCCATTCTGAGACAATTACTTAGAATACTGTGCAATTTTATATGATTATTGCACAAATGTGACTCTAATTTAGTATAGTGACAGCAGTACACACTATACCTTGACATCTTCGAAGCAAATGGATTTATAGATAGTTATCAGCCACTGAATGGTCCTATATTCACTTGAGATGGTGACAGCAGGTTTTTAAAAAAGGTGTGAGTGTAACTTGTCACTTATTTAATAATGAATTTACCGCCAATTCGTGACATGTGTACAGCTACATTCAATTTGAACACTTTGTCTTAAGTTGCAGAATACATTTGGGATTACTTTGATCACATCACAGAGATGCCATTTGTATGCACTTTTAAACAGGATATTTTTTGCTAGCAAAATTTGCCACAAATATTACATACATATTGAGTGAGATTTGAAAGAAATCTAGTATTTGAAATTAGTTTGTATTTTAAGTAGACTTGGCAATTGCTTGTGGAAATTGAAACTAATTTTAGACACTCAGGTTTATTTGAACTGTTGGTAATTTCAGTGTCTAGGAGAATTGTGAGGTCCCTGGAAATATAATAATAGATCCTTGATGTAATCATCCCCTCTCCCCTCACACAGATATACATTTAGTTTAAAATGTTTCAGACTGATGGCAAAGCATATTAAATGTTGAGAAAACAAAGATGCACATGTATAATATTTAGTGGAAATCATCATGTAAATAGCTAAAGCCTTATTAATTGGAAGGTTATATTATTTAAAGTCTTGATTTAGGACAAATATTTCAAAATAAAGAAATTTATCACTTTCCACTACTTAAAGTGAATGTCATCAGAAGGAAATGGGTTTAGTTGAGTACCATACTGTATTCCTGGAGCAAACACCTGAAGGAATTTTGAATTTTACAAATAAAAGGGGCATTCTGAGATTTCTGCCATTAGTCATGAAGAAGTAACAGGAGCTGGATTTATAAGTCTCAGTACATCTCAAAGGATTCAAAGCATACAAAATACCTTTTCTGACGAAAATGGTAGAAATCAAGGTAGAAATCAACAACAGAAAGATATACAGAAAATCCCCAGATAGTTGGAAATGAAGTCATTCACCTCTAAATATCCCAAGGGACAAAAAAACAAATCAAATGAGTAATTTCAGAATATTGTAAGCTGAATGAAAATTAAAACATGACATATCAAAATTTGAGGATGAAGCTAAAATAGTGATTAGTGGAAGATATCTTATAAGAGACATCTTACCAGACATCTTATTAGAAAAGAAGAATGGTTTTCAATTAATGATAGCAGCTTGCATATCAAGACATTAGAGAATAAAGGGCACGTTAATCTCAAAGCAGAAGTAAGGAAATAATAAAGGTAATAGCAGAAATCTGTGAACCAAATATCAGAAAAACAATACAGAAAATTATGGAACCAAAAACTGCTTCTTGAGAAGAGTGGTGAAATTGATGAACTTCTAGGTAGACTAAGCAAGAAAGAAGAGGGAAGACATATATTACAAATATAAGGAGTGAAAAAGGGAAACATCACTACATACTCTATAGACACTAAAGGGAGAATAGTGGAATATTATAAACAGCAGACAAGTATCTTGAAAGTCACAAGCTATCAAAGCTCACTAGTGAAGAAATAGATAACCTGTGGTAGCCCTACATTATATTAAAGGAACTGGAACCTGTCCACCAAAAAATTCAGCAGCTAAATAGTTTTACTTGTAAATTATATTAAGCATTTAAAGAACAAATGATAACAGTTCCCTATAAATTTGTACAGATACTTAAAAAGTAAAACTTCCCAACTCATTTTGTGAGCTAAGCATTACCCTGAAATGAAAAGTAGGAAAATACATTTCAAGAAAAGCAAACCACACACCAATATTTCTCGTGAATTTGGAAGCAAAGAATTGTAGCAAATTTTTGAAAAATTAAATCCCGCAATTATATATAAAGGATAATACCTCATAGAGAAGTGGGGCTTATCCAGGAATACAAAATTGGTTTAGCTTTCAAAAATAAATCAGTATACTTCACCATATCAACAGACTAAAGAAGGAAAACCATATTATCATCTCTGTGGATGAAGAAAAATGATTTGACCAAAGCTAAAATCTCATTTATGGTAAAAATCTTCTAGAAACTAGGAAGCAATTTACTTTTCAAATATGCTTCTCAGCAGAATTCCCCTAATTTCCAAAAATTATTACTTCCAATTTTGTTACTGGGAATGTCTCAAAAAACTGCACTGACTTAGGTGCGATGATAAAGAAACTGATCTCAGGAAATTAAGGGTACTTTTGAAAGTAATTTTATAGATTAAAGCTCATAGTCTTTATACTTTTAAAACCTATTTCTGAGGGCATATTTGGAACCAGTTTTATTCCCTCATACCTATTTCTCAGGACTCTTTTTTGGAATCTATTCTAGAAGCAATTCTTTCTATGTGGGTTATACTATTTTGGGCAGCAACTATGTAAAGATACACCCCCATCCCAGACCCCTAGAATTTTACAGTGTTGAGAATGCCAACTGTGTAAATTTGGAAGAAAATTTTCATGTTTAATATCTAAATTTTATCCGTTAAAATTGTTATTATAAGAACTAAATATTATAAGAATGGCTTGCCTGGTTTGTTGTCATGAAACATTTCACTAAGTTATGTGAATTATGTTATTTCTTAAAATTTCCTTCTTGTTTTAAAATAAATTGTTAGTGATTGGTAATGTGGGTTGTTTTAATTTCTTTCTGGAGATTTTGCTTTAATGAGCCAGTAAGAATTGAATGCTTTGTGTAGTAAAAAGTTGGGGAAAAGATATAGAAATTCTTGTCTTTGAGAATCTTATAGTCTTATTGAGAAACAAAAGTAAGATTTCAAAGGAATATTAGGAGGGTGATATATTAGTCTCCTATTAGGATCTGGTCTAATTATTAAATTAATAAAATTAAATAAATTTAAATATTGTGATTGAATTATATTAAATATAATGTTCGATAACTTTAGATATAAAATAAATGAGTATAAAATAATTTTATAAGCAATTTTTATTAAATATAAAAACAAATATTAAATTTCTAATAATTGGGTGAGGTTCTAATATTAGTCTAATAATTAAGATTGTCACACCGCAGTGACAGTCGGTGATTCATGGCTCAGTGAAAGGCATTCATTTCAGTAGATGTGGAATTTGAAGGTATCGTTGACTTGGAGGAATCTGGAAAGGCTTCATGGAGGAGTGGAGATTTTTGCTAAATGGGTTTATTGAGATCAAGCACTTTGAACAGTGCCTGGCATGTAGTGAACACTCATTGAATGTTGGCTGTTATTATTGCTCTGAGCAGCAGCAGCTGGGCCTTGCTGAATGGGAAGTATTATGATAAGCAGTCTTGAATGAGGAAGATATTCTTGGCTGAGTAATGACATGATTTGCTGTGAATATGTGGCATTCATGCTGAAATTGTGAGCCTATCCTAGGTCTTCTGCCTTTTTGTGCTGGACTTCTTTGAGTCTCTTAGATGGCACCAACACTCTACTTTCTTCAATTATGATAGAGTGCTAATTCATCCCTAATCTATATTGGCTAGTTTAATTTTTGGTTACTGTTAAAATGAATATCTATTTATTAGTGAAAATTTTCTTAATCTTCAGTTAAGATGTTTTTGTTTTTTTCCTTCAATAGGAACATCGGAATTTGCCTTTTATGCGTGAGCTGAGGTATCTATTTGCACTTCTTGTTGGTACCAAAAGGAAGTATGTTGATCCATCAAGAGCAGTTGAAATTCTTAAGGATGCTTTCAAATCAAATGACTCACAGCAGGTAGTTCTGTTGCACTGACTTGTTCATTAACCATTTGTATTTAATCTGAACAATATTAAGCAGCTTTCCCAAGAATATGAGACTATTTGAGACGCATGATTCTGCTTTATTAAAAATAACCTGGAACCATTTAAAACATTTGGGAGACTTTTAAGAGAAAAGTGATCTTGAAGGTGTTAAAATAAAGTTTTAATTTATATTATGATTGAAATGAAAACGATGGATAAAATTAAGATTATTTACAAATACATAATTAAACATCTTCACAAATGTATGATAACAGAGGATCATTATAGTACACATGCTTTTGATATTCCTGTGTTTGCTGGAAGGGAGTACTTTTCCTTAATTACCCAGAAATGGTTTTTGAAAGATGTTATCTTTGTTATTGTTGCTTTTGTCTGTTATTCTTTATATAGTGTATTGTGGTAGATTTTTATCTATTACCTTAAAAGAATATTGGTAATTTTCTTATAAAAAATACAAAATATCTATAAACAAACCAGTATTTTCACATATAATTGGAAAAATCAGAGAAATTAAAGAAGGAAAACAGAGGAAAAAATACAGTGGCAGAGAATAGTAAGTGTTCAAAAAGATAGCAGCAATGTGTAATGGCAGAAGTTTCAAAAAGCCACTAAGCTTGCAGCGTTGTTTTTTAAAGTACATACTTGGATGTGTCTCTGTTTTGTGATGTATGGAGAGGGCGTTTGGAAGAGGAAGGTCTGAGATTCTCTCACCATCTTCCTTGTGCTTTTTCTTTCTGCTTTACATTTACCTCGTATGGCAAATGTGAATGAACAAAAAGGGCACTCACATCAGAGTTTCTTTTATATGTTGTTGCATTTTTAAAAAAATTCTAACAATGCTCCAGTGCCTTTTAGGCTTAGTATCTACTCAGCTTTGTTTCTTACTCGCTCTGTCATGGTAACACTAACACAAATCAAAAGAAAGAGAAATAATTTTACAGTTGATTCCAAACCATCATTTTCGGGCATTCAGCATTCCTTCTGGTTCTAAATGTGTTTTACTTTTTTTTTTCTTCTTTAGTATGCATAGTATCTTTTCCAGTGATTCTGAGTATACAATTAAATTTTTTAAAAGATTACTTCTGTTCTCTGACTTATCTTTCCTTCTGGATGGCTTTTTCCTTGTCTTTTTTCTGGTTTCTTTTTTCTTTCTTTCTTTTCTAGAGATTCATGTTGATTTTGGGGTATCTTTTCACATTTAAAGATGAGGCAGCATAGACTTCGTCTGGAGCCATGTATGTACATAGGTGGGCTTTTCAGTTTGAGTTAGAGTTGAAATGGATACAACTGGCTGTTAAGGCCACAATATAAATGCTTTTGCTTCAGATTAGCAGTGTAGACTAACTTTTGAAATTAGTGATTCTTTTTCTTTAGAGGCCTTTTAAAGTAGATGTGCATCAATTAAGGTTGATAAGTTTGATTCTCTTCTGTTCCCTAAACACTTGAATTTGAAGTCTACAGGAGTAATTTAGTGAATCTGTAAATGTAAGCATCATGATTTTTTTAAAAGTGAATTTATATTTTCATTGTATCTTCTTCCTAAATATTTCAAATACATCATCTTTTGAAGTACACAGGAGTCTTTTGAGACACCCTTTGGTATGTGATACTGTTAGTTTTTTCTTTTTCTTTTCCGTGTTTGTTTTTTTTTGAGACACAGTTTTGTTTTGTCACCTAGGCTAGAGTACAGTGGTATGACAATGGCTCACTGCAGCATCAGCCTCCTGGGCTCAACCCTTCCCCAGACCTCAGTCTCCCAAGTAGCTGAGACCACAGGCACATGCCACCGCGCCTGGCAAATAATTTTATTTTATTTTTATAGAGACAGGATCTCCCTATGTTGCCAAGCCTGGTCTCAAACTCCTGGGCTCAAGCTATCCTCCTGGTTTGGCCTCCCAAAGTGCTAGGATTATAGACATGAGCCACCACACTTGGCCCCAATCGATACTGTCAATTTTAATCATACCTTTAATTGTTTTATTTTATAATTGTCAATTTTAGATTGATTTCTAAGAAAGATAGGGATTAACTTCTGAAAAATATTGTGTTAGCTAGGAAACCTTATTTTTTGTTGGATGTAATGTTAAAGTGAATTAAAGTTATACAAAAGTATGAAAAGTTGTTTTAAGGTGTTAACAATAGTTCCTAAGGACAGTCGTAACAAATTACAACAAATGGAGTGGTTAAAAACAGAAGGTTATTCTCTAATAGTTCTAGAGGGCAGAGGTCCAGAGTAAAGGTGTTGGCAGGGCCACACTTCCTCCATTGGCTCTGAGGGAGAATCCTTTGCTTCCACCGTACTCTGGTGGCTGTTGGTGTTCCTTGCCTTGAGGCAGCATAGCTCCAATCTCTGTCTTCCTCTTCATGTGGCTTTCCCTCATGTGTCTGTCTGTCTTCTGGTTTTCTGTTTCTTACAAGAACACTCACCATTGGATTTAGCCCCAGCCCTAATCCAGGCTGATCTCATCTCAAGATCCTTACCTTAATTATATTGGCAAAGACCATTATTCTAAATAGTGTCACATTTTGAGGATCTAGGTGGACATGTATTTTTGCAGGCTACTATTCAACCCGCCACAGATGTTATGAATGTTTACAGCTGGATTTTTGCGTTGCGTTTAGTCCTATTTAACTCTACAGCTTTGGAGCAATTTACTTAAGCTTCCCAGACTTTAGTTTCAACATTTTTTTGAGGTTAATATAAAGTTGGCCTACATGCTCTTAAAGAAACTGCTGGCTGAAAAAATATAGGATAGTAAGTTTGTTTTGTATTTGGGGATATTTTGGTAAGTAAGGACAAATTGCTTACTACTGATTCATCTGTCTGTAAGCAGCCTCAGTAGAGTTGATTTATTGTTTTTCCCTTATGTTCTATTTATTATTTTCTGTGTTCCAACTCACGTTATTGAAAGAATTATGGTAGTTGATAACACAACTGCCACAACCTATTCCTGTTTTTCTGTGTTGAGAGAGCAAAGACCAAAGGCATGGTGAAAGGTGATAAATGGGCTGGTTCTGAATGATAGTAAAGGTAGATATGGCTTAAAAAGTTGTGTGTGTAAGTTGAATTAAGAAAATGAATTGTGGAAAGAGACTAGTCTTCCTTCTAAGAGAGAAGCCAGTCATAATTCTTTATAAAATGAAGAACTATTTGCTAAGATGATTTCTTCATTTTATAAAGATTCATTACAGAGCTCTTTGGGTGGGGAGTAATGATTATTTTTTAAAAATCTCATTTGTAAGTTTGGTTTTTGATTGTGTGTGTGTGTGTATGTGTATTTTAAAGTGAAACCCAATAATTGATTATCAATATAATGCTTGTTTTTTCAAATATCTTATATCCTGGTTAAATTATAAAAGTTTCTTGCATTTCGTGTGAAACATTGCACTTGTTATCTTTGTAAGGAGTTGGTAATTATATATTTCAACAACTGGCTCTAGGTTTGATGTTACAACATCTAGTATTTTTTTTTTAGTAGGCTCAAATATCAACAGGCTTTTTTCTTTTCACAGCAAGATGTGAGTGAGTTTACACACAAATTATTAGATTGGTTAGAAGATGCCTTCCAAATGAAAGCTGAAGAGGAGACGTAAGTTACCGTGAAGTTTAGCAATGGGGTTTTAGGAATTCATTAGATGGCATGTATTAAATGTCAACAGAGAAATAAGAAATCAAGACAGACTTATGGGAATCCCAGTATTTTCTGTATTATTGACAAGCTGTTTAGAATTTGCAGGCACAAATAATAGTGTAACCAAAAAAATCTAAAAACTGATCCCTGGAAGAGCTAGTCTTACATGCCCAGTTCCTTTTCTTAGATTCAATAATCACTTTTCATGACGAGGAATGAATTTGCGGTGGAGAAAGATGTCAGGAATGTGAATTGTGACAAAATCCTTTTACGTAGAAGCATGAAGACAGGGATATGAAGTAGCGGTGCATGTGAGCAAGTGGCTCTGTTTATCTGTTCACTCAGGGCCCCAAGGTCACCTAGGTTTCTGGGATCTTGCTGGCAGTGAAAATTATACTGTGTCTCTAAGTTTCTGCCCAGAAGTGACACACATCACTTCTGCAAACATTTTGTTGGGCAGAGCTATATGGCCTAACTTCAAAGTGAGTAGGAATATCTCACACTAATTAGGATGGCGGCTACGAAAAAAAACAAAACACCCCCCCAACCCCTACTGGCCCAAGAAAATAACGAGGGTTGGCAAGGATGTGGAGAAATTGAAACCCTTGTGCAGTGTTGGTGAGGATATGAAATGGTACAGCCACTGTGGAAAACAGTATAGGGGTTTCTTAAAAGATTAAAAATATAATCACCATATGATCCAGCAATTCTACTTCTTGGTGTATATCCAAAAGATTTGAAAGCAGGGTTTCAAAGAGATGTTTGTACACCTGTGTTCATAGCAACGTTATTCACAATAGCCGAAAGGTGGAAGCAAACCAAATGTCCATTGATAGGTGAATGGATAAACAAAATGTGCTGTATATACATACAGTGGAATATTATTTATCCTGAAAAGCACAGAAGTTCTGACACATGGTGTAACATGACCCCTTGAAGATATTATGCCACGTGAAAGAAGCCAGTCACAAAAGGACAGGTACTATAAATCACTTATGTGAGGTATCAAGAGTTATCAAACTCTTAGCAACAGAAAGTAGAATGGTGGTTGCCAGAGGCTGGGGGGGAGGGGGAGATGAGGAGTTGTTTAATGCATATAGAGTTTCAGTTTTGCAAGAGGAAAAGAATTCTGACGTTGGTTGCACAACAGTGTGAATATACTTAACATTACCGAACTGTACAGTTAAAGGGTTATGTACATTTTATCACAGTTTTAAGAAGTGAGTAGTACAGTGTATCTTACCATGCACCTGAACGTGAAGGGCCAGAATTTTTTTTCAGTAGCACTAAAGACTGCTATACTACCTACTGGGGTTCTTGTAAGAATTAAGAGAAGTACTTATCAACATTATTCTAAGGATTAAATGATGACCCATTTATCAAGAGAGATGGTATCCCCTCTCTCCCTTTTTAAACAATACTTAACAAGTCAATTAATATAAACACAAATTAATACAGAAAAATCTGTACACAATTGTGGATACAACGCATTTCTATACAGTAAGGCAAGGATAAACTTTGTCTTTTTAGGTCACACAAACCATAAAAAGACAATTTAAAATTTTCAACTTTTGTTTGCTTCAAGCAGAAAAGAAAAAAATGAATTTTGGTATTAAATGACTTGGAAAATTTGTAAATGACTAATTCTACCAGCAGTGTGAAACTTCACAAAAGAATGAAGTAGCTGTTCAGCTACTTTGGGTGAAAAACTGGTACCTCGTTCCCTCCCTGGTGAGGGTTGTTGTTTTTGGATTTTTTGGACTCTTCCATGTAAATACAGGAAATAACCTATCAAAATTTTGTAGAAATGTATTCTGATTAAAAGTGGCTTTTCTTCCTTCCCATGTCCAAATAAACATGCACTACACAGAGTATGAGATTGAAATGTGTAATGATGATAGAAAGAGCAGGCACTTTGTGCACAAACTGTGTCAATTTCTCTTCCAAGTTCATACACGTAGTAGCTCATTTTAACTCCTATGAGAATCCTGTGGGTGCAGCTATCATAGTTATCCGCAGTTGACAGGTAAAGAAATGGAAGAATAAGTACCTTGTGCAACGTGGCACTGTAAATAACAGAGCTAAATGCAAGTGCGTGATAGCCACATAAGTGTTTTTGTCTTGTCATGTGTTATAGTTCTTTAATATTTTCTCTATTTATAGGTTCAAAAATTGTAATCACATTTATATTTTTTAACACACTTTAGGGATGAAGAGAAGCCAAAGAACCCCATGGTAGAGTTGTTCTATGGCAGATTCCTGGCTGTGGGAGTACTTGAAGGTAGAGTTATACATTTACTTTTTATTGCAAGTGAAGAGAGATTATTATTCATTCATTCGTCTCGATAGTTACTATTTTTTTTAGTGGACTTTATTTTTAATTTGATATATTCTGTCTAGTAATTTTTGTTGGATTGCTACTGTTATTCACATAAAGCACAGAATTGAATGAAGGAAAAGGAATGTACAGAGTGCATTATCACATACTAATTGATACTTTATTTTATCCTCATGTTTTTTCCAGTGAGAGGGCTTCCATGATACAATTATGTTGGAATACAGGGATTAATGGGATGGTTGATAGATCCTTTGAAGATAATATTGGAGTTAAATACTGGGCTTGATATGATGCTCACTTTCTTTTTCATGTTGAAAGCTGAATTTAGCAACTTAGCATAGTCAGGGTATTATAGAGTTCTCACTTTTTGAGTGATTTTAAATGTAGATATTAGTTTTCAGGAAAAGATTGTACTCTATCTTTTGAAAAATCAGTGAAGAGTGATACTACTCCATTTAAGCTAAATACCTGTTTCTTAAAATTTGGCCTAAGTAGTTTCTGTTTGGGTTCCCTAACAAGGGAGGAGACTCTTTAAATGTAACTTCATGTAATAATATTAGGTCCCAAAGCATAAACTTTTGAAAAATTGTTTTTCTCAAATCACCCAATGCATCAACTTTTGCAAGTTATCTTTTTCCAGATCAGCTAAAGTGTAAAATTTGAAAAAATGTTTTTTCTTCACGATCTTAAGTAGTGGATTCCCTGAAGTTCTGTTTGAACGTAGGTGGTTTGGGATTCAGAAAAAGACAATACTAACTCAGATGTTGGCCCTTTAAAAAGTCTTAGTGACATGTTCGTACGTTTTTGTTTGCTTCAAGTGGTAACAACTTATATATAAGTTGTTTTATATATATATATATGCACATATATATGAGTTAATATATATAAGTTTATATATATATGTAGAATATTTTACATAGTACATTTACGTTGGGTCATTCATCTTAATCATTCTGATTTTATTTGAAGTAGAACACTATCTGATGCAGCGAGTAGGTCTCATCAGGTCATGACTAGGCACTGTTTATAATACCCTGCATGAGCATTTCTACCTGTATTATATTGATTCCTAAAATTGATTATTATTAAAATATTTAATTTGTTGGCTGGGTGCGGTGGCTCATGCCTGTAATCCCAGCACTTTGGGAGCCCGAGGCTGGTGGATCATGAGGTCAGGAGATCAAGACCATCCTGGCTAACACGGTGAAACCCTGTCTCTACTAAAAATACAAAAAAAATTAGCCAGGCGTGGTGGCAGGCGCCTGTAGTCCCAGCTACTCAGGAGGCTGAGGCAGGAGAATGACGTGAACCCAGGAGGCGGAGCTTGCAGTGAGCTGAGATCGGGCCACTGCACTCCAGCCTGGGCGACAGAGCGAGACTCCGTCTCAAAAAAAAAAAAAAAAAAAAAAAAATTAATTTGTCAATCCAGTGTTGAAGTCTTTGTACTTGGTATTAGTAAGTTGCTTTAGTGATTGTGTTATATAAAGGTGGCCTTAATACGTTTTCACTTGAACTATGTGTTTGCTTCAGTAAAAGTAATTTATTTCAGAGTACTTTCTTATCACTTTTTACATAGATCTTCCTAATACTTTCTTTCAAACCAATGGTTCTTGATTAGGGATGATTTTTAGTTTGTTTGCCAAAGTACCCCCACTGCAAAAGTCCCTCAACTTTTTGAGAACTTCTAGTTCATTGTCCCCTCTTAGCCCTTCTCTGTACTTCACTCCTTCCTTTTTCATCTAAAACCTAAAACTCTCTTTCCCCTCTTCCCTTCTGGCACCCCCTCCCTGTTCTCTAACCTTCATTAAGCTGTTCATCTTTTCTGTGTCTGTACTGAGTACCTGAAGATTGCTGGCGAAAAGTCACAGAAATGGGCAAACTGTAGTGGATCATGAATTTGAGTGATACTGAGCTTTGGTGCTCCCAATCCTATAACCCAACTTGTTCTGTGTAATCACCATTCTTTCTCTCATTTACTGCAATAAATATTTTAGTCTTTTCCACTCATTTCAAATCTAACTTATCTCTTCATTCTCTGAGAAAATCTTTACCTCAGATTTCATAGATTTACTGTCACATTAATGAAACTTAATCACAGGTTTTGTCCAGTCCCCGAATCTAATTTTACATTTGTGGTTTTGTATCATATTCTAAAAACACAACATTCCCAAATATATGAGCCTCAGGCTCCATAACCTAGATCTATCACTACCTCTACTATATTTTTACCTGCTCCTACATATAATAAAGGAATTACCCAGTTTTATATCAAAAGACTATTCTTTATACGTGCTCAGAATTCCCTCCCTTCATGCTTTTACTCAGACCTTACTTCATTCGTTTTTTCTTGGCTTTTGAGCTTCTCCCACTCTTTCTTTTTCATCAATATTTACACATTGTCTGGTATCTCAAACCTTAAAAATTAAAAACGTTATCCACTCCCATACTCTTTTTCAGTTAATACCCTCTCTTGATTCTTATTCAAAATTAAGCCCCTTTAAAGAGAGGAGTTAGTTTCAACTGATTACTCCCCATTTATTCAACCTAGCCCCAGCTTAGTTTCTGGCTTCAGAACTTGTCTAAAAGGGATCTTGCTAAGGTTATTGATTTTCTACATGTGGTTAAATCCATTAGATCCCTTTCAGTTTCTGATATGGTTTGGTCATGTCCCAAACCGAATCTCAACTTGATTGTGTTTCCCAGAATTCCGTGTGTTGTGGGAGGGACCCAGGGGGAGGTAATTGAATTATGGGGGCTGGTCTTTCCCGTGCTATTCTTATGATAATGAATAAGTCTCTTGAGACTTATCATTTATTAAAGGCACTTCTTCATGGCGGCGACAAGAGAAAATGAGGTAGAAATAAAAGTGGAAACCCAGGATAAACCCTTGAGATTTATCTGGGGTTTCCACTTTTACTTCTACCTCATTTCCTCTTGCTGCTGCCATGTAAGAAGTGCCTTTTGCCTCCTGCCATGATTCTGAGGCCTCCCCAGCCATGTGGAACTGTAAGTCCAATTAAACCTCTTTTTCTTCCCAGTCTTGCCTATGTCTTTATTAGCAGCTTGAGAATGGACTAATACAGTAAATTGGGTCCGGTAGAGTAGGACGTTGGTGAAAAGATACCTGAAAATGTGGAAGCAACTTTGGAGATAGGTAACAGGCAGAGGTTGGAACAGTTTGAAGGGCTCAGAAGAAGACAGGAAAATGTGCGAAAGTTTGGAACCTCCTAGAGATTTGTTGAATGGCTTTGACAAAAATGCTGATAGTGATATGAACAATAAGGTCCAGGCTGAGGTGGTCTCAGATGGAGATGAGGAACTTGTTGGGAACTGAAGCAAAGGTGACTCTTGTTATGTTTTAGCAAAGAGACTGGTGGCATTTTGCCTCTGACCTAGAGATTTGTGGAACTTTGAACTTGAGAGAGATGATTTAAGATATCGGTGGAAGAAATTTCTAAGCAGCAAAGCATTCAAGAGATGACTTGGGAGCTATTAAAAGCATTCCATTTTGAAGGGGAAACAGAGCATAAAAGTTCAGAAAATTTGCAGCCTGATGATCCAGTAGAGCAGAAAACCCCATTTTTTGAGGAGAAATTCAAGTCGTGGCTGCAGAAATTTGTGTTAAGTAACAAGGAGCCAAATGTTAATCCCCAAGACAATAGGGAAAATGTCTCCAGGATATGTTATAGGTCTTCCTGGCAGCCCCTCCCATCATAGACCCAGAGAAGCCTAGGAGGAAAAAATGGCTTTGTGGGCTGCCCGTGGTACCCATGCTGTGTGCAGCCTAGGAACTTGGTGCCCTGTGTCTCAGCTGCTCCAGCTTTTGCTAGAAGGGGCCAAGGTGTAGCTCGGCCCATTGTTTCAGAGGGTGCAAGCCCCAAACCTTGGCATCTTCCACATGATGTTGAGCCTGCGGGTGCACAGAAGTCAAGAAGTGAGGTTTGGGCACCTCCACCTAGATTTCAGAAGATGTATAGAAATGCCTGGATGTCCAGGCAGAAGTTTGCTACAGAGTTGGGGTCCTCATGGACAACCTCTGCTAGGGCAGTACAGAAGAGAAATGGGTTGGAGCCCACACAGAGAGTCCCTACTGGGACACCACCTAGTGGAACTGTGAGAAGAAGGCCACTGTCCTCCAGACCCCAGAATGTTAGATCCACTGATAGCTTGCATTGTGTACCTGGAAAAGCTGCAGACACTCAACACCAACCCGTGAAAGCAGCCAGGATGGAGGCTGTACCTTGCAAAGCCACAGGGGCGGAGCTGCCCAGGACCATGGGAACCTACCTCTTGCATCAGTGTGACCTGGATGTGAGAGCTGGCATCAAAGGAGAGCATTTCAGAGCCTTAAAATTTGACTGCCCTGTTGGATTTCGGACTTGCATGGGCCCTGTAACCCGTTTGTTTTGGCCAGTTTCTCCCATTTCGAATGGCTGTATTTACCCAGTACCTGTACTCCAATTGTAACTCTTCTCAGGAAAAAAATCAGTCAGTGTTACAGTTTTTAGGTTCAGGTGAGAATCCTTACATAATCTTAATTTTAGTAGCCAAAAGGCCATGTTGAGGATCATTAATTTTCTCCCTTCTTATAGGGAGTAACTAGCTTGCTTTTGATATTACAGGCTTGTAGGTGGAAGGGACTTAACCTTGTCTTAGATGACACTTTGGACTGTGGACTTTTGGGTTAATGCTAAAATGAGCTAAGACTTTGGGGGATTGTTGGGAAGACATGATTGGTTTTGAAATGTGAGGACATGAGATTTGGAGGGGCTAGGGCTGGAATGATGTGGTTCGGCTGTGTCCTGACGTAAATCTCAACTTGAATTATATCTCCCAGAGTTCCCACATGTTGTGGGAGGGACCCAGGCGGAGGTAACTGAATCATGGTGGGGCAGTCTTTCCTGTGCTATTCTCATGATATTGAGTACATCTCACAAGATCTAATGAGTTTATCATGGGTTTCCACTTTTGCTTCTTCCTCATCTTCTCTTGCCTCTGCCATGTAAGAAGTGCCTTTCGCCTCCTGCCATGATTCTGAGGGCTTCCCAGCCGTGTGGAACTGTAGTTCCAATTAATCCTCTTTTTCTTCCCAGTCTGGGATGTGTCTTTATCAGCAGCGTGATAATGGACTAATACACTTTCCATATTGAATTCTTACCAGTTATTAATGCTGATGACTCTTAACCTCTTCTTCCTCCTTTTTCCTATTCTTTCCTTAAAAACACATTTCTCTGGCTTTTGTAACACCATATTCTTGTGGCTTTTTTCCTGCCTCAGTGGGTACTTCTAAGAAAAGTTGTATTTATAGTCTCTTTTTGCATATAAAGGTAGCAGAACCTTAGGACTTTGTTTAGGCCCATTTCTTCTTCCTGTCCCATCCCCTAGGCATCTCATTCAGTGCCTTAATTTCCTGCTGTCAATAAGCCAGCAATTCTATCTTTATTCCAGAATGTTAATCTTAGTTACAGATTCATATTCAACTGTCTTCTCAAATTGAAATCTCATGGGTCATAATGAACCAGTGATTTCCACTGCTACCTCAAAACTAAAGAAAAAAAAAAATCCTGTTTTCTTACTTAAGTGGTGCCATTTTCAGTCCATAATCTGCCAGGCATGATGGTTCATGCCTGTAATCCCAGCACTTTGGGAGGCTGAGGCAGGTGGATCACTTGAGGTCAGGAGTTCGAGACCAGCCTGGCCAACATGGTGAAACCCCACCTCTACTGAAAATACAAAAATTAGTCGGGTGTGGTGGTGGGCTCCTGTAATCCCAGCTACTAGGGACGCTGAGGCAAGAGAATTGCTGGAACTCGGGAGGCGGAGTTTGCAGTGAGCCGAGATCACACCACTGAGCTCCAGACTGGGTGACAGAGCGAGACTCTGTCTCAATAAAAAATAAAATGTCATCATCATCATCATCTAGTTGTTCAAAAAAAAAATAGTAATCATTATCATCATCTAGTTGTTCATGCCAGAATTCTGTCATTCTTGATATTTTCCTTCTTACCTATTTCTTATCCTGCTCAGTCAAGTCCTGTTGGTGCCCTTCCTTGCATATATGTATAAATGTATATGTATGTAATTTTATCTCTTTTGTGTATTTTTACTTTTAACAACCTTCATCCATGCTACCTTTATTTCTGGAAAGATTCTGCAATAGTCTTTTAACAGATGACCACCCACTTCACACAGGGACTTTAAAGGTGTTTCAGAGACATAAACCTGAGCCTGTTATTCTTAGATTTAGCCATTCAGTGACTGTATTAGTCCATTTACATGCTGCTGATAAAGACATACCCGAGACCGGGCAATTTGCAAAAGAAAGAGGTTTAATGGACTCACAGTTTTACATGGCTGGGGAGGCCTAACAATCATGGGCTGGGGAGGCCTAACATGGCAGAAGGTGAAGGGCATGTCTCACTTGGTGGCAGACAAGAGAAGAGAACAAGAGCCAAGCCAAAGGGGAAACCCCTTATAAAACCATCACATCTCATGAGGCATATTCACTACCATGAGAACCGTATGGGGGAAGCTGCCCCCATGATTGAATTATCTCCTGCTGAATCCCTCCCACAATACAGGAGAATTATGGGAGCTACAATTTAAGATGAGATTTGAGTGGGGACACAGCCAAACCGTATCAGTGACTTTGCATTATACCCAGAATGTGGTGGGGAAAAAAATTCTTAATAGGACCACAAGACCTTGTAGATTTTAACTCACTGCCTGACTTTTCATTGTAATCTCTCCCTTGGTTCCCCAAGCTACACTAACCTCCTGTTAGTTCCTAAACGTATCAACTTCTTTACTGCCTTAAAGTCTTCATCATGCTGTTCCATGGCCAAGAATACTCTATAGTCCCCCAGCACTCTGGCATGGCTAACTCCCACTCATTATTCAAGCCTGAGCTTAAATGTCCTTTGCCAAGGAGGTCTTCCCTGCTCTCCCCACCACCTCCAAGACTAAGCTCCCATTTTTATACCTCTCACATAATTCTGTCTCATCACAACTTTCTTTTTATAACAATTGTAATATAATTATTTGTAATTATTTGTTTATAAATATATGTGAAGTTAATGGGTATAATGTTTTTTAAATGAGGCTGAGAATTTTCTCAGCTCAGGGACCATATCTCTCTTGTTCACTGCTGTATATATTCCCAGTGTTCAGTACAGTATCTTGCCCTTAGAAAATGCTTCTTGCGAGAAAAAATATACATACATATGTATGTATATAATTACATATATGTGGATGTGTAATATCTATGGCTGGGTATAAATGTACATTTGCACATGTGTATAAACCAACAGGAAAATTAACACTAACACTTCTCAGGAATGAAATCAGTCAGTGTTACAATTTTCAGGTTCATGTGAGAATCCTTACATACTCTTAATTTTAGTAGCCAGAAGGCCATATTGAGTATTATTAATTTTCTCCCTTCTTATAGGTAAAAAATTTGAAAACACTGAAATGTTTGGTCAGTACCCACTTCAGGTCAATGGGTTCAAAGATCTGCATGAGTGCCTAGAAGCTGCAATGATTGAAGGAGAAATTGAGTCTTTACATTCAGAGAATTCAGGAAAATCAGGCCAAGAGGTGAGTTTAACATTTTCATTGTCCCCTTTCTTCCCTAGGTCTTTCTTACAATGCTATAGCACAATGTAAGGTTCTAATTATATAGCTACCTAATAACAGAGAGAATACTCAGAGAGTATGTTTGGATTTAATTGGTAATTTAGACATTCAGGAGACCTGTCCAGTCAATATGGCCTATAATCTATGTTAAATTCTCACTTAAATAATTTATCTCAGAATTTTAAAATCTTAGGACATTGTTCAGTCTTTTTAGACCTTTCAATCAAGGTACCAGCCATTAGCAGCATGCTAGTTCCTGGATATAAAGAAGGAAAATCCTGATATTACAGTGGATTTTAAAACAGATATATGCTACTTATATCAACTGTTATTGGAATTTGTCCACGATGCCCAGATTCCTTTTCTTGTAAAATTGCTATGTGATTGCATAAGGTCAGATGGAAGAACTTCCCTTCTCAAGGAAGAAATCATTTTTATAAAATATTGTTAACTTATATGTCTACCTCAACTAGTTTCTTTCTTTCCACCCATCTCTGTTTCTTTATCCATCTCTGTAGCTGCATCTGTGTAGCCATTCATCCATGCATTCATCTGTCAGGGAGTTTTGGCACTGTAATAGTAAGCAAAGGACATATGTGCTTCCCCAATCAGTTACTGTTAAGAAATTGCTGATAGTTGTCTAGCTGTTAAACTCCATGAATGTGGCTAGAGGTCTTTATCTGTGTCATTCACTATTATATCCCTAGTGGTAATATGGTAACTGCATACATAATACTTATTGAGTGAATGAATGAAATGTCTTGGTGCTTATCAAACAAGTTTCTGAGGTCTTTATACTGAATAGGTGCTTAATAAATATTAAGTGATACGATGTCTCTGTGTTTATCTAAAAGGAGACTTTGTTCTTGTGTTTTTGAGAACAAATTGCTTTTATCTAAATTTTAATTTTTTTTTTCTTAAAGATGCAGTTAACCCTTTCCTGTTTCAGGTGCATACTCATTTTATTCCTCTTCCCCCCACATACATAAACAAACAAAAATATGCTTTTCCTGTTAAGAGGAAGAGATGTATTTGAAATAGTCTTTCTCTCTACATCATAGATCATCTATTTCAGTGATTCTCAATAGAGAATAGCCAGACTTCAAAGTTATCCAAGCAGGGTCTACGATAGGGATGTGGTATATGGACACAAGAGCTGCACAAGTAATTCTGATAAAAACCTCTAAATAAGAATGTTTAAATTCAGCTTATTTTATTGATTGGGAAACAGATCTCTAAAGACTGGGACTTTACCAGTATCCCACAATGGAATAAGAAAGCAGACTCTTAAAATCCGATCTGTTTGCTGTTAAATAAAAGGATGATTGGGGTAGTAAGGCAGGGATGGTACTTGTTTTTATATATTAGAGTAGCTGAAATACACTATGGTTTATTGGTAATCTTTCTCACATATTCCCAGCTTTTAAAAATTTTTATTGTACACAGAATTGAAATTTTATTATTTAAAATATCTTAGATTTGTCCTCCATCTTTTTATTGGTTTTATACTCTGAATGCCCCTATGTTGCAATATAAATGTTCTGCCTAGGTTTTTTCATCTAGCCTAGGGAATATAATGATTTATGATGTTCTCTATTTTAGCAGTTTCTAATCTCCACTACTGTGGCAAATTTGATTGCCTGTGATTCCTGTTACCATTTTTCTAGATTTGCTGGAGGCTATAGTTTCAATAATAATTCAGCTTGATTTAAGAGACTGTCACTGACTAAAGTATAATATCAGTTTTTAAAAAATAACATATTTAAATTATAGTCTTATTATATCCTTTAGAAAAACTATTCTTGAATCTCTAAAAGCCAGTAAGTAACATTACAGGCTATTTCTAAATTGGCATAATCCCTGATAACAATAGCTTTTTCCTCAATCTATTAAAAATTGTTGATTTTATTTTGGCCCAGAGAACATCTTATTTGCTGAAATAGCTGTGGCCAACTAATATATAGGAAGACCTCCAGTCTTCCAAGCTAAAACATCCAATTGGCTATAAGAGTTTAAATTTCATGGATGATATACTAAGAGACAACTGAATAAGTTAAACATGATTGTATCCAAAATAACTACTTAAATATTTTTTAAATGAAACATTTTAACTTTTAAATGGTATGCAATTTGTAGATGAGTCAGACTCTCCAGGAAACATGGAGATATTTTTTGATTGTCTGTTGGAGGAAAAAAATTTCAGATAGTAAATACTTCACTTGTAGTGTGAGTATTCACTACTACCAGTGTGTGCTGTGTGTTCTTTTAGACTATTGCTATGCACATATAAGTATTTGCATCTGTCCACACTGCCCCGAAAGTTGCGTTTTTCACTCAGCAGTATATCATGAGCATGCTTCTAAGTTAGTGTAGAGCTTTACGTCAGTGTTTTTAAAATCTACATAGTGTCACATAGTCTGTATTTATAAAATTAAATTGATTTAATTATCCTGTAAGGCAGTAACTCGAAAAAGAATTATTCTGAAGAATGTCTTTGTATAAATACCCTTGCGCACTTAGGAATGAAGTATAGTTAGAAGTAGAATCTTTGGGTCACAGGGCATACTCATTTAGATGTGTTGGTACTGCCAAATTTCCCTTCACAAAGTTGTACCAAGTTATAATAAAGTGCTAGAAGGAGTTTTTACAAAGCTTTAAAAACAAAATTAGAGAAACAATATCGACATGTACCATATTAGACATCTGTAGAGGTTATATGGGGAACTTAACTTTTAAAATCAAAGGGCAAATGAGTCAAGGCAATTAAATGACTGGAGCTAATTTTTTAACTGGAATAAAAAGTTTTTGCTTCTTGTGCATAGTTTACATCCTGGCTTGGTTTGATATTCCGTGGGGAATTTGAAGTGATAGGTGTGTTTTTTCTGTTGTTGTTTTTTTTTCTCTCCACATTTGTGTAATCCTCTCATAAAAGCAAGGTATCTTATACACTTTAATGGAAAACCAGCTATTAAAACTCATAAAAATGACATACTCTTTAGGAACTACTTTTGTTAACAGGTGAGATTTCTAGAATTGTGATGAATTTAGAAGCACTTGTGCTGCCAATACTGATTATGTAAGTTCTTTATTCACTAACTGCAGAAATCTATTCCTCCTGTAGTTTCATTATCTAGTAAAATAATAATATGTTTAGAGATATGGAGAATGACCTCTGTCTCACAAGCATGGCATACTAGTTAGATTGTAGAGAAGTAGATATAGTTTTTTGTTGAATGGAAATATTTTTTTGAAAGAAAAATTTCTCATGTTTTGTATTATTTAAAATTCAAATTATGTACTGCTATACTACAATCCAAATATTGCAGAGCTAGACATACCATTAATATTTTAAAACATGAATTTACAGAATGTCTGGTTATCTCATCTTGTCCCCATCAGCTTTAGAATGAGAAAGTGAAATCCTTCCACTCTTGTAGTAGGAAAAACCTGCCATCGCTGATAGAGGAAAATGCATTCATAACAGAGACACATTACATAACATTTTTGAACATCCTTTTGTAAGGTATGGAAGCTATTTATATTTCCTGGACTTTTCATGGTCTACAGAAAAGTGTACCCCAGTTTGGGTCATTTCATTTCTTGTGGCCATTGTAGATTTCCATGAATTAAAATATGTAACTATTTAATTTTAATGGTGACATTTAAAGTATTGCAATAAAATATGAAAGTGATAGTTCTTGAAATCTACTTTCTTGTTTGAGTATCATAAAATGGAGCAGAGAATATTATCCTAAAGAATCAAAAGTGTTCTTTCTGATGTGTCTGGGGTAATGTTTTAATTCTTAATAATAATTTTATATGTGGATTAGAACTAACTCAAAAATTCTTGCCAGTTCCATGTGAGATCAAAATGAGTAAGCAAACTTTGCTAATCAAATTTTAAAACTTGAGATGTTTCTTATATTTTTCATAATTTTATTTAATCCATTTCAGGTATTACCCATATAAAACAAATTCCTTAAACTTTAGCTTTCAGTAAAAGATAACCATCCAGCTCAGGAAATCTCAGTTCAAGTAATTATAGCATTTTGAAAGAGAAATAGTATTGAATACCGTTTGCTTTTATTTGCTGTAGAGAAAAGTAGCAACTTTCCAGATCCTCCTCAGATTCAATTTGCCAGATGTGTGCCATTCATACTTTTTTTGGATGTTCAAATTTAAATTTAGTATATTCTTAACTTATTGACAGATGTGTGGTGGCATTTTGTGACACTTGAAATTATCACACACAATAGATTATGCAGCAGTTTCGCATATTGCAGTTTATAATAAGCACTTCAGAACTATTTATTTTATACTTCTGTTATTTGTTGATTTACAAGTTTGTTACCTTTTCTTTCTCTTTAAATACATATGCTTATGTATAACTTGAGGTTGTATATGAAAATAATTTTCTTTTAAAAATGTTGAATTTCATGCTTAATTGAACAGTTACCAAAGCATGTATGGGGATTAGGGGCTGGGGGTAGGGGAAGGAAATTATAGCTATACTCATTATCAGAATTTGGCTCATAGCAATGAGACATTCAATTCTTTAAACACTAGTTATTTTAAAAGATTTTAAGTAAATTACTCTAAGTATTAACTTTTTGTTAGTAATATGTCTTTTTCATAAATTAGTATGAAATCCAGCAGAGGAGCTAAAGCTAAAACAGGAAAACACCGTTTTTTCATTTTTAGTATGAGAGTTGTGACGATTTATGATATAAATTTTTTTTTTGAGTACTCCCTCTCATAAGTTATTTTATCACAGGATTTTGATGCTTTGGTTAAGTATAAGTACCATTCAACATCATATTGAAGAAGACAGAGAAGACTTGAGCTACTAAGTCATGGTTTTAACCAGTGTCTTTTTCTTTGGGCTAGAAATTCTAATGTAAAGAATTATTTTCGAAGGATAGTTGTGAGATTTCTTTTTTTCCTGATCATATATTATACCCACTCTTGGAATTTTCAAGAGGTGTGGAAAACTTTTAGAAAGAGGTTGAGTTTTAACTAAACTGTGTACCCAGTTACTTGTCAGGTCCGCATTGTGGTGATACATATAACAATGTCAGTGCCCACATCCTGTGCCTAAGATTGCAGTGAAGAAAACAAAGGTGGTATTAAAGTTTTTGTTATTGTTTTATTTCCTTTCAGCATTGGTTTACTGAATTACCACCTGTGTTAACATTTGAATTGTCAAGATTTGAATTTAATCAGGCATTGGGAAGACCAGAAAAAATTCACAACAAATTAGAATTTCCCCAAGTTTTATATTTGGACAGGTATGGTTTGATATACTGCATGACTTAGTTTGAAACAGTTTAGTAAGGGAGAAAATATTGTTTAGAGGAAAATTCTGCATAATTTTCTTAGAATTAATTTCTACTTTTGCATAATATACCTAATACCATTTGTCAAGGTAAATGAAGTTTACTTTGTATTAGAAAAGTATAGTTTTTGGGAATAATGTTATAAGGAAATTTTAAAAAGGTGAATTTTGTAATCTTAAAATTCAGAATTTTAAAAAATACCATTTTGTATTATCTACCTTACATCTTATACAATTTTGAATGAATTGATGCTTTGTGGTGATGTCTATACTTAATATTGTATCTATCTATCTTTCTGTCTTTCTTTCTTTCTGTCTTCCTGTCTTTCTGTCTTCCTGTTTTCCTGTCTTTTGTTTTTTTTCTGTCTGTCTTTCTGTCTATCTTTCTGTCTTTCCTTCTTTTTTGTTTTGAGACAGAGTCTTGCTCTGTCGCCCAGGCTGGAGTGCAGTGGTGCGATCTTGGCTCACTGCAAACACGCATCTCCTGGGTTCAAATGATTCTCCTGTCTCAGCTTCCCGAGTAGCTGGGATTACAGACACCCACCATCGTGGCTGGCTAATTTTTGTATTTTAGTAGAGACGAGGTTTCACCATGTTGGCCAGACTGGTCTTGAACTCCTGACCTCAGGTGATCCTCCCGCCTTGGCGTCCCAAAGTGGTAGGCCGGGTACGCTGGCATCTGGCCATATTGCATCTACTTTCATGATATTCGGAAATTGCTAATGATTACCTTTTTCTGATAGATACATGCACAGAAACAGAGAAATAACAAGAATTAAGAGGGAAGAGATCAAGAGACTGAAAGATTACCTCACGGTATTACAACAAAGGCTAGAAAGGTATTTTAACTTTTATGAAATTAGGAGATAATTATCAGAAACCATGTATTTGGTGACTAGATTTTTAATTTCAAATTTGCTTTGAGTGATTTATAATTTTAGGAGTAGTTAATATTGTGTGAATAGTTTTGAGTTTTGCTTGAAACTAAAAATCTATAGTAGACTTTAAAAAATTATTCTAGTGTTTAAAATTAAATATCTCATTGTCAACAGGTAATGTTCCTACTGCTGAAAATAGATACAAAGTTAAATGAATATAGTTTTGACCTTCCTTTTTGCATGAAACTAAAGATTACTCTTGAGATTTTCATTAAAATGAATGGTATCTGAGTTTTTCTCCTTAAAACAGGATACAAACTCAGCTGCCTACCAAGTCTTCTCAGCAGCTTCGTAAAGGAGGAAATTGTGTCAGGTGTAAGATGGTATGTGCCGGGAGCCTAGAGAGCAATCTGTGTGTACAGGGAATGAATGCCATTCCATACCAGTGGATGGTACCATGTATGAGTATGGCCTCACTGTTGTCCATTGATTTGGATCATTTCTAAAAGACGTCAGAATCTGGACTGAGAAATGTTCTACAGGCCAGACAGAAATCTAAAGGCTGAAATGTCACAAGTCATTTCAGTTTGCAAACCCCAATCTGCTCTGCATTCCCCTATTTTAGGAATTTTCAGATTAGTAGTCTAAAACTTCTTACATCAAATAGTATATTGTATTTTAATGATTTTTATTCTTAAAAAGTATGAATAATCATATTGAAACATGATTAGTGGTAAAAGATAGGAGGATAGTACACATCACTGTCTTGATCATGAGACCAGATGCCAGATCTAAAAATAAAAACAGTCTCAGTCTCAGGAGATGTCAGTTTTCATCTTCCTATTGAGTTACAATTTAGAACAGCATTTACAGATTATAACAGTATATACTCACATTCAGTCCCAATCGGCCTTGGTTTCCTGTCTTTGGGGAACTTTTAATGTTTTTCTTAAGTGTATATTCTGTTTTACCATCTTCGTTTTAAAGCAAATGAATTTTATTGCTGAGGAACTTTTATTGAAGTATCGTATCACGTTTTATAATAATAATAAAGGCCCAAATATGCTGTATATAGAAATAAAAGCATTTGTACATTTTATGATTAACAGATATTTAAGCTATGGTTCCGGTCCCAAACGATTCCCCTTGGTAGATGTTCTTCAGTATGCATTGGAATTTGCCTCAAGTAAACCTGTTTGCACTTCTCCTGTTGACGATATTGACGCTAGTTCCCCACCTAGTGGTTCCATACCATCACAGACATTACCAAGGTAAAAAGTAATCCTGATGCAAGAGACAGTTGTTACCTTTATTACACAATAATGTAACTGCTGCCTTTAAAGACAGTTTCTATAAAATGTATGCTTTGATTTACTTCAGTGAACTCCTAAGAGTAGATTCACTTAGAAGACTGTATGTCCTCTGGGAGTTTTTTTATTATTTCAGTAGATTTTATGGTTATCGATTAAAATTTTAATCACATTTTTTTCAGTTCAGAATTATACTTTAGCATGTTTTGGTATGTACATATATAAGATTCAGCATTTTATGATCCATAAAAATAGTACTATCAAATTAGAATTTGTTTCTGTAATATAAGCTGATAAGCCAGGGAAAATAATATCATCATGCGTAAGATTTTCTTGTTTTTTAAAAATAAATACGATTAAGCTGTTTTAACTCTAAAGCTACAACTTCATCTTATAATAATTTAGTTCTTATGTATTAAAAATCTCATTTGGATGTTAGATCAATCCACATATTTCTTTAAGATTTTTTCTTTTGAATTACAAGCCAATTTAATACTGTGGGTTTGGCACGATCTTTGTCAAGAGTTTCAGCTTGAAAGGTTAATAAGAAATACTCTATGCTTTAATACAGCACAACAGAACAACAGGGAGCCCTATCTTCAGAACTGCCAAGCACATCACCTTCATCAGTTGCTGCCATTTCATCGAGATCAGTAATACACAAACCATTTACTCAGTCCCGGATACCTCCAGATTTGCCCATGCATCCGGCACCAAGGCACATAACGGAGGAAGAACTTTCTGTGCTGGAAAGTTGTTTACATCGCTGGAGGACAGAAATAGAAAATGACACCAGAGGTAAGAAGTGTCTCATAGCATGGTTACTGTCACCTCAGATGGATATGTGTAATGTTAATATTGAGAAGGGAAATCACGTCTGGATTTTATATTTAAATATTATAGTCATTTTTCTTTTCCAGAAAGGGTTTTAAGATAAACTAGTTTGGCTCCCCATTTTTATAATCTCAATATCAGGTTCACAGGGACCAAAAGATTTTCCCTGGATTGCTTAGCTGATTAATGACATAGCAGATGGCCTGATTTTCTAGTTTACTGCTCTAAATTTATATCAAACTGGTATTCACAGTTACTCCATTGGAGAAATGTCATACAATATCAATGTTTGTACATATCAATTAGGTACTAAATCTAAGTTTGCACAGGGAGTTCCGGTGATTAAAAAATTTTCTTTAGGCTTAAGAATTAGAAATGTGAATTTTAATTTTTAATAGCTCTAACAGATTTATGAGTATCTATGATCCCATTACTAGTCTGTAACAGAGTTTTTACTGGCATGCAGCAAAATAAAAATAAGGACAGTGCTCTGGGTGGGGTGTGTGCACTTGTGTGCCTTTGTGTGTGTGCGTGTGTGTGTGTGTGTGTGTGTGTGTGTGTGTGTGTGTCAAGTTGCCATCTGTCCTTTCTTGGAAGGAGCTCTCTTTTATTCTTTTCTATTCTATTTCTTCTTTTTTTTTCAGAATAAGTTATTCTGAACTTTTCTCTTTCCTACTTTGCTGCTGTTAAAGTGTACTTAAAAAAATGGATTATGGTAGATTTTATTACATTTTTTTCCTTAAATGTGAAAATGTAATTCCCTATTATCATTCCCCAATTTTATGCTGATTTATTGGTTTATGAAAAAAATGAACTATGTGACATGGTTGGAATTATATTGAACAATATTGATTGTTGGATATTATATGACCAACTTAACTCTTTATAGACAATATTTGAAAAAGAATGGCCCTAATTTAGTAAGAAGTACATAAGGTATGATGGTGACTAACAGCATTAGTAGCTGTCAAGATTTTCTTTAGTATTTTTCAAATAAGAGGGAATTTTAAAAAATATTTGAACTCATTAACAAACATTAATCAAGCAAATAGTGTTGATGAAGCACTATATTAGGCGTTGGGTAATTTTCTACTCCTCATGGCAGGTTGTTTTTAAAAGATTACATTCAGAGGAGTGGAAGCTAGGAAGCTTTTGACACCTAAGTAGTGGCATTGAGGGAGGGAAGAAGTGAATGTACTTAAAATACTCTTTGGAGACAACTGACAGATGTGGGTCATTGGCTAGAGGTAAGAGAGAGGGACGAATCAAATGATCCTCTCAGTTCATAATGGTATGAATAACCAAATAGAATGTATTTTGGAAAAAAGGTAAAGCAGTGGGCAAAGAGGTTCCCACTCAGGGGAGGAAAGAGAAATATGATGAGTTCTCTTTTGGCCATTTTAAGTTTGAAGAGCTTTTTTGAGACGGAGTCTCACTCTGTCACCAGGCTGGAGTGCAGTGGCATGAACTCGGGCTCACTACAGCCTCTGCCTCCCAGGTTCAAGCGATTCTCCTGCCTCAGCCTCCCAAGTAGCTGGGATTACAGTTGTGTGCCACCACACCCAACTAATTTTTGTATTTTTAGTAGAGATGGGGTTTCACCATGTTGGCCAGGGTGGTCTCGATCTCTTGACCTTGTTATCCGCCCACCTCAGCCTCCCAAAGTGCTGGGATTACAGGTGTGAGCCACCATGCCTGGCTGTTAAGATTTTTATATGTAATACTATGGATCAGGAAAGAAGGTTTTCCTCAGGATATTTTTTTTCTTTCTTTCATCCATATTGATGTTAGCAGTTAGCATTATTTTGTAAACTATTGTGTAATATTCCAACACACGGGTATGATGTAATTCATTTAATTCCCATATTGATATTTCCTAAATAGTGCTGGTCTTCGATATACATATTTATACACTTCTGTAAGTAGGATATGTTCTTTTTTATGTTCAGGGGTACATGTGCAGGTTTGCTATAAAGGTAAATTACATGTCTTGGGGGTTTGGTGTAAGATTATTTCATCATGCAGGTAATAAGCAGAGTACCTGATAGGTGGTTTTTCCATCCTCACCCTGCTCCCACCCTCCACCCTAATGTAGGCCCCAATATCTGTTGTTTCCTTATGTCCACCATTTCTGGTTCAGAGTGTGTATATTTTAAATTTTGACGACTGTTTTAAAATTGTCACTCCAAAACATTAAACCAGTTTGCATTCCCAGTGTGTGAGAGAGCCTGTCTCCCAGTATCCTCCCTAGCCCTGGACACTTTTTAGTAGTTTTTTATAATTGAAAAACTGATATTTTAGTGTTTTGATTTGCATTCCCTTAGCTTCGAGTGAAGTTGGATATTTATATTGTTCTGTAAATTTCTTGTTTGTGGCATTTGCCCGTTTTTTAAGTATTGAGCTATTTGTATTTTTCTTATTACTTAATAGAAAGTTTAATGTATTGTGGATATTAACCCTTTACCTATAATATCATATATGCTGCAGATATTATTTTCCCAGTTTTTCATTTGATTTTATGTTGGTTTTGTTTTCATTTTATAATGTAGATTTTTTAAAGTGTTGGGCAGGGAGGATCTTATCTTTTCCTATAAGGTTACCAGTTTTCTGACAGGCTTAGACAGGTCTTTCCCCACTCTAAAGTTAGCCAATTTCTTTTATAGTTTTTCAAGGTTTCTTCCTGATTGGTTCAGCAGCTTCACAATATGATGTGGTTACAGTCTAACCGTTTCCTTATTGACAGATATTTAGGTTATCTCTTTTTTAAAAATTATTGTGGACAATATGACTGTGAACATCCCTATCTGAACAATTTTGTAGGATTATTTTCTACTAGAGGTAGAAATAATTGTCATGGGAGTGCCATAATTTTATTTTCACTGGTGATTATAGTCGATTTTTATTCAGTTATGTGTGTGTACAAGATATGTGGTGAACATGTTTTACTTTGTTCTTAAGTTTACTTGTGTTATAGCAATATGTAAGGAAGCTTAGCTTTCATTTTCATTGAAACTCTCCTTTATAGATTTGAACAAAATTCACTTTTATTGGCTCTGCACATTTTCTAGATAAATCATATTTGTGTTGTTTTTAAAGTATGCATTTGTACTGTGTCTTTTATTAAGAATAACTATAATTCATTTTCTACAGATTTCAGATGGTAATGTTTTTTAAGAAAAGTTTTAGGAAAATTTTCCTATTCCTCTAACATGTTTGTAGGAAAACCATTAGTCCTTATGTTATAAGTAGAAACACACTTGCTGTTAATCATTAAATGACACCTTATATCCTTAGATTTGCAGGAAAGCATATCCAGAATCCATCGAACAATTGAATTAATGTACTCTGACAAATCTATGATACAAGTAAGTGAAATTTTGAGCTAGTAATCATTGTCAAAATTATTTACATATATTTTAATTTACCTTTACATTATCTTAATCTAATTTTTCTTTACATGTTTTGTTTTAAAATTTTGGTAAATCTTATTGTAAAATAATAAGGGCTTGCCATATGTACAATGTGACACTTCATCTGAATGGGGAAAATTTTATAACAAATTTATAACAAAATTCATGACAAGTTTTCCCCATTCAGTTGTATTTTCGCACCGTATGTGTTGTGTACCCTTATTATTTTACAGTAAAATCTACCAAAGTTTTTCAAAAGGCTATAGCATCTTTAAAAAGTCTTATGGGAGAAAATCTATGGTTGTTAAAGGATATTAAGATTTGGGAAGAAACTTAAGGACTCCATTACATTTTAACTTCTGGTGTATATTATATAATCTATTTTGTTAACCGTCAATTTAGAATTCTGAAGATTGAGACACATTTGCTATATGTAAAACTGCCCACTATAAGCTTTTTATTCAAATAAACAATTAGGCCAATGAGTATGTACACAATAAATACATTTTTAGTTTTTCAAAAAGCATCTTTTTAATATGTCAGCTTTACATATCTTTAGCTTATTCCGATTCCGTCTTTTTAAAGTTTTATAGTTTAGTTTTTTCAAACTTTTAAGCCCAGCCAGTTCTCTCTCATTTAAAAAAAAAAATGCTCTTATGGTTTTCTCCAAACAGGTTGTTTGTGGGTTTCATGAAATGTGGTATAGTAAACTACGTAATTGCAGTTTAACTCTTCTTTTTTTCACATTTAGGTTCCTTATCGATTACATGCCGTTTTAGTTCATGAAGGCCAAGCTAATGCTGGGCACTACTGGGCATATATTTTTGATCATCGCGAAAGCAGATGGATGAAGTACAATGATATTGCTGTGACAAAATCATCATGGGAAGAGCTAGTGAGGGACTCTTTTGGTGGTTATAGAAATGCCAGTGCATACTGTTTAATGTACATAAATGATAAGGCACAGTTCCTAATACAAGGTAAGAATATATATAGGGTGGTGTATACTTTTAAATAGTCATAAAAGTGGCTCTGGTATGTCGTGTGATTAGTTAAGTGTAATTCACTCAGACGATGAAGGATGTGGTTAGGAAATGCTACTGGGTTTTGACAAGACTGAATTGAAAAGTAATGTCATCAGGGCTAAGAATTCGTATATATTTTGTATTCCAAGTCAACTATTAAAGGTAAATATGACTTTTTTCGTCCTTGCTAAAAATGCTTTAGTGACTGTTCCACAGATTGACTCACATTTAATATTTAATTCCTTAGCCTAACTTATATGGCCTCTGTTCTTGGCCTCTGATTATCTCCCCACCTTCATTGATCACCAGTGTTCCTTTTGAATTTATATCCTTACTGAACTTCTTGCTGTATCTGCTCATAGCAAACCATTTCACACATTTATGTTTGCATGTTCTTCTATGTTTTATTTTTTGCTAGTAATTCTTTTGCCTAATTCTTGTTTATCTGTCAAGATTCAATTCAGGTGTCATTTCCCCTGCAAACTATTTCTTGATCTGCCAAAAAGTATCTCTCCTTATGCTGTCCTGGCATCTGTCTACTGGGCATCTACTGTTGTGTATTGGAATTGTGTGATGACTTGTCTTGCACATTTCTCTCTCATCTGCTCAGAGCCAGAGACCATGTCATACTATGTCTGAATCTTTTTAATGCTGATATTCTGATATATGCTTTGCATATAGAAAATAATAAAGGTTTATTGAAACTGATAAAAATAATCTTTTTATATTTAGTCATTCAGAATCAGCTAGGCAGTCCACTTCTGACTAAAAAAATGAAGTTATTTTTCTGTGTGTGTAGTAGAAGTTGAGTAATTCTTCTGAATACTCTGTATTGTTTTTAAGATCTTGCTATATTAATTTTCATAATTGCATATTTAAGTCTACTTAATTTCTTCATATGACAAACAATTTTCATTTTATTTTGAGCTAATAAGGTTAACATGATTATGAGTTGTTTACATTTTGTGAAAAGTTTTACTTTTTAAGTGATCAAACATCTGGTATTTTCCAATAGTGGCAGAAGTAGTATTACATCACTGTTAGAGTAGCAAAGAAAAAAAAAAATGGCTGGGCGTGGTGGCTCATGCCTGTAATCCCAGCACTTTGGGAGGCCAAGGTGGGCAGATCATGAGGTCAGGAGATGGAGACCATCCTGGCTAACACAGTGAAACCCCATCTCTACTAAAAATACAAAAAAATTAGCCGGGCTTGGTGGTGGGCACCTGTAGTCTCAGCTACCCGGGAGGCTGAGGCGGGAGAATCGTCTGAACCCGGAAGGCGGAGGTTGCAGTGAGCCGAGATTGTGTCACTGCACTCCAGCCTGAGTGACAGAGTGACACTCTGTCTCAAAAAAACAAACAACAACAGCAACAAAAAACTTGGCTTTGGCTTTGTATTTTCTGTCACTTCTACTCTTAAGATAAAAAAAAATCTGAGACCATTACCTATGATGGATTATCAAATATTTTCATCATTGTTTTTCTGAGCATTTGTTTGAGTTTTAAAAAGTTTTGTAGATAATAATTATTTGCTAAGCAATAGTAATTCTTAAGTAATATGATTGGCTGAGTGGTAATAATTCATAGTTTAAATCCTATTTGAAATGCAGTCTATTTTGAGCTTTGCATTTTCCCTTTAATTCTTAATTTTATACTAGTTTTTGAAATATGATTTGCAGAGGAGTTTAATAAAGAAACTGGGCAGCCCCTTGTTGGTATAGAAACATTACCACCGGATTTGAGAGATTTTGTTGAGGAAGACAACCAACGATTTGAAAAAGAACTAGAAGAATGGGATGCACAACTTGCCCAGAAAGCTTTGCAGGAAAAGCTTTTAGCGTCTCAGAAATTGAGAGAGTCAGAGACTTCTGTGACAACAGGTTTGTCCATTTTTATTAAGTTGTGTTTGATTATCAATATTATTTTTATAACAAGATATGCTCATTATTAAAAAGGTTTAGCTATCTTAAAGTGTGAGGAAATCAGTAGAAATCATTTCAAATTCCATCACTCAGATTATCACGGTTAACAATTCAGTTTACCTTTTTGCCAGACACCACTGTATATATTCATATGTTTTTCAAGATAAATGAGATAGTTCTGTTGACTTTCCCTCTACCTACTCTGCCTGTGTTGGGTGGGCTTGAATTTTCTTGGCAAGTAGCAGAGAAAGCTGTGAAATCAACAAGAAACCCAAACCAATTCACTAAAGCTGTCAAGAGTATCAATTCAATAAAGCTATCAAGAGTAGTAATTTTAAATTTGGCCAAAATAATACTACCGGTATATTCATATATACTTTGTGCAATAGTAAAATACTACCATTAATAACTATTTGATGTTTTTCAGAATTCTTAAGATTAAGAGAAAATTGACCAAAACTATTTAGTATATCACAGGTAAAAAGTAAGTGTATAGACCTGTAAACCAAAGATATAAATGCATAAACATATAAATATTTAAAAACATTATTCTGAAATGAACTATTAGCTGATGAAATCAATAAGTCAAAGTAAACACTGTATAGGAATTAAGAAAGTAGTTTCTAGTAAAATTGAAAATATATTGTCTTTTTATTTTCTTAAAAGATTACTCTTCACTGAGTTGCAAATATGTTTTAGGGCAACATGTTTTCTGGTATAGAAAATGCTATTTCTCAGAGAAGCTATAAATTAAGCACATATATTTTCCTCAAACTCATTTGTCTCTTTTTATAACTGCTAGTGGATGTTATTGAATAACTTTTTTTTTTTGCAAGATCTGCATGTTTTGTGTTTTAAGGAAGTAGTTCCAGCTTTTGTTTGTTTAATTTCATCTTCTGCAGGCAGAGGTTTCCTTGCAGCATTACCTGGTTGGGCTTCAGCATTATCATTTGAACTTTAGAAGGAATTATTACTTCAATAGAAGATTGTTTTACGGTGCTACAGTGTAGTATTATGACTGTCGCAGGCATGCACAAATCTGTCCAGATACTTAACTTATTTTCATGTAGATCAAATAATTGTCGTTGATTTTGATCCTGAGAGGCAGATAATTCAGCATTTTTTAAAAAGATAATGGTATCACAGCAACATTTGGATACTCCAGTGCTATGGAGAATACCACCATTATAGTGGCTGGTGAACTCTACCATTATGTAGGACTGCACTTTTCCCCCACATGTACAAGGCTACCGCGTAGAGCAGGTGAAGCTATGTGGGTCCACAACAATGTAGTTTTTAGTAGATGTCAAGAGGTATCTAAGCTCAAATCACAGTGTAGTAACTATTTTATAGTTCCTTTCATTTTTAAAACATTTCTGTCCCTTTGTGATTTCATGCTTTGCATTCTGTACATATTCTTTCCAAATCACTCCTCAGAACCTGCCCCAAGATGGAGCTACTGTGTTATTGTTCCCTTAACATTTACTTATTCCATTCACATGTGACTATTCTTGTTATTAGTGGGAGGAAGGGGCTGCATAGTGTACTATAAACAGTTGTGGTACCTAAGCTCCCAGACACAGATGAATCCTCCGTTCATTGGTTAAGCTCCAGTTTTATTCTTGGCTCACCTATATTTTGTGATACCAAAATATTAAGTTCTATATATCCTCCTCCTCTTCATCTTGTCTGTTTCTCATCTCTCCAAATTTACAGAGTTAACATATTTTATTTCTGCTTAGTCAAACTAATACATATTTCCAACTAATATTCCTATCTATTAAGGACTAGCCTTGCCCCATCCTCATTTTACATTTGCCATCTTTTTTTCTTTCTCTGTGAAAAGACCATGTGTGTATAACTGCATCCATTTTCATGATCAATACATCTGACCATACACTTTACATGGTGTTTTGTAATTTTTAAAAAATGCAGTACTAGGTATTGGACATGTATTTTCATGTCTCTTTTTACCATGCAAAATAAACTTAGAATGTTGATATATTTCTGGGAGGAACCAGAATAAAAGATAAAGAGATGGAAATGGTCAATTCCTATTCCTAGATAACTTTTATAGTTACCTTTCAGCGTGGGTTATTTAGAAAGCAGTGGTAATACTAATTCTGTAGGAAACATTGTATCCTCCATAGACTTGACGGAAATATGCACTTGGTTTGAATTAGTAGAAGTAGAACATGCCAAGTCCGTAAATTTACAGAGTGAGATTGTTGTTTAAAAGATTGGTTTCTATTACTCTTATCTTTGAGATTATATTAAGAAATGTGTCCTCTGTTGCAGGATAGTTTCACATATCATAATTGAATAAGACTAATGTTTCATTAGAACCATTTATTTCCTATTATTAATAGGGAAATTTTATTTTAATGTCCATGCCATCCTCTTCTGATTCTTCTCATGGTTTTCAAAGTAAGTAATTTAATTTGGTATAATACTTCCAGGATCTCAAAGCAAATCTGTATTTTAATCTCTCAGGTGTTCACTAGTATTACGAGTGACTAGTGGAAATAATAAAAGGAAATCTTGTTCATAAAATCCAACAGAATGATTTTTTTCCTCCCTGCAAAATCTTCTCATTAAAGCTGAAACATAAGACCTCATAAAATTCAATTTCTACTGAGTGATATTCCAAATAAGAGTACTAATTCATATTATATTAATCAAATTAGTATTTGTTCCTCTTCTGCTAAAATGTGATTGAGAAATTCATGCGTATCAGTTCGCCAGCACCATTCGTTCCCTACTGAGATAATAAATGATGGGAAAGTATTTTTTGGTTCATTTCATGCTGCTTCCCTAGATCTGCTTACTGCAAAGGCAAACTTACCTGAATACTTTTGTTTAGATTTTTAGCCAACCATTCTTTGCTATCAATGTATGGATCAGAATGAGTAGGGGGATTTTTTTTCTGAGTATGAACAGCACACCCTACCTAAGACCACTTAAGAGATAGTGGAGTCAGAATCTCTGGAGAAAGGATCTGATACAGTGCTATCTTAAAGAGATCTTCAGATAATTCTGAGGTTAAGCAGCATGGCTCTAGGCTGTATTTATAAAACAGAAATTATTCTGGAGAGAAGAGCGTTGTCTGAGTTACTATTTTACTTATGTTACTCTTGTCTTATCCAAGAAGTATCTGAAGTCCTTACAATATAGCACACCCAGATTTCTTTAAAAAATAAGGAAACACTAGTGAAGATTGGAATGAAGTGTATTGCATAAGGTTTTATAAATTTGTCTAGAGGCAGCAGGCAGAGTTGGCTCTGGAACTTCTCTACACTGTCTACAAGTTAAAAATAAGCTGATGTTCCAGGAGAGTACAGTTGGATCCTGAGAGTAAGACCTGGTAGAATAAACAATATTGTCAATGTTCTCAGATTCCTTGAAAGCAGGAACTAGGTGATATTCTTTTTTTTTTTTTTTTGAGACAGTTTCATTTTGTTGCCCAGGCTGAAGTGCAGTGGCATGATCTTAGCTCACTGCCTGCCGGGTTCAAGCAATTCTTGTGCCTCAGCCTCCTGAGTAGCTGAGACTACAAGCATATACCTCCACACTGGGCTGATTTTTTTGTATTTTAGTAGAGACAAGGCTTCACCATGTTGATCAGTCTTGAACTCAAATTCCTGAGCTCAGGCAGTCCTCCCACCTCAGCCTCCCAAAGTGCTAGGATTACAGGCATGAGCCACCATGCCAGGCCTGGTGGTGTTCTTATTTATATCTCCAGCATCTAGTATAATAAACGACATATGGTAGATGTTCCTTGAAAGTTTTCTGTTAATAAGTTCATTCCCTATGGAGATTTCCAATAATGAATTTCCTAGGGGTGATCCTCAGTGTAGGAGAACATACAATTTTAAAGTAGAAACAAAATAGTCACACAATAAGGAGGCAGGCCAAATACATGTGGTGAGGATGTAGCTCTTTGTCCCGGATAAATTTATGGTTTGCCTCTGGTTTCTAAACCTCTCTCCCTCACACCCCTCAGATTTTCTTCGGAATGGGGCCCAGGAATCTGAAGTTTCAAAAATTCCACCAGCGATTCTATGCAACCACCTAAGCGTGGCTCTTTGTAGGCTCTTACAGGGTATCGTGGACTTTTAAATACATTTCTAGAAATGGATGCACTGTATATCTCTCAAGCAGTCCCCTTTAAATCTTCTTCAGTGTGAACGTAATAAGTATTGACTTACTAGTAAGTCAACAAAATAAAGACTTCTGAAAGATATCAGAGATGTTGGTCTTATTTTTATAGTTAAGAGCAGACCCTTACTCTTTAATAGAAAGCCAATTGGTGGTCAAGTTGACCTTCTTAAAATATTGAAGACCATAACCAGGAAATATGCATAAGTAAAGCACCCCCAAACCTCCTCAATAGCCTATTTCAACATGAAGATGGACAAAAGGAGCAGACTCAGAGTTCCCTCAGAATGTTGAGTTGTCTTCTATAACAGCTAGAGAAGCATGGCCGGAAAATCACTCTGTGGAGGCCAGTCATTTGAAAATCCTAGAGAAATACCCATAGAACAGATGAGTGATTGGAGAGAGACTTTAGGAATAAGGATATTATTTACCTCCATAGAGAACTGGTCATTCATGGTGAAATGAGTGCATTTAAATTTTTTGTTTGTTTGTTTCCAGTCTCCCAGGGTTTCAAACCATTGTGGGTTTACCTACCGTGACTACACCACCACTCATCTAAGTTCCCTGGGAGGTATATACACAGGGAAAACCCTAGAGAAAATTGTTCTGTATGGCATTTAGGGAATTTATAGCTGTGGGCCACTAGTGATGGGGTTTTTAATAGGGTTAGAGGATGAACAACAATTGTATTATATGGTAAAAGCCAAACTTGTTCTGCTGTTGTTCCTAACACAGAAATAGAAATTACTGAAGTGTGTGGTAGGGTATTAGTTGCGTGAGCCTTCCATACAGAACAACACAATATAACCAGTACATGTTACGTTGAATAGAGAGTAATTCTTTTTGTTTAAAAATATGAGTAGGTAGGTACAGTCTGGAAATAATGTATCAGAAATATTAATAGTGCTTACCTCTGAGTAATGCAAAGAGTTTTAAATTTTCCACATTTTTCTTGTTTGTTCTAGTAAACATATTTTTATTCTTTGGTTTGATAAATTGAAGACAAAACCTCTTTTTTTGTCTTCTTTGACAGTTTTTTTATACGGACTTTATTTTACAATCTGATTCCCTTGTAATTCTTCTAAGACCACTTCCCTGTGAGTAGCCTGTGTTTCGTCTACACCAGATTACTCATCGTTTCTATTGCATATAGGAAATTTTCCTGTCATTATGGCATGTTCATGAAGTATCCTTCATCTTAAAAATGTTCTTTTATCGTTAGTGTTCATGAATTTTTTCATATTCTTTAAGATCTTCCTCATATCCCAGAGTCTTTGTGAGTTTCTCTGAGAGCACTTCTGTAGTAGCTATTATCTTTTTCCTCTTAATTCCAACCTTTTCTTACTACCAAATGTATTATGTTCTTCTCTATTGTACTTATATTTTGGCTTGCCTTCCAGTGTAGAGTCTCATATATAGCAGGGATTTTATGAATCTTTGATCAGACCTTACAATGTGCTATTCCTTCTGCCTGGAATCTTTCCTATTCTTTTCTCCAAGATAATCCTCTACAAATCCTTCAAGACTCACCTAAGTTAGCACCTCTTCTAGAAAGTGTTTCTTAACAGGCAGCATTATCTCAAGTATGTGTATTGGGTCCACAGTGCTTTTATAAAACCTTGTGCGTAACTTTTATTGAATTTAGCACATTGTATTATAATAGAATGTATATTTATCAGATTTTACTCAGAGTTCCTTAAAATTAGTGAAGTATGTAATCTTTTTTGTTTTTTATATTTTTAATACCTAATATAGTACTGAAAATGGCACAGGTTCAATAAACATGTTGGGAATGCAATTTGAATTTTTTGTTTCCAATCTCCCAGGGTGTCAAATATTGTAGGTTCAACTCCCGTGACAACAAAACCACTCACGTAAGTTCCCTAGGAGGTATATACATAGGGCAAACCTTAGAGAAAATTGTTCTGTATGACATTTAGCCAGAAGCATTCAGTGTTACTCATAACGTTTTTGTACTCAAACTCCTTTATGGAAGGAAACCTTGGCCCTGGTGACCTAAGGTGGATTTGACATGTGTTGATCAGATAACATTACTCTTGGTCCTAAGAACCAATTTTACAAATATTCTAGGTTTCAGTGGGTCATTAGACCAATGTCAGACCGGATGGATTTATTGCTTTAAGTTCACATCCATTTATTAACCGTTGACATTATCTGCTATGGTGAAGAGAGGAAGAGTGCCGAACACAAGGAAAAGTTTTATCAACAAGGAGTTTATCTCCCAGCCCTAAAGCAGCTGGCATGAGCCACCTATCATGAAGTCTTCCAGAAGCAGAAGTATTGCTAAGCTGATGGTAGCCAAAGATTTTCTTTATCTATTACTCATGGGCATTGAAAGGCTATTGCAGTCCAAAATCAGGAAATGATTTAATGAGGACATTAAACTTCTTTTAACTTCTCTCCTTCCTTTTTGTACACATTGTAAGCATCCTCACCTCTGGTTTTCCTTACACATAGTTTTACCTCCATGATCTTAGTTAACTCTGTCAAAAACTTGGTGTGTTCATGTGCAGTCTCCACACCTTTGTGTCCAAAATATGTCTTGATTCTAGCCAATTTTGTGTCCCCCTGTTGCTCTCTCTCTTAATCAGAAAGCACATTTATTTCTTTTTCATGTTGCTCTACTGCCTTCTATTACCTTCACCGATCTCTAGTTTTACTTCCCTCTCTAATTCGTTCTTCACAATATCCCCAGAATAATTTTTTAAAAACTGCTATGTTGCCATTATATTATGTATTATATTATATACCTGCATCATCTCTTGCCATTTGTCCACTCTCATACTGTAGTCCAGTCATATTATTCTTTTTTTTGAAAAGCATGGACTCTTCATTCTTCCACCTGGAAAAACAGCTTATTCATTATTCAGCTTAATAGGTCACTTTAGGTCACAATCCAAATTGCTCACATCACTTCACTGCCATTGTTCCCATATAAAGTGTTATAATATTGTCAAAATTTATATATATGATTATTTGGTTAGTGGTGTTCTCCACAGATGACTGTAAGCTTCATGGAGACAGAGACTGGCTGCTTTGTCAGAGACTCACTGAGATAAACCCTTTAGGTCATGTAAGGATTTTGAGCTTGTCTCATCTAGGGAACACCCAGTGGATGTTCATTGTACATTGTTGGATATATAAGTCTGGAACTCAAAAGATGGATAGGAGATATCATGAATTTTTATTGGTACCAGTTTGCCTTTCCTCTGACAACACTCAGCTACTGGGGCAAGTACAGAAAAGATGGAAGGTTAGGTTCATTCAGGGTTGAGATTTTGCCAGGAAGTGTGAAGGAAGATGCTGTGGCCAGAGAAAAATAGCTCCTGTGCACTCTATGGAAGGTCAGCCCAAGATTGCTGTTCAAACCAAATTCTTTTGGTAAAATGCTGGCAATTTTCCAAAATGAGCTTTTGTTATTTCTCATGGCAGAAAAATTTACTGTGAATTCCTTACCATAAACTATAATGAGAGCTTTCTTTCGTAATTATTGGAGTACTCTTAGTTCTGGGTTTTTGTTTTTTAATAAATTCTTGGAAGAAGTGCTACACGTGGAAAGATATGTTTTACTTTGAATGGAAGACTAAAATTGGTTCTTACATAACTTCAGACATAGAAATGAATAAAAGATTTATCTTAGTATAGACTCTGTGATTTATATTAGATATATAATTGATTCTTTTCTCATGAAGCACAAGCAGCAGGAGACCCAGAATATCTAGAGCAGCCATCAAGAAGTGATTTCTCAAAGCACTTGAAAGAAGAAACTATTCGAATAATTACCAAGGCGTCACATGAGCATGAAGATAAAAGTCCTGAAACAGTTTTGCAGTCGGTAAGAACTTTTCTTTTGGCTCTCTGAACATAGCCATGGTCACGACATTTCCTCCAGTATAGTGGAGAGGGACCTGTCAGGGAGTCAGGAGAGACGGGGCCCAGTGATGGCTCTGCCATGGGCATGATCAGTGACCATGGGCAAGTCATCTCATGCCCAGGCTGTGATTTCCTCAGCTGTGATTTTAAAGACACTTTTCCCTTAAGTTTCTGTCTTTCTGCTAGAGAATTCTAATGAATCATAATCATAGATTAAATTGACCATTTGATTTGGAACTTAAAAAGAGAAGTGTAAAATTTAGCAGTATTTCTCCTGTCTCTCACCCATTCCTCCATCTGTAATCTGATTACATGGGAATAGTTGAGAATTTAAGATGTAATTGTCATAATTTCATGAAATGTGTTTAACAATAAAACTACTAGATACTGTAGATTAGAGTATTATTTAAAACTACTAGACACTGTAGATTAGAGTATTATTAGAAGGATAAGTATGATGTTGCAAAACTGTTTATGAATATTTTAAGAACGTCCTGTGCAAAAACGTCATCAGGCTACTCTATTGTAGTTTTCAACTACATCTTTTTATAGTGGTAAATTCAGCATGTTGGTGTTATACTGTGTTATCAGTGAATATGGCATTCTGAGAGAAGCTATTTCAAGAATTTGTTACTACTAAACCTTTTAGTTCCTGTAGTCATTTATCTTTTATTAGTGAGCATAAGCAGCTCTAATGCAGATTTTGTGGTAGTTCCTTTTAATATTTGAAGATTCCCCTTGACATCTAAAAAGAGTACGACATATCATAATTTTACAACACGTAATTTTCTGCTTAGTAAGTGAATTCAGTGCCAGCAATAACCTGCTAATTGCAATGAGGCCTTAAATATGTAATAAGACTTCCTTTAGCCAAAATGTTCAAGAGATATGGTACTCTGTTAATTTTGTTTTGATGAACTAAATAACAATACAAATTATTTTTTGTTTGAACAATTTTGAAAATGTATTAATATATCATCTTATTAAAATGTATTAATTTAAATAGATATTTGATGATTCCAAATTTTGCAAATGCCTTAGAAGCTTTAAATGAATTTGATGTGAACATCACTAACTCTAAAGCTTTTCTTGGAAAATGCTTTGTTTAGTGGATCTGGGATGTCTGCTTCTTGGGTGATGGTAAGAGGAAAACCTAGGGAAGGAGAAAGAACAGAGGAGTAGGTACAAGGGGAAATAGTTTTGTCTGACAAAAACTGCATTTGCAAGGCCTCTGCTAATTAGAACTTTTATTTGTTAAAGGCCTAAATTATGATTAATGAGTGTCACTTTTGAAGCTGGTATTAGAAAACCAAAAGCATTACTTAGCTTAATGTAGAATCCTGATTTTAAGTTTGGAAAATCATATGGAATTTAAATTTGCAGAAGTCAGCTAAATTTTGATTGCTCAGCTTCATAATATGGATATCGTCTTATAAGGTAGCAACCTACTACCTCATCTTTACTTCAGAAAGGAGGATGACAGGGAGACTATATGATATAGACAAATACACTATTTGTCTATTCATTTAATTGTTTTCTGGAGTGGCATCCACAGTTAGCCCCATTGCATATGTAAATCCTGAAGCAAGTCTGAGAATTCATTAACCGTGGCTTGATCTTACAGTCAGTTGCTTAGTGTCATGGTAACTACTTCATAGCGGTTTTTTTCATTTAAACTTAGCGTACACTAGAAGCTAAATTGCACAGGTGAAAAGTATCTTCAGACTTTGGGATTAAATATTTCTGGATTTTGGAATATTGGTTTTATTTATTATGAATGCAACCTTGAATAAATTGCCAAATTTCTCCAGATAGACCTCAGTCTTCTTTTCCATAAAATGAAGGTAATTGTAGGATTAGTCAAGAGCATTATTTGTAAGTGCCTGGCATGGCATGTAGTAGGCACTGAGTAACTGTTGGTTTCCTTCTGTTACATCAGTCCTAGCCGCTTTTCAAATATGCAATATATTAAAATCAACTTTAATATAAGAAAAATTTCCTGGAAAGCGTAGAATCATGGAAATTAGAGAAAGTCTTCAAGTGTTTAGGCACCCTGCTTTTTAGAAAAATGTCTTTAATTTTAAATGGAATACTTAGGATATTTTCAATATAGAAGAGTAGACCCTGAGAAAAAGTCATGCATAGTCCCACTCACTACTCAAAGTTAATTATTGTAAATATGTTGGTATTTATTTCACTTTTATTTTAATATGTAGATTTGGGATTTATTTTTATAGTTGAGTTGCATACAAAATTTTGTGTTGCCTTCTTTTAATCACTTACCTTTTATAACCATTTCCCCATGTTGTAAACTCAGTGAAAACATTTAGTGGCTGAGTATTATTCCCTTGAATAATTAACTTCTTGTTTATGTATCTGCTACTCAATCGTATATGTGTTTCTACTTTTACATTATAAATAGGCTGCTAGAAATGAAAACTTTTTTCATATTTCAGGTTATTTCCTTAGAATAGATTTCCCATGCTAGAAATGAAAACTTTTTTCATATTTCAGGTTATTTCCTTAGAATAGATTTCCCATGGTTGAATTACTAGGTGAAAAGGTAAAGACACATTAATGTGGCCGTGGACTTAGATAGCTTTTTTGTCACCCTTCTTATGAGACCACTTTTTAAGAAGTCATATAATTAATGGATTTCAGGCAAGTCATAAAAATCTTCGTATTTTAATTATTTTTGCAGCATATTAACTGAGAAACTTATTTTTAACTCTTTTCAAGTTTAGCCTTTGTTAATGTATTCATATAAGACCTGAAAACAATAGAAAAAGATAAATAAACATGTATTTTACTCTAGTGAGCCCTTAAATTCTTTACATGGAAAATTTTTATGGTTCTTTGGGATATCTAAATTTGGTGAATGATACTACAGAATTATTATATGTGGCAAAGTTTCTTCCCCCTTTCAGCTTTTACCCATGTATTTGATCAGCATTATGCTGTTGAAACTCTTCAATAGTAACTGAAAAGGTTTATAAAACATTTATGTTCCCTAAGTGCAATTTTTTTCCCCCAAAGGGAATCTGTTTTGTAAGGATTAATATTCTAAGTGATAACCATTTGCTTTAAATTTATATTTTCTTTTCCTAAGATAGAATTGTTTTGCATTGGTTTGCTAGTGAGAAATCATCACCACAAACTCTGAACAGATTTCTGAATTTACCTGTTTATATTTCACTCTTGTGTACAGAGACCTACCACAGTTCGTCTCTTATATGCTAGAAAGATTAAAAATCCTTAATTAAATGTCATGGACGAAGCACATCTCTGTAGAATGTGTGTGATAGTAGTATTAGGTTAAAATTATTCAAATATAAACAATTTAAAGTAGCACAACAAAGTAGTACAATGACTCATAGCTGTCATTTTATAGAACAGCTGTTCCATACCTGGTGTTGGCTTAGCTGCATATTATCTCTCATGATCATGATACCTGTTGAGGCTGATCATTTCCTGTTGAAAAGTTGTGGATTTTGATAAATTAAGGATAAGTTGTGGATTTTGATATATGTGTGTGTGTGTGTATATATATATATATATATATTTTTTTTTTTTTTTTTTTTTTTTTTTTTGAGACAGAGTCTTACTCTGTAACCCAGGCTGGAGTGCAGTGGTGCAGTCTTAGCTCTCTGCAACCTCCGCCTCCCAGGTTCAAGCAATTCACATGCCTCAGCTTCCCAAGTAGCTGGGATTACAGGCATGTGCCACCATGCCTGGCTAATCTTTGTATATTTAGTAGGGACGGATTTCGCCATGTTGGCTAGGCTGATCTCCAGCTACTGACCTCAAGTGATACGCCCATCTTGACCTCCCAAACTGCTGGGATTATAGGTCTAAGCTACCACGCCATGCCAAAAATAGCATTTATTTTAAAAGGGGCAGTACCAGTTGCAGCTATTGGTTTTGTTTCGTTTTATTGTTCAGTTAAACTCTTTTTCTATATATGCTTCCAGGAAGCCAGGAAATGTTCACATTGCTAAAATTTACCCATATTTCTAATGGAAATGAAACCTCTTTAATTGCTGTTATAAAAATGTTTTTTGTAATATCAAAACAAAAGTTTACCTTTGTTTATGAAAACTTATGCAATTCAGTTACTTAAGTTGCTTTCAAGCACCTTCAGTACTTTTGGCTTTTTTAATAGGTAAATAGTGGATATGCTAGTTATAAATATGTTGAATAAGATAAATAAGTATGTAAACATCTGTATGGTATTTTGAATGAATCATATTAGTGTCATGAAGTTTTGAATGAAATTTTCTGAATTTTACACTGACTTCTGTATTAGTGTAGATTACTGAAATACATAGAATTTGTTAACAATAAAAAGAAAAAAAGGAATAAATCTGATTGAGTTGTTAAAAATGGGTATCAGCTTCCAACAGCTTTTTCTTATTTTCAGCAGGTGTTTGTTGAACACTTAAGATATAAATATACTGGAGCCTCATAGGCTGTATATAATAAGTTAAACAAAATAGAATATGGATATTAACTGGATACACAATTGATTACCAAAAAGAATAGAAGGATAAAATTATAAGGAAAAAAACCCTACAAATTCTGATGAGTTTAGAGGAGGTCATATCTTATTTTGGTTGAGATATCAAGAAAGGTTTTTGGGAGCTATTGGACTTTTTAAAAAATTGTCAGCTATACAGACAATAATAGAAAATACAACTCCACTATTTTTTATCTTAAGTACTTAAAGGTCTAAATACTTTCAGGGAAAAATGTAATGATACTGGTAATACCCAGTTTGAGGATGTAAAGGGAAAACTGCAGATTTTATATTACTACTTGATGAATGCATTTGCTTCTGATGTTCAGTTTTAAGTGGTTTCATTTGATACCAAGTCAATGCAGGTATTTTTAAAAGATTTAAGAGTATGTGCTTAAACAGTTTAATAGTGCATGTGCATTGGAACTTTTAAAAATAAGTCATATGGATACAGGGCTGCTGCTTAGGGATGTGCAGGTTATACAGTTGTGCAAGGATGCCATTGTTCTCCACTGTTCTCTTTTCTAATGTTTATATTAATGATTTCCTTCTGCAGAAACCTGAAAATACTACAAGCCAACCACTTTCTAATCAGCGAGTTGTAGAGGTGGCGATCCCTCATGTAGGGAAATTTATGATTGAATCAAAGGAGGGGGGGTATGATGACGAGGTACCTTTTACAGCCCTCTGCACCATTGCTACTTAACTTTTGCTATTTAATACAAATACTTTGGGCATGCCTGCACCCTCATACTTAATGTCTATTGCCACATAACATACAGCTTTGCCCCCTCATAGTCCAAAATTACTTTACCAATTATTAACAGAACTTTGAATTTCAAATGAAAATTTAAGTAGAAAACTTATGGAATTTGTCAAAAGAATTTTCTGTTTCTGGAGTTAATTCTTTTATGCAGAAATAGTACCAGTTTACTTCCAGGTTGACAGATTACAATAAGATTTGTTTAATAAGTACAAAAATTTTTTGCATTTAAAAATAATTTTTTATATTCCATTCCTGTTTTACTGGAATTACTTATAATACTTTTCCCACTATCTCCTGCCAGAAAATCCCACAGCATGATTGCAGGATGGATAATTGATATTTTTGCTTCTACAGCCTCTCCATGTGACTGTGAGTGGAGTAAGTCATCACCACTACTGAGTGCCTACCGTTAATAGGACCTCCATCTTTATTCTTATCTCTTCACTGTTAATTCTCATTTACTTAGTTTTCCAACAGTATGGAGGCATTTTTGTTTTTCATGATTTAGTTCTTTGGAATCCAGATGAAAATGATCTATTGTCTTATTCTATCAGATGATTTTCTCCCCTTTTCCACTTTTCTCTTGAGACACTTAATATTACTCTTTTTGAGGAACGGCCAGTAAAGCTGTTTTTGAACAGGAACACAGAGTAGGCCGTAACTATTGGGTAGTGGGGGAGGGGGTGATTTGGAAAAATGCTTGTTGGATTCTAGTTTTTATGGGTTTGTATAAGAATTGCATTTATGTTAGTTTTTTTCACATAACTTTTTTTCTGACTTACTCCAATGTTACTATCATGCTAGAGTTAATCACCAAAGTCAGAAGTGTCATAAAGACATATCACTGTACCAGTGTAAGAAATCACACGCCATAAAGAGAATAAGCAGATTTGTGAGATAAACTGGTCAGAGAGTTTTCTCAAGCAGATGTTAGATATATTGCAATTCTCAGTATATAATCCAAAGTAAATACAATGAGTGATAGGTTCAGTGAATCAGAGGTGACGGATGCAATCTCTTGATTTCTATAAGATAGCTTCATAGGGCTTTGAGTAATTTCACTTTGCAGATATTTTAAAATGTAAACAGCTAAAAATAATAAGCCATTATGAAAACAAAAAAATGCTTAAGTATTTAGTACTTAATGGCTCTACATTGTTCTAGTTAACTATTTTATAAACATGCTGGCTCTTGAAAATTATGGGATCTGGCATGTTTTTAATAAACCTATCAATTTATTGATTAAGCAGTTAAGTACTTGTTTTAGGATGTGCCCTCTCTCATTTAAAAAAGTTGAATTGTGATTAATCATTTAACACTATCTTTTGTGCAAGTGCTTATGCTATTGACAGAGTTGTGTGTTTTGTCGTTTTTTAAAATTTATTGCAGTGACAGTTTAACAGTGCATGTGCATTGGAACTTTTAAAAATGAGTTGTTATGGATACAGGGCTGCTGTTCAGGGATGTGCAGGTTGTACAGTTCTGCAAGGATGACTAGACAAGGGGCAGAAGTGGGAAGCAAATTGAGTTCATGATGAGCTCTCTGAGGCTTGAGGAAGAGGTACCTTTTTTAATTGGTAAAAAGGGATGTTGCTTTTTCTAAATAGTTCACTCAGAGGATAGCACATTTTTCTAATTTGTTTGTCTAGAAGCAGGGTGCCTTTTTCAAATTCTCCAATTCAGAGAGGATGCCTTTTTGCAGTTTGCACAAAGGCTCCGTATGAGCCAGCTGTGCCCTGTATGGATGATCTTAAAAGGTGCTTACACGCATATTGGATTAAATTTGGTATTAAAAATGCAACATTTGATTTATAAATATGGAAAACAAAAGAGTTTCAGCTTGCATGTGAATAAATTATTTTAGTTTAAAAACCTGTTTTTAATGTTAACTATCTTTTGTGGCAGATCATGATGACACCGAACATGCAAGGTATTATCATGGCGATAGGTAAATCCAGGAGTGTATATGACAGGTGTGGCCCTGAAGCAGGGTTCTTTAAGGTACAATGAACATTTTCATTTTCATGTCTTTTCTTTTTCAAAATTAAGCTTCTTAAAATATTTTATTTCTTTGAATTCAGTTTGGTTTTCTGTATAATTTCTCTTTTCCTATCTTAGTTATGGCCACCGGATATCCTAGGGTTTTATGTATTAATTAACCTAATACTGATTGTTTTTCTCTTAATCCAGGTAATTCAAGAAAAAAATCTTTTTATTTGAGTCACTCTAATAGTGTGCTTTTGATTTGTCAGCAGAAATTTGAAATGTATTTTTTATTTGAAGGGAATGAGGACATTGATGAACAATAATAAGAACTGAGTAAATTGCCCTGGTAATAGTTTATTTTATCTTCATTGTTCATATTATTGGTCAATATCATAATATTCTTTTATTTTATTATCATTAGGTACTAAATTGCTTTTTTGTTTATAAAATGATTTATTTATTATATTATTTTTGTTATGTTTCCCCATAATTAATTTTTGATAACCTAGTCAGTTCAAGACATGTGAGAACATCAAGCTGAACACTATTCCATGATTTACCCACATCTTTTTCCCTCTAATATCAGAGCTTTACAATGTTTTGATTACAATTTTTTCCTTTTACAGATTTGAAAGATGAAAATACCATGTATGTTTTGTCATTTTATTTACATTAACTGAAAATCTTCAAGTTTTTTTTTTTTCACTCTTTTCAAACCCTTCTTAGTGGTTGTAAAAAGCAGCTTTTTTGAGGTCCAGTTTGCTACAGTGAACTATGCATTTCTTTATTTTTGACATTAAAAATCTAACATTTTTCATTTTCTGTATTTTGCCATTATCCAACTTGGTCTTTCAAAAACTGGTTCTTTTTTCACTGTTTCTTTCAGTATACAGTACAAAACAAAAGCCTTGTACATAGTAGTAGACCTATCAATAAGCATGTTTGAGTTTGCTAAGATTAGGGTGACTAACTCTCCTGATATGCCCGGGACTGAGGGATTTCCTGGGCTACAGGATTTAAAGTGCTAAACTGGGAAAGTTCTAAGCAAACTGGTCCCAGGACAAGTTGATCACCCTATTATGATCCCATAAGAAAGGTTGAAAATCTACTTCTAAAAAAAGAAGAAAAACGTATTTTTTATAGTTTCCTGTTTTAATACTTTTTTTATAGTTTCTAGTTTTCTAACTGGCTTCCTAATTTTTACAATTAGAAATTCCTTCTTATGCCCAGATAGTCTACATTTTCTTTTCTTAAAAAAACACTGAATATATGTCCTCTAAAGTATTTATTTCTTGTGGAAAAGTTATTTATGATTTACAGTGCCATTGTCATTTCTGACCAGGTTGGGTCTTCTTATGTTGAATTGCAAATCTCATTTTTATTAAGTTAATATCTGCATATAAAGAATCACCTAATTGTATATATTACAACAGTTAGTAAGCCCCCAGTGGATAATGACTTTCAGTTATTTAATCTGTTTGGCATTAATTCATATCTTTAAATAGAATATTTGGGTTTTTTATTCACAGTTTACACATTACCTGTTGAATTTGCTTCTACGGAATATGAATGATGAGCTCTCTTTCTTTTCCTGCGTCGCATACATACACTGAGAGACACAGCTCCCATCCCCCATACACACACACACACGTAAAATCTTGTAATTTTGATTATATCAGAATTCTGCATTTGTAATATTATTATGTATGCTATATGTGATTGAGTTATATTATAAATATTACTACTTTCTGTTTTTCCCTTAACTTTTGTTTTCCTTAAACTTAGTTGTTTTGTTTTTTGGTTTGCTTAGTTTATGTGTATTACTGATTTAGTTCAAAGCTGTCCACTGCTTGTTTAAATCTCCTCTCATTCTGCCTTTACCAGTTTTATCTTCTTGGGACATCTATTCTGGAGCTTTATGACCTGCCCCAATCTGTATTGGTTTTTCTTTTCTCCTGATCCATAACTAGTAACTTGAGACCTCCTTTCACCATCATTCGGGGGATTCCCTTTGCATCCCTTCCTTTGTGTATTTTCCATATTTCATATATTTTTCTTTATTGGTTTGCTCTATGATTTTGATAGTACAGCAAGAAAGCATGGGCAAGAATCAAGTTTGTGGAAGAGGGACAGAGCATTTTCTTAAATAAGTTATGTTATATTGCAACTCTCAGCACATTAAATAAATACTGTGGTTAATAAACTTCAGTGAATCTGAGGTAAAAGTTTTCAAGTTGCTTTGGAGATTGAGTCGAATTTGACGTTTTACTCATAGCATAAGGAAATTGTGCTCTTTGTCAGATGTTAAAAATAATTACTACAGAATTTGTATTTCACTAACCATTCTCCTTACTATCATCATGCTCCCTTTCTTGCTTTTTTTTTCTGCTGGAAAAACACTTATAAGAATAGTGGGAATGTACATTAGGAAGGAAGTAGTTTATGTGTTGATATTAGCAGCCAGACTGCCTGGGCCGACTGCTTTGTAGCTTTGATTTTGGGCAAATTATTCAATCTTTGTATCTCAGTTTCCCGAGGTGTTAAATAACTATTTATTTTATTGAGTCATTGTGAGCTTTAAATAAATTGTATCAATGTTATGCTTTTAAAGTAGTATCTGGTTGATAGTAAATGCTCAGAATTTAGCTGTTATTGTTGTTAGTATTATCACGAAGCTTATCTTATGTGTCCAGTTCTGGTCCACATATAGTCGGAGATGAAAAATGAGAAAAATGAATGTGCCATATCTGTGTCAAGGACCTTTATTTGCTAATATAATTTTTTTTAACTCATTTGTTAGAAATTGTCAGTACCATTTTGGAGTAACAAAATTAACAGTTTCGTTTGGCTTAACCTAATAATTACTATCATAAAACCCTCTTTCTACCTTTTTATGTCTTTAGTGTGTGTATATGTTTATAAAATTTCTGAAGTTTGTGTACATTTGCACCTATCTGTGATTGAGTAATATATGAGTGTAACCCCTTTATGTAAACATACATCAAGTTGTTTCTAATTAATGCATGTTTTTGATAAAGGTAGAAGCATTTGGAGAACTCTAGCTGATAATATGTTGCCTTAAAAATTTTTTCATATAAAAAGTGAAAGTAATGTATACAAAATGCAGTTGTATTCAGTAATATAGAGGTGTCTAAAATAAAACTAACAATGACAGTCTCTGCCACTGCCATGGCCCTATTGTAACCATTCTTAGCACTGTGTATCTTGTTTTTTTCTTTTTATTTATGACAATGCACATATACAGAGACTTAAAATTTTTTTAATGTAGATTTTACTGTTCATAATATTTTGTAACTTATATCACTCAAATCTATTGTGGGCTTCAAGTTTAGACAGTATCACATTATCTTTACTAGCTGTCTGTATACACACGTACACATGTGTATGTGTGTGTACACACACGTACACACATGTACACGCACACGTGTACACATACATGTACACACATGCACACATGTACACACACAGTATTCCATCCTATAGATATATTCTCATTTCTTGTATCTTACCCTCTTTATGGACATGTGTCCTATATTTTCTCCCAGTCTACCAGTTCTGTTTGAATTAGTTTAGAGTACTTTTTCTTAAACAGGTTTTAAAATATTATGTTCATTTTCCTACTTTATGGATTTTTTTTTGCCATATTAAAAGATCTACTCTTACCCAAAGTTATATAAATTTTCCCACTACTTACTTAAAATACTTTTCTTAGTAAATTTTTATTTTGTAAATTCAAATGCTTACTGTTTAACTCATTAGCATTTTATTTGGGCTTTCTGCGTTCTGTATTAAATGAATTCGGTGTTTTTCTTTTTTGTGCTGTCTCATCAAGTTTGCAATTAGGGTTATGTTAGCTTTGGTAAATGAGTTTGAGAGCTTTCCTGTTTTTTTAATACTTCACTGTGTTAGCGTTGGAATGATCTGTTCTGTTAGTTAGAACTCACTCGTAAGATCATACGCGCCTAGCGCCTTCTTGCGGGGTAGATCTTTTAACACATTTTTTTGGTTCATTCCATAGTTATTGGCATGTTTAAACATTCTACCTTTTTTTGATTGATTCTAATCATCATCATTCAGTATTAATTCATAAAATATGTACACACCATAGAATCTAACATATGGTTGCTGCTTCTGTCTTCCTGTTTCCCCTCAATTAGATATAGTATTTTTAAATTTTTGTTCTTTTTTGTGCTTAGTGTATTATAAATTGAGGGAAAAGTTGTTTGTTTTGTTTTGTTTTGTTTTGTTTTGTTTGAGGCAAAGTCTCACTCTGTCGCCCAGGCTGGAGTGCAGTGAGTGGTGCGATCTTGGCTCACTGCAACCTCTGCCTCCCAGGTTCAAGCAATTCTCCTGCCTCAGCCTCCTGAGTAGCTGAGACTACAGGGGCCCGCCACCACACCCAGGTAATTTTTGTATTTTTAGTAGAGACGGGGTTTCACCATATTGGCCAGGCTGGCCTCAAACTCCTGACCTTGTGATCTGCCCTCTTCGGCCTACCAAAGTGCTGGGATTACAGATGTGAGCCACCACGCCAGGCCGTGTTTTGGTTTTTTTTTTAATATCTCTTCTGTCCTGCCACGTCCTGAAAAAATCTTGGTCGGATCTATTTTACATTAGCTTTTTGGCTATGAAAGAAAGCTTTTTAACTCTGTGCCTGTTCAGGTACTTCTGAATATGGATTTCCTTATGTATTATGATTAGACCAACTTTTTAATACTCTGAATGTTTGCTAGTGATAAGAATAGTGATGCCACTGTCAGCCTTGTTATAAGAAACTTAGGTCTGAGTAAGTGGACTTGCTAAAGTTTAACCTCCGAATTAGGAAGTTACCAACCCAGTCATAGGAACGCTTTCAACCACAGGCCATCATCCCACGTGAACGTCTACCCTATAAGAATGCAGTATGAAAAAGTTAATAGGCAAAGTTGATCTGGAAAAAAAAATGCAAGAGGATGAGACTGGGCTACACTTGGAAAAAAAATGCAAGAGGATGAGACTGGGCTACACTACACTAACTTGAGTCCTTCTTCAAATTGACTTTAATGGTTAAAACTAGTTTCTACTATAGAAAATCCCCAAATAATAGTGGCTTACGGAGAGAAGATTCTGTTGTGTAAAAATGAAATTCAGAGGAAAGCAATACAGAGTTACTATGATAAGCAAAAATAAAAACCAGAAGATAAAAACAAAATATTTTCAAAGTACTCGTTGCTTGTATATATGTGTAGAGGTGGGAGGGTCATACTATAATTACAATTATGGGATTAGTGTAAGTTTTTTCATTTATTTTAAAAGACATTAAAATTTCTTTTTTTGTAAAAATTTTGTCGGTATCAAAGTACCCTTAGGGTTTTATTGAAGTAATACTTTTGTATTATAAAAATTTTTTCTTAATAGTTGTTTCATTGCTTCATAATAATGGTGTCCCTACTTGACGTAACTTTATCACCCTTTTTTGCTTTTGAAATGTCTCAATCACTTTGTTTATTCAATAGATATAAAAATGTTTATTAGAATATAAAACATGCTGAAAAGTACAACTCGGTGAATTTTTTTTTGAGTGATACTTTCCTTATTTACATGGCCTTTAAGGAATGTGAAGGGGAAGAATTATTTATCAACATGGTATTAATGAAATCTTGTTCCCTAAAGGTATACGCAGGCCTAAATCGTTAATGCAGAAAATATACTTCTCCATGCATCTTGTTAAATTCAAGACAGCGGTCCAACATTTCCATGCTTAGCCAAAGAAGACTCTTTTCCTCTTGGTTGTGTACATTTGTAGCCTGAGTTTTAAGTGCCACATCTTTCAAGTCAGTTACACATCCTGCCTTTAGGCTCTCAGACTTGTACTTCCAACTCTGGGTTATCACAGTGTGTGTTTACCCATGTGACCACCAACTAGGCCAAGAGGTAGAACAGGAGTACTCCAGAAGTACCTTTTTTCCGCCTTCCCATCACTATAGTCTGTCCATACCCAAAAGTAGCCATTATCTGGACTTCTAACAACATATGTTAGTTTTCTTGTTGGCCTTTATACACTTGGCATCTTTTACTCTAGGTCCTTTTTTGTCTGACTGCTTTTACTCAACAGTGTGTTTGGAGCTTCATCCATGTTATACAGTTGTCATTTCTTCCCTCTCATGGTATTTTGTTGTATGACTATAATTTTTTTCTATCCTTCTGTTGATGGACATGCTAAAAAAGTATTGCCTGTTTATATGCAGGGCATTGTCCTAAATCCAGGGATGTAGCTGGGATAATGATGGACTGAGTTCCTACCTTAATGAACCTCATTTTCTGCTAGGGAAAGAAACATTAATTAGAGTTATTAGTATGATAAAGAACCAGTGTAATGTGGAAAAAGAACATAAAATAAGAAAACAGAGCTAGTACCTAGAGGGGTTCTTAGAAAAAGTGATGTGTAAACTAATCCAAAATGTAGAATGTAAATGTTTTTCTCTCACTTCCTAATTCTCACTCCACAGTGAGCATCTATTCATTGTTTCTTGTATATCCTAGAGGGATAGATGAGACTGGCTTACATTCAGGCATTCATCCTGTATTTATAATTTAAATAAAAGTAGGAGTATACTCTTTCTTTTTTTTTTTGAGACGGAGTCTCGCTCTGTCGCCCAGGCTGGAGTGCAGTGGCGCAGTCTCGGCTCACTGCAAGCTCCGCCTCCCGGGTTCACGCCATTCTCCTGCCTCAGCCTCCCAAGTAGCTGGGACTACAGGTGCCCGCTACCACGCCCGGCTAATTTTTTGTATTTTTAGTAGAGACAGGGTTTCACCGTGTTAGCCAGGATGGTCTCGATCTCCTGACCTCGTGATCCCCCTGCCTCGGCCTCCCAAAGTGCTGGGATTACAGGCGTGAGCCACCGCACCCGGCCAGAAGTATACTCTTTCTATTTGCTTCTTTTTCTTGAGTTTATTTTTCATGTATATGTAATTATTCATATCAGGATTTGTAGATTTATCTCAGTATTTTTCCTTTGTTTCCTAGGGTTTATCAAAATTTATTTAAATATTCTCCTAGAATAGGGTATTCATGTTACAACAAATTTGAAGAAAGTTAATACATTTCCACCCACTATAGAGGCTGATGGGAGCAATATGTCAGCACACTGATAACTTACTCATACTCTAATTTAGGAAACTCTGTCTCCTACTAGCTGTTACCAGCAAGGTCTCCATAGTCCTAGGTTTAAATCCTAACATTATCATTTAATAATTGTGACCTCAGGCAATTTATTAAATTATCAGAACCAGTTTATTCACTTATATGAGGAGTTATCTTGAGAATTAAATGAGATAATTCACGTGGAACTCTTCAGGCAGTGTCTGTCACATAAAGAACACCTAAGTTGTTACCTATTCTTATAAAATTTATCAGCGTTGTTGTTGCTGAATATTTGAGTTATTTTCAATATCGTGAACATTTTTATGCATATATTATTGAACACTTGCGTGAACATAGCAGAGTTGACAAGTCAAAGTGCTTGCAAATTTTAAATACTAGTGTTATCAAATTGCCTACATGTAGTTATATTGATTTATTCTACTATTGATATTTGTCTAAAAAAAGACATTAAAAATGTAATCTCATATTTCAAAATGTATTTCTTTGATCTTTGTGAGGGTCAGTTTTTTTCATAAATATTTTGGCAATTGGGATTTATGTTGACTGTCATTCATCTTCTTTATACGTTTATTACACTGAGTTTCTTTTAGTTAAGTGAACACTGATCTTCTAAGACAATTGATTCATCTATAATTTGCAAATTATATTTTGTGGTTTATAATTTGTCTTTTAAATTTATTTTTTGTGTCTTACTATACATAATTTTTTAGATCTTATAAAATACAGCAACTTTTTATAGATTTGGTCCTGTGATCACTTATAAAATTATGCAAAATTTTAATTCTGCTGCTTTCATGGTTTTATAATACTTTTTGTTTTGATTACAAGATAGAAGATTTTAGTTTTCTCTGAATAGTAAAATATCCAGATAGTCTAAACATAAAATACTGACTAATGCCTCCTTTTCACGCTGACTTGACACATATACTAAATCATACCTATACTAAATCCCTTATCAGGGATTTATACTTAATCATATACTAAATCCCTACTTATAAGTAGCTCTAACTGGGTCTGTGTATTCCACTGATCTAGTTTTCTGTTTTTGGACAATACACTGAATACCAGTGATCTTATTGTAGATCGTTTGTAATACACTTTCACATTTTGTTAGAAGAACACTTAGTAATTTTTGTTCTTTTATAAACAGGAAGTTTGGCAAGCCTCATTTTTCTTCTGATGATTTTTAAAATCAATTGCTACTTCCTTTCCAAATCCTTTTAGAATTGTATTTATGTGTTAATTTAACATGAAGCAGATAATTTTTTTTTTAGTATTTTGAGTCTTGCCCAGAAGGAACATGATAAGCCTTTTCACTTTTATTGTCTTCTGTTGTGTTCTTTAGTAAGGTTTTATAATTTTATTTCATAATAGTCTTATGTCCTTTTGTTTAATTTATTCCTACATAATTTTTTTTGCCTTTATGAATAGGGTCATTTACTTCCACTTTTTTTTTTAACCAGGTTATTGAAAGGGTAGGTAATGGGATAATTAATTAATTTAACATGTTTATGTTGTATTTAGTTAACTTTATTGAACTCTTTGTTTTCTAATGGTTTTTCATTTTATTTTCTTGATTATTTCAGTAAACTGTCTCCCAAAAATTATTTTCTATATCTTTATTTCTTATTTCATCTCTGGTTTTATTGCGGTGATCAGAAATTTTTATAACATATTCTCAATATTAAAATAATGGTAGTAGGCGCCTTTGTCTAGTTTCTGATTTTAGTGTCTCCAGTGTTTTATTATTATGTATAATGTGTAGTTTTGGTTCTGCTTTATGAATTTTAAAATACTCTCAAATTAGTAGATAAGGGTTTCCAACTAAACTGATTGGTATTGAAATTTAGAAATTTTATAATATACCTATTAAGATGCTGAATAGATTTCTCCTTCTTAATACTTGTAAACCCTTAATTCTTAATAATTGTAAAGGTGTTAACTTTGATCTATGTTTAAAAAAATTATTGTAAACACTTTTTGTTATCTCATATATTTTTTGTACACCACACTGTTTGTTTACCAAAAGTGGGTGTGGGTGTTGGCATCTGGGTACATAGACAAAATTGATCTATAGTTTCTTTCTTTATATTTGTCAATTTTGAATATACAAATTATATATATATAATATATCTATATTATACAGCCTTTTATAACCATTAAGGAGGCTTTCTCTTGTTTTGTTTTGTGGTTTTTTTTTGAGACGGGGTCTCGCTCTGTCGCCCAGGCTGGAGTGCAGTGGTGCGATCTCGGCTCACTGGAAGCTCCGCCTCCCGGGTTCACGCCGTTCTCCTGCCTCAGCCTCCTGAGTAGCTGGGACTACAGGCTCCCGCCACCACGCCTGGCTAAGTTTTTTTGTATTTTTAGTAGAAATGGGGTTTCACCGTGTTAGCCAGGATGGTCTCAATCTTCTGACCTTGTGATCTGCCCATCTCGGCCTCCCAAAGTGCTGGGATTACAGGCGTGAGCCACTGCGCCCGGCCGCTTTCTCTTGTTTTTCTGGCTCTGTGGCAATTTAGATATCACAGAAATTATCTGGTCCTTGAAGATTTGACATAACAGCCCAGCTCGAAAACATTGGGCTTGATATCTTTCGTGTTACCAGATTTCTAGGGCAAACTTTTAAGTTTTACAGAGTCTGTTCAGTTTTTCTGCCTCTGAAAGCAGTTCTGGTAGTTTATATTTTTCTAGATTATTATCTGTTGGGATACTGTAGTCTATTGACAAAGTTATATGTGTTATTCTTCAAGAAATTTTAAAACATTTTTTTCTGTATTATCACCTTTCTTATTTCTACCGATGAGTTTTCTTCCCCTTTTTGGTCTTCCATCCAACTTTTTGGAAAGAAAAAGCCTTTGACTATCAAATTGTTACATTATATTTTATTTCTCCTACTTTATATTTTATTTTTCTAAATTCTTGAAATCTTTTCTATATTTAAATTGGATATATATGTGTATATATATATCTATATCTTTTTTTTTTTTTTTTGGATGGCGTCTCGCTCTGTCACCTAGGCTAGAATGCAATGGCACAGTATCGGCTCACTGCAACCTTTGCCTCCCGGGTTCAAGTGATTCTCCTGCCTCAGCTCCCAAGTAGCTGGGATTACAGGCTCCCGCCACCATACCCAGCTAATTTTGTTTGTTTGTTTGAGACGGAGTCTCACACTGTTGCCCAGGCTGGAGTGCAATGGCATGATCTCAGCTCACCACAACCTCTGCCTCCTGGGTTCAAGCAATTGTCCT